>NC_134487.1:227847218-230247218 GCF_040206685.1 Ascaphus truei
ATCATGGGGGATGCTGGGGAAAATGGGGAACCATGGGAAGATCATGGGGATGCTGGGGAAAATGAGAAAGGATGGGAAGATCATGGGGACACTGGGGAAAATGGGGAACGATGGGAAGATCATGGGGGACACTGGGGAAAATGGGGAGCGATGGGAAGATCATGGGGGACACTGGGAAAAATGGGGAAGGATGCGAAGATCATGAGGGACACTGGGGAAAATTAGGAGCGATGGGAAGATCATGGGGGAAGCTGGGGAAAATGGGGAACAATGGGAAAAACATGAGGGACACTGGGGAAAATGGGGAACGATGGGAAGATCATGGGGGACTCTGTGGAAAATGAAGAGTGATGGGAAGATCCTGGGGGACGCTGGGGAAAATGTGGAATGATGGAAAGATCATGGGGATGCTGGGGAAAATGGGGAACGATGGGAATATCATGGGGGACGCTGGGGAAAATGGGGAACGATGGGATGATCATGGGGGATGCTGGGGAAAATAGGGAAAGCTGGTAAGATCATGGGGATGCTGGGGAAAATGAGGAACGATGGGAAGATCATGGGGGATGCTGGGGAAAATGGGGAACGATGGGAAGATCATGGGGACGCTGGTGAAAATGGTGAAGGATGGGAAGATCATGGGGGATGCTGGGGAAAATGGGGAACGATGGGAAGATCATGGGGACACTGGGGAAAATGGGGAGCGATGGTAAGATCATGGGGGACACTGGGGAAAATGGGGAATGATGGGAAGATCATGGGGGATGCTGGGGAAAATGGGGAACGATGGGAAGATCATGGGGGATGCTGGGGAATATGGGGAAGGATGGGAATATCATGAGGGACGCTGTGGAAAATGGGGAACGATGGGAAGATCATGGGGGACGCTGGGGAAAATTGGGAATGATGGGAAGATCATGGGGGATGCTGGGGAAAATGGGGAAGGATGGGAAGATCATTGGGGACACTGGGGAAAATGGGGAAGGATGGGAAGATCATGGGGGACACTGGGGAAAATGGGGAGCAATGGGAAGATCATGGGGGACACTGGGGAAAATGGGGAGCGATGGGAAGATCATGAGGGACACTGGGGAAAATGGGGACGGATGGGAAGATCATGGGGGACACTGGGGAAAATGGGGAAGGATGGGAAGATCATGGGGGATGCTGGGGAAAATAGGGAAAGCTGGGAAGATCATGGGGATGCTGGGGAGATCATGGGGGATGCTGGGGAAAATGGGGAACCATGGGAAGATCATGGGGACGCTGGGGAAGGATGGGAAGATCATTGGGGATGCTGGGGAAAATGGGGAACGATGGGAAGATCATGGGGACGCTGGTGAAAATGGGGAAGGATGGGAAGATCATGAGGGACACTGGAGAAAATTAGGAGCAATGGGAAGATCATGGGGGATGCTGGGGAAAATGGGGAACATTGGGAAAAACATGAGGGGCACTGGGGAAAATGGGGAACGATGGCAAGATCATGGAGGATGCTGGGGAAAATGGGGAACCATGGGAAGAACATGGGGATGCTGGTGAAAATGAGAAAGGATGGGAAGATCATGGGGACACTGGGGAAAATGGGGAACGATGGGAAGATCATGGGGGACACTGGGGAAAATGGGGAAAGCTGGGAAGATCATGGGGACGCTGGGGAAAATGGGGAACGATAGGAAGATCATGGGGGATGCAGAGGAAAATGGGGAACGATGGGAAGATCATGGGGGATACTGGGGAAAAAGGGGAACCATGGGACGTGCATGGGGACGCTTGGGAAAATAGGAAAGGATGGGAAGATCATGGAGGATGCTGGGCAAAAATGGGGAACCATGGGAATATCATGGGGATGCTGGTGAAAATGGGGAAGGATGGGAAGATCATGGGGACACTGGGGAAAATGGGGAACCATGGGAAGATCATGGGGGACACTGGGGAAAATGGGGAGTGATGGGAAGATCATGGGGGACACTGGGGAAAATGGGGAAGGATGGGAAGATCATGGGGGATGCTTGGGAAAATGGGGAACGATAGGAAGATCATGGGGGATGCAGAGGAAAATGGGGAACGATGGGAAGATCATGGGGGATGCTGGGTAAAATGGGGAAGGATGGGAAGATCATGAGGGACGCTGTGGAAAATGGGGAACGATGGGAAGCTCATGGGGGACACTGGGGAAAATGGGGAGCGATGGGAAGATCATGGGGACACTGAGGAAAATGGTGAACGATGGGAAGATCATGGGGGACACTGGGGAAAATGGGGAAGGATGGGAAGATCATGGGGGACGCTGTGGAAAATGGGGAAGGATGGGAAGATCATGGGGGACGCTGGGGAAAATGGCGCACAATGGGAAGATCATGGGGGACACTGGGGAAAATGGGGAACGATGGGAAGATCATGGGGGACACTGGGGAAAATGGGGAAGGATGGAAAGATCATGGGGGATGACGGGGAAAATGGGGAACGATGGGAAGATCACGGGGGACGCTGGGGAAAATGGCGTCCAATGGGAAGATCATGGGGGACACTGGGGAAAATGTGGAATGATGGGAAGATCATGGGGGATACTGGGGAAAATGGGGAGCAATGGGAAGATCATGGGGGACACTGGGGAAAATGGGGAACGATGGGAAGATTATGGGGGATGCTGGGAAAAATGGGGAACGATGGGAAGATCATGGGGGATGCTGGGGAAAATAAGGAAAGCTGAGAAGATCATGGGGATGCTGGGGAAAATGGGGAATGATGGGAAGATCATGGAGATGCTGGGGAAGACTATGGAGACGCTGGGGAAAATGGGGAACGATGGGAAGATCATGGGGGATGCTGGGTAAAATGGGGAACCATGGGAAATCATGTGGATGCTGGTGAAAATGGGGATGGATGGGAAGATCATGGGGGACACTGGGGAAAATGGGGAACGATGGGAAGATCATGAGGGACACTGGGGAAAATGTGGAGCGATGGGAAGAACATTGGGGACACTGGGGAAAATGGGAAAGGATGGGAAGATCATGGGGGATGCTGGGGAAAATGGGGAACAATGGGAAAATCATGGGGGGTGCTGGGGAAAATAGGGAACGATGGGAATATCATGGGGGACGCTGGGGAAAATGGGGAATGATGGGAAGATCATGGGGGACGCAGAGGAAAATGGGGAATGATGGGAAGATCATGGGAGACGCTGGGGAAAATGGGGAACGATGGGAAGATCATGGGGGATGCTGGGGAAAATAGGGAAAGCTGGGAAGATCATGGGGACGCTGGGGAAAATGGGGAACAATGGGAAGATCATGGGGGATGCTGGGGAAAATGGGGAAACATGGGAAGATCATGGGGATGCTGGGGAAAATGAGAAAGGATGGGAAGATCATGGGGACACTGGGGAAAATGGGGAACGATGGGAAGATCATGGGGGACACTGGGGAAAATGGGGAGCGATGGGAAGATCATGGGGGACACTGGGAAAAATGGGGAAGGATGCGAAGATCATGAGGGACACTGGGGAAAATTAGGAGCGATGGGAAGATCATGGGGGAAGCTGGGGAAAATGGGGAACAATGGGAAAAACGTGAGGGACACTGGGGAAAATGGGGAACGATGGGAAGATCATGGGGGACTCTGTGGAAAATGAAGAGTGATGGGAAGATCCTGGGGGACGCTGGGGAAAATGGGGAATGATGGAAAGATCATGGGGATGCTGGGGAAAATGGGGAATGATGGGAAGATCATGGGGGATGCTGGGGAAAATGGGGAACGATGGGAATATCATGGGGGACGCTGGGGAAAATGGGGAACGATGGGATGATCATGGGGGATGCTGGGGAAAATAGGGAAAGCTGGTAAGATCATGGGGATGCTGGGGAAAATGAGGAACGATGGGAAGATCATGGGGGATGCTGGGGAAAATGGGGAACGATGGGAAGATCATGGGGACGCTGGTGAAAATGGTGAAGGATGGGAAGATCATGGGGGATGCTGGGGAAAATGGGGAACGATGGGAAGATCATGGGGACACTGGGGAAAATGGGGAGCGATGGTAAGATCATGGGGGACACTGGGGAAAATGGGGAATGATGGGAAGATCATGGGGGATGCTGGGGAAAATGGGGAACGATGGGAAGATCATGGGGACGCTGGTGAAAATGGTGAAGGATGGGAAGATCATGGGGGATGCTGGGGAAAATGGGGAACGATGGGAAGATCATGGGGACACTGGGGAAAATGGGGAGCGATGGTAAGATCATGGGGGACACTGGGGAAAATGGGGAATGATGGGAAGATCATGGGGGATGCTGGGGAAAATGGGGAATGATGGGAAGATCATGGGAGATGCTGGGGAAAATGGGGAATGATGGGAAGATCATGGAGATGCTGGGGAAGACTATGGGGACACTGGGGAAAATGTGGAACGATGGGAAGATCATGGGGGATACTGGGGAAAATGGGGAGCAATGGGAAGATCATGGGGGACACTGGGGAAAATGGGGAACGATGGGAAGATTATGGGGGATGCTGGGGAAAATGGGGAACGATGGGAAGATCATGGGGGATGCTGGGGAAAATAAGGAAAGCTGAGAAGATCATGGGGATGCTGGGGAAAATGGGGAATGATGGGAAGATCATGGAGATGCTGGGGAAGACTATGGAGACGCTGGGGAAAATGGGGAACGATGGGAAGATCATGGGGGATGCTGGGTAAAATGGGGAACCATGGGAAATCATGTGGATGCTGGTGAAAATGGGGATGGATGGGAAGATCATGGGGGACACTGGGGAAAATGGGGAACGATGGGAAGATCATGAGGGACACTGGGGAAAATGTGGAGCGATGGGAAGAACATGGGGGACACTGGGGAAAATGGGAAAGGATGGGAAGATCATGGGGGATGCTGGGGAAAATGGGGAACAATGGGAAAATCATGGGGGGTGCTGGGGAAAATAGGGAACGATGGGAATATCATGGGGGACGCTGGGGAAAATGGGGAATGATGGGAAGATCATTGGGGACGCAGAGGAAAATGGGGAATGATGGGAAGATCATGGGAGACGCTGGGGAAAATGGGGAACGATGGGAAGACCATGGGGGATGCTGGGGAAAATAGGGAAAGCTGGGAAGATCATGGGGACGCTGGGGAAAATGGGGAACAATGGGACGATCATGGGGGATGCTGGGGAAAATGGGGAACCATGGGAAGATCATGGGGATGCTGGGGAAAATGAGAAAGGATGGGAAGATCATGGGGACACTGGGGAAAATGGGGAACGATGGGAAGATCATGGGGGACACTGGGGAAAATGGGGAGCGATGGGAAGATCATGGGGGACACTGGGAAAAATGGGGAAGGATGCGAAGATCATGAGGGACACTGGGGAAAATTAGGAGCGATGGGAAGATCATGGGGGAAGCTGGGGAAAATGGGGAACAATGGGAAAAACGTGAGGGACACTGGGGAAAATGGGGAACGATGGGAAGATCATGGGGGACTCTGTGGAAAATGAAGAGTGATGGGAAGATCCTGGGGGACACTGGGGAAAATGGGGAATGATGGAAAGATCATGGGGATGCTGGGGAAAATGGGGAATGATGGGAAGATCATGGGGGATGCTGGGGAAAATGGGGAACGATGGGAATATCATGGGGGACGCTGGGGAAAATGGGGAATGATGGGATGATCATGGGGGATGCTGGGGAAAATAGGGAAAGCTGGTAAGATCATGGGGATGCTGGGGAAAATGAGGAACGATGGGAAGATCATGGGGGATGCTGGGGAAAATGGGGAACGATGGGAAGATCATGGGGACGCTGGTGAAAATGGTGAAGGATGGGAAGATCATGGGGGATGCTGGGGAAAATGGGGAACGATGGGAAGATCATGGGGACACTGGGGAAAATGGGGAGCGATGGTAAGATCATGGGGGACACTGGGGAAAATGGGGAATGATGGGAAGATCATGGGGGATGCTGGGGAAAATGGGGAACGATGGGAAGATCATGGGGGATGCTGGGGAATATGGAGAACGATGGGAAGATCATGGGGGACGCTGGGGAAAATGGGGAACAATGGGAAGATCATGGGGGACGCAGAGGAAAATAGGGAACGATGGGAAGATCATGGGGGATGCTGGGGAAAATGGGGAATGATGGGAAGATCATGGGGGATGCTGGGGAAAATGGGGAACCATGTGAAAATCATGGGGATGCTGGGGAAAATAGGGAAGGATGGGAAGATCATGGGGGATGCTGGGCAAAAATGGGGAACCATGGGAAGATCATGGGGGACGCTGGGGGAAATGAGAAAGGATGGGAAGATCATGGGGACACTGGGGAAAATGGGGAACGATGGGAAGATCATGGGGGACACTGAGGAAAATGGGGAGCGATGGGAAGATCATGGGGGACACTGGGGAAAATGGGGAACAATGGGAAAACATGAGGGACACTGGGGAAAATGGGGAACGATGGGAAGATCATGGGGGACACTGGGGAAAATGGGGAAGGATGGGAAGATCATGGGGGATGCTGGGGAAAATGGGGAACGATGGGAATATCATGGGGGACGCTGGGGAAAATGGGGAACGATGGGATGATCATGGGGGATGCTGGGGAAAATAGGGAAAGCTGGGAAGATCATGGGGACGCTGGGGAAAATGGGGAACGATTGGAAGTTCATGGGGGATGCTGGGGAAAATGGGGAACGATGGGAAGATCATGGGGACGCTGGTGAAAATGGGGAAGGATGGGAAGATCATGAGGGACACTGGGGAAAATTAGGAGCGATGGGAAGATCATGGGGGATGCTGGGGAAAATGGGGAACAATGGGAAAAACATGAGGGACACTGGGGAAAATGAAGAGTGATGGGAAGATCCTGGGGGACGCTGGGGAAAATGGGGAACGATGGAAAGATCATGGGGATGCTGGGGAAAATGGGGAACGATGGGAATATCATGGGGGATGCTGGGGAAAATGTGGAACCATGGGAAGATCGTGGGGGACTCTGTGGAAAATGAAGAGTGATGGGAAGATCCTGGGGGACGCTGGGGAAAATGTGGAACGAATGAAAGATCATGGGGATGCTGGGGAAAATGGGGAACGATGGGAAGATCATGGGGGATGCTGGGGAAAATGGGGAATGATGGGAATATCATGGGGGACGCTGGGGAAAATGGGGAACGATGGGATGATCATAGGGGATGCTGGGGAAAATAGGGAAAGCTGGGAAGATCATGGGGATGCTGGGGGAAATGGGGAACGATGGGAAGTTCATGGGGGATGCTGGGGAAAATGGGGAACCATGGGAAGATCGTGGGGGACACTGTGGAAAATGAAGAGTGATGGGAAGATCCTGGGGGACGCTCGGGAAAATGGGGAACGATGGAAGGATCATGGGGATGCAGGGGAAAATGGGGAACGATGGGAAGATCATGGGGGATGCTGGGGAAAATAAGGGAAGGATGGGAATATCATGGGGGATGCTGGGGAAAATGGGGAATGATGGGATGATCATGGGGGATGCTGGTGAAAATGGGGAAGGATGGGAAGATCATGAGGGACACTGGGGAAAATTAGGAGCGATGGGAATATCATGGGGGATGCTGGGGAAAATGGGGAACGATGGGAATATCATGGGGGATGCTGGGGAAAATAGGGAAAGCTGGGAAGATCATGGGGATGCTGGGGGAAATGGGGAACGATGGGAAGATCATGGGGGATGCTGGGGAAAATGGGGAACCATGGGAAGATCGTGGGGGACTCTGTGGAAAATGAAGAGTGATGGGAAGATCCTGGGGGACGCTGGGGAAAATGGGGAACGATGGAAAGATCCTGGGGGACGCTGGGGAAAATGGGGAACGATGGGAAGATCATGGGGGACGCTGGTGAAAATGGGGAAGGATGGGAAGATCATGAGGGACACTGGGGAAAATGGGGAAGGATGGGAAGATCATGAGGGACACTGGGGAAAATTAGGAGCGATGGGAAGATCATGGGGGACGCTGGGGAAAATGGGGAACAATGGGAAAAACATGAGGGACACTGGGGAAAATGGGGAACGATGGGATGATCATGGGGGATGCTGGGGAAAATAGGGAAAGCTGGGAAGATCATGGGGATGCTGGGGGAAATGGGGAACGATGGGAAGATCATGGGGGATGCTGGGGAAAATGGGGAACCATGGGAAGATCGTGGGGGACTCTGTGGAAAATGAAGAGTGATGGGAAGATCCTGGGGGACGCTGGGGAAAATGGGGAACGATGGAAAAATCATGGGGATGCTGGGGAAAATGGGGAACGATGGGAAGATCATGGGGGATGCTGGGGAAAATGGGGAACGATGGGAATATCATGGGGGACGCTGGGGAAAATGGGGAACGATGGGATGATCATGGGGGATGCTGGGGAAAATAGGGAAAGCTGGGAAGATCATGGGGATGCTGGGGAAAATGGGGAACGATGGGAAGATCATGGGGGATGCTGGGGAAAATGGGGAACGATGGGAATATCATGGGGGACACTGGGGAAAATGGGGAATGATGGGATGATCATGGGGGATGCTGGGGAAAATGGGGAACGATGGGAAGATCATGGGGACGCTGGTGAAAATGGGGAAGGATGGGAAGATCATGAGGGACACTGGGGAAAATTAGGAGCGATGGGAAGATCATGGGGGACGCTGGGGAACAATGGGAAACGCTGGGAAACGCTGGGGAAAATGGGGAACTATGGGAAGATCATGTGGGATGCTGGGGAAAATGGGGAACCATGGGAAGATCATGGGGATGCTGGGGAAAATGGGGAAGGATGGGAAGATCATGGAGGATGCTGGGGAAATGGGGAACAATGGGAAGATCATGGGGACGCTGGTGAAAATGGGGAAGGATGGGAAGATCATGGGGACACTAGGGAAAAGGGGGAACGATGGAAAGATCATGGGGACACTGGGGAAAATGGGGAGCGATGGTAAGATCATGGGGGACACAGGGGAAAATGGGGAAGGATGGGAAGATCATGGGGGATGCTGGGGAAAATGGGGAACGATGGGAAGATCATGGGGGATGCTGGGGAAATTGGAGAACGATGGGAAGATCATGGGGGATGCTGGGGAAAATGGGGAACGATGGGAATATCATGGGGGACGCTGGGGAAAATGGGGAACGATGGGATGATCATGGGGGATGCTGGGGAAAATAGGGAAAGCTGGGAAGATCATGGGGATGCTGGGGGAAATGGGGAACAATGGGAATATCATGGGGATGCTGGGGAAAATAGGGAAAGCTGGGAAGATCATGGGGATGCTGGGGGAAATGGGGAACGATGGGAAGATCATGGGGGATGCTGGGGAAAATGGGGAACCATGGGAAGATCGTGGGGGACTCTGTGGAAAATGAAGAGTGATGGGAAGATCCTGGGGGACGCTGGGGAAAATGGGGAACAATGGAAAGATCATGGGGATGCTGGGGAAAATGGGGAACGATGGGATGATCATGGGGGATGCTGGGGAAAATGGGGAACGATGGGAAGATCATGGGGGACGCTGGTGAAAATGGGGAAGGATGGGAAGATCATGAGGGATACTGGGGAAAATTAGGAGCGATGGGAAGATCATGGGGGACGCTGGGGAACAATGGGAAACGCTGGGGAACGCTGGGGAATTTGGGGAAGGATGGGAAGATCATGGGGGATGCTGGGGAAAATGGGGAACGATGGGAAGATCATGTGGGATGCTGGGGAAATTGGAGAACGATGGGAAGATCATGGGGGATGCTGGGGAAAATGGGGAACGATGGGAAGATCATGGGGGACGCAGAGGAAAATAGGGAACGATGGGAAGATCATGGGGGATGCTGGGGAAAATGGGGAACAATGGGAAACGCTTGGGAATGCTGGGGAAAATGGGGAACGATGGGAAGATCATGGGGGACACTGGGGAAAATGGGGAAGGATGGGAAGATCATGAGGGACACTGAGGAAAATTAGGAGAGATGGGAAGATCATGGGGGAATCTGGGGAAAATGGGGAACAATGGGAAAAACATGAGGGACACTGGGGAAAATGGGGAACGATGGGAAGAACATGGGGGACACTGGGGAAAATGGGGAAGGATGGGAAGATCATGGGGGATGCTGGGGAAAATGGGGAACGATGGGAATATCATGGGGGACGCTGGGGAAAATGGGGAACGATGGGATGATCATGGGGGATGCTGGGGAAAATAGGGAAAGCTGGGAAGATCATGGGGATGCTGGGGAAAATGGGGAACGATGGGAAGATCATGGGGGATGCTGGGGAAAACGGGGAACCATGGGAAGATCATGGGGACGCTGGGGAAAATGGGGAACGATGGGAAGATCATGGGGACGCTGGTGAAAATGGGGAAGGATGGGAAGATCATGAGGGACACTGGGGAAAATGGGGAAGGATGGGGAAGGATGGGAAGATCATGAGGGACACTGGGGAAAATTAGGAGCGATGGGAAGATCATGGGGGACGCTGGGGAAAATGGGGAACAATGGGAAAAACATGAGGGACACTGGGGAAAATGGGGAACGATGGGAAGATCATGGGGGACACTGGGGAAAATGGGGAAGGATGGGAAGATCATGGGGGATGCTGGGGAAAATGGGGAACGATGGGAAGATCGTGGGGGACTCTGGAAAATGAAGAGTGATGGGAAGATCCTGGGGGACGCTGGGGAAAATGGGGAACGATGGAAAGATCATGGGGATGCTGGGGAAAATGGGGAACGATGGGAATATCATGGGGGACGCTGGGGAAAATGGGGAACGATGGGATGATCATGGGGGATGCTGGGGAAAATAGGGAAAGCTGGGAAGATCATGGGGATGCTGGGGGAAATGGGGAACGATGGGAAGATCATGGGGAATGCTGGGGAAAATGGGGAACCATGGGAAGATCGTGGGGGACACTGTGGAAAATGAAGAGTGATGGGAAGATCCTGGGGGACGCTGGGGAAAATGGGGAACGATGGAAGGATCATGGGGTTGCAGGGGAAAATGGGGAACGATGGGAATATCATGGGGGATGCTGGGGAAAATGGGGAACGATGGGATGATCATGGGGGATGCTGGTGAAAATGGGGAAGGATGGGAAGATCATGAGGGACACTGGGGAAAATTAGGAGCGATGGGAAGATCATGGGGGACGCTGGGGAAAATGGGGAACAATGGGAAACGCTGGGGAACGCTGGGGAAAATGGGGAACGATGGGAATATCATGGGGGACGCTGGGGAAAATGGGGAACGATGGGATGATCATGGGATGCTGGGGAAAATGGGGAAGGATGGGAAGATCATGAGGGACACTTGGGAAAATTAGGAGCGATGGGAAGATCATGGGGGACGCTGGGGATAATGGGGAACAATGGGAAACGCTGGGGAATGCTGGGGAAAATGGGGAATGATGGGAAGATCATGAGGGACACTGGGGAAAATTAGGAGCGATGGGAAGATCATGGGGGACGCTGGGGAAAATGGGAAACAATGGGAAACGCTGGGGAACGCTGGGGGAAATGGGGAATGATGGGAAGATCATGGGGGATGCTGGGGAAAATGGGGAACCATATGAAGATCATGGGGATGCTGGGGAAAATGGGGAAGGATGGGAAGATCATGGGGGATGATGGGGAAATGGGGAACGATGGGAAGATCATGGGGACGCTGGTGAAAATGGGGAAGGATGGGAAGATCATGGGGACACTAGGGAAAATGGGGAACGATGGAAAGATCATGGGGACACTGGGGATAATGGGGAGCGATGGTAAGTTCATGGGGGACACTGGGGAAAATGGGGAAGGATGGGAAGATCATGGGGGATGCTGGGGAAAATGGGGAACGATGGGAAGATCATGGGGGATGCTGGGGAAAATGGAGAACGATGGGAAGATCATGGGGGACACTGGGGAAAATGGGGAAGGATGGGAAAATCATGAGGGACGCTGTGGAAAATGGGGAACGATGGGATGATCATGGGGGATGCTGGGGAAAATGGGGAATGATGGGAAGATCATGGGGACGCTGGTGAAAATGGGGAAGGATGGGAAGATCATGAGGGACACTGGGGAAAATTAGGAGCGATGGGAAGATCATGGGGGACGCTGGGGAAAATGGGGAACAATGGGAAACGCTGGGGAACGCTGGGGAAAATGGGGAACGATGGGAAGATCATGGGGGATGCTGGGGAAAATGGGGAACCATATGAAGATCATGGGGATGCAGGGGAAAATGGGGAAGGATGGGAAGATCATGGGGGATGCTGGGGAAATGGGGAATGATGGGAAGATCATGGGGGCGCTGGTGAAAATGGGGAAGGATGGGAAGATCATGGGGACACTAGGGAAAAGGGGGAACGATGGAAAGATCATGGGGACACTGGGGAAAATGGGGAGCGATGGTAAGATCATGGGGGACACTGGGGAAAATGGGGAAGGATGGGAAGATCATGGGGGATGCTGGGGAAAATGGGGAACGATGGGAAGATCATGGGGATGCTGGGGAAAATGTGGAACGATGGGAAGATCATGGGGGATGCTGGGGAAAATGGGGAACGATGGGAATATCATGGGGGACGCTGGGGAAAATGGGGAACGATGGGATGATCATGGGGGATGCTGGGGAAAATAGGGAAATCTGGGAAGATCATGGGGATGCTGGGGGAAATGGGGAACGATGGGAAGATCATGGGGGACATTGTGGAAAATGAAGAGTGATGGGAATATCCTGGGGGACGCTGGGGAAAATGGGGAACGATGGAAGGATCATGGGGATGCAGGGGAAAATGGGGAACGATGGGATGATCATGGGGTATGCTGGTGAAAATAGGGAAGGATGGGAAGATCATGAGGGACACTGGGGAAAATTAGGAGCGATGGGAAGATCACGGGGGATGCTGGGGAAAATGGGGAACGATGGGAATATCATGGGGGATGCTGGGGAAAATAGGGAAAGCTGGGAAGATCATGGGGACGCTGGGGAAAATGGGGAACGATGGGAAGATCATGGGGGATGCTGGGGAAAATGGGGAACGATGGGAATATCATGGGGGACGCTGGGGAAAATGGGGAACGATGGGATGATCATGGGGGATGCTGGGGAAAATGGGGAATGATGGGAAGATCATGGGGATGCTGGTGAAAATGGGGAAGGATGGGAAGATCATGAGGGACACTGGGGAAAATTAGGAGCGATGGGAAGATCATGGGGGACGCTGGGGAAAATGGGGAACAATGGGAAACGCTGGGGAACGCAGAGGAAAATAAGGAACGATGGGAAGATCATGGGGGATGCTGGGGAAAATGGGGAATGATGGGAAGATCATGGGAGATGCTGGGGAAATGGGGAACCATGGGAAAATCATGGGGACGCTGGGGAAAATAGGGAAGGATGGGAAGATCATGGGATGCTGGGCAAAAATGGGGAACCATGGGAATATCATGGGGATGCTGGTGAAAATGGGGAAGGATGGGAAGATCATAGGGACACTGGGGAAAATGGGGAACGATGGGAAGATCATGGGGGACACTGGGGAAAATGGGGAGCGATGGGAAGATCATGGGGGACACTGGGGAAAGATGGGAAGATCATGGGGGATGCTGGGGAAATTTGGGAACGATGGGAAGATCATGGGGGATGCTGGGGAAAATGGGGAAGAATGGGAAGATCATGGGGGACACTGGGGAAAATGGGGAACAATGGGAAGATCATGGGGGACACTGGGTGAAAATGGGGAGCAATGGGAAGATCATGGGGGACACTGGGGAAAATGGGGAACGATGGGAAGATCATGGGGGATGCCGTGGAAAATGGGGAACGATGGGAAGATCATGGGGAATGCTGGGGAAAATGGGGAACGATTGGAAGATCATGGGGGATGCTGGGGAAAATAGGGATAGCTGGGAAGATCATGGGGACGCTGGGGAAAATGGGGAACGATGGGAAGATCATGGGGGATGCTGGGGAAGATCATGGGGGACACTGGGGAAAATGTGGAGCGATGGGAAGATCATGGGGGACACTGGGGAAAGATGGGAATATCATGGGGGACGCTGGGGAAAATTGGGAACAATGGGAAGATCATGGGGCACGCAGAGGAAAATGGGGAATGATGGGAAGATCATGGGGGATGCTGGGGAAAATGGGGAACGATGGGAAGATCATGGGGAATGCTGGGGAAAATGGGGAACGATTGGAAGATCATGGGGGATGCTGGGAAAAATAGGGATAGCTGGGAAGATCATGGGGACGCTGGGGAAAATGGGGAACGATGGGAAGATCATGGGGGATGCTGGGGAAGATCATGGGGGACACTGGGGAAAATGTGATGCGATGGGAAGATCATGGGGGACACTGGGAAAAATGGGGAAGGATGGGAAGATCATGGGGGATGCTGGGGAAAATGGGGAACAATGGGAAGATTATGGAGGATGCTGGGTAAAATGGGGAACAATGGGAATATCATGGGGGATGCTGGGAAAATTGGGAACAATGGGAAGATCATGGGGCACGCAGAGGAAAATGGGGAATGATGGGAGATCATGGGGGATGCTGGGGAAAATGGGGAACGATGGGAAATCATGGGGGACGCTGGGGAAAATGGGGAACGATGGGAAGATCATGGGGGATGCTGGGGAAAATAGGGAAAGCTGGAAAGGTCATGGGGACGCTGGGAAAATGGGGATCAATGGGAAGATCATGGGGGATGCTGGGGAAAATGGGGAACCATGGGAAGATCATGGGGATGCTGGGGAAAATGGGGAAGGATGGGAAGATCATGGGGATGCTGGGGAAAATGGGGAACCATGGGAAGATCATGGGGATGCTGGTGAAAATGAGAAAGGATGGGAAGATCATGGGGACACTGGGGAAAATGGGGAACGATGGGAAGATCATGGGGGACACTGGGGAAAATGGGGAAGGATGGGAAGATCTTGAGGGACGCTGGGGAAAATGGGGAGCAATGGGAAGATCATGAGGGACACTGGGGAAAATGGGGAAGGATGGGAAGATCATGGGGGACACTGGGGAAAATGGGGAAGGATGGGAAGATCATGAGGGACGCTGGGGAAAATGGGGAAGGATGGGAAGATCATGAGGGACGCTGTGGAAAATGGGGAATGATGGGAAGATCATGGGGGATGCTGGGGAAAATGGGGAACAATGGGAAGATCATGGGGGACGCTGGGGAAAATGGGGAACGATGGGAAGATCATGGGGGACGCTGGGGAAAATGGGGAACAATGGGAAGATCATGGGGGACACTGGAAAATGGGGAACGATGGGAAGATCATGGGGGACGCTGGGGAAAATGGGGAACAATGGGAAGATCATGGGGGACGCTGGGGAAAATGGGGAACAATGGGAAGATCATGGGGGACGCTGGGGAAAATGGGGAACGATGGGATGATCATGGGGATGCTGGGGAAAATGGGGAATGATGGGAAGATCATGGGGACGCTGGTGAAAATGGGGAAGGATGGGAAGATCATGAGGGACACTGGGGAAAATTAGGAGCGATGGGAAGATCATGGGGGACGCTGGGGAAAATGGGGAACAATGGGAAACGCTGGGGAACGCTGGGGAAAATGGTGAACGATGGGAAGATCATGGGGGATGCTGGGGAAAATGGGGAACCATATGAAGATCATGGGGATGCAGGGGAAAATGGGGAAGGATGGGAAGATCATGGGGGATGCTGGGGAAATGGGGAACGATGGGAAGATCATGGGGACGCTGGTGAAAATGGGGAAGGATGGGAAGATCATGGGGACACTAGGGAAAAGGGGGAACGATGGAAAGATCATGGGGACACTGGGGAAAATGGGGAGCGATGGTAAGATCATGGGGGACACTGGGGAAAATGGAGAAGGATGGGAAGATCATGGGGGATGCTGGGGAAAATGGGGAACGATTGGAAGATCATGGGGATGCTGGGGAAAATGGGGAACGATGGGAAGATCATGGGGGATGCTGGGGAAAATGGGGAACGATGGGATGATCATGGGGGATGCTGGGGAAAATAGGGAAAGCTGGGAAGATCATGGGGATGCTGGGGGAAATGGGGAACGATGGGAAGATCATGGGGGACACTGTGGAAAATGAAGAGTGATGGGAATATTCTGGGGGATGCTGGGGAAAATGGGGAACGATGGAAGGATCATGGGGATGCAGGGGAAGATCATGGGGGACACTGGGGAAAATGTGGAGCGATGGGAAGATCATGGGGGACACTGGGGAAAGATGGGAATATCATGGGGGACGCTGGGGAAAATTGGGAACAATGGGAAGATCATGGGGCACGCAGAGGAAAATGGGGAATGATGGGAAGATCATGGGGGATGCTGGGGAAAATGGGGAACGATGGGAAGATCATGGGGAATGCTGGGGAAAATGGGGAACGATTGGAAGATCATGGGGGATGCTGGGAAAAATAGGGATAGCTGGGAAGATCATGGGGACGCTGGGGAAAATGGGGAACGATGGGAAGATCATGGGGGATGCTGGGGAAGATCATGGGGGACACTGGGGAAAATGTGATGCGATGGGAAGATCATGGGGGACACTGGGAAAAATGGGGAAGGATGGGAAGATCATGGGGGATGCTGGGGAAAATGGGGAACAATGGGAAGATTATGGAGGATGCTGGGTAAAATGGGGAACAATGGGAATATCATGGGGGATGCTGGGAAAATTGGGAACAATGGGAAGATCATGGGGCACGCAGAGGAAAATGGGGAATGATGGGAGATCATGGGGGATGCTGGGGAAAATGGGGAACGATGGGAAATCATGGGGGACGCTGGGGAAAATGGGGAACGATGGGAAGATCATGGGGGATGCTGGGGAAAATAGGGAAAGCTGGAAAGGTCATGGGGACGCTGGGAAAATGGGGATCAATGGGAAGATCATGGGGGATGCTGGGGAAAATGGGGAACCATGGGAAGATCATGGGGATGCTGGGGAAAATGGGGAAGGATGGGAAGATCATGGGGATGCTGGGGAAAATGGGGAACCATGGGAAGATCATGGGGATGCTGGTGAAAATGAGAAAGGATGGGAAGATCATGGGGACACTGGGGAAAATGGGGAACGATGGGAAGATCATGGGGGACACTGGGGAAAATGGGGAAGGATGGGAAGATCTTGAGGGACGCTGGGGAAAATGGGGAGCAATGGGAAGATCATGAGGGACACTGGGGAAAATGGGGAAGGATGGGAAGATCATGGGGGACACTGGGGAAAATGGGGAAGGATGGGAAGATCATGAGGGACGCTGGGGAAAATGGGGAAGGATGGGAAGATCATGAGGGACGCTGTGGAAAATGGGGAATGATGGGAAGATCATGGGGGATGCTGGGGAAAATGGGGAACAATGGGAAGATCATGGGGGACGCTGGGGAAAATGGGGAACGATGGGAAGATCATGGGGGACGCTGGGGAAAATGGGGAACAATGGGAAGATCATGGGGGACACTGGAAAATGGGGAACGATGGGAAGATCATGGGGGACGCTGGGGAAAATGGGGAACAATGGGAAGATCATGGGGGACGCTGGGGAAAATGGGGAACAATGGGAAGATCATGGGGGACGCTGGGGAAAATGGGGAACGATGGGATGATCATGGGGATGCTGGGGAAAATGGGGAATGATGGGAAGATCATGGGGACGCTGGTGAAAATGGGGAAGGATGGGAAGATCATGAGGGACACTGGGGAAAATTAGGAGCGATGGGAAGATCATGGGGGACGCTGGGGAAAATGGGGAACAATGGGAAACGCTGGGGAACGCTGGGGAAAATGGTGAACGATGGGAAGATCATGGGGGATGCTGGGGAAAATGGGGAACCATATGAAGATCATGGGGATGCAGGGGAAAATGGGGAAGGATGGGAAGATCATGGGGGATGCTGGGGAAATGGGGAACGATGGGAAGATCATGGGGACGCTGGTGAAAATGGGGAAGGATGGGAAGATCATGGGGACACTAGGGAAAAGGGGGAACGATGGAAAGATCATGGGGACACTGGGGAAAATGGGGAGCGATGGTAAGATCATGGGGGACACTGGGGAAAATGGAGAAGGATGGGAAGATCATGGGGGATGCTGGGGAAAATGGGGAACGATTGGAAGATCATGGGGATGCTGGGGAAAATGGGGAACGATGGGAAGATCATGGGGGATGCTGGGGAAAATGGGGAACGATGGGATGATCATGGGGGATGCTGGGGAAAATAGGGAAAGCTGGGAAGATCATGGGGATGCTGGGGGAAATGGGGAACGATGGGAAGATCATGGGGGACACTGTGGAAAATGAAGAGTGATGGGAATATTCTGGGGGATGCTGGGGAAAATGGGGAACGATGGAAGGATCATGGGGATGCAGGGGAAAATGGGGAACGATGGGATGATCATGGGGTATGCTGGTGAAAATGGGGAAGGATGGGAAGATCATGAGGGACACTGGGGAAAATTAGGAGCGATGGGAAGATCATGGGGGATGCTGGGGAAAATGGGGAACGATGGGAATATCATGGGGGATGCTGGGGAAAATAGGGAAAGCTGGGAAGATCATGGGGATGCTGGGGTAAATGGGGAACGATGGGAAGATCATGGGGGATGCTGGGGAAATGGGGAACCATGGGAAGATCGTGGGGGACTCTGTGGAAAATGAAGAGTGATGGGAAGATCCTGGGGGACGCTGGGGAAAATTTGGAACGATGGAAAGATCATGGGGATGCTGGGGAAAATGTGGAACGATGGGAAGATCATGGGGGATGCTGGGGAAAATGGGGAACGATGGGAATATCATGGGGGACGCTGGGGAAAATGGGGAACGATGGGATGATCATGGGGGATGCTGGGGAAAATGGGGAACGATGGGAAGATCATGGGGATGCTGGTGAAAATGGGGAAGGATGGGAAGATCATGAGGGACACTGGGGAAAATTAGGAGCGATGGGAAGATCATGGGGGACGCTGGGGAAAATGGGGAACAATGGGAAACGCTGGGGAACGCAGAGGAAAATAAGGAACGATGGGAAGATCATGGGGGATGCTGGGGAAAATGGGGAATGATGGGAAGATCATGGGAGATGCTGGGGAAAATGGGGAACCATGGGAAAATCATGGGGGACACTGGGGAAAATGGAGAAGGATGGGAAGATCATGGGGATGCTGGGGAAAATGGGGAACGATTGGAAGATCATGGGGATGCTGGGGAAAATGGGGAACGATGGGAAGATCATGGGGGATGCTGGGGAAAATGGGGAACGATGGGATGATCATGGGGGATGCTGGGGAAAATAGGGAAAGCTGGGAAGATCATGGGGATGCTGGGGGAAATGGGGAACGATGGGAAGATCATGGGGGACACTGTGGAAAATGAAGAGTGATGGGAATATTCTGGGGGATGCTGGGGAAAATGGGGAACGATGGAAGGATCATGGGGATGCAGGGGAAAATGGGGAACGATGGGATGATCATGGGGTATGCTGGTGAAAATGGGGAAGGATGGGAAGATGATGAGGGACACTGGGGAAAATTAGGAGCGATGGGAAGATCATGGGGGATGCTGGGGAAAATGGGGAACGATGTGAATATCATGGGGGATGCTGGGGAAAATAGGGAAAGCTGGGAAGATCATGGGGATGCTGGGGTAAATGGGGAACGATGGGAAGATCATGGGGGATGCTGGGGAAAATGGGGAACCATGGGAAGATCGTGGGGGACTCTGTGGAAAATGAAGAGTGATGGGAAGATCCTGGGGGACGCTGGGGAAAATTTGGAACGATGGAAAGATCATGGGGATGCTGGGGAAAATGTGGAACGATGGGAAGATCATGGGGGATGCTGGGGAAAATGGGGAACGATGGGAATATCATGGGGGACGCTGGGGAAAATGGGGAACGATGGGATGATCATGGGGGATGCTGGGGAAAATGGGGAACGATGGGAAGGTCATGGGGATGCTGGTGAAAATGGGGAAGGATGGGAAGATCATGAGGGACACTGGGGAAAATTAGGAGCGATGGGAAGATCATGGGGGACGCTGGGGAAAATGGGGAACAATGGGAAACGCTGGGGAACGCAGAGGAAAATAAGGAACGATGGGAAGATCATGGGGGATGCTGGGGAAAATGGGGAATGATGGGAAGATCATGGGAGATGCTGGGGAAAATGGGGAACCATGGGAAAATCATGGGGACGCTGGGGAAAATAGGGAAGGATGGGAAGATCATGGGATGCTGGGCAAAAATGGGGAACCATGGGAATATCATGGGGATGCTGGTGAAAATGGGGAAGGATGGGAAGATCATGGGGACACTGGGGAAAATGGGGAACGATGGGAAGATCATGGGGGACACTGGGGAAAATGGGGAGCGATGGGAAGATCATGGGGGACACTGGGGAAAATGGGGAAAGATGGGAAGATCATGGGGGACACTGGGGAAAATGGGGAAGGATGGGAATATCATGAGGGACGCTGTGGAAAATGGGGAACGATGGGAAGATCATGGGGGACGCTGGGGAAATTTGGGAACGATGGGAAGATCATGGGGGATGCTGGGGAAAATGGGGAAGGATGGGAAGATCATGGGGGACACTGGGGAAAATGGGGAAGGATGGGAAGATCTTGAGGGACACTGGGGAAAATGGGGAGCAATGGGAAGATCATGAGGGACACTGGGGAAAATGGGGAAGGATGGGAAGATCATGGGGGACACTGGGGAAAATGGGGAAGGATGGGAAGATCATGAGGGACGCTGGGGAAAATGGGGAAGGATGGGAAGATCATGAGGGACGCTGTGGAAAATGGGGAATGATGGGAAGATCATGGGGGATGCTGGGGAAAATGGGGAAGGATGGGAAGATCATGGGGGACGCTGGGGAAAATGGGGAACAATGGGAAGATCATGGGGGATGCTGGGGAAAATGGGGAATGATGGGAAGATCATGGGGGATGCTGGGGAAAATGGGGAAGGATGGGAAGATCATGGGGGACACTGGGGAAAATGGGGAACAATGGGAAGATCATGGGGGATGCTGGGGAAAATGGGGATCAATGGCAAGATCATGTGGGACACTGGGGAAATGGGGAGCGATGGGAAGATAATTGGATACGCTGGAGAAAATGGGGAACAATGGGAAGATCATTGGGGACACTGGTGAAAATGGGGAACGATGGGAAGATCATGGGGCACGCAGAGGAAAATGGGGAATGATGGGAGATCATGGGGGATGCTGGGGAAAATGGGGAACGATGGGAAATCATGGGGGACGCTGGGGAAAATGGGGAACGATAGGAAGATCATGGGGGATGCTGGGGAAAATAGGGAAAGCTGGGAAGGTCATGGGGACGCTGGGAAAATTGGGATCAATGGGAAGATCATGGGGGATGCTGGGGAAAATGGGGAACCATGGGAAGATCATGGGGATGCTGGGGAAAATGGGGAAGGATGGGAAGATCATGGGGATGCTGGGGAAAATGGGGAACCATGGGAAGATCATGGGGATGCTGGTGAAAATGAGAAAGGATGGGAAGATCATGGGGACACTGGGGAAAATGTGGAGCGATGGGAAGATCATGGGGGACACTGGGGAAAGATGGGAAGATCATGGGGGATGCTGGGGAAAATGGGGAACAATGGGAAGATTATGGGGGATGCTGGGGAGAATGGGGAACGATTGGAAGATCATGGGGGATGCTGGGGAAGATCATGGGGGACACTGGGGAAAATGTGATGCGATGGGAAGATCATGGGGGACACTGGGGAAAATGGGGAAGGATGGGAAGATCATGGGGGATGCTGGGGAAAATGGGGAACAATGGGAAGATTATGGAGCATGCTGGGGAAAATGGGGAACGATGGGAATATCATGGGGGACGCTGGGGAAAATTGGGAACAATGGGAAGATCATGGGGCACGCAGAGGAAAATGGGGAATGATGGGAGATCATGGGGGATGCTGGGGAAAATGGGGAACGATGGGAAATCATGGGGGACGCTGGGGAAAACGGGGAACGATGGGAAGATCATGGGGGATGCTGGGGAAAATAGGGAAAGCTGGGAAGGTCATGGGGACGCTGGGAAAATGGGGATCAATGGGAAGATCATGGGGGATGCTGGGGAAAATGGGGAACCATGGGAAGATCATGGGGATGCTGGGGAAAATGGGGAAGGATGGGAAGATCATGGGGATGCTGGGGAAAATGGGGAACCATGGGAAGATCATGGGGATGCTGGTGAAAATGAGAAAGGATGGGAAGATCATGGGGACACTGGGGAAAATGGGGAACGATGGGAAGATCATGGGGGACACTGGGGAAAATGGGGAAGGATGGGAAGATCTTGAGGGACGCTGGGGAAAATGGGGAGCAATGGGAAGATCATGAGGGACACTGGGGAAAATGGGGAAGGATGGGAAGATCATGGGGGACACTGGGGAAAATGGGGAAGGATGGGAAGATCATGAGGGACGCTGGGGAAAATGGGGAAGGATGGGAAGATCATGGGGGACACTGGAAAATGGGGAACGATGGGAAGATCATGGGGGATGCTGGGGAAAATGGGGAACGATGGGAAGATCATGGGGGACGCTGGGGAAAATGGGGAACAATGGGAAGATCATGGGGGACACTGGAAAATGGGGAACGATGGGAAGATCATGGGGGACGCTGGGGAAAATGGGGAACAATGGGAAGATCATGGGGGACGCTGGGGAAAATGGGGAACAATGGGAAGATCATGGGGGATGCTGGGGGAAATGGGGAATGATGGGAAGATCATGGGGGATGCTGGGGAAAATGGGGAATGATGGGAAGATCATGGGGGACGCTGGGGAAAATGGGGAATGATGGGAAGATCATGGGGGATGCTGGGGAAAATGGGGAAGGATGGGAAGATCATGGGGGACACTGGGGAAAATGGGGAACTTGTGGAAGATCATGGGGGATACTGGGGAAAATGGGGAGCGATGGGAAGATCATGAGGGACACTGGGGAAAATGGGGAAGGATGGGAAGATCATGGGGGACACTGGGGAAAATGGGGAAGGATGGGAAGATCATGGGGGATGCTGGGGAAAATGGGGAAAGATGGGAAGATCATGGGGGACACTGGGGAAAATTGGGAACGATGGGAAGATCATGGGGGATGCTGGGGAAAATGGGGAGGGATGGGAAGATCATGGGGGACACTGGGGAAAATGGGGAACAATGGGAAGATCATGGGGGACACTGGGGAAAATGGGGAACTTGTGGAAGATCATGGGGGATACTGGGGAAAATGGGGAGCGATGGGAAGATCATGAGGGACACTGGGGAAAATGGGGAAGGATGGGAAGATCATGGGGGACACTGGGGAAAATGGGGAAGGATGGGAAGATCATGGGGGATGCTGGGGAAAATGGGGAAAGATGGGAAGATCATGGGGGACACTTGGGAAAATTGGGAACAATGGCAAGATCATGTGGGACACTGGGGAAAATGGGGAGCGATGGGAAGATCATGGGGGATGGCGGGGAAAATGGGGAACGATGGGAAGATCATGGGGGATGCCGGGGAAAATGGGGAACGATGGGAAGATAATTGGAGACGCTGGAGAAAATGGGGAACGATGGGAAGATCATGGGGGATGCTGGGGAAAATGGGGAACGATTGGAAGATCATGGGGGATGCTGGGGAAAATAGGGAAAGCTGGGAAGATCATGGGGACGCTGTGGAAAATGGGGAACGTTGGGAAGATCATGGGGGACGCTGGGGAAAATTGGGAATGATGGGAAGATCATTGGGGATGCTGGGGAAAATGGGGAACAATGGGAAGATCATGGGGGACACTGGAAAATGGGGAACGATGGGAAGATCATGGGGGACACTGGAAAATGGGGAACGATGGGAAGATCATGGGGGACGCTGGGGAAAATGGGGAACGATGGGAAGATCATGAGGGACGCTGGGGAAAATGGGGAGTGATGGGAAGATCATGGGGGACACTGGGGAAAATGGGGAGCGATGGGAAGATCATGGGGGCACTGGGGAAAATGTGGAAGGATGGGAAGATCATGATGGACGCTGTGGAAAATGGGGAACGATGGGAAGATCATGGGGGACGCTGGGGAAAATGGGGAACAATGGGAAGATCATGGGGCACGCAGAGGAAAATGGGGAATGATGGGAAGATCATGGGGGATGCTGGGGAAAATGGGGAATGATGGGAAGATCATGGGGGATGCTGGGGAAAATGGGGAATGATGGGAAGATCATGGGGGATGCTGGGGAAAATGGGGAAGGATGGGAAGATCATGGGGGACACTGGGGAAAATGGGGAGCGATGGGAAGATCATGAGGGACACTGGGGAAAATGGGGAAGGATGGGAAGATCATGGGGGACACTGGGGAAAATGGGGAAGGATGGGAAGATCATGAGGGACTCTGTGGAAAATGGGGAACGATGGGAAGATCATAGGGGACGCTGTGGAAAATTGGGAACGATGGGAAGATCATGGGGGACACTGGGGAAAATGGGGAACTTGTGGAAGATCATGGGGGATACTGGGGAAAATGGGGAGCGATGGGAAGATCATGAGGGACACTGGGGAAAATGGGGAAGGATGGGAAGATCATGGGGGACACTGGGGAAAATGGGGAAGGATGGGAAGATCATGAGGGACGCTGTGGAAATGGGGAACGATGGGAAGATCATAGGGGACGCTGGGGAAAATTGGGAACGATGGGAAGATCATGGGGGATGCTGGGGAAAATGGGGAAAGATGGGAAGATCATGGGGGACACTGGGGAAAATTGGGAACAATGGCAAGATCATGTGGGACACTGGGGAAAATGGGGAGCGATGGGAAGATAATTGGAGACGCTGGAGAAAATGGGGAACGATGGGAAGATCATGGGGGACACTGGGGAAAATGGGGAACGATGGGAAGATCATGGGGGATGCCGGGGAAAATGGGGAACGATGGGAAGATCATGGGGGATGCTGGGGAAAATGGGGAACGATTGGAAGATCATGGGGGATGCTGGGGAAAATAGGGATAGCTGGGAAGATCATGGGGGATGCTGGGGAAAATGGGGAACGATTGGAAGATCATGGGGGATGCTGGGGAAAATAGGGAAAGCTGGGAAGATCATGGGGACGCTGTGAAAAATGGGGAACGATGGGAAGATCATGGGGGACGCTGGGGAAAATTGGGAACGATGGGAAGATCATGGGGGATGCTGGGGAAAATGGGGAACAATGGGAAGATCATGGGGGACACTGGAAAATGGGGAACGATGGGAAGATCATGGGGGACACTGGAAAATGGGGAACGATGGGAAGATCATGGGGGACGCTGGGGAAAATGGGGAACGATGGGAAGATCATGAGGGACGCTGGGGAAAATGGGGAGCGATGGGAAGATCATGGGGGACACTGGGGAAAATGGGGAGCGATGGGAAGATCATGGGGGCACAGGGGAAAATGTGGAAGGATGGGAAGATCATGATGGACGCTGTGGAAAATGGGGAACGATGGGAAGATCATGGGGGACGCTGGGGAAAATGGGGAACAATGGGAAGATCATGGGGCACGCAGAGGAAAATGGGGAATGATGGGAAGATCATGGGGGATGCTTGGGAAAATGGGGAATGATGGGAAGATCATGGGGGATGCTGGGGAAAATGGGGAATGATGGGAAGATCATGGGGGATGCTGGGGAAAATGGGGAAGGATGGGAAGATCATGGGGGACACTGGGGAAAATGGGGAACAATGGGAAGATCATGGGGGACACTGGGGAAAATGGGGAGCAATGGGAAGATCATGGGGGACACTGGGGAAAATGGGGAGCGATGGGAAGATCATGAGGGAAAATGGGGAAGGATGGGAAGATCATGGGGGACACTGGGGAAAATGGGGAAGGATGGGAAAATCATGAGGGACGCTGTGGAAAATGGGGAAGGATGGGAAGATCATGAGGGACGCTGTGGAAAATTGGGAACGATGGGAAGATCATGGGGGATACTGGGGAAAATGGGGAGCAATGGGAAGATCATGGGGGACACTGGGGAAAATGGGGAACGATGGGAAGAACATGGGGGATGTTGGGGAAAATGGGGAACGATGGGAAGATCATGGGGGATGCTGGGGAAAATGGGGAACGATTGGAAGATCATGGGGGATGCTGGGGAAAATAGGGAAAGCTGGGAAGATCATGGGGACGCTGTGGAAAATGGGGAACGATGGGAAGATCATGGAGGACGCTGGGGAAAATTGGGAACGATGGGAAGATCATGGGGGATGCTGGGGAAAATGGGGAAGGATGGGAAGATCATGGGGGACACTGGGGGAAATGGGGAACAATGGGAAGATCATGGGGGACACTGGGGAAAATGGGGAGCTTGTGGAAGATCATGGGGGACACTGGGGAAAATGGGGAGCGATGGGAAGATCATGAGGGACACTGGGGAAATGGGGAAGGATGGGAAGATCATGGGGGACACTGGGGAAAATGGGGAAGGATGGGAAGATCATGAGGGACGCTGTGGAAAATGGGGAACGATGGGAAGATCATAGGGGACACTGGGGAAAATTGGGAATGATGGGAAGATCATGGGGGACACTGGGGAAAATGGGGAGCTTGTGGAAGATCATGGGGGACACTGGGGAAAATGGGGAGCGATGGGAAGATCATGAGGGACACTGGGGAAAATGGGGAAGGATGGGAAGATCATGGGGTACACTGGGGAAAATGGGGAAGGATGGGAAGATCATGAGGGACGCTGTGGAAATGGGGAACGATGGGAAGATCATAGGGGACACTGGGGAAAATTGGGAACGATGGGAAGATCATGGGGGATGGTGGGGAAAATGGGGAAAGATGGGAAGATCATGGGGGACACTGGGGAAAATTGGGAACAATGGCAAGATCATGTGGGACACTGGGGAAAATGGGGAGCGATGGGAAGATAATTGGAGACGCTGGAGAAAATGGAGAACGATGGGAAGATCATGGGGGACACTGGGGAAAATGGGGAACGATGGGAAGATCATGGGGGATGCCGGGGAAAATGGGGAACGATGGGAAGAACATGGGGGATGCTGGGGAAAATGGGGAACGATTGGAAGATCATGGGGGATGCTGGGGAAAATAGGGAAAGCTGGGAAGATCATGGGGACGCTGTGGAAAATGGGGAACGATGGGAAGATCATGGGGGACGCTGGGGAAAATTGGGAACGATGGGAAGATCATGGGGGATGCTGGGGAAAATGGGGAAGGATGGGAAGATCATGGGGGACACTGGGGAAAATGGGGAACAATGGGAAGATCATGGGGGACACTGGGGAAAATGGGGAGCTTGTGGAAGATCATGGGGGACACTGGGGAAAATGGGGAGCGATGGGAAGATCATGAGGGACACTGGGGAAAATGGGGAAGGATGGGAAGATCATAGGGGATGCTGGGGAAAATTGGGAACGATGGGAAGATCATGGGGGATGCTGGGGAAAATGGGGAAAGATGGGAAGATCATGGGGGACACTGGGGAAAATTGGGAACAATGGCAAGATCATGTGGGACACTGGGGAAAATGGGGAGCGATGGGAAGATCATGGGGGACACTGGGGAAAATGGGGAACGATGGGAAGATCATGGGGGATGCTGGGGAAAATGGGGAACGATTGGAAGATCATGGGGGATGCTAGGGAAAATAGGGATAGCTGGGAAGATCATGGGGACGCTGGGGAAAATGGGGAACGATGGGAAGATCATGGGGGATGCTGGGGAAGATCATGGGGGACACTGGGGAAAATGTGGAGCGATGGGAAGATCATGGGGGACACTGGGGAAAATGGGGAAGGATGGGAAGATCATGGGGGATGCTGGGGAAAATGGGGAACAATGGGAAGATCATGGGGGACGCTGGGGAAAATTGGGAACAATGGGAAATCATGGGGCACGCAGAGGAAAATGGGGAATGATGGGAAGATCATGGGGGATGCTGGGGAAAATGGGGAACGATGGGAAATCATGGGGGACGCTGGGGAAAATGGGGAACTATGGGAAGATCATGGGGGATGCTGGGGAAAATAGGGAAAGCTGGGAAGGTCATGGGGATGCTGGGAAAATGGGGAAGGATGGGAAGATCATGAGGGACGCTGTGGAAAATGGGGAACGATGGGAAGATCATGGGGGACGCTGGGGAAAATTGGGAACGATGGGAAGATCATGGGGGATGCTGGGGAAAATGGGGAAGGATGGGAAGATCATGGGGACACTGGGGAAAATGGGGAACAATGGGAAGATCATGGGGGACACTGGGGAAAATGGGGAGCAATGGGAAGATCATGTGGGACACTGGGGAAAATGGGGAGCGATGGGAAGATCATGAGGGACACTGGGGAAAATGGGGAAGGATGGGAAGATCATGGGGGACACTGGGGAAAATGGGGAAGGATGGGAAGATAATTGGGAACAATGGCAAGATCATGTGGGACACTGGGGAAAATGGGGAGCGATGGGAAGATAATTGGAGACGCTGGAGAAAATGGGGAACAATGGGAAGATCATGGGGAACACTGGTGAAAATGGGGAACGATGGGAAGATCATGGGGGACGCTGGGGAAAATGGGGAACAATGGGAAGATCATGGGGGACACTGGGGAAAATGGGGAAGGATGGGAAGATCATGGGGGACACTGGAAAATGTGGAACGATGGGAAGATCATGGGGGGAAATGGGGAGCAATGGGAAGATCATGGGGGACACTGGGGAAAATGGGGAACGATGGGAAGATCATGGGGGATGCTGGGGAAAATGGGGAACGATTGGAAGATCATGGGGGATGCTGGGGAAAATGGGGAACGATGGGAAGATCATGGGGGATGCTGGGGAAATCATGGGGATGCTGGGGAAAATGGGGAACGATGGGAAGATCATGGGGGACACTGGGGAAAATGTGGAGCGATGGGAAGATCATGGGGACACTTGGGAAAATGGGGAACAATGGGAAGATCATGGGGCACGCAGAGGAAAATGGGGAATGATGGGAAGATCATGGGGGATGCTGTGGAAAATGGGGAAGGATGGGAAGATCATGATGGACGCTGTAGAAAATGGGGAACAATGGGAAGATCATGGGGGAGGCTGTGGAAAATGGGGAACGATGGGAAGATCATGGGGGACGCTGGGGAAAATGGGGAACGATGGGAAGATAAATGGAGATGCTGGAGAAAATGGGGAACAATGGGAAGATCATGGGGGACACTGGTGAAAATGGGGAACGATGGGAAGATCATGGGGGTCGCTTTGGAAAATGGGGAACGATGGGAAGATCATGGGGGACGCTGTGGAAAATGGGGAATGATGGGAAGATCATGGTTGACGCTGGGGAAAATGGGGAACGATGGGAAGATCATGGGGCACGCAGAGGAAAATGGGGAATGATGGGAAGATCATGGGGTACGCAGAGGAAAATGGGGAATGATGGGAAGATCATGGGGGATGCTGGGGAAAATGGGGAATGATGGGAAGATCATGGGGGATGCTGGGGAAAATAGGGAAAGCTGGGAAGATCATGGGGACGCTGGGGAAAATGGGGAACGATGGGAAGATCATGGGGGATGCTGGGGAAATCATGGGGACGCTGGGGAAAATGGGGAGCGATGGGAAGATCATGGGGGACACTGGGGAAAATGGGGAACAATGGGAAGATCATGGGGGATGCTGGGGAAAATGGGGAACGATGGGAATATAATGGGGGACGCTGGGGAAAATTGGGAACAATGGGAATATCATGGGGCACGCAGAGGAAAATGGGGAACGATGGGAAGATCATGGGGGATGCTGGGGAAAATAGGGAAATCTGGGAAGGTCATGGGGATGCTGGGGAAAATGGGGATCAATGGGAAGATCATGGGGGATGCTGGGGAAAATGGGGAAGGATGGGAAGATCATGAGGGACGCTGTGGAAAATGGGGAACGATGGGAAGATCATGGGGGATACTGGGGAAAATGGGGAGCAATGGGAAGATCATGGGGGACACTGGGGAAAATGGGGAACGATGGGAAGATCATGGGGGATGTTGGGGAAAATGGGGAACGATGGGAAGATCATGGGGGATGCTGGGGAAAATGGGGAACGATTGGAAGATCATGGGGGATGCTGGGGAAAATAGGGAAAGCTGGGAAGATCATGGGGACGCTGTGGAACATGGGGAACGATGGGAAGATCATGGGGGACGCTGGGGAAAATTGGGAACGATGGGAAGATCATGGGGATGCTGGGGAAAATGGGGAAGGATGGGAAGATCATGGGGGACACTGGGGAAAATGGGGAACAATGGGAAGATCATGGGGGACACTGGGGAAAATGGGGAGCGATGGGAAGATCATGAGGGACACTGGGGAAAATGGGTAAGGATGGGAAGATCATGAGGGACGCTGTGGAAAATGGGGAACGATAGGAAGATCATAGGGGACGCTGGGGAAAATTGGGAACGATGGGAAGATCATGGGGGACACTGGGGAAAATGGGGAGCTTGTGGAAGATCATGGGGGACACTGGGAAAAATGGGGAGCGATCGGAAGATCATGAGGGACACTGGGGAAAATGGGGAAGGATGGGAAGATCATGGGGGACACTGGGGAAAATGGGGAAGGATGGGAAGATCATGAGGGACGCTGTGGAAAATGGGGAACGATGGGAAGATCATAGGGGACGCTGGGGAAAATTGGGTACGATGGGAAGATCATGGGGGATGCTGGGGAAAATGGGGAAAGATGGGAAGATCATGGGGGACACTGGGGAAAATTGGGAACAATGGCAAGATCATGTGGGACACTGGGGAAAATGGGGAGCGATGGGAAGATAATTGGAGACGCTGGAGAAAATGGGGAACGATGGGAAGAACATGGGGGACACTGGGGAAAATGGGGAACGATGGGAAGATCATGGGGGATGCCGGGGAAAATGGGGAACGATGGGAAGATCATGGGGGATGCTGGGGAAAATGGGGAACGATTGGAAGATCATGGGGGATGCTGGGGAAAATAGGGATAGCTGGGAAGATCATGGGGGATGCTGGGGAAAATGGGGAACGATTGGAAGATCATGGGGGACGCTGGGGAAAATTGGGCACGATGGGAAGATCATGGGGGATGCTGGGGAAAATGGGGAAAGATGGGAAGATCATGGGGGACACTGTGGAAAATTGGGAACAATGGCAAGATCATGTGGGACACTGGGGAAAATGGGTAGCGATGGGAAGATAATTGGAGACGCTGGAGAAAATGGGGAACGATGGGAAGATCATGGGGGACACTGGGGAAAATGGGGAACGATGGGAAGATCATGGGGGATGCCGGGGAAAATGGGGAACGATGGGAAGATCATGGGGGACACTGGGGAAAATGGGGAAGGATGGGAAAATCATGAGGGACGCTGTGGAAAATGGGGAAGGATGGGAAGATCATGAGGGACGCTGTGGAAAATTGGGAACGATGGGAAGATCATGGGGGATACTGGGGAAAATGGGGAGCAATGGGAAGATCATGGGGGACACTGGGGAAAATGGGGAACGATGGGAAGATCATGGGGGATGTTGGGGAAAATGGGGAACGATGGGAAGATCATGGGGGATGCTGGGGAAAATGGGGAACGATTGGAAGATCATGGGGGATGCTGGGGAAAATAGGGAAAGCTGGGAAGATCATGGGGGACACTGGGGAAAATGGGGAACAATGGGAAGATCATGGGGGACACTGGGGAAAATGGGGAGCTTGTGGAAGATCATGGGGGACACTGGGGAAAATGGGGAGCGATGGGAAGATCATGAGGGACACTGGGGAAAATGGGGAAGGATGGGAAGATCATGGGGGACACTGGGGAAAATGGGGAAGGATGGGAAGATCATGAGGGACGCTGTGGAAAATGGGGAACGATGGAAAGATCATAGGGGACGCTGGGGAAAATTGGGAACGATGGGAAGATCATGGGGGACACTGGGGAAAATGGGGAGCTTGTGGAAGATCATGGGGGACACTGGGGAAAATGGGGAGCGATGGGAAGATCATGAGGGACACTCGGGAAAATGGGGAAGGATGGGAAGATCATGGGGGACACTGGGGAAAATGGGGAAGGATGGGAAGATCATGAGGGACGCTGTGGAAAATGGGGAACGATGGGAAGATCATAGGGGACGCTGGGGAAAATTGGGAACGATGGGAAGATCATGGGGGATGCTGGGGAAAATGGGGAAAGATGGGAAGATCATGGGGGACACTGGGGAAAATTGGGAACAATGGCAAGATCATGTGGGACACTGGGGAAAATGGGGAGCGATGGGAAGATAATTGGAGACGCTGGAGAAAATGGAGAACGATGGGAAGATCATGGGGGATGCCGGGGAAAATGGGGAACGATGGGAAGATCATGGGGGATGCTGGGGAAAATGGGGAACGATTGGAAGATCATGGGGGATGCTGGGGTAAATAGGGATAGCTGGGAAGATCATGGGGGATGCTGGGGAAAATGGGGAACGATGGGAAGATCATGGGGGACGCTGGGGAAAATTGGGAACGATGGGAAGATCATGGGGGATGCTGGGGAAAATGGGGAAGGATGGGAAGATCATGGGGGACACTGGGGAAAATGGGGAACAATGGGAAGATCATGGGGGACACTGGGGAATATGGGGAGCTTGTGGAAGATCATGGGGGACACTGGGGAAAATGGGGAGCGATGGGAAGATCATGAGGGACACTGGGGAAAATGGGGAATGATGGGAAGATCATAGGGGACGCTGGGGAAAATTGGGAACGATGGGAAGATCATGGGGGATGCTGGGGAAAATGGGGAAAGATGGGAAGATCATGGGGGACACTGGGGAAAATTGGGAACAATGGCAAGATCATGTGGGACACTGGGGAAAATGGGGAGCGATGGGAAGATAATTGGAGACGCTGGAGAAAATGGGGAACGATGGGAAGATCATGGGGGATGCTGGGGAAGATCATGGGGGACACTGGGGAAAATGTGGAGCGATGGGAAGATCATGGGGGACACTGGGGAAAATGGGGAAGGATGGGAAGATCATGGGGGATGCTGGGGAAAATGGGGAACAAAGGGAAGATCATGGGGGACACTGGAAAATGGGGAATGATGGGAAGATCATGGGGGATGCTGGGGAAAATGGGGAACGATGGGAAGATCATGAGGGACGCTGGGGAAAATGGGGAGCGATGGGAAGATCATGAGGGACACTGGGGAAAATGGGGAAGGATGGGAAGATCATGGGGGACACTGGGGAAAATGGGGAAGGATGGGAAGATCATGAGGGACGCTGTGGAAAATGGGGAACGATGGGAAGATCATGGGGCATGCTGGGGAAAATGGGGAAGAATGGGAAGATCATGGGGGACACTGGGGAAAATTGGGAACAATGGCAAGATCATGTGGGACACTGGGGAAAATGGGGAGCGATGGGAAGATCATGGGGGACACTGGGGAAAATGGGGAACGATGGGAAGATCATGGGGGGAAATGGGGAGCAATGGGAAGATCATGGGGGACACTGGGGAAAATGGGGAACAATGGGAAGATCATGGGGGATGCTGTGGAAAATGGGGAACGATGGGAATATCATGGGAACGCTGGGGAAAATTGGGAATGATGGGAAGATCATGGGGGATGCTGGGGAAAATAGGGAAAGCTGGGAAGGTCATGGGGACGCTGGGGAAAATGGGGATCAATGGGAAGATCATGGGGGATGCTGGGGAAAATGGGGAAGGATGGGAAGATCATGAGGGACGCTGTGGAAAATGGGGAACGATGGGAAGATCATGGGGGATGCTGGGGAAAATGGGGAAGGATGGGAAGATCATGGGGGACACTGGGGAAAATTGGGAACAATGGCAAGATCATGTGGGACACTGGGGAAAATGGGGAGCGATGGGAAGATAATTGGAGACGCTGGAGAAAATGGAGAACAATGGGAAGATCATGGGGGACACTGGTGAAAATGGGGAACGATGGGAAGATCATGGGGGATGCTGGGGAAAATGGGGAATGATGGGAAGATCATGGGGGATGCTGGGGAAAATAGGGAAAGCTGGGAAGGTCATGGGGACGCTGGGGAAAATGGGGATCAATGGGAAGATCATGGGGGATGCTGGGGAAAATGGGGAAGGATGGGAAGATCATGAGGGACGCTGTGGAAAATTGGGAACGATGGGAAGATCATGGGGGATGCTGGGGAAAATGGGGAAGGATGGGAAGATCATGGGGGACACTGGGGAAAATTGGGAACAATGGCAAGATCATGTGGGACACTGGGGAAAATGGGGAGCGATGGGAAGATAATTGGAGACGCTGGAGAAAATGGAGAACAATGGGAAGATCATGGGGGACACTGGTGAAAATGGGGAACGATGGGAAGATCATGGGGGATGCTGGGGAAAATGGGGAATGATGGGAAGATCATGGGGGACGCTGGGGAAAATGGGGAACAATGGGAAGATCATGGGGGACACTGGAAAATGGGGAACGATGGGAAGATCATGGTTGACACTGGGGAAAATGGTGAACGATGGGAAGATCATGGGGGGAAATGGGGAGCAATGGGAAGATCATGGGGGACACTGGGGAAAATGGGGAACGATGGGAAGATCATGGGGGATGCTGGGGAAAATGGGGAACGATGGGAAGATCATGGGGGATGCTGGGGAAAATGGGGAACGATGGGAAGATCATGGGGGACGCTGGGGAAAATGGGGAACGATGGGAAGATCATGGGGGATGCTGGGGAAATCATGGGGATGCTGGGGAAAATGGGGAACGATGGGAAGATCATGGGGGACACTGGGGAAAATGTGGAGCGATGGGAAGATCATGGGGGACACTTGGGAAAATGGGGAACAATGGGAAGATCATGGGGCATGCAGAGGAAAATGGGGAATGATGGAAAGATCATGGGGGATGCTGGGGAAAATGGGGAATGATGGGAAATCATGGGGGACGCTGGGGAAAATGGGGAACGATGGGAAGATCATGGGGGATGCTGGGGAAAATAGGGAAAGCTGGGAAGGTCATGGGGACGCTGGGGAAAATGGGGATCAATGGGAAGATCATGGGGGACGCTGGGGAAAATAGGGAAAGCTGGGAAGGTCATGGGGACGCTGGGGAAAATGGGGATCAATGGGAAGATCATGGGGGATGCTGGGGAAAATGGGGAACCATGGGAAGATCATGGGGATGCTGGGGAAAATGGGGAAGGATGGGAAGATCATGGGGGATGCTGGGGAAAATGGGGAACCATGGGAAGATCATGGGGACGCTGGTGAAAATGAGAAAAGATGGAAGATCATGGGGACACTGGGGAAAATGGGGAACGATGGGTAGATCATGGGGGACACTGGGGAAAATGGGGAAGGATGGGAAGATCATGAGGGATGCTGGGGAAAATGGGGAGCAATGGGAAGATCATGGGGGACACTGGGGAAAATGGGGAGCGATGGGAAGATCATGAGGGACACTGGGGAAAATGGGGAAGGATGGGAAGATCATGGGGGACACTGGGGAAAATGGGGAACTTTGGGAATATCATGGGGGACACTGGGGAAAATGGGGAACGATGGGAAGATCATGTGGGATGCTGGGGAAAATGGGAACGATGGGAAGATCATGGGGGATGCGGGGGTAAATAGGGAAAGCTGGGAAGCTCATGGGGACGCTGGGGAAAATGGGGAACGATGGGAAGATCATGGGGGATGCTGGGGAAATCATGGGGACGCTGGGGAAAATGGGGAATGATGGGAATATCATGGGGGACGCTGGGGAAAATGGGGAGTGATGGGAAGATCATGAGGGATGCTGGGGAAAATGGGGAGCGATGGGAAGATCATGAGGGACACTGGGGAAAATGGGGAAGGATGGGAAGATCATGGGGGACGCTGTGGAAAATGGGGAACGATGGGAAGATCATGGGGGACGCTGGGGAAAATGGGGAACGATGGGAAGATAATTGGAGACGCTGGAGAAAATGGGGAACAATGGGAATATCATGGGGCACGCAGAGGAAAATGGGGATGATGGGAAGATCATGGGGGATGCTGGGGAAAATAGAGAGAGCTGGGAAGGTCATGGGGACGCTGGGGAAAATGGGGATCAATGGGAAGATCATGGGGGATGCTGGGGAAAATGGGGAACCATGGGAAGATCATGGGGACGCTGGTGAAAATGAGAAAGGATGGGAAGATCATGGGGACACTGGGGAAAATGGGGAACGATGGGAAGATCATGGGGGACACTGGGGAAAATGGGGAAGGATGGGAAGATCATGAGGGATGCTGGGGAAAATGGGGAGCAATGGGAAGATCATGGGCGACACTGGGGAAAATGGGGAGCGATGGGAAGATCATGAGGGACACTGGGGAAAATGGGGAAGGATGGGAAGATCATGGGGGACACTGGGGAAAATGGGGAAGGATGGGAAGATCATGAGGGACGCTGTGGAAAATGGGGAACGATGGGAAGATCATGGGGGACGCTGGGGAAAATTGGGAATGATGGGAAGATCATGGGGGATGCTGGGGAAATCATGGGGACGTTGGGGAAAATGGGGAACGATGGGAAGATCATGGGGGACACTGGGGAAAATGTGGAGCGATGGGAAGATAATGGGGGACACTGGGGAAAATGGGGAACAATGGGAAGATCATGGGGGATGCTGGGGAAAATGGGGAAAGATGGGAATATCATGGGGGACGCTGGGGAAAATTGGGAACAATGGGAAGATCATGGGGCACGCAGAGGAAAATGGGGAATGATGGGAAGATCATGGGGAATGCTGGGGAAAATAGGGAAAGCTGGGAAGGTCATGGGTACGCTGGGGAAAATGGGGATCAATGGGAAGATCATGGGGGATGCTGGGGAAATCATGGGGACGCTGGGGAAAATGGGGAACGATGGGAAGATCATGGGGGACACTGGGGAAAATGTGGAGCGATGGGAAGATCATGGGGGACACTGGGGAAAATGGGGAACGATGGGAATATCATGGGGGATGCTTGGGAAAATTGGGAACAATGGGAAGATCATGGGGCACGCAGAGAAAAATGGGGAATGATGGGAAGATCATGGGGGATGCTGGGGAAAATGGGGAATGATGGGAAGATCATGGGGGATGCTGGGGAAAATAGGGAAAGCTGGGAAGGTCATGGGGACGCTGGGGAAAATTGGGATCAAAGGGAAGATCATGGGGGATGCTGGGGGAAATGGGGAAGGATGGGAAGATCATGGGGGACACTGGGGAAAATTGGGAACAATGGCAAGATCATGTGGGACACTGGGGAAAATGGGGAGCGATGGGAAGATCATGGGGACACTGGGGAAAAAGGGGAAGGATGGGAAGATCATGAGGGATGCTGGGGAAAATGGGGAAGGATGGGAAGATCATGGGGACACTGGGGAAAATGGGGAATGATGGGAAGATCATGGGGGACACTGGGGAAAATGGGGAAGGATGGGAAGATCATGAGGGATGCTGGGGAAAATGGGGAGCAATGGAAAGATCATGGGCGACACTGGGGAAAATGGGGAGCGATGGGAAGATCATGAGGGACACTGGGGAAAATGGGGAAGGATGGGAAGATCATGGGGGACACTGGTGAAAATGGGGAAGGATTGGGAAGATCATGAGGGACGCTGTGGAAAATGGGGAACGATGGGAAGATCATGGGGGACGCTGGGGAAAATGAAGAGTGATGGGAAGATAATTGGAGACGCTGGAGAAAATGGGGAACAATGGGAAGATCATGGGGGACGCTGGGGAAAATGGGGAACAATGGTAAGATCATGAGGGACGCTGTGGAAAATTGGCAACGATGGGAAGATCATGGGGGATACTGGGGAAAATGGGGAGCAATGGGAAGATCATGGGGGACACGGGGGAAAATGGGGAATGATGGGAAGATCATGGGGGATGCTGGGGAAAATGGGGAACGATTGGAAGATCATGGGGGATGCTGGGGAAGATAGGGAAAGCTGGGAAGATCATGGGGACGCTGGGGAAAATGGGGAACGATGGGAAGATCATGGGGGATGCTGGGGAAATCATGGGGACGCTGGGGGAAATGGGGAACGATGGGAAGATCATGGGGGACACTGGGGAAAATGTGGAGCGATGGGAAGATCATGGGGGATACTGGGGAAAATGGGGAACAATGGGAAGATCATGGGGGATGCTGGGGAAAACGGGGAACGATGGGAATATCATGGGGGACGCTGGGGAAAATTGGGAACAATGGGAAGATCATGGGGCACGCAGAGGAAAATGGGGAATGATGGGAAGATCATGGGAGATGCTGGGGAAAATGGGGAATGATGGGAAGATCATGGGGGATGCTGGGGAAAATAGGGAAAGCTGGGAAGGTCATGGGGATGCTGGGGAAAATGGGGAACGATGGGAAGATCATGGGGGAAGCTGGGGAAAATTGGGAACGATGGGAAGATCATGGAGGATGCTGGTGAAAATGGGGAAGGATGGGAAGATCATGGGTGACACTGGGGAAAATGGGGAGCAATGGGAAGATCATGGGGGACACTGGGGAAAATGGGGAGCGATGGGAAGATCATGAGGGACACTGGGGAAAATGGGGAAGGATGGGAAGATCATGGGGGACACTGGGGAAAATGGGGAAGGATGGGAAGATCATGAGGGACGCTGTGGAAAATGGGGAACGATGGGAAGATCATGGGGGACGCTGTGGAAAATTGGGAACGATGGGAAGATCATGGTGGTTGCTGGGGAAAATGGGGAAGGATGGGAAGATCATGGGGGACACTGGGGAAAATTGGGAACAATGGCAAGATCATGTGGGACACTGTGGAAAATGGGGAACGATGGGAATATCATGGGGGACACTGGGGAAAATGTAGAGCGATGGGAAGATCATGGGGGACACTGGGGAAAATGGGGAACAATGGGAAGATCATGGGGGATGCTGGGGAAAATGGGGAACGAAGGGAATATCATGGGGGACGCTGGGGAAAATTGGGAACAATTGGAATATCATGGGGCACGCAGAGGAAAATGGGGAATGATGGGAAGATCATGGGGGACACTGGGGAAAATGGGGAACGATGGGAAGATCATGGGGGACGCTGTGGAAAATGGGGAACGATGGGAAGATCATGGTGGTTGCTGGGGAAAATGGGGAAGGATGGGAAGATCATGGGGGACACTGGGGAAAATTGGGAACAATGGCAAGATCATGTGGGACACTGTGGAAAATGGGGAACGATGGGAATATCATGGGGGACACTGGGGAAATGGGGGATGCTGGGGAAATCATGGGGACGCTGGGGAAAATGGGGAACGATGGGAAGATCATGGGGGACACTGGGGAAAATGTGGAGCGATGGGAAGATCATGGGGGACACTGGGGAAAATGGGGAACAATGGGAAGATCATGGGGGATGCTGGGGAAAATGGGGAACGAAGGGAATATCATGGGGGACGCTGGGGAAAATTGGGAACAATTGGAATATCATGGGGCACGCAGAGGAAAATGGGGAATGATGGGAAGATCATGGGGGATGCTGGGGAAAATAGGGAAAGCTGGGAAGGTCATGGGGACGCTGGGGGAAATGGGGATCAATGGGAAGATCATGAGGGATGCTGGGGAAAATGGGGAGCAATGGGAAGATCATGGGCGACACTGGGGAAAATGGGGAGCGATGGGAAGATCATGAGGGACACTGGGGAAAATGGGGAAGGATGGGAAGATCATGGGGGACACTGGGGAAAATGGGGAAGGATGGGAAGATCATGAGGGACGCTGTGGAAAATGGGGAACGATGGGAAGATCATGGGGGACGCTGGGGAAAATTGGGAATGATGGGAAGATCATGGGGGATGCTGGGGAAATCATGGGGACGCTGGGAAAATGGGGAACGATGGGAAGATCATGGGGGACACTGGGGAAAATGTGGAGCGATGGGAAGATCATGGGGGATGCTGGGGAAAACGGGGAAAGATGGGAATATCATGGGGGACGCTGGGGAAAATTGGGAACAATGGGAAGATCATGGGGCACGCAGGGGAAAATGGGGAATGATGGGAAGATCATGGGGGATGCTGGGGAAAATAGGGAAAGCTGGGAAGGTCATGGGGGACGCTGGAGAAAAATTGGGAATGATGGGAAGATCATGGGGGATGCTGGGGAAATCATGGGGACGCTGGGGAAAATGGGGAACGATGGGAAGATCATGGGGGACACTGGGAAAAATGTGGAGCGATGGGAAGATCATGGGGGATGCTGGGGAAAACGGGGAAAGATGGGAATATCATGGGGGACGCTGGGGAAAATTGGGAACAATGGGAAGATCATGGGGCACGCAGGGGAAAATGGGGAATGATGGGAAGATCATGGGGGATGCTGGGGAAAATAGGGAAAGCTGGGAAGGTCATGGGTACGCTGGGGAAAATGGGGATCAATGGGAAGATCATGGGGGATGCTGGGGAAATCATGGGGACGCTGGAGAAAATGGGGAGCGATGGGAAGATCATGGGGGACACTGGGGAAAATGTGGAGCGATGGGAAGATCATGGGTGACACTGGGGAAAATGGGGAACGATGGGAATATCATGGGGGATGCTTGGGAAAATTGGGAACAATGGGAAGATCATGGGGCACGCAGAGAAAAATGGGGAATGATGGGAAGATCATGGGGATGCTGGGGAAAATGGGGAATGATGGGAAGATCATGGGGGATGCTGGGGAAAATAGGGAAAGCTGGGAAGGTCATGGGGACGCTGGGGAAAATGGGGATCAAAGGGAAGATCATGGGGGATGCTGGGGAAAATGGGGAAGGATGGGAAGATCATGAGGGACACTGGGGAAAATTGGGAACAATGGCAAGATCATGTGGGACACTGGGGAAAATGGGGAGCGATGGGAAGATCATGGGGGACACTGGGGAAAATGGGGAAGGATGGGAAGATCATGAGGGATGCTGGGGAAAATGGGGAAGGATGGGAAGATCATGGGGGATGCTGGGGAAAATGGGGAACCATGGGAAGATCATGGGGACGCTGGTGAAAATGAGAAAGGATGGGAAGATCATGGGGACACTGGGGAAAATGGGGAATGATGGGAAGATCATGGGGGACACTGGGGAAAATGGGGAAGGATGGGAAGATCATGAGGGATGCTGGGGAAAATGGGGAGCAATGGAAAGATCATGGGCGACACTGGGGAAAATGGGGAGCGATGGGAAGATCATGAGGGACACTGGGGAAAATGGGGAAGGATGGGAAGATCATGGGGGACACTGGGGAAAATGGGGAAGGATTGGGAAGATCATGAGGGACGCTGTGGAAAATAGGGAACGATGGGAAGATCATGGGGGACGCTGGGGAAAATGAAGAGTGATGGGAAGATAATTGGAGACACTGGAGAAAATGGAGAACAATGGGAAGATCATGGGGGACGCTGGAGAAAATGGGGAACAATGGTAAGATCATGAGGGACGCTGTGGAAAATTGGGAACGATGGGAAGATCATGGGGGATACTGGGGAAAATGTGGAGCAATGGGAAGATCATGGGGGACACGGGGGAAAATGGGGAACGATGGGAAGATCATGGGGGATGCTGGGGAAAATGGGGAACGATTGGAAGATCATGGGGGATGCTGGGGAATATAGGGAAAGCTGGGAAGATCATGGGGACGCTGGGGAAAATGGGGAACGATGGGAAGATCATGGGGGATGCTGGGGAAATCATGGGGATGCTGGGGAAAATGGGGAACGATGGGAAGATCATGGGGGACACTGGGGAAAATGTGGAGCGATGGGAAGATCATGGGGGACACTGGGGAAAATGGGGAACAATGGGAAGATCATGGGGGATGCTGGGGAAAACGGGGAACGATGGGAATATCATGGGGGACGCTGGGGAAAATTGGGAACGATGGGAAGATCATGGGGGAAGCTGGGGAAAATTGGGAACGATGGGAAGATCATGGAGGATGCTGGGGAAAATTGGGAAGGATGGGAAGATCATGGGTGACACTGGGGAAAATGGGGAGCAATGGGAAGATCATGGGGGACACTGGGGAAAATGGGGAGCGATGGAAAGATCATGAGGGACACTGGGGAAAATGGGGAAGGATGGGAAGATCATGGGGGACACTGGGGAAAATGGGGAAGGATGGGAAGATCATGAGGGACGCTGTGGAAAATGGGGAACGATGGGAAGATCATGGGGGACGCTGTGGAAAATTGGGAACGATGGGAAGATCATAGTGGTTGCTGGGGAAAATGGGGAACAATGGGAAGATCATGGGGGATGCTGGGGAAAATGGGGAAGGATGGGAAGATCATGGGGGACACTGGGGAAAATGGGGAAGGATGGGAATATCATGGGGGACACTGGGGAAAATGGGGAGCGATGGAAAGATCATGAGGGACACTGGGGAAAATGGGGAAGGATGGGAAGATCATGGGGGACACTGGGGAAAATGGGGAAGGATGGGAAGATCATGAGGGACGCTGTGGAAAATGGGGAACGATGGGAAGATCATGGGGGACGCTGTGGAAAATTGGGAACGATGGGAAGATCATAGTGGTTGCTGGGGAAAATGGGGAACAATGGGAAGATCATGGGGGATGCTGGGGAAAATGGGGAAGGATGGGAAGATCATGGGGGACACTGGGGAAAATGGGGAAGGATGGGAATATCATGGGGGACACTGGGGAAATGGGGGATGCTGGGGAAATCATGGGGACGCTGGGGAAAATGGGGAACGATGGGAAGATCATGGGGGACACTGGGGAAAATGTGGAGCGATGGGAAGATCATGGGGGACACTGGGGAAAATGGGGAACAATGGGAAGATCATGGGGGATGCTGGGGAAAATGGGGAACGAAGGGAATATCATGGGGGACGCTGGGGAAAATTGGGAACAATGGGAATATCATGGGGCACGCAGAGGAAAATGGGGAATGATGGGAAGATCATGGGGGATGCTGGGGAAAATAGGGAAAGCTGGGAAGGTCATGGGGACGCTGGGGAAAATGGGGATCCATGGGAAGATCATGGGGGATGCTGGGGAAAATTGGGAACTATGGGAAGATCATGGGGACGCTGGTGAAAATGAGAAAGGATGGGATGATCATGGGGACACTGGGGAAAATGGGGAACGATGGGAAGATCATGGGGGACACTGGGGAAAATGGGGAAGGATGGGAAGATCATGAGGGATGCTGGGGAAAATGGGGAGCAATGGGAAGATCATGGGCGACACTGGGGAAAATGGGGAGCGATGGGAAGATCATGAGGGACACTGGGGAAAATGGGGAAGGATGGGAAGATCATGGGGGACACTGGGGAAAATGGGGAAGGATGGGAAGATCATGAGGGACGCTGTGGAAAATGGGGAACGATGGGAAGATCATGGGGGACGCTGGGGAAAATTGGGAATGATGGGAAAATCATGGGGGATGCTGGGGAAATCATGGGGACGCTGGGGAAAATGGGGAACGATGGGAAGATCATGGGGGACACTGGGGAAAATGTGGAGCGATGGGAAGATCATGGGGGATGCTGGGGAAAACGGGGAAAGATGGGAATATCATGGGGGACGCTGGGGAAAATTGGGAACAATGGGAAGATCATGGGGCACGCAGGGGAAAATGGGGAATGATGGGAAGTTCATGGGGGATGCTGGGGAAAATAGGGAAAGCTGGGAAGGTCATGGGGGACGCTGGAGAAAAATTGGGAATGATGGGAAGATCATGGGGGATGCTGGGGAAATCATGGGGACGCTGGGGAAAATGGGAAACGATGGGAAGATCATGGGGGACACTGGGGAAAATGTGGAGCGATGGGAAGATCATGGGGGATGCTGGGGAAAACGGGGAAAGATGGGAATATCATGGGGGACGCTGGGGAAAATTGGGAACAATGGGAAGATCATGGGGCACGCAGGGGAAAATGGGGAATGATGGGAAGATCATGGGGGATGCTGGGGAAAATGGGGAATGATGGGAAGATCATGGGGGATGCTGGGGAAAATAGGGAAAGCTGGGAAGGTCATGGGGACGCTGGGGAAAATGGGGATCAAAGGGAAGATCATGGGGGATGCTGGGGAAAATGGGGAAGGATGGGAAGATCATGAGGGACACTGGGGAAAATTGGGAACAATGGCAAGATCATGTGGGACACTGGGGAAAATGGGGAGCGATGGGAAGATCATGGGGGACACTGGGGAAAATGGGGAAGGATGGGAAGATCATGAGGGATGCTGGGGAAAATGGGGAAGGATGGGAAGATCATGGGGGATGCTGGGGAAAATGGGGAACCAAGGGAAGATCATGGGGACGCTGGTGAAAATGAGAAAGGATGGGAAGATCATGGGGACACTGGGGAAAATGGGGAATGATGGGAAGATCATGGGGGACACTGGGGAAAATGGGGAAGGATGGGAAGATCATGAGGGATGCTGGGGAAAATGGGGAGCAATGGAAAGATCATGGGCGACACTGGGGAAAATGGGGAGCGATGGGAAGATCATGAGGGACACTGGGGAAAATGGGGAAGGATGGGAAGATCATGGGGGACACTGGGGAAAATGGGGAAGGATTGGGAAGATCATGAGGGACGCTGTGGAAAATGGGGAACGATGGGAAGATCATGGGGGACGCTGGGGAAAATGAAGAGTGATGGGAAGATAATTGGAGACGCTGGAGAAAATGGGGAACAATGGGAAGATCATGGGGGACTCTGGAGAAAATGGGGAACAATGGTAAGATCATGAGGGACGCTGTGGAAAATTGGCAACGATGGGAAGATCATGGGGGATACTGGGGAAAATGGGGAGCAATGGGAAGATCATGGGGGACACGGGGGAAAATGGGGAAAGATGGGAAGATCATGGGGGATGCTGGGGAAAATGGGGAACGATTGGAAGATCATGGGGGATGCTGGGGAATATAGGGAAAGCTGGGAAGATCATGGGGACGCTGGGGAAAATGGGGAACGATGGGAAGATCATGGGGGATGCTGGGGAAATCATGGGGACGCTGGGGAAAATGGGGAACGATGGGAAGATCATGGGGGACACTGGGGAAAATGTGGAGCGATGGGAAGATCATGGGGGACACTGGGGAAAATGGGGAACAATGGGAAGATCATGGGGGATGCTGGGGAAAACGGGGAACGATGGGAATATCATGGGGGACGCTGGGGAAAATTGGGAACAATGGGAAGATCATGGGGCACGCAGAGGAAAATGGGGAATGATGGGAAGATCATGGGAGATGCTGGGGAAAATGGGGAATGATGGGAAGATCATGGGGGATGCTGGGGATAATAGGGAAAGCTGGGAAGGTCATGGGGATGCTGGGGAAAATGGGGAACGATGGGAAGATCATGGGGGACGCTGGGGAAAATTGGGAACGATGGGAAGATCATGGAGGATGCTGGGGAAAATGGGGAAGGATGGGAAGATCATGGGGGACACTGGGGAAAATGGGGAGCAATGGGAAGATCATGGGGGACACTGGGGAAAATGGGGAGCGATGGGAAGATCATGAGGGACACTGGGGAAAATGGGGAAGGATGGGAAGATCATGGGGGACACTGGGGAAAATGGGGAAGGATGGGAAGATCATGAGGGACGCTGTGGAAAATGGGGAACGATGGGAAGATCATGGGGGACGCTGTGGAAAATTGGGAACGATGGGAAGATCATGGCGGTTGCTGGGGAAAATGGGGAAGGATGGGAAGATCATGGGGGACACTGGGGAAAATTGGGAACAATGGCAAGATCATGTGGGACACTGTGGAAAATGGGGAACGATGGGAATATCATGGGGGACACTGAGGAAATGGGGAACGATGGGAAGATCATGGGGGATGCTGGGGAAAATGGGGAACAATGGGAAGATCATGGGGGACACTGTGGAAAATGGGGAACGATGGGACGATCATGGGGGACACTGGGGAAAATGGGGAAGGATGGGAAGATCATGAGGGACGCTGTGGAAAATTGGGAACAATGGGAAGATCATGGGGGATACTGGGGAAAATGGGGAGCAATGGGAAGATCATGGGGGACACTGGGGAAAATGGGGAACGATGGGAAAATCTTGGGGGACACTGTGGAAAATGGGGAGCGATGGGAAGATAATTGGAGACGCTGGGGAAAATGGGGAACAATGGGAAGATCATGGGGGACACTGGAAAATGGGGAACGATGGGAAGATCATGGGGGACGCTGGGGAAAATGGGGAACGATTGGAAGATCATGAGAGACGCTGGGGAAAATGGGGAGCGATGGGAAGATCATGAGGGATACTGGGGAAAATGGGGAAGGATGGGAAGATCATGGGGGACACTGGGGAAAATGGGGAAGGATGGGAAGATCATGAGGGACGCTGTGGAAAATGGGGAACGATGGGAAGATCATGGGGGATGCTGGGGAAAATGGGGAACAATGGGAAAATCATGGGGGACACTGGAAAATGGGGAACGATGGGAAGATCATGGGGGACGCTGGGGAAAATGGGGAACGATGGGAAGATCATGAGGGACGCTGGGGAAAATGGGGAGCGATGGGAAGATCATGAGGGACACTGGGGAAAATGGGGAAGGATGGGAAGATCATGGGGGACACTGGGGAAAATGGGGAAGGATGGGAAGAACATGAGGGACGCTGTGGAAAATGGGGAACGATGGGTAGATCATGGGGGATGCTGGGGAAAATGGGGAACAATGGGAAGATCATGGGGCACGCAGAGGAAAATGGGGAATGATGGGAAGATCATGGGGGATACTGGGGAAAATGGGGAACAATGGGTAGATCATGGGGCACGCAGAGGAAAATGGGGAATGATGGGAAGATCATGGGGGACACTGGGGAAAATGGGGAACGATGGGAAGATCATGGGGGATGCTGGGGAAAATGGGGAACGATGGGAAGATCATGGGGACGCTGGGGAAAATGGGGAACGATTGGAAGATCATGGGGGATGCTGGGGAAATCATGGGGACGCTGGGGAAAATGGGGAACGATGGGAAGATCATGGGGGACACTGGGGAAAATGTGGAGCGATGGGAAGATCATGGGGCACGCAGAGGAAAATGGGGAATGATGGGAAGATCATGGGGGATGCTGGGGAAAATGGGGAAGGATGGGAAGATCATGAGGGACGCTGTGGAAAATGGGGAACGATGGGAAGATCATGGGGGATGCTGGGGAAAATGGGGAAGGATGGGAAGATCATGGGGGACACTGGGGAAAATGGGGAACAATGGGAAGATCATGGGGACACTGGGGAAAATGTGGAGCAATGGGAAGATCATGGGGGACACTGGGGAAAATGGGGAACAATGGGAAGATCATGGGGCACGCAGAGGAAAATGGGGAAGGATGGGAAGATCATGAGGGACGCTGTGGAAAATGGGGAACGATGGGAAGATCATGGGGGATGCTGGGGAAAATGGGGAAGGATGGGAAGATCATGGGGGATACTGGGGAAAATGGGGAGCAATGAGAAGATCATGGGGGACACTGGGGAAAATGGGGAACGATGGGAAGATCATGGGGGATGCTGGGGAAAATGGGGAACGATGGGAAGATCATGGGGGATGCTGGGGAAAATGGGGAACGATTGGAAGATCATGGGGGATGCTGGGGAAAATAGGGAAAGCTGGAAAGATCATGGGGACGCTGGGGAAAATGGGGAATAATGGGAAGATCATGGGGGATGCTGGGGAAATCATGGGGACGCTGGGGAAAATGGGGAACGATGGGAAGATCATGGGGGACACTGGGGATAATGTGGAGCGATGGGAAGATCATGGGGGACACTGGGGATAATGGGGAACGATGGGAAAATCATGGGGGACACTGTGGAAAATGGGGAGCGATGGGAAGATAATTGGAGACGCTGGGGAAAATGGGGAACAATGGGAAGATCATGGGGGACACTGGAAAATGGGGAACAATGGGAAGATCATGGGGGACACTGGGGAAAATGGGGAACTTGTGGAAGATCATGGGGGATGCTGGGGAAAATAGGGAAAGCTGGAAAGATCATGGGGACGCTGGGGAAAATGGGGAATAATGGGAAGATCATGGGGGATGCTGGGGAAATCATGGGGACGCTGGGGAAAATGGGGAACGATGGGAAGATCATGGGGGACACTGGGGATAATGTGGAGCGATGGGAAGATCATGGGGGACACTGGGGATAATGGGGAACGATGGGAAAATCATGGGGGACACTGTGGAAAATGGGGAGCGATGGGAAGATAATTGGAGACGCTGGGGAAAATGGGGAACAATGGGAAGATCATGGGGGACACTGGAAAATGGGGAGCAATGGGAAGATCATGGGGGACACTGGGGAAAATGGGGAACGATGGGAAAATCATGGGGGACACTGTGGAAAATGGGGAGCGATGGGAAGATAATTGGAGACGCTGGGGAAAATGGGGAACAATGGGAAGATCATGGGGGACACTGGAAAATGGGGAACAATGGGAAGATCATGGGGGAAGCTGGGGAAAATGGGGAACGATGGGAAGATCATGAGAGACGCTGGGGAAAATGGGGAGCGATGGGAAGATCATGAGGGACACTGGGGAAAATGGGGAAGGATGGGAAGATCATGGGGGACACTGGGGAAAATGGGGAATGATGGGAAGATCATGAGGGACGCTGTGGAAAATGGGGAACGATGGGAAGATCATGGGGGATGCTGGGGAAAATGGGGAACGATGGGAAAATCATGGGGGACACTGGAAAATGGGGAATGATGGGAAGATCATGGGGGACGCTGGGGAAAATGGGGAACGATGGGAAGATCATGAGGGACGCTGGGGAAAATGGGGAGCGATGGGAAGATCATGAGGGACACTGGGGAAAATGGGGAAGGATGGGAAGATCATGGGGGACACTGGGGAAAATGGGGAAGGATGGGAAGATCATGAGGGACGCTGTGGAAAATGGGGAACAATGGGAAGATCATGGGGGATGCTGGGGAAAATGGGGAACAATGGGAAGATCATGGGGCACGCAGAGGAAAATGGGGAATGATGGGAAGATCATGGGGGATACTGGGGAAAATGGGGAGCAATGGGAAGATCATGGGGGACACTGGGGAAAATGGGGAACGATGGGAAGATCATGGGGGATGCTGGGGAAAATGGGGAACGATGGGAAGATCATGGGGGATGCTGGGGAAAATGGGGAACGATTGGAAGATCATGGGGGATGCTGGGGAAAATAGGGAAAGCTGGAAAGATCATGGGGACGCTGGGGAAAATGGGGAACGATGGGAAGATCATGGGGGATGCTGGGGAAATCATGGGGACGTTGGGGAAAATGGGGAACGATGGGAAGATCATGGGGGACACTGGGGAAAATGTGGAGCGATGGGAAGATCATGGGGGATGCTGTGGAAAATGGGGAAGGATGGGAAGATCATGGGGGATGCTGGGGAAAATGGGGAACGATGGGAAAATCATGGGGGACACTGGAAAATGGGGAATGATGGGAAGATCATGGGGGACGCTGGGGAAAATGGGGAACGATGGGAAGATCATGAGGGACGCTGGGGAAAATGGGGAGCGATGGGAAGATCATGAGGGACACTGGGGAAAATGGGGAAGGATGGGAAGATCATGGGGGACACTGGGGAAAATGGGGAAGGACGGGAAGATCATGAGGGACGCTGTGGAAAATGGGGAACAATGGGAAGATCATGGGGGATGCTAGGGAAAATGGGGAACAATGGGAAGATCATGGGGCACGCAGAGGAAAATGGGGAATGATGGGAAGATCATGGGGGATACTGGGGAAAATGGGGAGCAATGGGCAGATCATGGGGGACACTGGGGAAAATGGGGAACGATGGGAAGATCATGGGGGATGCTGGGGAAAATGGGGAACGATGGGAAGATCATGGGGGATGCTGGGGAAAATGGGGAACGATTGGAAGATCATGGGGGATGCTGGGGAAAATAGGGAAAGCTGGAAAGATCATGGGGACGCTGGGGAAAATGGGGAACGATGGGAAGATCATGGGGGATGCTGGGGAAATCATGGGGACGTTGGGGAAAATGGGGAACGATGGGAAGATCATGGGGGACACTGGGGAAAATGTGGAGCGATGGGAAGATCATGGGGGATGCTGTGGAAAATGGGGAAGGATGGGAAGATCATGGGGGACACTGGGGAAAATGGGGAACAATGGGAAGATCATGGGGCACGCAGAGGAAAATGGGGAATGATGGGAAGATCATGGGTGATGCTGGGGAAAATGGGGAGCAATGGGAAGATCATGGGGGACACTGGGGAAAATGGGGAACGATGGGAAGATCATGGGGGATGCTGGGGAAAATGGGGAACAATGGGAATATCATGGGGCACGCAGAGGAAAATGGGGAATGATGGGAAGATCATGGGGGATACTGGGGAAAATGGGGAGCAATGGGAAGATCATGGGGGACACTGGGGAAAATGGGGAACGATGGGAAGATCATGGGGGATGCTGGGGAAAATGGGGAACGATGGGAAGATCATGGGGGATGCTGGGGAAAATAGGGAAAGCTGGAAAGATCATGGGGACGCTGGGGAAAATGGGGAACGATGGGAAGATCATGGGGGATGCTGGGGAAAATGGGGAACGATTGGAAGATCATGGGGGATGCTGGGGAAAATAGGGAAAGCTGGAAAGATCATGGGGACGCTGGGGAAAATGGGGAACGATGGGAAGATCATGTGGGATGCTGGGGAAATCATGGGGACGCTGGGGAAAATGGGGAACGATGGGAAGATCATGGGGGACGCTGGGGAAAATGGGGAACGATGGGAAGATCATGAGGGACGCTGGGGAAAATGGGGAGCGATGGGAAGATCATGAGGGACACTGGGGAAAATGGGGAAGGATGGGAAGATCATGGGGGATACTGGGGAAAATGGGGAGCAATGGGAAGATCATGGGGGACACTGGGGAAAATGGGGGAAAATGGGGAACGATGGGAAGATCATGGGGGATGCTGGGGAAAATGGGGAACGATGGGAAGATCATGGGGGATGCTGGAAAATGGGGAACAATGGGAAGATCATGGGGGACGCTGGGGAAAATGGGGAACGATGGGAAGATCATGAGAGACACTGGGGAAAATGGGGAGCGATGGGAAGATCATGAGGGACACTGGGGAAAATGGGGAAGGATGGGAAGATCATGGGGGACACTGGGGAAAATGGGGAATGATGGGAAGATCATGAGGGACGCTGTGGAAAATGGGGAACGATGGGAAGATCATGGGGGACACTGGGGAAAATGGGGAATGATGGGAAGATCATGGGGGATGCTGGGGAAAATGGGGAACGATGGGAAGATCATGGGGGATGCTGGGGAAAATGGGGAACGATTGGAAGATCATGGGGGATGCTGGGGAAAATAGGGAAAGCTGGAAAGATCATGGGGACGCTGGGGAAAATGGGGAACGATGGGAAGATCATGGGGGATGCTGGGGAAATCATGGGGACGCTGGGGAAAATGGGAAACGATGGGAAGATCATGGGGACACTGGGGAAAATGTGGAGCGATGGGAAGATCATGGGGGACACTGGGGAAAATGGGGAACAATGAGAAGATCATGGGGGATGCTGGGGAAAATGGAGAAGGATGGGAAGATCATGGGGGACACTGGGGAAAATGGGGAGCAATGGGAAGATCATGGGGGACGCTTTGGAAAATTGGGAACGATGGGAAGATCATGGGGGACATTGGGGAAAATGGGGAAGGATGGGAAGATCATGGGGGACACTGGGGAAAATGGGGAATGATGGGAAGATCATGAGGGACGCTGTGGAAAATGGGGAACGATGGGAAGATAATTGGAGATGCTGGGGAAAATGGGGAACAATGGGAAGATCATGGGGGACACTGGAAAATGGGGAACAATGGGAAGATCATGGGGGACGCTGGGGAAAATGGGGAACGATGGGAAGATCATGAGAGACACTGGGGAAAATGGGGAGCGATGGGAAGATCATGAGGGACACTGGGGAAAATGGGGAAGGATGGGAAGATCATGGGGGACACTGGGGAAAATGGGGAATGATGGGAAGATCATGAGGGACGCTGTGGAAAATGGGGAACGATGGGAAGATCATGGGGGATGCTGGGGAAAATGGGGAACGATGGGAAAATCATGGGGGACACTGGAAAATGGGGAATGATGTAAAGATCATGGGGGACGCTGGGGAAAATGGGGAACGATGGGAAGATCATGAGGGACGCTGGGGAAAATGGGGAGCGATGGGAAGATCATGAGGGACACTGGGGAAAATGGGGAAGGATGGGAAGATCATGGGGGACACTGGGGAAAATGGGGAAGGATGGGAAGATCATGAGGGACGCTGTGGAAAATGGGGAACAATGGGAAGATCATGGGGCACGCAGAGGAAAATGGGAAATGATGGGAAGATCATGGGGGATACTGGGGAAAATGGGGAACAATGGGAAGATCATGGGGGACACTGGGGAAAATGGGGAACGATGGGAAGATCATGGGGGACGCTGGGGAAAATGGGGAACGATGGGAAGATCATGGGGGATGCTGGGGAAAATGGGGAACGATTGGAAGATCATGGGGGATGCTGGGGAAAATAGGGAAAGCTGGAAAGATCATGGGGACGCTGGGGAAAATGGGGAACGATGGAAAGATCATGGGGGATGCTGGGGAAATCATGGGGACGCTGGGGAAAATGGGGAACGATGGGAAGATCATGGGGGACACTGGGGAAAATGTGGAGCGATGGGAAGATCATGGGGGACACTGGGGAAAATGGGGAACAATGAGAAGATCATGGGGGATGCTGGGGAAAACGGGGAACGATGGGAAGATCATGGGGGATACTGGGGAAAATGGGGAGCAATGGGAAGATCATGGGGGATGCTGGGGAAATCATGGGGACGCTGGGGAAAATGGGGAACGATGGGAAGATCATGTGGGATGCTGGGGAAATCATGGGGACGCTGGGGAAAATGGGGAACGATGGGAAGATCATGGGGGACACTGGGGAAAATGTGGAGCGATGGGAAGATCATGGGGGACGCTGGGGAAAATGGGGAACGATGGGAAGATCATGAGGGACGCTGGGGAAAATGGGGAGCGATTGGAAGATCATGGGGGATGCTGGGGAAAATAGGGAAAGCTGGAAAGATCATGGGGACGCTGGGGAAAATGGGGAACGATGGAAAGATCATGGGGGATGCTGGGGAAATCATGGGGACGCTGGGGAAAATGGGGAACGATGGGAAGATCATGGGGGACACTGGGGAAAATGTGGAGCGATGGGAAGATCATGGGGGACACTGGGGAAAATGGGGAACAATGAGAAGATCATGGGGGATGCTGGGGAAAACGGGGAACGATGGGAAGATCATGGGGGATACTGGGGAAAATGGGGAGCAATGGGAAGATCATGGGGGATGCTGGGGAAATCATGGGGACGCTGGGGAAAATGGGGAACGATGGGAAGATCATGTGGGATGCTGGGGAAATCATGGGGACGCTGGGGAAAATGGGGAACGATGGGAAGATCATGGGGGACACTGGGGAAAATGGGGAAGGATGGGAAGATCATGAGGGACGCTGTGGAAAATGGGGAACAATGGGAAGATCATGGGGCACGCAGAGGAAAATGGGAAATGATGGGAAGATCATGGGGGATACTGGGGAAAATGGGGAACAATGGGAAGATCATGGGGGACACTGGGGAAAATGGGGAACGATGGGAAGATCATGGGGGACGCTGGGGAAAATGGGGAACAATGGGAAGATCATGGGGGATGCTGGGGAAAATGGGGAACGATTGGAAGATCATGGGGGATGCTGGGGAAAATAGGGAAAGCTGGAAAGATCATGGGGACGCTGGGGAAAATGGGGAACGATGGAAAGATCATGGGGGATGCTGGGGAAATCATGGGGACGCTGGGGAAAATGGGGAACGATGGGAAGATCATGGGGGACACTGGGGAAAATGTGGAGCGATGGGAAGATCATGGGGGACACTGGGGAAAATGGGGAACAATGAGAAGATCATGGGGGATGCTGGGGAAAACGGGGAACGATGGGAAGATCATGGGGGATACTGGGGAAAATGGGGAGCAATGGGAAGATCATGGGGGATGCTGGGGAAATCATGGGGACGCTGGGGAAAATGGGGAACGATGGGAAGATCATGTGGGATGCTGGGGAAATCATGGGGACGCTGGGGAAAATGGGGAACGATGGGAAGATCATGGGGGACACTGGGGAAAATGTGGAGCGATGGGAAGATCATGGGGGACGCTGGGGAAAATGGGGAACGATGGGAAGATCATGAGGGATGCTGGGGAAAATGGGGAGCGATTGGAAGATCATGGGGGATACTGGGGAAAATGGGGAGCAATGGGAAGATCATGGGGGACACTGGGGAAAATGGGGGAAAATGGGGAACGATGGGAAGATCATGGGGGATGCTGGGGAAAATGGGGAACGATGGGAAGATCATGGGGGATGCTGGGGAAAATGGGGAACGATTGGAAGATCATGGGGGATGCTGGGGAAAATAGGGAAAGCTGGAAAGATCATGGGGACGCTGGGGAAAATGGGGAACGATGGGAAGATCATGGGGGATGCTGGGGAAATCATGGGGACGCTGGGGAAAATGGGGAACGATGGGAAGATCATGGGGGACACTGGGGAAAATGTGGAGCGATGGGAAGATCATGGGGGATTCTGGGGAAAATGGGGAAGGATGGGAAGATCATGGGGGACACTGGGGAAAATGGGGAACAATGGGAAGATCATGGGGCACGCAGAGGAAAATGGGGAATGATGGGAAGATCATGAGGGACGCTGTGGAAAATGGGGAACGATTGGAAGATCATGGGGGACACTGGGGAAAATGAGGAATGATGGGAAGATCATGGGGGATGCTGGGGAAAATGGGGAACGATGGGAAGATCATGGGGGATGCTGGGGAAAATGGGGAACGATTGGAAGATCATGGGGGATGCTGGGGAAAATAGGGAAAGCTGGAAAGATCATGGGGACGCTGGGGAAAATGGGGAACGATGGGAAGATCATGGGGGATGCTGGGGAAATCATGGGGGACGCTGGGGAAAATGGGAAACGATGGGAAGATCATGGGAGACACTGGGGAAAATGTGGAGCGATGGGAAGATCATGGGGGACACTGGGGAAAATGGGGAACAATGAGAAGATCATGGTGGATGCTGGGGAAAATGGGGAAGGATGGGAAGATCATGGGGGACACTGGGGAAAATGGGGAGCAATGGGAAGATCATGGGGGACGCTTTGGAAAATTGGGAACGATGGGAAGATCATGGGGGACACTGGGGAAAATGGGGAAGGATGGGAAGATCATGGGGGACACTGGGGAAAATGGGGAATGATGGAAAGATCATGAGGGACGCTGTGGAAAATGGGGAACGATGGGAAGATAATTGGAGATGCTGGGGAAAATGGGGAACAATGGGAAGATCATGGGGGACACTGGAAAATGGGGAACAATGGGAAGATCATGGGGGACGCTGGGGAAAATGGGGAACGATGGGAAGATCATGAGAGACGCTGGGGAAAATGGGGAGCGATGGGAAGATCATGAGGGACACTGGGGAAAATGGGGAAGGATGGGAAGATCATGGGGGACACTGGGGAAAATGGGGAATGATGGGAAGATCATGAGGGACGCTGTGGAAAATGGGGAACGATGGGAAGATCATGGGGGATGCTGGGGAAAATGGGGAACGATGGGAAAATCATGGGGGACACTGGAAAATGGGGAATGATGGGAAGATCATGGGGGACGCTGGGGAAAATGGGGAACGATGGGAAGATCATGAGGGACGCTGGGGAAAATGGGGAGCGATGGGAAGATCATGAGGGACACTGGGGAAAATGGGGAAGGATGGGAAGATCATGGGGGACACTGGGGAAAATGTGGAGCGATGGGAAGATCATGGGGGACACTGGGGAAAATGGGGAACAATGAGAAGATCATGGTGGATGCTGGGGAAAATGGGGAAGGATGGGAAGATCATAAGGGACACTGGGGAAAATGGGGAGCAATGGGAAGATCATGGGGGACGCTTTGGAAAATTGGGAACGATGGGAAGATCATGGGGGACACTGGGGAAAATGGGGAAGGATGGGAAGATCATGGGGGACACTGGGGAAAATGGGGAATGATGGGAAGATCATGAGGGACGCTGTGGAAAATGGGGAACGATGGGAAGATAATTGGAGATGCTGGGGAAAATGGGGAACAATGGGAAGATCATGGGGGACACTGGAAAATGGGGAACAATGGGAAGATCATGGGGGACGCTGGGGAAAATGGGGAACGATGGGAAGATCATGAGAGACGCTGGGGAAAATGGGGAGCGATGGGAAGATCATGAGGGACACTGGGGAAAATGGGGAAGGATGGGAAGATCATGGGGGACACTGGGGAAAATGGGGAATGATGGGAAGATCATGAGGGACGCTGTGGAAAATGGGAAACGATGGGAAGATCATGGGGGATGCTGGGGAAAATGGGGAACGATGGGAAAATCATGGGGGACACTGGAAAATGGGGAATGATGGGAAGATCATGGGGGACGCTGGGGAAAATGGGGAACGATGGGAAGAACATGAGGGACGCTGGGGAAAATGGGGAGCGATGGGAAGATCATGAGGGACACTGGGGAAAATGGGGAAGGATGGGAAGATCATGAGGGACGCTGTGGAAAATGGGGAACAATGGGAAGATCATGGGGGATGCTGGGGAAAATGGGGAACAATGGGAAGATCATGGGGCACGCAGAGAAAAATGGGGAATGATGGGAAGATCATGGGGAATACTGGAGAAAATGGGGAGCAATGGGAAGATCATGGGGGACACTGGGGAAAATGGGGAACGATGGGAAGATCATGGGGGACGCTGGGGAAAATGGGGAACGATGGGAAGATCATGGGGGATGCTGGGGAAAATGGGGAACGATTGGAAGATCATGGGGGATGCTGGGGAAAATAGGGAAAGCTGGAAAGATCATGGGGACGCTGGGGAAAATGGGGAACGATGGGAAGATCATGGGGGATGCTGGGGAAATCATGGGGACGCTGGGGAAAATGGGGAACGATGGGAAGATCATGGGGGACACTGGGGAAAATGTGGAGCGATGGGAAGATCATGGGGGACACTGGGGAAAATGGGGAACAATGAGAAGATCATGGGGGATGCTGGGGAAAACGGGGAACGATGGGAAGATCATGGGGGACGCTGGGGAAAATTGGGAACAATGGGAAGATCATGGGGCACACAGAGGAAAATGGGGAATGATGGGAAGATCATGGGGGATGCTGGGGAAAATGGGAAGGATGGGAAGATCATGAGGGACGCTGTGGAAAATGGGGAACGATGGGAAGATCATGAGGGATGCTGGGGAAAATGGGGAACGATGGGAAGATCATGGGGGACGCTGGGGAAAATGGGGAACAATGGGAAGATCATGGGGGACACTGGGGAAAATGGGGAACAATGGGAAGATCATGGGGGACACTGGGGAAAATGGGGAGCGATGGGAAGATCATGAGGGACACTGGGGAAAATGGGGAAGGATGGGAAGATCATGGGGGACACTGGGGAAAATGGGGAAGGATGGGAAGATCATGAGGGACGCTGTGGAAAATGGGGAACGATGGGAAGATCATGGGGGATACTGGGGAAAATGGGGAGCAATGGGAAGATCATGGGGGACACTGGGGAAAATGGGGAACGATGGGAAGATCATGGGGAAAATGGGGAACGATGGGAAGATCATGGGGGATGCTGGGGAAAATGGGGAATGATTGGAAGATCATGGGGGATGCTGGGGAAATCATGGGGACGCTGGGGAAAATGGGGAACGATGGGAAGATCATGGGGGACGCTGGGGAAAATGGGGAACAATGGGAAGATCATGGGGGACACTGTGGAAAACGGGGAACGATGGGAATATCATGGGGGACACTGGGGAAAATGGGGAACGATGGGAAGATCATGGGGGATGATGGGGAAAATGGGGAACGATGGGAAGATCATGGGGGATGCTGGGGAAAATGGGGAACGATTGGAAGATCATGGGGTATGCGGGGGAAAATAGGGAAAGCTGGGAAGCTCATGGGGATGCTAGGAAAATCATGGGGACGCTGGGGAAAATGGGGAACGATGGGAAGATCATGGGGGACACTGGGGAAAATGTGGAGCAATGGGAAGATAATGGGGGGCACTGGGGGATATGGGGAAGGATGGGAAGATCATGGGGATGCTGGGGAAAATGGGGAACAATGGGAAGATCTTGGGGGATGCCGGGGAAAATGGGGAACGATGGGAATATCATGGGGGACGCTGGGGAAAATGGGGAACAATGGGAAGATCATGGTGGATGCTGGGGAAAACGGGGAACGATGGGAATATCATGGGGGACGCTGGGGAAAATTGGGAACAATGGGAAGATCATGGGGCACGCAGAGGAAAATGGGGAATGATGGGAAGATCATGGGGGATACTGTGGAAAATTGGGAACAATGGGAAGATCATGGGGGATACTGGGGAAATTGGGGAGCAATGGGAAGATCATGGGGGACACTGGGGAAATGGGGAACAATGGGAAAATCATGGGGGACACTGTGGAAAATGGGGAGCGATGGGAAGATAATTGGAGACGCTGGGGAAAATGGGGAACAATGGGAAGATCATGGGGGACACTGGAAAATGGGGAACGATGGGAAGATCATGGGGGACGCTGGGGAAAATGGGGAACAATAGGAAGATCATGAGGGACGCTGGGGAAAATGTGGAGCGATGGGAAGACCATGAGGGACACTGGGGAAAATGGGGAAGGATGGGAAGATCATGGGGGACACTGGGGAAAATGTGGAGCGATGGGAAGATCATGAGGGACACTGGGGAAAATGGGGAAGGATGGGAAGATCATGGGGGACACTGGGGAAAATGGGGAAGGATGGGAAGATCATGGGGGATGCTGGGGAAAATGGGGAACGATGGGAAGATCATGGGGGACGCTGGGGAAAATGGGGAACAATGGGAAGATCATGGGGGACACTGTGGAAAACGGGGAACGATGGGAATATCATGGGGGACACTGGGGAAAATGGGGAACGATGGGAAGATCATGGGGGATGATGGGGAAAATGGGGAACGATGGGAAGATCATGGGGGATGCTGGGGAAAATGGGGAACGATTGGAAGATCATGGGGTATGCGGGGGAAAATAGGGAAAGCTGGGAAGCTCATGGGGATGCTGGGGAAATCATGGGGACGCTGGGGAAAATGGGGAACGATGGGAAGATCATGGGGGACACTGGGGAAAATGTGGAGCAATGGGAAGATAATGGGGGGCACTGGGGGATATGGGGAAGGATGGGAAGATCATGGGGATGCTGGGGAAAATGGGGAACAATGGGAAGATCTTGGGGGATGCCGGGGAAAATGGGGAACGATGGGAATATCATGGGGGACGCTGGGGAAAATGGGGAACAATGGGAAGATCATGGTGGATGCTGGGGAAAACGGGGAACGATGGGAATATCATGGGGGACGCTGGGGAAAATTGGGAACAATGGGAAGATCATGGGGCACGCAGAGGAAAATGGGGAATGATGGGAAGATCATGGGGGATACTGTGGAAAATTGGGAACAATGGGAAGATCATGGGGGATACTGGGGAAATTGGGGAGCAATGGGAAGATCATGGGGGACACTGGGGAAATGGGGAACAATGGGAAAATCATGGGGGACACTGTGGAAAATGGGGAGCGATGGGAAGATAATTGGAGACGCTGGGGAAAATGGGGAACAATGGGAAGATCATGGGGGACACTGGAAAATGGGGAACGATGGGAAGATCATGGGGGACGCTGGGGAAAATGGGGAACAATAGGAAGATCATGAGGGACGCTGGGGAAAATGTGGAGCGATGGGAAGACCATGAGGGACACTGGGGAAAATGGGGAAGGATGGGAAGATCATGGGGGACACTGGGGAAAATGTGGAGCGATGGGAAGATCATGAGGGATACTGGGGAAAATGGGGAAGGATGGGAAGATCATGGGGGACACTGGGGAAAATGGGGAAGGATGGGAAGATCATGGGGGATGCTGGGGAAAATGGGGAACGATGGGAAGATCATGGGGGACGCTGGGGAAAATGGGGAACAATGGGAAGATCATGGGGGACACTGTGGAAAACGGGGAACGATGGGAATATCATGGGGGACACTGGGGAAAATGGGGAACGATGGGAAGATCATGGGGGATGATGGGGAAAATGGGGAACGATGGGAAGATCATGGGGGATGCTGGGGAAAATGGGGAACGATTGGAAGATCATGGGGTATGCGGGGGAAAATAGGGAAAGCTGGGAAGCTCATGGGGATGCTTTGGAAATCATGGGGACGCTGGGGAAAATGGGGAACGATGGGAAGATCATGGGGGACACTGGGGAAAATGTGGAGCAATGGGAAGATAATGGGGGGCACTGGGGGATATGGGGAAGGATGGGAAGATCATGGGGATGCTGGGGAAAATGGGGAACAATGGGAAGATCTTGGGGGATGCCGGGGAAAATGGGGAACGATGGGAATATCATGGGGGACGCTGGGGAAAATGGGGAACAATGGGAAGATCATGGTGGATGCTGGGGAAAACGGGGAACGATGGGAATATCATGGGGGACGCTGGGGAAAATTGGGAACAATGGGAAGATCATGGGGCACGCAGAGGAAAATGGGGAATGATGGGAAGATCATGGGGGATACTGTGGAAAATTGGGAACAATGGGAAGATCATGGGGGATACTGGGGAAATTGGGGAGCAATGGGAAGATCATGGGGGACACTGGGGAAATGGGGAACAATGGGAAAATCATGGGGGACACTGTGGAAAATGGGGAGCGATGGGAAGATAATTGGAGACGCTGGGGAAAATGGGGAACAATGGGAAGATCATGGGGGACACTGGAAAATGGGGAACGATGGGAAGATCATGGGGGACGCTGGGGAAAATGGGGAACAATAGGAAGATCATGAGGGACGCTGGGGAAAATGTGGAGCGATGGGAAGACCATGAGGGACACTGGGGAAAATGGGGAAGGATGGGAAGATCATGGGGGACACTGGGGAAAATGTGGAGCGATGGGAAGATCATGAGGGACACTGGGGAAAATGGGGAAGGATGGGAAGATCATGGGGGATGCTGGGGAAAATGGGGAACGATGGGAAGATCATGGGGGACGCTGGGGAAAATGGGGAACAATGGGAAGATCATGGGGGACCCTGTGGAAAACGGGGAACGATGGGAATATCATGGGGGACACTGGGGAAAATGGGGAACGATGGGAAGATCATGGGGGATGATGGGGAAAATGGGGAACGATGGGAAGATCATGGGGGATGCTGGGGAAAATGGGGAACGATTGGAAGATCATGGGGTATGCGGGGGAAAATAGGGAAAGCTGGGAAGCTCATGGGGATGCTGGGGAAATCATGGGGACGCTGGGGAAAATGGGGAACGATGGGAAGATCATGGGGGACACTGGGGAAAATGTGGAGCAATGGGAAGATAATGGGGGGCACTGGGGGATATGGGGAAGGATGGGAAGATCATGGGGATGCTGGGGAAAATGGGGAACAATGAGAAGATCTTGGGGGATGCCGGGGAAAATGGGGAACGATGGGAATATCATGGGGGACGCTGGGGAAAATGGGGAGTGATGGGAAGATCATGAGGGACGCTGGGGAAAAAGAGGAGGATCGAGGGAAGATCATGAGGGACACTGGGGAAAATGGGGAAAGATGGGAAGATCATGGGGGACACTGGGGAAAATAGGGAAGGATGGGAAGATCATGGGGCACGCAGAGGAAAATGGGGAATGATGGGAAGATCATGGGTGATGCTGGGGAAAATGGGGAATGATGGGAAGATCATGGGGGACGCTGGGGAAAATGGGGAATGGTGGGAAGATCATGGGGGATGCTGGGGAAAATAGGGAAAGCTGGGAAGGTCATGGGGACGCTGGGGAAAATGGGGAACGATGGGAAGATCATGGGGGACGCTGGGGAAAATTGGGAACGATGGGAAGATTATGGGGGATGCTGGGGAAAATGGGGAAGGATGGGAAGATCATGAGGGACGCTGTGGAAAATGGGGAACGATGGGAAGATCATGGGGGATGCTGGGGAAAATTGGGAACGATGGGAAGATCATGGGGGATGCTGGGGAAAATGGGGAAGGATGGGAAGATCATGGGGGACACTGGGGAAAATAGGGAAGGATGGGAAGATCATGGGGCACGCAGAGGAAAATGGGGAATGATGGGAAGATAATGGGTGATGCTGGGGAAAATGGGGAATGATGGGAAGATCATGGGGGACGCTGGGGAAAATGGGGAATGATGGGAAGATCATGGGGAATGCTGGGGAAAATAGGGAAAGCTGGGAAGGTCATGGGGACGCTGGGGAAAATGGGGAACGATGGGAAGATCATGGGGGACGCTGGGGAAAATTGGGAACGATGGGAAGATTATGGGTGATGCTGGGGAAAATGGGGAATGATGGGAAGATAATGGGTGATGCTGGGGAAAATGGGGAATGATGGGAAGATCATGGGGGACGCTGGGGAAAATGGGGAATGATGGGAAGATCATGGGGAATGCTGGGGAAAATAGGGAAAGCTGGGAAGGTCATGGGGACGCTGGGGAAAATGGGGAACGATGGGAAGATCATGGGGGACGCTGGGGAAAATTGGGAACGATGGGAAGATTATGGGTGATGCTGGGGAAAATGGGGAATGATGGGAAGATCATGGGGGACGCTGGGGAAAATGGGGAATGATGGGAAGATCATGGGGGATGCTGGGGAAAATAGGGAAAGCTGGGAAGGTCATGGGGACGCTGGGGAAAATGGGGAACGATGGGAAGATCATGGGGGACGCTGGGGAAAATTGGGAACGATGGGAAGATTATGGGGGATGCTGGGGAAAATGGGGAAGGATGGGAAGATCATGAGGGACGCTGTGGAAAATGGGGAACGATGGGAAGATCATGGGGGACGCTGGGGAAAATTGGGAATGATGGGAAGATCATGGGGGATGCTGGGGAAAATGGGGAAGGATGGGAAGATCATGGGGGACACTGGGGAAAATTGGGAACAATGGCAAGATCATGGGGGACACTGGTGAAAATGGGGAACGATGGGAAGATCATGGGGGACACTGGGGAAAAATGGGAAGATTATGAGGGATGCTGTGGAAAATGGGAAACGATGGGAAGATCATGGGGGATGCTGGGGAAAATGGGGAACGATGGGAAGATCATGGGGACGCTGGGGAAAATGGGGAACAATGGGAAGATCATGGGGGACACTGTGGAAAATGGGGAACGATGGGACGATCATGGGGAACACTGGGGAAAATGGGGAAGGATGGGAAGATCATGAGGGACGCTGTGGAAAATTGGGAACGATGGGAAGATTATGGGGGATACTGGGGAAAATGGGGAGCAATGGGAAGATCATGGGGGACACTGGGGAAAATGGGGAACGATGGGAAAATCATGGGGGACACTGTGGAAAATGGGAAGCGATGGGAAGATAATTGGAGACGCTGGGGAAAATGGGGAACAATGGGAAGATCATGGGGGACACTGGTGAAAATGGGGAATGATGGCAAGATCATGGGGACGCTGGGGAAAATGGGGAACGATGGGAATATCATGGGGGACGCTGGGGAAAATGGGGAACAATGGGAAGATCATGGGGCACGCAGAGGAAAATGGGGAACGATGGGAAGATCATGGGGGATGCTGGGGAAAATAGGGAAAGCTGGGAATGTCATGGGGACGCTGGGGAAAATGGGGATCAATGGTAAGTTCATGGGGGATGCTGGGGAAAATGGGGAACCATGGGAAGATCATGGGGACGCTGGTGAAAATGAGAAAGGATGGGAAGATCATGGGGGATGCTGGGGAAAATAGGGAAAGCTGGGAAGGTCATGGGAACGCTGGGGAAAATGGGGAACGATGGGAAGATCATGGGGGACGCTGGGGAAAATTGGGAACGATGGGAAGATTATGGGGGATGCTGGGGAAAATGGGGAAGGATGGGAAGATCATGAGGGACGCTGTGGAAAATGGGGAACGATGGGAAGATCATGGGGGACGCTGGGGAAAATTGGGAATGATGGGAAGATCATGGGGGATGCTGGGGAAAATGGGGAAGGATGGGAAGATCATGGGGGACACTGGGGAAAATTGGGAACAATGGCAAGATCATGGGGGACACTGGTGAAAATGGGGAACGATGGGAAGATCATGGGGGACACTGGGGAAAAATGGGAAGATTATGAGGGATGCTGTGGAAAATGGGAAACGATGGGAAGATCATGGGGGATGCTGGGGAAAATGGGGAACGATGGGAAGATCATGGGGACGCTGGGGAAAATGGGGAACAATGGGAAGATCATGGGGGACACTGTGGAAAATGGGGAACGATGGGACGATCATGGGGAACACTGGGGAAAATGGGGAAGGATGGGAAGATCATGAGGGACGCTGTGGAAAATTGGGAACGATGGGAAGATTATGGGGGATACTGGGGAAAATGGGGAGCAATGGGAAGATCATGGGGGACACTGGGGAAAATGGGGAACGATGGGAAAATCATGGGGGACACTGTGGAAAATGGGAAGCGATGGGAAGATCATGGGGCACGCAGAGGAAAATGGGGAACGATGGGAAGATCATGGGGGATGCTGGGGAAAATAGGGAAAGCTGGGAATGTCATGGGGACGCTGGGGAAAATGGGGATCAATGGTAAGTTCATGGGGGATGCTGGGGAAAATGGGGAACCATGGGAAGATCATGGGGACGCTGGTGAAAATGAGAAAGGATGGGAAGATCATGGGGACACTGGGGAAAATGGGGAACAATGGGAACATCATGTGGGACACTGGGGAAAATGGGGAAGGATGGGAAGATCATGAGGGACGCTGGGGAAAATGGGGAGCGATGGGAAGATCATGAGGGACACTGGGGAAAATGGGGAAGGATGGGAAGATCATGGGGGATGCTGTGGAAAATGGGGAACGATGGGAAGATCATGGGGGACGCTGTGGAAAATTGGGAACAATGGGAAGATCGTGGGGGATGCTGGGGAAAATGGGAAGATCATGGGGGACGCTGAGGAAAATGGGCAACAATGGGAAGATCATGGGGGACAATGTGGAAAATGGGGAATGATGGGAAGATCATGGGGGACACTGGGGAAAATGGGGAAGGATGGGAAGATCATGAGGGACGCTGTGGAAATTTGGGAATGATGAGAAGATCATGGGGGATACTGTGGAAAATGGGGAATGATTGGAAGATCATAGGGGACACTGGGGAAAATGGGGAAGGATGGGAAGATCATGGGGGACACTGGGGAAAATGGGGAACAATGGGAAGATCATGGGGGACACTGGGGAAAATGGGGAGCAATGGGAAGATCATGGGGGACACTGGGGAAAATGGGGAGCAATGGGAAGATCATGGGGGACACTGGGGAAAATGGGGAGCGATGGGAAGACCATGAGGGACACTGGGGAAAATGGGGAAGGATGAGAAGATCATGGAGGACACTGGGGAAAATGGGGAAGGATGGGATGATCATGAGGGACGCTGTGGAAAATGGGGAACGATGGGAAGATCATGGGGGACGCTGTGGAAAATTGGGAACGATGGGAAGATCATGGTGGTTGCTGGGGAAAATGGGGAAAGATGGGAAGATCATGGGGGACACTGGGGAAAATTGGGAACAATGGCAAGATCATGTGGGACACTGGGGAAAATGGGGAGTGATGGGAAGATAATTGGAGACGCTGGGGAAAATGGGGAACAATGGGAAGATCATGGGGGACACTGGTGAAAATGGGGAACGATGGGAAGATCATGGGGGATGCTGGGGAAAATGGGGAACGATGGGAAGATCATGGGGGACGCTGGGGAAAATGGGGAACAATGGGAAGATCATGGGGGACACTGTGGAAAATGGACAACGATGGGAATATCATGGGGGACACTGGGGAAAATGGGGAACGATGGGAAGATCATGGGGGATGCTGGGGAAAATGGGGAACGATGGGAAGATCATGGGGGATGCTGGGGAAATCATGGGGATGCTGGGGAAAATGGGGAATGATGGGAAGATCATGGGGGACACTGGGGAAAATGTGGAGCAATGGGAAGATAATGGGGGACACTGGGGAAAATGGGGAACAATGGGAAGATCTTGGGGGATGCCGGGGAAAATGGGGAACGATGGGAATATCATGGGGGACGCTGTGGAAAATGGGGAATGATGGGAAGATCATGGGGGATGCTGGGGAAAATAGGGAAAGCTGGGAAGGTCATGGGGACGCTGGGGAAAATGGGGAAGGATGGGAAGATCATGAGGGACGCTGTGGAAAATTGGGAACGATGGGAAGATTATGGGGGTAACTGGGGAAAATAGGGAGCAATGGGAAGATCATGGGGGACACTGGGGAACGATGGGAAAATCATGGGGGACACTGTGGAAATGGGGAGCGATGGGAAGATAATTGGAGACGCTGGGGAAAATGGGGAAAATTGGGAAGATCATGGGGGACACTGGTGATAATTGGGAACGATGGGAAGATCATGGGGGATGCTGGGGAAAATGGGGAAGGATAGGAAGATCATGGGGGACACTGGGGAAAATTGGGAACAATGGCAAGATCATGGGGGACACTGGTGAAAATGGGGAACGATGGAAAGATCATGGGGGACGCTGGGGAAAATTGGGAACGATGGGAAGATTATGGGGGATGCTGGGGAAAATGGGGAAGGATGGGAAGATCATGAGGGACGCTGTTGAAAATGGGGAACGATGGGAAGATCATGGGGGACGCTGGGGAAAATTGGAAAGATGGTTAGATCATGGGGGATGCTGGGGAAAATGGGGAAGGATGGGAAGATCATGGGGGATGCTGGGGAAAATGGGGAACCATGGGAAGATCATGGGGACGCTGGTGAAAATGAGAAAGGATGGGAAGATCATGGGGACAGTGGGGAACGATGGGAAGATCATGGGGGAAACTGGGGAAAATGGGGAGCAATGGGAAGATCATGGGGGATGCTGGGGAAAATGAGGAACAATGGGTAGATCATGGGGACACTGGGGAAAATGGGGAACAATGGGTAGATCATGGGGGACACTGTGGAAAATGGGGAACGATGGGACGATCATGGGGGACACTGGGGAAAATGGGGAAGGATGGGAAGATCATGGGGGAAACTGGGGAAAATGGGGAGCAATGGGAAGATCATGGGGACGCTGGGGAAAATGGGGAATGATGGGAAGATCATGGGGGATGCTGGGGAAATGGGGAACCATGGGAAGATCATGGGGACGCTGGTGAAAATGGGGAAGGATGGGAAGATCATGAGGACACTGGGGAAAATGGGGAGCGATGGGAAGATCATGGGGGACACTGGGGAAAATGGGGAACGATGGGAAGATCATGGGGGATGCTGGGGAAAATGGGAAACGATGGGAAGATCATGGGGGATGCTGGAGAAAATGGGGAACGATTGGAAGATCATGGGGGATGCTGGGGAAAATAGGGAAAGCTGGGAAGATCATGGGACGCTGGGGAAAATGGGGAACGATGGGAAGATCATGGGGGATGCTGGGGAAATCATTGGGACGCTGGGGAAAATGGGGAACGATGGGAAGATCATGGGGGACACTGGGGAAAATGTGGAGCGATGGGAAGATCATGGGGGACACTGGGGAAAATGGGGAAGGATGGGAAGATCATGGGGGATGCTGGGGAAAATGGGGAATAATGGGAAAATCATGGGGGATGCTGGGGAAAATGGGGAACAATGAGAATATCATGGGGGACGCTGGGGAAAATGGGGAACGATGGGAAGATCATGGGGGACACTGGGGAAAATGGGGAATGATGGTAAGATCATGGGGGAAACTGGGGAAAATGGGGAGCAATGGGAAGATCATGGGGGATGCTGGGGAAAATGGGGAAGGATGGGAAGATCATTGGGGATGCTGGGTAAAATGGGGAACGATGGGAAGATCATGGGGATGCTGGGGAAAATGGGGAATCAATGGGAAGATCATGAGGGACACTGGGGAAAATGGGGAGCGCTGGGAAGATCATGGGGACGCTGGGGAAAATGGGGAACGATGTGAAGATCATTGGTGATGCTGGGGAAATGGGGAACCATGGGAAGATCATGGGGACGCTGGGGAAAATAGGAAAGGAAGGGAAGATCATGGGGGATGCTGGGCAAAAATGGGGAACCATGGGAATATCATGGGGATGCTGGTGAAAATGGGGAAGGATGGGAAGATCATGAGGACACTGGGGAAAATGGGGAGCGATGGGAAAGTCATGGGGGATGCTGGGGAAAATGGGGAACGATTGGAAGATCATGGGGGATGCTGGGGAAAATGGGGAAGGATGGGAAGATCATGAGGGATGCTGTGGAAAATGGGGAACGATGGGAAGATCATGGGGGACACTGGGGAAAATGGGGAAGGATGGGAAGATCATGAGGGATGCTGTGGAAAATGGGGAACGATGGGAAGATCATGGGGGATGCTGGGGAAAATGGGGAATGATGGGAAGATCATGGGGATGCTGGGGAAAATGGGGAACAATGGGTAGATCATGGGGATGCTGGGGAAAATGGGGAACAATGGGTAGATCATGGGGGACACTGTGGAAAATGGGGAACGATGGGACGATCATGGGGGATACTGGGGAAAATGGGGAAGGATGGGAAGATCATGGGGGAAACTGGGGAAAATGGGGAGCAATGGGAAGATCATGGGGGATGCTGGGGAAAATGGGGAAGGATGGGAAGATCATGGGGGATGCTGGGGAAAATGGGGAACCATGGGAAGATCATGGGGACGCTGGTGAAAATGAGAAAGGATGGGAAGATCATGGGGACAGTGGGGAACGATGGGAAGATCATGGGGACGCTGGGGAAAATGTGGAGCTCTGGGAAGATCATGGGGACGCTGGTTATAATGGGGAACGATGGGAAGATCATGGGGGATGCTGGGGAAATGGGGAACCATGGGAAGATCATGGGGACGCTGGGGAAAATAGGAAAGGATGGGAAGATCATGGGGGATGCTGGGCAAAAATGGGGAACCATGGGAATATCATGGGGATGCTGGTGAAAATGGGGAAGGATGGGAAGATCATGAGGACACTGGGGAAAATGGGGAAGGATGGGAAGATCATGGGGGATGCTGGGGAAAATGGGGAACAATGGGAAAATCATGGGGGATGCTGGGGAAAATGGGGAACAATGAGAATATCATGGGGGACGCTGGGGAAAATGGGGAACGATGGGAAGATCATGGGGGATGCTGGGGAAATCATGGGGGATGCTGGGGAAAATGGGGAACAATGGGAAAATCATGGGGGATGCTGGGGAAAATGGGGAACGATGAGAATATCATGGGGGACGCTGGGGAAATGGGGAACGATGGGAAGATCATGGGGGACACTGGGGAAAATGTGGAGCGATGGGACGATCATGGGGGACACTGGGGAAAATGGGGAATGATGGGAAGATCATGGGGGATGCTGGGGAAAATGGGGAAGGATGGGAAGATCATGGGGACGCTGGGGAAAATGGGGAACGATGGGAAGATCATGGGGGATGCTGGGGAAATGGGGAACCATGGGAAGATCATGGGGGATGCTGGGGAAAATGGGGAAGGATGGGAAGATCATGGGGGATGCTGGGGAAAATGGGGAACCATGGGAAGATCATGGGGACGCTGGTGAAAATGAGAAAGGATGGGAAGATCATGGGGACAGTGGGGAACGATGGGAAGATCATGGGGACGCTGGGGAAAATGTGGAGCTCTGGGAAGATCATGGGGACGCTGGTTATAATGGGGAACGATGGGAAGATCATGGGGGATGCTGGGGAAATGGGGAACCATGGGAAGATCATGGGGACGCTGGGGAAAATAGGAAAGGATGGGAAGATCATGGGGGATGCTGGGCAAAAATGGGGAACCATGGGAATATCATGGGGATGCTGGTGAAAATGGGGAAGGATGGGAAGATCATGAGGACACTGGGGAAAATGGGGAAGGATGGGAAGATCGTGGGGGATGCTGGGGAAAATGGGGAACAATGGGAAAATCATGGGGGATGCTGGGGAAAATGGGGAACAATGAGAATATCATGGGGGACGCTGGGGAAAATGGGGAACGATGGGAAGATCATGGGGGATGCTGGGGAAATCATGGGGGATGCTGGGGAAAATGGGGAACAATGGGAAAATCATGGGGGATGCTGGGGAAAATGGGGAACGATGAGAATATCATGGGGGACGCTGGGGAAATGGGGAACGATGGGAAGATCATGGGGGACACTGGGGAAAATGTGGAGCGATGGGAAGATCATGGGGGACACTGGGGAAAATGGGGAATGATGGGAAGATCATGGGGGATGCTGGGGAAAATGGGGAAGGATGGGAAGATCATGGGGACGCTGGGGAAAATCTGGAACGATGGGAAGATCATGGGGGATGCTGGGGAAATGGGGAACCATGGGAAGATCATGGGGACGCTGGGGAAAATAGGAAAGGATGGGAAGATCATGGGGGATGCTGGGGAAATGGGGAACCATGGGAAGATCATGGGGGACACTGGGGAAAATGGGGAACGATGGGAAGATCATGGGGGATGCTGGGGAAAATGGGAAACGATGGGAAGATCATGGGGGATGCTGGAGAAAATGGGGAACGATTGGAAGATCATGGGGGATGCTGGGGAAAATAGGGAAAGCTGGGAAGATCATGGGGACGCTGGGGAAAATGGGGAACGATGGGAAGATCATGGGGGATGCTGGGGAAATCATTGGGACGCTGGGGAAAATGGGGAACGATGGGAAGATCATGGGGGACACTGGGGAAAATGTGGAGCGATGGGGAGATCATGGGGGACACTGGGGAAAATGGGGAAGGATGGGAAGATCATGGGGGATGCTGGGGAAAATGGGGAACAATGGGAAAATCATGGGGGATGCTGGGGAAAATGGGGAACAATGAGAATATCATGTGGGACACTGGGGAAAATAGGAAAGGAAGGGAAGATCATGGGGGATGCTGGGCAAAAATGGGGAACCATGGGAATATCATGGGGATGCTGGTGAAAATGGGGAAGGATGGGAAGATCATGAGGACACTGGGGAAAATGGGGAGCGATGGGAAGATCATGGGGGATGCTGGGGAAAATAGGGAACCATGGGAAGATCATGGGGGATGCTGGGGAAAATGGGGAAGGATGGGAAAATCATGAGGGATGCTGTGGAAAATGGGGAACAATGGGAAGATCATGGGGGACACTGGGGAAAATGGGGAAGGATGGGAAGATCATGAGGGATGCTGTGGAAAATGGGGAACGATGGGAAGATCATGGGGGATGCTGGGGAAAATGGGGAATGATGGGAAGATCATGGGGACGCTGGGGAAAATGGGGAACAATGGGTAGATCATGGGGACGCTGGGGAAAATGGGGAACAATGGGTAGATCATGGGGGACACTGTGGAAAATGGGGAACGATGGGACGATCATGGGGGACACTGGGGAAAATGGGGAAGGATGGGAAGATCATGGGGGAAACTGGGGAAAATGGGGAGCAATGGGAAGATCATGGGGGATGCTGGGGAAAATGGGGAAGGATGGGAAGATCATGGGGGATGCTGGGGAAAATGGGGAACCATGGGAAGATCATGGGGACGCTGGTGAAAATGAGAAAGGATGGGAAGATCATGGGGACAGTGGGGAACGATGGGTAGATCATGGGGACGCTGGGGAAAATGGGGAGCGCTGGGAAGATCATGGGGACGCTGGGGATAATGGGGAACGATGGGAAGATCATGGGGGATGCTGGGGAAATGGGGAACCATGGGAAGATCATGGGGACGCTGGGGAAAATATGAAAGGATGGGAAGATCATGGGGGATGCTGGGCAAAAATAGGAAAGGATGGGAAGATCATGGGGGATGCTGGGGAAAATGGGGAAGGATGGGAAGATCATGGGGGATGCTGGGGAAAATGGGGAACCATGGGAAGATCATGGGGACGCTGGTGAAAATGAGAAAGGATGGGAAGATCATGGGGGATGCTGGGGAAATAGGGAACCATGGGAAGATCATGGGGACGCTGGTGAAAATGGGGAAGGATGGGATGATCATGAGGACACTGGGGAAAATGGGGAGCGATGGGAAGATCATGGGGGACACTGGGGAAAATGGGGAACGATGGGAAGATCATGGGGGATGCTGGGGAAAATGGGAGACGATGGGAAGATCATGGGGGATGCTGGAGAAAATGGGGAACGATTGGAAGATCATGGGGGATGCTGGGGAAAATAGGGAAAGCTGGGAAGATCATGGGGACGCTGGGGAAAATGGGGAACGAAGGGAAGATCATGGGGGATGCTGGGGAAATCATTGGGACGCTGGGGAAAATGGGGAACGATGGGAAGATCATGGGGGACACTGGGGAAAATGTGGAGCGATGGGGAGATCATGGGGGACACTGGGGAAAATGGGGAAGGATGGGAAGATCATGGGGGATGCTGGGGAAAATGGGGAACAATGGGAAAATCATGGGGGATGCTGGGGAAAATGGGGAACAATGAGAATATCATGGGGGACACTGGGGAAAATAGGAAAGGAAGGGAAGATCATGGGGGATGCTGGGCAAAAATGGGGAACCATGGGAATATCATGGGGATGCTGGTGAAAATGGGGAAGGATGGGAAGATCATGAGGACACTGGGGAAAATGGGGAGCGATGGGAAGATCATGGGGGATGCTGGGGAAAATGGGGAACCATGGGAAGATCATGGGGGATGCTGGGGAAAATGGGGAAGGATGGGAAAATCATGAGGGATGCTGTGGAAAATGGGGAACGATGGGAAGATCATGGGGGACACTGGGGAAAATGGGGAAGGATGGGAAGATCATGAGGGATGCTGTGGAAAATGGGGAACGATGGGAAGATCATGGGGGACGCTGGGGAAAATGGGGAACAATGGGTAGATCATGGGGACGCTGGGGAAAATGGGGAACAATGGGTAGATCATGGGGGACACTGTGGAAAATGGGGAACGATGGGACGATCATGGGGGACACTGGGGAAAATGGGGAAGGATGGGAAGATCATGGGGGAAACTGGGGAAAATGGGGAGCAATGGGAAGATCATGGGGGATGCTGGGGAAAATGGGGAAGGATGGGAAGATCATGGGGGATGCTGGGGAAAATGGGGAACCATGCGAAGATCATGGGGACGCTGGTGAAAATGAGAAAGGATGGGAAGATCATGGGGACAGTGAGGAACGATGGGTAGATCATGGGGACGCTGGGGAAAATGGGGAGCGCTGGGAAGATCATGGGGACGCTGGGGATAATGGGGAACGATGGGAAGATCATGGGGGATGCTGGGGAAATGGGGAACCATGGGAAGATCATGGGGACGCTGGGGAAAATATGAAAGGATGGGAAGATCATGGGGGATGCTGGGCAAAAATGGGGAACCATGGGAATATCATGGGGATGCTGGTGAAAATGGGGAAGGATGGGAAGATCATGAGGACACTGGGGAAAATGGGGAAGGATGGGAAGATCATGGGGGATGCTGGGGAAAATGGGGAACAATGGGAAAATCATGGGGGATGCTGGGGAAAATGGGGAACAATGAGAATATCATGGGGGACGCTGGGGAAATGGGGAACGATGGGAAGATCATGGGGGATGCTGGGGAAATCATGGGGGATGCTGGGGAAAATGGGGAACAATGGGAAAATCATGGGGGATGCTGGGGAAAATGGGGAACGATGAGAATATCATGGGGGACGCTGGGGAAATGGGGAACGATGGGAAGATCATGGGGGACACTGGGGAAAATGTGGAGCGATGGGAAAATCATGGGGGACACTGGGGAAAATGGGGAATGATGGGAAGATCATGGGGGAAACTGGGGATAATGGGGAAGGATGGGAAGATCATGGGGGATGCTGGGTAAAATGGGGAACGATGGGAAGATCATGGGGGATGCTGGGGAAAATGGGGAAGGATGGGAAGATCATGAGGGACACTGGGGAAAATGGGGAGCGCTGGGAAGATCATGGGGACGCTGGGGAAAATGGGGAACGATGGGAAGATCATGGGGGATGCTGGGGAAATGGGGAACCATGGGAAGATCATGGGGATGCTGGTGAAAATGGGGACGGATGGGAAGATCATGAGGACACTGGGGAAAATGGGGAGGGATGGGAAGATCATGGGGGACACTGGGGAAAATGGGGAAAGATGGGAAGATCATGGGGGATGCTGGGGAAAATGGGGAAGGATGGGAAGATCATGAGGGATGCTGTGGAAAATGGGGAACGATGGGAAGATCATGGGGGACACTGGGGAAAATGGGGAAGGTTGGGAAGATCATGAGGGATGCTGTGGATAATGGGGAACGATGGGAAGATCATGGGGGATGCTGGGGAAAATGGGGAAGGATGGGAAGATCATGGGGGATGCTGGGAAAAATGGGGAACGATGGGAAGATCATGGGGGATGCTGGGGAAAATGGGGAAGGATGGGAAGATCATGGGGGATGCTGGGGAAATGGGGAGCGATGGGAAGATCATGGGGGATGCTGGGGAAAATGGGGAAGGATGGGAAGATCATGGGGGACACTGGGGAAAATTGGGAACAATGGCAAGATCATGGGGGACACTGGTGAAAATGGGGAACGATGGGAAGATCATGGGGGACGCTGGGGAAAATTGGGAATAATGGGAAGATTATGGGGGATGCTGGGGAAAATGGGGAAGGATGGGAAGATCATGAGGGACGCTGTGGAAAATGGGGAACGATGGGAAGATCATGGGGGATGCTGGGGAAAATGGGGAACAATGGGAAAATCATGGGGGATGCTGGGGAAAATGGGGAACAATGAGAATATCATGGGGGACACTGGGGAAAATAGGAAAGGAAGGGAAGATCATGGGGGATGCTGGGCAAAAATGGGGAACCATGGGAATATCATGGGGATGCTGGTGAAAATGGGGAAGGATGGGAAGATCATGAGGACACTGGGGAAAATGGGGAGCGATGGGAAGATCATGGGGGATGCTGGGGAAAATGGGGAACCATGGGAAGATCATGGGGGATGCTGGGGAAAATGGGGAAGGATGGGAAAATCATGAGGGATGCTGTGGAAAATGGGGAACGATGGGAAGATCATGGGGGACACTGGGGAAAATGGGGAAGGATGGGAAGATCATGAGGGATGCTGTGGAAAATGGGGAACGATGGGAAGATCATGGGGGACGCTGGGGAAAATGGGGAACAATGGGTAGATCATGGGGACGCTGGGGAAAATGGGGAACAATGGGTAGATCATGGGGGACACTGTGGAAAATGGGGAACGATGGGACGATCATGGGGGACACTGGGGAAAATGGGGAAGGATGGGAAGATCATGGGGGAAACTGGGGAAAATGGGGAGCAATGGGAAGATCATGGGGGATGCTGGGGAAAATGGGGAAGGATGGGAAGATCATGGGGGATGCTGGGGAAAATGGGGAACCATGGGAAGATCATGGGGACGCTGGTGAAAATGAGAAAGGATGGGAAGATCATGGGGACAGTGGGGAACGATGGGTAGATCATGGGGACGCTGGGGAAAATGGGGAGCGCTGGGAAGATCATGGGGACGCTGGGGATAATGGGGAACGATGGGAAGATCATGGGGGATGCTGGGGAAATGGGGAACCATGGGAAGATCATGGGGACGCTGGGGAAAATATGAAAGGATGGGAAGATCATGGGGGATGCTGGGCAAAAATGGGGAACCATGGGAATATCATGGGGATGCTGGTGAAAATGGGGAAGGATGGGAAGATCATGAGGACACTGGGGAAAATGGGGAAGGATGGGAAGATCATGGGGGATGCTGGGGAAAATGGGGAACAATGGGAAAATCATGGGGGATGCTGGGGAAAATGGGGAACAATGAGAATATCATGGGGGACGCTGGGGAAATGGGGAACGATGGGAAGATCATGGGGGATGCTGGGGAAATCATGGGGGATGCTGGGGAAAATGGGGAACAATGGGAAAATCATGGGGGATGCTGGGGAAAATGGGGAACGATGAGAATATCATGGGGGACGCTGGGGAAATGGGGAACGATGGGAAGATCATGGGGGACACTGGGGAAAATGTGGAGCGATGGGAAAATCATGGGGGACACTGGGGAAAATGGGGAATGATGGGAAGATCATGGGGGAAACTGGGGATAATGGGGAAGGATGGGAAGATCATGGGGGATGCTGGGTAAAATGGGGAACGATGGGAAGATCATGGGGGATGCTGGGGAAAATGGGGAAGGATGGGAAGATCATGAGGGACACTGGGGAAAATGGGGAGCGCTGGGAAGATCATGGGGACGCTGGGGAAAATGGGGAACGATGGGAAGATCATGGGGGATGCTGGGGAAATGGGGAACCATGGGAAGATCATGGGGACGCTGGGGAAAATAGGAAAGGATGGGAAGATCATGGGGGATGCTGGGCAAAAATGGGGAACCATGGGAATATCATGGGGATGCTGGTGAAAATGGGGACGGATGGGAAGATCATGAGGACACTGGGGAAAATGGGGAGCGATGGGAAGATCATGGGGGACACTGGGGAAAATGGGGAAAGATGGGAAGATCATGGGGGATGCTGGGGAAAATGGGGAAGGATGGGAAGATCATGAGGGATGCTGTGGAAAATGGGGAACGATGGGAAGATCATGGGGGACACTGGGGAAAATGGGGAAGGTTGGGAAGATCATGAGGGATGCTGTGGATAATGGGGAACGATGGGAAGATCATGGGGGATGCTGGGGAAAATGGGGAAGGATGGGAAGATCATGGGGGATGCTGGGAAAAATGGGGAACGATGGGAAGATCATGGGGGATGCTGGGGAAAATGGGGAAGGATGGGAAGATCATGGGGATGCTGGGGAAATGGGGAGCGATGGGAAGATCATGGGGGATGCTGGGGAAAATGGGGAAGGATGGGAAGATCATGGGGGACACTGGGGAAAATTGGGAACAATGGCAAGATCATGGGGGACACTGGTGAAAATGGGGAACGATGGGAAGATCATGGGGGACGCTGGGGAAAATTGGGAATGATGGGAAGATTATGGGGGATGCTGGGGAAAATGGGGAAGGATGGGAAGATCATGAGGGACGCTGTGGAAAATGGGGAACGATGGGAAGATCATGGGGGACGCTGGGGAAAATTGGGAAAGATGGGAAGATCATGGGGGATGCTGGGGAAAATGGGGAAGGATGGGAAGATCATGGGGGATGCTGATGAAAATGAGAAAGGATGGGAAGATCATGGGGACAGTGGGGAACGATGGGAAGATCATGGGGGAAACTTGGGAAAATGGGGAGCAATGGGAAGATCATGGGGGATGCTGGGGAAAATGGGGAAGGATGGGAAGATCATGGGGGATGCTGGGTAAAATGGGAAACGATGGGAAGATCATGGGGGATGCTGGGGAAAATGGGGAAGGATGGGAAGATCATGAGGGACACTGGGGAAAATGGGGAGCGCTGGTAAGATCATGGGGACGCTGGGGAAAATAGGAAAGGATGGGAAGATCATGGGGGATGCTGGGCAAAAATGGGGAACCATGGGAATCTCATGGGGATGCTGGTGAAAATGGGGAAGGATGGGAAGATCATGAGGACACTGGGGAAAATGGGGAGCGATGGGAAGATCATGGTGGACACTGGGGAAAATGGGGAAAGATGGGAAGATCATGGGGGATGCTGGGGAAAATGTGGAGCAATGGGAAGATCATGGGGGACACTGGGGAAAATGGGGAGATCATGGGGGACACTGGGGAAAATGGGGAACGATGGGAAGATCATGGGGGATGCTGGGGAAAATGGGAAAAGATGGGAAGATCATGGGGATGCTGGGGAAAATGGGGAACGAATGGAAGATCATGGGGATGCTGGGGAAATCATGGGGTTGCTGGGGAAATCAGGGGAACAATGGGAAGATCATGGGGGACACTGGGGAAAATGTGGAGCGATGGGAAGATCATGGGGGACACTGGGGAAAATGGGGAAGGATGGGAAGATCATGGGGGATGCTGGGGAAAATGGGGAACAATGGGAAAATCATGGGGGATGCTGGGGAAAATGGGGAACGATGAGAATATCATGGGGGACGCTGGGGAAAATGGGGAACGATGGGAAGATCATGGGGGATGCTGGGGAAATCATGGGGGATGCTGGGGAAAATGGGGAACAATGGGAAAATCATGGGGGATGCTGGGGAAAATGGGGAACAATGAGAATATCATGGGGGACGCTGGGGAAATGGGGAACGATGGGAAGATCATGGGGGACACTGGGGAAAATGTGGAGCGATGGGAAGATCATGGGGGACACTGGGGAAAATGGGGAAGGATGGGAAGATCATGGGGGACACTGGGGAAAATGGGGAAGGATGGGAAGATCATGGGGATGCTGGGGAAAATGGGGAGCGATGGGAAGATAATTGGAGATGCTGGGGAAAATAGGGAACAATGGGAAGATCATGGGGGATGCTGGGGAAAATGGGGAAGGATGGGAAGATCATGGGGGATTCTGGGGAAAATGGGGAACCATGGGAAGATCATGGGGGATGCTGGGGAAAATGGGGAAGGATGGGAAGATCATGGGGGACACTGGGGAAAATGGGGAAGGATGGGAAGATCATGGGGATGCTGGGGAAAATGGGGAGCGATGGGAAGATAATTGGAGATGCTGGGGAAAATAGAGAACAATGGGAAGATCATGGGGGACACGAGGGAAAATGGGGAACAATGGGAAGATCATGGGGGACACTGGGGAAATGGGGAAGGATGGGAAGATCATGGGGGACACTGGGGAAAATGGGGAAGGATGGGAAGATCATGAGGGACACTGGGGAAAATGGGGAGCGCTGGTAAGATCATGGGGACGCTGGGGAAAATAGGAAAGGATGGGAAGATCATGGGGGATGCTGGGCAAAAATGGGGAACCATGGGAATCTCATGGGGATGCTGGTGAAAATGGGGAAGGATGGTAAGATCATGAGGACACTGGGGAAAATGGGGAGCGATGGGAAGATCATGGTGGACACTGGGGAAAATGGGGAAAGATGGGAAGATCATGGGGGATGCTGGGGAAAATGTGGAGCAATGGGAAGATCATGGGGGACACTGGGGAAAATGGGGAGATCATGGGGGACACTGGGGAAAATGGGGAACGATGGGAAGATCATGGGGGATGCTGGGGAAAATGGGAAAAGATGGGAAGATCATGGGGATGCTGGGGAAAATGGGGAACGAATGGAAGATCATGGGGATGCTGGGGAAATCATGGGGTTGCTGGGGAAATCAGGGGAACAATGGGAAGATCATGGGGGACACTGGGGAAAATGTGGAGCGATGGGAAGATCATGGGGGACACTGGTGAAAATGGGGAAGGATGGGAAGATCATGGGGGATGCTGGGGAAAATGGGGAACAATGGGAAAATCATGGGGGATGCTGGGGAAAATGGGGAACGATGAGAATATCATGGGGGACGCTGGGGAAAATGGGGAACGATGGGAAGATCATGGGGGATGCTGGGGAAATCATGGGGGATGCTGGGGAAAATGGGGAACAATGGGAAAATCATGGGGGATGCTTGGGAAAATGGGGAACAATGAGAATATCATGGGGGACGCTGGGGAAATGGGGAACGATGGGAAGATCATGGGGGACACTGGGGAAAATGTGGAGCGATGGGAAGATCATGGGGGACACTGGGGAAAATGGGGAAGGATGGGAAGATCATGGGGGACACTGGGGAAAATGGGGAAGGATGGGAAGATCATGGGGATGCTGGGGAAAATGGGGAGCGATGGGAAGATAATTGGAGATGCTGGGGAAAATAGGGAACAATGGGAAGATCATGGGGGATGCTGGGGAAAATGGGGAAGGATGGGAAGATCATGGGGGATTCTGGGGAAAATGGGGAACCATGGGAAGATCATGGGGGATGCTGGGGAAAATGGGGAAGGATGGGAAGATCATGGGGGACACTGGGGAAAATGGGGAAGGATGGGAAGATCATGGGGATGCTGGGGAAAATGGGGAGCGATGGGAAGATAATTGGAGATGCTGGGGAAAATAGAGAACAATGGGAAGATCATGGGGGACACTGGGGAAAATGGGGAACAATGGGAAGATCATGGGGGACACTGGGGAAATGGGGAAGGATGGGAAGATCATGGGGGACACTGGGGAAAATGGGTAAGGATGGGAAGATCATGAGGGACGCTGTGGAAAATTGGGAATGATGGGAAGATTATGGGGGATACTGGGGAAAATGGGGAGCAATGAGAAAATCATGGGGGACACTGGGGAAAATGGAGAACAATGGCAAGATCATGGGGGACACTGGTGAAAATGGGGAACGATGGGAAGATCATGGGGGACGCTGGGGAAATCATGGGGTTGCTGGGGAAATCAGGGGAACAATGGGAAGATCATGGGGGACACTGGGGAAAATGTGGAGCGATGGGAAGATCATGGGGGACACTGGGGAAAATGGGGAAGGATGGGAAGATCATGGGGGATGCTGGGGAAAATGGGGAACAATGGGAAAATCATGGGGGATGCTGGGGAAAATGGGGAACGATGAGAATATCATGGGGGACGCTGGGGAAAATGGGGAACGATGGGAAGATCATGGGGGATGCTGGGGAAATCATGGGGGATGCTGGGGAAAATGGGGAACAATGGGAAAATCATGGGGGATGCTTGGGAAAATGGGGAACAATGAGAATATCATGGGGGACGCTGGGGAAATGGGGAACGATGGGAAGATCATGGGGGACACTGGGGAAAATGTGGAGCGATGGGAAGATCATGGGGGACACTGGGGAAAATGGGGAAGGATGGCAAGATCATGGGGGACACTGGGGAAAATGGGGAAGGATGGGAAGATCATGGGGATGCTGGGGAAAATGGGGAGCGATGGGAAGATAATTGGAGATGCTGGGGAAAATAGGGAACAATGGGAAGATCATGGGGGATGCTGGGGAAAATGGGGAAGGATGGGAAGATCATGGGGGATTCTGGGGAAAATGGGGAACCATGGGAAGATCATGGGGGATGCTGGGGAAAATGGGGAAGGATGGGAAGATCATGGGGGACACTGGGGAAAATGGGGAAGGATGGGAAGATCATGGGGATGCTGGGGAAAATGGGGAGCGATGGGAAGATAATTGGAGATGCTGGGGAAAATAGAGAACAATGGGAAGATCATGGGGGACACTGGGGAAAATGGGGAACAATGGGAAGATCATGGGGGACACTGGGGAAATGGGGAAGGATGGGAAGATCATGGGGGACACTGGGGAAAATGGGTAAGGATGGGAAGATCATGAGGGACGCTGTGGAAAATTGGGAATGATGGGAAGATTATGGGGGATACTGGGGAAAATGGGGAGCAATGAGAAAATCATGGGGGACACTGGGGAAAATGGGGAACAATGGCAAGATCATGGGGGACACTGGTGAAAATGGGGAACGATGGGAAGATCATGGGGGACGCTGGGGAAAATTGGGAATGATGGGAAGATTATGGGGGATGCTGGGGAAAATGGGGAAGGATGGGAAGATCATGAGGGACGCTGTGGAAAATGGGGAACGATGGGAAGATCATGGGGGACGCTGGGGAAAATTGGGAAAGATGGGAAGATCATGGGGGATGCTGGGGAAAATGGGGAAGGATGGGAAGATCATGGGGGATGCTGGGGAAAATGGGGAACCATGGGAAGATCATGGGGACGCTGATGAAAATGAGAAAGGATGGGAAGATCATGGGGACAGTGGGGAACGATGGGAAGATCATGGGGGAAACTGGGGAAAATGGGGAGCAATGGGAAGATCATGGGGGATGCTGGGGAAAATGGGGAAGGATGGGAAGATCATGGGGGATGCTGGGTAAAATGGGAAACGATGGGAAGATCATGGGGGATGCTGGGGAAAATGGGGAAGGATGGGAAGATCATGAGGGACACTGGGGAAAATGGGGAGCGCTGGTAAGATCATGGGGACGCTGGGGAAAATGGGGAACGATGGGAAGATCATGGGGAATGCTGGGGAAATGGGGAACCATGGGAAGATCATGGGGACACTGGGGAAAATAGGAAAGGATGGGAAGATCATGGGGGATGCTGGGCAAAAATGGGGAACCATGGGAATCTCATGGGGATGCTGATGAAAATGGGGAAGGATGGGAATATCATGAGGACACTGGGGAAAATGGGGAGCGATGGGAAGATCATGGGGGACACTGGGGAAAATGGGGAAAGATGGGAAGATCATGGGGGATGCTGGGGAAAATGGGAAACGATGGGAAGATCATGGGGGATGCTGGGGAAAATAGGGAAAGCTGGGAATATCATGGGGATGCTGGGGAAAATGGGGAACGATGGGAAGATCATGGGGGATGCTGGGGAAATCATGGGGACGTTAGGGAAAATGGGGAACAATGGGAAGATCATGGGGGACACTGGGGAAAATGTGGAGCGATGGGAAGATCATGGGGGACACTGGGGAAAATGGGGAAGGATGGGAAGATCATGGGGGATGCTGGGGAAAATGGGGAACAATGGGAAAATCATGGGGGATGCTGGGGAAAATGGGGAACGATGAGAATATCATGGGGGACGCTGGGGAAAATGGGGAACGATGGGAAGATCATGGGGGATGCTGGGGAAATCATGGGGGATGCTGGGGAAAATGGGGAACAATGGGAAAATCATGGGGGATGCTGGGGAAAATGGGGAACAATGAGAATATCATGGGGGACGCTGGGGAAATGGGGAACGATGGGAAGATCATGGGGGACACTGGGGAAAATGTGGAGCGATGGGAAGATCATGGGGGACACTGGGGAAAATGGGGAAGGATGGGAAGATCATGGGGGACACTGGGGAAAATGGGGAAGGATGGGAAGATCATGGGGATGCTGGGGAAAATGGGGAGCGATGGGAATATAATTGGAGATGCTGGGGAAAATAGGGAACAATGGGAAGATCATGGGATGCTGGGGAAAATGGGGAACGATGGGAAGATCATGGGGGATGCTGGGGAAAATAGGGAAAGCTGGGAAGATCATGGGGGATGCTGGGGAAATCATGGGGGATGCTGGGGAAAATGGGGAACAATGGGAAAATCATGGGGGATGCTGGGGAAAATGGGGAACAATGAGAATATCATGGGGGATGCTGGGGAAATGGGGAACGATGGGAAGATCATGGGGGACACTGGGGAAAATGTGGAGCGATGGGAAGATCATGGGGGACACTGGGGAAAATGGGGAAGGATGGGAAGATCATGGGGGACACTGGGGAAAATGGGGAAGGATGGGAAGATCATGGGGATGCTGGGGAAAATGGGGAGCGATGGGAATATAATTGGAGATGCTGGGGAAAATAGGGAACAATGGGAAGATCATGGGATGCTGGGGAAAATGGGGAAAGATGGGAAGATCATGGGGGATGCTGGGGAAAATGGGGAACAATGGGAAAATCATGGGGGATGCTGGGGAAAATGGGGAACGATGGGAAGATCATGGGGGATGCTGGGGAAAATAGGGAAAGCTGGGAAGATCATGGGGATGCTGGGGAAAATGGGGAACGATGGGAAGATCATGGGGGATGCTGGGGAAATCATGGGGACGTTGGGGAAAATGGGGAACAATGGGAAGATCATGGGGGACACTGGGGAAAATGTGGAGCGATGGGAAGATCATGGGGGACACTGGGGAAAATGGGGAAGGATGGGAAGATCATGGGGGATGCTGGGGAAAATGGGGAACAATGGGAAAATCATGGGGGATGCTGGGGAAAATGGGGAACGATGAGAATATCATGGGGGACACTGGGGAAAATGGGGAACGATGGGAAGATCATGGGGGATGCTGGGGAAATCATGGGGGATGCTGGGGAAAATGGGGAACAATGGGAAAATCATGGGGGATGCTGGGGAAAATGGGGAACAATGAGAATATCATGGGGGACGCTGGGGAAATGGGGAACGATGGGAAGATCATGGGGGACACTGGGGAAAATGTGGAGCGATGGGAAGATCATGGGGGACACTGGGGAAAATGGGGAAGGATGGGAAGATCATGGGGGACACTGGGGAAAATGGGGAAGGATGGGAAGATCATGGGGATGCTGGGGAAAATGGGGAGCGATGGGAATATAATTGGAGATGCTGGGGAAAATAGGGAACAATGGGAAGATCATGGGATGCTGGGGAAAATGGAGAACGATGGGAAGATCATGGGGGATGCTGGGGAAAATAGGGAAAGCTGGGAAGATCATGGGGATGCTGGGGAAAATGGGGAACGATGGGAAGATCATGGGGGATGCTGGGGAAATCATGGGGAACCATGGGAAGATCATGGGGGATGCTGGGGAAAATGGGGAAGGATGGGAAGATTATGAGGACACTGGGGAAAATGGGGAGCGATGGGAAGATCATGGGGGACACTGGGGAAAATGTGTAGCGATGGGAAGATCATGGGGGACACTGGGGAAAATGGGGAAGGATGGGAAGATCATGGGGGATGCTGGGGAAATCATGGGGGATGCTGGGGAAAATGGGGAACAATGGGAAAATCATGGGGGATGCTGGGGAAAATGGGGAACAATGAGAATATCATGGGGGACGCTGGGGAAATGGGGAACGATGGGAAGATCATGGGGGACACTGGGGAAAATGTGGAGCGATGGGAAGATCATGGGGGACACTGGGGAAAATGGGGAAGGATGGGAAGATCATGGGGGACACTGGGGAAAATGGGGAAGGATGGGAAGATCATGGGGATGCTGGGGAAAATGGGGAGCGATGGGAATATAATTGGAGATGCTGGGGAAAATAGGGAACAATGGGAAGATCATGGGATGCTGGGGAAAATGGGGAAGGATGGGAAGATCATGGGGGATGCTGGGGAAAATGGGGAACCATGGGTAGATCATGGGGGATGCTGGGGAAAATGGGGAAGGATGGGAAGATCATGAGGACACTGGGGAAAATGGGGAGCGATGGGAAGATCATGGGGGACACTGGGGAAAATGGGGAAAGATGGGAAGATCATGGGGGATGCTGGGGAAAATGGGGAACAATGGGAAAATCATGGGGGATGCTGGGGAAAATGGGGAACGATGGGAAGATCATGGGGGATGCTGGGGAAAATAGGGAAAGCTGGGAAGATCATGGGGATGCTGGGGAAAATGGGGAACGATGGGAAGATCATGGGGGATGCTGGGGAAATCATGGGGACGTTGGGGAAAATGGGGAACAATGGGAAGATCATGGGGGACACTGGGGAAAATGTGGAGCGATGGGAAGATCATGGGGGACACTGGGGAAAATGGGGAAGGATGGGAAGATCATGGGGGATGCTGGGGAAAATGGGGAACAATGGGAAAATCATGGGGGATGCTGGGGAAAATGGGGAACGATGAGAATATCATGGGGGACGCTGGGGAAAATGGGGAACGATGGGAAGATCATGGGGGATGCTGGGGAAATCATGGGGGATGCTGGGGAAAATGGGGAACAATGGGAAAATCATGGGGGATGCTGGGGAAAATGGGGAACAATGAGAATATCATGGGGGACGCTGGGGAAATGGGGAACGATGGGAAGATCATGGGGGATGCTGGGGAAATCATGGGGGATGCTGGGGAAAATGGGGAACAATGGGAAAATCATGGGGGATGCTGGGGAAAATGGGGAACAATGAGAATATCATGGGGGACGCTGGGGAAATGGGGAACGATGGGAAGATCATGGGGGATGCTGGGGAAATCATGGGGACGTTGGGGAAAATGGGGAACAATGGGAAGATCATGGGGGACACTGGGGAAAATGTGGAGCGATGGGAAGATCATGGGGGACACTGGGGAAAATGGGGAAGGATGGGAAGATCATGGGGGATGCTGGGGAAATCATGGGGGATGCTGGGGAAAATGGGGAACAATGGGAAAATCATGGGGGATGCTGGGGAAAATGGGGAACAATGAGAATATCATGGGGGACGCTGGGGAAATGGGGAACGATGGGAAGATCATGGGGGACACTGGGGAAAATGTGGAGCGATGGGAAGATCATGGGGGACACTGGGGAAAATGGGGAAGGATGGGAAGATCATGGGGGACACTGGGGAAAATGGGGAAGGATGGGAAGATCATGGGGATGCTGGGGAAAATGGGGAGCGATGGGAATATAATTGGAGATGCTGGGGAAAATAGGGAACAATGGGAAGATCATGGGATGCTGGGGAAAATGGGGAAGGATGGGAAGATCATGGGGGATGCTGGGGAAAATGGGGAACCATGGGTAGATCATGGGGGATGCTGGGGAAAATGGGGAAGGATGGGAAGATCATGAGGACACTGGGGAAAATGGGGAGCGATGGGAAGATCATGGGGGACACTGGGGAAAATGGGGAAAGATGGGAAGATCATGGGGGATGCTGGGGAAAATGGGGAACAATGGGAAAATCATGGAGGATGCTGGGGAAAATGGGGAACGATGGGAAGATCATGGGGGATGCTGGGGAAAATAGGGAAAGCTGGGAAGATCATGGGGATGCTGGGGAAAATGGGGAACGATGGGAAGATCATGGGGGATGCTGGGGAAATCATGGGGACGTTGGGGAAAATGGGGAACAATGGGAAGATCATGGGGGACACTGGGGAAAATGTGGAGCGATGGGAAGATCATGGGGGACACTGGGGAAAATGGGGAAGGATGGGAAGATCATGGGGGATGCTGGGGAAAATGGGGAACAATGGGAAAATCATGGGGGATGCTGGGGAAAATGGGGAACGATGAGAATATCATGGGGGACGCTGGGGAAAATGGGGAACGATGGGAAGATCATGGGGGATGCTGGGGAAATCATGGGGGATGCTGGGGAAAATGGGGAACAATGGGAAAATCATGGGGGATGCTGGGGAAAATGGGGAACAATGAGAATATCATGGGGGACGCTGGGGAAATGGGGAACGATGGGAAGATCATGGGGGACACTGGGAAAAATGTGGAGCGATGGGAATATCATGGGGGACACTGGGGAAAATGGGGAAGGATGGGAAGATCATGGGGGACACTGGGGAAAATGGGGAAGGATGGGAAGATCATGGGGATGCTGGGGAAAATGGGGAGCGATGGGAATATAATTGGAGATGCTGGGGAAAATAGGGAACAATGGGAAGATCATGGGATGCTGGGGAAAATGGGGAAGGATGGGAAGATCATGGGGGATGCTGGGGAAAATGGGGAACCATGGGAAGATCATGGGGGATGCTGGGGAAAATGGGGAAGGATGGGAAGATCATGGGGGATGCTGGGGAAATGGGGAACCATGGGAAGATCATGGGGACGCTGGGGAAAATAGGAAAGGATGGGAAGATCATGGGGGATGCTGGGCAAAAATGGGGAACCATGGGAATCTCATGGGGATGCTGATGAAAATGGGGAAGGATGGGAAGATCATGAGGACACTGGGGAAAATGGGGAGCGATGGGAAGATCATGGGGGACACTGGGGAAAATGGGGAAAGATGGGAAGATCATGGGGGATGCTGGGGAAAATGGGAAACGATGGGAAGATCATGGGGGATGCTGTGGAAAATAGGGAAAGCTGGGAAGATCATGGGGATGCTGGGGAAAATGGGGAACGATGGGAAGATCATGGGGGATGCTGGGGAAATCATGAGTACGTTGGGGAAAATGGGGAACAATGGGAAGATCATGGGGGACACTGGGGAAAATGTGGAGCGATGGGAAGATCATGGGGGACACTGGGGAAAATGGGGAAGGATGGGAAGATCATGGGGGATGCTGGGGAAAATGGGAAACAATGGGAAAATCATGGGGGATGCTGGGGAAAATGGGGAACAATGAGAATATCATGGGGGACGCTGGGGAAATGGGGAACGATGGGAAGATCATGGGGGACACTGGGGAAAATGTGGAGCGATGGGAAGATCATGGGGGACACTGGGGAAAATGGGGAAGGATGGGAAGATCATGGGGGACACTGGGGAAAATGGGGAAGGATGGGAAGATCATGGGGATGCTGGGGAAAATGGGGAGCGATGGGAATATAATTGGAGATGCTGGGGAAAATAGGGAACAATGGGAAGATCATGGGATGCTGGGGAAAATGGGGAAGGATGGGAAGATCATGGGGGATGCTGGGGAAAATGGGGAACCATGGGAAGATCATGGGGGATGCTGGGGAAAATGGGGAAGGATGGGAAGATCATGAGGACACTGGGGAAAATGGGGAGCGATGGGAAGATCATGGGGGACACTGGGGAAAATGGGGAAAGATGGGAAGATCATGGGGGATGCTGGGGAAAATGGGAAACGATGGGAAGATCATGGGGGATGCTGGGGAAAATAGGGAAAGCTGGGAATATCATGGGGATGCTGGGGAAAATGGGGAACGATGGGAAGATCATGGGGGATGCTGGGGAAATCATGGGGACGTTGGGGAAAATGGGGAACAATGGGAAGATCATGGGGGACACTGGGGAAAATGTGGAGCGATGGGAAGATCATGGGGGACACTGGGGAAAATGGGGAAGGATGGGAAGATCATGGGGGATGCTGGGGAAAATGGGGAACAATGGGAAAATCATGGGGGATGCTGGGGAAATGGGGAACGATGGGAAGATCATGGGGGACACTGGGGAAAATGTGGAGCGATGGGAAGATCATGGGGGACACTGGGGAAAATGGGGAAGGATGGGAAGATCATGGGGGACACTGGGGAAAATGGGGAAGGATGGGAAGATCATGGGGATGCTGGGGAAAATGGGGAGCGATGGGAATATAATTGGAGATGCTGGGGAAAATAGGGAACAATGGGAAGATCATGGGATGCTGGGGAAAATGGGGAAGGATGGGAAGATCATGGGGGATGCTGGGGAAAATGAGGAACCATGGGAAGATCATGGGGGATGCTGGGGAAAATGGGGAAGGATGGGAAGATCATGGGGGACACTGCGGAAAATGGGGAACAATGGGAAGATCATGGGGGACACTGGGGAAATGGGGAAGGATGGGAAGATCATGGGGGATACTGGGGAAAATGGGGAAGGATGGGAAGATCATGAGGGACGCTGTGCAAAAAATTGGGAACGATGGGAAGATCATGGGGGATACTGGGGAAAATGGGGAGCAATGGGAAGATCATGGGGGACACTGGGGAAAATGGGGAATGATGGGAAGATCATGGGGGATGCTGGGGAAGACCATGGGGACGCTGGGGAAAATGGGGAACGATGGGAAGATCATGGGGGACGCAGAGGAAAATGGGGAATGATGGGAAGATCATGGGGATGCTGGGGATAATGGGGAACGATGGGAAGATCATGGGGGACGCTGGGGAAAGATGGTAAGATCATGGGGACACTTAGGAAAATGGGGAACGATGGGAAGATCATGGGGACAGTGGGGAACGATGGGAAGATCATGGGGGAAACTGGGGAAAATGGGGAGCAATGGGAAGATCATGGGGGATGCTGGGGAAAATGGGGAAGGATGGGAAGATCATGGGGGACACTGGTGAAAATGGGGAAGGATGGGAAGATCATGGGGATGCTGGGGAAAATGGGGAGCGATGGGAAGATAATTGGAGATGCTGTGGAAAATGGGGAACAATGGGAAGATCATGGGGACACTGGGGAAAATGGGGAACAATGGGAAGATCATGGGGGACACTGGGGAAATGGGGAACGATGGGAAGATCATGGGGGACACTGGGGAAAATGGGGAAGGATGGGAAGATCATGAGGGACGCTGTGCAAAAAATTGGGAACGATGGGAGATCATGGGGGATACTGGGGAAAATGGGGAGCAATGGGAAGATCATGGGGGACACTGGGGAAAATGGGGAACGATGGGAAGATCATGGGGGATGCTGGGGAAATGGGGAACGATGGGAAGATCATGGGGGACACTGGGGAAAATGGGGAAGGATGGGAAGATCATGAGGGACGCTGTGCAAAAAATTGGGAACGATGGGAGATCATGGGGGATACTGGGGAAAATGGGGAGCAATGGGAAGATCATGGGGGACACTGGGGAAAATGGGGAACGATGGGAAGATCATGGGGGATGCTGGGGAAGACCATGGGGACGCTGGGGAAAATGGGGAACGATGGGAAGATCATGGGGGACGCAGAGGAAAATGGGGAATGATGGGAAGATCATGGGGGATGCTGGGGATAATGGGGAACGATGGGAAGATCATGGGGGACGCTGGGGATAATGGGGAACGATGGGAAGATCATGGGGGACGCTGGGGAAAATGGGGAACGATGGTAAGATCATGGGGATGCTGGGGAAAATTTGGAAGGATGGGGAGATCATGGGGATGCTGGGGAAAATGGGGAACGATGGGAAGATCATGGGGACAATGGGGAAAATGGGGAGCGATGGGAAGATCATGGGGGACACTGGGGAAAATGGGGAAGGATGGGAAGATCATGGGGATGCTGGGGAAAATGGGGAACGATGGGAAGATCATGGGGGATGCTGGGGAAAATGGGAACCATGGGAAGATCATGGGGATGCTGGGGAAAATGGGGAAGGATGGGAAGATCATGAAAGATGCTGGGGAAAATGGGGAACCATGGGAAGATCATGGGGACGCTGGTGAAAATGAGAAAGGATGGGAAGATCATGGGGACACTGGGGAAAATGGGGAGCGATGGGAAGATCATGGGGGACACTGGGGAAAATGGGGAGCGATGGGAAGATCATGGGGACACTGGGGAAAATGGAGAAGGATGGGAAGATCATGGGGGTTGCTGGGGGAAATGGGGAATGGTGGGAAGATCATGAGGGATGCTGGGGAAAATGGGGAAGGATGGGAAGATCATGTGGGACACTGGGGAAAATGGGGAGCGATGGGAAGATCATGGGGGATGCTGGGGAAATTGGGGAACAATGGGAAGATCATGGGGACAATGGGGAAAATGGGGAGCGATGGGAAGATCATGGGGGACACTGGGGAAAATGGGGAAGGATGGGAAGATCATGGGGATGCTGGGGAAAATGGGGAACGATGGGAAGATCATGGGTGATGCTGGGGAAAATGGGGAAGGATGGGAAGATCATGGGGGATGCTGGGGAAAATGGGGAACCATGGGAAGATCATGGGGACGCTGGGGAAATTGGGGAACAATGGGAAGATCATGAGGGACAGTGGGGAAAATGGGGATCGATGGGAAGATCATGGGGATGCTGGGGAAAATGGGGAACGATGGGAAGATCATGGGTTATGCTGGGGAAAATGGAGAAAAATGGGAAGATCATGGGGGACGCTGGGGAAAATGAGGAATGATGGGAAGATCATGGGGGATGCTGGGGAAAATTGGGGAATGATGATAAGATCATGGGGGACGCTGGGGTAAATGGGGAACGATGGGAAGATCATGGGGGATGCTGGGGAAATGGGGAACCATTGGAATATCATGGGGATGCTGGTGAAAATGGGGAAGGATGGGAAGATCATGAGGACACTGGGGAAAATGGGGAACGATGGGAACATCATGGGGGACACTGGGGAAAATGGGGAGCGATAGGGAAGATCATGTCGGACACTGGGGAAAATGGGGAAAGATGGGAAGATCATGGGGGATGCTGGGGAAAATGGGGAACCATGGGAAGATCATGGGGACGCTGGTGAAAATGAGAAAGGATGGGAAGATCATGGGGACAGTGGGGAACGATGGGAAGATCTTAGGGGAAACTGGGAAGCAATGGGAAGATCATGGGGGATGCTGGGGAAAATGGGGAAGGATGGGAAGATCATGGGGGATGCTGGGTAAAATGGGGAACGATGGGAAGATCATGGGGGATGCTGGGGAAAATGGGGAAGGATGGGAAGATCATGGGGGATGCTGGGGAAAATGGGGAACGATGAGAATATCATGGGGGACGCTGGGGAAAATGGGGAAGGATGGGAAGATCATGGGGGATGCTGGGGAAAATGGGGAACCATGGGAAGATCATGGGGACGCTGGTGAAAATGAGAAAGGATGGGAAGATCATGGGGACAGTGGGGAACGATGGGAAGATCATGGGGGAAACTGGGGAAAATGGGGAGCAATGGGAAGATCATGGGGGATGCTGGGGAAAATGGGGAAGGATGGGAGATCATGGGGGATGCTGGGTAAAATGGGGAACAATGGGAAGATCATGGGGGATGCTGGGGAAAATGGGGAAGGATGGGAAGATCAGGGGGGGACGCTGGGGAAAATGGGGAACAATGGGAAGATCATGAGGGACACTGGGGAAAATGGGGAACAATGGGAAGATCATGGGGGACACTGGGGAAAATGGGGAACGATGGGAAGATCATGGGGGATGCTGGGGAAAATGGGGAACGATGAGAATATCATGGGGGACGCTGGGGAAAATGGGGAACGTTGGGATGATCTTTGCGGATGCTGGTGAAAATGGGGAACCATGGGAAGATCATGGGGACGCTGGTGAAAATGAGAAAGGATGGGAAGATCATGGGGGATGCTGGGCAAAAATGGGGAACCATGGGAATATCATGGGGATGCTGGTGAAAATGGGGAAGGATGGGAAGATCATGAGGACACTGGGGAAAATGGGGAAAGATGGGAAGATCATGGGGGATGCTGGGGAAAATGGGGAAGGATGGGAAGATCATGGGGGATGCTGGGGAAAATGGGGAACCATTGGAAGATCATGGGGACGATGGGGAAAATGGGGAGCAATGGGAAGATCATGGGGGACACTGGGGAAAATGGGGAAGGATGGGAAGATCATGGGGATGCTGGGGAAAATGGGGAATGATGGGAAGATCATGGGGGATGCTGGGGAAAATGGGGAGCGATGGGAAGATCATGGGGGACACTGGGGAAAATGGAGAAGGATGGGAAGATCATGTGGGACACTGGGGAAAATGGGGAGCGATGGGAAGATCATGGGGGACGCTGGGGAAATTGGGGAACAATGGGAAGATCATGGGGACAATGGGGAAAATGGGGAGCGATGGGACGATCATGGGGGATGCTGGGGAAAATGGGGAAGGATGGGAAGATCATGGGGGATTCTGGGGAAAATGGGGAACCATGGGAAGATCATGGGGACGCTGGGGAAATTGGGGAACAATGGGAAGATCATGAGGGACACTGGGGAAAATGGGGAACGATGGGAAGATCATGGGGATGCTGGGGAAAATGGAGAAAAATGGGAAGATCATGGGGGACGCTGGGGAAAATGAGGAATGATGGGAAGATCATGGGGGATGCTGGGGAAATGGGGAACCATTGGAATATCATGGGGATGCTGGTGAAAATGGGGAAGGATGGGAAGATCATGAGGACACTGGGGAAAATGGGGAACGATGGGAAGATCATGGGGGACACTGGGGGAAATGGGGAGCGATAGGGAAGATCATGGGGGACACTGGGGAAAATGGGGAAAGATGGGAAGATCATGGGGGATGCTGGGGAAAATGGGGAACAATGAGAATATCATGGGGGACGCTGGGGAAATGGGGAACGATGGGAAGATCATGGGGGACACTGGGGAAAATGTGGAGCGATGGGAATATCATGGGGGACACTGGGGAAAATGGGGAAGGATGGGAAGATCATGGGGGACACTGGGGAAAATGGGGAAGGATGGGAAGATCATGGGGATGCTGGGGAAAATGGGGAGCGATGGGAATATAATTGGAGATGCTGGGGAAAATAGGGAACAATGGGAAGATCATGGGATGCTGGGGAAAATGGGGAAGGATGGGAAGATCATGGGGGATGCTGGGGAAAATGGGGAACCATGGGAAGATCATGGGGGATGCTGGGGAAAATGGGGAAGGATGGGAAGATCATGGGGGATGCTGGGGAAATGGGGAACCATGGGAAGATCATGGGGACGCTGGGGAAAATAGGAAAGGATGGGAAGATCATGGGGGATGCTGGGCAAAAATGGGGAACCATGGGAATCTCATGGGGATGCTGATGAAAATGGGGAAGGATGGGAAGATCATGAGGACACTGGGGAAAATGGGGAGCGATGGGAAGATCATGGGGGACACTGGGGAAAATGGGGAAAGATGGGAAGATCATGGGGGATGCTGGGGAAAATGGGAAACGATGGGAAGATCATGGGGGATGCTGTGGAAAATAGGGAAAGCTGGGAAGATCATGGGGATGCTGGGGAAAATGGGGAACGATGGGAAGATCATGGGGGATGCTGGGGAAATCATGGGGACGTTGGGGAAAATGGGGAACAATGGGAAGATCATGGGGGACACTGGGGAAAATGTGGAGCGATGGGAAGATCATGGGGGACACTGGGGAAAATGGGGAAGGATGGGAAGATCATGGGGGATGCTGGGGAAAATGGGGAAGGATGGGAAGATCATGGGGGATGCTGGGGAAAATGGGGAACAATGGGAAAATCATGGGGGATGCTGGGGAAAATGGGGAACGATGAGAATATCATGGGGGACGCTGGGGAAAATGGGGAACGATGGGAAGATCATGGGGGATGCTGGGGAAATCATGGGGGATGCTGGGGAAAATGGGGAACAATGGGAAAATCATGGGGGATGCTGGGGAAAATGGGGAACAATGAGAATATCATGGGGGACGCTGGGGAAATGGGGAACGATGGGAAGATCATGGGGGACACTGGGGAAAATGTGGAGCGATGGGAAGATCATGGGGGACACTGGGGAAAATGGGGAAGGATGGGAAGATCATGGGGGACACTGGGGAAAATGGGGAAGGATGGGAAGATCATGGGGATGCTGGGGAAAATGGGGAGCGATGGGAATATAATTGGAGATGCTGGGGAAAATAGGGAACAATGGGAAGATCATGGGATGCTGGGGAAAATGGGGAAGGATGGGAAGATCATGGGGGATGCTGGGGAAAATGGGGAACCATGGGAAGATCATGGGGGATGCTGGGGAAAATGGGGAAGGATGGGAAGATCATGAGGACACTGGGGAAAATGGGGAGCGATGGGAAGATCATGGGGGACACTGGGGAAAATGGGGAAAGATGGGAAGATCATGGGGGATGCTGGGGAAAATGGGAAACGATGGGAAGATCATGGGGGATTCTGGGGAAAATAGGGAAAGCTGGGAATATCATGGGTATGCTGGGGAAAATGGGGAACGATGGGAAGATCATGGGGGATGCTGGGGAAATCATGGGGACGTTGGGGAAAATGGGGAACAATGGGAAGATCATGGGGGACACTGGGGAAAATGTGGAGCGATGGGAAGATCATGGGGGACACTGGGGAAAATGGGGAAGGATGGGAAGATCATGGGGGATGCTGGGGAAAATGGGGAACAATGGGAAAATCATGGGGGATGCTGGGGAAAATGGGGAACAATGAGAATATCATGGGGGACGCTGGGGAAATGGGGAACGATGGGAAGATCATGGGGGACACTGGGGAAAATGTGGAGCGATGGGAAGATCATGGGGGACACTGGGGAAAATGGGGAAGGATGGGAAGATCATGGGGGACACTGGGGAAAATGGGGAAGGATGGGAAGATCATGGGGATGCTGGGGAAAATGGGGAGCGATGGGAATATAATTGGAGATGCTGGGGAAAATAGGGAACAATGGGAAGATCATGGGATGCTGGGGAAAATGGGGAAGGATGGGAAGATCATGGGGGATGCTGGGGAAAATGAGGAACCATGGGAAGATCATGGGGGATGCTGGGGAAAATGGGGAAGGATGGGAAGATCATGGGGGACACTGCGGAAAATGGGGAACAATGGGAAGATCATGGGGGACACTGGGGAAATGGGGAAGGATGGGAAGATCATGGGGGATACTGGGGAAAATGGGGAAGGATGGGAAGATCATGAGGGACGCTGTGCAAAAAATTGGGAACGATGGGAAGATCATGGGGGATACTGGGGAAAATGGGGAGCAATGGGAAGATCATGGGGGACACTGGGGAAAATGGGGAACGATGGGAAGATCATGGGGGACACTGGGGAAAATGGGGAAGGATGGGAAGATCATGAGGGACGCTGTGCAAAAAATTGGGAACGATGGGAGATCATGGGGGATACTGGGGAAAATGGGGAGCAATGGGAAGATCATGGGGGACACTGGGGAAAATGGGGAACGATGGGAAGATCATGGGGGATGCTGGGGAAATGGGGAACGATGGGAAGATCATGGGGGACACTGGGGAAAATGGGGAAGGATGGGAAGATCATGAGGGACGCTGTGCAAAAAATTGGGAACGATGGGAGATCATGGGGGATACTGGGGAAAATGGGGAGCAATGGGAAGATCATGGGGGACACTGGGGAAAATGGGGAACGATGGGAAGATCATGGGGGATGCTGGGGAAGACCATGGGGACGCTGGGGAAAATGGGGAACGATGGGAAGATCATGGGGGACGCAGAGGAAAATGGGGAATGATGGGAAGATCATGGGGGATGCTGGGGATAATGGGGAACGATGGGAAGATCATGGGGGACGCTGGGGATAATGGGGAACGATGGGAAGATCATGGGGGACGCTGGGGAAAATGGGGAACGATGGTAAGATCATGGGGATGCTGGGGAAAATGGGGAAGGATGGGGAGATCATGGGGATGCTGGGGAAAATGGGGAACGATGGGAAGATCATGGGGACAATGGGGAAAATGGGGAGCGATGGGAAGATCATGGGGGACACTGGGGAAAATGGGGAAGGATGGGAAGATCATGGGGATGCTGGGGAAAATGGGAACCATGGGAAGATCATGGGGATGCTGGGGAAAATGGGGAAGGATGGGAAGATCATGAAAGATGCTGGGGAAAATGGGGAACCATGGGAAGATCATGGGGACGCTGGTGAAAATGAGAAAGGATGGGAAGATCATGGGGACACTGGGGAAAATGGGGAGCGATGGGAAGATCATGGGGGACACTGGGGAAAATGGGGAGCGATGGGAAGATCATGGGGACACTGGGGAAAATGGAGAAGGATGGGAAGATCATGGGGGTTGCTGGGGGAAATGGGGAATGGTGGGAAGATCATGAGGGATGCTGGGGAAAATGGGGAAGGATGGGAAGATCATGTGGGACACTGGGGAAAATGGGGAGCGATGGGAAGATCATGGGGGATGCTGGGGAAATTGGGGAACAATGGGAAGATCATGGGGACAATGGGGAAAATGGGGAGCGATGGGAAGATCATGGGGGACACTGGGGAAAATGGGGAAGGATGGGAAGATCATGGGGATGCTGGGGAAAATGGGGAACGATGGGAAGATCATGGGTGATGCTGGGGAAAATGGGGAAGGATGGGAAGATCATGGGGGATGCTGGGGAAAATGGGGAACCATGGGAAGATCATGGGGACGCTGGGGAAATTGGGGAACAATGGGAAGATCATGAGGGACAGTGGGGAAAATGGGGATCGATGGGAAGATCATGGGGATGCTGGGGAAAATGGGGAACGATGGGAAGATCATGGGTTATGCTGGGGAAAATGGAGAAAAATGGGAAGATCATGGGGGACGCTGGGGAAAATGAGGAATGATGGGAAGATCATGGGGGATGCTGGGGAAAATTGGGGAATGATGATAAGATCATGGGGGACGCTGGGGTAAATGGGGAACGATGGGAAGATCATGGGGGATGCTGGGGAAATGGGGAACCATTGGAATATCATGGGGATGCTGGTGAAAATGGGGAAGGATGGGAAGATCATGAGGACACTGGGGAAAATGGGGAACGATGGGAAGATCATGGGGGACACTGGGGAAAATGGGGAGCGATAGGGAAGATCATGTCGGACACTGGGGAAAATGGGGAAAGATGGGAAGATCATGGGGGATGCTGGGGAAAATGGGGAACCATGGGAAGATCATGGGGACGCTGGTGAAAATGAGAAAGGATGGGAAGATCATGGGGACAGTGGGGAACGATGGGAAGATCTTAGGGGAAACTGGGAAGCAATGGGAAGATCATGGGGGATGCTGGGGAAAATGGGGAAGGATGGGAAGATCATGGGGGATGCTGGGTAAAATGGGGAACGATGGGAAGATCATGGGGGATGCTGGGGAAAATGGGGAAGGATGGGAAGATCATGGGGGATGCTGGGGAAAATGGGGAACGATGAGAATATCATGGGGGACGCTGGGGAAAATGGGGAAGGATGGGAAGATCATGGGGGATGCTGGGGAAAATGGGGAACCATGGGAAGATCATGGGGACGCTGGTGAAAATGAGAAAGGATGGGAAGATCATGGGGACAGTGGGGAACGATGGGAAGATCATGGGGGAAACTGGGGAAAATGGGGAGCAATGGGAAGATCATGGGGGATGCTGGGGAAAATGGGGAAGGATGGGAGATCATGGGGGATGCTGGGTAAAATGGGGAACAATGGGAAGATCATGGGGGATGCTGGGGAAAATGGGGAAGGATGGGAAGATCAGGGGGGGACGCTGGGGAAAATGGGGAACAATGGGAAGATCATGAGGACACTGGGGAAAATGGGGAACGATGGGAAGATCATGGGGGACACTGGGGAAAATGGGGAGCGATAGGGAAGATCATGTCGGACACTGGGGAAAATGGGGAAAGATGGGAAGATCATGGGGGATGCTGGGGAAAATGGGGAACCATGGGAAGATCATGGGGACGCTGGTGAAAATGAGAAAGGATGGGAAGATCATGGGGACAGTGGGGAACGATGGGAAGATCTTAGGGGAAACTGGGAAGCAATGGGAAGATCATGGGGGAGGCTGGGGAAAATGGGGAAGGATGGGAAGATCATGGGGGATGCTGGGTAAAATGGGGAACGATGGGAAGATCATGGGGGATGCTGGGGAAAATGGGGAAGGATGGGAAGATCATGGGGGATGCTGGGGAAAATGGGGAACGATGAGAATATCATGGGGGACGCTGGGGAAAATGGGGAAGGATGGGAAGATCATGGGGGATGCTGGGGAAAATGGGGAACCATGGGAAGATCATGGGGACGCTGGTGAAAATGAGAAAGGATGGGAAGATCATGGGGACAGTGGGGAACGATGGGAAGATCATGGGGGAAACTGGGGAAAATGGGGAGCAATGGGAAGATCATGGGGGATGCTGGGGAAAATGGGGAAGGATGGGAGATCATGGGGGATGCTGGGTAAAATGGGGAACGATGGGAAGATCATGGGGGATGCTGGGGAAAATGGGGAAGGATGGGAAGATCAGGGGGGGACGCTGGGGAAAATGGGGAACAATGGGAAGATCATGAGGGACACTGGGGAAAATGGGGAACGATGGGAAGATCATGGGGGACACTGGGGAAAATGGGGAACGATGGGAAGATCATGGGGGATGCTGGGGAAAATGGGGAACGATGAGAATATCATGGGGGACGCTGGGGAAAATGGGGAACGTTGGGATGATCTTTGCGGATGCTGGTGAAAATGGGGAACCATGGGAAGATCATGGGGACGCTGGTGAAAATGAGAAAGGATGGGAAGATCATGGGGGATGCTGGGCAAAAATGGGGAACCATGGGAATATCATGGGGATGCTGGTGAAAATGGGGAAGGATGGGAAGATCATGAGGACACTGGGGAAAATGGGGAAAGATGGGAAGATCATGGGGGATGCTGGGGAAAATGGGGAAGGATGGGAAGATCATGGGGGATGCTGGGGAAAATGGGGAACCATTGGAAGATCATGGGGACGATGGGGAAAATGGGGAGCAATGGGAAGATCATGGGGGACACTGGGGAAAATGGGGAAGGATGGGAAGATCATGGGGATGCTGGGGAAAATGGGGAATGATGGGAAGATCATGGGGGATGCTGGTTAAAATGGGGAGCGATGGGAAGATCATGGGGGACACTGGGGAAAATGGAGAAGGATGGGAAGATCATGTGGGACACTGGGGAAAATGGGGAGCGATGGGAAGATCATGGGGGACGCTGGGGAAATTGGGGAACAATGGGAAGATCATGGGGACAATGGGGAAAATGGGGAGCGATGGGACGATCATGGGGGATGCTGGGGAAAATGGGGAAGGATGGGAAGATCATGGGGGATGCTGGGGAAAATGGAGAAGGATGGGAAGATCATGTGGGACACTGGGGAAAATGGGGAGCGATGGGAAGATCATGGGGGACGCTGGGGAAATTGGGGAACAATGGGAAGATCATGGGGACAATGGGGAAAATGGGGAGCGATGGGACGATCATGGGGGATGCTGGGGAAAATGGGGAAGGATGGGAAGATCATGGGGGATGCTGGGTAAAATGGGGAACGATGGGAAGATCATGGGGGATGCTGGGGAAAATGGGGAAGGATGGGAAGATCATGGGGGATGCTGGGGAAAATGGGGAACCATGGGAAGATCATGGGGACGCTGGTGAAAATGAGAAAGGATGGGAAGATCATGGGGGATGCTGGGCAAAAATGGGGAACCATGGGAATATCATGGGGATGCTGGTGAAAATGGGGAAGGATGGGAAGATCATGAGGACACTGGGGAAAATGGGGAAAGATGGGAAGATCATGGGGGATGCTGGGGAAAATGGGGAAGGATGGGAAGATCATGGGGGATGCTGGGGAAAATGGGGAACCATTGGAAGATCATGGGGACGATGGGGAAAATGGGGAGCAATGGGAAGATCATGGGGGACACTGGGGAAAATGGGGAAGGATGGGAAGATCATGGGGATGCTGGGGAAAATGGGGAATGATGGGAAGATCATGGGGGATGCTGGTTAAAATGGGGAGCGATGGGAAGATCATGGGGGACACTGGGGAAAATGGAGAAGGATGGGAAGATCATGTGGGACACTGGGGAAAATGGGGAGCGATGGGAAGATCATGGGGGACGCTGGGGAAATTGGGGAACAATGGGAAGATCATGGGGACAATGGGGAAAATGGGGAGCGATGGGACGATCATGGGGGATGCTGGGGAAAATGGGGAAGGATGGGAAGATCATGGGGGATGCTGGGGAAAATGGAGAAGGATGGGAAGATCATGTGGGACACTGGGGAAAATGGGGAGCGATGGGAAGATCATGGGGGACGCTGGGGAAATTGGGGAACAATGGGAAGATCATGGGGACAATGGGGAAAATGGGGAGCGATGGGACGATCATGGGGGATGCTGGGGAAAATGGGGAAGGATGGGAAGATCATGGGGGATGCTGGGGAAAATGGGGAACCATGGGAAGATCATGGGGACGCTGGGGAAATTGGGGAACAATGGGAAGATCATGAGGGACACTGGGGAAAATGGGGAACGATGGGAAGATCATGGGGATGCTGGGGAAAATGGAGAAAAATGGGAAGATCATGGGGGACGCTGGGGAAAATGAGGAATGATGGGAAGATCATGGGGGATGCTGGGGAAATGGGGAACCATTGGAATATCATGGGGATGCTGGTGAAAATGGGGAAGGATGGGAAGATCATGAGGACACTGGGGAAAATGGGGAACGATGGGAAGATCATGGGGGACACTGGGGAAAATGGGGAGCGATAGGGAAGATCATGGGGGACACTGGGGAAAATGGGGAAAGATGGGAAGATCATGGGGGATGCTGGGGAAAATGGGGAACCATGGGAAGATCATGGGGACGCTGGTGAAAATGAGAAAGGATGGGAAGATCATGGGGACAGTGGGGAATGATGGGAAGATCTTAGGGGAAACTGGGGAGCAATGGGAAGATCATGGGGATGCTGGGGAAAATGGGGAAGGATGGGAAGATCATGGGGGATGCTGGGTAAAATGGGGAACGATGGGAAGATCATGGGGGATGCTGGGGAAAATGGGGAAGGGTGGGAAGATCATGAGGGACACTGGGGAAAATGGGGAGCACTGGGAAGATCATGGGGACGCTGGGTAAATGGGGAACGATGGGAAGATCATGGGGGATGCTGGGGAAATGGGGAACCATGGGAAGATCATGAGGACACTGGGGAAAATGGGGAGCGATAGGGAAGATCATGGGGGACACTGGGGAAAATGGGGAAAGATGGGAAGATCATGGGGGATGCTGGGGAAAATGGGGAACCATGGGAAGATCATGGGGACGCTGGTGAAAATGAGAAAGGATGGGAAGATCATGGGGACAGTGGGGAACGATGGGAAGATCTTAGGGGAAACTGGGGAGCAATGGGAAGATCATGGGGATGCTGGGGAAAATGGGGAAGGATGGGAAGATCATGGGGGATGCTGGGTAAAATGGGGAACGATGGGAAGATCATGGGGGATGCTGGGGAAAATGGGGAAGGGTGGGAAGATCATGGGGGATGCTGGGGAAGATGGGGAACCATGGGAAGATCATGGGGACGCTGGTGAAAATGAGAAAGGATGGGAAGATCATGGGGACAGTGGGGAACGATGGGAAGATCTTAGGGGAAACTGGGAAGCAATGGGAAGATCATGGGGGATGCTGGGGAAAATGGGGAAGGATGGGAAGATCATGGGGGATGCTGGGTAAAATGGGGAACGATGGGAAGATCATGGGGGATGCTGGGGAAATGGGGAACCATAGGAAGATCATGAGGACACTGGGGAAAATGGGGAATGATGGGAAGATCATCGGGGATACTGGGGAAAATGGGGAAAGATGGGAAGATCATGGGGGATGCTGGAGAAAATGGGGAAGGATGGGAAGATCATGGGGGATGCTGGGGAAAATGGGGAACCATGGGAAGATCATGGGGACGCTGGTGAAAATGAGAAAGGATGGGAAGATCATGGGGACAGTGGGGAACGATGGGAAGATCATGGGGGAAACTGGGGAAAATGGGGAGCAATGGGAAGATCATGGGGGATGCTGGGGAAAATGGGGAAGGATGGGAAGATCATGGGGGATGCTGGGTAAAATGGGGAACGATGGGAAGATCATGGGGGACACTGGGGAAAATGGGGAACGATGGGAAGATCATGGGGGATGCTGGGGAAGATGGGGAACCATGGGAAGATCATGGGGACGCTGGTGAAAATGAGAAAGGATGGGAAGATCATGGGGACAGTGGGGAACGATGGGAAGATCTTAGGGGAAACTGGGAAGCAATGGGAAGATCATGGGGGATGCTGGGGAAAATGGGGAAGGATGGGAAGATCATGGGGGATGCTGGGTAAAATGGGGAACGATGGGAAGATCATGGGGGATGCTGGGGAAAATGGGGAAGGATGGGAAGATCATGGGGGATGCTGGGGAAAATGGGGAACGATGAGAATATCATGGGGGACGCTGGGGAAAATGGGGAAGGATGGGAAGATCATGGGGGATGCTGGGGAAAATGGGGAACCATGGGAAGATCATGGGGACGCTGGTGAAAATGAGAAAGGATGGGAAGATCATGGGGACAGTGGGGAACGATGGGAAGATCATGGGGGAAACTGGGGAAAATGGGGAGCAATGGGAAGATCATGGGGGATGCTGGGGAAAATGGGGAAGGATGGGAGATCATGGGGGATGCTGGGTAAAATGGGGAACGATGGGAAGATCATGGGGGATGCTGGGGAAAATGGGGAAGGATGGGAAGATCAGGGGGGGACGCTGGGGAAAATGGGGAACAATGGGAAGATCATGAGGGACACTGGGGAAAATTGGGAACGATGGGAAGATCATGGGGGACACTGGGGAAAATGGGGAACGATGGGAAGATCATGGGGGATGCTGGGGAAAATGGGGAACGATGAGAATATCATGGGGGACGCTGGGGAAAATGGGGAACGTTGGGATGATCTTTGCGGATGCTGGTGAAAATGGGGAACCATGGGAAGATCATGGGGACGCTGGTGAAAATGAGAAAGGATGGGAAGATCATGGGGGATGCTGGGCAAAAATGGGGAACCATGGGAATATCATGGGGATGCTGGTGAAAATGGGGAAGGATGGGAAGATCATGAGGACACTGGGGAAAATGGGGAAAGATGGGAAGATCATGGGGATGCTGGGGAAAATGGGGAAGGATGGGAAGATCATGGGGGATGCTGGGGAAAATGGGGAACCATTGGAAGATCATGGGGACGATGGGGAAAATGGGGAGCAATGGGAAGATCATGGGGGACACTGGGGAAAATGGGGAAGGATGGGAAGATCATGGGGGATGCTCGGGAAAATGGGGAACCATGGGAAGATCATGGGGACGCTGGGGAAATTGGGGAACAATGGGAAGATCATGAGGGACACTGGGGAAAATGGGGAACGATGGGAAGATCATGGGGATGCTGGGGAAAATGGAGAAAAATGGGAAGATCATGGGGGACGCTGGGGAAAATGAGGAATGATGGGAAGATCATGGGGGATGCTGGGGAAATGGGGAACCATTGGAATATCATGGGGATGCTGGTGAAAATGGGGAAGGATGGGCAGATCATGAGGACACTGGGGAAAATGGGGAACGATGGGAAGATCATGGGGGACACTGGGGAAAATGGGGAAAGATGGGAAGATCATGGGGGATGCTGGGGAAAATGGGGAACCATGGGAAGATCATGGGGACGCTGGTGAAAATGAGAAAGGATGGGAAGATCATGGGGACAGTGGGGAACGATGGGAAGATCTTAGGGGAAACTGGGGAGCAATGGGAAGATCATGGGGATGCTGGGGAAAATGGGGAAGGATGGGAAGATCATGGGGGATGCTGGGTAAAATGGGGAACGATGGGAAGATCATGGGGGATGCTGGGGAAAATGGGGAAGGGTGGGAAGATCATGAGGGACACTGGGGAAAATGGGGAGCACTGGGAAGATCATGGGGACGCTGGGTAAATGGGGAACGATGGGAAGATCATGGGGGATGCTGGGGAAATGGGGAACCATGGGAAGATCATGAGGACACTGGGGAAAATGGGGAGCGATAGGGAAGATCATGGGGGACACTGGGGAAAATGGGGAAAGATGGGAAGATCATGGGGGATGCTGGGGAAAATGGGGAACCATGGGAAGATCATGGGGACGCTGGTGAAAATGAGAAAGGATGGGAAGATCATGGGGACAGTGGGGAACGATGGGAAGATCTTAGGGGAAACTGGGGAGCAATGGGAAGATCATGGGGATGCTGGGGAAAATGGGGAAGGATGGGAAGATCATGGGGGATGCTGGGTAAAATGGGGAACGATGGGAAGATCATGGGGGATGCTGGGGAAAATGGGGAAGGGTGGGAAGATCATGAGGGACACTGGGGAAAATGGGGAGCACTGGGAAGATCATGGGGACGCTGGGGAAATGGGGAACGATGGGAAGATCATGGGGGTTGCTGGGGAAATGGGGAACCATAGGAAGATCATGAGGACACTGGGGAAAATGGGGAATGATGGGAAGATCATCGGGGATACTGGGGAAAATGGGGAAAGATGGGAAGATCATGGGGGATGCTGGAGAAAATGGGGAAGGATGGGAAGATCATGGGGGATGCTGGGGAAAATGGGGAACCATGGGAAGATCATGGGGACGCTGGTGAAAATGAGAAAGGATGGGAAGATCATGGGGACAGTGGGGAACGATGGGAAGATCATGGGGGAAACTGGGGAAAATGGGGAGCAATGGGAAGATCATGGGGGATGCTGGGGAAAATGGGGAAGGATGGGAAGATCATGGGGGATGCTGGGTAAAATGGGGAACGATGGGAAGATCATGGGGGACACTGGGGAAAATGGGGAACGATGGGAAGATCATGGGGGATGCTGGGGAAATGGGGAACGATGGGAAGATCATGGGGGACACTGGGGAAAATGGGGAAGGATGGGAAGATCATGAGGGACGCTGTGCAAAAAATTGGGAACGATGGGAGATCATGGGGGATACTGGGGAAAATGGGGAGCAATGGGAAGATCATGTCGGACACTGGGGAAAATGGGGAAAGATGGGAAGATCATGGGGGATGCTGGGGAAAATGGGGAACCATGGGAAGATCATGGGGACGCTGGTGAAAATGAGAAAGGATGGGAAGATCATGGGGACAGTGGGGAACGATGGGAAGATCTTAGGGGAAACTGGGGAGCAATGGGAAGATCATGGGGATGCTGGGGAAAATGGGGAAGGATGGGAAGATCATGGGGGATGCTGGGTAAAATGGGGAACGATGGGAAGATCATGGGGGATGCTGGGGAAAATGGGGAAGGGTGGGAAGATCATGAGGGACACTGGGGAAAATGGGGAGCACTGGGAAGATCATGGGGACGCTGGGTAAATGGGGAACGATGGGAAGATCATGGGGGATGCTGGGGAAATGGGGAACCATGGGAAGATCATGAGGACACTGGGGAAAATGGGGAGCGATAGGGAAGATCATGGGGGACACTGGGGAAAATGGGGAAAGATGGGAAGATCATGGGGGATGCTGGGGAAAATGGGGAACCATGGGAAGATCATGGGGACGCTGGTGAAAATGAGAAAGGATGGGAAGATCATGGGGACAGTGGGGAACGATGGGAAGATCTTAGGGGAAACTGGGGAGCAATGGGAAGATCATGGGGATGCTGGGGAAAATGGGGAAGGATGGGAAGATCATGGGGGATGCTGGGTAAAATGGGGAACGATGGGAAGATCATGGGGGATGCTGGGGAAAATGGGGAAGGGTGGGAAGATCATGAGGGACACTGGGGAAAATGGGGAGCACTGGGAAGATCATGGGGACGCTGGGGAAATGGGGAACGATGGGAAGATCATGGGGGTTGCTGGGGAAATGGGGAACCATAGGAAGATCATGAGGACACTGGGGAAAATGGGGAATGATGGGAAGATCATCGGGGATACTGGGGAAAATGGGGAAAGATGGGAAGATCATGGGGGATGCTGGAGAAAATGGGGAAGGATGGGAAGATCATGGGGGATGCTGGGGAAAATGGGGAACCATGGGAAGATCATGGGGACGCTGGTGAAAATGAGAAAGGATGGGAAGATCATGGGGACAGTGGGGAACGATGGGAAGATCATGGGGGAAACTGGGGAAAATGGGGAGCAATGGGAAGATCATGGGGGATGCTGGGGAAAATGGGGAAGGATGGGAAGATCATGAGGGATGCTGGGTAAAATGGGGAACGATGGGAAGATCATGGGGGACACTGGGGAAAATGGGGAACGATGGGAAGATCATGGGGGATGCTGGGGAAATGGGGAACGATGGGAAGATCATGGGGGACACTGGGGAAAATGGGGAAGGATGGGAAGATCATGAGGGACGCTGTGCAAAAAATTGGGAACGATGGGAGATCATGGGGGATACTGGGGAAAATGGGGAGCAATGGGAAGATCATGGGGGACACTGGGGAAAATGGGGAACGATGGGAAGATCATGGGGGATGCTGGGGAAGACCATGGGGACGCTGGGGAAAATGGGGAACGATGGGAAGATCATGGGGGATGCAGAGGAAAATGGGGAATGATGGGAAGATCATGGGGGATGCTGGGGATAATGGGGAACGATGGGAAGATCATGGGGGACGCTGGGGATAATGGGGAACCATGGGAAGATCATGGGGACGCTGGTGAAAATGAGAAAGGATGGGAAGATCATGGGGACAGTGGGGAACGATGGGAAGATCATGGGGGAAACTGGGGAAAATGGGGAGCAATGGGAAGATCATGGGGGATGCTGGGGAAAATGGGGAAGGATGGGAAGATCATGGGGGATGCTGGGTAAAATGGGGAACGATGGGAAGATCATGGGGGACACTGGGGAAAATGGGGAACGATGGGAAGATCATGGGGGATGCTGGGGAAATGGGGAACGATGGGAAGATCATGGGGGACACTGGGGAAAATGGGGAAGGATGGGAAGATCATGAGGGACGCTGTGCAATAAATTGGGAACGATGGGAGATCATGGGGGATACTGGGGAAAATGGGGAGCAATGGGAAGATCATGGGGGACACTGGGGAAAATGGGGAACGATGGGAAGATCATGGGGGATGCTGGGGAAGACCATGGGGACGCTGGGGAAAATGGGGAACGATGGGAAGATCATGGGGGACGCAGAAGAAAATGGGGAATGATGGGAAGATCATGGGGGATGCTGGGGATAATGGGGAACGATGGGAAGATCATGGGGGACGCTGGGGATAATGGGGAACGATGGGAAGATCATGGGGGACGCTGGGGAAAATGGGGAACGATGGTAAGATCATGGGGATGCTGGGGAAAATGGGGAAGGATGGGGAGATCATGGGGATGCTGGGGAAAATGGGGAACGATGGGAAGATCATGGGGACAATGGGGAAAATGGGGAGCGATGGGAAGATCATGGGGGACACTGGGGAAAATGGGGAAGGATGGGAAGATCATGGGGATGCTGGGGAAAATGGGGAACGATGGGAAGATCATGGGGGATGCTGGGGAAAATGGGAACCATGGGAAGATCATGGGGATGCTGGGGAAAATGGGGAAGGATGGGAAGATCATGAAAGATGCTGGGGAAAATGGGGAACCATGGGAAGATCATGGGGGATGCTGGGGAAGATCATGGGGACGCTGGGGAAAATGGGGAACGATGGGAAGATCATGGGGGACGCAGAGGAAAATGGGGAATGATGGGAAGATCATGGGGGATGCTGGGGATAATGGGGAACGATGGGAAGATCATGGGGGACGCTGGGGATAATGGGGAACGATGGGAAGATCATGGGGGACGCTGGGGAAAATGGGGAACGATGGTAAGATCATGGGGATGCTGGGGAAAATGGGGAAGGATGGGGAGATCATGGGGATGCTGGGGAAAATGGGGAACGATGGGAAGATCATGGGGACAATGGGGAAAATGGGGAGCGATGGGAAGATCATGGGGGACACTGGGGAAAATGGGGAAGGATGGGAAGATCATGGGGATGCTGGGGAAAATGGGGAACGATGGGAAGATCATGGGGGATGCTGGGGAAAATGGGAACCATGGGAAGATCATGGGGATGCTGGGGAAAATGGGGAAGGATGGGAAGATCATGAAAGATGCTGGGGAAAATGGGGAACCATGGGAAGATCATGGGGACGCTGGTGAAAATGAGAAAGGATGGGAAGATCATGGGGACACTGGGGAAAATGGGGAGCGATGGGAAGATCATGGGGGACACTAGGGAAAATGGGGAGCGATGGGAAGATCATGGGGGACACTAGGGAAAATGGGGAGCGATGGGAAGATCATGGGGACACTGGGGAAAATGGAGAAGGATGGGAAGATCATGGGGGGTGCTGGGGGAAATGGGGAATGGTGGGAAGATCATGAGGGATGCTGGGGAAAATGGGGAAGGATGGGAAGATCATGTGGGACACTGGGGAAAATGGGGAGCGATGGGAAGATCATGGGGGACGCTGGGGAAATTGGGGAACGATGGGAAGATCATGGGGGACACTGGGGAAAATGGGGAACGATGGGAAGATCATGGGGGATGCTGGGGAAAATGGGGAACGATGAGAATATCATGGGGGACGCTGGGGAAAATGGGGAACGTTGGGATGATCTTTGCGGATGCTGGTGAAAATGGGGAACCATGGGAAGATCATGGGGACGCTGGTGAAAATGAGAAAGGATGGGAAGATCATGGGGGATGCTGGGCAAAAATGGGGAACCATGGGAATATCATGGGGATGCTGGTGAAAATGGGGAAGGATGGGAAGATCATGAGGACACTGGGGAAAATGGGGAAAGATGGGAAGATCATGGGGATGCTGGGGAAAATGGGGAAGGATGGGAAGATCATGGGGGATGCTGGGGAAAATGGGGAACCATTGGAAGATCATGGGGACGATGGGGAAAATGGGGAGCAATGGGAAGATCATGGGGGACACTGGGGAAAATGGGGAAGGATGGGAAGATCATGGGGGATGCTCGGGAAAATGGGGAACCATGGGAAGATCATGGGGACGCTGGGGAAATTGGGGAACAATGGGAAGATCATGAGGGACACTGGGGAAATGGGGAACGATGGGAAGATCATGGGGATGCTGGGGAAAATGGAGAAAAATGGGAAGATCATGGGGGACGCTGGGGAAAATGAGGAATGATGGGAAGATCATGGGGGATGCTGGGGAAATGGGGAACCATTGGAATATCATGGGGATGCTGGTGAAAATGGGGAAGGATGGGCAGATCATGAGGACACTGGGGAAAATGGGGAACGATGGGAAGATCATGGGGGACACTGGGGAAAATGGGGAGCGATAGGGAAGATCATGGGGGACACTGGGGAAAATGGGGAAAGATGGGAAGATCATGGGGGATGCTGGGGAAAATGGGGAACCATGGGAAGATCATGGGGACGCTGGTGAAAATGAGAAAGGATGGGAAGATCATGGGGACAGTGGGGAACGATGGGAAGATCTTAGGGGAAACTGGGGAGCAATGGGAAGATCATGGGGATGCTGGGGAAAATGGGGAAGGATGGGAAGATCATGGGGGATGCTGGGTAAAATGGGGAACGATGGGAAGATCATGGGGGATGCTGGGGAAAATGGGGAAGGGTGGGAAGATCATGAGGGACACTGGGGAAAATGGGGAGCACTGGGAAGATCATGGGGACGCTGGGTAAATGGGGAACGATGGGAAGATCATGGGGGATGCTGGGGAAATGGGGAACCATGGGAAGATCATGAGGACACTGGGGAAAATGGGGAGCGATAGGGAAGATCATGGGGGACACTGGGGAAAATGGGGAAAGATGGGAAGATCATGGGGGATGCTGGGGAAAATGGGGAACCATGGGAAGATCATGGGGACGCTGGTGAAAATGAGAAAGGATGGGAAGATCATGGGGACAGTGGGGAACGATGGGAAGATCTTAGGGGAAACTGGGGAGCAATGGGAAGATCATGGGGATGCTGGGGAAAATGGGGAAGGATGGGAAGATCATGGGGGATGCTGGGTAAAATGGGGAACGATGGGAAGATCATGGGGGATGCTGGGGAAAATGGGGAAGGGTGGGAAGATCATGAGGGACACTGGGGAAAATGGGGAGCACTGGGAAGATCATGGGGACGCTGGGGAAATGGGGAACGATGGGAAGATCATGGGGGTTGCTGGGGAAATGGGGAACCATAGGAAGATCATGAGGACACTGGGGAAAATGGGGAATGATGGGAAGATCATCGGGGATACTGGGGAAAATGGGGAAAGATGGGAAGATCATGGGGGATGCTGGAGAAAATGGGGAAGGATGGGAAGATCATGGGGGATGCTGGGGAAAATGGGGAACCATGGGAAGATCATGGGGACGCTGGTGAAAATGAGAAAGGATGGGAAGATCATGGGGACAGTGGGGAACGATGGGAAGATCATGGGGGAAACTGGGGAAAATGGGGAGCAATGGGAAGATCATGGGGGATGCTGGGGAAAATGGGGAAGGATGGGAAGATCATGGGGGATGCTGGGTAAAATGGGGAACGATGGGAAGATCATGGGGGACACTGGGGAAAATGGGGAACGATGGGAAGATCATGGGGGATGCTGGGGAAATGGGGAACGATGGGAAGATCATGGGGGACACTGGGGAAAATGGGGAAGGATGGGAAGATCATGAGGGACGCTGTGCAAAAAATTGGGAACGATGGGAGATCATGGGGGATACTGGGGAAAATGGGGAGCAATGGGAAGATCATGTCGGACACTGGGGAAAATGGGGAAAGATGGGAAGATCATGGGGGATGCTGGGGAAAATGGGGAACCATGGGAAGATCATGGGGACGCTGGTGAAAATGAGAAAGGATGGGAAGATCATGGGGACAGTGGGGAACGATGGGAAGATCTTAGGGGAAACTGGGGAGCAATGGGAAGATCATGGGGATGCTGGGGAAAATGGGGAAGGATGGGAAGATCATGGGGGATGCTGGGTAAAATGGGGAACGATGGGAAGATCATGGGGGATGCTGGGGAAAATGGGGAAGGGTGGGAAGATCATGAGGGACACTGGGGAAAATGGGGAGCACTGGGAAGATCATGGGGACGCTGGGTAAATGGGGAACGATGGGAAGATCATGGGGGATGCTGGGGAAATGGGGAACCATGGGAAGATCATGAGGACACTGGGGAAAATGGGGAGCGATAGGGAAGATCATGGGGGACACTGGGGAAAATGGGGAAAGATGGGAAGATCATGGGGGATGCTGGGGAAAATGGGGAACCATGGGAAGATCATGGGGACGCTGGTGAAAATGAGAAAGGATGGGAAGATCATGGGGACAGTGGGGAACGATGGGAAGATCTTAGGGGAAACTGGGGAGCAATGGGAAGATCATGGGGATGCTGGGGAAAATGGGGAAGGATGGGAAGATCATGGGGGATGCTGGGTAAAATGGGGAACGATGGGAAGATCATGGGGGATGCTGGGGAAAATGGGGAAGGGTGGGAAGATCATGAGGGACACTGGGGAAAATGGGGAGCACTGGGAAGATCATGGGGACGCTGGGGAAATGGGGAACGATGGGAAGATCATGGGGGTTGCTGGGGAAATGGGGAACCATAGGAAGATCATGAGGACACTGGGGAAAATGGGGAATGATGGGAAGATCATCGGGGATACTGGGGAAAATGGGGAAAGATGGGAAGATCATGGGGGATGCTGGAGAAAATGGGGAAGGATGGGAAGATCATGGGGGATGCTGGGGAAAATGGGGAACCATGGGAAGATCATGGGGACGCTGGTGAAAATGAGAAAGGATGGGAAGATCATGGGGACAGTGGGGAACGATGGGAAGATCATGGGGGAAACTGGGGAAAATGGGGAGCAATGGGAAGATCATGGGGGATGCTGGGGAAAATGGGGAAGGATGGGAAGATCATGAGGGATGCTGGGTAAAATGGGGAACGATGGGAAGATCATGGGGGACACTGGGGAAAATGGGGAACGATGGGAAGATCATGGGGGATGCTGGGGAAATGGGGAACGATGGGAAGATCATGGGGGACACTGGGGAAAATGGGGAAGGATGGGAAGATCATGAGGGACGCTGTGCAAAAAATTGGGAACGATGGGAGATCATGGGGGATACTGGGGAAAATGGGGAGCAATGGGAAGATCATGGGGGACACTGGGGAAAATGGGGAACGATGGGAAGATCATGGGGGATGCTGGGGAAGACCATGGGGACGCTGGGGAAAATGGGGAACGATGGGAAGATCATGGGGGATGCAGAGGAAAATGGGGAATGATGGGAAGATCATGGGGGATGCTGGGGATAATGGGGAACGATGGGAAGATCATGGGGGACGCTGGGGATAATGGGGAACCATGGGAAGATCATGGGGACGCTGGTGAAAATGAGAAAGGATGGGAAGATCATGGGGACAGTGGGGAACGATGGGAAGATCATGGGGGAAACTGGGGAAAATGGGGAGCAATGGGAAGATCATGGGGGATGCTGGGGAAAATGGGGAAGGATGGGAAGATCATGGGGGATGCTGGGTAAAATGGGGAACGATGGGAAGATCATGGGGGACACTGGGGAAAATGGGGAACGATGGGAAGATCATGGGGGATGCTGGGGAAATGGGGAACGATGGGAAGATCATGGGGGACACTGGGGAAAATGGGGAAGGATGGGAAGATCATGAGGGACGCTGTGCAATAAATTGGGAACGATGGGAGATCATGGGGGATACTGGGGAAAATGGGGAGCAATGGGAAGATCATGGGGGACACTGGGGAAAATGGGGAACGATGGGAAGATCATGGGGGATGCTGGGGAAGACCATGGGGACGCTGGGGAAAATGGGGAACGATGGGAAGATCATGGGGGACGCAGAAGAAAATGGGGAATGATGGGAAGATCATGGGGGATGCTGGGGATAATGGGGAACGATGGGAAGATCATGGGGGACGCTGGGGATAATGGGGAACGATGGGAAGATCATGGGGGACGCTGGGGAAAATGGGGAACGATGGTAAGATCATGGGGATGCTGGGGAAAATGGGGAAGGATGGGGAGATCATGGGGATGCTGGGGAAAATGGGGAACGATGGGAAGATCATGGGGACAATGGGGAAAATGGGGAGCGATGGGAAGATCATGGGGGACACTGGGGAAAATGGGGAAGGATGGGAAGATCATGGGGATGCTGGGGAAAATGGGGAACGATGGGAAGATCATGGGGGATGCTGGGGAAAATGGGAACCATGGGAAGATCATGGGGATGCTGGGGAAAATGGGGAAGGATGGGAAGATCATGAAAGATGCTGGGGAAAATGGGGAACCATGGGAAGATCATGGGGGATGCTGGGGAAGATCATGGGGACGCTGGGGAAAATGGGGAACGATGGGAAGATCATGGGGGACGCAGAGGAAAATGGGGAATGATGGGAAGATCATGGGGGATGCTGGGGATAATGGGGAACGATGGGAAGATCATGGGGGACGCTGGGGATAATGGGGAACGATGGGAAGATCATGGGGGACGCTGGGGAAAATGGGGAACGATGGTAAGATCATGGGGATGCTGGGGAAAATGGGGAAGGATGGGGAGATCATGGGGATGCTGGGGAAAATGGGGAACGATGGGAAGATCATGGGGACAATGGGGAAAATGGGGAGCGATGGGAAGATCATGGGGGACACTGGGGAAAATGGGGAAGGATGGGAAGATCATGGGGATGCTGGGGAAAATGGGGAACGATGGGAAGATCATGGGGGATGCTGGGGAAAATGGGAACCATGGGAAGATCATGGGGATGCTGGGGAAAATGGGGAAGGATGGGAAGATCATGAAAGATGCTGGGGAAAATGGGGAACCATGGGAAGATCATGGGGACGCTGGTGAAAATGAGAAAGGATGGGAAGATCATGGGGACACTGGGGAAAATGGGGAGCGATGGGAAGATCATGGGGGACACTAGGGAAAATGGGGAGCGATGGGAAGATCATGGGGGACACTAGGGAAAATGGGGAGCGATGGGAAGATCATGGGGACACTGGGGAAAATGGAGAAGGATGGGAAGATCATGGGGGGTGCTGGGGGAAATGGGGAATGGTGGGAAGATCATGAGGGATGCTGGGGAAAATGGGGAAGGATGGGAAGATCATGTGGGACACTGGGGAAAATGGGGAGCGATGGGAAGATCATGGGGGACGCTGGGGAAATTGGGGAACAATGGGAAGATCATGGGGACAATGGGGAAAATGGGGAGCGATGGGAAGATCATGGGGGACACTGGGGAAAATGGGGAAGGATGGGAAGATCATGGGGATGCTGGGGAAAATGGGGAACGATGGGAAGATCATGGGTGATGCTGGGGAAAATGGGGAAGGATGGGAAGATCATGGGGGATGCTGGGGAAAATGGGGAACCATGGGAAGATCATGGGGACGCTGGGGAAATTGGGGAACAATGGGAAGATCATGAGGGACACTGGGGAAAATGGGGAACGATGGGAAGATCATGGGGATGCTGGGGAAAATTGGGAACGATGGGAAGATCATGGGTTATGCTGGGGAAAATGGAGAAAAATGGGAAGATCATGGGGGACGCTGGGGAAAATGAGGAATGATGGGAAGATCATGGGGGATGCTGGGGAAAATTGGGGAATGATGATAAGATCATGGGGGACGCTGGGGTAAATGGGGAACGATGGGAAGATCATGGGGGATGCTGGGGAAATGGGGAACCATTGGAATATCATGGGGATGCTGGTGAAAATGGGGAAGGATGGGAAGATCATGAGGACACTGGGGAAAATGGGGAACGATGGGAAGATCATGGGGGACACTGGGGAAAATGGGGAGCGATAGGGAAGATCATGTCGGACACTGGGGAAAATGGGGAAAGATGGGAAGATCATGGGGGATGCTGGGGAAAATGGGGAACCATGGGAAGATCATGGGGACGCTGGTGAAAATGAGAAAGGATGGGAAGATCATGGGGACAGTGGGGAACGATGGGAAGATCTTAGGGGAAACTGGGAAGCAATGGGAAGATCATGGGGGATGCTGGGGAAAATGGGGAAGGATGGGAAGATCATGGGGGATGCTGGGTAAAATGGGGAACGATGGGAAGATCATGGGGGATACTGGGGAAAATGGGGAAGGATGGGAAGATCATGGGGGATGCTGGGGAAAATGGGGAACGATGAGAATATCATGGGGGACGCTGGGGAAAATGGGGAAGGATGGGAAGATCATGGGGGATGCTGGGGAAAATGGGGAACCATGGGAAGATCATGGGGACGCTGGTGAAAATGAGAAAGGATGGGAAGATCATGGGGACAGTGGGGAACGATGGGAAGATCATGGGGGAAACTGGGGAAAATGGGGAGCAATGGGAAGATCATGGGGGATGCTGGGGAAAATGGGGAAGGATGGGAGATCATGGGGGATGCTGGGTAAAATGGGGAACAATGGGAAGATCATGGCAGACGCTGGGGAAAATGGGGAACGATGGGAAGATCATGGGGGATGCTGGGGAAAATGGGGAACGATGGGAAGATCATGGGGGACGCTGGGGAAAATGGGGAACGATGGGAAGATCATGGGGGACACTGGGGAAAATAGGGAACGATGGGAAGATCATGGGGGACGCTGGGGAAAATGGGGAACGATGGGAAGATCATGGGGGACGCTGGGGAAAATGGGGAACGATGGGAAGATGATGGGGGACGCTGGGGAAAATGAAGAGTGATGGGAAGATCATGAGGGATGCTGGGGAAAATGGGGAACGATGGGAAGATCATTGGGGACACTGGGGAAAATTAAGAGTGATGGGAAGATCATGGGGGATTCTGGGGAAAATGGGGAACGATGGGAAGATCATAGGGGACAATGGGGAAAATGAAGAGTGATGGGAAGAACATGAGGGACGCTGGGGAAAATGGGGAACGATGGGAAAATCATGGGGGACACGGGGGAAAATGAAGAGTAATGGGAAGATCATGAGGGATGCTGGGGAAAATGGGGAACGATGGGAAGATCATGGGGGACACTGGGGATAATGGGGAATGATGGGACGATCATGGGGGACGTTGGGGAAAATGAGGAACGATGGGAAGATCATGGGGGACACTGGGGATAATGGGGAACGATGGGAAGATAATTGGGGGACGCTGGGGAAAATGGGGAACAATGGGAAGATCATGGGGGATGCTGGGGAAAATGGGGAACGATGGGAAGATCATAGGGGACACTGGGGATAATGGGGAATGATGGGAAGATCATGGGGATGCTGGGGAAAATGGGGAACGATGGGAAGATCATGGGGGACACTGGGGATAATGGGGAATGATGGGACGATCATGGGGGACGTTGGGGAAAATGAGGAACGATGGGAAGATCATGGGGGACACTGGGGATAATGGGGAACGATGGGAAGATAATTGGGGGACGCTGGGGAAAATGGGGAACAATGGGAAGATCATGGGGGATGCTGGGGAAAATGGGGAACGATGGGAAGATCATAGGGGACGCTGGGGAAAATGGGGAATGATGGGAAGATCATGGGGATGCTGGGGAAAATGGGGAAATATGGGAAGATTATGGGGGAAGCTGGGGAAAATGGGGAACAATGGGAAGATCATGGCAGACGCTGGGGAAAATGGGGAACGATGGCAAGATCATGGGGGATGCTGGGGAAAATGGGGAACGATGGGAAGATCATGGGGGACGCTGGGGAAAATGGGGAACGATGGGAAGATCATGGTGGACGCTGGGGAAAATGGGGAACGATGGGAAGATCATGGGGGACGCTGGGGAAAATGGGGAACGATGGGAAGATGATGGGGGACGCTGGGGAAAATGTGGAACGATGGGAAGATCATAGGGGACAATGGGAAAATGAAGAGTGATGGGAAGATCATGAGGGATGCTGGGGAAAATGGGGAACGATGGGAAGATCATGGGGGACACTGGGGAAAATGAAGAGTGATGGGAAGATCATGGGGGATTCTGGGGAAAATGGGGAACGATGGGAAGATCATAGGGGACAATGGGGAAAATGAAGAGTGATGGGAAGATCATGAGGGACGCTGGGGAAAATGGGGAATGATGGGAAGATAATTGGGGGACGCTGGGGAAAATGGGGAACAATGGGAAGATCATGGGGATGCTGGGGAAAATGGGGAACGATGGGAAGATCATAGGGGACACTGGGGATAATGGGGAATGATGGGAAGATCATGGGGATGCTGGGGAAAATGGGGAACGATGGGAAAATCATGGGGGACACTGGGGATAATGGGGAATGATGGGACGATCATGGGGGACGTTGGGGAAAATGAGGAACGATGGGAAGATCATGGGGGACACTGGGGATAATGGGGAACGATGGGAAGATAATTGGGGGACGCTGGGGAAAATGGGGAACAATGGGAAGATCATGGGGGATGCTGGGGAAAATGGGGAACGATGGGAAGATCATAGGGGACGCTGGGGAAAATGGGGAATGATGGGAAGATCATGGGGATGCTGGGGAAAATGGGGAAATATGGGAAGATTATGGGGGAAGCTGGGGAAAATGGGGAACAATGGGAAGATCATGGCAGACGCTGGGGAAAATGGGGAACGATGGCAAGATCATGGGGGATGCTGGGGAAAATGGGGAACGATGGGAAGATCATGGGGGACGCTGGGGAAAATGGGGAACGATGGGAAGATCATGGGGGACGCTGGGGAAAATGGGGAACGATGGGAAGATCATGGGGGACGCTGGGGAAAATGGGGAACGATGGGAAGATGATGGGGGACGCTGGGGAAAATGTGGAACGATGGGAAGATCATAGGGGACAATGGGGAAAATGAAGAGTGATGGGAAGATCATGAGGGATGCTGGGGAAAATGGGGAACGATGGGAAGATCATGGGGGACACTGGGGAAAATGAAGAGTGATGGGAAGATCATGGGGGATTCTGGGGAAAATGGGGAACGATGGGAAGATCATAGGGGACAATGGGGAAAATGAAGAGTGATGGGAAGATCATGAGAGACGCTGGGGAAAATGGGGAACGATGGGAAAATCATGGGGGACACGGGGGAAAATGAAGAGTAATGGGAAGATCATGAGGGATGCTGGGGAAAATGGGGAATAATGGGAAGATCATGGGGGACGCTGCGGAAAATGGGGAATGATGGGAAGAACATGGAGATGCTGGGGAAAATGTGGAACGATGGGAAGATCATGGGGGATGCTGGGGAAAATTGGGAACGATGAGAAGATCATAGGGGACATTGGGGAAAATGAAGAGTGATGGGAAGATCATGGGGGACGCTGGGGAAAATGGGGAATGATGGGAAGATCATGGGGGACGCTGGGGAAAATGGGGAGCGTCGGGAAGATCATGGAGGACACTGGGGAAAATGAAGAGTGATGGGAAGATCAAGGGGGACGCTGGGGAAAATGGGGAACGATGGGAAGATCATGGGGGACACTGGGGAAAATGGGGAACGATGGGAAGATCATGGGGGATGCTGGGGAAAATGGGGAATGATGTGAAGATCATGGGGGATGCTGGGGAAAATGGGGAACAATGGGAAGATCATGGGGGCCGCTGGGGAAAATGGGGAATGATGGGAAGATCATGGGGGACACTGGGGAATATGAAGAGTGATGGGAAGATCATGGGGACACTGGGGAAAATTGGGAATGATGGGAAGATCATGGGGGACGCTGGGGAAAATTGGGAATGATGGGAAGATCATGGGGGATGCTGGGGAAAATGGGGAACGATGGGAAGATCATAGGGGACGCTGGGGAAAATGGGGAATGATGGGAAGATCATGGGGATGCTGGGGAAAATAGGGGAACGATGGGAAGATCATGGGGGACACTGGGGATAATGGGGAACGATGGGACGATCATGGGGAATGTTGGGGAAAATGAGGAAGGATGGGAAGATCATGGGGGACACTGGGGATAATGGGGAACGATGGGAAGATCATGGGGGACGCTGGGGAAAATGGGGAACGATAGGAAGATCATGGAGGACGCAGAGGAAAATGGGGAAGGATGGGAAGATCATGGGGGACGCTGGGGAAAATGGGGAACGATGGGAAGATCATGGGGACACTGGGGAAAATGAAGAGTGATGGGAAGATCATGGGGGACGCTGGGGAAAATGGGGAACGATGGAAAGATCATGGGGGACACTGGGGATAATGGGGAATGATGGGACGATCATGGGGGACGTTGGGGAAAATGAGGAACGATGGGAAGATCATGGGGGACACTGGGGATAATGGGGAACGATGGGAAGATAATTGGGGGACGCTGGGGAAAATGGGGAACAATGGGAAGATCATGGGGGATGCTGGGGAAAATGGGGAACGATGGGAAGATCATAGGGGACGCTGGGGAAAATGGGGAATGATGGGAAGATCATGGGGATGCTGGGGAAAATGGGGAAATATGGGAAGATTATGGGGGAAGCTGGGGAAAATGGGGAACAATGGGAAGATCATGGCAGACGCTGGGGAAAATGGGGAACGATGGCAAGATCATGGGGGATGCTGGAGAAAATGGGGAACGATGGGAAGATCATGGGGGACACTGGGGAAAATGGGGAATGATGGGACGATCATGGGGGACGTTGGGGAAAATGAGGAACGATGGGAAGATCATGGGGGACACTGGGGATAATGGGGAACGATGGGAAGATCATGGGGGACGCTGGGGAAAATGGGGAACGATGGAAAGATCATGAGGGACACTGGGGATAATGGGTAACGATGGGAAGATCATGGGGGATTCTGGGGGAAATGGGGAACGATGGGAAGATCATAGGGGACACTGGGGAAAATGAAGAGTGATGGGAAGATCATGGGGGACGCTGGGGAAAATGGGGAACGATGGGAAGATCATGGGGGACACTGGGGAAAATGAAGAGTGATGGGAAGATCATGGGGGACGCTGGGGAAAATGGGGAATGATGGGAAAATCATGGGGGACGCTGGGGAAAATGGGGAACAATGGGAAGATCATGGGGACACTGGGGAAAATGAAGAGTGATGGGAAGATAATGGGGGACGCTGGGGAAAATGGGGAACGATGGGAAGATCATGGGGGACACTGGAGAAAATGAAGAGTGATGGGAAGATAATGGGGGACACTGGGGAAAATGGGGAACGATGGGAAGATCATGGGGGACGCTGGGGAAAATGGGGAACGATGGGAAGATCATGAGGGACACTGGGGATAATGGGTAACGATGGGAAGATCATGTGGGACACTGGGGAAAATGGGGAACGATGGGAAGATCATGGGGGACGCTGGGGAAAATGGGTAACGATGGGAAGATCATGGGGGACGCTGGGGAAAAAGGGGAACGATGGGAAGATAATTGGGGGATGCTGGGGAAAATGGGGAACGATGGGAAGATCATGGGGGACGCTGGGGAAAATGGGGAACGATGGGAAGATCATGGGGATGCTGGGGAAAATGGGGAACGCAGGGAAGATCATGGGGGACACTGGGGATAATGGGGAACGATGAGACGATCATGGGGGATGCTGGGGGAAATGGGGAACGATGGGAAGATCATAGGGGACGGTGGGGAAAATGGGGAACAATGGGAAGATCATGGGGGGCACTGGGGATAATGTGGAACGATGGGAAGATCATGGGGGATGCTGGGGGAAATGGGGAACGATGGGAAGATCATAGGGGATGCTGGGGAAAATGGGGAACGATGGTAAGATCATGGGGGATGCTGGGGAAAATGGGGAACGATGGGAAGATCATGGGGGACACTGGGGAATATGAAGAGTGATGGGAAGATCATGGGGACACTGGGGAAAATTGGGAATGATGGGAAGATCATGGGGGATGCTGGGGAAAATGGGGAACGATGGGAAGATCATAGGGGACGCTGGGGAAAATGGGGAACGATGGGAAGATCATGGGGGACACTGGGGAATATGAAGAGTGATGGGAAGATCATGGGGACACTGGGGAAAATTGGGAATGATGGGAAGATCATGGGGGATGCTGGGGAAAATGGGGAACGATGGGAAGATCATAGGGGACGCTGGGGAAAATGGGGAACGATGGGAAGATCATGGGGGATGCTGGGGAAAATGGGGAACAATGGGAAGATCATGGGGGGCACTGGGGATAATGGAGAACGATGGGAAGATCATGGGGGATGCTGGGGGAAATGGGGAACGATGGGAAGATCATAGGGGATGCTGGGGAAAATGGGGAACGATGGTAAGATCATGGGGGACGCTGGGGAAAATAGGGAACAATGGGAAGATCATGGGGGACATTGGGAAAAATGGGGGAAGGATTGGAAGATCATGGGGGACACTGGGGAAAATTGGGAATGATGGGAAGATCATGGGGGACGCTGGGGAAAATGGGGAAAGATGGGAAGATCATAGGGGACGCTGGGGAAAATGGGGAATGATGGGAAGATCATGGGAGACGCTGGGGAAAATGGGGAATGATGGGAAGATCATGGGGATGCTGGGGAAAATGGGGAACGATGGGAAGATCATGGGGGATGCTGGGGAAAATAGGGAACAATGGGAAGATCATGGGGGACATTGGGAAAAATGGGGGAAGGATTGGAAGATCATGGGGGACACTGGGGAAAATTGGGAATGATGGGAAGATCATGGGGGACGCTGGGGAAAATGGGGAAAGATGGGAAGATCATAGGGGACGCTGGGGAAAATGGGGAATGATGGGAAGATCATGGGGATGCTGGAGAAAATGGGGAACGATGGGAAGATCATGGGGGACACTGGAGAAAATGAAGAGTGATGGGAAGATCATGGGGGACACTGGGGAAAATGGGGAACGATGGGAAGATCATGGGGGATGCTGGGGAAAATGGGGAACGATGGGAAGATCATGGGGGATGCTGGGGGAAATGGGGAACGATGGGAAGATCATAGGGGACGCTGGGGAAAATGGGGAACAATGGGAAGATCATGGGGGGCACTGGGGATAATGGAGAACGATGGGAAGATCATGGGGGATGCTGGGGGAAATGGGGAACGATGGGAAGATCATAGGGGATGCTGGGGAAAATGGGGAACGATGGTAAGATCATGGGGGACGCTGGGGAAAATAGGGAACAATGGGAAGATCATGGGGGACATTGGGAAAAATGGGGGAAGGATTGGAAGATCATGGGGGACACTGGGGAAAATTGGGAATGATGGGAAGATCATGGGGGACGCTGGGGAAAATGGGGAAAGATGGGAAGATCATAGGGGACGCTGGGGAAAATGGGGAATGATGGGAAGATCATGGGGATGCTGGAGAAAATGGGGAACGATGGGAAGATCATGGGGGACACTGGAGAAAATGAAGAGTGATGGGAAGATCATGGGGGACACTGGGGAAAATGGGGAACGATGGGAAGATCATGGGGGATGCTGGGGAAAATGGGGAATGATGGGAAGATCATGAGGGACACTGGGGATAATGGGTAACGATGGGAAGATCATGTGGGACACTGGGGAAAATGGGGAACGATGGGAAGATCATGGGGGACGCTGGGGAAAATGGGTAACGATGGGAAGATCATGGGGGACGCTGGGGAAAAAGGGGAACGATGGGAAGATAATTGGGGGATGCTGGGGAAAATGGGGAATGATGGGAAGATCATGGGGGACGCTGGGGAAAATGGGGAACGATGGGAAGATCATGGGGATGCTGGGGAAAATGGGGAACGATGGGAAGATCATGGGGGACACTGGGGATAATGGGGAACGATGAGACGATCATGGGGGATGCTGGGGGAAATGGGGAACGATGGGAAGATCATAGGGGACGCTGGGGAAAATGGGGAACAATGGGAAGAACATGGGGGGCACTGGGGATAAAGGAGAACGATGGGAAGATCATGGGGGATGCTGGGGGAAATGGGGAACGATGGGAAGATCATAGGGGATGCTGGGGAAAATGGGGAACGATGGTAAGATCATGGGGGATGCTGGGGAAAATGGGGAACGATGGGAAGATCATGGGGGACACTGGGGAATATGAAGAGTGATGGGAAGATCATGGGGACACTGGGGAAAATTGGGAATGATGGGAAGATCATGGGGGACGCTGGGGAAAATTGGGAATGATGGGAAGATCATGGGGGATGCTGGGGAAAATGGGGAACGATGGGAAGATCATAGGAGACGCTGGGGAAAATGGGGAATGATGGGAAGATCATGGGGATGCTGGGGAAAATGGGGAACGATGGGAAGATCATGGGGGACGCTGGGGAAAATAGGGAACAATGGGAAGATCATGGGGGACATTGGGAAAAATGGGGGAAGGATTGGAAGATCATGGGGGACACTGGGGAAAATTGGGAATGATGGGAAGATCATGGGGGACGCTGGGGAAAATGGGGAAAGATGGGAAGATCATAGGGGACGCTGGGGAAAATGGGGAATGATGGGAAGATCATGGGGATGCTGGAGAAAATGGGGAACGATGGGAAGATCATGGGGGACACTGGAGAAAATGAAGAGTGATGGGAAGATCATGGGGGACACTGGGGAAAATGGGGAACGATGGGAAGATCATGGGGGATGCTGGGGAAAATGGGGAACGATGGGAAGATCATGAGGGACACTGGGGATAATGGGTAACGATGGGAAGATCATGTGGGACACTGGGGAAAATGGGGAACGATGGGAAGATCATGGGGGACGCTGGGGAAAATGGGTAACGATGGGAAGATCATGGGGGACGCTGGGGAAAAAGGGGAACGATGGGAAGATAATTGGGGGATGCTGGGGAAAATGGGGAACGATGGGAAGATCATGGGGATGCTGGGGAAAATGGGGAACGATGGGAAGATATTGGGGGACACTGGGGATAATGGGGAACGATGAGACGATCATGGGGGATGCTGGGGGAAATGGGGAACGATGGGAAGATCATAGGGGACGCTGGGGAAAATGGGGAACAATGGGAAGATCATGGGGGGCACTGGGGATAATGGAGAACGATGGGAAGATCATGGGGGATGCTGGGGGAAATGGGGAACGATGGGAAGATCATAGGGGATGCTGGGGAAAATGGGGAACGATGGTAAGATCATGGGGGACGCTGGGGAAAATAGGGAACAATGGGAAGATCATGGGGACATTGGGAAAAATGGGGGAAGGATTGGAAGATCATGGGGGACACTGGGGAAAATTGGGAATGATGGGAAGATCATGGGGGACGCTGGGGAAAATGGGGAACAATGGGAAGATCATGGGGACACTGGGGAAAATGAAGAGTGATGGGAAGATAATGGGGGACGCTGGGGAAAATGGGGAACGATGGGAAGATCATGGGGGACACTGGAGAAAATGAAGAGTGATGGGAAGATCATGGGGGACACTGGGGAAAATGGGGAACGATGGGAAGATCATGGGGGATGCTGGGGAAAATGGGGAACGATGGGAAGATCATGAGGGACACTGGGGATAATGGGTAACGATGGGAAGATCATGTGGGACACTGGGGAAAATGGGGAACGATGGGAAGATCATGGGGGACGCTGGGGAAAATGGGTAACGATGGGAAGATCATGGGGGACGCTGGGGAAAAAGGGGAACGATGGGAAGATAATTGGGGGATGCTGGGGAAAATGGGGAACGATGGGAAGATCATGGGGGACGCTGGGGAAAATGGGGAACGATGGGAAGATCATGGGGATGCTGGGGAAAATGGGGAACGATGGGAAGATCATGGGGGACACTGGGGATAATGGGGAACGATGAGACGATCATGGGGGATGCTGGGGGAAATGGGGAACGATGGGAAGATCATAGGGGATGCTGGGGAAAATGGGGAACGATGGTAAGATCATGGGGGATGCTGGGGAAAATGGGGAACGATGGGAAGATCATGGGGGACACTGGGGAATATGAAGAGTGATGGGAAGATCATGGGGACACTGGGGAAAATTGGGAATGATGGGAAGATCATGGGGGACGCTGGGGAAAATTGGGAATGATGGGAAGATCATGGGGGATGCTGGGGAAAATGGGGAACGATGGGAAGATCATAGGAGACGCTGGGGAAAATGGGGAATGATGGGAAGATCATGGGGATGCTGGGGAAAATGGGGAACGATGGGAAGATCATGGGGGACGCTGGGGAAAATAGGGAACAATGGGAAGATCATGGGGGACATTGGGAAAAATGGGGGAAGGATTGGAAGATCATGGGGGACGCTGGGGAAAATGGGGAATGATGGGAAGATCATGGGGATGCTGGAGAAAATGGGGAACGATGGGAAGATCATGGGGGACACTGGAGAAAATGAAGAGTGATGGGAAGATCATGGGGGACACTGGGGAAAATGGGGAACGATGGGAAGATCATGGGGGATGCTGGGGAAAATGGGGAACGATGGGAAGATCATGAGGGACACTGGGGATAATGGGTAACGATGGGAAGATCATGTGGGACACTGGGGAAAATGGGGAACGATGGGAAGATCATGGGAGACGCTGGGGAAAATGGGTAACGATGGGAAGATCATGGGGGACGCTGGGGAAAAAGGGGAACGATGGGAAGATAATTGGGGGATGCTGGGGAAAATGGGGAACGATGGGAAGATCATGGGGGATGCTGGGGAAAATGGGGAACGATGGGAAGATCATGAGGGACACTGGGGATAATGGGTAACGATGGGAAGATCATGTGGGACACTGGGGAAAATGGGGAACGATGGGAAGATCATGGGGGACGCTGGGGAAAATGGGTAACGATGGGAAGATCATGGGGGACGCTGGGGAAAAAGGGGAACGATGGGAAGATAATTGGGGGATGCTGGGGAAAATGGGGAACGATGGGAAGATCATGGGGGACGCTGGGGAAAATGGGGAACGATGGGAAGATCATGGGGATGCTGGGGAAAATGGGGAACGATGGGAAGATCTTGGGGGACACTGGGGATAATGGGGAACGATGAGACGATCATGGGGGATGCTGGGGGAAATGGGGAACGATGGGAAGATCATAGGGGACGCTGGGGAAAATGGGGAACAATGGGAAGATCATGGGGGGCACTGGGGATAATGGAGAACGATGGGAAGATCATGGGGGATGCTGGGGGAAATGGGGAACGATGGGAAGATCATAGGGGATGCTGGGGAAAATGGGGAACGATGGTAAGATCATGGGGGACGCTGGGGAAAATAGGGAACAATGGGAAGATCATGGGGGACATTGGGAAAAATGGGGGAAGGATTGGAAGATCATGGGGGAAACTGGGGAAAATTGGGAATGATGGGAAGATCATGGGGGACGCTGGGGAAAATGGGGAACAATGGGAAGATCATGGGGACACTGGGGAAAATGAAGAGTGATGGGAAGATAATGGGGGACGCTGGGGAAAATGGGGAACGATGGGAAGATCATGGGGGACACTGGAGAAAATGAAGAGTGATGGGAAGATCATGGGGGACACTGGGGAAAATGGGGAACGATGGGAAGATCATGGGGGACACTGGGGATAATGGGTAACGATGGGAAGATCATGTGGGACACTGGGGAAAATGGGGAACGATGGGAAGATCATGGGGGACGCTGGGGAAAATGGGTAACGATGGGAAGATCATGGGGGACGCTGGGGAAAAAGGGGAACGATGGGAAGATAATTGGGGGATGCTGGGGAAAATGGGGAACGATGGGAAGATCATGGGGGACGCTGGGGAAAATGGGGAACGATGGGAAGATCATGGGGATGCTGGGGAAAATGGGGAACGATGGGAAGATCATGGGGGACACTGGGGATAATGGGGAACGATGAGACGATCATGGGGGATGCTGGGGGAAATGGGGAACGATGGGAAGATCATAGGGGATGCTGGGGAAAATGGGGAACGATGGGAAGATCATGTGGGACACTGGGGAAAATGGGGAACGATGGGAAGATCATGGGGGACGTTGGGGAAAATGGGTAACGATGGGAAGATCATGGGGGACGCTGGGGAAAAAGGGGAACGATGGGAAGATAATTGGGGGATGCTGGGGAAAATGGGGAACGATGGGAAGATCATGGGGGACGCTGGGGAAAATGGGGAACGATGGGAAGATCATGGGGATGCTGGGGAAAATGGGGAACGATGGGAAGATCATGGGGGACACTGGGGATAATGGGGAACGATGAGACGATCATGGGGGATGCTGGGGGAAATGGGAAACGATGGGAAGATCATAGGGGATGCTGGGGAAAATGGGGAACGATGGTAAGATCATGGGGGATGCTGGGGAAAATGGGGAACGATGGGAAGATCATGGGGGACACTGGGGAATATGAAGAGTGATGGGAAGATCATGGGGACACTGGGGAAAATTGGGAATGATGGGAAGATCATGGGGGACGCTGGGGAAAATTGGGAATGATGGGAAGATCATGGGGGATGCTGGGGAAAATGGGGAACGATGGGAAGATCATAGGAGACGCTGGGGAAAATGGGGAATGATGGGAAGATCATGGGGATGCTGGGGAAAATGGGGAACGATGGGAAGATCATGGGGGACGCTGGGGAAAATAGGGAACAATGGGAAGATCATGGGGGACATTGGGAAAAATGGGGGAAGGATTGGAAGATCATGGGGGACACTGGGGAAAATTGGGAATGATGGGAAGATCATGGGGGACGCTGGGGAAAATGGGGAAAGATGGGAAGATCATAGGGGACGCTGGGGAAAATGGGGAATGATGGGAAGATCATGGGGATGCTGGAGAAAATGGGGAACGATGGGAAGATCATGGGGGACACTGGAGAAAATGAAGAGTGATGGGAAGATCATGGGGGACACTGGGGAAAATGGGGAACGATGGGAAGATCATGGGGGAAGCTGGGGAAAATGGGGAACGATGGGAAGATCATGAGGGACACTGGGGATAATGGGTAACGATGGGAAGATCATGTGGGACACTGGGGAAAATGGGGAACGATGGGAAGATCATGGGGGACGCTGGGGAAAATGGGTAACGATGGGAAGATCATGGGGGACGCTGGGGAAAAAGGGGAACGATGGGAAGATAATTGGGGGATGCTGGGGAAAATGGGGAACGATGGGAAGATCATGGGGGACGCTGGGGAAAATGGGGAACGATGGGAAGATCATGGGGATGCTGGGGAAAATGGGGAACGATGGGAAGATCATGGGGGACACTGGGGATAATGGGGAACGATGAGACGATCATGGGGGATGCTGGGGGAAATGGGGAACGATGGGAAGATCATAGGGGACGCTGGTGAAAATGGGGAACAATGGGAAGATCATGGGGGGCACTGGGGATAATGGAGAACGATGGGAAGATCATGGGGGATGCTGGGGGAAATGGGGAACGATGGGAAGATCATGGGGGATGCTGGGGAAAATGGGGAACGATGGGAAGATCATGAGGGACACTGGGGATAATGGGTAACGATGGGAAGATCATGTGGGACACTGGGGAAAATGGGGAACGATGGGAAGATCATGGGGGACGCTGGGGAAAATGGGTAACGATGGGAAGATCATGGGGGACGCTGGGGAAAAAGGGGAACGATGGGAAGATAATTGGGGGATGCTGGGGAAAATGGGGAACGATGGGAAGATCATGGGGGACGCTGGGGAAAATGGGGAACGATGGGAAGATCATGGGGATGCTGGGGAAAATGGGGAACGATGGGAAGTTCATGGGGGACACTGGGGATAATGGGGAACGATGAGACGATCATGGGGGATGCTGGGGGAAATGGGGAACGATGGGAAGATCATAGGGGACGCTGGGGAAAATGGGGAACAATGGGAAGATCATGGGGGGCACTGGGGATAATGGAGAACGATGGGAAGATCATGGGGGATGCTGGGGGAAATGGGGAACGATGGGAAGATCATAGGGGATTCTGGGGAAAATGGGGAACGATGGTAAGATCATGGGGGATGCTGGGGAAAATGGGGAACGATGGGAAGATCATGGGGGACACTGGGGAATATGAAGAGTGATGGGAAGATCATGGGGACACTGGGGAAAATTGGGAATGATGGGAAGATCATGGGGGACGCTGGGGAAAATTGGGAATGATGGGAAGATCATGGGGGATGCTGGGGAAAATGGGGAACGATGGGAAGATCATAGGAGACGCTGGGGAAAATGGGGAATGATGGGAAGATCATGGGGATGCTGGGGAAAATGGGGAACGATGGGAAGATCATGGGGGACGCTGGGGAAAATAGGGAACAATGGGAAGATCATGGGGGACATTGGGAAAAATGGGGGAAGGATTGGAAGATCATGGGGGACACTGGGGAAAATTGGGAATGATGGGAAGATCATGGGGGACGCTGGGGAAAATGGGGAACGATGGTAGGATCATTGGGGACACTGGGGAAAATTGGGAATGATGGGAAGATCATAGGGGATGCTGGGGAAAATGGGGAACGATGGGAAGATCATGGGGGACACTGGGGAAAATGGGGAATGATGGGAAGATCATAGGGGACGCTGGGGAAAATGGGGAATGATGGGAAAATCATGGGGATGCTGGGGAAAATGGGGAATGATGGGAAAATCATGGGGATGCTGGGGAAAATGGGGAACGATGGGAAGATCATGGGGGACACTGGGGATAATGGGGAACGATGGGACGATCATGGGGGACGTTGGGGAAAATGAGGAATGATGGGAAGATCATGGGGGACACTGGGGATAATGGGGAACGATGGGAAGATCATGGGGGACGCTGGGGAAAATGGGGAACGATGGTAGGATCATTGGAGACGCTGGGGAAAATGGGGAACGATGGGAAGATCATGGGGGACACTTGGGAAAATTAAGAGTGATGGGAAGATCATGGGGGACGCTGGGGAAAATGGGGAACGATGGGAAAATCATGGGGGATGCTGGGGAAAATGGGGAACAATGGGAAGATCATGAGTACACTGGGGAAAATGAAGAGTGATGGGAAGATAATGGGGGACGCTGGGGAAAATGGGGAACGATGGGAAGATCATGGGGGACACTGGAGAAAATGAAGAGTGATGGGAAGATCATGGGGGACACTGGGGAAAATGGGGAACGATGGGAAGATAATTGGGGGACGCTGGGGAAAATGGGGAACAATGGGAAGATCATGGGGGACGCTGGTTAAAATGGGGAACGTTAGGAAGATCATGGGGATGCTGTTGAAAATGGGGAACGATGGGAAGATCATGGGGGACACTGGGGATAATGGGGAACGATGAGACGATCATGGGGGATGCTGGGGGAAATGGGGAACGATGGGAAGATCATAGGGGACGCTAGGGAAAATGGGGAACGATGGGAAGATCATGGGGGACACTGGGGAATATGAAGAGTGATGGGAAGATCATGGGGACACTGGGGAAAATTGGGAATGATGGGAAGATCATGGGGGATGCTGGGGAAAATGGGGAACGATGGGAAGATCATAGGGGACGCTGGGGAAAATGGGGAACGATGGGAAGATCATGGGGGATGCTGGGGAAAATGGGGAACAATGGGAAGATCATGGGGGGCACTGGGGATAATGGAGAATGATGGGAAGATCATGGGGGATGCTGGGGGAAATGGGGAACGATGGGAAGATCATAGGGGATGCTGGGGAAAATGGGGAACGATGGTAAGATCATGGGGGACGCTGGGGAAAATAGGGAACAATGGGAAGATCATGGGGGACATTGGGAAAAATGGGGGAAGGATTGGAAGATCATGGGGGACACTGGGGAAAATTGGGAATGATGGGAAGATCATGGGGGACGCTGGGGAAAATGGGGAAAGATGGGAAGATCATAGGGGACGCTGGGGAAAATGGGGAATGATGGGAAGATCATGGGAGACGCTGGGGAAAATGGGGAATGATGGGAAGATCATGGGGATGCTGGGGAAAATGGGGAACAATGGGAAGATCATGGGGGACATTGGGAAAAATGGGGGAAGGATTGGAAGATCATGGGGGACACTGGGGAAAATTGGGAATGATGGGAAGATCATGGGGGACGCTGGGGAAAATGGGGAAAGATGGGAAGATCATAGGGGACGCTGGGGAAAATGGGGAATGATGGGAAGATCATGGGGATGCTGGAGAAAATGGGGAACGATGGGAAGATCATGGGGGACACTGGAGAAAATGAAGAGTGATGGGAAGATCATGGGGGACACTGGGGAAAATGGGGAACGATGGGAAGATCATGGGGGATGCTGGGGAAAATGGGGAACGATGGGAAGATCATGGGGGATGCTGGGGGAAATGGGGAACGATGGGAAGATCATAGGGGACGCTGGGGAAAATGGGGAACAATGGGAAGATCATGGGGGGCACTGGGGATAATGGAGAACGATGGGAAGATCATGGGGGATGCTGGGGGAAATGGGGAACGATGGGAAGATCATAGGGGATGCTGGGGAAAATGGGGAACGATGGTAAGATCATGGGGGACGCTGGGGAAAATAGGGAACAATGGGAAGATCATGGGGGACATTGGGAAAAATGGGGGAAGGATTGGAAGATCATGGGGGACACTGGGGAAAATTGGGAATGATGGGAAGATCATGGGGGACGCTGGGGAAAATGGGGAAAGATGGGAAGATCATAGGGGACGCTGGGGAAAATGGGGAATGATGGGAAGATCATGGGGATGCTGGAGAAAATGGGGAACGATGGGAAGATCATGGGGGACACTGGAGAAAATGAAGAGTGATGGGAAGATCATGGGGGACACTGGGGAAAATGGGGAACGATGGGAAGATCATGGGGGATGCTGGGGAAAATGGGGAACGATGGGAAGATCATGAGGGACACTGGGGATAATGGGTAACGATGGGAAGATCATGTGGGACACTGGGGAAAATGGGGAACGATGGGAAGATCATGGGGGACGCTGGGGAAAATGGGTAACGATGGGAAGATCATGGGGGACGCTGGGGAAAAAGGGGAACGATGGGAAGATAATTGGGGGATGCTGGGGAAAATGGGGAATGATGGGAAGATCATGGGGGACGCTGGGGAAAATGGGGAACGATGGGAAGATCATGGGGATGCTGGGGGAAATGGGGAACGATGGGAAGATCATAGGGGACGCTGGGGAAAATGGGGAACAATGGGAAGAACATGGGGGGCACTGGGGATAAAGGAGAACGATGGGAAGATCATGGGGGATGCTGGGGGAAATGGGGAACGATGGGAAGATCATAGGGGATGCTGGGGAAAATGGGGAACGATGGTAAGATCATGGGGGATGCTGGGGAAAATGGGGAACGATGGGAAGATCATGGGGGACACTGGGGAATATGAAGAGTGATGGGAAGATCATGGGGACACTGGGGAAAATTGGGAATGATGGGAAGATCATGGGGGACGCTGGGGAAAATTGGGAATGATGGGAAGATCATGGGGGATGCTGGGGAAAATGGGGAACGATGGGAAGATCATAGGAGACGCTGGGGAAAATGGGGAATGATGGGAAGATCATGGGGATGCTGGGGAAAATGGGGAACGATGGGAAGATCATGGGGGACGCTGGGGAAAATAGGGAACAATGGGAAGATCATGGGGGACATTGGGAAAAATGGGGGAAGGATTGGAAGATCATGGGGGACACTGGGGAAAATTGGGAATGATGGGAAGATCATGGGGGACGCTGGGGAAAATGGGGAAAGATGGGAAGATCATAGGGGACGCTGGGGAAAATGGGGAATGATGGGAAGATCATGGGGATGCTGGAGAAAATGGGGAACGATGGGAAGATCATGGGGGACACTGGAGAAAATGAAGAGTGATGGGAAGATCATGGGGGACACTGGGGAAAATGGGGAACGATGGGAAGATCATGGGGGATGCTGGGGAAAATGGGGAACGATGGGAAGATCATGAGGGACACTGGGGATAATGGGTAACGATGGGAAGATCATGTGGGACACTGGGGAAAATGGGGAACGATGGGAAGATCATGGGGGACGCTGGGGAAAATGGGTAACGATGGGAAGATCATGGGGGACGCTGGGGAAAAAGGGGAACGATGGGAAGATAATTGGGGGATGCTGGGGAAAATGGGGAACGATGGGAAGATCATGGGGGACGCTGGGGAAAATGGGGAACGATGGGAAGATCATGGGGATGCTGGGGAAAATGGGGAACGATGGGAAGATATTGGGGGACACTGGGGATAATGGGGAACGATGAGACGATCATGGGGGATGCTGGGGGAAATGGGGAACGATGGGAAGATCATAGGGGACGCTGGGGAAAATGGGGAACAATGGGAAGATCATGGGGGGCACTGGGGATAATGGAGAACGATGGGAAGATCATGGGGGATGCTGGGGGAAATGGGGAACGATGGGAAGATCATAGGGGATGCTGGGGAAAATGGGGAACGATGGTAAGATCATGGGGGACGCTGGGGAAAATAGGGAACAATGGGAAGATCATGGGGGACATTGGGAAAAATGGGGGAAGGATTGGAAGATCATGGGGGACACTGGGGAAAATTGGGAATGATGGGAAGATCATGGGGGACGCTGGGGAAAATGGGGAACAATGGGAAGATCATGGGGACACTGGGGAAAATGAAGAGTGATGGGAAGATAATGGGGGACGCTGGGGAAAATGGGGAACGATGGGAAGATCATGGGGGACACTGGAGAAAATGAAGAGTGATGGGAAGATCATGGGGGACACTGGGGAAAATTGGGAATGATGGGAAGATCATGGGGGACGCTGGGGAAAATTGGGAATGATGGGAAGATCATGGGGGATGCTGGGGAAAATGGGGAACGATGGGAAGATCATAGGAGACGCTGGGGAAAATGGGGAATGATGGGAAGATCATGGGGATGCTGGGGAAAATGGGGAACGATGGGAAGATCATGGGGGACGCTGGGGAAAATAGGGAACAATGGGAAGATCATGGGGGACATTGGGAAAAATGGGGGAAGGATTGGAAGATCATGGGGGACACTGGGGAAAATTGGGAATGATGGGAAGATCATGGGGGACGCTGGGGAAAATGGGGAAAGATGGGAAGATCATAGGGGACGCTGGGGAAAATGGGGAATGATGGGAAGATCATGGGGATGCTGGAGAAAATGGGGAACGATGGGAAGATCATGGGGGACACTGGAGAAAATGAAGAGTGATGGGAAGATCATGGGGGACACTGGGGAAAATGGGGAACGATGGGAAGATCATGGGGGATGCTGGGGAAAATGGGGAACGATGGGAAGATCATGAGGGACACTGGGGATAATGGGTAACGATGGGAAGATCATGTGGGACACTGGGGAAAATGGGGAACGATGGGAAGATCATGGGGGACGCTGGGGAAAATGGGTAACGATGGGAAGATCATGGGGGACGCTGGGGAAAAAGGGGAACGATGGGAAGATAATTGGGGGATGCTGGGGAAAATGGGGAACGATGGGAAGATCATGGGGGATGCTGGGGGAAATGGGTAACGATGGGAAGATCATGTGGGACACTGGGGAAAATGGGGAACGATGGGAAGATCATGGGGGACGCTGGGGAAAATGGGTAACGATGGGAAGATCATGGGGGACGCTGGGGAAAAAGGGGAACGATGGGAAGATAATTGGGGGATGCTGGGGAAAATGGGGAACGATGGGAAGATCATGGGGGACGCTGGGGAAAATGGGGAACGATGGGAAGATCATGGGGATGCTGGGGAAAATGGGGAACGATGGGAAGATCTTGGGGGACACTGGGGATAATGGGGAACGATGAGACGATCATGGGGGATGCTGGGGGAAATGGGGAACGATGGGAAGATCATAGGGGACGCTGGGGAAAATGGGGAACAATGGGAAGATCATGGGGGCACTGGGGATAATGGAGAACGATGGGAAGATCATGGGGGATGCTGGGGGAAATGGGGAACGATGGGAAGATCATAGGGGATGCTGGGGAAAATGGGGAACGATGGTAAGATCATGGGGGACGCTGGGGAAAATAGGGAACAATGGGAAGATCATGGGGGACATTGGGAAAAATGGGGGAAGGATTGGAAGATCATGGGGGAAACTGGGGAAAATTGGGAATGATGGGAAGATCATGGGGGACGCTGGGGAAAATGGGGAACAATGGGAAGATCATGGGGACACTGGGGAAAATGAAGAGTGATGGGAAGATAATGGGGGACGCTGGGGAAAATGGGGAACGATGGGAAGATCATGGGGGACACTGGAGAAAATGAAGAGTGATGGGAAGATCATGGGGGACACTGGGGAAAATGGGGAACGATGGGAAGATCATGGGGGACACTGGGGATAATGGGTAACGATGGGAAGATCATGTGGGACACTGGGGAAAATGGGGAACGATGGGAAGATCATGGGGGACGCTGGGGAAAATGGGTAACGATGGGAAGATCATGGGGGACGCTGGGGAAAAAGGGGAACGATGGGAAGATAATTGGGGGATGCTGGGGAAAATGGGGAACGATGGGAAGAACATGGGGGACGCTGGGGAAAATGGGGAACGATGGGAAGATCATGGGGATGCTGGGGAAAATGGGGAACGATGGGAAGATCATGGGGGACACTGGGGATAATGGGGAACGATGAGACGATCATGGGGGATGCTGGGGGAAATGGGGAACGATGGGAAGATCATAGGGGATGCTGGGGAAAATGGGGAACGATGGGAAGATCATGTGGGACACTGGGGAAAATGGGGAACGATGGGAAGATCATGGGGGACGCTGGGGAAAATGGGTAACGATGGGAAGATCATGGGGGACGCTGGGGAAAAAGGGGAACGATGGGAAGATAATTGGGGGATGCTGGGGAAAATGGGGAACGATGGGAAGATCATGGGGGACGCTGGGGAAAATGGGGAATGATGAGACGATCATGGGGGATGCTGGGGGAAATGGGGAACGATGGGAAGTTCATAGGGGATGCTGGGGAAAATGGGGAACGATGGTAAGATCATGGGGGATGCTGGGGAAAATGGGGAACGATGGGAAGATCATGGGGGACACTGGGGAATATGAAGAGTGATGGGAAGATCATGGGGACACTGGGGAAAATTGGGAATGATGGGAAGATCATGGGGGACGCTGGGGAAAATTGGGAATGATGGGAAGATCATGGGGGATGCTGGGGAAAATGGGGAACGATGGGAAGATCATAGGAGACGCTGGGGAAAATGGGGAATGATGGGAAGATCATGGGGATGCTGGGGAAAATGGGGAACGATGGGAAGATCATGGGGGACGCTGGGGAAAATAGGGAACAATGGGAAGATCATGGGGGACATTGGGAAAAATGGGGGAAGGATTGGAAGATCATGGGGGACACTGGGGAAAATTGGGAATGATGGGAAGATCATGGGGGACGCTGGGGAAAATGGGGAAAGATGGGAAGATCATAGGGGACGCTGGGGAAAATGGGGAATGATGGGAAGATCATGGGGATGCTGGAGAAAATGGGGAACGATGGGAAGATCATGGGGGACACTGGAGAAAATGAAGAGTGATGGGAAGATCATGGGGGACACTGGGGAAAATGGGGAACGATGGGAAGATCATGGGGGATGCTGGGGAAAATGGGGAACGATGGGAAGATCATGAGGGACACTGGGGATAATGGGTAACGATGGGAAGATCATGTGGGACACTGGGGAAAATGGGGAACGATGGGAAGATCATGGGGGACGCTGGGGAAAATGGGTAACGATGGGAAGATCATGGGGGACGCTGGGGAAAAAGGGGAACGATGGGAAGATAATTGGGGGATGCTGGGGAAAATGGGGAACGATGGGAAGATCATGGGGGACGCTGGGGAAAATGGGGAACGATGGGAAGATCATGGGGATGCTGGGGAAAATGGGGAACGATGGGAAGATCATGGGGGACACTGGGGATAATGGGGAACGATGAGACGATCATGGGGGATGCTGGGGGAAATGGGGAACGATGGGAAGATCATAGGGGACGCTGGGGAAAATGGGGAACAATGGGAAGATCATGGGGGGCACTGGGGATAATGGAGAACGATGGGAAGATCATGGGGGATGCTGGGGGAAATGGGGAACGATGGGAAGATCATGGGGGATGCTGGGGAAAATGGGGAACGATGGGAAGATCATGAGGGACACTGGGGATAATGGGTAACGATGGGAAGATCATGTGGGACACTGGGGAAAATGGGGAACGATGGGAAGATCATGGGGGACGCTGGGGAAAATGGGTAACGATGGGAAGATCATGGGGGACGCTGGGGAAAAAGGGGAACGATGGGAAGATAATTGGGGGATGCTGGGGAAAATGGGGAACGATGGGAAGAACATGGGGGACGCTGGGGAAAATGGGGAACGATGGGAAGATCATGGGGATGCTGGGGAAAATGGGGAACGATGGGAAGTTCATGGGGGACACTGGGGATAATGGGGAACGATGAGACGATCATGGGGGATGCTGGGGGAATTGGGGAACGATGGGAAGATCATAGGGGACGCTGGGGAAAATGGGGAACAATGGGAAGATCATGGGGGGCACTGGGGATAATGGAGAACGATGGGAAGATCATGGGGGATGCTGGGGGAAATGGGGAACGATGGGAAGATCATAGGGGATGCTGGGGAAAATGGGGAACGATGGTAAGATCATGGGGGATGCTGGGGAAAATGGGGAACGATGGGAAGATCATGGGGGACACTGGGGAATATGAAGAGTGATGGGAAGATCATGGGGACACTGGGGAAAATTGGGAATGATGGGAAGATCATGGGGGACGCTGGGGAAAATTGGGAATGATGGGAAGATCATGGGGGATGCTGGGGAAAATGGGGAACGATGGGAAGATCATAGGAGACGCTGGGGAAAATGGGGAATGATGGGAAGATCATGGGGATGCTGGGGAAAATGGGGAACGATGGGAAGATCATGGGGGACGCTGGGGAAAATAGGGAACAATGGGAAGATCATGGGGGACATTGGGAAAAATGGGGGAAGGATTGGAAGATCATGGGGGACACTGGGGAAAATTGGGAATGATGGGAAGATCATGGGGGACGCTGGGGAAAATGGGGAACGATGGTAGGATCATTGGGGACACTGGGGAAAATTGGGAATGATGGGAAGATCATAGGGGATGCTGGGGAAAATGGGGAACGATGGGAAGATCATGGGGGACACTGGGGGAAATGGGGAATGATGGGAAGATCATAGGGGACGCTGGGGAAAATGGGGAATGATGGGAAAATCATGGGGATGCTGGGGAAAATGGGGAATGATGGGAAAATCATGGGGATGCTGGGGAAAATGGGGAACGATGGGAAGATCATGGGGGACACTGGGGATAATGGGGAACGATGGGACGATCATGGGGGACGTTGGGGAAAATGAGGAATGATGGGAAGATCATGGGGGACACTGGGGATAATGGGGAACGATGGGAAGATCATGGGGGACGCTGGGGAAAATGGGGAACGATGGGAAGATCATGAGGGACACTGGGGATAATGGGTAACGATGGGAAGATCATGGGGGATTCTGGGGGAAATGGGGAACGATGGGAAGATCATAGGGGACGCAGGGGAAAATGGGGAACGATGGTAGGATCATTGGGGACGCTGGGGAAAATGGGGAACGATGGGAAGATCATGGGGGACACTTGGGAAAATTAAGAGTGATGGGAAGATCATGGGGGACGCTGGGGAAAATGGGGAACGATGGGAAAATCATGGGGGATGCTGGGGAAAATGGGGAACAATGGGAAGATCATGAGTACACTGGGGAAAATGAAGAGTGATGGGAAGATAATGGGGGACGCTGGGGAAAATGGGGAACGATGGGAAGATCATGGGGGACACTGGAGAAAATGAAGAGTGATGGGAAGATCATGGGGGACACTGGGGAAAATGGGGAACGATGGGAAGATAATTGGGGGACGCTGGGGAAAATGGGGAACAATGGGAAGATCATGGGGGACGCTGGGGAAAATGGGGAACGTTAGGAAGATCATGGGGATGCTGTTGAAAATGGGGAACGATGGGAAGATCATGGGGGACACTGGGGATAATGGGGAACGATGAGACGATCATGGGGGATGCTGGGGGAAATGGGGAACGATGGGAAGATCATAGGGGACGCTAGGGAAAATGGGGAACAATGGGAAGATCATGGGGGGCACTGGGGATAATGGGGAACGATGGGAAGATCATGGGGGATGCTGGGGGAAATGGGGAACGATGGGAAGATCATAGGGGATGCTGGGGAAAATGGGGAACGATGGTAAGATCATGGGGGATGCTGGGGAAAATGGGGAACGATGGGAAGATCATGGGGGACACTGGGGAATATGAAGAGTGATGGGAAGATCATGGGGACACTGGGGAAAATTGGGAATGATGGGAAGATCATGGGGGATGCTGGGGAAAATGGGGAACGATGGGAAGATCATAGGGGACGCTGGGGAAAATGGGGAATGATGGGAAGATCATGGGGATGCTGGGGAAAATGGGGAACGATGGGAAGATCATGGGGGACACTGGGGATAATGGGGAACGATGGGACGATCATGGGGGACGTTGGGGAAAATGAGGAACGATAGGAAGATTATGGGGGACACTGGGGATAATGGGGAACGATGGGAAGATCATGGGGGACGCTGGGGAAAATGGGGAACGATGGGAAGATCATGAGGGACACTGGGGATAATGGGTAACGATGGGAAGATCATGGGGGATTCTGGGGGAAATGGGGAACGATGGCAAGATCATAGGGGACGCTGGAGAAAATTGGTAACGATGGGAAGATCATGGGGGACGCTGGGGAAAAAGGGGAACGATGGGAAGATAATTGGGGGACGCTGGGGAAAATGGGGAACGATGGGAAGATCATGGGGGACGCTGGGGAAAATGGGGAACGATGGGAAGATCATGGGGGACGCTGGGGAAAATTGGGAACTATGGGAAGATCATGGGGGACATTGGGAAAAATGGGGAAGGATTTGAAGATCATGGGGTACACTGGGGAAAATGAAGAGTGATGAGAAGATCATGGGGGATGCTGGGGAAAACGGGGAACGATGGGAAGATCATGGGAGACACTGGGGAAAATGGGGAAGGATTGGAAGATCATGAGGGACGCTGGGGAAAATGGGGGATGATGGGAAGATCATGGGGATGCTGGGGAAAATGGGGAACGATGGGAAGATTATGTGGGACACTGGGGAATATGAAGAGTGATGGGAAGATCATGGGGGATGCTGGGGAAAATGGGGAACGATGGGAAGATCATGGGGGATGCTGGGGAAATTGGGGAACGATGGGAAGATCATGGGGGATGCTGGGGAAAATGGGGAAGGATTGGAAGATCATGAGGGACACTGGGGAACAATGGGAAGATCATGGGGGATGCTGGGGAAAATGGGGAACGATGGGAAGATCATGGGGGATGCTGGGGAAAATGGGGAACGATGGGAAGATCATAGGGGACGCTGGGGAAAATGGGGAATGATGGGAAGATCATGGGGATGCTGGGGAAAATGGGGAATGATGGGAAGATCATGGGGGACGCTGGGGAAAATGGGGAATGATGGGAAGATCATGGGGGACACTGGGGAAAATGAAGAGTGATGGGAAGATCATGGGGGACGCTGGGGAAAATGGGGAACAATGGGAAGATCATGGGGGATGCTGGGGAAAATGGGGAACGATGGGAAGATCATGAGGGACACTGGGGAAAATGGGGAACGATGGGAAGATCATGGGGGATGCTGGGGAAAATGGGGAACGATGGTAAGATCATGGCAGACGCTGGGGAAAATGGGGAACGATGGGAAGATCATGGGGGATGCTGGGGAAAATGGGGAACGATGGGAAGATCATGGGGGACACAGGGGAAAATGGGGAACGATAGGAAGATCATGGGGGACGCTGGGAAAAATGGGGAATGATGGGAAGATCATGGGGGACGCTGGGGAAAATGGGGAACGATGGGAAGATCATGGGGGACACTGGGGAAAATGAAGAGTGATGGGAAGATCATGAGGGACTCTGGGGAAAATGGGGAACGATGGGAAGATCATGGGGGACGCTGGGGAAAATGGGGAATGATGTGAAGATCATGGGGATGCTGGGGGAAATGGGGAACGATGGGAAGATCATGGGGACACTGGGGAAAATGAAGAGTGATGGGAAGATCATGGAGGACGCTGGGGAAAATGAAGAGTGATGGGAAGATAATGGGTGACGCTGGGGATAATGGGGAACGATGGGAAGATCATGGGGGACACTGGGGAAAATGAAGAGTGATGGGAAGATCATGGGGGATGCTGGGGAAAATGGGGAACGATGGGAAGATCATGGGGGATGCTGGGGAAATTGGGGAACGATGGGAAGATCATGGGGGATGCTGGGGAAAATGGGGAAGGATTGGAAGATCATGAGGGACGCTGGGGAACAATGGGAAGATCATGGGGGATGCTGGGGAAAATGGGGAACGATGGGAAGATCATCGGGGATGCTGGGGAAAATGGGGAACGATGGGAAGATCATAGGGGACGCTGGGGAAAATGGGGAATGATGGGAAGATCATGGGGATGCTGGGGAAAATGGGGAATGATGGGAAGATCATGGGGGACGCTGGGGAAAATGGGGAATGATGGGAAGATCATGGGGGACACTGGGGAAAATGAAGAGTGATGGGAAGATCATGGGGGACGCTGGGGAAAATGGGGAACAATGGGAAGATCATGGGGGATGCTGGGGAAAATGGGGAACGATGGGAAGATCATGAGGGACACTGGGGAAAATGGGGAACGATGGGAAGATCATGGGGGATGCTGGGGAAAATGGGGAACGATGGTAAGATCATGGCAGACGCTGGGGAAAATGGGGAACGATGGGACGATCATGCGGGACGCTGGGGAAAATGGGGAACGATGGGAAGATCATGGGGGATGCTGGGGAAAATGGGGAACGATGGGAAGATCATGGGGGACACAGGGGAAAATGGGGAATGATAGGAAGATCATGGGGGACGCTGGGAAAAATGGGGAATGATGGGAAGATCATGGGGGACGCTGGGGAAAATGGGGAACGATGGGAAGATCATGGGGGACACTGGGGAAAATGAAGAGTGATGGGAAGATCATGAGGGACTCTGGGGAAAATGGGGAACGATGGGAAGATCATGGGGGACGCTGGGGAAAATGGGGAATGATGTGAAGATCATGGGGATGCTGGGGGAAATGGGGAACGATGGGAAGATCATGGGGACACTGGGGAAAATGAAGAGTGATGGGAAGATCATGGGGGACGCTGGGGAAAATGAAGAGTGATGGGAAGATAATGGGTGACGCTGGGGATAATGGGGAACGATGGGAAGATCATGGGGGACACTGGGGAAAATGAAGAGTGATGGGAAGATAATGGGGGACGCTGGGGAAAATGGGGAACGATGGGAAGATCATGGGGGACACTGGGGAAAATGGGGAACGATGGGAAGATCATGGGGGACACTGGAGAAAATGAAGAGTGATGGGAAGATCATGGGGGACACTGGAGAAAATGGGGAACGATGGGAAGATCAAGGGGGACGCTGGGGAAAATGGGGAACGATGGGAAGATCATGAGGGACACTGGGGATAATGGGTAACGATGGGAAGATCATGTAGGACACTGGGGAAAATGGGGAACGATGGGAAGATCATGGGGGACGCTGGGGAAAATGGGTAACGATGGGAAGATCATGGGGGACGATGGGGAAAAAAGGGAACGATGGGAAGATAATTGGGGGACGCTGGGGAAAATAGGGAACGATGGGAAGATCATGGGGGACGCTGGGGAAAATGGGGAACGATGGGAAGATCATGGGGGACGCTGGGGAAAATGGGTAACGATGGGAAGATCATGGGGGACGATGGGGAAAAAAGGGAACGATGGGAAGATCATGGGGGGTACTGGGGATAATGGGGAACGATGGGAAGATCATGGGGGATGCTGGGGGAAATGGGGAACGATGGGAAGATCATAGGGGATGCTGGGGAAAATGGGGAACGATGGGAAGATCATGGGGGACACTGGGGAAAATGGGGAATGATGGGAAGATCATAGGGGACGCTGGGGAAAATGGGGAATGATGGGAAAATCATGGGGATGCTGGGGAAAATGGGGAATGATGGGAAAATCATGGGGATGCTGGGGAAAATGGGGAACGATGGGAAGATCATGGGGGACACTAGGGATAATGGGGAACGATGGGACGATCATGGGGGACGTTGGGGAAAATGAGGAATGATGGGAAGATCATGGGGGACACTGGGGATAATGGGGAACGATGGGAAGATCATGGGGATGCTGGGGGAAATGGGGAACGATGGGAAGATCATGGGGACACTGGGGAAAATGAAGAGTGATGGGAAGATCATGGGGGACGCTGGGGAAAATGAAGAGTGATGGGAAGATAATGGGTGACGCTGGGGATAATGGGGAACGATGGGAAGATCATGGGGGACACTGGGGAAAATGAAGAGTGATGGGAAGATAATGGGGGACGCTGGGGAAAATGGGGAACGATGGGAAGATCATGGGGGACACTGGGGAAAATGGGGAACGATGGGAAGATCATGGGGGACACTGGAGAAAATGAAGAGTGATGGGAAGATCATGGGGGACACTGGAGAAAATGGGGAACGATGGGAAGATCAAGGGGGACGCTGGGGAAAATGGGGAACGATGGGAAGATCATGTAGGACACTGGGGAAAATGGGGAACGATGGGAAGATCATGGGGGACGATGGGGAAAAAAGGGAACGATGGGAAGATAATTGGGGGACGCTGGGGAAAATAGGGAACGATGGGAAGATCATGGGGGACGCTGGGGAAAATGGGGAACGATGGGAAGATCATGGGGGACGCTGGGGAAAATGGGGAACGATGGGAAGATCATGGGGGACGATGGGGAAAAAAGGGAACGATGGGAAGATAATTGGGGGACGCTGGGGAAAATAGGGAACGATGGGAAGATCATGGGGGACGCTGGGGAAAATGGGGAACGATGGGAAGATCATGGGGGGTACTGGGGATAATGGGGAACGATGGGAAGATCATGGGGGATGCTGGGGGAAATGGGGAACGATGGGAAGATCATAGGGGATGCTGGGGAAAATGGGGAACGATGGGAAGATCATGGGGGACACTGGGGAAAATGGGGAATGATGGGAAGATCATAGGGGACGCTGGGGAAAATGGGGAATGATGGGAAAATCATGGGGATGCTGGGGAAAATGGGGAATGATGGGAAAATCATGGGGATGCTGGGGAAAATGGGGAACGATGGGAAGATCATGGGGGACACTGGGGATAATGGGGAACGATGGGATGATCATGGGGGACGTTGGGGAAAATGAGGAATGATGGGAAGATCATGGGGGACACTGGGGATAATGGGGAACGATGGGAAGATCATGGGGGACGCTGGGGAAAATGGGGAACGATGGGAAGATCATGAGGGACACTGGGGATAATGGGTAATGATGGGAAGATCATGGGGGATTCTGGGGGAAATGGGGAACGATGGGAAGATCATAGGGGACGCAGGGGAAAATGGGGAACGATGGTAGGATCATTGGGGACGCTGGGGAAAATGGGGAACGATGGGAAGATCATGGGGGACACTTGGGAAAATTAAGAGTGATGGGAAGATCATGGGGGACGCTGGGGAAAATGGGGAACGATGGGAAAATCATGGGGGATGCTGGGGAAAATGGGGAACAATGGGAAGATCATGAGTACACTGGGGAAAATGAAGAGTGATGGGAAGATAATGGGGGACGCTGGGGAAAATGGGGAACGATGGGAAGATCATGGGGGACACTGGAGAAAATGAAGAGTGATGGGAAGATCATGGGGGACACTGGGGAAAATGGGGAACGATGGGAAGATAATTGGGGGACGCTGGGGAAAATGGGGAACAATGGGAAGATCATGGGGGACGCTGGGGAAAATGGGGAATGTTAGGAAGATCATGGGGATGCTGTTGAAAATGGGGAACGATGGGAAGATCATGGGGGACACTGGGGATAATGGGGAACGATGAGACGATCATGGGGGATGCTGGGGGAAATGGGGAACGATGGGAAGATCATAGGGGACGCTAGGGAAAATGGGGAACAATGGGAAGATCATGGGGGGCACTGGGGATAATGGGGAACGATGGGAAGATCATGGGGGATGCTGGGGGAAATGGGGAACGATGGGAAGATCATAGGGGATGCTGGGGAAAATGGGGAACGATGGTAAGATCATGGGGGATGCTGGGGAAAATGGGGAACGATGGGAAGATCATGGGGGACACTGGGGAATATGAAGAGTGATGGGAAGATCATGGGGACACTGGGGAAAATTGGGAATGATGGGAAGATCATGGGGGATGCTGGGGAAAATGGGGAACGATGGGAAGATCATAGGGGACGCTGGGGAAAATGGGGAATGATGGGAAGATCATGGGGATGCTGGGGAAAATGGGGAACGATGGGAAGATCATGGGGGACACTGGGGATAATGGGGAACGATGGGACGATCATGGGGGACGTTGGGGAAAATGAGGAACGATAGGAAGATTATGGGGGACACTGGGGATAATGGGGAACGATGGGAAGATCATGGGGGACGCTGGGGAAAATGGGGAACGATGGCAAGATCATAGGGGACGCTGGAGAAAATGGGTAACGATGGGAAGATCATGGGGGACGCTGGGGAAAAAGGGGAACGATGGGAAGATAATTGGGGGACGCTGGGGAAAATGGGGAACGATGGGAAGATCATGGGGGACGCTGGGGAAAATGGGGAACGATGGGAAGATCATGGGGGACGCTGGGGAAAATTGGGAACTATGGGAAGATCATGGGGGACATTGGGAAAAATGGGGAAGGATTTGAAGATCATGGGGTACACTGGGGAAAATGAAGAGTGATGAGAAGATCATGGGGGATGCTGGGGAAAACGGGGAACGATGGGAAGATCATGGGAGACACTGGGGAAAATGGGGAAGGATTGGAAGATCATGAGGGACGCTGGGGAAAATGGGGGATGATGGGAAGATCATGGGGATGCTGGGGAAAATGGGGAACGATGGGAAGATTATGTGGGACACTGGGGAATATGAAGAGTGATGGGAAGATCATGGGGGATGCTGGGGAAAATGGGGAACGATGGGAAGATCATGGGGGATGCTGGGGAAATTGGGGAACGATGGGAAGATCATGGGGGATGCTGGGGAAAATGGGGATGGATTGGAAGATCATGAGGGACGCTGGGGAACAATGGGAAGATCATGGGGGATGCTGGGGAAAATGGGGAACGATGGGAAGATCATGGGGGATGCTGGGGAAAATGGGGAACGATGGGAAGATCATAGGGGACGCTGGGGAAAATGGGGAATGATGGGAAGATCATGGGGATGCTGGGGAAAATGGGGAATGATGGGAAGATCATGGGGGACGCTGGGGAAAATGGGGAATGATGGGAAGATCATGGGGGACGCTGGGGAAAATGGGGAACAATGGGAAGATCATGGGGGATGCTGGGGAAAATGGGGAACGATGGGAAGATCATGAGGGACACTGGGGAAAATGGGGAACGATGGGAAGATCATGGGGGATGCTGGGGAAAATGGGGAACGATGGTAAGATCATGGCAGACGCTGGGGAAAATGGGGAACGATGGGAAGATCATGCGGGACGCTGGGGAAAATGGGGAACGATGGGAAGATCATGGGGGACACTGGGGAAAATGAAGAGTGATGGGAAGATCATGAGGGACTCTGGGGAAAATGGGGAACGATGGGAAGATCATGGGGGACGCTGGGGAAAATGGGGAATGATGTGAAGATCATGGGGATGCTGGGGGAAATGGGGAATGATGGGAAGATCATGGGGACACTGGGGAAAATGAAGAGTGATGGGAAGATCATGGGGGACGCTGGGGAAAATGAAGAGTGATGGGAAGATAATAGGTGACGCTGGGGATAATGGGGAACGATGGGAAGATCATGGGGGACACTGGGGAAAATGAAGAGTGATGGGAAGATCATGGGGGATGCTGGGGAAAATGGGGAATGATGGGAAGATCATGGGGGATGCTGGGGAAATTGGGGAACGATGGGAAGATCATGGGGGATGCTGGGGAAAATGGGGAAGGATTGGAAGATCATGAGGGACGCTGGGGAACAATGGGAAGATCATGGGGGATGCTGGGGAAAATGGGGAACGATGGGAAGATCATGGGGGATGCTGGGGAAAATGGGGAACGATGGGAAGATCATAGGGGACGCTGGGGAAAATGGGGAATGATGGGAAGATCATGGGGATGCTGGGGAAAATGGGGAATGATGGGAAGATCATGGGGGACGCTGGGGAAAATGGGGAATGATGGGAAGATCATGGGGGATGCTGGGGAAAATGGGGAACGATGGGAAGATCATGAGGGACACTGGGGAAAATGGGGAACGATGGGAAGATCATGGGTGATGCTGGGGAAAATGGGGAACGATGGTAAGATCATGGCAGACGCTGGGGAAAATGGGGAACGATGGGAAGATCATGCGGGACGCTGGGGAAAATGGGGAACGATGGGAAGATCATGGGGGATGCTGGGGAAAATGGGGAACGATGGGAAGATCATGGGGGACACAGGGGAAAATGGGGAACGATAGGAAGATCATGGGGGACGCTGGGAAAAATGGGGAATGATGGGAAGATCATGGGGGACGCTGGGGAAAATGGGGAACGATGGGAAGATCATGGGGGACACTGGGGAAAATGAAGAGTGATGGGAAGATCATGAGGGACTCTGGGGAAAATGGGGAACGATGGGATGATCATGGGGGACGCTGGGGAAAATGGGGAATGATGTGAAGATCATGGGGATGCTGGGGGAAATGGGGAACGATGGGAAGATCATGGGGACACTGGGGAAAATGAAGAGTGATGGGAAGATCATGGGGGACGCTGGGGAAAATGAAGAGTGATGGGAAGATAATGGGTGACGCTGGGGATAATGGGGAACGATGGGAAGATCATGGGGGACACTGGGGAAAATGAAGAGTGATGGGAAGATAATGGGGGACGCTGGGGAAAATGGGGAACGATGGGAAGATCATGGGGGACACTGGGGAAAATGGGGAACGATGGGAAGATCATGGGGGACACTGGAGAAAATGAAGAGTGATGGGAAGATCATGGGGGACACTGGAGAAAATGGGGAACGATGGGAAGATCAAGGGGGACGCTGGGGAAAATGGGGAACGATGGGAAGATCATGAGGGACACTGGGGATAATGGGTAACGATGGGAAGATCATGTAGGACACTGGGGAAAATGGGGAACGATGGGAAGATCATGGGGGACGATGGGGAAAAAAGGGAACGATGGGAAGATAATTGGGGGACGCTGGGGAAAATAGGGAACGATGGGAAGATCATGGGGGACGCTGGGGAAAATGGGGAACGATGGGAAGATCATGGGGGACACTGGGGAAAATGGGGAACAATGGGAAGATCATGGGGGACACTGGGGAAAATGGGGAAGGATTGGAAGATCATGAGGGACGCTGGGGAAAATGGGGGAAGGATTGGAATATCATGGGGGACACTGGGGAAAATGAAGAGTGATGAGAAGATCATGGGGGATGCTGGGGAAAATGGGGAACGATGGGAAGAGTATGGGGGACACTGGGGAAAATGGGGAACGATGGGAAGATCATGGGGGACACTGGAGAAAATGAAGAGTGATGGGAAGATCATGAGGGACGCTGGGGAAAATGGGGAACGATGGGAAGATCATGGGGGACGCTGGGGAAAATGGGGAACGATGGGAAGATCATGGGGGACACTGGGGAAAATGGGGAACAATGGGAAGATCATGGGGGACACTGGGGAAAATGGGGAAGGATTGGAAGATCATGAGGGACGCTGGGGAAAATGGGGGAAGGATTGGAAGATCATGGGGGACACTGGGGAAAATGAAGAGTGATGAGAAGATCATGGGGGATGCTGGGGAAAATGGGGAACGATGGGAAGAGTATGGGGGACACTGGGGAAAATGGGGAACGATGGGAAGATCATGGGGGACACTGGAGAAAATGAAGAGTGATGGGAAGATCATGAGGGACGCTGGGGAAAATGGGGAACGATGGGAAGATCATGGGGGACGCTGGGGAAAATGGGGAATGATGGGAAGATCATGGGGATGCTGGGGAAAATGGGGAACGATGGGAAGATCATGGGGACACTGGGGAAAATGAAGAGTGATGGGAAGATCATGGGGGACGCTGGGGAAAATGAAGAGTGATGGGAAGATAATGGGTGACGCTGGGGAAAATGGGGAACGATGGGAAGATCATGGGGGACACTGGGGAAAATGAAGAGTGATGGGAAGATCATGGGGGACGCTGGGGAAAATGAAGAGTGATGGGAAGATAATGGGTGACGCTGGGGAAAATGGGGAACGATGGGAAGATCATGGGGGACACTGGGGAAAATGAAGAGTGATGGGAAGATCATGAGGGACGCTGGGGAAAATGGGGAACGATGGGAAGATCATGGGGGACGCTGGGGAAAATGGGGAATGATGGGAAGATCATGGGGATGCTGGGGAAAATGGGGAACGATGGGAAGATCATGGGGACACTGGGGAAAATGAAGAGTGATGGGAAGATCATGAGGGACGCTGGGGAAAATGAAGAGTGATGGGAAGATTATGGGTGACGCTGGGGAAAATGGGGAACGATAGGAAGATCATGGGGGACACTGGGGAAAATGAAGAGTGATGGGAAGATAATGGGGGACGCTGGGGAAAATGGGGAACGATGGGAAGATCATGGGGGACACTGGGGAAAATGGGGAACGATGGGAAGATCATGGGGGACACTGGAGAAAATGAAGAGTGATGGGAAGATCATGGGGGACACTGGGGAAAATGGGGAACGATGGGAAGATCATGGGGGACGCTGGGGAAAATGGGGAACGATGGGAAGATCATGAGGGAAACTGGGGATAATGGGTAACGATGGGAAGATCATGTAGGACACTGGGGAAAATGGGGAATGATGGGAAGATCATGGGGGATGCTGGGGAAAATGGGTAACGATGGGAAGATCATGGGGGACGCTGGGGAAAAAGGGGAATGATGGGAAGATAATTGGGGGACGCTGAGGAAAATGGGGAACGATGGGAAGATCATGGGGGACGCTGGGGAAAATGGGGAACGATGGGAAGATCATGGGGGACACTGGGGAAAATGGGGAACAATGGGAAGATCATGGGGGACACTGGGGAAAATGGGGAAGGATTGGAAGATCATGAGGGACGCTGGGGAAAATGGGGGATGATGGGAAGATCATGGGGATGCTGGGGAAAATGGGGAACGATGGGAAGATTATGTGGGACACTGGGGAAAATGTAGAGTGATGGGAAGATCATGCGGGATGCTGGGGAAAATGGGGAACGATGGGAAGATCATGGGGGACACTGGGGAAAATGGGGAAGGATTGGAAGAACATGAGGGACGCTGGGGAAAATGGGGAATGATGGGAAGATCATGGGGACGCTGGGGAAAATGAAGAGTGATGGGAAGATCATGGGGGATGCTGGGGAAAATGGGGAACGATGGGAAGATTTCTATGTCTGTGGTTCCGAGAGGGGGTAACCAGGCTCACTAATAAAGGTCAAGCCACTTAGCTGCCAGAATGCCCTGCTTCAGCACAGACCAGAAAGGCATTGTGATAAGCATATCCCCGGTATAGTCAGGGGTTAATGGGAGTCGTCCCCGTCCCCCCAGTATACGGCCAGAACCATGGACCCGGTACTTGTGGTTCGGACTGTCTCCAACCAGCCATAATGTTGTGAGAGTGAAATTATGTCTAAGTCCAGCTTTAGTACATTAGAAGCAACTCTGAAACTTAACCTAAGCGTTTTTCGAAGCTACTTTTTGGCTAACTTCTTATAGGAAGGTGTAGAAGCTCTGAAAATGAACGTGCGCGTCTTTCACTCTTCCCGAGGGACTTAGAAGAATTTTGTGATATTTTTTATTAAAATGGTGTATAAGGGTATATATATAAATATATTTTATGCACTGTATATGAGCTGGCGATTTCTAAGTCTGTGGTTCCGAGAGGGGGTAACCAGGCTCACTAATAAAGGTCAAGCCACTTGGCTGCCAGAATGGCCTGCTTCAGCACAGACCAGTAAGGCATTGTGATAAGCGTATCCCCGGTATAGTCAGGGGTTAATGGGAGTCGTCCCCGTCCCCCCAGTATACGCCCAGAACCATGGACCCGGTACTTGTGGTTCGGACTGTCTCCAACCAGCCATAATGTTGTGAGAGTGAAATTATGTCTAAGTCCAGCTTTGGTACATTAGAAGCAACTCTGAAACTTAACCTAAGCGTTTTTCGAAGCTATTTTTTGGCTAACTACTTATAGGAAGGTTTGGAGCTCTGAAAGTGAACGTGCACGTCTTTCACTCATCCCGAGGGACTTAGTAGAATTTTGTGATATTTTTTATTAAAATGGTGTATAAGGGTATATATTTAAATATAATTTATGCACTGTATATGAGCTGGCGATTTCTAAGTCTGTGGTTCCGAGAGGGGGTAACCAGGCTCACTAATAAAGGTCAAGCCACTTGGCTGCCAGAATGCCCTGCTTCAGCACAGACCAGAAAGGCATTGTGATAAGTGTATCCCCGGTATAGTCAGGGGTTAATGGGAGTCGTCCCCGTCCCCCCAGTATACGCCCAGAACCATGGACCCGGTACTTGTGGTTCGGACTGTCTCCAACCAGCCATAATGTTGTGAAAGTGAAATTATGTCTAAGTCCAGCTTTGGTACATTAGAAGCAACTCTGAAACTTAACCTAAGTATTTTTCGAAGCTACTTTTTGGCTAACTTCTTATAGGAAGGTCTAGGAGCTCTCAAAATGAACGTGCGCGTCTTTCACTCTTCCCGAGGGACTTAGAAGAATTTTGTGATATTTTTTTATTAAAATGGTGTATAAGGGTATATATTTAAATATATTTTATGCACTGTATATGAGCTGGCGATTTCTAAGTCTGTGGTTCCGAGAGGGGGTAACCAGGCTCACTAATAAAGGTCAAGCCACTTGGCTGCCAGAATGCCCTGCTTCAGCACAGACCAGAAAGGCATTGTGATAAGCGTATCCCCGGTATAGTCAGGGGTTAATGGGAGTCGTCCCCGTCCCCCCAGTATACGCCCAGAACCATGGACCCGGTACTTGTGGTTCGGACTGTCTCCAACCAGCCATAATGTTGTGAGAGTGAAATTATGTCTAAGTCCAGCTTTGGTACATTAGAAGCAACTCTGAAACTTAACCTAAGCGTTTTTCGAAGCTACTTTTTGGCTAACTTCTTATAGGAAGGTCTAGGAGCTCTGAAAATGAACGTGCGCATCTTTCACTCTTCCCGAGGGACTTAGAAGAATTTTGTGATATTTTTTATTAAAATGGTGTATAAGGGAATATATTTAAATATATTTTATGCACTGTATATGAGCTGGCGATTTCTAAGTCTGTGGTTCCGAGAGGGGGTAACCAGGCTCACTAATAAAGGTCAAGCCACTTGGCTGACAGAATGCCCTGCTTCAGAACAGACCAGAAAGGCATTGTGATAAGTGTATCCCCGGTATAGTCAGGGGTTAATGGGAGTCGTCCCCGTCCCCCCAGTATACGCCCAGAACCATGGACCCGGTACTTGTGGTTCGGACTGTCTCCAACCAGCCATAATGTTGTGAGAGTGAAATTATGTCTAAGTCCAGCTTTGGTACATTAGAAGCAACTCTGAAACTTAACCTAAGCGTTTTTCGAAGCTATTTTTTGGCTAACTACTTATAGGAAGGTCTAGGAGCTCTGAAAGTGAACGTGCGCGTCTTTCACTCTTCCCGAGGGACTTAGTAGAATTTTGTGATATTTTTAATTAAAATGGTGTATAAGGGTATATATATAAATATATTTTATGCACTGTATATGAGCTGGCGATTTCTAAGTCTGTGGTTCCTAGAGGGGGTAACCAGGCTCACTAATAAAGGTCAAGCCACTTGGCTGCCAGAATGCCCTCCTTCAGCACAGACCAGAAAGGCATTGTGATAAGCGTATCCCCGGTATAGTCAGGGGTTAATGGGAGTCGTCCCCTTCCCCCCAGTATACGGCCAGAACCATGGACCCGGTACTTGTGGTTCGGACTGTCTCCAACCAGCCATAATGTTGTGAGAGTGAAATTATGTCTAAGTCCAGCTTTGGTACATTAGAAGCAACTCTGAAACTTAACCTAAGCGTTTTTCGAAGCTACTTTTTGGCTAACTTCTTATAGGAAGGTCTAGGAGCTCTGAAAATGAACGTGCGCATCTTTCACTCTTCCCGAGGGACTTAGAAGAATTTTGTGATATTTTTTATTAAAATGGTGTATAAGGGTATATATTTAAATATATTTTATGCACTGTATATGAGCTGGCGATTTCTAAGTCTGTGGTTCCGAGAGGGGGTAACCAGGCTCACTAATAAAGGTCAAGCCACTTGGCTGCCAGAATGCCCTGCTTCAGCACAGACCAGAAAGGCATTGTGATAAGTGTATCCCCGGTATAGTCAGGGGTTAATGGGAGTCGTCCCCGTCCCCCCAGTATACGCCCAGAACCATGGACCCGGTACTTGTGGTTCGGACTGTCTCCAACCAGCCATAATGTTGTGAGAGTGAAATTATGTCTAAGTCCAGCTTTGGTACATTAGAAGCAACTCTGAAACTTAACCTAAGCGTTTTTCGAAGCTACTTTTTGGCTAACTTCTTATAGGAAGGTCTAGGAGCTCTCAAAATGAACGTGCGCGTCTTTCACTCTTCCCGAGGGACTTAGAAGAATTTTGTGATATTTTTTATTAAAATGGTGTATAAGGGTATATATTTAAATATATTTTATGCACTGTACACTGGCGACACACTTAATCGCAGTGCGGCCAGATCCGCAAGCCGGGAGGTTTCCCGGCTTGCTAGTGGCCGCCCCTCGGCGTGCCGCGCGTCACCGACGCGCGGTCACGCGTCTTCGGGAGCCTGCGCCCCCTGCACGCGCGTCCAGGGCTCCCCGAGGGAGCCCTGGTGTCCCACGATGTGGGGGACGGCGGCAGGGGGTTCCGGGGGACCCGGCGGACCCGGCAGCGGTAGGGAGAGTGCCCTGATCGGAGGGCGCTCTTCCGCTGCTTCGGCGCGCGCCCGTCACCCTCCGGCACTTGCCAGGCTACTGCTGCGGCCAAGAACGGGCAAATGCTCGAATAAACTTGGCCGCAGCAGTATATGAGCTGGCGATTTCTAAGTCTGTTGTTCCGAGAGGGGGTATCCAGGCTCACTAATAAAGGTCAAGCCACTTGGCTGCCAGAATGCCCTGCTTCAGCACAGACCAGTAAGGCATTGTGATACGCGTATCCCCGGTATAGTCAGGGGTTAATGGGAGTCGTCCCCGTCCCCCCAGTATACGCCCAGAACCATGGACCCGGTACTTGTGGTTCGGACTGTCTCCAACCAGCCATAATGTTGTGAGAGTGAAATTATGTCTAAGTCCAGCTTTGGTACATTAGAAGCAACTCTGAAACTTAACCTAAGCGTTTTTCGAAGCTATTTTTTGGCTAACTACTTATAGGAAGGTTTGGAGCTCTGAAAGTGAACATGCACGTCTTTCACTCATCCCGAGGGACTTAGTAGAATTTTGTGATATTTTATATTAAAATGGTGTATAAGGGTATATATATAAATATATTTTATGCACTGTATATGAGCTGGCGATTTCTAAGTCTGTGGTTCCGAGAGGGGGTAACCAGGCTCACTAATAAAGGTCAAGCCACTTGGCTGCCAGAATGCCCTGCTTCAGCACAGACCAGAAAGGCATTGTGATAAGCGTATCCCCGGTATAGTCAGGGGTTAATGGGTGTCGTCTCCGTCCCCCCAGTATACGCCCAGAACCATGGACCCGGTACTTGTGGTTCGGACTGTCTCCAACCAGCCATAATGTTGTGAGAGTGAAATTATGTCTAAGTCCAGCTTTGGTACATTAGAAGCAACTCTGAAACTTAACCTAAGCGTTTTTCGAAGCTATTTTTTGGCTAACTACTTATAGGAAGGTTTGGAGCTCTGAAAGTGAACGTGCACGTCTTTCACTCATCCCGAGGGACTTAGTAGAATTTTGTGATATTTTATATTAAAATGGTGTATAAGGGTATATATATAAATATATTTTATGCACTGTATATGAGCTGGCGATTTCTAAGTCTGCGGTTCCGAGAGGGGGTAACCAGGCTCACTAATAAAGGTCAAGCCACTTGGCTGCCAGAATGCCCTGCTTCAGCACAGACCAGAAAGGCATTGTGATAAGCGTATCCCCGGTATAGTCAGGGGTTAATGGGAGTCGTCCCCGTCCCCCCAGTATACGCCCAGAACCATGGACCCGGTACTTGTGGTTCGGACTGTCTCCAACCAGCCATAATGTTGTGAGAGTGAAATTATGTCTACGTCCAGCTTTAGTACATTAGAAGCAACTCTGAAACTTAACCTAAGCGTTTTTCGAAGCTACTTTTTGGCTAACTTCTTATAGGAAGGTCTAGGAGCTCTAAAAATGAACGTGCGCGTCTTTCACTCTTCCCGAGGGACTTAGAAGAATTTTGTGATATTTTTTATTAAAATGGTGTATAAGGGTATATATTTAAATATATTTTATGCACTGTATATGAGCTGGCGATTTCTAAGTCTGTGGTTCCGAGAGGGGGTAACCAGGCTCACTAATAAAGGTCAAGCCACTTGGCTGCCAGAATGCCCTGCTTCAGCACAGACCAGAAAGGCATTGTGATAAGCGTATCCCCGGTATAGTCAGGGGTTAATGGGAGTCGTCCCCGTCCCCCCAGTATACGCCCAGAACCATGGACCCGGTACTTGTGGTTCGGACTGTCTCCAACCAGCCATAATGTTGTGAGAGTGAAATTATGTCTAAGTCCAGCTTTGGTACATTAGAAGCAACTCTCAAACTTAACCTAAGCGTTTTTCGAAGCTACTTTTTGGCTAACTTCTTATAGGAAGGTCTAGGAGCTCTGAAAATTAACGTGCGCATCTTTCACTCTTCCCGAGGGACTTAGAAGAATTTTGTGATATTTTTTTATTAAAATGGTGTATAAGGGTATATATTTAAATATATTTTATGCACTGTATATGAGCTGGAGATTTCTAAGCATATGGTTCCGAGAGTGGGTAACCAGGCTCACTAATAAAGGTCAAGCCACTTGGCTGCCAGAATGCCCTGCTTCAGCACAGACCAGAAAGGCATTGTGATAAGCGTATCCCCGGTATAGTCAGGGGTTAATGGGAGTCGTCCCCATCCCCCCAGTATACGCCCAGAACCATGGACCAAGTACTTGTGGTTCGTACTGTCTCCAACCAGCCATAATGTTGTGAGAGTGAAATTATGTCTAAGTCCAGCTTTGGTACATTAGAATCAACTCTCAAACTTAACCTATGCGTTTTTCGAAGCTACTTTTGGCTAACTTCTTATAGGAAGGTCTAGGAGCTCTGAAAGTGAACGTGTGCGTCTTTCACTCTTCCCGAGGGACTTAGAAGAATTTTGTGATATTTTTTATTAAAATGGTGCATAAGGGTATATATATAAATATATTTTATGCACTGTATATGAGCTGGCGATTTCTAAGTGTTAGGTTCCGAGAGGGGGTAACCAGGCTCACTAATAAAGGTCAAGCCACTTGGCTGCCAGAATGCCCTGCTTCAGCACAGACCAGTAAGGCATTGTGATACGCGTATCCCCGGTATAGTCAGGGGTTAATGGGAGTCGTCCCCGTCCCCCCAATATATGCCCAGAACCATGGACCCGGTATTTGTGGTTCGGACTGTCTCCAACCAGCCATAATGTTGTGAGAGTGAAATTATGTCTAAGTCCAGCTTCGGTACATTAGAAGCAACTCTGAAACTTAACCTAAGCGTTTTTCGAAGCTACTTTTTGGCTAACTTCTTATAGGAAGGTCTAGGAGCTCTGAAAATGAATGTGCGCGTCTTTCACTCTTCCCGAGGGACTTAGAAGAATTTTGTGATATTTTTTATTAAAATGGTGTATAAGGGTATATATTTAAATATATTTTATGCACTGTATATGAGCTGGCGATTTCTAAGTCTGTGGTTCCGAGAGGGGGTAACCAGGATCACTAATAAAGGTCAAGCCACTTGGCTGCCAGAATGCCCTGCTTCAGCACAGACCAGTAAGGCATTGTGATACGCGTATCCCCGGTATAGTCAGGGGTTAATGGGAGTCGTCCCCGTCCCCCCAGTATACGTCCAGAACCATGGACCCGGTACTTGTGGTTCGGACTGTCTCCAACCAGCCATAATGTTGTGAGAGTGAAATTATGTCTAAGTCCAGCTTTGGTACTGTACATTAGAAGCAATTCTCAAACTTAACCTAAGCGTTTTTCGAAGCTACTTTTTGGCTAACTTCTTATAGGAAGGTCTAGGAGCTCTGAACGTGAACGTGCGCGTCTTTCACTCTTCCCGAGGGAATTACAGTAGATGAATTTTGTGATATTTTTTATTAAAATGGTGTATAAGGGTATATATATAAATATATTTTATGCACTGTATATGAGCTGGCGATTTCTAAGTCTGTGGTTCCGAGAGGGGCTAACCAGGCTCACTAATAAAGGTCAAGCCACTTGGCTGCCAGAATGCCCTGCTTCAGCACAGACCAGAAAGGCATTGTGATAAGCGTATCCCCGGTATAGTCAGGGGTTAATGGAAGTCGTCCCCGTCCCCCCAGTATACGCCCAGAACCATGGACCCGGTACTTGTGGTTCGGACTGTCTCCATCCAGCCATAATGTTGTGAGAGTGAAATTATGTCTAAGTCCACCTTCGGTACATTAGAAGCAACTCTCAAACTTAACCTATGCGTTTTTCGAAGCTACTTTTTGGCTAACTTCTTATAGGAAGGTCTAGGAGCTCTGAAAATGAACGTGCGCATCTTTCACTCTTCCCGAGGGACTTAGAAGAATTTTGTGATATTTTTTATTAAAATGGTGTATAAGGGTATATATTTAAATATATTTTATGCACTGTATATGAGCTGGCGATTTCTAAGTCTGTGGTTCCGAGAGGGGGTAACCAGGATCACTAATAAAGGTCAAGCCACTTGGCTGCCAGAATGCCCTGCTTCAGCACAGACCAGAAAGGCATTGTGATAAGCGTATCCCCGGTATAGTCAGGGGTTAATGGGAGTCGTCCCCGTCCCCCCAGTATACGCCCAGAACCATGGACCCGGTACTTGTGGTTCGGACTGTCTCCAACCAGCCATAATGTTGTGAGAGTGAAATTATGTCTAAGTCCAGCTTTGGTACATTAGAAGCAACTCTCAAACTTAACCTAAGCGTTTTTCGAAGCTACTTTTTGGCTAACTTCTTATAGGAAGGTCTAGGAGCTCTGAAAATGAACGTGCGCATCTTTCACTCTTCCCGAGGGACTTAGAAGAATTTTGTGATATTTTTTATTAAAATGGTGTATAAGGGTATATATATAAATATATTTTATGCACTGTATATGAGCTGGAGATTTCTAAGCATGTGGTTCCGAGAGGGGGTAACCAGGCTCACTAATAAAGGTCAAGCCACTTGGCTGCCAGAATGCCCTGCTTCAGCACAGACCAGAAAGGCATTGTGATAAGCGTATCCCCGGTATAGTCAGGGGTTAATGGGAGTCGTCCCCGTCCCCCCAGTATACGCCCAGAACCATGGACCCGGTACTTGTGGTTCGGACTGTCTCCAACCAGCCATAATGTTGTGAGAGTGAAATTATGTCTAAGTCCAGCTTTGGTACATTAGAAGCAACACTCAAACTTAACCTAAGCGTTTTTCGAAGCTACTTTTGGCTAACTTCTTATAGGAAGGTCTAGGAGCTCTGAAAGTGAACGTGCGCGTCTTTCACTCTTCCCGAGGGACTTACAGTAGAAGAATTTTGTGATATTTTTTATTAAAATGGTGTATAAGGGTATATATATAAATATATTTTATGCACTGTATATGAGCTGGCGATTTCTAAGTCTGTGGTTCCGAGAGGGGGTAACCAGGCTCACTAATAAAGGTCAAGCCACTTGGCTGCCAGAATGCCCTGCTTCAGCACAGACCAGAAAGGCATTGTGATAAGCGTATCCCCGGTATAGTCAGGGGTTAATGGGAGTCGTCCCCGTCCCCCCAGTATACGCCCAGAACCATGGACCCGGTACTTGTGGTTCGGACTGTCTCCATCCAGCCATAATGTTGTGAGAGTGAAATTATGTCTAAGTCCAGCTTTGGTACATTAGAAGCAACTCTCAAACTTAACCTAAGCGTTTTTCGAAGCTACTTTGTGGCTAACTTCTTATAGGAAGGTCTAGGAGCTCTGAAAATGAACGTGCGCATCTTTCACTCTTCCCGAGGGACTTAGAAGAATTTTGTGATATTTTTTATTAAAATGGTGTATAAGGGTATATATTTAAATATATTTTATGCACTGTATATGAGCTGGCGATTTCTAAGTCTGTGGTTCCGAGAGGGGGTAACCAGGCTCACTAATAAAGGTCAAGCCACTTGGCTGCCAGAATGCCCTGCTTCAGCACAGACCAGAAAGGCATTGTGATAAGCGTATCCCCGGTATAGTCAGGGGTTAATGGGAGTCTTCCCCGTCCCCCCAGTATACGCCCAGAACCATGGACCCGGTACTTGTGGTTCGGACTGTCTCCATCCAGCCATAATGTTGTGAGAGTGAAATTATGTCTAAGTCCAGCTTTGGTACATTAGAAGCAACTCTCAAACTTAACCTAAGCGTTTTTCGAAGCTACTTTGTGGCTAACTTCTTATAGGAAGGTCTAGGAGCTCTGAAAATGAACGTGCGCATCTTTCACTCTTCCCGAGGGACTTAGAAGAATTTTGTGATATTTTTTAATAAAATGGTGTATAAGGGTATATATTTAAATATATTTTATGCACTCTATATGAGCTTGTGATTTCTAAGTCTGTGGTTCCGAGAGGGGGTAACCAGGCTCACTAATAAAGGTCAAGCCACTTGGATGCCAGAATGCCCTGCTTCAGCACAGACCAGAAAGGCATTGTGATAAGCGTATCCCCGGTATAGTCAGGGGTTAATGGGAGTCGTCCCCGTCCCCCCAGTATACGCCCAGAACCATGGACCCGGTACTTGTGGTTCGGACTGTCTCCAACCAGCCATAATGTTGTGAGAGTGAAATTATGTCTAAGTCCAGCTTTGGTACATTAGAAGCAACTCTGAAACTTAACCTAAGCGTTTTTCGAAGCTACTTTTTGGCTAACTTCTTATAGGAAGGTCTAGGAGCTCTGAAAATGAACGTGCGCATCTTTCACTCTTCCCGAGGGACTTAGAAGAATTTTGTGATATTTTTTATTAAAATGGTGTATAAGGGTATATATATAAATATATTTTATGCACTGTATATGAGCTGGAGATTTCTAAGCATGTGGTTCCGAGAGGGGGTAACCAGGCTCACTAATAAAGGTCAAGCCACTTGGCTGCCAGAATGCCCTGCTTCAGCACAGACCAGAAAGGCATTGTGATAAGCGTATCCCCGGTATAGTCAGGGGTTAATGGGAGTCGTCCCCGTCCCCCCAGTATACGCCCAGAACCATGGACCCGGTACTTGTGGTTCGGACTGTCTCCAACCAGCCATAATGTTGTGAGAGTGAAATTATGTCTAAGTCCAGCTTTGGTACATTAGAAGCAACACTCAAACTTAACCTAAGCGTTTTTCGAAGCTACTTTTGGCTAACTTCTTATAGGAAGGTCTAGGAGCTCTGAAAGTGAACGTGCGCGTCTTTCACTCTTCCCGAGGGACTTACAGTAGAAGAATTTTGTGATATTTTTTATTAAAATGGTGTATAAGGGTATATATATAAATATATTTTATGCACTGTATATGAGCTGGCGATTTCTAAGTCTGTGGTTCCGAGAGGGGGTAACCAGGCTCACTAATAAAGGTCAAGCCACTTGGCTGCCAGAATGCCCTGCTTCAGCACAGACCAGAAAGGCATTGTGATAAGCGTATCCCCGGTATAGTCAGGGGTTAATGGGAGTCGTCCCCGTCCCCCCAGTATACGCCCAGAACCATGGACCCGGTACTTGTGGTTCGGACTGTCTCCATCCAGCCATAATGTTGTGAGAGTGAAATTATGTCTAAGTCCAGCTTTGGTACATTAGAAGCAACTCTCAAACTTAACCTAAGCGTTTTTCGAAGCTACTTTGTGGCTAACTTCTTATAGGAAGGTCTAGGAGCTCTGAAAATGAACGTGCGCATCTTTCACTCTTCCCGAGGGACTTAGAAGAATTTTGTGATATTTTTTATTAAAATGGTGTATAAGGGTATATATTTAAATATATTTTATGCACTGTATATGAGCTGGCGATTTCTAAGTCTGTGGTTCCGAGAGGGGGTAACCAGGCTCACTAATAAAGGTCAAGCCACTTGGCTGCCAGAATGCCCTGCTTCAGCACAGACCAGAAAGGCATTGTGATAAGCGTATCCCCGGTATAGTCAGGGGTTAATGGGAGTCTTCCCCGTCCCCCCAGTATACGCCCAGAACCATGGACCCGGTACTTGTGGTTCGGACTGTCTCCATCCAGCCATAATGTTGTGAGAGTGAAATTATGTCTAAGTCCAGCTTTGGTACATTAGAAGCAACTCTCAAACTTAACCTAAGCGTTTTTCGAAGCTACTTTGTGGCTAACTTCTTATAGGAAGGTCTAGGAGCTCTGAAAATGAACGTGCGCGTCTTTCACTCTTCCCGAGGGACTTAGAAGAATTTTGTGATATTTTTTAATAAAATGGTGTATAAGGGTATATATTTAAATATATTTTATGCACTCTATATGAGCTTGTGATTTCTAAGTCTGTGGTTCCGAGAGGGGGTAACCAGGCTCACTAATAAAGGTCAAGCCACTTGGATGCCAGAATGCCCTGCTTCAGCACAGACCAGAAAGGCATTGTGATAAGCGTATCCCCGGTATAGTCAGGGGTTAATGGGAGTCGTCCCCGTCCCCCCAGTATACGCCCAGAACCATGGACCCGGTACTTGTGGTTCGGACTGTCTCCAACCAGCCATAATGTTGTGAGAGTGAAATTATGTCTAAGTCCAGCTTTGGTACATTAGAAGCAACTCTGAAACTTAACCTAAGCGTTTTTCGAAGCTACTTTTTGGCTAACTTCTTATAGGAAGGTCTAGGAGCTCTGAAAATGAACGTGCGCATCTTTCACTCTTCCCGAGGGACTTAGAATAATTTTGTGATATTTTTTATTAAAATGGTGTATAAGGGTATATATATAAATATATTTTATGCACTGTATATGAGCTGGAGATTTCTAAGCATGTGGTTCCGAGAGGGGGTAACCAGGCTCACTAATAAAGGTCAAGCCACTTGGCTGCCAGAATGCCCTGCTTCAGCACAGACCAGAAAGGCATTGTGATAAGCGTATCCCCGGTATAGTCAGGGGTTAATGGGAGTCGTCCCCGTCCCCCCAGTATACGCCCAGAACCATGGACCCGGTACTTGTGGTTCGGACTGTCTCCAACCAGCCATAATGTTGTGAGAGTGAAATTATGTCTAAGTCCAGCTTTGGTACATTAGAAGCAACACTCAAACTTAACCTAAGCGTTTTTCGAAGCTACTTTTGGCTAACTTCTTATAGGAAGGTCTAGGAGCTCTGAAAGTGAACGTGCGCGTCTTTCACTCTTCCCGAGGGACTTACACTAGAAGAATTTTGTGATATTTTTTATTAAAATGGTGTATAAGGGTATATATATAAATATATTTTATGCACTGTATATGAGCTGGCGATTTCTAAGTCTGTGGTTCCGAGAGGGGGTAACCAGGCTCACTAATAAAGGTCAAGCCACTTGGCTGCCAGAATGCCCTGCTTCAGCACAGACCAGAAAGGCATTGTGATAAGCGTATCCCCGGTATAGTGATGGGTTAATGGGAGTCGTCCCCGTCCCCCCAGTATACGCCCAGAACCATGGACCCGGTACTTGTGGTTCGGACTGTCTCCATCCAGCCATAATGTTGTGAGAGTGAAATTATGTCTAAGTCCAGCTTTGGTACATTAGAAGCAACTCTCAAACTTAACCTAAGCGTTTTTCGAAGCTACTTTGTGGCTAACTTCTTATAGGAAGGTCTAGGAGATCTGAAAATGAACGTGCGCATCTTTGACTCTTCCCGAGGGACTTAGAAGAATTTTGTGATATTTTTTATTAAAATGGTGTATAAGGGTATATATTTAAATATATTTTATGCACTGTATATGAGCTGGCGATTTCTAAGTCTGTGGTTCCGAGAGGGGGTAACCAGGCTCACTAATAAAGGTCAAGCCACTTGGCTGCCAGAATGCCCTGCTTCAGCACAGACCAGAAAGGCATTGTGATAAGCGTATCCCCGGTATAGTCAGGGGTTAATGGGAGTCTTCCCCGTCCCCCCAGTATACGCCCAGAACCATGGACCCGGTACTTGTGGTTCGGACTGTCTCCATCCAGCCATAATGTTGTGAGAGTGAAATTATGTCTAAGTCCAGCTTTGGTACATTAGAAGCAACTCTCAAACTTAACCTAAGCGTTTTTCGAAGCTACTTTGTGGCTAACTTCTTATAGGAAGGTCTAGGAGCTCTGAAAATGAACGTGCGCATCTTTCACTCTTCCCGAGGGACTTAGAAGAATTTTGTGATATTTTTTATTAAAATGGTGTATAAGGGTATATATTTAAATATATTTTATGCACTCTATATGAGCTTGTGATTTCTAAGTCTGTGGTTCCGAGAGGGGGTAACCAGGCTCACTAATAAAGGTCAAGCCACTTGGATGCCAGAATGCCCTGCTTCAGCACAGACCAGAAAGGCATTGTGATAAGCGTATCCCCGGTATAGTCAGGGGTTAATGGGAGTCGTCCCCGTCCCCCCAGTATACGCCCAGAACCATGGACCCGGTACTTGTGGTTCGGACTGTCTCCAACCAGCCATAATGTTGTGAGAGTGAAATTATGTCTAAGTCCAGCTTTGGTACATTAGAAGCAACTCTGAAACTTAACCTAAGCGTTTTTCGAAGCTACTTTTTGGCTAACTTCTTATAGGAAGGTCTAGGAGCTCTGAAAATGAACGTGCGCATCTTTCACTCTTCCCGAGGGACTTAGAATAATTTTGTGATATTTTTTATTAAAATTGTGTATAAGGGTATATATATAAATATATTTTATGCACTGTATATGAGCTGGAGATTTCTAAGCATGTGGTTCCGAGAGGGGGTAACCAGGCTCACTAATAAAGGTCAAGCCACTTGGCTGCCAGAATGCCCTGCTTCAGCACAGACCAGAAAGGCATTGTGATAAGCGTATCCCCGGTATAGTCAGGGGTTAATGGGAGTCGTCCCCGTCCCCCCAGTATACGCCCAGAACCATGGACCCGGTACTTGTGGTTCGGACTGTCTCCAACCAGCCATAATGTTGTGACAGTGAAATTATGTCTAAGTCCAGCTTTGGTACATTAGAAGCAACACTCAAACTTAACCTAAGCGTTTTTCGAAGCTACTTTTGGCTAACTTCTTATAGGAAGGTCTAGGAGCTCTGAAAGTGAACGTGCACGTCTTTCACTCTTCCCGAGGGACATACAGTAGAAGAATTTTGTGATATTTTTTATTAAAATGGTGTATAAGGGTATATATATAAATATATTTTATGCACTGTATATGAGCTGGCGATTTCTAAGTCTGTGGTTCCGAGAGGGGGTAACCAGGCTCACTAATAAAGGTCAAGCCACTTGGCTGCCAGAATGCCCTGCTTCAGCACAGACCAGAAAGGCATTGTGATAAGCGTATCCCCGGTATAGTCAGGGGTTAATGGGAGTCGTCCCCGTCCCCCCAGTATACGCCCAGAACCATGGACCCGGTACTTGTGGTTCGGACTGTCTCCATCCAGCCATAATGTTGTGAGAGTGAAATTATGTCTAAGTCCAGCTTTGGTACATTAGAAGCAACTCTCAAACTTAACCTAAGCGTTTTTCGAAGCTACTTTGTGGCTAACTTCTTATAGGAAGGTCTAGGAGATCTGAAAATGAACGTGCGCATCTTTGACTCTTCCCGAGGGACTTAGAAGAATTTTGTGATATTTTTTATTAAAATGGTGTATAAGGGTATATATTTAAATATATTTTATGCACTGTATATGAGCTGGCGATTTCTAAGTCTGTGGTTTCGAGAGGGGGTAACCAGGCTCACCAATAAAGGTCAAGCCACTTGGCTGCCAGAATGCCCTGCTTCAGCACAGACCAGAAAGGCATTGTGATAAGCGTATCCCTGGTATAGTCAGGGGATAATGGGAGTCGTCCCCATCCCCCCAGTATACGCCCAGAACCATGGACCCGGTACTTGTGGTTCGGACTGTCTCCAACCAGCCATAATGTTGTGAGAGTGAAATTATGTCTAAGTCCAGCTTTGGTACATTAGAAGCAACTCTCAAACTTAACCTAAGCGTTTTTCGAAGCTACTTTGTGGCTAACTTCTTATAGGAAGGTCTAGGAGATCTGAAAATGAACGTGCGCATCTTTGACTCTTCCCGAGGGACTTAGAAGAATTTTGTGATATTTTTTATTAAAATGGTGTATAAGGGTATATATTTAAATATATTTTATGCACTGTATATGAGCTGGCGATTTCTAAGTCTGTGGTTTCGAGAGGGGGTAACCAGGCTCACTAATAAAGGTCAAGCCACTTGGCTGCCAGAATGCCCTGCTTCAGCACAGACCAGAAAGGCATTGTGATAAGCGTATCCCCGGTATAGTCAGGGGTTAATGGGAGTCGTCCCCGTCCCCCCAGTATACGCCCAGAACCATGGACCCGGTACTTGTGGTTCGGACTGTCTCCAACCAGCCATAATGTTGTGACAGTGAAATTATGTCTAAGTCCAGCTTTGGTACATTAGAAGCAACACTCAAACTTAACCTAAGCGTTTTTCGAAGCTACTTTTGGCTAACTTCTTATAGGAAGGTCTAGGAGCTCTGAAAGTGAACGTGCACGTCTTTCACTCTTCCCGAGGGACATACAGTAGAAGAATTTTGTGATATTTTTTATTAAAATGGTGTATAAGTGTATATATATAAATATATTTTATGCACTGTATATGAGCTGGCGATTTCTAAGTCTGTGGTTCCGATAGGGGGTAACCAGGCTCACTAATAAAGGTCAAGCCACTTGGCTGCCAGAATGCCCTGCTTCAGCACAGACCAGAAAGGCATTGTGATAAGCGTATCCCCGGTATAGTCAGGGGTTAATGGGAGTCGTCCCCGTCCCCCCAGTATACGCCCAGAACCATGGACCCGGTACTTGTGGTTCGGACTGTCTCCATCCAGCCATAATGTTGTGAGAGTGAAATTATGTCTAAGTCCAGCTTTGGTACATTAGAAGCAACTCTCAAACTTAACCTAAGCGTTTTTCGAAGCTACTTTGTGGCTAACTTCTTATAGGAAGGTCTAGGAGATCTGAAAATGAACGTGCGCATCTTTGACTCTTCCCGAGGGACTTAGAAGAATTTTGTGATATTTTTTATTAAAATGGTGTATAAGGGTATATATTTAAATATATTTTATGCACTGTATATGAGCTGGCGATTTCTAAGTCTGTGGTTTCGAGAGGGGGTAACCAGGCTCACCAATAAAGGTCAAGCCACTTGGCTGCCAGAATGCCCTGCTTCAGCACAGACCAGAAAGGCATTGTGATAAGCGTATCCCCGGTATAGTCAGGGGATAATGGGAGTCGTCCCCATCCCCCCAGTATACGCCCAGAACCATGGACCCGGTACTTGTGGTTCGGACTGTCTCCAACCAGCCATAATGTTGTGAGAGTGAAATTATGTCTAAGTCCAGCTTTGGTACATTAGAAGCAACTCTCAAACTTAACCTAAGCGTTTTTCGAAGCTACTTTGTGGCTAACTTCTTATAGGAAGGTCTAGGAGATCTGAAAATGAACGTGCGCATCTTTGACTCTTCCCGAGGGACTTAGAAGAATTTTGTGATATTTTTTATTAAAATGGTGTATAAGGGTATATATTTAAATATATTTTATGCACTGTATATGAGCTGGCGATTTCTAAGTCTGTGGTTTCGAGAGGGGGTAACCAGGCTCACCAATAAAGGTCAAGCCACTTGGCTGCCAGAATGCCCTGCTTCAGCACAGACCAGAAAGGCATTGTGATAAGCGTATCCCCGGTATAGTCAGGGGATAATGGGAGTCGTCCCCATCCCCCCAGTATACGCCCAGAACCATGGACCCGGTACTTGTGGTTCGGACTGTCTCCAACCAGCCATAATGTTGTGAGAGTGAAATTATGTCTAAGTCCAGCTTTGGTACATTAGAAGCAACTCTGAAACTTAACCTAAGCGTTTTTCGAAGCTACTTTTTGGCTAACTTCTTATACTGTAGGAAGGTCTAGGAGCTCTGAAAATGAACGTGCGCGTCTTTCACTCTTCCATGGGGACTTAGAAGAATTTTGTGATATTTTTTATTAAAATGTTGTACAGTATAAGGGTATATATATAAATATATTTTATGCACTGTATATGAGCTGGCAATTTCTAAGTCTGTGGTTCCGAGAGGGGGTAACCAGGCTCACTTATAAAGGTCAAGCCACTTGGCTGCCAGAATGCCCTGCTTCAGCACAGACCAGTAAGGCATTGTGATACGCGTGTCCCCGGTATAGTCAGGGGTTAATGGAAGTCGTCCCCGTCCCCCCAATATACAGTATGCCCAGTACCATGGACCCGGTATTTGTGGTTCGGACTGTCTCCAACCAGCCATAATGTTGTGAGAGTGAAATTATGTCTAAGTCAAGCTTCGGTACATTAGAAGCAACTCTGAAACTTAACCTAACCATTTTTCGAAGCTACTTTTTGGCTAACTTCTTTTAGGAAGGTCTAGGAGCTCTCAAAATGAACGTGCGCGTCTTTCACTCTTCCCGAGGGACTTAGAAGAATTTTGTGATATTTTTTATTAAAATGGTGTATAAGGGTATATATTTAAATATATTTTATGCACTGTATATGAGCTGGGAGCTGGCGATTTCTAAGTCTGTGGTTTCGAGAGGGGGTAACCAGGCTCACCAATAAAGGTCAAGCCACTTGGCTGCCAGAATGCCCTGCTTCAGCACAGACCAGAAAGGCATTGTGATAAGCGTATCCCCGGTATAGTCAGGGGTTAATGGAAGTCGTCCCCGTCCCCCCAATATACAGTATGCCCAGTACCATGGACCCGGTACTTGTGGTTCGGACTGTCTCCAACCAGCCATAATGTTGTGAGAGTGAAATTATGTCTAAGTCCAGCTTTGGTACATTAGAAGCAACTCTGAAACTTAACCTAAGCGTTTTTCGAAGCTACTTTTTGGCTAACTTCTTATAGGAAGGTCTAGGAGCTCTGAAAATGAACGTGCGCGTCTTTCACTCTTCCCGAGGGACTTAGAAGAATTTTGTGATATTTTTTATTAAAATGTTGTACAGTATAAGGGTATATATATAAATATATTTTATGCACTGTATATGAGCTGGCAATTTCTAAGTCTGTGGTTCCGAGAGGGGGTAACCAGGCTCACTTATAAAGGTCAAGCCACTTGGCTGCCAGAATGCCCTGCTTCAGCACAGACCAGTAAGGCATTGTGATACGCGTATCCCCGGTATAGTCAGGGGTTAATGGGAGTCGTCCCCGTCCCCCCAATATACAGTATGCCCAGAACCATGGACCCGGTATTTGTGGTTCGGACTGTCTCCAACCAGCCATAATGTTGTGAGAGTGAAATTATGTCTAAGTCCAGCTTTGGTACATTAGAAGCAACTCTGAAACTTAACCTAAGCGTTTTTCGAAGCTACTTTTTGGCTAACTTCTTATAGGAAGGTCTAGGAGCTCTGAAAATGAACGTGCGCGTCTTTCACTCTTCCCGAGGGACTTAGAAGAATTTTGTGATATTTTTTATTAAAATGGTGTATAAGGGTATATATTTAAATATATTTTATGCAATGTATATGAGCTGGCGATTTCTAAGTCTGTGGTTCCGAGAGGGGGTAACCAGGATCACTAATAAAGGTCAAGCCACTTGGCTGCCAGAATGCCCTGCTTCAGCACAGACCAGTAAGGCATTGTGATACGCGTATCCCCGGTATAGTCAGGGGTTAATGGGAGTCGTCCCCGTCCCCCCAGTATACGCCCAGAACCATGGACCCGGTACTTGTGGTTCGGACTGTCTCCAACCAGCCATAATGTTGTGAGAGTGAAATTATGTCTAAGTCCAGCTTTGGTACATTAGAAGCAATTCTCAAACTTAACCTAAGCGTTTTTCGAAGCTACTTTTTGGCTAACTTCTTATAGGAAGGTCTAGGAGCTCTGAACGTGAACGTGCGCGTCTTTCACTCTTCCCGAGGGAATTACAGTAGATGAATTTTGTGATATTTTTTATTAAAATGGTGTATAAGGGTATATATATAAATATATTTTATGCACTGTATATGAGCTGGCGATTTTTAAGTCTGTGGTTCCGAGAGGGGCTAACCAGGCTCACTAATAAAGGTCAAGCCACTTGGCTGCCAGAATGCCCTGCTTCAGCACAGACCAGAAAGGCATTGTGATAAGCGTATCCCCGGTATAGTCAGGGGTTAATGGAAGTCGTCCCCGTCCCCCCAGTATACGCCCAGAACCATGGACCCGGTACTTGTGGTTCGGACTGTCTCCATCCAGCCATAATGTTGTGAGAGTGAAATTATGTCTAAGTCCAGCTTTGGTACATTAGAAGCAACTCTCAAACTTAACCTAAGCGTTTTTCGAAGCTACTTTGTGGCTAACTTCTTGTAGGAAGGTCTAGGAGATCTGAAAATGAACGTGCGCATCTTTGACTCTTCCCGAGGGACTTAGAAGAATTTTGTGATATTTTTTATTAAAATGGTGTATAAGGGTATATATTTAAATATATTTTATGCACTGTATATGAGCTGGCGATTTCTAAGTCTGTGGTTCCGAGAGGGGGTAACCAGGCTCACTAATAAAGGTCAAGCCACTTGGCTGCCAGAATGCCCTGCTTCAGCACAGACCAGAAAGGCATTGTGATAAGCGTATCCCCGGTATAGTCAGGGGTTAATGGGAGTCGTCCCCGTCCCCCCAGTATACGCCCAGAACCATGGACCCGGTACTTGTGGTTCGGACTGTCTCCATCCAGCCATAATGTTGTGAGAGTGAAATTATGTCTAAGTCAAGCTTCGGTACATTAGAAGCAACTCTGAAACTTAACCTAAGCATTTTTCGAAGCTACTTTTTGGCTAACTTCTTTTAGGAAGGTCTAGGAGCTCTCAAAATGACCGTGCGCGTCTTTCACTCTTCCCGAGGGACTTAGAAGAATTTTGTGATATTTTTTATTAAAATGGTGTATAAGGGTATATATTTAAATATATTTTATGCACTGTATATGAGCTGGGAGCTGGCGATTTCTAAGTCTGTGGTTTCGAGAGGGGGTAACCAGGCTCACCAATAAAGGTCAAGCCACTTGGCTGCCAGAATGCCCTGCTTCAGCACAGACCAGAAAGGCATTGTGATAAGCGTATCCCCGGTATAGTCAGGGGTTAATGGGAGTCGTCCCCATCCCCCCAGTATACGCCCAGAACCATGGACCCGGTACTTGTGGTTCGGACTGTCTCCAACCAGCCATAATGTTGTGAGAGTGAAATTATGTCTAAGTCCAGCTTTGGTACATTAGAAGCAACTCTGAAACTTAACCTAAGCGTTTTTCGAAGCTACTTTTTGGCTAACTTCTTATAGGAAGGTCTAGGAGCTCTGAAAATGAACGTGCGCGTCTTTCACTCTTCCATAGGGACTTAGAAGAATTTTGTGATATTTTTTATTAAAATGTTGTACAGTATAAGGGTATATATATAAATATATTTTATGCACTGTATATGAGCTGGCAATTTCTAAGTCTGTGGTTCCGAGAGGGGGTAACCAGGCTCACTTATAAAGGTCAAGCCACTTGGCTGCCAGAATGCCCTGCTTCAGCACAGACCAGTAAGGCATTGTGATACGCGTATCCCCGGTATAGTCAGGGGTTAATGGGAGTCGTCCCCGTCCCCCCAACATACAGTATGCCCAGAACCGTGGACCCGGTATTTGTGGTTCGGACTGTCTCCAACCAGCCATAATGTTGTGAGAGTGAAATTATGTCTAAGTCCAGCTTTGGTACATTAGAAGCAACTCTGAAACTTAACCTAAGCGTTTTTCGAAGCTACTTTTTGGCTAACTTCTTATAGGAAGGTCTAGGAGCTCTGAAAATGAACGTGCGCGTCTTTCACTCTTCCCGAGGGACTTAGAAGAATTTTGTGATATTTTTTATTAAAATGGTGTATAAGGGTATATATTTAAATATATTTTATGCACTGTATATGAGCTGGCGATTTCTAAGTCTGTGGTTCCGAGAGGGGGTAACCAGGATCACTAATAAAGGTCAAGCCACTTGGCTGCCAGAATGCCCTGCTTCAGCACAGACCAGTAAGGCATTGTGATACGCGTATCCCCGGTATAGTCAGGGGTTAATGGGAGTCATCCCCGTCCCCCCAGTATACGCCCAGAACCATGGACCCGGTACTTGTGGTTCGGACTGTCTCCAACCAGCCATAATGTTGTGAGAGTGAAATTATGTCTAAGTCCAGCTTTGGTACATTAGAAGCAATTCTCAAACTTAACCTAAGCGTTTTTCGAAGCTACTTTTTGGCTAACTTCTTATAGGAAGGTCTAGGAGCTCTGAACGTGAACGTGCGCGTCTTTCACTCTTCCCGAGGGAATTACAGTAGATGAATTTTGTGATATTTTTTATTAAAATGGTGTATAAGGGTATATATATAAATATATTTTATGCACTGTATATGAGCTGGCGATTTCTAAGTCTGTGGTTCCGAGAGGGGCTAACCAGGCTCACTAATAAAGGTCAAGCCACTTGGCTGCCAGAATGCCCTGCTTCAGCACAGACCAGAAAGGCATTGTGATAAGCGTATCCCCGGTATAGTCAGGGGTTAATGGAAGTCGTCCCCGTCCCCCCAGTATACGCCCAGAACCATGGACCCGGTACTTGTGGTTCGGACTGTCTCCATCCAGCCATAATGTTGTGAGAGTGAAATTATGTCTAAGTCCAGCTTCGGTACATTAGAAGCAACTCTCAAACTTAACCTAAGCGTTTTTCGAAGCTACTTTTTGGCTAACTTCTTATAGGAAGGTCTAGGAGCTCTGAACGTGAACGTGCGCGTCTTTCACTCTTCCCGAGGGAATTACAGTAGATGAATTTTGTGATATTTTTTATTAAAATGGTGTATAAGGGTATATATATAAATATATTTTATGCACTGTATATGAGCTGGCGATTTCTAAGTCTGTGGTTCCGAGAGGGGCTAACCAGGCTCACTAATAAAGGTCAAGCCACTTGGCTGCCAGAATGCCCTGCTTCAGCACAGACCAGAAAGGCATTGTGATAAGCGTATCCCCGGTATAGTCAGGGGTTAATGGAAGTCGTCCCCGTCCCCCCAGTATACGCCCAGAACCATGGACCCGGTACTTGTGGTTCGGACTGTCTCCATCCAGCCATAATGTTGTGAGAGTGAAATTATGTCTAAGTCCAGCTTCGGTACATTAGAAGCAACTCTCAAACTTAACCTAAGCGTTTTTCGAAGCTACTTTTTGGCTAACTTCTTATAGGAAGGTCTAGGAGCTCTGAACGTGAACGTGCGCGTCTTTCACTCTTCCCGAGGGAATTACAGTAGATGAATTTTGTGATATTTTTTATTAAAATGGTGTATAAGGGTATATATATAAATATATTTTATGCACTGTATATGAGCTGGCGATTTCTAAGTCTGTGGTTCCGAGAGGGGCTAACCAGGCTCACTAATAAAGGTCAAGCCACTTGGCTGCCAGAATGCCCTGCTTCAGCACAGACCAGAAAGGCATTGTGATAAGCGTATCCCCGGTATAGTCAGGGGTTAATGGAAGTCGTCCCCGTCCCCCCAGTATACGCCCAGAACCATGGACCCGGTACTTGTGGTTCGGACTGTCTCCATCCAGCCATAATGTTGTGAGAGTGAAATTATGTCTAAGTCCAGCTTCGGTACATTAGAAGCAACTCTCAAACTTAACCTAAGCGTTTTTCGAAGCTACTTTTTGGCTAACTTCTTATAGGAAGGTCTAGGAGCTCTGAACGTGAACGTGCGCGTCTTTCACTCTTCCCGAGGGAATTACAGTAGATGAATTTTGTGATATTTTTTATTAAAATGGTGTATAAGGGTATATATATAAATATATTTTATGCACTGTATATGAGCTGGCGATTTCTAAGTCTGTGGTTCCGAGAGGGGCTAACCAGGCTCACTAATAAAGGTCAAGCCACTTGGCTGCCAGAATGCCCTGCTTCAGCACAGACCAGAAAGGCATTGTGATAAGCGTATCCCCGGTATAGTCAGGGGTTAATGGAAGTCGTCCCCGTCCCCCCAGTATACGCCCAGAACCATGGACCCGGTACTTGTGGTTCGGACTGTCTCCATCCAGCCATAATGTTGTGAGAGTGAAATTATGTCTAAGTCCAGCTTCGGTACATTAGAAGCAACTCTCAAACTTAACCTAAGCGTTTTTCGAAGCTACTTTTTGGCTAACTTCTTATAGGAAGGTCTAGGAGCTCTGAAAATGAACGTGCGCGTCTTTCACTCTTCCATAGGGACTTAGAAGAATTTTGTGATATTTTTTATTAAAATGTTGTACAGTATAAGGGTATATATATAAATATATTTTATGCACTGTATATGAGCTGGCAATTTCTAAGTCTGTGGTTCCGAGAGGGGGTAACCAGGCTCACTTATAAAGGTCAAGCCACTTGGCTGCCAGAATGCCCTGCTTCAGCACAGACCAGTAAGGCATTGTGATACGCGTATCCCCGGTATAGTCAGGGGTTAATGGGAGTCGTCCCCGTCCCCCCAATATACAGTATGCCCAGAACCATGGACCCGGTATTTGTGATTCGGACTGTCTCCAACCAGCCATAATGTTGTGAGAGTGAAATTATGTCTAAGTCCAGCTTTGGTACATTAGAAGCAACTCTGAAACTTAACCTAAGCGTTTTTCGAAGCTACTTTTTGGCTAACTTCTTATAGGAAGGTCTAGGAGCTCTGAAAATGAACGTGCGCGTCTTTCACTCTTCCCGAGGGACTTAGAAGAATTTTGTGATATTTTTTATTAAAATGGTGTATAAGGGTATATATTTAAATATATTTTATGCACTGTATATGAGCTGGCGATTTCTAAGTCTGTGGTTCCGAGAGGGGGTAACCAGGATCACTAATAAAGGTCAAGCCACTTGGCTGCCAGAATGCCCTGCTTCAGCACAGACCAGTAAGGCATTGTGATACGCGTATCCCCGGTATAGTCAGGGGTTAATGGGAGTCATCCCCGTCCCCCCAGTATACGCCCAGAACCATGGACCCGGTACTTGTGGTTCGGACTGTCTCCAACCAGCCATAATGTTGTGAGAGTGAAATTATGTCTAAGTCCAGCTTTGGTACATTAGAAGCAATTCTCAAACTTAACCTAAGCGTTTTTCGAAGCTACTTTTTGGCTAACTTCTTATAGGAAGGTCTAGGAGCTCTGAACGTGAACGTGCGCGTCTTTCACTCTTCCCGAGGGAATTACAGTAGATGAATTTTGTGATATTTTTTATTAAAATGGTGTATAAGGGTATATATATAAATATATTTTATGCACTGTATATGAGCTGGCGATTTCTAAGTCTGTGGTTCCGAGAGGGGCTAACCAGGCTCACTAATAAAGGTCAAGCCACTTGGCTGCCAGAATGCCCTGCTTCAGCACAGACCAGAAAGGCATTGTGATAAGCGTATCCCCGGTATAGTCAGGGGTTAATGGAAGTCGTCCCCGTCCCCCCAGTATACGCCCAGAACCATGGACCCGGTACTTGTGGTTCGGACTGTCTCCATCCAGCCATAATGTTGTGAGAGTGAAATTATGTCTAAGTCCAGCTTCGGTACATTAGAAGCAACTCTCAAACTTAACCTAAGCGTTTTTCGAAGCTACTTTTTGGCTAACTTCTTATAGGAAGGTCTAGGAGCTCTGAACGTGAACGTGCGCGTCTTTCACTCTTCCCGAGGGAATTACAGTAGATGAATTTTGTGATATTTTTTATTAAAATGGTGTATAAGGGTATATATATAAATATATTTTATGCACTGTATATGAGCTGGCGATTTCTAAGTCTGTGGTTCCGAGAGGGGCTAACCAGGCTCACTAATAAAGGTCAAGCCACTTGGCTGCCAGAATGCCCTGCTTCAGCACAGACCAGAAAGGCATTGTGATAAGCGTATCCCCGGTATAGTCAGGGGTTAATGGAAGTCGTCCCCGTCCCCCCAGTATACGCCCAGAACCATGGACCCGGTACTTGTGGTTCGGACTGTCTCCATCCAGCCATAATGTTGTGAGAGTGAAATTATGTCTAAGTCCAGCTTCGGTACATTAGAAGCAACTCTCAAACTTAACCTAAGCGTTTTTCGAAGCTACTTTTTGGCTAACTTCTTATAGGAAGGTCTAGGAGCTCTGAACGTGAACGTGCGCGTCTTTCACTCTTCCCGAGGGAATTACAGTAGATGAATTTTGTGATATTTTTTATTAAAATGGTGTATAAGGGTATATATATAAATATATTTTATGCACTGTATATGAGCTGGCGATTTCTAAGTCTGTGGTTCCGAGAGGGGCTAACCAGGCTCACTAATAAAGGTCAAGCCACTTGGCTGCCAGAATGCCCTGCTTCAGCACAGACCAGAAAGGCATTGTGATAAGCGTATCCCCGGTATAGTCAGGGGTTAATGGAAGTCGTCCCCGTCCCCCCAGTATACGCCCAGAACCATGGACCCGGTACTTGTGGTTCGGACTGTCTCCATCCAGCCATAATGTTGTGAGAGTGAAATTATGTCTAAGTCCAGCTTCGGTACATTAGAAGCAACTCTCAAACTTAACCTAAGCGTTTTTCGAAGCTACTTTTTGGCTAACTTCTTATAGGAAGGTCTAGGAGCTCTGAACGTGAACGTGCGCGTCTTTCACTCTTCCCGAGGGAATTACAGTAGATGAATTTTGTGATATTTTTTATTAAAATGGTGTATAAGGGTATATATATAAATATATTTTATGCACTGTATATGAGCTGGCGATTTCTAAGTCTGTGGTTCCGAGAGGGGCTAACCAGGCTCACTAATAAAGGTCAAGCCACTTGGCTGCCAGAATGCCCTGCTTCAGCACAGACCAGAAAGGCATTGTGATAAGCGTATCCCCGGTATAGTCAGGGGTTAATGGAAGTCGTCCCCGTCCCCCCAGTATACGCCCAGAACCATGGACCCGGTACTTGTGGTTCGGACTGTCTCCATCCAGCCATAATGTTTTGAGAGTGAAATTATGTCTAAGTCCAGCTTCGGTACATTAGAAGCAACTCTCAAACTTAACCTAAGCGTTTTTCGAAGCTACTTTTTGGCTAACTTCTTATAGGAAGGTCTAGGAGCTCTGAAAATGAACGTGCGCATCTTTCACTCTTCCCGAGGGACTTAGAAGAATTTTGTGATATTTTTTATTAAAATGGTGTATAAGGGTATATATTTAAATATATTTTATGCACTGTATATGAGCTGGCGATTTCTAAGTCTGTGGTTCCGAGAGGGGGTAACCAGGATCACTAATAAAGGTCAAGCCACTTGGCTGCCAGAATGCCCTGCTTCAGCACAGACCAGAAAGGCATTGTGATAAGCGTATCCCCGGTATAGTCAGGGGTTAATGGGAGTCGTCCCCGTCCCCCCAGTATACGCCCAGAACCATGGACCCGGTACTTGTGGTTCGGACTGTCTCCAACCAGCCATAATGTTGTGAGAGTGAAATTATGTCTAAGTCCAGCTTTGGTACATTAGAAGCAACTCTGAAACTTAACCTAAGCGTTTTTCGAAGCTACTTTTTGGCTAACTTCTTATAGGAAGGTCTAGGAGCTCTGAAAATGAACGTGCGCATCTTTCACTCTTCCCGAGGGACTTAGAATAATTTTGTGATATTTTTTATTAAAATGGTGTATAAGGGTATATATATAAATATATTTTATGCACTGTATATGAGCTGGAGATTTCTAAGCATGTGGTTCCGAGAGGGGGTAACCAGGCTCACTAATAAAGGTCAAGCCACTTGGCTGCCAGAATGCCCTGCTTCAGCACAGACCAGAAAGGCATTGTGATAAGCGTATCCCCGGTATAGTCAGGGGTTAATGGGAGTCGTCCCCGTCCCCCCAGTATACGCCCAGAACCATGGACCCGGTACTTGTGGTTCGGACTGTCTCCAACCAGCCATAATGTTGTGAGAGTGAAATTATGTCTAAGTCCAGCTTTGGTACATTAGAAGCAACACTCAAACTTAACCTAAGCGTTTTTCGAAGCTACTTTTGGCTAACTTCTTATAGGAAGGTCTAGGAGCTCTGAAAGTGAACGTGCGCGTCTTTCACTCTTCCCGAGGGACTTACAGTAGAAGAATTTTGTGATATTTTTTTATTAAAATGGTGTATAAGGGTATATATATAAATATATTTTATGCACTGTATATGAGCTGGCGATTTCTAAGTCTGTGGTTCCGAGAGGGGGTAACCAGGCTCACTAATAAAGGTCAAGCCACTTGGCTGCCAGAATGCCCTGCTTCAGCACAGACCAGAAAGGCATTGTGATAAGCGTATCCCCGGTATAGTCAGGGGTTAATGGGAGTCGTCCCCGTCCCCCCAGTATACGCCCAGAACCATGGACCCGGTACTTGTGGTTCGGACTGTCTCCATCCAGCCATAATGTTGTGAGAGTGAAATTATGTCTAAGTCCAGCTTTGGTACATTAGAAGCAACTCTCAAACTTAACCTAAGCGTTTTTCGAAGCTACTTTGTGGCTAACTTCTTATAGGAAGGTCTAGGAGATCTGAAAATGAACGTGCGCATCTTTGACTCTTCCCGAGGGACTTAGAAGAATTTTGTGATATTTTTTATTAAAATGATGTATAAGGGTATATATTTAAATATATTTTATGCACTGTATATGAGCTGGCGATTTCTAAGTCTGTGGTTCCGAGAGGGGGTAACCAGGCTCACTAATAAAGGTCATGCCACTTGGCTGACAGAATGCCCTGCTTCAGCACAGACCAGAAAGGCATTGTGATAAGCGTATCCCCGGTATAGTCAGGGGTTAATGGGAGTCGTCCCCGTCCCCCCAGTATACGCCCAGAACCATGGACCCGGTACTTGTGGTTCGGACTGTCTCCATCCAGCCATAATGTTGTGAGAGTGAAATTATGTCTACTGCACCGACACACTTTATTCGAGCAAATACCCGGTATGTACCTGGCAGATACCTGGAATGCGCCGCTCCTCACCTCTGACAAGCCCCGTTGCATTTGCCTTCCCAGCCTGGGTTCATGCCTGGCTGACGGGCGGCTGATCTGTTAAATGATAATGATTAGGATTTAATAGGCTGCAATGCTTCGCGTGTCTACCAGATGGCATAAATTCATGAACTGTAATGCAGTATATATATATGTACTGTGCAGTATTGCAGCCAGCGGGAATAAAATGCTTCAATCCCTGCCGGAAAATACCTCAATGCACTCGGGCAGAAAACAGTCATAAACCTCAATACACCCGGGTATACCCGAATTCGTGGGACTAGCCGAGCTCGAATAAAGTGTGTCGCCAGTGTAAGTCCAGCTTTGGTACATTAGAAGCAACTCTCAAACTTAACCTAAGCGTTTTTCGAAGCTACTTTGTGGCTAACTTCTTATAGGAAGGTCTAGGAGCTCTGAAAATGAACGTGCGCATCTTTCACTCTTCCATAGGGACTTAGAAGAATTTTGTGATATTTTTTATTAAAATGTTGTACAGTATAAGGGTATATATAAAAATATATTTTATGCACTGTATATGAGCTGGCAATTTCTAAGTCTGTGGTTCCGAGAGGGGGTAACCAGGCTCACTTATAAAGGTCAAGTCACTTGGCTGCCAGAATGCCCTGCTTCAGCACAGACCAGTAAGGCATTGTGATACGCGTATCCCCGGTATAGTCAGGGGTTAATGGGAGTCGTCCCCGTCCCCCCAATATACAGTATGCCCAGAACCATGGACCCGGTATTTGTGGTTCGGTCTGTCTCCAACCAGCCATAATGTTGTGAGAGTGAAATTATGTCTAAGTCAAGCTTCGGTACATTAGAAGCAACTCTGAAACTTAACCTAAGCATTTTTCGAAGCTACTTTTTGGCTAACTTCTTTTAGGAAGGTCTAGGAGCTCTCAAAATGAACGTGCGCGTCTTTCACTCTTCCCGAGGGACTTAGAAGAATTTTGTGATATTTTTTATTAAAATGGTGTATAAGGGTATATATTTAAATATATTTTATGCACTGTATATGAGCTGGCGATTTCTAAGTCTGTGGTTCCAAGAGGGGGTAACCAGGCTCACTAATAAAGGTCAAGCCACTTGGCTGCCAGAATGCCCTGCTTCAGCACAGACCAGAAAGGCATTGTGATAAGCGTATCCCCGGTATAGTCAGGGGTTAATGGGAGTCGTCCCCGTCCCCCCAGTATACGCCCAGAACCATGGACCCGGTACTTGTGGTTCGGACTGTCTCCAACCAGCCATAATGTTGTGAGAGTGAAATTATGTCTACGTCCAGCTTTGGTACATTAGAAGCAACTCTGAAACTTAACCTAAGCGTTTTTCGAAGCTACTTTTTGGCTAACTTCTTATAGGAAGGTCTAGGAGCTCTGAAAATGAACGTGCGCGTCTTTCACTCTTCCCGAGGGACTTAGAAGAATTTTGTGATATTTTTTATTAAAATGTTGTACAGTATAAGGGTATATATATAAATATATTTTATGCACTGTATATGAGCTGGCGATTTCTAAGTCTGTGGTTCCGAGAGGGGGTAACCAGGCTCACTTATAAAGGTCAAGCCACTTGGCTGCCAGAATGCCCTGCTTCAGCACAGACCAGTAAGGCATTGTGATACGCGTATCCCAGGTATAGTCAGGGGTTAATGGGAGTCGTCCCCGTCCCCCCAATATATGCCCAGAACCACGGACCCGGTATTTGTGGTTCGGACTGTCTCCAACCAGCCATAATGTTGTGAGAGTGAAATTATGTCTAAGTCCAGCTTCGGTACATTAGAAGCAACTCTGAAACTTAATCTAAGCGTTTTTCGAAGCTACTTTTTGGCTAACTTCTTATTGGAAGGTCTAGGAGCTCTAAAAATGAACGTGCGCGTCTTTCACTCTTCCCGAGGGACTTAGAAGAATTTTGTGATATTTTTTATTAAAATGGTGTATAAGGGTATATATTTAAATATATTTTATGCACTGTATATGAGCTGGCGATTTCTAAGTCTGTGGTTCTGAGAGGGGGTAACCAGGCTCACTAATAAAGGTCAAGCCACTTGGCTGCTAGAATGCCCTGCTTCAGCACAGACCAGAAAGGCATTGTGATAAGCGTATCCCCGGTATAGTCAGGGGTTAATGGGAGTCGTCCCCGTCCCCCCAGTATACGCCCAGAACCATGGACCCGGTACTTGTGGTTCGGACTGTCTCCAACCAGCCATAATGTTGTGAGAGTGAAATTATGTCTAAGTCCAGCTTTGGTACATTAGAAGCAATTCTCAAACTTAACCTAAGCGTTTTTCGAAGCTACTTTTTGGCTAACTTCTTATAGGAAGGTCTAGGAGCTCTGAACGTGAACGTGCGCGTCTTTCACTCTTCCCGAGGGAATTACAGTAGATGAATTTTGTGATATTTTTTATTAAAATGGTGTATAAGGGTATATATATAAATATATTTTATGCACTGTATATGAGCTGGCAATTTCTAAGTCTGTGGTTCCGAGAGGGGCTAACCAGGCTCACTAATAAAGGTCAAGCCACTTGGCTGCCAGAATGCCCTGCTTCAGCACAGACCAGAAAGGCATTGTGATAAGCGTATCCCCGGTATAGTCAGGGGTTAATGGAAGTCGTCCCCGTCCCCCCAGTATACGCCCAGAACCATGGACCCGGTACTTGTGGTTCGGACTGTCTCCATCCAGCCATAATGTTGTGAGAGTGAAATTATGTCTAAGTCCAGCTTCGGTACATTAGAAGCAACTCTCAAACTTAACCTAAGAGTTTTTCGAAGCTACTTTTTGGCTAACTTCTTATAGGAAGGTCTAGGAGCTCTGAAAATGAACGTGCGCATCTTTCACTCTTCCCGAGGGACTTAGAAGACATTTGTGATTTTTTTTATTAAAATGGTGTATAAGGGTATATATTTAAATATATTTTATGCACTGTATATGAGCTGGCGATTTCTAAGTCTGTGGTTCCGAGAGGGGGTAACCAGGATCACTAATAAAGGTCAAGCCACTTGGCTGCCAGAATGCCCTGCTTCAGCACAGACCAGAAAGGCATTGTGATAAGCGTATCCCCGGTATAGTCAGGGGTTAATGGGAGTCGTCCCCGTCCCCCCAGTATACGCCCAGAACCATGGACCCGGTACTTGTGGTTCGGACTGTCTCCAACCAGCCATAATGTTGTGAGAGTGAAATTATGTCTAAGTCCAGCTTTGGTACATTAGAAGCAACTCTGAAACTTAACCTAAGCGTTTTTCGAAGCTACTTTTTGGCTAACTTCTTATAGGAAGGTCTAGGAGCTCTGAAAATGAACGTGCGCATCTTTCACTCTTCCCGAGGGACTTAGAAGAATTTTGTGATATTTTTTATTAAAATGGTGTATAAGGGTATATATATAAATATATTTTATGCACTGTATATGAGCTGGAGATTTCTAAGCATGTGGTTCCGAGAGGGGGTAACCAGGCTCACTAATAAAGGTCAAGCCACTTGGCTGCCAGAATGCCCTGCTTCAGCACAGACCAGAAAGGCATTGTGATAAGCGTATCCCCGGTATAGTCAGGGGTTAATGGGAGTCGTCCCCGTCCCCCCAGTATACGCCCAGAACCATGGACCCGGTACTTGTGGTTCGGACTGTCTCCAACCAGCCATAATGTTGTGAGAGTGAAATTATGTCTAAGTCCAGCTTTGGTACATTAGAAGCAACACTCAAACTTAACCTAAGCGTTTTTCGAAGCTACTTTTGGCTAACTTCTTATAGGAAGGTCTAGGAGCTCTGAAAGTGAACGTGCGCGTCTTTCACTCTTCCCGAGGGACTTACAGTAGAAGAATTTTGTGATATTTTTTTATTAAAATGGTGTATAAGGGTATATATATAAATATATTTTATGCACTGTATATGAGCTGGCGATTTCTAAGTCTGTGGTTCCGAGAGGGGGTAACCAGGCTCACTAATAAAGGTCAAGCCACTTGGCTGCCAGAATGCCCTGCTTCAGCACAGACCAGAAAGGCATTGTGATAAGCGTATCCCCGGTATAGTCAGGGGTTAATGGGAGTCGTCCCCGTCCCCCCAGTATACGCCCAGAACCTTGGACCCGGTACTTGTGGTTCGGACTGTCTCCATCCAGCCATAATGTTGTGAGAGTGAAATTATGTCTAAGTCCAGCTTTGGTACATTAGAAGCAACTCTCAAACTTAACCTAAGCGTTTTTCGAAGCTACTTTGTGGCTAACTTCTTATAGGAAGGTCTAGGAGATCTGAAAATGAACGTGCGCATCTTTGACTCTTCCCGAGGGACTTAGAAGAATTTTGTGATATTTTTTATTAAAATGATGTATAAGGGTATATATTTAAATATATTTTATGCACTGTATATGAGCTGGCGATTTCTAAGTCTGTGGTTCCGAGAGGGGGTAACCAGGCTCACTAATAAAGGTCAAGCCACTTGGCTGACAGAATGCCCTGCTTCAGCACAGACCAGAAAGGCATTGTGATAAGCGTATCCCCGGTATAGTCAGGGGTTAATGGGAGTCGTCCCCGTCCCCCCAGTATACGCCCAGAACCATGGACCCGGTACTTGTGGTTCGGACTGTCTCCATCCAGCCATAATGTTGTGAGAGTGAAATTATGTCTAAGTCCAGCTTTGGTACATTAGAAGCAACTCTCAAACTTAACCTAAGCGTTTTTCGAAGCTACTTTGTGGCTAACTTCTTATAGGAAGGTCTAGGAGCTCTGAAAATGAACGTGCGCGTCTTTCACTCTTCCATAGGGACTTAGAAGAATTTTGTGATATTTTTTATTAAAATGTTGTACAGTATAAGGGTATATATAAAAATATATTTTATGCACTGTATATGAGCTGGCAATTTCTAAGTCTGTGGTTCCGAGAGGGGGTAACCAGGCTCACTTATAAAGGTCAAGTCACTTGGCTGCCAGAATGCCCTGCTTCAGCACAGACCAGTAAGGCATTGTGATACGCGTATCCCCGGTATATTCAGGGGTTAATGGGAGTCGTCCCCGTCCCCCCAATATACAGTATGCCCAGAACCATGGACCCGGTATTTGTGGTTCGGTCTGTCTCCAACCAGCCATAATGTTGTGAGAGTGAAATTATGTCTAAGTCAAGCTTCGGTACATTAGAAGCAACTCTGAAACTTAACCTAAGCATTTTTCGAAGCTACTTTTTGGCTAACTTCTTTTAGGAAGGTCTAGGAGCTCTCAAAATGAACGTGCGCGTCTTTCACTCTTCCCGAGGGACTTAGAAGAATTTTGTGATATTTTTTATTAAAATGGTGTATAAGGGTATATATTTAAATATATTTTATGCACTGTATATGAGCTGGCGATTTCTAAGTCTGTGGTTCCAAGAGGGGGTAACCAGGCTCACTAATAAAGGTCAAGCCACTTGGCTGCCAGAATGCCCTGCTTCAGCACAGACCAGAAAGGCATTGTGATAAGCGTATCCCCGGTATAGTCAGGGGTTAATGGGAGTCGTCCCCGTCCCCCCAGTATACGCCCAGAACCATGGACCCGGTACTTGTGGTTCGGACTGTCTCCAACCAGCCATAATGTTGTGAGAGTGAAATTATGTCTACGTCCAGCTTTGGTACATTAGAAGCAACTCTGAAACTTAACCTAAGCGTTTTTCGAAGCTACTTTTTGGCTAACTTCTTATAGGAAGGTCTAGGAGCTCTGAAAATGAACGTGCGCGTCTTTCACTCTTCCATAGGTACTTAGAAGAATTTTGTGATATTTTTTATTAAAATGTTGTATAAGGGTATATATATAAATATATTTTATGCACTGTATATGAGCTGGCGATTTCTAAGTCTGTGGTTCCGAGAGGGGGTAACCAGGCTCACTTATAAAGGTCAAGCCACTTGGCTGCCAGAATGCCCTGCTTCAGCACAGACCAGTAAGGCATTGTGATACGCGTATCCCAGGTATAGTCAGGGGTTAATGGGAGTCGTCCCCGTCCCCCCAATATATGCCCAGAACCACGGACCCGGTATTTGTGGTTCGGACTGTCTCCAACCAGCCATAATGTTGTGAGAGTGAAATTATGTCTAAGTCCAGCTTCGGTACATTAGAAGCAACTCTGAAACTTAATCTAAGCGTTTTTCGAAGCTACTTTTTGGCTAACTTCTTATAGGAAGGTCTAGGAGCTCTAAAAATGAACGTGCGCGTCTTTCACTCTTCCCGAGGGACTTAGAAGAATTTTGTGATATTTTTTATTAAAATGGTGTATAAGGGTATATATTTAAATATATTTTATGCACTGTATATGAGCTGGCGATTTCTAAGTCTGTGGTTCCGAGAGGGGGTAACCAGGCTCACTAATAAAGGTCAAGCCACTTGGCTGCTAGAATGCCCTGCTTCAGCACAGACCAGAAAGGCATTGTGATAAGCGTATCCCCGGTATAGTCAGGGGTTAATGGGAGTCGTCCCCGTCCCCCCAGTATACGCCCAGAACCATGGACCCGGTACTTGTGGTTCGGACTGTCTCCAACGAGCCATAATGTTGTGAGAGTGAAATTATGTCTAAGTCCAGCTTTGGTACATTAGAAGCAATTCTCAAACTTAACCTAAGCGTTTTTCGAAGCTACTTTTTGGCTAACTTCTTATAGGAAGGTCTAGGAGCTCTGAACGTGAACGTGCGCGTCTTTCACTCTTCCCGGGGGAATTACAGTAGATGAATTTTGTGATATTTTTTATTAAAATGGTGTATAAGGGTATATATATAAATATATTTTATGCACTGTATATGAGCTGGCGATTTCTAAGTCTGTGTTTCCGAGAGGGGCTAACCAGGCTCACTAATAAAGGTCAAGCCACTTGGCTGCCAGAATGCCCTGCTTCAGCACAGACCAGAAAGGCATTGTGATAAGCGTATCCCCGGTATAGTCAGGGGTTAATGGAAGTCGTCCCCGTCCCCCCAGTATACGCCCAGAACCATGGACCCGGTACTTGTGGTTCGGACTGTCTCCATCCAGCCATAATGTTGTGAGAGTGAAATTATGTCTAAGTCCAGCTTCGGTACATTAGAAGCAACTCTCAAACTTAACCTAAGCGTTTTTCGAAGCTACTTTTTGGCTAACTTCTTATAGGAAGGTCTACAGTAGGAGCTCTGAAAATGAACGTGCGCATCTTTCACTCTTCCCGAGGGACTTAGAAGAATTTTGTGATATTTTTTATTAAAATGGTGTATAAGGGTATATATTTAAATATATTTTATGCACTGTATATGAGCTGGCGATTTCTAAGTCTGTGGTTCCGAGAGGGGGTAACCAGGATCACTAATAAAGGTCAAGCCACTTGGCTGCCAGAATGCCCTGCTTCAGCACAGACCAGAAAGGCATTGTGATAAGCGTATCCCCGGTATAGTCAGGGGTTAATGGGAGTCGTCCCCGTCCCCCCAGTATACGCCCAGAACCATGGACCCGGTACTTGTGGTTCGGACTGTCTCCAACCAGCCATAATGTTGTGAGAGTGAAATTATGTCTAAGTCCAGCTTTGGTACATTAGAAGCAACACTCAAACTTAACCTAAGCGTTTTTCGAAGCTACTTTTGGCTAACTTCTTATAGGAAGGTCTAGGAGCTCTGAAAGTGAACGTGCGCGTCTTTCACTCTTCCCGAGGGACTTACAGTAGAAGAATTTTGTGATATTTTTTTATTAAAATGGTGTATAAGGGTATATATATAAATATATTTTATGCACTGTATATGAGCTGGCGATTTCTAAGTCTGTGGTTCCGAGAGGGGGTAACCAGGCTCACTAATAAAGGTCAAGCCACTTGGCTGCCAGAATGCCCTGCTTCAGCACAGACCAGAAAGGCATTGTGATAAGCGTATCCCCGGTATAGTCAGGGGTTAATGGGAGTCGTCCCCGTCCCCCCAGTATACGCCCAGAACCATGGACCCGGTACTTGTGGTTCGGACTGTCTCCATCCAGCCATAATGTTGTGAGAGTGAAATTATGTCTAAGTCCAGCTTTGGTACATTAGAAGCAACTCTCAAACTTAACCTAAGCGTTTTTCGAAGCTACTTTGTGGCTAACTTCTTATAGGAAGGTCTAGGAGATCTGAAAATGAACGTGCGCATCTTTGACTCTTCCCGAGGGACTTAGAAGAATTTTGTGATATTTTTTATTAAAATGGTGTATAAGGGTATATATTTAAATATATTTTATGCACTGTATATGAGCTGGCGATTTCTAAGTCTGTGGTTCCGAGAGGGGGTAACCAGGCTCACTAATAAAGGTCAAGCCACTTGGCTGACAGAATGCCCTGCTTCAGCACAGACCAGAAAGGCATTGTGATTAGCGTATCCCCGGTATAGTCAGGGGTTAATGGGAGTCGTCCCCGTCCCCCCAGTATACGCCCAGAACCATGGACCCGGTACTTGTGGTTCGGACTGTCTCCATCCAGCCATAATGTTGTGAGAGTGAAATTATGTCTAAGTCAAGCTTCGTTACATTAGAAGCAACTCTGAAACTTAACCTAAGCATTTTTCGAAGCTACTTTTTGGCTAACTTCTTTTAGGAAGGTCTAGGAGCTCTCAAAATGAACGTGCGCGTCTTTCACTCTTCCCGAGGGACTTAGAAGAATTTTGTGATATTTTTTATTAAAATGGTGTATAAGGGTATATATTTAAATATATTTTATGCACTGTATATGAGCTGGCGATTTCTAAGTCTGTGGTTCCAAGAGGGGGTAACCAGGCTCACTAATAAAGGTCAAGCCACTTGGCTGCCAGAATGCCCTGCTTCAGCACAGACCAGAAAGGCATTGTGATAAGCGTATCCCCGGTATAGTCAGGGGTTAATGGGAGTCGTCCCCGTCCCCCCAGTATACGCCCAGAACCATGGACCCGGTACTTGTGGTTCGGACTGTCTCCAACCAGCCATAATGTTGTGAGAGTGAAATTATGTCTAAGTCCAGCTTTGGTACATTAGAAGCAACTCTGAAACTTAACCTAAGCGTTTTTCGAAGCTACTTTTTGGCTAACTTCTTATAGGAAGGTCTAGGAGCTCTCAAAATGAACGTGCGCGTCTTTCACTCTTCCCGAGGGACTTAGAAGAATTTTGTGATATTTTTTATTAAAATGGTGTATAAGGGTATATATTTAAATATATTTTATGCACTGTATATGAGCTGAAGATTTCTAAGCATGTGGTTCCGAGAGGGGGTAACCAGGCTCACTAATAAAGGTCAAGCCACTTGGCTGCCAGAATGCCCTGCTTCAGCACAGACCAGTAAGGCATTGTGATACGCGTATCCCCGGTATAGTCAGGGGTTAATGGGAGTCGTCCCCGTCCCCCCAATATACAGTATGCCCAGAACCATGGACCCGGCATTTGTGGTTCGGACTGTCTCCAACCAGCCATAATGTTGTGAGAGTGAAATTATGTCTAAGTCAAGCTTCGGTACATTAGAAGCAACTCTGAAACTTAACCTAAGCATTTTTCGAAGCTACTTTTTGGCTAACTTCTTTTAGGAAGGTCTAGGAGCTCTCAAAATGAACGTGCGCGTCTTTCACTCTTCCCGAGGGACTTAGAAGAATTTTGTGATATTTTTTATTAAAATGGTGTATAAGGGTATATATTTAAATATATTTTATGCACTGTATATGAGCTGGAGATTTCTAAGCATGTGGTTCCGAGAGGGGGTAACCAGGCTCACTAATAAAGGTCAAGCCACTTGGCTGCCAGAATGCCCTCCTTCAGCACAGACCAGAAAGGCATTGTGATAAGCGTATTCCCGTTATAGTCAGGGGTTAATTGGAGTCGTCCCCGTCCCCCCAGTATACGCCCAGAACCATGGACCCGGTACTTGTGGTTCGGACTGTCTCCAACCAGCCATAATGTTGTGAGAGTGAAATTATGTCTAAGTCCAGCTTTGGTACATTAGAAGCAACTCTGAAACTTAACCTAAGCGTTTTTCGAAGCTACTTTTTGGCTAACTTCTTATAGGAAGGTCTAGGAGCTCTCAAAATGAACGTGCGCGTCTTTCATTCTTCCCGAGGGACTTAGAAGAATTTTGTGATATTTTTTATTAAAATGGTGTATAAGGGTATATATTTAAATATATTTTATGCACTGTATATGAGCTGGCGATTTCTAAGTCTGTGGTTCCAAGAGGGGGTAACCAGGCTCACTAATAAAGGTCAAGCCACTTGGCTGCCAGAATGCCCTGCTTCAGCACAGACCAGAAAGGCATTATGATAAGCGTATCCCCGGTATAGTCAGGGGTTAATGGGAGTCGTCCCCGTCCCCCCAGTATACGCCCAGAACCATGGACCCGGTACTTGTGGTTCGGACTGTCTCCAACCAGCCATAATGTTGTGAGAGTGAAATTATGTCTAAGTCCAGCTTTGGTACATTAGAAGCAACTCTGAAACTTAACCTAAGCGTTTTTCGAAGCTACTTTTTGGCTAACTTCTTATAGGAAGGTCTAGGAGCTCTGAAAATGAACGTGCGCGTCTTTCACTCTTCCCGAGGGACTTAGAAGAATTTTGTGATATTTTTTATTAAAATGGTGTATAAGGGTATATATTTAAATATATTTTATGCACTGTATATGAGCTGGCGATTTCTAAGTCTGTGGTTCCGAGAGGGGGTAACCAGGCTCACTAATAAAGGTCAAGCCACTTGGCTGCCAGAATGCCCTGCTTCAGCACAGACCAGAAAGGCATTGTGATAAGCGTATCCCCGGTATAGTCAGGGGTTAAAGGGAGTCGTCCCCGTCCCCCCAGTATACGCCCAGAACCATGGACCCGGTACTTGTGGTTCGGACTGTCTCCAACCAGCCATAATGTTGTGAGAGTGAAATTATGTCTAAGTCCAGCTTTGGTACATTAGAAGCAACTCTGAAACTTAACCTAAGCGTTTTTCGAAGCTACTTTTTGGCTAACTTCTTATAGGAAGGTCTAGGAGCTCTGAAAATGAACGTGCGCGTCTTTCACTCTTCCCGAGGGACTTAGAAGAATTTTGTGATATTTTTTATTAAAATGGTGTATAAGGGTATATATATAAATATATTTTATGCACTGTATATGAGCTGGCGATTTCTAAGTCTGTGGTTCCGAGAGGGGGTAACCAGGCTCACTAATAAAGGTCAAGCCACTTGGCTGCCAGAATGCCCTCCTTCAGCACAGACCAGAAAGGCATTGTGATAAGCGTATTCCCGTTATAGTCAGGGGTTAATTGGAGTCGTCCCCGTCCCCCCAGTATACGCCCAGAACCATGGACCCGGTACTTGTGGTTCGGACTGTCTCCAACCAGCCATAATGTTGTGAGAGTGAAATTATGTCTAAGTCCAGCTTTGGTACATTAGAAGCAACTCTGAAACTTAACCTAAGCGTTTTTCGAAGCTACTTTTTGTCTAACTTCTTATAGGAAGGTCTAGGAGCTCTGAAAATGAACGTGCGCATCTTTCACTCTTCCCGAGGGACTTAGAAGAATTTTGTGATATTTTTTATTAAAATGGTGTATAAGGGTATATATTTAAATATATTTTATGCACTGTATATGAGCTGGCGATTTCTAAGTCTGTGGTTCCGAGAGGGGGTAACCAGGCTCACTAATAAAGGTCAAGCCACTTGGCTGCCAGAATGCCCTGCTTCAGCACAGACCAGAAAGGCATTGTGATAAGCGTATCCCCGGTATAGTCAGGGGTTAATGGGAGTCGTCCCCGTCCCCCCAGTATACGCCCAGAACCATGGACCCGGTACTTGTGGTTCGGACTGTCTCCAACCAGCCATAATGTTGTGAGAGTGAAATTATGTCTAAGTCCAGCTTTGGTACATTAGAAGCAACTCTGAAACTTAACCTAAGCGTTTTTCGAAGCTACTTTTTGGCTAACTTCTTATAGGAAGGTCTAGGAGCTCTGAAAATGAACGTGCGCATCTTTCACTCTTCCCGAGGTACTTAGAATAATTTTGTGATATTTTTTATTAAAATGGTGTATAAGGGTATATATATAAATATATTTTATGCACTGTATATGAGCTGGAGATTTCTAAGCATGTGGTTCCGAGAGGGGGTAACCAGGCTCACTAATAAAGGTCAAGCCACTTGGCTGCCAGAATGCCCTGCTTCAGCACAGACCAGTAAGGCATTGTGATACGCGTATCCCCGGTATAGTCAGGGGTTAATGGGAGTCGTCCCCGTCTCCCCGGTATATGCCCAGAACCATGGACCCGGTATTTGTGGTTCGGACTGTCTCCAACCAGCCATAATGTTGTGAGAGTGAAATTATGTCTAAGTCCAGCTTCGGTACATTAGAAGCAACATTCAAACTTAACCTAAGCGTTTTTCGAAGCTACTTTTTGGCTAACTTCTTATAGGAAGGTCTAGGAGCTCTCAAAATGAACGTGCGCGTCTTTCATTCTTCCCGAGGGACTTAGAAGAATTTTGTGATATTTTTTATTAAAATGGTGTATAAGGGTATATATTTAAATATATTTTATGCACTGTATATGAGCTGGCGATTTCTAAGTCTGTGGTTCCGAGAGGGGGTAACCAGGCTCACTAATAAAGGTCAAGCCACTTGGCTGCCAGAATGCCCTGCTTCAGCACAGACCAGAAAGGCATTGTGATAAGCGTATCCCCAGTATAGTCAGGGGTTAATGGGAGTCGTCCCCGTCCCCCCAGTATACGCCCAGAACCATGGACCCGGTACTTGTGGTTCGGACTGTCTCCATCCAGCCATAATGTTGTGAGAGTGAAATTATGTCTAAGTCCAGCTTTGGTACATTAGAAGCAACTCTCAAACTTAACCTAAGCGTTTTTCGAAGCTACTTTGTGGCTAACTTCTTATAGGAAGGTCTAGGAGCTCTGAAAATGAACGTGCGCATCTTTCACTCTTCCCGAGGGACTTAGAAGAATTTTGTGATATTTTTTATTAAAATGGTGTATAAGGGTATATATATAAATATATTTTATGCACTGTATATGAGCTGGGAGCTGGCGATTTCTAAGTCTGTGGTTTCGAGAGGGGGTAACCAGGCTCACCAATAAAGGTCAAGCCACTTGGCTGCCAGAATGCCCTGCTTCAGCACAGACCAGAAAGGCATTGTGATAAGCGTATCCCCGGTATAGTCAGGGGTTAATGGGAGTCGTCCCCATCCCCCCAGTATACGCCCAGAACCATGGACCCGGTACTTGTGGTTCGGACTGTCTCCAACCAGCCATAATGTTGTGAGAGTGAAATTATGTCTAAGTCCAGCTTTGGTACATTAGAAGCAACTCTGAAACTTAACCTAAGCGTTTTTCGAAGCTACTTTTTGGCTAACTTCTTATAGGAAGGTCTAGGAGCTCTGAAAATGAACGTGCGCGTCTTTCACTCTTCCATAGGGACTTAGAAGAATTTTGTGATATTTTTTATTAAAATGTTGTACAGTATAAGGGTATATATATAAATATATTTTATGCACTGTATATGAGCTGGCAATTTCTAAGTCTGTGGTTCCGAGAGGGGGTAACCAGGCTCACTTATAAAGGTCAAGCCACTTGGCTGCCAGAATGCCCTGCTTCAGCACAGACCAGTAAGGCATTTTGATACGCGTATCCCCGGTATAGTCAGGGGTTAATGGGAGTCGTCCCCGTCCCCCCAATATACAGTATGCCCAGAACCATGGACCCGGTATTTGTGGTTCGGACTGTCTCCATCCAGCCATAATGTTGTGAGAGTGAAATTATGTCTAAGTCCAGCTTTGGTACATTAGAAGCAACTCTCAAACTTAACCTAAGCGTTTTTCGAAGCTACTTTGTGGCTAACTTCTTATAGGAAGGTCTAGGAGCTCTGAAAATGAACGTGCGCATCTTTCACTCTTCCCGAGGGACTTAGAAGAATTTTGTGATATTTTTTATTAAAATGGTGTATAAGGGTATATATATAAATATATTTTATGCACTGTATATGAGCTGGGAGCTGGCGATTTCTAAGTCTGTGGTTTCGAGAGGGGGTAACCAGGCTCACCAATAAAGGTCAAGCCACTTGGCTGCTAGAATGCCCTGCTTCAGCACAGACCAGAAAGGCATTGTGATAAGCGTATCCCCTTTATAGTCAGGGGTTAATGGGAGTCGTCCCCGTCCCCCCAGTATACGCCCAGAACCATGGACCCGGTACTTGTGGTTCGGACTGTCTCCAACCAGCCATAATGTTGTGAGAGTGAAATTATGTCTAAGTCCAGCTTTGGTACATTAGAAGCAACTCTGAAACTTAACCTAAGCGTTTTTCGAAGCTACTTTTTGGCTAACTTCTTATACAGTAGGAAGGTCTAGAAGCTCTGAAAATGAACGTGCGCATCTTTCACTCTTCCCGAGGGACTTAGAAGAATTTTGTGATATTTTTTATTAAAATTGTGTATAAGGGTATATATTTAAATATATTTTATGCACTGTATATGAGCTGGCGATTTCTAAGTCTGTGGTTCCGAGAGGGGGTAACCAGGCTCACTAATAAAGGTCAAGCCACTTGGCTGCCAGAATGCCCTGCTTCAGCACAGACCAGAAAGGCATTGTGATAAGCGTATCCCCGGTATAGTCAGGGGTTAATGGGAGTCGTCCCCGTCTCCCCGGTATATGCCCAGAACCATGGACCCGGTATTTGTGGTTCGGACTGTCTCCAACCAGCCATAATGTTGTGAGAGTGAAATTATGTCTTAGTCCAGCTTCGGTACATTAGAAGCAACATTCAAACTTAACCTAAGCGTTTTTCGAAGCTACTTTTTGGCTAACTTCTTATAGGAAGGTCTAGGAGCTCTCAAAATGAACGTGCGCGTCTTTCATTCTTACCGAGGGACTTAGAAGAATTTTGTGATATTTTTTATTAAAATGGTGTATAAGGGTATATATATAAATATATTTTATGCACTGTATATGAGCTGGGAGCTGGCGATTTCTAAGTCTGTGGTTTCGAGAGGGGGTAACCAGGCTCACCAATAAAGGTCAAGCCACTTGGCTGCTAGAATGCCCTGCTTCAGCACAGACCAGAAAGGCATTGTGATAAGCGTATCCCCGGTATAGTCAGGGGTTAATGGGAGTCGTCCCTGTCCCCCCAGTATACGCCCAGAACCATGGACCCGGTACTTGTGGTTCGGACTGTCTCCAACCAGCCATAATGTTGTGAGAGTGAAATTATGTCTAAGTCCAGCTTTGGTACATTAGAAGCAACTCTGAAACTTAACCTAAGCGTTTTTCGAAGCTACTTTTTGGCTAACTTCTTATACAGTAGGAAGGTCTAGAAGCTCTGAAAATGAACGTGCGCATCTTTCACTCTTCCCGAGGGACTTAGAAGAATTTTGTGATATTTTTTATTAAAATTGTGTATAAGGGTATATATTTAAATATATTTTATGCACTGTATATGAGCTGGCGATTTCTAAGTCTGTGGTTCCGAGAGGGGGTAACCAGGCTCACTAATAAAGGTCAAGCCACTTGGCTGCCAGAATGCCCTGCTTCAGCACAGACCAGAAAGGCATTGTGATAAGCGTATCCCCGGTATAGTCAGGGGTTAATGGGAGTCGTCCCCGTCTCCCCGGTATATGCCCAGAACCATGGACCCGGTATTTGTGGTTCGGACTGTCTCCAACCAGCCATAATGTTGTGAGAGTGAAATTATGTCTAAGTCCAGCTTCGGTACATTAGAAGCAACATTCAAACTTAACCTAAGCGTTTTTCGAAGCTACTTTTTGGCTAACTTCTTATAGGAAGGTCTAGGAGCTCTCAAAATGAACGTGCGCGTCTTTCATTCTTACCGAGGGACTTAGAAGAATTTTGTGATATTTTTTATTAAAATGGTGTATAAGGGTATATATTTAAATATATTTTATGCACTGTATATGAGCTGGCGATTTCTAAGTCTGTGGTTCCGAGAGGGGGTAACCAGGCTCACTAATAAATGTCAAGCCACTTGGCTGCCAGAATGCCCTGCTTCAGCACAGACCAGAAAGGCATTGTGATAAGCGTATCCCCGGTATAGTCAGGGGTTAATGGGAGTCGTCCCTGTCCCCCCAGTATACGCCCAGAACCATGGACCCGGTACTTGTGGTTCGGACTGTCTCCATCCAGCCATAATGTTGTGAGAGTGAAATTATGTCTAAGTCCAGCTTTGGTACATTAGAAGCAACTCTCAAACTTAACCTAAGCGTTTTTCGAAGCTACTTTGTGGCTAACTTCTTATAGGAAGGTCTAGGAGCTCTGAAAATGAACGTGCGCATCTTTCACTCTTCCCGAGGGACTTAGAAGAATTTTGTGATATTTTTAAATTAAAATGGTGTATAAGGGTATATATATAAATATATTTTATGCACTGTATATGAGCTGGAGATTTCTAAGCATGTGGTTCCGAGAGGGGGTAACCAGGCTCACTAATAAAGTTCAAGCCACTTGGCTGCCAGAATGCCCTGCTTCAGCACAGACCAGTAAGGCATTGTGATACGCGTATCCCCGGTATAGTCAGGGGTTAATGGGAGTCGTCCCCGTCTCCCCGGTATATGCCCAGAACCATGGACCCGGTATTTGTGGTTCGGACTGTCTCCAACCAGCCATAATGTTGTGAGAGTGAAATTATGTCTAAGTCCAGCTTCGGTACATTAGAAGCAACATTCAAACTTAACCTAAGCGTTTTTCGAAGCTACTTTTTGGCTAACTTCTTATAGGAAGGTCTAGGAGCTCTCAAAATGAACGTGCGCGTCTTTCATTCTTCCCGAGGGACTTAGAAGAATTTTGTGATATTTTTTATTAAAATGGTGTATAAGGGTATATATATAAATATATTTTATGCACTGTATATGAGCTGGGAGCTGGCGATTTCTAAGTCTCTGGTTTCGAGAACGGGTAACCAGGCTCACCAATAAAGGTCAAGCCACTTGGCTGCCAGAATGCCCTGCTTCAGCACAGACCAGAAAGGCATTGTGATAAGCGTATCCCCGGTATAGTCAGGGGTTAATGGGAGTCATCCCCGTCCCCCCAGTATACGCCCAGAACCATGGACCCGGTACTTGTGGTTCGGACTGTCTCCAACCAGCCATAATGTTGTGAGAGTGAAATTATGTCTACGTCCAGCTTTGGTACATTAGAAGCAACTCTGAAACTTAACCTAAGCGTTTTTCGAAGCTACTTTTTGGCTAACTTCTTATAGGAAGGTCTAGGAGCTCTGAAAATGAACGTGCGCGTCTTTCACTCTTCCATAGGTACTTAGAAGAATTTTGTGATATTTTTTATTAAAATGTTGTATAAGGGTATATATATAAATATATTTTATGCACTATATATGAGCTGGCGATTTCTAAGTCTGTGGTTCCGAGAGGGGGTAACCAGGCTCACTTATAAAGGTCAAGCCACTTGGCTGCCAGAATGCCCTGCTTCAGCACAGACCAGTAAGGCATTGAGATACGCGTATCCCCGGTATAGTCAGGGGTTAATGGGAGTCGTCCCCGTCCCCCCAATATATGCCCAGAACCATGGACCCGGTATTTGTGGTTCGGACTGTCTCCAACCAGCCATAATGTTGTGAGAGTGAAATTATGTCTAAGTCCAGCTTCGGTACATTAGAAGCAACTCTGAAACTTAACCTAAGCGTTTTTCGAAGCTACTTTTTGGCTAACTTCTTATAGGAAGGTCTAGGAGCTCTCAAAATGAACGTGCGCGTCTTTCACTCTTCCCGAGGGACTTAGAAGAATTTTGTGATATTTTTTATTAAAATGGTGTATAAGGGTATATATTTAAATATATTTTATGCACTGTATATGAGCTGGCGATTTCTAAGTCTGTGGTTCCGAGAGGGGGTAACCAGGCTCACTAATAAAGGTCAAGCCACTTGGCTGCCAGAATGCCCTGCTTCAGCACAGACCAGAAAGGCATTGTGATAAGCGTATCCCCGGTATAGTCAGGGGTTAATGGGAGTCGTCCCCGTCCCCCCAGTATACGCCCAGAACCATGGACCCGGTACTTGTGGTTCGGACTGTCTCCAACCAGCCATAATGTTGTGAGAGTGAAATTATGTCTAAGGGCCTCATGCAGTAAGCCCCGATAAGGCTTTTTCGGCATTTTATAGCCGTTTTTTGCCCTCCTGATTCAGTAAGCCCCGATAAGTGGGAATTATCGGCAACTTTTCTTGCGAAAAAAATTTTTTCGCCACCCGGCTGCCGATAAGCCACTTATCGGGACTTTTTTTTCCCGCCTGAATTCAGTAAGCCCCGATCAGCTTTTTGGTGCTGATCGGCAGGCCAGATTGGAGATTTTATGGCCAATCCAGCCCGCCAACTAAAGTTGGCAACTTGCTGAAGGAGAAGCATCGGCAAGGGCGACACTTAGGAAAAATCAGCCCTTTTTCCTGCCTGTGATTGATGCCGGGGGTCTCCGGAGCTGATACCCGCACCGGAGCCCCCCGGCATGCATCCGAGGCAGGAAAAAAGGCATTTAAAAGCCACTTCATTACCTTAGCGGCTAACCGCTAAGGCAATGAAGGGGTTAACCCACCGTGCCAGCGTTATTGTGGGTAGCGGGGATGGGTGAGGGGGGTATTTGGCCCTGGGTGTGAGTTTAGGACTTGCGGGGGGGTTGCGAGGGCACTTAACCCCTTCACGACCGTAGCAGTTAATACCGCTACGGTCCTGAAGGGGTTAAGGCCTCCCGCTACCCACCCGCAAGCCCTAAACTACCACCGTTGGGGCTAATACCCCTTTCACCCACCCCCACTAGCCACAATATTAAAAAAATACACACCCCAGCCCCACAATAACTACATAAATAAATAATTATATTATATATATATATATATATATATATATATATATACCCAACAACACCTATACCCCCCTAACATACTGTATAGTAATTGGTACAATGACTATTATCCACAAAAGGATAATAGTGCAGTTGTCCATTTACAATACATACACAACAATAAAGACTTTAAATACATATAGCACTCACCCATGTCCCACTGCCACGATGAAGGCCATCCTCATCTTCATCCTGCCCATGCCCCATCCGCTTCTGCAAAACAAACACAAGAATTACAACATCCAAATTAATGTCCCCTAACCCCTTAATCACCATAGCGGTTATTAACCGCTACAGTTATTAAGGGGTTAAGCCACCATCACCCACATACCCTCCCCCACAAAGCCCCCCAACCACCCTCACCCAATACCCACAGGGGAGTCCTACCAAATACCCTTGGGCCTAATACCCCCTCCCCCAGCACATACAGTACAATAATGTGCCAAATAACTATTATCCACATAGGGATCATACATTATTTGGCCATTATTAAACACATTCAATAACGTTAAAATGTAAATAAAATTGTACTAACCTCATCAATAAGAAGTCTCCGTCGCCAGCATCATCCTTGGGGTCCGTTGCCAACATTAGAAATAACCACAACATTTCAATATCATTAACATAACACTGAACCCCTTAATCACCTTATCGGGTACTAACCTGAAAGGTAATTAAGGGGTGAAGCCATCCTGCAATGCCTACAACAGTTATGCATAACATCTTCAGTGAAATAAAAACCAATTGCCTAACCAAATTCCATTTAATCATTCAATCTGTAGGCTCACATGCCTCATAAAACATTGCATTTACAGTGTATACATGTAGCATAACATGTAAACTGCATGTACACGCTGCAAATCAATGTTAACAATACAATAATGCCACTCAAATCGCCATACATCACAAGAAGTATATTATTTAATACAATAAACTCACCATCAATGAATTACCACACATCAATTACATCCCTAAACAATTAAAATACCATCCATACCAATTACACAATGAACTAAAGCTATCCTAACAGAGAACCACTTCAAAACATAGAAAAAAGTACACCAACAAATACAATATACTAAAGCAAGGCTTTCCATATCCTATTGTACGGCCTGGAAGCCCAAAACTTACATCTGTCTAAAAATAAAATACATTTAGCACACATCAATGCATAGCCACAATGATTAACAATACAGAATTAGAAGCTTTAACAACACTATCATTTCTTACCCTGTATATATATCTGTACACATACATACAGACATACATACAGTGGGAAGAAATGATATGCATTATAAAAAATGAAAACATGAAAAAGCAACACAAAAAACAGTTACATTAAGTACATTTCTTTATTTAACTTACCATTACTTGCCCCCACCGACTCCCGTTGATCAGCTTACTCACGAACCAATCCACGACACCATCCACGACACCATCCAGGAACAAATCCACGACACCATCCAGGAACAAATCCACGACACCATCCAGGAACCAATCCAAGAACAAGTGCAGGAACCAATCCAGGAAGCAAGCCACGAAGAAATCCAAGAAACAATCCACGACACGATCCAGGAACAGGAACCCATAAAAGAAAAGAAAAAAACAAATTAAACATTAAAATAATAAAACATGACAATCAAGGGTTGTACTAGTTTTATTCTTAGTGAATCTGTATTACAATACCTTGTTCCGGGGTCTTCTTGACATCCGGTGCCACGCCCTGGTCTTCAATCTTCAGGAGGAGGTCTGTCCTCCTCGGCATCTGCCTTCAAAATGAGACGACATAGGCTTTTATAGGCCTATGACGTCACATTTGTCGTCATATGGTTCCCACGGCCCTGATTGGGCCGTGAAAACCATGTGTTTTGGCCGATGTAAAAAAATTGATGACGTCACTTAAAGGCAATGCCAGCACAGCCAATCAGAATGGCTTTGCTGCTATTGCCTTTAAGAAAACGTCATGAAATGACACATGGCCGGACTCACATGGTAAGCCAGCCAATCAGAGCGTGGGAACTCCATCCCTACTCTGATTGGTTCAAGTACCATGTGAGTCCGGCCATGTGTCATTTCATGACGTTTTCTTAAAGGCAATAGCAGCAAAGCCATTCTGATTGGCTGTGCTGGCATTGCCTTTAAGTGACGTCATCAATTTTTTTACATCGGCCAAAACACATGGTTTTCACGGCCCAATCAGGGCCGTGGGAACCATATGACGACAAATGTGACGTCATAGGCCTATAAAAGCCTATGTCGTCTCATTTTGAAGGCAGATGCCGAGGAGGACGGACCTCCTCCTGAAGATTGAAGACCAGGGCGTGGCACCGGATGTCAAGAAGACCCCGGAACAAGGTATTGTAATACAGATTCACTAAGAATAAAACTAGTACAACCCTTGATTGTCATGTTTTATTATTTTAATGTTTAATTTGTTTTTTTCTTTTCTTTTATGGGTTCCTGTTCCTGGATCGTGTCGTGGATTGTTTCTTGGATTTCTTCGTGGCTTGCTTCCTGGATTGGTTCCTGCACTTGTTCTTGGATTGGTTCCTGGATGGTGTCGTGGATTTGTTCCTGGATGGTGTCGTGGATTTGTTCCTGGATGGTGTCGTGGATGGTGTCGTGGATTGGTTCGTGAGTAAGCTGATCAACGGGAGTCGGTGGGGGCAAGTAATGGTAAGTTAAATAAAGAAATGTACTTAATGTAACTGTTTTTTGTGTTGCTTTTTCATGTTTTCATTTTTTATAATGCATATCATTTCTTCCCACTGTATGTATGTCTGTATGTATGTGTACAGATATATATACAGGGTAAGAAATGATAGTGTTGTTAAAGCTTCTAATTCTGTATTGTTAATCATTGTGGCTATGCATTGATGTGTGCTAAATGTATTTTATTTTTAGACAGATGTAAGTTTTGGGCTTCCAGGCCGTACAATAGGATATGGAAAGCCTTGCTTTAGTATATTGTATTTGTTGGTGTACTTTTTTCTATGTTTTGAAGTGGTTCTCTGTTAGGATAGCTTTAGTTCATTGTGTAATTGGTATGGATGGTATTTTAATTGTTTAGGGATGTAATTGATGTGTGGTAATTCATTGATGGTGAGTTTATTGTATTAAATAATATACTTCTTGTGATGTATGGCGATTTGAGTGGCATTATTGTATTGTTAACATTGATTTGCAGCGTGTACATGCAGTTTACATGTTATGCTACATGTATACACTGTAAATGCAATGTTTTATGAGGCATGTGAGCCTACAGATTGAATGATTAAATGGAATTTGGTTAGGCAATTGGTTTTTATTTCACTGAAGATGTTATGCATAACTGTTGTAGGCATTGCAGGATGGCTTCACCCCTTAATTACCTTTCAGGTTAGTACCCGATAAGGTGATTAAGGGGTTCAGTGTTATGTTAATGATATTGAAATGTTGTGGCTATTTCTAATGTTGGCAACGGACCCCAAGGATGATGCTGGCGACGGAGACTTCTTATTGATGAGGTTAGTACAATTTTATTTACATTTTAACGTTATTGAATGTGTTTAATAATGGCCAAATAATGTATGATCCCTATGTGGATAATAGTTATTTGGCACATTATTGTACTGTATGTGCTGGGGGAGGGGGTATTAGGCCCAAGGGTATTTGGTAGGACTCCCCTGTGGGTATTGGGTGAGGGTGGTTGGGGGGCTTTGTGGGGGAGGGTATGTGGGTGATGGTGGCTTAACCCCTTAATAACTGTAGCGGTTAATAACCGCTATGGTGATTAAGGGGTTAGGGGACATTAATTTGGATGTTGTAATTCTTGTGTTTGTTTTGCAGAAGCGGATGGGGCATGGGCAGGATGAAGATGAGGATGGCCTTCATCGTGGCAGTGGGACATGGGTGAGTGCTATATGTATTTAAAGTCTTTATTGTTGTGTAAGTATTGTAAATGGACAACTGCACTATTATCCATTTGTGGATAATAGTCATTCTGCCCATTACTATACTGTATGTTGTGTATTGCTGCTATGTTTATTGGGGGCATTTGTCCCCAATAAACATGCTACTATGCGTTAACCCCTTCATTGCCTTAGCGGCTATCCGCTATGGTAATGAAGCAGCATTAATGTATTTTAATAATATTGTGCGGAAGCAGGAGGCCCCCTGAGCTGAAGCGCATTTATTTGTGGCTCAGAGACCCCCTGCCTCCCGAGTTACAGGCCCCGGTTTGGGCCATCGGTTACAGTGTGGACGCCATGTTTATTGCGGGGACGCTATAAACATGGCGGCGACACTGCCACCCGATGACACATACCGGGGCCTGTAACTCGGGAAGCAGGGGGTCCCTGGTCCACAAAGCAATGCGGTTCAGCTCAGGGGACCCCCTGCTCACTGTACAGTATAATTAAAAAGACATTCATGCTGCTTCATTACCGTTGCACATAGCCGCCAAGGTAAGGAACGAGTCTTTATTGATGTGTGTGTGTTTTATTTATACTATACATGTGCAGAGGGTCTCCGGAGCAGAACAGCGTTGGTTTGAGGTCCGGGGACCCCCTGCCCCCCGAGATACAGGCCCCTTTATGGGGTGCCGGTATCCCTTTGGTTTGTTTACAGGCCGCGGTCACGTGATCGGGACCTTTAAACGCCGAGGGATACCGGCACCTCATAAAGGGGCCTGTATCTCGGGGGGCAGGGGGTCCCCGGACCTCAAACCAACGCGGTTCAGCTCCGAAGACCCCCTGCACATGTAGAGTATAAATAAAAGTTGTTTTTAAATACTTTTTTTGGTGCCGAAGTTTGCGCTGAGAGAGCGGCTTGTCTCTCTCAGCTGCAAACATCTATCGGCACCAAAGGCTTATCGGGAGCCTTATCGGGAGCCAGGCTGTATCGCCACAGCTCATCGGCAGCTTTGCTTTCGCAGTGCTTCAGCAGGGATCGGAAGGATTCGGCCCTTACTGAATACTGCGAGGGCAAATCGCCCAAAAAATACATTTTCGCAATTCGTGCCGAAAATTTTGTATCGGGGCTTACTGCATGAGGCCCTAAGTCCAGCTTTGGTACATTAGAAGCAACTCTCAAACTTAACCTAAGCGTTTTTCGAAGCTACTTTTTGGCTAACTTCTTATAGGAAGGTCTAGGAGCTCTGAAAATGAACGTGCGCATCTTTCTTTCTTCCCGTGGGACTTAGAAGAATTTTGTGATATTTTTTATTAAAATGGTGTATAAGGGTATATATTTAAATATATTTTATGCACTGTATATGAGCTGGCGATTTCTAAGTCTGTGGTTCCGAGAGGGGGTAACCAGACTCACTAATAAAGGTCAAGCCACTTGGCTGCCAGAATGCCCTGCTTCAGCACAGACCAGAAAGGCATTGTGATAAGCGTATCCCCGGTATAGTCAGGGGTTAATGGGAGTCGTCCCCGTCCCCCCAGTATACGCCCAGAACCATGGACCCGGTACTTGTGGTTCGGACTGTCTCCAACCAGCCATAATGTTGTGAGAGTGATATTATGTCTACGTCCAGCTTTGGTACATTAGAAGCAACTCTGAAACTTAACCTAAGCGTTTTTCGAAGCTACTTTTTGGCTAACTTCTTATAGGAAGGTCTAGGAGATCTGAAAATGAACGTGCGCGTCTTTCACTCTTCCATAGGTACTTAGAAGAATTTTGTGATATTTTTAATTAAAATGTTGTATAAGGGTATATATATAAATATATTTTATGCACTGTATATGAGCTGGCGATTTCTAAGTCTGTGGTTCCGAGAGGGGGTAACCAGGCTCACTTATAAAGGTCAAGCCACTTGGCTGCCAGAATGCCCTGCTTCAGCACAGACCAGTAAGGCATTGTGATACGCGTATCCCAGGTATAGTCAGGGGTTAATGGGAGTCGTCCCCGTCCCCCCAATATATGCCCAGAACCATGGACCCGGTATTTGTGGTTCGGACTGTCTCCAACCAGCCATAATGTTGTGAGAGTGAAATTATGTCTAAGTCCAGCTTCGGTACATTAGAAGCAACTCTGAAACTTAATCTAAGCGTTTTTCGAAGCTACTTTTTGGCTAACTTCTTATAGGAAGGTCTAGGAGCTCTAAAAATGAACGTGCGCGTCTTTCACTCTTCCCGAGGGACTTAGAAGAATTTTGTGATATTTTTTATTAAAATGGTGTATAAGGGTATATATTTAAATATATTTTATGCACTGTATATGAGCTGGCGATTTCTAAGTCTGTGGTTCCGAGAGGGGGTAACCAGGCTCACTAATAAAGGTCAAGCCACTTGGCTGCTAGAATGCCCTGCTTCAGCACAGACCAGAAAGGCATTGTGATAAGCGTATCCCCGGTATAGTCAGGGGTTAATGGGAGTCGTCCCCGTCCCCCCAGTATACGCCCAGAACCATGGACCCGGTACTTGTGGTTCGGACTGTCTCCAACCAGCCATAATGTTGTGAGAGTCAAATTATGTCTAAGTCCAGCTTTGGTACATTAGAAGCAACTCTGAAACTTAACCTAAGCGTTTTTCGAAGCTACTTTTTGGCTAACTTCTTATACAGTAGGAAGGTCTAGAAGCTCTGAAAATGAACGTGCGCATCTTTCACTCTTCCCGAGGGACTTAGAAGAATTTTGTGATATTTTTTATTAAAATTGTGTATAAGGGTATATATTTAAATATATTTTATGCACTGTATATGAGCTGGCGATTTCTAAGTCTGTGGTTCCGAGAGGGGGTAACCAGGCTCACTAATAAAGGTCAAGCCACTTGGCTGCCAGAATGCCCTGCTTCAGCACAGACCAGAAAGGCATTGTGATAAGCGTATCCCCGGTATAGTCAGGGGTTAATGGGAGTCGTCCCCGTCCCCCCAGTATACGCCCAGAACCATGGACCCGGTACTTGTGGTTCGGACTGTCTCCAACCAGCCATAATGTTGTGAGAGTGAAATTATGTCTACGTCCAGCTTTGGTACATTAGAAGCAACTCTGAAACTAACCTAAGCGTTTTTCGAAGCTACTTTTTGGCTAACTTCTTATAGGAAGGTCTAGGAGCTCAGAAAATGAACGTGCGCGTCTTTCACTCTTCCATAGGTACTTAGAAGAATTTTGTGATATTTTTTATTAAAATGTTGTATAAGGGTATATATATAAATATATTTTATGCACTGTATATGAGCTGGCGATTTCTAAGTCTGTGGTTCCGAGAGGGGGTAACCAGGCTCACTAATAAAGGTCAAGCCACTTGGCTGCTAGAATGCCCTGCTTCAGCACAGACCAGAAAGGCATTGTGATAAGCGTATCCCCGGTATAGTCAGGGGTTAATGGGAGTCGTCCCCGTCCCCCCAGTATACGCCCAGAACCATGGACCCGGTACTTGTGGTTCGGACTGTCTCCAACCAGCCATAATGTTGTGAGAGTGAAATTATGTCTAAGTCCAGCTTCGGTACATTAGAAGCAACTCTCAAACTTAACCTAAGCGTTTTTCGAAGCTACTTTTTGGCTAACTTCTTATAGGAAGGTCTAGGAGCTCTGAAAATGAACGTGCGCGTATTTCATTCTTCCCGAGGGACTTAGAAGAATTTTGTGATATTTTTTATTAAAATGGTGTATAAGGGTATATATTTAAATATATTTTATGCACTGTATATGAGCTGGCGATTTCTAAGTCTGTGGTTCCGAGAGGGGGTAACCAGGCTCACTAATAAAGGTCAAGCCACTTGGCTGCCAGAATGCCCTGCTTCAGCACAGACCAGAAAGGCATTGTGATAAGCGTATCCCCGGTATAGTCAGGGGTTAATGGGAGTCGTCCCCGTCCCCCCAGTATACACCCAGAACCATGGACCCGGTACTTGTGGTTCGGACTGTCTCCAACCAGCCATAATGTTGTGAGAGTGAAATTATGTCTACGTCCAGCTTTGGTACATTAGAAGCAACTCTGAAACTTAACCTAAGCGTTTTTCGAAGCTACTTTTTGGCTAACTTCTTATAGGAAGGTCTAGGAGCTCTGAAAATGAACGTGCGCGTCTTTCACTCTTCCATAGGTACTTAGAAGAATTTTGTGATATTTTTAATTAAAATGTTGTATAAGGGTATATATATAAATATATTTTATGCACTGTATATGAGCTGGCGATTTCTAAGTCTGTGGTTCCGAGAGGGGGTAACCAGGCTCACTTATAAAGGTCAAGCCACTTGGCTGCCAGAATGCCCTGCTTCAGCACAGACCAGTAAGGCATTGTGAAACGCGTATCCCAGGTATAGTCAGGGGTTAATGGGAGTCGTCCCCGTCCCCCCAATATATGCCCAGAACCATGGACCCGGTATTTGTGGTTCGGACTGTCTCCAACCAGCCATAATGTTGTGAGAGTGAAATTATGTCTAAGTCCAGCTTCGGTACATTAGAAGCAACTCTGAAACTTAACCTAAGCGTTTTTCGAAGCTACTTTTTGGCTAACTTCTTATAGGAAGTTCTAGGAGCTCTAAAAATGAACGTGCGCGTCTTTCACTCTTCCCGAGGGACTTAGAAGAATTTTGTGATATTTTTTATTAAAATGGTGTATAAGGGTATATATTTAAATATATTTTATGCACTGTATATGAGCTGGCGATTTCTAAGTCTGTGGTTCCGAGAGGGGGTAACCAGGCTCACTAATAAAGGTCAAGCCACTTGGCTGCCAGAATGCCCTGCTTCAGCACAGACCAGAAAGGCATTGTGATAAGCGTATCCCCGGTATAGTCAGGGGTTAATGGGAGTCGTCCCCGTCCCCCCAGTATACGCCCAGAACCATGGACCCGGTACTTGTGGTTCGGACTGTCTCCAACCAGCCATAATGTTGTGAGAGTGAAATTATGTCTAAGTCCAGCTTTGGTACATTAGAAGCAACTCTCAAACTTAACCTAAGCGTTTTTCGAAGCTACTTTTTGGCTAACTTCTTATAGGAAGGTCTAGGAGCTCTGAAAATGAACGTACGCATCTTTCACTCTTCCCGAGGGATTTAGAAGAATTTTGTGATATTTTTTATTAAAATGGTGTATAAGGGTATATATTTAAATATATTTTATGCACTGTATATGAGCTGGCGATTTCTAAGTCTGTGGTTCCGAGAGGGGGTAACCAGGCTCACTAATAAAGATCAAGCCACTTGGCTGCCAGAATGCCCTGCTTCAGCACAGACCAGAAAGGCATTGTGATAAGCGTATCCCCGGTATAGTCAGGGGTTAATGGGAGTCGTCCCCGTCCCCCCAGTATACGCCCAGAACCATGGACCCGGTACTTGTGGTTCGGACTGTCTCCAACCAGCCATAATGTTGTGAGAGTGAAATTATGTCTAAGTCCAGCTTTGGTACATTAGAAGCAACTCTGAAACTTAACCTAAGCGTTTTTCGAAGCTACTTTTTGGCTAACTTCTTATAGGAAGGTCTAGGAGCTCTGAAAGTGAACGTGCGCGTCTTTCACTCTTCCCGAGGGACTTAGAAGAATTTTGTGATATTTTTTATTAAAATGGTGTATAAGGGTATATATATAAATATATTTTATGCACTGTATATGAGCTGGGAGCTGGCGATTTCTAAGTCTGTGGTTCCGAGAGGGGGTAACCAGGCTCACCAATCAAGGTCAAGCCACTTGGCTGCCAGAATGCCCTGCTTCAGCACAGACCAGAAAGGCATTGTGATAAGCGTATCCCCGGTATAGTCAGGGGTTAATGGGAGTCGTCCCCGTCCCCCCAGTATACGCCCAGAACCATGGACCCGGTACTTGTGGTTCGGACTGTCTCCAACCAGCCATAATGTTGTGAGAGTGAAATTATGTCTAAGTCCAGCTTTGGTACATTAGAAGCAACTCTGAAACTTAACCTAAGCGTTTTTCGAAGCTACTTTTTGGCTAACTTCTTATAGGAAGGTCTAGGAGCTCTCAAAATGAACGTGCGCGTCTTTCACTCTTTCCGTGGGACTTAGAAGAATTTTGTGATATTTTTAATTAAAATGTTGTATAAGGGTATATATATAAATATATTTTATGCACTGTATATGAGCTGGCGATTTCTAAGTCTGTGGTTCCGAGAGGGGGTAACCAGGCTCACTTATAAAGGTCAAGCCACTTGGCTGCCAGAATGCCCTGCTTCAGCACAGACCAGTAAAGCATTGTGATACGCGTATCCCCGGTATAGTCAGGGGTTAATGGGAGTCGTCCCCGTCTCCCCGGTATATGCCCAGAACCATGGACCCGGTATTTGTGGTTCGGACTGTCTCCAACCAGCCATAATGTTGTGAGAGTGAAATTATGTCTAAGTCCAGCTTCGGTACATTAGAAGCAACATTCAAACTTAACCTAAGCGTTTTTCGAAGCTACTTTTTGGCTAACTTCTTATAGGAAGGTCTAGGAGCACTCAAAATGAACGTGCGCGTCTTTCATTCTTCCCGAGGGACTTAGAAGAATTTTGTGATATTTTTTATTAAAATGGTGTATAAGGGTATATATTTAAATATATTTTATGCACTGTATATGAGCTGGCGATTTCTAAGTCTGTGGTTCCGAGAGGGGGTAACCAGGCTCACTAATAAAGGTCAAGCCACTTGGCTGCCAGAATGCCCTGCTTCAGCACAGACCAGAAAGTCATTATGATAAGCGTATCCCCGGTATAGTCAGGGGTTAATGGGAGTCGTCCCCGTCCCCCCAGTATACGCCCAGAACCATGGACCCGGTACTTGTGGTTCGGACTGTCTCCAACCAGCCATAATGTTGTGAGAGTGAAATTATGTCTAAGTCCAGCTTTGGTACATTAGAAGCAACTCTGAAACTTAACCTAAGCGTTTTTCGAAGCTACTTTTTGGCTAACTTCTTATAGGAAGGTCTAGGAGCTCTGAAAATGAACGTGCGCATCTTTCACTCTTCCCGAGGTACTTAGAAGAATTTTGTGATATTTTTTATTAAAATGGTGTATAAGGGTATATATATAAATATATTTTATGCACTGTATATGAGCTGGAGATTTCTAAGCATGTGGTTCCGAGAGGGGGTAACCAGGCTCACTAATAAAGTTCAAGCCACTTGGCTGCCAGAATGCCCTGCTTCAGCACAGACCAGTAAGGCATTGTGATACGCGTATCCCCGGTATAGTCAGGGGTTAATGGGAGTCGTCCCCGTCCCCCCAGTATACGCCCAGAACCATGGACCCGGTACTTGTGGTTCGGACTGTCTCCAACCAGCCATAATGTTGTGAGAGTGAAATTATGTCTACGTCCAGCTTTGGTACATTAGAAGCAACTCTGAAACTTAACCTAAGCGTTTTTCGAAGCTACTTTTTGGCTAACTTCTTATAGGAAGGTCTAGGAGCTCTGAAAATGAACGTGCGCGTCTTTCACTCTTCCATAGGTACTTACAGTAGAATAATTTTGTGATATTTTTTATTAAAATGTTGTATAAGGGTATATATATAAATATATTTTATGCACTGTATATGAGCTGGCGATTTCTAAGTCTGTGGTTCCGAGAGGGGGTAACCAGGCTCACTTATAAAGGTCAAGCCACTTGGCTGCCAGAATGCCCTGCTTCAGCACAGACCAGTAAAGCATTGTGATACGCGTATCCCCGGTATAGTCAGGGGTTAATGGGAGTCGTCCCCGTCCCCCCAATATACAGTATGCCCAGAACCATGGACCCGGTATTTGTGGTTCGGACTGTCTCCAACCAGCCATAATGTTGTGAGAGTGAAATTATGTCTAAGTCCAGCTTCGGTACATTAGAAGCAACATTCAAACTTAACCTAAGCGTTTTTCGAAGCTACTTTTTGGCTAACTTCTTATAGGAAGGTCTAGGAGCTCTCAAAATGAACGTGCGCGTCTTTCATTCTTCCCGAGGGACTTAGAAGAATTTTGTGATATTTTTTATTAAAATGGTGTATAAGGGTATATATTTAAATATATTTTATGCACTGTATATGAGCTGGCGATTTCTAAGTCTGTGGTTCCGAGAGGGGGTAACCAGGCTCACTAATAAAGGTCAAGCCACTTGGCTGCCAGAATGCCCTGCTTCAGCACAGACCAGAAAGGCATTGTGATAAGCGTATCCCCGGTATAGTCAGGGGTTAATGGGAGTCGTCCCCGTCCCCCCAGTATACACCCAGAACCATGGACCCGGTACTTGTGGTTCGGACTGTCTCCAACCAGCCATAATGTTGTGAGAGTGAAATTATGTCTACGTCCAGCTTTGGTACATTAGAAGCAACTCTGAAACTTAACCTAAGCGTTTTTCGAAGCTACTTTTTGGCTAACTTCTTATAGGAAGGTTTAGGAGCTCTGAAAATGAACGTGCGCGTCTTTGACTCTTCCATAGGTACTTAGAAGAATTTTGTGATATTTTTAATTAAAATGTTGTATAAGGGTATATATATAAATATATTTTATGCACTGTATATGAGCTGGCGATTTCTAAGTCTGTGGTTCCGAGAGGGGGTAACCAGGCTCACTTATAAAGGTCAAGCCACTTGGCTGCCAGAATGCCCTGCTTCAGCACAGACCAGTAAGGCATTGTGAAACGCGTATCCCAGGTATAGTCAGGGGTTAATGGGAGTCGTCCCCGTCCCCCCAATATATGCCCAGAACCATGGACCCGGTATTTGTGGTTCGGACTGTCTCCAACCAGCCATAATGTTGTGAGAGTGAAATTATGTCTAAGTCCAGCTTCGGTACATTAGAAGCAACTCTGAAACTTAACCTAAGCGTTTTTCGAAGCTACTTTTTGGCTAACTTCTTATAGGAAGTTCTAGGAGCTCTAAAAATGAACGTGCGCGTCTTTCACTCTTCCCGAGGGACTTAGAAGAATTTTGTGATATTTTTTATTAAAATGGTGTATAAGGGTATATATTTAAATATATTTTATGCACTGTATATGAGCTGGCGATTTCTAAGTCTGTGGTTCCGAGAGGGGGTAACCAGGCTCACTAATAAAGGTCAAGCCACTTGGCTGCCAGAATGCCCTGCTTCAGCACAGACCAGAAAGGCATTGTGATAAGCGTATCCCCGGTATAGTCAGGGGTTAATGGGAGTCGTCCCCGTCCCCCCAGTATACGCCCAGAACCATGGACCCGGTACTTGTGGTTCGGACTGTCTCCAACCAGCCATAATGTTGTGAGAGTGAAATTATGTCTAAGTCCAGCTTTGGTACATTAGAAGCAACTCTGAAACTTAACCTAAGCGTTTTTCGAAGCTACTTTTTGGCTAACTTCTTATAGGAAGGTCTAGGAGCTCTGAAAATGAACGTGCGCATCTTTCACTCTTCCCGAGGTACTTAGAAGAATTTTGTGATATTTTTTATTAAAATGGTGTATAAGGGTATATATATAAATATATTTTATGCACTGTATATGAGCTGGAGATTTCTAAGCATGTGGTTCCGAGAGGGGGTAACCAGGCTCACTAATAAAGTTCAAGCCACTTGGCTGCCAGAATGCCCTGCTTCAGCACAGACCAGTAAGGCATTGTGATACGCGTATCCCCGGTATAGTCAGGGGTTAATGGGAGTCGTCCCCGTCCCCCCAGTATACGCCCAGAACCATGGACCCGGTACTTGTGGTTCGGACTGTCTCCAACCAGCCATAATGTTGTGAGAGTGAAATTATGTCTACGTCCAGCTTTGGTACATTAGAAGCAACTCTGAAACTTAACCTAAGCGTTTTTCGAAGCTACTTTTTGGCTAACTTCTTATAGGAAGGTCTAGGAGCTCTGAAAATGAACGTGCGCGTCTTTCACTCTTCCATAGGTACTTACAGTAGAATAATTTTGTGATATTTTTTATTAAAATGTTGTATAAGGGTATATATATAAATATATTTTATGCACTGTATATGAGCTGGCGATTTCTAAGTCTGTGGTTCCGAGAGGGGGTAACCAGGCTCACTTATAAAGGTCAAGCCACTTGGCTGCCAGAATGCCCTGCTTCAGCACAGACCAGTAAAGCATTGTGATACGCGTATCCCCGGTATAGTCAGGGGTTAATGGGAGTCGTCCCCGTCCCCCCAATATACAGTATGCCCAGAACCATGGACCCGGTATTTGTGGTTCGGACTGTCTCCAACCAGCCATAATGTTGTGAGAGTGAAATTATGTCTAAGTCCAGCTTCGGTACATTAGAAGCAACATTCAAACTTAACCTAAGCGTTTTTCGAAGCTACTTTTTGGCTAACTTCTTATAGGAAGGTCTAGGAGCTCTCAAAATGAACGTGCGCGTCTTTCATTCTTCCCGAGGGACTTAGAAGAATTTTGTGATATTTTTTATTAAAATGGTGTATAAGGGTATATATTTAAATATATTTTATGCACTGTATATGAGCTGGCGATTTCTAAGTCTGTGGTTCCGAGAGGGGGTAACCAGGCTCACTAATAAAGGTCAAGCCACTTGGCTGCCAGAATGCCCTGCTTCAGCACAGACCAGAAAGTCATTATGATAAGCGTATCCCCGGTATAGTCAGGGGTTAATGGGAGTCGTCCCCGTCCCCCCAGTATACGCCCAGAACCATGGACCCGGTACTTGTGGTTCGGACTGTCTCCAACCAGCCATAATGTTGTGAGAGTGAAATTATGTCTAAGTCCAGCTTTGGTACATTAGAAGCAACTCTGAAACTTAACCTAAGCGTTTTTCGAAGCTACTTTTTGGCTAACTTCTTATAGGAAGGTCTAGGAGCTCTGAAAATGAACGTGCGCGTATTTCATTCTTCCCGAGGGACTTAGAAGAATTTTGTGATATTTTTTATTAAAATGGTGTATAAGGGTATATATTTAAATATATTTTATGCACTGTATATGAGCTGGCGATTTCTAAGTCTGTGGTTCCGAGAGGGGGTAACCAGGCTCACTAATAAAGGTCAAGCCACTTGGCTGCCAGAATGCCCTGCTTCAGCACAGACCAGAAAGGCATTGTGATAAGCGTATCCCCGGTATAGTCAGGGGTTAATGGGAGTCGTCCCCGTCCCCCCAGTATACACCCAGAACCATGGACCCGGTACTTGTGGTTCGGACTGTCTCCAACCAGCCATAATGTTGTGAGAGTGAAATTATGTCTACGTCCAGCTTTGGTACATTAGAAGCAACTCTGAAACTTAACCTAAGCGTTTTTCGAAGCTACTTTTTGGCTAACTTCTTATAGGAAGGTCTAGGAGCTCTGAAAATGAACGTGCGCGTCTTTCACTCTTCCATAGGTACTTAGAAGAATTTTGTGATATTTTTAATTAAAATGTTGTATAAGGGTATATATATAAATATATTTTATGCACTGTATATGAGCTGGCGATTTCTAAGTCTGTGGTTCCGAGAGGGGGTAACCAGGCTCACTTATAAAGGTCAAGCCACTTGGCTGCCAGAATGCCCTGCTTCAGCACAGACCAGTAAGGCATTGTGAAACGCGTATCCCAGGTATAGTCAGGGGTTAATGGGAGTCGTCCCCGTCCCCCCAATATATGCCCAGAACCATGGACCCGGTATTTGTGGTTCGGACTGTCTCCAACCAGCCATAATGTTGTGAGAGTGAAATTATGTCTAAGTCCAGCTTCGGTACATTAGAAGCAACTCTGAAACTTAACCTAAGCGTTTTTCGAAGCTACTTTTTGGCTAACTTCTTATAGGAAGTTCTAGGAGCTCTAAAAATGAACGTGCGCGTCTTTCACTCTTCCCGAGGGACTTAGAAGAATTTTGTGATATTTTTTATTAAAATGGTGTATAAGGGTATATATTTAAATATATTTTATGCACTGTATATGAGCTGGCGATTTCTAAGTCTGTGGTTCCGAGAGGGGGTAACCAGGCTCACTAATAAAGGTCAAGCCACTTGGCTGCCAGAATGCCCTGCTTCAGCACAGACCAGAAAGGCATTGTGATAAGCGTATCCCCGGTATAGTCAGGGGTTAATGGGAGTCGTCCCCGTCCCCCCAGTATACGCCCAGAACCATGGACCCGGTACTTGTGGTTCGGACTGTCTCCAACCAGCCATAATGTTGTGAGAGTGAAATTATGTCTAAGTCCAGCTTTGGTACATTAGAAGCAACTCTGAAACTTAACCTAAGCGTTTTTCGAAGCTACTTTTTGGCTAACTTCTTATAGGAAGGTCTAGGAGCTCTCAAAATGAACGTGCGCGTCTTTCACTCTTTCCGAGGGACTTAGAAGAATTTTGTGATATTTTTTATTAAAATGTTGTATAAGGGTATATATATAAATATATTTTATGCACTGTATATGAGCTGGCGATTTCTAAGTCTGTGGTTCCGAGAGGGGGTAACCAGGCTCACTTATAAAGGTCAAGCCACTTGGCTGCCAGAATGCCCTGCTTCAGCACAGACCAGTAAAGCATTGTGATACGCGTATCCCCGGTATAGTCAGGGGTTAATGGGAGTCGTCCCCGTCTCCCCGGTATATGCCCAGAACCATGGACCCGGTATTTGTGGTTCGGACTGTCTCCAACCAGCCATAATGTTGTGAGAGTGAAATTATGTCTAAGTCCAGCTTCGGTACATTAGAAGCAACATTCAAACTTAACCTAAGCGTTTTTCGAAGCTACTTTTTGGCTAACTTCTTATAGGAAGGTCTAGGAGCTCTCAAAATGAACGTGCGCGTCTTTCATTCTTCCCGAGGGACTTAGAAGAATTTTGTGATATTTTTTATTAAAATGGTGTATAAGGGTATATATTTAAATATATTTTATGCACTGTATATGAGCTGGCGATTTCTAAGTCTGTGGTTCCGAGAGGGGGTAACCAGGCTCACTAATAAAGGTCAAGCCACTTGGCTGCCAGAATGCCCTGCTTCAGCACAGACCAGAAAGGCATTGTGATAAGCGTATCCCCGGTATAGTCAGGGGTTAATGGGAGTCGTCCCCGTCCCCCCAGTATACACCCAGAACCATGGACCCGGTACTTGTGGTTCGGACTGTCTCCAACCAGCCATAATGTTGTGAGAGTGAAATTATGTCTACGTCCAGCTTTGGTACATTAGAAGCAACTCTGAAACTTAACCTAAGCGTTTTTCGAAGCTACTTTTTGGCTAACTTCTTATAGGAAGGTCTAGGAGCTCTGAAAATGAACGTGCGCGTCTTTCACTCTTCCATAGGTACTTAGAAGAATTTTGTGATATTTTTAATTAAAATGTTGTATAAGGGTATATATATAAATATATTTTATGCACTGTATATGAGCTGGCGATTTCTAAGTCTGTGGTTCCGAGAGGGGGTAACCAGGCTCACTTATAAAGGTCAAGCCACTTGGCTGCCAGAATGCCCTGCTTCAGCACAGACCAGTAAGGCATTGTGAAACGCGTATCCCAGGTATAGTCAGGGGTTAATGGGAGTCGTCCCCGTCCCCCCAATATATGCCCAGAACCATGGACCCGGTATTTGTGGTTCGGACTGTCTCCAACCAGCCATAATGTTGTGAGAGTGAAATTATGTCTAAGTCCAGCTTCGGTACATTAGAAGCAACTCTGAAACTTAACCTAAGCGTTTTTCGAAGCTACTTTTTGGCTAACTTCTTATAGGAAGTTCTAGGAGCTCTAAAAATGAACGTGCGCGTCTTTCACTCTTCCCGAGGGACTTAGAAGAATTTTGTGATATTTTTTATTAAAATGGTGTATAAGGGTATATATTTAAATATATTTTATGCACTGTATATGAGCTGGCGATTTCTAAGTCTGTGGTTCCGAGAGGGGGTAACCAGGCTCACTAATAAAGGTCAAGCCACTTGGCTGCCAGAATGCCCTGCTTCAGCACAGACCAGAAAGGCATTGTGATAAGCGTATCCCCGGTATAGTCAGGGGTTAATGGGAGTCGTCCCCGTCCCCCCAGTATACGCCCAGAACCATGGACCCGGTACTTGTGGTTCGGACTGTCTCCAACCAGCCATAATGTTGTGAGAGTGAAATTATGTCTAAGTCCAGCTTTGGTACATTAGAAGCAACTCTGAAACTTAACCTAAGCGTTTTTCGAAGCTACTTTTTGGCTAACTTCTTATAGGAAGGTCTAGGAGCTCTCAAAATGAACGTGCGCGTCTTTCACTCTTTCCGAGGGACTTAGAAGAATTTTGTGATATTTTTTATTAAAATGTTGTATAAGGGTATATATATAAATATATTTTATGCACTGTATATGAGCTGGCGATTTCTAAGTCTGTGGTTCCGAGAGGGGGTAACCAGGCTCACTTATAAAGGTCAAGCCACTTGGCTGCCAGAATGCCCTGCTTCAGCACAGACCAGTAAAGCATTGTGATACGCGTATCCCCGGTATAGTCAGGGGTTAATGGGAGTCGTCCCCGTCTCCCCGGTATATGCCCAGAACCATGGACCCGGTATTTGTGGTTCGGACTGTCTCCAACCAGCCATAATGTTGTGAGAGTGAAATTATGTCTAAGTCCAGCTTCGGTACATTAGAAGCAACATTCAAACTTAACCTAAGCGTTTTTCGAAGCTACTTTTTGGCTAACTTCTTATAGGAAGGTCTAGGAGCTCTCAAAATGAACGTGCGCGTCTTTCATTCTTCCCGAGGGACTTAGAAGAATTTTGTGATATTTTTTATTAAAATGGTGTATAAGGGTATATATTTAAATATATTTTATGCACTGTATATGAGCTGGCGATTTCTAAGTCTGTGGTTCCGAGAGGGGGTAACCAGGCTCACTAATAAAGGTCAAGCCACTTGGCTGCCAGAATGCCCTGCTTCAGCACAGACCAGAAAGTCATTATGATAAGCGTATCCCCGGTATAGTCAGGGGTTAATGGGAGTCGTCCCCGTCCCCCCAGTATACGCCCAGAACCATGGACCCGGTACTTGTGGTTCGGACTGTCTCCAACCAGCCATAATGTTGTGAGAGTGAAATTATGTCTAAGTCCAGCTTTGGTACATTAGAAGCAACTCTGAAACTTAACCTAAGCGTTTTTCGAAGCTACTTTTTGGCTAACTTCTTATAGGAAGGTCTAGGAGCTCTGAAAATGAACGTGCGCATCTTTCACTCTTCCCGAGGTACTTAGAAGAATTTTGTGATATTTTTTATTAAAATGGTGTATAAGGGTATATATATAAATATATTTTATGCACTGTATATGAGCTGGAGATTTCTAAGCATGTGGTTCCGAGAGGGGGTAACCAGGCTCACTAATAAAGTTCAAGCCACTTGGCTGCCAGAATGCCCTGCTTCAGCACAGACCAGTAAGGCATTGTGATACGCGTATCCCCGGTATAGTCAGGGGTTAATGGGAGTCGTCCCCGTCCCCCCAGTATACGCCCAGAACCATGGACCCGGTACTTGTGGTTCGGACTGTCTCCAACCAGCCATAATGTTGTGAGAGTGAAATTATGTCTACGTCCAGCTTTGGTACATTAGAAGCAACTCTGAAACTTAACCTAAGCGTTTTTCGAAGCTACTTTTTGGCTAACTTCTTATAGGAAGGTCTAGGAGCTCTGAAAATGAACGTGCGCGTCTTTCACTCTTCCATAGGTACTTACAGTAGAATAATTTTGTGATATTTTTTATTAAAATGTTGTATAAGGGTATATATATAAATATATTTTATGCACTGTATATGAGCTGGCGATTTCTAAGTCTGTGGTTCCGAGAGGGGGTAACCAGGCTCACTTATAAAGGTCAAGCCACTTGGCTGCCAGAATGCCCTGCTTCAGCACAGACCAGTAAAGCATTGTGATACGCGTATCCCCGGTATAGTCAGGGGTTAATGGGAGTCGTCCCCGTCCCCCCAATATACAGTATGCCCAGAACCATGGACCCGGTATTTGTGGTTCGGACTGTCTCCAACCAGCCATAATGTTGTGAGAGTGAAATTATGTCTATGTCCAGCTTCGGTACATTAGAAGCAACATTCAAACTTAACCTAAGCGTTTTTCGAAGCTACTTTTTGGCTAACTTCTTATAGGAAGGTCTAGGAGCTCTCAAAATGAACGTGCGCGTCTTTCATTCTTCCCGAGGGACTTAGAAGAATTTTGTGATATTTTTTATTAAAATGGTGTATAAGGGTATATATTTAAATATATTTTATGCACTGTATATGAGCTGGCGATTTCTAAGTCTGTGGTTCCGAGAGGGGGTAACCAGGCTCACTAATAAAGGTCAAGCCACTTGGCTGCCAGAATGCCCTGCTTCAGCACAGACCAGAAAGTCATTATGATAAGCGTATCCCCGGTATAGTCAGGGGTTAATGGGAGTCGTCCCCGTCCCCCCAGTATACGCCCAGAACCATGGACCCGGTACTTGTGGTTCGGACTGTCTCCAACCAGCCATAATGTTGTGAGAGTGAAATTATGTCTAAGTCCAGCTTTGGTACATTAGAAGCAACTCTGAAACTTAACCTAAGCGTTTTTCGAAGCTACTTTTTGGCTAACTTCTTATAGGAAGGTCTAGGAGCTCTCAAAATGAACGTGCGCGTCTTTCACTCTTTCCGAGGGACTTAGAAGAATTTTGTGATATTTTTTATTAAAATGTTGTATAAGGGTATATATATAAATATATTTTATGCACTGTATATGAGCTGGCGATTTCTAAGTCTGTGGTTCCGAGAGGGGGTAACCAGGCTCACTTATAAAGGTCAAGCCACTTGGCTGCCAGAATGCCCTGCTTCAGCACAGATCAGTAAAGCATTGTGATACGCGTATCCCCGGTATAGTCAGGGGTTAATGGGAGTCGTCCCCGTCTCCCCGGTATATGCCCAGAACCATGGACCCGGTATTTGTGGTTCGGACTGTCTCCAACCAGCCATAATGTTGTGAGAGTGAAATTATGTCTAAGTCCAGCTTCGGTACATTAGAAGCAACATTCAAACTTAACCTAAGCGTTTTTCGAAGCTACTTTTTGGCTAACTTCTTATAGGAAGGTCTAGGAGCTCTCAAAATGAACGTGCGCGTCTTTCATTCTTCCCGAGGGACTTAGAAGAATTTTGTGATATTTTTTATTAAAATGGTGTATAAGGGTATATATTTAAATATATTTTATGCACTGTATATGAGCTGGCGATTTCTAAGTCTGTGGTTCCGAGAGGGGGTAACCAGGCTCACTAATAAAGTTCAAGCCACTTGGCTGCCAGAATGCCCTGCTTCAGCACAGACCAGTAAGGCATTGTGATACGCGTATCCCCGGTATAGTCAGGGGTTAATGGGAGTCGTCCCCGTCCCCCCAGTATACGCCCAGAACCATGGACCCGGTACTTGTGGTTCGGACTGTCTCCAACCAGCCATAATGTTGTGAGAGTGAAATTATGTCTACGTCCAGCTTTGGTACATTAGAAGCAACTCTGAAACTTAACCTAAGCGTTTTTCGAAGCTACTTTTTGGCTAACTTCTTATAGGAAGGTCTAGGAGCTCTGAAAATGAACGTGCGCGTCTTTCACTCTTCCATAGGTACTTACAGTAGAATAATTTTGTGATATTTTTTATTAAAATGTTGTATAAGGGTATATATATAAATATATTTTATGCACTGTATATGAGCTGGCGATTTCTAAGTCTGTGGTTCCGAGAGGGGGTAACCAGGCTCACTTATAAAGGTCAAGCCACTTGGCTGCCAGAATGCCCTGCTTCAGCACAGACCAGTAAAGCATTGTGATACGCGTATCCCCGGTATAGTCAGGGGTTAATGGGAGTCGTCCCCGTCCCCCCAATATACAGTATGCCCAGAACCATGGACCCGGTATTTGTGGTTCGGACTGTCTCCAACCAGCCATAATGTTGTGAGAGTGAAATTATGTCTAAGTCCAGCTTCGGTACATTAGAAGCAACATTCAAACTTAACCTAAGCGTTTTTCGAAGCTACTTTTTGGCTAACTTCTTATAGGAAGGTCTAGGAGCTCTCAAAATGAACGTGCGCGTCTTTCATTCTTCCCGAGGGACTTAGAAGAATTTTGTGATATTTTTTATTAAAATGGTGTATAAGGGTATATATTTAAATATATTTTATGCACTGTATATGAGCTGGCGATTTCTAAGTCTGTGGTTCCGAGAGGGGGTAACCAGGCTCACTAATAAAGGTCAAGCCACTTGGCTGCCAGAATGCCCTGCTTCAGCACAGACCAGAAAGTCATTATGATAAGCGTATCCCCGGTATAGTCAGGGGTTAATGGGAGTCGTCCCCGTCCCCCCAGTATACGCCCAGAACCATGGACCCGGTACTTGTGGTTCAGACTGTCTCCAACCAGCCATAATGTTGTGAGAGTGAAATTATGTCTAAGTCCAGCTTTGGTACATTAGAAGCAACTCTGAAACTTAACCTAAGCGTTTTTCGAAGCTACTTTTTGGCTAACTTCTTATAGGAAGGTCTAGGAGCTCTCAAAATGAACGTGCGCGTCTTTCACTCTTTCCGAGGGACTTAGAAGAATTTTGTGATATTTTTTATTAAAATGTTGTATAAGGGTATATATATAAATATATTTTATGCACTGTATATGAGCTGGCGATTTCTAAGTCTGTGGTTCCGAGAGGGGGTAACCAGGCTCACTTATAAAGGTCAAGCCACTTGGCTGCCAGAATGCCCTGCTTCAGCACAGACCAGTAAAGCATTGTGATACGCGTATCCCCGGTATAGTCAGGGGTTAATGGGAGTCGTCCCCGTCTCCCCGGTATATGCCCAGAACCATGGACCCGGTATTTGTGGTTCGGACTGTCTCCAACCAGCCATAATGTTGTGAGAGTGAAATTATGTCTAAGTCCAGCTTCGGTACATTAGAAGCAACATTCAAACTTAACCTAAGCGTTTTTCGAAGCTACTTTTTGGCTAACTTCTTATAGGAAGGTCTAGGAGCTCTCAAAATGAACGTGCGCGTCTTTCATTCTTCCCGAGGGACTTAGAAGAATTTTGTGATATTTTTTATTAAAATGGTGTATAAGGGTATATATTTAAATATATTTTATGCACTGTATATGAGCTGGCGATTTCTAAGTCTGTGGTTCCGAGAGGGGGTAACCAGGCTCACTAATAAAGGTCAAGCCACTTGGCTGCCAGAATGCCCTGCTTCAGCACAGACCAGAAAGTCATTATGATAAGCGTATCCCCGGTATAGTCAGGGGTTAATGGGAGTCGTCCCCGTCCCCCCAGTATACGCCCAGAACCATGGACCCGGTACTTGTGGTTCGGACTGTCTCCAACCAGCCATAATGTTGTGAGAGTGAAATTATGTCTAAGTCCAGCTTTGGTACATTAGAAGCAACTCTGAAACTTAACCTAAGCGTTTTTCGAAGCTACTTTTTGGCTAACTTCTTATAGGAAGGTCTAGGAGCTCTGAAAATGAACGTGCGCATCTTTCACTCTTCCCGAGGTACTTAGAAGAATTTTGTGATATTTTTTATTAAAATGGTGTATAAGGGTATATATATAAATATATTTTATGCACTGTATATGAGCTGGAGATTTCTAAGCATGTGGTTCCGAGAGGGGGTAACCAGGCTCACTAATAAAGTTCAAGCCACTTGGCTGCCAGAATGCCCTGCTTCAGCACAGACCAGTAAGGCATTGTGATACGCGTATCCCCGGTATAGTCAGGGGTTAATGGGAGTCGTCCCCGTCCCCCCAGTATACGCCCAGAACCATGGACCCGGTACTTGTGGTTCGGACTGTCTCCAACCAGCCATAATGTTGTGAGAGTGAAATTATGTCTACGTCCAGCTTTGGTACATTAGAAGCAACTCTGAAACTTAACCTAAGCGTTTTTCGAAGCTACTTTTTGGCTAACTTCTTATAGGAAGGTCTAGGAGCTCTGAAAATGAACGTGCGCGTCTTTCACTCTTCCATAGGTACTTACAGTAGAATAATTTTGTGATATTTTTTATTAAAATGTTGTATAAGGGTATATATATAAATATATTTTATGCACTGTATATGAGCTGGCGATTTCTAAGTCTGTGGTTCCGAGAGGGGGTAACCAGGCTCACTTATAAAGGTCAAGCCACTTGGCTGCCAGAATGCCCTGCTTCAGCACAGACCAGTAAAGCATTGTGATACGTGTATCCCCGGTATAGTCAGGGGTTAATGGGAGTCGTCCCCGTCCCCCCAATATACAGTATGCCCAGAACCATGGACCCGGTATTTGTGGTTCGGACTGTCTCCAACCAGCCATAATGTTGTGAGAGTGAAATTATGTCTAAGTCAAGCTTCGGTACATTAGAAGCAACTCTGAAACTTAACCTAAGCATTTTTTGAAGCTACTTTTTGGCTAACTTCTTATAGGAAGGTCTAGGAGCTCTCAAAATGAACGTGCGCGTCTTTCACTCTTTCCGAGGGACTTAGAAGAATTTTGTGATATTTTTTATTAAAATGGTGTATAAGGGTATATATATAAATATATTTTATGCACTGTATATGAGCTGGAGATTTCTAAGCATGTGGTTCCGAGAGGGGGTAACCAGGCTCACTAATAAAGTTCAAGCCACTTGGCTGCCAGAATGCCCTGCTTCAGCACAGACCAGTAAGGCATTGTGATACGCGTATCCCCGGTATAGTCAGGGGTTAATGGGAGACGTCCCCGTCTCCCCGGTATATGCCCAGAACCATGGACCCGGTATTTGTGGTTCGGACTGTCTCCAACCAGCCATAATGTTGTGAGAGTGAAATTATGTCTAAGTCCAGCTTCGGTACATTAGAAGCAACATTCAAACTTAACCTAAGCGTTTTTCGAAGCTACTTTTTGGCTAACTTCTTATAGGAAGGTCTAGGAGCTCTCAAAATGAACGTGCGCGTCTTTCATTCTTCCCGAGGGACTTAGAAGAATTTTGTGATATTTTTTATTAAAATGGTGTATAAGGGTATATATTTAAATATATTTTATGCACTGTATATGAGCTGGCGATTTCTAAGTCTGTGGTTCCGAGAGGGGGTAACCAGGCTCACTAATAAAGGTCAAGCCACTTGGCTGCCAGAATGCCCTGCTTCAGCACAGACCAGAAAGGCATTGTGATAAGCGTATCCCCGGTATAGTCAGGGGTTAATGGGAGTCGTCCCCGTCCCCCCAGTATACGCCCAGAACCATGGACCCGGTACTTGTGGTTCGGACTGTCTCCAACCAGCCATAATGTTGTGAGAGTGAAATAATGTCTAAGTCCAGCTTTGGTACATTAGAAGCAACTCTGAAACTTAACCTAAGCGTTTTTCGAAGCTACTTTTTGGCTAACTTCTTATAGGAAGGTCTAGGAGCTCTGAAAATGAACGTGCGCATCTTTCACTCTTCCCGAGGTACTTAGAAGAATTTTGTGATATTTTTTATTAAAATGGTGTATAAGGGTATATATATAAATATATTTTATGCACTGTATATGAGCTGGAGATTTCTAAGCATGTGGTTCCGAGAGGGGGTAACCAGGCTCACTAATAAAGTTCAAGCCACTTGGCTGCCAGAATGCCCTGCTTCAGCACAGACCAGTAAGGCATTGTGATACGCGTATCCCCGGTATAGTCAGGGGTTAATGGGAGTCATCCCCGTCTCCCCGGTATATGCCCAGAACCATGGACCCGGTATTTGTTTTTCGTACTGTCTCCAACCAGCCATAATGTTGTGAGAGTGAAATTATGTCTAAGTCCAGCTTCGGTACATTAGAAGCAACATTCAAACTTAACCTAAGCGTTTTTCGAAGCTACTTTTTGGCTAACTTCTTATAGGAAGGTCTAGGAGCTCTCAAAATGAACGTGCGCGTCTTTCATTCTTCCCGAGGGACTTAGAAGAATTTTGTGATATTTTTTATTAAAATGGTGTATAAGGGTATATATTTAAATATATTTTATGCACTGTATATGAGCTGGCGATTTCTAAGTCTGTGGTTCCGAGAGGGGGTAACCAGGCTCACTAATAAAGGTCAAGCCACTTGCTGCCAGAATGCCCTGCTTCAGCACAGACCAGAAAGGCATTGTGATAAGCGTATCCCCGGTATAGTCAGGGGTTAATGGGAGTCGTCCCCGTCCCCCCAGTATACGCCCAGAACCATGGACCCGGTACTTGTGGTTCGGACTGTCTCCAACCAGCCATAATGTTGTGAGAGTGAAATTATGTCTACGTCCAGCTTTGGTACATTAGAAGCAACTCTGAAACTTAACCTAAGCGTTTTTCGAAGCTACTTTTTGGCTAACTTCTTATAGGAAGGTCTAGGAGCTCTGAAAATGAACGTGCGCGTCTTTCACTCTTCCATAGGTACTTACAGTAGAAGAATTTTGTGATATTTTTTATTAAAATGTTGTATAAGGGTATATATATAAATATATTTTATGCACTGTATATGAGCTGGCGATTTCTAAGTCTGTGGTTCCGAGAGGGGGTAACCAGGCTCACTAATAAAGTTCAAGCCACTTGGCTGCCAGAATGCCCTGCTTCAGCACAGACCAGTAAGGCATTGTGATACGCGTATCCCCGGTATAGTCAGGGGTTAATGGGAGTCGTCCCCGTCCCCCCAATATACAGTATGCCCAGAACCATGGACCCGGTATTTGTGGTTCGGACTGTCTCCAACCAGCCATAATGTTGTGAGAGTGAAATTATGTCTAAGTCAAGCTTCGGTACATTAGAAGCAACTCTGAAAATTAACCTAAGCATTTTTCGAAGCTACTTTTTGGCTAACTTCTTATAGGAAGGTCTAGGAGCTCTCAAAATGAACGTGCGCGTCTTTCACTCTTCCCGAGGGACAGAAGAATTTTGTGATATTTTTTATTAAAATGGTGTATAAGGGTATATATTTAAATATATTTTATGCACTGTATATGAGCTGGCGATTTCTAAGTCTGTGGTTCCGAGAGGGGGTAACCAGGCTCACTAATAAAGGTCAAGCCACTTGGCTGCCAGAATGCCCTGCTTCAGCACAGACCAGAAAGGCATTGTGATAAGCGTATCCCCGGTATAGTCAGGGGTTAATGGGAGTCGTCCCCGTCCCCCCAGTATACGCCCAGAACCATGGACCCGGTACTTGTGGTTCGGACTGTCTCCAACCAGCCATAATGTTGTGAGAGTGAAATTATGTCTAAGTCCAGCTTTGGTACATTAGAAGCAACTCTCAAACTTAACCTAAGCGTTTTTCGAAGCTACTTTTTGGCTAACTTCTTATAGGAAGGTCTAGGAGCTCTGAAAATGAACGTGCGCATCTTTCACTCTTCCCGAGGGACTTAGAAGAATTTTGTGATATTTTTTATTAAAATGGTGTATAAGGGTATATATTTAAATATATTTTATGCACTGTATATGAGCTGGCGATTTCTAAGTCTGTGGTTCCGAGAGGGGGTAACCAGGCTCACTAATAAAGGTCAAGCCACTTGGCTGCCAGAATGCCCTGCTTCAGCACAGACCAGAAAGGCATTATGATAAGCGTATCCCCGGTATAGTCAGGGGTTAATGGGAGTCGTCCCCGTCATCCCAGTATACGCCCAGAACCATGGACCCGGTACTTGTGGTTCGGACTGTCTCCAACCAGCCATAATGTTGTGAGAGTGAAATTATGTCTAAGTCCAGCTTTGATACATTAGAAGCAACTCTGAAACTTAACCTAAGCGTTTTTCGAAGCTACTTTTTGGCTAACTTCTTATAGGAAGGTCTAGGAGCTCTGAAAATGAATGTGCGCATCTTTCACTCTTCCCGAGGTACTTAGAAGAATTTTGTGATATTTTTTATTAAAATGGTGTATAAGGGTATATATATAAATATATTTTATGCACTGTATATGAGCTGGAGATTTCTAAGCATGTGGTTCCGAGAGGGGGTAACCAGGCTCACTAATAAAGTTCAAGCCACTTGGCTGCCAGAATGCCCTGCTTCAGCACAGACCAGTAAGGCATTGTGATACGCGTATCCCCAGTATAGTCAGGGGTTAATGGGAGTCGTCCCCGTTTCCCCGGTATATGCCCAGAACCATGGACCCGGTATTTGTGGTTCGGACTGTCTCCAACCAGCCATAATGTTGTGAGAGTGAAATTATGTCTAAGTCCAGCTTCGGTACATTAGAAGCAACATTCAAACTTAACCTAAGCGTTTTTCGAAGCTACTTTTTGGCTAACTTCTTATAGGAAGGTCTAGGAGCTCTCAAAATGAACGTGCGCATCCTTCATTCTTCCCGAGGGACTTAGAAGAATTTTGTGATATTTTTTATTAAAATGGTGTATAAGGGTATATATTTAAATATATTTTATGCACTGTATATGAGCTGGCGATTTCTAAGTCTGTGGTTCCGAGAGGGGGTAACCAGGCTCACTAATAAAGGTCAAGCCACTTGGCTGCCAGAATGCCCTGCTTCAGCACAGACCAGAAAGGCATTGTGATAAGCGTATCCCCGGTATAGTCAGGGGTTAATGGGAGTCGTCCCCGTCCCCCCAGTATACGCCCAGAACCATGGACCCGGTACTTGTGGTTCGGACTGTCTCCAACTAGCCATAATGTTGTGAGAGTGAAATTATGTCTACGTCCAGCTTTGGTACATTAGAAGCAACTCTGAAACTTAACCTAAGCGTTTTTCGAAGCTACTTTTTGGCTAACTTCTTATAGGAAGGTCTAGGAGCTCTGAAAATGAACGTGCGCGTCTTTCACTCTTCCATAGGTACTTAGAAGAATTTTGTGATATTTTTTATTAAAATGTTATATAAGGGTTTACTGTATATATAAATATATTTTATGCAGTGTATATGAGCTGGCGATTTCTAAGTCTGTGGTTCCGAGAGGGGGTAACCAGGCTCACTTATAAAGGTCAAGCCACTTGGCTGCCAGAATGCCCTGCTTCAGCACAGACCAGTAAGGCATTGTGATACGCGTATCCCCGGTATAGTCAGGGATTAATGGGAGTCGTCCCCGTCCCCCCAATATATGCCCAGAACCATGGACCCGGTATTTGTGGTTCGGACTGTCTCCAACCAGCCATAATGTTGTGAGAGTGAAATTATGTCTAAGTCCAGCTTCGGTACATTAGAAGCAACTCTGAAACTTAACCTAAGCGTTTTTCGAAGCTACTTTTTGGCTAACTTCTTATAGGAAGGTCTAGGAGCTCTGAAAGTGAACGTGCGCGTCTTTCACTCTTCCCGAGGGACTTAGAAGAATTTTGTGATATTTTTTATTAAAATGGTGTATAAGGGTATATATATAAATATATTTTATGCACTGTATATGAGCTGGGAGCTGGCGATTTCTAAGTCTGTGGTTCCGAGAGGGGGTAACCAGGCTCACCAATAAAGGTCAAGCCACTTGGCTGCCAGAATGCCCTGCTTCAGCACAGACCAGAAAGGCATTGTGATAAGCGTATCCCCGGTATAGTCAGGGGTTAATGGGAGTCGTCCCCATCCCCCCAGTATACGCCCAGAACCATGGACCCGGTACTTGTGGTTCGGACTGTCTCCAACCAGCCATAATGTTGTGAGAGTGAAATTATGTCTAAGTCCAGCTTTGGTACATTAGAAGCAACTCTGAAACTTAACCTAAGCGTTTTTCGAAGCTATTTTTTGGCTAACTTCTTATAGGAAAGTCTAGGAGCTCTGAAAATGAACGTGCGCGTCTTTCACTCTTCCATAGGGACTTAGAAGAATTTTGTGATATTTTTTATTAAAATGTTGTACAGTATAAGGGTATATATATAAATATATTTTATGCACTGTATATGAGCTGGCAATTACTAAGTCTGTGGTTCCGAGAGGGGGTAACCAGGCTCACTTATAAAGGTCAAGCCACTTGGCTGCCAGAATGCCCTGCTTCAGCACAGACCAGAAAGGCATTGTGATACGCGTATCCCCGGTATAGTCAGGGGTTAATGGGAGTCGTCCCCGTCCCCCCAATATACAGTATGCCCAGAACCATGGACCCTGTATTTGTGGTTCGGACTGTCTCCAACCAGCCATAATGTTGTGAGAGTGAAATTATGTCTAAGTCAAGCTTCGGTACATTAGAAGCAACTCTGAAACTTAACCTAAGCATTTCTCGAAGCTACTTTTTGGCTAACTTCTTTTAGGAAGGTCTAGGAGCTCTGAAAATGAACGTGCGCATCTTTCACTCTTCCCGAGGGACTTAGAAGAATTTTGTGATATTTTTTATTAAAATGGTGTATAAGGGTATATATTTAAATATATTTTATACACTGTATATGAGCTGGCGATTTCTAAGTCTGTGGTTCCGAGAGGGGGTAACCAGGCTCACTAATAAAGGTCAAGCCACTTGGCTGCCAGAATGCCCTGCTTCAGCACAGACCAGAAAGGCATTGTGATAAGCGTATCCCCGGTATAGTCAGGGGTTAATGGGAGTCGTCCCCGTCCCCCCAGTATACGCCCAGAACCATGGACCCGGTACTTGTGGTTCGGACTGTCTCCAACCAGCCATAATGTTGTGAGAGTGAAATTATGTCTAAGTCCAGCTTTGGTACATTAGAAGCAATTCTCAAACTTAACCTAAGCGTTTTTCGAAGCTACTTTTTGGCTAACTTCTTATAGGAAGGTCTAGGAGCTCTGAACGTGAACGTGCGCGTCTTTCACTCTTCCCGAGGGAATTACAGTAGATGAATTTTGTGATATTTTTTATTAAAATGGTGTATAAGGGTATATATATAAATATATTTTATGCACTGTATATGAGCTGGGAGCTGGCGATTTCTAAGTCTGTGGTTCCGAGAGGGGGTAACCAGGCTCACCAATAAAGGTCAAGCCACTTGGCTGCCAGAATGCCCTGCTTCAGCACAGACCAGAAAGGCATTGTGATAAGCGTATCCCCGGTATAGTCAGGGGTTAATGGGAGTCGTCCCCATCCCCCCAGTATACGCCCAGAACCATGGACCCGGTACTTGTGGTTCGGACTGTCTCCAACCAGCCATAATGTTGTGAGAGTGAAATTATGTCTAAGTCCAGCTTTGGTACATTAGAAGCAACTCTGAAACTTAACCTAAGCGTTTTTCGAAGCTATTTTTTGGCTAACTTCTTATAGGAAAGTCTAGGAGCTCTGAAAATGAACGTGCGCGTCTTTCACTCTTCCATAGGGACTTAGAAGAATTTTGTGATATTTTTTATTAAAATGTTGTACAGTATAAGGGTATATATATATAAATATATTTTATGCACTGTATATGAGCTGGCAATTACTAAGTCTGTGGTTCCGAGAGGGGGTAACCAGGCTCACTTATAAAGGTCAAGCCACTTGGCTGCCAGAATGCCCTGCTTCAGCACAGACCAGAAAGGCATTGTGATACGCGTATCCCCGGTATAGTCAGGGGTTAATGGGAGTCGTCCCCGTCCCCCCAATATACAGTATGCCCAGAATCATGGACCCGGTATTTGTGGTTCGGACTGTCTCCAACCAGCCATAATGTTGTGAGAGTGAAATTATGTCTAAGTCAAGCTTCGGTACATTAGAAGCAACTCTGAAACTTAACCTAAGCATTTCTCGAAGCTACTTTTTGGCTAACTTCTTTTAGGAAGGTCTAGGAGCTCTTAAAATGAACGTGCGCGTCTTTCACTCTTCCATAGGTACTTAGAAGAATTTTGTGATATTTTTTATTAAAATGTTGTATAAGGGTATATATATAAATATATTTTATGCACTGTATATGAGCTGGCGATTTCTAAGTCTGTGGTTCCGAGAGGGGGTAACCAGGCTCACTAATAAAGTTCAAGCCACTTGGCTGCCAGAATGCCCTGCTTCAGCACAGACCAGTAAGGCATTGTGATAAGCGTATCCCCGGTATAGTCAGGGGTTAATGGGAGTCGTCCCCGTCCCCTCAGTATACGCCCAGAACCATGGACCCGGTACTTGTGGTTCGGACTGTCTCCAACCAGCCATAATGTTGTGAGAGTGAAATTATGTCTAAGTCCAGCTTTGGTACATTAGAAGCAACTCTGAAACTTAACCTAAGCGTTTTTCGAAGCTACTTTTTGGCTAACTTCTTATAGGAAGGTCTAGGAGCTCTGAAAATGAACGTGTGCATCTTTCACTCTTCCCGAGGGACTTAGAAGAATTTTGTGATATTTTTTATTAAAATGGTGTATAAGGGTATATATTTAAATATATTTTATGCACTGTATATGAGCTGGCGATTTCTAAGTCTGTGGTTCCGAGAGGGGGTAACCAGGCTCACTAATAAAGATCAAGCCACTTGGCTGCCAGAATGCCCTGCTTCAGCACAGACCAGAAAGGCATTGTGATAAGCGTATCCCCGGTATAGTCAGGGGTTAATGGGAGTCGTCCCCGTCCCCCCAGTATATGCCCAGAACCATGGACCCGGTACTTGTGGTTCGGACTGTCTCCAACCAGCCATAATGTTGTGAGAGTGAAATTATGTCTAAGTCCAGCTTTGGTACATTAGAAGCAACTCTGAAACTTAACCTAAGCGTTTTTCGAAGCTACTTTTTGGCTAACTTCTTATAGGAAGGTCTAGGAGCTCTGAAAGTGAACGTGCGCGTCTTTCACTCTTCCCGAGGGACTTAGAAGAATTTTGTGATATTTTTTATTAAAATGGTGTATAAGGGTATATATATAAATATATTTTATGCACTGTATATGAGCTGGGAGCTGGCGATTTCTAAGTCTGTGGTTCCGAGATGGGGTAACCAGGCTCACTTATAAAGGTCAAGCCACTTGGCTGCCAGAATGCCCTGCTTCAGCACAGACCAGTAAGGCATTGTGATACGTGTATCCCCGGTATAGTCAGGGGTTAATGGGAGTCGTCCCCGTCCCCCCAGTATACGCCCAGAACCATGGACCCGGTACTTGTGGTTCGGACTGTCTCCAACCAGCCATAATGTTGTGAGAGTGAAATTATGTCTAAGTCCAGCTTTGGTACATTAGAAGCAACTCTCAAACTTAACCTAAGCGTTTTTCGAAGCTACTTTTTGGCTAACTTCTTATAGGAAGGTCTAGGAGCTCTGAAAATGAACGTGCGCGTCTTTCACTCTTCCATAGGTACTTAGAAGAATTTTGTGATATTTTTTATTAAAATGTTGTATAAGGGTATATATATAAATATATTTTATGCACTGTATATGAGCTGGCGATTTCTAAGTCTGTGGTTCCGAGAGGGGGTAACCAGGCTCACTTATAAAGGTCAAGCCACTTGGCTGCCAGAATGCCCTGCTTCAGCACAGACCAGTAAGGCATTGTGATACGCGTATCCCCGGTATAGTCAGGGATTAATGGGAGTCGTCCCCGTCCCCCCAATATATGCCCAGAACCATGGACCCGGTATTTGTGGTTCGGACTGTCTCCAACCAGCCATAATGTTGTGAGAGTGAAATTATGTCTAAGTCCAGCTTCGGTACATTAGAAGCAACTCTGAAACTTAACCTAAGCATTTCTCGAAGCTACTTTTTGGCTAACTACTTTTAGGAAGGTCTAGGAGCTCTTAAAATGAACGTGCGCGTCTTTCACTCTTCCATAGGTACTTAGAAGAATTTTGTGATATTTTTTATTAAAATGTTGTATAAGGGTATATATATAAATATATTTTATGCACTGTATATGAGCTGGCGATTTCTAAGTCTGTGGTTCCGAGAGGGGGTAACCAGGCTCACTAATAAAGTTCAAGCCACTTGGCTGCCAGAATGCCCTGCTTCAGCACAGACCAGTAAGGCATTGTGATAAGCGTATCCCCGGTATAGTCAGGGGTTAATGGGAGTCGTCCCCGTCCCCTCAGTATACGCCCAGAACCATGCACCCGGTACTTGTGGTTCGGACTGTCTCCAACCAGCCATAATGTTGTGAGAGTGAAATTATGTCTAAGTCCAGCTTTGGTACATTAGAAGCAACTCTGAAACTTAACCTAAGCGTTTTTCGAAGCTACTTTTTGGCTAACTTCTTATAGGAAGGTCTAGGAGCTCTGAAAATGAACGTGCGCATCTTTCACTCTTCCCGAGGGACTTAGAAGAATTTTGTGATATTTTTTATTAAAATGGTGTATAAGGGTATATATTTAAATATATTTTATACACTGTATATGAGCTGGCGATTTCTAAGTCTGTGGTTCCGAGAGGGGGTAACCAGGCTCACTAATAAAGGTCAAGCCACTTGGCTGCCAGAATGCCCTGCTTCAGCACAGACCAGAAAGGCATTGTGATAAGCGTATCCCCGGTATAGTCAGGGGTTAATGGAAGTCGTCCCCGTCCCCCCAGTATACGCCCAGAACCATGGACCCGGTACTTGTGGTTCGGACTGTCTCCAACCAGCCATAATGTTGTGAGAGTGAAATTATGTCTAAGTCCAGCTTTGGTACATTAGAAGCAACTCTGAAACTTAACCTAAGCGTTTTTCGAAGCTATTTTTTGGCTAACTTCTTATAGGAAGGTCTAGGAGCTCTGAAAATGAACGTGCGCGTCTTTCACTCTTCCATAGGGACTTAGAAGAATTTTGTGATATTTTTTATTAAAATGTTGTACAGTATAAGGGTATATATATAAATATATTTTATGCACTGTATATGAGCTGGCAGGCTCACTTATAAAGGTCAAGCCACTTGGCTGCCAGAATGCCCTGCTTCAGCACAGACCAGTAAGGCATTGTGATACGCGTATCCCCGGTGTAGTCAGGGGTTAATGGGAGTCGTCCCCGTCCCCCCAATATACAGTATGCCCAGAACCATGGACCCGGTATTTGTGGTTCGTACTGTCTCCAACAAGCCATAATGTTGTGAGAGTGAAATTATGTCTAAGTCAAGCTTCGGTACATTAGAAGCAACTCTGAAACTTAACCTAAGCGTTTTTCGAAGCTACTTTTTGGCTAACTTCTTATAGGAAGGTCTAGGAGCTCTCAAAATGAACGTGCGCGTCTTTCACTCTTCCCGAGGGACTTAGAAGGATTTTGTGATATTTTTTATTAAAATGGTGTATAAGGGTATATATTTAAATATATTTTATGCACTGTATATGAGCTGGCGATTTCTAAGTCTGTGGTTCCGAGAGGGGGTAACCAGGATCACTAATAAAGGTCAAGCCACTTGGCTGCCAGAATGCCCTGCTTCAGCACAGACCAGTAAGGCATTGTGATACGCGTATCCCCGGTATAGTCAGGGGTTAATGGGAGTCGTCCCCGTCTCCCCGGTATATGCCCAGAACCATGGACCCGGTATTTGTGGTTCGGACTGTCTCCAACCAGCCACAATGTTGTGAGAGTGAAATTATGTCTACGTCCAGCTTTGGTACATTAGAAGCAACTCTGAAACTTAACCTAAGCGTTTTTCGAAGCTACTTTTTGGCTAACTTCTTATAGGAAGGTCTAGGAGCTCTGAAAATGAACGTGCGCGTCTTTCACTCTTCCATAGGTACTTAGAAGAATTTTGTGATATTTTTTATTAAAATGTTGTATAAGGGTATATATACGTATAAATATATTTTATGCACTGTATATGAGCTGGCGATTTCTAAGTCTGTGGTTCCGAGAGGGGGTAACCAGGCTCACTTATAAAGGTCAAGCCACTTGGCTGCCAGAATGCCCTGCTTCAGCACAGACCAGTAAGGCATTGTGATACGCGTATCCCCGGTATAGTCAGGGGTTAATGGGAGTCGTCCCCGTCCCCCCAATATATGCCCAGAACCATGGACCCGGTATTTGTGGTTCGGACTGTCTCCAACCAGCCATAATGTTGTGAGAGTGAAATTATGTCTAAGTCCAGCTTCGGTACATTAGAAGCAACTCTGAAACTTAACCTAAGCGTTTTTCGAAGCTACATTTTTTGGCTAACTTCTTATAGGAAGGTCTAGGAGCTCTAAAAATGAACGTGCGCGTCTTTCACTCTTCCCGAGGGACTTAGAAGAATTTTGTGATATTTTTTATTAAAATGGTGTATAAGGGTATATATTTAAATATATTTTATGCACTGTATATGAGCTGGCGATTTCTAAGTCTGTGGTTCCGAGAGGGGGTAACCAGGCTCACTAATAAAGGTCAAGCCACTTGGCTGCCAGAATGCCCTGCTTCAGCACAGACCAGAAAGGCATTGTGATAAGCATATCCCCGGTATAGTCAGGGGTTAATGGGAGTCGTCCCCGTCCCCCCAGTATACGCCCAGAACCATGGACCCGGTACTTGTGGTTCGGACTGTCTCCAACCAGCCATAATGTTGTGAGAGTGAAATTATGTCTACGTCCAGCTTTGGTACATTAGAAGCAACTCTGAAACTTAAACCTAAGCGTTTTTCGAAGCTACTTTTTGGCTAACTTCTTATAGGAAGGTCTAGGAGCTCTGAAAATGAACGTGCGCGTCTTTCACTCTTCCATAGGTACTTAGAAGAATTTTGTGATATTTTTTATTAAAATGTTGTATAAGGGTATATATATAAATATATTTTATGCACTGTATATGAGCTGGCGATTTCTAAGTCTGTGGTTCCGAGAGGGGGTAACCAGGCTCACTTATAAAGGTCAAGCCACTTGGCTGCCAGAATGCCCTGCTTCAGCACAGACCAGTAAGGCATTGTGATACGCGTATCCCCGGTATAGTCAGGGATTAATGGGAGTCGTCCCCGTCCCCCCAATATATGCCCAGAACCATGGACCTGGTATTTGTGGTTCGGACTGTCTCCAACCAGCCATAATGTTGTGAGAGTGAAATTATGTCTAAGTCCAGCTTTGGTACATTAGAAGCAACTCTCAAACTTAACCTAAGCGTTTTTCGAAGCTACTTTTTGGCTAACTTCTTATAGGAAGGTCTAGGAGCTCTGAAAATGAACGTGCGCGTCTTTCACTCTTCCATAGGTACTTAGAAGAATTTTGTGATATTTTTTATTAAAATGTTGTATAAGGGTATATATATAAATATATTTTATGCACTGTATATGAGCTGGCGATTTCTAAGTCTGTGGTTCCGAGAGGGGGTAACCAGGCTCACTTATAAAGGTCAAGCCACTTGGCTGCCAGAATGCCCTGCTTCAGCACAGACCAGTAAGGCATTGTGATACGCATATCCCCGGTATAGTCAGGGATTAATGGGAGTCGTCCCCGTCCCCCCAATATATGCCCAGAACCATGGACCCGGTATTTGTGGTTCGGACTGTCTCCAACCAGCCATAATGTTGTGAGAGTGAAATTATGTCTAAGTCCAGCTTCGGTACATTAGAAGCAACTCTGAAACTCAACCTAAGCATTTCTCGAAGCTACTTTTTGGCTAACTTCTTTTAGGAAGGTCTAGGAGCTCTTAAAATGAACGTGCGCGTCTTTCACTCTTCCATAGGTACTTAGAAGAATTTTGTGATATTTTTTATTAAAATGTTGTATAAGGGTATATATATAAATATATTTTATGCACTGTATATGAGCTGGCGATTTCTAAGTCTGTGGTTCCGAGAGGGGGTAACCAGGCTCACTAATAAAGTTCAAGCCACTTGGCTGCCAGAATGCCCTGCTTCAGCACAGACCAGTAAGGCATTGTGATAAGCGTATCCCCGGTATAGTCAGGGGTTAATGGGAGTCGTCCCCGTCCCCTCAGTATACGCCCAGAACCATGGACCCGGTACTTGTGGTTCGGACTGTCTCCAACCAGCCATAATGTTGTGAGAGTGAAATTATGTCTAAGTCCAGCTTTGGTACATTAGAAGCAACTCTGAAACTTAACCTAAGCGTTTTTCGAAGCTACTTTTTGGCTAACTTCTTATAGGAAGGTCTAGGAGCTCTGAAAATGAACGTGCGCATCTTTCACTCTTCCCGAGGGACTTAGAAGAATTTTGTGATATTTTTTATTAAAATGGTGTATAAGGGTATATATTTAAATATATTTTATACACTGTATATGAGCTGGCGATTTCTAAGTCTGTGGTTCCGAGAGGGGGTAACCAGGCTCACTAATAAAGGTCAAGCCACTTGGCTGCCAGAATGCCCTGCTTCAGCACAGACCAGAAAGGCATTGTGATAAGCGTATCCCCGGTATAGTCAGGGGTTAATGGAAGTCGTCCCCGTCCCCCCAGTATACGCCCAGAACCATGGACCCGGTACTTGTGGTTCGGACTGTCTCCAACCAGCCATAATGTTGTGAGAGTGAAATTATGTCTAAGTCAAGCTTCGGTACATTAGAAGCAACTCTGAAACTTAACCTAAGCGTTTTTCGAAGCTACTTTTTGGCTAACTTCTTATAGGAAGGTCTAGGAGCTCTGAAAATGAACGTGCGCGTCTTTCACTCTTCCATAGGGACTTAGAAGAATTTTGTGATATTTTTTATTAAAATGTTGTACAGTATAAGGGTATATATATAAATATATTTTATGCACTGTATATGAGCTGGCAGGCTCACTTATAAAGGTCAAGCCACTTGGCTGCCAGAATGCCCTGCTTCAGCACAGACCAGTAAGGCATTGTGATACGCGTATCCCCGGTATAGTCAGGGGTTAATGGGAGTCGTCCCCATCCCCCCAATATACAGTATGCCCAGAACCATGGACCCGGTATTTGTGGTTCGGACTGTCTCCAACAAGCCATAATGTTGTGAGAGTGAAATTATGTCTAAGTCAAGCTTCGGTACATTAGAAGCAACTCTGAAACTTAACCTAAGCGTTTTTCGAAGCTACGTTTTGGCTAACTTCTTATAGGAAGGTCTAGGAGCTCTCAAAATGAACGTGCGCGTCTTTCACTCTTCCCGAGGGACTTAGAAGGATTTTGTGATATTTTTTATTAAAATGGTGTATAAGGGTATATATTTAAATATATTTTATGCACTGTATATGAGCTGGCGATTTCTAAGTCTGTGGTTCCGAGAGGGGGTAACCAGGCTCACTAATAAAGGTCAAGCCACTTGGCTGCCAGAATGCCCTGCTTCAGCACAGACCAGAAAGGCATTGTGATAAGCGTATCCCCGGTATAGTCAGGGGTTAATGGGAGTCGTCCCCGTCCCCCCAGTATACGCCCAGAACCATGGACCCGGTACTTGTGGTTCGGACTGTCTCCAACCAGCCATAATGTTGTGAGAGTGAAATTATGTCTACGTCCAGCTTTGGTACATTAGAAGCAACTCTGAAACTTAAACCTAAGCGTTTTTCGAAGCTACTTTTTGGCTAACTTCTTATAGGAAGGTCTAGGAGCTCTGAAAATGAACGTGCGCGTCTTTCACTCTTCCATAGGTACTTAGAAGAATTTTGTGATATTTTTTATTAAAATGTTGTATAAGGGTATATATACGTATAAATATATTTTATGCACTGTATATGAGCTGGCGATTTCTAAGTCTGTGGTTCCGAGAGGGGGTAACCAGGCTCACTTATAAAGGTCAAGCCACTTGGCTGCCAGAATGCCCTGCTTCAGCACAGACCAGTAAGGCATTGTGATACGCGTATCCCCGGTATAGTCAGGGGTTAATTGGAGTCGTCCCCGTCCCCCCAATATATGCCCAGAACCATGGACCCGGTATTTGTGGTTCGGACTGTCTCCAACCAGCCATAATGTTGTGAGAGTGAAATTATGTCTAAGTCCAGCTTCGGTACATTAGAAGCAACTGTGAAACTTAACCTAAGCGTTTTTCGAAGCTACATTTTTTGGCTAACTTCTTATAGGAAGGTCTAGGAGCTCTAAAAATGAACGTGCGCGTCTTTCACTCTTCCCGAGGGACTTAGAAGAATTTTGTGATATTTTTTATTAAAATGGTGTATAAGGGTATATATTTAAATATATTTTATGCACTGTATATGAGCTGGCGATTTCTAAGTCTGTGGTTCCGAGAGGGGGTAACCAGGCTCACTAATAAAGGTCAAGCCACTTGGCTGCCAGAATGCCCTGCTTCAGCACAGACCAGAAAGGCATTGTGATAAGCGTATCCCCGGTATAGTCAGGGGTTAATGGGAGTCGTCCCCGTCCCCCCAGTATACGCCCAGAACCATGGACCCGGTACTTGTGGTTCGGACTGTCTCCAACCAGCCATAATGTTGTGAGAGTGAAATTATGTCTACGTCCAGCTTTGGTACATTAGAAGCAACTCTGAAACTTAAACCTAAGCGTTTTTCGAAGCTACTTTTTGGCTAACTTCTTATAGGAAGGTCTAGGAGCTCTGAAAATGAACGTGCGCGTCTTTCACTCTTCCATAGGTACTTAGAAGAATTTTGTGATATTTTTTATTAAAATGTTGTATAAGGGTATATATATAAATATATTTTATGCACTGTATATGAGCTGGCGATTTCTAAGTCTGTGGTTCCGAGAGGGGGTAACCAGGCTCACTTATAAAGGTCAAGCCACTTGGCTGCCAGAATGCCCTGCTTCAGCACAGACCAGTAAGGCATTGTGATACGCGTATCCCCGGTATAGTCAGGGATTAATGGGAGTCGTCCCCGTCCCCCCAATATATGCCCAGAACCATGGACCCGGTATTTGTGGTTCGGACTGTCTCCAACCAGCCATAATGTTGTGAGAGTGAAATTATGTCTAAGTCCAGCTTCGGTACATTAGAAGCAACTCTGAAACTTAACCTAAGCGTTTTTCGAAGCCACTTTTTGGCTAACTTCTTATAGGAAGGTCTAGGAGCTCTGAAAATGAACGTACGCATCTTTCACTCTTCCCGAGGGACTTAGAAGAATTTTGTGATATTTTTTATTAAAATGGTGTATAAGGGTATATATTTAAATATATTTTATGCACTGTATATGAGCTGGCGATTTCTAAGTCTGTGGTTCCGAGAGGGGGTAACCAGGCTCACTAATAAAGATCAAGCCACTTGGCTGCCAGAATGCCCTGCTTCAGCACAGACCAGAAAGGCATTGTGATAAGCGTATCCCCGGTATAGTCAGGGGTTAATGGGAGTCGTCCCCGTCCCCCCAATATATGCCCAGAACCATGGACCCGGTATTTGTGGTTCGGACTGTCTCCAACCAGCCATAATGTTGTGAGAGTGAAATTATGTCTAAGTCCAGCTTCGGTACATTAGAAGCAACTCTGAAACTTAACCTAAGCATTTCTCGAAGCTACTTTTTGGCTAACTTCTTTTAGGAAGGTCTAGGAGCTCTTAAAATGAACGTGCGCGTCTTTCACTCTTCCATAGGTACTTAGAAGAATTTTGTGATATTTTTTATTAAAATGTTGTATAAGGGTATATATATAAATATATTTTATGCACTGTATATGAGCTGGCGATTTCTAAGTCTGTGGTTCCGAGAGGGGGTAACCAGGCTCACTAATAAAGTTCAAGCCACTTGGCTGCCAGAATGCCCTGCTTCAGCACAGACCAGTAAGGCATTGTGATAAGCGTATCCCCGGTATAGTCAGGGGTTAATGGGAGTCGTCCCCGTCCCCTCAGTATACGCCCAGAACCATGGACCCGGTACTTGTGGTTCGGACTGTCTCCAACCAGCCATAATGTTGTGAGAGTGAAATTATGTCTAAGTCCAGCTTTGGTACATTAGAAGCAACTCTGAAACTTAACCTAAGCGTTTTTCGAAGCTACTTTTTGGCTAACTTCTTATAGGAAGGTCTAGGAGCTCTGAAAATGAACGTGCGCATCTTTCACTCTTCCCGAGGGACTTAGAAGAATTTTGTGATATTTTTTATTAAAATGGTGTATAAGGGTATATATTTAAATATATTTTATACACTGTATATGAGCTGGCGATTTCTAAGTCTGTGGTTCCGAGAGGGGGTAACCAGGCTCACTAATAAAGGTCAAGCCACTTGGCTGCCAGAATGCCCTGCTTCAGCACAGACCAGAAAGGCATTGTGATAAGCGTATCCCCGGTATAGTCAGGGGTTAATGGAAGTCGTCCCCGTCCCCCCAGTATACGCCCAGAACCATGGACCCGGTACTTGTGGTTCGGACTGTCTCCAACCAGCCATAATGTTGTGAGAGTGAAATTATGTCTAAGTCCAGCTTTGGTACATTAGAAGCAACTCTGAAACTTAACCTAAGCGTTTTTCGAAGCTATTTTTTGGCTAACTTCTTATAGGAAGGTCTAGGAGCTCTGAAAATGAACGTGCGCGTCTTTCACTCTTCCATAGGGACTTAGAAGAATTTTGTGATATTTTTTATTAAAATGTTGTACAGTATAAGGGTATATATATAAATATATTTTATGCACTGTATATGAGCTGGCAGGCTCACTTATAAAGGTCAAGCCACTTGGCTGCCAGAATGCCCTGCTTCAGCACAGACCAGTAAGGCATTGTGATACGCGTATCCCCGGTATAGTCAGGGGTTAATGGGAGTCGTCCCCGTCCCCCCAATATACAGTATGCCCAGAACCATGGACCCGGTATTTGTGGTTCGGACTGTCTCCAACAAGCCATAATGTTGTGAGAGTGAAATTATGTCTAAGTCAAGCTTCGGTACATTAGAAGCAACTCTGAAACTTAACCTAAGCGTTTTTCGAAGCTACTTTTTGGCTAACTTCTTATAGGAAGGTCTAGGAGCTCTCAAAATGAACGTGCGCGTCTTTCACTCTTCCCGAGGGACTTAGAAGGATTTTGTGATATTTTTTATTAAAATGGTGTATAAGGGTATATATTTAAATATATTTTATGCACTGTATATGAGCTGGAGATTTCTAAGCATGTGGTTCCGAGAGGGGGTAACCAGGCTCACTAATAAAGTTCAAGCCACTTGGCTGCCAGAATGCCCTGCTTCAGCACAGACCAGTAAGGCATTGTGATACGCGTATCCCCGGTATAGTCAGGGGTTAATGGGAGTCGTCCCCGTCTCCCCGGTATATGCCCAGAACCATGGACCCGGTATTTGTGGTTCGGACTGTCTCCAACCAGCCATAATGTTGTGAGAGTGAAATTATGTCTAAGTCCAGCTTCGGTACATTAGAAGCAACATTCAAACTTAACCTAAGCATTTTTCGAAGCTACTTTTTGGCTAACTTCTTATAGGAAGGTCTAGGAGCTCTCAAAATGAACGTGCGTGTCTTTCATTCTTCCCGAGGGACTTAGAAGAATTTTGTTATATTTTTTATTAAAATGGTGTATAAGGGTATATATTTAAATATATTTTATGCACTGTATATGAGCTGGCGATTTCTAAGTCTGTGGTTCCGAGAGGTGGTAACCAGGCTCACTAATAAAGGTCAAGCCACTTGGCTGCCAGAATGCCCTGCTTCAGCACAGACCAGAAAGGCATTGTGATAAGCGTATCCCCGGTATAGTCAGGGGTTAATGGGAGTCGTCCCCGTCCCCCCAGTATACGCCCAGAACCATGGACCCGGTACTTGTGGTTCGGACTGTCTCCAACCAGCCATAATGTTGTGAGAGTGAAATTATGTCTACGTCCAGCTTTGGTACATTAGAAGCAACTCTGAAACTTAACCTAAGCGTTTTTCGAAGCTACTTTTTGGCTAACTTCTTATAGGAAGGTCTAGGAGCTCTGAAAATGAACGTGCGCGTCTTTCACTCTTCCATAGGTACTTAGAAGAATTTTGTGATATTTTTTATTAAAATGTTGTATAAGGGTATATATACGTATAAATATATTTTATGCACTGTATATGAGCTGGCGATTTCTAAGTCTGTGGTTCCGAGAGGGGGTAACCAGGCTCACTTATAAAGGTCAAGCCACTTGGCTGCCAGAATGCCCTGCTTCAGCACAGACCAGTAAGGCATTGTGATACGCGTATCCCCGGTATAGTCAGGGGTTAATGGGAGTCGTCCCCGTCCCCCCAATATATGCCCAGAACCATGGACCCGGTATTTGTGGTTCGGACTGTCTCCAACCAGCCATAATGTTGTGAGAGTGAAATTATGTCTAAGTCCAGCTTCGGTACATTAGAAGCAACTCTGAAACTTAACCTAAGCGTTTTTCGAAGCTACATTTTTTGGCTAACTACTTATAGGAAGGTCTAGGAGCTCTAAAAATGAACGTGCGCGTCTTTCACTCTTCCCGAGGGACTTAGAAGAATTTTGTGATATTTTGTATTAAAATGGTGTATAAGGGTATATATTTAAATATATTTTATGCACTGTATATGAGCTGGCGATTTCTAAGTCTGTGGTTCCGAGAGGGGGTAACCAGGCTCACTAATAAAGGTCAAGCCACTTGGCTGCCAGAATGCCCTGCTTCAGCACAGACCAGAAAGGCATTGTGATAAGCATATCCCCGGTATAGTCAGGGGTTAATGGGAGTCGTCCCCGTCCCCCCAGTATACGCCCAGAACCATGGACCCGGTACTTGTGGTTCGGACTGTCTCCAACCAGCCATAATGTTGTGAGAGTGAAATTATGTCTAAGTCCAGCTTTGGTACATTAGAAGCAACTCTCAAACTTAACCTAAGCGTTTTTCGAAGCTACTTTTTGGCTAACTTCTTATAGGAAGGTCTAGGAGCTCTGAAAATGAACGTGCGCGTCTTTCATTCTTCCCGAGGGACTTAGAAGAATTTTGTGATATTTTTTATTAAAATGGTGTATAAGGGTATATATTTAAATATATTTTATGCACTGTATATGAGCTGGCGATTTCTAAGTCTGTGGTTCCGAGAGGGGGTAACCAGGCTCACTAATAAAGGTCAAGCCACTTGGCTGCCAGAATGCCCTGCTTCAGCACAGACCAGAAAGGCATTGTGATAAGCGTATCCCCGGTATAGTCAGGGGTTAATGGGAGTCGTCCCCGTCCCCCCAGTATACGCCCAGAACCATGGACCCGGTACTTGTGGTTCGGACTGTCTCCAACCAGCCATAATGTTGTGAGAGTGAAATTATGTCTACGTCCAGCTTTGGTACATTAGAAGCAACTCTGAAACTTAAACCTAAGCGTTTTTCGAAGCTACTTTTTGGCTAACTTCTTATAGGAAGGTCTAGGAGCTCTGAAAATGAACGTGCGCGTCTTTCACTCTTCCATAGGTACTTAGAAGAATTTTGTGATATTTTTTATTAAAATGTTGTATAAGGGTATATATATAAATATATTTTATGCACTGTATATGAGCTGGCGATTTCTAAGTCTGTGGTTCCGAGAGGGGGTAACCAGGCTCACTTATAAAGGTCAAGCCACTTGGCTGCCAGAATGCCCTGCTTCAGCACAGACCAGTAAGGCATTGTGATACGCGTATCCCCGGTATAGTCAGGGATTAATGGGAGTCGTCCCCGTCCCCCCAATATATGCCCAGAACCATGGACCCGGTATTTGTGGTTCGGACTGTCTCCAACCAGCCATAATGTTGTGAGAGTGAAATTATGTCTAAGTCCAGCTTCGGTACATTAGAAGCAACTCTGAAACTTAACCTAAGCGTTTTTCGAAGCCACTTTTTGGCTAACTTCTTATAGGAAGGTCTAGGAGCTCTGAAAATGAACGTACGCATCTTTCACTCTTCCCGAGGGACTTAGAAGAATTTTGTGATATTTTTTATTAAAATGGTGTATAAGGGTATATATTTAAATATATTTTATGCACTGTATATGAGCTGGCGATTTCTAAGTCTGTGGTTCCGAGAGGGGGTAACCAGGCTCACTAATAAAGATCAAGCCACTTGGCTGCCAGAATGCCCTGCTTCAGCACAGACCAGAAAGGCATTGTGATAAGCGTATCCCCGGTATAGTCAGGGGTTAATAGAGTCGTCCCCGTCCCCCCAATATATGCCCAGAACCATGGACCCGGTATTTGTGGTTCGGACTGTCTCCAACCAGCCATAATGTTGTGAGAGTGAAATTATGTCTAAGTCCAGCTTCGGTACATTAGAAGCAACTCTGAAACTTAACCTAAGCATTTCTCGAAGCTACTTTTTGGCTAACTTCTTTTAGGAAGGTCTAGGAGCTCTTAAAATGAACGTGCGCGTCTTTCACTCTTCCATAGGTACTTAGAAGAATTTTGTGATATTTTTTATTAAAATGTTGTATAAGGGTATATATATAAATATATTTTATGCACTGTATATGAGCTGGCGATTTCTAAGTCTGTGGTTCCGAGAGGGGGTAACCAGGCTCACTAATAAAGTTCAAGCCACTTGGCTGCCAGAATGCCCTGCTTCAGCACAGACCAGTAAGGCATTGTGATAAGCGTATCCCCGGTATAGTCAGGGGTTAATGGGAGTCGTCCCCGTCCCCTCAGTATACGCCCAGAACCATGGACCCGGTACTTGTGGTTCGGACTGTCTCCAACCAGCCATAATGTTGTGAGAGTGAAATTATGTCTAAGTCCAGCTTTGGTACATTAGAAGCAACTCTGAAACTTAACCTAAGCGTTTTTCGAAGCTACTTTTTGGCTAACTTCTTATAGGAAGGTCTAGGAGCTCTGAAAATGAACGTGCGCATCTTTCACTCTTCCCGAGGGACTTAGAAGAATTTTGTGATATTTTTTATTAAAATGGTGTATAAGGGTATATATTTAAATATATTTTATACACTGTATATGAGCTGGCGATTTCTAAGTCTGTGGTTCCGAGAGGGGGTAACCAGGCTCACTAATAAAGGTCAAGCCACTTGGCTGCCAGAATGCCCTGCTTCAGCACAGACCAGAAAGGCATTGTGATAAGCGTATCCCCGGTATAGTCAGGGGTTAATGGAAGTCGTCCCCGTCCCCCCAGTATACGCCCAGAACCATGGACCCGGTACTTGTGGTTCGGACTGTCTCCAACCAGCCATAATGTTGTGAGAGTGAAATTATGTCTAAGTCCAGCTTTGGTACATTAGAAGCAACTCTGAAACTTAACCTAAGCGTTTTTCGAAGCTATTTTTTGGCTAACTTCTTATAGGAAGGTCTAGGAGCTCTGAAAATGAACGTGCGCGTCTTTCACTCTTCCATAGGGACTTAGAAGAATTTTGTGATATTTTTTATTAAAATGTTGTACAGTATAAGGGTATATATATAAATATATTTTATGCACTGTATATGAGCTGGCAGGCTCACTTATAAAGGTCAAGCCACTTGGCTGCCAGAATGCCCTGCTTCAGCACAGACCAGTAAGGCATTGTGATACGCGTATCCCCGGTATAGTCAGGGGTTAATGGGAGTCGTCCCCGTCCCCCCAATATACAGTATGCCCAGAACCATGGACCCGGTATTTGTGGTTCGGACTGTCTCCAACAAGCCATAATGTTGTGAGAGTGAAATTATGTCTAAGTCAAGCTTCGGTACATTAGAAGCAACTCTGAAACTTAACCTAAGCGTTTTTCGAAGCTACTTTTTGGCTAACTTCTTATAGGAAGGTCTAGGAGCTCTCAAAATGAACGTGCGCGTCTTTCACTCTTCCCGAGGGACTTAGAAGGATTTTGTGATATTTTTTATTAAAATGGTGTATAAGGGTATATATTTAAATATATTTTATGCACTGTATATGAGCTGGAGATTTCTAAGCATGTGGTTCCGAGAGGGGGTAACCAGGCTCACTAATAAAGTTCAAGCCACTTGGCTGCCAGAATGCCCTGCTTCAGCACAGACCAGTAAGGCATTGTGATACGCGTATCCCCGGTATAGTCAGGGGTTAATGGGAGTCGTCCCCGTCTCCTCGGTATATGCCCAGAACCATGGACCCGGTATTTGTGGTTCGGACTGTCTCCAACCAGCCATAATGTTGTGAGAGTGAAATTATGTCTAAGTCCAGCTTCGGTACATTAGAAGCAACATTCAAACTTAACCTAAGCATTTTTCGAAGCTACTTTTTGGCTAACTTCTTATAGGAAGGTCTAGGAGCTCTCAAAATGAACGTGCGCGTCTTTCATTCTTCCCGAGGGACTTAGAAGAATTTTGTTATATTTTTTATTAAAATGGTGTATAAGGGTATATATTTAAATATATTTTATGCACTGTATATGAGCTGGCGATTTCTAAGTCTGTGGTTCCGAGAGGTGGTAACCAGGCTCACTAATAAAGGTCAAGCCATTTGGCTGCCAGAATGCCCTGCTTCAGCACAGACCAGAAAGGCATTGTGATAAGCGTATCCCCGGTATAGTCAGGGGTTAATGGGAGTCGTCCCCGTCCCCCCAGTATACGCCCAGAACCATGGACCCGGTATTTGTGGTTCGGACTGTCTCCAACCAGCCATAATGTTGTGAGAGTGAAATTATGTCTACGTCCAGCTTTGGTACATTAGAAGCAACTCTGAAACTTAACCTAAGCGTTTTTCGAAGCTACTTTTTGGCTAACTTCTTATAGGAAGGTCTAGGAGCTCTGAAAATGAACGTGCGCGTCTTTCACTCTTCCATAGGTACTTAGAAGAATTTTGTGATATTTTTTATTAAAATGTTGTATAAGGGTATATATACGTATAAATATATTTTATGCACTGTATATGAGCTGGCGATTTCTAAGTCTGTGGTTCCGAGAGGGGGTAACCAGGCTCACTTATAAAGGTCAAGCCACTTGGCTGCCAGAATGCCCTGCTTCAGCACAGACCAGTAAGGCATTGTGATACGCGTATCCCCGGTATAGTCAGGGGTTAATGGGAGTCGTCCCCGTCCCCCCAATATATGCCCAGAACCATGGACCCGGTATTTGTGGTTCGGACTGTCTCCAACCAGCCATAATGTTGTGAGAGTGAAATTATGTCTAAGTCCAGCTTCGGTACATTAGAAGCAACTCTGAAACTTAACCTAAGCGTTTTTCGAAGCTACATTTTTTGGCTAACTTCTTATAGGAAGGTCTAGGAGCTCTAAAAATGAACGTGCGCGTCTTTCACTCTTCCCGAGGGACTTAGAAGAATTTTGTGATATTTTTTATTAAAATGGTGTATAAGGGTATATATTTAAATATATTTTATGCACTGTATATGAGCTGGCGATTTCTAAGTCTGTGGTTCCGAGAGGGGGTAACCAGGCTCACTAATAAAGGTCAAGCCACTTGGCTGCCAGAATGCCCTGCTTCAGCACAGACCAGAAAGGCATTGTGATAAGCATATCCCCGGTATAGTCAGGGGTTAATGGGAGTCGTCCCCGTCCCCCCAGTATACGCCCAGAACCATGGACCCGGTACTTGTGGTTCGGACTGTCTCCAACCAGCCATAATGTTGTGAGAGTGAAATTATGTCTAAGTCCAGCTTTGGTACATTAGAAGCAACTCTCAAACTTAACCTAAGCGTTTTTCGAAGCTACTTTTTGGCTAACTTCTTATAGGAAGGTCTAGGAGCTCTGAAAATGAACGTGCGCGTCTTTCATTCTTCCCGAGGGACTTAGAAGAATTTTGTGATATTTTTTATTAAAATGGTGTATAAGGGTATATATTTAAATATATTTTATGCACTGTATATGAGCTGGAGATTTCTAAGCATGTGGTTCCGAGAGGGGGTAACCAGGCTCACTAATAAAGTTCAAGCCACTTGGCTGCCAGAATGCCCTGCTTCAGCACAGACCAGTAAGGCATTGTGATACGCGTATCCCCGGTATAGTCAGGGGTTAATGGGAGTCGTCCCCGTCTCCTCGGTATATGCCCAGAACCATGGACCCGGTATTTGTGGTTCGGACTGTCTCCAACCAGCCATAATGTTGTGAGAGTGAAATTATGTCTAAGTCCAGCTTCGGTACATTAGAAGCAACATTCAAACTTAACCTAAGCATTTTTCGAAGCTACTTTTTGGCTAACTTCTTATAGGAAGGTCTAGGAGCTCTCAAAATGAACGTGCGCGTCTTTCATTCTTCCCGAGGGACTTAGAAGAATTTTGTTATATTTTTTATTAAAATGGTGTATAAGGGTATATATTTAAATATATTTTATGCACTGTATATGAGCTGGCGATTTCTAAGTCTGTGGTTCCGAGAGGTGGTAACCAGGCTCACTAATAAAGGTCAAGCCATTTGGCTGCCAGAATGCCCTGCTTCAGCACAGACCAGAAAGGCATTGTGATAAGCGTATCCCCGGTATAGTCAGGGGTTAATGGGAGTCGTCCCCGTCCCCCCAGTATACGCCCAGAACCATGGACCCGGTACTTGTGGTTCGGACTGTCTCCAACCAGCCATAATGTTGTGAGAGTGAAATTATGTCTACGTCCAGCTTTGGTACATTAGAAGCAACTCTGAAACTTAACCTAAGCGTTTTTCGAAGCTACTTTTTGGCTAACTTCTTATAGGAAGGTCTAGGAGCTCTGAAAATGAACGTGCGCGTCTTTCACTCTTCCATAGGTACTTAGAAGAATTTTGTGATATTTTTTATTAAAATGTTGTATAAGGGTATATATACGTATAAATATATTTTATGCACTGTATATGAGCTGGCGATTTCTAAGTCTGTGGTTCCGAGAGGGGGTAACCAGGCTCACTTATAAAGGTCAAGCCACTTGGCTGCCAGAATGCCCTGCTTCAGCACAGACCAGTAAGGCATTGTGATACGCGTATCCCCGGTATAGTCAGGGGTTAATGGGAGTCGTCCCCGTCCCCCCAATATATGCCCAGAACCATGGACCCGGTATTTGTGGTTCGGACTGTCTCCAACCAGCCATAATGTTGTGAGAGTGAAATTATGTCTAAGTCCAGCTTCGGTACATTAGAAGCAACTCTGAAACTTAACCTAAGCGTTTTTCGAAGCTACATTTTTTGGCTAACTTCTTATAGGAAGGTCTAGGAGCTCTAAAAATGAACGTGCGCGTCTTTCACTCTTCCCGAGGGACTTAGAAGAATTTTGTGATATTTTTTATTAAAATGGTGTATAAGGGTATATATTTAAATATATTTTATGCACTGTATATGAGCTGGCGATTTCTAAGTCTGTGGTTCCGAGAGGGGGTAACCAGGCTCACTAATAAAGGTCAAGCCACTTGGCTGCCAGAATGCCCTGCTTCAGCACAGACCAGAAAGGCATTGTGATAAGCATATCCCCGGTATAGTCAGGGGTTAATGGGAGTCGTCCCCGTCCCCCCAGTATACGCCCAGAACCATGGACCCGGTACTTGTGGTTCGGACTGTCTCCAACCAGCCATAATGTTGTGAGAGTGAAATTATGTCTAAGTCCAGCTTTGGTACATTAGAAGCAACTCTCAAACTTAACCTAAGCGTTTTTCGAAGCTACTTTTTGGCTAACTTCTTATAGGAAGGTCTAGGAGCTCTAAAAATGAACGTGCGCGTCTTTCATTCTTCCCGAGGGACTTAGAAGAATTTTGTGATATTTTTTATTAAAATGGTGTATAAGGGTATATATTTAAATATATTTTATGCACTGTATATGAGCTGGCGATTTCTAAGTCTGTGGTTCCGAGAGGGGGTAACCAGGCTCACTAATAAAGGTCAAGCCACTTGGCTGCCAGAATGCCCTGCTTCAGCACAGACCAGAAAGGCATTGTGATAAGCGTATCCCCGGTATAGTCAGGGGTTAATGGGAGTCGTCCCCGTCCCCCCAGTATACGCCCAGAACCATGGACCCGGAACTTGTGGTTCGGACTGTCTCCAACCAGCCATAATGTTGTGAGAGTGAAATTATGTCTACGTCCAGCTTTGGTACATTAGAAGCAACTCTGAAACTTAAACCTAAGCGTTTTTCGAAGCTACTTTTTGGCTAACTTCTTATAGGAAGGTCTAGGAGCTCTGAAAATGAACGTGCGCGTCTTTCACTCTTCCATAGGTACTTAGAAGAATTTTGTGATATTTTTTATTAAAATGTTGTATAAGGGTATATATATAAATATATTTTATGCACTGTATATGAGCTGGCGATTTCTAAGTCTGTGGTTCCGAGAGGGGGTAACCAGGCTCACTTATAAAGGTCAAGCCACTTGGCTGCCAGAATGCCCTGCTTCAGCACAGACCAGTAAGGCATTGTGATACGCGTATCCCCGGTATAGTCAGGGATTAATGGGAGTCGTCCCCGTCCCCCCAATATATGCCCAGAACCATGGACCCGGTATTTGTGGTTCGGACTGTCTCCAACCAGCCATAATGTTGTGAGAGTGAAATTATGTCTAAGTCCAGCTTCGGTACATTAGAAGCAACTCTGAAACTTAACCTAAGCGTTTTTCGAAGCCACTTTTTGGCTAACTTCTTATAGGAAGGTCTAGGAGCTCTGAAAATGAACGTACGCATCTTTCACTCTTCCCGAGGGACTTAGAAGAATTTTGTGATATTTTTTATTAAAATGGTGTATAAGGGTATATATTTAAATATATTTTATGCACTGTATATGAGCTGGCGATTTCTAAGTCTGTGGTTCCGAGAGGTGGTAACCAGGCTCACTAATAAAGGTCAAGCCACTTGGCTGCCAGAATGCCCTGCTTCAGCACAGACCAGAAAGGCATTGTGATAAGCGTATCCCCGGTATAGTCAGGGGTTAATGGGAGTCGTCCCCGTCCCCCCAGTATACGCCCAGAACCATGGACCCGGTACTTGTGGTTCGGACTGTCTCCAACCAGCCATAATGTTGTGAGAGTGAAATTATGTCTACGTCCAGCTTTGGTACATTAGAAGCAACTCTGAAACTTAACCTAAGCGTTTTTCGAAGCTACTTTTTGGCTAACTTCTTATAGGAAGGTCTAGGAGCTCTGAAAATGAACGTGCGCGTCTTTCACTCTTCCATAGGTACTTAGAAGAATTTTGTGATATTTTTTATTAAAATGTTGTATAAGGGTATATATACGTATAAATATATTTTATGCACTGTATATGAGCTGGCGATTTCTAAGTCTGTGGTTCCGAGAGGGGGTAACCAGGCTCACTTATAAAGGTCAAGCCACTTGGCTGCCAGAATGCCCTGCTTCAGCACAGACCAGTAAGGCATTGTGATACGCGTATCCCCGGTATAGTCAGGGGTTAATGGGAGTCGTCCCCGTCCCCCCAATATATGCCCAGAACCATGGACCCGGTATTTGTGGTTCGGACTGTCTCCAACCAGCCATAATGTTGTGAGAGTGAAATTATGTCTAAGTCCAGCTTCGGTACATTAGAAGCAACTCTGAAACTTAACCTAAGCGTTTTTCGAAGCTACATTTTTTGGCTAACTTCTTATAGGAAGGTCTAGGAGCTCTAAAAATGAACGTGCGCGTCTTTCACTCTTCCCGAGGGACTTAGAAGAATTTTGTGATATTTTTTATTAAAATGGTGTATAAGGGTATATATTTAAATATATTTTATGCACTGTATATGAGCTGGCGATTTCTAAGTCTGTGGTTCCGAGAGGGGGTAACCAGGCTCACTAATAAAGGTCAAGCCACTTGGCTGCCAGAATGCCCTGCTTCAGCACAGACCAGAAAGGCATTGTGATAAGCATATCCCCGGTATAGTCAGGGGTTAATGGGAGTCGTCCCCGTCCCCCCAGTATACGCCCAGAACCATGGACCCGGTACTTGTGGTTCGGACTGTCTCCAACCAGCCATAATGTTGTGAGAGTGAAATTATGTCTAAGTCCAGCTTTGGTACATTAGAAGCAACTCTCAAACTTAACCTAAGCGTTTTTCGAAGCTACTTTTTGGCTAACTTCTTATAGGAAGGTCTAGGAGCTCTGAAAATGAACGTGCGCGTCTTTCTTTCTTCCCGAGGGACTTAGAAGAATTTTGTGATATTTTTTATTAAAATGGTGTATAAGGGTATATATTTAAATATATTTTATGCACTGTATATGAGCTGGCGATTTCTAAGTCTGTGGTTCCGAGAGGGGGTAACCAGGCTCACTAATAAAGGTCAAGCCACTTGGCTGCCAGAATGCCCTGCTTCAGCACAGACCAGAAAGGCATTGTGATAAGCGTATCCCCGGTATAGTCAGGGGTTAATGGGAGTCGTCCCCGTCCCCCCAGTATACGCCCAGAACCATGGACCCGGTACTTGTGGTTCGGACTGTCTCCAACCAGCCATAATGTTGTTAGAGTGAAATTATGTCTACGTCCAGCTTTGGTACATTAGAAGCAACTCTGAAACTTAAACCTAAGCGTTTTTCGAAGCTACTTTTTGGCTAACTTCTTAAAGGAAGGTCTAGGAAATCTGAAAATGAACGTGCGCGTCTTTCACTCTTCCATAGGTACTTAGAAGAATTTTGTGATATTTTTTATTAAAATGTTGTATAAGGGTATATATATAAATATATTTTATGCACTGTATATGAGCTGGCGATTTCTAAGTCTGTGGTTCCGAGAGGGGGTAACCAGGCTCACTTATAAAGGTCAAGCCACTTGGCTGCCAGAATGCCCTGCTTCAGCACAGACCAGTAAGGCATTGTGATACGCGTATCCCCGGTATAGTCAGGGATTAATGGGAGTCGTCCCCGTCCCCCCAATATATGCCCAGAACCATGGACCCGGTATTTGTGGTTCGGACTGTCTCCAACCAGCCATAATGTTGTGAGAGTGAAATTATGTCTAAGTCCAGCTTCGGTACATTAGAAGCAACTCTGAAACTTAACCTAAGCGTTTTTCGAAGCCACTTTTTGGCTAACTTCTTATAGGAAGGTCTAGGAGCTCTGAAAATGAACGTACGCATCTTTCACTCTTCCCGAGGGACTTAGAAGAATTTTGTGATATTTTTTATTAAAATGGTGTATAAGGGTATATATTTAAATATATTTTATGCACTGTATATGAGCTGGCGATTTCTAAGTCTGTGGTTCCGAGAGGGGGTAACCAGGCTCACTAATAAAGATCAAGCCACTTGGCTGCCAGAATGCCCTGCTTCAGCACAGACCAGAAAGGCATTGTGATAAGCGTATCCCCGGTATAGTCAGGGGTTAATGGGAGTCGTCCCCGTCCCCCCAATATATGCCCAGAACCATGGACCCGGTATTTGTGGTTCGGACTGTCTCCAACCAGCCATAATGTTGTGAGAGTGAAATTATGTCTAAGTCCAGCTTCGGTACATTAGAAGCAACTCTGAAACTTAACCTAAGCATTTCTCGAAGCTACTTTTTGGCTAACTTCTTTTAGGAAGGTCTAGGAGCTCTTAAAATGAACGTGCGCGTCTTTCACTCTTCCATAGGTACTTAGAAGAATTTTGTGATATTTTTTATTAAAATGTTGTATAAGGGTATATATATAAATATATTTTATGCACTGTATATGAGCTGGCGATTTCTAAGTCTGTGGTTCCGAGAGGGGGTAACCAGGCTCACTTATAAAGGTCAAGCCACTTGGCTGCCAGAATGCCCTGCTTCAGCACAGACCAGTAAGGCATTGTGATACGCGTATCCCCGGTATAGTCAGGGGTTAATGGGAGTCGTCCCCGTCCCCCCAATATATGCCCAGAACCATGGACCCGGTATTTGTGGTTCGGACTGTCTCCAACCAGCCATAATGTTGTGAGAGTGAAATTATGTCTAAGTCCAGCTTCGGTACATTAGAAGCAACTCTGAAACTTAACCTAAGCGTTTTTCGAAGCTACATTTTTTGGCTAACTTCTTATAGGAAGGTCTAGGAGCTCTAAAAATGAACGTGCGCGTCTTTCACTCTTCCCGAGGGACTTAGAAGAATTTTGTGATATTTTTTATTAAAATGGTGTATAAGGGTATATATTTAAATATATTTTATGCACTGTATATGAGCTGGCGATTTCTAAGTCTGTGGTTCCGAGAGGGGGTAACCAGGCTCACTAATAAAGGTCAAGCCACTTGGCTGCCAGAATGCCCTGCTTCAGCACAGACCAGAAAGGCATTGTGATAAGCATATCCCCGGTATAGTCAGGGGTTAATGGGAGTCGTCCCCGTCCCCCCAGTATACGCCCAGAACCATGGACCCGGTACTTGTGGTTCGGACTGTCTCCAACCAGCCATAATGTTGTGAGAGTGAAATTATGTCTAAGTCCAGCTTTGGTACATTAGAAGCAACTCTCAAACTTAACCTAAGCGTTTTTCGAAGCTACTTTTTGGCTAACTTCTTATAGGAAGGTCTAGGAGCTCTGAAAATGAACGTGCGCGTCTTTCATTCTTCCCGAGGGACTTAGAAGAATTTTGTGATATTTTTTATTAAAATGGTGTATAAGGGTATATATTTAAATATATTTTATGCACTGTATATGAGCTGGCGATTTCTAAGTCTGTGGTTCCGAGAGGGGGTAACCAGGCTCACTAATAAAGGTCAAGCCACTTGGCTGCCAGAATGCCCTGCTTCAGCACAGACCAGAAAGGCATTGTGATAAGCGTATCCCCGGTATAGTCAGGGGTTAATGGGAGTCGTCCCCGTCCCCCCAGTATACGCCCAAAACCATGGACCCGGTACTTGTGGTTCGGACTGTCTCCAACCAGCCATAATGTTGTGAGAGTGAAATTATGTCTACGTCCAGCTTTGGTACATTAGAAGCAACTCTGAAACTTAAACCTAAGCGTTTTTCGAAGCTACTTTTTGGCTAACTTCTTATAGGAAGGTCTAGGAGCTCTGAAAATGAACGTGCGCGTCTTTCACTCTTCCATAGGTACTTAGAAGAATTTTGTGATATTTTTTATTAAAATGTTGTATAAGGGTATATATATAAATATATTTTATGCACTGTATATGAGCTGGCGATTTCTAAGTCTGTGGTTCCGAGAGGGGGTAACCAGGCTCACTTATAAAGGTCAAGCCACTTGGCTGCCAGAATGCCCTGCTTCAGCACAGACCAGTAAGGCATTGTGATACGCGTATCCCCGGTATAGTCAGGGATTAATGGGAGTCGTCCCCGTCCCCCCAATATATGCCCAGAACCATGGACCCGGTATTTGTGGTTCGGACTGTCTCCAACCAGCCATAATGTTGTGAGAGTGAAATTATGTCTAAGTCCAGCTTCGGTACATTAGAAGCAACTCTGAAACTTAACCTAAGCGTTTTTCGAAGCCACTTTTTGGCTAACTTCTTATAGGAAGGTCTAGGAGCTCTGAAAATGAACGTACGCATCTTTCACTTTTCCCGAGGGACTTAGAAGAATTTTGTGATATTTTTTATTAAAATGGTGTATAAGGGTATATATTTAAATATATTTTATGCACTGTATATGAGCTGGCGATTTCTAAGTCTGTGGTTCCGAGAGGGGGTAACCAGGCTCACTAATAAAGATCAAGCCACTTGGCTGCCAGAATGCCCTGCTTCAGCACAGACCAGAAAGGCATTGTGATAAGCGTATCCCCGGTATAGTCAGGGGTTAATGGGAGTCGTCCCCGTCCCCCCAATATATGCCCAGAACCATGGACCCGGTATTTGTGGTTCGGACTGTCTCCAACCAGCCATAATGTTGTGAGAGTGAAATTATGTCTAAGTCCAGCTTCGGTACATTAGAAGCAACTCTGAAACTTAACCTAAGCATTTCTCGAAGCTACTTTTTGGCTAACTTCTTTTAGGAAGGTCTAGGAGCTCTTAAAATGAACGTGCGCGTCTTTCACTCTTCCATAGGTACTTAGAAGAATTTTGTGATATTTTTTATTAAAATGTTGTATAAGGGTATATATATAAATATATTTTATGCACTGTATATGAGCTGGCGATTTCTAAGTCTGTGGTTCCGAGAGGGGGTAACCAGGCTCACTAATAAAGGTCAAGCCACTTGGCTGCCAGAATGCCCTGCTTCAGCACAGACCAGAAAGGCATTGTGATAAGCGTATCCCCGGTATAGTCAGGGGTTAATGGAAGTCGTCCCCGTCCCCCCAGTATACGCCTAGAACCATGGACCCGGTACTTGTGGTTCGGACTGTCTCCAACCAGCCATAATGTTGTGAGAGTGAAATTATGTCTAAGTCCAGCTTTGGTACATTAGAAGCAATTCTCAAACTTAACCTAAGCGTTTTTCGAAGCTACTTTTTGGCTAACTTCTTATAGGAAGGTCTAGGAGCTCTGAACGTGAACGTGCGCGTCTTTCACTCTTCCCGAGGGAATTACAGTAGATGAATTTTGTGATATTTTTTATTAAAATGGTGTATAAGGGTATATATTTAAATATATTTTATGCACTGTATATGAGCTGGCGATTTCTAAGTCTGTGGTTCCGAGAGGGGGTAACCAGGCTCACTAATAAAGATCAAGCCACTTGGCTGCCAGAATGCCCTGCTTCAGCACAGACCAGAAAGGCATTGTGATAAGCGTATCCCCGGTATAGTCAGGGGTTAATGGGAGTCGTCCCCGTCCCCCCAATATATGCCCAGAACCATGGACCCGGTATTTGTGGTTCGGACTGTCTCCAACCAGCCATAATGTTGTGAGAGTGAAATTATGTCTAAGTCCAGCTTCGGTACATTAGAAGCAACTCTGAAACTTAACCTAAGCATTTCTCGAAGCTACTTTTTGGCTAACTTCTTATAGGAAGGTCTAGGAGCTCTCAAAATGAACGTGCGCGTCTTTCACTCTTCCCGAGGGACTTAGAAGGATTTTGTGATATTTTTTATTAAAATGGTGTATAAGGGTATATATTTAAATATATTTTATGCACTGTATATGAGCTGGCAGGCTCACTTATAAAGGTCAAGCCACTTGGCTGCCAGAATGCCCTGCTTCAGCACAGACCAGTAAGGCATTGTGATACGCGTATCCCCGGTATAGTCAGGGGTTAATGGGAGTCGTCCCCGTCCCCCCAATATACAGTATGCCCAGAACCATGGACCCGGTATTTGTGGTTCGGACTGTCTCCAACAAGCCATAATGTTGTGAGAGTGAAATTATGTCTAAGTCAAGCTTCGGTACATTAGAAGCAACTCTGAAACTTAACCTAAGCGTTTTTCGAAGCTACTTTTTGGCTAACTTCTTATAGGAAGGTCTAGGAGCTCTGAACGTGAACGTGCGCGTCTTTCACTCTTCCCGAGGGAATTACAGTAGATGAATTTTGTGATATTTTTTATTAAAATGGTGTATAAGGGTATATATTTAAATATATTTTATGCACTGTATATGAGCTGGCGATTTCTAAGTCTGTGGTTCCGAGAGGGGGTAACCAGGCTCACTAATAAAGATCAAGCCACTTGGCTGCCAGAATGCCCTGCTTCAGCACAGACCAGAAAGGCATTGTGATAAGCGTATCCCCGGTATAGTCAGGGGTTAATGGGAGTCGTCCCCGTCCCCCCAATATATGCCCAGAACCATGGACCCGGTATTTGTGGTTCGGACTGTCTCCAACCAGCCATAATGTTGTGAGAGTGAAATTATGTCTAAGTCCAGCTTCGGTACATTAGAAGCAACTCTGAAACTTAACCTAAGCATTTCTCGAAGCTACTTTTTGGCTAACTTCTTATAGGAAGGTCTAGGAGCTCTCAAAATGAACGTGCGCGTCTTTCACTCTTCCCGAGGGACTTAGAAGGATTTTGTGATATTTTTTATTAAAATGGTGTATAAGGGTATATATTTAAATATATTTTATGCACTGTATATGAGCTGGAGATTTCTAAGCATGTGGTTCCGAGAGGGGGTAACCAGGCTCACTAATAAAGTTCAAGCCACTTGGCTGCCAGAATGCCCTGCTTCAGCACAGACCAGTAAGGCATTGTGATACGCGTATCCCCGGTATAGTCAGGGGTTAATGGGAGTCGTCCCCGTCTCCCCGGTATATGCCCAGAACCATGGACCCGGTATTTGTGGTTCGGACTGTCTCCAACCAGCCATAATGTTGTGAGAGTGAAATTATGTCTAAGTCCAGCTTCGGTACATTAGAAGCAACATTCAAACTTAACCTAAGCATTTTTCGAAGCTACTTTTTGGCTAACTTCTTATAGGAAGGTCTAGGAGCTCTCAAGATGAACGTGCGCGTCTTTCATTCTTCCCGAGGGACTTAGAAGAATTTTGTTATATTTTTTATTAAAATGGTGTATAAGGGTATATATTTAAATATATTTTATGCACTGTATATGAGCTGGCGATTTCTAAGTCTGTGGTTCCGAGAGGTGGTAACCAGGCTCACTAATAAAGGTCAAGCCACTTGGCTGCCAGAATGCCCTGCTTCAGCACAGACCAGAAAGGCATTGTGATAAGCGTATCCCCGGTATAGTCAGGGGTTAATGGGAGTCGTCCCCGTCCCCCCAGTATACGCCCAGAACCATGGACCCGGTACTTGTGGTTCGGACTGTCTCCAACCAGCCATAATGTTGTGAGAGTGAAATTATGTCTACGTCCAGCTTTGGTACATTAGAAGCAACTCTGAAACTTAACCTAAGCGTTTTTCGAAGCTACTTTTTGGCTAACTTCTTATAGGAAGGTCTAGGAGCTCTGAAAATGAACGTGCGCGTCTTTCACTCTTCCATAGGTACTTAGAAGAATTTTGTGATATTTTTTATTAAAATGTTGTATAAGGGTATATATACGTATAAATATATTTTATGCACTGTATATGAGCTGGCGATTTCTAAGTCTGTGGTTCCGAGAGGGGGTAACCAGGCTCACTTATAAAGGTCAAGCCACTTGGCTGCCAGAATGCCCTGCTTCAGCACAGACCAGTAAGGCATTGTGATACGCGTATCCCCGGTATAGTCAGGGGTTAATGGGAGTCGTCCCCGTCCCCCCAATATATGCCCAGAACCATGGACCCGGTATTTGTGGTTCGGACTGTCTCCAACCAGCCATAATGTTGTGAGAGTGAAATTATGTCTAAGTCCAGCTTCGGTACATTAGAAGCAACTCTGAAACTTAACCTAAGCGTTTTTCGAAGCTACATTTTTTGGCTAACTTCTTATAGGAAGGTCTAGGAGCTCTAAAAATGAACGTGCGCGTCTTTCACTCTTCCCGAGGGACTTAGAAGAATTTTGTGATATTTTTTATTAAAATGGTGTATAAGGGTATATATTTAAATATATTTTATGCACTGTATATGAGCTGGCGATTTCTAAGTCTGTGGTTCCGAGAGGGGGTAACCAGGCTCACTAATAAAGGTCAAGCCACTTGGCTGCCAGAATGCCCTGCTTCAGCACAGACCAGAAAGGCATTGTGATAAGCGTATCCCCGGTATAGTCAGGGGTTAATGGGAGTCGTCCCCGTCCCCCCAGTATACGCCCAGAACCATGGACCCGGTACTTGTGGTTCGGACTGTCTCCAACCAGCCATAATGTTGTGAGAGTGAAATTATGTCTACGTCCAGCTTTGGTACATTAGAAGCAACTCTGAAACTTAAACCTAAGCATTTTTCGAAGCTACTTTTTGGCTAACTTCTTATAGGAAGGTCTAGGAGCTCTCAAAATGAACGTGCGCATCTTTCACTCTTCCATAGGTACTTAGAAGAATTTTGTGATATTTTTTATTAAAATGTTGTATAAGGGTATATATATAAATATATTTTATGCACTGTATATGAGCTGGCGATTTCTAAGTCTGTGGTTCCGAGAGGGGGTAACCAGGCTCACTTATAAAGGTCAAGCCACTTGGCTGCCAGAATGCCCTGCTTCAGCACAGACCAGTAAGGCATTGTGATACGCATATCCCCGGTATAGTCAGGGGTTAATGGGAGTCGTCCCCGTCTCCCCGGTATATGCCCAGAACCATGGACCCGGTATTTGTGGTTCGGACTGTCTCCAACCAGCCATAATGTTGTGAGAGTGAAATTATGTCTAAGTCCAGCTTCGGTACATTAGAAGCAACTCTGAAACTTAACCTAAGCGTTTTTCGAAGCTACATTTTTTGGCTAACTTCTTATAGGAAGGTCTAGGAGCTCTAAAAATGAACGTGCGCGTCTTTCACTCTTCCCGAGGGACTTAGAAGAATTTTGTGATATTTTTTATTAAAATGGTGTATAAGGGTATATATTTAAATATATTTTATGCACTGTATATGAGCTGGCGATTTCTAAGTCTGTGGTTCCGAGAGGGGGTAACCAGGCTCACTAATAAAGGTCAAGCCACTTGGCTGCCAGAATGCCCTGCTTCAGCACAGACCAGAAAGGCATTGTGATAAGCGTATCCCCGGTATAGTCAGGGGTTAATGGGAGTCGTCCCCGTCTCCCCAGTATACGCCCAGAACCATGGACCCGGTACTTGTGGTTCGGACTGTCTCCAACCAGCCATAATGTTGTGAGAGTGAAATTATGTCTACGTCCAGCTTTGGTACATTAGAAGCAACTCTGAAACTTAACCTAAGCGTTTTTCGAAGCTACTTTTTGGCTAACTTCTTATAGGAAGGTCTAGGAGCTCTGAAAATGAACGTGCGCGTCTTTCACTCTTCCATAGGTACTTAGAAGAATTTTGTGATATTTTTTATTAAAATGTTGTATAAGGGTATATATACGTATAAATATATTTTATGCACTGTATATGAGCTGGCGATTTCTAAGTCTGTGGTTCCGAGAGGGGGTAACCAGGCTCACTTATAAAGGTCAAGCCACTTGGCTGCCAGAATGCCCTGCTTCAGCACAGACCAGTAAGGCATTGTGATACGCGTATCCCCGGTATAGTCAGGGGTTAATGGGAGTCGTCCCCGTCCCCCCAATATATGCCCAGAACCATGGACCCGGTATTTGTGGTTCGGACTGTCTCCAACCAGCCATAATGTTGTGAGAGTGAAATTATGTCTAAGTCCAGCTTCGGTACATTAGAAGCAACTCTGAAACTTAACCTAAGCGTTTTTCGAAGCTACATTTTTTGGCTAACTTCTTATAGGAAGGTCTAGGAGCTCTAAAAATGAACGTGCGCGTCTTTCACTCTTCCCGAGGGACTTAGAAGAATTTTGTGATATTTTTTATTAAAATGGTGTATAAGGGTATATATTTAAATATATTTTATGCACTGTATATGAGCTGGCGATTTCTAAGTCTGTGGTTCCGAGAGGGGGTAACCAGGCTCACTAATAAAGGTCAAGCCACTTAGCTGCCAGAATGCCCTGCTTCAGCACAGACCAGAAAGGCATTGTGATAAGCATATCCCCGGTATAGTCAGGGGTTAATGGGAGTCGTCCCCGTCCCCCCAGTATACGCCCAGAACCATGGACCCGGTACTTGTGGTTCGGACTGTCTCCAACCAGCCATAATGTTGTGAGAGTGAAATTATGTCTAAGTCCAGCTTTGGTACATTAGAAGCAACTCTCAAACTTAACCTAAGCGTTTTTCGAAGCTACTTTTTGGCTAACTTCTTATAGGAAGGTCTAGGAGCTCTGAAAATGAACGTGCGCGTCTTTCATTCTTCCCGAGGGACTTAGAAGAATTTTGTGATATTTTTTATTAAAATGGTGTATAAGGGTATATATTTAAATATATTTTATGCACTGTATATGAGCTGGCGATTTCTAAGTCTGTGGTTCCGAGAGGGGGTAACCAGGCTCACTAATAAAGGTCAAGCCACTTGGCTGCCAGAATGCCCTGCTTCAGCACAGACCAGAAAGGCATTGTGATAAGCGTATCCCCGGTATAGTCAGGGGTTAATGGGAGTCGTCCCCGTCCCCCCAGTATACGCCCAGAACCATGGACCCGGTACTTGTGGTTCGGACTGTCTCCAACCAGCCATAATGTTGTGAGAGTGAAATTATGTCTACGTCCAGCTTTGGTACATTAGAAGCAACTCTGAAACTTAAACCTAAGCGTTTTTCGAAGCTACTTTTTGGCTAACTTCTTATAGGAAGGTCTAGGAGCTCTGAAAATGAACGTGCGCGTCTTTCACTCTTCCATAGGTACTTAGAAGAATTTTGTGATATTTTTTATTAAAATGTTGTATAAGGGTATATATATAAATATATTTTATGCACTGTATATGAGCTGGCGATTTCTAAGTCTGTGGTTCCGAGAGGGGGTAACCAGGCTCACTTATAAAGGTCAAGCCACTTGGCTGCCAGAATGCCCTGCTTCAGCACAGACCAGTAAGGCATTGTGATACGCGTATCCCCGGTATAGTCAGGGATTAATGGGAGTCGTCCCCGTCCCCCCAATATATGCCCAGAACCATGGACCCGGTATTTGTGGTTCGGACTGTCTCCAACCAGCCATAATGTTGTGAGAGTGAAATTATGTCTAAGTCCAGCTTCGGTACATTAGAAGCAACTCTGAAACTTAACCAAAGCGTTTTTCGAAGCCACTTTTTGGCTAACTTCTTATAGGAAGGTCTAGGAGCTCTGAAAATGAACGTGCGCATCTTTCACTCTTCCCGAGGGACTTAGAAGAATTTTGTGATATTTTTTATTAAAATGGTGTATAAGGGTATATATTTAAATATATTTTATGCACTGTATATGAGCTGGCGATTTCTAAGTCTGTGGTTCCGAGAGGGGGTAACCAGGCTCACTAATAAAGATCAAGCCACTTGGCTGCCAGAATGCCCTGCTTCAGCACAGACCAGAAAGGCATTGTGATAAGCGTATCCCCGGTATAGTCAGGGGTTAATGGGAGTCGTCCCCGTCCCCCCAATATATGCCCAGAACCATGGACCCAGTATTTGTGGTTCGGACTGTCTCCAACCAGCCATAATGTTGTGAGAGTGAAATTATGTCTAAGTCCAGCTTCGGTACATTAGAAGCAACTCTGAAACTTAACCTAAGCATTTCTCGAAGCTACTTTTTGGCTAACTTCTTTTCGGAAGGTCTAGGAGCTCTTAAAATGAACGTGCGCGTCTTTCACTCTTCCATAGGTACTTAGAAGAATTTTGTGATATTTTTTATTAAAATGTTGTATAAGGGTATATATATAAATATATTTTATGCACTGTATATGAGCTGGCGATTTCTAAGTCTGTGGTTCCGAGAGGGGGTAACCAGGCTCACTAATAAAGTTCAAGCCACTTGGCTGCCAGAATGCCCTGCTTCAGCACAGACCAGTAAGGCATTGTGATAAGCGTATCCCCGGTATAGTCAGGGGTTAATGGGAGTCGTCCCCGTCCCCTCAGTATACGCCCAGAACCATGGACCCGGTACTTGTGGTTCGGACTGTCTCCAACCAGCCATAATGTTGTGAGAGTGAAATTATGTCTAAGTCCAGCTTTGGTACATTAGAAGCAACTCTGAAACTTAACCTAAGCGTTTTTCGAAGCTACTTTTTGGCTAACTTCTTATAGGAAGGTCTAGGAGCTCTGAAAATGAACGTGCGCATCTTTCACTCTTCCCGAGGGACTTAGAAGAATTTTGTGATATTTTTTATTAAAATGGTGTATAAGGGTATATATTTAAATATATTTTATACACTGTATATGAGCTGGCGATTTCTAAGTCTGTGGTTCCGAGAGGGGGTAACCAGGCTCACTAATAAAGGTCAAGCCACTTGGCTGCCAGAATGCCCTGCTTCAGCACAGACCAGAAAGGCATTGTGATAAGCGTATCCCCGGTATAGTCAGGGGTTAATGGAAGTCGTCCCCGTCCCCCCAGTATACGCCCAGAACCATGGACCCGGTACTTGTGGTTCGGACTGTCTCCAACCAGCCATAATGTTGTGAGAGTGAAATTATGTCTAAGTCCAGCTTTGGTACATTAGAAGCAACTCTGAAACTTAACCTAAGCGTTTTTCGAAGCTATTTTTTGGCTAACTTCTTATAGGAAGGTCTAGGAGCTCTGAAAATGAACGTGCGCGTCTTTCACTCTTCCATAGGGACTTAGAAGAATTTTGTGATATTTTTTATTAAAATGTTGTACAGTATAAGGGTATATATATAAATATATTTTATGCACTGTATATGAGCTGGCAGGCTCACTTATAAAGGTCAAGCCACTTGGCTGCCAGAATGCCCTGCTTCAGCACAGACCAGTAAGGCATTGTGATACGCGTATCCCCGGTATAGTCAGGGGTTAATGGGAGTCGTCCCCGTCCCTCCAATATACAGTATGCCCAGAACCATGGACCCGGTATTTGTGGTTCGGACTCTCTCCAACAAGCCATAATGTTGTGAGAGTGAAATTATGTCTAAGTCAAGCTTCGGTACATTAGAAGCAACTCTGAAACTTAACCTAAGCGTTTTTCGAAGCTACTTTTTGGCTAACTTCTTATAGGAAGGTCTAGGAGCTCTCAAAATGAACGTGCGCGTCTTTCACTCTTCCCGAGGGACTTAGAAGGATTTTGTGATATTTTTTATTAAAATGGTGTATAAGGGTATATATTTAAATATATTTTATGCACTGTATATGAGCTGGAGATTTCTAAGCATGTGGTTCCGAGAGGGGGTAACCAGGCTCACTAATAAAGTTCAAGCCACTTGGCTGCCAGAATGCCCTGCTTCAGCACAGACCAGTAAGGCATTGTGATACGCGTATCCCCGGTATAGTCAGGGGTTAATGGGAGTCGTCCCCGTCTCCCCGGTATATGCCCAGAACCATGGACCCGGTATTTGTGGTTCGGACTGTCTCCAACCAGCCATAATGTTGTGAGAGTGAAATTATGTCTAAGTCCAGCTTCGGTACATTAGAAGCAACATTCAAACTTAACCTAAGCATTTTTCGAAGCTACTTTTTGGCTAACTTCTTATAGGAAGGTCTAGGAGCTCTCAAGATGAACGTGCGCGTCTTTCATTCTTCCCGAGGGACTTAGAAGAATTTTGTTATATTTTTTATTAAAATGGTGTATAAGGGTATATATTTAAATATATTTTATGCACTGTATATGAGCTGGCGATTTCTAAGTCTGTGGTTCCGAGAGGTGGTAACCAGGCTCACTAATAAAGGTCAAGCCACTTGGCTGCCAGAATGCCCTGCTTCAGCACAGACCAGAAAGGCATTGTGATAAGCGTATCCCCGGTATAGTCAGGGGTTAATGGGAGTCGTCCCCGTCCCCCCAGTATACGCCCAGAACCATGGACCCGGTACTTGTGGTTCGGACTGTCTCCAACCAGCCATAATGTTGTGAGAGTGAAATTATGTCTACGTCCAGCTTTGGTACATTAGAAGCAACTCTGAAACTTAACCTAAGCGTTTTTCGAAGCTACTTTTTGGCTAACTTCTTATAGGAAGGTCTAGGAGCTCTGAAAATGAACGTGCGCGTCTTTCACTCTTCCATAGGTACTTAGAAGAATTTTGTGATATTTTTTATTAAAATGTTGTATAAGGGTATATATACGTATAAATATATTTTATGCACTGTATATGAGCTGGCGATTTCTAAGTCTGTGGTTCCGAGAGGGGGTAACCAGGCTCACTAATAAAGATCAAGCCACTTGGCTGCCAGAATGCCCTGCTTCAGCACAGACCAGAAAGGCATTGTGATAAGCGTATCCCCGGTATAGTCAGGGGTTAATGGGAGTCGTCCCCGTCCCCCCAATATATGCCCAGAACCATGGACCCGGTATTTGTGGTTCGGACTGTCTCCAACCAGCCATAATGTTGTGAGAGTGAAATTATGTCTAAGTCCAGCTTCGGTACATTAGAAGCAACTCTGAAACTTAACCTAAGCATTTCTCGAAGCTACTTTTTGGCTAACTTCTTTTAGGAAGGTCTAGGAGCTCTTAAAATGAACGTGCGCGTCTTTCACTCTTCCATAGGTACTTAGAAGAATTTTGTGATATTTTTTATTAAAATGTTGTATAAGGGTATATATATAAATATATTTTATGCACTGTATATGAGCTGGCGATTTCTAAGTCTGTGGTTCCGAGAGGGGGTAACCAGGCTCACTAATAAAGTTCAAGCCACTTGGCTGCCAGAATGCCCTGCTTCAGCACAGACCAGTAAGGCATTGTGATAAGCGTATCCCCGGTATAGTCAGGGGTTAATGGGAGTCGTCCCCGTCCCCTCAGTATACGCCCAGAACCATGGACCCGGTACTTGTGGTTCGGACTGTCTCCAACCAGCCATAATGTTGTGAGAGTGAAATTATGTCTAAGTCCAGCTTTGGTTCATTAGAAGCAACTCTGAAACTTAACCTAAGCGTTTTTCGAAGCTACTTTTTGGCTAACTTCTTATAGGAAGGTCTAGGAGCTCTGAAAATGAACGTGCGCATCTTTCACTCTTCCCGAGGGACTTAGAAGAATTTTGTGATATTTTTTATTAAAATGGTGTATAAGGGTATATATTTAAATATATTTTATACACTGTATATGAGCTGGCTATTTCTAAGTCTGTGGTTCCGAGAGGGGGTAACCAGGCTCACTAATAAAGGTCAAGCCACTTGGCTGCCAGAATGCCCTGCTTCAGCACAGACCAGAAAGGCATTGTGATAAGCGTATCCCCGGTATAGTCAGGGGTTAATGGAAGTCGTCCCCGTCCCCCCAGTATACGCCCAGAACCATGGACCCGGTACTTGTGGTTCGGACTGTCTCCAACCAGCCATAATGTTGTGAGAGTGAAATTATGTCTAAGTCCAGCTTTGGTACATTAGAAGCAACTCTGAAACTTAACCTAAGCGTTTTTCGAAGCTATTTTTTGGCTAACTTCTTATAGGAAGGTCTAGGAGCTCTGAAAATGAACGTGCGCGTCTTTCACTCTTCCATAGGGACTTAGAAAAATTTTGTGATATTTTTTATTAAAATGTTGTACAGTATAAGGGTATATATATAAATATATTTTATGCACTGTATATGAGCTGGCAGGCTCACTTATAAAGGTCAAGCCACTTGGCTGCCAGAATGCCCTGCTTCAGCACAGACCAGTAAGGCATTGTGATACGCGTATCCCCGGTATAGTCAGGGGTTAATGGGAGTCGTCCCCATCCCTCCAATATACAGTATGCCCAGAACCATGGACCCGGTATTTGTGGTTCGGACTGTCTCCAACAAGCCATAATGTTGTGAGAGTGAAATTATGTCTAAGTCAAGCTTCGGTACATTAGAAGCAACTCTGAAACTTAACCTAAGCGTTTTTCGAAGCTACTTTTTGGCTAACTTCTTATAGGAAGGTCTAGGAGCTCTCAAAATGAACGTGCGCGTCTTTCACTCTTCCCGAGGGACTTAGAAGAATTTTGTTATATTTTTTATTAAAATGGTGTATAAGGGTATATATTTAAATATATTTTATGCACTGTATATGAGCTGGCGATTTCTAAGTCTGTGGTTCCGAGAGGTGGTAACCAGGCTCACTAATAAAGGTCAAGCCACTTGGCTGCCAGAATGCCCTGCTTCAGCACAGACCAGAAAGGCATTGTGATAAGCGTATCCCCGGTATAGTCAGGGGTTAATGGGAGTCGTCCCCGTCCCCCCAGTATACGCCCAGAACCATGGACCCGGTACTTGTGGTTCGGACTGTCTCCAACCAGCCATAATGTTGTGAGAGTGAAATTATGTCTACGTCCAGCTTTGGTACATTAGAAGCAACTCTGAAACTTAACCTAAGCGTTTTTCGAAGCTACTTTTTGGCTAACTTCTTATAGGAAGGTCTAGGAGCTCTGAAAATGAACGTGCGCGTCTTTCACTCTTCCATAGGTACTTAGAAGAATTTTGTGATATTTTTTATTAAAATGTTGTATAAGGGTATATATACGTATAAATATATTTTATGCACTGTATATGAGCTGGCGATTTCTAAGTCTGTGGTTCCGAGAGGGGGTAACCAGGCTCACTAATAAAGATCAAGCCACTTGGCTGCCAGAATGCCCTGCTTCAGCACAGACCAGAAAGGCATTGTGATAAGCGTATCCCCGGTATAGTCAGGGGTTAATGGGAGTCGTCCCCGTCCCCCCAATATATGCCCAGAACCATGGACCCGGTATTTGTGGTTCGGACTGTCTCCAACCAGCCATAATGTTGTGAGAGTGAAATTATGTCTAAGTCCAGCTTCGGTACATTAGAAGCAACTCTGAAACTTAACCTAAGCATTTCTCGAAGCTACTTTTTGGCTAACTTCTTTTAGGAAGGTCTAGGAGCTCTTAAAATGAACGTGCGCGTCTTTCACTCTTCCATAGGTACTTAGAAGAATTTTGTGATATTTTTTATTAAAATGTTGTATAAGGGTATATATATAAATATATTTTATGCACTGTATATGAGCTGGCGATTTCTAAGTCTGTGGTTCCGAGATCGGGTAACCAGGCTCACTAATAAAGTTCAAGCCACTTGGCTGCCAGAATGCCCTGCTTCAGCACAGACCAGTAAGGCATTGTGATAAGCGTATCCCCGGTATAGTCAGGGGTTAATGGGAGTCGTCCCCGTCCCCTCAGTATACGCCCAGAACCATGGACCCGGTACTTGTGGTTCGGACTGTCTCCAACCAGCCATAATGTTGTGAGAGTGAAATTATGTCTAAGTCCAGCTTTGGTTCATTAGAAGCAACTCTGAAACTTAACCTAAGCGTTTTTCGAAGCTACTTTTTGGCTAACTTCTTATAGGAAGGTCTAGGAGCTCTGAAAATGAACGTGCGCATCTTTCACTCTTCCCGAGGGACTTAGAAGAATTTTGTGATATTTTTTATTAAAATGGTGTATAAGGGTATATATTTAAATATATTTTATACACTGTATATGAGCTGGCTATTTCTAAGTCTGTGGTTCCGAGAGGGGGTAACCAGGCTCACTAATAAAGGTCAAGCCACTTGGCTGCCAGAATGCCCTGCTTCAGCACAGACCAGAAAGGCATTGTGATAAGCGTATCCCCGGTATAGTCAGGGGTTAATGGAAGTCGTCCCCGTCCCCCCAGTATACGCCCAGAACCATGGACCCGGTACTTGTGGTTCGGACTGTCTCCAACCAGCCATAATGTTGTGAGAGTGAAATTATGTCTAAGTCCAGCTTTGGTACATTAGAAGCAACTCTGAAACTTAACCTAAGCGTTTTTCGAAGCTATTTTTTGGCTAACTTCTTATAGGAAGGTCTAGGAGCTCTGAAAATGAACGTGCGCGTCTTTCACTCTTCCATAGGGACTTAGAAAAATTTTGTGATATTTTTTATTAAAATGTTGTACAGTATAAGGGTATATATATAAATATATTTTATGCACTGTATATGAGCTGGCAGGCTCACTTATAAAGGTCAAGCCACTTGGCTGCCAGAATGCCCTGCTTCAGCACAGACCAGTAAGGCATTGTGATACGCGTATCCCCGGTATAGTCAGGGGTTAATGGGAGTCGTCCCCATCCCTCCAATATACAGTATGCCCAGAACCATGGACCCGGTATTTGTGGTTCGGACTGTCTCCAACAAGCCATAATGTTGTGAGAGTGAAATTATGTCTAAGTCAAGCTTCGGTACATTAGAAGCAACTCTGAAACTTAACCTAAGCGTTTTTCGAAGCTACTTTTTGGCTAACTTCTTATAGGAAGGTCTAGGAGCTCTCAAAATGAACGTGCGCGTCTTTCACTCTTCCCGAGGGACTTAGAAGAATTTTGTTATATTTTTTATTAAAATGGTGTATAAGGGTATATATTTAAATATATTTTATGCACTGTATATGAGCTGGCGATTTCTAAGTCTGTGGTTCCGAGAGGTGGTAACCAGGCTCACTAATAAAGGTCAAGCCACTTGGCTGCCAGAATGCCCTGCTTCAGCACAGACCAGAAAGGCATTGTGATATGCGTATCCCCGGTATAGTCAGGGGTTAATGGGAGTCGTCCCCGTCCCCCCAGTATACGCCCAGAACCATGGACCCGGTACTTGTGGTTCGGACTGTCTCCAACCAGCCATAATGTTGTGAGAGTGAAATTATGTCTACGTCCAGCTTTGGTACATTAGAAGCAACTCTGAAACTTAACCTAAGCGTTTTTCGAAGCTACTTTTTGGCTAACTTCTTATAGGAAGGTCTAGGAGCTCTGAAAATGAACGTGCGCGTCTTTCACTCTTCCATAGGTACTTAGAAGAATTTTGTGATATTTTTTATTAAAATGTTGTATAAGGGTATATATACGTATAAATATATTTTATGCACTGTATATGAGCTGGCGATTTCTAAGTCTGTGGTTCCGAGAGGGGGTAACCAGGCTCACTTATAAAGGTCAAGCCACTTGGCTGCCAGAATGCCCTGCTTCAGCACAGACCAGTAAGGCATTGTGATACGCGTATCCCCGGTATAGTCAGGGGTTAATGGGAGTCGTCCCCGTCCCCCCAATATATGCCCAGAACCATGGACCCGGTATTTGTGGTTCGGACTGTCTCCAACCAGCCATAATGTTGTGAGAGTGAAATTATGTCTAAGTCCAGCTTCGGTACATTAGAAGCAACTCTGAAACTTAACCTAAGCGTTTTTCGAAGCTACATTTTTTGGCTAACTTCTTATAGGAAGGTCTAGGAGCTCTAAAAATGAACGTGCGCGTCTTTCACTCTTCCCGAGGGACTTAGAAGAATTTTGTGATATTTTTTATTAAAATGGTGTATAAGGGTATATATTTAAATATATTTTATGCACTGTATATGAGCTGGCGATTTCTAAGTCTGTGGTTCCGAGAGGGGGTAACCAGGCTCACTAATAAAGGTCAAGCCACTTGGCTGCCAGAATGCCCTGCTTCAGCACAGACCAGAAAGGCATTGTGATAAGCGTATCCCCGGTATAGTCAGGGGTTAATGGGAGTCGTCCCCGTCCCCCCAGTATACGCCCAGAACCATGGACCCGGTATTTGTGGTTCGGACTGTCTCCAACCAGCCATAATGTTGTGAGAGTGAAATTATGTCTACGTCCAGCTTTGGTACATTAGAAGCAACTCTGAAACTTAAACCTAAGCATTTTTCGAAGCTACTTTTTGGCTAACTTCTTATAGGAAGGTCTAGGAGCTCTGAAAATGAACGTGCACGTCTTTCACTCTTCCATAGGTACTTAGAAGAATTTTGTGATATTTTTTATTAAAATGTTGTATAAGGGTATATATATAAATATATTTTATGCACTGTATATGAGCTGGCGATTTCTAAGTCTGTGGTTCCGAGAGGGGGTAACCAGGCTCACTTATAAAGGTCAAGCCACTTGGCTGCCAGAATGCCCTGCTTCAGCACAGACCAGTAAGGCATTGTGATACGCGTATCCCCGGTATAGTCAGGGATTAATGGGAGTCGTCCCCGTCCCCCCAATATATGCCCAGAACCATGGACCCGGTATTTGTGGTTCGGACTGTCTCCAACAAGCCATAATGTTGTGAGAGTGAAATTATGTCTAAGTCAAGCTTCGGTACATTAGAAGCAACTCTGAAACTTAACCTAAGCGTTTTTCGAAGCTACTTTTTGGCTAACTTCTTATAGGAAGGTCTAGGAGCTCTCAAAATGAACGTGCGCGTCTTTCACTCTTCCCGAGGGACTTAGAAGGATTTTGTGATATTTTTTATTAAAATGGTGTATAAGGGTATATATTTAAATATATTTTATGCACTGTATATGAGCTGGAGATTTCTAAGCATGTGGTTCCGAGAGGGGGTAACCAGGCTCACTAATAAAGTTCAAGCCACTTGGCTGCCAGAATGCCCTGCTTCAGCACAGACCAGTAAGGCATTGTGATACGCGTATCCCCGGTATAGTCAGGGGTTAATGGGAGTCGTCCCCGTCTCCCCGGTATATGCCCAGAACCATGGACCCGGTATTTGTGGTTCGGACTGTCTCCAACCAGCCATAATGTTGTGAGAGTGAAATTATGTCTAAGTCCAGCTTCGGTACATTAGAAGCAACATTCAAACTTAACCTAAGCATTTTTCGAAGCTACTTTTTGGCTAACTTCTTATAGGAAGGTCTAGGAGCTCTCAAGATGAACGTGCGCGTCTTTCATTCTTCCCGAGGGACTTAGAAGAATTTTGTTATATTTTTTATTAAAATGGTGTATAAGGGTATATATTTAAATATATTTTATGCACTGTATATGAGCTGGCGATTTCTAAGTCTGTGGTTCCGAGAGGTGGTAACCAGGCTCACTAATAAAGGTCAAGCCACTTGGCTGCCAGAATGCCCTGCTTCAGCACAGACCAGAAAGGCATTGTGATAAGCGTATCCCCGGTATAGTCAGGGGTTAATGGGAGTCGTCCCCGTCCCCCCAGTATACGCCCAGAACCATGGACCCGGTACTTGTGGTTCGGACTGTCTCCAACCAGCCATAATGTTGTGAGAGTGAAATTATGTCTACGTCCAGCTTTGGTACATTAGAAGCAACTCTGAAACTTAACCTAAGCGTTTTTCGAAGCTACTTTTTGGCTAACTTCTTATAGGAAGGTCTAGGAGCTCTGAAAATGAACGTGCGCGTCTTTCACTCTTCCATAGGTACTTAGAAGAATTTTGTGATATTTTTTATTAAAATGTTGTATAAGGGTATATATACGTATAAATATATTTTATGCACTGTATATGAGCTGGCGATTTCTAAGTCTGTGGTTCCGAGAGGGGGTAACCAGGCTCACTAATAAAGATCAAGCCACTTGGCTGCCAGAATGCCCTGCTTCAGCACAGACCAGAAAGGCATTGTGATAAGCGTATCCCCGGTATAGTCAGGGGTTAATGGGAGTCGTCCCCGTCCCCCCAATATATGCCCAGAACCATGGACCCGGTATTTGTGGTTCGGACTGTCTCCAACCAGCCATAATGTTGTGAGAGTGAAATTATGTCTAAGTCCAGCTTCGGTACATTAGAAGCAACTCTGAAACTTAACCTAAGCATTTCTCGAAGCTACTTTTTGGCTAACTTCTTTTAGGAAGGTTTAGGAGCTCTTAAAATGAACGTGCGCGTCTTTCACTCTTCCATAGGTACTTAGAAGAATTTTGTGATATTTTTTATTAAAATGTTGTATAAGGGTATATATATAAATATATTTTATGCACTGTATATGAGCTGGCGATTTCTAAGTCTGTGGTTCCGAGAGGGGGTAACCAGGCTCACTAATAAAGTTCAAGCCACTTGGCTGCCAGAATGCACTGCTTCAGCACAGACCAGTAAGGCATTGTGATAAGCGTATCCCCGGTATAGTCAGGGGTTAATGGGAGTCGTCCCCGTCCCCTCAGTATACGCCCAGAACCATGGACCCGGTACTTGTGGTTCGGACTGTCTCCAACCAGCCATAATGTTGTGAGAGTGAAATTATGTCTAAGTCCAGCTTTGGTACATTAGAAGCAACTCTGAAACTTAACCTAAGCGTTTTTCGAAGCTACTTTTTGGCTAACTTCTTATAGGAAGGTCTAGGAGCTCTGAAAATGAACGTGCGCATCTTTCACTCTTCCCGAGGGACTTAGAAGAATTTTGTGATATTTTTTATTAAAATGGTGTATAAGGGTATATATTTAAATATGTTTTATACACTGTATATGAGCTGGCGATTTCTAAGTCTGTGGTTCCGAGAGGGGGTAACCAGGCTCACTAATAAAGGTCTAGCCACTTGGCTGCCAGAATGCCCTGCTTCAGCACAGACCAGAAAGGCATTGTGATAAGCGTATCCCCGGTATAGTCAGGGGTTAATGGAAGTCGTCCCCGTCCCCCCAGTATACGCCCAGAACCATGGACCCGGTACTTGTGGTTCGGACTGTCTCCAACCAGCCATAATGTTGTGAGAGTGAAATTATGTCTAAGTCCAGCTTTGGTACATTAGAAGCAACTCTGAAACTTAACCTAAGCGTTTTTCGAAGCTATTTTTTGGCTAACTTCTTATAGGAAGGTCTAGGAGCTCTGAAAATGAACGTGCGCGTCTTTCACTCTTCCATAGGGACTTAGAAGAATTTTGTGATATTTTTTATTAAAATGTTGTACAGTATAAGGGTATATATATAAATATATTTTATGCACTGTATATGAGCTGGCAGGCTCACTTATAAAGGTCAAGCCACTTGGCTGCCAGAATGCCCTGCTTCAGCACAGACCAGTAAGGCATTGTGATACGCGTATCCCCGGTATAGTCAGGGGTTAATGGGAGTCGTCCCCGTCCCTCCAATATACAGTATGCCCAGAACCATGGACCCGGTATTTGTGGTTCGGACTGTCTCCAACAAGCCATAATGTTGTGAGAGTGAAATTATGTCTAAGTCAAGCTTCGGTACATTAGAAGCAACTCTGAAACTTAACCTAAGCGTTTTTCGAAGCTACTTTTTGGCTAACTTCTTATAGGAAGGTCTAGGAGCTCTCAAAATGAACGTGCGCGTCTTTCACTCTTCCCGAGGGACTTAGAAGAATTTTGTTATATTTTTTATTAAAATGGTGTATAAGGGTATATATTTAAATATATTTTATGCACTGTATATGAGCTGGCGATTTCTAAGTCTGTGGTTCCGAGAGGTGGTAACCAGGCTCACTAATAAAGGTCAAGCCACTTGGCTGCCAGAATGCCCTGCTTCAGCACAGACCAGAAAGGCATTGTGATATGCGTATCCCCGGTATAGTCAGGGGTTAATGGGAGTCGTCCCCGTCCCCCCAGTATACGCCCAGAACCATGGACCCGGTACTTGTGGTTCGGACTGTCTCCAACCAGCCATAATGTTGTGAGAGTGAAATTATGTCTACGTCCAGCTTTGGTACATTAGAAGCAACTCTGAAACTTAACCTAAGCTTTTTTCGAAGCTACTTTTTGGCTAACTTCTTATAGGAAGGTCTAGGAGCTCTGAAAATGAACGTGCGCGTCTTTCACTCTTCCATAGGTACTTAGAAGAATTTTGTGATATTTTTTATTAAAATGTTGTATAAGGGTATATATACGTATAAATATATTTTATGCACTGTATATGAGCTGGCGATTTCTAAGTCTGTGGTTCCGAGAGGGGGTAACCAGGCTCACTTATAAAGGTCAAGCCACTTGGCTGCCAGAATGCCCTGCTTCAGCACAGACCAGTAAGGCATTGTGATACGCGTATCCCCGGTATAGTCAGGGGTTAATGGGAGTCGTCCCCGTCCCCCCAATATATGCCCAGAACCATGGACCCGGTATTTGTGGTTCGGACTGTCTCCAACCAGCCATAATGTTGTGAGAGTGAAATTATGTCTAAGTCCAGCTTCGGTACATTAGAAGCAACTCTGAAACTTAACCTAAGCGTTTTTCGAAGCTACATTTTTTGGCTAACTTCTTATAGGAAGGTCTAGGAGCTCTAAAAATGAACGTGCGCGTCTTTCACTCTTCCCGAGGGACTTAGAAGAATTTTGTGATATTTTTTATTAAAATGGTGTATAAGGGTATATATTTAAATATATTTTATGCACTGTATATGAGCTGGCGATTTCTAAGTCTGTGGTTCCGAGAGGGGGTAACCAGGCTCACTAATAAAGGTCAAGCCACTTGGCTGCCAGAATGCCCTGCTTCAGCACAGACCAGAAAGGCATTGTGATAAGCATATCCCCGGTATAGTCAGGGGTTAATGGGAGTCGTCCCCGTCCCCCCAGTATACGCCCAGAACCATGGACCCGGTACTTGTGGTTCGGACTGTCTCCAACCAGCCATAATGTTGTGAGAGTGAAATTATGTCTAAGTCCAGCTTTGGTACATTAGAAGCAACTCTCAAACTTAACCTAAGCGTTTTTCGAAGCTACTTTTTGGCTAACTTCTTATAGGAAGGTCTAGGAGCTCTGAAAATGAACGTGCGCGTCTTTCATTCTTCCCGAGGGACTTAGAAGAATTTTGTGATATTTTTTATTAAAATGGTGTATAAGGGTATATATTTAAATATATTTTATGCACTGTATATGAGCTGGCGATTTCTAAGTCTGTGGTTCCGAGAGGGGGTAACCAGGCTCACTAATAAAGGTCAAGCCACTTGGCTGCCAGAATGCCCTGCTTCAGCACAGACCAGAAAGGCATTGTGATAAGCGTATCCCCGGTATAGTCAGGGGTTAATGGGAGTCGTCCCCGTCCCCCCAGTATACGCCCAGAACCATGGACCCGGTACTTGTGGTTCGGACTGTCTCCAACCAGCCATAATGTTGTGAGAGTGAAATTATGTCTACGTCCAGCTTTGGTACATTAGAAGCAGCTCTGAAACTTAAACCTAAGCGTTTTTCGAAGCTACTTTTTGGCTAACTTCTTATAGGAAGGTCTAGGAGCTCTGAAAATGAACGTGCGCGTCTTTCACTCTTCCATAGGTACTTAGAAGAATTTTGTGATATTTTTTATTAAAATGTTGTATAAGGGTATATATATAAATATATTTTATGCACTGTATATGAGCTGGCGATTTCTAAGTCTGTGGTTCCGAGAGGGGGTAACCAGGCTCACTTATAAAGGTCAAGCCACTTGGCTGCCAGAATGCCCTGCTTCAGCACAGACCAGTAAGGCATTGTGATACGCGTATCCCCGGTATAGTCAGGGATTAATGGGAGTCGTCCCCGTCCCCCCAATATATGCCCAGAACCATGGACCCGGTATTTGTGGTTCGGACTGTCTCCAACCAGCCATAATGTTGTGAGAGTGAAATTATGTCTAAGTCCAGCTTCGGTACATTAGAAGCAACTCTGAAACTTAACCAAAGCGTTTTTCGAAGCCACTTTTTGGCTAACTTCTTATAGGAAGGTCTAGGAGCTCTGAAAATGAACGTGCGCGTCTTTCACTCTTCCCGAGGGACTTAGAAGAATTTTGTGATATTTTTTATTAAAATGGTGTATAAGGGTATATATATAAATATATTTTATGCACTGTATATGAGCTGGCGATTTCTAAGTCTGTGGTTCCGAGAGGGGGTAACCAGGCTCACTAATAAAGGTCAAGCCACTTGGCTGCCAGAATGCCCTCCTTCAGCACAGACCAGAAAGGCATTGTGATAAGCGTATCCCCGGTATAGTCAGGGGTTAATGGGAGTCGTCCCCTTCCCCCCAGTATACGGCCAGAACCATGGACCCGGTACTTGTGGTTCGGACTGTCTCCAACCAGCCATAATGTTGTGAGAGTGAAATTATGTCTAAGTCCAGCTTTGGTACATTAGAAGCAACTCTGAAACTTAACCTAAGCGTTTTTCGAAGCTACTTTTTGGCTAACTTCTTATAGGAAGGTCTAGGAGCTCTGAAAATGAACGTGCGCGTCTTTCACTCTTCCCGAGGGACTTAGAAGAATTTTGTGATATTTTTTATTAAAATGGTGTATAAGGGTATATATATAAATATATTTTATGCACTGTATATGAGCTGGCGATTTCTAAGTCTGTGGTTCCGAGAGGGGGTAACCAGGCTCACTAATAAAGGTCAAGCCACTTGGCTGCCAGAATGCCCTCCTTCAGCACAGACCAGAAAGGCATTGTGATAAGCGTATCCCCGGTATAGTCAGGGGTTAATGGGAGTCGTCCCCGTCCCCCCAGTATACGCCCAGAACCATGGACCCGGTACTTGTGGTTCGGACTGTCTCCAACCAGCCATAATGTTGTGAGAGTGAAATTATGTCTAAGTCCAGCTTTGGTACATTAGAAGCAACTCTCAAACTTAACCTAAGCGTTTTTCGAAGCTACTTTTTGGCTAACTTCTTATAGGAAGGTCTAGGAGCTCTGAAAATGAACGTGCGCGTCTTTCATTCTTCCCGAGGGACTTAGAAGAATTTTGTGATATTTTTTATTAAAATGGTGTATAAGGGTATATATTTAAATATATTTTATGCACTGTATATGAGCTGGCGATTTCTAAGTCTGTGGTTTCGAGAGGGGGTAACCAGGCTCACTAATAAAGGTCAAGCCACTTGGCTGCCAGAATGCACTGCTTCAGCACAGACCAGAAAGGCATTGGGATAAGCGTATCCCCGGTATAGTCAGGGGTTAATGGGAGTCGTCCCCGTCCCCCCAGTATACGGCCAGAACCATGGACCCGGTACTTGTGGTACGGACTGCCTCCAACCAGCCATAATGTTGTGAGTGAAATTATGTCTAAGTCCAGCTTTGGTACACTGGCGACACACTTTATTCGAGCTTGGCTAGTCCCACGAATTCGGGTATACCCGGGTGTATTGAGGTTTGTGACTGTTTTCTGCCCGAGTATATTGGGTTATTTTCCAGGCAGGGATTGAAGCATTTTATTCCTGCTGGCTGCAATACTGCACAGTATATATATATATACTGCATTACAATTCATGAATTTATGCCATCTGGTAGACACGCGAAGCATTGCAGCCTATTAAATCCTAATCATTATCATTTAACAGATCAGCCGCCCATCAGCCAGGCATGAACCCAGGCTGGGAAGGCAAACGCAACGGGGCTTGTCAGAGGTGAGGAGCGGCGCATTCCAGGTATCTGCCAGGTACATACTGGGTATTTGCTCGAATAAAGTGTGTCGGTGCAGTACATTAGAAGCAACTCTGAAACTTAACCTAAGCGTTTTTCGAAGCTACTTTTTGGCTAACTTCTTATAGGAAGGTCTAGGAGCTCTGAAAATGAACGTGCGCGTCTTTCACTCTTCCCGAGGGACTTAGAAGAATTTTGTGATATTTTTTATTAAAATGGTGTATAAGGGTATATATATAAATATATTTTATGCACTGTATACAGTATGAGCTGGCGATTTCTAAGTCTGTGGTTCCGAGAGGGGGTAACCAGGCTCACTAATAAAGGTCAAGCCACTTGGCTGCCAGAATGCCCTCCTTCAGCACAGACCAGAAAGGCATTGTGATAAGCGTATCCCCGGTATAGTCAGGGGTTAATGGGAGTCGTCCCCTTCCCCCCAGTATACGGCCAGAACCATGGACCCGGTACTTGTGGTTCGGACTGTCTCCAACCAGCCATAATGTTGTGAGAGTGAAATTATGTCTAAGTCCAGCTTTGGTACATTAGAAGCAACTCTGAAACTTAACCTAAGCGTTTTTCGAAGCTACTTTTTGGCTAACTTCTTATAGGAAGGTCTAGGAGCTCTGAAAATGAACGTGCGCGTCTTTCACTCTTCCCGAGGGACTTAGAAGAATTTTGTGATATTTTTTATTAAAATGGTGTATAAGGGTATATATATAAATATATTTTATGCACTGTATATGAGCTGGCGATTTCTAAGTCTGTGGTTCCGAGAGGGGGTAACCAGGCTCACTAATAAAGGTCAAGCCACTTGGCTGCCAGAATGCCCTCCTTCAGCACAGACCAGAAAGGCATTGTGATAAGCGTATCCCCGGTATAGTCAGGGGTTAATGGGAGTCGTCCCCTTCCCCCCAGTATACGGCCAGAACCATGGACCCGGTACTTGTGGTTCGGACTGTCTCCAACCAGCCATAATGTTGTGAGAGTGAAATTATGTCTAAGTCCAGCTTTGGTACATTAGAAGCAACTCTGAAACTTAACCTAAGCGTTTTTCGAAGCTACTTTTTGGCTAACTTCTTATAGGAAGGTCTAGGAGCTCTGAAAATGAACGTGCGCGTCTTTCACTCTTCCCGAGGGACTTAGAAGAATTTTGTGATATTTTTTATTAAAATGGTGTATAAGGGTATATATATAAATATATTTTATGCACTGTATATGAGCTGGCGATTTCTAAGTCTGTGGTTCCGAGAGGGGGTAACCAGGCTCACTAATAAAGGTCAAGCCACTTGGCTGCCAGAATGCCCTCCTTCAGCACAGACCAGAAAGGCATTGTGATAAGCGTATCCCCGGTATAGTCAGGGGTTAATGGGAGTCGTCCCCGTCCCCCCAGTATACGCCCAGAACCATGGACCCGGTACTTGTGGTTCGGACTGTCTCCAACCAGCCATAATGTTGTGAGAGTGAAATTATGTCTAAGTCCAGCTTTGGTACATTAGAAGCAACTCTCAAACTTAACCTAAGCGTTTTTCGAAGCTACTTTTTGGCTAACTTCTTATAGGAAGGTCTAGGAGCTCTGAAAATGAACGTGCGCGTCTTTCATTCTTCCCGAGGGACTTAGAAGAATTTTGTGATATTTTTTATTAAAATGGTGTATAAGGGTATATATTTAAATATATTTTATGCACTGTATATGAGCTGGCGATTTCTAAGTCTGTGGTTCCGAGAGGGGGTAACCAGGCTCACTAATAAAGGTCAAGCCACTTGGCTGCCAGAATGCCCTGCTTCAGCACAGACCAGAAAGGCATTGTGATAAGCGTATCCCCGGTATAGTCAGGGGTTAATGGGAGTCGTCCCCGTCCCCCCAGTATACGCCCAGAACCATGGACCCGGTACTTGTGGTTCGGACTGTCTCCAACCAGCCATAATGTTGTGAGAGTGAAATTATGTCTACGTCCAGCTTTGGTACATTAGAAGCAACTCTGAAACTTAAACCTAAGCGTTTTTCGAAGCTACTTTTTGGCTAACTTCTTATAGGAAGGTCTAGGAGCTCTGAAAATGAACGTGCGCGTCTTTCACTCTTCCATAGGTACTTAGAAGAATTTTGTGATATTTTTTATTAAAATGTTGTATAAGGGTATATATATAAATATATTTTATGCACTGTATATGAGCTGGCGATTTCTAAGTCTGTGGTTCCGAGAGGGGGTAACCAGGCTCACTTATAAAGGTCAAGCCACTTGGCTGCCAGAATGCCCTGCTTCAGCACAGACCAGTAAGGCATTGTGATACGCGTATCCCCGGTATAGTCAGGGATTAATGGGAGTCGTCCCCGTCCCCCCAATATATGCCCAGAACCATGGACCCGGTATTTGTGGTTCGGACTGTCTCCAACCAGCCATAATGTTGTGAGAGTGAAATTATGTCTAAGTCCAGCTTCGGTACATTAGAAGCAACTCTGAAACTTAACCAAAGCGTTTTTCGAAGCCACTTTTTGGCTAACTTCTTATAGGAAGGTCTAGGAGCTCTGAAAATGAACGTGCGCGTCTTTCACTCTTCCCGAGGGACTTAGAAGAATTTTGTGATATTTTTTATTAAAATGGTGTATAAGGGTATATATATAAATATATTTTATGCACTGTATATGAGCTGGCGATTTCTAAGTCTGTGGTTCCGAGAGGGGGTAACCAGGCTCACTAATAAAGGTCAAGCCACTTGGCTGCCAGAATGCCCTCCTTCAGCACAGACCAGAAAGGCATTGTGATAAGCGTATCCCCGGTATAGTCAGGGGTTAATGGGAGTCGTCCCCGTCCCCCCAGTATACGCCCAGAACCATGGACCCGGTACTTGTGGTTCGGACTGTCTCCAACCAGCCATAATGTTGTGAGAGTGAAATTATGTCTAAGTCCAGCTTTGGTACATTAGAAGCAACTCTCAAACTTAACCTAAGCGTTTTTCGAAGCTACTTTTTGGCTAACTTCTTATAGGAAGGTCTAGGAGCTCTGAAAATGAACGTGCGCGTCTTTCATTCTTCCCGAGGGACTTAGAAGAATTTTGTGATATTTTTTATTAAAATGGTGTATAAGGGTATATATTTAAATATATTTTATGCACTGTATATGAGCTGGCGATTTCTAAGTCTGTGGTTCCGAGAGGGGGTAACCAGGCTCACTAATAAAGGTCAAGCCACTTGGCTGCCAGAATGCCCTGCTTCAGCACAGACCAGAAAGGCATTGTGATAAGCGTATCCCCGGTATAGTCAGGGGTTAATGGGAGTCGTCCCCGTCCCCCCAGTATACGCCCAGAACCATGGACCCGGTACTTGTGGTTCGGACTGTCTCCAACCAGCCATAATGTTGTGAGAGTGAAATTATGTCTACGTCCAGCTTTGGTACATTAGAAGCAACTCTGAAACTTAAACCTAAGCGTTTTTCGAAGCTACTTTTTGGCTAACTTCTTATAGGAAGGTCTAGGAGCTCTGAAAATGAACGTGCGCGTCTTTCACTCTTCCATAGGTACTTAGAAGAATTTTGTGATATTTTTTATTAAAATGTTGTATAAGGGTATATATATAAATATATTTTATGCACTGTATATGAGCTGGCGATTTCTAAGTCTGTGGTTCCGAGAGGGGGTAACCAGGCTCACTTATAAAGGTCAAGCCATTTGGCTGCCAGAATGCCCTGCTTCAGCACAGACCAGTAAGGCATTGTGATACGCGTATCCCCGGTATAGTCAGGGATTAATGGGAGTCGTCCCCGTCCCCCCAATATATGCCCAGAACCATGGACCCGGTATTTGTGGTTCGGACTGTCTCCAACCAGCCATAATGTTGTGAGAGTGAAATTATGTCTAAGTCCAGCTTCGGTACATTAGAAGCAACTCTGAAACTTAACCAAAGCGTTTTTCGAAGCCACTTTTTGGCTAACTTCTTATAGGAAGGTCTAGGAGCTCTGAAAATGAACGTGCGCGTCTTTCACTCTTCCCGAGGGACTTAGAAGAATTTTGTGATATTTTTTATTAAAATGGTGTATAAGGGTATATATATAAATATATTTTATGCACTGTATATGAGCTGGCGATTTCTAAGTCTGTGGTTCCGAGAGGGGGTAACCAGGCTCACTAATAAAGGTCAAGCCACTTGGCTGCCAGAATGCCCTCCTTCAGCACAGACCAGAAAGGCATTGTGATAAGCGTATCCCCGGTATAGTCAGGGGTTAATGGGAGTCGTCCCCGTCCCCCCAGTATACGCCCAGAACCATGGACCCGGTACTTGTGGTTCGGACTGTCTCCAACCAGCCATAATGTTGTGAGAGTGAAATTATGTCTAAGTCCAGCTTTCGTACATTAGAAGCAACTCTGAAACTTAACCTAAGCGTTTTTCGAAACTACTTTTTGGCTAACCTCTTATAGGAAGGTCTAGGAGCTCTGAAAATGAACGTGCGCGTCTTTCACTCTTCCCGAGGGACTTAGAAGAATTTTGTGATATTTTTTATTAAAATGGTGTACAGTATAAGGGTATATATATAAATATATTTTATGCACTGTATATGAGCTGGCGATTTCTAAGTCTGTGGTTCCGAGAGGGGGTAACCAGGCTCACTAATAAAGGTCAAGCCACTTGGCTGCCAGAATGACCTGCTTCAGCACAGACCAGAAAGGCATTGTGATAAGCGTATCCCCGGTATAGTCAGGGGTTAATGGGAGTCCCCCCCGTCCCCCCAGTATACGGCCAGAACCATGGACCCGGTACTTGTGGTTCGGACTGTCTCCAACCAGCCATAATGTTGTGAGAGTGAAATTATGTCTAAGTCCAGCTTTGGTACATTTGAAGCAACTCTGAAACTTAACCTAAGCGTTTTTCGAAACTACTTTTTGGCTAACCTCTTATAGGAAGGTCTAGGAGCTCTGAAAATGAACGTGCGCGTCTTTCAATCTTCCCGAGGGACTTAGAAGAATTTTGTGATATTTTTTATTAAAATGGTGTATAAGGGTATATATATAAATATATTTTATGCACTGTATATGAGCTGGCGATTTCTAAGTCTGTGGTTCCGAGAGGGGGTAACCAGGCTCACTAATAAAGGTCAAGCCACTTGGCTGCCAGAATGCCCTGCTTCAGCACAGACCAGAAAGGCATTGTGATAAGCGTATCCCCGGTATAGTCAGGGGTTAATGGGAGTCCCCCCCGTCCCCCCAGTATACGGCCAGAACCATGGACCCGGTACTTGTGGTTCGGACTGTCTCCAACCAGCCATAATGTTGTGAGAGTGAAATTATGTCTAAGTCCAGCTTTGGTACCTTAGAAGCAACTCTGAAACTTAACCTAAGCGTTTTTCGAAACTACTTTTTGGCTAACCTCTTATAGGAAGGTCTAGGAGCTCTGAAAATGAACGTGCGCGTCTTTCACTCTTCCCGAGGGACTTAGAAGAATTTTGTGATATTTTTTATTAAAATGGTGTATAAGGGTATATATATAAATATATTTTATGCACTGTATATGAGCTTGCGATTTCTAAGTCTGTGGTTCCGAGAGGGGGTAACCAGGCTCACTAATAAAGGTCAAGCCACTTGGCTGCCAGAATGCCCTGCTTCAGCACAGACCAGAAAGGCATTGTGATAAGCGTATCCCCGGTATAGTCAGGGGTTAATGGGAGTCCCCCCCGTCCCCCCAGTATACGGCCAGAACCATGGACCCGGTACTTGTGGTTCGGACTGTCTCCAACCAGCCATAATGTTGTGAGAGTGAAATTATGTCTAAGTCCAGCATTGGTACATTAGAAGCAACTCTGAAACTTAACCTAAGCGTTTTTCGAAACTACTTTTTGGCTAACCTCTTATAGGAAGGTCTAGGAACTCTGAAAATGAACGTGCGCGTCTTTCACTCTTCCCGAGGGACTTAGAAGAATTTTGTGATATTTTTTATTAAAATGGTGTATAAGGGTATATATATAAATATATTTTATGCACTGTATATGAGCTGGCGATTTCTAAGTCTGTGGTTCCGAGAGGGGGTAACCAGGCTCACTAATAAAGGTCAAGCCACTTGGCTGCCAGAATGCCCTGCTTCAGCACAGACCAGAAAGGCATTGTGATAAGCGTATCCCCGGTATAGTCAGGGGTTAATGGGAGTCCCCCCCGTCCCCCCAGTATACGGCCAGAACCATGGACCCTGTACTTGTGGGTCGGACTGTCTCCAACCAGCTATAATGTTGTGAGAGTGAAATTATGTCTAAGTCCAGCTTTGGTACATTAGAAGCAACTCTGAAACTTAACCTAAGCGTTTTTCGAAGCTACTTTTTGGCTAACTTCTTATAGGAAGGTCTAGGAGCTCTGAAAATGAACGTGCGCGTCTTTCACTCTTCCCGAGGGACTTAGAAGAATTTTGTGATATTTTTTATTAAAATGGTGTATAAGGGTATATATATAAATATATTTTATGCACTGTATATGAGCTGGCGATTTCTAAGTCTGTGGTTCCGAGAGGGGGTAACCAGGCTCACTAATAAAGGTCAAGCCACTTGGCTGCCAGAATGCCCTGCTTCAGCACAGACCAGAAAGGCATTGTGATAAGCGTATCCCCGGTATAGTCAGGGGTTAATGGGAGTCCCCCCCGTCCCCCCAGTATCGGCCAGAACCATGGACCCGGTGCTTGTGGTTCGGACTCTCTCCAACCAGCCATAATGTTGTGAGAGTGAAATTATGTCTAAGTCCAGCTTTGGTACATTAGAAGCAACTCTGAAACTTAACCTAAGCGTTTTTCGAAGCTACTTTTTGGCTAACTTCTTATAGGAAGGTATAGGAGCTCTGAAAATGAACGTGCACGTCTTTCACTCTTCCCGAGGGACTTAGAAGAATTTTGTGATATTTTTTATTAAAATGGTGTATAAGGGTATATATATAAATATATTTTATGCACTGTATATGAGCTGGCGATTTCTAAGTCTGTGGTTCCGAGAGGGGGTAACCAGGCTCACTAATAAAGGTCAAGCCACTTGGCTGCCAGAATGCCCTGCTTCAGCACAGACCAGAAAGGCATTGTGATAAGCGTATCCCCGGTATAGTCAGGGGTTAATGGGAGTCCCCCCCGTCCCCCCAGTATACGGCCAGAACCATGGACCCTGTACTTGTGGGTCGGACTGTCTCCAACCAGCTATAATGTTGTGAGAGTGAAATTATGTCTAAGTCCAGCTTTGGTACATTAGAAGCAACTCTGAAACTTAACCTAAGCGTTTTTCGAAGCTACTTTTTGGCTAACTTCTTATAGGAAGGTCTAGGAGCTCTGAAAATGAACGTGCGCGTCTTTCACTCTTCCCGAGGGACTTAGAAGAATTTTGTGATATTTTTTATTAAAATGGTGTATAAGGGTATATATATAAATATATTTTATGCACTGTATATGAGCTGGCGATTTCTAAGTCTGTGGTTCCGAGAGGGGGTAACCAGGCTCACTAATAAAGGTCAAGCCACTTGGCTGCCAGAATGCCCTGCTTCAGCACAGACCAGAAAGGCATTGTGATAAGCGTATCCCCGGTATAGTCAGGGGTTAATGGGAGTCCCCCCCGTCCCCCCAGTATCGGCCAGAACCATGGACCCGGTACTTGTGGTTCGGACTGTCTCCAACCAGCCATAATGTTGTGAGAGTGAAATTATGTCTAAGTCCAGCTTTGGTACCTTAGAAGCAACTCTCAAACTTAACCTAAGCGTTTTTCGAAACTACTTTTTGGCTAACCTCTTATAGGAAGGTCTAGCAGCTCTGAAAATGAACGTGCGCGTCTTTCACTCTTCCCGAGGGACTTAGAAGAATTTTGTGATATTTTTTATTAAAATGGTGTATAAGGGTATATATATAAATATATTTTATGCACTGTATATGAGCTTGCGATTTCTAAGTCTGTGGTTCCGAGAGGGGGTAACCAGGCTCACTAATAAAGGTCAAGCCACTTGGCTGCCAGAATGGCCTGCTTCAGCACAGACCAGAAAGGCATTGTGATAAGCGTATCCCCGGTATAGTCAGGGGTTAATGGGAGTCGTCCCCGTCCCCCCAGTATACGGCCAGAACCATGGACCCTGTACTTGTGGGTCGGACTGTCTCCAACCAGCCATAATGTTGTGAGAGTGAAATTATGTCTACGTCCAGCTTTCGTACATTAGAAGCAACTCTGAAACTTAACCTAAGCGTTTTTCGAAACTACTTTTTGGCTAACCTCTTATAGGAAGGTCTAGGAGCTCTGAAAATGAACGTGCGCGTCTTTCACTCTTCCCGAGGGACTTAGAAGAATTTTGTGATATTTTTTTATTAAAATGGTGTATAAGGGTATATATATAAATATATTTTATGCACTGTATATGAGCTGGCGATTTCTAAGTCTGTGGTTCCGAGAGGGGGTAACCAGGCTCACTAATAAAGGTCAAGCCACTTGGCTGCCAGAATGCCCTGCTTCAGCACAGACCAGAAAGGCATTGTGATAAGCGTATCCCCGGTATAGTCAGGGGTTAATGGGAGTCCCCCCCGTCCCCCCAGTATACGGCCAGAACCATGGACCCGGTACTTGTGGTTCGGACTGTCTCCAACCAGCCATAATGTTGTGAGAGTGAAATTATGTCTAAGTCCAGCATTGGTACATTAGAAGCAACTCTGAAACTTAACCTAAGCGTTTTTCGAAACTACTTTTTGGCTAACCTCTTATAGGAAGGTCTAGGAGCTCTGAAAATGAACGTGCGCGTCTTTTACTCTTCCCGAGGGACTTAGAAGAATTTTGTGATATTTTTTATTAAAATGGTGTATAAGGGTATATATATAAATATATTTTATGCACTGTATATGAGCTGGCGATTTCTAAGTCTGTGGTTCCGAGAGGGGGTAACCAGGCTCACTAATAAAGGTCAAGCCACTTGGCTGCCAGAATGCCCTGCTTCAGCACAGACCAGAAAGGCATTGTGATAAGCGTATCCCCGGTATAGTCAGGGGTTAATGGGAGTCCCCCCCGTCCCCCCAGTATACGGCCAGAACCATGGACCCGGTACTTGTGGTTCGGACTGTCTCCAACCAGCCATAATGTTGTGAGAGTGAAATTATGTCTAAGTCCAGCTTTGGTACATTAGAAGCAACTCTGAAACTTAACCTAAGCGTTTTTCGAAACTACTTTTTGGCTAACCTCTTATAGGAAGGTCTAGGAGCTCTGAAAATGAACGTGCGCGTCTTTCACTCTTCCCGAGGGACTTAGAAGAATTTTGTGATATTTTTTATTAAAATGGTGTATAAGGGTATATATATAAATATATTTTATGCACTGTATATGAGCTGGCGATTTCTAAGTCTGTGGTTCCGAGAGGGGATAACCAGGCTCACTAATAAAGGTCAAGCCACTTGGCTGCCAGAATGGCCTGCTTCAGCACAGACCAGAAAGGCATTGTGATAAGCGTATCCCCGGTATAGTCAGGGGTTAATAGGAGTCGTCCCCGTCCCCCCAGTATACGGCCAGAACCATGGACCCTGTACTTGTGGGTCGGACTGTCTCCAACCAGCCATAATGTTGTGAGAGTAAAATTATGTCTAAGTCCAGCTTTCGTACATTAGAAGCAACTCTGAAACTTAACCTAAGCGTTTTTCGAAACTACTTTTTGGCTAACCTCTTATAGGAAGGTCTAGGAGCTCTGAAAATGAACGTGCGCGTCTTTCACTCTTCCCGAGGGACTTAGAAGAATTTTGTGATAATTTTTATTAAAATGGTGTATAAGGGTATATATATAAATATATTTTATGCACTGTATATGAGCTGGCGATTTCTAAGTCTGTGGTTCCGAGAGGGGGTAACCAGGCTCACTAATAAAGGTCAAGCCACTTGGCTGCCAGAATGCCCTGCTTCAGCACAGACCAGAAAGGCATTGTGATAAGCGTATCCCCGGTATAGTCAGGGGTTAATGGGAGTCCCCCCCGTCCCCCCAGTATACGGCCAGAACCATGGACCCGGTACTTGTGGTTCGGACTGTCTCCAACCAGCCATAATGTTGTGAGAGTGAAATTATGTCTAAGTCCAGCTTTGGTACATTAGAAGCAACTCTGAAACTTAACCTAAGCGTTTTTCGAAACTACTTTTTGGCTAACCTCTTATAGGAAGGTCTAGGAGCTCTGAAAATGAACGTGCGCGTCTTTCACTCTTCCCGAGGGACTTAGAAGAATTTTGTGATATTTTTTATTAAAATGGTGTATAAGGGTATATATATAAATATATTTTATGCACTGTATATGAGCTGGCGATTTCTAAGTCTGTGGTTCCGAGAGGGGATAACCAGGCTCACTAATAAAGGTCAAGCCACTTGGCTGCCAGAATGGCCTGCTTCAGCACAGACCAGAAAGGCATTGTGATAAGCGTATCCCCGGTATAGTCAGGGGTTAATAGGAGTCGTCCCCGTCCCCCCAGTATACGGCCAGAACCATGGACCCTGTACTTGTGGGTCGGACTGTCTCCAACCAGCCATAATGTTGTGAGAGTGAAATTATGTCTAAGTCCAGCTTTCGTACATTAGAAGCAACTCTGAAACTTAACCTAAGCGTTTTTCGAAACTACTTTTTGGCTAACCTCTTATAGGAAGGTCTAGGAGCTCTGAAAATGAACGTGCGCGTCTTTCACTCTTCCCGAGGGACTTAGAAGAATTTTGTGATAATTTTTATTAAAATGGTGTATAAGGGTATATATATAAATATATTTTATGCACTGTATATGAGCTGGCGATTTCTAAGTCTGTGGTTCCGAGAGGGGGTAACCAGGCTCACTAATAAAGGTCAAGCCACTTGGCTGCCAGAATGCCCTGCTTCAGCACAGACCAGAAAGGCATTGTGATAAGCGTATCCCCGGTATAGTCAGGGGTTAATGGGAGTCCCCCCCGTCCCCCCAGTATACGGCCAGAACCATGGACCCGGTACTTGTGGTTCGGACTGTCTCCAACCAGCCATAATGTTGTGAGAGTGAAATTATGTCTAAGTCCAGCTTTGGTACATTAGAAGCAACTCTGAAACTTAACCTAAGCGTTTTTCGAAACTACTTTTTGGCTAACTTCTTATAGGAAGGTCTAGGAGCTCTGAAAATGAACGTGCGCGTCTTTCACTCTTCCCGAGGGACTTAGAAGAATTTTGTGATATTTTTTATTAAAATGGTGTATAAGGGTATATATATAAATATATTTTATGCACTGTATATGAGCTGGCGATTTCTAAGTCTGTGGTTCCGAGAGGGGGTAACCAGGCTCACTAATAAAGGTCAAGCCACTTGGCTGCCAGAATGCCCTGCTTCAGCACAGACCAGAAAGGCATTGTGATAAGCGTATCCCCGGTATAGTCAGGGGTTAATGGGAGTCCCCCCCGTCCCTCCAGTATACGGCCAGAACCATGGACCCGGTACTTGTGGTTCGGACTGTCTCCAACCAGCCATAATGTTGTGAGAGTGAAATTATGTCTAAGTCCAGCTTTGGTACATTAGAAGCAACTCTGAAACTTAACCTAAGCGTTTTTCGAAACTACTTTTTGGCTAACCTCTTATAGGAAGGTCTAGGAGCTCTGAAAATGAACGTGCGCGTCTTTCACTCTTCCCGAGGGACTTAGAAGAATTTTGTGATATTTTTTATTAAAATGGTGTATAAGGGTATATATATAAGTATATTTTATGCACTGTATATGAGCTGGCGATTTCTAAGTCTGTGGTTCCGAGAGGGGGTAACCAGGCTCACTAATAAAGGTCAAGCCACTTGGCTGCCAGAATGCCCTCCTTCAGCACAGACCAGAAAGGCATTGTGATAAGCGTATACCCGGTATAGTCAGGGGTTAATGGGAGTCGCCCCCTTCCCCCCAGTATACGGCCAGAACCATGGACCCGGTACTTGTGGTTCGGACTGTCTCCAACCAGCCATAATGTTGTGAGAGTGAAATTATGTCTAAGTCCAGCTTTGGTACATTAGAAGCAACTCTGAAACTTAACCTAAGCGTTTTTCGAAGCTACTTTTTGGCTAACTTCTTATAGGAAGGTCTAGGATCTCTGAAAATGAACGTGCGCGTCTTTCACTCTTCCTGAGGGACTTAGAAGAATTTTGTGATATTTTTTATTAAAATGGTGTATAAGGGTATATATATAAATATATTTTATGCACTGTATATGAGCTGGCGATTTCTACTGTAAGTCTGTGGTTCCGAGAGGGGATAACCAGGCTCACTAATAAAGGTCAAGCCACTTGGCTGCCAGAATGCCCTGCTTCAGCACAGACCAGAAAGGCATTGTGATAAGCGTATCCCCGGTATAGTCAGGGGTTAATGGGAGTCGTCCCCTTCCCCCCAGTATACGGCCAGAACCATGGACCCGGTACTTGTGGTTCGGACTGTCTCCAACCAGCCATAATGTTGTGAGAGTGAAATTATGTCTAAGTCCAGCTTTGGTACATTAGAAGCAACTCTGAAACTTCACCTAAGCGTTTTTCGAAACTACTTTTTGGCTAACCTCTTATAGGAAGGTCTAGGAGCTCTGAAAATGAACGTGCGCGTCTTTCACTCTTCCCGAGGGACTTAGAAGAATTTTGTGATATTTTTTATTAAAATGGTGTATAAGGGTATATATATAAATATATTTTATGCACTGTATATGAGCTGGCGATTTCTAAGTCTGTGGTTCCGAGAGGGGGTAACCAGGCTCACTAATAAAGGTCAAGCCACTTGGCTGCCAGAATGCCCTGCTTCAGCACAGACCAGAAAGGCATTGTGATAAGCGTATCCCCGGTATAGTCAGGGGTTAATGGGAGTCCCCCCCGTCCCCCCAGTATACGGCCAGAACCATGGACCCGGTAATTGTGGTTCGGACTGTCTCCAACCAGCCATAATGTTGTGAGAGTGAAATTATGTCTAAGTCCAGCTTTGGTACATTAGAAGCAACTCTGAAACTTAACCTAAGCGTTTTTCGAAACTACTTTTTGGCTAACCTCTTATAGGAAGGTCTAGGAGCTCTGAAAATGAACGTGCGCGTCTTTCACTCTTCCCGAGGGACTTAGAAGAATTTTGTGATATTTTTTATTAAAATGGTGTATAAGGGTATATATATAAATATATTTTATGCACTGTATATGAGCTGCGATTTCTAAGTCTGTGGTTCCGAGAGGGGATAACCAGGCTCACTAATAAAGGTCAAGCCACTTGGCTGCCAGAATGGCCTGCTTCAGCACAGACCAGAAAGGCATTGTGATAAGCGTATCCCCGGTATAGTCAGGGGTTAATGGGAGTCGTCCCCGTCCCCCCAGTATACGGCCAGAACCATGGACCCTGTACTTGTGGGTCGGACTGTCTCCAACCAGCCATAATGTTGTGAGAGTGAAATTATGTCTAAGTCCAGCTTTGGTACATTAGAAGCAACTCTGAAACTTAACCTAAGCGTTTTTCGAAGCTACTTTTTGGCTAACTTCTTATAGGAAGGTCTAGGAGCTCTGAAAATGAACGTGCGCGTCTTTCACTCTTCCCGAGGGACTTAGAAGAATTTTGTGATATTTTTTATTAAAATGGTGTATAAGGGTATATATATAAATATATTTTATGCACTGTATATGAGCTGGCGATTTCTAAGTCTGTGGTTCCGAGAGGGGGTAACCAGGCTCACTAAAAAAAGGTCAAGCCACTTGGCTGCCAGAATGCCCTGCTTCAGCACAGACCAGAAAGGCATTGTGATAAGCGTATCCCCGGTATAGTCAGGGGTTAATGGGAGTCGTCCCCGTCCCCCCAGTATACGCCGAGAACCATGGACCCGGTACTTGTGGTTCGGACTGTCTCCAACCAGCCATAATGTTGTGAGAGTGAAATTATGTCTAAGTCCAGCTTTGTTACATTAGAAGCAACTCTGAAACTTAACCTAAGCGTTTTTCGAAACTACTTTTTGGCTAACCTCTTATAGGAAGGTCTAGGAGCTCTGAAAATGAACGTGCGCGTCTTTCACTCTTCCCGAGGGACTTAGAAGAATTTTGTGATATTTTTTATTAAAATGGTGTATAAGGGTATATATATAAATATATTTTATGCACTGTATATGAGCTGGCGATTTCTAAGTCTGTGGTTCCGAGAGGGGATAACCAGGCTCACTAATAAAGGTCAAGCCACTTGGCTGCCAGAATGGCCTGCTTCAGCACAGACCAGAAAGGCATTGTGATAAGCGTATCCCCGGTATAGTCAGGGGTTAATGGGAGTCGTCCCCGTCCCCCCAGTATACGGCCAGAACCATGGACCCTGTACTTGTGGGTCGGACTGTCTCCAACCAGCCATAATGTTGTGAGAGTGAAATTATGTCTAAGTCCAGCTTTGGTACATTAGAAGCAACTCTGAAACTTAACCTAAGCGTTTTTCGAAGCTACTTTTTGGCTAACTTCTTATAGGAAGGTCTAGGAGCTCTGAAAATGAACGTGCGCGTCTTTCACTCTTCCCGAGGGACTTAGAAGAATTTTGTGATATTTTTTATTAAAATGGTGTATAAGGGTATATATATAAATATATTTTATGCACTGTATATGAGCTGGCGATTTCTAAGTCTGTGGTTCCGAGAGGGGGTAACCAGGCTCACTAATAAAGGTCAAGCCACTTGGCTGCCAGAATGCCCTCCTTCAGCACAGACCAGAAAGGCATTGTGATAAGCGTATCCCCGGTATAGTCAGGGGTTAATGGGAGTCGCCCCCTTCCCCCCAGTATACGGCCAGAACCATGGACCCGGTACTTGTGGTTCGGACTGTCTCCAACCAGCCATAATGTTGTGAGAGTGAAATTATGTCTAAGTCCAGCTTTGGTACATTAGAAGCAACTCTGAAACTTAACCTAAGCGTTTTTCGAAGCTACTTTTTGGCTAACTTCTTATAGGAAGGTCTAGGATCTCTGAAAATGAACGTGCGCGTCTTTCACTCTTCCTGAGGGACTTAGAAGAATTTTGTGATATTTTTTATTAAAATGGTGTATAAGGGTATATATATAAATATATTTTATGCACTGTATATGAGCTGGCGATTTCTACTGTAAGTCTGTGGTTCCGAGAGGGGATAACCAGGCTCACTAATAAAGGTCAAGCCACTTGGCTGCCAGAATGCCCTGCTTCAGCACAGACCAGAAAGGCATTGTGATAAGCGTATCCCCGGTATAGTCAGGGGTTAATGGGAGTCGTCCCCTTCCCCCCAGTATACGGCCAGAACCATGGACCCGGTACTTGTGGTTCGGACTGTCTCCAACCAGCCATAATGTTGTGAGAGTGAAATTATGTCTAAGTCCAGCTTTGGTACATTAGAAGCAACTCTGAAACTTCACCTAAGCGTTTTTCGAAACTACTTTTTGGCTAACCTCTTATAGGAAGGTCTAGGAGCTCTGAAAATGAACGTGCGCGTCTTTCACTCTTCCCGAGGGACTTAGAAGAATTTTGTGATATTTTTTATTAAAATGGTGTATAAGGGTATATATATAAATATATTTTATGCACTGTATATGAGCTGGCGATTTCTAAGTCTGTGGTTCCGAGAGGGGATAACCAGGCTCACTAATAAAGGTCAAGCCACTTGGCTGCCAGAATGGCCTGCTTCAGCACAGACCAGAAAGGCATTGTGATAAGCGTATCCCCGGTATAGTCAGGGGTTAATGGGAGTCGTCCCCGTCCCCCCAGTATACGGCCAGAACCATGGACCCTGTACTTGTGGGTCGGACTGTCTCCAACCAGCCATAATGTTGTGAGAGTGAAATTATGTCTAAGTCCAGCTTTGGTACATTAGAAGCAACTCTGAAACTTAACCTAAGCGTTTTTCGAAGCTACTTTTTGGCTAACTTCTTATAGGAAGGTCTAGGAGCTCTGAAAATGAACGTGCGCGTCTTTCACTCTTCCCGAGGGACTTAGAAGAATTTTGTGATATTTTTTATTAAAATGGTGTATAAGGGTATATATATAAATATATTTTATGCACTGTATATGAGCTGGCGATTTCTAAGTCTGTGGTTCCGAGAGGGGGTAACCAGGCTCACTAATAAAGGTCAAGCCACTTGGCTGCCAGAATGCCCTGCTTCAGCACAGACCAGAAAGGCATTGTGATAAGCGTATCCCCGGTATAGTCAGGGGTTAATGGGAGTCGTCCCCGTCCCCCCAGTATACGCCGAGAACCATGGACCCGGTACTTGTGGTTCGGACTGTCTCCAACCAGCCATAATGTTGTGAGAGTGAAATTATGTCTAAGTCCAGCTTTGTTACATTAGAAGCAACTCTGAAACTTAACCTAAGCGTTTTTCGAAACTACTTTTTGGCTAACCTCTTATAGGAAGGTCTAGGAGCTCTGAAAATGAACGTGCGCGTCTTTCACTCTTCCCGAGGGACTTAGAAGAATTTTGTGATATTTTTTATTAAAATGGTGTATAAGGGTATATATATAAATATATTTTATGCACTGTATATGAGCTGGCGATTTCTAAGTCTGTGGTTCCGAGAGGGGATAACCAGGCTCACTAATAAAGGTCAAGCCACTTGGCTGCCAGAATGGCCTGCTTCAGCACAGACCAGAAAGGCATTGTGATAAGCGTATCCCCGGTATAGTCAGGGGTTAATGGGAGTCGTCCCCGTCCCCCCAGTATACGGCCAGAACCATGGACCCTGTACTTGTGGGTCGGACTGTCTCCAACCAGCCATAATGTTGTGAGAGTGAAATTATGTCTAAGTCCAGCTTTGGTACATTAGAAGCAACTCTGAAACTTAACCTAAGCGTTTTTCGAAGCTACTTTTTGGCTAACTTCTTATAGGAAGGTCTAGGAGCTCTGAAAATGAACGTGCGCGTCTTTCACTCTTCCCGAGGGACTTAGAAGAATTTTGTGATATTTTTTATTAAAATGGTGTATAAGGGTATATATATAAATATATTTTATGCACTGTATATGAGCTGGCGATTTCTAAGTCTGTGGTTCCGAGAGGGGGTAACCAGGCTCACTAATAAAGGTCAAGCCACTTGGCTGCCAGAATGCCCTGCTTCAGCACAGACCAGAAAGGCATTGTGATAAGCGTATCCCCGGTATAGTCAGGGGTTAATGGGAGTCGTCCCCGTCCCCCCAGTATACGCCGAGAACCATGGACCCGGTACTTGTGGTTCGGACTGTCTCCAACCAGCCATAATGTTGTGAGAGTGAAATTATGTCTAAGTCCAGCTTTGTTACATTAGAAGCAACTCTGAAACTTAACCTAAGCGTTTTTCGAAACTACTTTTTGGCTAACCTCTTATAGGAAGGTCTAGGAGCTCTGAAAATGAACGTGCGCGTCTTTCACTCTTCCCGAGGGACTTAGAAGAATTTTGTGATATTTTTTATTAAAATGGTGTATAAGGGTATATATATAAATATATTTTATGCACTGTATATGAGCTGGCGATTTCTAAGTCTGTGGTTCCGAGAGGGGATAACCAGGCTCACTAATAAAGGTCAAGCCACTTGGCTGCCAGAATGGCCTGCTTCAGCACAGACCAGAAAGGCATTGTGATAAGCGTATCCCCGGTATAGTCAGGGGTTAATGGGAGTCGTCCCCGTCCCCCCAGTATACGGCCAGAACCATGGACCCTGTACTTGTGGGTCGGACTGTCTCCAACCAGCCATAATGTTGTGAGAGTGAAATTATGTCTAAGTCCAGCTTTGGTACATTAGAAGCAACTCTGAAACTTAACCTAAGCGTTTTTCGAAGCTACTTTTTGGCTAACTTCTTATAGGAAGGTCTAGGAGCTCTGAAAATGAACGTGCGCGTCTTTCACTCTTCCCGAGGGACTTAGAAGAATTTTGTGATATTTTTTATTAAAATGGTGTATAAGGGTATATATATAAATATATTTTATGCACTGTATATGAGCTGGCGATTTCTAAGTCTGTGGTTCCGAGAGGGGGTAACCAGGCTCACTAATAAAGGTCAAGCCACTTGGCTGCCAGAATGCCCTGCTTCAGCACAGACCAGAAAGGCATTGTGATAAGCGTATCCCCGGTATAGTCAGGGGTTAATGGGAGTCGTCCCCGTCCCCCCAGTATACGCCGAGAACCATGGACCCGGTACTTGTGGTTCGGACTGTCTCCAACCAGCCATAATGTTGTGAGAGTGAAATTATGTCTAAGTCCAGCTTTGGTACATTAGAAGCAACTCTGAAACTTAACCTAAGCGTTTTTCGAAACTACTTTTTGGCTAACTTCTTATAGGAAGGTCTAGGAGCTCTGAAAATGAACGTGCGCGTCTTTCACTCTTCCCGAGGGACTTAGAAGAATTTTGTGATATTTTTTATTAAAATGGTGTATAAGGGTATATATATAAATATATTTTATGCACTGTATATGAGCTGGCGATTTCTAAGTCTGTGGTTCCGAGAGGGGGTAACCAGGCTCACTAATAAAGGTCAAGCCACTTGGCTGCCAGAATGCCCTGCTTCAGCACAGACCAGAAAGGCATTGTGATAAGCGTATCCCCGGTATAGTCAGGGGTTAATGGGAGTCCCCCCCGTCCCCCCAGTATACGGCCAGAACCATGGACCCGGTACTTGTGGTTCGGACTGTCTCCAACCAGCCATAATGTTGTGAGAGTGAAATTATGTCTAAGTCCAGCTTTGGTACATTAGAAGCAACTCTGAAACTTAACCTAAGCGTTTTTCGAAACTACTTTTTGGCTAACCTCTTATAGGAAGGTCTAGGAGCTCTGAAAATGAACGTGCGCGTCTTTCACTCTTCCCGAGGGACTTAGAAGAATTTTGTGATATTTTTTATTAAAATGGTGTATAAGGGTATATATATAAATATATTTTATGCACTGTATATGAGCTGGCGATTTCTAAGTCTGTGGTTCCGAGAGGGGGTAACCAGGCTCACTAATAAAGGTCAAGCCACTTGGCTGCCAGAATGCCCTCCTTCAGCACAGACCAGAAAGGCATTGTGATAAGCGTATCCCCGGTATAGTCAGGGGTTAATGGGAGTCGCCCCCTTCCCCCCAGTATACGGCCAGAACCATGGACCCGGTACTTGTGGTTCGGACTGTCTCCAACCAGCCATAATGTTGTGAGAGTGAAATTATGTCTAAGTCCAGCTTTGGTACATTAGAAGCAACTCTGAAACTTAACCTAAGCGTTTTTCGAAGCTACTTTTTGGCTAACTTCTTATAGGAAGGTCTAGGAGCTCTGAAAATGAACGTGCGCGTCTTTCACTCTTCCCGAGGGACTTAGAAGAATTTTGTGATATTTTTTATTAAAATGGTGTATAAGGGTATATATATAAATATATTTTATGCACTGTATATGAGCTGGCGATTTCTAAGTCTGTGGTTCCGAGAGGGGATAACCAGGCTCACTAATAAAGTTCAAGCCACTTGGCTGCCAGAATGGCCTGCTTCAGCACAGACCAGAAAGGCATTGTGATAAGCGTATCCCCGGTATAGTCAGGGGTTAATGGGAGTCGTCCCCGTCCCCCCAGTATACGGCCAGAACCATGGACCCTGTACTTGTGGGTCGGACTGTCTCCAACCAGCCATAATGTTGTGAGAGTGAAATTATGTCTAAGTCCAGCTTTGGTACATTAGAAGCAACTCTGAAACTTAACCTAAGCGTTTTTCGAAGCTACTTTTTGGCTAACTTCTTATAGGAAGGTCTAGGAGCTCTGAAAATGAACGTGCGCGTCTTTCACTCTTCCCGAGGGACTTAGAAGAATTTTGTGATATTTTTTATTAAAATGGTGTATAAGGGTATATATATAAATATATTTTATGCACTGTATATGAGCTGGCGATTTCTAAGTCTGTGGTTCCGAGAGGGGATAACCAGGCTCACTAATAAAGGTCAAGCCACTTGGCTGCCAGAATGGCCTGCTTCAGCACAGACCAGAAAGGCATTGTGATAAGCTTATCCCCGGTATAGTCAGGGGTTAATGGGAGTCGTCCCCGTCCCCCCAGTATACGGCCAGAACCATGGACCCTGTACTTGTGGGTCGGACTGTCTCCAACCAGCCATAATGTTGTGAGAGTGAAATTATGTCTAAGTCCAGCTTTGGTACATTAGAAGCAACTCTGAAACTTAACCTAAGCGTTTTTCGAAGCTACTTTTTGGCTAACTTCTTATAGGAAGGTCTAGGAGCTCTGAAAATGAACGTGCGCGTCTTTCACTCTTCCCGAGGGACTTAGAAGAATTTTGTGATATTTTTTATTAAAATGGTGTATAAGGGTATATATATAAATATATTTTATGCACTGTATATGAGCTGGCGATTTCTAAGTCTGTGGTTCCGAGAGGGGGTAACCAGGCTCACTAATAAAGGTCAAGCCACTTGGCTGCCAGAATGCCCTGCTTCAGCACAGACCAGAAAGGCATTGTGATAAGCGTATCCCCGGTATAGTCAGGGGTTAATGGGAGTCGTCCCCGTCCCCCCAGTATACGGCCAGAACCATGGACCCGGTACTTGTGGTTCGGACTGTCTCCAACCAGCCATAATGTTGTGAGAGTGAAATTATGTCTAAGTCCAGCTTTGGTACATTAGAAGCAACTCTGAAACTTAACCTAAGCGTTTTTCGAAACTACTTTTTGGCTAACCTCTTATAGGAAGGTCTAGGAGCTCTGAAAATGAACGTGCGCGTCTTTCACTCTTCCCGAGGGACTTAGAAGAATTTTGTGATATTTTTTATTAAAATGGTGTATAAGGGTATATATATAAATATATTTTATGCACTGTATATGAGCTGGCGATTTCTAAGTCTGTGGTTCCGAGAGGGGGTAACCAGGCTCACTAATAAAGGTCAAGCCACTTGGCTGCCAGAATGCCCTCCTTCAGCACAGACCAGAAAGGCATTGTGATAAGCGTATCCCCGGTATAGTCAGGGGTTAATGGGAGTCGCCCCCTTCCCCCCAGTATACGGCCAGAACCATGGACCCGGTACTTGTGGTTCGGACTGTCTCCAACCAGCCATAATGTTGTGAGAGTGAAATTATGTCTAAGTCCAGCTTTGGTACATTAGAAGCAACTCTGAAACTTAACCTAAGCGTTTTTCGAAGCTACTTTTTGGCTAACTTCTTATAGGAAGGTCTAGGAGCTCTGAAAATGAACGTGCGCGTCTTTCACTCTTCCCGAGGGACTTAGAAGAATTTTGTGATATTTTTTATTAAAATGGTGTATAAGGGTATATATATAAATATATTTTATGCACTGTATATGAGCTGGCGATTTCTAAGTCTGTGGTTCCGAGAGGGGGTAACCAGGCTCACTAATAAAGGTCAAGCCACTTGCCTGCCAGAATGCCCTCCTTCAGCACAGACCAGAAAGGCATTGTGATAAGCGTATCCCCGGTATAGTCAGGGGTTAATGGGAGTCGTCCCCGTCCCCCCAGTATACGGCAGAACCATGGACCCTGTACTTGTGGGTCGGACTGTCTCCAACCAGCCATAATGTTGTGAGAGTGAAATTATGTCTAAGTCCAGCTTTGGTACATTAGAAGCTACTCTGAAACGTAACCTAAGCGTTTTTCGAAGCTACTTTTTGGCTAACTTCTTATAGGAAGGTCTAGGAGCTCTAAAAATGAACATGCGCGTCTTTCACTCTTCCCGAGGGACTTAGATGAATTTTGTGATATTTTTTATTAAAATGGTGTATAAGGGTATATATATAAATATATTTTATGCACTGTATATGAGCTGGCGATTTCTAAGTCTGTGGTTCCGAGAAGGGGTAACCAGGCTCACTAATAAAGGTCAAGCCACTTGGCTGCCAGAATGCCCTCCTTCAGCACAGACCAGAAAGGCATTGTGATAAGCGTATCCCCGGTATAGTCAGGGGTTAATGGGAGTCGTCCCCTTCCCCCCAGTATACGGCCAGAACCATGGACCCGGTACTTGTGGTTCGGACTGTCTCCAACCAGCCATAATGTTGTGAGAGTGAAATTATGTCTAAGTCCAGCTTTGGTACATTAGAAGCAACTCTGAAACTTAACCTAAGCGTTTTTCGAAACTACTTTTTGGCTAACCTCTTATAGGAAGGTCTAGGAGCTCTGAAAATGAACGTGCGCGTCTTTCACTCTTCCCGAGGGACTTAGAAGAATTTTGTGATATTTTTTATTAAAATGGTGTATAAGGGTATATATATAAATATATTTTATGCACTGTATATGAGCTGGCGATTTCTAAGTCTGTGGTTCCGAGAGGGGGTAACCAGGCTCACTAATAAAGGTCAAGCCACTTGGCTGCCAGAATGCCCTGCTTCAGCACAGACCAGAAAGGCATTGTGATAAGCGTATCCCCGGTATAGTCAGGGGTTAATGGGAGTCGTCCCCGTCCCCCCAGTATACGGCCAGAACCATGGACCCGGTACTTGTGGTTCGGACTGTCTCCAACCAGCCATAATGTTGTGAGAGTGAAATTATGTCTAAGTCCAGCTTTGGTACATTAGAAGCAACTCTGAAACTTAACCTAAGCGTTTTTCGAAACTACTTTTTGGCTAACCTCTTATAGGAAGGTCTAGGAGCTCTGAAAATGAACGTGCGCGTCTTTCACTCTTCCCGAGGGACTTAGAAGAATTTTGTGATATTTTTTATTAAAATGGTGTATAAGGGTATATATATAAATATATTTTATGCACTGTATATGAGCTGGCGATTTCTAAGTCTGTGGTTCCGAGAGGGGGTAACCAGGCTCACTAATAAAGGTCAAGCCACTTGGCTGCCAGAATGCCCTCCTTCAGCACAGACCAGAAAGGCATTGTGATAAGCGTATCCCCGGTATAGTCAGGGGTTAATGGGAGTCGCCCCCTTCCCCCCAGTATACGGCCAGAACCATGGACCCGGTACTTGTGGTTCGGACTGTCTCCAACCAGCCATAATGTTGTGAGAGTGAAATTATGTCTAAGTCCAGCTTTGGTACATTAGAAGCAACTCTGAAACTTAACCTAAGCGTTTTTCGAAGCTACTTTTTGGCTAACTTCTTATAGGAAGGTCTAGGAGCTCTGAAAATGAACGTGCGCGTCTTTCACTCTTCCCGAGGGACTTAGAAGAATTTTGTGATATTTTTTATTAAAATGGTGTATAAGGGTATATATATAAATATATTTTATGCACTGTATATGAGCTGGCGATTTCTAAGTCTGTGGTTCCGAGAGGGGGTAACCAGGCTCACTAATAAAGGTCAAGCCACTTGCCTGCCAGAATGCCCTCCTTCAGCACAGACCAGAAAGGCATTGTGATAAGCGTATCCCCGGTATAGTCAGGGGTTAATGGGAGTCGTCCCCGTCCCCCCAGTATACGGCAGAACCATGGACCCTGTACTTGTGGGTCGGACTGTCTCCAACCAGCCATAATGTTGTGAGAGTGAAATTATGTCTAAGTCCAGCTTTGGTACATTAGAAGCTACTCTGAAACGTAACCTAAGCGTTTTTCGAAGCTACTTTTTGGCTAACTTCTTATAGGAAGGTCTAGGAGCTCTAAAAATGAACGTGCGCGTCTTTCACTCTTCCCGAGGGACTTAGATGAATTTTGTGATATTTTTTATTAAAATGGTGTATAAGGGTATATATATAAATATATTTTATGCACTGTATATGAGCTGGCGATTTCTAAGTCTGTGGTTCCGAGAAGGGGTAACCAGGCTCACTAATAAAGGTCAAGCCACTTGGCTGCCAGAATGCCCTCCTTCAGCACAGACCAGAAAGGCATTGTGATAAGCGTATCCCCGGTATAGTCAGGGGTTAATGGGAGTCGTCCCCTTCCCCCCAGTATACGGCCAGAACCATGGACCCGGTACTTGTGGTTCGGACTGTCTCCAACCAGCCATAATGTTGTGAGAGTGAAATTATGTCTAAGTCCAGCTTTGGTACATTAGAAGCAACTCTGAAACTTAACCTAAGCGTTTTTCGAAACTACTTTTTGGCTAACCTCTTATAGGAAGGTCTAGGAGCTCTGAAAATGAACGTGCGCGTCTTTCACTCTTCCCGAGGGACTTAGAAGAATTTTGTGATATTTTTTATTAAAATGGTGTATAAGGGTATATATATAAATATATTTTATGCACTGTATATGAGCTGGCGATTTCTAAGTCTGTGGTTCCGAGAGGGGGTAACCAGGCTCACTAATAAAGGTCAAGCCACTTGGCTGCCAGAATGCCCTCCTTCAGCACAGACCAGAAAGGCATTGTGATAAGCGTATCCCCGGTATAGTCAGGGGTTAATGGGAGTCGCCCCCTTCCCCCCAGTATACGGCCAGAACCATGGACCCGGTACTTGTGGTTCGGACTGTCTCCAACCAGCCATAATGTTGTGAGAGTGAAATTATGTCTAAGTCCAGCTTTGGTACATTAGAAGCAACTCTGAAACTTAACCTAAGCGTTTTTCGAAGCTACTTTTTGGCTAACTTCTTATAGGAAGGTCTAGGAGCTCTGAAAATGAACGTGCGCGTCTTTCACTCTTCCTGAGGGACTTAGAAGAATTTTGTGATATTTTTTATTAAAATGGTGTATAAGGGTATATATATAAATATATTTTATGCACTGTATATGAGCTGGCGATTTCTAAGTCTGTGGTTCCGAGAGGGGATAACCAGGCTCACTAATAAAGGTCAAGCCACTTGGCTGCCAGAATGGCCTGCTTCAGCACAGACCAGAAAGGCATTGTGATAAGCGTATCCCCGGTATAGTCAGGGGTTAATGGGAGTCGTCCCCGTCCCCCCAGTATACGGCCAGAACCATGGACCCTGTACTTGTGGGTCGGACTGTCTCCAACCAGCCATAATGTTGTGAGAGTGAAATTATGTCTAAGTCCAGCTTTGGTACATTAGAAGCAACTCTGAAACTTAACCTAAGCGTTTTTCGAAGCTACTTTTTGGCTAACTTCTTATAGGAAGGTCTAGGAGCGCTGAAAATGAACGTGCGCGTCTTTCACTCTTCCCGAGGGACTTAGAAGAATTTTGTGATATTTTTTATTAAAATGGTGTATAAGGGTATATATATAAATATATTTTATGCACTGTATATGAGCTGGCGATTTCTAAGTCTGTGGTTCCGAGAGGGGGTAACCAGGCTCACTAATAAAGGTCAAGCCACTTGGCTGCCAGAATGCCCTCCTTCAGCACAGACCAGAAAGGCATTGTGATAAGCGTATCCCCGGTATAGTCAGGGGTTAATGGGAGTCGTCCCCTTCCCCCCAGTATACGGCCAGAACCATGGACCCGGTACTTGTGGTTCGGACTGTCTCCAACCAGCCATAATGTTGTGAGAGTGAAATTATGTCTAAGTCCAGCTTTGGTACATTAGAAGCAACTCTGAAACTTAACCTAAGCGTTTTTCGAAGCTACTTTTTGGCTAACTTCTTATAGGAAGGTCTAGGAGCTCTGAAAATGAACGTGCGCGTCTTTCACTCTTCCCGAGGGACTTAGAAGAATTTTGTGATAATTTTTATTAAAATGGTGTATAAGGGTATATATATAAATATATTTTATGCACTGTATATGAGCTGGCGATTTCTAAGTCTGTGGTTCCGAGAGGGGGTAACCAGGCTCACTAGTAAAGGTCAAGCCACTTGGCTGCCAGAATGCCCTGCTTCAGCACAGACCAGAAAGGCATTGTGATAAGCGTATCCCCGGTATAGTCAGGGGTTAATGGGAGTCGTCCCCGTCCCCCCAGTATACGCCCAGAAACATGGACCCGGTACTTGTGGTTCGGACTGTCTCCAACCAGCCATAATGTTGTGAGAGTGAAATTATGTCTAAGTCCAGCTTTGGTACATTAGAAGCAACTCTGAATCTTAACCTAAGCGTTTTTCGAAGCTACTTTTTGGCTAACTTCTTATAGGAAGGTCTAGGAGCTCTGAAAATGAACGTGCGCGTCTTTCACTCTTCCCGAGGGACTTAGAAGAATTTTGTGATAATTTTTATTAAAATGGTGTATAAGGGTATATATATAAATATATTTTATGCACTGTATATGAGCTGGCGATTTCTAAGTCTGTGGTTCCGAGAGGGGGTAACCAGGCTCACTAATAAAGGTCAAGCCACTTGGCTGCCAGAATGCCCTGCTTCAGCACAGACCAGAAAGGCATTGTGATAAGCGTATCCCCGGTATAGTCAGGGGTTAATGGGAGTCGTCCCCGTCCCCCCAGTATACGCCCAGAACCATGGACCCGGTACTTGTGGTTCGGACTGTCTCCAACCAGCCATAATGTTGTGAGAGTGAAATTATGTCTAAGTCCAGCTTTCGTACATTAGAAGCAACTCTGAAACTTAACCTAAGCGTTTTTCGAAACTACTTTTTGGCTAACCTCTTATAGGAAGGTCTAGGAGCTCTGAAAATGAACGTGCGCGTCTTTCACTCTTCCCGAGGGACTTACTGTAGAAGAATTTTGTGATATTTTTTTATTAAAATGGTGTATAAGGGTATATATATAAATATATTTTATGCACTGTATATGAGCTGGCGATTTCTAAGTCTGTGGTTCCGAGAGGGAGGTTCCAGGCTCACTAATAAAGGTCAAGCCACTTGGCTGCCAGAATGCCCTCCTTCAGCACAGACCAGAAAGGCATTGTGATAAGCGTATCCCCGGTAAAGTCAGGGGTTAATGGGAGTCGCCCCCTTCCCCCCAGTATACGGCCAGAACCATGGACCCGGTACTTGTGGTTCGGACTGTCTCCAACCAGCCATAATGTTGTGAGAGTGAAATTATGTCTAAGTCCAGCTTTGGTACATTAGAAGCAACTCTGAAACTTAACCTAAGCGTTTTTCGAAAATACTTTTTGGCTAACCTCTTATAGGAAGGTCTAGGAGCTCTGAAAATTAACGTGCGCGTCTTTCACTCTTCCCGAGGGACTTAGAAGAATTTTGTGATATTTTTTATTAAAATGGTGTATAAGGGTATATATATAAATATATTTTATGCACTGTATATGAGCTGGCGATTTCTAAGTCTGTGGTTCCGAGAGGGGGTAACCAGGCTCACTAATAAAGGTCAAGCCACTTGGCTGCCAGAATGCCCTCCTTCAGCACAGACCAGAAAGGCATTGTGATAAGCGTATCCCCGGTATAGTCAGGGGTTAATGGGAGTCGCCCCCTTCCCCCCAGTATACGGCCAGAACCATGGACCCGGTACTTGTGGTTCGGACTGTCTCCAACCAGCCATAATGTTGTGAGAGTGAAATTATGTCTAAGTCCAGCTTTGGTACATTAGAAGCAACTCTGAAACTTAACCTAAGCGTTTTTCGAAGCTACTTTTTGGCTAACTTCTTATAGGAAGGTCTAGGAGCTCTGAAAATGAACGTGCGCGTCTTTCACTCTTCCTGAGGGACTTAGAAGAATTTTGTGATATTTTTTATTAAAATGGTGTATAAGGGTATATATATAAATATATTTTATGCACTGTATATGAGCTGGCGATTTCTAAGTCTGTGGTTCCGAGAGGGGATAACCAGGCTCACTAATAAAGGTCAAGCCACTTGGCTGCCAGAATGGCCTGCTTCAGCACAGACCAGAAAGTCATTGTGATAAGCGTATCCCCGGTATAGTCAGGGGTTAATGGGAGTCCCCCCCGTCCCCCCAGTATACGGCCAGAACCATGGACCCGGTACTTGTGGTTCGGACTGTCTCCAACCAGCCATAATGTTGTGAGAGTGAAATTATGTCTAAGTCCAGCTTTGGTACATTAGAAGCAACTCTGAAACTTAACCTAAGCGTTTTTCGAAACTACTTTTTGGCTAACCTCTTATAGGAAGGTCTAGGAGCTCTGAAAATGAACGTGCGCGTCTTTCACTCTTCCCGAGGGACTTAGAAGAATTTTGTGATATTTTTTATTAAAATGGTGTATAAGGGTATATATATAAATATATTTTATGCACTGTATATGAGCTGGCGATTTCTAAGTCTGTGGTTCCGAGAGGGGGTAACCAGGCTCACTAATAAAGGTCAAGCCACTTGGCTGCCAGAATGCCCTCCTTCAGCACAGACCAGAAAGGCATTGTGATAAGCGTATCCCCGGTATAGTCAGGGGTTAATGGGAGTCGCCCCCTTCCCCCCAGTATACGGCCAGAACCATGGACCCGGTACTTGTGGTTCGGACTGTCTCCAACCAGCCATAATGTTGTGAGAGTGAAATTATGTCTAAGTCCAGCTTTGGTACATTAGAAGCAACTCTGAAACTTAACCTAAGCGTTTTTCGAAGCTACTTTATAGCTAACTTCTTATAGGAAGGTCTAGGAGCTCTGAAAATGAACGTGCGCGTCTTTCACTCTTCCTGAGGGACTTAGAAGAATTTTGTGATATTTTTTATTAAAATGGTGTATAAGGGTATATATATAAATATATTTTATGCACTGTATATGAGCTGGCGATTTCTAAGTCTGTGGTTCCGAGAGGGGATAACCAGGCTCACTAATAAAGGTCAAGCCACTTGGCTGCCAGAATGGCCTGCTTCAGCACAGACCAGAAAGGCATTGTGATAAGCGTATCCCCGGTATAGTCAGGGGTTAATGGGAGTCGTCCCCGTCCCCCCAGTATACGGCCAGAACCATGGACCCTGTACTTGTGGGTCGGACTGTCTCCAACCAGCCATAATGTTGTGAGAGTGAAATTATGTCTAAGTCCAGCTTTGGTACATTAGAAGCAACTCTGAAACTTAACCTAAGCGTTTTTCGAAGCTACTTTTTGGCTAACTTCTTATAGGAAGGTCTAGGAGCTCTGAAAATTAACGTGCGCGTCTTTCACTCTTCCCGAGGGACTTAGAAGAATTTTGTGATATTTTTTATTAAAATGGTGTATAAGGGTATATATATAAATATATTTTATGCACTGTATATGAGCTGGCGATTTCTAAGTCTGTGGTTCCGAGAGGGGGTAACCAGGCTCACTAATAAAGGTCAAGCCACTTGGCTGCCAGAATGCCCTCCTTCAGCACAGACCAGAAAGGCATTGTGATAAGCGTATCCCCGGTATAGTCAGGGGTTAATGGGAGTCGTCCCCTTCCCCCCAGTATACGGCCAGAACCATGGACCCGGTACTTGTGGTTCGGACTGTCTCCAACCAGCCATAATGTTGTGAGAGTGAAATTATGTCTAAGTCCAGCTTTGGTACATTAGAAGCAACTCTGAAACTTAACCTAAGCGTTTTTCGAAGCTACTTTTTGGCTAACTTCTTATAGGAAGGTCTAGGAGCTCTGAAAATGAACGTGCGCGTCTTTCACTCTTCCCGAGGGACTTAGAAGAATTTTGTGATAATTTTTATTAAAATGGTGTATAAGGGTATATATATAAATATATTTTATGCACTGTATATGAGCTGGCGATTTCTAAGTCTGTGGTTCCGAGAGGGGGTAACCAGGCTCACTAATAAAGGTCAAGCCACTTGGCTGCCAGAATGCCCTCCTTCAGCACAGACCAGAAAGGCATTGTGATAAGCGTATCCCCGGTATAGTCAGGGGTTAATGGGAGTCGCCCCCTTCCCCCCAGTATACGGCCAGAACCATGGACCCGGTACTTGTGGTTCGGACTGTCTCCAACCAGCCATAATGTTGTGAGAGTGAAATTATGTCTAAGTCCAGCTTTGGTACATTAGAAGCAACTCTGAAACTTAACCTAAGCGTTTTTCGAAGCTACTTTTTGGCTAACTTCTTATAGGAAGGTCTAGGAGCTCTGAAAATGAACGTGCGCGTCTTTCACTCTTCCTGAGGGACTTAGAAGAATTTTGTGATATTTTTTATTAAAATGGTGTATAAGGGTATATATATAAATATATTTTATGCACTATATATGAGCTGGCGATTTCTAAGTCTGTGGTTCCGAGAGGGGATAACCAGGCTCACTAATAAAGGTCAAGCCACTTGGCTGCCAGAATGGCCTGCTTCAGCACAGACCAGAAAGGCATTGTGATAAGCGTATCCCCGGTATAGTCAGGGGTTAATGGGAGTCGTCCCCGTCCCCCCAGTATACGGCCAGAACCATGGACCCTGTACTTGTGGGTCGGACTGTCTCCAACCAGCCATAATGTTGTGAGAGTGAAATTATGTCTAAGTCCAGCTTTGGTACATTAGAAGCAACTCTGAAACTTAACCTAAGCGTTTTTCGAAGCTACTTTTTGGCTAACTTCTTATAGGAAGGTCTAGGAGCTCTGAAAATTAACGTGCGCGTCTTTCACTCTTCCCGAGGGACTTAGAAGAATTTTGTGATATTTTTTATTAAAATGGTGTATAAGGGTATATATATAAATATATTTTATGCACTGTATATGAGCTGGCGATTTCTAAGTCTGTGGTTCCGAGAGGGGGTAACCAGGCTCACTAATAAAGGTCAAGCCACTTGGCTGCCAGAATGCCCTCCTTCAGCACAGACCAGAAAGGCATTGTGATAAGCGTATCCCCGGTATAGTCAGGGGTTAATGGGAGTCGTCCCCTTCCCCCCAGTATACGGCCAGAACCATGGACCCGGTACTTGTGGTTCGGACTGTCTCCAACCAGCCATAATGTTGTGAGAGTGAAATTATGTCTAAGTCCAGCTTTGGTACATTAGAAGCAACTCTGAAACTTAACCTAAGCGTTTTTCGAAGCTACTTTTTGGCTAACTTCTTATAGGAAGGTCTAGGAGCTCTGAAAATGAACGTGCGCGTCTTTCACTCTTCCCGAGGGACTTAGAAGAATTTTGTGATAATTTTTATTAAAATGGTGTATAAGGGTATATATATAAATATATTTTATGCACTGTATATGAGCTGGCGATTTCTAAGTCTGTGGTTCCGAGAGGGGGTAACCAGGCTCACTAGTAAAGGTCAAGCCACTTGGCTGCCAGAATGCCCTGCTTCAGCACAGACCAGAAAGGCATTGTGATAAGCGTATCCCCGGTATAGTCAGGGGTTAATGGGAGTCGTCCCCGTCCCCCCAGTATACGCCCAGAAACATGGACCCGGTACTTGTGGTTCGGACTGTCTCCAACCAGCCATAATGTTGTGAGAGTGAAATTATGTCTAAGTCCAGCTTTGGTACATTAGAAGCAACTCTGAATCTTAACCTAAGCGTTTTTCGAAGCTACTTTTTGGCTAACTTCTTATAGGAAGGTCTAGGAGCTCTGAAAATGAACGTGCGCGTCTTTCACTCTTCCCGAGGGACTTAGAAGAATTTTGTGATAATTTTTATTAAAATGGTGTATAAGGGTATATATATAAATATATTTTATGCACTGTATATGAGCTGGCGATTTCTAAGTCTGTGGTTCCGAGAGGGGGTAACCAGGCTCACTAATAAAGGTCAAGCCACTTGGCTGCCAGAATGCCCTGCTTCAGCACAGACCAGAAAGGCATTGTGATAAGCGTATCCCCGGTATAGTCAGGGGTTAATGGGAGTCGTCCCCGTCCCCCCAGTATACGCCCAGAACCATGGACCCGGTACTTGTGGTTCGGACTGTCTCCAACCAGCCATAATGTTGTGAGAGTGAAATTATGTCTAAGTCCAGCTTTCGTACATTAGAAGCAACTCTGAAACTTAACCTAAGCGTTTTTCGAAAATACTTTTTGGCTAACCTCTTATAGGAAGGTCTAGGAGCTCTGAAAATGAACGTGCGCGTCTTTCACTCTTCCCGAGGGACTTAGAAGAATTTTGTGATATTTTTTATTAAAATGGTGTATAAGGGTATATATATAAATATATTTTATGCACTGTATATGAGCTGGCGATTTCTAAGTCTGTGGTTCCGAGAGGGGGTAACCAGGCTCACTAATAAAGGTCAAGCCACTTGGCTGCCAGAATGCCCTCCTTCAGCACAGACCAGAAAGGCATTGTGATAAGCGTATCCCCGGTATAGTCAGGGGTTAATGGGAGTCGTCCCCTTCCCCCCAGTATACGGCCAGAACCATGGACCCGGTACTTGTGGTTCGGACTGTCTCCAACCAGCCATAATGTTGTGAGAGTGAAATTATGTCTAAGTCCAGCTTTGGTACATTAGAAGCAACTCTGAAACTTAACCTAAGCGTTTTTCGAAGCTACTTTTTGGCTAACTTCTTATAGGAAGGTCTAGGAGCTCTGAAAATGAACGTGCGCGTCTTTCACTCTTCCCGAGGGACTTAGAAGAATTTTGTGATAATTTTTATTAAAATGGTGTATAAGGGTATATATATAAATATATTTTATGCACTGTATATGAGCTGGCGATTTCTAAGTCTGTGGTTCCGAGAGGGGGTAACCAGGCTCACTAGTAAAGGTCAAGCCACTTGGCTGCCAGAATGCCCTGCTTCAGCACAGACCAGAAAGGCATTGTGATAAGCGTATCCCCGGTATAGTCAGGGGTTAATGGGAGTCGTCCCCGTCCCCCCAGTATACGCCCAGAAACATGGACCCGGTACTTGTGGTTCGGACTGTCTCCAACCAGCCATAATGTTGTGAGAGTGAAATTATGTCTAAGTCCAGCTTTGGTACATTAGAAGCAACTCTGAATCTTAACCTAAGCGTTTTTCGAAGCTACTTTTTGGCTAACTTCTTATAGGAAGGTCTAGGAGCTCTGAAAATGAACGTGCGCGTCTTTCACTCTTCCCGAGGGACTTAGAAGAATTTTGTGATAATTTTTATTAAAATGGTGTATAAGGGTATATATATAAATATATTTTATGCACTGTATATGAGCTGGCGATTTCTAAGTCTGTGGTTCCGAGAGGGGGTAACCAGGCTCACTAATAAAGGTCAAGCCACTTGGCTGCCAGAATGCCCTGCTTCAGCACAGACCAGAAAGGCATTGTGATAAGCGTATCCCCGGTATAGTCAGGGGTTAATGGGAGTCGTCCCCGTCCCCCCAGTATACGCCCAGAACCATGGACCCGGTACTTGTGGTTCGGACTGTCTCCAACCAGCCATAATGTTGTGAGAGTGAAATTATGTCTAAGTCCAGCTTTCGTACATTAGAAGCAACTCTGAAACTTAACCTAAGCGTTTTTCGAAACTACTTTTTGGCTAACCTCTTATAGGAAGGTCTAGGAGCTCTGAAAATGAACGTGCGCGTCTTTCACTCTTCCCGAGGGACTTACTGTAGAAGAATTTTGTGATATTTTTTTATTAAAATGGTGTATAAGGGTATATATATAAATATATTTTATGCACTGTATATGAGCTGGCGATTTCTAAGTCTGTGGTTCCGAGAGGGAGGTTCCAGGCTCACTAATAAAGGTCAAGCCACTTGGCTGCCAGAATGCCCTCCTTCAGCACAGACCAGAAAGGCATTGTGATAAGCGTATCCCCGGTAAAGTCAGGGGTTAATGGGAGTCGCCCCCTTCCCCCCAGTATACGGCCAGAACCATGGACCCGGTACTTGTGGTTCGGACTGTCTCCAACCAGCCATAATGTTGTGAGAGTGAAATTATGTCTAAGTCCAGCTTTGGTACATTAGAAGCAACTCTGAAACTTAACCTAAGCGTTTTTCGAAAATACTTTTTGGCTAACCTCTTATAGGAAGGTCTAGGAGCTCTGAAAATTAACGTGCGCGTCTTTCACTCTTCCCGAGGGACTTAGAAGAATTTTGTGATATTTTTTATTAAAATGGTGTATAAGGGTATATATATAAATATATTTTATGCACTGTATATGAGCTGGCGATTTCTAAGTCTGTGGTTCCGAGAGGGGGTAACCAGGCTCACTAATAAAGGTCAAGCCACTTGGCTGCCAGAATGCCCTCCTTCAGCACAGACCAGAAAGGCATTGTGATAAGCGTATCCCCGGTATAGTCAGGGGTTAATGGGAGTCGCCCCCTTCCCCCCAGTATACGGCCAGAACCATGGACCCGGTACTTGTGGTTCGGACTGTCTCCAACCAGCCATAATGTTGTGAGAGTGAAATTATGTCTAAGTCCAGCTTTGGTACATTAGAAGCAACTCTGAAACTTAACCTAAGCGTTTTTCGAAGCTACTTTTTGGCTAACTTCTTATAGGAAGGTCTAGGAGCTCTGAAAATGAACGTGCGCGTCTTTCACTCTTCCTGAGGGACTTAGAAGAATTTTGTGATATTTTTTATTAAAATGGTGTATAAGGGTATATATATAAATATATTTTATGCACTGTATATGAGCTGGCGATTTCTAAGTCTGTGGTTCCGAGAGGGGATAACCAGGCTCACTAATAAAGGTCAAGCCACTTGGCTGCCAGAATGGCCTGCTTCAGCACAGACCAGAAAGTCATTGTGATAAGCGTATCCCCGGTATAGTCAGGGGTTAATGGGAGTCCCCCCCGTCCCCCCAGTATACGGCCAGAACCATGGACCCGGTACTTGTGGTTCGGACTGTCTCCAACCAGCCATAATGTTGTGAGAGTGAAATTATGTCTAAGTCCAGCTTTGGTACATTAGAAGCAACTCTGAAACTTAACCTAAGCGTTTTTCGAAACTACTTTTTGGCTAACCTCTTATAGGAAGGTCTAGGAGCTCTGAAAATGAACGTGCGCGTCTTTCACTCTTCCCGAGGGACTTAGAAGAATTTTGTGATATTTTTTATTAAAATGGTGTATAAGGGTATATATATAAATATATTTTATGCACTGTATATGAGCTGGCGATTTCTAAGTCTGTGGTTCCGAGAGGGGGTAACCAGGCTCACTAATAAAGGTCAAGCCACTTGGCTGCCAGAATGCCCTCCTTCAGCACAGACCAGAAAGGCATTGTGATAAGCGTATCCCCGGTATAGTCAGGGGTTAATGGGAGTCGCCCCCTTCCCCCCAGTATACGGCCAGAACCATGGACCCGGTACTTGTGGTTCGGACTGTCTCCAACCAGCCATAATGTTGTGAGAGTGAAATTATGTCTAAGTCCAGCTTTGGTACATTAGAAGCAACTCTGAAACTTAACCTAAGCGTTTTTCGAAGCTACTTTATAGCTAACTTCTTATAGGAAGGTCTAGGAGCTCTGAAAATGAACGTGCGCGTCTTTCACTCTTCCTGAGGGACTTAGAAGAATTTTGTGATATTTTTTATTAAAATGGTGTATAAGGGTATATATATAAATATATTTTATGCACTGTATATGAGCTGGCGATTTCTAAGTCTGTGGTTCCGAGAGGGGATAACCAGGCTCACTAATAAAGGTCAAGCCACTTGGCTGCCAGAATGGCCTGCTTCAGCACAGACCAGAAAGGCATTGTGATAAGCGTATCCCCGGTATAGTCAGGGGTTAATGGGAGTCGTCCCCGTCCCCCCAGTATACGGCCAGAACCATGGACCCTGTACTTGTGGGTCGGACTGTCTCCAACCAGCCATAATGTTGTGAGAGTGAAATTATGTCTAAGTCCAGCTTTGGTACATTAGAAGCAACTCTGAAACTTAACCTAAGCGTTTTTCGAAGCTACTTTTTGGCTAACTTCTTATAGGAAGGTCTAGGAGCTCTGAAAATTAACGTGCGCGTCTTTCACTCTTCCCGAGGGACTTAGAAGAATTTTGTGATATTTTTTATTAAAATGGTGTATAAGGGTATATATATAAATATATTTTATGCACTGTATATGAGCTGGCGATTTCTAAGTCTGTGGTTCCGAGAGGGGGTAACCAGGCTCACTAATAAAGGTCAAGCCACTTGGCTGCCAGAATGCCCTCCTTCAGCACAGACCAGAAAGGCATTGTGATAAGCGTATCCCCGGTATAGTCAGGGGTTAATGGGAGTCGTCCCCTTCCCCCCAGTATACGGCCAGAACCATGGACCCGGTACTTGTGGTTCGGACTGTCTCCAACCAGCCATAATGTTGTGAGAGTGAAATTATGTCTAAGTCCAGCTTTGGTACATTAGAAGCAACTCTGAAACTTAACCTAAGCGTTTTTCGAAGCTACTTTTTGGCTAACTTCTTATAGGAAGGTCTAGGAGCTCTGAAAATGAACGTGCGCGTCTTTCACTCTTCCCGAGGGACTTAGAAGAATTTTGTGATAATTTTTATTAAAATGGTGTATAAGGGTATATATATAAATATATTTTATGCACTGTATATGAGCTGGCGATTTCTAAGTCTGTGGTTCCGAGAGGGGGTAACCAGGCTCACTAATAAAGGTCAAGCCACTTGGCTGCCAGAATGCCCTCCTTCAGCACAGACCAGAAAGGCATTGTGATAAGCGTATCCCCGGTATAGTCAGGGGTTAATGGGAGTCGCCCCCTTCCCCCCAGTATACGGCCAGAACCATGGACCCGGTACTTGTGGTTCGGACTGTCTCCAACCAGCCATAATGTTGTGAGAGTGAAATTATGTCTAAGTCCAGCTTTGGTACATTAGAAGCAACTCTGAAACTTAACCTAAGCGTTTTTCGAAGCTACTTTTTGGCTAACTTCTTATAGGAAGGTCTAGGAGCTCTGAAAATGAACGTGCGCGTCTTTCACTCTTCCTGAGGGACTTAGAAGAATTTTGTGATATTTTTTATTAAAATGGTGTATAAGGGTATATATATAAATATATTTTATGCACTATATATGAGCTGGCGATTTCTAAGTCTGTGGTTCCGAGAGGGGATAACCAGGCTCACTAATAAAGGTCAAGCCACTTGGCTGCCAGAATGGCCTGCTTCAGCACAGACCAGAAAGGCATTGTGATAAGCGTATCCCCGGTATAGTCAGGGGTTAATGGGAGTCGTCCCCGTCCCCCCAGTATACGGCCAGAACCATGGACCCTGTACTTGTGGGTCGGACTGTCTCCAACCAGCCATAATGTTGTGAGAGTGAAATTATGTCTAAGTCCAGCTTTGGTACATTAGAAGCAACTCTGAAACTTAACCTAAGCGTTTTTCGAAGCTACTTTTTGGCTAACTTCTTATAGGAAGGTCTAGGAGCTCTGAAAATTAACGTGCGCGTCTTTCACTCTTCCCGAGGGACTTAGAAGAATTTTGTGATATTTTTTATTAAAATGGTGTATAAGGGTATATATATAAATATATTTTATGCACTGTATATGAGCTGGCGATTTCTAAGTCTGTGGTTCCGAGAGGGGGTAACCAGGCTCACTAATAAAGGTCAAGCCACTTGGCTGCCAGAATGCCCTCCTTCAGCACAGACCAGAAAGGCATTGTGATAAGCGTATCCCCGGTATAGTCAGGGGTTAATGGGAGTCGTCCCCTTCCCCCCAGTATACGGCCAGAACCATGGACCCGGTACTTGTGGTTCGGACTGTCTCCAACCAGCCATAATGTTGTGAGAGTGAAATTATGTCTAAGTCCAGCTTTGGTACATTAGAAGCAACTCTGAAACTTAACCTAAGCGTTTTTCGAAGCTACTTTTTGGCTAACTTCTTATAGGAAGGTCTAGGAGCTCTGAAAATGAACGTGCGCGTCTTTCACTCTTCCCGAGGGACTTAGAAGAATTTTGTGATAATTTTTATTAAAATGGTGTATAAGGGTATATATATAAATATATTTTATGCACTGTATATGAGCTGGCGATTTCTAAGTCTGTGGTTCCGAGAGGGGGTAACCAGGCTCACTAGTAAAGGTCAAGCCACTTGGCTGCCAGAATGCCCTGCTTCAGCACAGACCAGAAAGGCATTGTGATAAGCGTATCCCCGGTATAGTCAGGGGTTAATGGGAGTCGTCCCCGTCCCCCCAGTATACGCCCAGAAACATGGACCCGGTACTTGTGGTTCGGACTGTCTCCAACCAGCCATAATGTTGTGAGAGTGAAATTATGTCTAAGTCCAGCTTTGGTACATTAGAAGCAACTCTGAATCTTAACCTAAGCGTTTTTCGAAGCTACTTTTTGGCTAACTTCTTATAGGAAGGTCTAGGAGCTCTGAAAATGAACGTGCGCGTCTTTCACTCTTCCCGAGGGACTTAGAAGAATTTTGTGATAATTTTTATTAAAATGGTGTATAAGGGTATATATATAAATATATTTTATGCACTGTATATGAGCTGGCGATTTCTAAGTCTGTGGTTCCGAGAGGGGGTAACCAGGCTCACTAATAAAGGTCAAGCCACTTGGCTGCCAGAATGCCCTGCTTCAGCACAGACCAGAAAGGCATTGTGATAAGCGTATCCCCGGTATAGTCAGGGGTTAATGGGAGTCGTCCCCGTCCCCCCAGTATACGCCCAGAACCATGGACCCGGTACTTGTGGTTCGGACTGTCTCCAACCAGCCATAATGTTGTGAGAGTGAAATTATGTCTAAGTCCAGCTTTCGTACATTAGAAGCAACTCTGAAACTTAACCTAAGCGTTTTTCGAAAATACTTTTTGGCTAACCTCTTATAGGAAGGTCTAGGAGCTCTGAAAATGAACGTGCGCGTCTTTCACTCTTCCCGAGGGACTTACTGTAGAAGAATTTTGTGATATTTTTTTATTAAAATGGTGTATAAGGGTATATATATAAATATATTTTATGCACTGTATATGAGCTGGCGATTTCTAAGTCTGTGGTTCCGAGAGGGAGGTTCCAGGCTCACTAATAAAGGTCAAGCCACTTGGCTGCCAGAATGCCCTCCTTCAGCACAGACCAGAAAGGCATTGTGATAAGCGTATCCCCGGTAAAGTCAGGGGTTAATGGGAGTCGCCCCCTTCCCCCCAGTATACGGCCAGAACCATGGACCCGGTACTTGTGGTTCGGACTGTCTCCAACCAGCCATAATGTTGTGAGAGTGAAATTATGTCTAAGTCCAGCTTTGGTACATTAGAAGCAACTCTGAAACTTAACCTAAGCGTTTTTCGAAAATACTTTTTGGCTAACCTCTTATAGGAAGGTCTAGGAGCTCTGAAAATTAACGTGCGCGTCTTTCACTCTTCCCGAGGGACTTAGAAGAATTTTGTGATATTTTTTATTAAAATGGTGTATAAGGGTATATATATAAATATATTTTATGCACTGTATATGAGCTGGCGATTTCTAAGTCTGTGGTTCCGAGAGGGGGTAACCAGGCTCACTAATAAAGGTCAAGCCACTTGGCTGCCAGAATGCCCTCCTTCAGCACAGACCAGAAAGGCATTGTGATAAGCGTATCCCCGGTATAGTCAGGGGTTAATGGGAGTCGCCCCCTTCCCCCCAGTATACGGCCAGAACCATGGACCCGGTACTTGTGGTTCGGACTGTCTCCAACCAGCCATAATGTTGTGAGAGTGAAATTATGTCTAAGTCCAGCTTTGGTACATTAGAAGCAACTCTGAAACTTAACCTAAGCGTTTTTCGAAGCTACTTTTTGGCTAACTTCTTATAGGAAGGTCTAGGAGCTCTGAAAATGAACGTGCGCGTCTTTCACTCTTCCTGAGGGACTTAGAAGAATTTTGTGATATTTTTTATTAAAATGGTGTATAAGGGTATATATATAAATATATTTTATGCACTGTATATGAGCTGGCGATTTCTAAGTCTGTGGTTCCGAGAGGGGATAACCAGGCTCACTAATAAAGGTCAAGCCACTTGGCTGCCAGAATGGCCTGCTTCAGCACAGACCAGAAAGTCATTGTGATAAGCGTATCCCCGGTATAGTCAGGGGTTAATGGGAGTCCCCCCCGTCCCCCCAGTATACGGCCAGAACCATGGACCCGGTACTTGTGGTTCGGACTGTCTCCAACCAGCCATAATGTTGTGAGAGTGAAATTATGTCTAAGTCCAGCTTTGGTACATTAGAAGCAACTCTGAAACTTAACCTAAGCGTTTTTCGAAACTACTTTTTGGCTAACCTCTTATAGGAAGGTCTAGGAGCTCTGAAAATGAACGTGCGCGTCTTTCACTCTTCCCGAGGGACTTAGAAGAATTTTGTGATATTTTTTATTAAAATGGTGTATAAGGGTATATATATAAATATATTTTATGCACTGTATATGAGCTGGCGATTTCTAAGTCTGTGGTTCCGAGAGGGGGTAACCAGGCTCACTAATAAAGGTCAAGCCACTTGGCTGCCAGAATGCCCTCCTTCAGCACAGACCAGAAAGGCATTGTGATAAGCGTATCCCCGGTATAGTCAGGGGTTAATGGGAGTCGCCCCCTTCCCCCCAGTATACGGCCAGAACCATGGACCCGGTACTTGTGGTTCGGACTGTCTCCAACCAGCCATAATGTTGTGAGAGTGAAATTATGTCTAAGTCCAGCTTTGGTACATTAGAAGCAACTCTGAAACTTAACCTAAGCGTTTTTCGAAGCTACTTTATAGCTAACTTCTTATAGGAAGGTCTAGGAGCTCTAAAAATGAACGTGCGCGTCTTTCACTCTTCCTGAGGGACTTAGAAGAATTTTGTGATATTTTTTATTAAAATGGTGTATAAGGGTATATATATAAATATATTTTATGCACTGTATATGAGCTGGCGATTTCTAAGTCTGTGGTTCCGAGAGGGGATAACCAGGCTCACTAATAAAGGTCAAGCCACTTGGCTGCCAGAATGGCCTGCTTCAGCACAGACCAGAAAGGCATTGTGATAAGCGTATCCCCGGTATAGTCAGGGGTTAATGGGAGTCGTCCCCGTCCCCCCAGTATACGGCCAGAACCATGGACGCTGTACTTGTGGGTCGGACTGTCTCCAACCAGCCATAATGTTGTGAGAGTGAAATTATGTCTAAGTCCAGCTTTGGTACATTAGAAGCAACTCTGAAACTTAACCTAAGCGTTTTTCGAAGCTACTTTTTGGCTAACTTCTTATAGGAAGGTCTAGGAGCTCTGAAAATGAACGTGCGCGTCTTTCACTCTTCCCGAGGGACTTAGAAGAATTTTGTGATATTTTTTATTAAAATGGTGTATAAGGGTATATATATAAATATATTTTATGCACTGTATATGAGCTGGCGATTTCTAAGTCTGTGGTTCCGAGAGGGGGTAACCAGGCTCACTAATAAAGGTCAAGCCACTTGGCTGCCAGAATGCCCTCCTTCAGCACAGACCAGAAAGGCATTGTGATAAGCGTATCCCCGGTATAGTCAGGGGTTAATGGGAGTCGTCCCCGTCCCCCCAGTATACGCCCAGAACCATGGACCCGGTACTTGTGGTTCGGACTGTCTCCAACCAGCCATAATGTTGTGAGAGTGAAATTATGTCTAAGTCCAGCTTTCGTACATTAGAAGCAACTCTGAAACTTAACCTAAGCGTTTTTCGAAACTACTTTTTGGCTAACCTCTTATAGGAAGGTCTAGGAGCTCTGAAAATGAACGTGCGCGTCTTTCACTCTTCCCGAGGGACTTACTGTAGAAGAATTTTGTGATATTTTTTTATTAAAATGGTGTATAAGGGTATATATATAAATATATTTTATGCACTGTATATGAGCTGGCGATTTCTAAGTCTGTGGTTCCGAGAGGGAGGTTCCAGGCTCACTAATAAAGGTCAAGCCACTTGGCTGCCAGAATGCCCTCCTTCAGCACAGACCAGAAAGGCATTGTGATAAGCGTATCCCCGGTAAAGTCAGGGGTTAATGGGAGTCGCCCCCTTCCCCCCAGTATACGGCCAGAACCATGGACCCGGTACTTGTGGTTCGGACTGTCTCCAACCAGCCATAATGTTGTGAGAGTGAAATTATGTCTACAGTAAGTCCAGCTTTGGTACATTAGAAGCAACTCTGAAACTTAACCTAAGCGTTTTTCGAAAATACTTTTTGGCTAACTTCTTATAGGAAGTTCTAGGAGCTCTGAAAATTAACGTGCGCGTCTTTCACTCTTCCCGAGGGACTTAGAAGAATTTTGTGTTATTTTTTATTAAAATGGTGTATAAGGGTATATATATAAATATATTTTATGCACTGTATATGAGCTGGCGATTTCTAAGTCTGTGGTTCCGAGAGGGGGTAACCAGGCTCACTAATAAAGGTCAAGCCACTTGGCTGCCAGAATGCCCTCCTTCAGCACAGACCAGAAAGGTATTGTGATAAGCGTATCCCCGGTATAGTCAGGGGTTAATGGGAGTCGTCCCCTTCCCCCCAGTATACGGCCAGAACCATGGACCCGGTACTTGTGGTTCGGACTGTCTCCAACCAGCCATAATGTTGTGAGAGTGAAATTATGTCTAAGTCCAGCTTTGGTACATTAGAAGCAACTCTGAAACTTAACCTAAGCGTTTTTCGAAGCTACTTTTTGGCTAACTTCTTATAGGAAGGTCTAGGAGCTCTGAAAATGAACGTGCGCGTCTTTCACTCTTCCCGAGGGACTTAGAAGAATTTTGTGATAATTTTTATTAAAATGGTGTATAAGGGTATATATATAAATATATTTTATGCACTGTATATGAGCTGGCGATTTCTAAGTCTGTGGTTCCGAGAGGGGGTAACCAGGCTCACTAGTAAAGGTCAAGCCACTTGGCTGCCAGAATGCCCTGCTTCAGCACAGACCAGAAAGGCATTGTGATAAGCGTATCCCCGGTATAGTCAGGGGTTAATGGGAGTCGTCCCCGTCCCCCCAGTATACGCCCAGAAACATGGACCCGGTACTTGTGGTTCGGACTGTCTCCAACCAGCCATAATGTTGTGAGAGTGAAATTATGTCTAAGTCCAGCTTTCGTACATTAGAAGCAACTCTGAAACTTAACCTAAGCGTTTTTCGAAACTACTTTTTGGCTAACCTCTTATAGGAAGGTCTAGGAGCTCTGAAAATGAACATGCGCGTCTTTCACTCTTCCCGAGGGACTTAGAAGAATTTTGTGATATTTTTTTATTAAAATGGTGTATAAGGGTATATATATAAATATATTTTATGCACTGTATATGAGCTGGCGATTTCTAAGTCTGTGGTTCCGAGAGGGGGTAACCAGGCTCACTAATAAAGGTCAAGCCACTTGGCTGCCAGAATGCCCTCCTTCAGCACAGACCAGAAAGGCATTGTGATAAGCGTATCCCCGGTATAGTCAGGGGTTAATGGGAGTCGCCCCCTTCCCCCCAGTATACGGCCAGAACCATGGACCCTGTACTTGTGGTTCGGACTGTCTCCAACCAGCCATAATGTTGTGAGAGTGAAATTATGTCTAAGTTCAGCTTTGGTACATTAGAAGCAACTCTGAAACTTAACCTAAGCGTTTTTCGAAGCTACTTTTTGGCTAACTTCTTATAGGAAGGTCTAGGAGCTCTGAAAATGAACGTGCGCGTCTTTCACTCTTCCCGAGGGACTTAGAAGAATTTTGTGATAATTTTTATTAAAATGGTGTATAAGGGTATATATATAAATATATTTTATGCACTGTATATGAGCTGGCGATTTCTAAGTCTGTGGTTCCGTGAGGGGGTAACCAGGCTCACTAATAAAGGTCAACCAACTTGGCTGCCAGAATGCCCTGCTTCAGCACAGACCAGAAAGGCATTGTGATAAGCGTATCCCCGGTATAGTCAGGGGTTAATGGGAGTCGTCCCCTTCCCCCCAGTATACGGCCAGAACCATGGACCCGGTACTTGTGGTTCGGACTGTCTCCAACCAGCCATAATGTTGTGAGAGTGAAATTATGTCTAAGTCCAGCTTTGGTACATTAGAAGCAACTCTGAATCTTAATCTAAGCGTTTTTCGAAGCTACTTTTTGGCTAACTTCTTATAGGAAGGTCTAGGAGCTCTGAAAATGAACGTGCGCGTCTTTCACTCTTCCCGAGGGACTTAGAAGAATTTTGTGATAATTTTTATTAAAATGGTGTATAAGGGTATATATATAAATATATTTTATGCACTGTATATGAGCTGGCGATTTCTAAGTCTGTGGTTCCGAGAGGGGGTAACCAGGCTCACTAATAAAGGTCAAGCCACTTGGCTGCCAGAATGCCCTGCTTCAGCACAGACCAGAAAGGCATTGTGATAAGCGTATCCCCGGTATAGTCAGGGGTTAATGGGAGTCGTCCCCGTCCCCCCAGTATACGCCCAGAACCATGGACCCGGTACTTGTGGTTCGGACTGTCTCCAATAAGCCATAATGTTGTGAGAGTGAAATTATGTCTAATTCCAGCTTTCGTACATTAGAAGCAACTCTGAAACTTAACCTAAGCGTTTTTCGAAACTACTTTTTGGCTAACCTCTTATAGGAAGGTCTAGGAGCTCTGAAAATGAACGTGCGCGTCTTTCACTCTTCCCAAGGGACTTACTGTAGAAGAATTTTGTGATATTTTTTTATTAAAATGGTGTATAAGGGTATATATATAAATATATTTTATGCACTGTATATGAGCTGGCGATTTCTAAGTCTGTGGTTCCGAGAGGGAGGTTCCAGGCTCACTAATAAAGGTCAAGCCACTTGGCTGCCAGAATGCCCTCCTTCAGCACAGACCAGAAAGGCATTGTGATAAGCGTATCCCCGGTAAAGTCAGGGGTTAATGGGAGTCGCCCCCTTCCCCCCAGTATACGGCCAGAACCATGGACCCGGTACTTGTGGTTCGGACTGTCTCCAACCAGCCATAATGTTGTGAGAGTGAAATTATGTCTAAGTCCAGCTTTGGTACATTAGAAGCAACTCTGAAACTTAACCTAAGCGTTTTTCGAAAATACTTTTTGGCTAACTTCTTATAGGAAGGTCTAGGAGCTCTAAAAATGAACGTGCGCGTCTTTCACTCTTCCCGAGGGACTTAGAAGAATTTTGTGATATTTTTTATTAAAATGGTGTATACTGTAAGGGTATATATATAAATATATTTTATGCACTGTATATGAGCTGGCGATTTCTAAGTCTGTGGTTCCGAGAGGGGGTAACCAGGCTCACTAATAAAGGTCAAGCCACTTGGCTGCCAGAATGCCCTGCTTCAGCACAGACCAGAAAGGCATTGTGATAAGCGTATCCCCGGTATAGTCAGTGGTTAATGGGAGTCGTCCCCGTCCCCCCAGTATACGCCCAGAACCATGGACCCGGTACTTGTGGTTCGGAATGTCTCCAACCAGCCATAATGTTGTGAGAGTGAAATTATGTCTAAGTCCAGCTTTGGTACATTAGAAGCATCTGAAACTTAACCTAAGCGTTTTTCGAAAATACTTTTTGGCTAACTTCTTATAGGAAGGTCTAGGAGCACTGAAAATGAACGTGCGCGTCTTTCACTCTTCTCGAGGGACTTAGAAGAATTTTGTGATATTTTTTATTAAAATGGTGTATAAGGGTATATATATAAATATATTTTATGCACTGTATATGAGCTGGCGATTTCTAAGTCTGTGGTTCCGAGAGGGGGTAACCAGGCTCACTAATAAAGGTCAACCCACTTGGCTGCCAGAATGCCCTGCTTCAGCACAGACCAGAAAGGCATTGTGATAAGCGTATCCCCGGTATAGTCAGGGGTTAATGGGAGTCGTCCCCGTCCCCCCAGTATACGGCCAGAACCATGGACCCGGTACTTGTGGTTCGGACTGTCTCCAACCAGCCATAATGTTGTGAGAGTGAAATTATGTCTAAGTCCAGCTTTGGTACATTAGAAGCAACTCTGAAACTTAACCTAAGCGTTTTTCGAAGCTACTTTTTGGCTAACTTCTTATAGGAAGGTCTAGGAGCTCTGAAAATGAACGTGCGCGTCTTTCACTCTTCCCGAGGGACTTAGAAGAATTTTGTGATATTTTTTATTAAAATGGTGTATAAGGGTATATATATAAATATATTTTATGCACTGTATATGAGCTGGCGATTTCTAAGTCTGTGGTTCCGAGAGGGGGTAACCAGGCTCACTAATAAAGGTCAAGCCACTTGGCTGCCAGAATGCCCTGCTTCAGCACAGACCAGAAAGGCATTGTGATAAGCGTATCCCCGGTATAGTCAGGGGTTAATGGGAGTCGTCCCTGTCCCCCCAGTATACGGCCAGAACCATGGACCCGGTACTTGTGGTTCGGACTGTCTCCAACCAGCCATAATGTTGTGAGAGTGAAATTATGTCTAAGTCCAGCTTTGGTACATTAGAAGCAACTCTCAAACTTAACCTAAGCGTTTTTCGAAGCTACTTTTGGCTAACTTCTTATAGGAAGGTCTAAGAGCTCTGAAAATGAACGTGCGCGTCTTTCACTCTTCCCGAGGGACTTAGAAGAATTTTGTGATATTTTTTATTAAAATGGTGTATAAGGGTATATATATAAATATATTTTATGCACTGTATATGAGCTGGCGATTTCTAAGTCTGTGGTTCCGAGAGGGGGTAACCAGGCTCACTAATAAAGGTCAAGCCACTTGGCTGCCAGAATGCCCTGCTTCAGCACAGACCAGAAAGGCATTGTGATAAGCGTATCCCCGGTATAGTCAGTGGTTAATGGGAGTCCCCCCCGTCCCCCCAGTATACGCCCAGAACCATGGACCCGGTACTTGTGGTTCGGAATTTCTCCAACCAGCCATAATGTTGTGAGAGTGAAATTATGTCTAAGTCCAGCTTTGGTACATTAGAAGCATCTGAAACTTAACCTAAGCGTTTTTCGAAGCTACTTTTTGGCTAACTTCTTATAGGAAGGTCTAGGAGCTCTGAAAATGAACGTGCGTGTCTTTCACTCTTCCCGAGGGACTTAGATGAATTTTGTGATATTTTTTATTAAAATGGTGTATAAGGGTATATATATAAATATATTTTATGCACTGTATATGAGCTGGCGATTTCTAAGTCTGTGGTTCCGAGAGGGGGTAACCAGGCTCACTAATAAAGGTCAAGCCACTTGGCTGCCAGAATGCCATCCTTCAGCACAGACCAGAAAGGCATTGTGATAAGCGTATCCCCGGTATAGTCAGGGGTTAATGGGAGTCGTCCCCTTCCCCCCAGTATACGGCCAGAACCATGGACCCGGTACTTGTGGTTCGGACTGTCTCCAACCAGCCATAATGTTGTGAGAGTGAAATTATGTCTAAGTCCAGCTTTGGTACATTAGAAGCAACTCTGAAACTTAACCTAAGCGTTTTTCGAAGCTACTTTTTGGCTAACTTCTTATAGGAAGGTCTAGGAGCTCTGAAAATGAACGTGCGCGTCTTTCACTCTTCCCGAGGGACTTAGAAGAATTTTGTGATAATTTTTATTAAAATGGTGTATAAGGGTATATATATAAATATATTTTATGCACTGTATATGAGCTGGCGATTTCTAAGTCTGTGGTTCCGAGAGGGGGTAACCAGGCTCACTAATAAAGGTCAAGCCACTTGGCTGCCAGAATGCCCTGCTTCAGCACAGACCAGAAAGGCATTGTGATAAGCGTATCCCCGGTATAGTCAGGGGTTAATGGGAGTCGTCCCTGTCCCCCCAGTATACGGCCAGAACCATGGACCCGGTACTTGTGGTTCGGACTGTCTCCAACCAGCCATAATGTTGTGAGAGTGAAATTATGTCTAAGTCCAGCTTTGGTACATTAAAAGCAACTCTGAAACTTAACCTAAGCGTTTTTCGAAGCTACCTTTTGGCTAACTTCTTATTGGAAGGTCTAGGAGCTCTGAAAATGAACGTGCGCGTCTTTCACTCTTCCCGAGGGACTTAGAAGAATTTTGTGATAATTTTTATTAAAATGGTGTATAAGGGTATATATATAAATATATTTTATGCACTGTATATGAGCTGGCGATTTCTAAGTCTGTGGTTCCGAGAGGGGGTAACCAGGCTCACTAATAAAGGTCAAGCCACTTGGCTGCCAGAATGCCCTCCTTCAGCACAGACCAGAAAGGCATTGTGATAAGCGTATCCCCGGTATAGTCAGGGGTTAATGGGAGTCGTCCCCTTCCCCCCAGTATACGGCCAGAACCATGGACCCGGTATTTGTGGTTCGGACTGTCTCCAACCAGCCATAATGTTGTGAGAGTGAAATTATGTCTAAGTCCAGCTTTGGTACATTAGAAGCAACTCTGAAACTTAACCTAAGCGTTTTTCGAAGCTACTTTTTGGCTAACTTCTTATAGGAAGGTCTAGGAGCTCTGAAAATGAACGTGCGCGTCTTTCTCTCTTCCCGAGGGACTTAGAAGAATTTTGTGATAATTTTTATTAAAATGGTGTATAAGGGTATATATATAAATATATTTTATGCACTGTATATGAGCTGGCGATTTCTAAGTCTGTGGTTCCGAGAGGGGGTAACCAGGCTCACTAATAAAGGTCAAGCCACTTGGCTGCCAGAATGCCCTGCTTCAGCACAGACCAGAAAGGCATTGTGATAAGCGTATCCCCGGTATAGTCAGGGGTTAATGGGAGTCGTCCCCGTCCCCCCAGTATACGCCCAGAACCATGGACCCGGTACTTGTGGTTCGGACTGTCTCCAACCAGCCATAATGTTGTGAGAGTGAAATTATGTCTAAGTCCAGCTTTCGTACATTAGAAGCAACTCTGAAACTTAACCTAAGCGTTTTTCGAAACTACTTTTTGGCTAACCTCTTATAGGAAGGTCTAGGAGCTCTGAAAATGAACGTGCGCGTCTTTCACTCTTCCCGAGGGACTTAGAAGAATTTTGTGATATTTTTTTATTAAAATGGTGTATAAGGGTATATATATAAATATATTTTATGCACTGTATATGAGCTGGCGATTTCTAAGTCTGTGGTTCCGAGAGGGGGTAACCAGGCTCACTAATAAAGGTCAAGCCACTTGGCTGCCAGAATGCCCTCCTTCAGCACAGACCAGAAAGGCATTGTGATAAGCGTATCCCCGGTATAGTCAGGGGTTAATGGGAGTCGCCCCCTTCCCCCCAGTATACGGCCAGAACCATGGACCCTGTACTTGTGGTTCGGACTGTCTCCAACCAGCCATAATGTTGTGAGAGTGAAATTATGTCTAAGTTCAGCTTTGGTACATTAGAAGCAACTCTGAAACTTAACCTAAGCGTTTTTCGAAGCTACTTTTTGGCTAACTTCTTATAGGAAGGTCTAGGAGCTCTGAAAATGAACGTGCGCGTCTTTCACTCTTCCCGAGGGACTTAGAAGAATTTTGTGATAATTTTTATTAAAATGGTGTATAAGGGTATATATATAAATATATTTTATGCACTGTATATGAGCTGGCGATTTCTAAGTCTGTGGTTCCGTGAGGGGGTAACCAGGCTCACTAATAAAGGTCAACCCACTTGGCTGCCAGAATGCCCTGCTTCAGCACAGACCAGAAAGGCATTGTGATAAGCGTATCCCCGGTATAGTCAGGGGTTAATGGGAGTCGCCCCCTTCCCCCCAGTATACGGCCAGAACCATGGACCCTGTACTTGTGGTTCGGACTGTCTCCAACCAGCCATAATGTTGTGAGAGTGAAATTATGTCTAAGTTCAGCTTTGGTACATTAGAAGCAACTCTGAAACTTAACCTAAGCGTTTTTCGAAGCTACTTTTTGGCTAACTTCTTATAGGAAGGTCTAGGAGCTCTGAAAATGAACGTGCGCGTCTTTCACTCTTCCCGAGGGACTTAGAAGAATTTTGTGATAATTTTTATTAAAATGGTGTATAAGGGTATATATATAAATATATTTTATGCACTGTATATGAGCTGGCGATTTCTAAGTCTGTGGTTCCGTGAGGGGGTAACCAGGCTCACTAATAAAGGTCAACCCACTTGGCTGCCAGAATGCCCTGCTTCAGCACAGACCAGAAAGGCATTGTGATAAGCGTATCCCCGGTATAGTCAGGGGTTAATGGGAGTCGTCCCCTTCCCCCCAGTATACGGCCAGAACCATGGACCCGGTACTTGTGGTTCGGACTGTCTCCAACCAGCCATACTGTTGTGAGAGTGAAATTATGTCTAAGTCCAGCTTTGGTACATTAGAAGCAACTCTGAAACTTAACCTAAGCGTTTTTCGAAGCTACTTTTTGGCTAACTTCTTATAGGAAGGTCTAGGAGCTCTGAAAATGAACGTGCGCGTCTTTCACTCTTCCCGAGGGACTTAGAAGAATTTTGTGATAATTTTTATTAAAATGGTGTATAAGGGTATATATATAAATATATTTTATGCACTGTATTTGAGCTGGCGATTTCTAAGTCTGTGGTTCCGAGAGGGGGTAACCAGGCTCACTAATAAAGGTCAAGCCACTTGGCTGCCAGAATGCCCTGCTTCAGCACAGACCAGAAAGGCATTGTGATAAGCGTATCCCCGGTATAGTCAGGGGTTAATGGGAGTCGTCCCCTTCCCCCCAGTATACGGCCAGAACCATGGACCCGGTACTTGTGGTTCGGACTGTCTCCAACCAGCCATAATGTTGTGAGAGTGAAATTATGTCTAAGTCCAGCTTTGGTACATTAGAAGCAACTCTGAATCTTAATCTAAGCGTTTTTCGAAGCTACTTTTTGGCTAACTTCTTATAGGAAGGTCTAGGAGCTCTGAAAATGAACGTGCGCGTCTTTCACTCTTCCCGAGGGACTTAGAAGAATTTTGTGATAATTTTTATTAAAATGGTGTATAAGGGTATATATATAAATATATTTTATGCACTGTATATGAGCTGGCGATTTCTAAGTCTGTGGTTCCGAGAGGGGGTAACCAGGCTCACTAATAAAGGTCAAGCCACTTGGCTGCCAGAATGCCCTGCTTCAGCACAGACCAGAAAGGCATTGTGATAAGCGTATCCCCGGTATAGTCAGGGGTTAATGGGAGTCGTCCCCGTCCCCCCAGTATACGCCCAGAACCATGGACCCGGTACTTGTGGTTCGGACTGTCTCCAATAAGCCATAATGTTGTGAGAGTGAAATTATGTCTAATTCCAGCTTTCGTACATTAGAAGCAACTCTGAAACTTAACCTAAGCGTTTTTCGAAACTACTTTTTGGCTAACCTCTTATAGGAAGGTCTAGGAGCTCTGAAAATGAACGTGCGCGTCTTTCTCTCTTCCCAAGGGACTTACTGTAGAAGAATTTTGTGATATTTTTTTATTAAAATGGTGTATAAGGGTATATATATAAATATATTTTATGCACTGTATATGAGCTGGCGATTTCTAAGTCTGTGGTTCCGAGAGGGAGGTTCCAGGCTCACTAATAAAGGTCAAGCCACTTGGCTGCCAGAATGCCCTCCTTCAGCACAGACCAGAAAGGCATTGTGATAAGCGTATCCCCGGTAAAGTCAGGGGTTAATGGGAGTCGCCCCCTTCCCCCCAGTATACGGCCAGAACCATGGACCCGGTACTTGTGGTTCGGACTGTCTCCAACCAGCCATAATGTTGTGAGAGTGAAATTATGTCTAAGTCCAGCTTTGGTACATTAGAAGCAACTCTGAAACTTAACCTAAGCGTTTTTCGAAAATACTTTTTGGCTAACTTCTTATAGGAAGGTCTAGGAGCTCTAAAAATGAACGTGCGCGTCTTTCACTCTTCCCGAGGGACTTAGAAGAATTTTGTGATATTTTTTATTAAAATGGTGTATACTGTAAGGGTATATATATAAATATATTTTATGCACTGTATATGAGCTGGCGATTTCTAAGTCTGTGGTTCCGAGAGGGGGTAACCAGGCTCACTAATAAAGGTCAAGCCACTTGGCTGCCAGAATGCCCTGCTTCAGCACAGACCAGAAAGGCATTGTGATAAGCGTATCCCCGGTATAGTCAGTGGTTAATGGGAGTCGTCCCCGTCCCCCCAGTATACGCCCAGAACCATGGACCCGGTACTTGTGGTTCGGAATGTCTCCAACCAGCCATAATGTTGTGAGAGTGAAATTATGTCTAAGTCCAGCTTTGGTACATTAGAAGCATCTGAAACTTAACCTAAGCGTTTTTCGAAAATACTTTTTGGCTAACTTCTTATAGGAAGGTCTAGGAGCACTGAAAATGAACGTGCGCGTCTTTCACTCTTCTCGAGGGACTTAGAAGAATTTTGTGATATTTTTTATTAAAATGGTGTATAAGGGTATATATATAAATATATTTTATGCACTGTATATGAGCTGGCGATTTCTAAGTCTGTGGTTCCGAGAGGGGGTAACCAGGCTCACTAATAAAGGTCAACCCACTTGGCTGCCAGAATGCCCTGCTTCAGCACAGACCAGAAAGGCATTGTGATAAGCGTATCCCCGGTATAGTCAGGGGTTAATGGGAGTCGTCCCCGTCCCCCCAGTATACGGCCAGAACCATGGACCCGGTACTTGTGGTTCGGACTGTCTCCAACCAGCCATAATGTTGTGAGAGTGAAATTATGTCTAAGTCCAGCTTTGGTACATTAGAAGCAACTCTGAAACTTAACCTAAGCGTTTTTCGAAGCTACTTTTTGGCTAACTTCTTATAGGAAGGTCTAGGAGCTCTGAAAATGAACGTGCGCGTCTTTCACTCTTCCCGAGGGACTTAGAAGAATTTTGTGATATTTTTTATTAAAATGGTGTATAAGGGTATATATATAAATATATTTTATGCACTGTATATGAGCTGGCGATTTCTAAGTCTGTGGTTCCGAGAGGGGGTAACCAGGCTCACTAATAAAGGTCAAGCCACTTGGCTGCCAGAATGCCCTGCTTCAGCACAGACCAGAAAGGCATTGTGATAAGCGTATCCCCGGTATAGTCAGGGGTTAATGGGAGTCGTCCCTGTCCCCCCAGTATACGGCCAGAACCATGGACCCGGTACTTGTGGTTCGGACTGTCTCCAACCAGCCATAATGTTGTGAGAGTGAAATTATGTCTAAGTCCAGCTTTGGTACATTAGAAGCAACTCTCAAACTTAACCTAAGCGTTTTTCGAAGCTACTTTTGGCTAACTTCTTATAGGAAGGTCTAAGAGCTCTGAAAATGAACGTGCGCGTCTTTCACTCTTCCCGAGGGACTTAGAAGAATTTTGTGATATTTTTTATTAAAATGGTGTATAAGGGTATATATATAAATATATTTTATGCACTGTATATGAGCTGGCGATTTCTAAGTCTGTGGTTCCGAGAGGGGGTAACCAGGCTCACTAATAAAGGTCAAGCCACTTGGCTGCCAGAATGCCCTGCTTCAGCACAGACCAGAAAGGCATTGTGATAAGCGTATCCCCGGTATAGTCAGTGGTTAATGGGAGTCCCCCCCGTCCCCCCAGTATACGCCCAGAACCATGGACCCGGTACTTGTGGTTCGGAATTTCTCCAACCAGCCATAATGTTGTGAGAGTGAAATTATGTCTAAGTCCAGCTTTGGTACATTAGAAGCATCTGAAACTTAACCTAAGCGTTTTTCGAAGCTACTTTTTGGCTAACTTCTTATAGGAAGGTCTAGGAGCTCTGAAAATGAACGTGCGTGTCTTTCACTCTTCCCGAGGGACTTAGATGAATTTTGTGATATTTTTTATTAAAATGGTGTATAAGGGTATATATATAAATATATTTTATGCACTGTATATGAGCTGGCGATTTCTAAGTCTGTGGTTCCGAGAGGGGGTAACCAGGCTCACTAATAAAGGTCAAGCCACTTGGCTGCCAGAATGCCATCCTTCAGCACAGACCAGAAAGGCATTGTGATAAGCGTATCCCCGGTATAGTCAGGGGTTAATGGGAGTCGTCCCCTTCCCCCCAGTATACGGCCAGAACCATGGACCCGGTACTTGTGGTTCGGACTGTCTCCAACCAGCCATAATGTTGTGAGAGTGAAATTATGTCTAAGTCCAGCTTTGGTACATTAGAAGCAACTCTGAAACTTAACCTAAGCGTTTTTCGAAGCTACTTTTTGGCTAACTTCTTATAGGAAGGTCTAGGAGCTCTGAAAATGAACGTGCGCGTCTTTCACTCTTCCCGAGGGACTTAGAAGAATTTTGTGATAATTTTTATTAAAATGGTGTATAAGGGTATATATATAAATATATTTTATGCACTGTATATGAGCTGGCGATTTCTAAGTCTGTGGTTCCGAGAGGGGGTAACCAGGCTCACTAATAAAGGTCAAGCCACTTGGCTGCCAGAATGCCCTGCTTCAGCACAGACCAGAAAGGCATTGTGATAAGCGTATCCCCGGTATAGTCAGGGGTTAATGGGAGTCGTCCCTGTCCCCCCAGTATACGGCCAGAACCATGGACCCGGTACTTGTGGTTCGGACTGTCTCCAACCAGCCATAATGTTGTGAGAGTGAAATTATGTCTAAGTCCAGCTTTGGTACATTAGAAGCAACTCTGAAACTTAACCTAAGCGTTTTTCGAAGCTACCTTTTGGCTAACTTCTTATTGGAAGGTCTAGGAGCTCTGAAAATGAACGTGCGCGTCTTTCACTCTTCCCGAGGGACTTAGAAGAATTTTGTGATAATTTTTATTAAAATGGTGTATAAGGGTATATATATAAATATATTTTATGCACTGTATATGAGCTGGCGATTTCTAAGTCTGTGGTTCCGAGAGGGGGTAACCAGGCTCACTAATAAAGGTCAAGCCACTTGGCTGCCAGAATGCCCTCCTTCAGCACAGACCAGAAAGGCATTGTGATAAGCGTATCCCCGGTATAGTCAGGGGTTAATGGGAGTCGTCCCCTTCCCCCCAGTATACGGCCAGAACCATGGACCCGGTACTTGTGGTTCGGACTGTCTCCAACCAGCCATAATGTTGTGAGAGTGAAATTATGTCTAAGTCCAGCTTTGGTACATTAGAAGCAACTCTGAAACTTAACCTAAGCGTTTTTCGAAGCTACTTTTTGGCTAACCTCTTATAGGAAGGTCTAGGAGCTCTGAAAATGAACGTGCGCGTCTTTCACTCTTCCCGAGGGACTTAGAAGAATTTTGTGATATTTTTTTATTAAAATGGTGTATAAGGGTATATATATAAATATATTTTATGCACTGTATATGAGCTGGCGATTTCTAAGTCTGTGGTTCCGAGAGGGGGTAACCAGGCTCACTAATAAAGGTCAAGCCACTTGGCTGCCAGAATGCCCTGCTTCAGCACAGACCAGAAAGGCATTGTGATAAGCGTATCCCCGGTATAGTCAGGGGTTAATGGGAGTCGTCCCCGTCCCCCCAGTATACGCCCAGAACCATGGACCCGGTACTTGTGGTTCGGACTGTCTCCAACCAGCCATAATGTTGTGAGAGTGAAATTATGTCTAAGTCCAGCTTTCGTACATTAGAAGCAACTCTGAAACTTAACCTAAGCGTTTTTCGAAACTACTTTTTGGCTAACCTCTTATAGGAAGGTCTAGGAGCTCTGAAAATGAACGTGCGCGTCTTTCACTCTTCCCGAGGGACTTAGAAGAATTTTGTGATATTTTTTTATTAAAATGGTGTATAAGGGTATATATATAAATATATTTTATGCACTGTATATGAGCTGGCGATTTCTAAGTCTGTGGTTCCGAGAGGGGGTAACCAGGCTCACTAATAAAGGTCAAGCCACTTGGCTGCCAGAATGCCCTCCTTCAGCACAGACCAGAAAGGCATTGTGATAAGCGTATCCCCGGTATAGTCAGGGGTTAATGGGAGTCGCCCCCTTCCCCCCAGTATACGGCCAGAACCATGGACCCTGTACTTGTGGTTCGGACTGTCTCCAACCAGCCATAATGTTGTGAGAGTGAAATTATGTCTAAGTTCAGCTTTGGTACATTAGAAGCAACTCTGAAACTTAACCTAAGCGTTTTTCGAAGCTACTTTTTGGCTAACTTCTTATAGGAAGGTCTAGGAGCTCTGAAAATGAACGTGCGCGTCTTTCACTCTTCCCGAGGGACTTAGAAGAATTTTGTGATAATTTTTATTAAAATGGTGTATAAGGGTATATATATAAATATATTTTATGCACTGTATATGAGCTGGCGATTTCTAAGTCTGTGGTTCCGTGAGGGGGTAACCAGGCTCACTAATAAAGGTCAACCCACTTGGCTGCCAGAATGCCCTGCTTCAGCACAGACCAGAAAGGCATTGTGATAAGCGTATCCCCGGTATAGTCAGGGGTTAATGGGAGTCGTCCCCTTCCCCCCAGTATACGGCCAGAACCATGGACCCGGTACTTGTGGTTCGGACTGTCTCCAACCAGCCATACTGTTGTGAGAGTGAAATTATGTCTAAGTCCAGCTTTGGTACATTAGAAGCAACTCTGAAACTTAACCTAAGCGTTTTTCGAAGCTACTTTTTGGCTAACTTCTTATAGGAAGGTCTAGGAGCTCTGAAAATGAACGTGCGCGTCTTTCACTCTTCCCGAGGGACTTAGAAGAATTTTGTGATAATTTTTATTAAAATGGTGTATAAGGGTATATATATAAATATATTTTATGCACTGTATTTGAGCTGGCGATTTCTAAGTCTGTGGTTCCGAGAGGGGGTAACCAGGCTCACTAATAAAGGTCAAGCCACTTGGCTGCCAGAATGCCCTGCTTCAGCACAGACCAGAAAGGCATTGTGATAAGCGTATCCCCGGTATAGTCAGGGGTTAATGGGAGTCGTCCCCGTCCCCCCAGTATACGCCCAGAACCATGGACCCGGTACTTGTGGTTCGGACTGTCTCCAACCAGCCATAATGTTGTGAGAGTGAAATTATGTCTAAGTCCAGCTTTCGTACATTAGAAGCAACTCTGAAACTTAACCTAAGCGTTTTTCGAAACTACTTTTTGGCTAACCTCTTATAGGAAGGTCTAGGAGCTCTGAAAATGAACGTGCGCGTCATTCACTCTTCCCGAGGGACTTACTGTAGAAGAATTTTGTGATATTTTTTTATTAAAATGGTGTATAAGGGTATATATATAAATATATTTTATGCACTGTATATGAGCTGGCGATTTCTAAGTCTGTGGTTCCGAGAGGGGGTAACCAGGCTCACTAATAAAGGTCAAGCCACTTGGCTGCCAGAATGCCCTGCTTCAGCACAGACCAGAAAGGCATTGTGATAAGCGTATCCCCGGTATTGTCAGGGGTTAATGGGAGTCGTCCCCGTCCCCCCAGTATACGGCCAGAACCATGGACCCGGTACTTGTGGTTCGGACTGTCTCCAACCAGCCATAATGTTGTGAGAGTGAAATTATGTCTTAGTCCAGCTTTGGTACATTAGAAGCAACTCTGAAACTTAACCTAAGCGTTTTTCGAAGCTACTTTTTGGCTAACTTCTTATAGGAAGGTCTAGGAGCTCTGAAAATGAACGTGCGCGTCTTTCACTCTTCCCGAGGGACTTAGAAGAATTTTGTGATATTTTTTATTAAAATGGTGTATAAGGGTATATATATATAAATATATTTTATGCACTGTATATGAGCTGGCGATTTCTAAGTCTGTGGTTCCGAGAGGGGGTAACCAGGCTCACTAATAAAGGTCAAGCCACTTGGCTGCCAGAATGCCCTGCTTCAGCACAGACCAGAAAGGCATTGTGATAAGCGTATCCCCGGTATAGTCAGGGGTTAATGGGAGTCGTCCCCGTCCCCCCAGTATACGGCCAGAACCATGGACCCTGTACTTGTGGGTCGGACTGTCTCCAACCAGCCATAATGTTGTGAGAGTGAAATTATGTCTAAGTCCAGATATGGTACATTAGAAGCAACTCTGAAACTTAACCTAAGCGTTTTTCGAAGCTACTTTTTGGCTAACTTCTTATAGGAAGGTCTAGAAGCTCTGAAAATGAACGTGCACGTCTTTCACTCTTCCCGAGGGACTTAGAAGAATTTTGTGATAATTTTTATTAAAATGGTGTATAAGGGTATATATATAAATATATTTTATGCACTGTATATGAGCTGGCGATTTCTAAGTCTGTGGTTCCGAGAGGGGGTAACCAGGCTCACTAATAAAGGTCAAGCCACTTGGCTGCCAGAATGCCCTGCTTCAGCACAGACCAGAAAGTCATTGTGATAAGCGTATCCCCGGTATAGTCAGTGGTTAATGGGAGTCCCCCCCGTCCCCCCAGTATACGCCCAGAACCATGGACCCGGTACTTGTGGTTCGGAATGTCTCCAACCAGCCATAATGTTGTGAGAGTGAAATTATGTCTAAGTCCAGCTTTGGTACATTAGAAGCATCTGAAACTTAACCTAAGCGTTTTTCGAAAATACTTTTTGGCTAACTTCTTATAGGAAGGTCTAAGAGCTCTGAAAATGAACGTGCGCGTCTTTCACTCTTCCCGAGGGACTTAGATGAATTTTGTGATATTTTTTATTAAAATGGTGTATAAGGGTATATATATAAATATATTTTATGCACTGTATATGAGCTGGCGATTTCTAAGTCTGTGGTTCCGAGAGGGGGTAACCAGGCTCACTAATAAAGGTCAAGCCACTTGGCTGCCAGAATGCCCTGCTTCAGCACAGACCAGAAAGTCATTGTGATAAGCGTATCCCCGGTATAGTCAGGGGTTAATTGGAGTCGTCCCCCCAGTATACGGCCAGAAACATGGACCCGGTACTTGTGGTTCGGACTGTCTCCAACCAGCCATAATGTTGTGAGAGTGAAATTATGTCTAAGTCCAGCTTTGGTACATTAGAAGCAACTCTGAAACTTAACCTAAGCGTTTTTCGAAGCTGCTTTTTGGCTAACTTCTTATAGGAAGGTCTAGGAGCTCTGAAAATGAACGTGCGCGTCTTTCACTCTTCCCGAGGGACTTAGAAGAATTTTGTGATATTTTTTATTAAAATGGTGTATAAGGGTATACTGTATATATAAATATATTTTATGCACTGTATATGAGCTGGCGATTTCTAAGTCTGTGGTTCCGAGAGGGGGTAACCAGGCTCACTAATAAAGGTCAAGCCACTTGGCTGCCAGAATGCCCTGCTTCAGCACAGACCAGAAAGGCATTGTGATAAGCGTATCCTCGGTATAGTCAGGGGTTATTGGGAGTCGTCCCCGTCCCCCCAGTATACGGCCAGAACCATGGACCCGGTACTTGTGGTTCGGACTGTCTCCAACCAGCCATAATGTGGTGAGAGTGAAATTATGTCTAAGTCCAGCTTTGGAACATTAGAAGCAACTCTGAAACTTAACCTAAGCGTTTTTCGAAGCTACTTTTTGGCTAACTTCTTATAGGAAGGTCTAGGAGCGATGAAAATGAACGTGCGCGTCTTTCACTCTTCCCGAGGGACTTAGAAGAATTTTGTGATATTTTTTATTAAAATGGTGTATAAGGGTATATATATAAATATATTTTATGCACTGTATATGAGCTGGCGATTTCTAAGTCTGTGGTTCCGAGAGGGGGTAACCAGGCTCACTAATAAAGGTCAAGCCACTTGGCTGCCAGAATGCCCTGCTTCAGCACAGACCAGAAAGGCATTGTGATAAGCGTATCCCCGGTATAGTCAGGGGTTAATGGGAGTCGTCCCCATCCCCCCAGTATACGGCCAGAACCATGGACCCGGTACTTGTGTTTCGGACTGTCTCCAACCAGCCATAATATTGTGAGAGTGAAATTATGTCTAAGTCCAGCTTTGGTACATTAGAAGCAACTCTGAAACTTAACCTAAGCGTTTTTCGAAGCTACTTTTTGGCTAACTTCTTATAGGAAGGTCTAGGAGCTCTGAAAATGAACGTGCGCGTCTTTCACTCTTCTCGAGGGACTTAGAAGAATTTTGTGATATTTTTTATTAAAATGGTGTATAAGGGTATATATATAAATATATTTTATGCACTGTATATGAGCTGGCGATTTCTAAGTCTGTGGTTCCGAGAGGGGGTAACCAGGCTCACTAATAAAGGTCAAGCCACTTGGCTGCCAGAATGCCCTGCTTCAGCACAGACCAGAAAGGCATTGTGATAAGCGTATCCCCGGTATAGTCAGGGGTTAATTGGAGTCGTCCCCGTCTCCCAAGTATACGGCCAGAACCATGGACCCGGTACTTGTGGTTCGGACTCTCTCCAACCAGCCATAATGTTGTGAGAGTGAAATTATGTCTAAGTCCAGCTTTGGTACATTAGAAGCAACTCTGAAACTTAACCTAAGCGTTTTTCGAAGCTACTTTTTGGCTAACTTCTTATAGGAAGGTCTAGGAGCTCTGAAAATGAACGTGCGCGTCTTTCACTCTTCCCGAGGGACTTAGAAGAATTTTGTGATATTTTTTATTAAAATGGTGTATAAGGGTATATATATAAATATATTTTATGCACTGTATATGAGCTGGCGATTTCTAAGTCTGTGGTTCCGAGAGGGGGTAACCAGGCTCACTAATAAAGGTCAAGCCACTTGGCTGCCAGAATGCCCTGCTTCAGCACAGACCAGAAAGGCATTGTGATAAGCGTATCCCCGGTATAGTCAGGGGTTAATTGGAGTCGTCCCCGTCCCCCAAGTATACGGCCAGAACCATGGACCCGGTACTTGTGGTTCGGACTCTCTCCAACCAGCCATAATGTTGTGAGAGTGAAATTATGTCTAAGTCCAGCTTTGGTACATTAGAAGCAACTCTGAAACTTAACCTAAGCTTTTTTCGAAGCTACTTTTTGGCTAACTTCTTATAGGAAGGTCTAGGAGCTCTGAACATGAACGTGCGCGTCTTTCACTCTTCCCGAGGGACTTAGAAGAATTTTGTGATATTTTTTATTAAAATGGTGTATAAGGGTATATATATAAATATATTTTATGCACTGTATATGAGCTGGCGATTTCTAAGTCTGTGGTTCCGAGAGGGGGTAACCAGGCTCACTAATAAAGGTCAAGCCACTTGGCTGCCAGAATGCCCTGCTTCAGCACAGACCAGAAAGGCATTGTGATAAGCGTATCCTCGGTATAGTCAGGGGTTAATGGGAGTCGTCCCCGTCCCCCCAGTATACGGCCAGAACCATGGACCCGGTACTTGTGGTTCGGACTGTCTCCAACCAGCCATAATGTGGTGAGAGTGAAATTATGTCTAAGTCCAGCTTTGGTACATTAGAAGCAACTCTGAAACTTAACCTAAGCGTTTTTCGAAGCTACTTTTTGGCTAACTTCTTATAGGAAGGTCTAGGAGCTCTGAAAATGAACGTGCGCGTCTTTCACTCTTCCCGAGGGACTTAGAAGAATTTTGTGATATTTTTTATTAAAATGGTGTATAAGGGTATATATATAAATATATTTTATGCACTGTATATGAGCTGGCGATTTCTAAGTCTGTGGTTCCGAGAGGGGGTAACCAGGCTCACTAATAAAGGTCAAGCCACTTGGCTGCCAGAATGCCCTGCTTCAGCACAGACCAGAAAGGCATTGTGATAAGCGTATCCCCGGTATAGTCAGGGGTTAATTGGAGTCGTCCCCGTCTCCCAAGTATACGGCCAGAACCATGGACCCGGTACTTGTGGTTCGGACTCTCTCCAACCAGCCATAATGTTGTGAGAGTGAAATTATGTCTAAGTCCAGCTTTGGTACATTAGAAGCAACTCTGAAACTTAACCTAAGCGTTTTTCGAAGCTACTTTTTGGCTAACTTCTTATAGGAAGGTCTAGGAGCTCTGAAAATGAACGTGCGCGTCTTTCACTCTTCCCGAGGGACTTAGAAGAATTTTGTGATATTTTTTATTAAAATGGTGTATAAGGGTATATATATAAATATATTTTATGCACTGTATATGAGCTGGCGATTTCTAAGTCTGTGGTTCCGAGAGGGGGTAACCAGGCTCACTAATAAAGGTCAAGCCACTTGGCTGCCAGAATGCCCTGCTTCAGCACAGACCAGAAAGGCATTGTGATAAGCGTATCCCCGGTATAGTCAGGGGTTAATTGGAGTCGTCCCCGTCCCCCAAGTATACGGCCAGAACCATGGACCCGGTACTTGTGGTTCGGACTCTCTCCAACCAGCCATAATGTTGTGAGAGTGAAATTATGTCTAAGTCCAGCTTTGGTACATTAGAAGCAACTCTGAAACTTAACCTAAGCTTTTTTCGAAGCTACTTTTTGGCTAACTTCTTATAGGAAGGTCTAGGAGCTCTGAAAATGAACGTGCGCGTCTTTCACTCTTCCCGAGGGACTTAGAAGAATTTTGTGATATTTTTTATTAAAATGGTGTATAAGGGTATATATATAAATATATTTTATGCACTGTATATGAGCTGGCGATTTCTAAGTCTGTGGTTCCGAGAGGGGGTAACCAGGCTCACTAATAAAGGTCAAGCCACTTGGCTGCCAGAATGCCCTGCTTCAGCACAGACCAGAAAGGCATTGTGATAAGCGTATCCTCGGTATAGTCAGGGGTTAATGGGAGTCGTCCCCGTCCCCCCAGTATACGGCCAGAACCATGGACCCGGTACTTGTGGTTCGGACTGTCTCCAACCAGCCATAATGTGGTGAGAGTGAAATTATGTCTAAGTCCAGCTTTGGTACATTAGAAGCAACTCTGAAACTTAACCTAAGCGTTTTTCGAAGCTACTTTTTGGCTAACTTCTTATAGGAAGGTCTAGGAGCTCTGAAAATGAACGTGCGCGTCTTTCACTCTTCCCGAGGGACTTAGAAGAATTTTGTGATATTTTTTATTAAAATGGTGTATAAGGGTATATATATAAATATATTTTATGCACTGTATATGAGCTGGCGATTTCTAAGTCTGTGGTTCCGAGAGGGGGTAACCAGGCTCACTAATAAAGGTCAAGCCACTTGGCTGCCAGAATGCCCTGCTTCAGCACAGACCAGAAAGGCATTGTGATAAGCGTATCCCCGGTATAGTCAGGGGTTAATGGGAGTCGTCCCCGTCCCCCCAGTATACGGCCAGAACCATGGACCCGGTACTTGTGGTTCGGACTGTCTCCAACCAGCCATAATGTGGTGAGAGTGAAATTATGTCTAAGTCCAGCTTTGGAACATTAGAAGCAACTCTGAAACTTAACCTAAGCGTTTTACGAAGCTACTTTTTGGCTAACTTCTTATAGGAAGGTCTAGGAGCTCTGAAAATGAACGTGCGCGTCTTTCACTCTTCCCGAGGGACTTAGAAGAATTTTGTGATATTTTTTATTAAAATGGTGTATAAGGGTATATATATAAATATATTTTATGCACTGTACATGAGCTGGCGATTTCTAAGTCTGTGGTTCCGAGAGGGGGTAACCAGGCTCACTAATAAAGGTCAAGCAACTTGGCTGCCAGAATGCCCTGCTTCAGCACAGACCAGAAAGACATTGTGATAAGCGTATCCCCGGTATAGTCAGGGGTTAATTGGAGTCGTCCCCCCAGTATACGGCCAGAACCATGGACCCGGTACTTGTGGTTCGGACTGTCTCCAACCAGCCATAATGTTGTGAGAGTGAAATTATGTCTAAGTCCAGCTTTGGTACATTAGAAGCAACTCTGAAACTTAACCTAAGCGTTTTTCGAAGCTACTTTTTGGCTAACTTCTTATAGGAAGGTCTAGGAGCTCTGAAAATGAACGTGCGCGTCTTTCACTCTTCCCGAGGGACTTAGAAGAATTTTGTGATATTTTTTATTAAAATGGTGTATAAGGGTATATATATAAATATATTTTATGCACTGTATATGAGCTGGCGATTTCTAAGTCTGTGGTTCCGAGAGGGGGTAACCAGGCTCACTAATAAAGGTCAAGCCACTTGGCTGCCAGAATGCCCTGCTTCAGCACAGACCAGAAAGGCATTGTGATAAGCGTATCCCCGGTATAGTCAGGGGTTAATGGGAGTCGTCCCCGTCCCCCCAGTATACGGCCAGAACCATGGACCCGGTACTTGTGGTTCGGACTGTCTCCAACCAGCCATAATGTGGTGAGAGTGAAATTATGTCTAAGTCCAGCTTTGGAACATTAGAAGCAACTCTGAAACTTAACCTAAGCGTTTTTCGAAGCTACTTTTTGGCTAACTTCTTATAGGAAGGTCTAGGAGCTCTGAAAATGAACGTGCGCGTCTTTCACTCTTCCCGAGGGACTTAGAAGAATTTTGTGATATTTTTTATTAAAATGGTGTATAAGGGTATATATATAAATATATTTTATGCACTGTACATGAGCTGGCGATTTCTAAGTCTGTGGTTCCGAGAGGGGGTAACCAGGCTCACTAATAAAGGTCAAGCAACTTGGCTGCCAGAATGCCCTGCTTCAGCACAGACCAGAAAGGCATTGTGATAAGCGTATCCCCGGTATAGTCAGGGGTTAATTGGAGTCGTCCCCCCAGTATACGGCCAGAACCATGGACCCGGTACTTGTGGTTCGGACTCTCTCCAACCAGCCATAATGTTGTGAGAGTGAAATTATGTCTAAGTCCAGCTTTGGTACATTAGAAGCAACTCTGAAACTTAACCTAAGCGTTTTTCGAAGCTACTTTTTGGCTAACTTCTTATAGGAAGGTCTAGGAGCTCTGAAAATGAACGTGCGCGTCTTTCACTCTTCCCGAGGGACTTAGAAGAATTTTGTGATATTTTTTATTAAAATGGTGTATAAGGGTATATATATAAATATATTTTATGCACTGTATATGAGCTGGCGATTTCTAAGTCTGTGGTTCCGAGAGGGGGTAACCAGGCTCACTAATAAAGGTCAAGCCACTTGGCTGCCAGAATGCCCTGCTTCAGCACAGACCAGAAAGGCATTGTGATAAGCGTATCCCCGGTATAGTCAGGGGTTAATGGGAGTCGTCCCCATCCCCCCAGTATACGGCCAGAACCATGGACCCGGTACTTGTTGTTCGGACTGTCTCCAACCAGCCATAATGTGGTGAGAGTGAAATTATGTCTAAGTCCAGCTTTGGTACATTAGAAGCAACTCTGAAACTTAACCTAAGCGTTTTTCGAAGCTACTTTTTGGCTAACTTCTTATAGGAAGGTCTAGGAGCTCTGAAAATGAACGTGCGCGTCTTTCACTCTTCCCGAGGGACTTAGAAGAATTTTGTGATATTTTTTATTAAAATGGTGTATAAGGGTATATATATAAATATATTTTATGCACTGTATATGAGCTGGCGATTTCTAAGTCTGTGGTTCCGAGAGGGGGTAACCAGGCTCACTAATAAAGGTCAAGCCACTTGGCTGCCAGAATGCCCTGCTTCAGCACAGACCAGAAAGGCATTGTGATAAGCGTATCCCCGGTATAGTCAGGGGTTAATGGGAGTCGTCCCCGTCCCCCCAGTATACGGCCAGAACCATGGACCCGGTACTTGTGGTTCGGACTGTCTCCAACCAGCCATAATGTGGTGAGAGTGAAATTATGTCTAAGTCCAGCTTTGGAACATTAGAAGCAACTCTGAAACTTAACCTAAGCGTTTTACGAAGCTACTTTTTGGCTAACTTCTTATAGGAAGGTCTAGGAGCTCTGAAAATGAACGTGCGCGTCTTTCACTCTTCTCGAGGGACTTAGAAGAATTTTGTGATATTTTTTATTAAAATGGTGTATAAGGGTATATATATAAATATATTTTATGCACTGTATATGAGCTGGCGATTTCTAAGTCTGTGGTTCCGAGAGGGGGTAACCAGGCTCACTAATAAAGGTCAAGCCACTTGGCTGCCAGAATGCCCTGCTTCAGCACAGACCAGAAAGGCATTGTGATAAGCGTATCCCCGGTATAGTCAGGGGTTAATTGGAGTCGTCCCCGTCTCCCAAGTATACGGCCAGAACCATGGACCCGGTACTTGTGGTTCGGACTCTCTCCAACCAGCCATAATGTTGTGAGAGTGAAATTATGTCTAAGTCCAGCTTTGGTACATTAGAAGCAACTCTGAAACTTAACCTAAGCGTTTTTCGAAGCTACTTTTTGGCTAACTTCTTATAGGAAGGTCTAGGAGCTCTGAAAATGAACGTGCGCGTCTTTCACTCTTCCCGAGGGACTTAGAAGAATTTTGTGATATTTTTTATTAAAATGGTGTATAAGGGTATATATATAAATATATTTTATGCACTGTATATGAGCTGGCGATTTCTAAGTCTGTGGTTCCGAGAGGGGGTAACCAGGCTCACTAATAAAGGTCAAGCCACTTGGCTGCCAGAATGCCCTGCTTCAGCACAGACCAGAAAGGCATTGTGATAAGCGTATCCCCGGTATAGTCAGGGGTTAATTGGAGTCGTCCCCGTCCCCCAAGTATACGGCCAGAACCATGGACCCGGTACTTGTGGTTCGGACTCTCTCCAACCAGCCATAATGTTGTGAGAGTGAAATTATGTCTAAGTCCAGCTTTGGTACATTAGAAGCAACTCTGAAACTTAACCTAAGCTTTTTTCGAAGCTACTTTTTGGCTAACTTCTTATAGGAAGGTCTAGGAGCTCTGAAAATGAACGTGCGCGTCTTTCACTCTTCCCGAGGGACTTAGAAGAATTTTGTGATATTTTTTATTAAAATGGTGTATAAGGGTATATATATAAATATATTTTATGCACTGTATATGAGCTGGCGATTTCTAAGTCTGTGGTTCCGAGAGGGGGTAACCAGGCTCACTAATAAAGGTCAAGCCACTTGGCTGCCAGAATGCCCTGCTTCAGCACAGACCAGAAAGGCATTGTGATAAGCGTATCCTCGGTATAGTCAGGGGTTAATGGGAGTCGTCCCCGTCCCCCCAGTATACGGCCAGAACCATGGACCCGGTACTTGTGGTTCGGACTGTCTCCAACCAGCCATAATGTGGTGAGAGTGAAATTATGTCTAAGTCCAGCTTTGGTACATTAGAAGCAACTCTGAAACTTAACCTAAGCGTTTTTCGAAGCTACTTTTTGGCTAACTTCTTATAGGAAGGTCTAGGAGCTCTGAAAATGAACGTGCGCGTCTTTCACTCTTCCCGAGGGACTTAGAAGAATTTTGTGATATTTTTTATTAAAATGGTGTATAAGGGTATATATATAAATATATTTTATGCACTGTATATGAGCTGGCGATTTCTAAGTCTGTGGTTCCGAGAGGGGGTAACCAGGCTCACTAATAAAGGTCAAGCCACTTGGCTGCCAGAATGCCCTGCTTCAGCACAGACCAGAAAGGCATTGTGATAAGCGTATCCCCGGTATAGTCAGGGGTTAATGGGAGTCGTCCCCGTCCCCCCAGTATACGGCCAGAACCATGGACCCGGTACTTGTGGTTCGGACTGTCTCCAACCAGCCATAATGTGGTGAGAGTGAAATTATGTCTAAGTCCAGCTTTGGAACATTAGAAGCAACTCTGAAACTTAACCTAAGCGTTTTACGAAGCTACTTTTTGGCTAACTTCTTATAGGAAGGTCTAGGAGCTCTGAAAATGAACGTGCGCGTCTTTCACTCTTCCCGAGGGACTTAGAAGAATTTTGTGATATTTTTTATTAAAATGGTGTATAAGGGTATATATATAAATATATTTTATGCACTGTACATGAGCTGGCGATTTCTAAGTCTGTGGTTCCGAGAGGGGGTAACCAGGCTCACTAATAAAGGTCAAGCAACTTGGCTGCCAGAATGCCCTGCTTCAGCACAGACCAGAAAGACATTGTGATAAGCGTATCCCCGGTATAGTCAGGGGTTAATTGGAGTCGTCCCCCCAGTATACGGCCAGAACCATGGACCCGGTACTTGTGGTTCGGACTGTCTCCAACCAGCCATAATGTTGTGAGAGTGAAATTATGTCTAAGTCCAGCTTTGGTACATTAGAAGCAACTCTGAAACTTAACCTAAGCGTTTTTCGAAGCTACTTTTTGGCTAACTTCTTATAGGAAGGTCTAGGAGCTCTGAAAATGAACGTGCGCGTCTTTCACTCTTCCCGAGGGACTTAGAAGAATTTTGTGATATTTTTTATTAAAATGGTGTATAAGGGTATATATATAAATATATTTTATGCACTGTATATGAGCTGGCGATTTCTAAGTCTGTGGTTCCGAGAGGGGGTAACCAGGCTCACTAATAAAGGTCAAGCCACTTGGCTGCCAGAATGCCCTGCTTCAGCACAGACCAGAAAGGCATTGTGATAAGCGTATCCCCGGTATAGTCAGGGGTTAATGGGAGTCGTCCCCGTCCCCCCAGTATACGGCCAGAACCATGGACCCGGTACTTGTGGTTCGGACTGTCTCCAACCAGCCATAATGTGGTGAGAGTGAAATTATGTCTAAGTCCAGCTTTGGAACATTAGAAGCAACTCTGAAACTTAACCTAAGCGTTTTTCGAAGCTACTTTTTGGCTAACTTCTTATAGGAAGGTCTAGGAGCTCTGAAAATGAACGTGCGCGTCTTTCACTCTTCCCGAGGGACTTAGAAGAATTTTGTGATATTTTTTATTAAAATGGTGTATAAGGGTATATATATAAATATATTTTATGCACTGTACATGAGCTGGCGATTTCTAAGTCTGTGGTTCCGAGAGGGGGTAACCAGGCTCACTAATAAAGGTCAAGCAACTTGGCTGCCAGAATGCCCTGCTTCAGCACAGACCAGAAAGGCATTGTGATAAGCGTATCCCCGGTATAGTCAGGGGTTAATTGGAGTCGTCCCCCCAGTATACGGCCAGAACCATGGACCCGGTACTTGTGGTTCGGACTCTCTCCAACCAGCCATAATGTTGTGAGAGTGAAATTATGTCTAAGTCCAGCTTTGGTACATTAGAAGCAACTCTGAAACTTAACCTAAGCGTTTTTCGAAGCTACTTTTTGGCTAACTTCTTATAGGAAGGTCTAGGAGCTCTGAAAATGAACGTGCGCGTCTTTCACTCTTCCCGAGGGACTTAGAAGAATTTTGTGATATTTTTTATTAAAATGGTGTATAAGGGTATATATATAAATATATTTTATGCACTGTATATGAGCTGGCGATTTCTAAGTCTGTGGTTCCGAGAGGGGGTAACCAGGCTCACTAATAAAGGTCAAGCCACTTGGCTGCCAGAATGCCCTGCTTCAGCACAGACCAGAAAGGCATTGTGATAAGCGTATCCCCGGTATAGTCAGGGGTTAATGGGAGTCGTCCCCATCCCCCCAGTATACGGCCAGAACCATGGACCCGGTACTTGTTGTTCGGACTGTCTCCAACCAGCCATAATGTGGTGAGAGTGAAATTATGTCTAAGTCCAGCTTTGGTACATTAGAAGCAACTCTGAAACTTAACCTAAGCGTTTTTCGAAGCTACTTTTTGGCTAACTTCTTATAGGAAGGTCTAGGAGCTCTGAAAATGAACGTGCGCGTCTTTCACTCTTCCCGAGGGACTTAGAAGAATTTTGTGATATTTTTTATTAAAATGGTGTATAAGGGTATATATATAAATATATTTTATGCACTGTATATGAGCTGGCGATTTCTAAGTCTGTGGTTCCGAGAGGGGGTAACCAGGCTCACTAATAAAGGTCAAGCCACTTGGCTGCCAGAATGCCCTGCTTCAGCACAGACCAGAAAGGCATTGTGATAAGCGTATCCCCGGTATAGTCAGGGGTTAATGGGAGTCGTCCCCGTCCCCCCAGTATACGGCCAGAACCATGGACCCGGTACTTGTGGTTCGGACTGTCTCCAACCAGCCATAATGTGGTGAGAGTGAAATTATGTCTAAGTCCAGCTTTGGAACATTAGAAGCAACTCTGAAACTTAACCTAAGCGTTTTACGAAGCTACTTTTTGGCTAACTTCTTATAGGAAGGTCTAGGAGCTCTGAAAATGAACGTGCGCGTCTTTCACTCTTCCCGAGGGACTTAGAAGAATTTTGTGATATTTTTTATTAAAATGGTGTATAAGGGTATATATATAAATATATTTTATGCACTGTACATGAGCTGGCGATTTCTAAGTCTGTGGTTCCGAGAGGGGGTAACCAGGCTCACTAATAAAGGTCAAGCAACTTGGCTGCCAGAATGCCCTGCTTCAGCACAGACCAGAAAGACATTGTGATAAGCGTATCCCCGGTATAGTCAGGGGTTAATTGGAGTCGTCCCCCCAGTATACGGCCAGAACCATGGACCCGGTACTTGTGGTTCGGACTGTCTCCAACCAGCCATAATGTTGTGAGAGTGAAATTATGTCTAAGTCCAGCTTTGGTACATTAGAAGCAACTCTGAAACTTAACCTAAGCGTTTTTCGAAGCTACTTTTTGGCTAACTTCTTATAGGAAGGTCTAGGAGCTCTGAAAATGAACGTGCGCGTCTTTCACTCTTCCCGAGGGACTTAGAAGAATTTTGTGATATTTTTTATTAAAATGGTGTATAAGGGTATATATATATAAATATATTTTATGCACTGTATATGAGCTGGCGATTTCTAAGTCTGTGGTTCCGAGAGGGGGTAACCAGGCTCACTAATAAAGGTCAAGCCACTTGGCTGCCAGAATGCCCTGCTTCAGCACAGACCAGAAAGGCATTGTGATAAGCGTATCCCCGGTATAGTCAGGGGTTAATGGGAGTCGTCCCCGTCCCCCCAGTATACGGCCAGAACCATGGACCCGGTACTTGTGGTTCGGACTGTCTCCAACCAGCCATAATGTGGTGAGAGTGAAATTATGTCTAAGTCCAGCTTTGGAACATTAGAAGCAACTCTGAAACTTAACCTAAGCGTTTTTCGAAGCTACTTTTTGGCTAACTTCTTATAGGAAGGTCTAGGAGCTCTGAAAATGAACGTGCGCGTCTTTCACTCTTCCCGAGGGACTTAGAAGAATTTTGTGATATTTTTTATTAAAATGGTGTATAAGGGTATATATATAAATATATTTTATGCACTGTACATGAGCTGGCGATTTCTAAGTCTGTGGTTCCGAGAGGGGGTAACCAGGCTCACTAATAAAGGTCAAGCAACTTGGCTGCCAGAATGCCCTGCTTCAGCACAGACCAGAAAGGCATTGTGATAAGCGTATCCCCGGTATAGTCAGGGGTTAATTGGAGACGTACCCCCAGTATACGGCCAGAACCATGGACCCGGTACTTGTGGTTCGGACTCTCTCCAACCAGCCATAATGTTGTGAGAGTGAAATTATGTCTAAGTCCAGCTTTGGTACATTAGAAGCAACTCTGAAACTTAACCTAAGCGTTTTTCGAAGCTACTTTTTGGCTAACTTCTTATAGGAAGGTCTAGGAGCTCTGAAAATGAACGTGCGCGTCTTTCACTCTTCCCGAGGGACTTAGAAGAATTTTGTGATATTTTTTATTAAAATGGTGTATAAGGGTATATATATAAATATATTTTATGCACTGTATATGAGCTGGCGATTTCTAAGTCTGTGGTTCCGAGAGGGGGTAACCAGGCTCACTAATAAAGGTCAAGCCACTTGGCTGCCAGAATGCCCTGCTTCAGCACAGACCAGAAAGGCATTGTGATAAGCGTATCCCCGGTATAGTCAGGGGTTAATGGGAGTCGTCCCCATCCCCCCAGTATACGGCCAGAACCATGGACCCGGTACTTGTTGTTCGGACTGTCTCCAACCAGCCATAATGTGGTGAGAGTGAAATTATGTCTAAGTCCAGCTTTGGTACATTAGAAGCAACTCTGAAACTTAACCTAAGCGTTTTTCGAAGCTACTTTTTGGCTAACTTCTTATAGGAAGGTCTAGGAGCTCTGAAAATGAACGTGCGCGTCTTTCACTCTTCCCGAGGGACTTAGAAGAATTTTGTGATATTTTTTATTAAAATGGTGTATAAGGGTATATATATAAATATATTTTATGCACTGTATATGAGCTGGCGATTTCTAAGTCTGTGGTTCCGAGAGGGGGTAACCAGGCTCACTAATAAAGGTCAAGCCACTTGGCTGCCAGAATGCCCTGCTTCAGCACAGACCAGAAAGGCATTGTGATAAGCGTATCCCCGGTATAGTCAGGGGTTAATGGGAGTCGTCCCCGTCCCCCCAGTATACGGCCAGAACCATGGACCCGGTACTTGTGGTTCGGACTGTCTCCAACCAGCCATAATGTGGTGAGAGTGAAATTATGTCTAAGTCCAGCTTTGGAACATTAGAAGCAACTCTGAAACTTAACCTAAGCGTTTTACGAAGCTACTTTTTGGCTAACTTCTTATAGGAAGGTCTAGGAGCTCTGAAAATGAACGTGCGCGTCTTTCACTCTTCCCGAGGGACTTAGAAGAATTTTGTGATATTTTTTATTAAAATGGTGTATAAGGGTATATATATAAATATATTTTATGCACTGTACATGAGCTGGCGATTTCTAAGTCTGTGGTTCCGAGAGGGGGTAACCAGGCTCACTAATAAAGGTCAAGCAACTTGGCTGCCAGAATGCCCTGCTTCAGCACAGACCAGAAAGACATTGTGATAAGCGTATCCCCGGTATAGTCAGGGGTTAATTGGAGTCGTCCCCCCAGTATACGGCCAGAACCATGGACCCGGTACTTGTGGTTCGGACTGTCTCCAACCAGCCATAATGTTGTGAGAGTGAAATTATGTCTAAGTCCAGCTTTGGTACATTAGAAGCAACTCTGAAACTTAACCTAAGCGTTTTTCGAAGCTACTTTTTGGCTAACTTCTTATAGGAAGGTCTAGGAGCTCTGAAAATGAACGTGCGCGTCTTTCACTCTTCCCGAGGGACTTAGAAGAATTTTGTGATATTTTTTATTAAAATGGTGTATAAGGGTATATATATAAATATATTTTATGCACTGTATATGAGCTGGCGATTTCTAAGTCTGTGGTTCCGAGAGGGGGTAACCAGGCTCACTAATAAAGGTCAAGCCACTTGGCTGCCAGAATGCCCTGCTTCAGCACAGACCAGAAAGGCATTGTGATAAGCGTATCCCCGGTATAGTCAGGGGTTAATGGGAGTCGTCCCCGTCCCCCCAGTATACGGCCAGAACCATGGACCCGGTACTTGTGGTTCGGACTGTCTCCAACCAGCCATAATGTGGTGAGAGTGAAATTATGTCTAAGTCCAGCTTTGGAACATTAGAAGCAACTCTGAAACTTAACCTAAGCGTTTTTCGAAGCTACTTTTTGGCTAACTTCTTATAGGAAGGTCTAGGAGCTCTGAAAATGAACGTGCGCGTCTTTCACTCTTCCCGAGGGACTTAGAAGAATTTTGTGATATTTTTTATTAAAATGGTGTATAAGGGTATATATATAAATATATTTTATGCACTGTACATGAGCTGGCGATTTCTAAGTCTGTGGTTCCGAGAGGGGGTAACCAGGCTCACTAATAAAGGTCAAGCAACTTGGCTGCCAGAATGCCCTGCTTCAGCACAGACCAGAAAGGCATTGTGATAAGCGTATCCCCGGTATAGTCAGGGGTTAATTGGAGACGTACCCCCAGTATACGGCCAGAACCATGGACCCGGTACTTGTGGTTCGGACTCTCTCCAACCAGCCATAATGTTGTGAGAGTGAAATTATGTCTAAGTCCAGCTTTGGTACATTAGAAGCAACTCTGAAACTTAACCTAAGCGTTTTTCGAAGCTACTTTTTGGCTAACTTCTTATAGGAAGGTCTAGGAGCTCTGAAAATGAACGTGCGCGTCTTTCACTCTTCCCGAGGGACTTAGAAGAATTTTGTGATATTTTTTATTAAAATGGTGTATAAGGGTATATATATAAATATATTTTATGCACTGTATATGAGCTGGCGATTTCTAAGTCTGTGGTTCCGAGAGGGGGTAACCAGGCTCACTAATAAAGGTCAAGCCACTTGGCTGCCAGAATGCCCTGCTTCAGCACAGACCAGAAAGGCATTGTGATAAGCGTATCCCCGGTATAGTCAGGGGTTAATGGGAGTCGTCCCCATCCCCCCAGTATACGGCCAGAACCATGGACCCGGTACTTGTTGTTCGGACTGTCTCCAACCAGCCATAATGTGGTGAGAGTGAAATTATGTCTAAGTCCAGCTTTGGTACATTAGAAGCAACTCTGAAACTTAACCTAAGCGTTTTTCGAAGCTACTTTTTGGCTAACTTCTTATAGGAAGGTCTAGGAGCTCTGAAAATGAACGTGCGCGTCTTTCACTCTTCCCGAGGGACTTAGAAGAATTTTGTGATATTTTTTATTAAAATGGTGTATAAGGGTATACTGTATATATAAATATATTTTATGCACTGTATATGAGCTGGCGATTTCTAAGTCTGTGGTTCCGAGAGGGGGTAACCAGGCTCACTAATAAAGGTCAAGCCACTTGGGTGCCAGAATGCCCTGCTTCAGCACAGACCAGAAAGGCATTGTGATAAGCGTATCCCCGGTATAGTCAGGGGTTAATGGGAGTCGTCCCCATCCCCCCAGTATACGGCCAGAACCATGGACCCGGTACTTGTGGTTCGGACTCTCTCCAACCAGCCATAATGTTGTGAGAGTGAAATTATGTCTAAGTCCAGCTTTGGTACATTAGAAGCAACTCTGAAACTTAACCTAAGCGTTTTTCGAAGCTACTTTTTGGCTAACTTCTTATAGGAAGGTCTAGGAGCTCTGAAAATGAACGTGCGCGTCTTTCACTCTTCCCGAGGGACTTAGAAGAATTTTGTGATATTTTTTATTAAAATGGTGTATAAGGGTATATATATATATAAATATATTTTATACACTGTATATGAGCTGGCGATTTCTAAGTCTGTGGTTCCGAGAGGGGGTAACCAGGCTCACTAATAAAGGTCAAGCCACTTGGCTGCCAGAATGCCCTGCTTCAGCACAGACCAGAAAGGCATTGTGATAAGCGTATCCCCGGTATAGTCAGGGGTTAATTGGAGTCGTCCCCGTCCCCCCAGTATACGGCCAGAACCATGGACCCGGTACTTGTGGTTCGGACTCTCTCCAACAAGCCATCATGTTGTGAGAGTGAAATTATGTCTAAGTCCAGCTTTGGTACATTAGAAGCAACTCTGAAACTTAACCTAAGCGTTTTTCGAAGCTACTTTTTGGCTAACTTCTTATAGGAAGGTCTAGGAGCTCTGAAAATGAACGTGCGCGTCTTTCACTCTTCCCGAGGGACTTAGAAGAATTTTGTGATATTTTTTATTAAAATGGTGTATAAGGGTATATATATAAATATATTTTATGCACTGTATATGAGCTGGCGATTTCTAAGTCTGTGGTTCCGAGAGGGGGTAACCAGGCTCACTAATAAAGGTCAAGCAACTTGGCTGCCAGAATGCCCTGCTTCAGCACAGACCAGAAAGGCATTGTGATAAGCGTATCCCCGGTATAGTCAGGGGTTAATTGGAGTCGTCCCCGTCCCCCCAGTATACGGCCAGAACCATGGACCCGGTACTTGTGGTTCGGACTCTCTCCAACCAGCCATAATGTTGTGAGAGTGAAATTATGTCTAAGTCCAGCTTTGGTACATTAGAAGCAACTCTGAAACTTAACCTAAGCGTTTTTCGAAGCTACTTTTTGGCTAACTTCTTATAGGAAGGTCTAGGAGCTCTGAAAATGAACGTGCGCGTCTTTCACTCTTCCCGAGGGACTTAGAAGAATTTTGTGATATTTTTTATTAAAATGGTGTATAAGGGTATATATATAAATATATTTTATGCACTGTATATGAGCTGGCGATTTCTAAGTCTGTGGTTCCGAGAGGGGGTAACCAGGCTCACTAATAAAGGTCAAGCCACTTGGCTGCCAGAATGCCCTGCTTCAGCACAGACCAGAAAGGCATTGTGATAAGCGTATCCCCGGTATAGTCAGGGGTTAATAGGAGTCGTCCCCATCCCCCCAGTATACGGCCAGAACCATGGACCCGGTACTTGTGGTTCGGAATGTCTCCAACCAGCCATAATGTTGTGAGAGTGAAATTATGTCTAAGTCCAGCTTTGGTACATTAGAAGCAACTCTGAAACTTAACCTAAGCGTTTTTCGAAGCTACTTTTTGGCTAACTTCTTATAGGAAGGTCTAGGAGCTCTGAAAATGAACGTGCGCGTCTTTCACTCTTCCCGAGGGACTTAGAAGAATTTTGTGATATTTTTTATTAAAATGGTGTATAAGGGTATATATATAAATATATTTTATGCACTGTATATGAGCTGGCGATTTCTAAGTCTGTGGTTCCGAGAGGGGGTAACCAGGCTCACTAATAAAGGTCAAGCCACTTGGCTGCCAGAATGCCCTGCTTCAGCACAGACCAGAAAGGCATTGTGATAAGCGTATCCTCGGTATAGTCAGGGGTTAATGGGAGTCGTCCCCGTCCCCCCAGTATACGGCCAGAACCATGGACCCGGTACTTGTGGTTCGGACTGTCTCCAACCAGCCATAATGTGGTGAGAGTGAAATTATGTCTAAGTCCAGCTTTGGTACATTAGAAGCAACTCTGAAACTTAACCTAAGCGTTTTTCGAAGCTACTTTTTGGCTAACTTCTTATAGGAAGGTCTAGGAGCTCTGAAAATGAACGTGCGCGTCTTTCACTCTTCCCGAGGGACTTAGAAGAATTTTGTGATATTTTTTATTAAAATGGTGTATAAGGGTATATATATAAATATATTTTATGCACTGTATATGAGCTGGCGATTTCTAAGTCTGTGGTTCCGAGAGGGGGTAACCAGGCTCACTAATAAAGGTCAAGCCACTTGGCTGCCAGAATGCCCTGCTTCAGCACAGACCAGAAAGGCATTGTGATAAGCGTATCCCCGGTATAGTCAGGGGTTAATGGGAGTCGTCCCCGTCCCCCCAGTATACGGCCAGAACCATGGACCCGGTACTTGTGGTTCGGACTGTCTCCAACCAGCCATAATGTGGTGAGAGTGAAATTATGTCTAAGTCCAGCTTTGGAACATTAGAAGCAACTCTGAAACTTAACCTAAGCGTTTTTCGAAGCTACTTTTTGGCTAACTTCTTATAGGAAGGTCTAGGAGCTCTGAAAATGAACGTGCGCGTCTTTCACTCTTCCCGAGGGACTTAGAAGAATTTTGTGATATTTTTTATTAAAATGGTGTATAAGGGTATATATATAAATATATTTTATGCACTGTACATGAGCTGGCGATTTCTAAGTCTGTGGTTCCGAGAGGGGGTAACCAGGCTCACTAATAAAGGTCAAGCAACTTGGCTGCCAGAATGCCCTGCTTCAGCACAGACCAGAAAGGCATTGTGATAAGCGTATCCCCGGTATAGTCAGGGGTTAATTGGAGTCGTCCCCCCAGTATACGGCCAGAACCATGGACCCGGTACTTGTGGTTCGGACTCTCTCCAACCAGCCATAATGTTGTGAGAGTGAAATTATGTCTAAGTCCAGCTTTGGTACATTAGAAGCAACTCTGAAACTTAACCTAAGCGTTTTTCGAAGCTACTTTTTGGCTAACTTCTTATAGGAAGGTCTAGGAGCTCTGAAAATGAACGTGCGCGTCTTTCACTCTTCCCGAGGGACTTAGAAGAATTTTGTGATATTTTTTATTAAAATGGTGTATAAGGGTATATATATAAATATATTTTATGCACTGTATATGAGCTGGCGATTTCTAAGTCTGTGGTTCCGAGAGGGGGTAACCAGGCTCACTAATAAAGGTCAAGCCACTTGGCTGCCAGAATGCCCTGCTTCAGCACAGACCAGAAAGGCATTGTGATAAGCGTATCCCCGGTATAGTCAGGGGTTAATGGGAGTCGTCCCCATCCCCCCAGTATACGGCCAGAACCATGGACCCGGTACTTGTTGTTCGGACTGTCTCCAACCAGCCATAATGTGGTGAGAGTGAAATTATGTCTAAGTCCAGCTTTGGTACATTAGAAGCAACTCTGAAACTTAACCTAAGCGTTTTTCGAAGCTACTTTTTGGCTAACTTCTTATAGGAAGGTCTAGGAGCTCTTAAAATGAACGTGCGCGTCTTTCACTCTTCCCGAGGGACTTAGAAGAATTTTGTGATATTTTTTATTAAAATGGTGTATAAGGGTATACTGTATATATAAATATATTTTATGCACTGTATATGAGCTGGCGATTTCTAAGTCTGTGGTTCCGAGAGGGGGTAACCAGGCTCACTAATAAAGGTCAAGCCACTTGGGTGCCAGAATGCCCTGCTTCAGCACAGACCAGAAAGGCATTGTGATAAGCGTATCCCCGGTATAGTCAGGGGTTAATGGGAGTCGTCCCCATCCCCCCAGTATACGGCCAGAACCATGGACCCGGTACTTGTGGTTCGGACTCTCTCCAACCAGCCATAATGTTGTGAGAGTGAAATTATGTCTAAGTCCAGCTTTGGTACATTAGAAGCAACTCTGAAACTTAACCTAAGCGTTTTTCGAAGCTACTTTTTGGCTAACTTCTTATAGGAAGGTCTAGGAGCTCTGAAAATGAACGTGCGCGTCTTTCACTCTTCCCGAGGGACTTAGAAGAATTTTGTGATATTTTTTATTAAAATGGTGTATAAGGGTATATATATAAATATATTTTATGCACTGTATATGAGCTGGCGATTTCTAAGTCTGTGGTTCCGAGAGGGGGTAACCAGGCTCACTAATAAAGGTCAAGCCACTTGGCTGCCAGAATGCCCTGCTTCAGCACAGACCAGAAAGGCATTGTGATAAGCGTATCCCCGGTATAGTCAGGGGTTAATGGGAGTCGTCCCCATCCCCCCAGTATACGGCCAGAACCATGGACCCGGTACTTGTGGTTCGGACTCTCTCCAACCAGCCATAATGTTGTGAGAGTGAAATTATGTCTAAGTCCAGCTTTGGTACATTAGAAGCAACTCTGAAACTTAACCTAAGCGTTTTTCGAAGCTACTTTTTGGCTAACTTCTTATAGGAAGGTCTAGGAGCTCTGAAAATGAACGTGCGCGTCTTTCACTCTTCCCGAGGGACTTAGAAGAATTTTGTGATATTTTTTATTAAAATGGTGTATAAGGGTATATATATATATAAATATATTTTATGCACTGTATATGAGCTGGCGATTTCTAAGTCTGTGGTTCCGAGAGGGGGTAACCAGGCTCACTAATAAAGGTCAAGCCACTTGGCTGCCAGAATGCCCTGCTTCAGCACAGACCAGAAAGGCATTGTGATAAGCGTATCCCCGGTATAGTCAGGGGTTAATTGGAGTCGTCCCCGTCCCCCCAGTATACGGCCAGAACCATGGACCCGGTACTTGTGGTTCGGACTCTCTCCAACCAGCCATCATGTTGTGAGAGTGAAATTATGTCTAAGTCCAGCTTTGGTACATTAGAAGCAACTCTGAAACTTAACCTAAGCGTTTTTCGAAGCTACTTTTTGGCTAACTTCTTATAGGAAGGTCTAGGAGCTCTGAAAATGAACGTGCGCGTCTTTCACTCTTCCCGAGGGACTTAGAAGAATTTTGTGATATTTTTTATTAAAATGGTGTATAAGGGTATATATAAAAATATATTTTATGCACTGTATATGAGCTGGCGATTTCTAAGTCTGTGGTTCCGAGAGGGGGTAACCAGGCTCACTAATAAAGGTCAAGCAACTTGGCTGCCAGAATGCCCTGCTTCAGCACAGACCAGAAAGGCATTGTGATAAGCGTATCCCCGGTATAGTCAGGGGTTAATTGGAGTCGTCCCCGTCCCCCCAGTATACGGCCAGAACCATGGACCCGGTACTTGTGGTTCGGACTGTCTCCAACCAGCCATAATGTGGTGAGAGTGAAATTATGTCTAAGTCCAGCTTTGGTACATTAGAAGCAACTCTGAAACTTAACCTAAGCGTTTTTCGAAGCTACTTTTTGGCTAACTTCTTATAGGAAGGTCTAGGAGCTCTGAAAATGAACGTGCGCGTCTTTCACTCTTCCCGAGGGACTTAGAAGAATTTTGTGATATTTTTTATTAAAATGGTGTATAAGGGTATATATATAAATATATTTTATGCACTGTATATGAGCTGGCGATTTCTAAGTCTGTGGTTCCGAGAGGGGGTAACCAGGCTCACTAATAAAGGTCAAGCCACTTGGCTGCCAGAATGCCCTGCTTCAGCACAGACCAGAAAGGCATTGTGATAAGCGTATCCCCGGTATAGTCAGGGGTTAATGGGAGTCGTCCCCGTCCCCCCAGTATACGGCCAGAACCATGGACCCGGTACTTGTGGTTCGGACTGTCTCCAACCAGCCATAATGTGGTGAGAGTGAAATTATGTCTAAGTCCAGCTTTGGAACATTAGAAGCAACTCTGAAACTTAACCTAAGCGTTTTTCGAAGCTACTTTTTGGCTAACTTCTTATAGGAAGGTCTAGGAGCTCTGAAAATGAACGTGCGCGTCTTTCACTCTTCCCGAGGGACTTAGAAGAATTTTGTGATATTTTTTATTAAAATGGTGTATAAGGGTATATATATAAATATATTTTATGCACTGTACATGAGCTGGCGATTTCTAAGTCTGTGGTTCCGAGAGGGGGTAACCAGGCTCACTAATAAAGGTCAAGCAACTTGGCTGCCAGAATGCCCTGCTTCAGCACAGACCAGAAAGGCATTGTGATAAGCGTATCCCCGGTATAGTCAGGGGTTAATTGGAGTCGTCCCCCCAGTATACGGCCAGAACCATGGACCCGGTACTTGTGGTTCGGACTCTCTCCAACCAGCCATAATGTTGTGAGAGTGAAATTATGTCTAAGTCCAGCTTTGGTACATTAGAAGCAACTCTGAAACTTAACCTAAGCGTTTTTCGAAGCTACTTTTTGGCTAACTTCTTATAGGAAGGTCTAGGAGCTCTGAAAATGAACGTGCGCGTCTTTCACTCTTCCCGAGGGACTTAGAAGAATTTTGTGATATTTTTTATTAAAATGGTGTATAAGGGTATATATATAAATATATTTTATGCACTGTATATGAGCTGGCGATTTCTAAGTCTGTGGTTCCGAGAGGGGGTAACCAGGCTCACTAATAAAGGTCAAGCCACTTGGCTGCCAGAATGCCCTGCTTCAGCACAGACCAGAAAGGCATTGTGATAAGCGTATCCCCGGTATAGTCAGGGGTTAATGGGAGTCGTCCCCATCCCCCCAGTATACGGCCAGAACCATGGACCCGGTACTTGTTGTTCGGACTGTCTCCAACCAGCCATAATGTGGTGAGAGTGAAATTATGTCTAAGTCCAGCTTTGGTACATTAGAAGCAACTCTGAAACTTAACCTAAGCGTTTTTCGAAGCTACTTTTTGGCTAACTTCTTATAGGAAGGTCTAGGAGCTCTGAAAATGAACGTGCGCGTCTTTCACTCTTCCCGAGGGACTTAGAAGAATTTTGTGATATTTTTTATTAAAATGGTGTATAAGGGTATACTGTATATATAAATATATTTTATGCACTGTATATGAGCTGGCGATTTCTAAGTCTGTGGTTCCGAGAGGGGGTAACCAGGCTCACTAATAAAGGTCAAGCCACTTGGGTGCCAGAATGCCCTGCTTCAGCACAGACCAGAAAGGCATTGTGATAAGCGTATCCCCGGTATAGTCAGGGGTTAATGGGAGTCGTCCCCATCCCCCCAGTATACGGCCAGAACCATGGACCCGGTACTTGTGGTTCGGACTCTCTCCAACCAGCCATAATGTTGTGAGAGTGAAATTATGTCTAAGTCCAGCTTTGGTACATTAGAAGCAACTCTGAAACTTAACCTAAGCGTTTTTCGAAGCTACTTTTTGGCTAACTTCTTATAGGAAGGTCTAGGAGCTCTGAAAATGAACGTGCGCGTCTTTCACTCTTCCCGAGGGACTTAGAAGAATTTTGTGATATTTTTTATTAAAATGGTGTATAAGGGTATATATATATAAAAATATATTTTATGCACTGTATATGAGCTGGCGATTTCTAAGTCTGTGGTTCCGAGAGGGGGTAACCAGGCTCACTAATAAAGGTCAAGCCACTTGGCTGCCAGAATGCCCTGCTTCAGCACAGACCAGAAAGGCATTGTGATAAGCGTATCCCCGGTATAGTCAGGGGTTAATTGGAGTCGTCCCCGTCCCCCCAGTATACGGCCAGAACCATGGACCCGGTACTTGTGGTTCGGACTCTCTCCAACCAGCCATCATGTTGTGAGAGTGAAATTATGTCTAAGTCCAGCTTTGGTACATTAGAAGCAACTCTGAAACTTAACCTAAGCGTTTTTCGAAGCTACTTTTTGGCTAACTTCTTATAGGAAGGTCTAGGAGCTCTGAAAATGAACGTGCGCGTCTTTCACTCTTCCCGAGGGACTTAGAAGAATTTTGTGATATTTTTTATTAAAATGGTGTATAAGGGTATATATAAAAATATATTTTATGCACTGTATATGAGCTGGCGATTTCTAAGTCTGTGGTTCCGAGAGGGGGTAACCAGGCTCACTAATAAAGGTCAAGCAACTTGGCTGCCAGAATGCCCTGCTTCAGCACAGACCAGAAAGGCATTGTGATAAGCGTATCCCCGGTATAGTCAGGGGTTAATTGGAGTCGTCCCCGTCCCCCCAGTATACGGCCAGAACCATGGACCCGGTACTTGTGGTTCGGACTCTCTCCAACCAGCCATAATGTTGTGAGAGTGAAATTATGTCTAAGTCCAGCTTTGGTACATTAGAAGCAACTCTGAAACTTAACCTAAGCGTTTTTCGAAGCTACTTTTTGGCTAACTTCTTATAGGAAGGTCTAGGAGCTCTGAAAATGAACGTGCGCGTCTTTCACTCTTCCCGAGGGACTTAGAAGAATTTTGTGATATTTTTTATTAAAATGGTGTATAAGGGTATATATATAAATATATTTTATGCACTGTATATGAGCTGGCGATTTCTAAGTCTGTGGTTCCGAGAGGGGGTAACCAGGCTCACTAATAAAGGTCAAGCCACTTGGCTGCCAGAATGCCCTGCTTCAGCACAGACCAGAAAGGCATTGTGATAAGCGTATCCCCGGTATAGTCAGGGGTTAATGGGAGTCGTCCCCATCCCCCCAGTATACGGCCAGAACCATGGACCCGGTACTTGTTGTTCGGACTGTCTCCAACCAGCCATAATGTGGTGAGAGTGAAATTATGTCTAAGTCCAGCTTTGGTACATTAGAAGCAACTCTGAAACTTAACCTAAGCGTTTTTCGAAGCTACTTTTTGGCTAACTTCTTATAGGAAGGTCTAGGAGCTCTGAAAATGAACGTGCGCGTCTTTCACTCTTCCTGAGGGACTTAGAAGAATTTTGTGATATTTTTTATTAAAATGGTGTATAAGGGTATACTGTATATATAAATATATTTTATGCACTGTATATGAGCTGGCGATTTCTAAGTCTGTGGTTCCGAGAGGGGGTAACCAGGCTCACTAATAAAGGTCAAGCCACTTGGGTGCCAGAATGCCCTGCTTCAGCACAGACCAGAAAGGCATTGTGATAAGCGTATCCCCGGTATAGTCAGGGGTTAATGGGAGTCGTCCCCATCCCCCCAGTATACGGCCAGAACCATGGACCCGGTACTTGTGGTTCGGACTCTCTCCAACCAGCCATAATGTTGTGAGAGTGAAATTATGTCTAAGTCCAGCTTTGGTACATTAGAAGCAACTCTGAAACTTAACCTAAGCGTTTTTCGAAGCTACTTTTTGGCTAACTTCTTATAGGAAGGTCTAGGAGCTCTGAAAATGAACGTGCGCGTCTTTCACTCTTCCCGAGGGACTTAGAAGAATTTTGTGATATTTTTTATTAAAATGGTGTATAAGGGTATATATATATATAAATATATTTTATGCACTGTATATGAGCTGGCGATTTCTAAGTCTGTGGTTCCGAGAGGGGGTAACCAGGCTCACTAATAAAGGTCAAGCCACTTGGCTGCCAGAATGCCCTGCTTCAGCACAGACCAGAAAGGCATTGTGATAAGCGTATCCCCGGTATAGTCAGGGGTTAATTGGAGTCGTCCCCGTCCCCCCAGTATACGGCCAGAACCATGGACCCGGTACTTGTGGTTCGGACTCTCTCCAACCAGCCATCATGTTGTGAGAGTGAAATTATGTCTAAGTCCAGCTTTGGTACATTAGAAGCAACTCTGAAACTTAACCTAAGCGTTTTTCGAAGCTACTTTTTGGCTAACTTCTTATAGGAAGGTCTAGGAGCTCTGAAAATGAACGTGCGCGTCTTTCACTCTTCCCGAGGGACTTAGAAGAATTTTGTGATATTTTTTATTAAAATGGTGTATAAGGGTATATATATAAATATATTTTATGCACTGTATATGAGCTGGCGATTTCTAAGTCTGTGGTTCCGAGAGGGGGTAACCAGGCTCACTAATAAAGGTCAAGCCACTTGGCTGCCAGAATGCCCTGCTTCAGCACAGACCAGAAAGGCATTGTGATAAGCGTATCCCCGGTATAGTCAGGGGTTAATGGGAGTCGTCCCCATCCCCCCAGTATACGGCCAGAACCATGGACCCGGTACTTGTTGTTCGGACTGTCTCCAACCAGCCATAATGTGGTGAGAGTGAAATTATGTCTAAGTCCAGCTTTGGTACATTAGAAGCAACTCTGAAACTTAACCTAAGCGTTTTTCGAAGCTACTTTTTGGCTAACTTCTTATAGGAAGGTCTAGGAGCTCTGAAAATGAAAGTGCGCGTCTTTCACTCTTCCCGAGGGACTTAGAAGAATTTTGTGATATTTTTTATTAAAATGGTGTATAAGGGTATACTGTATATATAAATATATTTTATGCACTGTATATGAGCTGGCGATTTCTAAGTCTGTGGTTCCGAGAGGGGGTAACCAGGCTCACTAATAAAGGTCAAGCCACTTGGGTGCCAGAATGCCCTGCTTCAGCACAGACCAGAAAGGCATTGTGATAAGCGTATCCCCGGTATAGTCAGGGGTTAATGGGAGTCGTCCCCGTCCCCCCAGTATACGGCCAGAACCATGGACCCGGTACTTGTGGTTCGGACTCTCTCCAACCAGCCATCATGTTGTGAGAGTGAAATTATGTCTAAGTCCAGCTTTGGTACATTAGAAGCAACTCTGAAACTTAACCTAAGCGTTTTTCGAAGCTACTTTTTGGCTAACTTCTTATAGGAAGGTCTAGGAGCTCTGAAAATGAACGTGCGCGTCTTTCACTCTTTCCGAGGGACTTAGAAGAATTTTGTGATATTTTTTATTAAAATGGTGTATAAGGGTATATATATAAATATATTTTATGCACTGTATATGAGCTGGCGATTTCTAAGTCTGTGGTTCCGAGAGGGGGTAACCAGGCTCACTAATAAAGGTCAAGCCACTTGGCTGCCAGAATGCCCTGCTTCAGCACAGACCAGAAAGGCATTGTGATAAGCGTATCCCCGGTATAGTCAGGGGTTAATAGGAGTCGTCCCCATCCCCCCAGTATACGGCCAGAACCATGGACCCGGTACTTGTGGTTCGGAATGTCTCCAACCAGCCATAATGTTGTGAGAGTGAAATTATGTCTAAGTCCAGCTTTGGTACATTAGAAGCAACTCTGAAACTTAACCTAAGCGTTTTTCGAAGCTACTTTTTGGCTAACTTCTTATAGGAAGGTCTAGGAGCTCTGAAAATGAACGTGCGCGTCTTTCACTCTTCCCGAGGGACTTAGAAGAATTTTGTGATATTTTTTATTAAAATGGTGTATAAGGGTATATATATAAATATATTTTATGCACTGTATATGAGCTGGCGATTTCTAAGTCTGTGGTTCCGAGAGGGGGTAACCAGGCTCACTAATAAAGGTCAAGCAACTTGGCTGCCAGAATGCCCTGCTTCAGCACAGACCAGAAAGGCATTGTGATAAGCGTATCCCCGGTATAGTCAGGGGTTAATTGGAGTCGTCCCCGTCCCCCCAGTATACGGCCAGAACCATGGACCCGGTACTTGTGGTTCGGACTCTCTCCAACCAGCCATAATGTTGTGAGAGTGAAATTATGTCTAAGTCCAGCTTTGGTACATTAGAAGCAACTCTGAAACTTAACCTAAGCGTTTTTCGAAGCTACTTTTTGGCTAACTTCTTATAGGAAGGTCTAGGAGCTCTGAAAATGAACGTGCGCGTCTTTCACTCTTCCCGAGGGACTTAGAAGAATTTTGTGATATTTTTTATTAAAATGGTGTATAAGGGTATATATATAAATATATTTTATGCACTGTATATGAGCTGGCGATTTCTAAGTCTGTGGTTCCGAGAGGGGGTAACCAGGCTCACTAATAAAGGTCAAGCCACTTGGCTGCCAGAATGCCCTGCTTCAGCACAGACCAGAAAGGCATTGTGATAAGCGTATCCCCGGTATAGTCAGGGGTTAATAGGAGTCGTCCCCATCCCCCCAGTATACGGCCAGAACCATGGACCCGGTACTTGTGGTTCGGAATGTCTCCAACCAGCCATAATGTTGTGAGAGTGAAATTATGTCTAAGTCCAGCTTTGGTACATTAGAAGCAACTCTGAAACTTAACCTAAGCGTTTTTCGAAGCTACTTTTTGGCTAACTTCTTATAGGAAGGTCTAGGAGCTCTGAAAATGAACGTGCGCGTCTTTCACTCTTCCCGAGGGACTTAGAAGAATTTTGTGATATTTTTTATTAAAATGGTGTATAAGGGTATACTGTATATATAAATATATTTTATGCACTGTATATGAGCTGGCGATTTCTAAGTCTGTGGTTCCGAGAGGGGGTAACCAGGCTCACTAATAAAGGTCAAGCCACTTGGGTGCCAGAATGCCCTGCTTCAGCACAGACCAGAAAGGCATTGTGATAAGCGTATCCCCGGTATAGTCAGGGGTTAATGGGAGTCGTCCCCATCCCCCCAGTATACGGCCAGAACCATGGACCCGGTACTTGTGGTTCGGACTCTCTCCAACCAGCCATAATGTTGTGAGAGTGAAATTATGTCTAAGTCCAGCTTTGGTACATTAGAAGCAACTCTGAAACTTAACCTAAGCGTTTTTCGAAGCTACTTTTTGGCTAACTTCTTATAGGAAGGTCTAGGAGCTCTGAAAATGAACGTGCGCGTCTTTCACTCTTCCCGAGGGACTTAGAAGAATTTTGTGATATTTTTTATTAAAATGGTGTATAAGGGTATATATATATATAAATATATTTTATGCACTGTATATGAGCTGGCGATTTCTAAGTCTGTGGTTCCGAGAGGGGGTAACCAGGCTCACTAATAAAGGTCAAGCCACTTGGCTGCCAGAATGCCCTGCTTCAGCACAGACCAGAAAGGCATTGTGATAAGCGTATCCCCGGTATAGTCAGGGGTTAATTGGAGTCGTCCCCGTCCCCCCAGTATACGGCCAGAACCATGGACCCGGTACTTGTGGTTCGGACTCTCTCCAACCAGCCATCATGTTGTGAGAGTGAAATTATGTCTAAGTCCAGCTTTGGTACATTAGAAGCAACTCTGAAACTTAACCTAAGCGTTTTTCGAAGCTACTTTTTGGCTAACTTCTTATAGGAAGGTCTAGGAGCTCTGAAAATGAACGTGCGCGTCTTTCACTCTTCCCGAGGGACTTAGAAGAATTTTGTGATATTTTTTATTAAAATGGTGTATAAGGGTATATATAAAAATATATTTTATGCACTGTATATGAGCTGGCGATTTCTAAGTCTGTGGTTCCGAGAGGGGGTAACCAGGCTCACTAATAAAGGTCAAGCAACTTGGCTGCCAGAATGCCCTGCTTCAGCACAGACCAGAAAGGCATTGTGATAAGCGTATCCCCGGTATAGTCAGGGGTTAATTGGAGTCGTCCCCGTCCCCCCAGTATACGGCCAGAACCATGGACCCGGTACTTGTGGTTCGGACTCTCTCCAACCAGCCATAATGTTGTGAGAGTGAAATTATGTCTAAGTCCAGCTTTGGTACATTAGAAGCAACTCTGAAACTTAACCTAAGCGTTTTTCGAAGCTACTTTTTGGCTAACTTCTTATAGGAAGGTCTAGGAGCTCTGAAAATGAACGTGCGCGTCTTTCACTCTTCCCGAGGGACTTAGAAGAATTTTGTGATATTTTTTATTAAAATGGTGTATAAGGGTATATATATAAATATATTTTATGCACTGTATATGAGCTGGCGATTTCTAAGTCTGTGGTTCCGAGAGGGGGTAACCAGGCTCACTAATAAAGGTCAAGCCACTTGGCTGCCAGAATGCCCTGCTTCAGCACAGACCAGAAAGGCATTGTGATAAGCGTATCCCCGGTATAGTCAGGGGTTAATGGGAGTCGTCCCCATCCCCCCAGTATACGGCCAGAACCATGGACCCGGTACTTGTTGTTCGGACTGTCTCCAACCAGCCATAATGTGGTGAGAGTGAAATTATGTCTAAGTCCAGCTTTGGTACATTAGAAGCAACTCTGAAACTTAACCTAAGCGTTTTTCGAAGCTACTTTTTGGCTAACTTCTTATAGGAAGGTCTAGGAGCTCTGAAAATGAACGTGCGCGTCTTTCACTCTTCCCGAGGGACTTAGAAGAATTTTGTGATATTTTTTATTAAAATGGTGTATAAGGGTATACTGTATATATAAATATATTTTATGCACTGTATATGAGCTGGCGATTTCTAAGTCTGTGGTTCCGAGAGGGGGTAACCAGGCTCACTAATAAAGGTCAAGCCACTTGGGTGCCAGAATGCCCTGCTTCAGCACAGACCAGAAAGGCATTGTGATAAGCGTATCCCCGGTATAGTCAGGGGTTAATGGGAGTCGTCCCCATCCCCCCAGTATACGGCCAGAACCATGGACCCGGTACTTGTGGTTCGGACTCTCTCCAACCAGCCATAATGTTGTGAGAGTGAAATTATGTCTAAGTCCAGCTTTGGTACATTAGAAGCAACTCTGAAACTTAACCTAAGCGTTTTTCGAAGCTACTTTTTGGCTAACTTCTTATAGGAAGGTCTAGGAGCTCTGAAAATGAACGTGCGCGTCTTTCACTCTTCCCGAGGGACTTAGAAGAATTTTGTGATATTTTTTATTAAAATGGTGTATAAGGGTATATATATATATAAATATATTTTATGCACTGTATATGAGCTGGCGATTTCTAAGTCTGTGGTTCCGAGAGGGGGTAACCAGGCTCACTAATAAAGGTCAAGCCACTTGGCTGCCAGAATGCCCTGCTTCAGCACAGACCAGAAAGGCATTGTGATAAGCGTATCCCCGGTATAGTCAGGGGTTAATTGGAGTCGTCCCCGTCCCCCCAGTATACGGCCAGAACCATGGACCCGGTACTTGTGGTTCGGACTCTCTCCAACCAGCCATCATGTTGTGAGAGTGAAATTATGTCTAAGTCCAGCTTTGGTACATTAGAAGCAACTCTGAAACTTAACCTAAGCGTTTTTCGAAGCTACTTTTTGGCTAACTTCTTATAGGAAGGTCTAGGAGCTCTGAAAATGAACGTGCGCGTCTTTCACTCTTCCCGAGGGACTTAGAAGAATTTTGTGATATTTTTTATTAAAATGGTGTATAAGGGTATATATATAAATATATTTTATGCACTGTATATGAGCTGGCGATTTCTAAGTCTGTGGTTCCGAGAGGGGGTAACCAGGCTCACTAATAAAGGTCAAGCCACTTGGCTGCCAGAATGCCCTGCTTCAGCACAGACCAGAAAGGCATTGTGATAAGCGTATCCCCGGTATAGTCAGGGGTTAATGGGAGTCGTCCCCATCCCCCCAGTATACGGCCAGAACCATGGACCCGGTACTTGTGGTTCGGACTCTCTCCAACCAGCCATAATGTTGTGAGAGTGAAATTATGTCTAAGTCCAGCTTTGGTACATTAGAAGCAACTCTGAAACTTAACCTAAGCGTTTTTCGAAGCTACTTTTTGGCTAACTTCTTATAGGAAGGTCTAGGAGCTCTGAAAATGAACGTGCGCGTCTTTCACTCTTCCCGAGGGACTTAGAAGAATTTTGTGATATTTTTTATTAAAATGGTGTATAAGGGTATATATATATATAAATATATTTTATGCACTGTATATGAGCTGGCGATTTCTAAGTCTGTGGTTCCGAGAGGGGGTAACCAGGCTCACTAATAAAGGTCAAGCCACTTGGCTGCCAGAATGCCCTGCTTCAGCACAGACCAGAAAGGCATTGTGATAAGCGTATCCCCGGTATAGTCAGGGGTTAATTGGAGTCGTCCCCGTCCCCCCAGTATACGGCCAGAACCATGGACCCGGTACTTGTGGTTCGGACTCTCTCCAACCAGCCATCATGTTGTGAGAGTGAAATTATGTCTAAGTCCAGCTTTGGTACATTAGAAGCAACTCTGAAACTTAACCTAAGCGTTTTTCGAAGCTACTTTTTGGCTAACTTCTTATAGGAAGGTCTAGGAGCTCTGAAAATGAACGTGCGCGTCTTTCACTCTTCCCGAGGGACTTAGAAGAATTTTGTGATATTTTTTATTAAAATGGTGTATAAGGGTATATATATAAATATATTTTATGCACTGTATATGAGCTGGCGATTTCTAAGTCTGTGGTTCCGAGAGGGGGTAACCAGGCTCACTAATAAAGGTCAAGCCACTTGGCTGCCAGAATGCCCTGCTTCAGCACAGACCAGAAAGGCATTGTGATAAGCGTATCCCCGGTATAGTCAGGGGTTAATGGGAGTCGTCCCCATCCCCCCAGTATACGGCCAGAACCATGGACCCGGTACTTGTTGTTCGGACTGTCTCCAACCAGCCATAATGTGGTGAGAGTGAAATTATGTCTAAGTCCAGCTTTGGTACATTAGAAGCAACTCTGAAACTTAACCTAAGCGTTTTTCGAAGCTACTTTTTGGCTAACTTCTTATAGGAAGGTCTAGGAGCTCTGAAAATGAACGTGCGCGTCTTTCACTCTTCCCGAGGGACTTAGAAGAATTTTGTGATATTTTTTATTAAAATGGTGTATAAGGGTATACTGTATATATAAATATATTTTATGCACTGTATATGAGCTGGCGATTTCTAAGTCTGTGGTTCCGAGAGGGGGTAACCAGGCTCACTAATAAAGGTCAAGCCACTTGGGTGCCAGAATGCCCTGCTTCAGCACAGACCAGAAAGGCATTGTGATAAGCGTATCCCCGGTATAGTCAGGGGTTAATGGGAGTCGTCCCCGTCCCCCCAGTATACGGCCAGAACCATGGACCCGGTACTTGTGGTTCGGACTCTCTCCAACCAGCCATCATGTTGTGAGAGTGAAATTATGTCTAAGTCCAGCTTTGGTACATTAGAAGCAACTCTGAAACTTAACCTAAGCGTTTTTCGAAGCTACTTTTTGGCTAACTTCTTATAGGAAGGTCTAGGAGCTCTGAAAATGAACGTGCGCGTCTTTCACTCTTCCCGAGGGACTTAGAAGAATTTTGTGATATTTTTTATTAAAATGGTGTATAAGGGTATATATATAAATATATTTTATGCACTGTATATGAGCTGGCGATTTCTAAGTCTGTGGTTCCGAGAGGGGGTAACCAGGCTCACTAATAAAGGTCAAGCAACTTGGCTGCCAGAATGCCCTGCTTCAGCACAGACCAGAAAGGCATTGTGATAAGCGTATCCCCGGTATAGTCAGGGGTTAATTGGAGTCGTCCCCGTCCCCCCAGTATACGGCCAGAACCATGGACCCGGTACTTGTGGTTCGGACTCTCTCCAACCAGCCATAATGTTGTGAGAGTGAAATTATGTCTAAGTCCAGCTTTGGTACATTAGAAGCAACTCTGAAACTTAACCTTAGCGTTTTTCGAAGCTACTTTTTGGCTAACTTCTTATAGGAAGGTCTAGGAGCTCTGAAAATGAACGTGCGCGTCTTTCACTCTTCCCGAGGGACTTAGAAGAATTTTGTGATATTTTTTATTAAAATGGTGTATAAGGGTATATATATAAATATATTTTATGCACTGTATATGAGCTGGCGATTTCTAAGTCTGTGGTTCCGAGAGGGGGTAACCAGGCTCACTAATAAAGGTCAAGCCACTTGGGTGCCAGAATGCCCTGCTTCAGCACAGACCAGAAAGGCATTGTGATAAGCGTATCCCCGGTATAGTCAGGGGTTAATGGGAGTCGTCCCCGTCCCCCCAGTATACGGCCAGAACCATGGACCCGGTACTTGTGGTTCGGACTCTCTCCAACCAGCCATCATGTTGTGAGAGTGAAATTATGTCTACGTCCAGCTTTGGTACATTAGAAGCAACTCTGAAACTTAACCTAAGCGTTTTTCGAAGCTACTTTTTGGCTAACTTCTTATAGGAAGGTCTAGGAGCTCTGAAAATGAACGTGCGCGTCTTTCACTCTTTCCGAGGGACTTAGAAGAATTTTGTGATATTTTTTATTAAAATGGTGTATAAGGGTATATATATAAATATATTTTATGCACTGTATATGAGCTGGCGATTTCTAAGTCTGTGGTTCTGAGAGGGGGTAACCAGGCTCACTAATAAAGGTCAAGCAACTTGGCTGCCAGAATGCCCTGCTTCAGCACAGACCAGAAAGGCATTGTGATAAGCGTATCCCCGGTATAGTCAGGGGTTAATTGGAGTCGTCCCCGTCCCCCCAGTATACGGCCAGAACCATGGACCCGGTACTTGTGGTTCGGACTCTCTCCAACCAGCCATAATGTTGTGAGAGTGAAATTATGTCTAAGTCCAGCTTTGGTACATTAGAAGCAACTCTGAAACTTAACCTAAGCGTTTTTCGAAGCTACTTTTTGGCTAACTTCTTATAGGAAGGTCTAGGAGCTCTGAAAATGAACGTGCGCGTCTTTCACTCTTCCCGAGGGACTTAGAAGAATTTTGTGATATTTTTTATTAAAATGGTGTATAAGGGTATATATATAAATATATTTTATGCACTGTATATGAGCTGGCGATTTCTAAGTCTGTGGTTCCGAGAGGGGGTAACCAGGCTCACTAATAAAGGTCAAGCCACTTGGCTGCCAGAATGCCCTGCTTCAGCACAGACCAGAAAGGCATTGTGATAAGCGTATCCCCGGTATAGTCAGGGGTTAATGGGAGTCGTCCCCATCCCCCCAGTATACGGCCAGAACCATGGACCCGGTACTTGTTGTTCGGACTGTCTCCAACCAGCCATCATGTGGTGAGAGTGAAATTATGTCTAAGTCCAGCTTTGGTACATTAGAAGCAACTCTGAAACTTAACCTAAGCGTTTTTCGAAGCTACTTTTTGGCTAACTTCTTATAGGAAGGTCTAGGAGCTCTGAAAATGAACGTGCGCGTCTTTCACTCTTCCCGAGGGACTTAGAAGAATTTTGTGATATTTTTTATTAAAATGGTGTATAAGGGTATATATATAAATATATTTTATGCACTGTATATGAGCTGGCGATTTCTAAGTCTGTGGTTCCGAGAGGGGGTAACCAGGCTCACTAATAAAGGTCAAGCCACTTGGCTGCCAGAATGCCCTGCTTCAGCACAGACCAGAAAGGCATTGTGATAAGCGTATCCCCGGTATAGTCAGGGGTTAATGGGAGTCGTCCCCATCCCCCCAGTATACGGCCAGAACCATGGACCCGGTACTTGTGGTTCGGACTCTCTCCAACCAGCCATCATGTTGTGAGAGTGAAATTATGTCTACGTCCAGCTTTGGTACATTAGAAGCAACTCTGAAACTTAACCTAAGCGTTTTTCGAAGCTACTTTTTGGCTAACTTCTTATAGGAAGGTCTAGGAGCTCTCAAAATGAACGTGCGCGTCTTTCACTCTTCCCGAGGGACTTTGAAGAATTTTGTGATATTTTTTATTAAAATGGTGTATAAGGGTATATATATAAATATATTTTATGCACTGTATATGAGCTGGCGATTTCTAAGTCTGTGGTTCCGAGAGGGGGTAACCAGGCTCACTAATAAAGGTCAAGCAACTTGGCTGCCAGAATGCCCTGCTTCAGCACAGACCAGAAAGGCATTGTGATAAGCGTATCCCCGGTATAGTCAGGGGTTAATTGGAGTCGTCCCCGTCCCCCCAGTATACGGCCAGAACCATGGACCCGGTACTTGTGGTTCGGACTCTCTCCAACCAGCCATAATGTTGTGAGAGTGAAATTATGTCTAAGTCCAGCTTTGGTACATTAGAAGCAACTCTGAAACTTAACCTAAGCGTTTTTCGAAGCTACTTTTTGGCTAACTTCTTATAGGAAGGTCTAGGAGCTCTGAAAATGAACGTGCGCGTCTTTCACTCTTCCCGAGGGACTTAGAAGAATTTTGTGATATTTTTTATTAAAATGGTGTATAAGGGTATATATATAAATATATTTTATGCACTGTATATGAGCTGGCGATTTCTAAGTCTGTGGTTCCGAGAGGGGGTAACCAGGCTCACTAATAAAGGTCAAGCCACTTGGCTGCCAGAATGCCCTGCTTCAGCACAGACCAGAAAGGCATTGTGATAAGCGTATCCCCGGTATAGTCAGGGGTTAATGGGAGTCGTCCCCATCCCCCCAGTATACGGCCAGAACCATGGACCCGGTACTTGTTGTTCGGACTGTCTCCAACCAGCCATCATGTGGTGAGAGTGAAATTATGTCTAAGTCCAGCTTTGGTACATTAGAAGCAACTCTGAAACTTAACCTAAGCGTTTTTCGAAGCTACTTTTTGGCTAACTTCTTATAGGAAGGTCTAGGAGCTCTGAAAATGAACGTGCGCGTCTTTCACTCTTCCCGAGGGACTTAGAAGAATTTTGTGATATTTTTTATTAAAATGGTGTATAAGGGTATATATATAAATATATTTTATGCACTGTATATGAGCTGGCGATTTCTAAGTCTGTGGTTCCGAGAGGGGGTAACCAGGCTCACTAATAAAGGTCAAGCCACTTGGGTGCCAGAATGCCCTGCTTCAGCACAGACCAGAAAGGCATTGTGATAAGCGTATCCCCGGTATAGTCAGGGGTTAATTGGAGTCGTCCCCGTCCCCCCAGTATACGGCCAGAACCATGGACCCGGTACTTGTGGTTCGGACTCTCTCCAACCAGCCATAATGTTGTGAGAGTGAAATTATGTCTAAGTCCAGCTTTGGTACATTAGAAGCAACTCTGAAACTTAACCTAAGCGTTTTTCGAAGCTACTTTTTGGCTAACTTCTTATAGGAAGGTCTAGGAGCTCTGAAAATGAACGTGCGCGTCTTTCACTCTTCCCGAGGGACTTAGAAGAATTTTGTGATATTTTTTATTAAAATGGTGTATAAGGGTATACTGTATATATAAATATATTTTATGCACTGTATATGAGCTGGCGATTTCTAAGTCTGTGGTTCCGAGAGGGGGTAACCAGGCTCACTAATAAAGGTCAAGCCACTTGGGTGCCAGAATGCCCTGCTTCAGCACAGACCAGAAAGGCATTGTGATAAGCGTATCCCCGGTATAGTCAGGGGTTAATGGGAGTCGTCCCCGTCCCCCCAGTATACGGCCAGAACCATGGACCCGGTACTTGTGGTTCGGACTCTCTCCAACCAGCCATAATGTTGTGAGAGTGAAATTATGTCTAAGTCCAGCTTTGGTACATTAGAAGCAACTCTGAAACTTAACCTAAGCGTTTTTCGAAGCTACTTTTTGGCTAACTTCTTATAGGAAGGTCTAGGAGCTCTGAAAATGAACGTGCGCGTCTTTCACTCTTCCCGAGGGACTTAGAAGAATTTTGTGATATTTTTTATTAAAATGGTGTATAAGGGTATACTGTATATATAAATATATTTTATGCACTGTATATGAGCTGGCGATTTCTAAGTCTGTGGTTCCGAGAGGGGGTAACCAGGCTCACTAATAAAGGTCAAGCCACTTGGGTGCCAGAATGCCCTGCTTCAGCACAGACCAGAAAGGCATTGTGATAAGCGTATCCCCGGTATAGTCAGGGGTTAATGGGAGTCGTCCCCGTCCCCCCAGTATACGGCCAGAACCATGGACCCGGTACTTGTGGTTCGGACTCTCTCCAACCAGCCATAATGTTGTGAGAGTGAAATTATGTCTAAGTCCAGCTTTGGTACATTAGAAGCAACTCTGAAACTTAACCTAAGCGTTTTTCGAAGCTACTTTTTGGCTAACTTCTTATAGGAAGGTCTAGGAGCTCTGAAAATGAACGTGCGCGTCTTTCACTCTTCCCGAGGGACTTAGAAGAATTTTGTGATATTTTTTATTAAAATGGTGTATAAGGGTATATATATAAATATATTTTATGCACTGTATATGAGCTGGCGATTTCTAAGTCTGTGGTTCCGAGAGGGGGTAACCAGGCTCACTAATAAAGGTCAAGCCACTTGGCTGCCAGAATGCCCTGCTTCAGCACAGACCAGAAAGGCATTGTGATAAGCGTATCCCCGGTATAGTCAGGGGTTAATGGGAGTCGTCCCCATCCCCCCAGTATACGGCCAGAACCATGGACCCGGTACTTGTTGTTCGGACTGTCTCCAACCAGCCATCATGTGGTGAGAGTGAAATTATGTCTAAGTCCAGCTTTGGTACATTAGAAGCAACTCTGAAACTTAACCTAAGCGTTTTTCGAAGCTACTTTTTGGCTAACTTCTTATAGGAAGGTCTAGGAGCTCTGAAAATGAACGTGCGCGTCTTTCACTCTTCCCGAGGGACTTAGAAGAATTTTGTGATATTTTTTATTAAAATGGTGTATAAGGGTATATATATAAATATATTTTATGCACTGTATATGAGCTGGCGATTTCTAAGTCTGTGGTTCCGAGAGGGGGTAACCAGGCTCACTAATAAAGGTCAAGCCACTTGGGTGCCAGAATGCCCTGCTTCAGCACAGACCAGAAAGGCATTGTGATAAGCGTATCCCCGGTATAGTCAGGGGTTAATTGGAGTCGTCCCCGTCCCCCCAGTATACGGCCAGAACCATGGACCCGGTACTTGTGGTTCGGACTCTCTCCAACCAGCCATCATGTTGTGAGAGTGAAATTATGTCTAAGTCCAGCTTTGGTACATTAGAAGCAACTCTGAAACTTAACCTAAGCGTTTTTCGAAGCTACTTTTTGGCTAACTTCTTATAGGAAGGTCTAGGAGCTCTGAAAATGAACGTGCGCGTCTTTCACTCTTCCCGAGGGACTTAGAAGAATTTTGTGATATTTTTTATTAAAATGGTGTATAAGGGTATATATATAAATATATTTTATGCACTGTATATGAGCTGGCGATTTCTAAGTCTGTGGTTCCGAGAGGGGGTAACCAGGCTCACTAATAAAGGTCAAGCCACTTGGGTGCCAGAATGCCCTGCTTCAGCACAGACCAGAAAGGCATTGTGATAAGCGTATCCCCGGTATAGTCAGGGGTTAATGGGAGTCGTCCCCATCCCCCCAGTATACAGCCAGAACCATGGACCCGGTACTTGTGGTTCGGACTGTCTCCAACCAGCCATAATGTGGTGAGAGTGAAATTATGTCTAAGTCCAGCTTTGGTACATTAGAAGCAACTCTGAAACTTAACCTAAGCGTTTTTCGAAGCTACTTTTTGGCTAACTTCTTATAGGAAGGTCTAGGAGCTCTGAAAATGAACGTGCGCGTCTTTCACTCTTCCCGAGGGACTTAGAAGAATTTTGTGATATTTTTTATTAAAATGGTGTATAAGGGTATATATATATAAATATATTTTATGCACTGTATATGAGCTGGCGATTTCTAAGTCTGTGGTTCCGAGAGGGGGTAACCAGGCTCACTAATAAAGGTCAAGCCACTTGGCTGCCAGAATGCCCTGCTTCAGCACAGACCAGAAAGGCATTGTGATAAGCGTATCCCCGGTATAGTCAGGGGTTAATGGGAGTCGTCCCCGTCCCCCCAGTATACGGCCAGAACCATGGACCCGGTACTTGTGGTTCGGACTCTCTCCAACCAGCCATAATGTTGTGAGAGTGAAATTATGTCTAAGTCCAGCTTTGGTACATTAGAAGCAACTCTGAAACTTAACCTAAGCGTTTTTCGAAGCTACTTTTTGGCTAACTTCTTATAGGAAGGTCTAGGAGCTCTGAAAATGAACGTGCGCGTCTTTCACTCTTCCCGAGGGACTTAGAAGAATTTTGTGATATTTTTTATTAAAATGGTGTATAAGGGTATATATATATATAAATATATTTTATGCACTGTATATGAGCTGGCGATTTCTAAGTCTGTGGTTCCGAGAGGGGGTAACCAGGCTCACTAATAAAGGTCAAGCCACTTGGCTGCCAGAATGCCCTGCTTCAGCACAGACCAGAAAGGCATTGTGATAAGCGTATCCCCGGTATAGTCAGGGGTTAATTGGAGTCGTCCCCGTCCCCCCAGTATACGGCCAGAACCATGGACCCGGTACTTGTGGTTCGGACTCTCTCCAACCAGCCATCATGTTGTGAGAGTGAAATTATGTCTAAGTCCAGCTTTGGTACATTAGAAGCAACTCTGAAACTTAACCTAAGCGTTTTTCGAAGCTACTTTTTGGCTAACTTCTTATAGGAAGGTCTAGGAGCTCTGAAAATGAACGTGCGCGTCTTTCACTCTTCCCGAGGGACTTAGAAGAATTTTGTGATATTTTTTATTAAAATGGTGTATAAGGGTATATATAAAAATATATTTTATGCACTGTATATGAGCTGGCGATTTCTAAGTCTGTGGTTCCGAGAGGGGGTAACCAGGCTCACTAATAAAGGTCAAGCAACTTGGCTGCCAGAATGCCCTGCTTCAGCACAGACCAGAAAGGCATTGTGATAAGCGTATCCCCGGTATAGTCAGGGGTTAATTGGAGTCGTCCCCGTCCCCCCAGTATACGGCCAGAACCATGGACCCGGTACTTGTGGTTCGGACTCTCTCCAACCAGCCATAATGTTGTGAGAGTGAAATTATGTCTAAGTCCAGCTTTGGTACATTAGAAGCAACTCTGAAACTTAACCTAAGCGTTTTTCGAAGCTACTTTTTGGCTAACTTCTTATAGGAAGGTCTAGGAGCTCTGAAAATGAACGTGCGCGTCTTTCACTCTTCCCGAGGGACTTAGAAGAATTTTGTGATATTTTTTATTAAAATGGTGTATAAGGGTATATATATAAATATATTTTATGCACTGTATATGAGCTGGCGATTTCTAAGTCTGTGGTTCCGAGAGGGGGTAACCAGGCTCACTAATAAAGGTCAAGCCACTTGGCTGCCAGAATGCCCTGCTTCAGCACAGACCAGAAAGGCATTGTGATAAGCGTATCCCCGGTATAGTCAGGGGTTAATGGGAGTCGTCCCCATCCCCCCAGTATACGGCCAGAACCATGGACCCGGTACTTGTTGTTCGGACTGTCTCCAACCAGCCATAATGTGGTGAGAGTGAAATTATGTCTAAGTCCAGCTTTGGTACATTAGAAGCAACTCTGAAACTTAACCTAAGCGTTTTTCGAAGCTACTTTTTGGCTAACTTCTTATAGGAAGGTCTAGGAGCTCTGAAAATGAACGTGCGCGTCTTTCACTCTTCCCGAGGGACTTAGAAGAATTTTGTGATATTTTTTATTAAAATGGTGTATAAGGGTATACTGTATATATAAATATATTTTATGCACTGTATATGAGCTGGCGATTTCTAAGTCTGTGGTTCCGAGAGGGGGTAACCAGGCTCACTAATAAAGGTCAAGCCACTTGGGTGCCAGAATGCCCTGCTTCAGCACAGACCAGAAAGGCATTGTGATAAGCGTATCCCCGGTATAGTCAGGGGTTAATGGGAGTCGTCCCCATCCCCCCAGTATACGGCCAGAACCATGGACCCGGTACTTGTGGTTCGGACTCTCTCCAACCAGCCATAATGTTGTGAGAGTGAAATTATGTCTAAGTCCAGCTTTGGTACATTAGAAGCAACTCTGAAACTTAACCTAAGCGTTTTTCGAAGCTACTTTTTGGCTAACTTCTTATAGGAAGGTCTAGGAGCTCTGAAAATGAACGTGCGCGTCTTTCACTCTTCCCGAGGGACTTAGAAGAATTTTGTGATATTTTTTATTAAAATGGTGTATAAGGGTATATATATATATAAATATATTTTATGCACTGTATATGAGCTGGCGATTTCTAAGTCTGTGGTTCCGAGAGGGGGTAACCAGGCTCACTAATAAAGGTCAAGCCACTTGGCTGCCAGAATGCCCTGCTTCAGCACAGACCAGAAAGGCATTGTGATAAGCGTATCCCCGGTATAGTCAGGGGTTAATTGGAGTCGTCCCCGTCCCCCCAGTATACGGCCAGAACCATGGACCCGGTACTTGTGGTTCGGACTCTCTCCAACCAGCCATCATGTTGTGAGAGTGAAATTATGTCTAAGTCCAGCTTTGGTACATTAGAAGCAACTCTGAAACTTAACCTAAGCGTTTTTCGAAGCTACTTTTTGGCTAACTTCTTATAGGAAGGTCTAGGAGCTCTGAAAATGAACGTGCGCGTCTTTCACTCTTCCCGAGGGACTTAGAAGAATTTTGTGATATTTTTTATTAAAATGGTGTATAAGGGTATATATATAAATATATTTTATGCACTGTATATGAGCTGGCGATTTCTAAGTCTGTGGTTCCGAGAGGGGGTAACCAGGCTCACTAATAAAGGTCAAGCCACTTGGCTGCCAGAATGCCCTGCTTCAGCACAGACCAGAAAGGCATTGTGATAAGCGTATCCCCGGTATAGTCAGGGGTTAATGGGAGTCGTCCCCATCCCCCCAGTATACGGCCAGAACCATGGACCCGGTACTTGTGGTTCGGACTCTCTCCAACCAGCCATAATGTTGTGAGAGTGAAATTATGTCTAAGTCCAGCTTTGGTACATTAGAAGCAACTCTGAAACTTAACCTAAGCGTTTTTCGAAGCTACTTTTTGGCTAACTTCTTATAGGAAGGTCTAGGAGCTCTGAAAATGAACGTGCGCGTCTTTCACTCTTCCCGAGGGACTTAGAAGAATTTTGTGATATTTTTTATTAAAATGGTGTATAAGGGTATATATATATATAAATATATTTTATGCACTGTATATGAGCTGGCGATTTCTAAGTCTGTGGTTCCGAGAGGGGGTAACCAGGCTCACTAATAAAGGTCAAGCCACTTGGCTGCCAGAATGCCCTGCTTCAGCACAGACCAGAAAGGCATTGTGATAAGCGTATCCCCGGTATAGTCAGGGGTTAATTGGAGTCGTCCCCGTCCCCCCAGTATACGGCCAGAACCATGGACCCGGTACTTGTGGTTCGGACTCTCTCCAACCAGCCATCATGTTGTGAGAGTGAAATTATGTCTAAGTCCAGCTTTGGTACATTAGAAGCAACTCTGAAACTTAACCTAAGCGTTTTTCGAAGCTACTTTTTGGCTAACTTCTTATAGGAAGGTCTAGGAGCTCTGAAAATGAACGTGCGCGTCTTTCACTCTTCCCGAGGGACTTAGAAGAATTTTGTGATATTTTTTATTAAAATGGTGTATAAGGGTATATATATAAATATATTTTATGCACTGTATATGAGCTGGCGATTTCTAAGTCTGTGGTTCCGAGAGGGGGTAACCAGGCTCACTAATAAAGGTCAAGCCACTTGGCTGCCAGAATGCCCTGCTTCAGCACAGACCAGAAAGGCATTGTGATAAGCGTATCCCCGGTATAGTCAGGGGTTAATGGGAGTCGTCCCCATCCCCCCAGTATACGGCCAGAACCATGGACCCGGTACTTGTTGTTCGGACTGTCTCCAACCAGCCATAATGTGGTGAGAGTGAAATTATGTCTAAGTCCAGCTTTGGTACATTAGAAGCAACTCTGAAACTTAACCTAAGCGTTTTTCGAAGCTACTTTTTGGCTAACTTCTTATAGGAAGGTCTAGGAGCTCTGAAAATGAACGTGCGCGTCTTTCACTCTTCCCGAGGGACTTAGAAGAATTTTGTGATATTTTTTATTAAAATGGTGTATAAGGGTATACTGTATATATAAATATATTTTATGCACTGTATATGAGCTGGCGATTTCTAAGTCTGTGGTTCCGAGAGGGGGTAACCAGGCTCACTAATAAAGGTCAAGCCACTTGGGTGCCAGAATGCCCTGCTTCAGCACAGACCAGAAAGGCATTGTGATAAGCGTATCCCCGGTATAGTCAGGGGTTAATGGGAGTCGTCCCCATCCCCCCAGTATACGGCCAGAACCATGGACCCGGTACTTGTGGTTCGGACTCTCTCCAACCAGCCATAATGTTGTGAGAGTGAAATTATGTCTAAGTCCAGCTTTGGTACATTAGAAGCAACTCTGAAACTTAACCTAAGCGTTTTTCGAAGCTACTTTTTGGCTAACTTCTTATAGGAAGGTCTAGGAGCTCTGAAAATGAACGTGCGCGTCTTTCACTCTTCCCGAGGGACTTAGAAGAATTTTGTGATATTTTTTATTAAAATGGTGTATAAGGGTATATATATATATAAATATATTTTATGCACTGTATATGAGCTGGCGATTTCTAAGTCTGTGGTTCCGAGAGGGGGTAACCAGGCTCACTAATAAAGGTCAAGCCACTTGGCTGCCAGAATGCCCTGCTTCAGCACAGACCAGAAAGGCATTGTGATAAGCGTATCCCCGGTATAGTCAGGGGTTAATTGGAGTCGTCCCCGTCCCCCCAGTATACGGCCAGAACCATGGACCCGGTACTTGTGGTTCGGACTCTCTCCAACCAGCCATCATGTTGTGAGAGTGAAATTATGTCTAAGTCCAGCTTTGGTACATTAGAAGCAACTCTGAAACTTAACCTAAGCGTTTTTCGAAGCTACTTTTTGGCTAACTTCTTATAGGAAGGTCTAGGAGCTCTGAAAATGAACGTGCGCGTCTTTCACTCTTCCCGAGGGACTTAGAAGAATTTTGTGATATTTTTTATTAAAATGGTGTATAAGGGTATATATATAAATATATTTTATGCACTGTATATGAGCTGGCGATTTCTAAGTCTGTGGTTCCGAGAGGGGGTAACCAGGCTCACTAATAAAGGTCAAGCCACTTGGCTGCCAGAATGCCCTGCTTCAGCACAGACCAGAAAGGCATTGTGATAAGCGTATCCCCGGTATAGTCAGGGGTTAATGGGAGTCGTCCCCATCCCCCCAGTATACGGCCAGAACCATGGACCCGGTACTTGTGGTTCGGACTCTCTCCAACCAGCCATAATGTTGTGAGAGTGAAATTATGTCTAAGTCCAGCTTTGGTACATTAGAAGCAACTCTGAAACTTAACCTAAGCGTTTTTCGAAGCTACTTTTTGGCTAACTTCTTATAGGAAGGTCTAGGAGCTCTGAAAATGAACGTGCGCGTCTTTCACTCTTCCCGAGGGACTTAGAAGAATTTTGTGATATTTTTTATTAAAATGGTGTATAAGGGTATATATATATATAAATATATTTTATGCACTGTATATGAGCTGGCGATTTCTAAGTCTGTGGTTCCGAGAGGGGGTAACCAGGCTCACTAATAAAGGTCAAGCCACTTGGCTGCCAGAATGCCCTGCTTCAGCACAGACCAGAAAGGCATTGTGATAAGCGTATCCCCGGTATAGTCAGGGGTTAATTGGAGTCGTCCCCGTCCCCCCAGTATACGGCCAGAACCATGGACCCGGTACTTGTGGTTCGGACTCTCTCCAACCAGCCATCATGTTGTGAGAGTGAAATTATGTCTAAGTCCAGCTTTGGTACATTAGAAGCAACTCTGAAACTTAACCTAAGCGTTTTTCGAAGCTACTTTTTGGCTAACTTCTTATAGGAAGGTCTAGGAGCTCTGAAAATGAACGTGCGCGTCTTTCACTCTTCCCGAGGGACTTAGAAGAATTTTGTGATATTTTTTATTAAAATGGTGTATAAGGGTATATATATAAATATATTTTATGCACTGTATATGAGCTGGCGATTTCTAAGTCTGTGGTTCCGAGAGGGGGTAACCAGGCTCACTAATAAAGGTCAAGCCACTTGGCTGCCAGAATGCCCTGCTTCAGCACAGACCAGAAAGGCATTGTGATAAGCGTATCCCCGGTATAGTCAGGGGTTAATGGGAGTCGTCCCCATCCCCCCAGTATACGGCCAGAACCATGGACCCGGTACTTGTTGTTCGGACTGTCTCCAACCAGCCATAATGTGGTGAGAGTGAAATTATGTCTAAGTCCAGCTTTGGTACATTAGAAGCAACTCTGAAACTTAACCTAAGCGTTTTTCGAAGCTACTTTTTGGCTAACTTCTTATAGGAAGGTCTAGGAGCTCTGAAAATGAACGTGCGCGTCTTTCACTCTTCCCGAGGGACTTAGAAGAATTTTGTGATATTTTTTATTAAAATGGTGTATAAGGGTATACTGTATATATAAATATATTTTATGCACTGTATATGAGCTGGCGATTTCTAAGTCTGTGGTTCCGAGAGGGGGTAACCAGGCTCACTAATAAAGGTCAAGCCACTTGGGTGCCAGAATGCCCTGCTTCAGCACAGACCAGAAAGGCATTGTGATAAGCGTATCCCCGGTATAGTCAGGGGTTAATGGGAGTCGTCCCCGTCCCCCCAGTATACGGCCAGAACCATGGACCCGGTACTTGTGGTTCGGACTCTCTCCAACCAGCCATCATGTTGTGAGAGTGAAATTATGTCTAAGTCCAGCTTTGGTACATTAGAAGCAACTCTGAAACTTAACCTAAGCGTTTTTCGAAGCTACTTTTTGGCTAACTTCTTATAGGAAGGTCTAGGAGCTCTGAAAATGAACGTGCGCGTCTTTCACTCTTCCCGAGGGACTTAGAAGAATTTTGTGATATTTTTTATTAAAATGGTGTATAAGGGTATATATATAAATATATTTTATGCACTGTATATGAGCTGGCGATTTCTAAGTCTGTGGTTCCGAGAGGGGGTAACCAGGCTCACTAATAAAGGTCAAGCAACTTGGCTGCCAGAATGCCCTGCTTCAGCACAGACCAGAAAGGCATTGTGATAAGCGTATCCCCGGTATAGTCAGGGGTTAATTGGAGTCGTCCCCGTCCCCCCAGTATACGGCCAGAACCATGGACCCGGTACTTGTGGTTCGGACTCTCTCCAACCAGCCATAATGTTGTGAGAGTGAAATTATGTCTAAGTCCAGCTTTGGTACATTAGAAGCAACTCTGAAACTTAACCTTAGCGTTTTTCGAAGCTACTTTTTGGCTAACTTCTTATAGGAAGGTCTAGGAGCTCTGAAAATGAACGTGCGCGTCTTTCACTCTTCCCGAGGGACTTAGAAGAATTTTGTGATATTTTTTATTAAAATGGTGTATAAGGGTATATATATAAATATATTTTATGCACTGTATATGAGCTGGCGATTTCTAAGTCTGTGGTTCCGAGAGGGGGTAACCAGGCTCACTAATAAAGGTCAAGCCACTTGGGTGCCAGAATGCCCTGCTTCAGCACAGACCAGAAAGGCATTGTGATAAGCGTATCCCCGGTATAGTCAGGGGTTAATGGGAGTCGTCCCCGTCCCCCCAGTATACGGCCAGAACCATGGACCCGGTACTTGTGGTTCGGACTCTCTCCAACCAGCCATCATGTTGTGAGAGTGAAATTATGTCTACGTCCAGCTTTGGTACATTAGAAGCAACTCTGAAACTTAACCTAAGCGTTTTTCGAAGCTACTTTTTGGCTAACTTCTTATAGGAAGGTCTAGGAGCTCTGAAAATGAACGTGCGCGTCTTTCACTCTTTCCGAGGGACTTAGAAGAATTTTGTGATATTTTTTATTAAAATGGTGTATAAGGGTATATATATAAATATATTTTATGCACTGTATATGAGCTGGCGATTTCTAAGTCTGTGGTTCTGAGAGGGGGTAACCAGGCTCACTAATAAAGGTCAAGCAACTTGGCTGCCAGAATGCCCTGCTTCAGCACAGACCAGAAAGGCATTGTGATAAGCGTATCCCCGGTATAGTCAGGGGTTAATTGGAGTCGTCCCCGTCCCCCCAGTATACGGCCAGAACCATGGACCCGGTACTTGTGGTTCGGACTCTCTCCAACCAGCCATAATGTTGTGAGAGTGAAATTATGTCTAAGTCCAGCTTTGGTACATTAGAAGCAACTCTGAAACTTAACCTAAGCGTTTTTCGAAGCTACTTTTTGGCTAACTTCTTATAGGAAGGTCTAGGAGCTCTGAAAATGAACGTGCGCGTCTTTCACTCTTCCCGAGGGACTTAGAAGAATTTTGTGATATTTTTTATTAAAATGGTGTATAAGGGTATATATATAAATATATTTTATGCACTGTATATGAGCTGGCGATTTCTAAGTCTGTGGTTCCGAGAGGGGGTAACCAGGCTCACTAATAAAGGTCAAGCCACTTGGCTGCCAGAATGCCCTGCTTCAGCACAGACCAGAAAGGCATTGTGATAAGCGTATCCCCGGTATAGTCAGGGGTTAATGGGAGTCGTCCCCATCCCCCCAGTATACGGCCAGAACCATGGACCCGGTACTTGTTGTTCGGACTGTCTCCAACCAGCCATCATGTGGTGAGAGTGAAATTATGTCTAAGTCCAGCTTTGGTACATTAGAAGCAACTCTGAAACTTAACCTAAGCGTTTTTCGAAGCTACTTTTTGGCTAACTTCTTATAGGAAGGTCTAGGAGCTCTGAAAATGAACGTGCGCGTCTTTCACTCTTCCCGAGGGACTTAGAAGAATTTTGTGATATTTTTTATTAAAATGGTGTATAAGGGTATATATATAAATATATTTTATGCACTGTATATGAGCTGGCGATTTCTAAGTCTGTGGTTCCGAGAGGGGGTAACCAGGCTCACTAATAAAGGTCAAGCCACTTGGCTGCCAGAATGCCCTGCTTCAGCACAGACCAGAAAGGCATTGTGATAAGCGTATCCCCGGTATAGTCAGGGGTTAATGGGAGTCGTCCCCATCCCCCCAGTATACGGCCAGAACCATGGACCCGGTACTTGTGGTTCGGACTCTCTCCAACCAGCCATCATGTTGTGAGAGTGAAATTATGTCTACGTCCAGCTTTGGTACATTAGAAGCAACTCTGAAACTTAACCTAAGCGTTTTTCGAAGCTACTTTTTGGCTAACTTCTTATAGGAAGGTCTAGGAGCTCTCAAAATGAACGTGCGCGTCTTTCACTCTTCCCGAGGGACTTTGAAGAATTTTGTGATATTTTTTATTAAAATGGTGTATAAGGGTATATATATAAATATATTTTATGCACTGTATATGAGCTGGCGATTTCTAAGTCTGTGGTTCCGAGAGGGGGTAACCAGGCTCACTAATAAAGGTCAAGCAACTTGGCTGCCAGAATGCCCTGCTTCAGCACAGACCAGAAAGGCATTGTGATAAGCGTATCCCCGGTATAGTCAGGGGTTAATTGGAGTCGTCCCCGTCCCCCCAGTATACGGCCAGAACCATGGACCCGGTACTTGTGGTTCGGACTCTCTCCAACCAGCCATAATGTTGTGAGAGTGAAATTATGTCTAAGTCCAGCTTTGGTACATTAGAAGCAACTCTGAAACTTAACCTAAGCGTTTTTCGAAGCTACTTTTTGGCTAACTTCTTATAGGAAGGTCTAGGAGCTCTGAAAATGAACGTGCGCGTCTTTCACTCTTCCCGAGGGACTTAGAAGAATTTTGTGATATTTTTTATTAAAATGGTGTATAAGGGTATATATATAAATATATTTTATGCACTGTATATGAGCTGGCGATTTCTAAGTCTGTGGTTCCGAGAGGGGGTAACCAGGCTCACTAATAAAGGTCAAGCCACTTGGCTGCCAGAATGCCCTGCTTCAGCACAGACCAGAAAGGCATTGTGATAAGCGTATCCCCGGTATAGTCAGGGGTTAATGGGAGTCGTCCCCATCCCCCCAGTATACGGCCAGAACCATGGACCCGGTACTTGTTGTTCGGACTGTCTCCAACCAGCCATCATGTGGTGAGAGTGAAATTATGTCTAAGTCCAGCTTTGGTACATTAGAAGCAACTCTGAAACTTAACCTAAGCGTTTTTCGAAGCTACTTTTTGGCTAACTTCTTATAGGAAGGTCTAGGAGCTCTGAAAATGAACGTGCGCGTCTTTCACTCTTCCCGAGGGACTTAGAAGAATTTTGTGATATTTTTTATTAAAATGGTGTATAAGGGTATATATATAAATATATTTTATGCACTGTATATGAGCTGGCGATTTCTAAGTCTGTGGTTCCGAGAGGGGGTAACCAGGCTCACTAATAAAGGTCAAGCCACTTGGGTGCCAGAATGCCCTGCTTCAGCACAGACCAGAAAGGCATTGTGATAAGCGTATCCCCGGTATAGTCAGGGGTTAATTGGAGTCGTCCCCGTCCCCCCAGTATACGGCCAGAACCATGGACCCGGTACTTGTGGTTCGGACTCTCTCCAACCAGCCATAATGTTGTGAGAGTGAAATTATGTCTAAGTCCAGCTTTGGTACATTAGAAGCAACTCTGAAACTTAACCTAAGCGTTTTTCGAAGCTACTTTTTGGCTAACTTCTTATAGGAAGGTCTAGGAGCTCTGAAAATGAACGTGCGCGTCTTTCACTCTTCCCGAGGGACTTAGAAGAATTTTGTGATATTTTTTATTAAAATGGTGTATAAGGGTATACTGTATATATAAATATATTTTATGCACTGTATATGAGCTGGCGATTTCTAAGTCTGTGGTTCCGAGAGGGGGTAACCAGGCTCACTAATAAAGGTCAAGCCACTTGGGTGCCAGAATGCCCTGCTTCAGCACAGACCAGAAAGGCATTGTGATAAGCGTATCCCCGGTATAGTCAGGGGTTAATGGGAGTCGTCCCCGTCCCCCCAGTATACGGCCAGAACCATGGACCCGGTACTTGTGGTTCGGACTCTCTCCAACCAGCCATAATGTTGTGAGAGTGAAATTATGTCTAAGTCCAGCTTTGGTACATTAGAAGCAACTCTGAAACTTAACCTAAGCGTTTTTCGAAGCTACTTTTTGGCTAACTTCTTATAGGAAGGTCTAGGAGCTCTGAAAATGAACGTGCGCGTCTTTCACTCTTCCCGAGGGACTTAGAAGAATTTTGTGATATTTTTTATTAAAATGGTGTATAAGGGTATACTGTATATATAAATATATTTTATGCACTGTATATGAGCTGGCGATTTCTAAGTCTGTGGTTCCGAGAGGGGGTAACCAGGCTCACTAATAAAGGTCAAGCCACTTGGGTGCCAGAATGCCCTGCTTCAGCACAGACCAGAAAGGCATTGTGATAAGCGTATCCCCGGTATAGTCAGGGGTTAATGGGAGTCGTCCCCGTCCCCCCAGTATACGGCCAGAACCATGGACCCGGTACTTGTGGTTCGGACTCTCTCCAACCAGCCATAATGTTGTGAGAGTGAAATTATGTCTAAGTCCAGCTTTGGTACATTAGAAGCAACTCTGAAACTTAACCTAAGCGTTTTTCGAAGCTACTTTTTGGCTAACTTCTTATAGGAAGGTCTAGGAGCTCTGAAAATGAACGTGCGCGTCTTTCACTCTTCCCGAGGGACTTAGAAGAATTTTGTGATATTTTTTATTAAAATGGTGTATAAGGGTATATATATAAATATATTTTATGCACTGTATATGAGCTGGCGATTTCTAAGTCTGTGGTTCCGAGAGGGGGTAACCAGGCTCACTAATAAAGGTCAAGCCACTTGGCTGCCAGAATGCCCTGCTTCAGCACAGACCAGAAAGGCATTGTGATAAGCGTATCCCCGGTATAGTCAGGGGTTAATGGGAGTCGTCCCCATCCCCCCAGTATACGGCCAGAACCATGGACCCGGTACTTGTTGTTCGGACTGTCTCCAACCAGCCATCATGTGGTGAGAGTGAAATTATGTCTAAGTCCAGCTTTGGTACATTAGAAGCAACTCTGAAACTTAACCTAAGCGTTTTTCGAAGCTACTTTTTGGCTAACTTCTTATAGGAAGGTCTAGGAGCTCTGAAAATGAACGTGCGCGTCTTTCACTCTTCCCGAGGGACTTAGAAGAATTTTGTGATATTTTTTATTAAAATGGTGTATAAGGGTATATATATAAATATATTTTATGCACTGTATATGAGCTGGCGATTTCTAAGTCTGTGGTTCCGAGAGGGGGTAACCAGGCTCACTAATAAAGGTCAAGCCACTTGGGTGCCAGAATGCCCTGCTTCAGCACAGACCAGAAAGGCATTGTGATAAGCGTATCCCCGGTATAGTCAGGGGTTAATTGGAGTCGTCCCCGTCCCCCCAGTATACGGCCAGAACCATGGACCCGGTACTTGTGGTTCGGACTCTCTCCAACCAGCCATCATGTTGTGAGAGTGAAATTATGTCTAAGTCCAGCTTTGGTACATTAGAAGCAACTCTGAAACTTAACCTAAGCGTTTTTCGAAGCTACTTTTTGGCTAACTTCTTATAGGAAGGTCTAGGAGCTCTGAAAATGAACGTGCGCGTCTTTCACTCTTCCCGAGGGACTTAGAAGAATTTTGTGATATTTTTTATTAAAATGGTGTATAAGGGTATATATATAAATATATTTTATGCACTGTATATGAGCTGGCGATTTCTAAGTCTGTGGTTCCGAGAGGGGGTAACCAGGCTCACTAATAAAGGTCAAGCCACTTGGGTGCCAGAATGCCCTGCTTCAGCACAGACCAGAAAGGCATTGTGATAAGCGTATCCCCGGTATAGTCAGGGGTTAATGGGAGTCGTCCCCATCCCCCCAGTATACAGCCAGAACCATGGACCCGGTACTTGTGGTTCGGACTGTCTCCAACCAGCCATAATGTGGTGAGAGTGAAATTATGTCTAAGTCCAGCTTTGGTACATTAGAAGCAACTCTGAAACTTAACCTAAGCGTTTTTCGAAGCTACTTTTTGGCTAACTTCTTATAGGAAGGTCTAGGAGCTCTGAAAATGAACGTGCGCGTCTTTCACTCTTCCCGAGGGACTTAGAAGAATTTTGTGATATTTTTTATTAAAATGGTGTATAAGGGTATATATATATAAATATATTTTATGCACTGTATATGAGCTGGCGATTTCTAAGTCTGTGGTTCCGAGAGGGGGTAACCAGGCTCACTAATAAAGGTCAAGCCACTTGGCTGCCAGAATGCCCTGCTTCAGCACAGACCAGAAAGGCATTGTGATAAGCGTATCCCCGGTATAGTCAGGGGTTAATGGGAGTCGTCCCCGTCCCCCCAGTATACGGCCAGAACCATGGACCCGGTACTTGTGGTTCGGACTCTCTCCAACCAGCCATAATGTTGTGAGAGTGAAATTATGTCTAAGTCCAGCTTTGGTACATTAGAAGCAACTCTGAAACTTAACCTAAGCGTTTTTCGAAGCTACTTTTTGGCTAACTTCTTATAGGAAGGTCTAGGAGCTCTGAAAATGAACGTGCGCGTCTTTCACTCTTCCCGAGGGACTTAGAAGAATTTTGTGATATTTTTTATTAAAATGGTGTATAAGGGTATATATATATATAAATATATTTTATGCACTGTATATGAGCTGGCGATTTCTAAGTCTGTGGTTCCGAGAGGGGGTAACCAGGCTCACTAATAAAGGTCAAGCCACTTGGCTGCCAGAATGCCCTGCTTCAGCACAGACCAGAAAGGCATTGTGATAAGCGTATCCCCGGTATAGTCAGGGGTTAATTGGAGTCGTCCCCGTCCCCCCAGTATACGGCCAGAACCATGGACCCGGTACTTGTGGTTCGGACTCTCTCCAACCAGCCATCATGTTGTGAGAGTGAAATTATGTCTAAGTCCAGCTTTGGTACATTAGAAGCAACTCTGAAACTTAACCTAAGCGTTTTTCGAAGCTACTTTTTGGCTAACTTCTTATAGGAAGGTCTAGGAGCTCTGAAAATGAACGTGCGCGTCTTTCACTCTTCCCGAGGGACTTAGAAGAATTTTGTGATATTTTTTATTAAAATGGTGTATAAGGGTATATATATATAAATATATTTTATGCACTGTATATGAGCTGGCGATTTCTAAGTCTGTGGTTCCGAGAGGGGGTAACCAGGCTCACTAATAAAGGTCAAGCCACTTGGCTGCCAGAATGCCCTGCTTCAGCACAGACCAGAAAGGCATTGTGATAAGCGTATCCCCGGTATAGTCAGGGGTTAATGGGAGTCGTCCCCGTCCCCCCAGTATACGGCCAGAACCATGGACCCGGTACTTGTGGTTCGGACTCTCTCCAACCAGCCATAATGTTGTGAGAGTGAAATTATGTCTAAGTCCAGCTTTGGTACATTAGAAGCAACTCTGAAACTTAACCTAAGCGTTTTTCGAAGCTACTTTTTGGCTAACTTCTTATAGGAAGGTCTAGGAGCTCTGAAAATGAACGTGCGCGTCTTTCACTCTTCCCGAGGGACTTAGAAGAATTTTGTGATATTTTTTATTAAAATGGTGTATAAGGGTATATATATATAAATATATTTTATGCACTGTATATGAGCTGGCGATTTCTAAGTCTGTGGTTCCGAGAGGGGGTAACCAGGCTCACTAATAAAGGTCAAGCCACTTGGGTGCCAGAATGCCCTGCTTCAGCACAGACCAGAAAGGCATTGTGATAAGCGTATCCCCGGTATAGTCAGGGGTTAATGGGAGTCGTCCCCATCCCCCCAGTATACAGCCAGAACCATGGACCCGGTACTTGTGGTTCGGACTGTCTCCAACCAGCCATAATGTGGTGAGAGTGAAATTATGTCTAAGTCCAGCTTTGGTACATTAGAAGCAACTCTGAAACTTAACCTAAGCGTTTTTCGAAGCTACTTTTTGGCTAACTTCTTATAGGAAGGTCTAGGAGCTCTGAAAATGAACGTGCGCGTCTTTCACTCTTCCCGAGGGACTTAGAAGAATTTTGTGATATTTTTTATTAAAATGGTGTATAAGGGTATATATATATAAATATATTTTATGCACTGTATATGAGCTGGCGATTTCTAAGTCTGTGGTTCCGAGAGGGGGTAACCAGGCTCACTAATAAAGGTCAAGCCACTTGGCTGCCAGAATGCCCTGCTTCAGCACAGACCAGAAAGGCATTGTGATAAGCGTATCCCCGGTATAGTCAGGGGTTAATGGGAGTCGTCCCCGTCCCCCCAGTATACGGCCAGAACCATGGACCCGGTACTTGTGGTTCGGACTCTCTCCAACCAGCCATAATGTTGTGAGAGTGAAATTATGTCTAAGTCCAGCTTTGGTACATTAGAAGCAACTCTGAAACTTAACCTAAGCGTTTTTCGAAGCTACTTTTTGGCTAACTTCTTATAGGAAGGTCTAGGAGCTCTGAAAATGAACGTGCGCGTCTTTCACTCTTCCCGAGGGACTTAGAAGAATTTTGTGATATTTTTTATTAAAATGGTGTATAAGGGTATATATATATAAATATATTTTATGCACTGTATATGAGCTGGCGATTTCTAAGTCTGTGGTTCCGAGAGGGGGTAACCAGGCTCACTAATAAAGGTCAAGCCACTTGGCTGCCAGAATGCCCTGCTTCAGCACAGACCAGAAAGGCATTGTGATAAGCGTATCCCCGGTATAGTCAGGGGTTAATTGGAGTCGTCCCCGTCCCCCCAGTATACGGCCAGAACCATGGACCCGGTACTTGTGGTTCGGACTCTCTCCAACCAGCCATAATGTTGTGAGAGTGAAATTATGTCTAAGTCCAGCTTTGGTACATTAGAAGCAACTCTGAAACTTAACCTAAGCGTTTTTCGAAGCTACTTTTTGGCTAACTTCTTATAGGAAGGTCTAGGAGCTCTGAAAATGAACGTGCGCGTCTTTCACTCTTCCCGAGGGACTTAGAAGAATTTTGTGATATTTTTTATTAAAATGGTGTATAAGGGTATATATATATAAATATATTTTATGCACTGTATATGAGCTGGCGATTTCTAAGTCTGTGGTTCCGAGAGGGGGTAACCAGGCTCACTAATAAAGGTCAAGCCACTTGGCTGCCAGAATGCCCTGCTTCAGCACAGACCAGAAAGGCATTGTGATAAGCGTATCCCCGGTATAGTCAGGGGTTAATGGGAGTCGTCCCCGTCCCCCCAGTATACGGCCAGAACCATGGACCCGGTACTTGTGGTTCGGACTCTCTCCAACCAGCCATAATGTTGTGAGAGTGAAATTATGTCTAAGTCCAGCTTTGGTACATTAGAAGCAACTCTGAAACTTAACCTAAGCGTTTTTCGAAGCTACTTTTTGGCTAACTTCTTATAGGAAGGTCTAGGAGCTCTGAAAATGAACGTGCGCGTCTTTCACTCTTCCCGAGGGACTTAGAAGAATTTTGTGATATTTTTTATTAAAATGGTGTATAAGGGTATATATATAAATATATTTTATGCACTGTATATGAGCTGGCGATTTCTAAGTCTGTGGTTCCGAGAGGGGGTAACCAGGCTCACTAATAAAGGTCAAGCCACTTGGCTGCCAGAATGCCCTGCTTCAGCACAGACCAGAAAGGCATTGTGATAAGCGTATCCCCGGTATAGTCAGGGGTTAATGGGAGTCGTCCCCGTCCCCCCAGTATACGGCCAGAACCATGGACCCGGTACTTGTGGTTCGGACTGTCTCCAACCAGCCATAATGTTGTGAGAGTGAAATTATGTCTAAGTCCAGCTTTGGTACATTAGAAGCAACTCTGAAACTTAACCTAAGCGTTTTTCGAAGCTACTTTTTGGCTAACTTCTTATAGGAAGGTCTAGGAGCTCTGAAAATGAACGTGCGCGTCTTTCACTCTTCCCGAGGGACTTAGAAGAATTTTGTGATATTTTTTATTAAAATGGTGTATAAGGGTATATATATAAATATATTTTATGCACTGTATATGAGCTGGCGATTTCTAAGTCTGTGGTTCCGAGAGGGGGTAACCAGGCTCACTAATAAAGGTCAAGCCACTTGGCTGCCAGAATGCCCTGCTTCAGCACAGACCAGAAAGGCATTGTGATAAGCGTATCCCCGGTATAGTCAGGGGTTAATGGGAGTCGTCCCCGTCCCCCCAGTATACGGCCAGAACCATGGACCCGGTACTTGTGGTTCGGACTCTCTCCAACCAGCCATAATGTTGTGAGAGTGAAATTATGTCTAAGTCCAGCTTTGGTACATTAGAAGCAACTCTGAAACTTAACCTAAGCGTTTTTCGAAGCTACTTTTTGGCTAACTTCTTATAGGAAGGTCTAGGAGCTCTGAAAATGAACGTGCGCGTCTTTCACTCTTCCCGAGGGACTTAGAAGAATTTTGTGATATTTTTTATTAAAATGGTGTATAAGGGTATATATATATAAATATATTTTATGCACTGTATATGAGCTGGCGATTTCTAAGTCTGTGGTTCCGAGAGGGGGTAACCAGGCTCACTAATAAAGGTCAAGCCACTTGGCTGCCAGAATGCCCTGCTTCAGCACAGACCAGAAAGGCATTGTGATAAGCGTATCCCCGGTATAGTCAGGGGTTAATTGGAGTCGTCCCCGTCCCCCCAGTATACGGCCAGAACCATGGACCCGGTACTTGTGGTTCAGACTGTCTCCAACCAGCCATAATGTTGTGAGAGTGAAATTATGTCTAAGTCCAGCTTTGGTACATTAGAAGCAACTCTGAAACTTAACCTAAGCGTTTTTCGAAGCTACTTTTTGGCTAACTTCTTATAGGAAGGTCTAGGAGCTCTGAAAATGAACGTGCGCGTCTTTCACTCTTCCCGAGGGACTTAGAAGAATTTTGTGATATTTTTTATTAAAATGGTGTATAAGGGTATATATATAAATATATTTTATGCACTGTATATGAGCTGGCGATTTCTAAGTCTGTGGTTCCGAGAGGGGGTAACCAGGCTCACTAATAAAGGTCAAGCCACTTGGCTGCCAGAATGCCCTGCTTCAGCACAGACCAGAAAGGCATTGTGATAAGCGTATCCCCGGTATAGTCAGGGGTTAATGGGAGTCGTCCCCATCCCCCCAGTATACGGCCAGAACCATGGACCCGGTACTTGTGGTTCGGACTGTCTCCAACCAGCCATAATGTTGTGAGAGTGAAATTATGTCTAAGTCCAGCTTTGGTACATTAGAAGCAACTCTGAAACTTAACCTAAGCGTTTTTCGAAGCTACTTTTTGGCTAACTTCTTATAGGAAGGTTTAGGAGCTCTGAAAATGAACGTGCGCGTCTTTCACTCTTCCCGAGGGACTTAGAAGAATTTTGTGATATTTTTTATTAAAATGGTGTATAAGGGTATATATATAAATATATTTTATGCACTGTATATGAGCTGGCGATTTCTAAGTCTGTGGTTCCGAGAGGGGGTAACCAGGCTAACTAATATAGGTCAAGCCACTTGGCTGCCAGAATGCCCTGCTTCAGCACAGACCAGAAAGGCATTGTGATAAGCGTATCCCCGGTATAGTCAGGGGTTAATGGGAGTCGTCCCCGCCCCCCCAGTATACGGCCAGAACCATGGACCCGGTACTTGTGGTTCGGACTGTCTCCAACCAGCCATAATGTTGTGAGAGTGAAATTATGTCTAAGTCCAGCTTTGGTACATTAGAAGCAACTCTGAAACTTAACCTAAGCGTTTTTCGAAGCTGCTTTTTGGCTAACTTCTTATAGGAAGGTCTAGGAGCTCTGAAAATGAACGTGCGCGTCTTTCACTCTTCCAGAGGGACTTAGAAGAATTTTGTGATATTTTTTATTAAAATGGTGTATAAGGGTATATATATAAATATATTTTATGCACTGTATATGAGCTGGCGATTTCTAAGTCTGTGGTTCCGAGAGGGGGTAACCAGGCTCACTAATAAAGGTCAAGCCACTTGGCTGCCAGAATGCCCTGCTTCAGCACAGACCAGAAAGGCATTGTGATAAGCGTATCCCCGGTATAGTCAGGGGTTAATGGGAGTCGTCCCCGTCCCCCCAGTATACGGCCAGAACCATGGACCCGGTACTTGTGGTTCGGACTGTCTCCAACCAGCCATAATGTTGTGAGAGTGAAATTATGTCTAAGTCCAGCTTTGGTACATTAGAAGCAACTCTGAAACTTAACCTAAGCGTTTTTCGAAGCTACTTTTTGGCTAACTTCTTATAGGAAGGTCTAGGAGCTCTGAAAATGAACGTGCGCGTCTTTCACTCTTCCCGAGGGACTTAGAAGAATTTTGTGATATTTTTTATTAAAATGGTGTATAAGGGTATATATATAAATATATTTTATGCACTGTATATGAGCTGGCGATTTCTAAGTCTGTAGTTCCGAGAGGGGGTAACCAGGCTCACTAATAAAGGTCAAGCCACTTGGCTGCCAGAATGCCCTGCTTCAGCACAGACCAGAAAGGCATTGTGATAAGCGTATCCCCGGTATAGTCAGGGGTTAATGGGAGTCGTCCCCATCCCCCCAGTATACGGCCAGAACCATGGACCCGGTACTTGTGGTTCGGACTGTCTCCAACCAGCCATAATGTTGTGAGAGTGAAATTATGTCTAAGTCCAGCTTTGGTACATTAGAAGCAACTCTGAAACTTAACCTAAGCGTTTTTCGAAGCTACTTTTTGGCTAACTTCTTATAGGAAGGTTTAGGAGCTCTGAAAATGAACGTGCGCGTCTTTCACTCTTCCCGAGGGACTTAGAAGAATTTTGTGATATTTTTTATTAAAATGGTGTATAAGGGTATATATATAAATATATTTTATGCACTGTATATGAGCTGGCGATTTCTAAGTCTGTGGTTCCGAGAGGGGGTAACCAGGCTCACTAATAAAGGTCAAGCCACTTGGCTGCCAGAATGCCCTGCTTCAGCACAGACCAGAAAGGCATTGTGATAAGCGTATCCCCGGTATAGTCAGGGGTTAATGGGAGTCGTCCCCGTCCCCCCAGTATACGGCCAGAACCATGGACCCGGTACTTGTGGTTCGGACTGTCTCCAACCAGCCATAATGTTGTGAGAGTGAAATTATGTCTAAGTCCAGCTTTGGTACATTAGAAGCAACTCTGAAACTTAACCTAAGCGTTTTTCGAAGCTACTTTTTGGCTAACTTCTTATAGGAAGGTCTAGGAGCTCTGAAAATGAACATGCGCGTCTTTCACTCTTCCAGAGGGACTTAGAAGAATTTTGTGATATTTTTTATTAAAATGGTGTATAAGGTTATATATATAAATATATTTTATGCACTGTATATGAGCTGGCGATTTCTAAGTCTGTGGTTCCGAGAGGGGGTAACCAGGCTCACTAATAAAGGTCAAGCCACTTGGCTGCCAGAATGCCCTGCTTCAGCACAGACCAGAAAGGCATTGTGATAAGCGTATCCCCGGTATAGTCAGGGGTTAATGGGAGTAGTCCCCGTCCCCCCAGTATACGGCCAGAACCATGGACCCGGTACTTGTGGTTCGGACTCTCTCCAACCAGCCATAATGTTGTGAGAGTGAAATTATGTCTAAGTCCAGCTTTGGTACATTAGAAGCAACTCTGAAACTTAACCTAAGCGTTTTTCGAAGCTACTTTTTGGCTAACTTCTTATAGGAAGGTCTAGGAGCTCTGAAAATGAACGTGCGCGTCTTTCACTCTTCCCGAGGGACTTAGAAGAATTTTGTGATATTTTTTATTAAAATGGTGTATAAGGGTATATATATAAATATATTTTATGCACTGTATATGAGCTGGCGATTTCTAAGTCTGTGGTTCCGAGAGGGGGTAACCAGGCTCACTAATAAAGGTCAAGCCACTTGGCTGCCAGAATGCCCTGCTTCAGCACAGACCAGAAAGGCATTGTGATAAGCGTATCCCCGGTATAGTCAGGGGTTAATGGGAGTCGTCCCCGTCCCCCCAGTATACGGCCAGAACCATGGACCCGGTACTTGTGGTTCGGACTGTCTCCAACCAGCCATAATGTTGTGAGAGTGAAATTATGTCTAAGTCCAGCTTTGGTACATTAGAAGCAACTCTGAAACTTAACCTAAGCGTTTTTCGAAGCTGCTTTTTGGCTAACTTCTTAAAGGAAGGTCTAGGAGCTCTGAAAATGAACGTGCGCGTCTTTCACTCTTCCAGAGGGACTTAGAAGAATTTTGTGATATTTTTTATTAAAATGGTGTATAAGGGTATATATATAAATATATTTTATGCACTGTATATGAGCTGGCGATTTCTAAGTCTGTGGTTCCGAGAGGGGGTAACCAGGCTCACTAATAAAGGTCAAGCCACTTGGCTGCCAGAATGCCCTGCTTCAGCACAGACCAGAAAGGCATTGTGATAAGCGTATCCCCGGTATAGTTAGGGGTTAATGGGAGTCGTCCCCGTCCCCCCAGTATACGGCCAGAACCATGGACCCGGTACTTGTGGTTCGGACTGTCTCCAACCAGCCATAATGTTGTGAGAGTGAAATTATGTCTAAGTCCAGCTTTGGTACATTAGAAGCAACTCTGAAACTTAACCTAAGCGTTTTTCGAAGCTACTTTTTGGCTAACTTCTTATAGGAAGGTCTAGGAGCTCTGAAAATGAACGTGCGCGTCTTTCACTCTTCCCGAGGGACTTAGAAGAATTTTGTGATATTTTTTATTAAAATGGTGTATAAGGGTATATATATAAATATATTTTATGCACTGTATATGAGCTGGCGATTTCTAAGTCTGTGGTTCCGAGAGGGGGTAACCAGGATAACTAATAAAGGTCAAGCCACTTGGCTGCCAGAATGCCCTGCTTCAGCACAGACCAGAAAGGCATTGTGATAAGCGTATCCCCGGTATAGTCATGGGTTAATGGGAGTCGTCCCCGCCCCCCCAGTATACGGCCAGAACCATGGACCCGGTACTTGTGGTTCGGACTGTCTCCAACCAGCCATAATGTTGTGAGAGTGAAATTATGTCTAAGTCCAGCTTTGGTACATTAGAAGCAACTCTGAAACTTAACCTAAGCGTTTTTCGAAGCTACTTTTTGGCTAACTTCTTATAGGAAGGTCTAAGAGCTCTGAAAATGAACGTGCGCGTCTTTCACTCTTCCAGAGGGACTTAGAAGAATTTTGTGATATTTTTTATTAAAATGGTGTATAAGGTTATATATATAAATATATTTTATGCACTGTATATGAGCTGGCGATTTCTAAGTCTGTGGTTCCGAGAGGGGGTAACCAGGCTCACTAATAAAGGTCAAGCCACTTGGCTGCCAGAATGCCCTGCCTCAGCACAGACCAGAAAGGCATTGTGATAAGCGTATCCCCGGTATAGTCAGGGGTTAATGGGAGTCGTCCCCGTCCCCCCAGTATACGGCCAGAACCATGGACCCGGTACTTGTGGTTCGGACTGTCTCCAACCAGCCATAATGTTGTGAGAGTGAAATTATGTCTAAGTCCAGCTTTGGTACATTAGAAGCAACTCTGAAACTTAACCTAAGCGTTTTTCGAAGCTACTTTTTGGCTAACTTCTTATAGGAAGGTCTAGGAGCTCTGAAAATGAACGTGCGCGTCTTTCACTCTTCCCGAGGGACTTAGAAGAATTTTGTGATATTTTTTATTAAAATGGTGTATAAGGGTATATATATAAATATATTTTATGCACTGTATATGAGCTGGCGATTTCTAAGTCTGTGGTTCCGAGAGGGGGTAACCAGGCTCACTAATAAAGGTCAAGCCACTTGGCTGCCAGAATGCCCTGCTTCAGCACAGACCAGAAAGGCATTGTGATAAGCGTATCCCCGGTATAGTCAGGGGTTAATGGGAGTCGTCCCCGTCCCCCCAGTATACGGCCAGAACCATGGACCCGGTACTTGTGGTTCGGACTGTCTCCAACCAGCCATAATGTTGTGAGAGTGAAATTATGTCTAAGTCCAGCTTTGGTACATTAGAAGCAACTCTGAAACTTAACCTAAGCGTTTTTCGAAGCTACTTTTTGGCTAACTTCTTATAGGAAGGTCTAGGAGCTCTGAAAATGAACATGCGCGTCTTTCACTCTTCCAGAGGGACTTAGAAGAATTTTGTGATATTTTTTATTAAAATGGTGTATAAGGTTATATATATAAATATATTTTATGCACTGTATATGAGCTGGCGATTTCTAAGTCTGTGGTTCCGAGAGGGGGTAACCAGGCTCACTAATAAAGGTCAAGCCACTTGGCTGCCAGAATGCCCTGCTTCAGCACAGACCAGAAAGGCATTGTGATAAGCGTATCCCCGGTATAGTCAGGGGTTAATGGGAGTAGTCCCCGTCCCCCCAGTATACGGCCAGAACCATGGACCCGGTACTTGTGGTTCGGACTCTCTCCAACCAGCCATAATGTTGTGAGAGTGAAATTATGTCTAAGTCCAGCTTTGGTACATTAGAAGCAACTCTGAAACTTAACCTAAGCGTTTTTCGAAGCTACTTTTTGGCTAACTTCTTATAGGAAGGTCTAGGAGCTCTGAAAATGAACGTGCGCGTCTTTCACTCTTCCCGAGGGACTTAGAAGAATTTTGTGATATTTTTTATTAAAATGGTGTTTAAGGGTATATATATAAATATATTTTATGCACTGTATATGAGCTGGCGATTTCTAAGTCTGTGGTTCCGAGAGGGGGTAACCAGGCTCACTAATAAAGGTCAAGCCACTTGGCTGCCAGAATGCCCTGCTTCAGCACAGACCAGAAAGGCATTGTGATAAGCGTATCCCCGGTATAGTCAGGGGTTAATGGGAGTCGTCCCCGTCCCCCCAGTATACGGCCAGAACCATGGACCCGGTACTTGTGGTTCGGACTGTCTCCAACCAGCCATAATGTTGTGAGAGTGAAATTATGTCTAAGTCCAGCTTTGGTACATTAGAAGCAACTCTGAAACTTAACCTAAGCGTTTTTCGAAGCTGCTTTTTGGCTAACTTCTTAAAGGAAGGTCTAGGAGCTCTGAAAATGAACGTGCGCGTCTTTTACTCTTCCAGAGGGACTTAGAAGAATTTTGTGATATTTTTTATTAAAATGGTGTATAAGGGTATATATATAAATATATTTTATGCACTGTATATGAGCTGGCGATTTCTAAGTCTGTGGTTCCGAGAGGGGGTAACCAGGCTCACTAATAAAGGTCAAGCCACTTGGCTGCCAGAATGCCCTGCTTCAGCACAGACCAGAAAGGCATTGTGATAAGCGTATCCCCGGTATAGTTAGGGGTTAATGGGAGTCGTCCCCGTCCCCCCAGTATACGGCCAGAACCATGGACCCGGTACTTGTGGTTCGGACTGTCTCCAACCAGCCATAATGTTGTGAGAGTGAAATTATGTCTAAGTCCAGCTTTGGTACATTAGAAGCAACTCTGAAACTTAACCTAAGCGTTTTTCGAAGCTACTTTTTGGCTAACTTCTTATAGGAAGGTCTAGGAGCTCTGAAAATGAACGTGCGCGTCTTTCACTCTTCCCGAGGGACTTAGAAGAATTTTGTGATATTTTTTATTAAAATGGTGTATAAGGGTATATATATAAATATATTTTATGCACTGTATATGAGCTGGCGATTTCTAAGTCTGTGGTTCCGAGAGGGGGTAACCAGGATAACTAATAAAGGTCAAGCCACTTGGCTGCCAGAATGCCCTGCTTCAGCACAGACCAGAAAGGCATTGTGATAAGCGTATCCCCGGTATAGTCATGGGTTAATGGGAGTCGTCCCCGCCCCCCCAGTATACGGCCAGAACCATGGACCCGGTACTTGTGGTTCGGACTGTCTCCAACCAGCCATAATGTTGTGAGAGTGAAATTATGTCTAAGTCCAGCTTTGGTACATTAGAAGCAACTCTGAAACTTAACCTAAGCGTTTTTCGAAGCTACTTTTTGGCTAACTTCTTATAGGAAGGTCTAAGAGCTCTGAAAATGAACGTGCGTGTCTTTCACTCTTCCAGAGGGACTTAGAAGAATTTTGTGATATTTTTTATTAAAATGGTGTATAAGGTTATATATATAAATATATTTTATGCACTGTATATGAGCTGGCGATTTCTAAGTCTGTGGTTCCGAGAGGGGGTAACCAGGCTCACTAATAAAGGTCAAGCCACTTGGCTGCCAGAATGCCCTGCTTCAGCACAGACCAGAAAGGCATTGTGATAAGCGTATCCCCGGTATAGTCAGGGGTTAATTGGAGTCGTCCCCGTCCCCCCAGTATACGGCCAGAACCATGGACCCGGTACTTGTGGTTCAGACTGTCTCCAACCAGCCATAATGTTGTGAGAGTGAAATTATGTCTAAGTCCAGCTTTGGTACATTAGAAGCAACTCTGAAACTTAACCTAAGCGTTTTTCGAAGCTACTTTTTGGCTAACTTCTTATAGGAAGGTCTAGGAGCTTTCAAAATGAACGTGCGCGTCTTTCACTCTTCCCAAGGGACTTAGAAGAATTTTGTGATATTTTTTATTAAAATGGTGTATAAGGGTATATATATAAATATATTTTATGCACTGTATATGAGCTGGCGATTTCTAAGTCTGTGGTTCCGAGAGGGGGTAACCAGGCTCACTAATAAAGGTCAAGCCACTTGGCTGCCAGAATGCCCTGCTTCAGCACAGACCAGAAAGGCATTGTGATAAGAGTATCCCCGGTATAGTCAGGGGTTAATGGGAGTCGTCCCCGTCCCCCCAGTATACGGCCAGAACCATGGACCCGGTACTTGTGGTTCGGACTGTCTCCAACCAGCCATAATGTTGTGAGAGTGAAATTATGTCTAAGTCCAGCTTTGGTACATTAGAAGCAACTCTGAAACTTAACCTAAGCGTTTTTCGAAGCTACTTTTTGGCTAACTTCTTATAGGAAGGTCTAGGAGCTCTGAAAATGAACGTGCGCGTCTTTCACTCTTCCCGAGCGGACTTAGAAGAATTTTGTGATATTTTTTATTAAAATGGTGTATAAGGGTATATATATAAATATATTTTATGCACTGTATATGAGCTGGCGATTTCTAAGTCTGTGGTTCCGAGAGGGGGTAACCAGGCTCACTAATAAAGGTCAAGCCACTTGGCTGCCAGAATGCCCTGCTTCAGCACAGACCAGAAAGGCATTGTGATAAGCGTATCCCCGGTATAGTCAGGGGTTAATGGGAGTCGTCCCCATCCCCCCAGTATACGGCCAGAACCATGGACCCGGTACTTGTGGTTCGGACTGTCTCCAACCAGCCATAATGTTGTGAGAGTGAAATTATGTCTAAGTCCAGCTTTGGTACATTAGAAGCAACTCTGAAACTTAACCTAAGCGTTTTTCGAAGCTACTTTTTGGCTAACTTCTTATAGGAAGGTTTAGGAGCTCTGAAAATGAACGTGCGCGTCTTTCACTCTTCCCGAGGGACTTAGAAGAATTTTGTGATATTTTTTATTAAAATGGTGTATAAGGGTATATATATAAATATATTTTATGCACTGTATATGAGCTGGCGATTTCTAAGTCTGTGGTTCCGAGAGGGGGTAACCAGGCTAACTAATAAAGGTCAAGCCACTTGGCTGCCAGAATGCCCTGCTTCAGCACAGACCAGAAAGGCATTGTGATAAGCGTATCCCCGGTATAGTCAGGGGTTAATGGGAGTCGTCCCCGCCCCCCCAGTATACGGCCAGAACCATGGACCCGGTACTTGTGGTTCGGACTGTCTCCAACCAGCCATAATGTTGTGAGAGTGAAATTATGTCTAAGTCCAGCTTTGGTACATTAGGAGCAACTCTGAAACTTAACCTAAGCGTTTTTCGAAGCTGCTTTTTGGCTAACTTCTTATAGGAAGGTGTAGGAGCTCTGAAAATGAACGTGCGCGTCTTTCACTCTTCCAGAGGGACTTAGAAGAATTTTGTGATATTTTTTATTAAAATGGTGTATAAGGGTATATATATAAATATATTTTATGCACTGTATATGAGCTGGCGATTTCTAAGTCTGTGGTTCCGAGAGGGGGTAACCAGGCTCACTAATAAAGGTCAAGCCACTTGGCTGCCAGAATGCCCTGCTTCAGCACAGACCAGAAAGGCATTGTGATAAGCGTATCCCCGGTATAGTTAGGGGTTAATGGGAGTCGTCCCCGTCCCCCCAGTATACGGCCAGAACCATGGACCCGGTACTTGTGGTTCAGACTGTCTCCAACCAGCCATAATGTTGTGAGAGTGAAATTATGTCTAAGTCCAGCTTTGGTACATTAGAAGCAACTCTGAAACTTAACCTAAGCGTTTTTCGAAGCTACTTTTTGGCTAACTTCTTATAGGAAGGTCTAGGAGCTTTCAAAATGAACGTGCGCGTCTTTCACTCTTCCCAAGGGACTTAGAAGAATTTTGTGATATTTTTTATTAAAATGGTGTATAAGGGTATATATATATAAATATATTTTATGCACTGTATATGAGCTGGCGATTTCTAAGTCAGTGGTTCCGAGAGGGGGTAACCAGGCTCACTAATAAAGGTCAAGCCACTTGGCTGCCAGAATGCCCTGCTTCAGCACAGACCAGAAAGGCATTGTGATAAGAGTATCCCCGGTATAGTCAGGGGTTAATAGGAGTCGTCCCCGTCCCCCCAGTATACGGCCAGAACCATGGACCCGGTACTTGTGGTTCGGACTGTCTCCAACCAGCCATAATGTTGTGAGAGTGAAATTATGTCTAAGTCCAGCTTTGGTACATTAGAAGCAACTCTGAAACTTAACCTAAGCGTTTTTCGAAGCTACTTTTTGGCTAACTTCTTATAGGAAGGTCTAGGAGCTCTGAAAATGAACGTGCGCGTCTTTCACTCTTCCCGAGGGACTTAGAAGAATTTTGTGATATTTTTTATTAAAATGGTGTATAAGGGTATATATATAAATATATTTTATGCACTGTATATGAGCTGGCGATTTCTAAGTCTGTGGTTCCGAGAGGGGGTAACCAGGCTCACTAATAAAGGTCAAGCCACTTGGCTGCCAGAATGCCCTGCTTCAGCACAGACCAGAAAGGCATTGTGATAAGCGTATCCCCGGTATAGTCAGGGGTTAATGGGAGTCGTCCCCATCCCCCCAGTATACGGCCAGAACCATGGACCCGGTACTTGTGGTTCGGACTGTCTCCAACCAGCCATAATGTTGTGAGAGTGAAATTATGTCTAAGTCCAGCTTTGGTACATTAGAAGCAACTCTGAAACTTAACCTAAGCGTTTTTCGAAGCTACTTTTTGGCTAACTTCTTATAGGAAGGTTTAGGAGCTCTGAAAATGAACGTGCGCGTCTTTCACTCTTCCCGAGGGACTTAGAAGAATTTTGTAATATTTTTTATTAAAATGGTGTATAAGGGTATATATATAAATATATTTTATGCACTGTATATGAGCTGGCGATTTCTAAGTCTGTGGTTCCGAGAGGGGGTAACCAGGCTAACTAATAAAGGTCAAGCCACTTGGCTGCCAGAATGCCCTGCTTCAGCACAGACCAGAAAGGCATTGTGATAAGCGTATCCCCGGTATAGTCAGGGGTTAATGGGAGTCGTCCCCGCCCCCCCAGTATACGGCCAGAACCATGGACCCGGTACTTGTGGTTCGGACTGTCTCCAACCAGCCATAATGTTGTGAGAGTGAAATTATGTCTAAGTCCAGCTTTGGTACATTAGAAGCAACTCTGAAACTTAACCTAAGCGTTTTTCGAAGCTGCTTTTTGGCTAACTTCTTATAGGAAGGTGTAGGAGCTCTGAAAATGAACGTGCGCGTCTTTCACTCTTCCAGAGGGACTTAGAAGAATTTTGTGATATTTTTTATTAAAATGGTGTATAAGGGTATATATATAAATATATTTTATGCACTGTATATGAGCTGGCGATTTCTAAGTCTGTGGTTCCGAGAGGGGGTAACCAGGCTAACTAATAAAGGTCAAGCCACTTGGCTGCCAGAATGCCCTGCTTCAGCACAGACCAGAAAGGCATTGTGATAAGCGTATCCCCGGTATAGTTAGGGGTTAATGGGAGTCGTCCCCGTCCCCCCAGTATACGGCCAGAACCATGGACCCGGTACTTGTGGTTCAGACTGTCTCCAACCAGCCATAATGTTGTGAGAGTGAAATTATGTCTAAGTCCAGCTTTGGTACATTAGAAGCAACTCTGAAACTTAACCTAAGCGTTTTTCGAAGCTACTTTTTGGCTAACTTCTTATAGGAAGGTCTAGGAGCTCTGAAAATGAACGTGCGCGTCTTTCACTCTTCCCGAGGGACTTAGAAGAATTTTGTGATATTTTTTATTAAAATGGTGTATAAGGTTATATATATAAATATATTTTATGCACTGTATATGAGCTGGCGATTTCTAAGTCTGTGGTTCCGAGAGGGGGTAACCAGGCTCACTAATAAAGGTCAAGCCACTTGGCTGCCAGAATGCCCTGCTTCAGCACAGACCAGAAAGGCATTGTGATAAGCGTATCCCCGGTATAGTCAGGGGTTAATGGGAGTCGTCCCCGTCCCCCCAGTATACGGCCAGAACCATGGACCCGGTACTTGTGGTTCAGACTGTCTCCAACCAGCCATAATGTTGTGAGAGTGAAATTATGTCTAAGTCCAGCTTTGGTACATTAGAAGCAACTCTGAAACTTAACCTAAGCGTTTTTCGAAGCTACTTTTTGGCTAACTTCTTATAGGAAGGTCTAGGAGCTTTCAAAATGAACGTGCGCGTCTTTCACTCTTCCCGAGGGACTTAGAAGAATTTTGTGATATTTTTTATTAAAATGGTGTATAAGGGTATATATATAAATATATTTTATGCACTGTATATGAGCTGGCGATTTCTAAGTCTGTGGTTCCGAGAGGGGGTAACCAGGCTCACTAATAAAGGTCAAGCCACTTGGCTGCCAGAATGCCCTGCTTCAGCACAGACCAGAAAGGCATTGTGATAAGCGTATCCCCGGTATAGTCAGGGGTTAATGGGAGTCGTCCCCGTCCCCCCAGTATACGGCCAGAACCATGGACCCGGTACTTGTGGTTCGGACTGTCTCCAACCAGCCATAATGTTGTGAGAGTGAAATTATGTCTAAGTCCAGCTTTGGTACATTAGAAGCAACTCTGAAACTTAACCTAAGCGTTTTTCGAAGCTACTTTTTGGCTAACTTCTTATAGGAAGGTCTAGGAGCTCTGAAAATGAACGTGCGCGTCTTTCACTCTTCCCGAGGGACTTAGAAGAATTTTGTGATATTTTTTATTAAAATGGTGTATAAGGGTATATATATAAATATATTTTATGCACTGTATATGAGCTGGCGATTTCTAAGTCTGTGGTTCCGAGAGGGGGTAACCAGGCTCACTAATAAAGGTCAAGCCACTTGGCTGCCAGAATGCCCTGCTTCAGCACAGACCAGAAAGGCATTGTGATAAGCGTATCCCCGGTATAGTCAGGGGTTAATGGGAGTCGTCCCCGTCCCCCCAGTATACGGCCAGAACCATGGACCCGGTACTTGTGGTTCAGACTGTCTCCAACCAGCCATAATGTTGTGAGAGTGAAATTATGTCTAAGTCCAGCTTTGGTACATTAGAAGCAACTCTGAAACTTAACCTAAGCGTTTTTCGAAGCTACTTTTTGGCTAACTTCTTATAGGAAGGTCTAGGAGCTTTCAAAATGAACGTGCGCGTCTTTCACTCTTCCAGAGGGACTTAGAAGAATTTTGTGATATTTTTTATTAAAATGGTGTATAAGGGTATATTTTTAAATATATTTTATGCACTGTATATGAGCTGGCGATTTCTAAGTCTGTGGTTCCGAGAGGGGGTAACCAGGCTCACTAATAAAGTTCAAGCCACTTGGCTGCCAGAATGCCCTGCTTCAGCACAGACCAGAAAGGCATTGTGATAAGCGTATCCCCGGTATAGTCAGGGGTTAATGGGAGTCGTCCCCGTCCCCCCAGTATACGGCCAGAACCATGGACCCGGTACTTGTGGTTCGGACTGTCTCCAACCAGCCATAATGTTGTGAGAGTGAAATTATGTCTAAGTCCAGCTTTGGTACATTAGAAGCAACTCTGAAACTTAACCTAAGCGTTTTTCGAAGCTACTTTTTGGCTAACTTCTTATAGGAAGGTCTAGGAGCTCTGAAAATGAACGTGCGCGTCTTTCACTCTTCCCGAGGGACTTAGAAGAATTTTGTGATATTTTTTATTAAAATGGTGTATAAGGGTATATATATAAATATATTTTATGCACTGTATATGAGCTGGCGATTTCTAAGTCTGTGGTTCCGAGAGGGGGTAACCAGGCTCACTAATAAAGGTCAAGCTACTTGGCTGCCAGAATGCCCTGCTTCAGCACAGACCAGAAAGGCATTGTGATAAGCGTATCCCCGGTATAGTCAGGGGTTAATGGGAGTCGTCCCCGCCCCCCCAGTATACGGCCAGAACCATGGACCCGGTACTTGTGGTTCGGACTGTCTCCAACCAGCCATAATGTTGTGAGAGTGAAATTATGTCTAAGTCCAGCTTTGGTACATTAGAAGCAACTCTGAAACTTAACCTACGCGTTTTTCGAAGCTGCTTTTTGGCTAACTTCTTATAGGAAGGTCTAGGAGCTCTGAAAATGAACGTGCGCGTCTTTCACTCTTCCAGAGGGACTTAGAAGAATTTTGTGATATTTTTTATTAAAATGGTGTATAAGGGTATATATATAAATATATTTTATGCACTGTATATGAGCTGGCGATTTCTAAGTCTGTGGTTCCGAGAGGGGGTAACCAGGCTCACTAATAAAGGTCAAGCCACTTGGCTGCCAGAATGCCCTGCTTCAGCACAGACCAGAAAGGCATTGTGATAAGCGTATCCCCGGTATAGTCAGGGGTTAATGGGAGTCGTCCCCGCCCCCCCATTATACGGCCAGAACCATGGACCCGGTACTTGTGGTTCGGACTGTCTCCAACCAGCCATAATGTTGTGAGAGTGAAATTATGTCTAAGTCCAGCTTTGGTACATTAGAAGCAACTCTGAAACTTAACCTAAGCGTTTTTCGAAGCTACTTTTTGGCTAACTTCTTATAGGAAGGTTTAGGAGCTCTGAAAATGAACGTGCGCGTCTTTCACTCTTCCCGAGGGACTTAGAAGAATTTTGTGATATTTTTTATTAAAATGGTGTATAAGGGTATATATATAAATATATTTTATGCACTGTATATGAGCTGGCGATTTCTAAGTCTGTGGTTCCGAGAGGGGGTAACCAGGCTCACTAATAAAGGTCAAGCCACTTGGCTGCCAGAATGCCCTGCTTCAGCACAGACCAGAAAGGCATTGTGATAAGCGTATCCCCGGTATAGTCAGGGGTTAATGGGAGTCGTCCCCGCCCCCCCAGTATACGGCCAGAACCATGGACCCGGTACTTGTGGTTCGGACTGTCTCCAACCAGCCATAATGTTGTGAGAGTGAAATTATGTCTAAGTCCAGCTTTGGTACATTAGAAGCAACTCTGAAACTTAACCTACGCGTTTTTCGAAGCTGCTTTTTGGCTAACTTCTTATAGGAAGGTCTAGGAGCTCTGAAAATGAACGTGCGCGTCTTTCACTCTTCCAGAGGGACTTAGAAGAATTTTGTGATATCTTTTATTAAAATGGTGTATAAGGGTATATATATAAATATATTTTATGCACTGTATATGAGCTGGCGATTTCTAAGTCTGTGGTTCCGAGAGGGGGTAACCAGGCTCACTAATAAAGGTCAAGCCACTTGGCTGCCAGAATGCCCTGCTTCAGCACAGACCAGAAAGGCATTGTGATAAGCGTATCCCCGGTATAGTCAGGGGTTAATGGGAGTCGTCCCCGCCCCCCCATTATACGGCCAGAACCATGGACCCGGTACTTGTGGTTCGGACTGTCTCCAACCAGCCATAATGTTGTGAGAGTGAAATTATGTCTAAGTCCAGCTTTGGTACATTAGAAGCAACTCTGAAACTTAACCTAAGCGTTTTTCGAAGCTACTTTTTGGCTAACTTCTTATAGGAAGGTTTAGGAGCTCTGAAAATGAACGTGCGCGTCTTTCACTCTTCCCGAGGGACTTAGAAGAATTTTGTGATATTTTTTATTAAAATGGTGTATAAGGGTATATATATAAATATATTTTATGCACTGTATATGAGCTGGCGATTTCTAAGTCTGTGGTTCCGAGAGGGGGTAACCAGGCTCACTAATAAAGGTCAAGCCACTTGGCTGCCAGAATGCCCTGCTTCAGCACAGACCAGAAAGGCATTGTGATAAGCGTATCCCCGGTATAGTCAGGGGTTAATGGGAGTCGTCCCCGTCCCCCCAGTATACGGCCAGAACCATGGACCCGGTACTTGTGGTTCGGACTGTCTCCAACCAGCCATAATGTTGTGAGAGTGAAATTATGTCTAAGTCCAGCTTTGGTACATTAGAAGCAACTCTGAAACTTAACCTAAGCGTTTTTCGAAGCTGCTTTTTGGCTAACTTCTTATAGGAAGGTCTAGGAGCTCTGAAAATGAACATGCGCGTCTTTCACTCTTCCAGAGGGACTTAGAAGAATTTTGTGATATTTTTTTTTAAAATGGTGTATAAGGGTATATATATAAATATATTTTATGCACTGTATATGAGCTGGCGATTTCTAAGTCTGTGGTTCCGAGAGGGGGTAACCAGGCTCACTAATAAAGGTCAAGCCACTTGGCTGCCAGAATGCCCTGCTTAAGCACAGACCAGAAAGGCATTGTGATAAGCGTATCCCCGGTATAGTCAGGGGTTAATGGGAGTCGTCCCCGCCCCCACAGTATACGGCCAGAACCATGGACCCGGTACTTGTGGTTCGGACTGTCTCCAACCAGCCATAATGTTGTGAGAGTGAAATTATGTCTAAGTCCAGCTTTGGTACATTAGAAGCAACTCTGAAACTTAACCTACGCGTTTTTCGAAGCTGCTTTTTGGCTAACTTCTTATAGGAAGGTCTAGGAGCTCTGAAAATGAACGTGCGCGTCTTTCACTCTTCCAGAGGGACTTAGAAGAATTTTGTGATATTTTTTATTAAAATGGTGTATAAGGGTATATATATAAATATATTTTATGCACTGTATATGAGCTGGCGATTTCTAAGTCTGTGGTTCCGAGAGGGGGTAACCAGGCTAACTAATAAAGGTCAAGCCACTTGGCTGCCAGAATGCCCTGCTTCAGCACAGACCAGAAAGGCATTGTGATAAGCGTATCCCCGGTATAGTCAGGGGTTAATGGGAGTCGTCCCCGTCCCCCCAGTATACGGCCAGAACCATGGACCCGGTACTTGTGGTTCGGACTGTCTCCAACCAGCCATAATGTTGTGAGAGTGAAATTATGTCTAAGTCCAGCTTTGGTACATTAGAAGCAACTCTGAAACTTAACCTAAGCGTTTTTCGAAGCTGCTTTTTGGCTAACTTCTTATAGGAAGGTCTAGGAGCTCTGAAAATGAACATGCGCGTCTTTCACTCTTCCCGAGGGACTTAGAAGAATTTTGTGATATTTTTTATTAAAATGGTGTATAAGGGTATATATATAAATATATTTTATGCACTGTATATGAGCTGGCGATTTCTAAGTCTGTGGTTCCGAGAGGGGGTAACCAGGCTCACTAATAAAGGTCAAGCCACTTGGCTGCCAGAATGCCCTGCTTCAGCACAGACCAGAAAGGCATTGTGATAAGCGTATCCCCGGTATAGTCAGGGGTTAATGGGAGTCGTCCCCATCCTCCCAGTATACGGCCAGAACCATGGACCCGGTACTTGTGGTTCGGACTGTCTCCAACCAGCCATAATGTTGTGAGAGTGAAATTATGTCTAAGTCCAGCTTTGGTACATTAGAAGCAACTCTGAAACTTAACCTAAGCGTTTTTCGAAGTTACTTTTTGGCTAACTTCTTATAGGAAGGTTTAGGAGCTCTGAAAATGAACGTGCGCGTCTTTCACTCTTCCCGAGGGACTTAGAAGAATTTTGTGATATTTTTTATTAAAATGGTGTATAAGGGTATATATATAAATATATTTTATGCACTGTATATGAGCTGGCGATTTCTAAGTCTGTGGTTCCGAGAGGGGGTAACCAGGCTAACTAATAAAGGTCAAGCCACTTGGCTGCCAGAATGCCCTGCTTCAGCACAGACCAGAAAGGCATTGTGATAAGCGTATCCCCGGTATAGTCAGGGGTTAATGGGAGTCGTCCCCGCCCCCCCAGTATACGGCCAGAACCATGGACCCGGTACTTGTGGTTCGGACTGTCTCCAACCAGCCATAATGTTGTGAGAGTGAAATTATGTCTAAGTCCAGCTTTGGTACATTAGAAGCAACTCTGAAACTTAACCTAAGCGTTTTTCGAAGCTGCTTTTTGGCTAACTTCTTATAGGAAGGTCTAGGAGCTCTGAAAATGAACATGCGCGTCTTTCACTCTTCCCGAGGGACTTAGAAGAATTTTGTGATATTTTTTATTAAAATGGTGTATAAGGGTATATATATAAATATATTTTATGCACTGTATATGAGCTGGCGATTTCTAAGTCTGTGGTTCCGAGAGGGGGTAACCAGGCTCACTAATAAAGGTCAAGCCACTTGGCTGCCAGAATGCCCTGCTTCAGCACAGACCAGAAAGGCATTGTGATAAGCGTATCCCCGGTATAGTCAGGGGTTAATGGGAGTCGTCCCCATCCTCCCAGTATACGGCCAGAACCATGGACCCGGTACTTGTGGTTCGGACTGTCTCCAACCAGCCATAATGTTGTGAGAGTGAAATTATGTCTAAGTCCAGCTTTGGTACATTAGAAGCAACTCTGAAACTTAACCTAAGCGTTTTTCGAAGTTACTTTTTGGCTAACTTCTTATAGGAAGGTTTAGGAGCTCTGAAAATGAACGTGCGCGTCTTTCACTCTTCCCGAGGGACTTAGAAGAATTTTGTGATATTTTTTATTAAAATGGTGTATAAGGGTATATATATAAATATATTTTATGCACTGTATATGAGCTGGCGATTTCTAAGTCTGTGATTCCGAGAGGGGGTAACCAGGCTCACTAATAAAGGTCAAGCCACTTGGCTGCCAGAATGCCCTGCTTCAGCACAGACCAGAAAGGCATTGTGATAAGCGTATCCCCGGTATAGTCAGGGGTTAATGGGAGTCGTCCCCGTCCCCCCAGTATACGGCCAGAACCATGGACCCGGTACTTGTGGTTCGGACTGTCTCCAACCAGCCATAATGTTGTGAGAGTGAAATTATGTCTAAGTCCAGCTTTGGTACATTAGAAGCAACTCTGAAACTTAACCTAAGCGTTTTTCGAAGCTGCTTTTTGGCTAACTTCTTATAGGAAGGTCTAGGAGCTCTGAAAATGAACATGCGCGTCTTTCACTCTTCCCGAGGGACTTAGAAGAATTTTGTGATATTTTTTATTAAAATGGTGTATAAGGGTATATATATAAATATATTTTATGCACTGTATATGAGCTGGCGATTTCTAAGTCTGTGGTTCCGAGAGGGGGTAACCAGGCTCACTAATAAAGGTCAAGCCACTTGGCTGCCAGAATGCCCTGCTTCAGCACAGACCAGAAAGGCATTGTGATAAGCGTATCCCCGGTATAGTCAGGGGTTAATGGGAGTCGTCCCCGCCCCCCCAGTATACGGCCAGAACCATGGACCCGGTACTTGTGGTTCGGACTGTCTCCAACCAGCCATAATGTTGTGAGAGTGAAATTATGTCTAAGTCCAGCTTTGGTACATTAGAAGCAACTCTGAAACTTAACCTAAGCGTTTTTCGAAGCTGCTTTTTGGCTAACTTCTTATAGGAAGGTCTAGGAGCTCTGAAAATGAACATGCGCGTCTTTCACTCTTCCCGAGGGACTTAGAAGAATTTTGTGATATTTTTTATTAAAATGGTGTATAAGGGTATATATATAAATATATTTTATGCACTGTATATGAGCTGGCGATTTCTAAGTCTGTGGTTCCGAGAGGGGGTAACCAGGCTCACTAATAAAGGTCAAGCCACTTGGCTGCCAGAATGCCCTGCTTCAGCACAGACCAGAAAGGCATTGTGATAAGCGTATCCCCGGTATAGTCAGGGGTTAATGGGAGTCGTCCCCATCCTCCCAGTATACGGCCAGAACCATGGACCCGGTACTTGTGGTTCGGACTGTCTCCAACCAGCCATAATGTTGTGAGAGTGAAATTATGTCTAAGTCCAGCTTTGGTACATTAGAAGCAACTCTGAAACTTAACCTAAGCGTTTTTCGAAGCTACTTTTTGGCTAACTTCTTATAGGAAGGTCTAGGAGCTCTGAAAATGAACGTGCGCGTCTTTCACTCTTCCCGAGGGACTTAGAAGAATTTTGTGATATTTTTTATTAAAATGGTGTATAAGGGTATATATATAAATATATTTTATGCACTGTATATGAGCTGGCGATTTCTAAGTCTGTGGTTCCGAGAGGGGGTAACCAGGCTAACTAATAAAGGTCAAGCCACTTGGCTGCCAGAATGCCCTGCTTCAGCACAGACCAGAAAGGCATTGTGATAAGCGTATCCCCGGTATAGTCAGGGGTTAATGGGAGTCGTCCCCGCCCCCCCAGTATACGGCCAGAACCATGGACCCGGTACTTGTGGTTCGGACTGTCTCCAACCAGCCATAATGTTGTGAGAGTGAAATTATGTCTAAGTCCAGCTTTGGTACATTAGAAGCAACTCTGAAACTTAACCTAAGCGTTTTTCGAAGCTGCTTTTTGGCTAACTTCTTATAGGAAGGTCTAGGAGCTCTGAAAATGAACATGCGCGTCTTTCACTCTTCCCGAGGGACTTAGAAGAATTTTGTGATATTTTTTATTAAAATGGTGTATAAGGGTATATATATAAATATATTTTATGCACTGTATATGAGCTGGCGATTTCTAAGTCTGTGGTTCCGAGAGGGGGTAACCAGGCTCACTAATAAAGGTCAAGCCACTTGGCTGCCAGAATGCCCTGCTTCAGCACAGACCAGAAAGGCATTGTGATAAGCGTATCCCCGGTATAGTCAGGGGTTAATGGGAGTCGTCCCCATCCTCCCAGTATACGGCCAGAACCATGGACCCGGTACTTGTGGTTCGGACTGTCTCCAACCAGCCATAATGTTGTGAGAGTGAAATTATGTCTAAGTCCAGCTTTGGTACATTAGAAGCAACTCTGAAACTTAACCTAAGCGTTTTTCGAAGCTACTTTTTGGCTAACTTCTTATAGGAAGGTTTAGGAGCTCTGAAAATGAACGTGCGCGTCTTTCACTCTTCCCGAGGGACTTAGAAGAATTTTGTGATATTTTTTATTAAAATGGTGTATAAGGGTATATATATAAATATATTTTATGCACTGTATATGAGCTGGCGATTTCTAAGTCTGTGGTTCCGAGAGGGGGTAACCAGGCTAACTAATAAAGGTCAAGCCACTTGGCTGCCAGAATGCCCTGCTTCAGCACAGACCAGAAAGGCATTGTGATAAGCGTATCCCCGGTATAGTCAGGGGTTAATGGGAGTCGTCCCCGCCCCCCCAGTATACGGCCAGAACCATGGACCCGGTACTTGTGGTTCGGACTGTCTCCAACCAGCCATAATGTTGTGAGAGTGAAATTATGTCTAAGTCCAGCTTTGGTACATTAGAAGCAACTCTGAAACTTAACCTAAGCGTTTTTCGAAGCTGCTTTTTGGCTAACTTCTTATAGGAAGGTCTAGGAGCTCTGAAAATGAACGTGCGCGTCTTTCACTCTTCCAGAGGGACTTAGAAGAATTTTGTGATATTTTTTATTAAAATGGTGTATAAGGGTATATATATAAATATATTTTATGCACTGTATATGAGCTGGCGATTTCTAAGTCTGTGGTTCCGAGAGGGGGTAACCAGGCTAACTAATAAAGGTCAAGCCACTTGGCTGCCAGAATGCCCTGCTTCAGCACAGACCAGAAAGGCATTGTGATAAGCGTATCCCCGGTATAGTCAGGGGTTAATGGGAGTCGTCCACGCCCCCCCAGTATACGGCCAGAACCATGGACCCGGTACTTGTGGTTCGGACTGTCTCCAACCAGCCATAATGTTGTGAGAGTGAAATTATGTCTAAGTCCAGCTTTGGTACATTAGAAGCAACTCTGAAACTTAACCTAAGCGTTTTTCGAAGCTGCTTTTTGGCTAACTTCTTATAGGAAGGTCTAGGAGCTCTGAAAATGAACGTGCGCGTCTTTCACTCTTCCAGAGGGACTTAGAAGAATTTTGTGATATTTTTTATTAAAATGGTGTATAAGGGTATATATATAAATATATTTTATGCACTGTATATGAGCTGGCGATTTCTAAGTCTGTGGTTCCGAGAGGGGGTAACCAGGCTCACTAATAAAGGTCAAGCCACTTGGCTGCCAGAATGCCCTGCTTCAGCACAGACCAGAAAGGCATTGTGATAAGCGTATCCCCGGTATAGTCAGGGGTTAATGGGAGTCGTCCCCATCCTCCCAGTATACGGCCAGAACCATGGACCCGGTACTTGTGGTTCGGACTGTCTCCAACCAGCCATAATGTTGTGAGAGTGAAATTATGTCTAAGTCCAGCTTTGGTACATTAGAAGCAACTCTGAAACTTAACCTAAGCGTTTTTCGAAGCTACTTTTTGGCTAACTTCTTATAGGAAGGTCTAGGAGCTCTGAAAATGAACATGCGCGTCTTTCACTCTTCCCGAGGGACTTAGAAGAATTTTGTGATATTTTTTATTAAAATGGTGTATAAGGGTATATATATAAATATATTTTATGCACTGTATATGAGCTGGCGATTTCTAAGTCTGTGGTTCCGAGAGGGGGTAACCAGGCTCACTAATAAAGGTCAAGCCACTTGGCTGCCAGAATGCCCTGCTTCAGCACAGACCAGAAAGGCATTGTGATAAGCGTATCCCCGGTATAGTCAGGGGTTAATGGGAGTCGTCCCCATCCTCCCAGTATACGGCCAGAACCATGGACCCGGTACTTGTGGTTCGGACTGTCTCCAACCAGCCATAATGTTGTGAGAGTGAAATTATGTCTAAGTCCAGCTTTGGTACATTAGAAGCAACTCTGAAACTTAACCTAAGCGTTTTTCGAAGCTACTTTTTGGCTAACTTCTTATAGGAAGGTTTAGGAGCTCTGAAAATGAACGTGCGCGTCTTTCACTCTTCCCGAGGGACTTAGAAGAATTTTGTGATATTTTTTATTAAAATGGTGTATAAGGGTATATATATAAATATATTTTATGCACTGTATATGAGCTGGCGATTTCTAAGTCTGTGGTTCCGAGAGGGGGTAACCAGGCTCACTAATAAAGGTCAAGCCACTTGGCTGCCAGAATGCCCTGCTTCAGCACAGACCAGAAAGGCATTGTGATAAGCGTATCCCCGGTATAGTCAGGGGTTAATGGGAGTCGTCCCCATCCTCCCAGTATACGGCCAGAACCATGGACCCGGTACTTGTGGTTCGGACTGTCTCCAACCAGCCATAATGTTGTGAGAGTGAAATTATGTCTAAGTCCAGCTTTGGTACATTAGAAGCAACTCTGAAACTTAACCTAAGCGTTTTTCGAAGCTACTTTTTGGCTAACTTCTTATAGGAAGGTTTAGGAGCTCTGAAAATGAACGTGCGCGTCTTTCACTCTTCCCGAGGGACTTAGAAGAATTTTGTGATATTTTTTATTAAAATGGTGTATAAGGGTATATATATAAATATATTTTATGCACTGTATATGAGCTGGCGATTTCTAAGTCTGTGGTTCCGAGAGGGGGTAACCAGGCTAACTAATAAAGGTCAAGCCACTTGGCTGCCAGAATGCCCTGCTTCAGCACAGACCAGAAAGGCATTGTGATAAGCGTATCCCCGGTATAGTCAGGGGTTAATGGGAGTCGTCCCCGCCCCCCCAGTATACGGCCAGAACCATGGACCCGGTACTTGTGGTTCGGACTGTCTCCAACCAGCCATAATGTTGTGAGAGTGAAATTATGTCTAAGTCCAGCTTTGGTACATTAGAAGCAACTCTGAAACTTAACCTAAGCGTTTTTCGAAGCTGCTTTTTGGCTAACTTCTTATAGGAAGGTCTAGGAGCTCTGAAAATGAACGTGCGCGTCTTTCACTCTTCCAGAGGGACTTAGAAGAATTTTGTGATATTTTTTATTAAAATGGTGTATAAGGGTATATATATAAATATATTTTATGCACTGTATATGAGCTGGCGATTTCTAAGTCTGTGGTTCCGAGAGGGGGTAACCAGGCTCACTAATAAAGGTCAAGCCACTTGGCTGCCAGAATGCCCTGCTTCAGCACAGACCAGAAAGGCATTGTGATAAGCGTATCCCCGGTATAGTCAGGGGTTAATGGGAGTCGTCCCCGCCCCCCCATTATACGGCCAGAACCATGGACCCGGTACTTGTGGTTCGGACTGTCTCCAACCAGCCATAATGTTGTGAGAGTGAAATTATGTCTAAGTCCAGCTTTGGTACATTAGAAGCAACTCTGAAACTTAACCTAAGCGTTTTTCGAAGCTACTTTTTGGCTAACTTCTTATAGGAAGGTTTAGGAGCTCTGAAAATGAACGTGCGCGTCTTTCACTCTTCCCGAGGGACTTAGAAGAATTGTGTGATATTTTTTATTAAAATGGTGTATAAGGGTATATATATAAATATATTTTATGCACTGTATATGAGCTGGCGATTTCTAAGTCTGTGGTTCCGAGAGGGGGTAACCAGGCTCACTAATAAAGGTCAAGCCACTTGGCTGCCAGAATGCCCTGCTTCAGCACAGACCAGAAAGGCATTGTGATAAGCGTATCCCCGGTATAGTCAGGGGTTAATGGGAGTCGTCCCCGTCCCCCCAGTATACGGCCAGAACCATGGACCCGGTACTTGTGGTTCGGACTGTCTCCAACCAGCCATAATGTTGTGAGAGTGAAATTATGTCTAAGTCCAGCTTTGGTACATTAGAAGCAACTCTGAAACTTAACCTAAGCGTTTTTCGAAGCTGCTTTTTGGCTAACTTCTTATAGGAAGGTCTAGGAGCTCTGAAAATGAACGTGCGCGTCTTTCACTCTTCCAGAGGGACTTAGAAGAATTTTGTGATATTTTTTTTTAAAATGGTGTATAAGGGTATATATATAAATATATTTTATGCACTGTATATGAGCTGGCGATTTCTAAGTCTGTGGTTCCGAGAGGGGGTAACCAGGCTCACTAATAAAGGTCAAGCCACTTGGCTGCCAGAATGCCCTGCTTAAGCACAGACCAGAAAGGCATTGTGATAAGCGTATCCCCGGTATAGTCAGGGGTTAATGGGAGTCGTCCCCGCCCCCACAGTATACGGCCAGAACCATGGACCCGGTACTTGTGGTTCGGACTGTCTCCAACCAGCCATAATGTTGTGAGAGTGAAATTATGTCTAAGTCCAGCTTTGGTACATTAGAAGCAACTCTGAAACTTAACCTAAGCGTTTTTCGAAGCTGCTTTTTGGCTAACTTCTTATAGGAAGGTCTAGGAGCTCTGAAAATGAACGTGCGCGTCTTTCACTCTTCCAGAGGGACTTAGAAGAATTTTGTGATATTTTTTATTAAAATGGTGTATAAGGGTATATATATAAATATATTTTATGCACTGTATATGAGCTGGCGATTTCTAAGTCTGTGGTTCCGAGAGGGGGTAACCAGGCTCACTAATAAAGGTCAAGCCACTTGGCTGCCAGAATGCCCTGCTTCAGCACAGACCAGAAAGGCATTGTGATAAGCGTATCCCCGGTATAGTTAGGGGTTAATGGGAGTCGTCCCCGTCCCCCCAGTATACGGCCAGAACCATGGACCCGGTACTTGTGGTTCGGACTGTCTCCAACCAGCCATAATGTTGTGAGAGTGAAATTATGTCTAAGTCCAGCTTTGGTACATTAGAAGCAACTCTGAAACTTAACCTAAGCGTTTTTCGAAGCTACTTTTTGGCTAACTTCTTATAGGAAGGTCTAGGAGCTCTGAAAATGAACGTGCGCGTCTTTCACTCTTCCCGAGGGACTTAGAAGAATTTTGTGATATTTTTTATTAAAATGGTGTATAAGGGTATATATATAAATATATTTTATGCACTGTATATGAGCTGGCGATTTCTAAGTCTGTGATTCCGAGAGGGGGTAACCAGGCTCACTAATAAAGGTCAAGCCACTTGGCTGCCAGAATGCCCTGCTTCAGCACAGACCAGAAAGGCATTGTGATAAGCGTATCCCCGGTATAGTCAGGGGTTAATGGGAGTCGTCCCCGTCCCCCCAGTATACGGCCAGAACCATGGACCCGGTACTTGTGGTTCGGACTGTCTCCAACCAGCCATAATGTTGTGAGAGTGAAATTATGTCTAAGTCCAGCTTTGGTACATTAGAAGCAACTCTGAAACTTAACCTAAGCGTTTTTCGAAGCTGCTTTTTGGCTAACTTCTTATAGGAAGGTCTAGGAGCTCTGAAAATGAACATGCGCGTCTTTCACTCTTCCCGAGGGACTTAGAAGAATTTTGTGATATTTTTTATTAAAATGGTGTATAAGGGTATATATATAAATATATTTTATGCACTGTATATGAGCTGGCGATTTCTAAGTCTGTGGTTCCGAGAGGGGGTAACCAGGCTCACTAATAAAGGTCAAGCCACTTGGCTGCCAGAATGCCCTGCTTCAGCACAGACCAGAAAGGCATTGTGATAAGCGTATCCCCGGTATAGTCAGGGGTTAATGGGAGTCGTCCCCATCCTCCCAGTATACGGCCAGAACCATGGACCCGGTACTTGTGGTTCGGACTGTCTCCAACCAGCCATAATGTTGTGAGAGTGAAATTATGTCTAAGTCCAGCTTTGGTACATTAGAAGCAACTCTGAAACTTAACCTAAGCGTTTTTCGAAGCTACTTTTTGGCTAACTTCTTATAGGAAGGTTTAGGAGCTCTGAAAATGAACGTGCGCGTCTTTCACTCTTCCCGAGGGACTTAGAAGAATTTTGTGATATTTTTTATTAAAATGGTGTATAAGGGTATATATATAAATATATTTTATGCACTGTATATGAGCTGGCGATTTCTAAGTCTGTGGTTCCGAGAGGGGGTAACCAGGCTAACTAATAAAGGTCAAGCCACTTGGCTGCCAGAATGCCCTGCTTCAGCACAGACCAGAAAGGCATTGTGATAAGCGTATCCCCGGTATAGTCAGGGGTTAATGGGAGTCGTCCCCGCCCCCCCAGTATACGGCCAGAACCATGGACCCGGTACTTGTGGTTCGGACTGTCTCCAACCAGCCATAATGTTGTGAGAGTGAAATTATGTCTAAGTCCAGCTTTGGTACATTAGAAGCAACTCTGAAACTTAACCTAAGCGTTTTTCGAAGCTGCTTTTTGGCTAACTTCTTATAGGAAGGTCTAGGAGCTCTGAAAATGAACGTGCGCGTCTTTCACTCTTCCAGAGGGACTTAGAAGAATTTTGTGATATTTTTTATTAAAATGGTGTATAAGGGTATATATATAAATATATTTTATGCACTGTATATGAGCTGGCGATTTCTAAGTCTGTGGTTCCGAGAGGGGGTAACCAGGCTAACTAATAAAGGTCAAGCCACTTGGCTGCCAGAATGCCCTGCTTCAGCACAGACCAGAAAGGCATTGTGATAAGCGTATCCCCGGTATAGTCAGGGGTTAATGGGAGTCGTCCCCGCCCCCCCAGTATACGGCCAGAACCATGGACCCGGTACTTGTGGTTCGGACTGTCTCCAACCAGCCATAATGTTGTGAGAGTGAAATTATGTCTAAGTCCAGCTTTGGTACATTAGAAGCAACTCTGAAACTTAACCTAAGCGTTTTTCGAAGCTGCTTTTTGGCTAACTTCTTATAGGAAGGTCTAGGAGCTCTGAAAATGAACGTGCGCGTCTTTCACTCTTCCAGAGGGACTTAGAAGAATTTTGTGATATTTTTTATTAAAATGGTGTATAAGGGTATATATATAAATATATTTTATGCACTGTATATGAGCTGGCGATTTCTAAGTCTGTGGTTCCGAGAGGGGGTAACCAGGCTCACTAATAAAGGTCAAGCCACTTGGCTGCCAGAATGCCCTGCTTCAGCACAGACCAGAAAGGCATTGTGATAAGCGTATCCCCGGTATAGTCAGGGGTTAATGGGAGTCGTCCCCGCCCCCCCATTATACGGCCAGAACCATGGACCCGGTACTTGTGGTTCGGACTGTCTCCAACCAGCCATAATGTTGTGAGAGTGAAATTATGTCTAAGTCCAGCTTTGGTACATTAGAAGCAACTCTGAAACTTAAACTAAGCGTTTTTCGAAGCTACTTTTTGGCTAACTTCTTATAGGAAGGTTTAGGAGCTCTGAAAATGAACGTGCGCGTCTTTCACTCTTCCCGAGGGACTTAGAAGAATTTTGTGATATTTTTTATTAAAATGGTGTATAAGGGTATATATATAAATATATTTTATGCACTGTATATGAGCTGGCGATTTCTAAGTCTGTGGTTCCGAGAGGGGGTAACCAGGCTCACTAATAAAGGTCAAGCCACTTGGCTGCCAGAATGCCCTGCTTCAGCACAGACCAGAAAGGCATTGTGATAAGCGTATCCCCGGTATAGTCAGGGGTTAATGGGAGTCGTCCCCGTCCCCCCAGTATACGGCCAGAACCATGGACCCGGTACTTGTGGTTCGGACTGTCTCCAACCAGCCATAATGTTGTGAGAGTGAAATTATGTCTAAGTCCAGCTTTGGTACATTAGAAGCAACTCTGAAACTTAACCTAAGCGTTTTTCGAAGCTGCTTTTTGGCTAACTTCTTATAGGAAGGTCTAGGAGCTCTGAAAATGAACATGCGCGTCTTTCACTCTTCCAGAGGGACTTAGAAGAATTTTGTGATATTTTTTTTTAAAATGGTGTATAAGGGTATATATATAAATATATTTTATGCACTGTATATGAGCTGGCGATTTCTAAGTCTGTGGTTCCGAGAGGGGGTAACCAGGCTCACTAATAAAGGTCAAGCCACTTGGCTGCCAGAATGCCCTGCTTAAGCACAGACCAGAAAGGCATTGTGATAAGCGTATCCCCGGTATAGTCAGGGGTTAATGGGAGTCGTCCCCGCCCCCACAGTATACGGCCAGAACCATGGACCCGGTACTTGTGGTTCGGACTGTCTCCAACCAGCCATAATGTTGTGAGAGTGAAATTATGTCTAAGTCCAGCTTTGGTACATTAGAAGCAACTCTGAAACTTAACCTAAGCGTTTTTCGAAGCTGCTTTTTGGCTAACTTCTTATAGGAAGGTCTAGGAGCTCTGAAAATGAACGTGCGCGTCTTTCACTCTTCCAGAGGGACTTAGAAGAATTTTGTGATATTTTTTATTAAAATGGTGTATAAGGGTATATTTATAAATATATTTTATGCACTGTATATGAGCTGGCGATTTCTAAGTCTGTGGTTCCGAGAGGGGGTAACCAGGCTCACTAATAAAGGTCAAGCCACTTGGCTGCCAGAATGCCCTGCTTCAGCACAGACCAGAAAGGCATTGTGATAAGCGTATCCCCGGTATAGTTAGGGGTTAATGGGAGTCGTCCCCGTCCCCCCAGTATACGGCCAGAACCATGGACCCGGTACTTGTGGTTCGGACTGTCTCCAACCAGCCATAATGTTGTGAGAGTGAAATTATGTCTAAGTCCAGCTTTGGTACATTAGAAGCAACTCTGAAACTTAACCTAAGCGTTTTTCGAAGCTACTTTTTGGCTAACTTCTTATAGGAAGGTCTAGGAGCTCTGAAAATGAACGTGCGCGTCTTTCACTCTTCCCGAGGGACTTAGAAGAATTTTGTGATATTTTTTATTAAAATGGTGTATAAGGGTATATATATAAATATATTTTATGCACTGTATATGAGCTGGCGATTTCTAAGTCTGTGATTCCGAGAGGGGGTAACCAGGCTCACTAATAAAGGTCAAGCCACTTGGCTGCCAGAATGCCCTGCTTCAGCACAGACCAGAAAGGCATTGTGATAAGCGTATCCCCGGTATAGTCAGGGGTTAATGGGAGTCGTCCCCGTCCCCCCAGTATACGGCCAGAACCATGGACCCGGTACTTGTGGTTCGGACTGTCTCCAACCAGCCATAATGGGTTGAGAGTGAAATTATGTCTAAGTCCAGCTTTGGTACATTAGAAGCAACTCTGAAACTTAACCTAAGCGTTTTTCGAAGCTGCTTTTTGGCTAACTTCTTATAGGAAGGTCTAGGAGCTCTGAAAATGAACATGCGCGTCTTTCACTCTTCCAGAGGGACTTAGAAGAATTTTGTGATATTTTTTTTTAAAATGGTGTATAAGGGTATATATATAAATATATTTTATGCACTGTATATGAGCTGGCGATTTCTAAGTCTGTGGTTCCGAGAGGGGGTAACCAGGCTCACTAATAAAGGTCAAGCCACTTGGCTGCCAGAATGCCCTGCTTCAGCACAGACCAGAAAGGCATTGTGATAAGCGTATCCCCGGTATAGTCAGGGGTTAATGGGAGTCGTCCCCATCCCCCCAGTATACGGCCAGAACCATGGACCCGGTACTTGTGGTTCGGACTGTCTCCAACCAGCCATAATGTTGTGAGAGTGAAATTATGTCTAAGTCCAGCTTTGGTACATTAGAAGCAACTCTGAAACTTAACCTAAGCGTTTTTCGAAGCTACTTTTTGGCTAACTTCTTATAGGAAGGTTTAGGAGCTCTGAAAATGAACGTGCGCGTCTTTCACTCTTCCCGAGGGACTTAGAAGAATTTTGTGATATTTTTTATTAAAATGGTGTATAAGGGTATATATATAAATATATTTTATGCACTGTATATGAGCTGGCGATTTCTAAGTCTGTGGTTCCGAGAGGGGGTAACCAGGCTAACTAATAAAGGTCAAGCCACTTGGCTGCCAGAATGCCCTGCTTAAGCACAGACCAGAAAGGCATTGTGATAAGCGTATCCCCGGTATAGTCAGGGGTTAATGGGAGTCGTCCCCGCCCCCCCAGTATACGGCCAGAACCATGGACCCGGTACTTGTGGTTCGGACTGTCTCCAACCAGCCATAATGTTGTGAGAGTGAAATTATGTCTAAGTCCAGCTTTGGTACATTAGAAGCAACTCTGAAACTTAACCTAAGCGTTTTTCGAAGCTGCTTTTTGGCTAACTTCTTATAGGAAGGTCTAGGAGCTCTGAAAATGAACGTGCGCGTCTTTCACTCTTCCAGAGGGACTTAGAAGAATTTTGTGATATTTTTTATTAAAATGGTGTATAAGGGTATATATAAAAATATATTTTATGCACTGTATATGAGCTGGCGATTTCTAAGTCTGTGGTTCCGAGAGGGGGTAACCAGGCTCACTAATAAAGGTCAAGCCACTTGGCTGCCAGAATGCCCTGCTTCAGCACAGACCAGAAAGGCATTGTGATAAGCGTATCCCCGGTATAGTTAGGGGTTAATGGGAGTCGTCCCCGTCCCCCCAGTATACGGCCAGAACCATGGACCCGGTACTTGTGGTTCGGACTGTCTCCAACCAGCCATAATGTTGTGAGAGTGAAATTATGTCTAAGTCCAGCTTTGGTACATTAGAAGCAACTCTGAAACTTAACCTAAGCGTTTTTCGAAGCTACTTTTTGGCTAACTTCTTATAGGAAGGTCTAGGAGCTCTGAAAATGAACGTGCGCGTCTTTCACTCTTCCCGAGGGACTTAGAAGAATTTTGTGATATTTTTTATTAAAATGGTGTATAAGGGTATATATATAAATAGATTTTATGCACTGTATATGAGCTGGCGATTTCTAAGTCTGTGGTTCCGAGAGGGGGTAACCAGGCTCACTAATAAAGGTCAAGCCACTTGGCTGCCAGAATGCCCTGCTTCAGCACAGACCAGAAAGGCATTGTGATAAGCGTATCCCCGGTATAGTCAGGGGTTAATGGGAGTCGTCCCCATCCCCCCAGTATACGGCCAGAACCATGGACCCGGTACTTGTGGTTCGGACTGTCTCCAACCAGCCATAATGTTGTGAGAGTGAAATTATGTCTAAGTCCAGCTTTGGTACATTAGAAGCAACTCTGAAACTTAACCTAAGCGTTTTTCGAAGCTACTTTTTGGCTAACTTCTTATAGGAAGGTTTAGGAGCTCTGAAAATGAACGTGCGCGTCTTTCACTCTTCCCGAGGGACTTAGAAGAATTTTGTGATATTTTTTATTAAAATGGTGTATAAGGGTATATATATAAATATATTTTATGCACTGTATATGAGCTGGCGATTTCTAAGTCTGTGGTTCCGAGAGGGGGTAACCAGGCTAACTAATAAAGGTCAAGCCACTTGGCTGCCAGAATGCCCTGCTTCAGCACAGACCAGAAAGGCATTGTGATAAGCGTATCCCCGCTATAGTCAGGGGTTAATGGGAGTCGTCCCCGCCCCCCCAGTATACGGCCAGAACCATGGACCCGGTACTTGTGGTTCGGACTGTCTCCAACCAGCCATAATGTTGTGAGAGTGAAATTATGTCTAAGTCCAGCTTTGGTACATTAGAAGCAACTCTGAAACTTAACCTAAGCGTTTTTCGAAGCTGCTTTTTGGCTAACTTCTTATAGGAAGGTCTAGGAGCTCTGAAAATGAACGTGCGCGTCTTTCACTCTTCCATAGGGACTTAGAAGAATTTTGTGATATTTTTTATTAAAATGGTGTATAAGGGTATATATATAAATATATTTTATGCACTGTATATGAGCTGGCGATTTCTAAGTCTGTGGTTCCGAGAGGGGGTAACCAGGCTCACTAATAAAGGTCAAGCCACTTGGCTGCCAGAATGCCCTGCTTCAGCACAGACCAGAAAGGCATTGTGATAAGCGTATCCCCGGTATAGTTAGGGGTTAATGGGAGTCGTCCCCGTCCCCCCAGTATACGGCCAGAACCATGGACCCGGTACTTGTGGTTCGGACTGTCTCCAACCAGCCATAATGTTGTGAGAGTGAAATTATGTCTAAGTCCAGCTTTGGTACATTAGAAGCAACTCTGAAACTTAACCTAAGCGTTTTTCGAAGCTACTTTTTGGCTAACTTCTTATAGGAAGGTTTAGGAGCTCTGAAAATGAACGTGCGCGTCTTTCACTCTTCCCGAGGGACTTAGAAGAATTTTGTGATATTTTTTATTAAAATGGTGTATAAGGGTATATATATAAATATATTTTATGCACTGTATATGAGCTGGCGATTTCTAAGTCTGTGGTTCCGAGAGGGGGTAACCAGGCTAACTAATAAAGGTCAAGCCACTTGGCTGCCAGAATGCCCTGCTTCAGCACAGACCAGAAAGGCATTGTGATAAGCGTATCCCCGGTATAGTCAGGGGTTAATGGGAGTCGTCCCCGCCACCCCAGTATACGGCCAGAACCATGGACCCGGTACTTGTGGTTCGGACTGTCTCCAACCAGCCATAATGTTGTGAGAGTGAAATTATGTCTAAGTCCAGCTTTGGTACATTAGAAGCAACTCTGAAACTTAACCTAAGCGTTTTTCGAAGCTGCTTTTTGGCTAACTTCTTATAGGAAGGTCTAGGAGCTCTGAAAATGAACGTGCGCGTCTTTCACTCTTCCAGAGGGACTTAGAAGAATTTTGTGATATTTTTTATTAAAATGGTGTATAAGGGTATATATATAAATATATTTTATGCACTGTATATGAGCTGGCGATTTCTAAGTCTGTGGTTCCGAGAGGGGGTAACCAGGCTCACTAATAAAGGTCAAGCCACTTGGCTGCCAGAATGCCCTGCTTCAGCACAGACCAGAAAGGCATTGTGATAAGCGTATCCCCGGTATAGTTAGGGGTTAATGGGAGTCGTCCCCGTCCCCCCAGTATACGGCCAGAACCATGGACCCGGTACTTGTGGTTCGGACTGTCTCCAACCAGCCATAATGTTGTGAGAGTGAAATTATGTCTAAGTCCAGCTTTGGTACATTAGAAGCAACTCTGAAACTTAACCTAAGCGTTTTTCGAAGCTACTTTTTGGCTAACTTCTTATAGGAAGGTCTAGGAGCTCTGAAAATGAACGTGCGCGTCTTTCACTCTTCCCGAGGGACTTAGAAGAATTTTGTGATATTTTTTATTAAAATGGTGTATAAGGGTATATATATAAATATATTTTATGCACTGTATATGAGCTGGCGATTTCTAAGTCTGTGGTTCCGAGAGGGGGTAACCAGGCTAACTAATAAAGGTCAAGCCACTTGGCTGCCAGAATGCCCTGCTTAAGCACAGACCAGAAAGGCATTGTGATAAGCGTATCCCCGGTATAGTCAGGGGTTAATGGGAGTCGTCCCCGCCCCCCCAGTATACGGCCAGAACCATGGACCCGGTACTTGTGGTTCGGACTGTCTCCAACCAGCCATAATGTTGTGAGAGTGAAATTATGTCTAAGTCCAGCTTTGGTACATTAGAAGCAACTCTGAAACTTAACCTAAGCGTTTTTCGAAGCTGCTTTTTGGCTAACTTCTTATAGGAAGGTCTAGGAGCTCTGAAAATGAACGTGCGCGTCTTTCACTCTTCCAGAGGGACTTAGAAGAATTTTGTGATATTTTTTATTAAAATGGTGTATAAGGGTATATATAAAAATATATTTTATGCACTGTATATGAGCTGGCGATTTCTAAGTCTGTGGTTCCGAGAGGGGGTAACCAGGCTCACTAATAAAGGTCAAGCCACTTGGCTGCCAGAATGCCCTGCTTCAGCACAGACCAGAAAGGCATTGTGATAAGCGTATCCCCGGTATAGTTAGGGGTTAATGGGAGTCGTCCCCGTCCCCCCAGTATACGGCCAGAACCATGGACCCGGTACTTGTGGTTCGGACTGTCTCCAACCAGCCATAATGTTGTGAGAGTGAAATTATGTCTAAGTCCAGCTTTGGTACATTAGAAGCAACTCTGAAACTTAACCTAAGCGTTTTTCGAAGCTACTTTTTGGCTAACTTCTTATAGGAAGGTCTAGGAGCTCTGAAAATGAACGTGCGCGTCTTTCACTCTTCCCGAGGGACTTAGAAGAATTTTGTGATATTTTTTATTAAAATGGTGTATAAGGGTATATATATAAATAGATTTTATGCACTGTATATGAGCTGGCGATTTCTAAGTCTGTGGTTCCGAGAGGGGGTAACCAGGCTCACTAATAAAGGTCAAGCCACTTGGCTGCCAGAATGCCCTGCTTCAGCACAGACCAGAAAGGCATTGTGATAAGCGTATCCCCGGTATAGTCAGGGGTTAATGGGAGTCGTCCCCATCCCCCCAGTATACGGCCAGAACCATGGACCCGGTACTTGTGGTTCGGACTGTCTCCAACCAGCCATAATGTTGTGAGAGTGAAATTATGTCTAAGTCCAGCTTTGGTACATTAGAAGCAACTCTGAAACTTAACCTAAGCGTTTTTCGAAGCTACTTTTTGGCTAACTTCTTATAGGAAGGTTTAGGAGCTCTGAAAATGAACGTGCGCGTCTTTCACTCTTCCCGAGGGACTTAGAAGAATTTTGTGATATTTTTTATTAAAATGGTGTATAAGGGTATATATATAAATATATTTTATGCACTGTATATGAGCTGGCGATTTCTAAGTCTGTGGTTCCGAGAGGGGGTAACCAGGCTAACTAATAAAGGTCAAGCCACTTGGCTGCCAGAATGCCCTGCTTCAGCACAGACCAGAAAGGCATTGTGATAAGCGTATCCCCGCTATAGTCAGGGGTTAATGGGAGTCGTCCCCGCCCCCCCAGTATACGGCCAGAACCATGGACCCGGTACTTGTGGTTCGGACTGTCTCCAACCAGCCATAATGTTGTGAGAGTGAAATTATGTCTAAGTCCAGCTTTGGTACATTAGAAGCAACTCTGAAACTTAACCTAAGCGTTTTTCGAAGCTGCTTTTTGGCTAACTTCTTATAGGAAGGTCTAGGAGCTCTGAAAATGAACGTGCGCGTCTTTCACTCTTCCATAGGGACTTAGAAGAATTTTGTGATATTTTTTATTAAAATGGTGTATAAGGGTATATATATAAATATATTTTATGCACTGTATATGAGCTGGCGATTTCTAAGTCTGTGGTTCCGAGAGGGGGTAACCAGGCTCACTAATAAAGGTCAAGCCACTTGGCTGCCAGAATGCCCTGCTTCAGCACAGACCAGAAAGGCATTGTGATAAGCGTATCCCCGGTATAGTTAGGGGTTAATGGGAGTCGTCCCCGTCCCCCCAGTATACGGCCAGAACCATGGACCCGGTACTTGTGGTTCGGACTGTCTCCAACCAGCCATAATGTTGTGAGAGTGAAATTATGTCTAAGTCCAGCTTTGGTACATTAGAAGCAACTCTGAAACTTAACCTAAGCGTTTTTCGAAGCTACTTTTTGGCTAACTTCTTATAGGAAGGTTTAGGAGCTCTGAAAATGAACGTGCGCGTCTTTCACTCTTCCCGAGGGACTTAGAAGAATTTTGTGATATTTTTTATTAAAATGGTGTATAAGGGTATATATATAAATATATTTTATGCACTGTATATGAGCTGGCGATTTCTAAGTCTGTGGTTCCGAGAGGGGGTAACCAGGCTAACTAATAAAGGTCAAGCCACTTGGCTGCCAGAATGCCCTGCTTCAGCACAGACCAGAAAGGCATTGTGATAAGCGTATCCCCGGTATAGTCAGGGGTTAATGGGAGTCGTCCCCGCCACCCCAGTATACGGCCAGAACCATGGACCCGGTACTTGTGGTTCGGACTGTCTCCAACCAGCCATAATGTTGTGAGAGTGAAATTATGTCTAAGTCCAGCTTTGGTACATTAGAAGCAACTCTGAAACTTAACCTAAGCGTTTTTCGAAGCTGCTTTTTGGCTAACTTCTTATAGGAAGGTCTAGGAGCTCTGAAAATGAACGTGCGCGTCTTTCACTCTTCCAGAGGGACTTAGAAGAATTTTGTGATATTTTTTATTAAAATGGTGTATAAGGGTATATATATAAATATATTTTATGCACTGTATATGAGCTGGCGATTTCTAAGTCTGTGGTTCCGAGAGGGGGTAACCAGGCTCACTAATAAAGGTCAAGCCACTTGGCTGCCAGAATGCCCTGCTTCAGCACAGACCAGAAAGGCATTGTGATAAGCGTATCCCCGGTATAGTTAGGGGTTAATGGGAGTCGTCCCCGTCCCCCCAGTATACGGCCAGAACCATGGACCCGGTACTTGTGGTTCGGACTGTCTCCAACCAGCCATAATGTTGTGAGAGTGAAATTATGTCTAAGTCCAGCTTTGGTACATTAGAAGCAACTCTGAAACTTAACCTAAGCGTTTTTCGAAGCTACTTTTTGGCTAACTTCTTATAGGAAGGTCTAGGAGCTCTGAAAATGAACGTGCGCGTCTTTCACTCTTCCCGAGGGACTTAGAAGAATTTTGTGATATTTTTTATTAAAATGGTGTATAAGGGTATATATATAAATATATTTTATGCACTGTATATGAGCTGGCGATTTCTAAGTCTGTGGTTCCGAGAGGGGGTAACCAGGCTAACTAATAAAGGTCAAGCCACTTGGCTGCCAGAATGCCCTGCTTCAGCACAGACCAGAAAGGCATTGTGATAAGCGTATCCCCGGTATAGTCAGGGGTTAATGGGAGTCGTCCCCGCCCCCCCATTATACGGCCAGAACCATGGACCCGGTACTTGTGGTTCGGACTGTCTCCAACCAGCCATAATGTTGTGAGAGTGAAATTATGTCTAAGTCCAGCTTTGGTACATTAGAAGCAACTCTGAAACTTAACCTAAGCGTTTTTCGAAGCTGCTTTTTGGCTAACTTCTTATAGGAAGGTCTAGGAGCTCTGAAAATGAACGTGCGCGTCTTTCACTCTTCCAGAGGGACTTAGAAGAATTTTGTGATATTTTTTATTAAAATGGTGTATAAGGGTATATATATAAATATATTTTATGCACTGTATATGAGCTGGCGATTTCTAAGTCTGTGGTTCCGAGAGGGGGTAACCAGGCTCACTAATAAAGGTCAAGCCACTTGGCTGCCAGAATGCCCTGCTTCAGCACAGACCAGAAAGGCATTGTGATAAGCGTATCCCCGGTATAGTCAGGGGTTAATGGGAGTCGTCCCCGTCCCCCCAGTTTACGGCCAGAACCATGGACCCGGTACTTGTGGTTCGGACTGTCTCCAACCAGCCATAATGTTGTGAGAGTGAAATTATGTCTAAGTCCAGCTTTGGTACATTAGAAGCAACTCTGAAACTTAACCTAAGCGTTTTTCGAAGCTGCTTTTTGGCTAACTTCTTATAGGAAGGTCTAGGAGCTCTGAAAATGAACGTGCGCGTCTTTCACTCTTCCAGAGGGACTTAGAAGAATTTTGTGATATTTTTTATTAAAATGGTGTATAAGGGTATATATATAAATATATTTTATGCACTGTATATGAGCTGGCGATTTCTAAGTCTGTGGTTCCGAGAGGGGGTAACCAGGCTAACTAATAAAGGTCAAGCCACTTGGCTGCCAGAATGCCCTGCTTCAGCACAGACCAGAAAGGCATTGTGATAAGCGTATCCCCGGTATAGTCAGGGGTTAATGGGAGTCGTCCCCGCCCCCCCATTATACGGCCAGAACCATGGACCCGGTACTTGTGGTTCGGACTGTCTCCAACCAGCCATAATGTTGTGAGAGTGAAATTATGTCTAAGTCCAGCTTTGGTACATTAGAAGCAACTCTGAAACTTAACCTAAGCGTTTTTCGAAGCTACTTTTTGGCTAACTTCTTATAGGAAGGTTTAGGAGCTCTGAAAATGAACGTGCGCGTCTTTCACTCTTCCCGAGGGACTTAGAAGAATTTTGTGATATTTTTTATTAAAATGGTGTATAAGGGTATATATATAAATATATTTTATGCACTGTATATGAGCTGGCGATTTCTAAGTCTGTGGTTCCGAGAGGGGGTAACCAGGCTAACTAATAAAGGTCAAGCCACTTGGCTGCCAGAATGCCCTGCTTCAGCACAGACCAGAAAGTCATTGTGATAAGCGTATCCCCGCTATAGTCAGGGGTTAATGGGAGTCGTCCCCGCCCCCCCAGTATACGGCCAGAACCATGGACCCGGTACTTGTGGTTCGGACTGTCTCCAACCAGCCATAATGTTGTGAGAGTGAAATTATGTCTAAGTCCAGCTTTGGTACATTAGAAGCAACTCTGAAACTTAACCTAAGCGTTTTTCGAAGCTGCTTTTTGGCTAACTTCTTATAGGAAGGTCTAGGAGCTCTGAAAATGAACGTGCGCGTCTTTCACTCTTCCAGAGGGACTTAGAAGAATTTTGTGATATTTTTTATTAAAATGGTGTATAAGGGTATATATATAAATATATTTTATGCACTGTATATGAGCTGGCGATTTCTAAGTCTGTGGTTCCGAGAGGGGGTAACCAGGCTCACTAATAAAGGTCAAGCCACTTGGCTGCCAGAATGCCCTGCTTCAGCACAGACCAGAAAGTCATTGTGATAAGCGTATCCCCGGTATAGTTAGGGGTTAATGGGAGTCGTCCCCTTCCCCCCAGTATACGGCCAGAACCATGGACCCGGTACTTGTGGTTCGGACTGTCTCCAACCAGCCATAATGTTGTGAGAGTGAAATTATGTCTAAGTCCAGCTTTGGTACATTAGAAGCAACTCTGAAACTTAACCTAAGCGTTTTTCGAAGCTACTTTTTGGCTAACTTCTTATAGGAAGGTCTAGGAGCTCTGAAAATGAACGTGCGCGTCTTTCACTCTTCCCGAGGGACTTAGAAGAATTTTGTGATATTTTTTATTAAAATGGTGTATAAGGGTATATATATAAATATATTTTATGCACTGTATATGAGCTGGCGATTTCTAAGTCTGTGGTTCCGAGAGGGGGTAACCAGGCTCACTAATAAAGGTCAAGCCACTTGGCTGCCAGAATGCCCTGCTTCAGCACAGACCAGAAAGGCATTGTGATAAGCGTATCCCCGGTATAGTCAGGGGTTAATGGGAGTCGTCCCCGTCCCCCCAGTTTACGGCCAGAACCATGGACCCGGTACTTGTGGTTCGGACTGTCTCCAACCAGCCATAATGTTGTGAGAGTGAAATTATGTCTAAGTCCAGCTTTGGTACATTAGAAGCAACTCTGAAACTTAACCTAAGCGTTTTTCGAAGCTGCTTTTTGGCTAACTTCTTATAGGAAGGTCTAAGAGCTCTGAAAATGAACGTGCGCGTCTTTCACTCTTCCCGAGGGACTTAGAAGAATTTTGTGATATTTTTTATTAAAATGGTGTATAAGGGTATATATATAAATATATTTTATGCACTGTATATGAGCTGGCGATTTCTAAGTCTGTGGTTCCGAGAGGGGGTAACCATGCTCACTAATAAAGGTCAAGCCACTTGGCTGCCAGAATGCCCTGCTTCAGCACAGACCAGAAAGGCATTGTGATAAGCGTATCCCCGGTATAGTCAGGGGTTAATGGGAGTCGTCCCCGTCCCCCCAGTATACGGCCAGAACCATGGACCCGGTACTTGTGGTTCGGACTGTCTCCAACCAGCCATAATGTTGTGAGAGTGAAATTATGTCTAAGTCCAGCTTTGGTACATTAGAAGCAACTCTGAAACTTAACCTAAGCGTTTTTCGAAGCTACTTTTTGGCTAACTTCTTATAGGAAGGTCTAGGAGCTCTGAAAATGAACGTGCGCGTCTTTCACTCTTCCCGAGGGACTTAGAAGAATTTTGTGATATTTTTTATTAAAATGGTGTATAAGGGTATATATATAAATATATTTTATGCACTGTATATGAGCTGGCGATTTCTAAGTCTGTGGTTCCGAGAGGGGGTAACCAGGCTCACTAATAAAGGTCAAGCCACTTGGCTGCCAGAATGCCCTGCTTCAGCACAGACCAGAAAGGCATTGTGATAAGCGTATCCCCGGTATAGTCAGGGGTTAATGGGAGTCGTCCCCGTCCCCCCAGTATACGGCCAGAACCATGGACCCGGTACTTGTGGTTCGGACTGTCTCCAACCAGCCATAATGTTGTGAGAGTGAAATTATGTCTAAGTCCAGCTTTGGTACATTAGAAGCAACTCTGAAACTTAACCTAAGCGTTTTTCGAAGCTGCTTTTTGGCTAACTTCTTATAGGAAGGTCTAGGAGCTCTGAAAATGAACATGCGCGTCTTTCACTCTTCCAGAGGGACTTAGAAGAATTTTGTGATATTTTTTATTAAAATGGTGTATAAGGGTATATATATATAAATATATTTTATGCACTGTATATGAGCTGGCGATTTCTAAGTCTGTGGTTCCGAGAGGGGGTAACCAGGCTCACTAATAAAGGTCAAGCCACTTGGCTGCCAGAATGCCCTGCTTCAGCACAGACCAGAAAGGCATTGTGATAAGCGTATCCCCGGTATAGTCAGGGGTTAATGGGAGTCCCCCCCGTCCCCCCAGTATACGGCCAGAACCATGGACCCGGTACTTGTGGTTCGGACTGTCTCCAACCAGCCATAATGTTGTGAGAGTGAAATTATGTCTAAGTCCAGCTTTGGTACATTAGAAGCAACTCTGAAACTTAACCTAAGCGTTTTTCGAAGCTACTTTTTGGCTAACTTCTTATAGGAAGGTCTAGGAGCTCTGAAAATGAACGTGCGCGTCTTTCACTCTTCCCGAGGGACTTAGAAGAATTTTGTGATATTTTTTATTAAAATGGTGTATAAGGGTATATATATAAATATATTTTATGCACTGTATATGAGCTGGCGATTTCTTAGTCTGTGGTTCCGAGAGGGGGTAACCAGGCTCACTAATAAAGGTCAAGCCACTTGGCTGCCAGAATGCCCTGCTTCAGCACAGACCAGAAAGGCATTGTGATAAGCGTATCCCCGGTATAGTCAGGGGTTAATGGGAGTCGTCCCCGTCCCCCCAGTTTACGGCCAGAACCATGGACCCGGTACTTGTGGTTCGGACTGTCTCCAACCAGCCATAATGTTGTGAGAGTGAAATTATGTCTAAGTCCAGCTTTGGTACATTAGAAGCAACTCTGAAACTTAACCTAAGCGTTTTTCGAAGCTGCTTTTTGGCTAACTTCTTATAGGAAGGTCTAGGAGCTCTGAAAATGAACGTGCGCGTCTTTCACTCTTCCAGAGGGACTTAGAAGAATTTTGTGATATTTTTTATTAAAATGGTGTATAAGGGTATATATATAAATATATTTTATGCACTGTATATGAGCTGGCGATTTCTAAGTCTGTGGTTCCGAGAGGGGGTAACCAGGCTAACTAATAAAGGTCAAGCCACTTGGCTGCCAGAATGCCCTGCTTCAGCACAGACCAGAAAGGCATTGTGATAAGCGTATCCCCGGTATAGTCAGGGGTTAATGGGAGTCGTCCCCGCCCCCCCATTATACGGCCAGAACCATGGACCCGGTACTTGTGGTTCGGACTGTCTCCAACCAGCCATAATGTTGTGAGAGTGAAATTATGTCTAAGTCCAGCTTTGGTACATTAGAAGCAACTCTGAAACTTAACCTAAGCGTTTTTCGAAGCTACTTTTTGGCTAACTTCTTATAGGAAGGTTTAGGAGCTCTGAAAATGAACGTGCGCGTCTTTCACTCTTCCCGAGGGACTTAGAAGAATTTTGTGATATTTTTTATTAAAATGGTGTATAAGGGTATATATATAAATATATTTTATGCACTGTATATGAGCTGGCGATTTCTAAGTCTGTGGTTCCGAGAGGGGGTAACCAGGCTAACTAATAAAGGTCAAGCCACTTGGCTGCCAGAATGCCCTGCTTCAGCACAGACCAGAAAGTCATTGTGATAAGCGTATCCCCGCTATAGTCAGGGGTTAATGGGAGTCGTCCCCGCCCCCCCAGTATACGGCCAGAACCATGGACCCGGTACTTGTGGTTCGGACTGTCTCCAACCAGCCATAATGTTGTGAGAGTGAAATTATGTCTAAGTCCAGCTTTGGTACATTAGAAGCAACTCTGAAACTTAACCTAAGCGTTTTTCGAAGCTGCTTTTTGGCTAACTTCTTATAGGAAGGTCTAGGAGCTCTGAAAATGAACGTGCGCGTCTTTCACTCTTCCAGAGGGACTTAGAAGAATTTTGTGATATTTTTTATTAAAATGGTGTATAAGGGTATATATATAAATATATTTTATGCACTGTATATGAGCTGGCGATTTCTAAGTCTGTGGTTCCGAGAGGGGGTAACCAGGCTCACTAATAAAGGTCAAGCCACTTGGCTGCCAGAATGCCCTGCTTCAGCACAGACCAGAAAGTCATTGTGATAAGCGTATCCCCGGTATAGTTAGGGGTTAATGGGAGTCGTCCCCTTCCCCCCAGTATACGGCCAGAACCATGGACCCGGTACTTGTGGTTCGGACTGTCTCCAACCAGCCATAATGTTGTGAGAGTGAAATTATGTCTAAGTCCAGCTTTGGTACATTAGAAGCAACTCTGAAACTTAACCTAAGCGTTTTTCGAAGCTACTTTTTGGCTAACTTCTTATAGGAAGGTCTAGGAGCTCTGAAAATGAACGTGCGCGTCTTTCACTCTTCCCGAGGGACTTAGAAGAATTTTGTGATATTTTTTATTAAAATGGTGTATAAGGGTATATATATAAATATATTTTATGCACTGTATATGAGCTGGCGATTTCTAAGTCTGTGGTTCCGAGAGGGGGTAACCAGGCTCACTAATAAAGGTCAAGCCACTTGGCTGCCAGAATGCCCTGCTTCAGCACAGACCAGAAAGGCATTGTGATAAGCGTATCCCCGGTATAGTCAGGGGTTAATGGGAGTCGTCCCCGTCCCCCCAGTTTACGGCCAGAACCATGGACCCGGTACTTGTGGTTCGGACTGTCTCCAACCAGCCATAATGTTGTGAGAGTGAAATTATGTCTAAGTCCAGCTTTGGTACATTAGAAGCAACTCTGAAACTTAACCTAAGCGTTTTTCGAAGCTGCTTTTTGGCTAACTTCTTATAGGAAGGTCTAAGAGCTCTGAAAATGAACGTGCGCGTCTTTCACTCTTCCCGAGGGACTTAGAAGAATTTTGTGATATTTTTTATTAAAATGGTGTATAAGGGTATATATATAAATATATTTTATGCACTGTATATGAGCTGGCGATTTCTAAGTCTGTGGTTCCGAGAGGGGGTAACCATGCTCACTAATAAAGGTCAAGCCACTTGGCTGCCAGAATGCCCTGCTTCAGCACAGACCAGAAAGGCATTGTGATAAGCGTATCCCCGGTATAGTCAGGGGTTAATGGGAGTCGTCCCCGTCCCCCCAGTATACGGCCAGAACCATGGACCCGGTACTTGTGGTTCGGACTGTCTCCAACCAGCCATAATGTTGTGAGAGTGAAATTATGTCTAAGTCCAGCTTTGGTACATTAGAAGCAACTCTGAAACTTAACCTAAGCGTTTTTCGAAGCTACTTTTTGGCTAACTTCTTATAGGAAGGTTTAGGAGCTCTGAAAATGAACGTGCGCGTCTTTCACTCTTCCCGAGGGACTTAGAAGAATTTTGTGATATTTTTTATTAAAATGGTGTATAAGGGTATATATATAAATATATTTTATGCACTGTATATGAGCTGGCGATTTCTAAGTCTGTGGTTCCGAGAGGGGGTAACCAGGCTAACTAATAAAGGTCAAGCCACTTGGCTGCCAGAATGCCCTGCTTCAGCACAGACCAGAAAGTCATTGTGATAAGCGTATCCCCGCTATAGTCAGGGGTTAATGGGAGTCGTCCCCGCCCCCCCAGTATACGGCCAGAACCATGGACCCGGTACTTGTGGTTCGGACTGTCTCCAACCAGCCATAATGTTGTGAGAGTGAAATTATGTCTAAGTCCAGCTTTGGTACATTAGAAGCAACTCTGAAACTTAACCTAAGCGTTTTTCGAAGCTGCTTTTTGGCTAACTTCTTATAGGAAGGTCTAGGAGCTCTGAAAATGAACGTGCGCGTCTTTCACTCTTCCAGAGGGACTTAGAAGAATTTTGTGATATTTTTTATTAAAATGGTGTATAAGGGTATATATATAAATATATTTTATGCACTGTATATGAGCTGGCGATTTCTAAGTCTGTGGTTCCGAGAGGGGGTAACCAGGCTCACTAATAAAGGTCAAGCCACTTGGCTGCCAGAATGCCCTGCTTCAGCACAGACCAGAAAGTCATTGTGATAAGCGTATCCCCGGTATAGTTAGGGGTTAATGGGAGTCGTCCCCTTCCCCCCAGTATACGGCCAGAACCATGGACCCGGTACTTGTGGTTCGGACTGTCTCCAACCAGCCATAATGTTGTGAGAGTGAAATTATGTCTAAGTCCAGCTTTGGTACATTAGAAGCAACTCTGAAACTTAACCTAAGCGTTTTTCGAAGCTACTTTTTGGCTAACTTCTTATAGGAAGGTCTAGGAGCTCTGAAAATGAACGTGCGCGTCTTTCACTCTTCCCGAGGGACTTAGAAGAATTTTGTGATATTTTTTATTAAAATGGTGTATAAGGGTATATATATAAATATATTTTATGCACTGTATATGAGCTGGCGATTTCTAAGTCTGTGGTTCCGAGAGGGGGTAACCAGGCTCACTAATAAAGGTCAAGCCACTTGGCTGCCAGAATGCCCTGCTTCAGCACAGACCAGAAAGGCATTGTGATAAGCGTATCCCCGGTATAGTCAGGGGTTAATGGGAGTCGTCCCCGTCCCCCCAGTTTACGGCCAGAACCATGGACCCGGTACTTGTGGTTCGGACTGTCTCCAACCAGCCATAATGTTGTGAGAGTGAAATTATGTCTAAGTCCAGCTTTGGTACATTAGAAGCAACTCTGAAACTTAACCTAAGCGTTTTTCGAAGCTGCTTTTTGGCTAACTTCTTATAGGAAGGTCTAAGAGCTCTGAAAATGAACGTGCGCGTCTTTCACTCTTCCCGAGGGACTTAGAAGAATTTTGTGATATTTTTTATTAAAATGGTGTATAAGGGTATATATATAAATATATTTTATGCACTGTATATGAGCTGGCGATTTCTAAGTCTGTGGTTCCGAGAGGGGGTAACCATGCTCACTAATAAAGGTCAAGCCACTTGGCTGCCAGAAAGCCCTGCTTCAGCACAGACCAGAAAGGCATTGTGATAAGCGTATCCCCGGTATAGTCAGGGGTTAATGGGAGTCGTCCCCGTCCCCCCAGTATACGGCCAGAACCATGGACCCGGTACTTGTGGTTCGGACTGTCTCCAACCAGCCATAATGTTGTGAGAGTGAAATTATGTCTAAGTCCAGCTTTGGTACATTAGAAGCAACTCTGAAACTTAACCTAAGCGTTTTTCGAAGCTACTTTTTGGCTAACTTCTTATAGGAAGGTCTAGGAGCTCTGAAAATGAACGTGCGCGTCTTTCACTCTTCCCGAGGGACTTAGAAGAATTTTGTGATATTTTTTATTAAAATGGTGTATAAGGGTATATATATAAATATATTTTATGCACTGTATATGAGCTGGCGATTTCTAAGTCTGTGGTTCCGAGAGGGGGTAACCAGGCTCACTAATAAAGGTCAAGCCACTTGGCTGCCAGAATGCCCTGCTTCAGCACAGACCAGAAAGGCATTGTGATAAGCGTATCCCCGGTATAGTCAGGGGTTAATGGGAGTCGTCCCCGTCCCCCCAGTATACGGCCAGAACCATGGACCCGGTACTTGTGGTTCGGACTGTCTCCAACCAGCCATAATGTTGTGAGAGTGAAATTATGTCTAAGTCCAGCTTTGGTACATTAGAAGCAACTCTGAAACTTAACCTAAGCGTTTTTCGAAGCTGCTTTTTGGCTAACTTCTTATAGGAAGGTCTAGGAGCTCTGAAAATGAACATGCGCGTCTTTCACTCTTCCAGAGGGACTTAGAAGAATTTTGTGATATTTTTTATTAAAATGGTGTATAAGGGTATATATATATAAATATATTTTATGCACTGTATATGAGCTGGCGATTTCTAAGTCTGTGGTTCCGAGAGGGGGTAACCAGGCTCACTAATAAAGGTCAAGCCACTTGGCTGCCAGAATGCCCTGCTTCAGCACAGACCAGAAAGGCATTGTGATAAGCGTATCCCCGGTATAGTCAGGGGTTAATGGGAGTCGTCCCCATCCCCCCAGTATACGGCCAGAACCATGGACCCGGTACTTGTGGTTCGGACTGTCTCCAACCAGCCATAATGTTGTGAGAGTGAAATTATGTCTAAGTCCAGCTTTGGTACATTAGAAGCAACTCTGAAACTTAACCTAAGCGTTTTTCGAAGCTACTTTTTGGCTAACTTCTTATAGGAAGGTTTAGGAGTTCTGAAAATGAACGTGCGCGTCTTTCACTCTTCCCGAGGGACTTAGAAGAATTTTGTGATATTTTTTATTAAAATGGTGTATAAGGGTATATATATAAATATATTTTATGCACTGTATATGAGCTGGCGATTTCTAAGTCTGTGGTTCCGAGAGGGGGTAACCAGGCTAACTAATAAAGGTCAAGCCACTTGGCTGCCAGAATGCCCTGCTTCAGCACAGACCAGAAAGGCATTGTGATAAGCGTATCCCCGGTATAGTCAGGGGTTAATGGGAGTCGTCCCCGCCCCCCCAGTATACGGCCAGAACCATGGACCCGGTACTTGTGGTTCGGACTGTCTCCAACCAGCCATAATGTTGTGAGAGTGAAATTATGTCTAAGTCCAGCTTTGGTACATTAGAAGCAACTCTGAAACTTAACCTAAGCGTTTTTCGAAGCTACTTTTTGGCTAACTTCTTATAGGAAGGTCTAGGAGCTCTGAAAATGAACGTGCGCGTCTTTCACTCTTCCCGAGGGACTTAGAAGAATTTTGTGATATTTTTTATTAAAATGGTGTATAAGGGTATATATATAAATATATTTTATGCACTGTATATGAGCTGGCGATTTCTAAGTCTGTGGTTCCGAGAGGGGGTAACCAGGCTCACTAATAAAGGTCAAGCCACTTGGCTGCCAGAATGCCCTGCTTCAGCACAGACCAGAAAGGCATTGTGATAAGCGTATCCCCGGTATAGTCAGGAGTTAATGGGAGTCGTCCCCGTCCCCCCAGTATACGGCCAGAACCATGGACCCGGTACTTGTGGTTCGGACTGTCTCCAACCAGCCATAATGTTGTGAGAGTGAAATTATGTCTAAGTCCAGCTTTGGTACATTAGAAGCAACTCTGAAACTTAACCTAAGCGTTTTTCGAAGCTGCTTTTTGGCTAACTTCTTATAGGAAGGTCTAGGAGCTCTGAAAATGAACATGCGCGTCTTTCACTCTTCCAGAGGGACTTAGAAGAATTTTGTGATATTTTTTATTAAAATGGTGTATAAGGGTATATATATAAATATATTTTATGCACTGTATATGAGCTGGCGATTTCTAAGTCTGTGGTTCCGAGAGGGGGTAACTAGGCTCACTAATAAAGGTCAAGCCACTTGGCTGCCAGAATGCCCTGCTTCAGCACAGACCAGAAAGGCATTGTGATAAGCGTATCCCCGGTATAGTCAGGGGTTAATGGGAGTCGTCCCCATCCCCCCAGTATACGGCCAGAACCATGGACCCGGTACTTGTGGTTCGGACTGTCTCCAACCAGCCATAATGTTGTGAGAGTGAAATTATGTCTAAGTCCAGCTTTGGTACATTAGAAGCAACTCTGAAACTTAACCTAAGCGTTTTTCGAAGCTACTTTTTGGCTAACTTCTTATAGGAAGGTTTAGGAGCTCTGAAAATGAACGTGCGCGTCTTTCACTCTTCCCGAGGGACTTAGAAGAATTTTGTGATATTTTTTATTAAAATGGTGTATAAGGGTATATATATAAATATATTTTATGCACTGTATATGAGCTGGCGATTTCTAAGTCTGTGGTTCCGAGAGGGGGTAACCAGGCTAACTAATAAAGGTCAAGCCACTTGGCTGCCAGAATGCCCTGCTTCAGCACAGACCAGAAAGGCATTGTGATAAGCGTATCCCCGGTATAGTCAGGGGTTAATGGGAGTCGTCCCCGCCCCCCCAGTATACGGCCAGAACCATGGACCCGGTACTTGTGGTTCGGACTGTCTCCAACCAGCCATAATGTTGTGAGAGTGAAATTATGTCTAAGTCCAGCTTTGGTACATTAGAAGCAACTCTGAAACTTAACCTAAGCGTTTTTCGAAGCTGCTTTTTGGCTAACTTCTTATAGGAAGGTCTAGGAGCTCTGAAAATGAACGTGCGCGTCTTTCACTCTTCCAGAGGGACTTAGAAGAATTTTGTGATATTTTTTATTAAAATGGTGTATAAGGGTATATATATAAATATATTTTATGCACTGTATATGAGCTGGCGATTTCTAAGTCTGTGGTTCCGAGAGGGGGTAACCAGGCTCACTAATAAAGGTCAAGCCACTTGGCTGCCAGAATGCCCTGCTTCAGCACAGACCAGAAAGGCATTGTGATAAGCGTATCCCCGGTATAGTCAGGGGTTAATGGGAGTCGTCCCCATCCCCCCAGTATACGGCCAGAACCATGGACCCGGTACTTGTGGTTCGGACTGTCTCCAACCAGCCATAATGTTGTGAGAGTGAAATTATGTCTAAGTCCAGCTTTGGTACATTAGAAGCAACTCTGAAACTTAACCTAAGCGTTTTTCGAAGCTACTTTTTGGCTAACTTCTTATAGGAAGGTTTAGGAGCTCTGAAAATGAACGTGCGCGTCTTTCACTCTTCCCGAGGGACTTAGAAGAATTTTGTGATATTTTTTATTAAAATGGTGTATAAGGGTATATATATAAATATATTTTATGCACTGTATATGAGCTGGCGATTTCTAAGTCTGTGGTTCCGAGAGGGGGTAACCAGGCTAACTAATAAAGGTCAAGCCACTTGGCTTCCAGAATGCCCTGCTTCAGCACAGACCAGAAATGCATTGTGATAAGCGTATCCCCGGTATAGTCAGGGGTTAATGGGAGTCGTCCCCGCCCCCCCAGTATACGGCCAGAACCATGGACCCGGTACTTGTGGTTCGGACTGTCTCCAACCAGCCATAATGTTGTGAGAGTGAAATTATGTCTAAGTCCAGCTTTGGTACATTAGAAGCAACTCTGAAACTTAACCTAAGCGTTTTTCGAAGCTACTTTTTGGCTAACTTCTTATAGGAAGGTTTAGGAGTTCTGAAAATGAACGTGCGCGTCTTTCACTCTTCCCGAGGGACTTAGAAGAATTTTGTGATATTTTTTATTAAAATGGTGTATAAGGGTATATATATAAATATATTTTATGCACTGTATATGAGCTGGCGATTTCTAAGTCTGTGGTTCCGAGAGGGGGTAACCAGGCTAACTAATAAAGGTCAAGCCACTTGGCTGCCAGAATGCCCTGCTTCAGCACAGACCAGAAAGGCATTGTGATAAGCGTATCCCCGGTATAGTCAGGGGTTAATGGGAGTCGTCCCCGCCCCCCCAGTATACGGCCAGAACCATGGACCCGGTACTTGTGGTTCGGACTGTCTCCAACCAGCCATAATGTTGTGAGAGTGAAATTATGTCTAAGTCCAGCTTTGGTACATTAGAAGCAACTCTGAAACTTAACCTAAGCGTTTTTCGAAGCTACTTTTTGGCTAACTTCTTATAGGAAGGTCTAGGAGCTCTGAAAATGAACGTGCGCGTCTTTCACTCTTCGCGAGGGACTTAGAAGAATTTTGTGATATTTTTTATTAAAATGGTGTATAAGGGTATATATATAAATATATTTTATGCACTGTATATGAGCTGGCGATTTCTAAGTCTGTGGTTCCGAGAGGGGGTAACCAGGCTCACTAATAAAGGTCAAGCCACTTGGCTGACAGAATGCCCTGCTTCAGCACAGACCAGAAAGGCATTGTGATAAGCGTATCCCCGGTATAGTCAGGGGTTAATGGGAGTCGTCCCCGTCCCCCCAGTATACGGCCAGAACCATGGACCCGGTACTTGTGGTTCGGACTGTCTCCAACCAGCCATAATGTTGTGAGAGTGAAATTATGTCTAAGTCCAGCTTTGGTACATTAGAAGCAACTCTGAAACTTAACCTAAGCGTTTTTCGAAGCTGCTTTTTGGCTAACTTCTTATAGGAAGGTCTAGGAGCTCTTAAAATGAACATGCGCGTCTTTCACTCTTCCAGAGGGACTTAGAAGAATTTTGTGATATTTTTTATTAAAATGGTGTATAAGGGTATATATATAAATATATTTTATGCACTGTATATGAGCTGGCGATTTCTAAGTCTGTGGTTCCGAGAGGGGGTAACTAGGCTCACTAATAAAGGTCAAGCCACTTGGCTGCCAGAATGCCCTGCTTCAGCACAGACCAGAAAGGCATTGTGATAAGCGTATCCCCGGTATAGTCAGGGGTTAATGGGAGTCGTCCCCATCCCCCCAGTATACGGCCAGAACCATGGACCCGGTACTTGTGGTTCGGACTGTCTCCAACCAGCCATAATGTTGTGAGAGTGAAATTATGTCTAAGTCCAGCTTTGGTACATTAGAAGCAACTCTGAAACTTAACCTAAGCGTTTTTCGAAGCTACTTTTTGGCTAACTTCTTATAGGAAGGTTTAGGAGCTCTGAAAATGAACGTGCGCGTCTTTCACTCTTCCCGAGGGACTTAGAAGAATTTTGTGATATTTTTTATTAAAATGGTGTATAAGGGTATATATATAAATATATTTTATGCACTGTATATGAGCTGGCGATTTCTAAGTCTGTGGTTCCGAGAGGGGGTAACCAGGCTAACTAATAAAGGTCAAGCCACTTGGCTGCCAGAATGCCCTGCTTCAGCACAGACCAGAAAGGCATTGTGATAAGCGTATCCCCGGTATAGTCAGGGGTTAATGGGAGTCGTCCCCGCCCCCCCAGTATACGGCCAGAACCATGGACCCGGTACTTGTGGTTCGGACTGTCTCCAACCAGCCATAATGTTGTGAGAGTGAAATTATGTCTAAGTCCAGCTTTGGTACATTAGAAGCAACTCTGAAACTTAACCTAAGCGTTTTTCGAAGCTGCTTTTTGGCTAACTTCTTATAGGAAGGTCTAGGAGCTCTGAAAATGAACGTGCGCGTCTTTCACTCTTCCAGAGGGACTTAGAAGAATTTTGTGATATTTTTTATTAAAATGGTGTATAAGGGTATATATATAAATATATTTTATGCACTGTATATGAGCTGGCGATTTCTAAGTCTGTGGTTCCGAGAGGGGGTAACCAGGCTCACTAATAAAGGTCAAGCCACTTGGCTGCCAGAATGCCCTGCTTCAGCACAGACCAGAAAGTCATTGTGATAAGCGTATCCCCGGTATAGTTAGGGGTTAATGGGAGTCGTCCCCGTCCCCCCAGTATAAGGCCAGAACCATGGACCCGGTACTTGTGGTTCGGACTGTCTCCAACCAGCCATAATGTTGTGAGAGTGAAATTATGTCTAAGTCCAGCTTTGGTACATTAGAAGCAACTCTGAAACTTAACCTAAGCGTTTTTCGAAGCTACTTTTTGGCTAACTTCTTATAGGAAGGTCTAGGAGCTCTGAAAATGAACGTGCGCGTCTTTCACTCTTCCCGAGGGACTTAGAAGAATTTTGTGATATTTTTTATTAAAATGGTGTATAAGGGTATATATATAAATATATTTTATGCACTGTATATGAGCTGGCGATTTCTAAGTCTGTGGTTCCGAGAGGGGGTAACCAGGCTAACTAATAAAGGTCAAGCCACTTGGCTGCCAGAATGCCCTGCTTCAGCACAGACCAGAAAGGCATTGTGATAAGCGTATCCCCGGTATAGTCAGGGGTTAATGGGAGTCGTCCCCGCCCCCCCAGTATACGGCCAGAACCATGGACCCGGTACTTGTGGTTCGGACTGTCTCCAACCAGCCATAATGTTGTGAGAGTGAAATTATGTCTAAGTCCAGCTTTGGTACATTAGAAGCAACTCTGAAACTTAACCTAAGCGTTTTTCGAAGCTGCTTTTTGGCTAACTTCTTATAGGAAGGTCTAGGAGCTCTGAAAATGAACATGCGCGTCTTTCACTCTTCCAGAGGGACTTAGAAGAATTTTGTGATATTTTTTATTAAAATGGTGTATAAGGGTATATATATAAATATATTTTATGCACTGTATATGAGCTGGCGATTTCTAAGTCTGTGGTTCCGAGAGGGGGTAACCAGGCTCACTAATAAAGGTCAAGCCACTTGGCTGCCAGAATGCCCTGCTTCAGCACAGACCAGAAAGGCATTGTGATAAGCGTATCCCCGGTATAGTCAGGGGTTAATGGGAGTCGTCCCCATCCCCCCAGTATACGGCCAGAACCATGGACCCGGTACTTGTGGTTCGGACTGTCTCCAACCAGCCATAATGTTGTGAGAGTGAAATTATGTCTAAGTCCAGCTTTGGTACATTAGAAGCAACTCTGAAACTTAACCTAAGCGTTTTTCGAAGCTACTTTTTGGCTAACTTCTTATAGGAAGGTTTAGGAGCTCTGAAAATGAACGTGCGCGTCTTTCACTCTTCCCGAGGGACTTAGAAGAATTTTGTGATATTTTTTATTAAAATGGTGTATAAGGGTATATATATAAATATATTTTATGCACTGTACTGTATATGAGCTGGCGATTTCTAAGTCTGTGGTTCCGAGAGGGGGTAACCAGGCTAACTAATAAAGGTCAAGCCACTTGGCTGCCAGAATGCCCTGCTTCAGCACAGACCAGAAAGGCATTGTGATAAGCGTATCCCCGGTATAGTCAGGGGTTAATGGGAGTCGTCCCCGCCCCCCCAGTATACGGCCAGAACCATGGACCCGGTACTTGTGGTTCGGACTGTCTCCAACCAGCCATAATGTTGTGAGAGTGAAATTATGTCTAAGTCCAGCTTTGGTACATTAGAAGCAACTCTGAAACTTAACCTAAGCGTTTTTCGAAGCTACTTTTTGGCTAACTTCTTATAGGAAGGTCTAGGAGCTCTGAAAATGAACGTGCGCGTCTTTCACTCTTCGCGAGGGACTTAGAAGAATTTTGTGATATTTTTTATTAAAATGGTGTATAAGGGTATATATATAAATATATTTTATGCACTGTATATGAGCTGGCGATTTCTAAGTCTGTGGTTCCGAGAGGGGGTAACCAGGCTCACTAATAAAGGTCAAGCCACTTGGCTGCCAGAATGCCCTGCTTCAGCACAGACCAGAAAGGCATTGTGATAAGCGTATCCCCGGTATAGTCAGGGGTTAATGGGAGTCGTCCCCGTCCCCCCAGTATACGGCCAGAACCATGGACCCGGTACTTGTGGTTCGGACTGTCTCCAACCAGCCATAATGTTGTGAGAGTGAAATTATGTCTAAGTCCAGCTTTGGTACATTAGAAGCAACTCTGAAACTTAACCTAAGCGTTTTTCGAAGCTGCTTTTTGGCTAACTTCTTATAGGAAGGTCTAGGAGCTCTGAAAATGAACATGCGCGTCTTTCACTCTTCCAGAGGGACTTAGAAGAATTTTGTGATATTTTTTATTAAAATGGTGTATAAGGGTATATATATAAATATATTTTATGCACTGTATATGAGCTGGCGATTTCTAAGTCTGTGGTTCCGAGAGGGGGTAACTAGGCTCACTAATAAAGGTCAAGCCACTTGGCTGCCAGAATGCCCTGCTTCAGCACAGACCAGAAAGGCATTGTGATAAGCGTATCCCCGGTATAGTCAGGGGTTAATGGGAGTCGTCCCCATCCCCCCAGTATACGGCCAGAACCATGGACCCGGTACTTGTGGTTCGGACTGTCTCCAACCAGCCATAATGTTGTGAGAGTGAAATTATGTCTAAGTCCAGCTTTGGTACATTAGAAGCAACTCTGAAACTTAACCTAAGCGTTTTTCGAAGCTACTTTTTGGCTAACTTCTTATAGGAAGGTTTAGGAGCTCTGAAAATGAACGTGCGCGTCTTTTACTCTTCCCGAGGGACTTAGAAGAATTTTGTGATATTTTTTATTAAAATGGTGTATAAGGGTATATATATAAATATATTTTATGCACTGTATATGAGCTGGCGATTTCTAAGTCTGTGGTTCCGAGAGGGGGTAACCAGGCTAACTAATAAAGGTCAAGCCACTTGGCTGCCAGAATGCCCTGCTTCAGCACAGACCAGAAAGGCATTGTGATAAGCGTATCCCCGGTATAGTCAGGGGTTAATGGGAGTCGTCCCCGCCCCCCCAGTATACGGCCAGAACCATGGACCCGGTACTTGTGGTTCGGACTGTCTCCAACCAGCCATAATGTTGTGAGAGTGAAATTATGTCTAAGTCCAGCTTTGGTACATTAGAAGCAACTCTGAAACTTAACCTAAGCGTTTTTCGAAGCTGCTTTTTGGCTAACTTCTTATAGGAAGGTCTAGGAGCTCTGAAAATGAACGTGCGCGTCTTTCACTCTTCCAGAGGGACTTAGAAGAATTTTGTGATATTTTTTATTAAAATGGTGTATAAGGGTATATATATAAATATATTTTATGCACTGTATATGAGCTGGCGATTTCTAAGTCTGTGGTTCCGAGAGGGGGTAACCAGGCTCACTAATAAAGGTCAAGCCACTTGGCTGCCAGAATGCCCTGCTTCAGCACAGACCAGAAAGTCATTGTGATAAGCGTATCCCCGGTATAGTTAGGGGTTAATGGGAGTCGTCCCCGTCCCCCCAGTATACGGCCAGAACCATGGACCCGGTACTTGTGGTTCGGACTGTCTCCAACCAGCCATAATGTTGTGAGAGTGAAATTATGTCTAAGTCCAGCTTTGGTACATTAGAAGCAACTCTGAAACTTAACCTAAGCGTTTTTCGAAGCTACTTTTTGGCTAACTTCTTATAGGAAGGTCTAGGAGCTCTGAAAATGAACGTGCGCGTCTTTCACTCTTCCCGAGGGACTTAGAAGAATTTTGTGATATTTTTTATTAAAATGGTGTATAAGGGTATATATATAAATATATTTTATGCACTGTATATGAGCTGGCGATTTCTAAGTCTGTGGTTCCGAGAGGGGGTAACCAGGCTAACTAATAAAGGTCAAGCCACTTGGCTGCCAGAATGCCCTGCTTCAGCACAGACCAGAAAGGCATTGTGATAAGCGTATCCCCGGTATAGTCAGGGGTTAATGGGAGTCGTCCCCGCCCCCCCAGTATACGGCCAGAACCATGGACCCGGTACTTGTGGTTCGGACTGTCTCCAACCAGCCATAATGTTGTGAGAGTGAAATTATGTCTAAGTCCAGCTTTGGTACATTAGAAGCAACTCTGAAACTTAACCTAAGCGTTTTTCGAAGCTGCTTTTTGGCTAACTTCTTATAGGAAGGTCTAGGAGCTCTGAAAATGAACGTGCGCGTCTTTCACTCTTCCAGAGGGACTTAGAAGAATTTTGTGATATTTTTTATTAAAATGGTGTATAAGGGTATATATATAAATATATTTTATGCACTGTATATGAGCTGGCGATTTCTAAGTCTGTGGTTCCGAGAGGGGGTAACCAGGCTCACTAATAAAGGTCAAGCCACTTGGCTGCCAGAATGCCCTGCTTCAGCACAGACCAGAAAGTCATTGTGATAAGCGTATCCCCGGTATAGTTAGGGGTTAATGGGAGTCGTCCCCTTCCCCCCAGTATACGGCCAGAACCATGGACCCGGTACTTGTGGTTCGGACTGTCTCCAACCAGCCATAATGTTGTGAGAGTGAAATTATGTCTAAGTCCAGCTTTGGTACATTAGAAGCAACTCTGAAACTTAACCTAAGCGTTTTTCGAAGCTACTTTTTGGCTAACTTCTTATAGGAAGGTCTAGGAGCTCTGAAAATGAACGTGCGCGTCTTTCACTCTTCCCGAGGGACTTAGAAGAATTTTGTGATATTTTTTATTAAAATGGTGTATAAGGGTATATACAGTATATAAATATATTTTATGCACTGTATATGAGCTGGCGATTTCTAAGTCTGTGGTTCCAAGAGGGGGTAACCAGGCTCACTAATAAAGGTCAAGCCACTTGGCTGCCAGAATGCCCTGCTTCAGCACAGACCAGAAAGGCATTGTGATAAGCGTATCCCCGGTATAGTCAGGGGTTAATGGGAGTCGTCCCCGTCCCCCCAGTTTACGGCCAGAACCATGGACCCGGTACTTGTGGTTCGGACTGTCTCCAACCAGCCATAATGTTGTGAGAGTGAAATTATGTCTAAGTCCAGCTTTGGTACATTAGAAGCAACTCTGAAACTTAACCTAAGCGTTTTTCGAAGCTGCTTTTTGGCTAACTTCTTATAGGAAGGTCTAAGAGCTCTGAAAATGAACGTGCGCGTCTTTCACTCTTCCCGAGGGACTTAGAAGAATTTTGTGATATTTTTTATTAAAATGGTGTATAAGGGTATATATATAAATATATTTTATGCACTGTATATGAGCTGGCGATTTCTAAGTCTGTGGTTCCGAGAGGGGGTAACCAGGCTCACTAATAAAGGTCAAGCCACTTGGCTGCCAGAATGCCCTGCTTCAGCACAGACCAGAAAGGCATTGTGATAAGCGTATCCCCGGTATAGTCAGGGGTTAATGGGAGTCGTCCCCATCCCCCCAGTATACGGCCAGAACCATGGACCCGGTACTTGTGGTTCGGACTGTCTCCAACCAGCCATAATGTTGTGAGAGTGAAATTATGTCTAAGTCCAGCTTTGGTACATTAGAAGCAACTCTGAAACTTAACCTAAGCGTTTTTCGAAGCTACTTTTTGGCTAACTTCTTATAGGAAGGTTTAGGAGCTCTGAAAATGAACGTGCGCGTCTTTCACTCTTCCCGAGGGACTTAGAAGAATTTTGTGATATTTTTTATTAAAATGGTGTATAAGGGTATATATATAAATATATTTTATGCACTGTATATGAGCTGGCGATTTCTAAGTCTGTGGTTCCGAGAGGGGGTAACCAGGCTAACTAATAAAGGTCAAGCCACTTGGCTGCCAGAATGCCCTGCTTCAGCACAGACCAGAAAGGCATTGTGATAAGCGTATCCCCGGTATAGTCAGGGGTTAATGGGAGTCGTCCCCGCCCCCCCAGTATACGGCCAGAACCATGGACCCGGTACTTGTGGTTCGGACTGTCTCCAACCAGCCATAATGTTGTGAGAGTGAAATTATGTCTAAGTCCAGCTTTGGTACATTAGAAGCAACTCTGAAACTTAACCTAAGCGTTTTTCGAAGCTACTTTTTGGCTAACTTCTTATAGGAAGGTTTAGGAGCTCTGAAAATGAACGTGCGCGTCTTTCACTCTTCCCGAGGGACTTAGAAGAATTTTGTGATATTTTTTATTAAAATGGTGTATAAGGGTATATATATAAATATATTTTATGCACTGTATATGAGCTGGCGATTTCTAAGTCTGTGGTTCCGAGAGGGGGTAACCAGGCTAACTAATAAAGGTCAAGCCACTTGGCTGCCAGAATGCCCTGCTTCAGCACAGACCAGAAAGGCATTGTGATAAGCGTATCCCCGCTATAGTCAGGGGTTAATGGGAGTCGTCCCCGCCCCCCCAGTATACGGCCAGAACCATGGACCCGGTACTTGTGGTTCGGACTGTCTCCAACCAGCCATAATGTTGTGAGAGTGAAATTATGTCTAAGTCCAGCTTTGGTACATTAGAAGCAACTCTGAAACTTAACCTAAGCGTTTTTCGAAGCTGCTTTTTGGCTAACTTCTTATAGGAAGGTCTAGGAGCTCTGAAAATGAACGTGCGCGTCTTTCACTCTTCCAGAGGGACTTAGAAGAATTTTGTGATATTTTTTATTAAAATGGTGTATAAGGGTATATATATAAATATATTTTATGCACTGTATATGAGCTGGCGATTTCTAAGTCTGTGGTTCCGAGAGGGGGTAACCAGGCTCACTAATAAAGGTCAAGCCACTTGGCTGCCAGAATGCCCTGCTTCAGCACAGACCAGAAAGTCATTGTGATAAGCGTATCCCCGGTATAGTTAGGGGTTAATGGGAGTCGTCCCCTTCCCCCCAGTATACGGCCAGAACCATGGACCCGGTACTTGTGGTTCGGACTGTCTCCAACCAGCCATAATGTTGTGAGAGTGAAATTATGTCAAAGTCCAGCTTTGGTACATTAGAAGCAACTCTGAAACTTAACCTAAGCGTTTTTCGAAGCTACTTTTTGGCTAACTTCTTATAGGAAGGTCTAGGAGCTCTGAAAATGAACGTGCGCGTCTTTCACTCTTCCCGAGGGACTTAGAAGAATTTTGTGATATTTTTTATTAAAATGGTGTATAAGGGTATATATATAAATATATTTTATGCACTGTATATGAGCTGGCGATTTCTAAGTCTGTGGTTCCGAGAGGGGGTAACCAGGCTCACTAATAAAGGTCAAGCCACTTGGCTGCCAGAATGCCCTGCTTCAGCACAGACCAGAAAGGCATTGTGATAAGCGTATCCCCGGTATAGTCAGGGGTTAATGGGAGTCGTCCCCGTCCCCCCAGTTTACGGCCAGAACCATGGACCCGGTACTTGTGGTTCGGACTGTCTCCAACCAGCCATAATGTTGTGAGAGTGAAATTATGTCTAAGTCCAGCTTTGGTACATTAGAAGCAACTCTGAAACTTAACCTAAGCGTTTTTCGAAGCTGCTTTTTGGCTAACTTCTTATAGGAAGGTCTAAGAGCTCTGAAAATGAACGTGCGCGTCTTTCACTCTTCCCGAGGGACTTAGAAGAATTTTGTGATATTTTTTATTAAAATGGTGTATAAGGGTATATATATAAATATATTTTATGCACTGTATATGAGCTGGCGATTTCTAAGTCTGTGGTTCCGAGAGGGGGTAACCATGCTCACTAATAAAGGTCAAGCCACTTGGCTGCCAGAATGCCCTGCTTCAGCACAGACCAGAAAGGCATTGTGATAAGCGTATCCCCGGTATAGTCAGGGGTTAATGGGAGTCGTCCCCGTCCCCCCAGTATACGGCCAGAACCATGGACCCGGTACTTGTGGTTCGGACTGTCTCCAACCAGCCATAATGTTGTGAGAGTGAAATTATGTCTAAGTCCAGCTTTGGTACATTAGAAGCAACTCTGAAACTTAACCTAAGCGTTTTTCGAAGCTACTTTTTGGCTAACTTCTTATAGGAAGGTCTAGGAGCTCTGAAAATGAACGTGCGCGTCTTTCACTCTTCCCGAGGGACTTAGAAGAATTTTGTGATATTTTTTATTAAAATGGTGTATAAGGGTATATATATAAATATATTTTATGCACTGTATATGAGCTGGCGATTTCTAAGTCTGTGGTTCCGAGAGGGGGTAACCAGGCTCACTAATAAAGGTCAAGCCACTTGGCTGCCAGAATGCCCTGCTTCAGCACAGACCAGAAAGGCATTGTGATAAGCGTATCCCCGGTATAGTCAGGGGTTAATGGGAGTCGTCCCCGTCCCCCCAGTATACGGCCAGAACCATGGACCCGGTACTTGTGGTTCGGACTGTCTCCAACCAGCCATAATGTTGTGAGAGTGAAATTATGTCTAAGTCCAGCTTTGGTACATTAGAAGCAACTCTGAAACTTAACCTAAGCGTTTTTCGAAGCTGCTTTTTGGCTAACTTCTTATAGGAAGGTCTAGGAGCTCTGAAAATGAACATGCGCGTCTTTCACTCTTCCAGAGGGACTTAGAAGAATTTTGTGATATTTTTTATTAAAATGGTGTATAAGGGTATATATATATAAATATATTTTATGCACTGTATATGAGCTGGCGATTTCTAAGTCTGTGGTTCCGAGAGGGGGTAACCAGGCTCACTAATAAAGGTCAAGCCACTTGGCTGCCAGAATGCCCTGCTTCAGCACAGACCAGAAAGGCATTGTGATAAGCGTATCCCCGGTATAGTCAGGGGTTAATGGGAGTCGTCCCCATCCCCCCAGTATACGGCCAGAACCATGGACCCGGTACTTGTGGTTCGGACTGTCTCCAACCAGCCATAATGTTGTGAGAGTGAAATTATGTCTAAGTCCAGGTTTGGTACATTAGAAGCAACTCTGAAACTTAACCTAAGCGTTTTTCGAAGCTACTTTTTGGCTAACTTCTTATAGGAAGGTTTAGGAGTTCTGAAAATGAACGTGCGCGTCTTTCACTCTTCCCGAGGGACTTAGAAGAATTTTGTGATATTTTTTATTAAAATGGTGTATAAGGGTATATATATAAATATATTTTATGCACGGTATATGAGCTGGCGATTTCTAAGTCTGTGGTTCCGAGAGGGGGTAACCAGGCTAACTAATAAAGGTCAAGCCACTTGGCTGCCAGAATGCCCTGCTTCAGCACAGACCAGAAAGGCATTGTGATAAGCGTATCCCCGGTATAGTCAGGGGTTAATGGGAGTCGTCCCCGCCCCCCCAGTATACGGCCAGAACCATGGACCCGGTACTTGTGGTTCGGACTGTCTCCAACCAGCCATAATGTTGTGAGAGTGAAATTATGTCTAAGTCCAGCTTTGGTACATTAGAAGCAACTCTGAAACTTAACCTAAGCGTTTTTCGAAGCTACTTTTTGGCTAACTTCTTATAGGAAGGTCTAGGAGCTCTGAAAATGAACGTGCGCGTCTTTCACTCTTCCCGAGGGACTTAGAAGAATTTTGTGATATTTTTTATTAAAATGGTGTATAAGGGTATATATATAAATATATTTTATGCACTGTATATGAGCTGGCGATTTCTAAGTCTGTGGTTCCGAGAGGGGGTAACCAGGCTCACTAATAAAGGTCAAGCCACTTGGCTGCCAGAATGCCCTGCTTCAGCACAGACCAGAAAGGCATTGTGATAAGCGTATCCCCGGTATAGTCAGGGGTTAATGGGAGTCGTCCCCGTCCCCCCAGTATACGGCCAGAACCATGGACCCGGTACTTGTGGTTCGGACTGTCTCCAACCAGCCATAATGTTGTGAGAGTGAAATTATGTCTAAGTCCAGCTTTGGTACATTAGAAGCAACTCTGAAACTTAACCTAAGCGTTTTTCGAAGCTGCTTTTTGGCTAACTTCTTATAGGAAGGTCTAGGAGCTCTGAAAATGAACGTGCGCGTCTTTCACTCTTCCCGAGGGACTTAGAAGAATTTTGTGATATTTTTTATTAAAATGGTGTATAAGGGTATATATATAAATATATTTTATGCACTGTATATGAGCTGGCGATTTCTAAGTCTGTGGTTCCGAGAGGGGGTAACTAGGCTCACTAATAAAGGTCAAGCCACTTGGCTGCCAGAATGCCCTGCTTCAGCACAGACCAGAAAGGCATTGTGATAAGCGTATCCCCGGTATAGTCAGGGGTTAATGGGAGTCGTCCCCATCCCCCCAGTATACGGCCAGAACCATGGACCCGGTACTTGTGGTTCGGACTGTCTCCAACCAGCCATAATGTTGTGAGAGTGAAATTATGTCTAAGTCCAGCTTTGGTACATTAGAAGCAACACTGAAACTTAACCTAAGCGTTTTTCGAAGCTACTTTTTGGCTAACTTCTTATAGGAAGGTTTAGGAGCTCTGAAAATGAACGTGCGCGTCTTTCACTCTTCCCGAGGGACTTAGAAGAATTTTGTGATATTTTTTATTAAAATGGTGTATAAGGGTATATATATAATTATATTTTATGCACTGTATATGAGCTGGCGATTTCTAAGTCTGTGGTTCCGAGAGGGGGTAACCAGGCTAACTAATAAAGGTCAAGCCACTTGGCTGCCAGAATGCCCTGCTTCAGCACAGACCAGAAAGGCATTGTGATAAGCGTATCCCCGGTATAGTCAGGGGTTAATGGGAGTCGTCCCCGCCCCCCCAGTATACGGCCAGAACCATGGACCCGGTACTTGTGGTTCGGACTGTCTCCAACCAGCCATAATGTTGTGAGAGTGAAATTATGTCTAAGTCCAGCTTTGGTACATTAGAAGCAACTCTGAAACTTAACCTAAGCGTTTTTCGAAGCTGCTTTTTGGCTAACTTCTTATAGGAAGGTCTAGGAGCTCTGAAAATGAACGTGCGCGTCTTTCACTCTTCCAGAGGGACTTAGAAGAATTTTGTGATATTTTTTATTAAAATGGTGTATAAGGGTATATATATAAATATATTTTATGCACTGTATATGAGCTGGCGATTTCTAAGTCTGTGGTTCCGAGAGGGGGTAACCAGGCTCACTAATAAAGGTCAAGCCACTTGGCTGCCAGAATGCCCTGCTTCAGCACAGACCAGAAAGTCATTGTGATAAGCGTATCCCCGGTATAGTTAGGGGTTAATGGGAGTCGTCCCCGTCCCCCCAGTATACGGCCAGAACCATGGACCCGGTACTTGTGGTTCGGACTGTCTCCAACCAGCCATAATGTTGTGAGAGTGAAATTATGTCTAAGTCCAGCTTTGGTACATTAGAAGCAACTCTGAAACTTAACCTAAGCGTTTTTCGAAGCTACTTTTTGGCTAACTTCTTATAGGAAGGTCTAGGAGCTCTGAAAATGAACGTGCGCGTCTTTCACTCTTCCCGAGGGACTTAGAAGAATTTTGTGATATTTTTTATTAAAATGGTGTATAAGGGTATATATATAAATATATTTTATGCACTGTATATGAGCTGGCGATTTCTAAGTCTGTGGTTCCGAGAGGGGGTAACCAGGCTCACTAATAAAGGTCAAGCCACTTGGCTGCCAGAATGCCCTGCTTCAGCACAGACCAGAAAAGCATTGTGATAAGCGTATCCCCGGTATAGTCAGGGGTTAATGGGAGTCGTCCCCATCCCCCCAGTATACGGCCAGAACCATGGACCCGGTACTTGTGGTTCGGACTGTCTCCAACCAGCCATAATGTTGTGAGAGTGAAATTATGTCTAAGTCCAGCTTTGGTACATTAGAAGCAACTCTGAAACTTAACCTAAGCGTTTTTCGAAGCTACTTTTTGGCTAACTTCTTATAGGAAGGTTTAGGAGCTCTGAAAATGAACGTGCGCGTCTTTCACTCTTCCCGAGGGACTTAGAAGAATTTTGTGATATTTTTTATTAAAATGGTGTATAAGGGTATATATATAAATATATTTTATGCACTGTATATGAGCTGGCGATTTCTAAGTCTGTGGTTCCGAGAGGGGGTAACCAGGCTAACTAATAAAGGTCAAGCCACTTGGCTGCCAGAATGCCCTGCTTCAGCACAGACCAGAAAGGCATTGTGATAAGCGTATCCCCGGTATAGTCAGGGGTTAATGGGAGTCGTCCCCGCCCCCCCAGTATACGGCCAGAACCATGGACCCGGTACTTGTGGTTCGGACTGTCTCCAACCAGCCATAATGTTGTGAGAGTGAAATTATGTCTAAGTCCAGCTTTGGTACATTAGAAGCAACTCTGAAACTTAACCTAAGCGTTTTTCGAAGCTGCTTTTTGGCTAACTTCTTATAGGAAGGTCTAGGAGCTCTGAAAATGAACGTGCGCGTCTTTCACTCTTCCAGAGGGACTTAGAAGAATTTTGTGATATTTTTTATTAAAATGGTGTATAAGGGTATATATATATAAATATATTTTATGCACTGTATATGAGCTGGCGATTTCTAAGTCTGTGGTTCCGAGAGGGGGTAACCAGGCTCACTAATAAAGGTCAAGCCACTTGGCTGCCAGAATGCCCTGCTTCAGCACAGACCAGAAAGTCATTGTGATAAGCGTATCCCCGGTATAGTTAGGGGTTAATGGGAGTCGTCCCCGTCCCCCCAGTATACGGCCAGAACCATGGACCCGGTACTTGTGGTTCGGACTGTCTCCAACCAGCCATAATGTTGTGAGAGTGAAATTATGTCTAAGTCCAGCTTTGGTACATTAGAAGCAACTCTGAAACTTAACCTAAGCGTTTTTCGAAGCTACTTTTTGGCTAACTTCTTATAGGAAGGTCTAGGAGCTCTGAAAATGAACGTGCGCGTCTTTCACTCTTCCCGAGGGACTTAGAAGAATTTTGTGATATTTTTTATTAAAATGGTGTATAAGGGTATATATATATAAATATATTTTATGCACTGTATATGAGCTGGCGATTTCTAAGTCTGTGGTTCCGAGAGGGGGTAACCAGGCTCACTAATAAAGGTCAAGCCACTTGGCTGCCAGAATGCCCTGCTTCAGCACAGACCAGAAAGTCATTGTGATAAGCGTATCCCCGGTATAGTTAGGGGTTAATGGGAGTCGTCCCCGTCCCCCCAGTATACGGCCAGAACCATGGACCCGGTACTTGTGGTTCGGACTGTCTCCAACCAGCCATAATGTTGTGAGAGTGAAATTATGTCTAAGTCCAGCTTTGGTACATTAGAAGCAACTCTGAAACTTAACCTAAGCGTTTTTCGAAGCTACTTTTTGGCTAACTTCTTATAGGAAGGTCTAGGAGCTCTGAAAATGAACGTGCGCGTCTTTCACTCTTCCCGAGGGACTTAGAAGAATTTTGTGATATTTTTTATTAAAATGGTGTATAAGGGTATATATATAAATATATTTTATGCACTGTATATGAGCTGGCGATTTCTAAGTCTGTGGTTCCGAGAGGGGGTAACCAGGCTCACTAATAAAGGTCAAGCCACTTGGCTGCCAGAATGCCCTGCTTCAGCACAGACCAGAAAGGCATTGTGATAAGCGTATCCCCGGTATAGTCAGGGGTTAATGGGAGTCGTCCCCATCCCCCCAGTATACGGCCAGAACCATGGACCCGGTACTTGTGGTTCGGACTGTCTCCAACCAGCCATAATGTTGTGAGAGTGAAATTATGTCTAAGTCCAGCTTTGGTACATTAGAAGCAACTCTGAAACTTAACCTAAGCGTTTTTCGAAGCTACTTTTTGGCTAACTTCTTATAGGAAGGTTTAGGAGCTCTGAAAATGAACGTGCGCGTCTTTCACTCTTCCCGAGGGACTTAGAAGAATTTTGTGATATTTTTTATTAAAATGGTGTATAAGGGTATATATATAAATATATTTTATGCACTGTATATGAGCTGGCGATTTCTAAGTCTGTGGTTCCGAGAGGGGGTAACCAGGCTAACTAATAAAGGTCAAGCCACTTGGCTGCCAGAATGCCCTGCTTCAGCACAGACCAGAAAGGCATTGTGATAAGCGTATCCCCGGTATAGTCAGGGGTTAATGGGAGTCGTCCCCGCCCCCCCAGTATACGGCCAGAACCATGGACCCGGTACTTGTGGTTCGGACTGTCTCCAACCAGCCATAATGTTGTGAGAGTGAAATTATGTCTAAGTCCAGCTTTGGTACATTAGAAGCAACTCTGAAACTTAACCTAAGCGTTTTTCGAAGCTGCTTTTTGGCTAACTTCTTATAGGAAGGTCTAGGAGCTCTGAAAATGAACGTGCGCGTCTTTCACTCTTCCAGAGGGACTTAGAAGAATTTTGTGATATTTTTTATTAAAATGGTGTATAAGGGTATATATATAAATATATTTTATGCACTGTATATGAGCTGGCGATTTCTAAGTCTGTGGTTCCGAGAGGGGGTAACCAGGCTCACTAATAAAGGTCAAGCCACTTGGCTGCCAGAATGCCCTGCTTCAGCACAGACCAGAAAGTCATTGTGATAAGCGTATCCCCGGTATAGTTAGGGGTTAATGGGAGTCGTCCCCGTCCCCCCAGTATACGGCCAGAACCATGGACCCGGTACTTGTGGTTCGGACTGTCTCCAACCAGCCATAATGTTGTGAGAGTGAAATTATGTCTAAGTCCAGCTTTGGTACATTAGAAGCAACTCTGAAACTTAACCTAAGCGTTTTTCGAAGCTACTTTTTGGCTAACTTCTTATAGGAAGGTCTAGGAGCTCTGAAAATGAACGTGCGCGTCTTTCACTCTTCCCGAGGGACTTAGAAGAATTTTGTGATATTTTTTATTAAAATGGTGTATAAGGGTATATATATAAATATATTTTATGCACTGTATATGAGCTGGCGATTTCTAAGTCTGTGGTTCCGAGAGGGGGTAACCAGGCTAACTAATAAAGGTCAAGCCACTTGGCTGCCAGAATGCCCTGCTTCAGCACAGACCAGAAAGGCATTGTGATAAGCGTATCCCCGGTATAGTCAGGGGTTAATGGGAGTCGTCCCCGCCCCCCCAGTATACGGCCAGAACCATGGACCCGGTACTTGTGGTTCGGACTGTCTCCAACCAGCCATAATGTTGTGAGAGTGAAATTATGTCTAAGTCCAGCTTTGGTACATTAGAAGCAACTCTGAAACTTAACCTAAGCGTTTTTCGAAGCTGCTTTTTGGCTAACTTCTTATAGGAAGGTCTAGGAGCTCTGAAAATGAACGTGCGCGTCTTTCACTCTTCCAGAGGGACTTAGAAGAATTTTGTGATATTTTTTATTAAAATGGTGTATAAGGGTATATATATAAATATATTTTATGCACTGTATATGAGCTGGCGATTTCTAAGTCTGTGGTTCCGAGAGGGGGTAACCAGGCTCACTAATAAAGGTCAAGCCACTTGGCTGCCAGAATGCCCTGCTTCAGCACAGACCAGAAAGTCATTGTGATAAGCGTATCCCCGGTATAGTTAGGGGTTAATGGGAGTCGTCCCCGTCCCCCCAGTATACGGCCAGAACCATGGACCCGGTACTTGTGGTTCGGACTGTCTCCAACCAGCCATAATGTTGTGAGAGTGAAATTATGTCTAAGTCCAGCTTTGGTACATTAGAAGCAACTCTGAAACTTAACCTAAGCGTTTTTCGAAGCTACTTTTTGGCTAACTTCTTATAGGAAGGTCTAGGAGCTCTGAAAATGAACGTGCGCGTCTTTCACTCTTCCCGAGGGACTTAGAAGAATTTTGTGATATTTTTTATTAAAATGGTGTATAAGGGTATATATATAAATATATTTTATGCACTGTATATGAGCTGGCGATTTCTAAGTCTGTGGTTCCGAGAGGGGGTAACCAGGCTCACTAATAAAGGTCAAGCCACTTGGCTGCCAGAATGCACTGCTTCAGCACAGACCAGAAAGGCATTGGGATAAGCGTATCCCCGGTATAGTCAGGGGTTAATGGGAGTCGTCCCCGTCCCCCCAGTATACGGCCAGAACCATGGACCCGGTACTTGTGGTACGGACTGTCTCCAACCAGCCATAATGTTGTGAGTGAAATTATGTGTAAGTCCAGCTTTGGTACATTAGAAGCAACTCTGAAACTTAACCTAAGCGTTTTTCGAAGCTACTTTTTGGCTAACTTCTTATACAATAGGAAGGTCTAGGAGCTCTGAAAATGAACGAGCGCGTCTTTCACTCTTCCCGAGGGACTTAGAAGAATTTTGTGATAATTTTTATTAAAATGGTGTATAAGGGTATATATATAAATATATTTTATGCACTGTATATGAGCTGGCGATTTCTAAGTCTGTGGTTCCGAGAGGGGGTAACCAGGCTCACTAATAAAGGTCAAGCCACTTGGCTGCCAGAATGCCCTCCTTCAGCACAGACCAGAAAGGCATTGTGATAAGCGTATCCCCGGTATAGTCAGGGGTTAATGGGAGTCGTCCCCGTCCCCCCAGTATACGGCCAGAACCATGGACCCGGTACTTGTGGTTCGGACTCTCTCCAACCAGCCATAATGTTGTGAGAGTGAAATTATGTCTAAGTCCAGCTTTGGTACATTAGAAGCAACTCTGAAACTTAACCTAAGCTTTTTTCGAAGCTACATTTTGGCTAACTTCTTATAGGAAGGTCTAGGAGCTCTGAAAATAAACGTGCGCGTCTTTCACTCTTCCCGAGGGACTTAGAAGAATTTTGTGATATTTTTTATTAAAATGGTGTATAAGGGTATATATATAAATATATTTTATGCACTGTATATGAGCTGGCGATTTCTAAGTCTGTGGTTCCGAGAGGGGGTAACCAGGCTCACTAATAAAGGTCAAGCCACTTGGCTGCCAGAATGCCCTCCTTCAGCACAGACCAGAAAGGCATTGTGATAAGCGTATCCCCGGTATAGTCAGGGGTTAATGGGAGTCGTCCCCTTCCCCCCAGTATACGGCCAGAACCATGGACCAGGTACTTGTGGTTCGGACTGTCTCCAACCAGCCATAATGTTGTGAGAGTGAAATTATGTCTAAGTCCAGCTTTGGTACATTAGAAACAACTCTGAAACTTAACCTAAGCGTTTTTCGAAGCTACTTGTTGGCTAACTTCTTATAGGAAGGTCTAGGAGCTCTGAAAATGAACGTGCGCGTCTTTCACTCTTCCCGAGGGACTTAGAAGAATTTTGTGATATTTTTTATTAAAATGGTGTATAAGGGTATATATATAAATATATTTTATGCACTGTATATGAGCTGGCGATTTCTAAGTCTGTGGTTCCGAGAGGGGGTAACCAGGCTCACTAATAAAGGTCAAGCCACTTGGCTGCCAGAATGGCCTGCTTCAGCACAGACCAGAAAGGCATTGTGATAAGCGTATCCCCGGTATAGTCAGGGGTTAATGGGAGTCGTCCCCGTCCCCCCAGTATACGGCCAGAACCATGGACCCGGTACTTGTGGGTCGGACTGTCTCCAACCAGCCATAATGTTGTGAGAGTGAAATTATGTCTAAGTCCAGCTTTGGTACATTAGAAGCAACTCTGAAACTTAACCTAAGCTTTTTCGAAGCTACTTTTTGGCTAACTTCTTATAGGAAGGTCTAGGTGCTCTGAAAATAAATGTGCGCGTCTTTCACTCTTCCCGAGGGACTTAGAAGAATTTTGTGATATTTTTTATTAAAATGGTGTATAAGGGTATATATATAAATATATTTTATGCACTGTATATGAGCTGGCGATTTCTTAGTCTGTGGTTCCGAGAGGGGGTAACCAGGCTCACTAATAAAGGTCAAGCCACTTGGCTGCCAGAATGCCCTGCTTCAGCACAGACCAGAAAGGCATTGTGATAAGCGTATCCCCGGTATAGTCAGGGATTAATGGGAGTCGTCCCCGTCCCCCCAGTATACGGCCAGAACCATGGACCCGGTACTTGTGGTTCGGACTGTCTCCAACCAACCATAATGTTGTGAGAGTGAAATTATGTCTAAGTCCAGCTTTGGTACATTAGAAGCAACTCTGAAACTTAACCTAAGCGTTTTTCGAAATTACTTTTTAGCTAACTTCTTATAGGAAGGGCTAGGAGCTCTGAAAATGAACGTGCGCGTCTTTCACTCTTCCCGAGGGACTTAGAAGAATTTTGTGATATTTTTTATTAAAATGGTGTATAAGGGTATATATATAAATATATTTTATGCACTGTATATGAGCTGGCGATTTCTAAGTCTGTGGTTCCGAGAGGGGGTAACCAGGCTCACTAATAAAGGTCAAGCCACTTGGCTGCCAGAATGCTCTCCTTCAGCACAGACCAGAAAGGCATTGTGATAAGCGTATCCCCGGTATAGTCAGGGGTTAATGGGAGTCGTCCCCTTCCCCCCAGTATACGGCCAGAACCATGGACCCGGTACTTGTCGTTCGGACTGTCTCCAACCAGCCATAATGTTGTGAGAGTGAAATTATGTCTAAGTCCAGCTTTGGTACATTAGAAGCAACTCTGAAACTTAACCTAAGCGTTTTTCGAAGCTACTTTTTGGCTAACTTCTTATAGGAAGGTCTAGGAGCTCTGAAAATGAACGTGCGCGTCTTTCACTCTTCCCGAGGGACTTAGAAGAATTTTGTGATATTTTTTATTAAAATGGTGTATAAGTGTATATATATAAATATATTTTATGCACTGTATATGAGCTGGCGATTTCTAAGTCTGTGGTTCCGAGAGGGGGTAACCAGGCTCACTAATAAAGGTCAAGCCACTTGGCTGCCAGAATGGCCTGCTTCAGCACAGACCAGAAAGGCATTGTGATAAGCGTATCCCCGGTATAGTCAGGGGTTAATGGGAGTCGTCCCCGTCCCCCCAGTATACGGCCAGAACCATGGACCCGGTACTTGTGGGTCGGACTGTCTCCAACCAGCCATAATGTTGTGAGAGTGAAATTATGTCTAAGTCCAGCTTTGGTACATTAGAAGCAACTCTGAAACTTAACCTAAGCGTTTTTCGAAGCTACTTTCTGGCTAACTTCTTATAGGAAGGTCTAGGAGCTCTGAAAATGAACGTGCGCGTCTTTCACTCTTCCCGAGGGACTTAGAAGAATTTTGTGATATTTTTTATTAAAATGGTGTATAAGGGTATATATATAAATATATTTTATGCACTGTATATGAGCTGGCGATTTCTAAGTCTGTGGTTCCGAGAGGGGGTAACCAGGCTCACTAATAAAGGTCAAGCCACTTGGCTGCCAGAATGCCCTCGTTCAGCACAGACCAGAAAGGCATTGTGATAAGCGTATCCCCGGTATAATCAGGGGTTAATGGGAGTCGTCCCCTTCCCCCCAGTATACGGCCAGAACCATGGACCCGGTACTTTTCGTTCGGACTGTCTCCAACCAGCCATAATGTTGTGAGAGTGAAATTATGTCTAAGTCCAGCTTTGGTACATTAGAAGCAACTCTGAAACTTAACCTAAGCGTTTTTCGAAGCTACTTTTTGGCTAACTTCTTATAGGAAGGTCTGGGAGCTCTGAAAATGAACGTGCGCGTCTTTCACTCTTCCCGAGGGACTTAGAAGAATTTTGTGATATTTTTTATTAAAATGGTGTATAAGGGTATATATATAAATATATTTTATGCACAGTATATGAGCTGGCGATTTCTAAGTCTGTGGTTCCGAGAGGGGGTAACCAGGCTCACTAATAAAGGTCAAGCCACTTGGCTGCCAGAATGGCCTGCTTCAGCACAGACCAGAAAGGCATTGTGATAAGCGTATCCCCGGTATAGTCAGGGGTTAATGGGAGTCGTCCCCGTCCCCCCAGTATACGGCCAGAACCATGGACCCTGTACTTGTGGGTCGGACTGTCTCCAACCAGCCATAATGTTGTGAGAGTGAAATTATGTCTAAGTCCAGCTTTGGTACATTAGAAGCAACTCTGAAACTTAACCTAAGCGTTTTTCGAAGCTACTTTTTGGCTAACTTCTTATAGGAAGGTCTAGGAGCTCTGAAAATGAACATGCGCGTCTTTCACTCTTCCCGAGGGACTTAGAAGAATTTTGTGATATTTTTTATTAAAATGGTGTATAAGGGTATATATATAAATATATTTTATGCACTGTATATGAGCTGGCGATTTCTAAGTCTGTGGTACCGAGAGGGGGTAACCAGGCTCACTAATAAAGGTCAAGCCACTTGGCTGCCAGAATGCCCTCCTTCAGCACAGACCAGAAAGGCATTGTGATAAGCGTATCCCCGGTATAGTCAGGGGTTAATGGGAGTCGTCCCCGTCCCCCCAGTATACGGCCAGAACCATGGACCCTGTACTTGTGGGTCGGACTGTCTCCAACCAGCCATAATGTTGTGAGAGTGAAATTATGTCTAAGTCCAGCTTTGGTACATTAGAAGCAACTCTGAAACTTAACCTAAGCGTTTTTCGAAGCTACTTTTTGGCTAACTTCTTATAGGAAGGTCTAGGAGCTCTGAAAATGAACGTGCGCGTCTTTCACTCTTCCCGAGGGACTTAGAAGAATTTTGTGATATTTTTTATTAAAATGGTGTATAAGGGTATATATATAAATATATTTTATGCACTGTATATGAGCTGGCGATTTCTAAGTCTGTGGTTCCGAGAGGGGGTAACCAGGCTCACTAATAAAGGTCAAGCCACTTGGCTGCCAGAATGCCCTCCTTCAGCACAGACCAGAAAGGCATTGTGATAAGCGTATCCCCGGTATAGTCAGGGGTTAATGGGAGTCGTCCCCTTCCCCCCAGTATACGGCCAGAACCATGGACCCGGTACTTTTCGTTCGGACTGTCTCCAACCAGCCATAATGTTGTGAGAGTGAAATTATGTCTAAGTCCAGCTTTGGTACATTAGAAGCAACTCTGAAACTTAACCTAAGCGTTTTTCGAAGCTACTTTTTGGCTAACTTCTTATAGGAAGGTCTAGGAGCTCTGAAAATGAACGTGCGCGTCTTTCACTCTTCCCGAGGGACTTAGAAGAATTTTGTGATATTTTTTATTAAAATGGTGTATAAGGGTATATATATAAATATATTTTATGCACTGTATATGAGCTGGCGATTTCTAAGTCTGTGGTTCCGAGAGGGGGTAACCAGGCTCACTAATAAAGGTCAAGCCACTTGGCTGCCAGAATGCCCTCCTTCAGCACAGACCAGAAAGGCATTGTGATAAGCGTATCCCCGGTATAGTCAGGGGTTAATGGGAGTCGTCCCCTTCCCCCCAGTATACGGCCAGAACCATGGACCCGGTACTTTTCGTTCGGACTGTCTCCAACCAGCCATAATGTTGTGAGAGTGAAATGATGTCTAAGTCCAGCTTTGGTACATTAGAAGCAACTCTGAAACTTAACCTAAGCGTTTTTCGAAGCTACTTTTTGGCTAACTTCTTATAGGAAGGTCTAGGAGCTCTGAAAATGAACGTGCGCGTCTTTCACTCTTCCCGAGGGACTTAGAAGAATTTTGTGATATTTTTTATTAAAATGGTGTATAAGGGTATATATATAAATATATTTTATGCACTGTATATGAGCTGGCGATTTCTAAGTCTGTGGTTCCGAGAGGGGGTAACCAGGCTCACTAATAAAGGTCAAGCCACTTGGCTGCCAGAATGGCCTGCTTCAGCACAGACCAGAAAGGCATTGTGATAAGCGTATCCCCGGTATAGCCAGGGGTTAATGGGAGTCGTCCCCGTCCCCCCAGTATACGGCCAGAACCATGGACCCTGTACTTGTGGGTCGGACTGTCTCCAACCAGCCATAATGTTCTGAGAGTGAAATTATGTCTAAGTCCAGCTTTGGTACATTAGAAGCAACTCTGAAACTTAACCTAAGCGTTTTTCGAAGCTACTTTTTGGCTAACTTCTTATAGGAAGGTCTAGGAGCTCTGAAAATGAACGTGCGCGTCTTTCACTCTTCCCGAGGGACTTAGAAGAATTTTGTGATATTTTTTATTAAAATGGTGTATAAGGGTATATATATAAATATATTTTATGCACTGTATATGAGCTGGCGATTTCTAAGTCTGTGGTTCCGAGAGGGGGTAACCAGGCTCACTAATAAAGGTCAAGCCACTTGGCTGCCAGAATGCCCTCCTTCAGCACAGACCAGAAAGGCATTGTGATAAGCGTATCCCCGGTATAGTCAGGGGTTAATGGGAGTCGTCCCCTTCCCCCCAGTATACGGCCAGAACCATGGACCCGGTACTTTTCGTTCGGACTGTCTCCAACCAGCCATAATGTTGTGAGAGTGAAATTATGTCTAAGTCCAGCTTTGGTACATTAGAAGCAACTCTGAAACTTAACCTAAGCGTTTTTCGAAGCTACTTTTTGGCTAACTTCTTATAGGAAGGTCTAGGAGCTCTGAAAATGAACGTGCGCGTCTTTCACTCTTCCCGAGGGACTTAGAAGAATTTTGTGATATTTTTTATTAAAATGGTGTATAAGGGTATATATATAAATATATTTTATGCACTGTATATGAGCTGGCGATTTCTAAGTCTGTGGTTCCGAGAGGGGGTAACCAGGCTCACTAATAAAGGTCAAGCCACTTGGCTGCCAGAATGCCCTCCTTCAGCACAGACCAGAAAGGCATTGTGATAAGCGTATCCCCGGTATAGTCAGGGGTTAATGGGAGTCGTCCCCTTCCCCCCAGTATACGGCCAGAACCATGGACCCGGTACTTTTCGTTCGGACTGTCTCCAACCAGCCATAATGTTGTGAGAGTGAAATTATGTCTAAGTCCAGCTTTGGTACATTAGAAGCAACTCTGAAACTTAACCTAAGCGTTTTTCGAAGCTACTTTTTGGCTAACTTCTTATAGGAAGGTCTAGGAGCTCTGAAAATGAACGTGCGCGTCTTTCACTCTTCCCGAGGGACTTAGAAGAATTTTGTGATATTTTTTATTAAAATGGTGTATAAGGGTATATATATAAATATATTTTATGCACTGTATATGAGCTGGCGATTTCTAAGTCTGTGGTTCCGAGAGGGGGTAACCAGGCTCACTAATAAAGGTCAAGCCACTTGGCTGCCAGAATGCCCTCCTTCAGCACAGACCAGAAAGGCATTGTGATAAGCGTATCCCCGGTATAGTCAGGGGTTAATGGGAGTCGTCCCCTTCCCCCCAGTATACGGCCAGAACCATGGACCCGGTACTTTTCGTTCGGACTGTCTCCAACCAGCCATAATGTTGTGAGAGTGAAATTATGTCTAAGTCCAGCTTTGGTACATTAGAAGCAACTCTGAAACTTAACCTAAGCGTTTTTCGAAGCTACTTTTTGGCTAACTTCTTATAGGAAGGTCTAGGAGCTCTGAAAATGAACGTGCGCGTCTTTCACTCTTCCCGAGGGACTTAGAAGAATTTTGTGATATTTTTTATTAAAATGGTGTATAAGGGTATATATATAAATATATTTTATGCACTGTATATGAGCTGGCGATTTCTAAGTCTGTGGTTCCGAGAGGGGGTAACCAGGCTCACTAATAAAGGTCAAGCCACTTGGCTGCCAGAATGCCCTCCTTCAGCACAGACCAGAAAGGCATTGTGATAAGCGTATCCCCGGTATAGTCAGGGGTTAATGGGAGTCGTCCCCTTCCCCCCAGTATACGGCCAGAACCATGGACCCGGTACTTTTCGTTCGGACTGTCTCCAACCAGCCATAATGTTGTGAGAGTGAAATGATGTCTAAGTCCAGCTTTGGTACATTAGAAGCAACTCTGAAACTTAACCTAAGCGTTTTTCGAAGCTACTTTTTGGCTAACTTCTTATAGGAAGGTCTAGGAGCTCTGAAAATGAACGTGCGCGTCTTTCACTCTTCCCGAGGGACTTAGAAGAATTTTGTGATATTTTTTATTAAAATGGTGTATAAGGGTATATATATAAATATATTTTATGCACTGTATATGAGCTGGCGATTTCTAAGTCTGTGGTTCCGAGAGGGGGTAACCAGGCTCACTAATAAAGGTCAAGCCACTTGGCTGCCAGAATGGCCTGCTTCAGCACAGACCAGAAAGGCATTGTGATAAGCGTATCCCCGGTATAGCCAGGGGTTAATGGGAGTCGTCCCCGTCCCCCCAGTATACGGCCAGAACCATGGACCCTGTACTTGTGGGTCGGACTGTCTCCAACCAGCCATAATGTTCTGAGAGTGAAATTATGTCTAAGTCCAGCTTTGGTACATTAGAAGCAACTCTGAAACTTAACCTAAGCGTTTTTCGAAGCTACTTTTTGGCTAACTTCTTATAGGAAGGTCTAGGAGCTCTGAAAATGAACGTGCGCGTCTTTCACTCTTCCCGAGGGACTTAGAAGAATTTTGTGATATTTTTTATTAAAATGGTGTATAAGGGTATATATATAAATATATTTTATGCACTGTATATGAGCTGGCGATTTCTAAGTCTGTGGTTCCGAGAGGGGGTAACCAGGCTCACTAATAAAGGTCAAGCCACTTGGCTGCCAGAATGCCCTCCTTCAGCACAGACCAGAAAGGCATTGTGATAAGCGTATCCCCGGTATAGTCAGGGGTTAATGGGAGTCGTCCCCTTCCCCCCAGTATACGGCCAGAACCATGGACCCGGTACTTTTCGTTCGGACTGTCTCCAACCAGCCATAATGTTGTGAGAGTGAAATTATGTCTAAGTCCAGCTTTGGTACATTAGAAGCAACTCTGAAACTTAACCTAAGCGTTTTTCGAAGCTACTTTTTGGCTAACTTCTTATAGGAAGGTCTAGGAGCTCTGAAAATGAACGTGCGCGTCTTTCACTCTTCCCGAGGGACTTAGAAGAATTTTGTGATATTTTTTATTAAAATGGTGTATAAGGGTATATATATAAATATATTTTATGCACTGTATATGAGCTGGCGATTTCTAAGTCTGTGGTTCCGAGAGGGGGTAACCAGGCTCACTAATAAAGGTCAAGCCACTTGGCTGCCAGAATGCCCTCCTTCAGCACAGACCAGAAAGGCATTGTGATAAGCGTATCCCCGGTATAGTCAGGGGTTAATGGGAGTCGTCCCCTTCCCCCCAGTATACGGCCAGAACCATGGACCCGGTACTTTTCGTTCGGACTGTCTCCAACCAGCCATAATGTTGTGAGAGTGAAATTATGTCTAAGTCCAGCTTTGGTACATTAGAAGCAACTCTGAAACTTAACCTAAGCGTTTTTCGAAGCTACTTTTTGGCTAACTTCTTATAGGAAGGTCTAGGAGCTCTGAAAATGAACGTGCGCGTCTTTCACTCTTCCCGAGGGACTTAGAAGAATTTTGTGATATTTTTTATTAAAATGGTGTATAAGGGTATATATATAAATATATTTTATGCACTGTATATGAGCTGGCGATTTCTAAGTCTGTGGTTCCGAGAGGGGGTAACCAGGCTCACTAATAAAGGTCAAGCCACTTGGCTGCCAGAATGCCCTCCTTCAGCACAGACCAGAAAGGCATTGTGATAAGCGTATCCCCGGTATAGTCAGGGGTTAATGGGAGTCGTCCCCTTCCCCCCAGTATACGGCCAGAACCATGGACCCGGTACTTTTCGTTCGGACTGTCTCCAACCAGCCATAATGTTGTGAGAGTGAAATTATGTCTAAGTCCAGCTTTGGTACAGTACATTAGAAGCAACTCTGAAACTTAACCTAAGCGTTTTTCGAAGCTACTTTTTGGCTAACTTCTTATAGGAAGGTCTAGGAGCTCTGAAAATGAACGTGCGCGTCTTTCACTCTTCCCGAGGGACTTAGAAGAATTTTGTGATATTTTTTATTAAAATGGTGTATAAGGGTATATATACAGTATAAATATATTTTATGCACTGTATATGAGCTGGCGATTTCTAAGTCTGTGGTTCCGAGAGGGGGTAACCAGGCTCACTAATAAAGGTCAAGCCACTTGGCTGCCAGAATGCCCTCCTTCAGCACAGACCAGAAAGGCATTGTGATAAGCGTATCCCCGGTATAGTCAGGGATTAATGGGAGTCGTCCCCGTCCCCCCAGTATACGGCCAGAACCATGGACCCGGTACTTGTGGGTCGGACTGTCTCCAACCAGCCATAATGTTGTGAGAGTGAAATTATGTCTAAGTCCAGCTTTGGTACATTAGAAGCAACTCTGAAACTTAACCTAAGCGTTTTTCGAAGCTACTTTCTGGCTAACTTCTTATAGGAAGGTCTAGGAGCTCTGAAAATGAACGTGCGCGTCTTTCACTCTTCCCGAGGGACTTAGAAGAATTTTGTGATATTTTTTATTAAAATGGTGTATAAGTGTATATATATAAATATATTTTATGCACTGTATATGAGCTGGCGATTTCTAAGTCTGTGGTTCCGAGACGGGGTAACCAGGCTCACTAATAAAGGTCAAGCCACTTGGCTGCCAGAATGCCCTCCTTCAGCACAGACCAGAAAGGCATTGTGATAAGCGTATCCCCGGTATAGTCAGGGGTTAATGGGAGTCGTCCCCTTCCCCCCAGTATACGGCCAGAACCATGGACCCGGTACTTTTCGTTCGGACTGTCTCCAACCAGCCATAATGTTGTGAGAGTGAAATTATGTCTAAGTCCAGCTTTGGTACATTAGAAGCAACTCTGAAACTTAACCTAAGCGTTTTTCGAAGCTACTTTTTGGCTAACTTCTTATAGGAAGGTCTAGGAGCTCTGAAAATGAACGTGCGCGTCTTTCACTCTTCCCGAGGGACTTAGAAGAATTTTGTGATATTTTTTATTAAAATGGTGTATAAGTGTATATATATAAATATATTTTATGCACTGTATATGAGCTGGCGATTTCTAAGTCTGTGGTTCCGAGACGGGGTAACCAGGCTCACTAATAAAGGTCAAGCCACTTGGCTGCCAGAATGCCCTCCTTCAGCACAGACCAGAAAGGCATTGTGATAAGCGTATCCCCGGTATAGTCAGGGGTTAATGGGAGTCGTCCCCTTCCCCCCAGTATACGGCCAGAACCATGGACCCGGTACTTTTCGTTCGGACTGTCTCCAACCAGCCATAATGTTGTGAGAGTGAAATTATGTCTAAGTCCAGCTTTGGTACATTAGAAGCAACTCTGAAACTTAACCTAAGCGTTTTTCGAAGCTACTTTTTGGCTAACTTCTTATAGGAAGGTCTAGGAGCTCTGAAAATGAACGTGCGCGTCTTTCACTCTTCCCGAGGGACTTAGAAGAATTTTGTGATATTTTTTATTAAAATGGTGTATAAGTGTATATATATAAATATATTTTATGCACTGTATATGAGCTGGCGATTTCTAAGTCTGTGGTTCCGAGACGGGGTAACCAGGCTCACTAATAAAGGTCAAGCCACTTGGCTGCCAGAATGCCCTCCTTCAGCACAGACCAGAAAGGCATTGTGATAAGCGTATCCCCGGTATAGTCAGGGGTTAATGGGAGTCGTCCCCTTCCCCCCAGTATACGGCCAGAACCATGGACCCGGTACTTTTCGTTCGGACTGTCTCCAACCAGCCATAATGTTGTGAGAGTGAAATTATGTCTAAGTCCAGCTTTGGTACATTAGAAGCAACTCTGAAACTTAACCTAAGCGTTTTTCGAAGCTACTTTTTGGCTAACTTCTTATAGGAAGGTCTAGGAGCTCTGAAAATGAACGTGCGCGTCTTTCACTCTTCCCGAGGGACTTAGAAGAATTTTGTGATATTTTTTATTAAAATGGTGTATAAGGGTATATATATAAATATATTTTATGCACTGTATATGAGCTGGCGATTTCTAAGTCTGTGGTTCCGAGAGGGGGTAACCAGGCTCACTAATAAAGGTCAAGCCACTTGGCAGCCAGAATGGCCTGCTTCAGCACAGACCAGAAAGGCATTGTGATAAGCGTATCCCCGGTATAGTCAGGGGTTAATGGGAGTCGTCCCCGTCCCCCCAGTATACGGCCAGAACCATGGACCCGGTACTTGTGGGTCGGACTGTCTCCAACCAGCCATAATGTTGTGAGAGTGAAATTATGTCTAAGTCCAGCTTTGGTACATTAGAAGCAACTCTGAAACTTAACCTAAGCGTTTTTCGAAGCTACTTTCTGGCTAACTTCTTATAGGAAGGTCTAGGAGCTCTGAAAATGAACGTGCGCGTCTTTCACTCTTCCCGAGGGACTTAGAAGAATTTTGTGATATTTTTTATTAAAATGGTGTATAAGGGTATATATATAAATATATTTTATGCACTGTATATGAGCTGGCGATTTCTAAGTCTGTGGTTCCGAGAGGGGGTAACCAGGCTCACTAATAAAGGTCAAGCCACTTGGCTGCCAGAATGCCCTCCTTCAGCACAGACCAGAAAGGCATTGTGATAAGCGTATCCCCGGTATAGTCAGGGGTTAATGGGAGTCGTCCCCTTCCCCCCAGTATACGGCCAGAACCATGGACCCGGTACTTGTCGTTCGGACTGTCTCCAACCAGCCATAATGTTGTGAGAGTGAAATTATGTCTAAGTCCAGCTTTGGTACATTAGAAGCAACTCTGAAACTTAACCTAAGCGTTTTTCGAAGCTACTTTTTGGCTAACTTCTTATAGGAAGGTCTAGGAGCTCTGAAAATGAACGTGCGCGTCTTTCACTCTTCCCGAGGGACTTAGAAGAATTTTGTGATATTTTTTATTAAAATGGTGTATAAGGGTATATATATAAATATATTTTATGCACTGTATATGAGCTGGCGATTTCTAAGTCTGTGGTTCCGAGAGGGGGTAACCAGGCTCACTAATAAAGGTCAAGCCACTTGGCTGCCAGAATGCCCTCCTTCAGCACAGACCAGAAAGGCATTGTGATAAGCGTATCCCCGGTATAGTCAGGGGTTAATGGGAGTCGTCCCCTTCCCCCCAGTATACGGCCAGAACCATGGACCCGGTACTTGTCGTTCGGACTGTGTCCAACCAGCCATAATGTTGTGAGAGTGAAATTATGTCTAAGTCCAGCTTTGGTACAATAGAAGCAACTCTGAAACTTAACCTAAGCGTTTTTCGAAGCTACTTTTTGGCTAACTTCTTATAGGAAGGTCTAGGAGCTCTGAAAATGAACATGCGCGTCTTTCACTCTTCCCGAGGGACTTAGAAGAATTTTGTGATATTTTTTATTAAAATGGTGTATAAGGGTATATATATAAATATATTTTATGCACTGTATATGAGCTGGCGATTTCTAAGTCTGTGGTTCCGAGAGGGGGTAACCAGGCTCACTAATAAAGGTCAAGCCACTTGGCTGCCAGAATGGCCTGCTTCAGCACAGACCAGAAAGGCATTGTGATAAGCGTATCCCCGGTATAGTCAGGGGTTAATGGGAGTCGTCCCCGTCCCCCCAGTATACGGCCAGAACCATGGACCCTGTACTTGTGGGTCGGACTGTCTCCAACCAGCCATAATGTTGTGAGAGTGAAATTATGTCTAAGTCCAGCTTTGGTACATTAGAAGCAACTCTGAAACTTAACCTAAGCGTTTTTCGAAGCTACTTTTTGGCTAACTTCTTATAGGAAGTTCTAGGAGCTCTGAAAATGAACGTGCGCGTCTTTCACTCTTCCCGAGGGACTTAGAAGAATTTTGTGATATTTTTTTATTAAAATGGTGTATAAGGGTATATATATAAATATATTTTATGCACTGTATATGAGCTGGCGATTTCTAAGTCTGTGGTTCCGAGAGGGGGTAACCAGGCTCACTAATAAAGGTCAAGCCACTTGGCTGCCAGAATGCCCTCCTTCAGCACAGACCAGAAAGGCATTGTGATAAGCGTATCCCCGGTATAGTCAGGGGTTAATGGGAGTCGTCCCCTTCCCCCCAGTATACGGCCAGAACCATGGACCCGGTACTTGTCGTTCGGACTGTCTCCAACCAGCCATAATGTTGTGAGAGTGAAATTATGTCTAAGTCCAGCTTTGGTACATTAGAAGCAACTCTGAAACTTAACCTAAGCGTTTTTCGAAGCTACTTTTTGGCTAACTTCTTATAGGAAGGTCTAGGAGCTCTGAAAATGAACATGCGCGTCTTTCACTCTTCCCGAGGGACTTAGAAGAATTTTGTGATATTTTTTATTAAAATGGTGTATAAGGGTATATATATAAATATATTTTATGCACTGTATATGAGCTGGCGATTTCTAAGTCTGTGGTTCCGAGAGGGGGTAACCAGGCTCACTAATAAAGGTCAAGCCACTTGGCTGCCAGAATGCCCTGCTTCAGCACAGACCAGAAAGGCATTGTGATAAGCGTATCCCCGGTATAGTCAGAGGTTAATGGGAGTCGTCCCCGTCCCCCCAGTATACGGCCAGAACCATGGACCCGGTACTTGTGGTTCGGACTGTCTGCAACCAGCCATAATGTTGTGAGTGAAATTATGTCTAAGTCCAGCTTTGGTACATTAGAAGCAACTCTGAAACTTAACCTAAGCGTTTTTCGAAGCTACTTTTTGCCTAACTTCTTATAGGAAGGTCTAGGAGCTCTGAAAATGAACGTGCGCGTCTTTCACTCTTCCCGAGGGACTTAGAAGAATTTTGTGATAATTTTTATTAAAATGGTGTATAAGGGTATATATATATAAATATATTTTATGCACTGTATATGAGCTGGCGATTTCTAAGTCTGTGGTTCCGAGAGGGGGTAACCAGGCTCACTAATAAAGGTCAAGCCACTTGGCTGCCAGAATGCCCTGCTTCAGCACAGACCAGAAAGCCATTGTGATAAGCGTATCCCCGGTATAGTCAGGGGTTAATGGGAGTCGTCCCCTTCCCCCCAGTATACGGCCAGAACCATGGACCCGGTACTTGTCGTTCGGACTGTCTCCAACCAGCCATAATGTTGTGAGAGTGAAATTATGTCTAAGTCCAGCTTTGGTACATTAGAAGCAACTCTGAAACTTAACCTAAGCGTTTTTCGAAGCTACTTTTTGGCTAACTTCTTATAGGAAGGTCTAGGAGCTCTGAAAATGAACGTGCGCGTCTTTCACTCTTCCCGAGGGACTTAGAAGAATTTTGTGATATTTTTTATTAAAATGGTGTATAAGGGTATATATATAAATATATTTTATGCACTGTATATGAGCTGGCGATTTCTAAGTCTGTGGTTCCGAGAGGGGGTAACCAGGCTCACTAATAAAGGTCAAGCCACTTGGCTGCCAGAATGGCCTGCTTCAGCACAGACCAGAAAGGCATTGTGATAAGCGTATCCCCGGTATAGTCAGGGGTTAATGGGAGTCCCCCCCGTCCCCCCAGTATACGGCCAGAACCATGGACCCTGTACTTGTGGGTCGGACTGTCTCCAACCAGCCATAATGTTGTGAGAGTGAAATTATGTCTAAGTCCAGCTTTGGTACATTAGAAGCAACTCTGAAACTTAACCTAAGCGTTTTTCGAAGCTACTTTTTGGCTAACTTCTTATAGGAAGGTCTAGGAGCTCTGAAAATGAACGTGCGCGTCTTTCACTCTTCCCGAGGGACTTAGAAGAATTTTGTGATAATTTTTATTAAAATGGTGTATAAGGGTATATATATATAAATATATTTTATGCACTGTTTATGAGCTGGCGATTTCTAAGTCTGTGGTTCCGAGAGGGGGTAACCAGGCTCACTAATAAAGGTCAAGCCACTTGGCTGCCAGAATGCCCTGCTTCAGCACAGACCAGAAAGGCATTGTGATAAGCGTATCCCCGGTATAGTCAGGGGTTAATGGGAGTCGTCCCCGTCCCCCCAGTATACGGCCAGAACCATGGACCCTGTACTTGTGGGTCGGACTGTCTCCAACCAGCCATAATGTTGTGAGAGTGAAATTATGTCTAAGTCCAGCTTTGGTACATTAGAAGCAACTCTGAAACTTAACCTAAGCGTTTTTCGAAGCTACTTTTTGGCTAACTTCTTATAGGAAGGTCTAGGAGCTCTGAAAATGAACATGCGCGTCTTTCACTCTTCCCGAGGGACTTAGAAGAATTTTGTGATATTTTTATTAAAATGGTGTATAAGGGTATATGTATAAATATATTTTATGCACTGTATATGAGCTGGCGATTTCTAAGTCTGTGGTTCCGAGAGGGGGTAACCAGGCTCACTAATAAAGGTCAAGCCACTTGGCTGCCAGAATGCCCTCCTTCAGCACAGACCAGAAAGGCATTGTGATAAGCGTATCCCCGGTATAGTCAGGGGTTAATGGGAGTCGTCCCCTTCCCCCCAGTATACGGCCAGAACCATGGACCCGGTACTTGTCGTTCGGACTGTCTCCAACCAGCCATAATGTTGTGAGAGTGAAATTATGTCTAAATCCAGCTTTGGTACATTAGAAGCAACTCTGAAACTTAACCTAAGCGTTTTTCGAAGCTACTTTTTGGCTAACTTCTTATAGGAAGGTCTAGGAGCTCTGAAAATGAACGTGCGCGTCTTTCACTCTTCCCGAGGGACTTAGAAGAATTTTGTGATAATTTTTATTAAAATGGTGTATAAGGGTATATATATATAAATATATTTTATGCACTGTTTATGAGCTGGCGATTTCTAAGTCTGTGGTTCCGAGAGGGGGTAACCAGGCTCACTAATAAAGGTCAAGCCACTTGGCTGCCAGAATGCCCTGCTTCAGCACAGACCAGAAAGGCATTGTGATAAGCGTATCCCCGGTATAGTCAGGGGTTAATGGGAGTCGTCCCCGTCCCCCCAGTATACGGCCAGAACCATGGACCCTGTACTTGTGGGTCGGACTGTCTCCAACCAGCCATAATGTTGTGAGAGTGAAATTATGTCTAAGTCCAGCTTTGGTACATTAGAAGCAACTCTGAAACTTAACCTAAGCGTTTTTCGAAGCTACTTTTTGGCTAACTTCTTATAGGAAGGTCTAGGAGCTCTGAAAATGAACGTGCGCGTCTTTCACTCTTCCCGAGGGACTTAGAAGAATTTTGTGATATTTTTTATTAAAATGGTGTATAAGGGTATATATATAAATATATTTTATGCACTGTATATGAGCTGGCGATTTCTAAGTCTGTGGTTCCGAGAGGGGGTAACCAGGCTCACTAATAAAGGTCAAGCCACTTGGCTGCCAGAATGGCCTGCTTCAGCACAGACCAGAAATGCATTGTGATAAGCGTATCCCCGGTATAGTCAGGGGTTAATGGGAGTCGTCCCCGTCCCCCCAGTATACGGCCAGAACCATGGACCCTGTACTTGTGGGTCGGACTGTCTCCAACCAGCCATAAGGTTGTGAGAGTGAAATTATGTCTAAGTCCAGCTTTGGTACATTAGAAGCAACTCTGAAACTTAACCTAAGCGTTTTTCGAAGCTACTTTTTGGCTAACTTCTTATAGGAAGGTCTAGGAGCTCTGAAAATGAACGTGCGCGTCTTTCACTCTTCCCGAGGGACTTAGAAGAATTTTGTGATAATTTTTATTAAAATGGTGTATAAGGGTATATATATATAAATATATTTTATGCACTGTTTATGAGCTTGCGATTTCTAAGTCTGTGGTTCCGAGAGGGGGTAACCAGGCTCACTAATAAAGGTCAAGCCACTTGGCTGCCAGAATGCCCTGCTTCAGCACAGACCAGAAAGGCATTGTGATAAGCGTATCCCCGGTATAGTCAGGGGTTAATGGGAGTCGTCCCCGTCCCCCCAGTATACGGCCAGAACCATGGACCCTGTACTTGTGGGTCGGACTGTCTCCAACCAGCCATAATGTTGTGAGAGTGAAATTATGTCTAAGTCCAGCTTTGGTACATTAGAAGCAACTCTGAAACTTAACCTAAGCGTTTTTCGAAGCTACTTTTTGGCTAACTTCTTATAGGAAGGTCTAGGAGCTCTGAAAATGAACGTGCGCGTCTTTCACTCTTCCCGAGGGACTTAGAAGAATTTTGTGATAATTTTTATTAAAATGGTGTATAAGGGTATATATATATAAATATATTTTATGCACTGTTTATGAGCTGGCGATTTCTAAGTCTGTGGTTCCGAGAGGGGGTAACCAGGCTCACTAATAAAGGTCAAGCCACTTGGCTGCCAGAATGCCCTGCTTCAGCACAGACCAGAAAGGCATTGTGATAAGCGTATCCCCGGTATAGTCAGGGGTTAATGGGAGTCGTCCCCGTCCCCCCAGTATACGGCCAGAACCATGGACCCTGTACTTGTGGGTCGGACTGTCTCCAACCAGCCATAATGTTGTGAGAGTGAAATTATGTCTAAGTCCAGCTTTGGTACATTAGAAGCAACTCTGAAACTTAACCTAAGCGTTTTTCGAAGCTACTTTTTGGCTAACTTCTTATAGGAAGGTCTAGGAGCTCTGAAAATGAACATGCGCGTCTTTCACTCTTCCCGAGGGACTTAGAAGAATTTTGTGATATTTTTATTAAAATGGTGTATAAGGGTATATGTATAAATATATTTTATGCACTGTATATGAGCTGGCGATTTCTAAGTCTGTGGTTCCGAGAGGGGGTAACCAGGCTCACTAATAAAGGTCAAGCCACTTGGCTGCCAGAATGCCCTCCTTCAGCACAGACCAGAAAGGCATTGTGATAAGCGTATCCCCGGTATAGTCAGGGGTTAATGGGAGTCGTCCCCTTCCCCCCAGTATACGGCCAGAACCATGGACCCGGTACTTGTCGTTCGGACTGTCTCCAACCAGCCATAATGTTGTGAGAGTGAAATTATGTCTAAATCCAGCTTTGGTACATTAGAAGCAACTCTGAAACTTAACCTAAGCGTTTTTCGAAGCTACTTTTTGGCTAACTTCTTATAGGAAGGTCTAGGAGCTCTGAAAATGAACGTGCGCGTCTTTCACTCTTCCCGAGGGACTTAGAAGAATTTTGTGATAATTTTTATTAAAATGGTGTATAAGGGTATATATATATAAATATATTTTATGCACTGTTTATGAGCTGGCGATTTCTAAGTCTGTGGTTCCGAGAGGGGGTAACCAGGCTCACTAATAAAGGTCAAGCCACTTGGCTGCCAGAATGCCCTGCTTCAGCACAGACCAGAAAGGCATTGTGATAAGCGTATCCCCGGTATAGTCAGGGGTTAATGGGAGTCGTCCCCGTCCCCCCAGTATACGGCCAGAACCATGGACCCTGTACTTGTGGGTCGGACTGTCTCCAACCAGCCATAATGTTGTGAGAGTGAAATTATGTCTAAGTCCAGCTTTGGTACATTAGAAGCAACTCTGAAACTTAACCTAAGCGTTTTTCGAAGCTACTTTTTGGCTAACTTCTTATAGGAAGGTCTAGGAGCTCTGAAAATGAACGTGCGCGTCTTTCACTCTTCCCGAGGGACTTAGAAGAATTTTGTGATATTTTTTATTAAAATGGTGTATAAGGGTATATATATAAATATATTTTATGCACTGTATATGAGCTGGCGATTTCTAAGTCTGTGGTTCCGAGAGGGGGTAACCAGGCTCACTAATAAAGGTCAAGCCACTTGGCTGCCAGAATGGCCTGCTTCAGCACAGACCAGAAATGCATTGTGATAAGCGTATCCCCGGTATAGTCAGGGGTTAATGGGAGTCGTCCCCGTCCCCCCAGTATACGGCCAGAACCATGGACCCTGTACTTGTGGGTCGGACTGTCTCCAACCAGCCATAAGGTTGTGAGAGTGAAATTATGTCTAAGTCCAGCTTTGGTACATTAGAAGCAACTCTGAAACTTAACCTAAGCGTTTTTCGAAGCTACTTTTTGGCTAACTTCTTATAGGAAGGTCTAGGAGCTCTGAAAATGAACGTGCGCGTCTTTCACTCTTCCCGAGGGACTTAGAAGAATTTTGTGATAATTTTTATTAAAATGGTGTATAAGGGTATATATATATAAATATATTTTATGCACTGTTTATGAGCTTGCGATTTCTAAGTCTGTGGTTCCGAGAGGGGGTAACCAGGCTCACTAATAAAGGTCAAGCCACTTGGCTGCCAGAATGCCCTGCTTCAGCACAGACCAGAAAGGCATTGTGATAAGCGTATCCCCGGTATAGTCAGGGGTTAATGGGAGTCGTCCCCGTCCCCCCAGTATACGGCCAGAACCATGGACCCTGTACTTGTGGGTCGGACTGTCTCCAACCAGCCATAATGTTGTGAGAGTGAAATTATGTCTAAGTCCAGCTTTGGTACATTAGAAGCAACTCTGAAACTTAACCTAAGCGTTTTTCGAAGCTACTTTTTGGCTAACTTCTTATAGGAAGGTCTAGGAGCTCTGAAAATGAACATGCGCGTCTTTCACTCTTCCCGAGGGACTAAGAAAGAATTTTGTGATATTTTTATTAAAATGGTGTATAAGGGTATATATATAAATATATTTTATGCACTGTATATGAGCTGGCGATTTCTAAGTCTGTGGTTCCGAGAGGGGGTAACCAGGCTCACTAATAAAGGTCAAGCCACTTGGCTGCCAGAATGCCCTCCTTCAGCACAGACCAGAAAGGCATTGTGATAAGCGTATCCCCGGTATAGTCAGGGGTTAATGGGAGTCGTCCCCTTCCCCCCAGTATACGGCCAGAACCATGGACCCGGTACTTGTCGTTCGGACTGTCTCCAACCAGCCATAATGTTGTGAGAGTGAAATTATGTCTAAGTCCAGCTTTGGTACATTAGAAGCAACTCTGAAACTTAACCTAAGCGTTTTTCGAAGCTACTTTTTGGCTAACTTCTTATAGGAAGGTCTAGGAGCTCTGAAAATGAACATGCGCGTCTTTCACTCTTCCCGAGGGACTTAGAAGAATTTTGTGATATTTTTTATTAAAATGGTGTATAAGGGTATATATATAAATATATTTTATGCACTGTATATGAGCTGGCGATTTCTAAGTCTGTGGTTCCGAGAGGGGGTAACCAGGCTCACTAATAAAGGTCAAGCCACTTGGCTGCCAGAATGCCCTGCTTCAGCACAGACCAGAAAGGCATTGTGATAAGCGTATCCCCGGTATAGTCAGAGGTTAATGGGAGTCGTCCCCGTCCCCCCAGTATACGGCCAGAACCATGGACCCGGTACTTGTGGTTCGGACTGTCTGCAACCAGCCATAATGTTGTGAGTGAAATTATGTCTAAGTCCAGCTTTGGTACATTAGAAGCAACTCTGAAACTTAACCTAAGCGTTTTTCGAAGCTACTTTTTGGCTAACTTCTTATAGGAAGGTCTAGGAGATCTGAAAATGAACGTGCGCGTCTTTCACTCTTCCCGAGGGACTTAGAAGAATTTTGTGATAATTTTTATTAAAATGGTGTATAAGGGTATATATATATAAATATATTTTATGCACTGTTTATGAGCTTGCGATTTCTAAGTCTGTGGTTCCGAGAGGGGGTAACCAGGCTCACTAATAAAGGTCAAGCCACTTGGCTGCCAGAATGCCCTGCTTCAGCACAGACCAGAAAGGCATTGTGATAAGCGTATCCCCGGTATAGTCAGGGGTTAATGGGAGTCGTCCCCGTCCCCCCAGTATACGGCCAGAACCATGGACCCTGTACTTGTGGGTCGGACTGTCTCCAACCAGCCATAATGTTGTGAGAGTGAAATTATGTCTAAGTCCAGCTTTGGTACATTAGAAGCAACTCTGAAACTTAACCTAAGCGTTTTTCGAAGCTACTTTTTGGCTAACTTCTTATAGGAAGGTCTAGGAGCTCTGAAAATGAACATGCGCGTCTTTCACTCTTCCCGAGGGACTAAGAAAGAATTTTGTGATATTTTTATTAAAATGGTGTATAAGGGTATATATATAAATATATTTTATGCACTGTATATGAGCTGGCGATTTCTAAGTCTGTGGTTCCGAGAGGGGGTAACCAGGCTCACTAATAAAGGTCAAGCCACTTGGCTGCCAGAATGCCCTCCTTCAGCACAGACCAGAAAGGCATTGTGATAAGCGTATCCCCGGTATAGTCAGGGGTTAATGGGAGTCGTCCCCTTCCCCCCAGTATACGGCCAGAACCATGGACCCGGTACTTGTCGTTCGGACTGTCTCCAACCAGCCATAATGTTGTGAGAGTGAAATTATGTCTAAGTCCAGCTTTGGTACATTAGAAGCAACTCTGAAACTTAACCTAAGCGTTTTTCGAAGCTACTTTTTGGCTAACTTCTTATAGGAAGGTCTAGGAGCTCTGAAAATGAACATGCGCGTCTTTCACTCTTCCCGAGGGACTTAGAAGAATTTTGTGATATTTTTTATTAAAATGGTGTATAAGGGTATATATATAAATATATTTTATGCACTGTATATGAGCTGGCGATTTCTAAGTCTGTGGTTCCGAGAGGGGGTAACCAGGCTCACTAATAAAGGTCAAGCCACTTGGCTGCCAGAATGCCCTGCTTCAGCACAGACCAGAAAGGCATTGTGATAAGCGTATCCCCGGTATAGTCAGAGGTTAATGGGAGTCGTCCCCGTCCCCCCAGTATACGGCCAGAACCATGGACCCGGTACTTGTGGTTCGGACTGTCTGCAACCAGCCATAATGTTGTGAGTGAAATTATGTCTAAGTCCAGCTTTGGTACATTAGAAGCAACTCTGAAACTTAACCTAAGCGTTTTTCGAAGCTACTTTTTGGCTAACTTCTTATAGGAAGGTCTAGGAGCTCTCAAAATGAACATGCGCGTCTTTCACTCTTCCCGAGGGACTTAGAAGAATTTTGTGATATTTTTTATTAAAATGGTGTATAAGGGTATATATATAAATATATTTTATGCACTGTATATGAGCTGGCGATTTCTAAGTCTGTGGTTCCGAGAGGGGGTAACCAGGCTCACTAATAAAGGTCAAGCCACTTGGCTGCCAGAATGCCCTCCTTCAGCACAGACCAGAAAGGCATTGTGATAAGCGTATCCCCGGTATAGTCAGGGGTTAATGGGAGTCGTCCCCTTCCCCCCAGTATACGGCCAGAACCATGGACCCGGTACTTGTCGTTCGGACTGTCTCCAACCAGCCATAATGTTGTGAGAGTGAAATTATGTCTAAGTCCAGCTTTGGTACATTAGAAGCAACTCTGAAACTTAACCTAAGCGTTTTTCGAAGCTACTTTTTGGCTAACTTCTTATAGGAAGGTCTAGGAGCTCTGAAAATGAACGTGCGCGTCTTTCACTCTTCCCGAGGGACTTAGAAGAATTTTGTGATATTTTTTATTAAAATGGTGTATAAGGGTATATATATAAATATATTTTATGCACTGTATATGAGCTGGCGATTTCTAAGTCTGTGGTTCCGAGAGGGGGTAACCAGGCTCACTAATAAAGGTCAAGCCACTTGGCTGCCAGAATGCCCTGCTTCAGCACAGACCAGAAAGGCATTGTGATAAGCGTATCCCCGGTATAGTCAGAGGTTAATGGGAGTCGTCCCCGTCCCCCCAGTATACGGCCAGAACCATGGACCCGGTACTTGTGGTTCGGACTGTCTGCAACCAGCCATAATGTTGTGAGTGAAATTATGTCTAAGTCCAGCTTTGGTACATTAGAAGCAACTCTGAAACTTAACCTAAGCGTTTTTCGAAGCTACTTTTTGGCTAACTTCTTATAGGAAGGTCTAGGAGCTCTGAAAATGAACGTGCGCGTCTTTCACTCTTCCCGAGGGACTTAGAAGAATTTTGTGATAATTTTTATTAAAATGGTGTATAAGGGTATATATATATACTGTAAATATATTTTATGCACTGTATATGAGCTGGCGATTTCTAAGTCTGTGGTTCCAAGAGGGGGTAACCAGGCTCACTAATAAAGGTCAAGCCACTTGGCTGCCAGAATGCCCTCCTTCAGCACAGACCAGAAAGGCATTGTGATAAGCGTATCCCCGGTATAGTCAGGGGTTAATGGGAGTCGTCCCCTTCCCCCCAGTATACGGCCAGAACCATGGACCCGGTACTTGTCGATCGGACTGTCTCCAACCAGCCATAATGTTGTGAGAGTGAAATTATGTCTAAGTCCAGCTTTGGTACATTAGAAGCAACTCTGAAACTTAACCTAAGCGTTTTTCGAAGCTACTTTTTGCCTAACTTCTTATAGGAAGGTCTAGGAGCTCTCAAAATGAACATGCGCGTCTTTCACTCTTCCCGAGGGACTTAGAAGAATTTTGTGATATTTTTTATTAAAATGGTGTATAAGGGTATATATATAAATATATTTTATGCACTGTATATGAGCTGGCGATTTCTAAGTCTGTGGTTCCGAGAGGGGGTAACCAGGCTCATTAATAAAGGTCAAGCCACTTGGCTGCCAGAATGCCCTCCTTCAGCACAGACCAGAAAGGCATTGTGATAAGCGTATCCCCGGTATAGTCAGGGGTTAATGGGAGTCGTCCCCTTCCCCCCAGTATACGGCCAGAACCATGGACCCGGTACTTGTCGTTCGGACTGTCTCCAACCAGCCATAATGTTGTGAGAGTGAAATTATGTCTAAGTCCAGCTTTGGTACATTAGAAGCAACTCTGAAACTTAACCTAAGCGTTTTTCGAAGCTACTTTTTGGCTAACTTCTTATAGGAAGGTCTAGGAGCTCTGAAAATGAACGTGCGCGTCTTTCACTCTTCCCGAGGGACTTAGAAGAATTTTGTGATATTTTTTATTAAAATGGTGTATAAGGGTATATATATAAATATATTTTATGCACTGTATATGAGCTGGCGATTTCTAAGTCTGTGGTTCCGAGAGGGGGTAACCAGGCTCACTAATAAAGGTCAAGCCACTTGGCTGCCAGAATGGCCTGCTTCAGCACAGACCAGAAAGGCATTGTGATAAGCGTATCCCCGGTATAGTCAGGGGTTAATGGGAGTCGTCCCCGTCCCCCCAGTATACGGCCAGAACCATGGACCCTGTACTTGTGGGTCGGACTGTCTCCAACCAGCCATAATGTTGTGAGAGTGAAATGATGTCTAAGTCCAGCTTTGGTACATTAGAAGCAACTCTGAAACTTAACCTAAGCGTTTTTCGAAGCTACTTTTTGGCTAACTTCTTATAGGAAGGTCTAGGAGCTCTGAAAATGAACGTGCGCGTCTTTCACTCTTCCCGAGGGACTTAGAAGAATTTTGTGATAATTTTTATTAAAATGGTGTATAAGGGTATATATATATAAATATATTTTATGCACTGTTTATGAGCTGGCGATTTCTAAGTCTGTGGTTCCGAGAGGGGGTAACCAGGCTCACTAATAAAGGTCAAGCCACTTGGCTGCCAGAATGCCCTGCTTCAGCACAGACCAGAAAGGCATTGTGATAAGCGTATCCCCGGTATAGTCAGGGGTTAATGGGAGTCGTCCCCGTCCCCCCAGTATACGGCCAGAACCATGGACCCTGTACTTGTGGGTCGGACTGTCTCCAACCAGCCATAATGTTGTGAGAGTGAAATTATGTCTAAGTCCAGCTTTGGTACACAAGAAGCAACTCTGAAACTTAACCTAAGCGTTTTTCGAAGCTACTTTTTGGCTAAATTCTTATAGGAAGGTCTAGGAGCTCTGAAATAGAACATGCGCGTCTTTCACTCTTCCCGAGGGACTTAGAAGAATTTTGTGATATTTTTATTAAAATGGTGTATAAGGGTATATGTATAAATATATTTTATGCACTGTATATGAGCTGGCGATTTCTAAGTCTGTGGTTCCGAGAGGGGGTAACCAGGCTCACTAATAAAGGTCAAGCCACTTGGCTGCCAGAATGCCCTCCTTCAGCACAGACCAGAAAGGCATTGTGATAAGCGTATCCCCGGTATAGTCAGGGGTTAATGGGAGTCGTCCCCTTCCCCCCAGTATACGGCCAGAACCATGGACCCGGTACTTGTCGTTCGGACTGTCTCCAACCAGCCATAATGTTGTGAGAGTGAAATTATGTCTAAGTCCAGCTTTGGTACATTAGAAGCAACTCTGAAACTTAACCTAAGCGTTTTTCGAAGCTACTTTTTGGCTAACTTCTTATAGGAAGGTCTAGGAGCTCTGAAAATGAACGTGCGCGTCTTTCACTCTTCCCGAGGGACTTAGAAGAATTTTGTGATAATTTTTATTAAAATGGTGTATAAGGGTATATATATATAAATATATTTTATGCACTGTTTATGAGCTGGCGATTTCTAAGTCTGTGGTTCCGAGAGGGGGTAACCAGGCTCACTAATAAAGGTCAAGCCACTTGGCTGCCAGAATGCCCTGCTTCAGCACAGACCAGAAAGGCATTGTGATAAGCGTATCCCCGGTATAGTCAGGGGTTAATGGGAGTCGTCCCCGTCCCCCCAGTATACGGCCAGAACCATGGACCCTGTACTTGTGGGTCGGACTGTCTCCAACCAGCCATAATGTTGTGAGAGTGAAATTATGTCTAAGTCCAGCTTTGGTACATTAGAAGCAACTCTGAAACTTAACCTAAGCGTTTTTCGAAGCTACTTTTTGGCTAACTTCTTATAGGAAGGTCTAGGAGCTCTGAAAATGAACGTGCGCGTCTTTCACTCTTCCCGAGGGACTTAGAAGAATTTTGTGATATTTTTTATTAAAATGGTGTATAAGGGTATATATATAAATATATTTTATGCACTGTATATGAGCTGGCGATTTCTAAGTCTGTGGTTCCGAGAGGGGGTAACCAGGCTCACTAATAAAGGTCAAGCCACTTGGCTGCCAGAATGCCCTCCTTCAGCACAGACCAGAAAGGCATTGTGATAAGCGTATCCCCGGTATAGTCAGGGGTTAATGGGAGTCGTCCCCTTCCCCCCAGTATACGGCCAGAACCATGGACCCGGTATTTGTGGTTCGGACTGTCTCCAACCAGCCATAATGTTGTGAGTGAAATTATGTCTAAGTCCAGCTTTGGTACATTAGAAGCAACTCTGAAACTTAACCTAAGCGTTTTTCGAAGCTACTTTTTGGCTAACTTCTTATAGGAAGGTCTAGGAGCTCTGAAAATGAACGTGCGCGTCTTTCACTCTTCCCGAGGGACTTAGAAGAATTTTGTGATAATTTTTATTAAAATGGTGTATAAGGGTATATATATATAAATATATTTTATGCACTGTATATGAGCTGGCGATTTCTAAGTCTGTGGTTCCGAGAGGGGGTAACCAGGCTCACTAATAAAGGTCAAGCCACTTGGCTGCCAGAATGCCCTGCTTCAGCACAGACCAGAAAGGCATTGTGATAAGCGTATCCCCGGTATAGTCAGGGGTTAATGGGAGTCGTCCCCGTCCCCCCAGTATACGGCCAGAACCATGGACCCGGTACTTGAGTTCGGACTGTCTCCAACCAGCCATAATGTTGTGAGTGAAATTATGTCTAAGTCCAGCTTTGGTACATTAGAAGCAACTCTGAAACTTAACCTAAGCGTTTTTCGAAGCTACTTTTTGGCTAACTTCTTATAGGAAGGTCTAGGAGCTCTGAAAATGAACGTGCGCGTCTTTCACTCTTCCCGAGGGACTTAGAAGAATTTTGTGATATTTTTTATTAAAATGGTGTATAAGGGTATATATATAAATATATTTTATGCACTGTATATGAGCTGGCGATTTCTAAGTCTGTGGTTCCGAGAGGGGGTAACCAGGCTCACTAATAAAGGTCAAGCCACTTGGCTGCCAGAATGCCCTGCTTCAGCACAGACCAGAAAGGCATTGTGATAAGCGTATCCCCGGTATAGTCAGAGGTTAATGGGAGTCGTCCCCGTCCCCCCAGTATACGGCCAGAACCATGGACCCGGTACTTGTGGTTCGGACTGTCTCCAACTAGCCATAATGTTGTGAGTGAAATTATGTCTAAGTCCAGCTTTGGTACATTAGAAGCAACTCTGAAACTTAACCTAAGCGTTTTTCGAAGCTACTTTTTGGCTAACTTCTTATAGGAAGGTCTAGGAGCTCTGAAAATGAACGTGCGCGTCTTTCACTCTTCCCGAGGGACTTAGAAGAATTTTGTGATAATTTTTATTAAAATGGTGTATAAGGGTATATATATATAAATATATTTTATGCACTGTATATGAGCTGGCGATTTCTAAGTCTGTGGTTCCGAGAGGGGGTAACCAGGCTCACTAATAAAGGTCAAGCCACTTGGCTGCCAGAATGCCCTGCTTCAGCACAGACCAGAAAGGCATTGTGATAAGCGTATCCCCGGTATAGTCAGGGGTTAATGGGAGTCGTCCCCTTCCCCCCAGTATACGGCCAGAACCATGGACCCGGTACTTGTGATTCGGACTGTCTCCAACCAGCCATAATGTTGTGAGAGTGAAATTATGTCTAAGTCCAGCTTTGGTACATTAGAAGCAACTCTGAAACTTAACCTAAGCGTTTTTCGAAGCTACTTTTTGGCTAACTTCTTATAGGAAGGTCTAGGAGCTCTGAAAATGAACGTGCGCGTCTTTCACTCTTCCCGAGGGACTTAGAAGAATTTTGTGATATTTTTTATTAAAATGGTGTATAAGGGTATATATATAAATATATTTTATGCACTGTATATGAGCTGGCGATTTCTAAGTCTGTGGTTCCGAGAGGGGGTAACCAGGCTCACTAATAAAGGTCAAGCCACTTGGCTGCCAGAATGCCCTGCTTCAGCACAGACCAGAAAGGCATTGTGATAAGCGTATCCCCGGTATAGTCAGAGGTTAATGGGAGTCGTCCCCGTCCCCCCAGTATACGGCCAGAACCATGGACCCGGTACTTGTGGTTCGGACTGTCTGCAACCAGCCATAATGTTGTGAGTGAAATTATGTCTAAGTCCAGCTTTGGTACATTAGAAGCAACTCTGAAACTTAACCTAAGCGTTTTTCGAAGCTACTTTTTGGCTAACTTCTTATAGGAAGGTCTAGGAGCTCTCAAAATGAACATGCGCGTCTTTCACTCTTCCCGAGGGACTTAGAAGAATTTTGTGATATTTTTTATTAAAATGGTGTATAAGGGTATATATATAAATATATTTTATGCACTGTATATGAGCTGGCGATTTCTAAGTCTGTGGTTCCGAGAGGGGGTAACCAGGCTCACTAATAAAGGTCAAGCCACTTGGCTGCCAGAATGCCCTCCTTCAGCACAGACCAGAAAGGCATTGTGATAAGCGTATCCCCGGTATAGTCAGGGGTTAATGGGAGTCGTCCCCTTCCCCCCAGTATACGGCCAGAACCATGGACCCGGTACTTGTCGTTCGGACTGTCTCCAACCAGCCATAATGTTGTGAGAGTGAAATTATGTCTAAGTCCAGCTTTGGTACATTAGAAGCAACTCTGAAACTTAACCTAAGCGTTTTTCGAAGCTACTTTTTGGCTAACTTCTTATAGGAAGGTCTAGGAGCTCTCAAAATGAACGTGCGCGTCTTTCACTCTTCCCGAGGGACTTAGAAGAATTTTGTGATATTTTTTATTAAAATGGTGTATAAGGGTATATATATAAATATATTTTATGCACTGTATATGAGCTGGCGATTTCTAAGTCTGTGGTTCCGAGAGGGGGTAACCAGGCTCACTAATAAAGGTCAAGCCACTTGGCTGCCAGAATGCCCTGCTTCAGCACAGACCAGAAAGGCATTGTGATAAGCGTATCCCCGGTATAGTCAGAGGTTAATGGGAGTCGTCCCCGTCCCCCCAGTATACGGCCAGAACCATGGACCCGGTACTTGTGGTTCGGACTGTCTGCAACCAGCCATAATGTTGTGAGTGAAATTATGTCTAAGTCCAGCTTTGGTACATTAGAAGCAACTCTGAAACTTAACCTAAGCGTTTTTCGAAGCTACTTTTTGGCTAACTTCTTATAGGAAGGTCTAGGAGCTCTCAAAATGAACATGCGCGTCTTTCACTCTTCCCGAGGGACTTAGAAGAATTTTGTGATATTTTTTATTAAAATGGTGTATAAGGGTATATATATAAATATATTTTATGCACTGTATATGAGCTGGCGATTTCTAAGTCTGTGGTTCCGAGAGGGGGTAACCAGGCTCACTAATAAAGGTCAAGCCACTTGGCTGCCAGAATGCCCTCCTTCAGCACAGACCAGAAAGGCATTGTGATAAGCGTATCCCCGGTATAGTCAGGGGTTAATGGGAGTCGTCCCCTTCCCCCCAGTATACGGCCAGAACCATGGACCCGGTACTTGTCGTTCGGACTGTCTCCAACCAGCCATAATGTTGTGAGAGTGAAATTATGTCTAAGTCCAGCTTTGGTACATTAGAAGCAACTCTGAAACTTAACCTAAGCGTTTTTCGAAGCTACTTTTTGGCTAACTTCTTATAGGAAGGTCTAGGAGCTCTGAAAATGAACGTGCGCGTCTTTCACTCTTCCCGAGGGACTTAGAAGAATTTTGTGATATTTTTTATTAAAATGGTGTATAAGGGTATATATATAAATATATTTTATGCACTGTATATGAGCTGGCGATTTCTAAGTCTGTGGTTCCGAGAGGGGGTAACCAGGCTCACTAATAAAGGTCAAGCCACTTGGCTGCCAGAATGCCCTGCTTCAGCACAGACCAGAAAGGCATTGTGATAAGCGTATCCCCGGTATAGTCAGAGGTTAATGGGAGTCGTCCCCGTCCCCCCAGTATACGGCCAGAACCATGGACCCGGTACTTGTGGTTCGGACTGTCTGCAACCAGCCATAATGTTGTGAGTGAAATTATGTCTAAGTCCAGCTTTGGTACATTAGAAGCAACTCTGAAACTTAACCTAAGCGTTTTTCGAAGCTACTTTTTGGCTAACTTCTTATAGGAAGGTCTAGGAGCTCTGAAAATGAACGTGCGCGTCTTTCACTCTTCCCGAGGGACTTAGAAGAATTTTGTGATAATTTTTATTAAAATGGTGTATAAGGGTATATATATATAAATATATTTTATGCACTGTATATGAGCTGGCGATTTCTAAGTCTGTGGTTCCGAGAGGGGGTAACCAGGCTCACTAATAAAGGTCAAGCCACTTGGCTGCCAGAATGCCCTGCTTCAGCACAGACCAGAAAGGCATTGTGATAAGCGTATCCCCGGTATAGTCAGGGGTTAATGGGAGTCGTCCCCTTCCCCCCAGTATACGGCCAGAACCATGGACCCGGTACTTGTGATTCGGACTGTCTCCAACCAGCCATAATGTTGTGAGAGTGAAATTATGTCTAAGTCCAGCTTTGGTACATTAGAAGCAACTCTGAAACTTAACCTAAGCGTTTTTCGAAGCTACTTTTTGGCTAACTTCTTATAGGAAGGTCTAGGAGCTCTGAAAATGAACGTGCGCGTCTTTCACTCTTCCCGAGGGACTTAGAAGAATTTTGTGATATTTTTTATTAAAATGGTGTATAAGGGTATATATATAAATATATTTTATGCACTGTATATGAGCTGGCGATTTCTAAGTCTGTGGTTCCGAGAGGGGGTAACCAGGCTCACTAATAAAGGTCAAGCCACTTGGCTGCCAGAATGCCCTGCTTCAGCACAGACCAGAAAGGCATTGTGATAAGCGTATCCCCGGTATAGTCAGAGGTTAATGGGAGTCGTCCCCGTCCCCCCAGTATACGGCCAGAACCATGGACCCGGTACTTGTGGTTCGGACTGTCTGCAACCAGCCATAATGTTGTGAGTGAAATTATGTCTAAGTCCAGCTTTGGTACATTAGAAGCAACTCTGAAACTTAACCTAAGCGTTTTTCGAAGCTACTTTTTGGCTAACTTCTTATAGGAAGGTCTAGGAGCTCTCAAAATGAACATGCGCGTCTTTCACTCTTCCCGAGGGACTTAGAAGAATTTTGTGATATTTTTTATTAAAATGGTGTATAAGGGTATATATATAAATATATTTTATGCACTGTATATGAGCTGGCGATTTCTAAGTCTGTGGTTCCGAGAGGGGGTAACCAGGCTCACTAATAAAGGTCAAGCCACTTGGCTGCCAGAATGCCCTCCTTCAGCACAGACCAGAAAGGCATTGTGATAAGCGTATCCCCGGTATAGTCAGGGGTTAATGGGAGTCGTCCCCTTCCCCCCAGTATACGGCCAGAACCATGGACCCGGTACTTGTCGTTCGGACTGTCTCCAACCAGCCATAATGTTGTGAGAGTGAAATTATGTCTAAGTCCAGCTTTGGTACATTAGAAGCAACTCTGAAACTTAACCTAAGCGTTTTTCGAAGCTACTTTTTGGCTAACTTCTTATAGGAAGGTCTAGGAGCTCTGAAAATGAACGTGCGCGTCTTTCACTCTTCCCGAGGGACTTAGAAGAATTTTGTGATATTTTTTATTAAAATGGTGTATAAGGGTATATATATAAATATATTTTATGCACTGTATATGAGCTGGCGATTTCTAAGTCTGTGGTTCCGAGAGGGGGTAACCAGGCTCACTAATAAAGGTCAAGCCACTTGGCTGCCAGAATGCCCTGCTTCAGCACAGACCAGAAAGGCATTGTGATAAGCGTATCCCCGGTATAGTCAGAGGTTAATGGGAGTCGTCCCCGTCCCCCCAGTATACGGCCAGAACCATGGACCCGGTACTTGTGGTTCGGACTGTCTGCAACCAGCCATAATGTTGTGAGTGAAATTATGTCTAAGTCCAGCTTTGGTACATTAGAAGCAACTCTGAAACTTAACCTAAGCGTTTTTCGAAGCTACTTTTTGGCTAACTTCTTATAGGAAGGTCTAGGAGCTCTCAAAATGAACATGCGCGTCTTTCACTCTTCCCGAGGGACTTAGAAGAATTTTGTGATATTTTTTATTAAAATGGTGTATAAGGGTATATATATAAATATATTTTATGCACTGTATATGAGCTGGCGATTTCTAAGTCTGTGGTTCCGAGAGGGGGTAACCAGGCTCACTAATAAAGGTCAAGCCACTTGGCTGCCAGAATGCCCTCCTTCAGCACAGACCAGAAAGGCATTGTGATAAGCGTATCCCCGGTATAGTCAGGGGTTAATGGGAGTCGTCCCCTTCCCCCCAGTATACGGCCAGAACCATGGACCCGGTACTTGTCGTTCGGACTGTCTCCAACCAGCCATAATGTTGTGAGAGTGAAATTATGTCTAAGTCCAGCTTTGGTACATTAGAAGCAACTCTGAAACTTAACCTAAGCGTTTTTCGAAGCTACTTTTTGGCTAACTTCTTATAGGAAGGTCTAGGAGCTCTGAAAATGAACGTGCGCGTCTTTCACTCTTCCCGAGGGACTTAGAAGAATTTTGTGATATTTTTTATTAAAATGGTGTATAAGGGTATATATATAAATATATTTTATGCACTGTATATGAGCTGGCGATTTCTAAGTCTGTGGTTCCGAGAGGGGGTAACCAGGCTCACTAATAAAGGTCAAGCCACTTGGCTGCCAGAATGCCCTGCTTCAGCACAGACCAGAAAGGCATTGTGATAAGCGTATCCCCGGTATAGTCAGAGGTTAATGGGAGTCGTCCCCGTCCCCCCAGTATACGGCCAGAACCATGGACCCGGTACTTGTGGTTCGGACTGTCTGCAACCAGCCATAATGTTGTGAGTGAAATTATGTCTAAGTCCAGCTTTGGTACATTAGAAGCAACTCTGAAACTTAACCTAAGCGTTTTTCGAAGCTACTTTTTGGCTAACTTCTTATAGGAAGGTCTAGGAGCTCTGAAAATGAACGTGCGCGTCTTTCACTCTTCCCGAGGGACTTAGAAGAATTTTGTGATAATTTTTATTAAAATGGTGTATAAGGGTATATATATATACTGTAAATATATTTTATGCACTGTATATGAGCTGGCGATTTCTAAGTCTGTGGTTCCAAGAGGGGGTAACCAGGCTCACTAATAAAGGTCAAGCCACTTGGCTGCCAGAATGCCCTCCTTCAGCACAGACCAGAAAGGCATTGTGATAAGCGTATCCCCGGTATAGTCAGGGGTTAATGGGAGTCGTCCCCTTCCCCCCAGTATACGGCCAGAACCATGGACCCGGTACTTGTCGATCGGACTGTCTCCAACCAGCCATAATGTTGTGAGAGTGAAATTATGTCTAAGTCCAGCTTTGGTACATTAGAAGCAACTCTGAAACTTAACCTAAGCGTTTTTCGAAGCTACTTTTTGCCTAACTTCTTATAGGAAGGTCTAGGAGCTCTCAAAATGAACATGCGCGTCTTTCACTCTTCCCGAGGGACTTAGAAGAATTTTGTGATATTTTTTATTAAAATGGTGTATAAGGGTATATATATAAATATATTTTATGCACTGTATATGAGCTGGCGATTTCTAAGTCTGTGGTTCCGAGAGGGGGTAACCAGGCTCATTAATAAAGGTCAAGCCACTTGGCTGCCAGAATGCCCTCCTTCAGCACAGACCAGAAAGGCATTGTGATAAGCGTATCCCCGGTATAGTCAGGGGTTAATGGGAGTCGTCCCCTTCCCCCCAGTATACGGCCAGAACCATGGACCCGGTACTTGTCGTTCGGACTGTCTCCAACCAGCCATAATGTTGTGAGAGTGAAATTATGTCTAAGTCCAGCTTTGGTACATTAGAAGCAACTCTGAAACTTAACCTAAGCGTTTTTCGAAGCTACTTTTTGGCTAACTTCTTATAGGAAGGTCTAGGAGCTCTGAAAATGAACGTGCGCGTCTTTCACTCTTCCCGAGGGACTTAGAAGAATTTTGTGATATTTTTTATTAAAATGGTGTATAAGGGTATATATATAAATATATTTTATGCACTGTATATGAGCTGGCGATTTCTAAGTCTGTGGTTCCGAGAGGGGGTAACCAGGCTCACTAATAAAGGTCAAGCCACTTGGCTGCCAGAATGGCCTGCTTCAGCACAGACCAGAAAGGCATTGTGATAAGCGTATCCCCGGTATAGTCAGGGGTTAATGGGAGTCGTCCCCGTCCCCCCAGTATACGGCCAGAACCATGGACCCTGTACTTGTGGGTCGGACTGTCTCCAACCAGCCATAATGTTGTGAGAGTGAAATGATGTCTAAGTCCAGCTTTGGTACATTAGAAGCAACTCTGAAACTTAACCTAAGCGTTTTTCGAAGCTACTTTTTGGCTAACTTCTTATAGGAAGGTCTAGGAGCTCTGAAAATGAACGTGCGCGTCTTTCACTCTTCCCGAGGGACTTAGAAGAATTTTGTGATAATTTTTATTAAAATGGTGTATAAGGGTATATATATATAAATATATTTTATGCACTGTTTATGAGCTGGCGATTTCTAAGTCTGTGGTTCCGAGAGGGGGTAACCAGGCTCACTAATAAAGGTCAAGCCACTTGGCTGCCAGAATGCCCTGCTTCAGCACAGACCAGAAAGGCATTGTGATAAGCGTATCCCCGGTATAGTCAGGGGTTAATGGGAGTCGTCCCCGTCCCCCCAGTATACGGCCAGAACCATGGACCCTGTACTTGTGGGTCGGACTGTCTCCAACCAGCCATAATGTTGTGAGAGTGAAATTATGTCTAAGTCCAGCTTTGGTACACAAGAAGCAACTCTGAAACTTAACCTAAGCGTTTTTCGAAGCTACTTTTTGGCTAAATTCTTATAGGAAGGTCTAGGAGCTCTGAAATAGAACATGCGCGTCTTTCACTCTTCCCGAGGGACTTAGAAGAATTTTGTGATATTTTTATTAAAATGGTGTATAAGGGTATATGTATAAATATATTTTATGCACTGTATATGAGCTGGCGATTTCTAAGTCTGTGGTTCCGAGAGGGGGTAACCAGGCTCACTAATAAAGGTCAAGCCACTTGGCTGCCAGAATGCCCTCCTTCAGCACAGACCAGAAAGGCATTGTGATAAGCGTATCCCCGGTATAGTCAGGGGTTAATGGGAGTCGTCCCCTTCCCCCCAGTATACGGCCAGAACCATGGACCCGGTACTTGTCGTTCGGACTGTCTCCAACCAGCCATAATGTTGTGAGAGTGAAATTATGTCTAAGTCCAGCTTTGGTACATTAGAAGCAACTCTGAAACTTAACCTAAGCGTTTTTCGAAGCTACTTTTTGGCTAACTTCTTATAGGAAGGTCTAGGAGCTCTGAAAATGAACGTGCGCGTCTTTCACTCTTCCCGAGGGACTTAGAAGAATTTTGTGATAATTTTTATTAAAATGGTGTATAAGGGTATATATATATAAATATATTTTATGCACTGTTTATGAGCTGGCGATTTCTAAGTCTGTGGTTCCGAGAGGGGGTAACCAGGCTCACTAATAAAGGTCAAGCCACTTGGCTGCCAGAATGCCCTGCTTCAGCACAGACCAGAAAGGCATTGTGATAAGCGTATCCCCGGTATAGTCAGGGGTTAATGGGAGTCGTCCCCGTCCCCCCAGTATACGGCCAGAACCATGGACCCTGTACTTGTGGGTCGGACTGTCTCCAACCAGCCATAATGTTGTGAGAGTGAAATTATGTCTAAGTCCAGCTTTGGTACATTAGAAGCAACTCTGAAACTTAACCTAAGCGTTTTTCGAAGCTACTTTTTGGCTAACTTCTTATAGGAAGGTCTAGGAGCTCTGAAAATGAACGTGCGCGTCTTTCACTCTTCCCGAGGGACTTAGAAGAATTTTGTGATATTTTTTATTAAAATGGTGTATAAGGGTATATATATAAATATATTTTATGCACTGTATATGAGCTGGCGATTTCTAAGTCTGTGGTTCCGAGAGGGGGTAACCAGGCTCACTAATAAAGGTCAAGCCACTTGGCTGCCAGAATGCCCTCCTTCAGCACAGACCAGAAAGGCATTGTGATAAGCGTATCCCCGGTATAGTCAGGGGTTAATGGGAGTCGTCCCCTTCCCCCCAGTATACGGCCAGAACCATGGACCCGGTATTTGTGGTTCGGACTGTCTCCAACCAGCCATAATGTTGTGAGTGAAATTATGTCTAAGTCCAGCTTTGGTACATTAGAAGCAACTCTGAAACTTAACCTAAGCGTTTTTCGAAGCTACTTTTTGGCTAACTTCTTATAGGAAGGTCTAGGAGCTCTGAAAATGAACGTGCGCGTCTTTCACTCTTCCCGAGGGACTTAGAAGAATTTTGTGATAATTTTTATTAAAATGGTGTATAAGGGTATATATATATAAATATATTTTATGCACTGTATATGAGCTGGCGATTTCTAAGTCTGTGGTTCCGAGAGGGGGTAACCAGGCTCACTAATAAAGGTCAAGCCACTTGGCTGCCAGAATGCCCTGCTTCAGCACAGACCAGAAAGGCATTGTGATAAGCGTATCCCCGGTATAGTCAGGGGTTAATGGGAGTCGTCCCCGTCCCCCCAGTATACGGCCAGAACCATGGACCCGGTACTTGAGTTCGGACTGTCTCCAACCAGCCATAATGTTGTGAGTGAAATTATGTCTAAGTCCAGCTTTGGTACATTAGAAGCAACTCTGAAACTTAACCTAAGCGTTTTTCGAAGCTACTTTTTGGCTAACTTCTTATAGGAAGGTCTAGGAGCTCTGAAAATGAACGTGCGCGTCTTTCACTCTTCCCGAGGGACTTAGAAGAATTTTGTGATATTTTTTATTAAAATGGTGTATAAGGGTATATATATAAATATATTTTATGCACTGTATATGAGCTGGCGATTTCTAAGTCTGTGGTTCCGAGAGGGGGTAACCAGGCTCACTAATAAAGGTCAAGCCACTTGGCTGCCAGAATGCCCTGCTTCAGCACAGACCAGAAAGGCATTGTGATAAGCGTATCCCCGGTATAGTCAGAGGTTAATGGGAGTCGTCCCCGTCCCCCCAGTATACGGCCAGAACCATGGACCCGGTACTTGTGGTTCGGACTGTCTCCAACTAGCCATAATGTTGTGAGTGAAATTATGTCTAAGTCCAGCTTTGGTACATTAGAAGCAACTCTGAAACTTAACCTAAGCGTTTTTCGAAGCTACTTTTTGGCTAACTTCTTATAGGAAGGTCTAGGAGCTCTGAAAATGAACGTGCGCGTCTTTCACTCTTCCCGAGGGACTTAGAAGAATTTTGTGATAATTTTTATTAAAATGGTGTATAAGGGTATATATATATAAATATATTTTATGCACTGTATATGAGCTGGCGATTTCTAAGTCTGTGGTTCCGAGAGGGGGTAACCAGGCTCACTAATAAAGGTCAAGCCACTTGGCTGCCAGAATGCCCTGCTTCAGCACAGACCAGAAAGGCATTGTGATAAGCGTATCCCCGGTATAGTCAGGGGTTAATGGGAGTCGTCCCCTTCCCCCCAGTATACGGCCAGAACCATGGACCCGGTACTTGTGATTCGGACTGTCTCCAACCAGCCATAATGTTGTGAGAGTGAAATTATGTCTAAGTCCAGCTTTGGTACATTAGAAGCAACTCTGAAACTTAACCTAAGCGTTTTTCGAAGCTACTTTTTGGCTAACTTCTTATAGGAAGGTCTAGGAGCTCTGAAAATGAACGTGCGCGTCTTTCACTCTTCCCGAGGGACTTAGAAGAATTTTGTGATATTTTTTATTAAAATGGTGTATAAGGGTATATATATAAATATATTTTATGCACTGTATATGAGCTGGCGATTTCTAAGTCTGTGGTTCCGAGAGGGGGTAACCAGGCTCACTAATAAAGGTCAAGCCACTTGGCTGCCAGAATGCCCTGCTTCAGCACAGACCAGAAAGGCATTGTGATAAGCGTATCCCCGGTATAGTCAGAGGTTAATGGGAGTCGTCCCCGTCCCCCCAGTATACGGCAAGAACCATGGACCCGGTATTTGTGGTTCGGACTGTCTCCAACCAGCCATAATGTTGTGAGTGAAATTATGTCTAAGTCCAGCTTTGGTACATTAGAAGCAACTCTGAAACTTAACCTAAGCGTTTTTCGAAGCTACTTTTTGGCTAACTTCTTATAGGAAGGTCTAGGAGCTCTGAAAATGAACGTGCGCGTCTTTCACTCTTCCCGAGGGACTTAGAAGAATTTTGTGATAATTTTTATTAAAATGGTGTATAAGGGTATATATATATAAATATATTTTATGCACTGTATATGAGCTGGCGATTTCTAAGTCTGTGGTTCCGAGAGGGGGTAACCAGGCTCACTAATAAAGGTCAAGCCACTTGGCTGCCAGAATGCCCTGCTTCAGCACAGACCAGAAAGGCATTGTGATAAGCGTATCCCCGGTATAGTCAGGGGTTAATGGGAGTCGTCCCCGTCCCCCCAGTATACGGCCAGAACCATGGACCCGGTACTTGTGGTTCGGACTGTCTCCAACCAGCCATAATGTTGTGAGTGAAATTATGTCTAAGTCCAGCTTTGGTACATTAGAAGCAACTCTGAAACTTAACCTAAGCGTTTTTCGAAGCTACTTTTTGGCTAACTTCTTATAGGAAGGTCTAGGAGCTCTGAAAATGAACGTGCGCGTCTTTCACTCTTCCCGAGGGACTTAGAAGAATTTTGTGATATTTTTTATTAAAATGGTGTATAAGGGTATATATATAAATATATTTTATGCACTGTATATGAGCTGGCGATTTCTAAGTCTGTGGTTCCGAGAGGGGGTAACCAGGCTCACTAATAAAGGTCAAGCCACTTGGCTGCCAGAATGCCCTGCTTCAGCACAGACCAGAAAGGCATTGTGATAAGCGTATCCCCGGTATAGTCAGAGGTTAATGGGAGTCGTCCCCGTCCCCCCAGTATACGGCCAGAACCATGGACCCGGTACTTGTGGTTCGGACTGTCTCCAACTAGCCATAATGTTGTGAGTGAAATTATGTCTAAGTCCAGCTTTGGTACATTAGAAGCAACTCTGAAACTTAACCTAAGCGTTTTTCGAAGCTACTTTTTGGCTAACTTCTTATAGGAAGGTCTAGGAGCTCTGAAAATGAACGTGCGCGTCTTTCACTCTTCCCGAGGGACTTAGAAGAATTTTGTGATAATTTTTATTAAAATGGTGTATAAGGGTATATATATATAAATATATTTTATGCACTGTATATGAGCTGGCGATTTCTAAGTCTGTGGTTCCGAGAGGGGGTAACCAGGCTCACTAATAAAGGTCAAGCCACTTGGCTGCCAGAATGCCCTGCTTCAGCACAGACCAGAAAGGCATTGTGATAAGCGTATCCCCGGTATAGTCAGGGGTTAATGGGAGTCGTCCCCGTCCCCCCAGTATACGGCCAGAACCATGGACCCGGTACTTGTGGTTCGGACTGTCTCCAACCAGCCATAATGTTGTGAGTGAAATTATGTCTAAGTCCAGCTTTGGTACATTAGAAGCAACTCTGAAACTTAACCTAAGCGTTTTTCGAAGCTACTTTTTGGCTAACTTCTTATAGGAAGGTCTAGGAGCTCTGAAAATGAACGTGCGCGTCTTTCACTCTTCCCGAGGGACTTAGAAGAATTTTGTGATATTTTTTATTAAAATGGTGTATAAGGGTATATATATAAATATATTTTATGCACTGTATATGAGCTGGCGATTTCTAAGTCTGTGGTTCCGAGAGGGGGTAACCAGGCTCACTAATAAAGGTCAAGCCACTTGGCTGCCAGAATGCCCTGCTTCAGCACAGACCAGAAAGGCATTGTGATAAGCGTATCCCCGGTATAGTCAGAGGTTAATGGGAGTCGTCCCCGTCCCCCCTGTATACGGCCAGAACCATGGACCCGGTACTTGTGGTTCGGACTGTCTCCAACTAGCCATAATGTTGTGAGTGAAATTATGTCTAAGTCCAGCTTTGGTACATTAGAAGCAACTCTGAAACTTAACCTAAGCGTTTTTCGAAGCTACTTTTTGGCTAACTTCTTATAGGAAGGTCTAGGAGCTCTGAAAATGAACGTGCGCGTCTTTCACTCTTCCCGAGGGACTTAGAAGAATTTTGTGATAATTTTTATTAAAATGGTGTATAAGGGTATATATATATAAATATATTTTATGCACTGTATATGAGCTGGCGATTTCTAAGTCTGTGGTTCCGAGAGGGGGTAACCAGGCTCACTAATAAAGGTCAAGCCACTTGGCTGCCAGAATGCCCTGCTTCAGCACAGACCAGAAAGGCATTGTGATAAGCGTATCCCCGGTATAGTCAGGGGTTAATGGGAGTCGTCCCCGTCCCCCCAGTATACGGCCAGAACCATGGACCCGGTACTTGTGGTTCGGACTGTCTCCAACCAGCCATAATGTTGTGAGTGAAATTATGTCTAAGTCCAGCTTTGGTACATTAGAAGCAACTCTGAAACTTAACCTAAGCGTTTTTCGAAGCTACTTTTTGGCTAACTTCTTATAGGAAGGTCTAGGAGCTCTGAAAATGAACGTGCGCGTCTTTCACTCTTCCCGAGGGACTTAGAAGAATTTTGTGATATTTTTTATTAAAATGGTGTATAAGGGTATATATATAAATATATTTTATGCACTGTATATGAGCTGGCGATTTCTAAGTCTGTGGTTCCGAGAGGGGGTAACCAGGCTCACTAATAAAGGTCAAGCCACTTGGCTGCCAGAATGCCCTGCTTCAGCACAGACCAGAAAGGCATTGTGATAAGCGTATCCCCGGTATAGTCAGGGGTTAATGGGAGTCGTCCCCGTCCCCCCAGTATACGGCCAGAACCATGGACCCGGTACTTGTGGTTCGGACTGTCTCCAACCAGCCATAATGTTGTGAGTGAAATTATGTCTAAGTCCAGCTTTGGTACATTAGAAGCAACTCTGAAACTTAACCTAAGCGTTTTTCGAAGCTACTTTTTGGCTAACTTCTTATAGGAAGGTCTAGGAGCTCTGAAAATGAACGTGCGCGTCTTTCACTCTTCCCGAGGGACTTAGAAGAATTTTGTGATATTTTTTATTAAAATGGTGTATAAGGGTATATATATAAATATATTTTATGCACTGTATATGAGCTGGCGATTTCTAAGTCTGTGGTTCCGAGAGGGGGTAACCAGGCTCACTAATAAAGGTCAAGCCACTTGGCTGCCAGAATGCCCTCCTTCAGCACAGACCAGAAAGGCATTGTGATAAGCGTATCCCCGGTATAGTCAGGGGTTAATGGGAGTCGTCCCCTTCCCCCCAGTATACGGCCAGAACCATGGACCCGGTACTTGTCGTTCGGACTGTCTCCAACCAGCCATAATGTTGTGAGAGTGAAATTATGTCTAAGTCCAGCTTTGGTACATTAGAAGCAACTCTGAAACTTAACCTAAGCGTTTTTCGAAGCTACTTTTTGGCTAACTTCTTATAGGAAGGTCTAGGAGCTCTGAAAATGAACATGCGCGTCTTTCACTCTTCCCGAGGGACTTAGAAGAATTTTGTGATATTTTTTATTAAAATGGTGTATAAGGGTATATATATAAATATATTTTATGCACTGTATATGAGCTGGCGATTTCTAAGTCTGTGGTTCCGAGAGGGGGTAACCAGGCTCACTAATAAAGGTCAAGCCACTTGGCTGCCAGAATGCCCTGCTTCAGCACAGACCAGAAAGGCATTGTGATAAGCGTATCCCCGGTATAGTCAGGGGTTAATGGGAGTCGTCCCCTTCCCCCCAGTATACGGCCAGAACCATGGACCCGGTACTTGTGATTCGGACTGTCTCCAACCAGCCATAATGTTGTGAGAGTGAAATTATGTCTAAGTCCAGCTTTGGTACATTAGAAGCAACTCTGAAACTTAACCTAAGCGTTTTTCGAAGCTACTTTTTGGCTAACTTCTTATAGGAAGGTCTAGGAGCTCTGAAAATGAACGTGCGCGTCTTTCACTCTTCCCGAGGGACTTAGAAGAATTTTGTGATATTTTTTATTAAAATGGTGTATAAGGGTATATATATAAATATATTTTATGCACTGTATATGAGCTGGCGATTTCTAAGTCTGTGGTTCCGAGAGGGGGTAACCAGGCTCACTAATAAAGGTCAAGCCACTTGGCTGCCAGAATGCCCTGCTTCAGCACAGACCAGAAAGGCATTGTGATAAGCGTATCCCCGGTATAGTCAGAGGTTAATGGGAGTCGTCCCCGTCCCCCCAGTATACGGCAAGAACCATGGACCCGGTATTTGTGGTTCGGACTGTCTCCAACCAGCCATAATGTTGTGAGTGAAATTATGTCTAAGTCCAGCTTTGGTACATTAGAAGCAACTCTGAAACTTAACCTAAGCGTTTTTCGAAGCTACTTTTTGGCTAACTTCTTATAGGAAGGTCTAGGAGCTCTGAAAATGAACGTGCGCGTCTTTCACTCTTCCCGAGGGACTTAGAAGAATTTTGTGATAATTTTTATTAAAATGGTGTATAAGGGTATATATATATAAATATATTTTATGCACTGTATATGAGCTGGCGATTTCTAAGTCTGTGGTTCCGAGAGGGGGTAACCAGGCTCACTAATAAAGGTCAAGCCACTTGGCTGCCAGAATGCCCTGCTTCAGCACAGACCAGAAAGGCATTGTGATAAGCGTATCCCCGGTATAGTCAGGGGTTAATGGGAGTCGTCCCCGTCCCCCCAGTATACGGCCAGAACCATGGACCCGGTACTTGTGGTTCGGACTGTCTCCAACCAGCCATAATGTTGTGAGTGAAATTATGTCTAAGTCCAGCTTTGGTACATTAGAAGCAACTCTGAAACTTAACCTAAGCGTTTTTCGAAGCTACTTTTTGGCTAACTTCTTATAGGAAGGTCTAGGAGCTCTGAAAATGAACGTGCGCGTCTTTCACTCTTCCCGAGGGACTTAGAAGAATTTTGTGATATTTTTTATTAAAATGGTGTATAAGGGTATATATATAAATATATTTTATGCACTGTATATGAGCTGGCGATTTCTAAGTCTGTGGTTCCGAGAGGGGGTAACCAGGCTCACTAATAAAGGTCAAGCCACTTGGCTGCCAGAATGCCCTGCTTCAGCACAGACCAGAAAGGCATTGTGATAAGCGTATCCCCGGTATAGTCAGAGGTTAATGGGAGTCGTCCCCGTCCCCCCAGTATACGGCCAGAACCATGGACCCGGTACTTGTGGTTCGGACTGTCTCCAACTAGCCATAATGTTGTGAGTGAAATTATGTCTAAGTCCAGCTTTGGTACATTAGAAGCAACTCTGAAACTTAACCTAAGCGTTTTTCGAAGCTACTTTTTGGCTAACTTCTTATAGGAAGGTCTAGGAGCTCTGAAAATGAACGTGCGCGTCTTTCACTCTTCCCGAGGGACTTAGAAGAATTTTGTGATAATTTTTATTAAAATGGTGTATAAGGGTATATATATATAAATATATTTTATGCACTGTATATGAGCTGGCGATTTCTAAGTCTGTGGTTCCGAGAGGGGGTAACCAGGCTCACTAATAAAGGTCAAGCCACTTGGCTGCCAGAATGCCCTGCTTCAGCACAGACCAGAAAGGCATTGTGATAAGCGTATCCCCGGTATAGTCAGGGGTTAATGGGAGTCGTCCCCGTCCCCCCAGTATACGGCCAGAACCATGGACCCGGTACTTGTGGTTCGGACTGTCTCCAACCAGCCATAATGTTGTGAGTGAAATTATGTCTAAGTCCAGCTTTGGTACATTAGAAGCAACTCTGAAACTTAACCTAAGCGTTTTTCGAAGCTACTTTTTGGCTAACTTCTTATAGGAAGGTCTAGGAGCTCTGAAAATGAACGTGCGCGTCTTTCACTCTTCCCGAGGGACTTAGAAGAATTTTGTGATATTTTTTATTAAAATGGTGTATAAGGGTATATATATAAATATATTTTATGCACTGTATATGAGCTGGCGATTTCTAAGTCTGTGGTTCCGAGAGGGGGTAACCAGGCTCACTAATAAAGGTCAAGCCACTTGGCTGCCAGAATGCCCTGCTTCAGCACAGACCAGAAAGGCATTGTGATAAGCGTATCCCCGGTATAGTCAGAGGTTAATGGGAGTCGTCCCCGTCCCCCCTGTATACGGCCAGAACCATGGACCCGGTACTTGTGGTTCGGACTGTCTCCAACTAGCCATAATGTTGTGAGTGAAATTATGTCTAAGTCCAGCTTTGGTACATTAGAAGCAACTCTGAAACTTAACCTAAGCGTTTTTCGAAGCTACTTTTTGGCTAACTTCTTATAGGAAGGTCTAGGAGCTCTGAAAATGAACGTGCGCGTCTTTCACTCTTCCCGAGGGACTTAGAAGAATTTTGTGATAATTTTTATTAAAATGGTGTATAAGGGTATATATATATAAATATATTTTATGCACTGTATATGAGCTGGCGATTTCTAAGTCTGTGGTTCCGAGAGGGGGTAACCAGGCTCACTAATAAAGGTCAAGCCACTTGGCTGCCAGAATGCCCTGCTTCAGCACAGACCAGAAAGGCATTGTGATAAGCGTATCCCCGGTATAGTCAGGGGTTAATGGGAGTCGTCCCCGTCCCCCCAGTATACGGCCAGAACCATGGACCCGGTACTTGTGGTTCGGACTGTCTCCAACCAGCCATAATGTTGTGAGTGAAATTATGTCTAAGTCCAGCTTTGGTACATTAGAAGCAACTCTGAAACTTAACCTAAGCGTTTTTCGAAGCTACTTTTTGGCTAACTTCTTATAGGAAGGTCTAGGAGCTCTGAAAATGAACGTGCGCGTCTTTCACTCTTCCCGAGGGACTTAGAAGAATTTTGTGATATTTTTTATTAAAATGGTGTATAAGGGTATATATATAAATATATTTTATGCACTGTATATGAGCTGGCGATTTCTAAGTCTGTGGTTCCGAGAGGGGGTAACCAGGCTCACTAATAAAGGTCAAGCCACTTGGCTGCCAGAATGCCCTGCTTCAGCACAGACCAGAAAGGCATTGTGATAAGCGTATCCCCGGTATAGTCAGAGGTTAATGGGAGTCGTCCCCGTCCCCCCTGTATACGGCCAGAACCATGGACCCGGTACTTGTGGTTCGGACTGTCTCCAACTAGCCATAATGTTGTGAGTGAAATTATGTCTAAGTCCAGCTTTGGTACATTAGAAGCAACTCTGAAACTTAACCTAAGCGTTTTTCGAAGCTACTTTTTGGCTAACTTCTTATAGGAAGGTCTAGGAGCTCTGAAAATGAACGTGCGCGTCTTTCACTCTTCCCGAGGGACTTAGAAGAATTTTGTGATAATTTTTATTAAAATGGTGTATAAGGGTATATATATATAAATATATTTTATGCACTGTATATGAGCTGGCGATTTCTAAGTCTGTGGTTCCGAGAGGGGGTAACCAGGCTCACTAATAAAGGTCAAGCCACTTGGCTGCCAGAATGCCCTGCTTCAGCACAGACCAGAAAGGCATTGTGATAAGCGTATCCCCGGTATAGTCAGGGGTTAATGGGAGTCGTCCCCGTCCCCCCAGTATACGGCCAGAACCATGGACCCGGTACTTGTGGTTCGGACTGTCTCCAACCAGCCATAATGTTGTGAGTGAAATTATGTCTAAGTCCAGCTTTGGTACATTAGAAGCAACTCTGAAACTTAACCTAAGCGTTTTTCGAAGCTACTTTTTGGCTAACTTCTTATAGGAAGGTCTAGGAGCTCTGAAAATGAACGTGCGCGTCTTTCACTCTTCCCGAGGGACTTAGAAGAATTTTGTGATATTTTTTATTAAAATGGTGTATAAGGGTATATATATAAATATATTTTATGCACTGTATATGAGCTGGCGATTTCTAAGTCTGTGGTTCCGAGAGGGGGTAACCAGGCTCACTAATAAAGGTCAAGCCACTTGGCTGCCAGAATGCCCTGCTTCAGCACAGACCAGAAAGGCATTGTGATAAGCGTATCCCCGGTATAGTCAGGGGTTAATGGGAGTCGTCCCCGTCCCCCCAGTATACGGCCAGAACCATGGACCCGGTACTTGTGGTTCGGACTGTCTCCAACCAGCCATAATGTTGTGAGTGAAATTATGTCTAAGTCCAGCTTTGGTACATTAGAAGCAACTCTGAAACTTAACCTAAGCGTTTTTCGAAGCTACTTTTTGGCTAACTTCTTATAGGAAGGTCTAGGAGCTCTGAAAATGAACGTGCGCGTCTTTCACTCTTCCCGAGGGACTTAGAAGAATTTTGTGATATTTTTTATTAAAATGGTGTATAAGGGTATATATATAAATATATTTTATGCACTGTATATGAGCTGGCGATTTCTAAGTCTGTGGTTCCGAGAGGGGGTAACCAGGCTCACTAATAAAGGTCAAGCCACTTGGCTGCCAGAATGCCCTCCTTCAGCACAGACCAGAAAGGCATTGTGATAAGCGTATCCCCGGTATAGTCAGGGGTTAATGGGAGTCGTCCCCTTCCCCCCAGTATACGGCCAGAACCATGGACCCGGTACTTGTCGTTCGGACTGTCTCCAACCAGCCATAATGTTGTGAGAGTGAAATTATGTCTAAGTCCAGCTTTGGTACATTAGAAGCAACTCTGAAACTTAACCTAAGCGTTTTTCGAAGCTACTTTTTGGCTAACTTCTTATAGGAAGGTCTAGGAGCTCTGAAAATGAACATGCGCGTCTTTCACTCTTCCCGAGGGACTTAGAAGAATTTTGTGATATTTTTTATTAAAATGGTGTATAAGGGTATATATATAAATATATTTTATGCACTGTATATGAGCTGGCGATTTCTAAGTCTGTGGTTCCGAGAGGGGGTAACCAGGCTCACTAATAAAGGTCAAGCCACTTGGCTGCCAGAATGCCCTGCTTCAGCACAGATCAGAAAGGCATTGTGATAAGCGTATCCCCGGTATAATCAGGGGTTAATGGGAGTCGTCCCCGTCCCCCTAGTATACGGCCAGAACCATGGACCCGGTACTTGTGGTTCGGACTGTCTCCAACCAGCCATAATGTTGTGAGTGAAATTATGTCTAAGTCCAGCTTTGGTACATTAGAAGCAACTCTGAAACTTAACCTAAGCGTTTTTCGAAGCTACTTTTTGGCTAACTTCTTATAGGAAGGTCTAGGAGCTCTGAAAATGAACGTGCGCGTCTTTCACTCTTCCCGAGGGACTTAGAAGAATTTTGTGATATTTTTTATTAAAATGGTGTATAAGGGTATATATATACTGTAAATATATTTTATGCACTGTATATGAGCTGGCGATTTCTAAGTATGTGGTTCCAAGAGGGGGTAACCAGGCTCACTAATAAAGGTCAAGCCACTTGGCTGCCAGAATGCCCTCCTTCAGCACAGACCAGAAAGGCATTGTGATAAGCGTATCCCCGGTATAGTCAGGGGTTAATGGGAGTCGTCCCCTTCCCCCCAGTATACGGCCAGAACCATGGACCCGGTACTTGTCGTTCGGACTGTCTCCAACCAGCCATAATGTTGTGAGAGTGAAATTATGTCTAAGTCCAGCTTTGGTACATTAGAAGCAACTCTGAAACTTAACCTAAGCGTTTTTCGAAGCTACTTTTTGCCTAACTTCTTATAGGAAGGTCTAGGAGCTCTGAGCTGAAAATGAACATGCGCGTCTTTCACTCTTCCCGAGGGACTTAGAAGAATTTTGTGATATTTTTTATTAAAATGGTGTATAAGGGTATATATATAAATATATTTTATGCACTGTATATGAGCTGGCGATTTCTAAGTCTGTGGTTCCGAGAGGGGGTAACCAGGCTCACTAATAAAGGTCAAGCCACTTGGCTGCCAGAATGCCCTCCTTCAGCACAGACCAGAAAGGCATTGTGATAAGCGTATCCCCGGTATAGTCAGGGGTTAATGGGAGTCGTCCCCTTCCCCCCAGTATACGGCCAGAACCATGGACCCGGTACTTGTCGTTCGGACTGTCTCCAACCAGCCATAATGTTGTGAGAGTGAAATTATGTCTAAGTCCAGCTTTGGTACATTAGAAGCAACTCTGAAACTTAACCTAAGCGTTTTTCGAAGCTACTTTTTGGCTAACTTCTTATAGGAAGGTCTAGGAGCTCTGAAAATGAACGTGCGCGTCTTTCACTCTTCCCGAGGGACTTAGAAGAATTTTGTGATATTTTTTATTAAAATGGTGTATAAGGGTATATATATAAATATATTTTATGCACTGTATATGAGCTGGCGATTTCTAAGTCTGTGGTTCCGAGAGGGGGTAACCAGGCTCACTAATAAAGGTCAAGCCACTTGGCTGCCAGAATGGCCTGCTTCAGCACAGACCAGAAAGGCATTGTGATAAGCGTATCCCCGGTATAGTCAGGGGTTAATGGGAGTCGTCCCCGTCCCCCCAGTATACGGCCAGAACCATGGACCCTGTACTTGTGGGTCGGACTGTCTCCAACCAGCCATAATGTTGTGAGAGTGAAATTATGTCTAAGTCCAGCTTTGGTACATTAGAAGCAACTCTGAAACTTAACCTAAGCGTTTTTCGAAGCTACTTTTTGGCTAACTTCTTATAGGAAGGTCTAGGAGCTCTGAAAATGAACGTGCGCGTCTTTCACTCTTCCCGAGGGACTTAGAAGAATTTTGTGATAATTTTTATTAAAATGGTGTATAAGGGTATATATATATAAATATATTTTATGCACTGTTTATGAGCTGGCGATTTCTAAGTCTGTGGTTCCGAGAGGGGGTAACCAGGCTCACTAATAAAGGTCAAGCCACTTGGCTGCCAGAATGCCCTGCTTCAGCACAGACCAGAAAGGCATTGTGATAAGCGTATCCCCGGTATAGTCAGGGGTTAATGGGAGTCGTCCCCGTCCCCCCAGTATACGGCCAGAACCATGGACCCTGTACTTGTGGGTCGGACTGTCTCCAACCAGCCATAATGTTGTGAGAGTGAAATTATGTCTAAGTCCAGCTTTGGTACATTAGAAGCAACTCTGAAACTTAACCTAAGCGTTTTTCGAAGCTACTTTTTGGCTAACTTCTTATAGGAAGGTCTAGGAGCTCTGAAAATGAACATGCGCGTCTTTCACTCTTCCCGAGGGACTTAGAAGAATTTTGTGATATTTTTATTAAAATGGTGTATAAGGGTATATGTATAAATATATTTTATGCACTGTATATGAGCTGGCGATTTCTAAGTCTGTGGTTCCGAGAGGGGGTAACCAGGCTCACTAATAAAGGTCAAGCCACTTGGCTGCCAGAATGCCCTCCTTCAGCGCAGACCAAAAAGGCATTGTGATAAGCGTATCCCCGGTATAGTCAGGGGTTAATGGGAGTCGTCCCCTTCCCCCCAGTATACGGCCAGAACCATGGACCCTGTACTTGTGGGTCGGACTGTCTCCAACCAGCCATAATGTTGTGAGAGTGAAATTATGTCTAAGTCCAGCTTTGGTACATTAGAAGCAACTCTGAAACTTAACCTAAGCGTTTTTCGAAGCTACTTTTTGGCTAACTTCTTATAGGAAGGTCTAGGAGCTCTGAAAATGAACGTGCGCGTCTTTCACTCTTCCCGAGGGACTTAGAAGAATTTTGTGATATTTTTTATTAAAATGGTGTATAAGGGTATATATATAAATATATTTTATGCACTGTATATGAGCTGGCGATTTCTAAGTCTGTGGTTCCGAGAGGGGGTAACCAGGCTCACTAATAAAGGTCAAGCCACTTGGCTGCCAGAATGCCCTCCTTCAGCACAGACCAGAAAGGCATTGTGATAAGCGTATCCCCGGTATAGTCAGAGGTTAATGGGAGTCGTCCCCGTCCCCCCAGTATACGGCAAGAACCATGGACCCGGTATTTGTGGTTCGGACTGTCTCCAACCAGCCATAATGTTGTGAGTGAAATTATGTCTAAGTCCAGCTTTGGTACATTAGAAGCAACTCTGAAACTTAACCTAAGCGTTTTTCGAAGCTACTTTTTGGCTAACTTCTTATAGGAAGGTCTAGGAGCTCTGAAAATGAACGTGCGCGTCTTTCACTCTTCCCGAGGGACTTAGAAGAATTTTGTGATAATTTTTATTAAAATGGTGTATAAGGGTATATATATATAAATATATTTTATGCACTGTATATGAGCTGGCGATTTCTAAGTCTGTGGTTCCGAGAGGGGGTAACCAGGCTCACTAATAAAGGTCAAGCCACTTGGCTGCCAGAATGCCCTGCTTCAGCACAGACCAGAAAGGCATTGTGATAAGCGTATCCCCGGTATAGTCAGGGGTTAATGGGAGTCGTCCCCGTCCCCCCAGTATACGGCCAGAACCATGGACCCGGTACTTGTGGTTCGGACTGTCTCCAACCAGCCATAATGTTGTGAGTGAAATTATGTCTAAGTCCAGCTTTGGTACATTAGAAGCAACTCTGAAACTTAACCTAAGCGTTTTTCGAAGCTACTTTTTGGCTAACTTCTTATAGGAAGGTCTAGGAGCTCTGAAAATGAACGTGCGCGTCTTTCACTCTTCCCGAGGGACTTAGAAGAATTTTGTGATATTTTTTATTAAAATGGTGTATAAGGGTATATATATAAATATATTTTATGCACTGTATATGAGCTGGCGATTTCTAAGTCTGTGGTTCCGAGAGGGGGTAACCAGGCTCACTAATAAAGGTCAAGCCACTTGGCTGCCAGAATGCCCTGCTTCAGCACAGACCAGAAAGGCATTGTGATAAGCGTATCCCCGGTATAGTCAGAGGTTAATGGGAGTCGTCCCCGTCCCCCCAGTATACGGCCAGAACCATGGACCCGGTACTTGTGGTTCGGACTGTCTCCAACTAGCCATAATGTTGTGAGTGAAATTATGTCTAAGTCCAGCTTTGGTACATTAGAAGCAACTCTGAAACTTAACCTAAGCGTTTTTCGAAGCTACTTTTTGGCTAACTTCTTATAGGAAGGTCTAGGAGCTCTGAAAATGAACGTGCGCGTCTTTCACTCTTCCCGAGGGACTTAGAAGAATTTTGTGATAATTTTTATTAAAATGGTGTATAAGGGTATATATATATAAATATATTTTATGCACTGTATATGAGCTGGCGATTTCTAAGTCTGTGGTTCCGAGAGGGGGTAACCAGGCTCACTAATAAAGGTCAAGCCACTTGGCTGCCAGAATGCCCTGCTTCAGCACAGACCAGAAAGGTATTGTGATAAGCGTATCCCCGGTATAGTCAGGGGTTAATGGGAGTCGTCCCCGTCCCCCCAGTAAACGGCCAGAACCATGGACCCGGTACTTGTGGTTCGGACTGTCTCCAACCAGCCATAATGTTGTGAGTGAAATTATGTCAAAGTCCAGCTTTGGTACATTAGAAGCAACTCTGAAACTTAACCTAAGCGTTTTTCGAAGCTACTTTTTGGCTAACTTCTTATAGGAAGGTCTAGGAGCTCTGAAAATGAACGTGCGCGTCTTTCACTCTTCCCGAGGGACTTAGAAGAATTTTGTGATATTTTTTATTAAAATGGTGTATAAGGGTATATATATAAATATATTTTATGCACTGTATATGAGCTGGCGATTTCTAAGTCTGTGGTTCCGAGAGGGGGTAACCAGGCTCACTAATAAAGGTCAAGCCACTTGGCTGCCAGAATGCCCTGCTTCAGCACAGACCAGAAAGGCATTGTGATAAGCGTATCCCCGGTATAGTCAGGGGTTAATGGGAGTCGTCCCCGTCCCCCCAGTATACGGCCAGAACCATGGACCCGGTACTTGTGGTTCGGACTGTCTCCAACCAGCCATAATGTTGTGAGTGAAATTATGTCTAAGTCCAGCTTTGGTACATTAGAAGCAACTCTGAAACTTAACCTAAGCGTTTTTCGAAGCTACTTTTTGGCTAACTTCTTATAGGAAGGTCTAGGAGCTCTGAAAATGAACGTGCGCGTCTTTCACTCTTCCCGAGGGACTTAGAAGAATTTTGTGATATTTTTTATTAAAATGGTGTATAAGGGTATATATATAAATATATTTTATGCACTGTATATGAGCTGGCGATTTCTAAGTCTGTGGTTCCGAGAGGGGGTAACCAGGCTCACTAATAAAGGTCAAGCCACTTGGCTGCCAGAATGCCCTCCTTCAGCACAGACCAGAAAGGCATTGTGATAAGCGTATCCCCGGTATAGTCAGGGGTTAATGGGAGTCGTCCCCTTCCCCCCAGTATACGGCCAGAACCATGGACCCGGTACTTGTCGTTCGGACTGTCTCCAACCAGCCATAATGTTGTGAGAGTGAAATTATGTCTAAGTCCAGCTTTGGTACATTAGAAGCAACTCTGAAACTTAACCTAAGCGTTTTTCGAAGCTACTTTTTGGCTAACTTCTTATAGGAAGGTCTAGGAGCTCTGAAAATGAACATGCGCGTCTTTCACTCTTCCCGAGGGACTTAGAAGAATTTTGTGATATTTTTTATTAAAATGGTGTATAAGGGTATATATATAAATATATTTTATGCACTGTATATGAGCTGGCGATTTCTAAGTCTGTGGTTCCGAGAGGGGGTAACCAGGCTCACTAATAAAGGTCAAGCCACTTGGCTGCCAGAATGCCCTCCTTCAGCACAGACCAGAAAGGCATTGTGATAAGCGTATCCCCGGTATAGTCAGGGGTTAATGGGAGTCGTCCCCTTCCCCCCAGTATACGGCCAGAACCATGGACCCGGTACTTGTCGTTCGGACTGTCTCCAACCAGCCATAATGTTGTGAGAGTGAAATTATGTCTAAGTCCAGCTTTGGTACATTAGAAGCAACTCTGAAACTTAACCTAAGCGTTTTTCGAAGCTACTTTTTGGCTAACTTCTTATAGGAAGGTCTAGGAGCTCTGAAAATGAACGTGCGCGTCTTTCACTCTTCCCGAGGGACTTAGAAGAATTTTGTGATATTTTTTATTAAAATGGTGTATAAGGGTATACCTGTATATATAAATATATTTTATGCACTGTATATGAGCTGGCGATTTCTAAGTCTGTGGTTCCGAGAGGGGGTAACCAGGCTCACTAATAAAGGTCAAGCCACTTGGCTGCCAGAATGGCCTGCTTCAGCACAGACCAGAAAGGCATTGTGATAAGCGTATCCCCGGTATAGTCAGGGGTTAATGGGAGTCGTCCCCGTCCCCCCAGTATACGGCCAGAACCATGGACCCTGTACTTGTGGGTCGGACTGTCTCCAACCAGCCATAATGTTGTGAGAGTGAAATTATGTCTAAGTCCAGCTTTGGTACATTAGAAGCAACTCTGAAACTTAACCTAAGCGTTTTTCGAAGCTACTTTTTGGCTAACTTCTTATAGGAAGGTCTAGGAGCTCTGAAAATGAACGTGCACGTCTTTCACTCTTCCCGAGGGACTTAGAAGAATTTTGTGATAATTTTTATTAAAATGGTGTATAAGGGTATATATATATAAATATATTTTATGCACTGTTTATGAGCTGGCGATTTCTAAGTCTGTGGTTCCGAGAGGGGGTAACCAGGCTCACTAATAAAGGTCAAGCCACTTGGCTGCCAGAATGCCCTGCTTCAGCACAGACCAGAAAGGCATTGTGATAAGCGTATCCCCGGTATAGTCAGGGGTTAATGGGAGTCGTCCCCGTCCCCCCAGTATACGGCCAGAACCATGGACCCGGTACTTGTGGTTCGGACTGTCTCCAACCAGCCATAATGTTGTGAGTGAAATTATGTCTAAGTCCAGCTTTGGTACATTAGAAGCAACTCTGAAACTTAACCTAAGCGTTTTTCGAAGCTACTTTTTGGCTAACTTCTTATAGGAAGGTCTAGGAGCTCTGAAAATGAACGTGCGCGTCTTTCACTCTTCCCGAGGGACTTAGAAGAATTTTGTGATATTTTTTATTAAAATGGTGTATAAGGGTATATATATAAATATATTTTATGCACTGTATATGAGCTGGCGATTTCTAAGTCTGTGGTTCCGAGAGGGGGTAACCAGGCTCACTAATAAAGGTCAAGCCACTTGGCTGCCAGAATGCCCTCCTTCAGCACAGACCAGAAAGGCATTGTGATAAGCGTATCCCCGGTATAGTCAGGGGTTAATGGGAGTCGTCCCCTTCCCCCCAGTATACGGCCAGAACCATGGACCCGGTACTTGTCGTTCGGACTGTCTCCAACCAGCCATAATGTTGTGAGAGTGAAATTATGTCTAAGTCCAGCTTTGGTACATTAGAAGCAACTCTGAAACTTAACCTAAGCGTTTTTCGAAGCTACTTTTTGGCTAACTTCTTATAGGAAGGTCTAGGAGCTCTGAAAATGAACATGCGCGTCTTTCACTCTTCCCGAGGGACTTAGAAGAATTTTGTGATATTTTTTATTAAAATGGTGTATAAGGGTATATATATAAATATATTTTATGCACTGTATATGAGCTGGCGATTTCTAAGTCTGTGGTTCCGAGAGGGGGTAACCAGGCTCACTAATAAAGGTCAAGCCACTTGGCTGCCAGAATGCCCTCCTTCAGCACAGACCAGAAAGGCATTGTGATAAGCGTATCCCCGGTATAGTCAGGGGTTAATGGGAGTCGTCCCCTTCCCCCCAGTATACGGCCAGAACCATGGACCCGGTACTTGTCGTTCGGACTGTCTCCAACCAGCCATAATGTTATGAGAGTGAAATTATGTCTAAGTCCAGCTTTGGTACATTAGAAGCAACTCTGAAACTTAACCTAAGCGTTTTTCGAAGCTACTTTTTGGCTAACTTCTTATAGGAAGGTCTAGGAGCTCTGAAAATGAACGTGCGCGTCTTTCACTCTTCCCGAGGGACTTAGAAGAATTTTGTGATATTTTTTATTAAAATGGTGTATAAGGGTATATATATAAATATATTTTATGCACTGTATATGAGCTGGCGATTTCTAAGTCTGTGGTTCCGAGAGGGGGTAACCAGGCTCACTAATAAAGGTCAAGCCACTTGGCTGCCAGAATGGCCTGCTTCAGCACAGACCAGAAAGGCATTGTGATAAGCGTATCCCCGGTATAGTCAGGGGTTAATGGGAGTCGTCCCCGTCCCCCCAGTATACGGCCAGAACCATGGACCCGGTACTTGTGGGTCGGACTGTCTCCAACCAGCCATAATGTTGTGAGAGTGAAATTATGTCTAAGTCCAGCTTTGGTACATTAGAAGCAACTCTGAAACTTAACCTAAGCGTTTTTCGAAGCTACTTTTTGGCTAACTTCTTATAGGAAGGTCTAGGAGCTCTGAAAATGAACGTGCGCGTCTTTCACTCTTCCCGAGGGACTTAGAAGAATTTTGTGATAATTTTTATTAAAATGGTGTATAAGGGTATATATATAAATATATTTTATGCACTGTATATGAGCTGGCGATTTCTAAGTCTGTGGTTCCGAGAGGGGGTAACCAGGCTCACTAATAAAGGTCAAGCCACTTGGCTGCCAGAATGGCCTGCTTCAGCACAGACCAGAAAGGCATTGTGATAAGCGTATCCCCGGTATAGTCAGGGGTTAATGGGAGTCGTCCCCGTCCCCCCAGTATACGGCCAGAACCATGGACCCTGTACTTGTGGGTCGGACTGTCTCCAACCAGCCATAATGTTGTGAGAGTGAAATTATGTCTAAGTCCAGCTTTGGTACATTAGAAGCAACTCTGAAACTTAACCTAAGCGTTTTTCGAAGCTAATTTTTGGCTAACTTCTTATAGGAAGGTCTAGGAGCTCTTAAAATGAACGTGCACGTCTTTCACTCTTCCCGAGGGACTTAGAAGAATTTTGTGATAATTTTTATTAAAATGGTGTATAAGGGTATATATATATAAATATATTTTATGCACTGTTTATGAGCTGGCGATTTCTAAGTCTGTGGTTCCGAGAGGGGGTAACCAGGCTCACTAATAAAGGTCAAGCCACTTGGCTGCCAGAATGCCCTGCTTCAGCACAGACCAGAAAGGCATTGTGATAAGCGTATCCCCGGTATAGTCAGGGGTTAATGGGAGTCGTCCCCGTCCCCCCAGTATACGGCCAGAACCATGGACCCTGTACTTGTGGGTCGGACTGTCTCCAACCAGCCATAATGTTGTGAGAGTGAAATTATGTCTAAGTCCAGCTTTGGTACATTAGAAGCAACTCTGAAACTTAACCTAAGCGTTTTTCGAAGCTACTTTTTGGCTAACTTCTTATAGGAAGGTCTAGGAGCTCTGAAAATGAACGTGCGCGTCTTTCACTCTTCCCGAGGGACTTAGAAGAATTTTGTGATATTTTTTATAAAAATGGTGTATAAGGGTATATATATAAATATGTTTTATGCACTGTATATGAGCTGGCGATTTCTAAGTCTGTGGTTCCGAGAGGGGGTAACCAGGCTCACTAATAAAGGTCAAGCCACTTGGCTGCCAGAATGCCCTGCTTCAGCACAGACCAGAAAGGTATTGTGATAAGCGTATCCCCGGTATAGTCAGGGGTTAATGGGAGTCGTCCCCGTCCCCCCAGTATACGGCCAGAACCATGGACCCGGTACTTGTGGTTCGGACTGTCTCCAACCAGCCATAATGTTGTGAGTGAAATTATGTCTAAGTCCAGCTTTGGTACATTAGAAGCAACTCTGAAACTTAACCTAAGCGTTTTTCGAAGCTACTTTTTGGCTAACTTCTTATAGGAAGGTCTAGGAGCTCTGAAAATGAACGTGCGCGTCTTTCACTCTTCCCGAGGGACTTAGAAGAATTTTGTGATATTTTTTATTAAAATGGTGTATAAGGGTATATATATAAATATATTTTATGCACTGTATATGAGCTGGCGATTTCTAAGTCTGTGGTTCCGAGAGGGGGTAACCAGGCTCACTAATAAAGGTCAAGCCACTTGGCTGCCAGAATGCCCTCCTTCAGCACAGACCAGAAAGGCATTGTGATAAGCGTATCCCCGGTATAGTCAGGGGTTAATGGGAGTCGTCCCCTTCCCCCCAGTATACGGCCAGAACCATGGACCCGGTACTTGTCGTTCGGACTGTCTCCAACCAGCCATAATGTTGTGAGAGTGAAATTATGTCTAAGTCCAGCTTTGGTACATTAGAAGCAACTCTGAAACTTAACCTAAGCGTTTTTCGAAGCTACTTTTTGGCTAACTTCTTATAGGAAGGTCTAGGAGCTCTGAAAATGAACATGCGCGTCTTTCACTCTTCCCGAGGGACTTAGAAGAATTTTGTGATATTTTTTATTAAAATGGTGTATAAGGGTATATATATAAATATATTTTATGCACTGTATATGAGCTGGCGATTTCTAAGTCTGTGGTTCCGAGAGGGGGTAACCAGGCTCACTAATAAAGGTCAAGCCACTTGGCTGCCAGAATGGCCTGCTTCAGCACAGACCAGAAAGGCATTGTGATAAGCGTATCCCCGGTATAGTCAGGGGTTAATGGGAGTCGTCCCCGTCCCCCCAGTATACGGCCAGAACCATGGACCCTGTACTTGTGGGTCGGACTGTCTCCAACCAGCCATAATGTTGTGAGAGTGAAATTATGTCTAAGTCCAGCTTTGGTACATTAGAAGCAACTCTGAAACTTAACCTAAGCGTTTTTCGAAGCTACTTTTTGGCTAACTTCTTATAGGAAGGTCTAGGAGCTCTGAAAATGAACGTGCGCGTCTTTCACTCTTCCCGAGGGACTTAGAAGAATTTTGTGATATTTTTTATTAAAATGGTGTATAAGGGTATATATATAAATATATTTGATGCACTGTATATGAGCTGGCGATTTCTACGTCTGTGGTTCCGAGAGGGGGTAACCAGGCTCACTAATAAAGGTCAAGCCACTTGGCTGCCAGAATGGCCTGCTTCAGCACAGACCAGAAAGGCATTGTGATAAGCGTATCCCCGGTATAGTCAGGGGTTAATGGGAGTCGTCCCCGTCCCCCCAGTATACGGCCAGAACCATGGACCCGGTACTTGTGGGTCGGACTGTCTCCAACCAGCCATAATGTTGTGAGAGTGAAATTATGTCTAAGTCCAGCTTTGGTACATTAGAAGCAACTCTGAAACTTAACCTAAGCGTTTTTCGAAGCTACATTTTGGCTAACTTCTTATAGGAAGGTCTAGGAGCTCTGAAAATGAACGTGCGCGTCTTTCACTCTTCCCGAGGGACTTAGAAGAATTTTGTGATATTTTTTATTAAAATGGTGTATAAGGGTATATATATAAATATATTTTATGCACTGTATATGAGCTGGCGATTTCTAAGTCTGTGGTTCCGAGAGGGGATAACCAGGCTCACTAATAAAGGTCAAGCCACTTGGCTGCCAGAATGGCCTGCTTCAGCACAGACCAGAAAGGCATTGTGATAAGCGTATCCCCGGTATAGTCAGGGGTTAATGGGAGTCGTCCCCGTCCCCCCAGTATACGGCCAGAACCATGGACCCTGTACTTGTGATTCGGACTGTCTCCAACCAGCCATAATGTTGTGAGAGTGAAATTATGTCTAAGTCCAGCTTTGGTACATTAGAAGCAACTCTGAAACTTAACCTAAGCGTTTTTCGAAGCTACTTTTTGGCTAACTTCTTATAGGAAGGTCTAGGAGCTCTGAAAATGAACGTGCGCGTCTTTCACTCTTCCCGAGGGACTTAGAAGAATTTTGTGATAATTTTTATTAAAATGGTGTATAAGGGTATATATATAAATATATTTTATGCACTGTATATGAGCTGGCGATTTCTAAGTCTGTGGTTCCGAGAGGGGGTAACCAGGCTCACTAATAAAGGTCAAGCCACTTGGCTGCCAGAATGGCCTGCTTCAGCACAGACCAGAAAGGCATTGTGATAAGCGTATCCCCGGTATAGTCAGGGGTTAATGGGAGTCGTCCCCGTCCCCCCAGTATACGGCCAGAACCATGGACCCTGTACTTGTGGGTCGGACTGTCTCCAACCAGCCATAATGTTGTGAGAGTGAAATTATGTCTAAGTCCAGCTTTGGTACATTAGAAGCAACTCTGAAACTTAACCTAAGCGTTTTTCGAAGCTACTTTTTGGCTAACTTCTTATACGAAGGTCTAGGAGCTCTGAAAATGAACGTGCGCGTCTTTCACTCTTCCCGAGGGACTTAGAAGAATTTTGTGATATTTTTTATTAAAATGGTGTATAAGGGTATATATATAAATATATTTGATGCACTGTATATGAGCTGGCGATTTCTAAGTCTGTGGTTCCGAGAGGGGGTAACCAGGCTCACTAATAAAGGTCAAGCCACTTGGCTGCCAGAATGGCCTGCTTCAGCACAGACCAGAAAGGCATTGTGATAAGCGTATCCCCGGTATAGTCAGGGGTTAATGGGAGTCGTCCCCGTCCCCCCAGTATACGGCCAGAACCATGGACCCGGTACTTGTGGGTCGGACTGTCTCCAACCAGCCATAATGTTGTGAGAGTGAAATTATGTCTAAGTCCAGCTTTGGTACATTAGAAGCAACTCTGAAACTTAACCTAAGCGTTTTTCGAAGCTACATTTTGGCTAACTTCTTATAGGAAGGTCTAGGAGCTCTGAAAATGAACGTGCGCGTCTTTCACTCTTCCCGAGGGACTTAGAAGAATTTTGTGATAATTTTTATTAAAATGGTGTATAAGGGTATATATATAAATATATTTTATGCACTGTATATGAGCTGGCGATTTCTAAGTCTGTGGTTCCGAGAGGGGGTAACCAGGCTCACTAATAAAGGTCAAGCCACTTGGCTGCCAGAATGGCCTGCTTCAGCACAGACCAGAAAGGCATTGTGATAAGCGTATCCCCGGTATAGTCAGGGGTTAATGGGAGTCGTCCCCGTCCCCCCAGTATACGGCCAGAACCATGGACCCTGTACTTGTGGGTCGGACTGTCTCCAACCAGCCATAATGTTGTGAGAGTGAAATTATGTCTAAGTCCAGCTTTGGTACATTAGAAGCAACTCTGAAACTTAACCTAAGCGTTTTTCGAAGCTACTTTTTGGCTAACTTCTTATAGGAAGGTCTAGGAGCTCTTAAAATGAACGTGCACGTCTTTCACTCTTCCCGAGGGACTTAGAAGAATTTTGTGATAATTTTTATTAAAATGGTGTATAAGGGTATATATATATAAATATATTTTATGCACTGTTTATGAGCTGGCGATTTCTAAGTCTGTGGTTCCGAGAGGGGGTAACCAGGCTCACTAATAAAGGTCAAGCCACTTGGCTGCCAGAATGCCCTGCTTCAGCACAGACCAGAAAGGCATTGTGATAAGCGTATCCCCGGTATAGTCAGGGGTTAATGGGAGTCGTCCCCGTCCCCCCAGTATACGGCCAGAACCATGGACCCTGTACTTGTGGGTCGGACTGTCTCCAACCAGCCATAATGTTGTGAGAGTGAAATTATGTCTAAGTCCAGCTTTGGTACATTAGAAGCAACTCTGAAACTTAACCTAAGCGTTTTTCGAAGCTACTTTTTGGCTAACTTCTTATAGGAAGGTCTAGGAGCTCTGAAAATGAACGTGCGCGTCTTTCACTCTTCCCGAGGGACTTAGAAGAATTTTGTGATATTTTTTATAAAAATGGTGTATAAGGGTATATATATAAATATGTTTTATGCACTGTATATGAGCTGGCGATTTCTAAGTCTGTGGTTCCGAGAGGGGGTAACCAGGCTCACTAATAAAGGTCAAGCCACTTGGCTGCCAGAATGCCCTGCTTCAGCACAGACCAGAAAGGTATTGTGATAAGCGTATCCCCGGTATAGTCAGGGGTTAATGGGAGTCGTCCCCGTCCCCCCAGTATACGGCCAGAACCATGGACCCGGTACTTGTGGTTCGGACTGTCTCCAACCAGCCATAATGTTGTGAGTGAAATTATGTCTAAGTCCAGCTTTGGTACATTAGAAGCAACTCTGAAACTTAACCTAAGCGTTTTTCGAAGCTACTTTTTGGCTAACTTCTTATAGGAAGGTCTAGGAGCTCTGAAAATGAACGTGCGCGTCTTTCACTCTTCCCGAGGGACTTAGAAGAATTTTGTGATATTTTTTATTAAAATGGTGTATAAGGGTATATATATAAATATATTTTATGCACTGTATATGAGCTGGCGATTTCTAAGTCTGTGGTTCCGAGAGGGGGTAACCAGGCTCACTAATAAAGGTCAAGCCACTTGGCTGCCAGAATGCCCTCCTTCAGCACAGACCAGAAAGGCATTGTGATAAGCGTATCCCCGGTATAGTCAGGGGTTAATGGGAGTCGTCCCCTTCCCCCCAGTATACGGCCAGAACCATGGACCCGGTACTTGTCGTTCGGACTGTCTCCAACCAGCCATAATGTTGTGAGAGTGAAATTATGTCTAAGTCCAGCTTTGGTACATTAGAAGCAACTCTGAAACTTAACCTAAGCGTTTTTCGAAGCTACTTTTTGGCTAACTTCTTATAGGAAGGTCTAGGAGCTCTGAAAATGAACATGCGCGTCTTTCACTCTTCCCGAGGGACTTAGAAGAATTTTGTGATATTTTTTATTAAAATGGTGTATAAGGGTATATATATAAATATATTTTATGCACTGTATATGAGCTGGCGATTTCTAAGTCTGTGGTTCCGAGAGGGGGTAACCAGGCTCACTAATAAAGGTCAAGCCACTTGGCTGCCAGAATGGCCTGCTTCAGCACAGACCAGAAAGGCATTGTGATAAGCGTATCCCCGGTATAGTCAGGGGTTAATGGGAGTCGTCCCCGTCCCCCCAGTATACGGCCAGAACCATGGACCCTGTACTTGTGGGTCGGACTGTCTCCAACCAGCCATAATGTTGTGAGAGTGAAATTATGTCTAAGTCCAGCTTTGGTACATTAGAAGCAACTCTGAAACTTAACCTAAGCGTTTTTCGAAGCTACTTTTTGGCTAACTTCTTATAGGAAGGTCTAGGAGCTCTGAAAATGAACGTGCGCGTCTTTCACTCTTCCCGAGGGACTTAGAAGAATTTTGTGATATTTTTTATTAAAATGGTGTATAAGGGTATATATATAAATATATTTGATGCACTGTATATGAGCTGGCGATTTCTAAGTCTGTGGTTCCGAGAGGGAGTAACCAGGCTCACTAATAAAGGTCAAGCCACTTGGCTGCCAGAATGCCCTCCTTCAGCACAGACCAGAAAGGCATTGTGATAAGCGTATCCCCGGTATAGTCAGGGGTTAATGGGAGTCGTCCCCTTCCCCCCAGTATACGGCCAGAACCATGGACCCGGTACTTGTCGTTCGGACTGTCTCCAACCAGCCATAATGTTGTGAGAGTGAAATTATGTCTAAGTCCAGCTTTGGTACATTAGAAGCAACTCTGAAACTTAACCTAAGCGTTTTTCGAAGCTACTTTTTGGCTAACTTCTTATAGGAAGGTCTAGGAGCTCTGAAAATGAACATGCGCGTCTTTCACTCTTCCCGAGGGACTTAGAAGAATTTTGTGATATTTTTTATTAAAATGGTGTATAAGGGTATATATATAAATATATTTTATGCACTGTATATGAGCTGGCGATTTCTAAGTCTGTGGTTCCGAGAGGGGGTAACCAGGCTCACTAATAAAGGTCAAGCCACTTGGCTGCCAGAATGGCCTGCTTCAGCACAGACCAGAAAGGCATTGTGATAAGCGTATCCCCGGTATAGTCAGGGGTTAATGGGAGTCGTCCCCGTCCCCCCAGTATACGGCCAGAACCATGGACCCTGTACTTGTGGGTCGGACTGTCTCCAACCAGCCATAATGTTGTGAGAGTGAAATTATGTCTAAGTCCAGCTTTGGTACATTAGAAGCAACTCTGAAACTTAACCTAAGCGTTTTTCGAAACTACTTTTTGGCTAACTTCTTATAGGAAGGTCTAGGAGCTCTGAAAATGAACTTGCGCGTCTTTCACTCTTCCCGAGGGACTTAGAAGAATTTTGTGATAATTTTTATTAAAATGGTGTATAAGGGTATATATATATAAATATATTTTATGCACTGTTTATGAGCTGGCGATTTCTAAGTCTGTGGTTCCGAGAGGGGGTAACCAGGCTCACTAATAAAGGTCAAACCACTTGGCTGCCAGAATGCCCTGCTTCAGCACAGACCAGAAAGGCATTGTGATAAGCGTATCCCCGGTATAGTCAGGGGTTAATGGGAGTCGTCCCCGTCCCCCCAGTATACGGCCAGAACCATGGACCCTGTACTTGTGGGTCGGACTGTCTCCAACCAGCCATAATGTTGTGAGAGTGAAATTATGTCTAAGTCCAGCTTTGGTACATTAGAAGCAACTCTGAAACTTAACCTAAGCGTTTTTCGAAGCTACTTTTTGGCTAACTTCTTATAGGAAGGTCTAGGAGCTCTGAAAATGAACGTGCGCGTCTTTCACTCTTCCCGAGGGACTTAGAAGAATTTTGTGATAATTTTTATTAAAATGGTGTATAAGGGTATATATATATAAATATATTTTATGCACTGTATATGAGCTGGCGATTTCTAAGTCTGTGGTTCCGAGAGGGGGTAACCAGGCTCACTAATAAAGGTCAAGCCACTTGGCTGCCAGAATGCCCTGCTTCAGCACAGACCAGAAAGGCATTGTGATAAGCGTATCCCCGGTATAGTCAGGGGTTAATGGGAGTCGTCCCCGTCCCCCCAGTATACGGCCAGAACCATGGACCCGGTACTTGTGGTTCGGACTGTCTCCAACCAGCCATAATGTTGTGAGTGAAATTATGTCTAAGTCCAGCTTTGGTACATTAGAAGCAACTCTCAAACTTAACCTAAGCGTTTTTCGAAGCTACTTTTTGGCTAACTTCTTATAGGAAGGTCTAGGAGCTCTGAAAATGAACGTGCGCGTCTTTCACTCTTCCCGAGGGACTTAGAAGAATTTTGTGATATTTTTTATTAAAATGGTGTATAAGGGTATATATATAAATATATTTTATGCACTGTATATGAGCTGGCGATTTCTAAGTCTGTGGTTCCGAGAGGGGGTAACCAGGCTCACTAATAAAGGTCAAGCCACTTGGCTGCCAGAATGCCCTGCTTCAGCACAGACCAGAAAGGCATTGTGATAAGCGTATCCCCGGTCTAGTCAGAGGTTAATGGGAGTCGTCCCCGTCCCCCCAGTATACGGCCAGAACCATGGACCCGGTACTTGTGGTTCGGACTGTCTCCAACCAGCCATAATGTTGTGAGTGAAATTATGTCTAAGTCCAGCTTTGGTACATTAGAAGCAACTCTGAAACTTAACCTAAGCGTTTTTCGAAGCTACTTTTTGGCTAACTTCTTATAGGAAGGTCTAGGAGCTCTGAAAATGAACGTGCGCGTCTTTCACTCTTCCCGAGGGACTTAGAAGAATTTTGTGATAATTTTTATTAAAATGGTGTATAAGGGTATATATATATAAATATATTTTATGCACTGTATATGAGCTGGCGATTTCTAAGTCTGTGGTTCCGAGAGGGGGTACCAGGCTCACTAATAAAGGTCAAGCCACTTGGCTGCCAGAATGCCCTGCTTCAGCACAGACAAGAAAGGCATTGTGATAAGCGTATCCCCGGTATAGTCAGGGGTTAATGGGAGTCGTCCCCGTCCCCCCAGTATACGGCCAGAACCATGGACCCGGTACTTGTGGTTCGGACTGTCTCCAACCAGCCATAATGTTGTGAGTGAAATTATGTCTAAGTCCAGCTTTGGTACATTAGAAGCAACTCTGAAACTTAACCTAAGCGTTTTTCGAAGCTACTTTTTGGCTAACTTCTTATAGGAAGGTCTAGGAGCTCTGAAAATGAACGTGCGCGTCTTTCACTCTTCCCGAGGGACTTAGAAGAATTTTGTGATAATTTTTATTAAAATGGTGTATAAGGGTATATATATATAAATATATTTTATGCACTGTATATGAGCTGGCGATTTCTAAGTCTGTGGTTCCGAGAGGGGGTAACCAGGCTCACTAATAAAGGTCAAGCCACTTGGCTGCCAGAATGCCCTGCTTCAGCACAGACAAGAAAGGCATTGTGATAAGCGTATCCCCGGTATAGTCAGGGGTTAATGGGAGTCGTCCCCGTCCCCCCAGTATACGGCCAGAACCATGGACCCGGTACTTGTGGTTCGGACTGTCTCCAACCAGCCATAATGTTGTGAGTGAAATTATGTCTAAGTCCAGCTTTGGTACATTAGAAGCAACTCTGAAACTTAACCTAAGCGTTTTTCGAAGCTACTTTTTGGCTAACTTCTTATAGGAAGGTCTAGGAGCTCTGAAAATGAACGTGCACGTCTTTCACTATTCCCGAGGGACTTAGAAGAATTTTGTGATAATTTTTTATTAAAATGGTGTATAAGGGTATATACTGTATATAAATATATTTTATGCACTGTATATGAGCTGGCGATTTCTAAGTCTGTGGTTCCGAGAGGGGGTAACCAGGCTCACTAATAAAGGTCAAGCCACTTGGCTGCCAGAATGCCCTCCTTCAGCACAGACCAGAAAGGCATTGTGATAAGCGTATCCCCGGTATAGTCAGGGGTTAATGGGAGTCGTCCCCTTCCCCCCAGTATACGGCCAGAACCATGGACCCGGTACTTGTGGTTCGGACTGTCCCCAACCAGCCATAATGTTGTGAGAGTGAAATTATGTCTAAGTCCAGCTTTGGTACATTAGAAGCAACTCTGAAACTTAACCTAAGCGTTTTTCGAAGCTACTTTTTGGCTAACTTCTTATAGGAAGGTCTAGGAGCTCTGAAAATGAACGTGCGCGTCTTTCACTCTTCCCGAGGGACTTAGAAGAATTTTGTGATATTTTTTATTAAAATGGTGTATAAGGGTATATATATATAAATATATTTTATGCACTGTATATGAGCTGGCGATTTCTAAGTCTGTGGTTCCGAGAGGGGGTAACCAGGCTCACTAATAAAGGTCAAGCCACTTGGCTGCCAGAATGCCCTCCTTCAGCACAGACCAGAAAGGCATTGTGATAAGCGTATCCCCGGTATAGTCAGGGGTTAATGGGAGTCGTCCCCTTCCCCCCAGTATACGGCCAGAACCATGGACCCGGTACTTGTCGTTCGGACTGTCTCCAACCAGCCATAATGTTGTGAGAGTGAAATTATGTCTAAGTCCAGCTTTGGTACATTAGAAGCAACTCTGAAACTTAACCTAAGCGTTTTTCGAAGCTACTTTTTGGCTAACTTCTTATAGGAAGGTCTAGGAGCTCTGAAAATGAACATGCGCGTCTTTCACTCTTCCCGAGGGACTTAGAAGAATTTTGTGATATTTTTTATTAAAATGGTGTATAAGGGTATATATATAAATATATTTTATGCACTGTATATGAGCTGGCGATTTCTAAGTCTGTGGTTCCGAGAGGGGGTAACCAGGCTCACTAATAAAGGTCAAGCCACTTGGCTGCCAGAATGCCCTGCTTCAGCACAGACCAGAAAGGCATTGTGATAAGCGTATCCCCGGTATAGTCAGGGGTTAATGGGAGTCGTCCCCGTCCCCCCAGTATACGGCCAGAACCATGGACCCGGTACTTGTGGTTCGGACTGTCTCCAACCAGCCATAATGTTGTGAGTGAAATTATGTCTAAGTCCAGCTTTGGTACATTAGAAGCAACTCTGAAACTTAACCTAAGCGTTTTTCGAAGCTACTTTTTGGCTAACTTCTTATAGGAAGGTCTAGGAGCTCTGAAAATGAACGTGCGCGTCTTTCACTCTTCCCGAGGGACTTAGAAGAATTTTGTGATATTTTTTATTAAAATGGTGTATAAGGGTATATATATAAATATATTTTATGCACTGTATATGAGCTGGCGATTTCTAAGTCTGTGGTTCCGAGAGGGAGTAACCAGGCTCACTAATAAAGGTCAAGCCACTTGGCTGCCAGAATGCCCTCCTTCAGCACAGACCAGAAAGGCATTGTGATAAGCGTATCCCCGGTATAGTCAGGGGTTAATGGGAGTCGTCCCCTTCCCCCCAGTATACAGCCAGAACCATGGACCCGGTACTTGTGGTTCGGACTGTCTCCAACCAGCCATAATGTTGTGAGAGTGAAATTATGTCTAAGTCCAGCTTTGGTACATTAGAAGCAACTCTGAAACTTAACCTAAGCGTTTTTCGAAGCTACTTTTTGGCTAACTTCTTATAGGAAGGTCTTGGAGCTCTGAAAATGAACGTGCGCGTCTTTCACTCTTCCCGAGGGACTTAGAAGAATTTTGTGATATTTTTTATTAAAATGGTGTATAAGGGTATATATATAAATATATTTTATGCACTGTATATGAGCTGGCGATTTCTAAGTCTGTGGTTCCGAGAGGGGGTAACCAGGCTCACTAATAAAGGTCAAGCCACTTGGCTGCCAGAATGCCCTGCTTCAGCACAGACCAGAAAGGCATTGTGATAAGCGTATCCCCGGTATAGTCAGGGGTTAATGGGAGTCGTCCCCGTCCCCCCAGTATACGGCCAGAACCATGGACCCGGTACTTGTGGTTCGGACTGTCTCCAACCAGCCATAATGTTGTGAGTGAAATTATGTCTAAGTCCAGCTTTGGTACATTAGAAGCAACTCTGAAACTTAACCTAAGCGTTTTTCGAAGCTACTTTTTGGCTAACTTCTTATAGGAAGGTCTAGGAGCTCTGAAAATGAACGTGCGCGTCTTTCACTCTTCCCGAGGGACTTAGAAGAATTTTGTGATATTTTTTATTAAAATGGTGTATAAGGGTATATATATAAATATATTTTATGCACTGTATATGAGCTGGCGATTTCTAAGTCTGTGGTTCCGAGAGGGGGTAACCAGGCTCACTAATAAAGGTCAAGCCACTTGGCAGCCAGAATGCCCTGCTTCAGCACAGACCAGAAAGGCATTGTGATAAGCTTATCCCCGGTCTAGTCAGAGGTTAATGGGAGTCGTCCCCGTCCCCCCAGTATACGGCCAGAACCATGGACCCGGTACTTGTGGTTCGGAATGTCTCCAAAAAGCCATAATGTTGTGAGAGTGAAATTATGTCTAAGTCCAGCTTTGGTACATTAGAAGCAACTCTGAAACTTAACCTAAGCGTTTTTCGAAGCTACTTTTTGGCTAACTTCTTATAGGAAGGTCTAGGAGCTCTGAAAATGAACGTGCGCGTCTTTCACTCTTCCCGAGGGACTTAGAAGAATTTTGTGATAATTTTTTATTAAAATGGTGTATAAGGGTATATATATAAATATATTTTATGCACTGTATATGAGCTGGCGATTTCTAAGTCTGTGGTTCCGAGAGGGGGTAACCAGGCTCACTAATAAAGGTCAAGCCACTTGGCTGCCAGAATGCCCTCCTTCAGCACAGACCAGAAAGGCATTGTGATAAGCGTATCCCCGGTATAGTCAGGGGTTAATGGGAGTCGTCCCCTTCCCCCCAGTATACGGCCAGAACCATGGACCCGGTACTTGTGGTTCGGACTGTCTCCAACCAGCCATAATGTTGTGAGAGTGAAATTATGTCTAAGTCCAGCTTTGGTACATTAGAAGCAACTCTGAAACTTAACCTAAGCGTTTTTCGAAGCTACTTTTTGGCTAACTTCTTATAGGAAGGTCTAGGAGCTCTGAAAATGAACGTGCGCGTCTTTCACTCTTCCCGAGGGACTTAGAAGAATTTTGTGATATTTTTTATTAAAATGGTGTATAAGGGTATATATATAAATATATTTTATGCACTGTATATGAGCTGGCGATTTCTAAGTCTGTGGTTCCGAGAGGGGGTAACCAGGCTCACTAATAAAGGTCAAGCCACTTGGCTGCCAGAATGCCCTGCTTCAGCACAGACCAGAAAGGCATTGTGATAAGCGTATCCCCGGTATAGTCAGGGGTTAATGGGAGTCGTCCCCGTCCCCCCAGTATACGGCCAGAACCATGGACCCGGTACTTGTGGTTCGGACTGTCTCCAACCAGCCATAATGTTGTGAGTGAAATTATGTCTAAGTCCAGCTTTGGTACATTAGAAGCAACTCTGAAACTTAACCTAAGCGTTTTTCGAAGCTACTTTTTGGCTAACTTCTTATAGGAAGGTCTAGGAGCTCTGAAAATGAACGTGCGCGTGTTTCACTCTTCCCGAGGGACTTAGAAGAATTTTGTGATATTTTTTATTAAAATGGTGTATAAGGGTATATATATAAATATATTTTATGCACTGTATATGAGCTGGCGATTTCTAAGTCTGTGGTTCCGAGAGGGGGTAACCAGGCTCACTAATAAAGGTCAAGCCACTTGGCAGCCAGAATGCCCTGCTTCAGCACAGACCAGAAAGGCATTGTGATAAGCGTATCCCCGGTCTAGTCAGAGGTTAATGGGAGTCGTCCCCGTCCCCCCAGTATACGGCCAGAACCATGGACCCGGTACTTGTGGTTCGGAATGTCTCCAAAAAGCCATAATGTTGTGAGAGTGAAATTATGTCTAAGTCCAGCTTTGGTACATTAGAAGCAACTCTGAAACTTAACCTAAGCGTTTTTCGAAGCTACTTTTTGGCTAACTTCTTATAGGAAGGTCTAGGAGCTCTGAAAATGAACGTGCGCGTCTTTCACTCTTCCCGAGGGACTTAGAAGAATTTTGTGATAATTTTTTATTAAAATGGTGTATAAGGGTATATATATAAATATATTTTATGCACTGTATATGAGCTGGCGATTTCTAAGTCTGTGGTTCCGAGAGGGGGTAACCAGGCTCACTAATAAAGGTCAAGCCACTTGGCTGCCAGAATGCCCTCCTTCAGCACAGACCAGAAAGGCATTGTGATAAGCGTATCCCCGGTATAGTCAGGGGTTAATGGGAGTCGTCCCCTTCCCCCCAGTATACGGCCAGAACCATGGACCCGGTACTTGTGGTTCGGACTGTCTCCAACCAGCCATAATGTTGTGAGAGTGAAATTATGTCTAAGTCCAGCTTTGGTACATTAGAAGCAACTCTGAAACTTAACCTAAGCGTTTTTCGAAGCTACTTTTTGGCTAACTTCTTATAGGAAGGTCTAGGAGCTCTGAAAATGAACGTGCGCGTCTTTCACTCTTCCCGAGGGACTTAGAAGAATTTTGTGATATTTTTTATTAAAATGGTGTATAAGGGTATATATATAAATATATTTTATGCACTGTATATGAGCTGGCGATTTCTAAGTCTGTGGTTCCGAGAGGGGGTAACCAGGCTCACTAATAAAGGTCAAGCCACTTGGCTGCCAGAATGCCCTGCTTCAGCACAGACCAGAAAGGCATTGTGATAAGCGTATCCCCGGTATAGTCAGGGGTTAATGGGAGTCGTCCCCGTCCCCCCAGTATACGGCCAGAACCATGGACCCGGTACTTGTGGTTCGGACTGTCTCCAACAAGCCATAATGTTGTGAGTGAAATTATGTCTAAGTCCAGCTTTGGTACATTAGAAGCAACTCTGAAACTTAACCTAAGCGTTTTTCGAAGCTACTTTTTGGCTAACTTCTTATAGGAAGGTCTAGGAGCTCTGAAAATGAACGTGCGCGTCTTTCACTCTTCCCGAGGGACTTAGAAGAATTTTGTGATATTTTTTATTAAAATGGTGTATAAGGGTATATATATAAATATATTTTATGCACTGTATATGAGCTGGCGATTTCTAAGTCTGTGGTTTCGAGAGGGGGTAACCAGGCTCACTAATAAAGGTCAAGCCACTTGGCTGCCAGAATGCCCTGCTTCAGCACAGACCAGAAAGGCATTGTGATAAGCGTATCCCCGGTATAGTCAGAGGTTAATGGGAGTCGTCCCCGTCCCCCCAGTATACGGCCAGAACCATGGACCCGGTACTTGTGGTTCGGACTGTCTCCAACCAGCCATAATGTTGTGAGTGAAATTATGTCAAAGTCCAGCTTTGGTACATTAGAAGCAACTCTGAAACTTAACCTACGCGTCTTTCGAAGCTACTTTTTGGCTAACTTCTTATAGGAATGTCTAGGAGCTCTGAAAATGAACGTGCGCGTCTTTCACTCTTCCCGAGGGACTTAGAAGAATTTTGTGATATTTTTTATTAAAATGGTGTATAAGGGTATATATATAAATATATTTTATGCACTGTATATGAGCTGGCGATTTATAAGTCTGTGGTTTCGAGAGGGGGTAACCAGGCTCACTAATAAAGGTCAAGCCACTTGGCTGCCAGAATGCCCTGCTTCAGCACAGACCAGAAAGGCATTGTGATAAGCGTATCCCCGGTATAGTCAGAGGTTAATGGGAGTCGTCCCCGTCCCCCCAGTATACGGCCAGAACCATGGACCCGGTACTTGTGGTTCGGACTGTCTCCAACCAGCCATAATGTTGTGAGTGAAATTATGTCAAAGTCCAGCTTTGGTACATTAGAAGCAACTCTGAAACTTAACCTAAGCGTTTTTCGAAGCTACTTTTTGGCTAACTTCTTATAGGAAGGTCTAGGAGCTCTGAAAATGAACGTGCGCGTCTTTCACTCTTCCCGAGGGACTTAGAAGAATTTTGTGATAATTTTTATTAAAATGGTGTATAAGGGTATATATATAAATATATTTTATGCACTGTATATGAGCTGGCGATTTCTAAGTCTGTGGTTCCGAGAGGGGGTAACCAGGCTCACTAATAAAGGTCAAGCCACTTGGCTGCCAGAATGCCCTCCTTCAGCACAGACCAGAAAGGCATTGTGATAAGCGTATCCCCGGTATAGTCAGGGGTTAATGGGAGTCGTCCCCATCCCCCCAGTATACGGCCAGAACCATGGACCCGGTACTTGTGGTTCGGACTGTCTCCAACCAGCCATAATGTTGTGAGAGTGAAATTATGTCTAAGTCCAGCTTTGGTACATTAGAAGCAACTCTGAAACTTAACCTAAGCGTCTTTCGAAGCTACTTTTTGGCTAACTTCTTATAGGAATGTCTAGGAGCTCTGAAAATGAACGTGCGCGTCTTTCACTCTTCCCGAGGGACTTAGAAGAATTTTGTGATATTTTTTATTAAAATGGTGTATAAGGGTATATATATAAATATATTTTATGCACTGTATATGAGCTGGCGATTTCTAAGTCTGTGGTTTCGAGAGGGGGTAACCAGGCTCACTAATAAAGGTCAAGCCACTTGGCTGCCAGAATGCCCTGCTTCAGCACAGACCAGAAAGGCATTGTGATAAGCGTATCCCCGGTATAGTCAGAGGTTAATGGGAGTCGTCCCCGTCCCCCCAGTATACGGCCAGAACCATGGACCCGGTACTTGTGGTTCGGACTGTCTCCAACCAGCCATAATGTTGTGAGTGAAATTATGTCAAAGTCCAGCTTTGGTACATTAGAAGCAACTCTGAAACTTAACCTAAGCGTTTTTCGAAGCTACTTTTTGGCTAACTTCTTATAGGAAGGTCTAGGAGCTCTGAAAATGAACGTGCGCGTCTTTCACTCTTCCCGAGGGACTTAGAAGAATTTTGTGATAATTTTTATTAAAATGGTGTATAAGGGTATATATATATAAATATATTTTATGCACTGTATATGAGCTGGCGATTTCTAAGTCTGTGGTTCCGAGAGGGGGTAACCAGGCTCACTAATAAAGGTCAAGCCACTTGGCTGCCAGAATGCCCTGCTTCAGCACAGACCAGAAAGGCATTGTGATAAGCGTATCCCCGGTATAGTCAGGGGTTAATGGGAGTCGTCCCCGTCCCCCCAGTATACGGCCAGAACCATGGACCCGGTACTTGTGGTTCGGACTGTCTCCAACCAGCCATAATGTTGTGAGTGAAATTATGTCTAAGTCCAGCTTTGGTACATTAGAAGCAACTCTGAAACTTAACCTAAGCGTCTTTCGAAGCTACTTTTTGGCTAACTTCTTATAGGAATGTCTAGGAGCTCTGAAAATGAACGTGCGCGTCTTTCACTCTTCCCGAGGGACTTAGAAGAATTTTGTGATATTTTTTATTAAAATGGTGTATAAGGGTATATATATAAATATATTTTATGCACTGTATATGAGCTGGCGATTTCTAAGTCTGTGGTTCCGAGAGGGGGTAACCAGGCTCACTAATAAAGGTCAAGCCACTTGGCTGCCAGAATGCCCTGCTTCAGCACAGACCAGAAAGGCATTGTGATAAGCGTATCCCCGGTATAGTCAGGGGTTAATGGGAGTCGTCCCCGTCCCCCCAGTATACGGCCAGAACCATGGACCCGGTACTTGTGGTTCGGACTGTCTCCAACCAGCCATAATGTTGTGAGTGAAATTATGTCTAAGTCCAGCTTTGGTACATTAGAAGCAACTCTGAAACTTAACCTAAGCGTTTTTCGAAGCTACTTTTTGGCTAACTTCTTATAGGAAGGTCTAGGAGCTCTGAAAATGAACGTGCGCGTCTTTCACTCTTCCCGAGGGACTTAGAAGAATTTTGTGATATTTTTTATTAAAATGGTGTATAAGGGTATATATATAAATATATTTTATGCACTGTATATGAGCTGGCGATTTCTAAGTCTGTGGTTCCGAGAGGGGGTAACCAGGCTCACTAATAAAGGTCAAGCCACTTGGCTGCCAGAATGCCCTCCTTCAGCACAGACCAGAAAGGCAATGTGATAAGCGTATCCCCGGTATAGTCAGGGGTTAATGGGAGTCGTCCCCATCCCCCCAGTATACGGCCAGAACCATGGACCCGGTACTTGTGGTTCGGACTGTCTCCAACCAGCCATAATGTTGTGAGAGTGAAATTATGTCTAAGTCCAGCTTTGGTACATTAGAAGCAACTCTGAAACTTAACCTACGCGTTTTTCGAAGCTACTTTTTGGCTAACTTCTTATAGGAATGTCTAGGAGCTCTGAAAATGAACGTGCGCGTCTTTCACTCTTCCCGAGGGACTTAGAAGAATTTTGTGATATTTTTTATTAAAATGGTGTATAAGGGTATATATATAAATATATTTTATGCACTGTATATGAGCTGGCGATTTCTAAGTCTGTGGTTTCGAGAGGGGGTAACCAGGCTCACTAATAAAGGTCAAGCCACTTGGCTGCCAGAATGCCCTGCTTCAGCACAGACCAGAAAGGCATTGTGATAAGCGTATCCCCGGTATAGTCAGGGGTTAATGGGAGTCGTCCCCGTCCCCCCAGTATACGGCCAGAACCATGGACCCGGTACTTGTGGTTCGGACTGTCTCCAACCAGCCATAATGTTGTGAGTGAAATTATGTCTAAGTCCAGCTTTGGTACATTAGAAGCAACTCTGAAACTTAACCTAAGCGTTTTTCGAAGCTACTTTTTGGCTAACTTCTTATAGGAAGGTCTAGGAGCTCTGAAAATGAACGTGCGCGTCTTTCACTCTTCCCGAGGGACTTAGAAGAATTTTGTGATATTTTTTATTAAAATGGTGTACTGCACCGACACACTTTATTCGAGCAAATACCCGGTATGTACCTGGCAGATACCTGGAATGCGCCGCTCCTCACCTCTGACAAGCCCCGTTGTGTTTGCCTTCCCAGCCTGGGTTCATGCCTGGCTGATGGGCGGCTGATCTGTTAAATGATAATGATTAGGATTTAATAGGCTGCAATGCTTCGCATGTCTACCAGATGGCATAAATTCATGAATTGTAATGCAGTATATATATATATACTGTGCAGTATTGCAGCCAGCGGGAATAAAATGCTTCAATCCCTGCTTGGAAAATAACTCAATGCACTCGGGCAGAAAACAGTCACAAACCTCAATACACCCGGGTATACCCGAATTCGTGGGACTAGCCAAGCTCGAATAAAGTGTGTCGCCAGTGTATAAGGGTATATATATAAATATATTTTATGCACTGTATATGAGCTGGCGATTTCTAAGTCTGTGGTTTCGAGAGGGGGTAACCAGGCTCACTAATAAAGGTCAAGCCACTTGGCTGCCAGAATGCCCTCCTTCAGCACAGACCAGAAAGGCATTGTGATAAGCGTATCCCCGGTATAGTCAGGGGTTAATGGGAGTCGTCCCCGTCCCCCCAGTATACGGCCAGAACCATGGACCCGGTACTTGTGGTTCGGACTGTCTCCAACCAGCCATAATGTTGTGAGAGTGAAATTATGTCTAAGTCCAGCTTTGGTACATTAGAAGCAACTCTGAAACTTAACCTAAGCGTTTTTCGAAACTACTTTTTGGCTAACTTCTTATAGGAAGGTCTAGGAGCTCTGAAAATGAACGTGCGCGTCTTTCACTCTTCCCGAGGGACTTAGAAGAATTTTGTGATATTTTTTATTAAAATGGTGTATAAGGGTATATATATGTAACGGGTGCTCCCTCTGGCCTGACCCACCCAATCTCATATTGGCCCGTGTAGTCTAACCAGTCCCCCATTACAAGGCGTGTGTGGTGGTGCACCTGCAAGTAACAGGACTCTTGAGTCTCCCGCTGGGTGTTATTAGGGGATGTCATCAGGACAGGTAGCTGAGGTAGTGGGTGCGAGTCCAACTTACTTCATGTGCAGCGCCTCCACCTCATCAGGATCTGTGCTTCCGCAGGGAGATGGTCCTGGTGAGGAACTCCTTCTTGGTGGTGCCATCCACTGCTGAGTAACTTCACACTCACCCAGTGGAGGTATCTTTAACAAGGGCATCTTTATTTGCATGGTGGTATGGGCAAGCTGCCCCTCACAGATAACAGCTCAGCCACTCATCTCTTTGCAGCACTCTCTTAGGAAGGTCCCTTGTCCCTAATAGAGCTGCTTTCCACCTTTACTCTCAGAGAGAGATTCCCCAGCTTCTCTGGCTGCTGTAATCTCCTCTCCTGAGCTGCTTTGTCTCTCTTTTGAGCTGCTCTGTCTGTCAGCTCCTCTAACTCTGCCAGCTCCTCTAACTCTGCCAGCTCCTCTAACTCTGCTGCGTCTCCTTACTCTGCTGCGTATGCTTACTGACTCACAGCTAGCAGGAGACACTGCAACAATGTTGCAAACCTTCAGGTGCCTCTCAGTGAACAGAGCAGCACAACAACAGGAACTGAACTCCTAACTTTAGGCAGTGCTGTGTCTTATATCACCCCCCAGAGAACAAACCTGCTCTGTACCACTAAGTGGGGGCACAATGCATGTTGTCACTTCCTTTGGGGACATATGACACCTCACCAGGGTGTGAGGGCAAACCTCCATGATAACTACTGGCATTCCTGCATACTTACCAGGTTTACTGCCAGCATGAGAAAGAGATATGTACACCAATCTTACACATGGCTACATTCTCCCCCTGGTGGAACCCCAACGTCCCGGCTGGGATCTAAATTTGCGGAACCTTCCTTCAGGTAGCACTGCAAAACATAACAACACATTACAGTACATATCTTTTCATCATACAATAACAGATACATCCTAACTTTAGATGTATAACAACTAGGATTACCCCATGCTGGAGTATCCATTACTGGGACTACTCTACCCTCTTAAGGTGGCTTGCGCAGAACATGGTCCACTGGGCTTAGAGCATCAATGCTGTAACACTCTAGGGGACATACTGTACACCCACCATCAGCCCATAACTCTGGCCTGGATGCTAGTGGACTGAGAGGATCATGCCCATACACCTCCCTAAGGCCTCTCTGGGAGATGTAGACTACCCCCTCTTGACTACACCACGTCTCATCTAACCCGCCAGGATCCCAATTTTCTGAATCAAGGGAACCCATTTCAAACATAAGTTCGTTCTCCCAGGGACGATGAAAATTACGTACCAACTTTTGGCGATCCCTAATAACTCTTCCTGACAGTGAAGGCACATAGGGGGCTCTCCGGGCAATAGGCACCATATGAGCAACATTACCCAAATCCCCAGATGAAACTCCCAATGTTCCTGGAGACCCAAAGTTTGACCCAATGCTCTTAGGATCACATCCCACCCCAACAGTACGATTGTCATCATTAGTGCAGTATAACATTCGTTGCATAGACATTTCCCTCCCCGACCCCTCATCGGAGACAAAACAGTCACCCCAGTCCAGATTTTCCCCAGTCCATTCTTCCAAAGTGGCTCGGGACTCCCCAGACAACCCTTGGCTAGGCTGGGACCCATAGGAAAAAGTGACAGGGGCAGGGGTTTTAACTATGGCCTGGGGTTGGGCATAGGGAAACACCGCCGGCATACGCGGGGCTACGACCCGCAACTTCTCGCTACCTTGCCCAGTACCATCGGACTGGCACTCCGGTTCACTCGCCTCCTTACTCCCAGGCTTCCGCAGGGCCTGCTGGCTCTTCTCGGACCCAGGCAACCAGGTACAGCTGCTTGGCCGAGAGGACACGGCCATCTCGCTGGACTCGCCGCCATCTTGCGTTGGGTTCCCAACCGGAACCTCTTCCTCCAGAACGACATCCGCCACCGGAAGTGATGGTTCTGCTCCCCGCTCCGTTTGGGCCTGGGCTAGGCCTTTCTCCGCCGTTGCCACCACCGGCACCTGTGGGGGGTTAGGAGGTTCCTCTGTGGTAGGCCAGACTGGCTGTTGTAGGGCACACGGGCCTACATCATGGTCCGCAGCCGATGGGATAAATGTCTCTTTATCTTCAGCTTCACTTGTGTGGTCCGCCGGCTGGCGCATCACCACAGCTGGTTGACTACTGTCTTCAGTAGTACAGGATGGGGATAGGGACATCTCCGCAGGGGAACAGCATCGGGGCGCTTCGCATTCGCTGATGGCCATCGGCCTGAAGCGGTCCTGCTCCGCCGGTACCAGTGGTAGCGATCCCCCTTCTCCCTGGGCAGTCACCTTACCCTTCGTTGATTCCGTCAGGAATGGTTCCATCATCTGGGGTTCCGGTATTGGAACCGGATCTGGACCCGTCTCTGTCATCGGAGCTTGGAACTCCTCACGCTTAGGCAGATAACAGCTAGACACAAGCAGGATTGCTCCTTTTGCAAAGAAAGTAGCTCCCCAAACAAGTTCTTTTCCCAGAGATACACAATCAGAGTCCTCACACCTCAAGCTGGTGATTCCGTCATTGGATACTTCCCGGAATCCTTTAGGCAATGAATAACTGGCAAAGATCCTATCACCCCTCCTCCTTTTATGTATACACGGGCACAAAAGAAAGGGGTAAGTCACTCTTTTGGCCCGCCATGCCCCTTGTAGCTGAGGTTGTGCTTTGCTGCATTCTGTTTCGTTCTTAGGGGAAACAGAAGTTGCTACGGGCAGTTCAATGTGCTCACTCCCCCTGGTGGACTCTAGAGGAGGGTCTCGTAGACTTGTAGGCTGACCCAGCACAGGGGCGTAGTCAGTCATAGTCCATGAGGGCGCGGCTCCAGCTTTCGCGCCAAACTCCCCAACGGGGTGGAGTTTTCTCGTTGGCGCCAATCCTGGCCAACAATTAGCAAACTGCAAAGTTGCAAGACTTTCTGCAGCTGGCCCACGCGGTGTCCCGGGAACGCGGGAACCGCCATTTTGGGTCGTATTATCTTTCTTCATCACATTTGAGGTAGCGTGTGGCTGTTTGTATATTGAATGATAACAAAGTCCATTTCGTTCCTCCCATCTAGCAACACTGTCGTCCTCACTAGTCTCGAGGGTACTTTCCCGAGAGCATAGACAGGACAAACCCGGCGCAGCCACGGCTGTCACGCCAGTCTCCAACAGGCTCACAGAAGTCTCTTCTGTAGCTTGTTCTTCTTCCACGCACAGGTCATATGCATGTTCCTCGGTTACCCGCCTTCCTGGACCTTCTGCGCTCTGCAGATCCTCCATTCTGACGGTTCTCTCTGCCCCCTGCCATCCTGGACCTTCTACTCTGTGCAGATCCTCCATTCTGACGGTTCTCTCTGCCCCCTGCCATCCTGGACCTTCTGCGCTCTGCAGATCCTCCATTCTGACGGGGCTCTCTCGAGAAGGGACACTTTCTACCAAGGAGTGGTTCTGACTCTGTGCTGAACTACTCACAGTGCAGGGGCGGGTTTCAGGTTTTGGCACCCACACCCAACCCGGACAATACTCTGCAACAATTTCTTGCACAGTCCTGGTGCTCTCCCGACTTGGCGGGAGCCGCCATCTTTGGTGTGACTCACTGCTTGAGAGAGCCTCCATTCTTGCGGTCGCCATTCTTTTCTCTGTTATAATTTCTGTTATCGCACATGGAGCTTCTCTCTGCGGGGCAGCTGCCACACCGATGCAATAAAATGCCTTGTGCACCACCTTGTGTACCTAATGTAGATCTGACTCGTGTTTGCACTACCTCAGGCTAGGCTCACTCTTTCTGTGTCTACTGTAACGCTTTCCTCCAGTCTGTGCTCCTTGGTAAGTGATCTGGAATGGAGACTAGAATACTCTGGCTCTTCCATATAGTACTTTGGGCGTCGACCTACTTTTGGCTAGCCTAGTGCGGACCCTTCCAGAATTCCTGCTCTCAGTTACCAGTTTACCCCTTCAGGCGTCCCCCGCTAGCGCTACCTCAAGGCGACTAGAACAGCAATAGCCCCCGGCTCCAGACTCACTAACCCCTAACGGATCCCAAGGCGTCTTTGCGGCATGCATATCCAGCATCTCCCTGACTACCCCTGGCTCCGTCCCACGCAGCACAAAGTGGCAGCAGACACTCTCCCTGTTTCCTAATGTGTGCCTAGCAAAAGCCTGTCCTGTTAACAGGTCTCTCAGCAGCGCCTCCAATTGTAACGGGTGCTCCCTCTGGCCTGACCCACCCAATCTCATATTGGCCCGTGTAGTCTAACCAGTCCCCCATTACAAGGCGTGTGTGGTGGTGCACCTGCAAGTAACAGGACTCTTGAGTCTCCCGCTGGGTGTTATTAGGGGATGTCATCAGGACAGGTAGCTGAGGTAGTGGGTGCGAGTCCAACTTACTTCATGTGCAGCGCCTCCACCTCATCAGGATCTGTGCTTCCGCAGGGAGATGGTCCTGGTGAGGAACTCCTTCTTGGTGGTGCCATCCACTGCTGAGTAACTTCACACTCACCCAGTGGAGGTATCTTTAACAAGGGCATCTTTATTTGCATGGTGGTATGGGCAAGCTGCCCCTCACAGATAACAGCTCAGCCACTCATCTCTTTGCAGCACTCTCTTAGGAAGGTCCCTTGTCCCTAATAGAGCTGCTTTCCACCTTTACTCTCAGAGAGAGATTCCCCAGCTTCTCTGGCTGCTGTAATCTCCTCTCCTGAGCTGCTTTGTCTCTCTTTTGAGCTGCTCTGTCTGTCAGCTCCTCTAACTCTGCCAGCTCCTCTAACTCTGCCAGCTCCTCTAACTCTGCTGCGTCTCCTTACTCTGCTGCGTATGCTTACTGACTCACAGCTAGCAGGAGACACTGCAACAATGTTGCAAACCTTCAGGTGCCTCTCAGTGAACAGAGCAGCACAACAACAGGAACTGAACTCCTAACTTTAGGCAGTGCTGTGTCTTATATCACCCCCCAGAGAACAAACCTGCTCTGTACCACTAAGTGGGGGCACAATGCATGTTGTCACTTCCTTTGGGGACATATGACACCTCACCAGGGTGTGAGGGCAAACCTCCATGATAACTACTGGCATTCCTGCATACTTACCAGGTTTACTGCCAGCATGAGAAAGAGATATGTACACCAATCTTACACATGGCTACATATATAAATATATTTTATGCACTGTATATGAGCTGGCGATTTCTAAGTCTGTGGTTCCGAGAGGGGGTAACCAGGCTCACTAATAAAGGTCAAGCCACTTGGCTGCCAGAATGCCCTGCTTCAGCACAGACCAGAAAGGCATTGTGATAAGCGTATCCCCGGTATAGTCAGGGGTTAATGGGAGTCGTCCCCGTCCCCCCAGTATACGGCCAGAACCATGGACCCGGTACTTGTGGTTCGGACTGTCTCCAATAAGCCATAATGTTGTGAGTGAAATTATGTCTAAGTCCAGCTTTGGTACATTAGAAGCAAATCTGAAACTTAACCTAAGCGTTTTTCGAAGCTACTTTTTGGCTAACTTCTTATAGGAAGGTCTAGGAGCTCTGAAAATGAACATGCGCGTCTTTCACTCTTCCCGAGGGACTTAGAAGAATTTTGTGATAATTTTTATTAAAATGGTGTATAAGGGTATATATATAAATATATTTTATGCACTGTATATGACCTGGCGATTTCTAAGTCTGTGGTTCCGAGAGGGGGTAATCAGGCTCACTAATAAAGGTCAAGCCACTTGGCTGCCAGAATGCCCTGCTTCAGCACAGACCAGAAAGGCATTGTGATAAGCGTATCCCCGGTATAGTCAGGGGTTAATGGGAGTCGTCCCCATCCCCCCAGTATACGGCCAGAACCATGGACCCGGTACTTGTGGTTCGGACTGTCTCCAACCAGCCATAATGTTGTGAGAGTGAAATTATGTCTAAGTCCAGCTTTGGTACATTAGAAGCAACTCTGAAACTTAACCTAAGCGTTTTTCGAAACTACTTTTTGGCTAACTTCTTATAGGAAGGTCTAGGAGCTCTGAAAATCAACGTGCGCGTCTTTCACTCTTCCCGAGGGACTTAGAAGAATTTTGTGATAATTTTTATTAAAATGGTGTATAAGGGTATATATATATAAATATATTTTATGCACTGTATATGACCTGGCGATTTCTAAGTCTGTGGTTCCGAGAGGGGGTAACCAGGCTCACTAATAAAGGTCAAGCCACTTGGCTGCCAGAATGCCCTGCTTCAGCACAGACCAGAAAGGCATTGTGATAAGCGTATCCCCGGTATAGTCAGGGGTTAATGGGAGTAGTCCCCGTCCCCCCAGTATACGGCCAGAACCATGGACCCGGTACTTGTGGTTCGGACTGTCTCCAACCAGCCATAATGTTGTGAGTGAAATTATGTCTAAGTCCAGCTTTGGTACATTAGAAGCAACTCGGAAACTTAACCTAAGCGTTTTTCGAAGCTACTTTTTGGCTAACTTCTTATACAGTAGGAAGGTCTAGGAGCTCTGAAAATGAACGAGCGCATCTTTCACTCTTCCCGAGGGACTTAGAAGAATTTTGTGATATTTTTTATTAAAATGGTGTATAAGTGTATATATATAAATATATTTTATGCACTGTATATGAGCTGGCGATTTCTATGTCTGTGGTTCCGAGACGGGGTAACCAGGCTCACTAATAAAGGTCAAGCCACTTGGCTGCCAGAATGGCCTGCTTCAGCACAGATAAGAAAGGCATTGTGATAAGCGTATCCCAGGTATAGTCAGGGGTTAATGGGAGTCGTCCCCGTCCCCCCAGTATACGGCCAGAACCATGGACCCTGTACTTGTGGGTCGGACTGTCTCCAACCAGCCATAATGTTGTGAGAGTGAAATTATGTCTAAGTCCAGCTTTGGTACATTAGAAGCAACTCTGAAACTTAACCTAAGCGTTTTTCGAAGCTACTTTTTGGCTAACTTCTTATAGGAAGGTCTAGGAGCTCTGAAAATGAACGTGCGCGTCTTTCACTCTTCCCGAGGGACTTAGAAGAATTTTGTGATATTTTTTATTGAAATGGTGTATAAGGGTATATATATAAATATATTTTATGCACTGTATATGAGCTGGCGATTTCTAAGTCTGTGGTTCCGAGAGGGGGTAACCAGGCTCACTAATAAAGGTCAAGCCACTTGGCTGCCAGAATGCCCTCCTTCAGCACAGACCAGAAAGGCATTGTGATAAGCGTATCCCCGGTATAGTCAGGGGTTAATGGGAGTCGTCCCCTTCCCCCCAGTATACGGCCAGAACCATGGACCCGGTACTTGTCGTTCGGACTGTCTCCAACCAGCCATAATGTTATGAGAGTGAAATTATGTCTAAGTCCAGCTTTGGTACATTAGAAGCAACTCTGAAACTTAACCTAAGCGTTTTTCGAAGCTACTTTTTGGCTAACTTCTTATAGGAAGGTCTAGGAGCTCTGAAAATGAACGTGCGCGTCTTTCACTCTTCCCGAGGGAATTAGAAGAATTTTGTGATATTTTTTATTAAAATGGTGTATAAGGGTATATATATAAATATATTTAATGCACTGTATATGAGCTGGCGATTTCTAAGTCTGTGGTTCCGAGAGGGGGTAACCAGGCTCACTAATAAAGGTCAAAACACTTGGCTGCCAGAATGGCCTGCTTCAGCACAGACCAGAAAGGCATAGTGATAAGCGTATCCCCGGTATAGTCAGGGGTTAATGGGAGTCGTCCCCGTCCCCCCAGTATACGGCCAGAACCATGGACCCTGTACTTGTGGGTCGGACTGTCTCCAACCAGCCATAATGTTGTGAGAGTGAAATTATGTCTAAGTCCAGCTTTGGTACATTAGAAGCAACTCTGAAACTTAACCTAAGCGTTTTTCGAAGCTACTTTTTGGCTAACTTCTTATAGGAAGGTCTAGGAGCTCTGAAAATGAACGTGCGCGTCTTTCACTCTTCCCGAGGGACTTAGAAGAATTTTGTGATATTTTTTATTAAAATGGTGTATAAGGGTATATATATAAATATATTTTATGCACTGTATATGAGCTGGCGATTTCTAAGTCTGTGGTTCCGAGAGGGGGTAACCAGGCTCACTAATAAAGGTCAAGCCACTTGGCTGCCAGAATGCCCTGCTTCAGCACAGACCAGAAAGGCATTGTGATAAGCGTATCCCCGGTATAGTCAGGGGTTAATGGGAGTCGTCCCCGTCCCCCCAGTATACGGCCAGAACCATGGACCCGGTACTTGTGGTTCGGACTGTCTCCAACCAGCCATAATGTTGTGAGTGAAATTATGTCTAAGTCCAGCTTTGGTACATTAGAAGCAAATCTGAAACTTAACCTAAGCGTTTTTCGAAGCTACTTTTTGGCTAACTTCTTATAGGAAGGTCTAGGAGCTCTGAAAATGAACGTGCGCGTCTTTCACTCTTCCCGAGGGACTTAGAAGAATTTTGTGATATTTTTTATTAAAATGGTGTATAAGGGTATATATATAAATATATTTTATGCCCTGTATATGAGCTGGCGATTTCTAAGTCTGTGGTTCCGAGAGGGGGTAACCAGGCTCACTAATAAAGGTCAAGCCACTTGGCTGCCAGAATGCCCTGCTTCAGCACAGACCAGAAAGGCATTGTGATAAGCGTATCTCCGGTATAGTCAGGGGTTAATGGGAGTCGTCCCCGTCCCCCCAGTATACGGCCAGAACCATGGACCCGGTACTTGTGGTTCGGACTGTCTCCAACCAGCCATAATGTTGTGAGTGAAATTATGTCTAAGTCCAGCTTTGGTACATTAGAAGCAAATCTGAAACTTAACCTAAGCGTTTTTCGAAGCTACTTTTTGGCTAACTTCTTATAGGAAGGTCTAGGAGCTCTGAAAATGAACGTGCGCGTCTTTCACTCTTCCCGAGGGACTTAGAAGAATTTTGTGATAATTTTTATTAAAATGGTGTATAAGGGTATATATATATAAATATATTTTATGCACTGTATATGAGCTGGCGATTTCTAAGTCTGTGGTTCCGAGAGGGGGTAACCAGGCTCACTAATAAAGGTCAAGCCACTTGGCTGCCAGAATGCCCTGCTTCAGCACAGACCAGAAAGGCATTGTGATAAGCGTATCCCCGGTATAGTCAGGGGTTAATGGGAGTCGTCCCCATCCCCCCAGTATACGGCCAGAACCATGGACCCGGTACTTGTGGTTCGGACTGTCTCCAACCAGCCATAATGTTGTGAGAGTGAAATTATGTCTAAGTCCAGCTTTGGTACATTAGAAGCAACTCTGAAACTTAACCTAAGCGTTTTTCGAAACTACTTTTTGGCTAACTTCTTATAGGAAGGTCTAGGAGCTCTGAAAATGAACGTGCGCGTCTTTCACTCTTCCCGAGGGACTTAGAAGAATTTTGTGATAATTTTTATTAAAATGGTGTATAAGGGTATATATATATAAATATATTTTATGCACTGTATATGAGCTGGCGATTTCTAAGTCTGTGGTTCCGAGAGGGGGTAACCAGGCTCACTAATAAAGGTCAAGCCACTTGGCTGCCAGAATGCCCTGCTTCAGCACAGACCAGAAAGGCATTGTGATAAGCGTATCCCCGGTATAGTCAGGGGTTAATGGGAGTCGTCCCCATCCCCCCAGTATACGGCCAGAATCATGGACCCGGTACTTGTGGTTCGGACTGTCTCCAACCAGCCATAATGTTGTGAGAGTGAAATTATGTCTAAGTCCAGCTTTGGTACATTAGAAGCAACTCTGAAACTTAACCTAAGCGTTTTTCGAAACTACTTTTTGGCTAACTTCTTATAGGAAGGTCTAGGAGCTCTGAAAATGAACGTGCACGTCTTTCACTCTTCCCGAGGGACTTAGAAGAATTTTGTGATAATTTTTATTAAAATGGTATATAAGGGTATATATATATATAAATATATTTTATGCACTGTATATGACCTGGCGATTTCTAAGTCTGTGGTTCCGAGAGGGGGTAACCAGGCTCACTAATAAAGGTCAAGCCACTTGGCTGCCAGAATGCCCTGCTTCAGCACAGACCAGAAAGGCATTGTGATAAGCGTATCCCCGGTATAGTCAGGGGTTAATGGGAGTCGTCCCCGTCCCCCCAGTATACGGCCAGAACCATGGACCCGGTACTTGTGGTTCGGACTGTCTCCAACCAGCCATAATGTTGTGAGTGAAATTATGTCTAAGTCCAGCTTTGGTACATTAGAAGCAAATCTGAAACTTAACCTAAGCGTTTTTCGAAGCTACTTTTTGGCTAACTTCTTATAGGAAGGTCTAGGAGCTCTGAAAATGAACGTGCGCGTCTTTCACTCTTCCCGAGGGACTTAGAAGAATTTTGTGATATTTTTTATTAAAATGGTGTATAAGGGTATATATATAAATATATTTTATGCCCTGTATATGAGCTGGCGATTTCTAAGTCTGTGGTTCCGAGAGGGGGTAACCAGGCTCACTAATAAAGGTCAAGCCACTTGGCTGCCAGAATGCCCTGCTTCAGCACAGACCAGAAAGGCATTGTGATAAGCGTATCTCCGGTATAGTCAGGGGTTAATGGGAGTCGTCCCCGTCCCCCCAGTATACGGCCAGAACCATGGACCCGGTACTTGTGGTTCGGACTGTCTCCAACCAGCCATAATGTTGTGAGTGAAATTATGTCTAAGTCCAGCTTTGGTACATTAGAAGCAAATCTGAAACTTAACCTAAGCGTTTTTCGAAGCTACTTTTTGGCTAACTTCTTATAGGAAGGTCTAGGAGCTCTGAAAATGAACGTGCGCGTCTTTCACTCTTCCCTAGGGACTTAGAAGAATTTTGTGATAATTTTTATTAAAATGGTGTATAAGGGTATATATATATAAATATATTTTATGCACTGTATATGAGCTGGCGATTTCTAAGTCTGTGGTTCCGAGAGGGGGTAACCAGGCTCACTAATAAAGGTCAAGCCACTTGGCTGCCAGAATGCCCTGCTTCAGCACAGACCAGAAAGGCATTGTGATAAGCGTATCCCCGGTATAGTCAGGGGTTAATGGGAGTCGTCCCCATCCCCCCAGTATACGGCCAGAACCATGGACCCGGTACTTGTGGTTCGGACTGTCTCCAACCAGCCATAATGTTGTGAGAGTGAAATTATGTCTAAGTCCAGCTTTGGTACATTAGAAGCAACTCTGAAACTTAACCTAAGCGTTTTTCGAAACTACTTTTTGGCTAACTTCTTATAGGAAGGTCTAGGAGCTCTGAAAATGAACGTGCGCGTCTTTCACTCTTCCCGAGGGACTTAGAAGAATTTTGTGATAATTTTTATTAAAATGGTGTATAAGGGTATATATATATAAATATATTTTATGCACTGTATATGAGCTGGCGATTTCTAAGTCTGTGGTTCCGAGAGGGGGTAACCAGGCTCACTAATAAAGGTCAAGCCACTTGGCTGCCAGAATGCCCTGCTTCAGCACAGACCAGAAAGGCATTGTGATAAGCGTATCCCCGGTATAGTCAGGGGTTAATGGGAGTCGTCCCCATCCCCCCAGTATACGGCCAGAATCATGGACCCGGTACTTGTGGTTCGGACTGTCTCCAACCAGCCATAATGTTGTGAGAGTGAAATTATGTCTAAGTCCAGCTTTGGTACATTAGAAGCAACTCTGAAACTTAACCTAAGCGTTTTTCGAAACTACTTTTTGGCTAACTTCTTATAGGAAGGTCTAGGAGCTCTGAAAATGAACGTGCACGTCTTTCACTCTTCCCGAGGGACTTAGAAGAATTTTGTGATAATTTTTATTAAAATGGTATATAAGGGTATATATATATAAATATATTTTATGCACTGTATATGACCTGGCGATTTCTAAGTCTGTGGTTCCGAGAGGGGGTAACCAGGCTCACTAATAAAGGTCAAGCCACTTGGCTGCCAGAATGCCCTGCTTCAGCACAGACCAGAAAGGCATTGTGATAAGCGTATCCCCGGTATAGTCAGGGGTTAATGGGAGTCGTCCCCGTCCCCCCAGTATACGGCCAGAACCATGGACCCGGTACTTGTGGTTCGGACTGTCTCCAACCAGCCATAATGTTGTGAGTGAAATTATGTCTAAGTCCAGCTTTGGTACATTAGAAGCAAATCTGAAACTTAACCTAAGCGTTTTTCGAAGCTACTTTTTGGCTAACTTCTTATAGGAAGGTCTAGGAGCTCTGAAAATGAACGTGCGCGTCTTTCACTCTTCCCGAGGGACTTAGAAGAATTTTGTGATATTTTTTATTAAAATGGTGTATAAGGGTATATATATAAATATATTTTATGCACTGTATATGAGCTGGCGATTTCTAAGTCTGTGGTTCCTAGAGGGGGTAACCAGGCTCACTAATAAAGGTCAAGCCACTTGGCTGCCAGAATGCCCTCCTTCAGCACAGACCAGAAAGGCATTGTGATAAGCGTATCCCCGGTATAGTCAGGGGTTAATGGGAGTCGTCCCCTTCCCCCCAGTATACGGCCAGAACCATGGACCCGGTACTTGTGGTTCGGACTGTCTCCAACCAGCCATAATGTTGTGAGAGTGAAATTATGTCTAAGTCCAGCTTTGGTACATTAGAAGCAACTCTGAAACTTAACCTAAGCGTTTTTCGAAGCTACTTTTTGGCTAACTTCTTATAGGAAGGTCTAGGAGCTCTGAAAATGAACGTGCGCGTCTTTCACTCTTCCCGAGGGACTTAGAAGAATTTTGTGATATTTTTTATTAAAATGGTGTATAAGGGTATATATATAAATATATTTTATGCACTGTATATGAGCTGGCGATTTCTAAGTCTGTGGTTCCGAGAGGGGGTAACCAGGCTCACTAATAAAGGTCAAGCCACTTGGCTGCCAGAATGCCCTGCTTCAGCACAGACCAGAAAGGCATTGTGATAAGCGTATCCCCGGTATAGTCAGGGGTTAATGGGAGTTGTCCCCGTCCCCCCAGTATACGGCCAGAACCATGGACCCGGTACTTGTGGTTCGGACTGTCTCCAACCAGCCATAATGTTGTGAGTGAAATTATGTCTAAGTCCAGCTTTGGTACATTAGAAGCAACTCTGAAACTTAACCTAAGCGTTTTTCGAAGCTACTTTTTGGCTAACTTCTTATACAGTAGGAAGGTCTAGGAGCTCTGAAAATGAACGAGCGCGTCTTTCACTCTTCCCGAGGGACTTAGAAGAATTTTGTGATAATTTTTATTAAAATGGTGTATAAGGGTATATATATATAAATATATTTTATGCACTGTATATGAGCTGGCGATTTCTAAGTCTGTGGTTCCGAGAGGGGGTAACCAGGCTCACTAATAAAGGTCAAGCCACTTGGCTGCCAGAATGCCCTGCTTCAGCACAGACCAGAAAGGCATTGTGATAAGCGTATCCCCGGTATAGTCAGGGGTTAATGGGAGTCGTCCCCATCCCCCCAGTATACGGCCAGAACCATGGACCCGGTACTTGTGGTTCGGACTGTCTCCAACCAGCCATAATGTTGTGAGAGTGAAATTATGTCTAAGTCCAGCTTTGGTACATTAGAAGCAACTCTGAAACTTAACCTAAGCGTTTTTCGAAACTACTTTTTGGCTAACTTCTTATAGGAAGGTCTAGGAGCTCTGAAAATGAACGTGCACGTCTTTCACTCTTCCCGAGGGACTTAGAAGAATTTTGTGATAATTTTTATTAAAATGGTATATAAGGGTATATATATATAAATATATTTTATGCACTGTATATGACCTGGCGATTTCTAAGTCTGTGGTTCCGAGAGGGGGTAACCAGGCTCACTAATAAAGGTCAAGCCACTTGGCTGCCAGAATGCCCTGCTTCAGCACAGACCAGAAAGGCATTGTGATAAGCGTATCCCCGGTATAGTCAGGGGTTAATTGGAGTCGTCCCCGTCCCCCCAGTTTACGGCCAGAACCATGGACCCGGTACTTGTGGTTCGGACTGTCTCCAACCAGCCATAATGTTGTGAGTGAAATTATGTCTAAGTCCAGCTTTGGTACATTAGAAGCAAATCTGAAACTTAACCTAAGCGTTTTTCGAAGCTACTTTTTGGCTAACTTCTTATAGGAAGGTCTAGGAGCTCTGAAAATGAACGTGCGCGTCTTTCACTCTTCCCGAGGGACTTAGAAGAATTTTGTGATATTTTTTATTAAAATGGTGTATAAGGGTATATATATATAAATATATTTTATGCACTGTATATGAGCTGGCGATTTCTAAGTCTGTGGTGCCTAGAGGGGGTAACCAGGCTCACTAATAAAGGTCAAGCCACTTGGCTGCCAGAATGCCCTCCTTCAGCACAGACCAGAAAGGCATTGTGATAAGCGTATCCCCGGTATAGTCAGGGGTTAATGGGAGTCGTCCCCTTCCCCCCAGTATACGGCCAGAACCATGGACCCGGTACTTGTGGTTCGGACTGTCTCCAACCAGCCATAATGTTGTGAGAGTGAAATTATGTCTAAGTCCAGCTTTGGTACATTAGAAGCAACTCTGAAACTTAACCTAAGCGTTTTTCGAAGCTACTTTTTGGCTAACTTCTTATAGGAAGGTCTAGGAGCTCTGAAAATGAACGTGCGCGTCTTTCACTCTTCCCGAGGGACTTAGAAGAATTTTGTGATATTTTTTATTAAAATGGTGTATAAGGGTATATATATAAATATATTTTATGCACTGTATATGAGCTGGCGATTTCTAAGTCTGTGGTTCCGAGAGGGGGTAACCAGGCTCACTAATAAAGGTCAAGCCACTTGGCTGCCAGAATGCCCTGCTTCAGCACAGACCAGAAAGGCATTGTGATAAGCGTATCCCCGGTATAGTCAGGGGTTAATGGGAGTTGTCCACGTCCCCCCAGTATACGGCCAGAACCATGGACCCGGTACTTGTGGTTCGGACTGTCTCCAACCAGCCATAATGTTGTGAGTGAAATTATGTCTAAGTCCAGCTTTGGTACATTAGAAGCAACTCTGAAACTTAACCTAAGCGTTTTTCGAAGCTACTTTTTGGCTAACTTCTTATACAGTAGGAAGGTCTAGGAGCTCTGAAAATGAACGAGCGCGTCTTTCACTCTTCCCGAGGGACTTAGAAGAATTTTGTGATAATTTTTATTAAAATGGTGTATAAGGGTATATATATACTGTATAAATATATTTTATGCACTGTATATGAGCTGGCGATTTCTAAGTCTGTGGTTCCGAGAGGGGGTAACCAGGCTCACTAATAAAGGTCAAGCCACTTGGCTGCCAGAATGCCCTGCTTCAGCACAGACCAGAAAGGCATTGTGATAAGCGTATCCCCGGTATAGTCAGGGGTTAATGGGAGTCGTCCCCATCCCCCCAGTATACAGCCAGAACCATGGACCCGGTACTTGTGGTTCGGACTGTCTCCAACCAGCCATAATGTTGTGAGAGTGAAATTATGTCTAAGTCCAGCTTTGGTACATTAGAAGCAACTCTGAAACTTAACCTAAGCGTTTTTCGAAACTACTTTTTGGCTAACTTCTTATAGGAAGGTCTAGGAGCTCTGAAAATGAACGTGCACGTCTTTCACTCTTCCCGAGGGACTTAGAAGAATTTTGTGATAATTTTTATTAAAATGGTATATAAGGGTATATATATATAAATATATTTTATGCACTGTATATGACCTGGCGATTTCTAAGTCTGTGGTTCCGAGAGGGGGTAACCAGGCTCACTAATAAAGGTCAAGCCACTTGGCTGCCAGAATGCCCTGCTTCAGCACAGACCAGAAAGGCATTGTGATAAGCGTATCCCCGGTATAGTCAGGGGTTAATGGGAGTCGTCCCCGTCCCCCCAGTTTACGGCCAGAACCATGGACCCGGTACTTGTGGTTCGGACTGTCTCCAACCAGCCATAATGTTGTGAGTGAAATTATGTCTAAGTCCAGCTTTGGTACATTAGAAGCAACTCTGAAACTTAACCTAAGCGTTTTTCGAAGCTACTTTTTGGCTAACTTCTTATACAGTAGGAAGGTCTAGGAGCTCTGAAAATGAACGAGCGCGTCTTTCACTCTTCCCGAGGGACTTAGAAGAATTTTGTGATATTTTTTATTAAAATGGTGTATAAGGGTATATATATAAATATATTTTATGCACTGTATATGAGCTGGCGATTTCTAAGTCTGTGGTTCCGAGAGGGGGTAACCAGGCTCACTAATAAAGGTCAAGCCACTTGGCTGCCAGAATGCCCTCCTTCAGCACAGACTAGAAAGGCATTGTGATAAGCGTTTCCCCGGTATAGTCAGGGGTTAATGGGAGTCGTCCCCGTCCCCCCAGTATACGGCCAGAACCATGGACCCGGTACTTGTGGTTCGGACTGTCTCCAACCAGCCATAATGTTGTGAGAGTGAAATTATGTCTAAGTCCAGCTTTGGTACAGTAGAAGCAACTCTGAAACTTAACCTAAGCGTTTTTCGAAGCTACTTTTTGGCTAACTTCTTATAGGAAGGTCTAGGAGCTCTGAAAATGAACGTGCGCGTCTTTCACTCTTCCCGAGGGACTTAGAAGAATTTTGTGATAATTTTTATTAAAATGGTATATAAGGGTATATATATATAAATATATTTTATGCACTGTATATGACCTGGCGATTTCTAAGTCTGTGGTTCCGAGAGGGGGTAACCAGGCTCACTAATAAAGGTCAAGCCACTTGGCTGCCAGAATGCCCTGCTTCAGCACAGACCAGAAAGGCATTGTGATAAGCGTATCCCCGGTATAGTCAGGGGTTAATGGGAGTCGTCCCCGTCCCCCCAGTTTACGGCCAGAACCATGGACCCGGTACTTGTGGTTCGGACTGTCTCCAACCAGCCATAATGTTGTGAGAGTGAAATTATGTCTAAGTCCAGCTTTGGTACATTAGAAGCAACTCTGAAACTTAACCTAAGCGTTTTTCGAAGCTACTTTTTGGCTAACTTCTTATAGGAAGGTCTAGGAGCTCTGAAAATGAACGTGCGCGTCTTTCACTCTTCCCGAGGGACTTAGAAGAATTTTGTGATATTTTTTATTAAAATGGTGTATAAGGGTATATATATAAATATATTTTATGCACTGTATATGAGCTGGCGATTTCTAAGTCTGTGGTTCCGAGAGGGGGTAACCAGGCTCACTAATAAAGGTCAAGCCACTTGGCTGCCAGAATGCCCTGCTTCAGCACAGACCAGAAAGGCATTGTGATAAGCGTATCCCCGGTATAGTCAGGGGTTAATGGGAGTTGTCCCCGTCCCCCCAGTATACGGCCAGAACCATGGACCCGGTACTTGTGGTTCGGACTGTCTCCAACCAGCCATAATGTTGTGAGTGAAATTATGTCTAAGTCCAGCTTTGGTACATTAGAAGCAACTCTGAAACTTAACCTAAGCGTTTTTCGAAGCTACTTTTTGGCTAACTTCTTATACAGTAGGAAGGTCTAGGAGCTCTGAAAATGAACGAGCGCGTCTTTCACTCTTCCCGAGGGACTTAGAAGAATTTTGTGATAATTTTTATTAAAATGGTGTATAAGGGTATATATATATAAATATATTTTATGCACTGTATATGAGCTGGCGATTTCTAAGTCTGTGGTTCCGAGAGGGGGTAACCAGGCTCACTAATAAAGGTCAAGCCACTTGGCTGCCAGAATGCCCTGCTTCAGCACAGACCAGAAAGGCATTGTGATAAGCGTATCCCCGGTATAGTCAGGGGTTAATGGGAGTCGTCCCCATCCCCCCAGTATACGGCCAGAACCATGGACCCGGTACTTGTGGTTCGGACTGTCTCCAACCAGCCATAATGTTGTGAGAGTGAAATTATGTCTAAGTCCAGCTTTGGTACATTAGAAGCAACTCTGAAACTTAACCTAAGCGTTTTTCGAAACTACTTTTTGGCTAACTTCTTATAGGAAGGTCTAGGAGCTCTGAAAATGAACGTGCACGTCTTTCACTCTTCCCGAGGGACTTAGAAGAATTTTGTGATAATTTTTATTAAAATGGTATATAAGGGTATATATATATAAATATATTTTATGCACTGTATATGACCTGGCGATTTCTAAGTCTGTGGTTCCGAGAGGGGGTAACCAGGCTCACTAATAAAGGTCAAGCCACTTGGCTGCCAGAATGCCCTGCTTCAGCACAGACCAGAAAGGCATTGTGATAAGCGTATCCCCGGTATAGTCAGGGGTTAATGGGAGTCGTCCCCGTCCCCCCAGTTTACGGCCAGAACCATGGACCCGGTACTTGTGGTTCGGACTGTCTCCAACCAGCCATAATGTTGTGAGTGAAATTATGTCTAAGTCCAGCTTTGGTACATTAGAAGCAAATCTGAAACTTAACCTAAGCGTTTTTCGAAGCTACTTTTTGGCTAACTTCTTATAGGAAGGTCTAGGAGCTCTGAAAATGAACGTGCGCGTCTTTCACTCTTCCCGAGGGACATAGAAGAATTTTGTGATATTTTTTATTAAAATGGTGTATAAGGGTATATATATAAATATATTTTATGCACTGTATATGAGCTGGCGATTTCTAAGTCTGTGGTTCCTAGAGGGGGTAACCAGGCTCACTAATAAAGGTCAAGCCACTTGGCTGCCAGAATGCCCTCCTTCAGCACAGACCAGAAAGGCATTGTGATAAGCGTATCCCCGGTATAGTCAGGGGTTAATGGGAGTCGTCCCCTTCCCCCCAGTATACGGCCAGAACCATGGACCCGGTACTTGTGGTTCGGACTGTCTCCAACCAGCCATAATGTTGTGAGAGTGAAATTATGTCTAAGTCCAGCTTTGGTACATTAGAAGCAACTCTGAAACTTAACCTACTGTAAGCGTTTTTCGAAGCTACTTTTTGGCTAACTTCTTATAGGAAGGTCTAGGAGCTCTGAAAATGAACGTGCGCGTCTTTCACTCTTCCCGAGGGACTTAGAAGAATTTTGTGATATTTTTTATTAAAATGGTGTATAAGGGTATATATATAAATATATTTTATGCACTGTATATGAGCTGGCGATTTCTAAGTCTGTGGTTCCGAGAGGGGGTAACCAGGCTCACTAATAAAGGTCAAGCCACTTGGCTGCCAGAATGCCCTGCTTCAGCACAGACCAGAAAGGCATTGTGATAAGCGTATCCCCGGTATAGTCAGGGGTTAATGGGAGTCGTCCCCGTCCCCCCAGTTTACGGCCAGAACCATGGACCCGGTACTTGTGGTTCGGACTGTCTCCAACCAGCCATAATGTTGTGAGTGAAATTATGTCTAAGTCCAGCTTTGGTACATTAGAAGCAAATCTGAAACTTAACCTAAGCGTTTTTCGAAGCTACTTTTTGGCTAACTTCTTATAGGAAGGTCTAGGAGCTCTGAAAATGAACGTGCGCGTCTTTCACTCTTCCCGAGGGACTTAGAAGAATTTTGTGATATTTTTTATTAAAATGGTGTATAAGGGTATATATATAAATATATTTTATGCACTGTATATGAGCTGGCGATTTCTAAGTCTGTGGTTCCTAGAGGGGGTAACCAGGCTCACTAATAAAGGTCAAGCCACTTGGCTGCCAGAATGCCCTCCTTCAGCACAGACCAGAAAGGCATTGTGATAAGCGTATCCCCGGTATAGTCAGGGGTTAATGGGAGTCGTCCCCTTCCCCCCAGTATACGGCCAGAACCATGGACCCGGTACTTGTGGTTCGGACTGTCTCCAACCAGCCATAATGTTGTGAGAGTGAAATTATGTCTAAGTCCAGCTTTGGTACATTAGAAGCAACTCTGAAACTTAACCTAAGCGTTTTTCGAAGCTACTTTTTGGCTAACTTCTTATAGGAAGGTCTAGGAGCTCTGAAAATGAACGTGCGCGTCTTTCACTCTTCCCGAGGGACTTAGAAGAATTTTGTGATATTTTTTATTAAAATGGTGTATAAGGGTATATATATAAATATATTTTATGCACTGTATATGAGCTGGCGATTTCTAAGTCTGTGGTTCCGAGAGGGGGTAACCAGGCTCACTAATAAAGGTCAAGCCACTTGGCTGCCAGAATGCCCTGCTTCAGCACAGACCAGAAAGGCATTGTGATAAGCGTATCCCCGGTATAGTCAGGGGTTAATGGGAGTTGTCCCCGTCCCCCCAGTATACGGCCAGAACCATGGACCCGGTACTTGTGGTTCGGACTGTCTCCAACCAGCCATAATGTTGTGAGTGAAATTATGTCTAAGTCCAGCTTTGGTACATTAGAAGCAACTCTGAAACTTAACCTAAGCGTTTTTCGAAGCTACTTTTTGGCTAACTTCTTATACAGTAGGAAGGTCTAGGAGCTCTGAAAATGAACGAGCGCGTCTTTCACTCTTCCCGAGGGACTTAGAAGAATTTTGTGATATTTTTTATTAAAATGGTGTATAAGGGTATATATATAAATATATTTTATGCACTGTATATGAGCTGGCGATTTCTAAGTCTGTGGTTCCGAGAGGGGGTAACCAGGCTCACTAATAAAGGTCAAGCCACTTGGCTGCCAGAATGCCCTCCTTCAGCACAGACCAGAAAGGCATTGTGATAAGCGTATCCCCGGTATAGTCAGGGGTTAATGGGAGTCGTCCCCGTCCCCCCAGTATACGGCCAGAACCATGGACCCGGTACTTGTGGTTCGGACTGTCTCCAACCAGCCATAATGTTGTGAGAGTGAAATTATGTCTAAGTCCAGCTTTGGTACATTAGAAGCAACTCTGAAACTTAACCTAAGCGTTTTTCGAAGCTACTTTTTGGCTAACTTCTTATAGGAAGGTCTAGGAGCTCTGAAAATGAACGTGCGCGTCTTTCACTCTTCCCGAGGGACTTAGAAGAATTTTGTGATATTTTTTATTAAAATGGTGTATAAGGGTATATATATAAATATATTTTATGCACTGTATATGAGCTGGCGATTTCTAAGTCTGTGGTTCCGAGAGGGGGTAACCAGGCTCACTAATAAAGGTCAAGCCACTTGGCTGCCAGAATGCCCTCCTTCAGCACAGACCAGAAAGGCATTGTGATAAGCGTATCCCCGGTATAGTCAGGGGTTAATGGGAGTCGTCCCCGTCCCCCCAGTATACGGCCAGAACCATGGACCCGGTACTTGTGGTTCGGACTGTCTCCAACCAGCCATAATGTTGTGAGTGAAATTATGTCTAAGTCCAGCTTTGGTACATTAGAAGCAAATCTGAAACTTAACCTAAGCGTTTTTCGAAGCTACTTTTTGGCTAACTTCTTATAGGAAGGTCTAGGAGCTCTGAAAATGAACGTGCGCGTCTTTCACTCTTCCCGAGGGACTTAGAAGAATTTTGTGATATTTTTTATTAAAATGGTGTATAAGGGTATATATATAAATATATTTTATGCACTGTATATGAGCTGGCGATTTCTATGTCTGTGGTTCCGAGAGGGGGTAACCAGGCTCACTAATAAAGGTCAAGCCACTTGGCTGCCAGAATGCCCTCCTTCAGCACAGACCAGAAAGGCATTGTGATAAGCGTATCCCCGGTATAGTCAGGGGTTAATGGTAGTCGTCCCCGTCCCCCCAGTATACGGCCAGAACCATGGACCCGGTACTTGTGGTTCGGACTGTCTCCAACCAGCCATAATGTTGTGAGTGAAATTATGTCTAAGTCCAGCTTTGGTACATTAGAAGCAAATCTGAAACTTAACCTAAGCGTTTTTCGAAGCTACTTTTTGGCTAACTTCTTATAGGAAGGTCTAGGAGCTCTGAAAATGAACGTGCGCGTCTTTCACTCTTCCCGAGGGACTTAGAAGAATTTTGTGATAATTTTTATTAAAATGGTGTATAAGGGTATATATATCTATATAAATATATTTTATTCACTGTATATGAGCTGGCGATTTCTAAGTCTGTGGTTCCGAGAGGGGGTAACCAGGCTCACTAATAAAGGTCAAGCCACTTGGCTGCCAGAATGCCCTCCTTCAGCACAGACCAGAAAGGCATTGTGATAAGCGTATCCCCGGTATAGTCAGGGGTTAATGGGAGTCGTCCCCGTCCCCCCAGTATACGGCCAGAACCATGGACCCGGTACTTGTGGTTCGGACTGTCTCCAACCAGCCATAATGTTGTGAGAGTGAAATTATGTCTAAGTACAGCTTTGGTACATTAGAAGCAACTCTGAAACTTAACCTAAGCGTTTTTCGAAGCTACTTTTTGGCTAACTTCTTATAGGAAGGTCTAGGAGCTCTGAAAATGAACGTGCGCGTCTTTCACTCTTCCCGAGGGACTTAGAAGAATTTTGTGATATTTTTTATTAAAATGGTGTATAAGGGTATATATATAAATATATTTTATGCACTGTATATGAGCTTGCGATTTCTAAGTCTGTGGTTCCTAGAGGGGGTAACCAGGCTCACTAATAAAGGTCAAGCCACTTGGCTGCCAGAATGCCCTCCTTCAGCACAGACCAGAAAGGCATTGTGATAAGCGTATCCCCGGTATAGTCAGGGGTTAATGGGAGTCGTCCCCTTCCCCCCAGTATACGGCCAGAACCATGGACCCGGTACTTGTGGTTCGGACTGTCTCCAACCAGCCATAATGTTGTGAGAGTGAAATTATGTCTAAGTCCAGCTTTGGTACATTAGAAGCAACTCTGAAACTTAACCTAAGCGTTTTTCGAAGCTACTTTTTGGCTAACTTCTTATAGGAAGGTCTAGGAGCTCTGAAAATGAACGTGCGCGTCTTTCACTCTTCCCGAGGGACTTAGAAGAATTTTGTGATATTTTTTATTAAAATGGTGTATAAGGGTATATATATAAATATATTTTATGCACTGTATATGAGCTGGCGATTTCTAAGTCTGTGGTTCCGAGAGGGGGTAACCAGGCTCACTAATAAAGGTCAAGCCACTTGGCTGCCAGAATGCCCTCCTTCAGCACAGACCAGAAAGGCATTGTGATAAGCGTATCCCCGGTATAGTCAGGGGTTAATGGGAGTCGTCCCCGTCCCCCCAGTATACGGCCAGAACCATGGACCCGGTACTTGTGGTTCGGACTGTCTCCAACCAGCCATAATGTTGTGAGAGTGAAATTATGTCTAAGTCCAGCTTTGGTACATTAGAAGCAACTCAGAAACTTAACCTAAGCGTTTTTCGAAGCTACTTTTTGGCTAACTTCTTATAGGAAGGTCTAGGAGCTCTGAAAATGAACGTGCGCGTCTTTCACTCTTCCCGAGGGACTTAGAAGAATTTTGTGATATTTTTTATTAAAATGGTGTATAAGGGTATATATATAAATATATTTTATGCACTGTATATGAGCTGGCGATTTCTAAGTCTGTGGTTCCGAGAGGGGGTAACCAGGCTCACTAATAAAGGTCAAGCCACTTGGCTGCCAGAATGCCCTCCTTCAGCACAGACCAGAAAGGCATTGTGATAAGCGTATCCCCGGTATAGTCAGGGGTTAATGGGAGTCGTCCACGTCCCCCCAGTATACGGCCAGAACCATGGACCCGGTACTTGTGGTTCGGACTGTCTCCAACCAGCCATAATGTTGTGAGTGAAATTATGTCTAAGTCCAGCTTTGGTACATTAGAAGCAAATCTGAAACTTAACCTAAGCGTTTTTCGAAGCTACTTTTTGGCTAACTTCTTATAGGAAGGTCTAGGAGCTCTGAAAATGAACGTGCGCGTCTTTCACTCTTCCCGAGGGACTTAGAAGAATTTTGTGATATTTTTTATTAAAATGGTGTATAAGGGTATATATATAAATATATTTTATGCACTGTATATGAGCTGGCGATTTCTATGTCTGTGGTTCCGAGAGGGGGTAACCAGGCTCACTAATAAAGGTCAAGCCACTTGGCTGCCAGAATGCCCTCCTTCAGCACAGACCAGAAAGGCATTGTGATAAGCGTATCCCCGGTATAGTCAGGGGTTAATGGGAGTCGTCCCCGTCCCCCCAGTATACGGCCAGAACCATGGACCCGGTACTTGTGGTTCGGACTGTCTCCAACCAGCCATAATGTTGTGAGTGAAATTATGTCTAAGTCCAGCTTTGGTACATTAGAAGCAAATCTGAAACTTAACCTAAGCGTTTTTCGAAGCTACTTTTTGGCTAACTTCTTATAGGAAGGTCTAGGAGCTCTGAAAATGAACGTGCGCGTCTTTCACTCTTCCCGAGGGACTTAGAAGAATTTTGTGATAATTTTTATTAAAATGGTGTATAAGGGTATATATATCTATATAAATATATTTTATTCACTGTATATGAGCTGGCGATTTCTAAGTCTGTGGTTCCGAGAGGGGGTAACCAGGCTCACTAATAAAGGTCAAGCCACTTGGCTGCCAGAATGCCCTCCTTCAGCACAGACCAGAAAGGCATTGTGATAAGCGTATCCCCGGTATAGTCAGGGGTTAATGGGAGTCGTCCCCGTCCCCCCAGTATACGGCCAGAACCATGGACCCGGTACTTGTGGTTCGGACTGTCTCCAACCAGCCATAATGTTGTGAGAGTGAAATTATGTCTAAGTACAGCTTTGGTACATTAGAAGCAACTCTGAAACTTAACCTAAGCGTTTTTCGAAGCTACTTTTTGGCTAACTTCTTATAGGAAGGTCTAGGAGCTCTGAAAATGAACGTGCGCGTCTTTCACTCTTCCCGAGGGACTTAGAAGAATTTTGTGATAATTTTTATTAAAATGTTGTATAAGGGTATATATATATATAAATATATTTTATGCACTGTATATGAGCTGGCGATTTCTAAGTCTGTGGTTCCGAGAGGGGGTAACCAGGCTCACTAATAAAGGTCAAGCCACTTGGCTGCCAGAATGCCCTGCTTCAGCACAGACCAGAAAGGCATTGTGATAAGCGTATCCCCGGTATAGTCAGGGGTTAATGGGAGTCGTCCCCGTCCCCCCAGTATACGGCCAGAACCATGGACCCGGTACTTGTGGTTCGGACTGTCTCCAACCAGCCATAATGTTGTGAGAGTGAAATTATGTCTAAGTCCAGCTTTGGTACATTAAAAGCAACTCTGAAACTTAACCTAAGCGTTTTTCGAAACTACTTTTTGGCTAACTTCTTATAGGAAGGTCTAGGAGCTCTGAAAATGAACGTGCGCGTCTTTGACTCTTCCCGAGGGACTTAGAAGAATTTTGTGATATTTTTTATTAAAATGGTGTATAAGGGTATATATATATAAATATATTTTATGCACTGTATATGAGCTGGCGATTTCTAAGTCTGTGGTTCCGAGAGGGGGTAACCAGGCTCACTAATAAAGGTCAAGCCACTTGGCTGCCAGAATGCCCTGCTTCAGCACAGACCAGAAAGGCATTGTGATAAGCGTATCCCCGGTATAGTCAGGGGTTAATGGGAGTCGTCCCCGTCCCCCCAGTATACGGCCAGAACCATGGACCCGGTACTTGTGGTTCGGACTGTCTCCAACCAGCCATAATGTTGTGAGTGAAATTATGTCTAAGTCCAGCTTTGGTACATTAGAAGCAAATCTGAAACTTAACCTAAGCGTTTTTCGAAGCTACTTTTTGGCTAACTTCTTATAGGAAGGTCTAGGAGCTCTGAAAATGAACGTGCGCGTCTTTCACTCTTCCCGAGGGACTTAGAAGAATTTTGTGATAATTTTTATTAAAATGGTGTATAAGGGTATATATATATATAAATATATTTTATGCACTGTATATGACCTGGCGATTTCTAAGTCTGTGGTTCCGAGAGGGGGTAACCAGGCTCACTAATAAAGGTCAAGCCACTTGGCTGCCAGAATGCCCTGCTTCAGCACAGACCAGAAAGGCATTGTGATAAGCGTAACCCCGGTATAGTCAGGGGTTAATGGGAGTCGTCCCCGTCCCCCCAGTATACGGCCAGAACCATGGACCCGGTACTTGTGGTTCGGACTGTCTCCAACCAGCCATAATGTTGTGAGTGAAATTATGTCTAAGTCCAGCTTTGGTACATTAGAAGCAAATCTGAAACTTAACCTAAGCGTTTTTCGAAGCTACTTTTTGGCTAACTTCTTATAGGAAGGTCTAGGAGCTCTGAAAATGAACGTGCGCGTCTTTCACTCTTCCCGAGGGACTTAGAAGAATTTTGTGATATTTTTTATTAAAATGGTGTATAAGGGTATATATATAAATATATTTTATGCACTGTATATGAGCTGGCGATTTCTAAGTCTGTGGTTCCTAGAGGGGGTAACCAGGCTCACTAATAAAGGTCAAGCCACTTGGCTGCCAGAATGCCCTCCTTCAGCACAGACCAGAAAGGCATTGTGATAAGCGTATCCCCGGTATAGTCAGGGGTTAATGGGAGTCGTCCCCTTCCCCCCAGTATACGGCCAGAACCATGGACCCGGTACTTGTGGTTCGGACTGTCTCCAACCAGCCATAATGTTGTGAGAGTGAAATTATGTCTAAGTCCAGCTTTGGTACATTAGAAGCAACTCTGAAACTTAACCTAAGCGTTTTTCGAAGCTACTTTTTGGCTAACTTCTTATAGGAAGGTCTAGGAGCTCTGAAAATGAACGTGCGCGTCTTTCACTCTTCCCGAGGGACTTAGAAGAATTTTGTGATATTTTTTATTAAAATGGTGAATAAGGGTATATATATAAATATATTTTATGCACTGTATATGAGCTGGCGATTTCTAAGTCTGTGGTTCCGAGAGGGGGTAACCAGGCTCACTAATAAAGGTCAAGCCACTTGGCTGCCAGAATGCCCTGCTTCAGCACAGACCAGAAAGGCATTGTGATAAGCGTATCCCCGGCATAGTCAGGGGTTAATGGGAGTTGTCCCCGTCCCCCCAGTATACGGCCAGAACCATGGACCCGGTACTTGTGGTTCGGACTGTCTCCAACCAGCCATAATGTTGTGAGTGAAATTATGTCTAAGTCCAGCTTTGGTACATTAGAAGCAACTCTGAAACTTAACCTAAGCGTTTTTCGAAGCTACTTTTTGGCTAACTTCTTATACAGTAGGAAGGTCTAGGAGCTCTGAAAATGAACGAGCGCGTCTTTCACTCTTCCCGAGGGACTTAGAAGAATTTTGTGGTATTTTTTATTAAAATGGTGTATAAGGGTATATATATAAATATATTTTATGCACTGTATATGAGCTGGCGATTTCTATGTCTGTGGTTCCGAGAGGGGGTAACCAGGCTCACTAATAAAGGTCAAGCCACTTGGCTGCCAGAATGCCCTCCTTCAGCACAGACCAGAAAGGCATTGTGATAAGCGTATCCCCGGTATAGTCAGGGGTTAATGGGAGTCGTCCCCGTCCCCCCAGTATACGGCCAGAACCATGGACCCGGTACTTGTGGTTCGGACTGTCTCCAACCAGCCATAATGTTGTGAGTGAAATTATGTCTAAGTCCAGCTTTGGTACATTAGAAGCAAATCTGAAACTTAACCTAAGCGTTTTTCGAAGCTACTTTTTGGCTAACTTCTTATAGGAAGGTCTAGGAGCTCTGAAAATGAACGTGCGCGTCTTTCACTCTTCCCGAGGGACTTAGAAGAATTTTGTGATAATTTTTATTAAAATGGTGTATAAGGGTATATATATCTATATAAATATATTTTATTCACTGTATATGAGCTGGCGATTTCTAAGTCTGTGGTTCCGAGAGGGGGTAACCAGGCTCACTAATAAAGGTCAAGCCACTTGGCTGCCAGAATGCCCTGCTTCAGCACAGACCAGAAAGGCATTGTGATAAGCGTATCCCCGGTATAGTCAGGGGTTAATGGGAGTCGTCCCCGTCCCCCCAGTATACGGCCAGAACCATGGACCCGGTACTTGTGGTTCGGACTGTCTCCAACCAGCCATAATGTTGTGAGAGTGAAATTATGTCTAAGTCCAGCTTTGGTACATTAAAAGCAACTCTGAAACTTAACCTAAGCGTTTTTCGAAACTACTTTTTGGCTAACTTCTTATAGGAAGGTCTAGGAGCTCTGAAAATGAACGTGCGCGTCTTTGACTCTTCCCGAGGGACTTAGAAGAATTTTGTGATATTTTTTATTAAAATGGTGTATAAGGGTATATATATATAAATATATTTTATGCACTGTATATGAGCTGGCGATTTCTAAGTCTGTGGTTCCGAGAGGGGGTAACCAGGCTCACTAATAAAGGTCAAGCCACTTGGCTGCCAGAATGCCCTGCTTCAGCACAGACCAGAAAGGCATTGTGATAAGCGTATCCCCGGTATAGTCAGGGGTTAATGGGAGTCGTCCCCGTCCCCCCAGTATACGGCCAGAACCATGGACCCGGTACTTGTGGTTCGGACTGTCTCCAACCAGCCATAATGTTGTGAGTGAAATTATGTCTAAGTCCAGCTTTGGTACATTAGAAGCAAATCTGAAACTTAACCTAAGCGTTTTTCGAAGCTACTTTTTGGCTAACTTCTTATAGGAAGGTCTAGGAGCTCTGAAAATGAACGTGCGCGTCTTTCACTCTTCCCGAGGGACTTAGAAGAATTTTGTGATAATTTTTATTAAAATGGTGTATAAGGGTATATATATATATAAATATATTTTATGCACTGTATATGACCTGGCGATTTCTAAGTCTGTGGTTCCGAGAGGGGGTAACCAGGCTCACTAATAAAGGTCAAGCCACTTGGCTGCCAGAATGCCCTGCTTCAGCACAGACCAGAAAGGCATTGTGATAAGCGTATCCCCGGTATAGTCAGGGGTTAATGGGAGTCGTCCCCGTCCCCCCAGTATACGGCCAGAACCATGGACCCGGTACTTGTGGTTCGGACTGTCTCCAACCAGCCATAATGTTGTGAGTGAAATTATGTCTAAGTCCAGCTTTGGTACATTAGAAGCAAATCTGAAACTTAACCTAAGCGTTTTTCGAAGCTACTTTTTGGCTAACTTCTTATAGGAAGGTCTAGGAGCTCTGAAAATGAACGTGCGCGTCTTTCACTCTTCCCGAGGGACTTAGAAGTATTTTGTGATATTTTTTATTAAAATGGTGTATAAGGGTATATATATAAATATATTTTATGCACTGTATATGAGCTGGCGATTTCTAAGTCTGTGGTTCCTAGAGGGGGTAACCAGGCTCACTAATAAAGGTCAAGCCACTTGGCTGCCAGAATGCCCTCCTTCAGCACAGACCAGAAAGGCATTTTGATAAGCGTATCCCCGGTATAGTCAGGGGTTAATGGGAGTCGTCCCCTTCCCCCCAGTATACGGCCAGAACCATGGACCCGGTACTTGTGGTTCGGACTGTCTCCAACCAGCCATAATGTTGTGAGAGTGAAATTATGTCTAAGTCCAGCTTTGGTACATTAGAAGCAACTCTGAAACTTAACCTAAGCGTTTTTCGAAGCTACTTTTTGGCTAACTTCTTATAGGAAGGTCTAGGAGCTCTGAAAATGAACGTGCGCGTCTTTCACTCTTCCCGAGGGACTTAGAAGAATTTTGTGATATTTTTTATTAAAATGGTGAATAAGGGTATATATATAAATATATTTTATGCACTGTATATGAGCTGGCGATTTCTAAGTCTGTGGTTCCGAGAGGGGGTAACCAGGCTCACTTATAAAGGTCAAGCCACTTGGCTGCCAGAATGCCCTGCTTCAGCACAGACCAGAAAGGCATTGTGATAAGCGTATCCCCGGCATAGTCAGGGGTTAATGGGAGTTGTCCCCGTCCCCCCAGTATACGGCCAGAACCATGGACCCGGTACTTGTGGTTCGGACTGTCTCCAACCAGCCATAATGTTGTGAGTGAAATTATGTCTAAGTCCAGCTTTGGTACATTAGAAGCAACTCTGAAACTTAACCTAAGCGTTTTTCGAAGCTACTTTTTGGCTAACTTCTTATACAGTAGGAAGGTCTAGGAGCTCTGAAAATGAACGAGCGCGTCTTTCACTCTTCCCGAGGGACTTAGAAGAATTTTGTGGTATTTTTTATTAAAATGGTGTATAAGGGTATATATATAAATATATTTTATGCACTGTATATGAGCTGGCGATTTCTAAGTCTGTGGTTCCGAGAGGGGGTAACCAGGCTCACTAATAAAGGTCAAGCCACTTGGCTGCCAGAATGCCCTCCTTCAGCACAGACCAGAAAGGCATTGTGATAAGCGTATCCCCGGTATAGTCAGGGGTTAATGAGAGTCGTCCCCGTCCCCCCAGTATACGGCCAGAACCATGGACCCGGTACTTGTGGTTCGGACTGTCTCCAACCAGCCATAATGTTGTGAGAGTGAAATTATGTCTAAGTCCAGCTTTGGTACATTAGAAGCAACTCTGAAACTTAACCTAAGCGTTTTTCGAAGCTACTTTTTGGCTAACTTCTTATAGGAAGGTCTAGGAGCTCTGAAAATGAACGTGCGCGTCTTTCACTCTTCCCGAGGGACTTAGAAGAATTTTGTGATATTTTTTATTAAAATGGTGTATAAGGGTATATATATAAATATATTTTATGCACTGTATATGAGCTGGCGATTTCTAAGTCTGTGGTTCCGAGAGGGGGTAACCAGGCTCACTAATAAAGGTCAAGCCACTTGGCTGCCAGAATGCCCTCCTTCAGCACAGACCAGAAAGGCATTGTGATAAGCGTATCCCCGGTATAGTCAGGGGTTAATGGGAGTCGTCCCCGTCCCCCCAGTATACGGCCAGAACCATGGACCCGGTACTTGTGGTTCGGACTGTCTCCAACCAGCCATAATGTTGTGAGTGAAATTATGTCTAAGTCCAGCTTTGGTACATTAGAAGCAAATCTGAAACTTAACCTAAGCGTTTTTCGAAGCTACTTTTTGGCTAACTTCTTATAGGAAGGTCTAGGAGCTCTGAAAATGAACGTGCGCGTCTTTCACTCTTCCCGAGGGACTTAGAAGAATTTTGTGATATTTTTTATTAAAATGGTGTATAAGGGTATATATATAAATATATTTTATGCACTGTATATGAGCTGGCGATTTCTATGTCTGTGGTTCCGAGAGGGGGTAACCAGGCTCACTAATAAAGGTCAAGCCACTTGGCTGCCAGAATGCCCTCCTTCAGCACAGACCAGAAAGGCATTGTGATAACCGTATCCCCGGTATAGTCAGGGGTTAATGGGAGTCGTCCCCGTCCCCCCAGTATACGGCCAGAACCATGGACCCGGTACTTGTGGTTCGGACTGTCTCCAACCAGCCATAATGTTGTGAGTGAAATTATGTCTAAGTCCAGCTTTGGTACATTAGAAGCAAATCTGAAACTTAACCTACTGTAAGCGTTTTTCGAAGCTACTTTTTGGCTAACTTCTTATAGGAAGGTCTAGGAGCTCTGAAAATGAACGTGCGCGTCTTTCACTCTTCCCGAGGGACTTAGAAGAATTTTGTGATAATTTTTATTAAAATGGTGTATAAGGGTATATATATATATATAAATATATTTTATTCACTGTATATGAGCTGGCGATTTCTAAGTCTGTGGTTCCGAGAGGGGGTAACCAGGCTCACTAATAAAGGTCAAGCCACTTGGCTGCCAGAATGCCCTCCTTCAGCACAGACCAGAAAGGCATTGTGATAAGCGTATCCCCGGTATAGTCAGGGGTTAATGGGAGTCGTCCCCGTCCCCCCAGTATACGACCAGAACCATGGACCCGGTACTTGTGGTTCGGACTGTCTCCAACCAGCCATAATGTTGTGAGAGTGAAATTATGTCTAAGTACAGCTTTGGTACATTAGAAGCAACTCTGAAACTTAACCTAAGCGTTTTTCGAAGCTACTTTTTGGCTAACTTCTTATAGGAAGGTCTAGGAGCTCTGAAAATGAACGTGCGCGTCTTTCACTCTTCTCGAGGGACTTAGAAGAATTTTGTGATAATTTTTATTAAAATGGTGTACAGTATAAGGGTATATATATATATAAATATATTTTTGCACTGTATATGAGCTGGCGATTTCTAAGTCTGTGGTTCCGAGAGGGGGTAACCAGGCTCACTAATAAAGGTCAAGCCACTTGGCTGCCAGAATGCCCTGCTTCAGCACAGACCAGAAAGGCATTGTGATAAGCGTATCCCCGGTATAGTCAGGGGTTAATGGGAGTCGTCCCCGTCCCCCCAGTATACGGCCAGAACCATGGACCCGGTACTTGTGGTTCGGACTGTCTCCAACCAGCCATAATGTTGTGAGAGTGAAATTATGTCTAAGTCCAGCTTTGGTACATTAAAAGCAACTCTGAAACTTAACCTAAGCGTTTTTCGAAACTACTTTTTGGCTAACTTCTTATAGGAAGGTCTAGGAGCTCTGAAAATGAACGTGCGCGTCTTTCACTCTTCCCGAGGGACTTAGAAGAATTTTGTGATATTTTTTATTAAAATGGTGTATAAGGGTATATATATAAATATATTTTATGCACTGTATATGAGCTGGCGATTCTAAGTCTGTGGTTCCGAGAGGGGGTAACCAGGCTCACTAATAAAGGTCAAGCCACTTGGCTGCCAGAATGCCCTGCTTCAGCACAGACCAGAAAGGCATTGTGATAAGCGTATCCCCGGTATAGTCAGGGGTTAATGGGAGTCGTCCCCATCCCCCCAGTATACGGCCAGAACCATGGACCCGGTACTTGTGGTTCGGACTGTCTCCAACCAGCCATAATGTTGTGAGTGAAATTATGTCTAAGTCCAGCTTTGGTACATTAGAAGCAAATCTGAAACTTAACCTAAGCGTTTTTCGAAGCTACTTTTTGGCTAACTTCTTATAGGAAGGTCTAGGAGCTCTGAAAATGAACGTGCGCGTCTTTCACTCTTCCCGAGGGACTTAGAAGAATTTTGTGATATTTTTTATTAAAATGGTGTATAAGGGTATATATATAAATATATTTTATGCACTGTATATGAGCTGGCGATTTCTAAGTCTGTGGTTCCGAGAGGGGGTAACCAGGCTCACTAATAAAGGTCAAGCCACTTGGCTGCCAGAATGCCCTGCTTCAGCACAGACCAGAAAGGCATTGTGATAAGCGTATCCCCGGTATAGTCAGGGGTTAATGGGAGTCGTCCCCGTCCCCCCAGTATACGGCCAGAACCATGGACCCGGTACTTGTGGTTCGGACTGTCTCCAACCAGCCATAATGTTGTGAGAGTGAAATTATGTCTAAGTCCAGCTTTGGTACATTAGAAGCAACTCTGAAACTTAACCTAAGCGTTTTTCGAAACTACTTTTTGGCTAACTTCTTATAGGAAGGTCTAGGAGCTCTGAAAATGAACGTGCACGTCTTTCACTCTTCCCGAGGGACGTAGAAGAATTTTGTGATAATTTTTATTAAAATGGTGTATAAGGGTATATATATATAAATATATTTTATGCACTGTATATGACCTGGCGATTTCTAAGTCTGTGGTTCCGAGAGGGGGTAACCAGGCTCACTAATAAAGGTCAAGCCACTTGGCTGCCAGAATGCCCTGCTTCAGCACAGACCAGAAAGGCATTGTGATAAGCGTATCCCCGGTATAGTCAGGGGTTAATGGGAGTCGTCCCCGTCCCCCCAGTATACGGCCAGAACCATGGACCCGGTACTTGTGGTTCGGACTGTCTCCAACCAGCCATAATGTTGTGAGTGAAATTATGTCTAAGTCCAGCTTTGGTACATTAGAAGCAAATCTGAAACTTAACCTAAGCGTTTTTCGAAGCTACTTTTTGGCTAACTTCTTATAGGAAGGTCTAGGAGCTCTGAAAATGAACGTGCGCGTCTTTCACTCTTCCCGAGGGACTTAGAAGAATTTTGTGATATTTTTTATTAAAATGGTGTATAAGGGTATATATATAAATATATTTTATGCACTGTATATGAGCTGGCGATTTCTAAGTCTGTGGTTCCTAGAGGGGGTAACCAGGCTCACTAATAAAGGTCAAGCCACTTGGCTGCCAGAATGCCCTCCTTCAGCACAGACCAGAAAGGCATTGTGATAAGCGTATCCCCGGTATAGTCAGGGGTTAATGGGAGTCGTCCCCTTCCCCCCAGTATACGGCCAGAACCATGGACCCGGTACTTGTGGTTCGGACTGTCTCCAACCAGCCATAATGTTGTGAGAGTGAAATTATGTCTAAGTCCAGCTTTGGTACATTAGAAGCAACTCTGAAACTTAACCTAAGCGTTTTTCGAAGCTACTTTTTGGCTAACTTCTTATAGGAAGGTCTAGGAGCTCTGAAAATGAACGTGCGCGTCTTTCACTCTTCCCGAGGGACTTAGAAGAATTTTGTGATATTTTTTATTAAAATGGTGTATAAGGGTATATATATAAATATATTTTATGCACTGTATATGAGCTGGCGATTTCTAAGTCTGTGGTTCCGAGAGGGGGTAACCAGGCTCACTAATAAAGGTCAAGCCACTTGGCTGCCAGAATGCCCTGCTTCAGCACAGACCAGAAAGGCATTGTGATAAGCGTATCCCCGGCATAGTCAGGGGTTAATGGGAGTTGTCCCCGTCCCCCCAGTATACGGCCAGAACCATGGACCCGGTACTTGTGGTTCGGACTGTCTCCAACCAGCCATAATGTTGTGAGAGTGAAATTATGTCTAAGTCCAGCTTTGGTACATTAGAAGCAACTCTGAAACTTAACCTAAGCGTTTTTCGAAGCTACTTTTTGGCTAACTTCTTATAGGAAGGTCTAGGAGCTCTGAAAATGAACGTGCGCGTCTTTCACTCTTCCCGAGGGACTTAGAAGAATTTTGTGATATTTTTTATTAAAATGGTGTATAAGGGTATATATATAAATATATTTTATGCACTGTATATGAGCTGGCGATTTCTATGTCTGTGGTTCCGAGAGGGGGTAACCAGGCTCACTAATAAAGGTCAAGCCACTTGGCTGCCAGAATGCCCTCCTTCAGCACAGACCAGAAAGGCATTGTGATAAGCGTATCCCCGGTATAGTCAGGGGTTAATGGGAGTCGTCCCCGTCCCCCCAGTATACGGCCAGAACCATGGACCCGGTACTTGTGGTTCGGACTGTCTCCAACCAGCCATAATGTTGTGAGTGAAATTATGTCTAAGTCCAGCTTTGGTACATTAGAAGCAAATCTGAAACTTAACCTACTGTAAGCGTTTTTCGAAGCTACTTTTTGGCTAACTTCTTATAGGAAGGTCTAGGAGCTCTGAAAATGAACGTGCGCGTCTTTCACTCTTCCCGAGGGACTTAGAAGAATTTTGTGATAATTTTTATTAAAATGGTGTATAAGGGTATATATATATATATATATAAATATATTTTATTCACTGTATATGAGCTGGCGATTTCTAAGTCTGTGGTTCCGAGAGGGGGTAACCAGGCTCACTAATAAAGGTCAAGCCACTTGGCTGCCAGAATGCCCTCCTTCAGCACAGACCAGAAAGGCATTGTGATAAGCGTATCCCCGGTATAGTCAGGGGTTAATGGGAGTCGTCCCCGTCCCCCCAGTATACGGCCAGAACCATGGACCCGGTACTTGTGGTTCGGACTGTCTCCAACCAGCCATAATGTTGTGAGAGTGAAATTATGTCTAAGTACAGCTTTGGTACATTAGAAGCAACTCTGAAACTTAACCTAAGCGTTTTTCGAAGCTACTTTTTGGCTAACTTCTTATAGGAAGGTCTAGGAGCTCTGAAAATGAACGTGCGCGTCTTTCACTCTTCCCGAGGGACTTAGAAGAATTTTGTGATAATTTTTATTAAAATGGTGTACAGTATAAGGGTATATATATATATAAATATATTTTTGCACTGTATATGAGCTGGCGATTTCTAAGTCTGTGGTTCCGAGAGGGGGTAACCAGGCTCACTAATAAAGGTCAAGCCACTTGGCTGCCAGAATGCCCTGCTTCAGCACAGACCAGAAAGGCATTGTGATAAGCGTATCCCCGGTATAGTCAGGGGTTAATGGGAGTCGTCCCCGTCCCCCCAGTATACGGCCAGAACCATGGACCCGGTACTTGTGGTTCGGACTGTCTCCAACCAGCCATAATGTTGTGAGAGTGAAATTATGTCTAAGTCCAGCTTTGGTACATTAAAAGCAACTCTGAAACTTAACCTAAGCGTTTTTCGAAACTACTTTTTGGCTAACTTCTTATAGGAAGGTCTAGGAGCTCTGAAAATGAACGTGCGCGTCTTTCACTCTTCCCGAGGGACTTAGAAGAATTTTGTGATATTTTTTATTAAAATGGTGTATAAGGGTATATATATAAATATATTTTATGCACTGTATATGAGCTGGCGATTTCTAAGTCTGTGGTTCCGAGAGGGGGTAACCAGGCTCACTAATAAAGGTCAAGCCACTTGGCTGCCAGAATGCCCTGCTTCAGCACAGACCAGAAAGGCATTGTGATAAGCGTATCCCCGGTATAGTCAGGGGTTAATGGGAGTCGTCCCCATCCCCCCAGTATACGGCCAGAACCATGGACCCGGTACTTGTGGTTCGGACTGTCTCCAACCAGCCATAATGTTGTGAGAGTGAAATTATGTCTAAGTCCAGCTTTGGTACATTAGAAGCAACTCTGAAACTTAACCTAAGCGTTTTTCGAAACTACTTTTTGGCTAACTTCTTATAGGAAGGTCTAGGAAATCTGAAAATGAACGTGCGCGTCTTTCACTCTTCCCGAGGGACTTAGAAGAATTTTGTGATAATTTTTATTAAAATGGTGTATAAGGGTATATATATATAAATATATTTTATGCACTGTATATGACCTGGCGATTTCTAAGTCTGTGGTTCCGAGAGGGGGTAACCAGGCTCACTAATAAAGGTCAAGCCACTTGGCTGCCAGAATGCCCTGCTTCAGCACAGACCAGAAAGGCATTGTGATAAGCGTATCCCCGGTATAGTCAGGGGTTAATGGGAGTCGTCCCCGTCCCCCCAGTATACGGCCAGAACCATGGACCCGGTACTTGTGGTTCGGACTGTCTCCAACCAGCCATAATGTTGTGAGTGAAATTATGTCTAAGTCCAGCTTTGGTACATTAGAAGCAACTCTGAAACTTAACCTAAGCGTTTTTCGAAGCTACTTTTTGGCTAACTTCTTATACAGTAGGAAGGTCTAGGAGCTCTGAAAATGAACGAGCGCGTCTTTCACTCTTCCCGAGGGACTTAGAAGAATTTTGTGATAATTTTTATTAAAATGGTGTATAAGGGTATATATATAAATATATTTTATGCACTGTATATGAGCTGGCGATTTCTAAGTCTGTGGTTCCGAGAGAGGGTAACCAGGCTCACTAATAAAGGTCAAGCCACTTGGCTGCCAGAATGCCTTGCTTCAGCACAGACCAGAAAGGCATTGTGATAAGCGTATCCCCGGTATAGTCAGGGGTTAATGGGAGTCGTCCCCGTCCCCCCAGTATACGGCCAGAACCATGGACCCGGTACTTGTGGTTCGGACTGTCTCCAAATAGCCATAATGTTGTGAGTGAAATTATGTCTAAGTCCAGCTTTGGTACATTAGAAGCAACTCTGAAACTTAACCTAAGCTTTTTTCGAAGCTACTTTTTGGCTAACTTCTTATAGGAAGGTCTAGGAGCTCTGAAAATAAACGTGCGCGTCTCTCACTCTTCCCGAGGGACTTAGAAGAATTTTGTGATATTTTTTATTAAAATGGTGTATAAGGGTATATATATAAATATATTTTATGCACTGTATATGAGCTGGCGATTTCTAAGTCTGTGGTTCCGAGAGGGGGTAACCAGGCTCACTAATAAAGGTCAAGCCACTTGGCTGCCAGAATGCCCTCCTTCAGCACAGACCAGAAAGGCATTGTGATAAGCGTATCCACGGTATAGTCAGGGGTTAATGGGAGTCGTCCCCTTCCCCCCAGTATACGGCCAGAACCATGGACCCGGTACTTGTGGTTCGGACTGTCTCCAACCAGCCATAATGTTGTGAGAGTGAAATTATGTCTAAGTCCAGCTTTGGTACATTAGAAGCAACTCTGAAACTTAACCTAAGCGTTTGTCGAAGCTACGTTTTGGCTAACTTCTTATACAGTAGGAAGGTCTAGGAGCTCTGAAAATGAACGAGCGCGTCTTTCACTCTTCCCGAGGGACTTAGAAGAATTTTGTGATAATTTTTATTAAAATGGTGTATAAGGGTATATATATAAATATATTTTATGCACTGTATATGAGCTGGCGATTTCTAAGTCTGTGGTTCCGAGAGGGGGTAACCAGGCTCACTAATAAAGGTCAAGCCACTTGGCTGCCAGAATGCCCTCCTTCAGCACAGACCAGAAAGGCATTGTGATAAGCGTATCCCCGGTATAGTCAGGGGTTAATGGGAGTCGTCCCCGTCCCCCCAGTATACGGCCAGAACCATGGACCCGGTACTTGTGGTTCGGACTGTCTCCAAATAGCCATAATGTTGTGAGTGAAATTATGTCTAAGTCCAGCTTTGGTACATTAGAAGCAACTCTGAAACTTAACCTAAGCGTTTTTCGAAGCTACGTTTTGGCTAACTTCTTATACAGTAGGAAGGTCTAGGAGCTCTGAAAATGAACGAGCGCGTCTTTCACTCTTCCCGAGGGACTTAGAAGAATTTTGTGATATTTTTTATTAAAATGGTGTTTAAGGGTATATATATAAATATATTTTATGCACTGTATATGAGCTGGCGATTTCTAAGTCTGTGGTTCCGAGAGGGGGTAACCAGGCTCACTAATAAAGGTCAAGCCACTTGGCTGCCAGAATGCCCTCCTTCAGCACAGACCAGAAAGGCATTGTGATAAGCGTATCCCCGGTATAGTCAGGGGTTAATGGGAGTCGTCCCCGTCCCCCCAGTATACGGCCAGAACCATGGACCCGGTACTTGTGGTTCGGACTGTCTCCAACCAGCCATAATGTTGTGAGAGTGAAATTATGTCTAAGTCCAGCTTTGGTACATTAGAAGCAACTCTGAAACTTAACCTAAGCGTTTTTCGAAGCTACTTTTTGGCTAACTTCTTATAGGAAGGTCTAGGAGCTCTGAAAATGAACGTGCGCGTCTTTCACTCTTCCCGAGGGACTTAGAAGAATTTTGTGATAATTTTTATTAAAATGGTCTATAAGGGTATATATATAAATATATTTTATGCACTGTATATGAGCTGGCGATTTCTAAGTCTGTGGTTCCGAGAGGGGTTAACCAGGCTCACTAATAAAGGTCAAGCAACTTGGCTGCCAGAATGCCCTCCTTCAGCACAGACCAGAAAAGCATTGTGATAAGCGTATCCCCGGTATAGTCAGGGGTTAATGGGAGTCGTCCCCGTCCCCCCAGTATACGGCCAGAACCATGGACCCGGTACTTGTGGTTCGGACTGTCTCCAACCAGCCATAATGTTGTGAGAGTGAAATTATGTCTAAGTCCAGCTTTGGTACATTAGAAGCAACTCTGAAACTTAACCTAAGCTTTTTTCGAAGCTACTTTTTGGCTAACTTCTTATAGGAAGGTTTAGGAGCTCTGAAAATGAACGTGCGCGTCTTTCACTCTTCCCGAGGGACTTAGAAGAATTTTGTGATATTTTTTATTAAAATGGTGTATAAGGGTATATATATAAATATATTTTATGCACTGTATATGAGCTGGCGATTTCTAAGTCTGTGGTTCCGAGAGGGGGTAACCAGGCTCACTAATAAAGGTCAAGCCACTTGGCTGCCAGAATGCCCTGCTTCAGCACAGACCAGAAAGGCATTGTGATAAGCGTATCCCCGGTATAGTCAGGGGTTAATGGGAGTCGTCCCCGTCCCCCAGTATACGGCCAGAACCATGGACCCGGTACTTGTGGTTCGGACTGTCTCCAACCAGCCATAAAGTTGTGAGTGAAATTATTTCTAAGTCCAGCTTTGGTACATTAGAAGCAACTCTGAAACTTAACCTAAGCGTTTTTCGAAGCTACTTTTTGGCTAACTTCTTATAGGAAGGTCTAGGAGCTCTGAAAATGAACGTGCGCGTCTTTCACTCTTCCCGAGGGACTTAGAAGAATTTTGTGATATTTTTTATTAAAATGGTGTATAAGGGTATATATATAAATATATTTTATGCACTGTAAATGAGCTGGCGATTTCTAAGTCTGTGGTTCCGTGAGGGGGTAACCAGGCTCACTAATAAAGGTCAAGCCACTTGGCTGCCAGAATGCCCTCCTTCAGCACAGACCAGAAAGGCATTGTGATAAGCGTATCCCCGGTATAGTCAGGGGTTAATGGGAGTCGTCCCCGTCCCCCCAGTATACGGCCAGAACCATGGACCCGGTACTTGTGGTTCGGACTGTCTCCAACCAGCCATAATGTTGTGAGAGTGAAATTATGTCTAAGTCCAGCTTTGGTACATTAGAAGCAACTCTGAAACTTAACCTAAGCGTTTTTCGAAGCTACTTTATGGCTAACTTCTTATAGGAAGGTCTAGGAGCTCTGAAAATGAACGTGCGCGTCTTTCACTCTTCCCGAGGGACTTAGAATAATTTTGTGATATTTTTTATTAAAATGGTGTATAAGGGTATATATATAAATATATTTTATGCACTGTATATGAGCTGACGATTTCTAAGTCTGTGGTTCCGAGAGGGGGTAACCAGGCTCACTAATAAAGGTCAAGCCACTTGGCTGCCAGAATTCCCTCCTTCAGCACAGACCAGAAAGGCATTGTGATAAGCGTATCCCCGGTATAGTCAGGGGTTAATGGGAGTCGTCCCCGTCCCCCCAGTATACGGCCAGAACCATGGACCCGGTACTTGTGGTTCGGACTGTCTCCAACCAGCCATAATGTTGTGAGAGTGAAATTATGTCTAAGTCCAGCTTTGGTACATTAGAAGCAACTCTGAAACTTAACCTAAGCTTTTTTCGAAGCTACTTTTTGGCTAACTTCTTATAGGAAGGTCTAGGAGCTCTGAAAATGAACGTGCGCGTCTTTCAATCTTCCCGAGGGACTTAGAATAATTTTGTGATATTTTTTATTAAAATGGTGTATAAAGGTATATATATAAATATATTTTATGCACTGTATATGAGCTGGCGATTTCTAAGTCTGTGGTTCCGAGAGGGGGTAACCAGGCTCACTAATAAAGGTCATGCCACTTGGCTGCCAGAATGCCCTCCTTCAGCACAGACCAGAAAGGCATTGTGATAAGCGTATCCCCGGTATAGTCAGGGGTTAATGGGAGTCGTCCCCGTCCCCCCAGTATACGGCCAGAACCATGGACCCGGTACTTGTGGTTCGGACTGTCTCCAACCAGCCATAATGTTGTGAGAGTGAAATTATGTCTAAGTCCAGCTTTGGTACATTAGAAGCAACTCTGAAACTTAACCTAAGCTTTTTTCGAAGCTACTTTTTGGCTAACTTCTTATAGGAAGGTCTAGGAGCTCTGAAAATGAACGTGCGCGTCTTTCAATCTTCCCGAGGGACTTAGAATAATTTTGTGATATTTTTTATTAAAATGGTGTATAAAGGTATATATATAAATATATTTTATGCACTGTATATGAGCTGGCAATTTCTAAGTCTGTGGTTCCGAGAGGGGGTAACCAGGCTCACTAATAAAGGTCATGCCACTTGGCTGCCAGAATGCCCTGCTTCAGCACAGACCAGAAAGGCATTGTGATAAGTGTATCCCCGGTATAGTCAGGGGTTAATGGGAGTCGTCCCCGTCCCCCCAGTATACGGCCAGAACCATGGACCCGGTACTTGTGGTTCGGACTGTCTCCAACCAGCCATAATGTTGTGAGAGTTAAATTATGTCTAAGTCCAGCTTTGGTACATTAGAAGCAACTCTGAAACTTAACCTAAGCGTTTTTCGAAGCTACTTTTTGGCTAACTTCTTATAGGAAGGTCTAGGAGCTCTGAAAATGAACGTGCGCGTCTTTCACTCTTCCCGAGGGACTTAGAAGAATTTTGTGATATTTTTTATTAAAATGGTGTATAAGGGTATATATATAAATATATTTTATGCACTGTATATGAGCTGGCGATTTCTAAGTCTGTGGTTCCGAGAGGGGGTAACCAGGCTCACTAATAAAGGTCAAGCCACTTGGCTGCCAGAATGCTTTCCTTCAGCACAGACCAGAAAGGCATTGTGATAAGCGTATCCCCGGTATAGTCAGGGGTTAATGGGAGTCGTCCCCGTCCCCCCAGTATACGGCCAGAACCATGGACCCGGTACTTGTGGTTCGGACTGTCTCCAAATAGCCATAATGTTGTGAGTGAAATTATGTCTAAGTCCAGCTTTGGTACATTAGAAGCAACTCTGAAACTTAACCTAAGCGTTTTTCGAAGCTACGTTTTGGCTAACTTCTTATACAGTAGGAAGGTCTAGGAGCTCTGAAAATGAACGAGCGCGTCTTTCACTCTTCCCGAGGGACTTAGAAGAATTTTGTGATATTTTTTATTAAAATGGTGTTTAAGGGTATATATATAAATATATTTTATGCACTGTATATGAGCTGGCGATTTCTAAGTCTGTGGTTCCGAGAGGGGGTAACCAGGCTCACTAATAAAGGTCAAGCCACTTGGCTGCCAGAATGCCCTCCTTCAGCACAGACCAGAAAGGCATTGTGATAAGCGTATCCCCGGTATAGTCAGGGGTTAATGGGAGTCGTCCCCGTCCCCCCAGTATACGGCCAGAACCATGGACCCGGTACTTGTGGTTCGGACTGTCTCCAACCAGCCATAATGTTGTGAGAGTGAAATTATGTCTAAGTCCAGCTTTGGTACATTAGAAGCAACTCTGAAACTTAACCTAAGCGTTTTTCGAAGCTACTTTTTGGCTAACTTCTTATAGGAAGGTCTAGGAGCTCTGAAAATGAACGTGCGCGTCTTTCACTCTTCCCGAGGGACTTAGAAGAATTTTGTGATAATTTTTATTAAAATGGTCTATAAGGGTATATATATAAATATATTTTATGCACTGTATATGAGCTGGCGATTTCTAAGTCTGTGGTTCCGAGAGGGGTTAACCAGGTTCACTAATAAAGGTCAAGCAACTTGGCTGCCAGAATGCCCTCCTTCAGCACAGACCAGAAAAGCATTGTGATAAGCGTATCCCCGGTATAGTCAGGGGTTAATGGGAGTCGTCCCCGTCCCCCCAGTATACGGCCAGAACCATGGACCCGGTACTTGTGGTTCGGACTGTCTCCAACCAGCCATAATGTTGTGAGAGTGAAATTATGTCTAAGTCCAGCTTTGGTACATTAGAAGCAACTCTGAAACTTAACCTAAGCTTTTTTCGAAGCTACTTTTTGGCTAACTTCTTATAGGAAGGTCTAGGAGCTCTGAAAATGAACGTGCGCGTCTTTCAATCTTCCCGAGGGACTTAGAATAATTTTGTGATATTTTTTATTAAAATGGTGTATAAAGGTATATATATAAATATATTTTATGCACTGTATATGAGCTGGCGATTTCTAAGTCTGTGGTTCCGAGAGGGGGTAACCAGGCTCACTAATAAAGGTCATGCCACTTGGCTGCCAGAATGCCCTCCTTCAGCACAGACCAGAAAGGCATTGTGATAAGCGTATCCCCGGTATAGTCAGGGGTTAATGGGAGTCGTCCCCGTCCCCCCAGTATACGGCCAGAACCATGGACCCGGTACTTGTGGTTCGGACTGTCTCCAACCAGCCATAATGTTGTGAGAGTGAAATTATGTCTAAGTCCAGCTTTGGTACATTAGAAGCAACTCTGAAACTTAACCTAAGCTTTTTTCGAAGCTACTTTTTGGCTAACTTCTTATAGGAAGGTCTAGGAGCTCTGAAAATGAACGTGCGCGTCTTTCAATCTTCCCGAGGGACTTAGAATAATTTTGTGATATTTTTTATTAAAATGGTGTATAAAGGTATATATATAAATATATTTTATGCACTGTATATGAGCTGGCAATTTCTAAGTCTGTGGTTCCGAGAGGGGGTAACCAGGCTCACTAATAAAGGTCATGCCACTTGGCTGCCAGAATGCCCTGCTTCAGCACAGACCAGAAAGGCATTGTGATAAGTGTATCCCCGGTATAGTCAGGGGTTAATGGGAGTCGTCCCCGTCCCCCCAGTATACGGCCAGAACCATGGACCCGGTACTTGTGGTTCGGACTGTCTCCAACCAGCCATAATGTTGTGAGAGTTAAATTATGTCTAAGTCCAGCTTTGGTACATTAGAAGCAACTCTGAAACTTAACCTAAGCGTTTTTCGAAGCTACTTTTTGGCTAACTTCTTATAGGAAGGTCTAGGAGCTCTGAAAATGAACGTGCGCGTCTTTCACTCTTCCCGAGGGACTTAGAAGAATTTTGTGATATTTTTTATTAAAATGGTGTATAAGGGTATATATATAAATATATTTTATGCACTGTATATGAGCTGGCGATTTCTAAGTCTGTGGTTCCGAGAGGGGGTAACCAGGCTCACTAATAAAGGTCAAGCCACTTGGCTGCCAGAATGCTTTCCTTCAGCACAGACCAGAAAGGCATTGTGATAAGCGTATCCCCGGTATAGTCAGGGGTTAATGGGAGTCGTCCCCGTCCCCCCAGTATACGGCCAGAACCATGGACCCGGTACTTGTGGTTCGGACTGTCTCCAACCAGCCATAAAGTTGTGAGTGAAATTATGTCTAAGTCCAGCTTTGGTACATTAGAAGCAACTCTGAAACTTAACCTAAGCGTTTTTCGAAGCTACTTTTTGGCTAACTTCTTATAGGAAGGTCTAGGAGCTCTGAAAATGAACGTGCGCGTCTTTCACTCTTCCCGAGGGACTTAGAAGAATTTTGTGATATTTTTTATTAAAATGGTGTATAAGGGTATATATATAAATATATTTTATGCACTGTAAATGAGCTGGCGATTTCTAAGTCTGTGGTTCCGTGAGGGGGTAACCAGGCTCACTAATAAAGGTCAAGCCACTTGGCTGCCAGAATGCCCTCCTTCAGCACAGACCAGAAAGGCATTGTGATAAGCGTATCCCCGGTATAATCAGGGGTTAATGGGAGTCGTCCCCGTCCCCCCAGTATACGGCCAGAACCATGGACCCGGTACTTGTGGTTCGGACTGTCTCCAACCAGCCATAAAGTTGTGAGTGAAATTATGTCTAAGTCCAGCTTTGGTACATTAGAAGCAACTCTGAAACTTAACCTAAGCGTTTTTCGAAGCTACTTTTTGGCTAACTTCTTATAGGAAGGTCTAGGAGCTCTGAAAATGAACGTGCGCGTCTTTCACTCTTCCCGAGGGACTTAGAAGAATTTTGTGATATTTTTTATTAAAATGGTGTATAAGGGTATATATATAAATATATTTTATGCACTGTAAATGAGCTGGCGATTTCTAAGTCTGTGGTTCCGTGAGGGGGTAACCAGGCTCACTAATAAAGGTCATGCCACTTGGCTGCCAGAATGCCCTGCTTCAGCACAGACCAGAAAGGCATTGTGATAAGTGTATCCCCGGTATAGTCAGGGGTTAATGGGAGTCGTCCCCGTCCCCCCAGTATACGGCCAGAACCATGGACCCGGTACTTGTGGTTCGGACTGTCTCCAACCAGCCATAATGTTGTGAGAGTTAAATTATGTCTAAGTCCAGCTTTGGTACATTAGAAGCAACTCTGAAACTTAACCTAAGCGTTTTTCGAAGCTACTTTTTGGCTAACTTCTTATAGGAAGGTCTAGGAGCTCTGAAAATGAACGTGCGCGTCTTTCACTCTTCCCGAGGGACTTAGAAGAATTTTGTGATATTTTTTATTAAAATGGTGTATAAGGGTATATATATCAATATATTTTATGCACTGTATATGAGCTGGCGATTTCTAAATCTGTGGTTCCGAGAGGGGGTAACCAGGCTCACTAATAAAGGTCAAGCCACTTGGCTGCCAGAATGCTTTCCTTCAGCACAGACCAGAAAGGCATTGTGATAAGCGTATCCCCGGTATAGTCAGGGGTTAATGGGAGTCGTCCCCGTCCCCCCAGTATACGGCCAGAACCATGGACCCGGTACTTGTGGTTCGGACTGTCTCCAAATAGCCATAATGTTGTGAGTGAAATTATGTCTAAGTCCAGCTTTGGTACATTAGAAGCAACTCTGAAACTTAACCTAAGCGTTTTTCGAAGCTACGTTTTGGCTAACTTCTTATACAGTAGGAAGGTCTAGGAGCTCTGAAAATGAACGAGCGCGTCTTTCACTCTTCCCGAGGGACTTAGAAGAATTTTGTGATATTTTTTATTAAAATGGTGTTTAAGGGTATATATATAAATATATTTTATGCACTGTATATGAGCTGGCGATTTCTAAGTCTGTGGTTCCGAGAGGGGGTAACCAGGCTCACTAATAAAGGTCAAGCCACTTGGCTGCCAGAATGCCCTCCTTCAGCACAGACCAGAAAGGCATTGTGATAAGCGTATCCCCGGTATAGTCAGGGGTTAATGGGAGTCGTCCCCGTCCCCCCAGTATACGGCCAGAACCATGGACCCGGTACTTGTGGTTCGGACTGTCTCCAACCAGCCATAATGTTGTGAGAGTGAAATTATGTCTAAGTCCAGCTTTGGTACATTAGAAGCAACTCTGAAACTTAACCTAAGCGTTTTTCGAAGCTACTTTTTGGCTAACTTCTTATAGGAAGGTCTAGGAGCTCTGAAAATGAACGTGCGCGTCTTTCACTCTTCCCGAGGGACTTAGAAGAATTTTGTGATAATTTTTATTAAAATGGTCTATAAGGGTATATATATAAATATATTTTATGCACTGTATATGAGCTGGCGATTTCTAAGTCTGTGGTTCCGAGAGGGGTTAACCAGGCTCACTAATAAAGGTCAAGCAACTTGGCTGCCAGAATGCCCTCCTTCAGCACAGACCAGAAAAGCATTGTGATAAGCGTATCCCCGGTATAGTCAGGGGTTAATGGGAGTCGTCCCCGTCCCCCCAGTATACGGCCAGAACCATGGACCCGGTACTTGTGGTTCGGACTGTCTCCAACCAGCCATAATGTTGTGAGAGTGAAATTATGTCTAAGTCCAGCTTTGGTACATTAGAAGCAACTCTGAAACTTAACCTAAGCTTTTTTCGAAGCTACTTTTTGGCTAACTTCTTATAGGAAGGTTTAGGAGCTCTGAAAATGAACGTGCGCGTCTTTCACTCTTCCCGAGGGACTTAGAAGAATTTTGTGATATTTTTTATTAAAATGGTGTATAAGGGTATATATATAAATATATTTTATGCACTGTATATGAGCTGGCGATTTCTAAGTCTGTGGTTCCGAGAGGGGGTAACCAGGCTCACTAATAAAGGTCAAGCCACTTGGCTGCCAGAATGCCCTGCTTCAGCACAGACCAGAAAGGCATTGTGATAAGCGTATCCCCGGTATAGTCAGGGGTTAATGGGAGTCGTCCCCGTCCCCCAGTATACGGCCAGAACCATGGACCCGGTACTTGTGGTTCGGACTGTCTCCAACCAGCCATAAAGTTGTGAGTGAAATTATTTCTAAGTCCAGCTTTGGTACATTAGAAGCAACTCTGAAACTTAACCTAAGCGTTTTTCGAAGCTACTTTTTGGCTAACTTCTTATAGGAAGGTCTAGGAGCTCTGAAAATGAACGTGCGCGTCTTTCACTCTTCCCGAGGGACTTAGAAGAATTTTGTGATATTTTTTATTAAAATGGTGTATAAGGGTATATATATAAATATATTTTATGCACTGTAAATGAGCTGGCGATTTCTAAGTCTGTGGTTCCGTGAGGGGGTAACCAGGCTCACTAATAAAGGTCAAGCCACTTGGCTGCCAGAATGCCCTCCTTCAGCACAGACCAGAAAGGCATTGTGATAAGCGTATCCCCGGTATAGTCAGGGGTTAATGGGAGTCGTCCCCGTCCCCCCAGTATACGGCCAGAACCATGGACCCGGTACTTGTGGTTCGGACTGTCTCCAACCAGCCATAATGTTGTGAGAGTGAAATTATGTCTAAGTCCAGCTTTGGTACATTAGAAGCAACTCTGAAACTTAACCTAAGCGTTTTTCGAAGCTACTTTATGGCTAACTTCTTATAGGAAGGTCTAGGAGCTCTGAAAATGAACGTGCGCGTCTTTCACTCTTCCCGAGGGACTTAGAATAATTTTGTGATATTTTTTATTAAAATGGTGTATAAGGGTATATATATAAATATATTTTATGCACTGTATATGAGCTGACGATTTCTAAGTCTGTGGTTCCGAGAGGGGGTAACCAGGCTCACTAATAAAGGTCAAGCCACTTGGCTGCCAGAATTCCCTCCTTCAGCACAGACCAGAAAGGCATTGTGATAAGCGTATCCCCGGTATAGTCAGGGGTTAATGGGAGTCGTCCCCGTCCCCCCAGTATACGGCCAGAACCATGGACCCGGTACTTGTGGTTCGGACTGTCTCCAACCAGCCATAATGTTGTGAGAGTGAAATTATGTCTAAGTCCAGCTTTGGTACATTAGAAGCAACTCTGAAACTTAACCTAAGCTTTTTTCGAAGCTACTTTTTGGCTAACTTCTTATAGGAAGGTCTAGGAGCTCTGAAAATGAACGTGCGCGTCTTTCAATCTTCCCGAGGGACTTAGAATAATTTTGTGATATTTTTTATTAAAATGGTGTATAAAGGTATATATATAAATATATTTTATGCACTGTATATGAGCTGGCGATTTCTAAGTCTGTGGTTCCGAGAGGGGGTAACCAGGCTCACTAATAAAGGTCATGCCACTTGGCTGCCAGAATGCCCTCCTTCAGCACAGACCAGAAAGGCATTGTGATAAGCGTATCCCCGGTATAGTCAGGGGTTAATGGGAGTCGTCCCCGTCCCCCCAGTATACGGCCAGAACCATGGACCCGGTACTTGTGGTTCGGACTGTCTCCAACCAGCCATAATGTTGTGAGAGTGAAATTATGTCTAAGTCCAGCTTTGGTACATTAGAAGCAACTCTGAAACTTAACCTAAGCTTTTTTCGAAGCTACTTTTTGGCTAACTTCTTATAGGAAGGTCTAGGAGCTCTGAAAATGAACGTGCGCGTCTTTCAATCTTCCCGAGGGACTTAGAATAATTTTGTGATATTTTTTATTAAAATGGTGTATAAAGGTATATATATAAATATATTTTATGCACTGTATATGAGCTGGCAATTTCTAAGTCTGTGGTTCCGAGAGGGGGTAACCAGGCTCACTAATAAAGGTCATGCCACTTGGCTGCCAGAATGCCCTGCTTCAGCACAGACCAGAAAGGCATTGTGATAAGTGTATCCCCGGTATAGTCAGGGGTTAATGGGAGTCGTCCCCGTCCCCCCAGTATACGGCCAGAACCATGGACCCGGTACTTGTGGTTCGGACTGTCTCCAACCAGCCATAATGTTGTGAGAGTTAAATTATGTCTAAGTCCAGCTTTGGTACATTAGAAGCAACTCTGAAACTTAACCTAAGCGTTTTTCGAAGCTACTTTTTGGCTAACTTCTTATAGGAAGGTCTAGGAGCTCTGAAAATGAACGTGCGCGTCTTTCACTCTTCCCGAGGGACTTAGAAGAATTTTGTGATATTTTTTATTAAAATGGTGTATAAGGGTATATATATAAATATATTTTATGCACTGTAAATGAGCTGGCGATTTCTAAGTCTGTGGTTCCGTGAGGGGGTAACCAGGCTCACTAATAAAGGTCAAGCCACTTGGCTGCCAGAATGCCCTCCTTCAGCACAGACCAGAAAGGCATTGTGATAAGCGTATCCCCGGTATAGTCAGGGGTTAATGGGAGTCGTCCCCGTCCCCCCAGTATACGGCCAGAACCATGGACCCGGTACTTGTGGTTCGGACTGTCTCCAACCAGCCATAAAGTTGTGAGTGAAATTATGTCTAAGTCCAGCTTTGGTACATTAGAAGCAACTCTGAAACTTAACCTAAGCGTTTTTCGAAGCTACTTTTTGGCTAACTTCTTATAGGAAGGTCTAGGAGCTCTGAAAATGAACGTGCGCGTCTTTCACTCTTCCCGAGGGACTTAGAAGAATTTTGTGATATTTTTTATTAAAATGGTGTATAAGGGTATATATATAAATATATTTTATGCACTGTAAATGAGCTGGCGATTTCTAAGTCTGTGGTTCCGTGAGGGGGTAACCAGGCTCACTAATAAAGGTCATGCCACTTGGCTGCCAGAATGCCCTGCTTCAGCACAGACCAGAAAGGCATTGTGATAAGTGTATCCCCGGTATAGTCAGGGGTTAATGGGAGTCGTCCCCGTCCCCCCAGTATACGGCCAGAACCATGGACCCGGTACTTGTGGTTCGGACTGTCTCCAACCAGCCATAATGTTGTGAGAGTTAAATTATGTCTAAGTCCAGCTTTGGTACATTAGAAGCAACTCTGAAACTTAACCTAAGCGTTTTTCGAAGCTACTTTTTGGCTAACTTCTTATAGGAAGGTCTAGGAGCTCTGAAAATGAACGTGCGCGTCTTTCACTCTTCCCGAGGGACTTAGAAGAATTTTGTGATATTTTTTATTAAAATGGTGTATAAGGGTATATATATAAATATATTTTATGCACTGTATATGAGCTGGCGATTTCTAAATCTGTGGTTCCGAGAGGGGGTAACCAGGCTCACTAATAAAGGTCAAGCCACTTGGCTGCCAGAATGCTTTCCTTCAGCACAGACCAGAAAGGCATTGTGATAAGCGTATCCCCGGTATAGTCAGGGGTTAATGGGAGTCGTCCCCGTCCCCCCAGTATACGGCCAGAACCATGGACCCGGTACTTGTGGTTCGGACTGTCTCCAACCAGCCATAAAGTTGTGAGTGAAATTATGTCTAAGTCCAGCTTTGGTACATTAGAAGCAACTCTGAAACTTAACCTAAGCGTTTTTCGAAGCTACTTTTTGGCTAACTTCTTATAGGAAGGTCTAGGAGCTCTGAAAATGAACGTGCGCGTCTTTCACTCTTCCCGAGGGACTTAGAAGAATTTTGTGATATTTTTTATTAAAATGGTGTATAAGGGTATATATATAAATATATTTTATGCACTGTAAATGAGCTGGCGATTTCTAAGTCTGTGGTTCCGTGAGGGGGTAACCAGGCTCACTAATAAAGGTCAAGCCACTTGGCTGCCAGAATGCCCTCCTTCAGCACAGACCAGAAAGGCATTGTGATAAGCGTATCCCCGGTATAGTCAGGGGTTAATGGGAGTCGTCCCCGTCCACCCAGTATACGGCCAGAACCATGGACCCGGTACTTGTGGTTCGGACTGTCTCCAACCAGCCATAATGTTGTGAGAGTGAAATTATGTCTAAGTCCAGCTTTGGTACATTAGAAGCAACTCTGAAACTTAACCTAAGCGTTTTTCGAAGCTACTTTTTGGCTAACTTCTTATAGGAAGGTCTAGGAGCTCTGAAAATGAACGTGCGCGTCTTTCACTCTTCCCGAGGGACTTAGAATAATTTTGTGATATTTTTTATTAAAATGGTTTATAAGGGTATATATATAAATATATTTTATGCACTGTATATGAGCTGACGATTTCTAAGTCTGTGGTTCCGAGAGGGGGTAACCAGGCTCACTAATAAAGGTCAAGCCACTTGGCTGCCAGAATGCCCTCCTTCAGCACAGACCAGAAAGGCATTGTGATAAGCGTATCCCCGGTATAGTCAGGGGTTAATGGGAGTCGTCCCCGTCCCCCCAGTATACGGCCAGAACCATGGACCCGGTACTTGTGGTTCGGACTGTCTCCAACCAGCCATAATGTTGTGAGAGTGAAATTATGTCTAAGTCCAGCTTTGGTACATTAGAAGCAACTCTGAAACTTAACCTAAGCTTTTTTCGAAGCTACTTTTTGGCTAACTTCTTATAGGAAGGTCTAGGAGCTCTGAAAATGAACGTGCACGTCTTTCACTCTTCCCGAGGGACTTAGAAGTATTTTGTGATATTTTTTATTAAAATGGTGTATAAGGGTATATATATAAATATATTTTATGCACTGTATATGAGCTGGCGATTTCTAAGTCTGTGGTTCCGAGAGGGGGTAACCAGGCTCACTAATAAAGGTCAAGCCACTTGGCTGCCAGAATGCCCTCCTTCAGCACAGACCAGAAAGGCATTGTGATAAGCGTATCCCCGGTATAGTCAGGGGTTCATGGGAGTCGTCCCCGTCCCCCCAGTATACGGCCAGAACCATGGACCCGGTACTTGTGGTTCGGACTGTCTCCAACCAGCCATAATGTTGTGAGAGTGAAATTATGTCTAAGTCCAGCTTTGGTACATTAGAAGCAACTCTGAAACTTAACCTAAGCGTTTTTCGAAGCTACTTTTTGGCTAACTTCTTATAGGAAGGTCTAGGAGCTCTGAAAATGAACGTGCGCGTCTTTCACTCTTCCCGAGGGACTTAGAAGAATTTTGTGATATTTTTTATTAAAATGGTGTATAAGGGTATATATATAAATATATTTTATGCACTGTATATGAGCTGGCGATTTCTAAGTCTGTGGTTCCGAGAGGGGTAACCAGGCTCACTAATAAAGGTCAAGCCACTTGGCTGCCAGAATGCTTTCCTTCAGCACAGACCAGAAAGGCATTGTGATAAGCGTATCCCCGGTATAGTCAGGGGTTAATGGGAGTCGTCCCCGTCCCCCCAGTATATGGCCAGAACCATGGACCCGGTACTTGTGGTTCGGACTGTCTCCAACCAGCCATAAAGTTGTGAGTGAAATTATGTCTAAGTCCAGCTTTGGTACATTAGAAGCAACTCTGAAACTTAACCTAAGCGTTTTTCGAAGCTACTTTTTGGCTAACTTCTTATAGGAAGGTCTAGGAGCTCTGAAAATGAACGTGCGCGTCTTTCACTCTTCCCGAGGGACTTAGAAGAATTTTGTGATATTTTTTATTAAAATGGTGTATAAGGGTATATATATAAATATATTTTATGCACTGTAAATGAGCTGGCGATTTCTAAGTCTGTGGTTCCGTGAGGGGGTAACCAGGCTCACTAATAAAGGTCAAGCCACTTGGCTGCCAGAATGCCCTCCTTCAGCACAGACCAGAAAGGCATTGTGATAAGCGTATCCCCGGTATAGTCAGGGGTTAATGGGAGTCGTCCCCGTCCCCCCAGTATACGGCCAGAACCATGGACCCGGTACTTGTGGTTCGGACTGTCTCCAACCAGCCATAAAGTTGTGAGTGAAATTATGTCTAAGTCCAGCTTTGGTACATTAGAAGCAACTCTGAAACTTAACCTAAGCGTTTTTCGAAGCTACTTTTTGGCTAACTTCTTATAGGAAGGTCTAGGAGCTCTGAAAATGAACGTGCGCGTCTTTCACTCTTCCCGAGGGACTTAGAAGAATTTTGTGATATTTTTTATTAAAATGGTGTATAAGGGTATATATATAAATATATTTTATGCACTGTAAATGAGCTGGCGATTTCTAAGTCTGTGGTTCCGTGAGGGGGTAACCAGGCTCACTAATAAAGGTCAAGCCACTTGGCTGCCAGAATGCCCTCCTTCAGCACAGACCAGAAAGGCATTGTGATAAGCGTATCCCCGGTATAGTCAGGGGTTAATGGGAGTCGTCCCCGTCCCCCCAGTATACGGCCAGAACCATGGACCCGGTACTTGTGGTTCGGACTGTCTCCAACCAGCCATAATGTTGTGAGAGTGAAATTATGTCTAAGTCCAGCTTTGGTACATTAGAAGCAACTCTGAAACTTAACCTAAGCGTTTTTCGAAGCTACTTTATGGCTAACTTCTTATAGGAAGGTCTAGGAGCTCTGAAACTGAACGTGCGCGTCTTTCACTCTTCCCGAGGGACTTAGAATAATTTTGTGATATTTTTTATTAAAATGGTTTATAAGGGTATATATATAAATATATTTTATGCACTGTATATGAGCTGACGATTTCTAAGTCTGTGGTTCCGAGAGGGGGTAACCAGGCTCACTAATAAAGGTCAAGCCACTTGGCTGCCAGAATGCCCTCCTTCAGCACAGACCAGAAATGCATTGTGATAAGCGTATCCCCGGTATAGTCAGGGGTTAATGGGAGTCGTCCCCGTCCCCCCAGTATACGGCCAGAACCATGGACCCGGTACTTGTGGTTCGGACTGTCTCCAACCAGCCATAATGTTGTGAGAGTGAAATTATGTCTAAGTCCAGCTTTGGTACATTAGAAGCAACTCTGAAACTTAACCTAAGCTTTTTTCGAAGCTACTTTTTGGCTAACTTCTTATAGGAAGGTCTAGGAGCTCTGAAAATGAACGTGCGCGTCTTTCACTCTTCCCGAGGGACTTAGAATAATTTTGTGATATTTTTTATTAAAATGGTGTATAAAGGTATATATATAAATATATTTTATGCACTGTATATGAGCTGGCGATTTCTAAGTCTGTGGTTCCGAGAGGGGGTAACCAGGCTCACTAATAAAGGTCATGCCACTTGGCTGCCAGAATGCCCTCCTTCAGCACAGACCAGAAAGGCATTGTGATAAGCATATCCCCGGTATAGTCAGGGGTTCATGGGAGTCGTCCCTGTCCCCCCAGTATACGGCCAGAACCATGGACCCGGTACTTGTGGTTCGGACTCTCTCCAACCAGCCATAATGTTGTGAGAGTGAAATTATGTCTAAGTCCAGCTTTGGTACATTAGAAGCAACTCTGAAACTTAACCTAAGCTTTTTTCGAAGCTACTTTTTGGCTAACTTCTTATAGGAAGGTCTAGGAGCTCTGAAAATGAACGTGCGCGTCTTTCACTCTTCCCGAGGGACTTAGAAGAATTTTGTGATATTTTTTATTAAAATGGTGTATAAGGGTATATATATAAATATATTTTATGCACTGTATATGAGCTGGCGATTTCTAAGTCTGTGATTCCGAGAGGGGGTAACCAGGCTCACTAATAAAGGTCAAGCCACTTGGCTGCCAGAATGCCCTGCTTCAGCACAGACCAGAAAGGCATTGTGATAAGCGTATCCCCGGTATAGTCAGGGGTTAATGGGAGTCGTCCCCGTCCCCCCAGTATACGGCCAGAACCATGGACCCGGTACTTGTGGTTCGGACTGTCTCCAACCAGCCATAATGTTGTGAGAGTTAAATTATGTCTAAGTCCAGCTTTGGTACATTAGAAGCAACTCTGAAACTTAACCTAAGCGTTTTTCGAAGCTACTTTTTGGCTAACTTCTTATAGGAAGGTCTAGGAGCTCTGAAAATGAACGTGCGCGTCTTTCACTCTTCCCGAGGGACTTAGAAGTATTTTGTGATATTTTTTATTAAAATGGTGTATAAGGGTATATATATAAATATATTTTATGCACTGTATATGAGCTGGCGATTTCTAAGTCTGTGGTTCCGAGAGGGGGTAACCAGGCTCACTAATAAAGGTCAAGCCACTTGGCTGCCAGAATGCCCTCCTTCAGCACAGACCAGAAAGGCATTGTGATAAGCGTATCCCCGGTATAGTCAGGGGTTCATGGGAGTCGTCCCCGTCCCCCCAGTATACGGCCAGAACCATGGACCCGGTACTTGTGGTTCGGACTGTCTCCAACCAGCCATAATGTTGTGAGAGTGAAATTATGTCTAAGTCCAGCTTTGGTACATTAGAAGCAACTCTGAAACTTAACCTAAGCGTTTTTCGAAGCTACTTTTTGGCTAACTTCTTATAGGAAGGTCTAGGAGCTCTGAAAATGAACGTGCGCGTCTTTCACTCTTCCCGAGGGACTTAGAAGAATTTTGTGATATTTTTTATTAAAATGGTGTATAAGGGTATATATATAAATATATTTTATGCACTGTATATGAGCTGGCGATTTCTAAGTCTGTGGTTCCGAGAGGGGGTAACCAGGCTCACTAATAAAGGTCAAGCCACTTGGCTGCCAGAATGCCCTGCTTCAGCACAGACCAGAAAGGCATTGTGATAAGCGTATCCCCGGTATAGTCAGGGGTTAATGGGAGTCGTCCCCGTCCCCCCAGTATACGGCCAGAACCATGGACCCGGTACTTGTGGTTCGGACTGTCTCCAACCAGCCATAATGTTGTGAGAGTTAAATTATGTCTAAGTCCAGCTTTGGTACATTAGAAGCAACTCTGAAACTTAACCTAAGCGTTTTTCGAAGCTACTTTTTGGCTAACTTCTTATAGGAAGGTCTAGGAGCTCTGAAAATGAACGTGCGCGTCTTTCACTCTTCCCGAGGGACTTAGAAGAATTTTGTGATATTTTTTATTAAAATGGTGTATAAGGGTATATATATAAATATATTTTATGCACTGTAAATGAGCTGGCGATTTCTAAGTCTGTGGTTCCGAGAGGGGGTAACCAGGCTCACTAATAAAGGTCAAGCCACTTGGCTGCCAGAATGCCCTGCTTCAGCACAGACCAGAAAGGCATTGTGATAAGCGTATCCCCGGTATAGTCAGGGGTTAATGGGAGTCGTCCCCGTCCCCCCAGTATACGGCCAGAACCATGGACCCGGTACTTGTGGTTCGGACTGTCTACAACCAGCCATAATGTTGTGAGAGTTAAATTATGTCTAAGTCCAGCTTTGGTACATTAGAAGCAACTCTGAAACTTAACCTAAGCGTTTTTCGAAGCTACTTTTTGGCTAACTTCTTATAGGAAGGTCTAGGAGCTCTGAAAATGAACGTGCGCGTCTTTCACTCTTCCCGAGGGACTTAGAAGAATTTTGTGATATTTTTTATTAAAATGGTGTATAAGGGTATATATATAAATATATTTTATGCACTGTAAATGAGCTGGCGATTTCTAAGTCTGTGGTTCCGAGAGGGGGTAACCAGGCTCACTAATAAAGGTCAAGCCACTTGGCTGCCAGAATGCCCTGCTTCAGCACAGACCAGAAAGGCATTGTGATAAGCGTATCCCCGGTATAGTCAGGGGTTAATGGGAGTCGTCCCCGTCCCCCAGTATTCGGCCAGAACCATGGACCCGGTACTTGTGGTTCGGACTGTCTCCAACCAGCCATAAAGTTGTGAGTGAAATTATTTCTAAGTCCAGCTTTGGTACATTAGAAGCAACTCTGAAACTTAACCTAAGCGTTTTTCGAAGCTACTTTTTGGCTAACTTCTTATAGGAAGGTCTAGGAGCTCTGAAAATGAACGTGCGCGTCTTTCACTCTTCCCGAGGGACTTAGAAGAATTTTGTGATATTTTTTATTAAAATGGTGTATAAGGGTATATATATAAATATATTTTATGCACTGTAAATGAGCTGGCGATTTCTAAGTCTGTGGTTCCGTGAGGGGGTAACCAGGCTCACTAATAAAGGTCAAGCCACTTGGCTGCCAGAATGCCCTCCTTCAGCACAGACCAGAAAGGCATTGTGATAAGCGTATCCCCGGTATAGTCAGGGGTTAATGGGAGTCGTCCCCGTCCCCCCAGTATACGGCCAGAACCATGGACCCGGTACTTGTGGTTCGGACTGTCTCCAACCAGCCATAATGTTGTGAGAGTGAAATTATGTCTAAGTCCAGCTTTGGTACATTAGAAGCAACTCTGAAACTTAACCTAAGCGTTTTTCGAAGCTACTTTATGGCTAACTTCTTATAGGAAGGTCTAGGAGCTCTGAAAATGAACGTGCGCGTCTTTCACTCTTCCCGAGGGACTTAGAATAATTTTGTGATATTTTTTATTAAAATGGTGTATAAGGGTATATATATAAATATATTTTATGCACTGTATATGAGCTGACGATTTCTAAGTCTGTGGTTCCGAGAGGGGGTAACCAGGCTCACTAATAAAGGTCAAGCCACTTGGCTGCCAGAATTCCCTCCTTCAGCACAGACCAGAAAGGCATTGTGATAAGCGTATCCCCGGTATAGTCAGGGGTTAATGGGAGTCGTCCCCGTCCCCCCAGTATACGGCCAGAACCATGGACCCGGTACTTGTGGTTCGGACTGTCTCCAACCAGCCATAATGTTGTGAGAGTGAAATTATGTCTAAGTCCAGCTTTGGTACATTAGAAGCAACTCTGAAACTTAACCTAAGCTTTTTTCGAAGCTACTTTTTGGCTAACTTCTTATAGGAAGGTCTAGGAGCTCTGAAAATGAACGTGCGCGTCTTTCAATCTTCCCGAGGGACTTAGAATAATTTTGTGATATTTTTTATTAAAATGGTGTATAAAGGTATATATATAAATATATTTTATGCACTGTATATGAGCTGGCGATTTCTAAGTCTGTGGTTCCGAGAGGGGGTAACCAGGCTCACTAATAAAGGTCATGCCACTTGGCTGCCAGAATGCCCTCCTTCAGCACAGACCAGAAAGGCATTGTGATAAGCGTATCCCCGGTATAGTCAGGGGTTAATGGGAGTCGTCCCCGTCCCCCCAGTATACGGCCAGAACCATGGACCCGGTACTTGTGGTTCGGACTGTCTCCAACCAGCCATAATGTTGTGAGAGTGAAATTATGTCTAAGTCCAGCTTTGGTACATTAGAAGCAACTCTGAAACTTAACCTAAGCTTTTTTCGAAGCTACTTTTTGGCTAACTTCTTATAGGAAGGTCTAGGAGCTCTGAAAATGAACGTGCGCGTCTTTCAATCTTCCCGAGGGACTTAGAATAATTTTGTGATATTTTTTATTAAAATGGTGTATAAAGGTATATATATAAATATATTTTATGCACTGTATATGAGCTGGCGATTTCTAAGTCTGTGGTTCCGAGAGGGGGTAACCAGGCTCACTAATAAAGGTCATGCCACTTGGCTGCCAGAATGCCCTGCTTCAGCACAGACCAGAAAGGCATTGTGATAAGTGTATCCCCGGTATAGTCAGGGGTTAATGGGAGTCGTCCCCGTCCCCCCAGTATACGGCCAGAACCATGGACCCGGTACTTGTGGTTCGGACTGTCTCCAACCAGCCATAATGTTGTGAGAGTTAAATTATGTCTAAGTCCAGCTTTGGTACATTAGAAGCAACTCTGAAACTTAACCTAAGCGTTTTTCGAAGCTACTTTTTGGCTAACTTCTTATAGGAAGGTCTAGGAGCTCTGAAAATGAACGTGCGCGTCTTTCACTCTTCCCGAGGGACTTAGAAGAATTTTGTGATATTTTTTATTAAAATGGTGTATAAGGGTATATATATAAATATATTTTATGCACTGTATATGAGCTGACGATTTCTAAGTCTGTGGTTCCGAGAGGGGTTAACCAGGCTCACTAATAAAGGTCAAGCCACTTGGCTGCCAGAATTCCCTCCTTCAGCACAGACCAGAAAGGCATTGTGATAAGCGTATCCCCGGTATAGTCAGGGGTTAATGGGAGTCGTCCCCGTCCCCCCAGTATACGGCCAGAACCATGGACCCGGTACTTGTGGTTCGGACTGTCTCCAACCAGCCATAATGTTGTGAGAGTGAAATTATGTCTAAGTCCAGCTTTGGTACATTAGAAGCAACTCTGAAACTTAACCTAAGCTTTTTTCGAAGCTACTTTTTGGCTAACTTCTTATAGGAAGGTCTAGGAGCTCTGAAAATGAACGTGCGCGTCTTTCAATCTTCCCGAGGGACTTAGAATAATTTTGTGATATTTTTTATTAAAATGGTGTATAAAGGTATATATATAAATATATTTTATGCACTGTATATGAGCTGGCGATTTCTAAGTCTGTGGTTCCGAGAGGGGGTAACCAGGCTCACTAATAAAGGTCATGCCACTTGGCTGCCAGAATGCCCTCCTTCAGCACAGACCAGAAAGGCATTGTGATAAGCGTATCCCCGGTATAGTCAGGGGTTAATGGGAGTCGTCCCCGTCCCCCCAGTATACGGCCAGAACCATGGACCCGGTACTTGTGGTTCGGACTGTCTCCAACCAGCCATAATGTTGTGAGAGTGAAATTATGTCTAAGTCCAGCTTTGGTACATTAGAAGCAACTCTGAAACTTAACCTAAGCGTTTTTCGAAGCTACTTTTTGGCTAACTTCTTATAGGAAGGTCTAGGAGCTCTGAAAATGAACGTGCGCGTCTTTCACTCTTCCCGAGGGACTTAGAAGAATTTTGTGATATTTTTTATTAAAATGGTGTATAAGGGTATATATATAAATATATTTTATGCACTGTATATGAGCTGGCGATTTCTAAGTCTGTGGTTCCGAGAGGGGTAACCAGGCTCACTAATAAAGGTCAAGCCACTTGGCTGCCAGAATGCCCTGCTTCAGCACAGACCAGAAAGGCATTGTGATAAGCGTATCCCCGGTATAGTCAGGGGTTAATGGGAGTCGTCCCCGTCCCCCCAGTATACGGCCAGAACCATGGACCCGGTACTTGTGGTTCGGACTGTCTCCAACCAGCCATAATGTTGTGAGAGTTAAATTATGTCTAAGTCCAGCTTTGGTACATTAGAAGCAACTCTGAAACTTAACCTAAGCGTTTTTCGAAGCTACTTTTTGGCTAACTTCTTATAGGAAGGTCTAGGAGCTCTGAAAATGAACGTGCGCGTCTTTCACTCTTCCCGAGGGACTTAGAAGAATTTTGTGATATTTTTTATTAAAATGGTGTATAAGGGTATATATATAAATATATTTTATGCACTGTAAATGAGCTGGCGATTTCTAAGTCTGTGGTTCCGAGAGGGGGTAACCAGGCTCACTAATAAAGGTCAAGCCACTTGGCTGCCAGAATGCCCTGCTTCAGCACAGACCAGAAAGGCATTGTGATAAGCGTATCCCCGGTATAGTCAGGGGTTAATGGGAGTCGTCCCCGTCCCCCCAGTATACGGCCAGAACCATGGACCCGGTACTTGTGGTTCGGACTGTCTACAACCAGCCATAATGTTGTGAGAGTTAAATTATGTCTAAGTCCAGCTTTGGTACATTAGAAGCAACTCTGAAACTTAACCTAAGCGTTTTTCGAAGCTACTTTTTGGCTAACTTCTTATAGGAAGGTCTAGGAGCTCTGAAAATGAACGTGCGCGTCTTTCACTCTTCCCGAGGGACTTAGAAGAATTTTGTGATATTTTTTATTAAAATGGTGTATAAGGGTATATATATAAATATATTTTATGCACTGTAAATGAGCTGGCGATTTCTAAGTCTGTGGTTCCGAGAGGGGGTAACCAGGCTCACTAATAAAGGTCAAGCCACTTGGCTGCCAGAATGCCCTGCTTCAGCACAGACCAGAAAGGCATTGTGATAAGCGTATCCCCGGTATAGTCAGGGGTTAATGGGAGTCGTCCCCGTCCCCCAGTATTCGGCCAGAACCATGGACCCGGTACTTGTGGTTCGGACTGTCTCCAACCAGCCATAAAGTTGTGAGTGAAATTATTTCTAAGTCCAGCTTTGGTACATTAGAAGCAACTCTGAAACTTAACCTAAGCGTTTTTCGAAGCTACTTTTTGGCTAACTTCTTATAGGAAGGTCTAGGAGCTCTGAAAATGAACGTGCGCGTCTTTCACTCTTCCATGAGGGACTTAGAAGAATTTTGTGATATTTTTTATTAAAATGGTGTATAAGGGTATATATATAAATATATTTTATGCACTGTAAATGAGCTGGCGATTTCTAAGTCTGTGGTTCCGTGAGGGGGTAACCAGGCTCACTAATAAAGGTCAAGCCACTTGGCTGCCAGAATGCCCTCCTTCAGCACAGACCAGAAAGGCATTGTGATAAGCGTATCCCCGGTATAGTCAGGGGTTAATGGGAGTCGTCCCCGTCCCCCCAGTATACGGCCAGAACCATGGACCCGGTACTTGTGGTTCGGACTGTCTCCAACCAGCCATAATGTTGTGAGAGTGAAATTATGTCTAAGTCCAGCTTTGGTACATTAGAAGCAACTCTGAAACTTAACCTAAGCGTTTTTCGAAGCTACTTTATGGCTAACTTCTTATAGGAAGGTCTAGGAGCTCTGAAAATGAACGTGCGCGTCTTTCACTCTTCCCGAGGGACTTAGAATAATTTTGTGATATTTTTTATTAAAATGGTGTATAAGGGTATATATATAAATATATTTTATGCACTGTATATGAGCTGACGATTTCTAAGTCTGTGGTTCCGAGAGGGGGTAACCAGGCTCACTAATAAAGGTCAAGCCACTTGGCTGCCAGAATTCCCTCCTTCAGCACAGACCAGAAAGGCATTGTGATAAGCGTATCCCCGGTATAGTCAGGGGTTAATGGGAGTCGTCCCCGTCCCCCCAGTATACGGCCAGAACCATGGACCCGGTACTTGTGGTTCGGACTGTCTCCAACCAGCCATAATGTTGTGAGAGTGAAATTATGTCTAAGTCCAGCTTTGGTACATTAGAAGCAACTCTGAAACTTAACCTAAGCTTTTTTCGAAGCTACTTTTTGGCTAACTTCTTATAGGAAGGTCTAGGAGCTCTGAAAATGAACGTGCGCGTCTTTCAATCTTCCCGAGGGACTTAGAATAATTTTGTGATATTTTTTATTAAAATGGTGTATAAAGGTATATATATAAATATATTTTATGCACTGTATATGAGCTGGCGATTTCTAAGTCTGTGGTTCCGAGAGGGGGTAACCAGGCTCACTAATAAAGGTCATGCCACTTGGCTGCCAGAATGCCCTCCTTCAGCACAGACCAGAAAGGCATTGTGATAAGCGTATCCCCGGTATAGTCAGGGGTTAATGGGAGTCGTCCCCGTCCCCCCAGTATACGGCCAGAACCATGGACCCGGTACTTGTGGTTCGGACTGTCTCCAACCAGCCATAATGTTGTGAGAGTGAAATTATGTCTAAGTCCAGCTTTGGTACATTAGAAGCAACTCTGAAACTTAACCTAAGCTTTTTTCGAAGCTACTTTTTGGCTAACTTCTTATAGGAAGGTCTAGGAGCTCTGAAAATGAACGTGCGCGTCTTTCAATCTTCCCGAGGGACTTAGAATAATTTTGTGATATTTTTTATTAAAATGGTGTATAAAGGTATATATATAAATATATTTTATGCACTGTATATGAGCTGGCGATTTCTAAGTCTGTGGTTCCGAGAGGGGGTAACCAGGCTCACTAATAAAGGTCATGCCACTTGGCTGCCAGAATGCCCTGCTTCAGCACAGACCAGAAAGGCATTGTGATAAGTGTATCCCCGGTATAGTCAGGGGTTAATGGGAGTCGTCCCCGTCCCCCCAGTATACGGCCAGAACCATGGACCCGGTACTTGTGGTTCGGACTGTCTCCAACCAGCCATAATGTTGTGAGAGTTAAATTATGTCTAAGTCCAGCTTTGGTACATTAGAAGCAACTCTGAAACTTAACCTAAGCGTTTTTCGAAGCTACTTTTTGGCTAACTTCTTATAGGAAGGTCTAGGAGCTCTGAAAATGAACGTGCGCGTCTTTCACTCTTCCCGAGGGACTTAGAAGAATTTTGTGATATTTTTTATTAAAATGGTGTATAAGGGTATATATATAAATATATTTTATGCACTGTATATGAGCTGACGATTTCTAAGTCTGTGGTTCCGAGAGGGGTTAACCAGGCTCACTAATAAAGGTCAAGCCACTTGGCTGCCAGAATTCCCTCCTTCAGCACAGACCAGAAAGGCATTGTGATAAGCGTATCCCCGGTATAGTCAGGGGTTAATGGGAGTCGTCCCCGTCCCCCCAGTATACGGCCAGAACCATGGACCCGGTACTTGTGGTTCGGACTGTCTCCAACCAGCCATAATGTTGTGAGAGTGAAATTATGTCTAAGTCCAGCTTTGGTACATTAGAAGCAACTCTGAAACTTAACCTAAGCTTTTTTCGAAGCTACTTTTTGGCTAACTTCTTATAGGAAGGTCTAGGAGCTCTGAAAATGAACGTGCGCGTCTTTCAATCTTCCCGAGGGACTTAGAATAATTTTGTGATATTTTTTATTAAAATGGTGTATAAAGGTATATATATAAATATATTTTATGCACTGTATATGAGCTGGCGATTTCTAAGTCTGTGGTTCCGAGAGGGGGTAACCAGGCTCACTAATAAAGGTCATGCCACTTGGCTGCCAGAATGCCCTCCTTCAGCACAGACCAGAAAGGCATTGTGATAAGCGTATCCCCGGTATAGTCAGGGGTTAATGGGAGTCGTCCCCGTCCCCCCAGTATACGGCCAGAACCATGGACCCGGTACTTGTGGTTCGGACTGTCTCCAACCAGCCATAATGTTGTGAGAGTGAAATTATGTCTAAGTCCAGCTTTGGTACATTAGAAGCAACTCTGAAACTTAACCTAAGCTTTTTTCGAAGCTACTTTTTGGCTAACTTCTTATAGGAAGGTCTAGGAGCTCTGAAAATGAACGTGCGCGTCTTTCAATCTTCCCGAGGGACTTAGAATAATTTTGTGATATTTTTTATTAAAATGGTGTATAAAGGTATATATATAAATATATTTTATGCACTGTATATGAGCTGGCGATTTCTAAGTCTGTGGTTCCGAGAGGGGGTAACCAGGCTCACTAATAAAGGTCATGCCACTTGGCTGCCAGAATGCCCTCCTTCAGCACAGACCAGAAAGGCATTGTGATAAGCGTATCCCCGGTATAGTCAGGGGTTAATGGGAGTCGTCCCCGTCCCCCCAGTATACGGCCAGAACCATGGACCCGGTACTTGTGGTTCGGACTGTCTCCAACCAGCCATAATGTTGTGAGAGTGAAATTATGTCTAAGTCCAGCTTTGGTACATTAGAAGCAACTCTGAAACTTAACCTAAGCTTTTTTCGAAGCTACTTTTTGGCTAACTTCTTATAGGAAGGTCTAGGAGCTCTGAAAATGAACGTGCGCGTCTTTCAATCTTCCCGAGGGACTTAGAAGAATTTTGTGATATTTTTTATTAAAATGGTGTATAAAGGTATATATATAAATATATTTTATGCACTGTATATGAGCTGGCGATTTCTAAGTCTGTGGTTCCGAGAGGGGGTAACCAGGCTCACTAATAAAGGTCATGCCACTTGGCTGCCAGAATGCCCTCCTTCAGCACAGACCAGAAAGGCATTGTGATAAGCGTATCCCCGGTATAGTCAGGGGTTAATGGGAGTCGTCCCCGTCCCCCCAGTATACGGCCAGAACCATGGACCCGGTACTTGTGGTTCGGACTGTCTCCAACCAGCCATAATGTTGTGAGAGTGAAATTATGTCTAAGTCCAGCTTTGGTACATTAGAAGCAACTCTGAAACTTAACCTAAGCTTTTTTCGAAGCTACTTTTTGGCTAACTTCTTATAGGAAGGTCTAGGAGCTCTGAAAATGAACGTGCGCGTCTTTCAATCTTCCCGAGGGACTTAGAAGAATTTTGTGATATTTTTTATTAAAATGGTGTATAAGGGTATATATATAAATATATTTTATGCACTGTATATGAGCTGACGATTTCTAAGTCTGTGGTTCCGAGAGGGGGTAACCAGGCTCACTAATAAAGGTCAAGCCACTTGGCTGCCAGAATTCCCTCCTTCAGCACAGACCAGAAAGGCATTGTGATAAGCGTATCCCCGGTATAGTCAGGGGTTAATGGGAGTCGTCCCCGTCCCCCCAGTATACGGCCAGAACCATGGACCCGGTACTTGTGGTTCGGACTGTCTCCAACCAGCCATAATGTTGTGAGAGTGAAATTATGTCTAAGTCCAGCTTTGGTACATTAGAAGCAACTCTGAAACTTAACCTAAGCTTTTTTCGAAGCTACTTTTTGGCTAACTTCTTATAGGAAGGTCTAGGAGCTCTGAAAATGAATGTGCGCGTCTTTCAATCTTCCCGAGGGACTTAGAATAATTTTGTGATATTTTTTATTAAAATGGTGTATAAAGGTATATATATAAATATATTTTATGCACTGTATATGAGCTGGCGATTTCTAAGTCTGTGGTTCCGAGAGGGGGTAACCAGGCTCACTAATAAAGGTCATGCCACTTGGCTGCCAGAATGCCCTGCTTCAGCACAGACCAGAAAGGCATTGTGATAAGTGTATCCCCGGTATAGTCAGGGGTTAATGGGAGTCGTCCCCGTCCCCCCAGTATACGGCCAGAACCATGGACCCGGTACTTGTGGTTCGGACTGTCTCCAACCAGCCATAATGTTGTGAGAGTTAAATTATGTCTAAGTCCAGCTTTGGTACATTAGAAGCAACTCTGAAACTTAACCTAAGCGTTTTTCGAAGCTACTTTTTGGCTAACTTCTTATAGGAAGGTCTAGGAGCTCTGAAAATGAACGTGCGCGTCTTTCACTCTTCCCGAGGGACTTAGAAGAATTTTGTGATATTTTTTATTAAAATGGTGTATAAGGGTATATATATAAATATATTTTATGCACTGTATATGAGCTGGCGATTTCTAAGTCTGTGGTTCCGAGAGGGGGTAACCAGGCTCACTAATAAAGGTCAAGCCACTTGGCTGCCAGAATGCTTTCCTTCAGCACAGACCAGAAAGGCATTGTGATAAGCGTATCCCCGGTATAGTCAGGGGTTAATGGGAGTCGTCCCCGTCCCCCCAGTATACGGCCAGAACCATGGACCCGGTACTTGTGGTTCGGACTGTCTCCAACCAGCCATAAAGTTGTGAGTGAAATTATGTCTAAGTCCAGCTTTGGTACATTAGAAGCAACTCTGAAACTTAACCTAAGCGTTTTTCGAAGCTACTTTTTGGCTAACTTCTTATAGGAAGGTCTAGGAGCTCTGAAAATGAACGTGCGCGTCTTTCACTCTTCCCGAGGGACTTAGAAGAATTTTGTGATATTTTTTATTAAAATGGTGTATAAGGGTATATATATAAATATATTTTATGCACTGTAAATGAGCTGGCGATTTCTAAGTCTGTGGTTCCGTGAGGGGGTAACCAGGCTCACTAATAAAGGTCAAGCCACTTGGCTGCCAGAATGCCCTCCTTCAGCACAGACCAGAAAGGCATTGTGATAAGCGTATCCCCGGTATAGTCAGGGGTTAATGGGAGTCGTCCCCGTCCCCCCAGTATACGGCCAGAACCATGGACCCGGTACTTGTGGTTCGGACTGTCTCCAACCAGCCATAATGTTGTGAGAGTGAAATTATGTCTAAGTCCAGCTTTGGTACATTAGAAGCAACTCTGAAACTTAACCTAAGCTTTTTTCGAAGCTACTTTTTGGCTAACTTCTTATAGGAAGGTCTAGGAGCTCTGAAAATGAACGTGCGCGTCTTTCAATCTTCCCGAGGGACTTAGAATAATTTTGTGATATTTTTTATTAAAATGGTGTATAAAGGTATATATATAAATATATTTTATGCACTGTATATGAGCTGGCGATTTCTAAGTCTGTGGTTCCGAGAGGGGGTAACCAGGCTCACTAATAAAGGTCATGCCACTTGGCTGCCAGAATGCCCTGCTTCAGCACAGACCAGAAAGGCATTGTGATAAGTGTATCCCCGGTATAGTCAGGGGTTAATGGGAGTCGTCCCCGTCCCCCCAGTATACGGCCAGAACCATGGACCCGGTACTTGTGGTTCGGACTGTCTCCAACCAGCCATAATGTTGTGAGAGTTAAATTATGTCTAAGTCCAGCTTTGGTACATTAGAAGCAACTCTGAAACTTAACCTAAGCGTTTTTCGAAGCTACTTTTTGGCTAACTTCTTATAGGAAGGTCTAGGAGCTCTGAAAATGAACGTGCGCGTCTTTCACTCTTCCCGAGGGACTTAGAAGAATTTTGTGATATTTTTTATTAAAATGGTGTATAAGGGTATATATATAAATATATTTTATGCACTGTATATGAGCTGGCGATTTCTAAGTCTGTGGTTCCGAGAGGGGGTAACCAGGCTCACTAATAAAGGTCAAGCCACTTGGCTGCCAGAATGCTTTCCTTCAGCACAGACCAGAAAGGCATTGTGATAAGCGTATCCCCGGTATAGTCACGGGTTAATGGGAGTCGTCCCCGTCCCCCCAGTATACGGCCAGAACCATGGACCCGGTACTTGTGGTTCGGACTGTCTCCAACCAGTCATAAAGTTGTGAGTGAAATTATGTCTAAGTCCAGCTTTGGTACATTAGAAGCAACTCTGAAACTTAACCTAAGCGTTTTTCGAAGCTACTTTTTGGCTAACTTCTTATAGGAAGGTCTAGGAGCTCTGAAAATGAACGTGCGCGTCTTTCACTCTTCCCGAGGGACTTAGAAGAATTTTGTGATATTTTTTATTAAAATGGTGTATAAGGGTATATATATAAATATATTTTATGCACTGTAAATGAGCTGGCGATTTCTAAGTCTGTGGTTCCGTGAGGGGGTAACCAGGCTCACTAATAAAGGTCAAGCCACTTGGCTGCCAGAATGCCCTCCTTCAGCACAGACCAGAAAGGCATTGTGATAAGCGTATCCCCGGTATAGTCAGGGGTTAATGGGAGTCGTCCCCGTCCCCCCAGTATACGGCCAGAACCATGGACCCGGTACTTGTGGTTCGGACTGTCTCCAACCAGCCATAAAGTTGTGAGTGAAATTATGTCTAAGTCCAGCTTTGGTACATTAGAAGCAACTCTGAAACTTAACCTAAGCGTTTTTCGAAGCTACTTTTTGGCTAACTTCTTATAGGAAGGTCTAGGAGCTCTGAAAATGAACGTGCGCGTCTTTCACTCTTCCCGAGGGACTTAGAAGAATTTTGTGATATTTTTTATTAAAATGGTGTATAAGGGTATATATATAAATATATTTTATGCACTGTAAATGAGCTGGCGATTTCTAAGTCTGTGGTTCCGTGAGGGGGTAACCAGGCTCACTAATAAAGGTCATGCCACTTGGCTGCCAGAATGCCCTGCTTCAGCACAGACCAGAAAGGCATTGTGATAAGTGTATCCCCGGTATAGTCAGGGGTTAATGGGAGTCGTCCCCGTCCCCCCAGTATACGGCCAGAACCATGGACCCGGTACTTGTGGTTCGGACTGTCTCCAACCAGCCATAATGTTGTGAGAGTTAAATTATGTCTAAGTCCAGCTTTGGTACATTAGAAGCAACTCTGAAACTTAACCTAAGCGTTTTTCGAAGCTACTTTTTGGCTAACTTCTTATAGGAAGGTCTAGGAGCTCTGAAAATGAACGTGCGCGTCTTTCACTCTTCCCGAGGGACTTAGAAGAATTTTGTGATATTTTTTATTAAAATGGTGTATAAGGGTATATATATAAATATATTTTATGCACTGTATATGAGCTGGCGATTTCTAAATCTGTGGTTCCGAGAGGGGGTAACCAGGCTCACTAATAAAGGTCAAGCCACTTGGCTGCCAGAATGCTTTCCTTCAGCACAGACCAGAAAGGCATTGTGATAAGCGTATCCCCGGTATAGTCAGGGGTTAATGGGAGTCGTCCCCGTCCCCCCAGTATACGGCCAGAACCATGGACCCGGTACTTGTGGTTCGGACTGTCTCCAACCAGCCATAAAGTTGTGAGTGAAATTATGTCTAAGTCCAGCTTTGGTACATTAGAAGCAACTCTGAAACTTAACCTAAGCGTTTTTCGAAGCTACTTTTTGGCTAACTTCTTATAGGAAGGTCTAGGAGCTCTGAAAATGAACGTGCGCGTCTTTCACTCTTCCCGAGGGACTTAGAAGAATTTTGTGATATTTTTTATTAAAATGGTGTATAAGGGTATACAGTATATATAAATATATTTTATGCACTGTAAATGAGCTTGCGATTTCTAAGTCTGTGGTTCCGTGAGGGGGTAACCAGGCTCACTAATAAAGGTCAAGCCACTTGGCTGCCAGAATGCCCTCCTTCAGCACAGACCAGAAAGGCATTGTTTAAAGCGTATCCCCGGTATAGTCAGGGGTTAATGGGAGTCGTCCCCGTCCACCCAGTATACGGCCAGAACCATGGACCCGGTACTTGTGGTTCGGACTGTCTCCAACCAGCCATAAAGTTGTGAGTGAAATTATGTCTAAGTCCAGCTTTGGTACATTAGAAGCAACTCTGAAACTTAACCTAAGCGTTTTTCGAAGCTACTTTTTGGCTAACTTCTTATAGGAAGGTCTAGGAGCTCTGAAAATGAACGTGCGCGTCTTTCACTCTTCCCGAGGGACTTAGAAGAATTTTGTGATATTTTTTATTAAAATGGTGTATAAGGGTATATATATAAATATATTTTATGCACTGTAAATGAGCTGGCGATTTCTAAGTCTGTGGTTCCGTGAGGGGGTAACCAGGCTCACTAATAAAGGTCAAGCCACTTGGCTGCCAGAATGCCCTCCTTCAGCACAGACCAGAAAGGCATTGTGATAAGCGTATCCCCGGTATAGTCAGGGGTTAATGGGAGTCGTCCCCGTCCCCCCAGTATACGGCCAGAACCATGGACCCGGTACTTGTGGTTCGGACTGTCTCCAACCAGCCATAATGTTGTGAGAGTGAAATTATGTCTAAGTCCAGCTTTGGTACATTAGAAGCAACTCTGAAACTTAACCTAAGCGTTTTTCGAAGCTACTTTATGGCTAACTTCTTATAGGAAGGTCTAGGAGCTCTGAAAATGAACGTGCGCGTCTTTCACTCTTCCCGAGGGACTTAGAATAATTTTGTGATATTTTTTATTAAAATGGTTTATAAGGGTATATATATAAATATATTTTATGCACTGTATATGAGCTGACGATTTCTAAGTCTGTGGTTCCGAGAGGGGGTAACCAGGCTCACTAATAAAGGTCAAGCCACTTGGCTGCCAGAATGCCCTCCTTCAGCACAGACCAGAAAGGCATTGTGATAAGCGTATCCCCGGTATAGTCAGGGGTTAATGGGAGTCGTCCCCGTCCCCCCAGTATACGGCCAGAACCATGGACCCGGTACTTGTGGTTCGGACTGTCTCCAACCAGCCATAATGTTGTGAGAGTGAAATTATGTCTAAGTCCAGCTTTGGTACATTAGAAGCAACTCTGAAACTTAACCTAAGCTTTTTTCGAAGCTACTTTTTGGCTAACTTCTTATAGGAAGGTCTAGGAGCTCTGAAAATGAACGTGCACGTCTTTCACTCTTCCCGAGGGACTTAGAAGTATTTTGTGATATTTTTTATTAAAATGGTGTATAAGGGTATATATATAAATATATTTTATGCACTGTATATGAGCTGGCGATTTCTAAGTCTGTGGTTCCGAGAGGGGGTAACCAGGCTCACTAATAAAGGTCAAGCCACTTGGCTGCCAGAATGCCCTCCTTCAGCACAGACCAGAAAGGCATTGTGATAAGCGTATCCCCGGTATAGTCAGGGGTTCATGGGAGTCGTCCCCGTCCCCCCAGTATACGGCCAGAACCATGGACCCGGTACTTGTGGTTCGGACTGTCTCCAACCAGCCATAATGTTGTGAGAGTGAAATTATGTCTAAGTCCAGCTTTGGTACATTAGAAGCAACTCTGAAACTTAACCTAAGCGTTTTTCGAAGCTACTTTTTGGCTAACTTCTTATAGGAAGGTCTAGGAGCTCTGAAAATGAACGTGCGCGTCTTTCACTCTTCCCGAGGGACTTAGAAGAATTTTGTGATATTTTTTATTAAAATGGTGTATAAGGGTATATATATAAATATATTTTATGCACTGTATATGAGCTGGCGATTTCTAAGTCTGTGGTTCCGAGAGGGGGTAACCAGGCTCACTAATAAAGGTCAAGCCACTTGGCTGCCAGAATGCTTTCCTTCAGCACAGACCAGAAAGGCATTGTGATAAGCGTATCCCCGGTATAGTCAGGGGTTAATGGGAGTCGTCCCCGTCCCCCCAGTATACGGCCAGAACCATGGACCCGGTACTTGTGGTTCGGACTGTCTCCAACCAGCCATAAAGTTGTGAGTGAAATTATGTCTAAGTCCAGCTTTGGTACATTAGAAGCAACTCTGAAACTTAACCTAAGCGTTTTTCGAAGCTACTTTTTGGCTAACTTCTTATAGGAAGGTCTAGGAGCTCTGAAAATGAACGTGCGCGTCTTTCACTCTTCCCGAGGGACTTAGAAGAATTTTGTGATATTTTTTATTAAAATGGTGTATAAGGGTATATATATAAATATATTTTATGCACTGTAAATGAGCTGGCGATTTCTAAGTCTGTGGTTCCGTGAGGGGGTAACCAGGCTCACTAATAAAGGTCAAGCCACTTGGCTGCCAGAATGCCCTCCTTCAGCACAGACCAGAAAGGCATTGTGATAAGCGTATCCCCGGTATAGTCAGGGGTTAATGGGAGTCGTCCCCGTCCCCCCAGTATACGGCCAGAACCATGGACCCGGTACTTGTGGTTCGGACTGTCTCCAACCAGCCATAAAGTTGTGAGTGAAATTATGTCTAAGTCCAGCTTTGGTACATTAGAAGCAACTCTGAAACTTAACCTAAGCGTTTTTCGAAGCTACTTTTTGGCTAACTTCTTATAGGAAGGTCTAGGAGCTCTGAAAATGAACGTGCGCGTCTTTCACTCTTCCCGAGGGACTTAGAAGAATTTTGTGATATTTTTTATTAAAATGGTGTATAAGGGTATATATATAAATATATTTTATGCACTGTAAATGAGCTGGCGATTTCTAAGTCTGTGGTTCCGTGAGGGGGTAACCAGGCTCACTAATAAAGGTCAAGCCACTTGGCTGCCAGAATGCCCTCCTTCAGCACAGACCAGAAAGGCATTGTGATAAGCGTATCCCCGGTATAGTCAGGGGTTAATGGGAGTCGTCCCCGTCCCCCCAGTATACGGCCAGAACCATGGACCCGGTACTTGTGGTTCGGACTGTCTCCAACCAGCCATAATGTTGTGAGAGTGAAATTATGTCTAAGTCCAGCTTTGGTACATTAGAAGCAACTCTGAAACTTAACCTAAGCGTTTTTCGAAGCTACTTTATGGCTAACTTCTTATAGGAAGGTCTAGGAGCTCTGAAAATGAACGTGCGCGTCTTTCACTCTTCCCGAGGGACTTAGAATAATTTTGTGATATTTTTTATTAAAATGGTTTATAAGGGTATATATATAAATATATTTTATGCACTGTATATGAGCTGACGATTTCTAAGTCTGTGGTTCCGAGAGGGGGTAACCAGGCTCACTAATAAAGGTCAAGCCACTTGGCTGCCAGAATGCCCTCCTTCAGCACAGACCAGAAATGCATTGTGATAAGCGTATCCCCGGTATAGTCAGGGGTTAATGGGAGTCGTCCCCGTCCCCCCCAGTATACGGCCAGAACCATGGACCCGGTACTTGTGGTTCGGACTGTCTCCAACCAGCCATAATGTTGTGAGAGTGAAATTATGTCTAAGTCCAGCTTTGGTACATTAGAAGCAACTCTGAAACTTAACCTAAGCTTTTTTCGAAGCTACTTTTTGGCTAACTTCTTATAGGAAGGTCTAGGAGCTCTGAAAATGAACGTGCGCGTCTTTCACTCTTCCCGAGGGACTTAGAATAATTTTGTGATATTTTTTATTAAAATGGTGTATAAAGGTATATATATAAATATATTTTATGCACTGTATATGAGCTGGCGATTTCTAAGTCTGTGGTTCCGAGAGGGGGTAACCAGGCTCACTAATAAAGGTCATGCCACTTGGCTGCCAGAATGCCCTCCTTCAGCACAGACCAGAAAGGCATTGTGATAAGCATATCCCCGGTATAGTCAGGGGTTCATGGGAGTCGTCCCTGTCCCCCCAGTATACGGCCAGAACCATGGACCCGGTACTTGTGGTTCGGACTGTCTCCAACCAGCCATAATGTTGTGAGAGTGAAATTATGTCTAAGTCCAGCTTTGGTACATTAGAAGCAACTCTGAAACTTAACCTAAGCGTTTTTCGAAGCTACTTTTTGGCTAACTTCTTATAGGAAGGTCTAGGAGCTCTGAAAATGAACGTGCGCGTCTTTCACTCTTCCCGAGGGACTTAGAAGAATTTTGTGATATTTTTTATTAAAATGGTGTATAAGGGTATATATATAAATATATTTTATGCACTGTATATGAGCTGGCGATTTCTAAGTCTGTGGTTCCGAGAGGGGGTAACCAGGCTCACTAATAAAGGTCAAGCCACTTGGCTGCCAGAATGCCCTGCTTCAGCACAGACCAGAAAGGCATTGTGATAAGCGTATCCCCGGTATAGTCAGGGGTTAATGGGAGTCGTCCCCGTCCCCCCAGTATACGGCCAGAACCATGGACCCGGTACTTGTGGTTCGGACTGTCTCCAACCAGCCATAATGTTGTGAGAGTGAAATTATGTCTAAGTCCAGCTTTGGTACATTAGAAGCAACTCTGAAACTTAACCTAAGCTTTTTTCGAAGCTACTTTTTGGCTAACTTCTTATAGGAAGGTCTAGGAGCTCTGAAAATGAACGTGCGCGTCTTTCACTCTTCCCGAGGGACTTAGAATAATTTTGTGATATTTTTTATTAAAATGGTGTATAAAGGTATATATATAAATATATTTTATGCACTGTATATGAGCTGGCGATTTCTAAGTCTGTGGTTCCGAGAGGGGGTAACCAGGCTCACTAATAAAGGTCATGCCACTTGGCTGCCAGAATGCCCTGCTTCAGCACAGACCAGAAAGGCATTGTGATAAGCGTATCCCCGGTATAGTCAGGGGTTAATGGGAGTCGTCCCCGTCCCCCCAGTATACGGCCAGAACCATGGACCCGGTACTTGTGGTTCGGACTGTCTCCAACCAGCCATAATGTTGTGAGAGTTAAATTATGTCTAAGTCCAGCTTTGGTACATTAGAAGCAACTCTGAAACTTAACCTAAGCGTTTTTCGAAGCTACTTTTTGGCTAACTTCTTATAGGAAGGTCTAGGAGCTCTGAAAATGAACGTGCGCGTCTTTCACTCTTCCCGAGGGACTTAGAAGTATTTTGTGATATTTTTTATTAAAATGGTGTATAAGGGTATATATATAAATATATTTTATGCACTGTATATGAGCTGGCGATTTCTAAGTCTGTGGTTCCGAGAGGGGGTAACCAGGCTCACTAATAAAGGTCAAGCCACTTGGCTGCCAGAATGCCCTGCTTCAGCACAGACCAGAAAGGCATTGTGATAAGCGTATCCCCGGTATAGTCAGGGGTTAATGGGAGTCGTCCCCGTCCCCCCAGTATACGGCCAGAACCATGGACCCGGTACTTGTGGTTCGGACTGTCTCCAACCAGCCATAATGTTGTGAGAGTTAAATTATGTCTAAGTCCAGCTTTGGTACATTAGAAGCAACTCTGAAACTTAACCTAAGCGTTTTTCGAAGCTACTTTTTGGCTAACTTCTTATAGGAAGGTCTAGGAGCTCTGAAAATGAACGTGCGCGTCTTTCACTCTTCCCGAGGGACTTAGAAGAATTTTGTGATATTTTTTATTAAAATGGTGTATAAGGGTATATATATAAATATATTTTATGCACTGTAAATGAGCTGGCGATTTCTAAGTCTGTGGTTCCGAGAGGGGGTAACCAGGCTCACTAATAAAGGTCAAGCCACTTGGCTGCCAGAATGCCCTGCTTCAGCACAGACCAGAAAGGCATTGTGATAAGCGTATCCCCGGTATAGTCAGGGGTTAATGGGAGTCGTCCCCGTCCCCCCAGTATACGGCCAGAACCATGGACCCGGTACTTGTGGTTCGGACTCTCTACAACCAGCCATAATGTTGTGAGAGTTAAATTATGTCTAAGTCCAGCTTTGGTACATTAGAAGCAACTCTGAAACTTAACCTAAGCGTTTTTCGAAGCTACTTTTTGGCTAACTTCTTATAGGAAGGTCTAGGAGCTCTGAAAATGAACGTGCACGTCTTTCACTCTTCCCGAGGGACTTAGAAGAATTTTGTGATATTTTTTATTAAAATGGTGTATAAGGGTATATATATAAATATATTTTATGCACTGTAAATGAGCTGGCGATTTCTAAGTCTGTGGTTCCGAGAGGGGGTAACCAGGCTCACTAATAAAGGTCAAGCCACTTGGCTGCCAGAATGCCCTGCTTCAGCACAGACCAGAAAGGCATTGTGATAAGCGTATCCCCGGTATAGTCAGGGGTTAATGGGAGTCGTCCCCGTCCCCCCAGTATACGGCCAGAACCATGGACCCGGTACTTGTGGTTCGGACTATCTCCAACCAGCCATAATGTTGTGAGAGTGAAATTATGTCTAAGTCCAGCTTTGGTACATTAGAAGCAACTCTGAAACTTAACCTAAGCGTTTTTCGAAGCTACTTTTTGGCTAACTTCTTATAGGAAGGTCTAGGAGCTCTGAAAATAAACGTGCGCGTCTTTCACTCTTCCTGAGGGATTAGAAGAATTTTGTGAAATTTTTTATTAAAATGGTGTATAAGGGTATATATATAAATATATTTTATGCACTGTATATGAGCTGGCGATTTCTAAGTCTGTGGTTCCGAGAGGGGGTAACCAGGCTCACTAATAAAGGTCAAGCCACTTGGCTGCCAGAATGCCCTGCTTCAGCACAGACCAGAAAGGCATTGTGATAAGCGTATCCCCGGTATAGTCAGGGGTTAATGGGAGTCGTCCCCGTCCCCCCAGTATACGGCCAGAACCATGGACCCGGTACTTGTGGTTCGGACTGTCTCCAACCAGCCATAATGTTGTGAGAGTGAAATTATGTCTAAGTCCAGCTTTGGTACATTAGAAGCAACTCTGAAACTTAACCTAAGCGTTTTTCGAAGCTACTTTTTGGCTAACTTCTTATAGGAAGGTCTAGGAGCTCTGAAAATGAACGTGCGCGTCTTTCACTCTTCCCGAGGGACTTAGAAGAATTTTGTGATATTTTTTATTAAAATGGTGTATAAGGGTATATATAAAAATATATTTTATGCACTGTAAATGAGCTGGCGATTTCTAAGTCTGTGGTTCCGAGAGGGGGTAACCAGGCTCACTAATAAAGGTCAAGCCACTTGGCTGCCAGAATGCCCTGCTTCAGCACAGACCAGAAAGGCATTGTGATAAGCGTATCCCCGGTATAGTCAGGGGTTAATGGGAGTCGTCCCCGTCCCCCCAGTATACGGCCAGAACCATGGACCCGGTACTTGTGGTTCGGACTGTCTCCAACCAGCCATAATGTTGTGAGAGTGAAATTATGTCTAAGTCCAGCTTTGGTACATTAGAAGCAACTCTGAAACTTAACCTAAGCGTTTTTCGAAGCTACTTTTTGGCTAACTTCTTATAGGAAGGTCTAGGAGCTCTGAAAATGAACGTGCGCGTCTTTCACTCTTCCCGAGGGACTTAGAAGAATTTTGTGATATTTTTTATTAAAATGGTGTATAAGGGTATATATATAAATATATTTTATGCACTGTATATGAGCTGGCGATTTCTAAGTCTGTGGTTCCGAGAGGGGGTAACCAGGCTCACTAATAAAGGTCAAGCCACTTGGCTGCCAGAATGCCCTCCTTCAGCACAGACCAGAAAGGCATTGTGATAAGCGTATCCCCGGTATAGTCAGGGGTTAATGGGAGTCGTCCCCGTCCCCCCAGTATACGGCCAGAACCATGGACCCGGTACTTGTGGTTCGGACTGTCTCCAACCAGCCATAATGTTGTGAGAGTGAAATTATGTCTAAGTCCAGCTTTGGTACATTAGAAGCATCTCTGAAACTTAACCTAAGCGTTTTTCGAAGCTACTTTTTGGCTAACTTCTTATAGGAAGGTCTAGGAGCTCTGAAAATAAACGTGCGCGTCTTTCACTCTTCCCGAGGGATTAGAAGAATTTTGTGAAATTTTTTATTAAAATGGTGTATAAGGGTATATATATAAATATATTTTATGCACTGTATATGAGCTGGCGATTTCTAAGTCTGTGGTTCCGAGAGGGGGTAACCAGGCTCACTAATAAAGGTCAAGCCACTTGGCTGCCAGAATGCCCTGCTTCAGCACAGACCAGAAAGGCATTGTGATAAGCGTATCCCCGGTATAGTCAGGGGTTAATGGGAGTCGTCCCCGTCCCCCCAGTATACGGCCAGAACCATGGACCCGGTACTTGTGGTTCGGACTGTCTCCAACCAGCCATAATGTTGTGAGAGTGAAATTACTTATAAGTCCAGCTTTGGTACATTAGAAGCAACTCTGAAACTTAACCTAAGCGTTTTTCGAAGCTACTTTTTGGCTAACTTCTTATAGGAAGGTCTAGGAGCTCTGAAAATGAACGTGCGCGTCTTTCACTCTTCCCGAGGGACTTAGAAGAATTTTGTGATATTTTTTATTAAAATGGTGTATAAGGGTATATATATAAATATATTTTATGCACTGTATATGAGCTGGCGATTTCTAAGTCTGTGGTTCCGAGAGGGGGTAACCAGGCTCACTAATAAAGGTCAAGCCACTTGGCTGCCAGAATGCCCTCCTTCAGCACAGACCAGAAAGGCATTGTGATAAGCGTATCCCCGGTATAGTCAGGGGTTAATGGGAGTCGTCCCCGTCCCCCCAGTATACGGCCAGAACCATGGACCCGGTACTTGTGGTTCGGACTGTCTCCAACCAGCCATAATGTTGTGAGAGTTAAATTATGTCTAAGTCCAGCTTTGGTACATTAGAAGCAACTCTGAAACTTAACCTAAGCGTTTTTCGAAGCTACTTTTTGGCTAACTTCTTATAGGAAGGTCTAGGAGCTCTGAAAATGAACGTGCGCGTCTTTCACTCTTCCCGAGGGACTTAGAAGAATTTTGTGATATTTTTTATTAAAATGGTGTATAAGGGTATATATATAAATATATTTTATGCACTGTAAATGAGCTGGCGATTTCTAAGTCTGTGGTTCCGAGAGGGGGTAACCAGGCTCACTAATAAAGGTCAAGCCACTTGGCTGCCAGAATGCCCTGCTTCAGCACAGACCAGAAAGGCATTGTGATAAGCGTATCCCCGGTATAGTCAGGGGTTAATGGGAGTCGTCCCCGTCCCCCCAGTATACGGCCAGAACCATGGACCCGGTACTTGTGGTTCGGACTCTCTACAACCAGCCATAATGTTGTGAGAGTTAAATTATGTCTAAGTCCAGCTTTGGTACATTAGAAGCAACTCTGAAACTTAACCTAAGCGTTTTTCGAAGCTACTTTTTGGCTAACTTCTTATAGGAAGGTCTAGGAGCTCTGAAAATGAACGTGCACGTCTTTCACTCTTCCCGAGGGACTTAGAAGAATTTTGTGATATTTTTTATTAAAATGGTGTATAAGGGTATATATATAAATATATTTTATGCACTGTAAATGAGCTGGCGATTTCTAAGTCTGTGGTTCCGAGAGGGGGTAACCAGGCTCACTAATAAAGGTCAAGCCACTTGGCTGCCAGAATGCCCTGCTTCAGCACAGACCAGAAAGGCATTGTGATAAGCGTATCCCCGGTATAGTCAGGGGTTAATGGGAGTCGTCCCCGTCCCCCCAGTATACGGCCAGAACCATGGACCCGGTACTTGTGGTTCGGACTGTCTCCAACCAGCCATAATGTTGTGAGAGTGAAATTATGTCTAAGTCCAGCTTTGGTACATTAGAAGCAACTCTGAAACTTAACCTAAGCGTTTTTCGAAGCTACTTTTTGGCTAACTTCTTATAGGAAGGTCTAGGAGCTCTGAAAATAAACGTGCGCGTCTTTCACTCTTCCTGAGGGATTAGAAGAATTTTGTGAAATTTTTTATTAAAATGGTGTATAAGGGTATATATATAAATATATTTTATGCACTGTATATGAGCTGGCGATTTCTAAGTCTGTGGTTCCGAGAGGGGGTAACCAGGCTCACTAATAAAGGTCAAGCCACTTGGCTGCCAGAATGCCCTGCTTCAGCACAGACCAGAAAGGCATTGTGATAAGCGTATCCCCGGTATAGTCAGGGGTTAATGGGAGTCGTCCCCGTCCCCCCAGTATACGGCCAGAACCATGGACCCGGTACTTGTGGTTCGGACTGTCTCCAACCAGCCATAATGTTGTGAGAGTGAAATTATGTCTAAGTCCAGCTTTGGTACATTAGAAGCAACTCTGAAACTTAACCTAAGCGTTTTTCGAAGCTACTTTTTGGCTAACTTCTTATAGGAAGGTCTAGGAGCTCTGAAAATGAACGTGCGCGTCTTTCACTCTTCCCGAGGGACTTAGAAGAATTTTGTGATATTTTTTATTAAAATGGTGTATAAGGGTATATATAAAAATATATTTTATGCACTGTAAATGAGCTGGCGATTTCTAAGTCTGTGGTTCCGAGAGGGGGTAACCAGGCTCACTAATAAAGGTCAAGCCACTTGGCTGCCAGAATGCCCTGCTTCAGCACAGACCAGAAAGGCATTGTGATAAGCGTATCCCCGGTATAGTCAGGGGTTAATGGGAGTCGTCCCCGTCCCCCCAGTATACGGCCAGAACCATGGACCCGGTACTTGTGGTTCGGACTGTCTCCAACCAGCCATAATGTTGTGAGAGTGAAATTATGTCTAAGTCCAGCTTTGGTACATTAGAAGCAACTCTGAAACTTAACCTAAGCGTTTTTCGAAGCTACTTTTTGGCTAACTTCTTATAGGAAGGTCTAGGAGCTCTGAAAATGAACGTGCGCGTCTTTCACTCTTCCCGAGGGACTTAAAAGAATTTTGTGATATTTTTTATTAAAATGGTGTATAAGGGTATATATATAAATATATTTTATGCACTGTATATGAGCTGGCGATTTCTAAGTCTGTGGTTCCGAGAGGGGGTAACCAGGCTCACTAATAAAGGTCAAGCCACTTGGCTGCCAGAATGCCCTCCTTCAGCACAGACCAGAAAGGCATTGTGATAAGCGTATCCCCGGTATAGTCAGGGGTTAATGGGAGTCGTCCCCGTCCCCCCAGTATACGGCCAGAACCATGGACCCGGTACTTGTGGTTCGGACTGTCTCCAACCAGCCATAATGTTGTGAGAGTGAAATTATGTCTAAGTCCAGCTTTGGTACATTAGAAGCATCTCTGAAACTTAACCTAAGCGTTTTTCGAAGCTACTTTTTGGCTAACTTCTTATAGGAAGGTCTAGGAGCTCTGAAAATAAACGTGCGCGTCTTTCACTCTTCCCGAGGGATTAGAAGAATTTTGTGAAATTTTTTATTAAAATGGTGTATAAGGGTATATATATAAATATATTTTATGCACTGTATATGAGCTGGCGATTTCTAAGTCTGTGGTTCCGAGAGGGGGTAACCAGGCTCACTAATAAAGGTCAAGCCACTTGGCTGCCAGAATGCCCTGCTTCAGCACAGACCAGAAAGGCATTGTGATAAGCGTATCCCCGGTATAGTCAGGGGTTAATGGGAGTCGTCCCCGTCCCCCCAGTATACGGCCAGAACCATGGACCCGGTACTTGTGGTTCGGACTGTCTCCAACCAGCCATAATGTTGTGAGAGTGAAATTACTTATAAGTCCAGCTTTGGTACATTAGAAGCAACTCTGAAACTTAACCTAAGCGTTTTTCGAAGCTACTTTTTGGCTAACTTCTTATAGGAAGGTCTAGGAGCTCTGAAAATGAACGTGCGCGTCTTTCACTCTTCCCGAGGGACTTAGAAGAATTTTGTGATATTTTTTATTAAAATGGTGTATAAGGGTATATATAAAAATATATTTTATGCACTGTAAATGAGCTGGCGATTTCTAAGTCTGTGGTTCCGAGAGGGGGTAACCAGGCTCACTAATAAAGGTCAAGCCACTTGGCTGCCAGAATGCCCTGCTTCAGCACAGACCAGAAAGGCATTGTGATAAGCGTATCCCCGGTATAGTCAGGGGTTAATGGGAGTCGTCCCCGTCCCCCCAGTATACGGCCAGAACCATGGACCCGGTACTTGTGGTTCGGACTGTCTCCAACCAGCCATAATGTTGTGAAAGTTAAATTATGTCTAAGTCCAGCTTTGGTACATTAGAAGCAACTCTGAAACTTAACCTAAGCGTTTTTCGAAGCTACTTTTTGGCTAACTTCTTATAGGAAGGTCTAGGAGCTCTGAAAATGAACGTGCGCGTCTTTCACTCTTCCCGAGGGACTTAGAAGAATTTTGTGATATTTTTTATTAAAATGGTGTATAAGGGTATATATATAAATATATTTTATGCACTGTATATGAGCTGGCGATTTCTAAGTCTGTGGTTCCGAGAGGGGGTAACCAGGCTCACTAATAAAGGTCAAGCCACTTGGCTGCCAGAATGCCCTCCTTCAGCACAGACCAGAAAGGCATTGTGATAAGCGTATCCCCGGTATAGTCAGGGGTTAATGGGAGTCGTCCCCGTCCCCCCAGTATACGGCCAGAACCATGGACCCGGTACTTGTGGTTCGGACTGTCTCCAACCAGCCATAATGTTGTGAGAGTGAAATTATGTCTAAGTCCAGCTTTGGTACATTAGAAGCATCTCTGAAACTTAACCTAAGCGTTTTTCGAAGCTACTTTTTGGCTAACTTCTTATAGGAAGGTCTAGGAGCTCTGAAAATAAACGTGCGCGTCTTTCACTCTTCCCGAGGGATTAGAAGAATTTTATGAAATTTTTTATTAAAATGGTGTATAAGGGTATATATATAAATATATTTTATGCACTGTATATGAGCTGGCGATTTCTAAGTCTGTGGTTCCGAGAGGGGGTAACCAGGCTCACTAATAAAGGTCAAGCCACTTGGCTGCCAGAATGCCCTGCTTCAGCACAGACCAGAAAGGCATTGTGATAAGCGTATCCCCGGTATAGTCAGGGGTTAATGGGAGTCGTCCCCGTCCCCCCAGTATACGGCCAGAACCATGGACCCGGTACTTGTGGTTCGGACTGTCTCCAACCAGCCATAATGTTGTGAGAGTGAAATTATGTCTAAGTCCAGCTTTGGTACATTAGAAGCAACTCTGAAACTTAACCTAAGCGTTTTTCGAAGCTACTTTTTGGCTAACTTCTTATAGGAAGGTCTAGGAGCTCTGAAAATGAACGTGCGCGTCTTTCACTCTTCCCGAGGGACTTAGAAGAATTTTGTGATATTTTTTATTAAAATGGTGTATAAGGGTATATATATAAATATATTTTATGCACTGTATATGAGCTGGCGATTTCTAAGTCTGTGGTTCCGAGAGGGGGTAACCAGGCTCACTAATAAAGGTCAAGCCACTTGGCTGCCAGAATGCCCTCCTTCAGCACAGACCAGAAAGGCATTGTGATAAGCGTATCCCCGGTATAGTCAGGGGTTAATGGGAGTCGTCCCCGTCCCCCCAGTATACGGCCAGAACCATGGACCCGGTACTTGTGGTTCGGACTGTCTCCAACCAGCCATAATGTTGTGAGAGTGAAATTATGTCTAAGTCCAGCTTTGGTACATTAGAAGCATCTCTGAAACTTAACCTAAGCGTTTTTCGAAGCTACTTTTTGGCTAACTTCTTATAGGAAGGTCTAGGAGCTCTGAAAATAAACGTGCGCGTCTTTCACTCTTCCCGAGGGATTAGAAGAATTTTGTGAAATTTTTTATTAAAATGGTGTATAAGGGTATATATATAAATATATTTTATGCACTGTATATGAGCTGGCGATTTCTAAGTCTGTGGTTCCGAGAGGGGGTAACCAGGCTCACTAATAAAGGTCAAGCCACTTGGCTGCCAGAATGCCCTGCTTCAGCACAGACCAGAAAGGCATTGTGATAAGCGTATCCCCGGTATAGTCAGGGGTTAATGGGAGTCGTCCCCGTCCCCCCAGTATACGGCCAGAACCATGGACCCGGTACTTGTGGTTCGGACTGTCTCCAACCAGCCATAATGTTGTGAGAGTGAAATTACTTATAAGTCCAGCTTTGGTACATTAGAAGCAACTCTGAAACTTAACCTAAGCGTTTTTCGAAGCTACTTTTTGGCTAACTTCTTATAGGAAGGTCTAGGAGCTCTGAAAATGAACGTGCGCGTCTTTCACTCTTCCCGAGGGACTTAGAAGAATTTTGTGATATTTTTTATTAAAATGGTGTATAAGGGTATATATAAAAATATATTTTATGCACTGTAAATGAGCTGGCGATTTCTAAGTCTGTGGTTCCGAGAGGGGGTAACCAGGCTCACTAATAAAGGTCAAGCCACTTGGCTGCCAGAATGCCCTGCTTCAGCACAGACCAGAAAGGCATTGTGATAAGCGTATCCCCGGTATAGTCAGGGGTTAATGGGAGTCGTCCCCGTCCCCCCAGTATACGGCCAGAACCATGGACCCGGTACTTGTGGTTCGGACTGTCTCCAACCAGCCATAATGTTGTGAAAGTTAAATTATGTCTAAGTCCAGCTTTGGTACATTAGAAGCAACTCTGAAACTTAACCTAAGCGTTTTTCGAAGCTACTTTTTGGCTAACTTCTTATAGGAAGGTCTAGGAGCTCTGAAAATGAACGTGCGCGTCTTTCACTCTTCCCGAGGGACTTAGAAGAATTTTGTGATATTTTTTATTAAAATGGTGTATAAGGGTATATATATAAATATATTTTATGCACTGTATATGAGCTGGCGATTTCTAAGTCTGTGGTTCCGAGAGGGGGTAACCAGGCTCACTAATAAAGGTCAAGCCACTTGGCTGCCAGAATGCCCTCCTTCAGCACAGACCAGAAAGGCATTGTGATAAGCGTATCCCCGGTATAGTCAGGGGTTAATGGGAGTCGTCCCCGTCCCCCCAGTATACGGCCAGAACCATGGACCCGGTACTTGTGGTTCGGACTGTCTCCAACCAGCCATAATGTTGTGAGAGTGAAATTATGTCTAAGTCCAGCTTTGGTACATTAGAAGCATCTCTGAAACTTAACCTAAGCGTTTTTCGAAGCTACTTTTTGGCTAACTTCTTATAGGAAGGTCTAGGAGCTCTGAAAATAAACGTGCGCGTCTTTCACTCTTCCCGAGGGATTAGAAGAATTTTATGAAATTTTTTATTAAAATGGTGTATAAGGGTATATATATAAATATATTTTATGCACTGTATATGAGCTGGCGATTTCTAAGTCTGTGGTTCCGAGAGGGGGTAACCAGGCTCACTAATAAAGGTCAAGCCACTTGGCTGCCAGAATGCCCTGCTTCAGCACAGACCAGAAAGGCATTGTGATAAGCGTATCCCCGGTATAGTCAGGGGTTAATGGGAGTCGTCCCCGTCCCCCCAGTATACGGCCAGAACCATGGACCCGGTACTTGTGGTTCGGACTGTCTCCAACCAGCCATAATGTTGTGAGAGTGAAATTATGTCTAAGTCCAGCTTTGGTACATTAGAAGCAACTCTGAAACTTAACCTAAGCGTTTTTCGAAGCTACTTTTTGGCTAACTTCTTATAGGAAGGTCTAGGAGCTCTGAAAATGAACGTGCGCGTCTTTCACTCTTCCCGAGGGACTTAGAAGAATTTTGTGATATTTTTTATTAAAATGGTGTATAAGGGTATATATATAAATATATTTTATGCACTGTATATGAGCTGGCGATTTCTAAGTCTGTGGTTCCGAGAGGGGGTAACCAGGCTCACTAATAAAGGTCAAGCCACTTGGCTGCCAGAATGCCCTGCTTCAGCACAGACCAGAAAGGCATTGTGATAAGCGTATCCCCGGTATAGTCAGGGGTTAATGGGAGTCGTCCCCGTCCCCCCAGTATACGGCCAGAACCATGGACCCGGTACTTGTGGTTCGGACTGTCTCCAACCAGCCATAATGTTGTGAGAGTGAAATTATGTCTAAGTCCAGCTTTGGTACATTAGAAGCAACTCTGAAACTTAACCTAAGCGTTTTTCGAAGCTACTTTTTGGCTAACTTCTTATAGGAAGGTCTAGGAGCTCTGAAAATAAACGTGCGCGTCTTTCACTCTTCCTGAGGGATTAGAAGAATTTTGTGAAATTTTTTATTAAAATGGTGTATAAGGGTATATATATAAATATATTTTATGCACTGTATATGAGCTGGCGATTTCTAAGTCTGTGGTTCCGAGAGGGGGTAACCAGGCTCACTAATAAAGGTCAAGCCACTTGGCTGCCAGAATGCCCTCCTTCAGCACAGACCAGAAAGGCATTGTGATAAGCGTATCCCCGGTATAGTCAGGGGTTAATGGGAGTCGTCCCCGTCCCCCCAGTATACGGCCAGAACCATGGACCCGGTACTTGTGGTTCGGACTGTCTCCAACCAGCCATAATGTTGTGAGAGTGGAATTATGTCTAAGTCCAGCTTTGGTACATTAGAAGCAACTCTGAAACTTAACCTAAGCGTTTTTCGAAGCTACTTTTTGGCTAACTTCTTATAGGAAGGTCTAGGAGCTCTGAAAATGAACGTGCGCGTCTTTCACTCTTTCCGAGGGACTTAGAAGAATTTTGTGATATTTTTTATTAAAATGGTGTATAAGGGTATATATAAAAATATATTTTATGCACTGTAAATGAGCTGGCGATTTCTAAGTCTGTGGTTCCGAGAGGGGGTAACCAGGCTCACTAATAAAGGTCAAGCCACTTGGCTGCCAGAATGCCCTGCTTCAGCACAGACCAGAAAGGCATTGTGATAAGCGTATCCCCGGTATAGTCAGGGGTTAATGGGAGTCGTCCCCGTCCCCCCAGTATACGGCCAGAACCATGGACCCGGTACTTGTGGTTCGGACTGTCTCCAACCAGCCATAATGTTGTGAGAGTGAAATTATGTCTAAGTCCAGCTTTGGTACATTAGAAGCATCTCTGAAACTTAACCTAAGCGTTTTTCGAAGATACTTTTTGGCTAACTTCTTATAGGAAGGTCTAGGAGCTCTGAAAATAAACGTGCGCGTCTTTCACTCTTCCCGAGGGATTAGAAGAATCTTGTGAAATTTTTTATTAAAATGGTGTATAAGGGTATATATATAAATATATTTTATGCACTGTATATGAGCTGGCGATTTCTAAGTCTGTGGTTCCGAGAGGGGGTAACCAGGCTCACTAATAAAGGTCAAGCCACTTGGCTGCCAGAATGCCCTGCTTCAGCACAGACCAGAAAGGCATTGTGATAAGCGTATCCCCGGTATAGTCAGGGGTTAATGGGAGTCGTCCCCGTCCCCCCAGTATACGGCCAGAACCATGGACCCGGTACTTGTGGTTCGGACTGTCTCCAACCAGCCATAATGTTGTGAGAGTGAAATTATGTCTAAGTCCAGCTTTGGTACATTAGAAGCAACTCTGAAACTTAACCTAAGCGTTTTTCGAAGCTACTTTTTGGCTAACTTCTTATAGGAAGGTCTAGGAGCTCTGAAAATGAACGTGCGCGTCTTTCACTCTTCCCGAGGGACTTAGAAGAATTTTGTGATATTTTTTATTAAAATGGTGTATAAGGGTATATATATAAATATATTTTATGCACTGTATATGAGCTGGCGATTTCTAAGTCTGTGGTTCCGAGAGGGGGTAACCAGGCTCACTAATAAAGGTCAAGCCACTTGGCTGCCAGAATGCCCTGCTTCAGCACAGACCAGAAAGGCATTGTGATAAGCGTATCCCCGGTATAGTCAGGGGTTAATGGGAGTCGTCCCCGTCCCCCCAGTATACGGCCAGAACCATGGACCCGGTACTTGTGGTTCGGACTGTCTCCAACCAGCCATAATGTTGTGAGAGTTAAATTATGTCTAAGTCCAGCTTTGGTACATTAGAAGCAACTCTGAAACTTAACCTAAGCGTTTTTCGAAGCTACTTTTTGGCTAACTTCTTATAGGAAGGTCTAGGAGCTCTGAAAATGAACGTGCGCGTCTTTCACTCTTCCCGAGGGACTTAGAAGAATTTTGTGATATTTTTTATTAAAATGGTGTATAAGGGTATATATATAAATATATTTTATGCACTGTATATGAGCTGGCGATTTCTAAGTCTGTGGTTCCGAGAGGGGGTAACCAGGCTCACTAATAAAGGTCAAGCCACTTGGCTGCCAGAATGCCCTCCTTCAGCACAGACCAGAAAGGCATTGTGATAAGCGTATCCCCGGTATAGTCAGGGGTTAATGGGAGTCGTCCCCGTCCCCCCAGTATACGGCCAGAACCATGGACCCGGTACTTGTGGTTCGGACTGTCTCCAACCAGCCATAATGTTGTGAGAGTGAAATTATGTCTAAGTCCAGCTTTGGTACATTAGAAGCATCTCTGAAACTTAACCTAAGCGTTTTTCGAAGCTACTTTTTGGCTAACTTCTTATAGGAAGGTCTAGGAGCTCTGAAAATAAACGTGCGCGTCTTTCACTCTTCCCGAGGGACTTAGAAGAATTTTGTGATATTTTTTATTAAAATGGTGTTTAAGGGTATATATATAAATATATTTTATGCACTGTATATGAGCTGGCGATTTCTAAGTCTGTGGTTCCGAGAGGGGGTAACCAGGCTCACTAATAAAGGTCAAGCCACTTGGCTGCCAGAATGCCCTGCTTCAGCACAGACCAGAAAGGCATTGTGATAAGCGTATCCCCGGTATAGTCAGGGGTTAATGGGAGTCGTCCCCGTCCCCCCAGTATACGGCCAGAACCATGGACCCGGTACTTGTGGTTCGGACTGTCTCCAACCAGCCATAATGTTGTGAGAGTGAAATTATGTCTAAGTCCAGCTTTGGTACATTAGAAGCAACTCTGAAACTTAACCTAAGCGTTTTTCGAAACTACTTTTTGGCTAACTTCTTATAGGAAGGTCTAGGAGCTCTGAAAATTAACGTGCGCGTCTTTCACTCTTCCCGAGGGATTAGAAGAATTTTGTGAATTTTTTTATTAAAATGGTGTATAAGGGTATATATATAAATATATTTTATGCACTGTATATGAGCTGGCGATTTCTAAGTCTGTGGTTCCGAGAGGGGGTAACCAGGCTCACTAATAAAGGTCAAGCCACTTGGCTGCCAGAATGCCCTGCTTCAGCACAGACCAGAAAGGCATTGTGATAAGCGTATCCCCGGTATAGTCAGGGGTTAATGGGAGTCGTCCCCGTCCCCCCAGTATACGGCCAGAACCATGGACCCGGTACTTGTGGTTCGGACTGTCTCCAACCAGCCATAATGTTGTGAGAGTGAAATTATGTCTAAGTCCAGCTTTGGTACATTAGAAGCAACTCTGAAACTTAACCTAAGCGTTTTTCGAAACTACTTTTTGGCTAACTTCTTATAGGAAGTTCTAGGAGCTCTGAAAATTACCGTGCGCGTCTTTCACTCTTCCCGAGGGATTAGAAGAATTTTGTGAATTTTTTTATTAAAATGGTGTATAAGGGTATATATATAAATATATTTTATGAACTGTATATGAGCTGGCGATTTCTAAGTCTGTGGTTCCGAGAGGGGGTAACCAGGCTCACTAATAAAGGTCAAGCCACTTGGCTGCCAGAATGCCCTGCTTCAGCACAGACCAGAAAGGCATTGTGATAAGCGTATCCCCGGTATAGTCAGGGGTTAATGGGAGTCGTCCCCGTCCCCCCAGTATACGGCCAGAACCATGGACCCGGTACTTGTGGTTCGGACTGTCTCCAACCAGCCATAATGTTGAGAGAGTGAAATTATGTCTAAGTCCAGCTTTGGTACATTAGAAGCAACTCTGAAACTTAACCTAAGCGTTTTTCGAAGCTACTTTTTGGCTAACTTCTTATAGGAAGGTCTAGGAGCTCTGAAAATGAACGTGCGCGTCTTTCACTCTTCCCGAGGGACTTAGAATAATTTTGTGATATTTTTTATTAAAATGGTGTATAAAGGTATATATATAAATATATTTTATGAACTGTATATGAGCTGGCGATTTCTAAGTCTGTGGTTCCGAGAGGGGGTAACCAGGCTCACTAATAAAGGTCAAGCCACTTGGCTGCCAGAATGCCCTGATTCAGCACAGACCAGAAAGGCATTGTGATAAGCGTATCCCCGGTATAGTCAGGGGTTAATGGGAGTCGTCCCCGTCCCCCCAGTATACGGCCAGAACCATGGACCCGGTACTTGTAGTTCGGACTGTCTCCAACCAGCCATAATGTTGAGAGAGTGAAATTATGTTTACTGTAAGTCCAGCTTTGGTACATTAGAAGCAACTCTGAAACTTAACCTAAGCGTTTTTCGAAGCTACTTTTTGGCTAACTTCTTATAGGAAGGTCTAGGAGCTCTGAAAATGAACGTGCGCGTCTTTCACTCTTCCCGAGGGACTTAGAAGAATTTTGTGATATTTTTTATTAAAATGGTGTATAAGGGTATATATAAATATATTTTATGCACTGTATATGAGCTGTCGATTTCTAAGTCTGTGGTTCCGAGAGGGGGTAACCAGGCTCACTAATAAAGGTCAAGCCACTTGGCTGCCAGAATGCCCTCCTTCAGCACAGACCAGAAAGGCATTGTGATAAGCGTATCCCCGGTATAGTCAGGGGTTAATGGGAGTCGTCCCCGTCCCCCAAGTATACGGCCAGAACCATGGACCCGGTACTTGTGGTTCGGACTGTCTCCAACCAGCCATAATGTTGTGAGAGTGAAATTATGTCTAAGTCCAGCTTTGGTACATTAGAAGCAACTCTGAAACTTAACCTAAGCGTTTTTCGAAGCTACTTTTTGGCTAACTTCTTATAGGAAGGTCTAGGAGCTCTGAAAATGAACGTGCGCGTCTTTCACTCTTCCCGAGGGACTTACTGTAGAAGAATTTTGTGATATTTTTTTATTAAAATGGTGTATAAAGGTATATATATATAAATATATTTTATGCACTGTATATGAGCTGGCGATTTCTAAGTCTGTGGTTCCGAGAGGGGGTAACCAGGCTCACTAATAAAAGTCAAGCAACTTGGCTGCCAGAATGCCATCCTTCAGCACAGACTAGAAAGGCATTGTGATAAGCGTATCCCCGGTATAGTCAGGGGTTAATGGGAGTCGTCCCCGTCCCCCCAGTATACGGCCAGAACCATGGACCCGGTACTTGTGGTTCGGACTGTCTCCAACCAGCCATAATGTTGTGAGAGTGAAATTATGTCTAAGTCCAGCTTTGGTACATTAGAAGCAACTCTGAAACTTAACCTAAGCGTTTTTCGAAGCTACTTTTTGGCTAACTTCTTATAGGAAGGTCTAGGAGCTCTGAAAATGAACGTGCGCGTCTTTCACTCTTCCCGAGGGACTTAGAAGAATTTTGTGATATTTTTTATTAAAATGGTGTATAAGGGTATATATATAAATAAATTTTATGCACTGTATATGAGCTGGCGATTTCTAAGTCTGTGGTTCCGAGAGGGGGTAACCAGGCTCACTAATAAAGGTCAAGCCACTTGGCTGCCAGAATGCCCTGCTTCAGCACAGACCAGAAAGGCATTGTGATAAGCGTATCCCCGGTATAGTCAGGGGTTAATGGGAGTCGTCCCCGTCCCCCCAGTATACGGCCAGAACCATGGACCCGGTACTTGTGGTTCGGACTGTCTCCAACCAGCCATAATGTTGTGAGAGTGAAATTATGTCTAAGTCCAGCTTTGGTACATTAGAAGCAACTCTGAAACTTAACCTAAGCGTTTTTCGAAGCTACTTTTTGGCTAACTTCTTATAGGAAGGTCTAGGAGCTCTGAAAATGAACGTGCGCGTCTTTCACTCTTCCCGAGGGACTTAGAAGAATTTTGTGATATTTTTTATTAAAATGGTGTATAAGGGTATATATATAAATATATTTTATGCACTGTATATGAGCTGGCGATTTCTAAGTCTGTGGTTCCGAGAGGGGGTAACCAGGCTCACTAATAAAGGTCAAGCCACTTGGCTGCCAGAATGCCCTGCTTCAGCACAGACCAGAAAGGCATTGTGATAAGCGTATCCCCGGTATAGTCAGGGGTTAATGGGAGTCGTCCCCGTCCCCCCAGTATACGGCCAGAACCATGGACCCGGTACTTGTGGTTCGGACTGTCTCCAACCAGCCATAATGTTGTGAGAGTGAAATTATGTCTAAGTCCAGCTTTGGTACATTAGAAGCAACTCTGAAACTTAACCTAAGCGTTTTTCGAAACTACTTTTTGGCTAACTTCTTATAGGAAGGTCTAGGAGCTCTGAAAATTAACGTGCGCGTCTTTCACTCTTCCCGAGGGATTAGAAGAATTTTGTGAATTTTTTTATTAAAATGGTGTATAAGGGTATATATATAAATATATTTTATGCACTGTATATGAGCTGGCGATTTCTAAGTCTGTGGTTCCGAGAGGGGGTAACCAGGCTCACTAATAAAGGTCAAGCCACTTGGCTGCCAGAATGCCCTGCTTCAGCACAGACCAGAAAGGCATTGTGATAAGCGTATCCCCGGTATAGTCAGGGGTTAATGGGAGTCGTCCCCGTCCCCCCAGTATACGGCCAGAACCATGGACCCGGTACTTGTGGTTCGGACTGTCTCCAACCAGCCATAATGTTGTGAGAGTGAAATTATGTCTAAGTCCAGCTTTGGTACATTAGAAGCAACTCTGAAACTTAACCTAAGCGTTTTTCGAAACTACTTTTTGGCTAACTTCTTATAGGAAGGTCTAGGAGCTCTGAAAATTAACGTGCGCGTCTTGCACTGTTCCCGAGGGATTAGAAGAATTTTGTGAATTTTTTTATTAAAATGGTGTATAAGGGTATATATATAAATATATTTTATGCACTGTATATGAGCTGGCGATTTCTAAGTCTGTGGTTCCGAGAGGGGGTAACCAGGCTCACTAATAAAGGTCAAGCCACTTGGCTGCCAGAATGCCCTGATTCAGCACAGACCAGAAAGGCATTGTGATAAGCGTATCCCCGGTATAGTCAGGGGTTAATGGGAGTCGTCCCCGTCCCCCCAGTATACGGCCAGAACCATGGACCCGGTACTTGTGGTTCGGACTGTCTCCAACCAGCCATAATGTTGAGAGAGTGAAATTATGTTTACTGTAAGTCCAGCTTTGGTACATTAGAAGCAACTCTGAAACTTAACCTAAGCGTTTTTCGAAGCTACTTTTTGGCTAACTTCTTATAGGAAGGTCTAGGAGCTCTGAAAATGAACGTGCGCGTCTTTCACTCTTCCCGAGGGACTTAGAAGAATTTTGTGATATTTTTTATTAAAATGGTGTATAAGGGTATATATAAATATATTTTATGCACTGTATATGAGCTGTCGATTTCTAAGTCTGTGGTTCCGAGAGGGGGTAACCAGGCTCACTAATAAAGGTCAAGCCACTTGGCTGCCAGAATGCCCTCCTTCAGCACAGGCATTGTGATAAGCGTATCCCCGGTATAGTCAGGGGTTAATGGGAGTCGTCCCCGTCCCCCAAGTATACGGCCAGAACCATGGACCCGGTACTTGTGGTTCGGACTGTCTCCAACCAGCCATAATGTTGTGAGAGTGAAATTATGTCTAAGTCCAGCTTTGGTACATTAGAAGCAACTCTGAAACTTAACCTAAGCGTTTTTCGAAGCTACTTTTTGGCTAACTTCTTATAGGAAGGTCTAGGAGCTCTGAAAATGAACGTGCGCGTCTTTCACTCTTCCCGAGGGACTTACTGTAGAAGAATTTTGTGATATTTTTTTATTAAAATGGTGTATAAAGGTATATATATATAAATATATTTTATGCACTGTATATGAGCTGGCGATTTCTAAGTCTGTGGTTCCGAGAGGGGGTAACCAGGCTCACTAATAAAAGTCAAGAAACTTGGCTGCCAGAATGCCATCCTTCAGCACAGACTAGAAAGGCATTGTGATAAGCGTATCCCCGGTATAGTCAGGGGTTAATGGGAGTCGTCCCCGTCCCCCCAGTATACGGCCAGAACCATGGACCCGGTACTTGTGGTTCGGACTGTCTCCAACCAGCCATAATGTTGTGAGAGTGAAATTATGTCTAAGTCCAGCTTTGGTACATTAGAAGCAACTCTGAAACTTAACCTAAGCGTTTTTCGAAGCTACTTTTTGGCTAACTTCTTATAGGAAGGTCTAGGAGCTCTGAAAATGAACGTGCGCGTCTTTCACTCTTCCCGAGGGACTTAGAAGAATTTTGTGATATTTTTTATTAAAATGGTGTATAAGGGTATATATATAAATATATTTTATGCACTGTATATGAGCTGGCGATTTCTAAGTCTGTGGTTCCGAGAGGGGGTAACCAGGCTCACTAATAAAGGTCAAGCCACTTGGCTGCCAGAATGCCCTGCTTCAGCACAGACCAGAAAGGCATTGTGATAAGCGTATCCCCGGTATAGTCAGGGGTTAATGGGAGTCGTCCCCGTCCCCCCAGTATACGGCCAGAACCATGGACCCGGTACTTGTGGTTCGGACTGTCTCCAACCAGCCATAATGTTGTGAGAGTGAAATTATGTCTAAGTCCAGCTTTGGTACATTAGAAGCAACTCTGAAACTTAACCTAAGCGTTTTTCGAAGCTACTTTTTGGCTAACTTCTTATAGGAAGGTCTAGGAGCTCTGAAAATGAACGTGCGCGTCTTTCACTCTTCCCGAGGGACTTAGAAGAATTTTGTGATATTTTTTATTAAAATGGTGTATAAGGGTATATATATAAATATATTTTATGCACTGTATATGAGCTGGCGATTTCTAAGTCTGTGGTTCCGAGAGGGGGTAACCAGGCTCACTAATAAAGGTCAAGCCACTTGGCTGCCAGAATGCCCTGCTTCAGCACAGACCAGAAAGGCATTGTGATAAGCGTATCCCCGGTATAGTCAGGGGTTAATGGGAGTCGTCCCCGTCCCCCCAGTATACGGCCAGAACCATGGACCCGGTACTTGTGGTTCGGACTGTCTCCAACCAGCCATAATGTTGTGAGAGTGAAATTATGTCTAAGTCCAGCTTTGGTACATTAGAAGCAACTCTGAAACTTAACCTAAGCGTTTTTCGAAGCTACTTTTTGGCTAACTTCTTATAGGAAGGTCTAGGAGCTCTGAAAATGAACGTGCGCGTCTTTCACTCTTCCCGAGGGACTTAGAAGAATTTTGTGATATTTTTTATTAAAATGGTGTATAAGGGTATATATATAAATATATTTTATGCACTGTATATGAGCTGGCGATTTCTAAGTCTGTGGTTCCGAGAGGGGGTAACCAGGCTCACTAATAAAGGTCAAGCCACTTGGCTGCCAGAATGCCCTGCTTCAGCACAGACCAGAAAGGCATTGTGATAAGCGTATCCCCGGTATAGTCAGGGGTTAATGGGAGTCGTCCCCGTCCCCCCAGTATACGGCCAGAACCATGGACCCGGTACTTGTGGTTCGGACTGTCTCCAACCAGTCATAATGTTGAGAGAGTGAAATTATGTCTAAGTCCAGCTTTGGTACATTAGAAGCAACTCTGAAACTTAACCTAAGCGTTTTGCGAAGCTACTTTTTGGCTAACTTCTTATAGGAAGGTCTAGGAACTCTGAAAATGAACGTGCGCGTCTTTCACTCTTCCCGAGGGACTTAGAAGAATTTTGTGATATTTTTTATTAAAATGGTGTATAAGGGTATATATATAAATATATTTTATGCACTGTATATGAGCTGTCGATTTCTAAGTCTGTGGTTCCGAGAGGGGGTAACCAGGCTCACTAATAAAGGTCAAGCCACTTGGCTGCCAGAATGCCCTCCTTCAGCACAGACCAGAAAGGCATTGTGATAAGCGTATCCCCGGTATAGTCAGGGGTTAATGGGAGTCGTCCCCGTCCCCCCAGTATACGGCCAGAACCATGGACCCGGTACTTGTGGTTCGGACTGTCTCCAACCAGCCATAATGTTGTGAGAGTGAAATTATGTCTAAGTCCAGCTTTGGTACATTAGAAGCAACTCTGAAACTTAACCTAAGCGTTTTTCGAAGCTACTTTTTGGCTAACTTCTTATAGGAAGGTCTAGGAGCTCTGAAAATGAACGTGCGCGTCTTTCACTCTTCCCGAGGGACTTAGAAGAATTTTGTGATATTTTTTATTAAAATGGTGTATAAGGGTATATATATAAATATATTTTATGCACTGTATATGAGCTGGCGATTTCTAAGTCTGTGGTTCCGAGAGGGGGTAACCAGGCTCACTAATAAAGGTCAAGCCACTTGGCTGCCAGAATGCCCTGCTTCAGCACAGACCAGAAAGGCATTGTGATAAGCGTATCCCCGGTATAGTCAGGGGTTAATGGGAGTCGTCCCCGTCCCCCCAGTATACGGCCAGAACCATGGACCCGGTACTTGTGGTTCGGACTGTCTCCAACCAGCCATAATGTTGTGAGAGTGAAATTATGTCTAAGTCCAGCTTTGGTACATTAGAAGCAACTCTGAAACTTAACCTAAGCGTTTTTCGAAGCTACTTTTTGGCTAACTTCTTATAGGAAGGTCTAGGAGCTCTGAAAATGAACGTGCGCGTCTTTCACTCTTCCCGAGGGACTTAGAAGAATTTTGTGATATTTTTTATTAAAATGGTGTATAAGGGTATATATATAAATATATTTTATGCACTGTATATGAGATGACGATTTCTAAGTCTGTGGTTCCGAGAGGGGGTAACCAGGCTCACTAATAAAGGTCAAGCCACTTGGCTGCCAGAATGCCCTCCTTCAGCACAGACCAGAAAGGCATTGTGATAAGCGTATCCCCGGTATAGTCAGGGGTTAATGGGAGTCGTCCACGTCCCCCAAGTATACGGCCAGAACCATGGACCCGGTACTTGTGGTTCGGACTGTCTCCAACCAGCCATAATGTTGTGAGAGTGAAATTATGTCTAAGTCCAGCTTTGGTACATTAGAAGCAACTCTGAAACTTAACCTAAGCGTTTTTCGAAGCTACTTTTTGGCTAACTTCTAATAGGAAGGTCTAGGAGCTCTGAAAATGAACGTGCGCGTCTTTCACTCTTCCCGAGGGACTTAGAAGAATTTTGTGATATTTTTTATTAAAATGGTGTATAAGGGTATATATATAAATATATTTTATGCACTGTATATGAGCTGGCGATTTCTAAGTCTGTGGTTCCGAGAGGGGGTAACCAGGCTCACTAATAAAGGTCAAGCCACTTGGCTGCCAGAATGCCCTGCTTCAGCACAGACCAGAAAGGCATTGTGATAAGCGTATCCCCGGTATAGTCAGGGGTTAATGGGAGTCGTCCCCGTCCCCCCAGTATACGGCCAGAACCATGGACCCGGTACTTGTGGTTCGGACTGTCTCCAACCAGCCATAATGTTGTGATAGTGAAATTATGTCTAAGTCCAGCTTTGGTACATTAGAAGCAACTCTGAAACTTAACCTAAGCGTTTTTCGAAGCTACTTTTTGGCTAACTTCTTATAGGAAGGTCTAGGAGCTCTGAAAATGAACGTGCGCGTCTTTCACTCTTCCCGAGGGACTTAGAAGAATTTTGTGATATTTTTTATTAAAATGGTGTATAAGGGTATATATATAAATATATTTTATGCACTGTATATGAGCTGGCGATTTCTAAGTCTGTGGTTCCGAGAGGGGGTAACCAGGCTCACTAATAAAGGTCAAGCCACTTGGCTGCCAGAATGCCCTGCTTCAGCACAGACCAGAAAGGCATTGTGATAAGCGTATCCCCGGTATAGTCAGGGGTTTATTGGAGTCGTCCCCTTCCCCCCAGTATACGGCCAGAACCATGGACCCGGTACTTGTGGTTCGGACTGTCTCCAACCAGCCATAATGTTGTGAGAGTGAAATTATGTCTAAGTCCAGCTTTGGTACATTAGAAGCAACTCTGAAACTTAACCTAAGCGTTTTTCGAAGCTACTTTTTGGCTAACTTCTTATAGGAAGGTCTAGGAGCTCTGAAAATGAACGTGCGCGTCTTTCACTCTTCCCGAGGGACTTAGAAGAATTTTGTGATATTTTTTATTAAAATGGTGTATAAGGGTATATATATAAATATATTTTATGCACTGTATATGAGCTGACGATTTCTAAGTCTGTGGTTCCGAGAGGGGGTAACCAGGCTCACTAATAAAGGTCAAGCCACTTGGCTGCCAGAATGCCCTGCTTCAGCACAGACCAGAAAGGCATTGTGATAAGCGTATCCCCGGTATAGTCAGGGGTTAATGGGAGTCGTCCCCGTCCCCCCAGTATACGGCCAGAACCATGGACCCGGTACTTGTGGTTCGGACTGTCTCCAACCAGCCATAATGTTGTGAGAGTGAAATTATGTCTAAGTCCAGCTTTGGTACATTAGAAGCAACTCTGAAACTTAACCTAAGCGTTTTTCGAAGCTACTTTTTGGCTAACTTCTTATAGGAAGGTCTAGGAGCTCTGAAAATGAACGTGCGCGTCTTTCACTCTTCCCGAGGGACTTAGAAGAATTTTGTGATATTTTTTATTAAAATGGTGTATAAGGGTATATATATAAATATATTTTATGCACTGTATATGAGCTGGCGATTTCTAAGTCTGTGGTTCCGAGAGGGGGTAACCAGGCTCACTAATAAAGGTCAAGCCACTTGGCTGCCAGAATGCCCTGCTTCAGCACAGACCAGAAAGGCATTGTGATAAGCGTATCCCCGGTATAGTCAGGGGTTAATGGGAGTCGTCCCCGTCCCCCCAGTATACGGCCAGAACCATGGACCCGGTACTTGTGGTTCGGACTGTCTCCAACCAGCCATAATGTTGTGAGAGTGAAATTATGTCTAAGTCCAGCTTTGGTACATTAGAAGCAACTCTGAAACTTAACCTAAGCGTTTTTCGAAGCTACTTTTTGGCTAACTTCTTATAGGAAGGTCTAGGAGCTCTGAAAATGAACGTGCGCGTCTTTCACTCTTCCCGAGGGACTTAGAAGAATTTTGTGATATTTTTTATTAAAATGGTGTATAAGGGTATATATATAAATATATTTTATGCACTGTATATGAGCTGGCGATTTCTAAGTCTGTGGTTCCGAGAGGGGGTAACCAGGCTCACTAATAAAGGTCAAGCCACTTGGCTGCCAGAATGCCCTCCTTCAGCAGAGACCAGAAAGGCATTTTGATAAGCGTATCCCCGGTATAGTCAGGGGTTAATGGGAGTCGTCCCCGTCCCCCCAGTATACGGCCAGAACCATGGACCCGGTACTTGTGGTTCGGACTGTCTCCAACCAGCCATAATGTTGTGAGAGTGAAATTATGTCTAAGTCCAGCTTTAGTACATTAGAACCAACTCTGAAACTTAACCTAAGCGTTTTTCGAAGCTACTTTTTGGCTAACTTCTTATAGGAAGGTCTAGGAGCTCTGAAAATGAACGTGCGCGTCTTTCACTCTTCCCGAGGGACTTAGAAGAATTTTGTGATATTTTTTATTAAAATGGTGTATAAGGGTATATATATAAATATATTTTATGCACTGTATATGAGCTGGCGATTTCTAAGTCTGTGGTTCCGAGAGGGGGTAACCAGGCTCACTAATAAAGGTCAAGCCACTTGGCTGCCAGAATGCCCTCCTTCAGCACAGACCAGAAAGGCATTGTGATAAGCGTATTCCCGGTATAGTCAGGGGTTTATTGGAGTCGTCCCCTTCCCCCCAGTATACGGCCAGAACCATGGACCCGGTACTTGTGGTTCGGACTGTCTCCAACCAGCCATAATGTTATGAGAGTGAAATTATGTCTAAGTCCAGCTTTGGTACATTAGAAGCAACTCTGAAACTTAACCTAAGCGTTTTTCGAAGCTACTTTTTGGCTAACTTCTTATAGGAAGGTCTAGGAGCTCTGAAAATGAACGTGCGCGTCTTTCACTCTTCCCGAGGGACTTAGAAGAATTTTGTGATAATTTTTATTAAAATGGTGTATAAGGGTATATATAAATATATTTTATGCACTGTATATGACCTGGCGATTTCTAAGTCTGTGGTTCCGAGAGGGGGTAACCAGGCTCACTAATAAAGGTCAAGCCACTTGGCTGCCAGAATGCCCTGCTTCAGCACAGACCAGAAAGGCATTGTGATAAGCGTATCCCCGGTATAGTCAGGGGTTAATGGGAGTCGTCCCCGTCCCCCCAGTATACGGCCAGAACCATGGACCCGGTACTTGTGGTTCGGACTGTCTCCAACCAGCCATAATGTTGTGAGAGTGAAATTATGTCTAAGTCCAGCTTTGGTACATTAGAAGCAACTCTGAAACTTAACCTAAGCGTTTTTCGAAGCTACTTTTTGGCTAACTTCTTATAGGAAGGTCTAGGAGCTCTGAAAATGAACGTGCGCGTCTTTCACTCTTCCCGAGGGACTTAGAAGAATTTTGTGATATTTTTTATTAAAATGGTGTATAAGGGTATATATATAAATATATTTTATGCACTGTATATGAGCTGGCGATTTCTAAGTCTGTGGTTCCGAGAGGGGGTAACCAGGCTCACTAATAAAGGTCAAGCCACTTGGCTGCCAGAATGCCCTCCTTCAGCACAGACCAGAAAGGCATTGTGATAAGCGTATTCCCGGTATAGTCAGGGGTTAATTGGAGTCGTCCCCTTCCCCCCAGTATACGGCCAGAACCATGTACCCGGTACTTGTGGTTCGGACTGTCTCCAACCAGCCATAATGTTGTGAGAGTGAAATTATGTCTAAGTCCAGCTTTGGTACATTAGAAGCAACTCTGAAACTTAACCTAAGCGTTTTTCGAAGCTACTTTTTGGCTAACTTCTTATAGGAAGGTCTAGGAGCTCTGAAAATAAACGTGCGCGTCTTTCACTCTTCCCGAGGGACTTAGAAGAATTTTGTGATATTTTTTATTAAAATGGTGTATAAGGGTATATATATAAATATATTTTATGCACTGTATATGAGCTGGCGATTTCTAAGTCTGTGGTTCCGAGAGGGGGTAACCAGGCTCACTAATAAAGGTCAAGCCACTTGGCTGCCAGAATGCCCTGCTTCAGCACATACCAGAAAGGCATTGTGATAAGCGTATCCCCGGTATAGTCAGGGGTTAATGGGAGTCGTCCCCGTCCCCCCAGTATACGGCCAGAACCATGGACCCGGTACTTGTGGTTCGGACTGTCTCCAACCAGCCATAATGTTGTGAGAGTGAAATTATGTCTAAGTCCAGCTTTGGTACATTAGAAGCAACTCTGAAACTTAACCTAAGCGTTTTTCAAAGCTACTTTTTGGCTAACTTCTTATAGGAAGGTCTAGGAGCTCTGAAAATGAACGTGCGCGTCTTTCACTCTTCCCGAGGGACTTAGAAGAATTTTGTGATATTTTTTATTAAAATGGTGTATAAGGGTATATATATAAATATATTTTATGCACTGTATATGAGCTGACGATTTCTAAGTCTGTGGTTCCGAGAGGGGGTAACCAGGCAAACTAATAAAGGTCAAGCCACTTGGCTGCCAGAATGCCCTCCTTCAGCACAGACCAGAAAGGCATTGTGATAAGCGTATCCCCGGTATAGTCAGGGGTTAATGGGAGTCGTCCCCGTCCCCCCAGTATACGGCCAGAACCATGGACGCGGTACTTGTGGTTCGGACTGTCTCCAACCAGCCATAATGTTGTGAGAGTGAAATTATGTCTAAGTCCAGCTTTAGTACATTAGAACCAACTCTGAAACTTAACCTAAGCGTTTTTCGAAGCTACTTTTTGGCTAACTTCTTATAGGAAGGTCTAGGAGCTCTGAAAATGAACGTGCGCGTCTTTCACTCTTCCCGAGGGACTTAGAAGAATTTTGTGATAATTTTTATTAAAATGGTGTATAAGGGTATATATATATAAATATATTTTATGCACTGTATATGAGCTGGCGATTTCTAAGTCTGTGGTTCCGAGAGGGGGTAACCAGGCTCACTAATAAAGGTCAAGCCACTTGGCTGCCAGAATGCCCTGCTTCAGCACATACCAGAAAGGCATTGTGATAAGCGTATCCCCGGTATAGTCAGGGGTTAATGGGAGTCGTCCCCGTCCCCCCAGTATACGGCCAGAACCATGGACCCGGTACTTGTGGTTCGGACTGTCTCCAACCAGCCATAATGTTGTGAGAGTGAAATTATGTCTAAGTCCAGCTTTGGTACATTAGAAGCAACTCTGAAACTTAACCTAAGCGTTTTTCAAAGCTACTTTTTGGCTAACTTCTTATAGGAAGGTCTAGGAGCTCTGAAAATGAACGTGCGCGTCTTTCACTCTTCCCGAGGGACTTAGAAGAATTTTGTGATATTTTTTATTAAAATGGTGTATAAGGGTATATATATAAATATATTTTATGCACTGTATATGAGCTGACGATTTCTAAGTCTGTGGTTCCGAGAGGGGGTAACCAGGCAAACTAATAAAGGTCAAGCCACTTGGCTGCCAGAATGCCCTCCTTCAGCACAGACCAGAAAGGCATTGTGATAAGCGTATCCCCGGTATAGTCAGGGGTTAATGGGAGTCGTCCCCGTCCCCCCAGTATACGGCCAGAACCATGGACGCGGTACTTGTGGTTCGGACTGTCTCCAACCAGCCATAATGTTGTGAGAGTGAAATTATGTCTAAGTCCAGCTTTAGTACATTAGAACCAACTCTGAAACTTAACCTAAGCGTTTTTCGAAGCTACTTTTTGGCTAACTTCTTATAGGAAGGTCTAGGAGCTCTGAAAATGAACGTGCGCGTCTTTCACTCTTCCCGAGGGACTTAGAAGAATTTTGTGATATTTTTTATTAAAATGGTGTATAAGGGTATATATATAAATATATTTTATGCACTGTATATGAGCTGACGATTTCTAAGTCTGTGGTTCCGAGAGGGGGTAACCAGGCAAACTAATAAAGGTCAAGCCACTTGGCTGCCAGAATGCCCTCCTTCAGCACAGACCAGAAAGGCATTGTGATAAGCGTATCCCCGGTATAGTCAGAGGTTAATGGGAGTCGTCCCCGTCCCCCCAGTATACGGCCAGAACCATGGACGCGGTACTTGTGGTTCGGACTGTCTCCAACCAGCCATAATGTTGTGAGAGTGAAATTATGTCTAAGTCCAGCTTTGGTACATTAGAAGCAACTCTGAAACTTAACCTAAGCGTTTTTCGAAGCTACTTTTTGGCTAACTTCTTATAGGAAGGTCTAGGAGCTCTGAAAATGAACGTGCGCGTCTTTCACTCTTCCCGAGGGACTTAGAAGAATTTTGTGATATTTTTTATTAAAATGGTGTATAAGGGTATATATATAAATATATTTTATGCACTGTATATGAGCTGGCGATTTCTAAGTCTGTGGTTCCGAGAGGGGGTAACCAGGCTCACTAATAAAGGTCAAGCCACTTGGCTGCCAGAATGCCCTCCTTCAGCACAGACCAGAAAGGCATTGTGATAAGCGTATCCCCGGTATAGTCAGGGGTTAATGGGAGTCGTCCCCGTCCCCCCAGTATACGGCCAGAACCATGGACGCGGTACTTGTGGTTCGGACTGTCTCCAACCAGCCATAATGTTGTGAGAGTGAAATTATGTCTAAGTCCAGCTTTGGTACATTAGAAGCAACTCTGAAACTTAACCTAAGCGTTTTTCGAAGCTACTTTTTGGCTAACTTCTTATAGGAAGGTCTAGGAGCTCTGAAAATGAACGTGCGCGTCTTTCACTCTTCCCGAGGGACTTAGAAGAATTTTGTGATATTTTTTATTAAAATGGTGTATAAGGGTATATATATAAATATATTTTATGCACTGTATATGAGCTGGCGATTTCTAAGTCTGTGGTTCCGAGAGGGGGTAACCAGGCTCACTAATAAAGGTCAAGCCACTTGGCTGCCAGAATGCCCTCCTTCAGCACAGACCAGAAAGGCATTGTGATAAGCGTATCCCCGGTATAGTCAGGGGTTAATGGGAGTCGTCCCCGTCCCCCCAGTATACGGCCAGAACCATGGACCCGGTACTTGTGGTTCGGACTGTCTCCAACCAGCCATAATGTTGTGAGAGTGAAATTATGTCTAAGTCCAGCTTTAGTACATTAGAACCAACTCTGAAACTTAACCTAAGCGTTTTTCGAAGCTACTTTTTGGCTAACTTCTTATAGGAAGGTCTAGGAGCTCTGAAAATGAACGTGCGCGTCTTTCACTCTTCCCGAGGGACTTAGAAGAATTTTGTGATAATTTTTATTAAAATGGTGTATAAGGGTATATATATATAAATATATTTTATGCACTGTATATGACCTGGCGATTTCTAAGTCTGTGGTTCCGAGAGGGGGTAACCAGGCTCACTAATAAAGGTCAAGCCACTTGGCTGCCAGAATGCCCTGCTTCAGCACAGACCAGAAAGGCATTGTGATAAGCGTATCCCCGGTATAGTCAGGGGTTAATGGGAGTCGTCCCCGTCCCCCCAGTATACGGCCAGAACCATGGACCCGGTACTTGTGGTTCGGACTGTCTCCAACCAGCCATAATGTTGTGAGAGTGAAATTATGTCTAAGTCCAGCTTTGGTACATTAGAAGCAACTCTGAAACTTAACCTAAGCGTTTTTCGAAGCTACTTTTTGGCTAACTTCTTATAGGAAGGTCTAGGAGCTCTGAAAATGAACGTGCGCGTCTTTCACTCTTCCCGAGGGACTTAGAAGAATTTTGTGATATTTTTTTTTTAAATGGTGTATAAGGGTATATATATAAATATATTTTATGCACTGTATATGAGCTGGCGATTTCTAAGTCTGTGGTTCCGAGAAGGGGTAACCAGGCTCACTAATAAAGGTCAAGCCACTTGGATGCCAGAATGCCCTCCTTCAGCACAGACCAGAAAGGCATTGTGATAAGCGTATCCCCGGTATAGTCAGGGGTTAATGGGAGTCGTCCCCGTCCCCCCAGTATACGGCCAGAAACATGGACACGGTACTTGTGGTTCGGACTGTCTCCAACCAGCCATAATGTTGTGAGAGTGAAATTATGTCTAAGTCCAGCTTTGGTACATTAGAAGCAACTCTGAAACTTAACCTAAGCGTTTTTCGAAGCTACTTTTTGGCTAACTTCTTATAGGAAGGTCTAGGAGCTCTGAAAATGAACGTGCGCGTCTTTCACTCTTCCCGAGGGACTTAGAAGAATTTTGTGATATTTTTTATTAAAATGGTGTATAAGGGTATATATATAAATATATTTTATGCACTGTATATGAGCTGGCGATTTCTAAGTCTGTGGTTCCGAGAGGGGGTAACCAGGCTCACTAATAAAGGTCAAGCCACTTGGCTGCCAGAATGCCCTCCTTCAGCACAGACCAGAAAGGCATTGTGATAAGCGTATTCCCGGTATAGTCAGGGGTTAATTGGAGTCGTCCCCTTCCCCCCAGTATACGGCCAGAACCATGTACCCGGTACTTGTGGTTCGGACTGTCTCCAACCAGCCATAATGTTGTGAGAGTGAAATTATGTCTAAGTCCAGCTTTGGTACATTAGAAGCAACTCTGAAACTTAACCTAAGCGTTTTTCGAAGCTACTTTTTGGCTAACTTCTTATAGGAAGGTCTAGGAGCTCTGAAAATGGACGTGCGCGTCTTTCACTCTTCCCGAGGGACTTAGAAGAATTTTGTGATATTTTTTATTAAAATGGTGTATAAGGGTATATATATAAATATATTTTATGCACTGTATATGAGCTGGCGATTTCTAAGTCTGTGGTTCCGAGAGGGGGTAACCAGGCTCACTAATAAAGGTCAAGCCACTTGGCTGCCAGAATGCCCTGCTTCAGCACAGACCAGAAAGGCATTGTGATAAGCGTATCCCCGGTATAGTCAGGGGTTAATGGGAGTCGTCCCCGTCCCCCCAGTATACGGCCAGAACCATGGACCCGGTACTTGTGGTTCGGACTGTCTCCAACCAGCCATAATGTTGAGAGAGTGAAATTATGTCTAAGTCCAGCTTTGGTACATTAGAAGCAACTCTGAAACTTAACCTAAGCGTTTTGCGAAGCTACTTTTTGGCTAACTTCTTATAGGAAGGTCTAGGAGCTCTGAAAATGAACGTGCGCGTCTTTCACTCTTCCCGAGGGACTTAGAAGAATTTTGTGATATTTTTTATTAAAATGGTGTATAAGGGTATATATATAAATATATTTTATGCACTGTATATGAGCTGTCGATTTCTAAGTCTGTGGTTCCGAGAGGGGGTAACCAGGCTCACTAATAAAGGTCAAGCCACTTGGCTGCCAGAATGCCCTCCTTCAGCACAGACCAGAAAGGCATTGTGATAAGCGTATCCCCGGTATAGTCAGGGGTTAATGGGAGTCGTCCCCGTCCCCCAAGTATACGGCAAGAACCATGGACCCGGTACTTGTGGTTCGGACTGTCTCCAACCAGCCATAATGTTGTGAGAGTGAAATTATGTCTAAGTCCAGCTTTGGTACATTAGAAGCAACTCTGAAACTTAACCTAAGCGTTTTTCGAAGCTACTTTTTGGCTAACTTCTTATAGGAAGGTCTAGGAGCTCTGAAAATGAACGTGCGCGTCTTTCACTCTTCCCGAGGGACTTAGAAGAATTTTGTGATATTTTTTATTAAAATAGTGTATAAGGGTATATATATAAATATATTTTATGCACTGTATATGAGCTGGCGATTTCTAAGTCTGTGGTTCCGAGAGGGGGTAACCAGGCTCACTAATAAAGGTCAAGCCACTTGGCTGCCAGAATGCCCTGCTTCAGCACAGACCAGAAAGGCATTGTGATAAGCGTATCCCCGGTATAGTCAGGGGTTAATGGGAGTCGTCCCCGTCCCCCCAGTATACGGCCAGAACCATGGACCCGGTACTTGTGGTTCGGACTGTCTCCAACCAGCCATAATGTTGTGAGAGTGAAATTATGTCTAAGTCCAGCTTTGGTACATTAGAAGCAACTCTGAAACTTAACCTAAGCGTTTTTCGAAGCTACTTTTTGGCTAACTTCTTATAGGAAGGTCTAGGAGCTCTGAAAATGAACGTGCGCGTCTTTCACTCTTCCCGAGGGACTTAGAATAATTTTGTGATATTTTTTATTAAAATGGTGTATAAGGGTATATATATAAATATATTTTATGCACTGTATATGAGCTGACGATTTCTAAGTCTGTGGTTCCGAGAGGGGGTAACCAGGCAAACTAATAAAGGTCAAGCCACTTGGCAGCACAGAATGCCCTCCTTCAGCACAGACCAGAAAGGCATTGTGATAAGCGTATCCCCGGTATAGTCAGGGGTTAATGGGAGTCGTCCCCGTCCCCCCAGTATACGGCCAGAACCATGGACCCGGTACTTGTGGTTCGGACTGTCTCCAACCAGCCATAATGTTGTGAGAGTGAAATTATGTCTAAGTCCAGCTTTAGTACATTAGAACCAACTCTGAAACTTAACCTAAGCGTTTTTCGAAGCTACTTTTTGGCTAACTTCTTATAGGAAGGTCTAGGAGCTCTGAAAATGAACGTGCGCGTCTTTCACTCTTCCCGAGGGACTTAGAAGAATTTTGTGATATTTTTTATTAAAATGGTGTATAAGGGTATATATATAAATATATTTTATGCACTGTATATGAGCTGGCGATTTCTAAGTCTGTGGTTCCGAGAGGGGGTAACCAGGCTCACTAATAAAGGTCAAGCCACTTGGCTGCCAGAATGCCCTGCTTCAGCACAGACCAGAAAGGCATTGTGATAAGCGTATCCCCGGTATAGTCAGGGGTTAATGGGAGTCGTCCCCGTCCCCCCAGTATACGGCCAGAACCATGGACCCGGTACTTGTGGTTCGGACTGTCTCCAACCAGCCATAATGTTGAGAGAGTGAAATTATGTCTAAGTCCAGCTTTGGTACATTAGAAGCAACTCTGAAACTTAACCTAAGCGTTTTGCGAAGCTACTTTATGGCTAACTTCTTATAGGAAGGTCTAGGAGCTCTGAAAATGAACGTGCGCGTCTTTCACTCTTCCCGAGGGACTTAGAAGAATTTTGTGATATTTTTTATTAAAATGGTGTATAAGGGTATATATATAAATATATTTTATGCACTGTATATGAGCTGACGATTTCTAAGTCTGTGGTTCCGAGAGGGGGTAACCAGGCAAACTAATAAAGGTCAAGCCACTTGGCTGCCAGAATGCCCTCCTTCAGCACAGACCAGAAAGGCATTGTGATAAGCGTATCCCCGGTATAGTCAGGGGTTAATGGGAGTCGTCCCCGTCCCCCCAGTATACGGCCAGAACCATGGACCCGGTACTTGTGGTTCGGATTGTCTCCAACCAGCCATAATGTTGTGAGAGTGAAATTATGTCTAAGTCCAGCTTTGGTACATTAGAAGCAACTCTGAAACTTAACCTAAGCGTTTTTCGAAGCTACTTTTTGGCTAACTTCTTATAGGAAGGTCTAGGAGCTCTGAAAATGAACGTGCGCGTCTTTCACTCTTCCCGAGGGACTTAGAAGAATTTTGTGATATTTTTTATTAAAATGGTGTATAAGAGTATATATATAAATATATTTTATGCACTGTATATGAGCTGGCGATTTCTAAGTCTGTGGTTCCGAGAGGGGGTAACCAGGCTCACTAATAAAGGTCAAGCCACTTGGCTGCCAGAATGCCCTCCTTCAGCACAGACCAGAAAGGCATTGTGATAAGCGTATCCCCGGTATAGTCAGGGGTTAATGGGAGTCGTCCCCGTCCCCCCAGTATACGGCCAGAACCATGGACCCGGTACTTGTGGTTCGGACTGTCTCCAACCAGCCATAATGTTGTGAGAGTGAAATTATGTCTAAGTCCAGCTTTAGTACATTAGAACCAACTCTGAAACTTAACCTAAGCGTTTTTCGAAGCTACTTTTTGGCTAACTTCTTATAGGAAGGTCTAGGAGCTCTGAAAATGAACGTGCGCGTCTTTCACTCTTCCCGAGGGACTTAGAAGAATTTTGTGATATTTTTTATTAAAATGGTGTATAAGGGTATATATAAATATATTTTATGCACTGTATATGACCTGGCGATTTCTAAGTCTGTGGTTCCGAGAGGGGGTAACCAGGCTCACTAATAAAGGTCAAGCCACTTGGCTGCCAGAATGCCCTGCTTCAGCACAGACCAGAAAGGCATTGTGATAAGCGTATCCCCGGTATAGTCAGGGGTTAATGGGAGTCGTCCCCGTCCCCCCAGTATACGGCCAGAACCATGGACCCGGTACTTGTGGTTCGGACTGTCTCCAACCAGCCATAATGTTGTGAGAGTGAAATTATGTCTAAGTCCAGCTTTGGTACATTAGAAGCAACTCTGAAACTTAACCTAAGCGTTTTTCGAAGCTACTTTTTGGCTAACTTCTTATAGGAAGGTCTAGGAGCTCTGAAAATGAACGTGCGCGTCTTTCACTCTTCCCGAGGGACTTAGAAGAATTTTGTGATATTTTTTATTAAAATGGTGTATAAGGGTATATATATAAATATATTTTATGCACTGTATATGAGCTGGCGATTTCTAAGTCTGTGGTTCCGAGAGGGGGTAACCAGGCTCACTAATAAAGGTCAAGCTACTTGGCTGCCAGAATGCCCTCCTTCAGCACAGACCAGAAAGGCATTGTGATAAGCGTATCCCCGGTATAGTCAGGGGTTAATGGGAGTCGTCCCCGTCCCCCCAGTATACGGCCAGAAACATGGACCCGGTACTTGTGGTTCGGACTGTCTCCAACCAGCCATAATGTTGTGAGAGTGAAATTATGTCTAAGTCCAGCTTTGGTACATTAGAAGCAACTCTGAAACTTAACCTAAGCGTTTTTCGAAGCTACTTTTTGGCTAACTTCTTATAGGAAGGTCTAGGAGCTCTGAAAATGAACGTGCGCGTCTTTCACTCTTCCCGAGGGACTTAGAAGAATTTTGTGATATTTTTTATTAAAATGGTGTAAAAGGGTATATATATAAATATATTTTATGCACTGTATATGAGCTGGCGATTTCTAAGTCTGTGGTTCCGAGAGGGGGTAACCAGGCTCACTAATAAAGGTCAAGCCACTTGGCTGCCAGAATGCCCTCCTTCAGCACAGACCAGAAAGGCATTGTGATAAGCGTATTCCCGGTATAGTCAGGGGTTAATTGGAGTCGTCCCCTTCCCCCCATTATACGGCCAGAACCATGTACCCGGTACTTGTGGTTCGGACTGTCTCCAACCAGCCATAATGTTGTGAGAGTGAAATTATGTCTAAGTCCAGCTTTGGTACATTAGAAGCAACTCTGAAACTTAACCTAAGCGTTTTTCGAAGCTACTTTTTGGCTAACTTCTTATAGGAAGGTCTAGGAGCTCTGAAAATAAACGTGCGCGTCTTTCACTCTTCCCGAGGGACTTAGAAGAATTTTGTGATATTTTTTATTAAAATGGTGTATAAGGGTATATATATAAATATATTTTATGCACTGTATATGAGCTGGCGATTTCTAAGTCTGTGGTTCCGAGAGGGGGTAACCAGGCTCACTAATAAAGGTCAAGCCACTTGGCTGCCAGAATGCCCTGCTTCAGCACAGACCAGAAAGGCATTGTGATAAGCGTATCCCCGGTATAGTCAGGGGTTAATGGGAGTCGTCCCCGTCCCCCCAGTATACGGCCAGAACCATGGACCCGGTACTTGTGGTTCGGACTGTCTCCAACCAGCCATAATGTTGTGAGAGTGAAATTATGTCTAAGTCCAGCTTTGGTACATTAGAAGCAACTCTGAAACTTAACCTAAGCGTTTTTCAAAGCTACTTTTTGGCTAACTTCTTATAGGAAGGTCTAGGAGCTCTGAAAATGAACGTGCGCGTCTTTCACTCTTCCCGAGGGACTTAGAAGAATTTTGTGATATTTTTTATTAAAATGGTGTATAAGGGTATATATATAAATATATTTTATGCACTGTATATGAGCTGACGATTTCTAAGTCTGTGGTTCCGAGAGGGGGTAACCAGGCAAACTAATAAAGGTCAAGCCACTTGGCTGCCAGAATGCCCTCCTTCAGCACAGACCAGAAAGGCATTGTGATAAGCGTATCCCCGGTATAGTCAGGGGTTAATGGGAGTCGTCCCCGTCCCCCCAGTATACGGCCAGAACCATGGACGCGGTACTTGTGGTTCGGACTGTCTCCAACCAGCCATAATGTTGTGAGAGTGAAATTATGTCTAAGTCCAGCTTTGGTACATTAGAAGCAACTCTGAAACTTAACCTAAGCGTTTTTCGAAGCTACTTTTTGGCTAACTTCTTATAGGAAGGTCTAGGAGCTCTGAAAATGAACGTGCGCGTCTTTCACTCTTCCCGAGGGACTTAGAAGAATTTTGTGATATTTTTTATTAAAATGGTGTATAAGGGTATATATATAAATATATTTTATGCACTGTATATGAGCTGGCGATTTCTAAGTCTGTGGTTCCGAGAGGGGGTAACCAGGCTCACTAATAAAGGTCAAGCCACTTGGCTGCCAGAATGCCCTCCTTCAGCACAGACCAGAAAGGCATTGTGATAAGCGTATCCCCGGTATAGTCAGGGGTTAATGGGAGTCGTCCCCGTCCCCCCAGTATACGGCCAGAACCATGGACCCGGTACTTGTGGTTCGGACTGTCTCCAACCAGCCATAATGTTGTGAGAGTGAAATTATGTCTAAGTCCAGCTTTAGTACATTAGAACCAACTCTGAAACTTAACCTAAGCGTTTTTCGAAGCTACTTTTTGGCTAACTTCTTATAGGAAGGTCTAGGAGCTCTGAAAATGAACGTGCGCGTCTTTCACTCTTCCCGAGGGACTTAGAAGAATTTTGTGATAATTTTTATTAAAATGGTGTATAAGGGTATATATATATAAATATATTTTATGCACTGTATATGACCTGGCGATTTCTAAGTCTGTGGTTCCGAGAGGGGGTAACCAGGCTCACTAATAAAGGTCAAGCCACTTGGCTGCCAGAATGCCCTGCTTCAGCACAGACCAGAAAGGCATTGTGATAAGCGTATCCCCGGTATAGTCAGGGGTTAATGGGAGTCGTCCCCGTCCCCCCAGTATACGGCCAGAACCATGGACCCGGTACTTGTGGTTCGGACTGTCTCCAACCAGCCATAATGTTGTGAGAGTGAAATTATGTCTAAGTCCAGCTTTGGTACATTAGAAGCAACTCTGAAACTTAACCTAAGCGTTTTTCGAAGCTACTTTTTGGCTAACTTCTTATAGGAAGGTCTAGGAGCTCTGAAAATGAACGTGCGCGTCTTTCACTCTTCCCGAGGGACTTAGAAGAATTTTGTGATATTTTTTATTAAAATGGTGTATAAGGGTATATATATAAATATATTTTATGCACTGTATATGAGCTGGCGATTTCTAAGTCTGTGGTTCCGAGAGGGGGTAACCAGGCTCACTAATAAAGGTCAAGCCACTTGGCTGCCAGAATGCCCTCCTTCAGCACAGACCAGAAAGGCATTGTGATAAGCGTATTCCCGGTATAGTCAGGGGTTAATTGGAGTCGTCCCCTTCCCCCCAGTATACGGCCAGAACCATGTACCCGGTACTTGTGGTTCGGACTGTCTCCAACCAGCCATAATGTTGTGAGAGTGAAATTATGTCTAAGTCCAGCTTTGGTACATTAGAAGCAACTCTGAAACTTAACCTAAGCGTTTTTCGAAGCTACTTTTTGGCTAACTTCTTATAGGAAGGTCTAGGAGCTCTGAAAATGGACGTGCGCGTCTTTCACTCTTCCCGAGGGACTTAGAAGAATTTTGTGATATTTTTTATTAAAATGGTGTATAAGGGTATATATATAAATATATTTTATGCACTGTATATGAGCTGGCGATTTCTAAGTCTGTGGTTCCGAGAGGGGGTAACCAGGCTCACTAATAAAGGTCAAGCCACTTGGCTGCCAGAATGCCCTGCTTCAGCACAGACCAGAAAGGCATTGTGATAAGCGTATCCCCGGTATAGTCAGGGGTTAATGGGAGTCGTCCCCGTCCCCCCAGTATACGGCCAGAACCATGGACCCGGTACTTGTGGTTCGGACTGTCTCCAACCAGCCATAATGTTGAGAGAGTGAAATTATGTCTAAGTCCAGCTTTGGTACATTAGAAGCAACTCTGAAACTTAACCTAAGCGTTTTGCGAAGCTACTTTTTGGCTAACTTCTTATAGGAAGGTCTAGGAGCTCTGAAAATGAACGTGCGCGTCTTTCACTCTTCCCGAGGGACTTAGAAGAATTTTGTGATATTTTTTATTAAAATGGTGTATAAGGGTATATATATAAATATATTTTATGCACTGTATATGAGCTGTCGATTTCTAAGTCTGTGGTTCCGAGAGGGGGTAACCAGGCTCACTAATAAAGGTCAAGCCACTTGGCTGCCAGAATGCCCTCCTTCAGCACAGACCAGAAAGGCATTGTGATAAGCGTATCCCCGGTATAGTAAGGGGTTAATGGGAGTCGTCCCCGTCCCCCAAGTATACGGCAAGAACCATGGACCCGGTACTTGTGTTTCGGACTGTCTCCAACCAGCCATAATGTTGTGAGAGTGAAATTATGTCTAAGTCCAGCTTTGGTACATTAGAAGCAACTCTGAAACTTAACCTAAGCGTTTTTCGAAGCTACTTTTTGGCTAACTTCTTATAGGAAGGTCTAGGAGCTCTGAAAATGAACGTGCGCGTCTTTCACTCTTCCCGAGGGACTTAGAAGAATTTTGTGATATTTTTTATTAAAATGGTGTATAAGGGTATATATATATAAATATATTTTATGCACTGTATATGAGCTGGCGATTTCTAAGTCTGTGGTTCCGAGAGGGGGTAACCAGGCTCACTAATAAAGGTCAAGCCACTTGGCTGCCAGAATGCCCTGCTTCAGCACAGACCAGAAAGGCATTGTGATAAGCGTATCCCCGGTATAGTCAGGGGTTAATGGGAGTCGTCCCCGTCCCCCCAGTATACGGCCAGAACCATGGACCCGGTACTTGTGGTTCGGACTGTCTCCAACCAGCCATAATGTTGTGAGAGTGAAATTATGTCTAAGTCCAGCTTTGGTACATTAGAAGCAACTCTGAAACTTAACCTAAGCGTTTTTCGAAGCTACTTTTTGGCTAACTTCTTATAGGAAGGTCTAGGAGCTCTGAAAATGAACGTGCGCGTCTTTCACTCTTCCCGAGGGACTTAGAAGAATTTTGTGATATTTTTTATTAAAATGGTGTATAAGGGTATATATATAAATATATTTTATGCACTGTATATGAGCTGACGATTTCTAAGTCTGTGGTTCCGAGAGGGGGTAACCAGGCAAACTAATAAAGGTCAAGCCACTTGGCTGCCAGAATGCCCTCCTTCAGCACAGACCAGAAAGGCATTGTGATAAGCGTATCCCCGGTATAGTCAGGGGTTAATGGGAGTCGTCCCCGTCCCCCCAGTATACGGCCAGAACCATGGACCCGGTACTTGTGGTTCGGATTGTCTCCAACCAGCCATAATGTTGTGAGAGTGAAATTATGTCTAAGTCCAGCTTTGGTACATTAGAAGCAACTCTGAAACTTAACCTAAGCGTTTTTCGAAGCTACTTTTTGGCTAACTTCTTATAGGAAGGTCTAGGAGCTCTGAAAATGAACGTGCGCGTCTTTTACTCTTCCCGAGGGACTTAGAAGAATTTTGTGATATTTTTTATTAAAATGGTGTATAAGAGTATATATATAAATATATTTTATGCACTGTATATGAGCTGGCGATTTCTAAGTCTGTAGTTCCGAGAGGGGGTAACCAGGCTCACTAATAAAGGTCAAGCCACTTGGCTGCCAGAATGCCCTCCTTCAGCACAGACCAGAAAGGCATTGTGATAAGCGTATCCCCGGTATAGTCAGGGGTTAATGGGAGTCGTCCCCGTCCCCCCAGTATACGGCCAGAACCATGGACCCGGTACTTGTGGTTCGGACTGTCTCCAACCAGCCATAATGTTGTGAGAGTGAAATTATGTCTAAGTCCAGCTTTAGTACATTAGAACCAACTCTGAAACTTAACCTAAGCGTTTTTCGAAGCTACTTTTTGGCTAACTTCTTATAGGAAGGTCTAGGAGCTCTGAAAATGAACGTGCGCGTCTTTCACTCTTCCCGAGGGACTTAGAAGAATTTTGTGATATTTTTTATTAAAATGGTGTATAAGGGTATATATATAAATATATTTTATGCACTGTATATGAGCTGTCGATTTCTAAGTCTGTGGTTCCGAGAGGGGGTAACCAGGCTCACTAATAAAGGTCAAGCCACTTGGCTGCCAGAATGCCCTCCTTCAGCACAGACCAGAAAGGCATTGTGATAAGCGTATCCCCGGTATAGTCAGGGGTTAATGGGAGTCGTCCCCGTCCCCCAAGTATACGGCCAGAACCATGGACCCGGTACTTGTGGTTCGGACTGTCTCCAACCAGCCATAATGTTGAGAGAGTGAAATTATGTCTAAGTCCAGCTTTGGTACATTAGAAGCAACTCTGAAACTTAACCTAAGCGTTTTGCGAAGCTACTTTTTGGCTAACTTCTTATAGGAAGGTCTAGGAGCTCTGAAAATGAACGTGCGCGTCTTTCACTCTTCCCGAGGGACTTAGAAGAATTTTGTGATATTTTTTATTAAAATGGTGTATAAGGGTATATATATAAATATATTTTATGCACTGTATATGAGCTGTCGATTTCTAAGTCTGTGGTTCCGAGAGGGGGTAACCAGGCTCACTAATAAAGGTCAAGCCACTTGGCTGCCAGAATGCCCTCCTTCAGCACAGACCAGAAAGGCATTGTGATAAGCGTATCCCCGGTATAGTCAGGGGTTAATGGGAGTCGTCCCCGTCCCCCAAGTATACGGCAAGAACCATGGACCCGGTACTTGTGGTTCGGACTGTCTCCAACCAGCCATAATGTTGTGAGAGTGAAATTATGTCTAAGTCCAGCTTTGGTACATTAGAAGCAACTCTGAAACTTAACCTAAGCGTTTTTCGAAGCTACTTTTTGGCTAACTTCTTATAGGAAGGTCTAGGAGCTCTGAAAATGAACGTGCGCGTCTTTCACTCTTCCCGAGGGACTTAGAAGAATTTTGTGATATTTTTTATTAAAATGGTGTATAAGGGTATATATATAAATATATTTTATGCACTGTATATGAGCTGGCGATTTCTAAGTCTGTGGTTCCGAGAGGGGGTAACCAGGCTCACTAATAAAGGTCAAGCCACTTGGCTGCCAGAATGCCCTGCTTCAGCACAGACCAGAAAGGCATTGTGATAAGCGTATCCCCGGTATAGTCAGGGGTTAATGGGAGTCGTCCCCGTCCCCCCAGTATACGGCCAGAACCATGGACCCGGTACTTGTGGTTCGGACTGTCTCCAACCAGCCATAATGTTGTGAGAGTGAAATTATGTCTAAGTCCAGCTTTGGTACATTAGAAGCAACTCTGAAACTTAACCTAAGCGTTTTTCGAAGCTACTTTTTGGCTAACTTCTTATAGGAAGGTCTAGGAGCTCTGAAAATGAACGTGCGCGTCTTTCACTCTTCCCGAGGGACTTAGAAGAATTTTGTGATATTTTTTATTAAAATGGTGTATAAGGGTATATATATAAATATATTTTATGCACTGTATATGAGCTGGCGATTTCTAAGTCTGTGGTTCCGAGAGGGGGTAACCAGGCTCACTAATAAAGGTCAAGCCACTTGGCTGCCAGAATGCCCTGCTTCAGCACAGACCAGAAAGGCATTGTGATAAGCGTATCCCCGGTATAGTCAGGGGTTAATGGGAGTCGTCCCCGTCCCCCCAGTATACGGCCAGAACCATGGACCCGGTACTTGTGGTTCGGACTGTCTCCAACCAGCCATAATGTTGTGAGAGTGAAATTATGTCTAAGTCCAGCTTTGGTACATTAGAAGCAACTCTGAAACTTAACCTAAGCGTTTTTCGAAGCTACTTTTTGGCTAACTTCTTATAGGAAGGTCTAGGAGCTCTGAAAATGAACGTGCGCGTCTTTCACTCTTCCCGAGGGACTTAGAATAATTTTGTGATATTTTTTATTAAAATGGTGTATAAGGGTATATATATAAATATATTTTATGCACTGTATATGAGCTGACGATTTCTAAGTCTGTGGTTCCGAGAGGGGGTAACCAGGCAAACTAATAAAGGTCAAGCCACTTGGCTGCCAGAATGCCCTCCTTCAGCACAGACCAGAAAGGCATTGTGATAAGCGTATCCCCGGTATAGTCAGGGGTTAATGGGAGTCGTCCCCGTCCCCCCAGTATACGGCCAGAACCATGGACCCGGTACTTGTGGTTCGGATTGTCTCCAACCAGCCATAATGTTGTGAGAGTGAAATTATGTCTAAGTCCAGCTTTGGTACATTAGAAGCAACTCTGAAACTTAACCTAAGCGTTTTTCGAAGCTACTTTTTGGCTAACTTCTTATAGGAAGGTCTAGGAGCTCTGAAAATGAACGTGCGCGTCTTTCACTCTTCCCGAGGGACTTAGAAGAATTTTGTGATATTTTTTATTAAAATGGTGTATAAGAGTATATATATAAATATATTTTATGCACTGTATATGAGCTGGCGATTTCTAAGTCTGTGGTTCCGAGAGGGGGTAACCAGGCTCACTAATAAAGGTCAAGCCACTTGGCTGCCAGAATGCCCTCCTTCAGCACAGACCAGAAAGGCATTGTGATAAGCGTATCCCCGGTATAGTCAGGGGTTAATGGGAGTCGTCCCCGTCCCCCCAGTATACGGCCAGAACCATGGACCCGGTACTTGTGGTTCGGACTGTCTCCAACCAGCCATAATGTTGTGAGAGTGAAATTATGTCTAAGTCCAGCTTTAGTACATTAGAACCAACTCTGAAACTTAACCTAAGCGTTTTTCGAAGCTACTTTTTGGCTAACTTCTTATAGGAAGGTCTAGGAGCTCTGAAAATGAACGTGCGCGTCTTTCACTCTTCCCGAGGGACTTAGAAGAATTTTGTGATATTTTTTATTAAAATGGTGTATAAGGGTATATATATAAATATATTTTATGCACTGTATATGAGCTGGCGATTTCTAAGTCTGTGGTTCCGAGAGGGGGTAACCAGGCTCACTAATAAAGGTCAAGCCACTTGGCTGCCAGAATGCCCTGCTTCAGCACAGACCAGAAAGGCATTGTGATAAGCGTATCCCCGGTATAGTCAGGGGTTAATGGGAGTCGTCCCCGTCCCCCCAGTATACGGCCAGAACCATGGACCCTGTACTTGTGGGTCGGACTGTCTCCAACCAGCCATAATGTTGTGAGAGTGAAATTATGTCTAAGTCCAGCTTTGGTACATTAGAAGCAACTCTGAAACTTAACCTAAGCGTTTTTCGAAGCTACTTTTTGGCTAACTTCTTATAGGAAGGTCTAGGAGCTCTGAAAATGAACGTGCGCGTCTTTCACTCTTCCCGAGGGACTTAGAAGAATTTTGTGATATTTTTTATTAAAATGGTGTATAAGGGTATATATATAAATAGATTTTATGCACTGTATATGACCTGGCGATTTCTAAGTCTGTGGTTCCGAGAGGGGGTAACCAGGCTCACTAATAAAGGTCAAGCCACTTGGCTGCCAGAATGCCCTCCTTCAGCACAGACCAGAAAGGCATTGTGATAAGCGTATTCCCGGTATAGTCAGGGGTTAATTGGAGTCGTCCCCTTCCCCCCAGTATACGGCCAGAACCATGGACCCGGTACTTGTGGTTCGGACTGTCTCCAACCAGCCATAATGTTGTGAGAGTGAAATTATGTCTAAGTCCAGCTTTGGTACATTAGAAGCAACTCTGAAACTTAACCTAAGCGTTTTAAGAAGCTACTTTTTGGCTAACTTATTATAGAAAGGTCTAGGAGCTCTGAAAATGAACGTGCGCGTCTTTCACTCTTCCCGAGGGACTTAGAAGAATTTTGTGATAATTTTTATTAAAATGGTGTATAAGGGTATATATATATAAATATATTTTATGCACTGTATATGACCTGGCGATTTCTAAGTCTGTGGTTCCGAGAGGGGGTAACCAGGCTCACTAATAAAGGTCAAGCCACTTGGCTGCCAGAATGCCCTGCTTCAGCACAGACCAGAAAGGCATTGTGATAAGCATATCCCCGGTATAGTCAGGGGTTAATGGGAGTCGTCCCCGTCCCCCCAGTATACGGCCAGAACCATGGACCCGGTACTTGTGGTTCGGACTGTCTCCAACCAGCCATAATGTTGTGAGAGTGAAATTATGTCTAAGTCCAGCTTTGGTACATTAGAAGCAACTCTGAAACTTAACCTAAGCGTTTTTCGAAGCTACTTTTTGGCTAACTTCTTATAGGAAGGTCTAGGAGCTCTGAAAATGAACGTGCGCGTCTTTCACTCTTCCCGAGGGACTTAGAAGAATTTTGTGATATTTTTTATTAAAATGGTGTATAAGAGTATATATATAAATATATTTTATGCACTGTATATGAGCTGGCGATTTCTAAGTCTGTGGTTCCGAGAGGGGGTAACCAGGCTCACTAATAAAGGTCAAGCCACTTGGCTGCCAGAATGCCCTCCTTCAGCACAGACCAGAAAGGCATTGTGATAAGCGTATCCCCGGTATAGTCAGGGGTTAATGGGAGTCGTCCCCGTCCCCCCAGTATACGGCCAGAACCATGGACCCGGTACTTGTGGTTCGGACTGTCTCCAACCAGCCATAATGTTGTGAGAGTGAAATTATGTCTAAGTCCAGCTTTAGTACATTAGAACCAACTCTGAAACTTAACCTAAGCGTTTTTCGAAGCTACTTTTTGGCTAACTTCTTATAGGAAGGTCTAGGAGCTCTGAAAATGAACGTGCGCGTCTTTCACTCTTCCCGAGGGACTTAGAAGAATTTTGTGATATTTTTTATTAAAATGGTGTATAAGGGTATATATATAAATATATTTTATGCACTGTATATGAGCTGGCGATTTCTAAGTCTGTGGTTCCGAGAGGGGGTAACCAGGCTCACTAATAAAGGTCAAGCCACTTGGCTGCCAGAATGCCCTGCTTCAGCACAGACCAGAAAGGCATTGTGATAAGCGTATCCCCGGTATAGTCAGGGGTTAATGGGAGTCGTCCCCGTCCCCCCAGTATACGGCCAGAACCATGGACCCTGTACTTGTGGGTCGGACTGTCTCCAACCAGCCATAATGTTGTGAGAGTGAAATTATGTCTAAGTCCAGCTTTGGTACATTAGAAGCAACTCTGAAACTTAACCTAAGCGTTTTTCGAAGCTACTTTTTGGCTAACTTCTTATAGGAAGGTCTAGGAGCTCTGAAAATGAACGTGCGCGTCTTTCACTCTTCCCGAGGGACTTAGAAGAATTTTGTGATATTTTTTATTAAAATGGTGTATAAGGGTATATATATAAATAGATTTTATGCACTGTATATGACCTGGCGATTTCTAAGTCTGTGGTTCCGAGAGGGGGTAACCAGGCTCACTAATAAAGGTCAAGCCACTTGGCTGCCAGAATGCCCTCCTTCAGCACAGACCAGAAAGGCATTGTGATAAGCGTATTCCCGGTATAGTCAGGGGTTAATTGGAGTCGTCCCCTTCCCCCCAGTATACGGCCAGAACCATGGACCCGGTACTTGTGGTTCGGACTGTCTCCAACCAGCCATAATGTTGTGAGAGTGAAATTATGTCTAAGTCCAGCTTTGGTACATTAGAAGCAACTCTGAAACTTAACCTAAGCGTTTTAAGAAGCTACTTTTTGGCTAACTTCTTATAGAAAGGTCTAGGAGCTCTGAAAATGAACGTGCGCGTCTTTCACTCTTCCCGAGGGACTTAGAAGAATTTTGTGATAATTTTTATTAAAATGGTGTATAAGGGTATATATATATAAATATATTTTATGCACTGTATATGACCTGGCGATTTCTAAGTCTGTGGTTCCGAGAGGGGGTAACCAGGCTCACTAATAAAGGTCAAGCCACTTGGCTGCCAGAATGCCCTGCTTCAGCACAGACCAGAAAGGCATTGTGATAAGCATATCCCCGGTATAGTCAGGGGTCAATGGGAGTCGTCCCCGTCCCCCCAGTATACGGCCAGAACCATGGACCCGGTACTTGTGGTTCGGACTGTCTCCAACCAGCCATAATGTTGTGAGAGTGAAATTATGTCTAAGTCCAGCTTTGGTACATTAGAAGCAACTCTGAAACTTAACCTAAGCGTTTTTCGAAGCTACTTTTTGGCTAACTTCTTATAGGAAGGTCTAGGAGCTCTGAAAATGAACGTGCGCGTCTTTCACTCTTTCCGAGGGACTTAGAAGAATTTTGTGATATTTTTTTATTAAAATGGTGTATAAGGGTATATATATAAATATATTTTATGCACTGTATATGAGCTGGCGATTTCTAAGTCTGTGGTTCCGAGAGGGGGTAACCAGGCTCACTAATAAAGGTCAAGCCACTTGGCTGCCAGAATGCCCTCCTTCAGCACAGACCAGAAAGGCATTGTGATAAGCGTATCCCCGGTATAGTCAGGGGTTAATGGGAGTCGTCCCCGTCCCCCCAGCATACGGCCAGAACCATGGACCCGGTACTTGTGGTTCGGACTGTCTCCAACCAGCCATAATGTTGTGAGAGTGAAATTATGTCTAAGTCCAGCTTTGGTACATTAGAAGCAACTCTGAAACTTAACCTAAGCGTTTTTCGAAGCTACTTTTTGGCTAACTTCTTATAGGAAGGTCTAGGAGCTCTGAAAATGAACGTGCGCGTCTTTCACTCTTCCCGAGGGACTTAGAAGAATTTTGTGATATTTTTTATTAAAATGGTGTATAAGGGTATATATATAAATATATTTTATGCACTGTATATGAGCTGGCGATTTCTAAGTCTGTGGTTCCGAGAGGGGGTAACCAGGCTCACTAATAAAGGTCAAGCCACTTGGCTGCCAGAATGCCCTCCTTCAGCACAGACCAGAAAGGCATTGTGATAAGCGTATCCCCGGTATAGTCAGGGGTTAATGGGAGTCGTCCCCGTACCCCCAGTATACGGCCAGAACCATGGACCCGGTACTTGTGGTTCGGACTGTCTCCAACCAGCCATAATGTTGTGAGAGTGAAATTATGTCTAAGTCCAGCTTTGGTACATTAGAAGCAACTCTGAAACTTAACCTAAGCGTTTTTCGAAGCTACTTTTTGGCTAACTTCTTATAGGAAGGTCTAGGAGCTCTGAAAATGAACGTGCGCGTCTTTCACTCTTCCCGAGGGACTTAGAAGAATTTTGTGATAATTTTTATTAAAATGGTGTATAAGGGTATATATATAAATATATTTTATGCACTGTATATGAGCTGGCGATTTCTAAGTCTGTGGTTCCGAGAGGGGGTAACCAGGCTCACTAATAAAGGTCAAGCCACTTGGCTGCCAGAATGCCCTCCTTCAGCACAGACCAGAAAGGCATTGTGATAAGCGTATTCCCGGTATAGTCAGGGGTTAATTGGAGTCGTCCCCTTACCCCCAGTATACGGCCAGAACCATGGACCCGGTACTTGTGGTTCGGACTGTCTCCAACCAGCCATAATGTTGTGAGAGTGAAATTATGTCTAAGTCCAGCTTTGGTACATTAGAAGCAACTCTGAAACTTAACCTTAGCGTTTTAAGAAGCTACTTTTTGGCTAACTTCTTATAGGAAGGTCTAGGAGCTCTGAAAATGAACGTGCGCGTCTTTCACTCTTCCCGAGGGACTTAGAAGAATTTTGTGATAATTTTTATTAAAATGGTGTATAAGGGTATATATATATAAATATATTTTATGCACTGTATATGACCTGGCGATTTCTAAGTCTGTGGTTCCGAGAGGGGGTAACCAGGCTCACTAATAAAGGTCAAGCCACTTGGCTGCCAGAATGCCCTGCTTCAGCACAGACCAGAAAGGCATTGTGATAAGCGTATCCCCGGTATAGTCAAGGGTTAATGGGAGTCGTCCCCGTCCCCCCAGTATACGGCCAGAACCATGGACCCGGTACTTGTGGTTCGGACTGTCTCCAACCAGCCATAATGTGGTGAGAGTGAAATTATGTCTAAGTCCAGCTTTGGTACATTAGAAGCAACTCTGAAACTTAACCTAAGCGTTTTTCGAAGCTACTTTTTGGCTAACTTCTTATAGGAAGGTCTAGGAGCTCTGAAAATGAACGTGCGCGTCTTTCTCTCTTCCCGAGGGACTTAGAAGAATTTTGTGATATTTTTTATTAAAATGGTGTATAAGGGTATATATATAAATATATTTTATGCACTGTATATGAGCTGGCGATTTCTAAGTCTGTGGTTCCGAGAGGGGGTAACCAGGCTCACTAATAAAGGTCAAGCCACTTGGCTGCCAGAATGCCCTCCTTCAGCACAGACCAGAAAGGCATTGTGATAAGCGTATCCCCGGTATAGTCAGGGGTTAATAGGAGTCATCCCCGTCCCCCCAGTATACGGCCAGAACCATGGACCCGGTACTTGTGGTTCGGACTGTCTCCAACCAGCCATAATGTTGTGAGAGTGAAATTATGTCTAAGTCCAGCTTTGGTACATTAGAAGCAACTCTGAAACTTAACCTAAGCGTTTTTCGAAGCTACTTTTTGGCTAACTTCTTATAGGAAGGTCTAGGAGCTCTGAAAATGAACGTGCGCGTCTTTCACTCTTCCCGAGGGACTTAGAAGAATTTTGTGATATTTTTTATTAAAATGGTGTATAAGGGTATATATATAAATATATTTTATGCACTGTATATGAGCTGGCGATTTCTAAGTCTGTGGTTCCGAGAGGGGGTAACCAGGCTCACTAATAAAGGTCAAGCCACTTGGCTGCCAGAATGCCCTCCTTCAGCACAGACCAGAAAGGCATTGTGATAAGCGTATCCCCGGTATAGTCAGGGGTTAATAGGAGTCATCCCCGTCCCCCCAGTATACGGCCAGAACCATGGACCCGGTACTTGTGGTTCGGACTGTCTCCAACCAGCCATAATGTTGTGAGAGTGAAATTATGTCTAAGTCCAGCTTTGGTACATTAGAAGCAACTCTGAAACTTAACCTAAGCGTTTTTCGAAGCTACTTTTTGGCTAACTTCTTATAGGAAGGTCTAGAAGCTCTGAAAATGAACGTGCGCGTCTTTCACTCTTCCCGAGGGACTTAGAAGAATTTTGTGATATTTTTTATTAAAATGGTGTATAAGGGTATATATATAAATATATTTTATGCACTGTATATGAGCTGGCGATTTCTAAGTCTGTGGTTCCGAGAGGGGGTAACCAGGCTCACTAATAAAGGTCAAGCCACTTGGCTGCCAGAATGCCCTCCTTCAGCACAGACCAGAAAGGCATTGTGATAAGCGTATCCCCGGTATAGTCAGGGGTTAATGGGAGTCGTCCCCGTCCCCCCAGTATACGGCCAGAACCATGGACCCGGTACTTGTGGTTCGGACTGTCTCCAACCAGCCATAATGTTGTGAGAGTGAAATTATGTCTAAGTCCAGCTTTGGTACATTAGAAGCAACTCTGAAACTTAACCTAAGCGTTTTTCGAAGCTACTTTTTGGCTAACTTCTTATAGGAAGGTCTAGGAGCTCTGAAAATGAACGTGCGCGTCTTTCACTCTTCCCGAGGGACTTAGAAGAATTTTGTGATAATTTTTATTAAAATGGTGTATAAGGGTATATATATAAATATATTTTATGCACTGTATATGAGCTGGCGATTTCTAAGTCTGTGGTTCCGAGAGGGGGTAACCAGGCTCACTAATAAAGGTCAAGCCACTTGGCTGCCAGAATGCCCTCCTTCAGCACAGACCAGAAAGGCATTGTGATAAGCGTATTCCCGGTATAGTCAGGGGTTAATTGGAGTCGTCCCCTTCCCCCCAGTATACGGCCAGAACCATGGACCCGGTACTTGTGGTTCGGACTGTCTCCAACCAGCCATAATGTTGTGAGAGTGAAATTATGTCTAAGTCCAGCTTTGGTACATTAGAAGCAACTCTGAAACTTAACCTAAGCGTTTTTCGAAGCTACTTTTTGGCTAACTTCTTATAGGAAGGTCTAGGAGCTCTGAAAATGAACGTGCGCGTCTTTCACTCTTCCCGAGGGACTTAGAAGAATTTTGTGATATTTTTTTATTAAAATGGTGTATAAGGGTATATATATAAATATATTTTATGCACTGTATATGAGCTGGCGATTTCTAAGTCTGTGGTTCCGAGAGGGGGTAACCAGGCTCACTAATAAAGGTCAAGCCACTTGGCTGCCAGAATGCCCTCCTTCAGCACAGACCAGAAAGGCATTGTGATAAGCGTATCCCCGGTATAGTCAGGGGTTAATGGGAGTCGTCCCCGTACCCCCAGCATACGGCCAGAACCATGGACCCGGTACTTGTGGTTCGGACTGTCTCCAACCAGCCATAATGTTGTGAGAGTGAAATTATGTCTAAGTCCAGCTTTGGTACATTAGAAGCAACTCTGAAACTTAACCTAAGCGTTTTTCGAAGCTACTTTTTGGCTAACTTCTTATAGGAAGGTCTAGGAGCTCTGAAAATGAACGTGCGCGTCTTTCACTCTTCCCGAGGGACTTAGAAGAATTTTGTGATCATTTTTATTAAAATGGTGTATAAGGGTATATATATAAATATATTTTATGCACTGTATATGAGCTGGCGATTTCTAAGTCTGTGGTTCCGAGAGGGGGTAACCAGGCTCACTAATAAAGGTCAAGCCACTTGGCTGCCAGAATGCCCTCCTTCAGCACAGACCAGAAAGGCATTGTGATAAGCGTATCCCCGGTATAGTCAGGGGTTAATAGGAGTCATCCCCGTCCCCCCAGTATACGGCCAGAACCATGGACCCGGTACTTGTGGTTCGGACTGTCTCCAACCAGCCATAATGTTGTGAGAGTGAAATTATGTCTAAGTCCAGCTTTGGTACATTAGAAGCAACTCTGAAACTTAACCTAAGCGTTTTTCGAAGCTACTTTTTGGCTAACTTCTTATAGGAAGGTCTAGGAGCTCTGAAAATGAACGTGCGCGTCTTTCACTCTTCCCGAGGGACTTAGAAGAATTTTGTGATATTTTTTATTAAAATGGTGTATAAGGGTATATATAAATATATTTTATGCACTGTATATGAGCTGGCGATTTCTAAGTCTGTGGTTCCGAGAGGGGGTAACCAGGCTCACTAATAAAGGTCAAGCCACTTGGCTGCCAGAATGCCCTCCTTCAGCACAGACCAGAAAGGCATTGTGATAAGCGTATCCCCGGTATAGTCAGGGGTTAATGGGAGTCGTCCCCGTACCCCCAGTATACGGCCAGAACCATGGACCCGGTACTTGTGGTTCGGACTGTCTCCAACCAGCCATAATGTTGTGAGAGTGAAATTATGTCTAAGTCCAGCTTTGGTACATTAGAAGCAACTCTGAAACTTAACCTAAGCGTTTTTCGAAGCTACTTTTTGGCTAACTTCTTATAGGAAGGTCTAGGAGCTCTGAAAATGAACGTGCGCGTCTTTCACTCTTCCCGAGGGACTTAGAAGAATTTTGTGATAATTTTTATTAAAATGGTGTATAAGGGTATATATATAAATATATTTTATGCACTGTATATGAGCTGGCGATTTCTAAGTCTGTGGTTCCGAGAGGGGGTAACCAGGCTCACTAATAAAGGTCAAGCCACTTGGCTGCCAGAATGCCCTCCTTCAGCACAGACCAGAAAGGCATTGTGATAAGCGTATCCCCGGTATAGTCAGGGGTTAATGGGAGTCGTCCCCGTCCCCCCAGTATACGGCCAGAACCATGGACCCGGTACTTGTGGTTCGGACTGTCTCCAACCAGCCATAATGTTGTGAGAGTGAAATTATGTCTAAGTCCAGCTTTGGTACATTAGAAGCAACTCTGAAACTTAACCTAAGCGTTTTTCGAAGCTACTTTTTGGCTAACTTCTTATAGGAAGGTCTAGGAGCTCTGAAAATGAACGTGCGCGTCTTTCACTCTTCCCGAGGGACTTAGAAGAATTTTGTGATATTTTTTATTAAAATGGTGTATAAGGGTATATATATAAATATATTTTATGCACTGTATATGAGCTGGCGATTTCTAAGTCTGTGGTTCCGAGAGGGGGTAACCAGGCTCACTAATAAAGGTCAAGCCACTTGGCTGCCAGAATGCCCTCCTTCAGCACAGACCAGAAAGGCATTGTGATAAGCGTATCCCCGGTATAGTCAGGTGTTAATGGGAGTCGTCCCCGTACCCCCAGTATACGGCCAGAACCATGGACCCGGTACTTGTGGTTCGGACTGTCTCCAACCAGCCATAATGTTGTGAGAGTGAAATTATGTCTAAGTCCAGCTTTGGTACATTAGAAGCAACTCTGAAACTTAACCTAAGCGTTTTTCGAAGCTACTTTTTGGCTAACTTCTTATAGGAAGGTCTAGGAGCTCTGAAAATGAACGTGCGCGTCTTTCACTCTTCCCGAGGGACTTAGAAGAATTTTGTGATAATTTTTATTAAAATGGTGTATAAGGGTATATATATAAATATATTTTATGCACTGTATATGAGCTGGCGATTTCTAAGTCTGTGGTTCCGAGAGGGGGTAACCAGGCTCACTAATAAAGGTCAAGCCACTTGGCTGCCAGAATGCCCTCCTTCAGCACAGACCAGAAAGGCATTGTGATAAGCGTATCCCCGGTATAGTCAGGGGTTAATGGGAGTCGTCCCCGTCCCCCCAGTATACGGCCAGAACCATGGACCCGGTACTTGTGGTTCGGACTGTCTCCAACCAGCCATAATGTTGTGAGAGTGAAATTATGTCTAAGTCCAGCTTTGGTACATTAGAAGCAACTCTGAAACTTAACCTAAGCGTTTTTCGAAGCTACTTTTTGGCTAACTTCTTATAGGAAGGTCTAGGAGCTCTGAAAATGAACGTGCGCGTCTTTCACTCTTCCCGAGGGACTTAGAAGAATTTTGTGATAATTTTTATTAAAATGGTGTATAAGGGTATAAATATAAATATATTTTATGCACTGTATATGAGCTGGCGATTTCTAAGTCTGTGGTTCCGAGAGGGGGTAACCAGGCTCACTAATAAAGGTCAAGCCACTTGGCTGCCAGAATGCCCTCCTTCAGCACAGACCAGAAAGGCATTGTGATAAGCGTATCCCCGGTATAGTCAGGGGTTAATGGGAGTCGTCCCCGTACCCCCAGTATACGGCCAGAACCATGGACCCGGTACTTGTGGTTCGGACTGTCTCCAACCAGCCATAATGTTGTGAGAGTGAAATTATGTCTAAGTCCAGCTTTGGTAAATTAGAAGCAACTCTGAAACTTAACCTAAGATTTTTTCGAAGCTACTTTTTGGCTAACTTCTTATAGGAAGGTCTAGGAGCTCTGAAAATGAACGTGCGCGTCTTTCACTCTTCCCGAGGGACTTAGAAGAGTTTTGTGAAATTTTTTATTAAAATGGTGTATAAGGGTATATATATAAATATATTTTATGCACTGTATATGAGCTGGCGATTTCTAAGTCTGTGGTTCCGAGAGGGGGTAACCAGGCTCACTAATAAAGGTCAAGCCACTTGGCTGCCAGAATGCCCTGCTTCAGCACAGACCAGAAAGGCATTGTGATAAGCGTATCCCCGGTATAGTCAGGGGTTAATGGGAGTCGTCCCCGTCCCCCCAGTATACGGCCAGAACCATGGACCCGGTACTTGTGGTTCGGACTGTCTCCAACCAGCCATAATGTTGTGAAAGTGAAATTATGTCTAAGTCCAGCTTTGGTACATTAGAAGCAACTCTGAAACTTAACCTAAGCGTTTTTCGAAGCTACTTTTTGGCTAACTTCTTATAGGAAGGTCTAGGAGCTCTGAAAATGAACGTGCGCGTCTTTCACTCTTCCCGAGGGACTTAGAAGAATTTTGTGATATTTTTTATTAAAATGGTGTATAAGGGTATATATATAAATATATTTTATGCACTGTATATGAGCTGGCGATTTCTAAGTCTGTGGTTCCGAGAGGGGGTAACCAGGCTCACTAATAAAGGTCAAGCCACTTGGCTGCCAGAATGCCCTCCTTCAGCACAGACCAGAAAGGCATTGTGATAAGCGTATCCCCGGTATAGTCAGGGGTTAATGGGAGTCGTCCCCTTCCCCCCAGTATACGGACAGAACCATGGACCCGGTACTTGTGGTTCGGACTGTCTCCAACCAGCCATAATGTTGTGAGAGTGAAATTATGTCTAAGTCCAGCTTTGGTACATTAGAAGCAACTCTGAAACTTAACCTAAGCGTTTTTCGAAGCTACTTTTTGGCTAACTTCTTATAGGAAGGTCTAGGAGCTCTGAAAATGAACGTGCGCGTCTTTCACTCTTCCCGAGGGACTTAGAAGAATTTTGTGAAATTTTTTATTAAAATGGTGTATAAGGGTATATATATATAAATATATTTTATGCACTGTATATGAGCTGGCGATTTCTAAGTCTGTGGTTCCGAGAGGGGGTAACCAGGCTCACTAATAAAGGTCAAGCCACTTGGCTGCCAGAATGCCCTGCTTCAGCACAGACCAGAAAGGCATTGTGATAAGCGTATCCCCGGTATAGTCAGGGGTTAATGGGAGTCGTCCCCGTCCCCCCAGTATACGGCCAGAACCATGGACCCGGTACTTGTGGTTCGGACTGTCTCCAACCAGCCATAATGTTGTGAGAGTGAAATTATGTCTAAGTCCAGCTTTGGTACATTAGAAGCAACTCTGAAACTTAACCTAAGCGTTTTTCGAAGCTACTTTTTGGCTAACTTCTTATAGGAAGGTCTAGGAGCTCTGAAAATGAACGTGCGCGTCTTTCACTCTTCCCGAGGGACTTAGAAGAATTTTGTGATATTTTTTATTAAAATGGTGTATAAGGGTATATATATAAATATATTTTATGCACTGTATATGAGCTGGCGATTTCTAAGTCTGTGGTTCCGAGAGGGGGTAACCAGGCTCACTAATAAAGGTCAAGCCACTTGGCTGCCAGAATGCCCTCCTTCAGCACAGACCAGAAAGGCATTGTGATAAGCGTATCCCCGGTATAGTCAGGGGTTAATGGGAGTCGTCCCCGTCCCCCCAGTATACGGCCAGAACCATGGACCCGGTACTTGTGGTTCGGACTGTCTCCAACCAGCCATAATGTTGTGAGAGTGAAATTATGTCTAAGTCCAGCTTTGGTACATTAGAAGCAACTCTGAAACTTAACCTAAGCGTTTTTCGAAGCTACTTTTTGTCTAACTTCTTATAGGAAGGTCTAGGAGCTCTGAAAATGAACGTGCGCGTCTTTCACTCTTCCCGAGGGACTTAGAAGAATTTTGTGATATTTTTTATTAAAATGGTGTATAAGGGTACAGTATATATATAAATATATTTTATGCACTGTATATGAGCTGACGATTTCTAAGTCTGTGGTTCCGAGAGGGGGTAACCAGGCTCACTAATAAAGGTCAAGCCACTTGGCTGCCAGAATGCCCTCCTTCAGCACAGACCAGAAAGGCATTGTGATAAGCGTATCCCCGGTATAGTCAGGGGTTAATGGGAGTCGTCCCCGTCCCCCCAGTATACGGCCAGAACCATGGACCCGGTACTTGTGGTTCGGACTGTCTCCAACCAGCCATAATGTTGTGAGAGTAAAATTATGTCTAAGTCCAGCTTTGGTACATTAGAAGCAACTCTGAAACTTAACCTAAGCGTTTTTCGAAGCTACTTTTTGGCTAACTTCTTATAGGAAGGTCTAGGAGCTCTGAAAATGAACGTGCGCGTCTTTCACTCTTCCCGAGGGACTTAGAAGAATTTTGTTATATTTTTTATTAAAATGGTGTATAAGGGTATATATATAAATATATTTTATGCACTGTATATGAGCTGGCGATTTCTAAGTCTGTGGTTCCGAGAGGGGGTAACCAGGCTCACTAATAAAGGTCAAGCCACTTGGCTGCCAGAATGCCCTGCTTCAGCACAGACCAGAAAGGCATTGTGATAAGCGTATCCCCGGTATAGTCAGGGGTTAATGGGAGTCGTCCCCGTCCCCACAGTATACGCCCAGAACCATGGACCCGGTACTTGTGGTTCGGACTGTCTCCAACCAGCCATAATGTTGAGAGAGTGAAATTATGTCTAAGTCCAGCTTTGGTACATTAGAAGCAACTCTGAAACTTAACCTAAGCGTTTTTCGAAGCTACTTTTTGGCTAACTTCTTATAGGAAGGTCTAGGAGCTCTGAAAATGAACGTGCGCGTCTTTCACTCTTCCCGAGGGACTTAGAAGAGTTTTGTGAATTTTTTTATTAAAATGGTGTATAAGGGTATATATATAAATATATTTTATGCACTGTATATGAGCTGGCGATTTCTAAGTCTGTGGTTCCGAGAGGGGGTAACCAGGCTCACTAATAAAGGTCAAGCCACTTGGCTGCCAGAATGCCCTGCTTCAGCACAGACCAGAAAGGCATTGTGATAAGCGTATCCCCGGTATAGTCAGGGGTTAATGGGAGTCGTCCCCGTCCCCCCAGTATACGGCCAGAACCATGGACCCGGTACTTGTGGTTCGGACTGTCTCCAACCAGCCATAATGTTGTGATAGTGAAATTATGTCTAAGTCCAGCTTTGGTACATTAGAAGCAACTCTGAAACTTAACCTAAGCGTTTTTCGAAGCTACTTTTTGGCTAACTTCTTATAGGAAGGTCTAGGAGCTCTGAAAATGAACGTGCGCGTCTTTCACTCTTCCCGAGGGACTTAGAAGAATTTTGTGATATTTTTTATTAAAATGGTGTATAAGGGTATATATATAAATATATTTTATGCACTGTATATGAGCTGGCGATTTCTAAGTCTGTGGTTCCGAGAGGGGGTAACCAGGCTCACTAATAAATGTCAAGCCACTTGGCTGCCAGAATGCCCTCCTTCAGCACAGACCAGAAAGGCATTGTGATAAGCGTATCCCCGGTATAGTCAGGGGTTAATGGGAGTCGTCCCCTTCCCCCCAGTATACGGACAGAACCATGGACCCGGTACTTGTGGTTCGGACTGTCTCCAACCAGCCATAATGTTGTGAGAGTGAAATTATGTCTAAGTCCAGCTTTGGTACATTAGAAGCAACTCTGAAACTTAACCTAAGCGTTTTTCGAAGCTACTTTTTGGCTAACTTCTTATAGGAAGGTCTAGGAGCTCTGAAAATGAACGTGCGCGTCTTTCACTCTTCCCGAGGGACTTAGAAGAATTTTGTGATATTTTTTATTAAAATGGTGTATAAGGGTATATATATAAATATATTTTATGCACTGTATATGAGCTGGCGATTTCTAAGTCTGTGGTTCCGAGAGGGGGTAACCAGGCTCACTAATAAAGGTCAAGCCACTTGGCTGCCAGAATGCCCTCCTTCAGCACAGACCAGAAAGGCATTGTGATAAGCGTATCCCCGGTATAGTCAGGGGTTAATGGGAGTCGTCCCCGTCCCCCCAGTATACGGCCAGAACCATGGACCCGGTACTTGTGGTTCGGACTGTCTCCAACCAGCCATAATGTTGTGAGAGTGAAATTATGTCTAAGTCCAGCTTTAGTACATTAGAACCAACTCTGAAACTTAACCTAAGCGTTTATCGAAGCTACTTTTTGGCTAACTTCTTATAGGAAGGTCTAGGAGCTCTGAAAATGAACGTGCGCGTCTTTCACTCTTCCCGAGGGACTTAGAAGAATTTTGTGATATTTTTTATTAAAATGGTGTATAAGGGTATATATATAAATATATTTTATGCACTGTATATGAGCTGGCGATTTCTAAGTCTGTGGTTCCGAGAGGGGGTAACCAGGCTCACTAATAAAGGTCAAGCCACTTGGCTGCCAGAATGCCCTCCTTCAGCACAGACCAGAAAGGCATTGTGATAAGCGTATTCCCGGTATAGTCAGGGTTTAATTGGAGTCGTCCCCTTCCCCCCAGTATACGGCCAGAACCATGGACCCGGTACTTGTGGTTCGGACTGTCTCCAACCAGCCATAATGTTGTGAGAGTGAAATTATGTCTAAGTCCAGCTTTGGTACATTAGAAGCAACTCTGAAACTTAACCTAAGCGTTTTTCGTAACTACTTTTTGGCTAACTTCTTATAGGAAGGTCTAAGAGCTCTGAAAATGAACGTGCGCGTCTTTCACTCTTCCCGAGGGACTTAGAAGAATTTTGTGATATTTTTTATTAAAATGGTGTATAAGGGTATATATATAAATATATTTTATGCACTGTATATGAGCTGGCGATTTCTAAGTCTGTGGTTCCGAGAGGGGGTAACCAGGCTCACTAATAAAGGTCAAGCCACTTGGCTGCCAGAATGCCCTCCTTCAGCACAGACCAGAAAGGCATTGTGATAAGCGTATTCCCGGTATAGTCAGGGTTTAATTGGAGTCGTCCCCTTCCCCCCAGTATACGGCCAGAACCATGGACCCGGTACTTGTGGTTCGGACTGTCTCCAACCAGCCATAATGTTGTGAGAGTGAAATTATGTCTAAGTCCAGCTTTAGTACATTAGAACCAACTCTGAAACTTAACCTAAGCGTTTATCGAAGCTACTTTTTGGCTAACTTCTTATAGGAAGGTCTAGGAGCTCTGAAAATGAACGTGCGCGTCTTTCACTCTTCCCGAGGGACTTAGAAGAATTTTGTGATATTTTTTATTAAAATGGTGTATAAGGGTATATATATAAATATATTTTATGCACTGTATATGAGCTGGCGATTTCTAAGTCTGTGGTTCCGAGAGGGGGTAACCAGGCTCACTAATAAAGGTCAAGCCACTTGGCTGCCAGAATGCCCTCCTTCAGCACAGACCAGAAAGGCATTGTGATAAGCGTATCCCCGGTATAGTCAGGGGTTAATGGGAGTCGTCCCCGTCCCCCCAGTATACGGCCAGAACCATGGACCCGGTACTTGTGGTTCGGACTGTCTCCAACCAGCCATAATGTTGTGAGAGTGAAATTATGTCTAAGTCCAGCTTTGGTACATTAGAAGCAACTCTGAAACTTAACCTAAGCGTTTTTCGAAGCTACTTTTTGGCTAACTTCTTATAGGAAGGTCTAGGAGCTCTGAAAATGAACGTGCGCGTCTTTCACTCTTCCCGAGGGACTTAGAAGAATTTTGTGATAATTTTTATTAAAATGGTGTATAAGGGTATATATATATAAATATATTTTATGCACTGTATATGACCTGTCGATTTCTAAGTCTGTGGTTCCGAGAGGGGGTAACCAGGCTCACTAATAAAGGTCAAGCCACTTGGCTGCCAGAATGCCCTGCTTCAGCACAGACCAGAAAGGCATTGTGATAAGCGTATCCCCGGTATAGTCAGGGGTTAATGGGAGTCGTCCCCGTCCCCCCAGTATACGGCCAGAACCATGGACCCGGTACTTGTGGTTCGGACTGTCTCCAACCAGCCATAATGTTGTGAGAGTGAAATTATGTCTAAGTCCAGCTTTGGTACATTAGAAGCAACTCTGAAACTTAACCTAAGCGTTTTTCGAAGCTACTTTTTGTCTAACTTCTTATAGGAAGGTCTAGGAGCTCTGAAAATGAACGTGCGCGTCTTTCACTCTTCCCGAGGGACTTAGAAGAATTTTGTGATATTTTTTATTAAAATGGTGTATAAGGGTACAGTATATATATAAATATATTTTATGCACTGTATATGAGCTGACGATTTCTAAGTCTGTGGTTCCGAGAGGGGGTAACCAGGCTCACTAATAAAGGTCAAGCCACTTGGCTGCCAGAATGCCCTCCTTCAGCACAGACCAGAAAGGCATTGTGATAAGCGTATCCCCGGTATAGTCAGGGGTTAATGGGAGTCGTCCCCGTCCCCCCAGTATACGGCCAGAACCATGGACCCGGTACTTGTGGTTCGGACTGTCTCCAACCAGCCATAATGTTGTGAGAGTAAAATTATGTCTAAGTCCAGCTTTGGTACATTAGAAGCAACTCTGAAACTTAACCTAAGCGTTTTTCGAAGCTACTTTTTGGCTAACTTCTTATAGGAAGGTCTAGGAGCTCTGAAAATGAACGTGCGCGTCTTTCACTCTTCCCGAGGGACTTAGAAGAATTTTGTGATATTTTTTATTAAAATGGTGTATAAGGGTATATATATAAATATATTTTATGCACTGTATATGAGCTGGCGATTTCTAAGTCTGTGGTTCCGAGAGGGGGTAACCAGGCTCACTAATAAAGGTCAAGCCACTTGGCTGCCAGAATGCCCTGCTTCAGCACAGACCAGAAAGGCATTGTGATAAGCGTATCCCCGGTATAGTCAGGGGTTAATGGGAGTCGTCCCCGTCCCCACAGTATACGCCCAGAACCATGGACCCGGTACTTGTGGTTCGGACTGTCTCCAACCAGCCATAATGTTGAGAGAGTGAAATTATGTCTAAGTCCAGCTTTGGTACATTAGAAGCAACTCTGAAACTTAACCTAAGCGTTTTTCGAAGCTACTTTTTGGCTAACTTCTTATAGGAAGGTCTAGGAGCTCTGAAAATGAACGTGCGCGTCTTTCACTCTTCCCGAGGGACTTAGAAGAATTTTGTGATATTTTTTTATTAAAATGGTGTATAAGGGTATATATATAAATATATTTTATGCACTGTATATGAGCTGGCGATTTCTAAGTCTGTGGTTCCGAGAGGGGGTAACCAGGCAAACTAATAAAGGTCAAGCCACTTGGCTGCCAGAATGCCCTCCTTCAGCACAGACCAGAAAGGCATTGTGATAAGCGTATCCCCGGTATAGTCAGGGGTTAATGGGAGTCGTCCCCGTCCCCCCAGTATACGGCCAGAACCATGGACCCGGTACTTCTGGTTCGGACTGTCTCCAACCAGCCATAATGTTGTGAGAGTGAAATTATGTCTAAGTCCAGCTTTGGTACATTAGAAGCAACTCTGAAACTTAACCTAAGCGTTTTTCGAAGCTACTTTTTGGCTAACTTCTTATAGGAAGGTCTAGGAGCTCTGAAAATGAACGTGCGCGTCTTTCACTCTTCCCGAGGGACTTAGAAGAGTTTTGTGAATTTTTTTATTAAAATGGTGTATAAGGGTATATATATAAATATATTTTATGCACTGTATATGAGCTGGCGATTTCTAAGTCTGTGGTTCCGAGAGGGGGTAACCAGGCTCACTAATAAAGGTCAAGCCACTTGGCTGCCAGAATGCCCTGCTTCAGCACAGACCAGAAAGGCATTGTGATAAGCGTATCCCCGGTATAGTCAGGGGTTAATGGGAGTCGTCCCCGTCCCCCCAGTATACGGCCAGAACCATGGACCCGGTACTTGTGGTTCGGACTGTCTCCAACCAGCCATAATGTTGTGATAGTGAAATTATGTCTAAGTCCAGCTTTGGTACATTAGAAGCAACTCTGAAACTTAACCTAAGCGTTTTTCGAAGCTACTTTTTGGCTAACTTCTTATAGGAAGGTCTAGGAGCTCTGAAAATGAACGTGCGCGTCTTTCACTCTTCCCGAGGGACTTAGAAGAATTTTGTGATATTTTTTATTAAAATGGTGTATAAGGGTATATATATAAATATATTTTATGCACTGTATATGAGCTGGCGATTTCTAAGTCTGTGGTTCCGAGAGGGGGTAACCAGGCTCACTAATAAATGTCAAGCCACTTGGCTGCCAGAATGCCCTCCTTCAGCACAGACCAGAAAGGCATTGTGATAAGCGTATCCCCGGTATAGTCAGGGGTTAATGGGAGTCGTCCCCTTCCCCCCAGTATACGGACAGAACCATGGACCCGGTACTTGTGGTTCGGACTGTCTCCAACCAGCCATAATGTTGTGAGAGTGAAATTATGTCTAAGTCCAGCTTTGGTACATTAGAAGCAACTCTGAAACTTAACCTAAGCGTTTTTCGAAGCTACTTTTTGGCTAACTTCTTATAGGAAGGTCTAGGAGCTCTGAAAATGAACGTGCGCGTCTTTCACTCTTCCCGAGGGACTTAGAAGAATTTTGTGATATTTTTTATTAAAATGGTGTATAAGGGTATATATATAAATATATTTTATGCACTGTATATGAGCTGGCGATTTCTAAGTCTGTGGTTCCGAGAGGGGGTAACCAGGCTCACTAATAAAGGTCAAGCCACTTGGCTGCCAGAATGCCCTCCTTCAGCACAGACCAGAAAGGCATTGTGATAAGCGTATCCCCGGTATAGTCAGGGGTTAATGGGAGTCGTCCCCGTCCCCCCAGTATACGGCCAGAACCATGGACCCGGTACTTGTGGTTCGGACTGTCTCCAACCAGCCATAATGTTGTGAGAGTGAAATTATGTCTAAGTCCAGCTTTAGTACATTAGAACCAACTCTGAAACTTAACCTAAGCGTTTATCGAAGCTACTTTTTGGCTAACTTCTTATAGGAAGGTCTAGGAGCTCTGAAAATGAACGTGCGCGTCTTTCACTCTTCCCGAGGGACTTAGAAGAATTTTGTGATATTTTTTATTAAAATGGTGTATAAGGGTATATATATAAATATATTTTATGCACTGTATATGAGCTGGCGATTTCTAAGTCTGTGGTTCCGAGAGGGGGTAACCAGGCTCACTAATAAAGGTCAAGCCACTTGGCTGCCAGAATGCCCTCCTTCAGCACAGACCAGAAAGGCATTGTGATAAGCGTATTCCCGGTATAGTCAGGGTTTAATTGGAGTCGTCCCCTTCCCCCCAGTATACGGCCAGAACTATGGACCCGGTACTTGTGGTTCGGACTGTCTCCAACCAGCCATAATGTTGTGAGAGTGAAATTATGTCTAAGTCCAGCTTTGGTACATTAGAAGCAACTCTGAAACTTAACCTAAGCGTTTTTCGAAGCTACTTTTTGGCTAACTTCTTATAGGAAGGTCTAGGAGCTCTGAAAATGAACGTGCGCGTCTTTCACTCTTCCCGAGGGACTTAGAAGAGTTTTGTGAATTTTTTTATTAAAATGGTGTATAAGGGTATATATATAAATATATTTTATGCACTGTATATGAGCTGGCGATTTCTAAGTCTGTGGTTCCGAGAGGGGGTAACCAGGCTCACTAATAAAGGTCAAGCCACTTGGCTGCCAGAATGCCCTGCTTCAGCACAGACCAGAAAGGCATTGTGATAAGCGTATCCCCGGTATAGTCAGGGGTTAATGGGAGTCGTCCCCGTCCCCCCAGTATACGGCCAGAACCATGGACCCGGTACTTGTGGTTCGGACTGTCTCCAACCAGCCATAATGTTGTGATAGTGAAATTATGTCTAAGTCCAGCTTTGGTACATTAGAAGCAACTCTGAAACTTAACCTAAGCGTTTTTCGAAGCTACTTTTTGGCTAACTTCTTATAGGAAGGTCTAGGAGCTCTGAAAATGAACGTGCGCGTCTTTCACTCTTCCCGAGGGACTTAGAAGAATTTTGTGATATTTTTTATTAAAATGGTGTATAAGGGTATATATATAAATATATTTTATGCACTGTATATGAGCTGGCGATTTCTAAGTCTGTGGTTCCGAGAGGGGGTAACCAGGCTCACTAATAAATGTCAAGCCACTTGGCTGCCAGAATGCCCTCCTTCAGCACAGACCAGAAAGGCATTGTGATAAGCGTATCCCCGGTATAGTCAGGGGTTAATGGGAGTCGTCCCCTTCCCCCCAGTATACGGACAGAACCATGGACCCGGTACTTGTGGTTCGGACTGTCTCCAACCAGCCATAATGTTGTGAGAGTGAAATTATGTCTAAGTCCAGCTTTGGTACATTAGAAGCAACTCTGAAACTTAACCTAAGCGTTTTTCGAAGCTACTTTTTGGCTAACTTCTTATAGGAAGGTCTAGGAGCTCTGAAAATGAACGTGCGCGTCTTTCACTCTTCCCGAGGGACTTAGAAGAATTTTGTGATATTTTTTATTAAAATGGTGTATAAGGGTATATATATAAATATATTTTATGCACTGTATATGAGCTGGCGATTTCTAAGTCTGTGGTTCCGAGAGGGGGTAACCAGGCTCACTAATAAAGGTCAAGCCACTTGGCTGCCAGAATGCCCTGCTTCAGCACAGACCAGAAAGGCATTGTGATAAGCGTATCCCCGGTATAGTCAGGGGTTAATGGGAGTCGTCCCCGTCCCCCCAGTATACGGCCAGAACCATGGACCCGGTACTTGTGGTTCGGACTGTCTCCAACCAGCCATAATGTTGTGAGAGTGAAATTATGTCTAAGTCCAGCTTTAGTACATTAGAACCAACTCTGAAACTTAACCTAAGCGTTTATCGAAGCTACTTTTTGGCTAACTTCTTATAGGAAGGTCTAGGAGCTCTGAAAATGAACGTGCGCGTCTTTCACTCTTCCCGAGGGACTTAGAAGAATTTTGTGATATTTTTTATTAAAATGGTGTATAAGGGTATATATATAAATATATTTTATGCACTGTATATGAGCTGGCGATTTCTAAGTCTGTGGTTCCGAGAGGGGGTAACCAGGCTCACTAATAAAGGTCAAGCCACTTGGCTGCCAGAATGCCCTCCTTCAGCACAGACCAGAAAGGCATTGTGATAAGCGTATTCCCGGTATAGTCAGGGTTTAATTGGAGTCGTCCCCTTCCCCCCAGTATACGGCCAGAACCATGGACCCGGTACTTGTGGTTCGGACTGTCTCCAACCAGCCATAATGTTGTGAGAGTGAAATTATGTCTAAGTCCAGCTTTGGTACATTAGAAGCAACTCTGAAACTTAACCTAAGCGTTTTTCGTAACTACTTTTTGGCTAACTTCTTATAGGAAGGTCTAGGAGCTCTGAAAATGAACGTGCGCGTCTTTCACTCTTCCCGAGGGACTTAGAAGAATTTTGTGATATTTTTTATTAAAATGGTGTATAAGGGTATATATATAAATATATTTTATGCACTGTATATGAGCTGGCGATTTCTAAGTCTGTGGTTCCGAGAGGGGGTAACCAGGCTCACTAATAAAGGTCAAGCCACTTGGCTGCCAGAATGCCCTCCTTCAGCACAGACCAGAAAGGCATTGTGATAAGCGTATCCCCGGTATAGTCAGGGGTTAATGGGAGTCGTCCCCGTCCCCCCAGTATACGGCCAGAACCATGGACCCGGTACTTGTGGTTCGGACTGTCTCCAACCAGCCATAATGTTGTGAGAGTGAAATTATGTCTAAGTCCAGCTTTGGTACATTAGAAGCAACTCTGAAACTTAACCTAAGCGTTTTTCGAAGCTACTTTTTGGCTAACTTCTTATAGGAAGGTCTAGGAGCTCTGAAAATGAACGTGCGCGTCTTTCACTCTTCCCGAGGGACTTAGAAGAATTTTGTGATAATTTTTATTAAAATGGTGTATAAGGGTATATATATATAAATATATTTTATGCACTGTATATGACCTGTCGATTTCTAAGTCTGTGGTTCCGAGAGGGGGTAACCAGGCTCACTAATAAAGGTCAAGCCACTTGGCTGCCAGAATGCCCTGCTTCAGCACAGACCAGAAAGGCATTGTGATAAGCGTATCCCCGGTATAGTCAGGGGTTAATGGGAGTCGTCCCCGTCCCCCCAGTATACGGCCAGAACCATGGACCCGGTACTTGTGGTTCGGACAGTCTCCAACCAGCCATAATGTTGTGAGAGTGAAATTATGTCTAAGTCCAGCTTTGGTACATTAGAAGCAACTCTGAAACTTAACCTAAGCGTTTTTCGAAGCTACTTTTTGTCTAACTTCTTATAGGAAGGTCTAGGAGCTCTGAAAATGAACGTGCGCGTCTTTCACTCTTCCCGAGGGACTTAGAAGAATTTTGTGATATTTTTTATTAAAATGGTGTATAAGGGTACAGTATATATATAAATATATTTTATGCACTGTATATGAGCTGACGATTTCTAAGTCTGTGGTTCCGAGAGGGGGTAACCAGGCTCACTAATAAAGGTCAAGCCACTTGGCTGCCAGAATGCCCTCCTTCAGCACAGACCAGAAAGGCATTGTGATAAGCGTATCCCCGGTATAGTCAGGGGTTAATGGGAGTCGTCCCCGTCCCCCCAGTATACGGCCAGAACCATGGACCCGGTACTTGTGGTTCGGACTGTCTCCAACCAGCCATAATGTTGTGAGAGTAAAATTATGTCTAAGTCCAGCTTTGGTACATTAGAAGCAACTCTGAAACTTAACCTAAGCGTTTTTCGAAGCTACTTTTTGGCTAACTTCTTATAGGAAGGTCTAGGAGCTCTGAAAATGAACGTGCGCGTCTTTCACTCTTCCCGAGGGACTTAGAAGAATTTTGTGATATTTTTTATTAAAATGGTGTATAAGGGTATATATATAAATATATTTTATGCACTGTATATGAGCTGGCGATTTCTAAGTCTGTGGTTCCGAGAGGGGGTAACCAGGCTCACTAATAAAGGTCAAGCCACTTGGCTGCCAGAATGCCCTGCTTCAGCACAGACCAGAAAGGCATTGTGATAAGCGTATCCCCGGTATAGTCAGGGGTTAATGGGAGTCGTCCCCGTCCCCACAGTATACGCCCAGAACCATGGACCCGGTACTTGTGGTTCGGACTGTCTCCAACCAGCCATAATGTTGAGAGAGTGAAATTATGTCTAAGTCCAGCTTTGGTACATTAGAAGCAACTCTGAAACTTAACCTAAGCGTTTTTCGAAGCTACTTTTTGGCTAACTTCTTATAGGAAGGTCTAGGAGCTCTGAAAATGAACGTGCGCGTCTTTCACTCTTCCCGAGGGACTTAGAAGAATTTTGTGATATTTTTTATTAAAATGGTGTATAAGGGTATATATATAAATATATTTTATGCACTGTATATGAGCTGGCGATTTCTAAGTCTGTGGTTCCGAGAGGGGGTAACCAGGCAAACTAATAAAGGTCAAGCCACTTGGCTGCCAGAATGCCCTCCTTCAGCACAGACCAGAAAGGCATTGTGATAAGCGTATCCCCGGTATAGTCAGGGGTTAATGGGAGTCGTCCCCGTCCCCCCAGTATACGGCCAGAACCATGGACCCGGTACTTCTGGTTCGGACTGTCTCCAACCAGCCATAATGTTGTGAGAGTGAAATTATGTCTAAGTCCAGCTTTGGTACATTAGAAGCAACTCTGAAACTTAACCTAAGCGTTTTTCGAAGCTACTTTTTGGCTAACTTCTTATAGGAAGGTCTAGGAGCTCTGAAAATGAACGTGCGCGTCTTTCACTCTTCCCGAGGGACTTAGAAGAGTTTTGTGAATTTTTTTATTAAAATGGTGTATAAGGGTATATATATAAATATATTTTATGCACTGTATATGAGCTGGCGATTTCTAAGTCTGTGGTTCCGAGAGGGGGTAACCAGGCTCACTAATAAAGGTCAAGCCACTTGGCTGCCAGAATGCCCTGCTTCAGCACAGACCAGAAAGGCATTGTGATAAGCGTATCCCCGGTATAGTCAGGGGTTAATGGGAGTCGTCCCCGTCCCCCCAGTATACGGCCAGAACCATGGACCCGGTACTTGTGGTTCGGACTGTCTCCAACCAGCCATAATGTTGTGATAGTGAAATTATGTCTAAGTCCAGCTTTGGTACATTAGAAGCAACTCTGAAACTTAACCTAAGCGTTTATCGAAGCTACTTTTTGGCTAACTTCTTATAGGAAGGTCTAGGAGCTCTGAAAATGAACGTGCGCGTCTTTCACTCTTCCCGAGGGACTTAGAAGAATTTTGTGATATTTTTTATTAAAATGGTGTATAAGGGTATATATATAAATATATTTTATGCACTGTATATGAGCTGGCGATTTCTAAGTCTGTGGTTCCGAGAGGGGGTAACCAGGCTCACTAATAAAGGTCAAGCCACTTGGCTGCCAGAATGCCCTCCTTCAGCACAGACCAGAAAGGCATTGTGATAAGCGTATTCCCGGTATAGTCAGGGTTTAATTGGAGTCGTCCCCTTCCCCCCAGTATACGGCCAGAACCATGGACCCGGTACTTGTGGTTCGGACTGTCTCCAACCAGCCATAATGTTGTGAGAGTGAAATTATGTCTAAGTCCAGCTTTGGTACATTAGAAGCAACTCTGAAACTTAACCTAAGCGTTTTTCGTAACTACTTTTTGGCTAACTTCTTATAGGAAGGTCTAGGAGCTCTGAAAATGAACGTGCGCGTCTTTCACTCTTCCCGAGGGACTTAGAAGAATTTTGTGATATTTTTTATTAAAATGGTGTATAAGGGTATATATATAAATATATTTTATGCACTGTATATGAGCTGGCGATTTCTAAGTCTGTGGTTCCGAGAGGGGGTAACCAGGCTCACTAATAAAGGTCAAGCCACTTGGCTGCCAGAATGCCCTCCTTCAGCACAGACCAGAAAGGCATTGTGATAAGCGTATCCCCGGTATAGTCAGGGGTTAATGGGAGTCGTCCCCGTCCCCCCAGTATACGGCCAGAACCATGGACCCGGTACTTGTGGTTCGGACTGTCTCCAACCAGCCATAATGTTGTGAGAGTGAAATTATGTCTAAGTCCAGCTTTGGTACATTAGAAGCAACTCTGAAACTTAACCTAAGCGTTTTTCGAAGCTACTTTTTGGCTAACTTCTTATAGGAAGGTCTAGGAGCTCTGAAAATGAACGTGCGCGTCTTTCACTCTTCCCGAGGGACTTAGAAGAATTTTGTGATAATTTTTATTAAAATGGTGTATAAGGGTATATATATATAAATATATTTTATGCACTGTATATGACCTGTCGATTTCTAAGTCTGTGGTTCCGAGAGGGGGTAACCAGGCTCACTAATAAAGGTCAAGCCACTTGGCTGCCAGAATGCCCTGCTTCAGCACAGACCAGAAAGGCATTGTGATAAGCGTATCCCCGGTATAGTCAGGGGTTAATGGGAGTCGTCCCCGTCCCCCCAGTATACGGCCAGAACCATGGACCCGGTACTTGTGGTTCGGACTGTCTCCAACCAGCCATAATGTTGTGAGAGTGAAATTATGTCTAAGTCCAGCTTTGGTACATTAGAAGCAACTCTGAAACTTAACCTAAGCGTTTTTCGAAGCTACTTTTTGGCTAACTTCTTATAGGAAGGTCTAGGAGCTCTGAAAATGAACGTGCGCGTCTTTCACTCTTCCCGAGGGACTTAGAAGAATTTTGTGATATTTTTTATTAAAATGGTGTATAAGGGTATATATATAAATATATTTTATGCACTGTATATGAGCTTGCGATTTCTAAGTCTGTGGTTCCGAGAGGGGGTAACCAGGCTCACTAATAAAGGTCAAGCCACTTGGCTGCCAGAATGCCCTCCTTCAGCACAGACCAGAAAGGCATTGTGATAAGCGTATCCCCGGTATAGTCAGGGGTTAATGGGAGTCGTCCCCGTCCCCCCAGTATACGGCCAGAACCATGGACCCGGTACTTGTGGTTCGGACTGTCTCCAACCAGCCATAATGTTGTGAGAGTGAAATTATGTCTAAGTCCAGCTTTGGTACATTAGAAGCAACTCTGAAACTTAACCTAAGCGTTTTTCGAAGCTACTTTTTGGCTAACTTCTTATAGGAAGGTCTAGGAGCTCTGAAAATGAACGTGCGCGTCTTTCACTCTTCCCGAGGGACTTAGAAGAATTTTGTGATATTTTTTATTAAAATGGTGTATAAGGGTATATATATAAATATATTTTATGCACTGTATATGAGCTGGCGATTTCTAAGTCTGTGGTTCCGAGAGGGGGTAACCAGGCTCACTAATAAAGGTCAAGCCACTTGGCTGCCAGAATGCCCTCCTTCAGCACAGACCAGAAAGGCATTGTGATAAGCGTATCCCCGGTATAGTCAGGGGTTAATGGGAGTCGTCCCCGTCCCCCCAGTATACGGCCAGAACCATGGACCCGGTACTTGTGGTTCGGAATGTCTCCAACCAGCCATAATGTTGTGAGAGTGAAATTATGTCTAAGTCCAGCTTTGGTACATTAGAAGCAACTCTGAAACTTAACCTAAGCGTTTTTCGAAGCTACTTTTTGGCTAACTTCTTATAGGAAGGTCTAGGTGCTCTGAAAATGAACGTGCGCGTCTTTCACTCTTCCCGAGGGACTTAGAAGAATTTTGTGATATTTTTTATTAAAATGGTGTATAAGGGTATATATATAAATATATTTTATGCACTGTATATGAGCTGGCGATTTCTAAGTCTGTGGTTCCGAGAGGGGGTAACCAGGCTCACTAATAAAGGTCAAGCCACTTGGCTGCCAGAATGCCCTCCTTCAGCACAGACCAGAAAGGCATTGTGATAAGCGTATTCCCGGTATAGTCAGGGGTTAATTGGAGTCGTCCCCTTCCCCCCAGTATACGGCCAGAACCATGGACCCGGTACTTGTGGTTCGGACTGTCTCCAACCAGCCATAATGTTGTGAGAGTGAAATTATGTCTAAGTCCAGCTTTGGTACATTAGAAGCAACTCTGAAACTTAACCTAAGCGTTTTTCGAAGCTACTTTTTGGCTAACTTCTTATAGGAAGGTCTAGGAGCTCTGAAAATGAACGTGCGCGTCTTTCACTCTTCCCGAGGGACTTAGAAGAATTTTGTGATAATTTTTATTAAAATGGTGTATAAGGGTATATATATAAATATATTTTATGCACTGTATATGAGCTGGCGATTTCTAAGTCTGTGGTTCCGAGAGGGGGTAACCAGGCTCACTAATAAAGGTCAAGCCACTTGGCTGCCAGAATGCCCTCCTTCAGCACAGACCAGAAAGGCATTGTGATAAGCGTATTCCCGGTATAGTCAGGGGTTAATTGGAGTCGTCCCCTTCCCCCCAGTATACGGCCAGAACCATGGACCCGGTACTTGTGGTTCGGACTGTCTCCAACCAGCCATAATGTTGTGAGAGTGAAATTATGTCTAAGTCCAGCTTTGGTACATTAGAAGCAACTCTGAAACTTAACCTAAGCGTTTTTCGAAGCTACTTTTTGGCTAACTTCTTATAGGAAGGTCTAGGTGCTCTGAAAATGAACGTGCGCGTCTTTCACTCTTCCCGAGGGACTTAGAAGAATTTTGTGATATTTTTTATTAAAATGGTGTATAAGGGTATATATATAAATATATTTTATGCACTGTATATGAGCTGGCGATTTCTAAGTCTGTGGTTCCGAGAGGGGGTAACCAGGCTCACTAATAAAGGTCAAGCCACTTGGCTGCCAGAATGCCCTCCTTCAGCACAGACCAGAAAGGCATTGTGATAAGCGTATTCCCGGTATAGTCAGGGGTTAATTGGAGTCGTCCCCTTCCCCCCAGTATACGGCCAGAACCATGGACCCGGTACTTGTGGTTCGGACTGTCTCCAACCAGCCATAATGTTGTGAGAGTGAAATTATGTCTAAGTCCAGCTTTGGTACATTAGAAGCAACTCTGAAACTTAACCTAAGCGTTTTTCGAAGATACTTTTTGGCTAACTTCTTATAGGAAGGTCTAGGAGCTCTGAAAATGAACGTGCGCGTCTTTCACTCTTCCCGAGGGACTTAGAAGAATTTTGTGATATTTTTTATTAAAATGGTGTATAAGGGTATATATATAAATATATTTTATGCACTGTATATGAGCTGGCGATTTCTAAGTCTGTGGTTCCGAGAGGGGGTAACCAGGCTCACTAATAAAGGTCAAGCCACTTGGCTGCCAGAATGCCCTCCTTCAGCACAGACCAGAAAGGCATTGTGATAAGCGTATCCCCGGTATAGTCAGGGGTTAATGGGAGTCGTCCCCGTACCCCCAGTATACGGCCAGAACCATGGACCCGGTACTTGTGGTTCGGACTGTCTCCAACCAGCCATAATGTTGTGAGAGTGAAATTATGTCTAAGTCCAGCTTTGGTACATTAGAAGCAACTCTGAAACTTAACCTAAGCGTTTTTCGAAGCTACTTTTTGGCTAACTTCTTATAGGAAGGTCTAGGAGCTCTGAAAATGAATGTGCGCGTCTTTCACTCTTCCCGAGGGACTTAGAAGAATTTTGTGATAATTTTTATTAAAATGGTGTATAAGGGTATATATATATAAATATATTTTATGCACTGTATATGAGCTGGCGATTTCTAAGTCTGTGGTTCCGAGAGGGGGTAACCAGGCTCACTAATAAAGGTCAAGCCACTTGGCTGCCAGAATGCCCTCCTTCAGCACAGACCAGAAAGGCATTGTGATAAGCGTATCCCCGGTATAGTCAGGGGTTAATGGGAGTCGTCCCCGTCCCCCCAGTATACGGCCAGAACCATGGACCCGGTACTTGTGGTTCGGACTGTCTCCAACCAGCCATAATGTTGTGAGAGTGAAATTATGTCTAAGTCCAGCTTTGGTACATTAGAAGCAACTCTGAAACTTAACCTAAGCGTTTTTCGAAGCTACTTTTTGGCTAACTTCTTATAGGAAGGTCTAGGAGCTCTGAAAATGAACGTGCGCGTCTTTCACTCTTCCCGAGGGACTTAGAAGAATTTTGTGATATTTTTTATTAAAATGGTGTATAAGGGTATATATATAAATATATTTTATGCACTGTATATGAGCTGGCGATTTCTAAGTCTGTGGTTCCGAGAGGGGGTAACCAGGCTCACTAATAAAGGTCAAGCCACTTGGCTGCCAGAATGCCCTCCTTCAGCACAGACCAGAAAGGCATTGTGATAAGCGTATTCCCGGTATAGTCAGGGGTTAATTGGAGTCGTCCCCTTCCCCCCAGTATACGGCCAGAACCATGGACCCGGTACTTGTGGTTCGGACTGTCTCCAACCAGCCATAATGTTGTGAGAGTGAAATTATGTCTAAGTCCAGCTTTGGTACATTAGAAGCAACTCTGAAACTTAACCTAAGCGTATTTCGAAGCTACTTTTTGGCTAACTTCTTATAGGAAGGTCTAGGAGCTCTGAAAATGAACGTGCGCGTCTTTCACTCTTCCCGAGGGACTTAGAAGAATTTTGTGATATTTTTTATTAAAATGGTGTATAAGGGTATATATATAAATATATTTTATGCACTGTATATGAGCTGGCGATTTCTAAGTCTGTGGTTCCGAGAGGGGGTAACCAGGCTCACTAATAAAGGTCAAGCCACTTGGCTGCCAGAATGCCCTCCTTCAGCACAGACCAGAAAGGCATTGTGATAAGCGTATTCCCGGTATAGTCAGGGGTTAATTGGAGTCGTCCCCTTCCCCCCAGTATACGGCCAGAACCATGGACCCGGTACTTGTGGTTCGGACTGTCTCCAACCAGCCATAATGTTGTGAGAGTGAAATTATGTCTAAGTCCAGCTTTGGTACATTAGAAGCAACTCTGAAACTTAACCTAAGCGTTTTTCGAAGCTACTTTTTGGCTAACTTCTTATAGGAAGGTCTAGGAGCTCTGAAAATGAACGTGCGCGTCTTTCACTCTTCCCGAGGGACTTAGAAGAATTTTGTGATAATTTTTATTAAAATGGTGTATAAGGGTATATATATAAATATATTTTATGCACTGTATATGAGCTGGCGATTTGTAAGTCTGTGGTTCCGAGAGGGGGTAACCAGGCTCACTAATAAAGGTCAAGCAACTTGGCTGCCAGAATGCCCTCCTTCAGTACAGACCAGAAAAGCATTGTGATAAGCGTATCCCCGGTATAGTCAGGGGTTAATGGGAGTCGTCCCCGTCCCCCCAGTATACGGCCAGAACCATGGACCCGGTACTTGTGGTTCGGACTGTCTCCAACCAGCCATAATGTTGTGATAGTGAAATTATGTCTAAGTCCAGCTTTGGTACATTAGAAGCAACTCTGAAACTTAACCTAAGCGTTTTTCGAAGCTACTTTTTGGCTAACTTCTTATAGGAAGGTCTAGGAGCTCTGAAAATGAACGTGCGCGTCTTTCACTCTTCCCGAGGGACTTAGAAGAATTTTGTGATATTTTTTATTAAAATGGTGTATAAGGGTATATATATATAAATATATTTTATGCACTGTATATGAGCTGGCGATTTCTAAGTCTGTGGTTCCGAGAGGGGGTAACCAGGCTCACTAATAAAGGTCAAGCCACTTGGCTGCCAGAATGCCCTCCTTCAGCACAGACCAGAAAGGCATTGTGATAAGCGTATCCCCGGTATAGTCAGGGGTTAATGGGAGTCGTCCCCGTCCCCCCAGTATACGGCCAGAACCATGGACCCGGTACTTGTGGTTCGGACTGTCTCCAACCAGCCATAATGTTGTGATAGTGAAATTATGTCTAAGTCCAGCTTTGGTACATTAGAAGCAACTCTGAAACTTAACCTAAGCGTTTTTCGAAGCTACTTTTTGGCTAACTTCTTATAGGAAGGTCTAGGAGCTCTGAAAATGAACGTGCGCGTCTTTCACTCTTCCCGAGGGACTTAGAAGAATTTTGTGATATTTTTTATTAAAATGGTGTATAAGGGTATATATATAAATATATTTTATGCACTGTATATGAGCTGGCGATTTCTAAGTCTGTGGTTCCGAGAGGGGGTAACCAGGCTCACTAATAAAGGTCAAGCCACTTGGCTGCCAGAATGCCCTCCTTCAGCACAGACCAGAAAGGCATTGTGATAAGCGTATTCCCGGTATAGTCAGGGGTTAATTGGAGTCGTCCCCTTCCCCCCAGTATACGGCCAGAACCATGGACCCGGTACTTGTGGTTCGGACTGTCTCCAACCAGCCATAATGTTGTGAGAGTGAAATTATGTCTAAGTCCAGCTTTGGTACATTAGAAGCAACTCTGAAACTTAACCTAAGCGTATTTCGAAGCTACTTTTTGGCTAACTTCTTATAGGAAGGTCTAGGAGCTCTGAAAATGAACGTGCGCGTCTTTCACTCTTCCCGAGGGACTTAGAAGAATTTTGTGATATTTTTTATTAAAATGGTGTATAAGGGTATATATATAAATATATTTTATGCACTGTATATGAGCTGGCGATTTCTAAGTCTGTGGTTCCGAGAGGGGGTAACCAGGCTCACTAATAAAGGTCAAGCCACTTGGCTGCCAGAATGCCCTCCTTCAGCACAGACCAGAAAGGCATTGTGATAAGCGTATTCCCGGTATAGTCAGGGGTTAATTGGAGTCGTCCCCTTCCCCCCAGTATACGGCCAGAACCATGGACCCGGTACTTGTGGTTCGGACTGTCTCCAACCAGCCATAATGTTGTGAGAGTGAAATTATGTCTAAGTCCAGCTTTGGTACATTAGAAGCAACTCTGAAACTTAACCTAAGCGTTTTTCGAAGCTACTTTTTGGCTAACTTCTTATAGGAAGGTCTAGGAGCTCTGAAAATGAACGTGCGCGTCTTTCACTCTTCCCGAGGGACTTAGAAGAATTTTGTGATAATTTTTATTAAAATGGTGTATAAGGGTATATATATAAATATATTTTATGCACTGTATATGAGCTGGCGATTTGTAAGTCTGTGGTTCCGAGAGGGGGTAACCAGGCTCACTAATAAAGGTCAAGCAACTTGGCTGCCAGAATGCCCTCCTTCAGTACAGACCAGAAAAGCATTGTGATAAGCGTATCCCCGGTATAGTCAGGGGTTAATGGGAGTCGTCCCCGTCCCCCCAGTATACGGCCAGAACCATGGACCCGGTACTTGTGGTTCGGACTGTCTCCAACCAGCCATAATGTTGTGATAGTGAAATTATGTCTAAGTCCAGCTTTGGTACATTAGAAGCAACTCTGAAACTTAACCTAAGCGTTTTTCGAAGCTACTTTTTGGCTAACTTCTTATAGGAAGGTCTAGGAGCTCTGAAAATGAACGTGCGCGTCTTTCACTCTTCCCGAGGGACTTAGAAGAATTTTGTGATATTTTTTATTAAAATGGTGTATAAGGGTATATATATAAATATATTTTATGCACTGTATATGAGCTGGCGATTTCTAAGTCTGTGGTTCCGAGAGGGGGTAACCAGGCTCACTAATAAAGGTCAAGCCACTTGGCTGCCAGAATGCCCTCCTTCAGCACAGACCAGAAAGGCATTGTGATAAGCGTATCCCCGGTATAGTCAGGGGTTAATGGGAGTCGTCCCCGTACCCCCAGTATACGGCCAGAACCATGGACCCGGTACTTGTGGTTCGGACTGTCTCCAACCAGCCATAATGTTGTGAGAGTGAAATTATGTCTAAGTCCAGCTTTGGTACATTAGAAGCAACTCTGAAACTTAACCTAAGCGTATTTCGAAGCTACTTTTTGGCTAACTTCTTATAGGAAGGTCTAGGAGCTCTGAAAATGAACGTGCGCGTCTTTCACTCTTCCCGAGGGACTTAGAAGAATTTTGTGATATTTTTTATTAAAATGGTGTATAAGGGTATATATATAAATATATTTTATGCACTGTATATGAGCTGGCGATTTCTAAGTCTGTGGTTCCGAGAGGGGGTAACCAGGCTCACTAATAAAGGTCAAGCCACTTGGCTGCCAGAATGCCCTCCTTCAGCACAGACCAGAAAGGCATTGTGATAAGCGTATTCCCGGTATAGTCAGGGGTTAATTGGAGTCGTCCCCTTCCCCCCAGTATACGGCCAGAACCATGGACCCGGTACTTGTGGTTCGGACTGTCTCCAACCAGCCATAATGTTGTGAGAGTGAAATTATGTCTAAGTCCAGCTTTGGTACATTAGAAGCAACTCTGAAACTTAACCTAAGCGTTTTTCGAAGCTACTTTTTGGCTAACTTCTTATAGGAAGGTCTAGGAGCTCTGAAAATGAACGTGCGCGTCTTTCACTCTTCCCGAGGGACTTAGAAGAATTTTGTGATAATTTTTATTAAAATGGTGTATAAGGGTATATATATAAATATATTTTATGCACTGTATATGAGCTGGCGATTTGTAAGTCTGTGGTTCCGAGAGGGGGTAACCAGGCTCACTAATAAAGGTCAAGCAACTTGGCTGCCAGAATGCCCTCCTTCAGTACAGACCAGAAAAGCATTGTGATAAGCGTATCCCCGGTATAGTCAGGGGTTAATGGGAGTCGTCCCCGTCCCCCCAGTATACGGCCAGAACCATGGACCCGGTACTTGTGGTTCGGACTGTCTCCAACCAGCCATAATGTTGTGATAGTGAAATTATGTCTAAGTCCAGCTTTGGTACATTAGAAGCAACTCTGAAACTTAACCTAAGCGTTTTTCGAAGCTACTTTTTGGCTAACTTCTTATAGGAAGGTCTAGGAGCTCTGAAAATGAACGTGCGCGTCTTTCACTCTTCCCGAGGGACTTAGAAGAATTTTGTGATATTTTTTATTAAAATGGTGTATAAGGGTATATATATATAAATATATTTTATGCACTGTATATGAGCTGGCGATTTCTAAGTCTGTGGTTCCGAGAGGGGGTAACCAGGCTCACTAATAAAGGTCAAGCCACTTGGCTGCCAGAATGCCCTCCTTCAGCACAGACCAGAAAGGCATTGTGATAAGCGTATCCCCGGTATAGTCAGGGGTTAATGGGAGTCGTCCCCGTCCCCCCAGTATACGGCCAGAACCATGGACCCGGTACTTGTGGTTCGGACTGTCTCCAACCAGCCATAATGTTGTGAGAGTGAAATTATGTCTAAGTCCAGCTTTGGTACATTAGAAGCAACTCTGAAACTTAACCTAAGCGTTTTTCGAAGCTACTTTTTGGCTAACTTCTTATAGGAAGGTCTAGGAGCTCTGAAAATGAACGTGCGCGTCTTTCACTCTTCCCGAGGGACTTAGAAGAATTTTGTGATATTTTTTATTAAAATGGTGTATAAGGGTATATATATAAATATATTTTATGCACTGTATATGAGCTGGCGATTTCTAAGTCTGTGGTTCCGAGAGGGGGTAACCAGGCTCACTAATAAAGGTCAAGCCACTTGGCTGCCAGAATGCCCTCCTTCAGCACAGACCAGAAAGGCATTGTGATAAGCGTATTCCCGGTATAGTCAGGGGTTAATTGGAGTCGTCCCCTTCCCCCCAGTATACGGCCAGAACCATGGACCCGGTACTTGTGGTTCGGACTGTCTCCAACCAGCCATAATGTTGTGAGAGTGAAATTATGTCTAAGTCCAGCTTTGGTACATTAGAAGCAACTCTGAAACTTAACCTAAGCGTATTTCGAAGCTACTTTTTGGCTAACTTCTTATAGGAAGGTCTAGGAGCTCTGAAAATGAACGTGCGCGTCTTTCACTCTTCCCGAGGGACTTAGAAGAATTTTGTGATATTTTTTATTAAAATGGTGTATAAGGGTATATATATAAATATATTTTATGCACTGTATATGAGCTGGCGATTTCTAAGTCTGTGGTTCCGAGAGGGGGTAACCAGGCTCACTAATAAAGGTCAAGCCACTTGGCTGCCAGAATGCCCTCCTTCAGCACAGACCAGAAAGGCATTGTGATAAGCGTATTCCCGGTATAGTCAGGGGTTAATTGGAGTCGTCCCCTTCCCCCCAGTATACGGCCAGAACCATGGACCCGGTACTTGTGGTTCGGACTGTCTCCAACCAGCCATAATGTTGTGAGAGTGAAATTATGTCTAAGTCCAGCTTTGGTACATTAGAAGCAACTCTGAAACTTAACCTAAGCGTTTTTCGAAGCTACTTTTTGGCTAACTTCTTATAGGAAGGTCTAGGAGCCCTGAAAATGAACGTGCGCGTCTTTCACTCTTCCCGAGGGACTTAGAAGAATTTTGTGATAATTTTTATTAAAATGGTGTATAAGGGTATATATATAAATATATTTTATGCACTGTATATGAGCTGGCGATTTGTAAGTCTGTGGTTCCGAGAGGGGGTAACCAGGCTCACTAATAAAGGTCAAGCAACTTGGCTGCCAGAATGCCCTCCTTCAGTACAGACCAGAAAAGCATTGTGATAAGCGTATCCCCGGTATAGTCAGGGGTTAATGGGAGTCGTCCCCGTCCCCCCAGTATACGGCCAGAACCATGGACCCGGTACTTGTGGTTCGGACTGTCTCCAACCAGCCATAATGTTGTGATAGTGAAATTATGTCTAAGTCCAGCTTTGGTACATTAGAAGCAACTCTGAAACTTAACCTAAGCGTTTTTCGAAGCTACTTTTTGGCTAACTTCTTATAGGAAGGTCTAGGAGCTCTGAAAATGAACGTGCGCGTCTTTCACTCTTCCCGAGGGACTTAGAAGAATTTTGTGATATTTTTTATTAAAATGGTGTATAAGGGTATATATATAAATATATTTTATGCACTGTATATGAGCTGGCGATTTCTAAGTCTGTGGTTCCGAGAGGGGGTAACCAGGCTCACTAATAAAGGTCAAGCCACTTGGCTGCCAGAATGCCCTCCTTCAGCACAGACCAGAAAGGCATTGTGATAAGCGTATCCCCGGTATAGTCAGGGGTTAATGGGAGTCGTCCCCGTACCCCCAGTATACGGCCAGAACCATGGACCCGGTACTTGTGGTTCGGACTGTCTCCAACCAGCCATAATGTTGTGAGAGTGAAATTATGTCTAAGTCCAGCTTTGGTACATTAGAAGCAACTCTGAAACTTAACCTAAGCGTTTTTCGAAGCTACTTTTTGGCTAACTTCTTATAGGAAAGTCTAGGAGCTCTGAAAATGAACGTGCGCGTCTTTCACTCTTCCCGAGGGACTTAGAAGAATTTTGTGATAATTTTTATTAAAATGGTGTATAAGGGTATATATATAAATATATTTTATGCACTGTATATGAGCTGGCGATTTGTAAGTCTGTGGTTCCGAGAGGGGGTAACCAGGCTCACTAATAAAGGTCAAGCAACTTGGCTGCCAGAATGCCCTCCTTCAGTACAGACCAGAAAAGCATTGTGATAAGCGTATCCCCGGTATAGTCAGGGGTTAATGGGAGTCGTCCCCGTCCCCCCAGTATACGGCCAGAACCATGGACCCGGTACTTGTGGTTCGGACTGTCTCCAACCAGCCATAATGTTGTGATAGTGAAATTATGTCTAAGTCCAGCTTTGGTACATTAGAAGCAACTCTGAAACTTAACCTAAGCGTTTTTCGAAACTACTTTTTGGCTAACTTCTTATAGGAAGGTCTAGGAGCTCTGAAAATGAACGTGCGCGTCTTTCACTCTTCCCGAGGGACTTAGAAGAATTTTGTGATATTTTTTATTAAAATGGTGTATAAGGGTATATATATAAATATATTTTATGCACTGTATATGAGCTGGCGATTTCTAAGTCTGTGGTTCCGAGAGGGGGTAACCAGGCTCACTAATAAAGGTCAAGCCACTTGGCTGCCAGAATGCCCTCCTTCAGCACAGACCAGAAAGGCATTGTGATAAGCGTATCCTCGGTATAGTCAGGGGTTAATGGGAGTCGTCCCCTTCCCCCCAGTATACGGCCAGAACCATGGACCCGGTACTTGTGGTTCGGACTGTCTCCAACCAGCCATAATGTTGTGAGAGTGAAATTATGTCTAAGTCTAGCTTTGGTACATTAGAAGCAACTCTGAAACTTAACCTAAGCGTTTTTCGAAGCTACTTTTTGGCTAACTTCTTATAGGAAGGTCTAGGAGCTCTGAAAATGAACGTGCGCGTCTTTCACTCTTCCCGAGGGACTTAGAAGAATTTTGTGATATTTTTTATTAAAATGGTGTATAAGGGTATATATATAAATATATTTTATGCACTGTATATGAGCTGGCGATTTCTAAGTCTGTGGTTCCGAGAGGGGGTAACCAGGCTCACTAATAAAGGTCAAGCCACTTGGCTGCCAGAATGCCCTGCTTCAGCACAGACCAGAAAGGCATTGTGATAAGCGTATCCCCGGTATAGTCAGGGGTTAATGGGAGTCGTCCCCGTCCCCCCAGTATACGGCCAGAACCATGGACCCGGTACTTGTGGTTCGGACTGTCTCCAACCAGCCATAATGTTGTGAGAGTGAAATTATGTCTAAGTCCAACTTTGGTACATTAGAATCAACTCTGAAACTTAACCTAAGCGTTTTTCGAAGCTACTTTTTGGCTAACTTCTTATAGGAAGGTCTAGGAGCTCTGAAAATGAACTTGCGCGTCTTTCACTCTTCCCGAGGGACTTAGAAGAATTTTGTGAATTTTTTTATTAAAATGGTGTATAAGGGTATATATATAAATATATTTTATGCACTGTATATGAGCTGGCGATTTCTAAGTCTGTGGTTCCGAGAGGGGGTAACCAGGCTCACTAATAAAGGTCAAGCCACTTGGCTGCCAGAATGCCCTGCTTCAGCACAGACCAGAAATGCATTGTGATAAGCGTATCCCCGGTATAGTCAGGGGTTAATGGGAGTCGTCCCCGTCCCCCCAGTATACGGCCAGAATCATGGACCCGGTACTTGTGGTTCGGACTGTCTCCAACCAGCCATAATGTTGTGAGAGTGAAATTATGTCTAAGTCCAGCTTTGGTACATTAGAAGCAACTCTGAAACTTAACCTAAGCGTTTTTCGAAGCTACTTTTTGGCTAACTTCTTATAGGAAGGTCTAGGAGCTCTGAAAATGAACGTGCGCGTCTTTCACTCTTCCCGAGGGACTTAGAAGAATGTTGTGATATTTTTTATTAAAATGGTGTATAAGGGCATATATATAAATATATTTTATGCACTGTATATGAGCTGGCGATTTCTAAGTCTGTGGTTCCGAGAGGGGGTACCAGGCTCACTAATAAAGGTCAAGCCACTTGGCTGCCAGAATGCCCTCCTTCAGCACAGACCAGAAAGGCATTGTGATAAGCGTATTCCCGGTATAGTCAGGGGTTAATTGGAGTCGTCCCCTTCCCCCCAGTATACGGCCAGAACCATGGACCCGGTACTTGTGGTTCGGACTGTCTCCAACCAGCCATAATGTTGTGAGAGTGAAATTATGTCTAAGTCCAGCTTTGGTACATTAGAAGCAACTCTGAAACTTAACCTAAGCGTATTTCGAAGCTACTTTTTGGCTAACTTCTTATAGGAAGGTCTAGGAGCTCTGAAAATGAACGTGCGCGTCTTTCACTCTTCCCGAGGGACTTAGAAGAATTTTGTGATATTTTTTATTAAAATGGTGTATAAGGGTATATATATAAATATATTTTATGCACTGTATATGAGCTGGCGATTTCTAAGTCTGTGGTTCCGAGAGGGGGTAACCAGGCTCACTAATAAAGGTCAAGCCACTTGGCTGCCAGAATGCCCTCCTTCAGCACAGACCAGAAAGGCATTGTGATAAGCGTATCCCCGGTATAGTCAGGGGTTAATGGGAGTCGTCCCCGTACCCCCAGTATACGGCCAGAACCATGGACCCGGTACTTGTGGTTCGGACTGTCTCCAACCAGCCATAATGTTGTGAGAGTGAAATTATGTCTAAGTCCAGCTTTGGTACATTAGAAGCAACTCTGAAACTTAACCTAAGCGTTTTTCGAAGCTACTTTTTGGCTAACTTCTTATAGGAAAGTCTAGGAGCTCTGAAAATGAACGTGCGCGTCTTTCACTCTTCCCGAGGGACTTAGAAGAATTTTGTGATAATTTTTATTAAAATGGTGTATAAGGGTATATATATAAATATATTTTATGCACTGTATATGAGCTGGCGATTTGTAAGTCTGTGGTTCCGAGAGGGGGTAACCAGGCTCACTAATAAAGGTCAAGCAACTTGGCTGCCAGAATGCCCTCCTTCAGTACAGACCAGAAAAGCATTGTGATAAGCGTATCCCCGGTATAGTCAGGGGTTAATGGGAGTCGTCCCCGTCCCCCCAGTATACGGCCAGAACCATGGACCCGGTACTTGTGGTTCGGACTGTCTCCAACCAGCCATAATGTTGTGATAGTGAAATTATGTCTAAGTCCAGCTTTGGTACATTAGAAGCAACTCTGAAACTTAACCTAAGCGTTTTTCGAAGCTACTTTTTGGCTAACTTCTTATAGGAAGGTCTAGGAGCTCTGAAAATGAACGTGCGCGTCTTTCACTCTTCCCGAGGGACTTAGAAGAATTTTGTGATATTTTTTATTAAAATGGTGTATAAGGGTATATATATAAATATATTTTATGCACTGTATATGAGCTGGCGATTTCTAAGTCTGTGGTTCCGAGAGGGGGTAACCAGGCTCACTAATAAAGGTCAAGCCACTTGGCTGCCAGAATGCCCTCCTTCAGCACAGACCAGAAAGGCATTGTGATAAGCGTATCCCCGGTATAGTCAGGGGTTAATGGGAGTCGTCCCCTTCCCCCCAGTATACGGCCAGAACCATGGACCCGGTACTTGTGGTTCGGACTGTCTCCAACCAGCCATAATGTTGTGAGAGTGAAATTATGTCTAAGTCCAGCTTTGGTACATTAGAAGCAACTCTGAAACTTAACCTAAGCGTTTTTCGAAGCTACTTTTTGGCTAACTTCTTATAGGAAGGTCTAGGAGCTCTGAAAATGAACGTGCGCGTCTTTCACTCTTCCCGAGGGACTTAGAAGAATTTTGTGATATTTTTTATTAAAATGGTGTATAAGGGTATATATATAAATATATTTTATGCACTGTATATGAGCTGGCGATTTCTAAGTCTGTGGTTCCGAGAGGGGGTAACCAGGCTCACTAATAAAGGTCAAGCCACTTGGCTGCCAGAATGCCCTGCTTCAGCACAGACCAGAAAGGCATTGTGATAAGCGTATCCCCGGTATAGTCAGGGGTTAATGGGAGTCGTCCCCGTCCCCACAGTATACGCCCAGAACCATGGACCCGGTACTTGTGGTTCGGACTGTCTCCAACCAGCCATAATGTTGAGAGAGTGAAATTATGTCTAAGTCCAGCTTTGGTACATTAGAAGCAACTCTGAAACTTAACCTAAGCGTTTTTCGAAGCTACTTTTTGGCTAACTTCTTATAGGAAGGTCTAGGAGCTCTGAAAATGAACGTGCGCGTCTTTCACTCTTCCCGAGGGACTTAGAAGAATTTTGTGATATTTTTTATTAAAATGGTGTATAAGGGTATATATATAAATATATTTTATGCACTGTATATGAGCTGGCGATTTCTAAGTCTGTGGTTCCGAGAGGGGGTAACCAGGCAAACTAATAAAGGTCAAGCCACTTGGCTGCCAGAATGCCCTCCTTCAGCACAGACCAGAAAGGCATTGTGATAAGCGTATCCCCGGTATAGTCAGGGGTTAATGGGAGTCGTCCCCGTCCCCCCAGTATACGGCCAGAACCATGGACCCGGTACTTCTGGTTCGGACTGTCTCCAACCAGCCATAATGTTGTGAGAGTGAAATTATGTCTAAGTCCAGCTTTGGTACATTAGAAGCAACTCTGAAACTTAACCTAAGCGTTTTTCGAAGCTACTTTTTGGCTAACTTCTTATAGGAAGGTCTAGGAGCTCTGAAAATGAACGTGCGCGTCTTTCACTCTTCCCGAGGGACTTAGAAGAGTTTTGTGAATTTTTTTATTAAAATGGTGTATAAGGGTATATATATAAATATATTTTATGCACTGTATATGAGCTGGCGATTTCTAAGTCTGTGGTTCCGAGAGGGGGTAACCAGGCTCACTAATAAAGGTCAAGCCACTTGGCTGCCAGAATGCCCTGCTTCAGCACAGACCAGAAAGGCATTGTGATAAGCGTATCCCCGGTATAGTCAGGGGTTAATGGGAGTCGTCCCCGTCCCCCCAGTATACGGCCAGAACCATGGACCCGGTACTTGTGGTTCGGACTGTCTCCAACCAGCCATAATGTTGTGATAGTGAAATTATGTCTAAGTCCAGCTTTGGTACATTAGAAGCAACTCTGAAACTTAACCTAAGCGTTTTTCGAAGCTACTTTTTGGCTAACTTCTTATAGGAAGGTCTAGGAGCTCTGAAAATGAACGTGCGCGTCTTTCACTCTTCCCGAGGGACTTAGAAGAATTTTGTGATATTTTTTATTAAAATGGTGTATAAGGGTATATATATAAATATATTTTATGCACTGTATATGAGCTGGCGATTTCTAAGTCTGTGGTTCCGAGAGGGGGTAACCAGGCTCACTAATAAATGTCAAGCCACTTGGCTGCCAGAATGCCCTCCTTCAGCACAGACCAGAAAGGCATTGTGATAAGCGTATCCCCGGTATAGTCAGGGGTTAATGGGAGTCGTCCCCTTCCCCCCAGTATACGGACAGAACCATGGACCCGGTACTTGTGGTTCGGACTGTCTCCAACCAGCCATAATGTTGTGAGAGTGAAATTATGTCTAAGTCCAGCTTTGGTACATTAGAAGCAACTCTGAAACTTAACCTAAGCGTTTTTCGAAGCTACTTTTTGGCTAACTTCTTATAGGAAGGTCTAGGAGCTCTGAAAATGAACGTGCGCGTCTTTCACTCTTCCCGAGGGACTTAGAAGAATTTTGTGATATTTTTTATTAAAATGGTGTATAAGGGTATATATATAAATATATTTTATGCACTGTATATGAGCTGGCGATTTCTAAGTCTGTGGTTCCGAGAGGGGGTAACCAGGCTCACTAATAAAGGTCAAGCCACTTGGCTGCCAGAATGCCCTCCTTCAGCACAGACCAGAAAGGCATTGTGATAAGCGTATCCCCGGTATAGTCAGGGGTTAATGGGAGTCGTCCCCGTCCCCCCAGTATACGGCCAGAACCATGGACCCGGTACTTGTGGTTCGGACTGTCTCCAACCAGCCATAATGTTGTGAGAGTGAAATTATGTCTAAGTCCAGCTTTAGTACATTAGAACCAACTCTGAAACTTAACCTAAGCGTTTATCGAAGCTACTTTTTGGCTAACTTCTTATAGGAAGGTCTAGGAGCTCTGAAAATGAACGTGCGCGTCTTTCACTCTTCCCGAGGGACTTAGAAGAATTTTGTGATATTTTTTATTAAAATGGTGTATAAGGGTATATATATAAATATATTTTATGCACTGTATATGAGCTGGCGATTTCTAAGTCTGTGGTTCCGAGAGGGGGTAACCAGGCTCACTAATAAAGGTCAAGCCACTTGGCTGCCAGAATGCCCTCCTTCAGCACAGACCAGAAAGGCATTGTGATAAGCGTATTCCCGGTATAGTCAGGGTTTAATTGGAGTCGTCCCCTTCCCCCCAGTATACGGCCAGAACCATGGACCCGGTACTTGTGGTTCGGACTGTCTCCAACCAGCCATAATGTTGTGAGAGTGAAATTATGTCTAAGTCCAGCTTTGGTACATTAGAAGCAACTCTGAAACTTAACCTAAGCGTTTTTCGTAACTACTTTTTGGCTAACTTCTTATAGGAAGGTCTAGGAGCTCTGAAAATGAACGTGCGCGTCTTTCACTCTTCCCGAGGGACTTAGAAGAATTTTGTGATATTTTTTATTAAAATGGTGTATAAGGGTATATATATAAATATATTTTATGCACTGTATATGAGCTGGCGATTTCTAAGTCTGTGGTTCCGAGAGGGGGTAACCAGGCTCACTAATAAAGGTCAAGCCACTTGGCTGCCAGAATGCCCTCCTTCAGCACAGACCAGAAAGGCATTGTGATAAGCGTATTCCCGGTATAGTCAGGGTTTAATTGGAGTCGTCCCCTTCCCCCCAGTATACGGCCAGAACCATGGACCCGGTACTTGTGGTTCGGACTGTCTCCAACCAGCCATAATGTTGTGAGAGTGAAATTATGTCTAAGTCCAGCTTTGGTACATTAGAAGCAACTCTGAAACTTAACCTAAGCGTTTTTCGTAACTACTTTTTGGCTAACTTCTTATAGGAAGGTCTAGGAGCTCTGAAAATGAACGTGCGCGTCTTTCACTCTTCCCGAGGGACTTAGAAGAATTTTGTGATATTTTTTATTAAAATGGTGTATAAGGGTATATATATAAATATATTTTATGCACTGTATATGAGCTGGCGATTTCTAAGTCTGTGGTTCCGAGAGGGGGTAACCAGGCTCACTAATAAAGGTCAAGCCACTTGGCTGCCAGAATGCCCTCCTTCAGCACAGACCAGAAAGGCATTGTGATAAGCGTATCCCCGGTATAGTCAGGGGTTAATGGGAGTCGTCCCCGTCCCCCCAGTATACGGCCAGAACCATGGACCCGGTACTTGTGGTTCGGACTGTCTCCAACCAGCCATAATGTTGTGAGTGAAATTATGTCTAAGTCCAGCTTTGGTACATTAGAAGCAACTCTGAAACTTAACCTAAGCGTTTTTCGAAGCTACTTTTTGGCTAACTTCTTATAGGAAGGTCTAGGAGCTCTGAAAATGAACGTGCGCGTCTTTCACTCTTCCCGAGGGACTTAGAAGAATTTTGTGATAATTTTTATTAAAATGGTGTATAAGGGTATATATATATAAATATATTTTATGCACTGTATATGACCTGTCGATTTCTAAGTCTGTGGTTCCGAGAGGGGGTAACCAGGCTCACTAATAAAGGTCAAGCCACTTGGCTGCCAGAATGCCCTGCTTCAGCACAGACCAGAAAGGCATTGTGATAAGCGTATCCCCGGTATAGTCAGGGGTTAATGGGAGTCGTCCCCGTCCCCCCAGTATACGGCCAGAACCATGGACCCGGTACTTGTGGTTCGGACTGTCTCCAACCAGCCATAATGTTGTGAGAGTGAAATTATGTCTAAGTCCAGCTTTGGTACATTAGAAGCAACTCTGAAACTTAACCTAAGCGTTTTTCGAAGCTACTTTTTGTCTAACTTCTTATAGGAAGGTCTAGGAGCTCTGAAAATGAACGTGCGCGTCTTTCACTCTTCCCGAGGGACTTAGAAGAATTTTGTGATATTTTTTATTAAAATGGTGTATAAGGGTACAGTATATATATAAATATATTTTATGCACTGTATATGAGCTGACGATTTCTAAGTCTGTGGTTCCGAGAGGGGGTAACCAGGCTCACTAATAAAGGTCAAGCCACTTGGCTGCCAGAATGCCCTCCTTCAGCACAGACCAGAAAGGCATTGTGATAAGCGTATCCCCGGTATAGTCAGGGGTTAATGGGAGTCGTCCCCGTCCCCCCAGTATACGGCCAGAACCATGGACCCGGTACTTGTGGTTCGGACTGTCTCCAACCAGCCATAATGTTGTGAGAGTAAAATTATGTCTAAGTCCAGCTTTGGTACATTAGAAGCAACTCTGAAACTTAACCTAAGCGTTTTTCGAAGCTACTTTTTGGCTAACTTCTTATAGGAAGGTCTAGGAGCTCTGAAAATGAACGTGCGCGTCTTTCACTCTTCCCGAGGGACTTAGAAGAATTTTGTGATATTTTTTATTAAAATGGTGTATAAGGGTATATATATAAATATATTTTATGCACTGTATATGAGCTGGCGATTTCTAAGTCTGTGGTTCCGAGAGGGGGTAACCAGGCTCACTAATAAAGGTCAAGCCACTTGGCTGCCAGAATGCCCTGCTTCAGCACAGACCAGAAAGGCATTGTGATAAGCGTATCCCCGGTATAGTCAGGGGTTAATGGGAGTCGTCCCCGTCCCCACAGTATACGCCCAGAACCATGGACCCGGTACTTGTGGTTCGGACTGTCTCCAACCAGCCATAATGTTGAGAGAGTGAAATTATGTCTAAGTCCAGCTTTGGTACATTAGAAGCAACTCTGAAACTTAACCTAAGCGTTTTTCGAAGCTACTTTTTGGCTAACTTCTTATAGGAAGGTCTAGGAGCTCTGAAAATGAACGTGCGCGTCTTTCACTCTTCCCGAGGGACTTAGAAGAATTTTGTGATATTTTTTATTAAAATGGTGTATAAGGGTATATATATAAATATATTTTATGCACTGTATATGAGCTGGCGATTTCTAAGTCTGTGGTTCCGAGAGGGGGTAACCAGGCAAACTAATAAAGGTCAAGCCACTTGGCTGCCAGAATGCCCTCCTTCAGCACAGACCAGAAAGGCATTGTGATAAGCGTATCCCCGGTATAGTCAGGGGTTAATGGGAGTCGTCCCCGTCCCCCCAGTATACGGCCAGAACCATGGACCCGGTACTTCTGGTTCGGACTGTCTCCAACCAGCCATAATGTTGTGAGAGTGAAATTATGTCTAAGTCCAGCTTTGGTACATTAGAAGCAACTCTGAAACTTAACCTAAGCGTTTTTCGAAGCTACTTTTTGGCTAACTTCTTATAGGAAGGTCTAGGAGCTCTGAAAATGAACGTGCGCGTCTTTCACTCTTCCCGAGGGACTTAGAAGAGTTTTGTGAATTTTTTTATTAAAATGGTGTATAAGGGTATATATATAAATATATTTTATGCACTGTATATGAGCTGGCGATTTCTAAGTCTGTGGTTCCGAGAGGGGGTAACCAGGCTCACTAATAAAGGTCAAGCCACTTGGCTGCCAGAATGCCCTGCTTCAGCACAGACCAGAAAGGCATTGTGATAAGCGTATCCCCGGTATAGTCAGGGGTTAATGGGAGTCGTCCCCGTCCCCCCAGTATACGGCCAGAACCATGGACCCGGTACTTGTGGTTCGGACTGTCTCCAACCAGCCATAATGTTGTGATAGTGAAATTATGTCTAAGTCCAGCTTTGGTACATTAGAAGCAACTCTGAAACTTAACCTAAGCGTTTTTCGAAGCTACTTTTTGGCTAACTTCTTATAGGAAGGTCTAGGAGCTCTGAAAATGAACGTGCGCGTCTTTCACTCTTCCCGAGGGACTTAGAAGAATTTTGTGATATTTTTTATTAAAATGGTGTATAAGGGTATATATATAAATATATTTTATGCACTGTATATGAGCTGGCGATTTCTAAGTCTGTGGTTCCGAGAGGGGGTAACCAGGCTCACTAATAAATGTCAAGCCACTTGGCTGCCAGAATGCCCTCCTTCAGCACAGACCAGAAAGGCATTGTGATAAGCGTATCCCCGGTATAGTCAGGGGTTAATGGGAGTCGTCCCCTTCCCCCCAGTATACGGACAGAACCATGGACCCGGTACTTGTGGTTCGGACTGTCTCCAACCAGCCATAATGTTGTGAGAGTGAAATTATGTCTAAGTCCAGCTTTGGTACATTAGAAGCAACTCTGAAACTTAACCTAAGCGTTTTTCGAAGCTACTTTTTGGCTAACTTCTTATAGGAAGGTCTAGGAGCTCTGAAAATGAACGTGCGCGTCTTTCACTCTTCCCGAGGGACTTAGAAGAATTTTGTGATATTTTTTATTAAAATGGTGTATAAGGGTATATATATAAATATATTTTATGCACTGTATATGAGCTGGCGATTTCTAAGTCTGTGGTTCCGAGAGGGGGTAACCAGGCTCACTAATAAAGGTCAAGCCACTTGGCTGCCAGAATGCCCTCCTTCAGCACAGACCAGAAAGGCATTGTGATAAGCGTATCCCCGGTATAGTCAGGGGTTAATGGGAGTCGTCCCCGTCCCCCCAGTATACGGCCAGAACCATGGACCCGGTACTTGTGGTTCGGACTGTCTCCAACCAGCCATAATGTTGTGAGAGTGAAATTATGTCTAAGTCCAGCTTTAGTACATTAGAACCAACTCTGAAACTTAACCTAAGCGTTTATCGAAGCTACTTTTTGGCTAACTTCTTATAGGAAGGTCTAGGAGCTCTGAAAATGAACGTGCGCGTCTTTCACTCTTCCCGAGGGACTTAGAAGAATTTTGTGATATTTTTTATTAAAATGGTGTATAAGGGTATATATATAAATATATTTTATGCACTGTATATGAGCTGGCGATTTCTAAGTCTGTGGTTCCGAGAGGGGGTAACCAGGCTCACTAATAAAGGTCAAGCCACTTGGCTGCCAGAATGCCCTCCTTCAGCACAGACCAGAAAGGCATTGTGATAAGCGTATTCCCGGTATAGTCAGGGTTTAATTGGAGTCGTCCCCTTCCCCCCAGTATACGGCCAGAACCATGGACCCGGTACTTGTGGTTCGGACTGTCTCCAACCAGCCATAATGTTGTGAGAGTGAAATTATGTCTAAGTCCAGCTTTGGTACATTAGAAGCAACTCTGAAACTTAACCTAAGCGTTTTTCGTAACTACTTTTTGGCTAACTTCTTATAGGAAGGTCTAGGAGCTCTGAAAATGAACGTGCGCGTCTTTCACTCTTCCCGAGGGACTTAGAAGAATTTTGTGATATTTTTTATTAAAATGGTGTATAAGGGTATATATATAAATATATTTTATACACTGTATATGAGCTGGCGATTTCTAAGTCTGTGGTTCCGAGAGGGGGTAACCAGGCTCACTAATAAAGGTCAAGCCACTTGGCTGCCAGAATGCCCTCCTTCAGCACAGACCAGAAAGGCATTGTGATAAGCGTATCCCCGGTATAGTCAGGGGTTAATGGGAGTCGTCCCCGTCCCCCCAGTATACGGCCAGAACCATGGACCCGGTACTTGTGGTTCGGACTGTCTCCAACCAGCCATAATGTTGTGAGAGTGAAATTATGTCTAAGTCCAGCTTTGGTACATTAGAAGCAACTCTGAAACTTAACCTAAGCGTTTTTCGAAGCTACTTTTTGGCTAACTTCTTATAGGAAGGTCTAGGAGCTCTGAAAATGAACGTGCGCGTCTTTCACTCTTCCCGAGGGACTTAGAAGAATTTTGTGATAATTTTTATTAAAATGGTGTATAAGGGTATATATATATAAATATATTTTATGCACTGTATATGACCTGTCGATTTCTAAGTCTGTGGTTCCGAGAGGGGGTAACCAGGCTCACTAATAAAGGTCAAGCCACTTGGCTGCCAGAATGCCCTGCTTCAGCACAGACCAGAAAGGCATTGTGATAAGCGTATCCCCGGTATAGTCAGGGGTTAATGGGAGTCGTCCCCGTCCCCCCAGTATACGGCCAGAACCATGGACCCGGTACTTGTGGTTCGGACTGTCTCCAACCAGCCATAATGTTGTGAGAGTGAAATTATGTCTAAGTCCAGCTTTGGTACATTAGAAGCAACTCTGAAACTTAACCTAAGCGTTTTTCGAAGCTACTTTTTGGCTAACTTCTTATAGGAAGGTCTAGGAGCTCTGAAAATGAACGTGCGCGTCTTTCACTCTTCCCGAGGGACTTAGAAGAATTTTGTGATATTTTTTATTAAAATGGTGTATAAGGGTATATATATAAATATATTTTATGCACTGTATATGAGCTTGCGATTTCTAAGTCTGTGGTTCCGAGAGGGGGTAACCAGGCTCACTAATAAAGGTCAAGCCACTTGGCTGCCAGAATGCCCTCCTTCAGCACAGACCAGAAAGGCATTGTGATAAGCGTATCCCCGGTATAGTCAGGGGTTAATGGGAGTCGTCCCCGTCCCCCCAGTATACGGCCAGAACCATGGACCCGGTACTTGTGGTTCGGACTGTCTCCAACCAGCCATAATGTTGTGAGAGTGAAATTATGTCTAAGTCCAGCTTTGGTACATTAGAAGCAACTCTGAAACTTAACCTAAGCGTTTTTCGAAGCTACTTTTTGGCTAACTTCTTATAGGAAGGTCTAGGAGCTCTGAAAATGAACGTGCGCGTCTTTCACTCTTCCCGAGGGACTTAGAAGAATTTTGTGATATTTTTTATTAAAATGGTGTATAAGGGTATATATATAAATATATTTTATGCACTGTATATGAGCTGGCGATTTCTAAGTCTGTGGTTCCGAGAGGGGGTAACCAGGCTCACTAATAAAGGTCAAGCCACTTGGCTGCCAGAATGCCCTCCTTCAGCACAGACCAGAAAGGCATTGTGATAAGCGTATCCCCGGTATAGTCAGGGGTTAATGGGAGTCGTCCCCGTCCCCCCAGTATACGGCCAGAACCATGGACCCGGTACTTGTGGTTCGGAATGTCTCCAACCAGCCATAATGTTGTGAGAGTGAAATTATGTCTAAGTCCAGCTTTGGTACATTAGAAGCAACTCTGAAACTTAACCTAAGCGTTTTTCGAAGCTACTTTTTGGCTAACTTCTTATAGGAAGGTCTAGGTGCTCTGAAAATGAACGTGCGCGTCTTTCACTCTTCCCGAGGGACTTAGAAGAATTTTGTGATATTTTTTATTAAAATGGTGTATAAGGGTATATATATAAATATATTTTATGCACTGTATATGAGCTGGCGATTTCTAAGTCTGTGGTTCCGAGAGGGGGTAACCAGGCTCACTAATAAAGGTCAAGCCACTTGGCTGCCAGAATGCCCTCCTTCAGCACAGACCAGAAAGGCATTGTGATAAGCGTATTCCCGGTATAGTCAGGGGTTAATTGGAGTCGTCCCCTTCCCCCCAGTATACGGCCAGAACCATGGACCCGGTACTTGTGGTTCGGACTGTCTCCAACCAGCCATAATGTTGTGAGAGTGAAATTATGTCTAAGTCCAGCTTTGGTACATTAGAAGCAACTCTGAAACTTAACCTAAGCGTTTTTCGAAGCTACTTTTTGGCTAACTTCTTATAGGAAGGTCTAGGAGCTCTGAAAATGAACGTGCGCGTCTTTCACTCTTCCCGAGGGACTTAGAAGAATTTTGTGATATTTTTTATTAAAATGGTGTATAAGGGTATATATATAAATATATTTTATGCACTGTATATGAGCTGGCGATTTCTAAGTCTGTGGTTCCGAGAGGGGGTAACCAGGCTCACTAATAAAGGTCAAGCCACTTGGCTGCCAGAATGCCCTCCTTCAGCACAGACCAGAAAGGCATTGTGATAAGCGTATCCCCGGTATAGTCAGGGGTTAATGGGAGTCGTCCCCGTACCCCCAGTATACGGCCAGAACCATGGACCCGGTACTTGTGGTTCGGACTGTCTCCAACCAGCCATAATGTTGTGAGAGTGAAATTATGTCTAAGTCCAGCTTTGGTACATTAGAAGCAACTCTGAAACTTAACCTAAGCGTTTTTCGAAGCTACTTTTTGGCTAACTTCTTATAGGAAGGTCTAGGAGCTCTGAAAATGAACGTGCGCGTCTTTCACTCTTCCCGAGGGACTTAGAAGAATTTTGTGATAATTTTTATTAAAATGGTGTATAAGGGTATATATATAAATATATTTTATGCACTGTATATGAGCTGGCGATTTCTAAGTCTGTGGTTCCGAGAGGGGGTAACCAGGCTCACTAATAAAGGTCAAGCCACTTGGCTGCCAGAATGCCCTCCTTCAGCACAGACCAGAAAGGCATTGTGATAAGCGTATTCCCGGTATAGTCAGGGGTTAATTGGAGTCGTCCCCTTCCCCCCAGTATACGGCCAGAACCATGGACCCGGTACTTGTGGTTCGGACTGTCTCCAACCAGCCATAATGTTGTGAGAGTGAAATTATGTCTAAGTCCAGCTTTGGTACATTAGAAGCAACTCTGAAACTTAACCTAAGCGTTTTTCGAAGCTACTTTTTGGCTAACTTCTTATAGGAAGGTCTAGGAGCTCTGAAAATGAACGTGCGCGTCTTTCACTCTTCCCGAGGGACTTAGAAGAATTTTGTGATATTTTTTATTAAAATGGTGTATAAGGGTATATATATAAATATATTTTATGCACTGTATATGAGCTGGCGATTTCTAAGTCTGTGGTTCCGAGAGGGGGTAACCAGGCTCACTAATAAAGGTCAAGCCACTTGGCTGCCAGAATGCCCTCCTTCAGCACAGACCAGAAAGGCATTGTGATAAGCGTATCCCCGGTATAGTCAGGGGTTAATGGGAGTCGTCCCCGTCCCCCCAGTATACGGCCAGAACCATGGACCCGGTACTTGTGGTTCGGAATGTCTCCAACCAGCCATAATGTTGTGAGAGTGAAATTATGTCTAAGTCCAGCTTTGGTACATTAGAAGCAACTCTGAAACTTAACCTAAGCGTTTTTCGAAGCTACTTTTTGGCTAACTTCTTATAGGAAGGTCTAGGTGCTCTGAAAATGAACGTGCGCGTCTTTCACTCTTCCCGAGGGACTTAGAAGAATTTTGTGATATTTTTTATTAAAATGGTGTATAAGGGTATATATATAAATATATTTTATGCACTGTATATGAGCTGGCGATTTCTAAGTCTGTGGTTCCGAGAGGGGGTAACCAGGCTCACTAATAAAGGTCAAGCCACTTGGCTGCCAGAATGCCCTCCTTCAGCACAGACCAGAAAGGCATTGTGATAAGCGTATTCCCGGTATAGTCAGGGGTTAATTGGAGTCGTCCCCTTCCCCCCAGTATACGGCCAGAACCATGGACCCGGTACTTGTGGTTCGGACTGTCTCCAACCAGCCATAATGTTGTGAGAGTGAAATTATGTCTAAGTCCAGCTTTGGTACATTAGAAGCAACTCTGAAACTTAACCTAAGCGTTTTTCGAAGCTACTTTTTGGCTAACTTCTTATAGGAAGGTCTAGGAGCTCTGAAAATGAACGTGCGCGTCTTTCACTCTTCCCGAGGGACTTAGAAGAATTTTGTGATATTTTTTATTAAAATGGTGTATAAGGGTATATATATAAATATATTTTATGCACTGTATATGAGCTGGCGATTTCTAAGTCTGTGGTTCCGAGAGGGGGTAACCAGGCTCACTAATAAAGGTCAAGCCACTTGGCTGCCAGAATGCCCTCCTTCAGCACAGACCAGAAAGGCATTGTGATAAGCGTATCCCCGGTATAGTCAGGGGTTAATGGGAGTCGTCCCCGTACCCCCAGTATACGGCCAGAACCATGGACCCGGTACTTGTGGTTCGGACTGTCTCCAACCAGCCATAATGTTGTGAGAGTGAAATTATGTCTAAGTCCAGCTTTGGTACATTAGAAGCAACTCTGAAACTTAACCTAAGCGTTTTTCGAAGCTACTTTTTGGCTAACTTCTTATAGGAAGGTCTAGGAGCTCTGAAAATGAACGTGCGCGTCTTTCACTCTTCCCGAGGGACTTAGAAGAATTTTGTGATAATTTTTATTAAAATGGTGTATAAGGGTATATATATAAATATATTTTATGCACTGTATATGAGCTGGCGATTTCTAAGTCTGTGGTTCCGAGAGGGGGTAACCAGGCTCACTAATAAAGGTCAAGCCACTTGGCTGCCAGAATGCCCTCCTTCAGCACAGACCAGAAAGGCATTGTGATAAGCGTATTCCCGGTATAGTCAGGGGTTAATTGGAGTCGTCCCCTTCCCCCCAGTATACGGCCAGAACCATGGACCCGGTACTTGTGGTTCGGACTGTCTCCAACCAGCCATAATGTTGTGAGAGTGAAATTATGTCTAAGTCCAGCTTTGGTACATTAGAAGCAACTCTGAAACTTAACCTAAGCGTTTTTCGAAGCTACTTTTTGGCTAACTTCTTATAGGAAGGTCTAGGTGCTCTGAAAATGAACGTGCGCGTCTTTCACTCTTCCCGAGGGACTTAGAAGAATTTTGTGATATTTTTTATTAAAATGGTGTATAAGGGTATATATATAAATATATTTTATGCACTGTATATGAGCTGGCGATTTCTAAGTCTGTGGTTCCGAGAGGGGGTAACCAGGCTCACTAATAAAGGTCAAGCCACTTGGCTGCCAGAATGCCCTCCTTCAGCACAGACCAGAAAGGCATTGTGATAAGCGTATTCCCGGTATAGTCAGGGGTTAATTGGAGTCGTCCCCTTCCCCCCAGTATACGGCCAGAACCATGGACCCGGTACTTGTGGTTCGGACTGTCTCCAACCAGCCATAATGTTGTGAGAGTGAAATTATGTCTAAGTCCAGCTTTGGTACATTAGAAGCAACTCTGAAACTTAACCTAAGCGTTTTTCGAAGCTACTTTTTGGCTAACTTCTTATAGGAAGGTCTAGGTGCTCTGAAAATGAACGTGCGCGTCTTTCACTCTTCCCGAGGGACTTAGAAGAATTTTGTGATATTTTTTATTAAAATGGTGTATAAGGGTATATATATAAATATATTTTATGCACTGTATATGAGCTGGCGATTTCTAAGTCTGTGGTTCCGAGAGGGGGTAACCAGGCTCACTAATAAAGGTCAAGCCACTTGGCTGCCAGAATGCCCTCCTTCAGCACAGACCAGAAAGGCATTGTGATAAGCGTATTCCCGGTATAGTCAGGGGTTAATTGGAGTCGTCCCCTTCCCCCCAGTATACGGCCAGAACCATGGACCCGGTACTTGTGGTTCGGACTGTCTCCAACCAGCCATAATGTTATGAGAGTGAAATTATGTCTAAGTCCAGCTTTGGTACATTAGAAGCAACTCTGAAACTTAACCTAAGCGTTTTTCGAAGATACTTTTTGGCTAACTTCTTATAGGAAGGTCTAGGAGCTCTGAAAATGAACGTGCGCGTCTTTCACTCTTCCCGAGGGACTTAGAAGAATTTTGTGATATTTTTTATTAAAATGGTGTATAAGGGTATATATATAAATATATTTTATGCACTGTATATGAGCTGGCGATTTCTAAGTCTGTGGTTCCGAGAGGGGGTAACCAGGCTCACTAATAAAGGTCAAGCCACTTGGCTGCCAGAATGCCCTCCTTCAGCACAGACCAGAAAGGCATTGTGATAAGCGTATCCCCGGTATAGTCAGGGGTTAATGGGAGTCGTCCCCGTACCCCCAGTATACGGCCAGAACCATGGACCCGGTACTTGTGGTTCGGACTGTCTCCAACCAGCCATAATGTTGTGAGAGTGAAATTATGTCTAAGTCCAGCTTTGGTACATTAGAAGCAACTCTGAAACTTAACCTAAGCGTTTTTCGAAGCTACTTTTTGGCTAACTTCTTATAGGAAGGTCTAGGAGCTCTGAAAATGAACGTGCGCGTCTTTCACTCTTCCCGAGGGACTTAGAAGAATTTTGTGATAATTTTTATTAAAATGGTGTATAAGGGTATATATATATAAATATATTTTATGCACTGTATATGAGCTGGCGATTTCTAAGTCTGTGGTTCCGAGAGGGGGTAACCAGGCTCACTAATAAAGGTCAAGCCACTTGGCTGCCAGAATGCCCTCCTTCAGCACAGACCAGAAAGGCATTGTGATAAGCGTATCCCCGGTATAGTCAGGGGTTAATGGGAGTCGTCCCCGTCCCCCCAGTATACGGCCAGAACCATGGACCCGGTACTTGTGGTTCGGACTGTCTCCAACCAGCCATAATGTTGTGAGAGTGAAATTATGTCTAAGTCCAGCTTTGGTACATTAGAAGCAACTCTGAAACTTAACCTAAGCGTTTTTCGAAGCTACTTTTTGGCTAACTTCTTATAGGAAGGTCTAGGAGCTCTGAAAATGAACGTGCGCGTCTTTCACTCTTCCCGAGGGACTTAGAAGAATTTTGTGATATTTTTTATTAAAATGGTGTATAAGGGTATATATATAAATATATTTTATGCACTGTATATGAGCTGGCGATTTCTAAGTCTGTGGTTCCGAGAGGGGGTAACCAGGCTCACTAATAAAGGTCAAGCCACTTGGCTGCCAGAATGCCCTCCTTCAGCACAGACCAGAAAGGCATTGTGATAAGCGTATTCCCGGTATAGTCAGGGGTTAATTGGAGTCGTCCCCTTCCCCCCAGTATACGGCCAGAACCATGGACCCGGTACTTGTGGTTCGGACTGTCTCCAACCAGCCATAATGTTGTGAGAGTGAAATTATGTCTAAGTCCAGCTTTGGTACATTAGAAGCAACTCTGAAACTTAACCTAAGCGTATTTCGAAGCTACTTTTTGGCTAACTTCTTATAGGAAGGTCTTGGAGCTCTGAAAATGAACGTGCGCGTCTTTCACTCTTCCCGAGGGACTTAGAAGAATTTTGTGATATTTTTTATTAAAATGGTGTATAAGGGTATATATATAAATATATTTTATGCACTGTATATGAGCTGGCGATTTCTAAGTCTGTGGTTCCGAGAGGGGGTAACCAGGCTCACTAATAAAGGTCAAGCCACTTGGCTGCCAGAATGCCCTCCTTCAGCACAGACCAGAAAGGCATTGTGATAAGCGTATTCCCGGTATAGTCAGGGGTTAATTGGAGTCGTCCCCTTCCCCCCAGTATACGGCCAGAACCATGGACCCGGTACTTGTGGTTCGGACTGTCTCCAACCAGCCATAATGTTGTGAGAGTGAAATTATGTCTAAGTCCAGCTTTGGTACATTAGAAGCAACTCTGAAACTTAACCTAAGCGTTTTTCGAAGCTACTTTTTGGCTAACTTCTTATAGGAAGGTCTAGGAGCTCTGAAAATGAACGTGCGCGTCTTTCACTCTTCCCGAGGGACTTAGAAGAATTTTGTGATAATTTTTATTAAAATGGTGTATAAGGGTATATATATAAATATATTTTATGCACTGTATATGAGCTGGCGATTTGTAAGTCTGTGGTTCCGAGAGGGGGTAACCAGGCTCACTAATAAAGGTCAAGCAACTTGGCTGCCAGAATGCCCTCCTTCAGTACAGACCAGAAAAGCATTGTGATAAGCGTATCCCCGGTATAGTCAGGGGTTAATGGGAGTCGTCCCCGTCCCCCCAGTATACGGCCAGAACCATGGACCCGGTACTTGTGGTTCGGACTGTCTCCAACCAGCCATAATGTTGTGATAGTGAAATTATGTCTAAGTCCAGCTTTGGTACATTAGAAGCAACTCTGAAACTTAACCTAAGCGTTTTTCGAAGCTACTTTTTGGCTAACTTCTTATAGGAAGGTCTAGGAGCTCTGAAAATGAACGTGCGCGTCTTTCACTCTTCCCGAGGGACTTAGAAGAATTTTGTGATATTTTTTATTAAAATGGTGTATAAGGGTATATATATAAATATATTTTATGCACTGTATATGAGCTGGCGATTTCTAAGTCTGTGGTTCCGAGAGGGGGTAACCAGGCTCACTAATAAAGGTCAAGCCACTTGGCTGCCAGAATGCCCTCCTTCAGCACAGACCAGAAAGGCATTGTGATAAGCGTATCCCCGGTATAGTCAGGGGTTAATGGGAGTCGTCCCCGTACCCCCAGTATACGGCCAGAACCATGGACCCGGTACTTGTGGTTCGGACTGTCTCCAACCAGCCATAATGTTGTGAGAGTGAAATTATGTCTAAGTCCAGCTTTGGTACATTAGAAGCAACTCTGAAACTTAACCTAAGCGTTTTTCGAAGCTACTTTTTGGCTAACTTCTTATAGGAAAGTCTAGGAGCTCTGAAAATGAACGTGCGCGTCTTTCACTCTTCCCGAGGGACTTAGAAGAATTTTGTGATAATTTTTATTAAAATGGTGTATAAGGGTATATATATAAATATATTTTATGCACTGTATATGAGCTGGCGATTTGTAAGTCTGTGGTTCCGAGAGGGGGTAACCAGGCTCACTAATAAAGGTCAAGCAACTTGGCTGCCAGAATGCCCTCCTTCAGTACAGACCAGAAAAGCATTGTGATAAGCGTATCCCCGGTATAGTCAGGGGTTAATGGGAGTCGTCCCCGTCCCCCCAGTATACGGCCAGAACCATGGACCCGGTACTTGTGGTTCGGACTGTCTCCAACCAGCCATAATGTTGTGATAGTGAAATTATGTCTAAGTCCAGCTTTGGTACATTAGAAGCAACTCTGAAACTTAACCTAAGCGTTTTTCGAAACTACTTTTTGGCTAACTTCTTATAGGAAGGTCTAGGAGCTCTGAAAATGAACGTGCGCGTCTTTCACTCTTCCCGAGGGACTTAGAAGAATTTTGTGATATTTTTTATTAAAATGGTGTATAAGGGTATATATATAAATATATTTTATGCACTGTATATGAGCTGGCGATTTCTAAGTCTGTGGTTCCGAGAGGGGGTAACCAGGCTCACTAATAAAGGTCAAGCCACTTGGCTGCCAGAATGCCCTCCTTCAGCACAGACCAGAAAGGCATTGTGATAAGCGTATCCTCGGTATAGTCAGGGGTTAATGGGAGTCGTCCCCTTCCCCCCAGTATACGGCCAGAACCATGGACCCGGTACTTGTGGTTCGGACTGTCTCCAACCAGCCATAATGTTGTGAGAGTGAAATTATGTCTAAGTCTAGCTTTGGTACATTAGAAGCAACTCTGAAACTTAACCTAAGCGTTTTTCGAAGCTACTTTTTGGCTAACTTCTTATAGGAAGGTCTAGGAGCTCTGAAAATGAACGTGCGCGTCTTTCATTCTTCCCGAGGGACTTAGAAGAATTTTGTGATATTTTTTATTAAAATGGTGTATAAGGGTATATATATAAATATATTTTATGCACTGTATATGAGCTGGCGATTTCTAAGTCTGTGGTTCCGAGAGGGGGTAACCAGGCTCACTAATAAAGGTCAAGCCACTTGGCTGCCAGAATGCCCTGCTTCAGCACAGACCAGAAAGGCATTGTGATAAGCGTATCCCCGGTATAGTCAGGGGTTAATGGGAGTCGTCCCCGTCCCCCCAGTATACGGCCAGAACCATGGACCCGGTACTTGTGGTTCGGACTGTCTCCAACCAGCCATAATGTTGTGAGAGTGAAATTATGTCTAAGTCCAACTTTGGTACATTAGAATCAACTCTGAAACTTAACCTAAGCGTTTTTCGAAGCTACTTTTTGGCTAACTTCTTATAGGAAGGTCTAGGAGCTCTGAAAATGAACTTGCGCGTCTTTCACTCTTCCCGAGGGACTTAGAAGAATTTTGTGAATTTTTTTATTAAAATGGTGTATAAGGGTATATATATAAATATATTTTATGCACTGTATATGAGCTGGCGATTTCTAAGTCTGTGGTTCCGAGAGGGGGTAACCAGGCTCACTAATAAAGGTCAAGCCACTTGGCTGCCAGAATGCCCTGCTTCAGCACAGACCAGAAATGCATTGTGATAAGCGTATCCCCGGTATAGTCAGGGGTTAATGGGAGTCGTCCCCGTCCCCCCAGTATACGGCCAGAATCATGGACCCGGTACTTGTGGTTCGGACTGTCTCCAACCAGCCATAATGTTGTGAGAGTGAAATTATGTCTAAGTCCAGCTTTGGTACATTAGAAGCAACTCTGAAACTTAACCTAAGCGTTTTTCGAAGCTACTTTTAGGCTAACTTCTTATAGGAAGGTCTAGGAGCTCTGAAAATGAACGTGCGCGTCTTTCACTCTTCCCGAGGGACTTAGAAGAATTTTGTGATATTTTTTATTAAAATGGTGTATAAGGGTATATATATAAATATATTTTATGCACTGTATATGAGCTGGCGATTTCTAAGTCTGTGGTTCCGAGAGGGGGTAACCAGGCTCACTAATAAAGGTCAAGCCACTTGGCTGCCAGAATGCCCTCCTTCAGCACAGAACAGAAAGGCATTGTGATAAGCGTATCCCCGGTATAGTCAGGGGTTAATGGGAGTCGTCCCCGTACCCCCAGTATACGGCCAGAACCATGGACCCGGTACTTGTGGTTCGGACTGTCTCCAACCAGCCATAATGTTGTGAGAGTGAAATTATGTCTAAGTCCAGCTTTGGTACATTAGAAGCAACTCTGAAACTTAACCTAAGCGTTTTTCGAAGCTACTTTTTGGCTAACTTCTTATAGGAAAGTCTAGGAGCTCTGAAAATGAACGTGCGCGTCTTTCACTCTTCCCGAGGGACTTAGAAGAATTTTGTGATAATTTTTATTAAAATGGTGTATAAGGGTATATATATAAATATATTTTATGCACTGTATATGAGCTGGCGATTTGTAAGTCTGTGGTTCCGAGAGGGGGTAACCAGGCTCACTAATAAAGGTCAAGCAACTTGGCTGCCAGAATGCCCTCCTTCAGTACAGACCAGAAAAGCATTGTGATAAGCGTATCCCCGGTATAGTCAGGGGTTAATGGGAGTCGTCCCCGTCCCCCCAGTATACGGCCAGAACCATGGACCCGGTACTTGTGGTTCGGACTGTCTCCAACCAGCCATAATGTTGTGATAGTGAAATTATGTCTAAGTCCAGCTTTGGTACATTAGAAGCAACTCTGAAACTTAACCTAAGCGTTTTTCGAAGCTACTTTTTGGCTAACTTCTTATAGGAAGGTCTAGGAGCTCTGAAAATGAACGTGCGCGTCTTTCACTCTTCCCGAGGGACTTAGAAGAATTTTGTGATATTTTTTATTAAAATGGTGTATAAGGGTATATATATAAATATATTTTATGCACTGTATATGAGCTGGCGATTTCTAAGTCTGTGGTTCCGAGAGGGGGTAACCAGGCTCACTAATAAAGGTCAAGCCACTTGGCTGCCAGAATGCCCTCCTTCAGCACAGACCAGAAAGGCATTGTGATAAGCGTATCCCCGGTATAGTCAGGGGTTAATGGGAGTCGTCCCCTTCCCCCCAGTATACGGCCAGAACCATGGACCCGGTACTTGTGGTTCGGACTGTCTCCAACCAGCCATAATGTTGTGAGAGTGAAATTATGTCTAAGTCCAGCTTTGGTACATTAGAAGCAACTCTGAAACTTAACCTAAGCGTTTTTCGAAGCTACTTTTTGGCTAACTTCTTATAGGAAGGTCTAGGAGCTCTGAAAATGAACGTGCGCGTCTTTCACTCTTCCCGAGGGACTTAGAAGAATTTTGTGATATTTTTTATTAAAATGGTGTATAAGGGTATATATATAAATATATTTTATGCACTGTATATGAGCTGGCGATTTCTAAGTCTGTGGTTCCGAGAGGGGGTAACCAGGCTCACTAATAAAGGTCAAGCCACTTGGCTGCCAGAATGCCCTGCTTCAGCACAGACCAGAAAGGCATTTTGATAAGCGTATCCCCGGTATAGTCAGGGGTTAATGGGAGTCGTCCCCGTCCCCCCAGTATACGGCCAGAACCATGGACCCGGTACTTGTGGTTCGGACTGTCTCCAACCAGCCATAATGTTGTGAGAGTGAAATTATGTCTAAGTCCAACTTTGGTACATTAGAATCAACTCTGAAACTTAACCTAAGCGTTTTTCGAAGCTACTTTTTGGCTAACTTCTTATAGGAAGGTCTAGGAGCTCTGAAAATGAACTTGCGCGTCTTTCACTCTTCCCGAGGGACTTAGAAGAATTTTGTGAATTTTTTTATTAAAATGGTGTATAAGGGTATATATATAAATATATTTTATGCACTGTATATGAGCTGGCGATTTCTAAGTCTGTGGTTCCGAGAGGGGGTAACCAGGCTCACTAATAAAGGTCAAGCCACTTGGCTGCCAGAATGCCCTCCTTCAGCACAGACCAGAATTGCATTGTGATAAGCGTATCCCCGGTATAGTCAGGGGTTAATGGGAGTCGTCCCCATCCCCCCAGTATACGGCCAGAACCATGGACCCGGTACTTGTGGTTCGGACTGTCTCCAACCAGCCATAATGTTGTGAGAGTGAAATTATGTCTAAGTCCAGCTTTGGTACATTAGAAGCAACTCTGAAACTTAACCTAAGCGTTTTTCGAAGCTACTTTTTGGCTAACTTCTTATAGGAAGGTCTAGGAGCTCTGAAAATGAACGTGCGCGTCTTTCACTCTTCCCGAGGGACTTAGAAGAATTTTGTGATATTTTTTATTAAAATGGTGTATAAGGGTATATATATAAATATATTTTATGCACTGTATATGAGCTGACGATTTCTAAGTCTGTGGTTCCGAGAGGGGGTAACCAGGCTCACTAATAAAGGTCAAGCCACTTGGCTGCCAGAATGCCCTCCTTCAGCACAGACCAGAAAGGCATTGTGATAAGCGTATCCCCGGTATAGTCAGGGGTTAATGGGAGTCGTCCCCGTCCCCCCAGTATACGGTCAGAACCATGGACCCGGTACTTGTGGTTCGGACTGTCTCCAACCAGCCATATTGTTGTGAGAGTAAAATTATGTCTAAGTCCAGCTTTGGTACATTAGAAGCAACTCTGAAACTTAACCTAAGCTTTTTTCGAAGCTACTTTTTGGCTAACTTCTTATAGGAAGGTCTAGGAGCTCTGAAAATGAACGTGCGCGTCTTTCACTCTTCCCGAGGGACTTAGAAGAATTTTGTGATATTTTTTATTAAAATGGTGTATAAGGGTATATATATAAATATATTTTATGCACTGTATATGAGCTGGCGATTTCTAAGTCTGTGGTTCCGAGAGGGGGTAACCAGGCTCACTAATAAAGGTCAAGCCACTTGGCTGCCAGAATGCCCTGCTTCAGCACAGACCAGAAAGGCATTGTGATAAGCGTATCCCCGGTATAGTCAGGGGTTAATGGGAGTCGTCCCCGTCCCCCCAGTATACGGCCAGAACCATGGACCCGGTACTTGTGGTTCGGACTGTCTCCAACCAGCCATAATGTTGAGAGAGTGAAATTATGTCTAAGTCCAGCTTTGGTACATTAGAAGCAACTCTGAAACTTAACCTAAGCGTTTTTCGAAAATACTTTTTGGCTAACTTCTTATAGGAAGGTCTAGGAGCTCTGAAAATGAACGTGCGCGTCTTTCACTCTTCCCGAGGGACTTAGAAGAATTTTGTGATATTTTTTATTAAAATGGTGTATAAGGGTATATATATAAATATATTTTATGCACTGTATATGAGCTGGCGATTTCTAAGTCTGTGGTTCCGAGAGGGGGTAACCAGGCTCACTAATAAAGGTCAAGCCACTTGGCTGCCAGAATGGCCTGCTTCAGCACAGACCAGAAAGGCATTGTGATAAGCGTATCCCCGGTATAGTCAGGGGTTAATTGGAGTCGTCCCCGTCCCCCCAGTATACGGCCAGAACCATGGACCCGGTACTTGTGGTTCGGACTGTCTCCAACCAGCCATAATGTTGAGAGAGTGAAATTATGTCTAAGTCCAGCTTTGGTACATTAGAAGCAACTCTGAAACTTAACCTAAGCGTTTTTCGAAGCTACTTTTTGGCTAACTTCTTATAGGAAGGTCTAGGAGCTCTGAAAATGAACGTGCGCGTCTTTCACTCTTCCCGAAGGACTTAGAAGAATTTTGTGATATTTTTTATTAAAATGGTGTATAAGGGTATATATATAAATATATTTTATGCACTGTATATGAGCTGGCGATTTCTAAGTCTGTGGTTCCGAGAGGGGGTAACCAGGCTCACTAATAAAGGTCAAGCCACTTGGCTGCCAGAATGCCCTCCTTCAGCACAGACCAGAAAGGCATTGTGATAAGCGTATCCCCGGTATAGTCAGGGGTTAATGGGAGTCGTCCCCGTCCCCCCAGTATACGGCCAGAACCATGGACCCGGTACTTGTGGTTCGGACTGTCTCCAACCAGCCATAATGTTGTGAGAGTGAAATTATGTCTAAGTCCAGCTTTGGTACATTAGAAGCAACTCTGAAACTTAACCTAAGCGTTTTTCGAAGCTACTTTTTGGCTAACTTCTTATAGGAAGGTCTAGGAGCTCTGAAAATGAACGTGCGCGTCTTTCACTCTTCCCGAGGGACTTAGAAGAATTTTGTGATATTTTTTATTAAAATGGTGTATAAGGGTATATATATAAATATATTTTATGCACTGTATATGAGCTGGCGATTTCTAAGTCTGTGGTTCCGAGAGGGGGTAACCAGGCTCACTAATAAAGGTCAAGCCACTTGGCTGCCAGAATGCCCTGCTTCAGCACAGACCAGAAAGGCATTGTGATAAGCGTATCCCCGGTATAGTCAGGGGTTAATGGGAGTCGTCCCCGTCCCCCCAGTATACGGCCAGAACCATGGACCCGGTACTTGTGGTTCGGACTGTCTCCAACCAGCCATAATGTTGAGAGAGTGAAATTATGTCTAAGTCCAGCTTTGGTACATTAGAAGCAACTCTGAAACTTAACCTAAGCGTTTTTCGAAGCTACTTTTTGGCTAACTTCTTATAGGAAGGTCTAGGAGCTCTGAAAATGAACGTGCGCGTCTTTCACTCTTCCCGAGGGACTTAGAAGAATTTTGTGATATTTTTTATTAAAATGGTGTATAAGGGTATATATATAAATATATTTTATGCACTGTATATGAGCTGGCGATTTCTAAGTCTGTGGTTCCGAGAGGGGGTAACCAGGCTCACTAATAAAGGTCAAGCCACTTGGCTGCCAGAATGCCCTCCTTCAGCACAGACCAGAAAGGCATTGTGATAAGCGTATCCCCGGTATAGTCAGGGGTTAATGGGAGTCGTCCCCGTCCCCCCAGTATACGGTCAGAACCATGGACCCGGTACTTGTGGTTCGGACTGTCTCCAACCAGCCATAATGTTGTGAGAGTAAAATTATGTCTAAGTCCAGCTTTGGTACATTAGAAGCAACTCTGAAACTTAACCTAAGCTTTTTTCGAAGCTACTTTTTGGCTAACTTCTTATAGGAAGGTCTAGGAGCTCTGAAAATGAACGTGCGCGTCTTTCACTCTTCCCGAGGGACTTAGAAGAATTTTGTGATATTTTTTATTAAAATGGTGTATAAGGGTATATATATAAATATATTTTATGCACTGTATATGAGCTGGCGATTTCTAAGTCTGTGGTTCCGAGAGGGGGTAACCAGGCTCACTAATAAAGGTCAAGCCACTTGGCTGCCAGAATGCCCTGCTTCAGCACAGACCAGAAAGGCATTGTGATAAGCGTATCCCCGGTATAGTCAGGGGTTAATGGGAGTCGTCCCCGTCCCCCCAGTATACGGCCAGAACCATGGACCCGGTACTTGTGGTTCGGACTGTCTCCAACCAGCCATAATGTTGAGAGAGTGAAATTATGTCTATGTCCAGCTTTGGTACATTAGAAGCAACTCTGAAACTTAACCTAAGCGTTTTTCGAAGCTACTTTTTGGCTAACTTCTTATAGGAAGGTCTAGGAGCTCTGAAAATGAACGTGCGCGTCTTTCACTCTTCCCGAGGGACTTAGAAGAATTTTGTGATATTTTTTATTAAAATGGTGTATAAGGGTATATATATAAATATATTTTATGCACTGTATATGAGCTGGCGATTTCTAAGTCTGTGGTTCCGAGAGGGGGTAACCAGGCTCACTAATAAAGGTCAAGCCACTTGGCTGCCAGAATGGCCTGCTTCAGCACAGACCAGAAAGGCATTGTGATAAGCGTATCCCCGGTATAGTCAGGGGTTAATTGGAGTCGTCCCCGTCCCCCCAGTATACGGCCAGAACCATGGACCCGGTACTTGTGGTTCGGACTGTCTCCAACCAGCCATAATGTTGTGAGAGTGAAATTATGTCTAAGTCCAGCTTTGGTACATTAGAAGCAACTCTGAAACTAAACCTAAGCGTTTTTCGAAGCTACTTTTTGGCTAACTTCTTATAGGAAGGTCTAGGAGCTCTGAAAATGAACGTGCGCGTCTTTCACTCTTCCCGAGGGACTTAGAAGAATTTTGTGATATTTTTTATTAAAATGGTGTATAAGGGTATATATATAAATATATTTTATGCACTGTATATGAGCTAACGATTTCTAAGTCTGTGGTTCCGAGAGGGGGTAACCAGGCAAACTAATAAAGGTAAAGACACTTGGCTGCCAGAATGCCCTCCTTCAGCACAGACCAGAAAGGCATTGTGATAAGCGTATCCCCGGTATAGTCAGGGGTTAATGGGAGTCGTCCCCGTCCCCCCAGTATACGGCCAGAACCATGGACCCGGTACTTGTGGTTCGGACTGTCTCCAACCAGCCATAATGTTGTGAGAGTGAAATTATGTCTAAGTCCAGCTTTGGTACATTAGAAGCAACTCTGAAACTTAACCTAAGCGTTTTGGCTAACTTCTTATAGGAAGGTCTAGGAGCTCTGAAAATGAACGTGCGCGTCTTTCACTCTTCCCGAGGGACTTAGAAGAATTTTGTGATATTTTTTATTAAAATGGTGTATAAGGGTATATATATTAAATATATTTTATGCACTGTATATGACCTGGCGATTTCTAAGTCTGTGGTTCCGAGAGGGGGTAACCAGGCTCACTAATAAAGGTCAAGCCACTTGGCTGCCAGAATGCCCTGCTTCAGCACAGACCAGAAAGGCATTGTGATAAGCGTATCCCCGGTATAGTCAGGGGTTAATGGGAGTCGTCCCCGTCCCCCCAGTATACGGCCAGAACCATGGACCCGGTACTTGTGGTTCGGACTGTCTCCAACCAGCCATAATGTTGTGAGAGTGAAATTATGTCTAAGTCCAGCTTTGGTACATTAGAAGCAACTCTGAAACTTAACCTAAGCGTTTTTCGAAGCTACTTTTTGGCTAACTTCTTATAGGAAGGTCTAGGAGCTCTGAAAATGAACGTGCGCGTCTTTCAATCTTCCCGAGGGACTTAGAAGAATTTTGTGATATTTTTTATTAAAATGGTGTATAAGGGTATATATATAAATATATTTTATGCACTGTATATGAGCTGGCGATTTCTAAGTCTGTGGTTCCGAGAGGGGGTAACCAGGCTCACTAATAAAGGTCAAGCCACTTGGCTGCCAGAATGCCCTCCTTCAGCACAGACCAGAAAGGCATTGTGATAAGCGTATTCCCGGTATAGTCAGGGGTTAATTGGAGTCGTCCCCTTCCCCCCAGTATACGGCCAGAACCATGGACCCGGTACTTGTGGTTCGGACTGTCTCCAACCAGCCAAAATGTTGTGAGAGTGAAATTATGTCTAAGTCCAGCTTTGGTACATTAGAAGCAACTCTGAAACTTAACCTAAGCGTTTTTCGAAGCTACTTTTTGGCTAACTTCTTATAGGAAGGTCTAGGAGCTCTGAAAATGAACGTGCGCGTCTTTCACTCTTCCCGAGGGACTTAGAAGAATTTTGTGATATTTTTTATTAAAATGGTGTATAAGGGTATATATATAAATATATTTTATGCACTGTATATGAGCTGGCGATTTCTAAGTCTGTGGATCCGAGAGGGGGTAACCAGGCTCACTAATAAAGGTCAAGCCACTTGGCTGCCAGAATGCCCTCCTTCAGCACAGACCAGAAAGGCATTGTGATAAGCGTATCCCCGGTATAGTCAGGGGTTAATGGGAGTCGTCCCCGTCCCCCCAGTATACGGCCAGAACCATGGACCCGGTACTTGTGGTTCGGACTGTCTCCAACCAGCCATAATGTTGAGAGAGTGAAATTATGTCTAAGTCCAGCTTTGGTACATTAGAAGCAACTCTGAAACTTAACCTAAGCGTTTTTCGAAGCTACTTTTTGGCTAACTTCTTATAGGAAGGTCTAGGAGCTCTGAAAATGAACGTGCGCGTCTTTCACTCTTCCCGAGGGACTTAGAAGAATTTTGTGATATTTTTTATTAAAATGGTGTATAAGGGTATATATATAAATATATTTTATGCACTGTATATGAGCTGGCGATTTCTAAGTCTGTGGTTCCGAGAGGGGGTAACCAGGCTCACTAATAAAGGTCAAGCCACTTGGCTGCCAGAATGCCCTCCTTCAGCACAGACCAGAAAGGCATTGTGATAAGCGTATCCCCGGTATAGTCAGGGGTTAATGGGAGTCGTCCCCGTCCCCCCAGTATACGGTCAGAACCATGGACCCGGTACTTGTGGTTCGGACTGTCTCCAACCAGCCATAATGTTGTGAGAGTAAAATTATGTCTAAGTCCAGCTTTGGTACATTAGAAGCAACTCTGAAACTTAACCTAAGCTTTTTTCGAAGCTACTTTTTGGCTAACTTCTTATAGGAAGGTCTAGGAGCTCTGAAAATGAACGTGCGCGTCTTTCACTCTTCCCGAGGGACTTAGAAGAATTTTGTGATATTTTTTATTAAAATGGTGTATAAGGGTATATATATAAATATATTTTATGCACTGTATATGAGCTGGCGATTTCTAAGTCTGTGGTTCCGAGAGGGGGTAACCAGGCTCACTAATAAAGGTCAAGCCACTTGGCTGCCAGAATGCCCTGCTTCAGCACAGACCAGAAAGGCATTGTGATAAGCGTATCCCCGGTATAGTCAGGGGTTAATGGGAGTCGTCCCCGTCCCCCCAGTATACGGCCAGAACCATGGACCCGGTACTTGTGGTTCGGACTGTCTCCAACCAGCCATAATGTTGAGAGAGTGAAATTATGTCTATGTCCAGCTTTGGTACATTAGAAGCAACTCTGAAACTTAACCTAAGCGTTTTTCGAAGCTACTTTTTGGCTAACTTCTTATAGGAAGGTCTAGGAGCTCTGAAAATGAACGTGCGCGTCTTTCACTCTTCCCGAGGGACTTAGAAGAATTTTGTGATATTTTTTATTAAAATGGTGTATAAGGGTATATATATAAATATATTTTATGCACTGTATATGAGCTGGCGATTTCTAAGTCTGTGGTTCCGAGAGGGGGTAACCAGGCTCACTAATAAAGGTCAAGCCACTTGGCTGCCAGAATGGCCTGCTTCAGCACAGACCAGAAAGGCATTGTGATAAGCGTATCCCCGGTATAGTCAGGGGTTAATTGGAGTCGTCCCCGTCCCCCCAGTATACGGCCAGAACCATGGACCCGGTACTTGTGGTTCGGACTGTCTCCAACCAGCCATAATGTTGTGAGAGTGAAATTATGTCTAAGTCCAGCTTTGGTACATTAGAAGCAACTCTGAAACTAAACCTAAGCGTTTTTCGAAGCTACTTTTTGGCTAACTTCTTATAGGAAGGTCTAGGAGCTCTGAAAATGAACGTGCGCGTCTTTCACTCTTCCCGAGGGACTTAGAAGAATTTTGTGATATTTTTTATTAAAATGGTGTATAAGGGTATATATATAAATATATTTTATGCACTGTATATGAGCTAACGATTTCTAAGTCTGTGGTTCCGAGAGGGGGTAACCAGGCAAACTAATAAAGGTAAAGACACTTGGCTGCCAGAATGCCCTCCTTCAGCACAGACCAGAAAGGCATTGTGATAAGCGTATCCCCGGTATAGTCAGGGGTTAATGGGAGTCGTCCCCGTCCCCCCAGTATACGGCCAGAACCATGGACCCGGTACTTGTGGTTCGGACTGTCTCCAACCAGCCATAATGTTGTGAGAGTGAAATTATGTCTAAGTCCAGCTTTGGTACATTAGAAGCAACTCTGAAACTTAACCTAAGCGTTTTGGCTAACTTCTTATAGGAAGGTCTAGGAGCTCTGAAAATGAACGTGCGCGTCTTTCACTCTTCCCGAGGGACTTAGAAGAATTTTGTGATATTTTTTATTAAAATGGTGTATAAGGGTATATATATTAAATATATTTTATGCACTGTATATGACCTGGCGATTTCTAAGTCTGTGGTTCCGAGAGGGGGTAACCAGGCTCACTAATAAAGGTCAAGCCACTTGGCTGCCAGAATGCCCTGCTTCAGCACAGACCAGAAAGGCATTGTGATAAGCGTATCCCCGGTATAGTCAGGGGTTAATGGGAGTCGTCCCCGTCCCCCCAGTATACGGCCAGAACCATGGACCCGGTACTTGTGGTTCGGACTGTCTCCAACCAGCCATAATGTTGTGAGAGTGAAATTATGTCTAAGTCCAGCTTTGGTACATTAGAAGCAACTCTGAAACTTAACCTAAGCGTTTTTCGAAGCTACTTTTTGGCTAACTTCTTATAGGAAGGTCTAGGAGCTCTGAAAATGAACGTGCGCGTCTTTCAATCTTCCCGAGGGACTTAGAAGAATTTTGTGATATTTTTTATTAAAATGGTGTATAAGGGTATATATATAAATATATTTTATGCACTGTATATGAGCTGGCGATTTCTAAGTCTGTGGTTCCGAGAGGGGGTAACCAGGCTCACTAATAAAGGTCAAGCCACTTGGCTGCCAGAATGCCCTCCTTCAGCACAGACCAGAAAGGCATTGTGATAAGCGTATTCCCGGTATAGTCAGGGGTTAATTGGAGTCGTCCCCTTCCCCCCAGTATACGGCCAGAACCATGGACCCGGTACTTGTGGTTCGGACTGTCTCCAACCAGCCAAAATGTTGTGAGAGTGAAATTATGTCTAAGTCCAGCTTTGGTACATTAGAAGCAACTCTGAAACTTAACCTAAGCGTTTTTCGAAGCTACTTTTTGGCTAACTTCTTATAGGAAGGTCTAGGAGCTCTGAAAATGAACGTGCGCGTCTTTCACTCTTCCCGAGGGACTTAGAAGAATTTTGTGATATTTTTTATTAAAATGGTGTATAAGGGTATATATATAAATATATTTTATGCACTGTATATGAGCTGGCGATTTCTAAGTCTGTGGATCCGAGAGGGGGTAACCAGGCTCACTAATAAAGGTCAAGCCACTTGGCTGCCAGAATGCCCTCCTTCAGCACAGACCAGAAAGGCATTGTGATAAGCGTATCCCCGGTATAGTCAGGGGTTAATGGGAGTCGTCCCCGTCCCCCCAGTATACGGCCAGAACCATGGACCCGGTACTTGTGGTTCGGACTGTCTCCAACCAGCCATAATGTTGTGAGAGTGAAATTATGTCTAAGTCCAGCTTTGGTACATTAGAAGCAACTCTGAAACTTAACCTAAGCGTTTTTCGAAGCTACTTTTTGGCTAACTTCTTATAGGAAGGTCTAGGAGCTCTGAAAATGAACGTGCGCGTCTTTCACTCTTCCCGAGGGACTTAGAAGAATTTTGTGATAATTTTTATTAAAATGGTGTATAAGGGTATATATATATAAATATATTTTATGCACTGTATATGACCTGGCGATTTCTAAGTCTGTGGTCAGAGAGGGGGTAACCAGGCTCACTAATAAAGGTCAAGCCACTTGGCTGCCAGAATGCCCTGCTTCAGCACAGACCAGAAAGGCATTGTGATAAGCGTATCCCCGGTATAGTCAGGGGTTAATTGGAGTCGTCCCCGTCCCCCCAGTATACGGCCAGAACCATGGACCCGGTACTTGTGGTTCGGACTGTCTCCAACCAGCCATAATGTTGTGAGAGTGAAATTATGTCTAAGTCCAGCTTTGGTACATTAGAAGCAACTCTGAAACTAAACCTAAGCGTTTTTCGAAGCTACTTTTTGGCTAACTTCTTATAGGAAGGTCTAGGAGCTCTGAAAATGAACGTGCGCGTCTTTCACTCTTCCCGAGGGACTTAGAAGAATTTTGTGATATTTTTTATTAAAATGGTGTATAAGGGTATATATATAAATATATTTTATGCACTGTATATGAGCTAACGATTTCTAAGTCTGTGGTTCCGAGAGGGGGTAACCAGGCAAACTAATAAAGGTAAAGACACTTGGCTGCCAGAATGCCCTCCTTCAGCACAGACCAGAAAGGCATTGTGATAAGCGTATCCCCGGTATAGTCAGGGGTTAATGGGAGTCGTCCCCGTCCCCCCAGTATACGGCCAGAACCATGGACCCGGTACTTGTGGTTCGGACTGTCTCCAACCAGCCATAATGTTGTGAGAGTGAAATTATGTCTAAGTCCAGCTTTGGTACATTAGAAGCAACTCTGAAACTTAACCTAAGCGTTTTGGCTAACTTCTTATAGGAAGGTCTAGGAGCTCTGAAAATGAACGTGCGCGTCTTTCACTCTTCCCGAGGGACTTAGAAGAATTTTGTGATATTTTTTATTAAAATGGTGTATAAGGGTATATATATTAAATATATTTTATGCACTGTATATGACCTGGCGATTTCTAAGTCTGTGGTTCCGAGAGGGGGTAACCAGGCTCACTAATAAAGGTCAAGCCACTTGGCTGCCAGAATGCCCTGCTTCAGCACAGACCAGAAAGGCATTGTGATAAGCGTATCCCCGGTATAGTCAGGGGTTAATGGGAGTCGTCCCCGTCCCCCCAGTATACGGCCAGAACCATGGACCCGGTACTTGTGGTTCGGACTGTCTCCAACCAGCCATAATGTTGTGAGAGTGAAATTATGTCTAAGTCCAGCTTTGGTACATTAGAAGCAACTCTGAAACTTAACCTAAGCGTTTTTCGAAGCTACTTTTTGGCTAACTTCTTATAGGAAGGTCTAGGAGCTCTGAAAATGAACGTGCGCGTCTTTCAATCTTCCCGAGGGACTTAGAAGAATTTTGTGATATTTTTTATTAAAATGGTGTATAAGGGTATATATATAAATATATTTTATGCACTGTATATGAGCTGGCGATTTCTAAGTCTGTGGTTCCGAGAGGGGTAACCAGGCTCACTAATAAAGGTCAAGCCACTTGGCTGCCAGAATGCCCTCCTTCAGCACAGACCAGAAAGGCATTGTGATAAGCGTATTCCCGGTATAGTCAGGGGTTAATTGGAGTCGTCCCCTTCCCCCCAGTATACGGCCAGAACCATGGACCCGGTACTTGTGGTTCGGACTGTCTCCAACCAGCCAAAATGTTGTGAGAGTGAAATTATGTCTAAGTCCAGCTTTGGTACATTAGAAGCAACTCTGAAACTTAACCTAAGCGTTTTTCGAAGCTACTTTTTGGCTAACTTCTTATAGGAAGGTCTAGGAGCTCTGAAAATGAACGTGCGCGTCTTTCACTCTTCCGAGGGACTTAGAAGAATTTTGTGATATTTTTTATTAAAATGGTGTATAAGGGTATATATATAAATATATTTTATGCACTGTATATGAGCTGGCGATTTCTAAGTCTGTGGATCGAGAGGGGGTAACCAGGCTCACTAATAAAGGTCAAGCCACTTGGCTGCCAGAATGCCCTCCTTCAGCACAGACCAGAAAGGCATTGTGATAAGCGTATCCCGGTATAGTCAGGGGTTAATGGGAGTCGTCCCCGTCCCCCCAGTATACGGCCAGAACCATGGACCCGGTACTTGTGGTTCGGACTGTCTCCAACCAGCCATAATGTTGTGAGAGTGAAATTATGTCTAAGTCCAGCTTTGGTACATTAGAAGCAACTCTGAAACTTAACCTAAGCGTTTTTCGAAGCTACTTTTTGGCTAACTTCTTATAGGAAGGTCTAGGAGCTCTGAAAATGAACGTGCGCGTCTTTCACTCTTCCCGAGGGACTTAGAAGAATTTTGTGATAATTTTTATTAAAATGGTGTATAAGGGTATATATATATAAATATATTTTATGCACTGTATATGACCTGGCGATTTCTAAGTCTGTGGTCAGAGAGGGGGTAACCAGGCTCACTAATAAAGGTCAAGCCACTTGGCTGCCAGAATGCCCTGCTTCAGCACAGACCAGAAAGGCATTGTGATAAGCGTATCCCCGGTATAGTCAGGGGTTAATGGGAGTCGTCCCCGTCCCCCCAGTATACGGCCAGAACCATGGACCCGGTACTTGTGGTTCGGACTGTCTCCAACCAGCCATAATGTTGTGAGAGTGAAATTATGTCTAAGTCCAGCTTTGGTACATTAGAAGCAACTCTGAAACTTAACCTAAGCGTTTTTCGAAGCTACTTTTTGGCTAACTTCTTATAGGAAGGTCTAGGAGCTCTGAAAATGAACGTGCGCGTCTTTCACTCTTCCCGAGGGACTTAGAAGAATTTTGTGATATTTTTTATTAAAATGGTGTATAAGGGTATATATATAAATATATTTTATGCACTGTATATGAGCTGGCGATTTCTAAGTCTGTGGTTCCGAGAGGGGGTAACCAGGCTCACTAATAAAGGTCAAGCCACTTGGCTGCCAGAATGCCCTCCTTCAGCACAGACCAGAAAGGCATTGTGATAAGCGTATCCCCGGTATAGTCAGGGGTTAATGGGAGTCGTCCCCGTCCCCCCAGTATACGGCCAGAACCATGGACCCGGTACTTGTGGTTCGGACTGTCTCCAACCAGCCATAATGTTGTGAGAGTGAAATTATGTCTAAGTCCAGCTTTGGTACATTAGAAGCAACTCTGAAACTTAACCTAAGCGTTTTTCGAAGCTACTTTTTGGCTAACTTCTTATAGGAAGGTCTAGGAGCTCTGAAAATGAACGTGCGCGTCTTTCAATCTTCCCGAGGGACTTAGAAGAATTTTGTGATATTTTTTATTAAAATGGTGTATAAGGGTATATATATAAATATATTTTATGCACTGTATATGAGCTGGCGATTTCTAAGTCTGTGGTTCCGAGAGGGGGTAACCAGGCTCACTAATAAAGGTCAAGCCACTTGGCTGCCAGAATGCCCTCCTTCAGCACAGACCAGAAAGGCATTGTGATAAGCGTATTCCCGGTATAGTCAGGGGTTAATTGGAGTCGTCCCCTTCCCCCCAGTATACGGCCAGAACCATGGACCCGGTACTTGTGGTTCGGACTGTCTCCAACCAGCCAAAATGTTGTGAGAGTGAAATTATGTCTAAGTCCAGCTTTGGTACATTAGAAGCAACTCTGAAACTTAACCTAAGCGTTTTTCGAAGCTACTTTTTGGCTAACTTCTTATAGGAAGGTCTAGGAGCTCTGAAAATGAACGTGCGCGTATTTCACTCTTCCCGAGGGACTTAGAAGAATTTTGTGATATTTTTTATTAAAATGGTGTATAAGGGTATATATATAAATATATTTTATGCACTGTATATGAGCTGGCGATTTCTAAGTCTGTGGATCCGAGAGGGGGTAACCAGGCTCACTAATAAAGGTCAAGCCACTTGGCTGCCAGAATGCCCTCCTTCAGCACAGACCAGAAAGGCATTGTGATAAGCGTATCCCCGGTATAGTCAGGGGTTAATGGGAGTCGTCCCCGTCCCCCCAGTATACGGCCAGAACCATGGACCCGGTACTTGTGGTTCGGACTGTCTCCAACCAGCCATAATGTTGTGAGAGTGAAATTATGTCTAAGTCCAGCTTTGGTACATTAGAAGCAACTCTGAAACTTAACCTAAGCGTTTTTCGAAGCTACTTTTTGGCTAACTTCTTATAGGAAGGTCTAGGAGCTCTGAAAATGAACGTGCGCGTCTTTCACTCTTCCCGAGGGACTTAGAAGAGTTTTGTGAAATTTTTTATTAAAATGGTGTATAAGGGTATATATATAAATATATTTTATGCACTGTATATGAGCTGGCGATTTCTAAGTCTGTGGTTCCGAGAGGGGGTAACCAGGCTCACTAATAAAGGTCAAGCCACTTGGCTGCCAGAATGCCCTCCTTCAGCACAGACCAGAAAGGCATTGTGATAAGCGTATCCCCGGTATAGTCAGGGGTTAATGGGAGTCGTCCCCTTCCCCCCAGTATACGGCCAGAACCATGGACCCGGTACTTGTGGTTCGGACTGTCTCCAACCAGCCATAATGTTGTGAGAGTGAAATTATGTCTAAGTCCAGCTTTGGTACATTAGAAGCAACTCTGAAACTTAACCTAAGCGTTTTTCGAAGCTACTTTTTGGCTAACTTCTTATAGGAAGGTCTAGGAGCTCTGAAAATGAACGTGCGCGTCTTTCACTCTTCCCGAGGGACTTAGAAGAATTTTGTGATATTTTTTATTAAAATGGTGTATAAGGGTATATATATAAATATATTTTATGCACTGTATATGAGCTGGCGATTTCTAAGTCTGTGGTTCCGAGAGGGGGTAACCAGGCTCACTAATAAAGGTCAAGCCACTTGGCTGCCAGAATGCCCTGCTTCAGCACAGACCAGAAAGGCATTGTGATAAGCGTATCCCCGGTATAGTCAGGGGTTAATGGGAGTCGTCCCCGTCCCCCCAGTATACGGCCAGAACCATGGACCCGGTACTTGTGGTTCGGACTGTCTCCAACCAGCCATAATGTTGTGAGAGTGAAATTATGTCTAAGTCCAACTTTGGTACATTAGAATCAACTCTGAAACTTAACCTAAGCGTTTTTCGAAGCTACTTTTTGGCTAACTTCTTATAGGAAGGTCTAGGAGCTCTGAAAATGAACTTGCGCGTCTTTCACTCTTCCCGAGGGACTTAGAAGAATTTTGTGAAATTTTTTATTAAAATGGTGTATAAGGGTATATATATAAATATATTTTATGCACTGTATATGAGCTGGCGATTTCTAAGTCTGTGGTTCCGAGAGGGGGTAACCAGGCTCACTAATAAAGGTCAAGCCACTTGGCTGCCAGAATGCCCTGCTTCAGCACAGACCAGAAAGGCATTGTGATAAGCGTATCCCCGGTATAGTCAGGGGTTAATGGGAGTCGTCCCCGTCCCCCCAGTATACGGCCAGAACCATGGACCCGGTACTTGTGGTTCGGACTGTCTCCAACCAGCCATAATGTTGTGAGAGTGAAATTATGTCTAAGTCCAGCTTTGGTACATTAGAAGCAACTCTGAAACTTAACCTAAGCGTTTTTCGAAGCTACTTTTTGGCTAACTTCTTATAGGAAGGTCTAGGAGCTCTGAAAATGAACGTGCGCGTCTTTCACTCTTCCCGAGGGACTTAGAAGAATTTTGTGATATTTTTTATTAAAATGGTGTATAAGGGTATATATATAAATATATTTTATGCACTGTATATGAGCTGGCGATTTCTAAGTCTGTGGTTCCGAGAGGGGGTAACCAGGCTCACTAATAAAGGTCAAGCCACTTGGCTGCCAGAATGCCCTCCTTCAGCACAGACCAGAAAGGCATTGTGATAAGCGTATCCCCGGTATAGTCAGGGGTTAATGGGAGTCGTCCCCGTCCCCCCAGTATACGGCCAGAACCATGGACCCGGTACTTGTGGTTCGGACTGTCTCCAACCAGCCATAATGTTGTGAGAGTGAAATTATGTCTAAGTCCAGCTTTGGTACATTAGAAGCAACTCTGAAACTTAACCTAAGCGTTTTTCGAAGCTACTTTTTGGCTAACTACTTATAGGAAGGTCTAGGAGCTCTGAAAATGAACGTGCGCGTCTTTCAATCTTCCCGAGGGACTTAGAAGAATTTTGTGATATTTTTTATTAAAATGGTGTATAAGGGTATATATATAAATATATTTTATGCACTGTATATGAGCTGGCGATTTCTAAGTCTGTGGTTCCGAGAGGGGGTAACCAGGCTCACTAATAAAGGTCAAGCCACTTGGCTGCCAGAATGCCCTCCTTCAGCACAGACCAGAAAGGCATTGTGATAAGCGTATTCCCGGTATAGTCAGGGGTTAATTGGAGTCGTCCCCTTCCCCCCAGTATACGGCCAGAACCATGGACCCGGTACTTGTGGTTCGGACTGTCTCCAACCAGCCAAAATGTTGTGAGAGTGAAATTATGTCTAAGTCCAGCTTTGGTACATTAGAAGCAACTCTGAAACTTAACCTAAGCGTTTTTCGAAGCTACTTTTTGGCTAACTTCTTATAGGAAGGTCTAGGAGCTCTGAAAATGAACGTGCGCGTCTTTCACTCTTCCCGAGGGACTTAGAAGAATTTTGTGATATTTTTTATTAAAATGGTGTATAAGGGTATATATATAAATATATTTTATGCACTGTATATGAGCTGGCGATTTCTAAGGCTGTGGATCCGAGAGGGGGTAACCAGGCTCACTAATAAAGGTCAAGCCACTTGGCTGCCAGAATGCCCTCCTTCAGCACAGACCAGAAAGGCATTGTGATAAGCGTATCCCCGTTATAGTCAGGGGTTAATGGGAGTCGTCCCCGTCCCCCCAGTATACGGCCAGAACCATGGACCCGGTACTTGTGGTTCGGACTGTCTCCAACCAGCCATAATGTTGTGAGAGTGAAATTATGTCTAAGTCCAGCTTTGGTACATTAGAAGCAACTCTGAAACTTAACCTAAGCGTTTTTCGAAGCTACTTTTTGGCTAACTTCTTATAGGAAGGTCTAGGAGCTCTGAAAATGAACGTGCGCGTCTTTCACTCTTCCCGAGGGACTTAGAAGAATTTTGTGATATTTTTTATTAAAATGGTGTATAAGGGTATATATATAAATATATTTTATGCACTGTATATGAGCTGGCGATTTCTAAGTCTGTGGTTCCGAGAGGGGGTAACCAGGCTCACTAATAAAGGTCAAGCCACTTGGCTGCCAGAATGCCCTGCTTCAGCACAGACCAGAAAGGCATTGTGATAAGCGTATCCCCGGTATAGTCAGGGGTTAATGGGAGTCGTCCCCGTCCCCCCAGTATACGGCCAGAACCATGGACCCGGTACTTGTAGTTCGGACTGTCTCCAACCAGCCATAATGTTGTGAGAGTGAAATTATGTCTAAGTCCAACTTTGGTACATTAGAATCAACTCTGAAACTTAACCTAAGCGTTTTTCGAAGCTACTTTTTGGCTAACTTCTTATAGGAAGGTCTAGGAGCTCTGAAAATGAACTTGCGCGTCTTTCACTCTTCCCGAGGGACTTAGAAGAATTTTGTGAAATTTTTTATTAAAATGGTGTATAAGGGTATATATATAAATATATTTTATGCACTGTATATGAGCTGGCGATTTCTAAGTCTGTGGTTCCGAGAGGGGGTAACCAGGCTCACTAATAAAGGTCAAGCCACTTGGCTGCCAGAATGCCCTGCTTCAGCACAGACCAGAAAGGCATTGTGATAAGCGTATCCCCGGTATAGTCAGGGGTTAATGGGAGTCGTCCCCGTCCCCCCAGTATACGGCCAGAACCATGGACCCGGTACTTGTGGTTCGGACTGTCTCCAACCAGCCATAATGTTGTGAGAGTGAAATTATGTCTAAGTCCAGCTTTGGTACATTAGAAGCAACTCTGAAACTTAACCTAAGCGTTTTTCGAAGCTACTTTTTGGCTAACTTCTTATAGGAAGGTCTAGGAGCTCTGAAAATGAACGTGCGCGTCTTTCACTCTTCCCGAGGGACTTAGAAGAATTTTGTGATATTTTTTATTAAAATGGTGTATAAGGGTATATATATAAATATATTTTATGCACTGTATATGAGCTGGCGATTTCTAAGTCTGTGGTTCCGAGAGGGGGTAACCAGGCTCACTAATAAAGGTCAAGCCACTTGGCTGCCAGAATGCCCTCCTTCAGCACAGACCAGAAAGGCATTGTGATAAGCGTATCCCCGGTATAGTCAGGGGTTAATGGGAGTCGTCCCCGTCCCCCCAGTATACGGCCAGAACCATGGACCCGGTACTTGTGGTTCGGACTGTCTCCAACCAGCCATAATGTTGTGAGAGTGAAATTATGTCTAAGTCCAGCTTTGGTACATTAGAAGCAACTCTGAAACTTAACCTAAGCGTTTTTCGAAGCTACTTTTTGGCTAACTACTTATAGGAAGGTCTAGGAGCTCTGAAAATGAACGTGCGCGTCTTTCAATCTTCCCGAGGGACTTAGAAGAATTTTGTGATATTTTTTATTAAAATGGTGTATAAGGGTATATATATAAATATATTTTATGCACTGTATATGAGCTGGCGATTTCTAAGTCTGTGGTTCCGAGAGGGGGTAACCAGGCTCACTAATAAAGGTCAAGCCACTTGGCTGCCAGAATGCCCTCCTTCAGCACAGACCAGAAAGGCATTGTGATAAGCGTATTCCCGGTATAGTCAGGGGTTAATTGGAGTCGTCCCCTTCCCCCCAGTATACGGCCAGAACCATGGACCCGGTACTTGTGGTTCGGACTGTCTCCAACCAGCCAAAATGTTGTGAGAGTGAAATTATGTCTAAGTCCAGCTTTGGTACATTAGAAGCAACTCTGAAACTTAACCTAAGCGTTTTTCGAAGCTACTTTTTGGCTAACTTCTTATAGGAAGGTCTAGGAGCTCTGAAAATGAACGTGCGCGTCTTTCACTCTTCCCGAGGGACTTAGAAGAATTTTGTGATATTTTTTATTAAAATGGTGTATAAGGGTATATATATAAATATATTTTATGCACTGTATATGAGCTGGCGATTTCTAAGGCTGTGGATCCGAGAGGGGGTAACCAGGCTCACTAATAAAGGTCAAGCCACTTGGCTGCCAGAATGCCCTCCTTCAGCACAGACCAGAAAGGCATTGTGATAAGCGTATCCCCGGTATAGTCAGGGGTTAATGGGAGTCGTCCCCGTCCCCCCAGTATACGGCCAGAACCATGGACCCGGTACTTGTGGTTCGGACTGTCTCCAACCAGCCATAATGTTGTGAGAGTGAAATTATGTCTAAGTCCAGCTTTGGTACATTAGAAGCAACTCTGAAACTTAACCTAAGCGTTTTTCGAAGCTACTTTTTGGCTAACTTCTTATAGGAAGGTCTAGGAGCTCTGAAAATGAACGTGCGCGTCTTTCACTCTTCCCGAGGGACTTAGAAGAATTTTGTGATATTTTTTATTAAAATGGTGTATAAGGGTATATATATAAATATATTTTATGCACTGTATATGAGCTGGCGATTTCTAAGTCTGTGGTTCCGAGAGGGGGTAACCAGGCTCACTAATAAAGGTCAAGCCACTTGGCTGCCAGAATGCCCTGCTTCAGCACAGACCAGAAAGGCATTGTGATAAGCGTATCCCCGGTATAGTCAGGGGTTAATGGGAGTCGTCCCCGTCCCCCCAGTATACGGCCAGAACCATGGACCCGGTACTTGTGGTTCGGACTGTCTCCAACCAGCCATAATGTTGTGAGAGTGAAATTATGTCTAAGTCCAGCTTTGGTACATTAGAAGCAACTCTGAAACTTAACCTAAGCGTTTTTCGAAGCTACTTTTTGGCTAACTTCTTATAGGAAGGTCTAGGAGCTCTGAAAATGAACGTGCGCGTCTTTCACTCTTCCCGAGGGACTTACACTGGCGACACACTTTATTCGAGCTTGGCTAGTCCCACGAATTCGGGTATACCCGGGTGTATTGAGGTTTGTGACTGTTTTCTGCCCGAGTATATTGGGTTATTTTCCAGGCAGGGATTGAAGCATTTTATTCCTGCTGGCTGCAATACTGCACAGTATATATATATATACTGCATTACAATTCATGAATTTATGCCATCTGGTAGACACGCGAAGCATTGCAGCCTATTAAATCCTAATCATTATCATTTAACAGATCAGCCGCCCATCAGCCAGGCATGAACCCAGGCTGGGAAGGCAAACGCAACGGGGCTTGTCAGAGGTGAGGAGCGGCGCATTCCAGGTATCTGCCAGGTACATACTGGGTATTTGCTCGAATAAAGTGTGTCGGTGCAGTAGAAGAATTTTGTGATATTTTTTATTAAAATGGTGTATAAGGGTATATATATAAATATATTTTATGCACTGTATATGAGCTGGCGATTTCTAAGTCTGTGGTTCCGAGAGGGGGTAACCAGGCTCACTAATAAAGGTCAAGCCACTTGGCTGCCAGAATGCCCTGCTTCAGCACAGACCAGAAAGGCATTGTGATAAGCGTATCCCCGGTATAGTCAGGGGTTAATGGGAGTCGTCCCCGTCCCCCCAGTATACGGCCAGAACCATGGACCCGGTACTTGTAGTTCGGACTGTCTCCAACCAGCCATAATGTTGTGAGAGTGAAATTATGTCTAAGTCCAACTTTGGTACATTAGAATCAACTCTGAAACTTAACCTAAGCGTTTTTCGAAGCTACTTTTTGGCTAACTTCTTATAGGAAGGTCTAGGAGCTCTGAAAATGAACTTGCGCGTCTTTCACTCTTCCCGAGGGACTTAGAAGAATTTTGTGAAATTTTTTATTAAAATGGTGTATAAGGGTATATATATAAATATATTTTATGCACTGTATATGAGCTGGCGATTTCTAAGTCTGTGGTTCCGAGAGGGGGTAACCAGGCTCACTAATAAAGGTCAAGCCACTTGGCTGCCAGAATGCCCTGCTTCAGCACAGACCAGAAAGGCATTGTGATAAGCGTATCCCCGGTATAGTCAGGGGTTAATGGGAGTCGTCCCCGTCCCCCCAGTATACGGCCAGAACCATGGACCCGGTACTTGTGGTTCGGACTGTCTCCAACCAGCCATAATGTTGTGAGAGTGAAATTATGTCTAAGTCCAGCTTTGGTACATTAGAAGCAACTCTGAAACTTAACCTAAGCGTTTTTCGAAGCTACTTTTTGGCTAACTTCTTATAGGAAGGTCTAGGAGCTCTGAAAATGAACGTGCGCGTCTTTCACTCTTCCCGAGGGACTTAGAAGAATTTTGTGATATTTTTTATTAAAATGGTGTATAAGGGTATATATATAAATATATTTTATGCACTGTATATGAGCTGGCGATTTCTAAGTCTGTGGTTCCGAGAGGGGGTAACCAGGCTCACTAATAAAGGTCAAGCCACTTGGCTGCCAGAATGCCCTCCTTCAGCACAGACCAGAAAGGCATTGTGATAAGCGTATCCCCGGTATAGTCAGGGGTTAATGGGAGTCGTCCCCGTCCCCCCAGTATACGGCCAGAACCATGGACCCGGTACTTGTGGTTCGGACTGTCTCCAACCAGCCATAATGTTGTGAGAGTGAAATTATGTCTAAGTCCAGCTTTGGTACATTAGAAGCAACTCTGAAACTTAACCTAAGCGTTTTTCGAAGCTACTTTTTGGCTAACTACTTATAGGAAGGTCTAGGAGCTCTGAAAATGAACGTGCGCGTCTTTCAATCTTCCCGAGGGACTTAGAAGAATTTTGTGATATTTTTTATTAAAATGGTGTATAAGGGTATATATATAAATATATTTTATGCACTGTATATGAGCTGGCGATTTCTAAGTCTGTGGTTCCGAGAGGGGGTAACCAGGCTCACTAATAAAGGTCAAGCCACTTGGCTGCCAGAATGCCCTCCTTCAGCACAGACCAGAAAGGCATTGTGATAAGCGTATTCCCGGTATAGTCAGGGGTTAATTGGAGTCGTCCCCTTCCCCCCAGTATACGGCCAGAACCATGGACCCGGTACTTGTGGTTCGGACTGTCTCCAACCAGCCAAAATGTTGTGAGAGTGAAATTATGTCTAAGTCCAGCTTTGGTACATTAGAAGCAACTCTGAAACTTAACCTAAGCGTTTTTCGAAGCTACTTTTTGGCTAACTTCTTATAGGAAGGTCTAGGAGCTCTGAAAATGAACGTGCGCGTCTTTCACTCTTCCCGAGGGACTTAGAAGAATTTTGTGATATTTTTTATTAAAATGGTGTATAAGGGTATATATATAAATATATTTTATGCACTGTATATGAGCTGGCGATTTCTAAGGCTGTGGATCCGAGAGGGGGTAACCAGGCTCACTAATAAAGGTCAAGCCACTTGGCTGCCAGAATGCCCTCCTTCAGCACAGACCAGAAAGGCATTGTGATAAGCGTATCCCCGGTATAGTCAGGGGTTAATGGGAGTCGTCCCCGTCCCCCCAGTATACGGCCAGAACCATGGACCCGGTACTTGTGGTTCGGACTGTCTCCAACCAGCCATAATGTTGTGAGAGTGAAATTATGTCTAAGTCCAGCTTTGGTACATTAGAAGCAACTCTGAAACTTAACCTAAGCGTTTTTCGAAGCTACTTTTTGGCTAACTTCTTATAGGAAGGTCTAGGAGCTCTGAAAATGAACGTGCGCGTCTTTCACTCTTCCCGAGGGACTTAGAAGAATTTTGTGATATTTTTTATTAAAATGGTGTATAAGGGTATATATATAAATATATTTTATGCACTGTATATGAGCTGGCGATTTCTAAGTCTGTGGTTCCGAGAGGGGGTAACCAGGCTCACTAATAAAGGTCAAGCCACTTGGCTGCCAGAATGCCCTGCTTCAGCACAGACCAGAAAGGCATTGTGATAAGCGTATCCCCGGTATAGTCAGGGGTTAATGGGAGTCGTCCCCGTCCCCCCAGTATACGGCCAGAACCATGGACCCGGTACTTGTAGTTCGGACTGTCTCCAACCAGCCATAATGTTGTGAGAGTGAAATTATGTCTAAGTCCAACTTTGGTACATTAGAATCAACTCTGAAACTTAACCTAAGCGTTTTTCGAAGCTACTTTTTGGCTAACTTCTTATAGGAAGGTCTAGGAGCTCTGAAAATGAACTTGCGCGTCTTTCACTCTTCCCGAGGGACTTAGAAGAATTTTGTGAAATTTTTTATTAAAATGGTGTATAAGGGTATATATATAAATATATTTTATGCACTGTATATGAGCTGGCGATTTCTAAGTCTGTGGTTCCGAGAGGAGGTAACCAGGCTCACTAATAAAGGTCAAGCCACTTGGCTGCCAGAATGCCCTGCTTCAGCACAGACCAGAAAGGCATTGTGATAAGCGTATCCCCGGTATAGTCAGGGGTTAATGGGAGTCGTCCCCGTCCCCCCAGTATACGGCCAGAACCATGGACCCGGTACTTGTGGTTCGGACTGTCTCCAACCAGCCATAATGTTGTGAGAGTGAAATTATGTCTAAGTCCAGCTTTGGTACATTAGAAGCAACTCTGAAACTTAACCTAAGCGTTTTTCGAAGCTACTTTTTGGCTAACTTCTTATAGGAAGGTCTAGGAGCTCTGAAAATGAACGTGCGCGTCTTTCACTCTTCCCGAGGGACTTAGAAGAATTTTGTGATATTTTTTATTAAAATGGTGTATAAGGGTATATATATAAATATATTTTATGCACTGTATATGAGCTGGCGATTTCTAAGTCTGTGGTTCCGAGAGGGGGTAACCAGGCTCACTAATAAAGGTCAAGCCACTTGGCTGCCAGAATGCCCTCCTTCAGCACAGACCAGAAAGGCATTGTGATAAGCGTATCCCCGGTATAGTCAGGGGTTAATGGGAGTCGTCCCCGTCCCCCCAGTATACGGCCAGAACCATGGACCCGGTACTTGTGGTTCGGACTGTCTCCAACCAGCCATAATGTTGTGAGAGTGAAATTATGTCTAAGTCCAGCTTTGGTACATTAGAAGCAACTCTGAAACTTAACCTAAGCGTTTTTCGAAGCTACTTTTTGGCTAACTTCTTATAGGAAGGTCTAGGAGCTCTGAAAATGAACGTGCGCGTCTTTCACTCTTCCCGAGGGACTTAGAAGAATTTTGTGATATTTTTTATTAAAATGGTGTATAAGGGTATATATATAAATATATTTTATGCACTGTATATGAGCTGACGATTTCTAAGTCTGTGGTTCCGAGAGGGGGTAACCAGGCTCACTAATAAAGGTCAAGCCACTTGGCTGCCAGAATGCCCTGCTTCAGCACAGACCAGAAAGGCATTGTGATAAGCGTATCCCCGGTATAGTCAGGGGTTAATGGGAGTCGTCCCCGTCCCCCCAGTATACGGCCAGAACCATGGACCCGGTACTTGTGGTTCGGACTGTCTCCAACAAGCCATAATGTTGTGAGAGTGAAATTATGTCTAAGTCCAGCTTTGGTACATTAGAAGCAACTCTGAAACTTAACCTAAGCGTTTTTCGAAGCTACTTTTTGGCTAACTTCTTATAGGAAGGTCTAGGAGCTCTGAAAATGAACGTGCGCGTCTTTCACTCTTCCCGAGGGACTTAGAAGAATTTTGTGATATTTTTTATTAAAATGGTGTATAAGGGTATATATATAAATATATTTTATGCACTGTATATGAGCTGGCGATTTCTAAGTCTGTGGTTCCGAGAGGGGGTAACCAGGCTCACTAATAAAGGTCAAGCCACTTGGCTGCCAGAATGCCCTCCTTCAGCACAGACCAGAAAGGCATTGTGATAAGCGTATCCCCGGTATAGTCAGGGGTTAATGGGAGTCGTCCCCGTCCCCCCAGTATACGGCCAGAACCATGGACCCGGTACTTGTGGTTCGGACTGTCTCCAACCAGCCATAATGTTGTGAGAGTGAAATTATGTCTAAGTCCAGCTTTGGTACATTAGAAGCAACTCTGAAACTTAACCTAAGCGTTTTTCGAAGCTACTTTTTGGCTAACTTCTTATAGGAAGGTCTAGGAGCTCTGAAAATGAACGTGCGCGTCTTTCACTCTTCCCGAGGGACTTAGAAGAATTTTGTGATATTTTTTATTAAAATGGTGTATAAGGGTATATATATAAATATATTTTATGCACTGTATATGAGCTGACGATTTCTAAGTCTGTGGTTCCGAGAGGGGGTAACCAGGCTCACTAATAAAGGTCAAGCCACTTGGCTGCCAGAATGCCCTCCTTCAGCACAGACCAGAAAGGCATTGTGATAAGCGTATCCCCGGTATAGTCAGGGGTTAATGGGAGTCGTCCCCGTCCCCCCAGTATACGGCCAGAACCATGGACCCGGTACTTGTGGTTCGGACTGTCTCCAACCAGCCATAATGTTGTGAGAGTAAAATTATGTCTAAGTCCAGCTTTGGTACATTAGAAGCAACTCTGAAACTTAACCTAAGCGTTTTTCGAAGCTACTTTTTGGCTAACTTCTTATAGGAAGGTCTAGGAGCTCTGAAAATGAACGTGCGCGTCTTTCACTCTTCCCGAGGGACTTAGAAGAATTTTGTGATATTTTTTATTAAAATGGTGTATAAGGGTATATATATAAATATATTTTATGCACTGTATATGAGCTGGCGATTTCTAAGTCTGTGGTTCCGAGAGGGGGTAACCAGGCTCACTAATAAAGGTCAAGCCACTTGGCTGCCAGAATGCCCTGCTTCAGCACAGACCAGAAAGGCATTGTGATAAGCGTATCCCCGGTATAGTCAGGGGTTAATGGGAGTCGTCCCCGTCCCCCCAGTATACGGCCAGAACCATGGACCCGGTACTTGTGGTTCGGACTGTCTCCAACCAGCCATAATGTTGTGAGAGTGAAATTATGTCTAAGTCCAGCTTTGGTACATTAGAAGCAACTCTGAAACTTTACCTAAGCGTTTTTCGAAGCTACTTTTTGGCTAACTTCTTATAGGAAGGTCTAGGAGCTCTGAAAATGAACGTGCGCGTCTTTTACTCTTCCCGAGGGACTTAGAAGAATTTTGTGATATTTTTTATTAAAATGGTGTATAAGGGTATATATATAAATATATTTTATGCACTGTATATGAGCTGGCGATTTCTAAGTCTGTGGTTCCGAGAGGGGGTAACCAGGCTCACTAATAAAGGTCAAGCCACTTGGCTGCCAGAATGCCCTCCTTCAGCACAGACCAGAAAGGCATTGTGATAAGCGTATCCCCGGTATAGTCAGGGGTTAATGGGAGTCGTCCCCGTCCCCCCAGTATACGGCCAGAACCATGGACCCGGTACTTGTGGTTCGGACTGTCTCCAACCAGCCATAATGTTGTGAGAGTGAAATTAAGTCTAAGTCCAGCTTTGGTACATTAGAAGCAACTCTGAAACTTAACCTAAGCGTTTTTCGAAGCTACTTTTTGGCTAACTACTTATAGGAAGGTCTAGGAGCTCTGAAAATGAACGTGCGCGTCTTTCAATCTTCCCGAGGGACTTAGAAGAATTTTGTGATATTTTTTATTAAAATGGTGTATAAGGGTATATATATAAATATATTTTATGCACTGTATATGAGCTGGCGATTTCTAAGTCTGTGGTTCCGAGAGGGGGAAACCAGGCTCACTAATAAAGGTCAAGCCACTTGGCTGCCAGAATGCCCTCCTTCAGCACAGACCAGAAAGGCATTGTGATAAGCGTATTCCCGGTATAGTCAGGGGTTAATTGGAGTCGTCCCCTTCCCCCCAGTATACGGCCAGAACCATGGACCCGGTACTTGTGGTTCGGACTGTCTCCAACCAGCCAAAATGTTGTGAGAGTGAAATTATGTCTAAGTCCAGCTTTGGTACATTAGAAGCAACTCTGAAACTTAACCTAAGCGTTTTTCGAAGCTACTTTTTGGCTAACTTCTTATAGGAAGGTCTAGGAGCTCTGAAAATGAACGTGCGCGTCTTTCACTCTTCCCGAGGGACTTAGAAGAATTTTGTGATATTTTTTATTAAAATGGTGTATAAGGGTATATATATAAATATATTTTATGCACTGTATATGAGCTGGCGATTTCTAAGGCTGTGGATCCGAGAGGGGGTAACCAGGCTCACTAATAAAGGTCAAGCCACTTGGCTGCCAGAATGCCCTCCTTCAGCACAGACCAGAAAGGCATTGTGATAAGCGTATCCCCGGTATAGTCAGGGGTTAATGGGAGTCGTCCCCGTCCCCCCAGTATACGGCCAGAACCATGGACCCGGTACTTGTGGTTCGGACTGTCTCCAACCAGCCATAATGTTGTGAGAGTGAAATTATGTCTAAGTCCAGCTTTGGTACATTAGAAGCAACTCTGAAACTTAACCTAAGCGTTTTTCGAAGCTACTTTTTGGCTAACTTCTTATAGGAAGGTCTAGGAGCTCTGAAAATGAACGTGCGCGTCTTTCACTCTTCCCGAGGGACTTAGAAGAATTTTGTGATATTTTTTATTAAAATGGTGTATAAGGGTATATATATAAATATATTTTATGCACTGTATATGAGCTGGCGATTTCTAAGTCTGTGGTTCCGAGAGGGGGTAACCAGGCTCACTAATAAAGGTCAAGCCACTTGGCTGCCAGAATGCCCTGCTTCAGCACAGACCAGAAAGGCATTGTGATAAGCGTATCCCCGGTATAGTCAGGGGTTAATGGGAGTCGTCCCCGTCCCCCCAGTATACGGCCAGAACCATGGACCCGGTACTTGTAGTTCGGACTGTCTCCAACCAGCCATAATGTTGTGAGAGTGAAATTATGTCTAAGTCCAACTTTGGTACATTAGAATCAACTCTGAAACTTAACCTAAGCGTTTTTCGAAGCTACTTTTTGGCTAACTTCTTATAGGAAGGTCTAGGAGCTCTGAAAATGAACTTGCGCGTCTTTCACTCTTCCCGAGGGACTTAGAAGAATTTTGTGAAATTTTTTATTAAAATGGTGTATAAGGGTATATATATAAATATATTTTATGCACTGTATATGAGCTGGCGATTTCTAAGTCTGTGGTTCCGAGAGGAGGTAACCAGGCTCACTAATAAAGGTCAAGCCACTTGGCTGCCAGAATGCCCTGCTTCAGCACAGACCAGAAAGGCATTGTGATAAGCGTATCCCCGGTATAGTCAGGGGTTAATGGGAGTCGTCCCCGTCCCCCCAGTATACGGCCAGAACCATGGACCCGGTACTTGTGGTTCGGACTGTCTCCAACCAGCCATAATGTTGTGAGAGTGAAATTATGTCTAAGTCCAGCTTTGGTACATTAGAAGCAACTCTGAAACTTAACCTAAGCGTTTTTCGAAGCTACTTTTTGGCTAACTTCTTATAGGAAGGTCTAGGAGCTCTGAAAATGAACGTGCGCGTCTTTCACTCTTCCCGAGGGACTTAGAAGAATTTTGTGATATTTTTTATTAAAATGGTGTATAAGGGTATATATATAAATATATTTTATGCACTGTATATGAGCTGGCGATTTCTAAGTCTGTGGTTCCGAGAGGGGGTAACCAGGCTCACTAATAAAGGTCAAGCCACTTGGCTGCCAGAATGCCCTCCTTCAGCACAGACCAGAAAGGCATTGTGATAAGCGTATCCCCGGTATAGTCAGGGGTTAATGGGAGTCGTCCCCGTCCCCCCAGTATACGGCCAGAACCATGGACCCGGTACTTGTGGTTCGGACTGTCTCCAACCAGCCATAATGTTGTGAGAGTGAAATTATGTCTAAGTCCAGCTTTGGTACATTAGAAGCAACTCTGAAACTTAACCTAAGCGTTTTTCGAAGCTACTTTTTGGCTAACTTCTTATAGGAAGGTCTAGGAGCTCTGAAAATGAACGTGCGCGTCTTTCACTCTTCCCGAGGGACTTAGAAGAATTTTGTGATATTTTTTATTAAAATGGTGTATAAGGGTATATATATAAATATATTTTATGCACTGTATATGAGCTGACGATTTCTAAGTCTGTGGTTCCGAGAGGGGGTAACCAGGCTCACTAATAAAGGTCAAGCCACTTGGCTGCCAGAATGCCCTGCTTCAGCACAGACCAGAAAGGCATTGTGATAAGCGTATCCCCGGTATAGTCAGGGGTTAATGGGAGTCGTCCCCGTCCCCCCAGTATACGGCCAGAACCATGGACCCGGTACTTGTGGTTCGGACTGTCTCCAACAAGCCATAATGTTGTGAGAGTGAAATTATGTCTAAGTCCAGCTTTGGTACATTAGAAGCAACTCTGAAACTTAACCTAAGCGTTTTTCGAAGCTACTTTTTGGCTAACTTCTTATAGGAAGGTCTAGGAGCTCTGAAAATGAACGTGCGCGTCTTTCACTCTTCCCGAGGGACTTAGAAGAATTTTGTGATATTTTTTATTAAAATGGTGTATAAGGGTATATATATAAATATATTTTATGCACTGTATATGAGCTGGCGATTTCTAAGTCTGTGGTTCCGAGAGGGGGTAACCAGGCTCACTAATAAAGGTCAAGCCACTTGGCTGCCAGAATGCCCTCCTTCAGCACAGACCAGAAAGGCATTGTGATAAGCGTATCCCCGGTATAGTCAGGGGTTAATGGGAGTCGTCCCCGTCCCCCCAGTATACGGCCAGAACCATGGACCCGGTACTTGTGGTTCGGACTGTCTCCAACCAGCCATAATGTTGTGAGAGTGAAATTATGTCTAAGTCCAGCTTTGGTACATTAGAAGCAACTCTGAAACTTAACCTAAGCGTTTTTCGAAGCTACTTTTTGGCTAACTTCTTATAGGAAGGTCTAGGAGCTCTGAAAATGAACGTGCGCGTCTTTCACTCTTCCCGAGGGACTTAGAAGAATTTTGTGATATTTTTTATTAAAATGGTGTATAAGGGTATATATATAAATATATTTTATGCACTGTATATGAGCTGACGATTTCTAAGTCTGTGGTTCCGAGAGGGGGTAACCAGGCTCACTAATAAAGGTCAAGCCACTTGGCTGCCAGAATGCCCTCCTTCAGCACAGACCAGAAAGGCATTGTGATAAGCGTATCCCCGGTATAGTCAGGGGTTAATGGGAGTCGTCCCCGTCCCCCCAGTATACGGCCAGAACCATGGACCCGGTACTTGTGGTTCGGACTGTCTCCAACCAGCCATAATGTTGTGAGAGTAAAATTATGTCTAAGTCCAGCTTTGGTACATTAGAAGCAACTCTGAAACTTAACCTAAGCGTTTTTCGAAGCTACTTTTTGGCTAACTTCTTATAGGAAGGTCTAGGAGCTCTGAAAATGAACGTGCGCGTCTTTCACTCTTCCCGAGGGACTTAGAAGAATTTTGTGATATTTTTTATTAAAATGGTGTATAAGGGTATATATATAAATATATTTTATGCACTGTATATGAGCTGGCGATTTCTAAGTCTGTGGTTCCGAGAGGGGGTAACCAGGCTCACTAATAAAGGTCAAGCCACTTGGCTGCCAGAATGCCCTGCTTCAGCACAGACCAGAAAGGCATTGTGATAAGCGTATCCCCGGTATAGTCAGGGGTTAATGGGAGTCGTCCCCGTCCCCCCAGTATACGGCCAGAACCATGGACCCGGTACTTGTGGTTCGGACTGTCTCCAACCAGCCATAATGTTGTGAGAGTGAAATTAAGTCTAAGTCCAGCTTTGGTACATTAGAAGCAACTCTGAAACTTAACCTAAGCGTTTTTCGAAGCTACTTTTTGGCTAACTACTTATAGGAAGGTCTAGGAGCTCTGAAAATGAACGTGCGCGTCTTTCAATCTTCCCGAGGGACTTAGAAGAATTTTGTGATATTTTTTATTAAAATGGTGTATAAGGGTATATATATAAATATATTTTATGCACTGTATATGAGCTGGCGATTTCTAAGTCTGTGGTTCCGAGAGGGGGAAACCAGGCTCACTAATAAAGGTCAAGCCACTTGGCTGCCAGAATGCCCTCCTTCAGCACAGACCAGAAAGGCATTGTGATAAGCGTATTCCCGGTATAGTCAGGGGTTAATTGGAGTCGTCCCCTTCCCCCCAGTATACGGCCAGAACCATGGACCCGGTACTTGTGGTTCGGACTGTCTCCAACCAGCCAAAATGTTGTGAGAGTGAAATTATGTCTAAGTCCAGCTTTGGTACATTAGAAGCAACTCTGAAACTTAACCTAAGCGTTTTTCGAAGCTACTTTTTGGCTAACTTCTTATAGGAAGGTCTAGGAGCTCTGAAAATGAACGTGCGCGTCTTTCACTCTTCCCGAGGGACTTAGAAGAATTTTGTGATATTTTTTATTAAAATGGTGTATAAGGGTATATATATAAATATATTTTATGCACTGTATATGAGCTGGCGATTTCTAAGGCTGTGGATCCGAGAGGGGGTAACCAGGCTCACTAATAAAGGTCAAGCCACTTGGCTGCCAGAATGCCCTCCTTCAGCACAGACCAGAAAGGCATTGTGATAAGCGTATCCCCGGTATAGTCAGGGGTTAATGGGAGTCGTCCCCGTCCCCCCAGTATACGGCCAGAACCATGGACCCGGTACTTGTGGTTCGGACTGTCTCCAACCAGCCATAATGTTGTGAGAGTGAAATTATGTCTAAGTCCAGCTTTGGTACATTAGAAGCAACTCTGAAACTTAACCTAAGCGTTTTTCGAAGCTACTTTTTGGCTAACTTCTTATAGGAAGGTCTAGGAGCTCTGAAAATGAACGTGCGCGTCTTTCACTCTTCCCGAGGGACTTAGAAGAATTTTGTGATATTTTTTATTAAAATGGTGTATAAGGGTATATATATAAATATATTTTATGCACTGTATATGAGCTGGCGATTTCTAAGTCTGTGGTTCCGAGAGGGGGTAACCAGGCTCACTAATAAAGGTCAAGCCACTTGGCTGCCAGAATGCCCTGCTTCAGCACAGACCAGAAAGGCATTGTGATAAGCGTATCCCCGGTATAGTCAGGGGTTAATGGGAGTCGTCCCCGTCCCCCCAGTATACGGCCAGAACCATGGACCCGGTACTTGTAGTTCGGACTGTCTCCAACCAGCCATAATGTTGTGAGAGTGAAATTATGTCTAAGTCCAACTTTGGTACATTAGAATCAACTCTGAAACTTAACCTAAGCGTTTTTCGAAGCTACTTTTTGGCTAACTTCTTATAGGAAGGTCTAGGAGCTCTGAAAATGAACTTGCGCGTCTTTCACTCTTCCCGAGGGACTTAGAAGAATTTTGTGAAATTTTTTATTAAAATGGTGTATAAGGGTATATATATAAATATATTTTATGCACTGTATATGAGCTGGCGATTTCTAAGTCTGTGGTTCCGAGAGGGGGTAACCAGGCTCACTAATAAAGGTCAAGCCACTTGGCTGCCAGAATGCCCTGCTTCAGCACAGACCAGAAAGGCATTGTGATAAGCGTATCCCCGGTATAGTCAGGGGTTAATGGGAGTCGTCCCCGTCCCCCCAGTATACGGCCAGAACCATGGACCCGGTACTTGTGGTTCGGACTGTCTCCAACCAGCCATAATGTTGTGAGAGTGAAATTATGTCTAAGTCCAGCTTTGGTACATTAGAAGCAACTCTGAAACTTAACCTAAGCGTTTTTCGAAGCTACTTTTTGGCTAACTTCTTATAGGAAGGTCTAGGAGCTCTGAAAATGAATGTGCGCGTCTTTCACTCTTCCCGAGGGACTTAGAAGAATTTTGTGATATTTTTTATTAAAATGGTGTATAAGGGTATATATATAAATATATTTTATGCACTGTATATGAGCTGGCGATTTCTAAGTCTGTGGTTCCGAGAGGGGGTAACCAGGCTCACTAATAAAGGTCAAGCCACTTGGCTGCCAGAATGCCCTCCTTCAGCACAGACCAGAAAGGCATTGTGATAAGCGTATCCCCGGTATAGTCAGGGGTTAATGGGAGTCGTCCCCGTCCCCCCAGTATACGGCCAGAACCATGGACCCGGTACTTGTGGTTCGGACTGTCTCCAACCAGCCATAATGTTGTGAGAGTGAAATTATGTCTAAGTCCAGCTTTGGTACATTAGAAGCAACTCTGAAACTTAACCTAAGCGTTTTTCGAAGCTACTTTTTGGCTAACTTCTTATAGGAAGGTCTAGGAGCTCTGAAAATGAACGTGCGCGTCTTTCACTCTTCCCGAGGGACTTAGAAGAATTTTGTGATATTTTTTATTAAAATGGTGTATAAGGGTATATATATAAATATATTTTATGCACTGTATATGAGCTGACGATTTCTAAGTCTGTGGTTCCGAGAGGGGGTAACCAGGCTCACTAATAAAGGTCAAGCCACTTGGCTGCCAGAATGCCCTGCTTCAGCACAGACCAGAAAGGCATTGTGATAAGCGTATCCCCGGTATAGTCAGGGGTTAATGGGAGTCGTCCCCGTCCCCCCAGTATACGGCCAGAACCATGGACCCGGTACTTGTGGTTCGGACTGTCTCCAACAAGCCATAATGTTGTGAGAGTGAAATTATGTCTAAGTCCAGCTTTGGTACATTAGAAGCAACTCTGAAACTTAACCTAAGCGTTTTTCGAAGCTACTTTTTGGCTAACTTCTTATAGGAAGGTCTAGGAGCTCTGAAAATGAACGTGCGCGTCTTTCACTCTTCCCGAGGGACTTAGAAGAATTTTGTGATATTTTTTATTAAAATGGTGTATAAGGGTATATATATAAATATATTTTATGCACTGTATATGAGCTGGCGATTTCTAAGTCTGTGGTTCCGAGAGGGGGTAACCAGGCTCACTAATAAAGGTCAAGCCACTTGCCTGCCAGAATGCCCTCCTTCAGCACAGACCAGAAAGGCATTGTGATAAGCGTATCCCCGGTATAGTCAGGGGTTAATGGGAGTCGTCCCCGTCCCCCCAGTATACGGCCAGAACCATGGACCCGGTACTTGTGGTTCGGACTGTCTCCAACCAGCCATAATGTTGTGAGAGTGAAATTATGTCTAAGTCCAGCTTTGGTACATTAGAAGCAACTCTGAAACTTAACCTAAGCGTTTTTCGAAGCTACTTTTTGGCTAACTTCTTATAGGAAGGTCTAGGAGCTCTGAAAATGAACGTGCGCGTCTTTCACTCTTCCCGAGGGACTTAGAAGAATTTTGTGATATTTTTTATTAAAATGGTGTATAAGGGTATATATATAAATATATTTTATGCACTGTATATGAGCTGACGATTTCTAAGTCTGTGGTTCCGAGAGGGGGTAACCAGGCTCACTAATAAAGGTCAAGCCACTTGGCTGCCAGAATGCCCTCCTTCAGCACAGACCAGAAAGGCATTGTGATAAGCGTATCCCCGGTATAGTCAGGGGTTAATGGGAGTCGTCCCCGTACCCCCAGTATACGGCCAGAACCATGGACCCGGTACTTGTGGTTCGGACTGTCTCCAACCAGCCATAATGTTGTGAGAGTGAAATTATGTCTAAGTCCAGCTTTGGTACATTAGAAGCAACTCTGAAACTTAACCTAAGCGTTTTTCGAAGCTACTTTTTGGCTAACTTCTTATAGGAAGGTCTAGGAGCTCTGAAAATGAACGTGCGCGTCTTTCACTCTTCCCGAGGGACTTAGAAGAATTTTGTGATATTTTTTATTAAAATGGTGTATAAGGGTATATATATAAATATATTTTATGCACTGTATATGAGCTGGCGATTTCTAAGTCTGTGGTTCCGAGAGGGGGTAACCAGGCTCACTAATAAATGTCAAGCCACTTGGCTGCCAGAATGCCCTCCTTCAGCACAGACCAGAAAGGCATTGTGATAAGCGTATCCCCGGTATAGTCAGGGGTTAATGGGAGTCGTCCCCGTCCCCCCAGTATACGGCCAGAACCATGGACCCGGTACTTGTGGTTCGGACTGTCTCCAACCAGCCATAATGTTGTGAGAGTAAAATTATGTCTAAGTCCAGCTTTGGTACATTAGAAGCAACTCTGAAACTTAACCTAAGCTTTTTTCGAAGCTACTTTTTGGCTAACTTCTTATAGGAAGGTCTAGGAGCTCTGAAAATGAACGTGCGCGTCTTTCACTCTTCCCGAGGGACTTAGAAGAATTTTGTGATATTTTTTATTAAAATGGTGTATAAGGGTATATATATAAATATATTTTATGCACTGTATATGAGCTGACGATTTCTAAGTCTGTGGTTCCGAGAGGGGGTAACCAGGCTCACTAATAAAGGTCAAGCCACTTGGCTGCCAGAATGCCCTGCTTCAGCACAGACCAGAAAGGCATTGTGATAAGCGTATCCCCGGTATAGTCAGGGGTTAATGGGAGTCGTCCCCGTCCCCCCAGTATACGGCCAGAACCATGGACCCGGTACTTGTGGTTCGGACTGTCTCCAACAAGCCATAATGTTGTGAGAGTGAAATTATGTCTAAGTCCAGCTTTGGTACATTAGAAGCAACTCTGAAACTTAACCTAAGCGTTTTTCGAAGCTACTTTTTGGCTAACTTCTTATAGGAAGGTCTAGGAGCTCTGAAAATGAACGTGCGCGTCTTTCACTCTTCCCGAGGGACTTAGAAGAATTTTGTGATATTTTTTATTAAAATGGTGTATAAGGGTATATATATAAATATATTTTATGCACTGTATATGAGCTGGCGATTTCTAAGTCTGTGGTTCCGAGAGGGGGTAACCAGGCTCACTAATAAAGGTCAAGCCACTTGCCTGCCAGAATGCCCTCCTTCAGCACAGACCAGAAAGGCATTGTGATAAGCGTATCCCCGGTATAGTCAGGGGTTAATGGGAGTCGTCCCCGTCCCCCCAGTATACGGCCAGAACCATGGACCCGGTACTTGTGGTTCGGACTGTCTCCAACCAGCCATAATGTTGTGAGAGTGAAATTATGTCTAAGTCCAGCTTTGGTACATTAGAAGCAACTCTGAAACTTAACCTAAGCGTTTTTCGAAGCTACTTTTTGGCTAACTTCTTATAGGAAGGTCTAGGAGCTCTGAAAATGAACGTGCGCGTCTTTCACTCTTCCCGAGGGACTTAGAAGAATTTTGTGATATTTTTTATTAAAATGGTGTATAAGGGTATATATATAAATATATTTTATGCACTGTATATGAGCTGACGATTTCTAAGTCTGTGGTTCCGAGAGGGGGTAACCAGGCTCACTAATAAAGGTCAAGCCACTTGGCTGCCAGAATGCCCTCCTTCAGCACAGACCAGAAAGGCATTGTGATAAGCGTATCCCCGGTATAGTCAGGGGTTAATGGGAGTCGTCCCCGTCCCCCCAGTATACGGCCAGAACCATGGACCCGGTACTTGTGGTTCGGACTGTCTCCAACCAGCCATAATGTTGTGAGAGTAAAATTATGTCTAAGTCCAGCTTTGGTACATTAGAAGCAACTCTGAAACTTAACCTAAGCTTTTTTCGAAGCTACTTTTTGGCTAACTTCTTATAGGAAGGTCTAGGAGCTCTGAAAATGAACGTGCGCGTCTTTCACTCTTCCCGAGGGACTTAGAAGAATTTTGTGATATTTTTTATTAAAATGGTGTATAAGGGTATATATATAAATATATTTTATGCACTGTATATGAGCTGGCGATTTCTAAGTCTGTGGATCCGAGAGGGGGTAACCAGGCTCACTAATAAAGGTCAAGCCACTTGGCTGCCAGAATGCCCTCCTTCAGCACAGACCAGAAAGGCATTGTGATAAGCGTATCCCCGGTATAGTCAGGGGTTAATGGGAGTCGTCCCCGTCCCCCCAGTATACGGCCAGAACCATGGACCCGGTACTTGTGGTTCGGACTGTCTCCAACCAGCCATAATGTTGTGAGAGTGAAATTATGTCTAAGTCCAGCTTTGGTACATTAGAAGCAACTCTGAAACTTAACCTAAGCGTTTTTCGAAGCTACTTTTTGGCTAACTTCTTATAGGAAGGTCTAGGAGCTCTGAAAATGAACGTGCGCGTCTTTCACTCTTCCCGAGGGACTTAGAAGAATTTTGTGATATTTTTTATTAAAATGGTGTATAAGGGTATATATATAAATATATTTTATGCACTGTATATGAGCTGGCGATTTCTAAGTCTGTGGTTCCGAGAGGGGGTAACCAGGCTCACTAATAAAGGTCAAGCCACTTGGCTGCCAGAATGCCCTCCTTCAGCACAGACCAGAAAGGCATTGTGATAAGCGTATCCCCGGTATAGTCAGGGGTTAATGGGAGTCGTCCCCGTACCCCCAGTATACGGCCAGAACCATGGACCCGGTACTTGTGGTTCGGACTGTCTCCAACCAGCCATAATGTTGTGAGAGTGAAATTATGTCTAAGTCCAGCTTTGGTACATTAGAAGCAACTCTGAAACTTAACCTAAGCGTTTTTCGAAGCTACTTTTTGGCTAACTTCTTATAGGAAGGTCTAGGAGCTCTGAAAATGAACGTGCGCGTCTTTCACTCTTCCCGAGGGACTTAGAAGAGTTTTGTGAAATTTTTTATTAAAATGGTGTATAAGGGTATATATATAAATATATTTTATGCACTGTATATGAGCTGGCGATTTCTAAGTCTGTGGTTCCGAGAGGGGGTAACCAGGCTCACTAATAAAGGTCAAGCCACTTGGCTGCCAGAATGCCCTCCTTCAGCACAGACCAGAAAGGCATTGTGATAAGCGTATCCCCGGTATAGTCAGGGGTTAATGGGAGTCGTCCCCGTCCCCCCAGTATACGGCCAGAACCATGGACCCGGTACTTGTGGTTCGGACTGTCTCCAACCAGCCATAATGTTGTGAGAGTGAAATTATGTCTAAGTCCAGCTTTGGTACATTAGAAGCAACTCTGAAACTTAACCTAAGCGTTTTTCGAAGCTACTTTTTGGCTAACTTCTTATAGGAAGGTCTAGGAGCTCTGAAAATGAACGTGCGCGTCTTTCACTCTTCCCGAGGGACTTAGAAGAATTTTGTGATATTTTTTATTAAAATGGTGTATAAGGGTATATATATAAATATATTTTATGCACTGTATATGAGCTGGCGATTTCTAAGTCTGTGGTTCCGAGAGGGGGTAACCAGGCTCACTAATAAAGGTCAAGCCACTTGGCTGCCAGAATGCCCTGCTTCAGCACAGACCAGAAAGGCATTGTGATAAGCGTATCCCCGGTATAGTCAGGGGTTAATGGGAGTCGTCCCCGTCCCCCCAGTATACGGCCAGAACCATGGACCCGGTACTTGTGGTTCGGACTGTCTCCAACCAGCCATAATGTTGTGAGAGTGAAATTATGTCTAAGTCCAACTTTGGTACATTAGAATCAACTCTGAAACTTAACCTAAGCGTTTTTCGAAGCTACTTTTTGGCTAACTTCTTATAGGAAGGTCTAGGAGCTCTGAAAATGAACGTGCGCGTCTTTCACTCTTCCCGAGGGACTTAGAAGAATTTTGTGATATTTTTTATTAAAATGGTGTATAAGGGTATATATATAAATATATTTTATGCACTGTATATGAGCTGACGATTTCTAAGTCTGTGGTTCCGAGAGGGGGTAACCAGGCTCACTAATAAAGGTCAAGCCACTTGGCTGCCAGAATGCCCTCCTTCAGCACAGACCAGAAAGGCATTGTGATAAGCGTATCCCCGGTATAGTCAGGGGTTAATGGGAGTCGTCCCCGTCCCCCCAGTATACGGCCAGAACCATGGACCCGGTACTTGTGGTTCGGACTGTCTCCAACCAGCCATAATGTTGTGAGAGTAAAATTATGTCTAAGTCCAGCTTTGGTACATTAGAAGCAACTCTGAAACTTAACCTAAGCTTTTTTCGAAGCTACTTTTTGGCTAACTTCTTATAGGAAGGTCTAGGAGCTCTGAAAATGAACGTGCGCGTCTTTCACTCTTCCCGAGGGACTTAGAAGAATTTTGTGATATTTTTTATTAAAATGGTGTATAAGGGTATATATATAAATATATTTTATGCACTGTATATGAGCTGGCGATTTCTAAGTCTGTGGATCCGAGAGGGGGTAACCAGGCTCACTAATAAAGGTCAAGCCACTTGGCTGCCAGAATGCCCTCCTTCAGCACAGACCAGAAAGGCATTGTGATAAGCGTATCCCCGGTATAGTCAGGGGTTAATGGGAGTCGTCCCCGTCCCCCCAGTATACGGCCAGAACCATGGACCCGGTACTTGTGGTTCGGACTGTCTCCAACCAGCCATAATGTTGTGAGAGTGAAATTATGTCTAAGTCCAGCTTTGGTACATTAGAAGCAACTCTGAAACTTAACCTAAGCGTTTTTCGAAGCTACTTTTTGGCTAACTTCTTATAGGAAGGTCTAGGAGCTCTGAAAATGAACGTGCGCGTCTTTCACTCTTCCCGAGGGACTTACTGTAGAAGAATTTTGTGATATTTTTTATTAAAATGGTGTATAAGGGTATATATATAAATATATTTTATGCACTGTATATGAGCTGGCGATTTCTAAGTCTGTGGTTCCGAGAGGGGGTAACCAGGCTCACTAATAAAGGTCAAGCCACTTGGCTGCCAGAATGCCCTGCTTCAGCACAGACCAGAAAGGCATTGTGATAAGCGTATCCCCGGTATAGTCAGGGGTTAATGGGAGTCGTCCCCGTCCCCCCAGTATACGGCCAGAACCATGGACCCGGTACTTGTGGTTCGGACTGTCTCCAACCAGCCATAATGTTGTGAGAGTGAAATTATGTCTAAGTCCAACTTTGGTACATTAGAATCAACTCTGAAACTTAACCTAAGCGTTTTTCGAAGCTACTTTTTGGCTAACTTCTTATAGGAAGGTCTAGGAGCTCTGAAAATGAACGTGCGCGTCTTTCACTCTTCCCGAGGGACTTAGAAGAGTTTTGTGAAATTTTTTATTAAAATGGTGTATAAGGGTATATATATAAATATATTTTATGCACTGTATATGAGCTGGCGATTTCTAAGTCTGTGGTTCCGAGAGGGGGTAACCAGGCTCACTAATAAAGGTCAAGCCACTTGGCTGCCAGAATGCCCTCCTTCAGCACAGACCAGAAAGGCATTGTGATAAGCGTATCCCCGGTATAGTCAGGGGTTAATGGGAGTCGTCCCCTTCCCCCCAGTATACGGCCAGAACCATGGACCCGGTACTTGTGGTTCGGACTGTCTCCAACCAGCCATAATGTTGTGAGAGTGAAATTATGTGTAAGTCCAGCTTTGGTACATTAGAAGCAACTCTGAAACTTAACCTAAGCGTTTTTCGAAGCTACTTTTTGGCTAACTTCTTATAGGAAGGTCTAGGAGCTCTGAAAATGAACGTGCGCGTCTTTCACTCTTCCCGAGGGACTTAGAAGAATTTTGTGATATTTTTTATTAAAATGGTGTATAAGGGTATATATATAAATATATTTTATGCACTGTATATGAGCTGGCGATTTCTAAGTCTGTGGTTCCGAGAGGGGGTAACCAGGCTCACTAATAAAGGTCAAGCCACTTGGCTGCCAGAATGCCCTGCTTCAGCACAGACCAGAAAGGCATTGTGATAAGCGTATCCCCGGTATAGTCAGGGGTTAATGGGAGTCGTCCCCGTCCCCCCAGTATACGGCCAGAACCATGGACCCGGTACTTGTGGTTCGGACTGTCTCCAACCAGCCATAATGTTGTGAGAGTGAAATTATGTCTAAGTCCAACTTTGGTACATTAGAATCAACTCTGAAACTTAACCTAAGCGTTTTTCGAAGCTACTTTTTGGCTAACTTCTTATAGGAAGGTCTAGGAGCTCTGAAAATGAACTTGCGCGTCTTTCACTCTTCCCGAGGGACTTAGAAGAATTTTGTGAAATTTTTTATTAAAATGGTGTATAAGGGTATATATATAAATATATTTTATGCACTGTATATGAGCTGGCGATTTCTAAGTCTGTGGTTCCGAGAGGGGGTAACCAGGCTCACTAATAAAGGTCAAGCCACTTGGCTGCCAGAATGCCCTGCTTCAGCACAGACCAGAAAGGCATTGTGATAAGCGTATCCCCGGTATAGTCAGGGGTTAATGGGAGTCGTCCCCGTCCCCCCAGTATACGGCCAGAACCATGGACCCGGTACTTGTGGTTCGGACTGTCTCCAACCAGCCATAATGTTGTGAGAGTGAAATTATGTCTAAGTCCAGCTTTGGTACATTAGAAGCAACTCTGAAACTTAACCTAAGCGTTTTTCGAAGCTACTTTTTGGCTAACTTCTTATAGGAAGGTCTAGGAGCTCTGAAAATGAACGTGCGCGTCTTTCACTCTTCCCGAGGGACTTAGAAGAATTTTGTGATATTTTTTATTAAAATGGTGTATAAGGGTATATATATAAATATATTTTATGCACTGTATATGAGCTGGCGATTTCTAAGTCTGTGGTTCCGAGAGGGGGTAACCAGGCTCACTAATAAAGGTCAAGCCACTTGGCTGCCAGAATGCCCTGCTTCAGCACAGACCAGAAAGGCATTGTGATAAGCGTATCCCCGGTATAGTCAGGGGTTAATGGGAGTCGTCCCCTTCCCCCCAGTATACGGCCAGAACCATGGACCCGGTACTTGTGGTTCGGACTGTCTCCAACCAGCCATAATGTTGTGAGAGTGAAATTATGTGTAAGTCCAGCTTTGGTACATTAGAAGCAACTCTGAAACTTAACCTAAGCGTTTTTCGAAGCTACTTTTTGGCTAACTTCTTATAGGAAGGTCTAGGAGCTCTGAAAATGAACGTGCGCGTCTTTCACTCTTCCCGAGGGACTTAGAAGAATTTTGTGATATTTTTTATTAAAATGGTGTATAAGGGTATATATATAAATATATTTTATGCACTGTATATGAGCTGGCGATTTCTAAGTCTGTGGTTCCGAGAGGGGGTAACCAGGCTCACTAATAAAGGTCAAGCCACTTGGCTGCCAGAATGCCCTGCTTCAGCACAGACCAGAAAGGCATTGTGATAAGCGTATCCCCGGTATAGTCAGGGGTTAATGGGAGTCGTCCCCGTCCCCCCAGTATACGGCCAGAACCATGGACCCGGTACTTGTGGTTCGGACTGTCTCCAACCAGCCATAATGTTGTGAGAGTGAAATTATGTCTAAGTCCAACTTTGGTACATTAGAATCAACTCTGAAACTTAACCTAAGCGTTTTTCGAAGCTACTTTTTGGTGCACTGTATATGAGCTGGCGATTTCTAAGGCTGTGGATCCGAGAGGGGGTAACCAGGCTCACTAATAAAGGTCAAGCCACTTGGCTGCCAGAATGCCCTCCTTCAGCACAGACCAGAAAGGCATTGTGATAAGCGTATCCCCGGTATAGTCAGGGGTTAATGGGAGTCGTCCCCGTCCCCCCAGTATACGGCCAGAACCATGGACCCGGTACTTGTGGTTCGGACTGTCTCCAACCAGCCATAATGTTGTGAGAGTGAAATTATGTCTAAGTCCAGCTTTGGTACATTAGAAGCAACTCTGAAACTTAACCTAAGCGTTTTTCGAAGCTACTTTTTGGCTAACTTCTTATAGGAAGGTCTAGGAGCTCTGAAAATGAACGTGCGCGTCTTTCACTCTTCCCGAGGGACTTAGAAGAATTTTGTGATATTTTTTATTAAAATGGTGTATAAGGGTATATATATAAATATATTTTATGCACTGTATATGAGCTGGCGATTTCTAAGTCTGTGGTTCCGAGAGGGGGTAACCAGGCTCACTAATAAAGGTCAAGCCACTTGGCTGCCAGAATGCCCTGCTTCAGCACAGACCAGAAAGGCATTGTGATAAGCGTATCCCCGGTATAGTCAGGGGTTAATGGGAGTCGTCCCCGTCCCCCCAGTATACGGCCAGAACCATGGACCCGGTACTTGTAGTTCGGACTGTCTCCAACCAGCCATAATGTTGTGAGAGTGAAATTATGTCTAAGTCCAACTTTGGTACATTAGAATCAACTCTGAAACTTAACCTAAGCGTTTTTCGAAGCTACTTTTTGGCTAACTTCTTATAGGAAGGTCTAGGAGCTCTGAAAATGAACTTGCGCGTCTTTCACTCTTCCCGAGGGACTTAGAAGAATTTTGTGAAATTTTTTATTAAAATGGTGTATAAGGGTATATATATAAATATATTTTATGCACTGTACTGTATATGAGCTGGCGATTTCTAAGTCTGTGGTTCCGAGAGGGGGTAACCAGGCTCACTAATAAAGGTCAAGCCACTTGGCTGCCAGAATGCCCTGCTTCAGCACAGACCAGAAAGGCATTGTGATAAGCGTATCCCCGGTATAGTCAGGGGTTAATGGGAGTCGTCCCCGTCCCCCAAGTATACGGCCAGAACCATGGACCCGGTACTTGTGGTTCGGACTGTCTCCAACCAGCCATAATGTTGTGAGAGTGAAATTATGTCTAAGTCCAGCTTTGGTACATTAGAAGCAACTCTGAAACTTAACCTAAGCGTTTTTCGAAGCTACTTTTTGGCTAACTTCTTATAGGAAGGTCTAGGAGCTCTGAAAATGAACGTGCGCGTCTTTCACTCTTCCCGAGGGACTTAGAAGAATTTTGTGATATTTTTTATTAAAATGGTGTATAAGGGTATATATATAAATATATTTTATGCACTGTATATGAGCTGGCGATTTCTAAGTCTGTGGTTCCGAGAGGGGGTAACCAGGCTCACTAATAAAGGTCAAGCCACTTGGCTGCCAGAATGCCCTCCTTCAGCACAGACCAGAAAGGCATTGTGATAAGCGTATCCCCGGTATAGTCAGGGGTTAATGGGAGTCGTCCCCGTACCCCCAGTATACGGCCAGAACCATGGACCCGGTACTTGTGGTTCGGACTGTCTCCAACCAGCCATAATGTTGTGAGAGTGAAATTATGTCTAAGTCCAGCTTTGGTACATTAGAAGCAACTCTGAAACTTAACCTAAGCGTTTTTCGAAGCTACTTTTTGGCTAACTTCTTATAGGAAGGTCTAGGAGCTCTGAAAATGAACGTGCGCGTCTTTCACTCTTCCCGAGGGACTTAGAAGAATTTTGTGAAATTTTTTATTAAAATGGTGTATAAGGGTATATATATAAATATATTTTATGCACTGTATATGAGCTGGCGATTTCTAAGTCTGTGGTTCCGAGAGGGGGTAACCAGGCTCACTAATAAAGGTCAAGCCACTTGGCTGCCAGAATGCCCTCCTTCAGCACAGACCAGAAAGGCATTGTGATAAGCGTATCCCCGGTATAGTCAGGGGTTAATGGGAGTCGTCCCCTTCCCCCCAGTATACGGCCAGAACCATGGACCCGGTACTTGTGGTTCGGACTGTCTCCAACCAGCCATAATGTTGTGAGAGTGAAATTATGTCTAAGTCCAGCTTTGGTACATTAGAAGCAACTCTGAAACTTAACCTAAGCGTTTTTCGAAGCTACTTTTTGGCTAACTTCTTATAGGAAGGTCTAGGAGCTCTGAAAATGAACGTGCGCGTCTTTCACTCTTCCCGAGGGACTTAGAAGAATTTTGTGATATTTTTTATTAAAATGGTGTATAAGGGTATATATATAAATATATTTTATGCACTGTATATGAGCTGGCGATTTCTAAGTCTGTGGTTCCGAGAGGGGGTAACCAGGCTCACTAATAAAGGTCAAGCCACTTGGCTGCCAGAATGCCCTGCTTCAGCACAGACCAGAAAGGCATTGTGATAAGCGTATCCCCGGTATAGTCAGGGGTTAATGGGAGTCGTCCCCGTCCCCCCAGTATACGGCCAGAACCATGGACCCGGTACTTGTGGTTCGGACTGTCTCCAACCAGCCATAATGTTGTGAGAGTGAAATTATGTCTAAGTCCAACTTTGGTACATTAGAATCAACTCTGAAACTTAACCTAAGCGTTTTTCGAAGCTACTTTTTGGCTAACTTCTTATAGGAAGGTCTAGGAGCTCTGAAAATGAACTTGCGCGTCTTTCACTCTTCCCGAGGGACTTAGAAGAATTTTGTGAAATTTTTTATTAAAATGGTGTATAAGGGTATATATATAAATATATTTTATGCACTGTATATGAGCTGGCGATTTCTAAGTCTGTGGTTCCGAGAGGGGGTAACCAGGCTCACTAATAAAGGTCAAGCCACTTGGCTGCCAGAATGCCCTGCTTCAGCACAGACCAGAAAGGCATTGTGATAAGCGTATCCCCGGTATAGTCAGGGGTTAATGGGAGTCGTCCCCGTCCCCCCAGTATACGGCCAGAACCATGGCCCGGTACTTGTGGTTCGGACTGGCTCCAACCAGCCATAATGTTGTGAGAGTGAAATTATGTCTAAGTCCAGCTTTGGTACATTAGAAGCAACTCTGAAACTTAACCTAAGCGTTTTTCGAAGCTACTTTTTGGCTAACTTCTTATAGGAAGGTCTAGGAGCTCTGAAAATGAACGTGCGCGTCTTTCACTCTTCCCGAGGGACTTAGAAGAATTTTGTGATATTTTTTATTAAAATGGTGTATAAGGGTATATATATAAATATATTTTATGCACTGTATATGAGCTGGCGATTTCTAAGTCTGTGGTTCCGAGAGGGGGTAACCAGGCTCACTAATAAAGGTCAAGCCACTTGGCTGCCAGAATGCCCTCCTTCAGCACAGACCAGAAAGGCATTGTGATAAGCGTATCCCCGGTATAGTCAGGGGTTAATGGGAGTCGTCCCCGTCCCCCCAGTATACGGCCAGAACCATGGAACCGGTACTTGTGGTTCGGACTGTCTCCAACCAGCCATAATGTTGTGAGAGTGAAATTATGTCTAAGTCCAGCTTTGGTACATTAGAAGCAACTCTGAAACTTAACCTAAGCGTTTTTCGAAGCTACTTTTTGGCTAACTACTTATAGGAAGGTCTAGGAGCTCTGAAAATGAACGTGCGCGTCTTTCAATCTTCCCGAGGGACTTAGAAGAATTTTGTGATATTTTTTATTAAAATGGTGTATAAGGGTATATATATAAATATATTTTATGCACTGTATATGAGCTGGCGATTTCTAAGTCTGTGGTTCCGAGAGGGGGTAACCAGGCTCACTAATAAAGGTCAAGCCACTTGGCTGCCAGAATGCCCTCCTTCAGCACAGACCAGAAAGGCATTGTGATAAGCGTATTCCCGGTATAGTCAGGGGTTAATTGGAGTCGTCCCCTTCCCCCCAGTATACGGCCAGAACCATGGACCCGGTACTTGTGGTTCGGACTGTCTCCAACCAGCCAAAATGTTGTGAGAGTGAAATTATGTCTAAGTCCAGCTTTGGTACATTAGAAGCAACTCTGAAACTTAACCTAAGCGTTTTTCGAAGCTACTTTTTGGCTAACTTCTTATAGGAAGGTCTAGGAGCTCTGAAAATGAACGTGCGCGTCTTTCACTCTTCCCGAGGGACTTAGAAGAATTTTGTGATATTTTTTATTAAAATGGTGTATAAGGGTATATATATAAATATATTTTATGCACTGTATACTGCGATTTCTAAGGCTGTGGATCCGAGAGGGGGTAACCAGGCTCACTAATAAAGGTCAAGCCACTTGGCTGCCAGAATGCCCTCCTTCAGCACAGACCAGAAAGGCATTGTGATAAGCGTATCCCCGGTATAGTCAGGGGTTAATGGGAGTCCCCCCCGTCCCCCCAGTATACGGCCAGAACCATGGACCCGGTACTTGTGGTTCGGACTGTCTCCAACCAGCCATAATGTTGTGAGAGTGAAATTATGTCTAAGTCCAGCTTTGGTACATTAGAAGCAACTCTGAAACTTAACCTAAGCGTTTTTCGAAGCTACTTTTTGGCTAACTTCTTATAGGAAGGTCTAGGAGCTCTGAAAATGAACGTGCGCGTCTTTCACTCTTCCCGAGGGACTTAGAAGAATTTTGTGATATTTTTTATTAAAATGGTGTATAAGGGTATATATATAAATATATTTTATGCACTGTATATGAGCTGGCGATTTCTAAGTCTGTGGTTCCGAGAGGGGGTAACCAGGCTCACTAATAAAGGTCAAGCCACTTGGCTGCCAGAATGCCCTGCTTCAGCACAGACCAGAAAGGCATTGTGATAAGCGTATCCCCGGTATAGTCAGGGGTTAATGGGAGTCGTCCCCGTCCCCCCAGTATACGGCCAGAACCATGGACCCGGTACTTGTAGTTCGGACTGTCTCCAACCAGCCATAATGTTGTGAGAGTGAAATTATGTCTAAGTCCAACTTTGGTACATTAGAATCAACTCTGAAACTTAACCTAAGCGTTTTTCGAAGCTACTTTTTGGCTAACTTCTTATAGGAAGGTCTAGGAGCTCTGAAAATGAACTTGCGCGTCTTTCACTCTTCCCGAGGGACTTAGAAGAATTTTGTGAAATTTTTTATTAAAATGGTGTATAAGGGTATATATATAAATATATTTTATGCACTGTATATGAGCTGGCGATTTCTAAGTCTGTGGTTCCGAGAGGGGGTAACCAGGCTCACTAATAAAGGTCAAGCCACTTGGCTGCCAGAATGCCCTGCTTCAGCACAGACCAGAAAGGCATTGTGATAAGCGTATCCCCGGTATAGTCAGGGGTTAATGGGAGTCGTCCCCGTCCCCCAAGTATACGGCCAGAACCATGGACCCCGTACTTGTGGTTCGGACTGTCTCCAATCAGCCATAATGTTGTGAGAGTGAAATTATGTCTAAGTCCAGCTTTGGTACATTAGAAGCAACTCTGAAACTTAACCTAAGCGTTTTTCGAAGCTACTTTTTGGCTAACTTCTTATAGGAAGGTCTAGGAGCTCTGAAAATGAACGTGCGCGTCTTTCACTCTTCCCGAGGGACTTTGAAGAATTTTGTGATATTTTTTATTAAAATGGTGTATAAGGGTATATATATAAATATATTTTATGCACTGTATATGAGCTGGCGATTTCTAAGTCTGTGGTTCCGAGAGGGGGTAACCAGGCTCACTAATAAAGGTCAAGCCACTTGGCTGCCAGAATGCCCTCCTTCAGCACAGACCAGAAAGGCATTGTGATAAGCGTATCCCCGGTATAGTCAGGGGTTAATGGGAGTCGTCCCCGTCCCCCCAGTATACGGCCAGAACCATGGACCCGGTACTTGTGGTTCGGACTGTCTCCAACCAGCCATAATGTTGTGAGAGTGAAATTATGTCTAAGTCCAGCTTTGGTACATTAGAAGCAACTCTGAAACTTAACCTAAGCGTTTTTCGAAGCTACTTTTTGGCTAACTTCTTATAGGAAGGTCTAGGAGCTCTGAAAATGAACGTGCGCGTCTTTCACTCTTCCCGAGGGACTTAGAAGAATTTTGTGATATTTTTTATTAAAATGGTGTATAAGGGTATATATATAAATATATTTTATGCACTGTATATGAGCTGGCGATTTCTAAGGCTGTGGATCCGAGAGGGGGTAACCAGGCTCACTAATAAAGGTCAAGCCACTTGGCTGCCAGAATGCCCTCCTTCAGCACAGACCAGAAAGGCATTGTGATAAGCGTATCCCCGGTATAGTCAGGGGTTAATGGGAGTCGTCCCCGTCCCCCCAGTATACGGCCAGAACCATGGACCCGGTACTTGTGGTTCGGACTGTCTCCAACCAGCCATAATGTTGTGAGAGTGAAATTATGTCTAAGTCCAGCTTTGGTACATTAGAAGCAACTCTGAAACTTAACCTAAGCGTTTTTCGAAGCTACTTTTTGGCTAACTTCTTATAGGAAGGTCTAGGAGCTCTGAAAATGAACGTGCGCGTCTTTCACTCTTCCCGAGGGACTTAGAAGAATTTTGTGATATTTTTTATTAAAATGGTGTATAAGGGTATATATATAAATATATTTTATGCACTGTATATGAGCTGGCGATTTCTAAGTCTGTGGTTCCGAGAGGGGGTAACCAGGCTCACTAATAAAGGTCAAGCCACTTGGCTGCCAGAATGCCCTGCTTCAGCACAGACCAGAAAGGCATTGTGATAAGCGTATCCCCGGTATAGTCAGGGGTTAATGGGAGTCGTCCCCGTCCCCCCAGTATACGGCCAGAACCATGGACCCGGTACTTGTAGTTCGGACTGTCTCCAACCAGCCATAATGTTGTGAGAGTGAAATTATGTCTAAGTCCAACTTTGGTACATTAGAATCAACTCTGAAACTTAACCTAAGCGTTTTTCGAAGCTACTTTTTGGCTAACTTCTTATAGGAAGGTCTAGGAGCTCTGAAAAGGAACTTGCGCGTCTTTCACTCTTCCCGAGGGACTTAGAAGAATTTTGTGAAATTTTTTATTAAAATGGTGTATAAGGGTATATATATAAATATATTTTATGCACTGTATATGAGCTGGCGATTTCTAAGTCTGTGGTTCCGAGAGGGGGTAACCAGGCTCACTAATAAAGGTCAAGCCACTTGGCTGCCAGAATGCCCTGCTTCAGCACAGACCAGAAAGGCATTGTGATAAGCGTATCCCCGGTATAGTCAGGGGTTAATGGGAGTCGTCCCCGTCCCCCAAGTATACGGCCAGAACCATGGACCCCGTACTTGTGGTTCGGACTGTCTCCAACCAGCCATAATGTTGTGAGAGTGAAATTATGTCTAAGTCCAGCTTTGGTACATTAGAAGCAACTCTGAAACTTAACCTAAGCGTTTTTCGAAGCTACTTTTTGGCTAACTTCTTATAGGAAGGTCTAGGAGCTCTGAAAATGAACGTGCGCGTCTTTCACTCTTCCCGAGGGACTTAGAAGAATTTTGTGATATTTTTTATTAAAATGGTGTATAAGGGTATATATATAAATATATTTTATGCACTGTATATGAGCTGGCGATTTCTAAGTCTGTGGTTCCGAGAGGGGGTAACCAGGCTCACTAATAAAGGTCAAGCCACTTGGCTGCCAGAATGCCCTGCTTCAGCACAGACCAGAAAGGCATTGTGATAAGCGTATCCCCGGTATAGTCAGGGGTTAATGGGAGTCGTCCCCGTCCCCCCAGTATACGGCCAGAACCATGGACCCGGTACTTGTAGTTCGGACTGTCTCCAACCAGCCATAATGTTGTGAGAGTGAAATTATGTCTAAGTCCAACTTTGGTACATTAGAATCAACTCTGAAACTTAACCTAAGCGTTTTTCGAAGCTACTTTTTGGCTAACTTCTTATAGGAAGGTCTAGGAGCTCTGAAAATGAACTTGCGCGTCTTTCACTCTTCCCGAGGGACTTAGAAGAATTTTGTGAAATTTTTTATTAAAATGGTGTATAAGGGTATATATATAAATATATTTTATGCACTGTATATGAGCTGGCGATTTCTAAGTCTGTGGTTCCGAGAGGGGGTAACCAGGCTCACTAATAAAGGTCAAGCCACTTGGCTGCCAGAATGCCCTGCTTCAGCACAGACCAGAAAGGCATTGTGATAAGCGTATCCCCGGTATAGTCAGGGGTTAATGGGAGTCGTCCCCGTCCCCCAAGTATACGGCCAGAACCATGGACCCCGTACTTGTGGTTCGGACTGTCTCCAATCAGCCATAATGTTGTGAGAGTGAAATTATGTCTAAGTCCAGCTTTGGTACATTAGAAGCAACTCTGAAACTTAACCTAAGCGTTTTTCGAAGCTACTTTTTGGCTAACTTCTTATAGGAAGGTCTAGGAGCTCTGAAAATGAACGTGCGCGTCTTTCACTCTTCCCGAGGGACTTTGAAGAATTTTGTGATATTTTTTATTAAAATGGTGTATAAGGGTATATATATAAATATATTTTATGCACTGTATATGAGCTGGCGATTTCTAAGTCTGTGGTTCCGAGAGGGGGTAACCAGGCTCACTAATAAAGGTCAAGCCACTTGGCTGCCAGAATGCCCTCCTTCAGCACAGACCAGAAAGGCATTGTGATAAGCGTATCCCCGGTATAGTCAGGGGTTAATGGGAGTCGTCCCCGTCCCCCCAGTATACGGCCAGAACCATGGACCCGGTACTTGTGGTTCGGACTGTCTCCAACCAGCCATAATGTTGTGAGAGTGAAATTATGTCTAAGTCCAGCTTTGGTACATTAGAAGCAACTCTGAAACTTAACCTAAGCGTTTTTCGAAGCTACTTTTTGGCTAACTTCTTATAGGAAGGTCTAGGAGCTCTGAAAATGAACGTGCGCGTCTTTCACTCTTCCCGAGGGACTTAGAAGAATTTTGTGATATTTTTTATTAAAATGGTGTATAAGGGTATATATATAAATATATTTTATGCACTGTATATGAGCTGGCGATTTCTAAGGCTGTGGATCCGAGAGGGGGTAACCAGGCTCACTAATAAAGGTCAAGCCACTTGGCTGCCAGAATGCCCTCCTTCAGCACAGACCAGAAAGGCATTGTGATAAGCGTATCCCCGGTATAGTCAGGGGTTAATGGGAGTCGTCCCCGTCCCCCCAGTATACGGCCAGAACCATGGACCCGGTACTTGTGGTTCGGACTGTCTCCAACCAGCCATAATGTTGTGAGAGTGAAATTATGTCTAAGTCCAGCTTTGGTACATTAGAAGCAACTCTGAAACTTAACCTAAGCGTTTTTCGAAGCTACTTTTTGGCTAACTTCTTATAGGAAGGTCTAGGAGCTCTGAAAATGAACGTGCGCGTCTTTCACTCTTCCCGAGGGACTTAGAAGAATTTTGTGATATTTTTTATTAAAATGGTGTATAAGGGTATATATATAAATATATTTTATGCACTGTATATGAGCTGGCGATTTCTAAGTCTGTGGTTCCGAGAGGGGGTAACCAGGCTCACTAATAAAGGTCAAGCCACTTGGCTGCCAGAATGCCCTGCTTCAGCACAGACCAGAAAGGCATTGTGATAAGCGTATCCCCGGTATAGTCAGGGGTTAATGGGAGTCGTCCCCGTCCCCCCAGTATACGGCCAGAACCATGGACCCGGTACTTGTAGTTCGGACTGTCTCCAACCAGCCATAATGTTGTGAGAGTGAAATTATGTCTAAGTCCAACTTTGGTACATTAGAATCAACTCTGAAACTTAACCTAAGCGTTTTTCGAAGCTACTTTTTGGCTAACTTCTTATAGGAAGGTCTAGGAGCTCTGAAAAGGAACTTGCGCGTCTTTCACTCTTCCCGAGGGACTTAGAAGAATTTTGTGAAATTTTTTATTAAAATGGTGTATAAGGGTATATATATAAATATATTTTATGCACTGTATATGAGCTGGCGATTTCTAAGTCTGTGGTTCCGAGAGGGGGTAACCAGGCTCACTAATAAAGGTCAAGCCACTTGGCTGCCAGAATGCCCTGCTTCAGCACAGACCAGAAAGGCATTGTGATAAGCGTATCCCCGGTATAGTCAGGGGTTAATGGGAGTCGTCCCCGTCCCCCAAGTATACGGCCAGAACCATGGACCCCGTACTTGTGGTTCGGACTGTCTCCAACCAGCCATAATGTTGTGAGAGTGAAATTATGTCTAAGTCCAGCTTTGGTACATTAGAAGCAACTCTGAAACTTAACCTAAGCGTTTTTCGAAGCTACTTTTTGGCTAACTTCTTATAGGAAGGTCTAGGAGCTCTGAAAATGAACGTGCGCGTCTTTCACTCTTCCCGAGGGACTTAGAAGAATTTTGTGATATTTTTTATTAAAATGGTGTATAAGGGTATATATATAAATATATTTTATGCACTGTATATGAGCTGGCGATTTCTAAGTCTGTGGTTCCGAGAGGGGGTAACCAGGCTCACTAATAAAGGTCAAGCCACTTGGCTGCCAGAATGCCCTCCTTCAGCACAGACCAGAAAGGTATTGTGATAAGCGTATCCCCGGTATAGTCAGGGGTTAATGGGAGTCGTCCCCGTCCCCCCAGTATACGGCCAGAACCATGGACCCGGTACTTGTGGTTCGGACTGTCTCCAACCAGCCATAATGTTGTGAGAGTGAAATTATGTCTAAGTCCAGCTTTGGTACATTAGAAGCAACTCTGAAACTTAACCTAAGCGTTTTTCGAAGCTACTTTTTGGCTAACTTCTTATAGGAAGGTCTAGGAGCTCTGAAAATGAACGTGCGCGTCTTTCACTCTTCCCGAGGGACTTAGAAGAATTTTGTGATATTTTTTATTAAAATGGTGTATAAGGGTATATATATAAATATATTTTATGCACTGTATATGAGCTGACGATTTCTAAGTCTGTGGTTCCGAGAGGGGGTAACCAGGCTCACTAATAAAGGTCAAGCCACTTGGCTGCCAGAATGCCCTGCTTCAGCACAGACCAGAAAGGCATTGTGATAAGCGTATCCCCGGTATAGTCAGGGGTTAATGGGAGTCGTCCCCGTCCCCCCAGTATACGGCCAGAACCATGGACCCGGTACTTGTGGTTCGGACTGTCTCCAACAAGCCATAATGTTGTGAGAGTGAAATTATGTCTAAGTCCAGCTTTGGTACATTAGAAGCAACTCTGAAACTTAACCTAAGCGTTTTTCGAAGCTACTTTTTGGCTAACTTCTTATAGGAAGGTCTAGGAGCTCTGAAAATGAACGTGCGCGTCTTTCACTCTTCCCGAGGGACTTAGAAGAATTTTGTGATATTTTTTATTAAAATGGTGTATAAGGGTATATATATAAATATATTTTATGCACTGTATATGAGCTGGCGATTTCTAAGTCTGTGGTTCCGAGAGGGGGTAACCAGGCTCACTAATAAAGGTCAAGCCACTTGGCTGCCGAATGCCCTCCTTCAGCACAGACCAGAAAGGCATTGTGATAAGCGTATCCCCGGTATAGTCAGGGGTTAATGGGAGTCGTCCCCGTCCCCCCAGTATACGGCCAGAACCATGGACCCGGTACTTGTGGTTCGGACTGTCTCCAACCAGCCATAATGTTGTGAGAGTGAAATTATGTCTAAGTCCAGCTTTGGTACATTAGAAGCAACTCTGAAACTTAACCTAAGCGTTTTTCGAAGCTACTTTTTGGCTAACTTCTTATAGGAAGGTCTAGGAGCTCTGAAAATGAACGTGCGCGTCTTTCACTCTTCCCGAGGGACTTAGAAGAATTTTGTGATATTTTTTATTAAAATGGTGTATAAGGGTATATATATAAATATATTTTATGCACTGTATATGAGCTGGCGATTTCTAAGTCTGTGGTTCCGAGAGGGGGTAACCAGGCTCACTAATAAAGGTCAAGCCACTTGGCTGCCAGAATGCCCTGCTTCAGCACAGACCAGAAAGGCATTGTGATAAGCGTATCCCCGGTATAGTCAGGGGTTAATGGGAGTCGTCCCCGTCCCCCCAGTATACGGCCAGAACCATGGACCCGGTACTTGTAGTTCGGACTGTCTCCAACCAGCCATAATGTTGTGAGAGTGAAATTATGTCTAAGTCCAACTTTGGTACATTAGAATCAACTCTGAAACTTAACCTAAGCGTTTTTCGAAGCTACTTTTTGGCTAACTTCTTATAGGAAGGTCTAGGAGCTCTGAAAATGAACTTGCGCGTCTTTCACTCTTCCCGAGGGACTTAGAAGAATTTTGTGAAATTTTTTATTAAAATGGTGTATAAGGGTATATATATAAATATATTTTATGCACTGTATATGAGCTGGCGATTTCTAAGTCTGTGGTTCCGAGAGGGGGTAACCAGGCTCACTAATAAAGGTCAAGCCACTTGGCTGCCAGAATGCCCTGCTTCAGCACAGACCAGAAAGGCATTGTGATAAGCGTATCCCCGGTATAGTCAGGGGTTAATGGGAGTCGTCCCCGTCCCCCAAGTATACGGCCAGAAACACGGACCCCGTACTTGTGGTTCGGACTGTCTCCAACCAGCCATAATGTTGTGAGAGTGAAATTATGTCTAAGTCCAGCTTTGGTACATTAGAAGCAACTCTGAAACTTAACCTAAGCGTTTTTCGAAGCTACTTTTTGGCTAACTTCTTATAGGAAGGTCTAGGAGCTCTGAAAATGAACGTGCGCGTCTTTCACTCTTCCCGAGGGACTTTGAAGAATTTTGTGATATTTTTTATTAAAATGGTGTATAAGGGTATATATATAAATATATTTTATGCACTGTATATGAGCTGGCGATTTCTAAGTCTGTGGTTCCGAGAGGGGGTAACCAGGCTCACTAATAAAGGTCAAGCCACTTGGCTGCCAGAATGCCCTCCTTCAGCACAGACCAGAAAGGCATTGTGATAAGCGTATCCCCGGTATAGTCAGGGGTTAATGGGAGTCGTCCCCGTCCCCCCAGTATACGGCCAGAACCATGGACCCGGTACTTGTGGTTCGGACTGTCTCCAACCAGCCATAATGTTGTGAGAGTGAAATTATGTCTAAGTCCAGCTTTGGTACATTAGAAGCAACTCTGAAACTTAACCTAAGCGTTTTTCGAAGCTACTTTTTGGCTAACTTCTTATAGGAAGGTCTAGGAGCTCTGAAAATGAACGTGCGCGTCTTTCACTCTTCCCGAGGGACTTAGAAGAATTTTGTGATATTTTTTATTAAAATGGTGTATAAGGGTATATATATAAATATATTTTATGCACTGTATATGAGCTGACGATTTCTAAGTCTGTGGTTCCGAGAGGGGGTAACCAGGCTCACTAATAAAGGTCAAGCCACTTGGCTGCCAGAATGCCCTGCTTCAGCACAGACCAGAAAGGCATTGTGATAAGCGTATCCCCGGTATAGTCAGGGGTTAATGGGAGTCGTCCCCGTCCCCCCAGTATACGGCCAGAACCATGGACCCGGTACTTGTGGTTCGGACTGTCTCCAACAAGCCATAATGTTGTGAGAGTGAAATTATGTCTAAGTCCAGCTTTGGTACATTAGAAGCAACTCTGAAACTTAACCTAAGCGTTTTTCGAAGCTACTTTTTGGCTAACTTCTTATAGGAAGGTCTAGGAGCTCTGAAAATGAACGTGCGCGTCTTTCACTCTTCCCGAGGGACTTAGAAGAATTTTGTGATATTTTTTATTAAAATGGTGTATAAGGGTATATATATAAATATATTTTATGCACTGTATATGAGCTGGCGATTTCTAAGTCTGTGGTTCCGAGAGGGGGTAACCAGGCTCACTAATAAAGGTCAAGCCACTTGGCTGCCAGAATGCCCTCCTTCAGCACAGACCAGAAAGGCATTGTGATAAGCGTATCCCCGGTATAGTCAGGGGTTAATGGGAGTCGTCCCCGTCCCCCCAGTATACGGCCAGAACCATGGACCCGGTACTTGTGGTTCGGACTGTCTCCAACCAGCCATAATGTTGTGAGAGTGAAATTATGTCTAAGTCCAGCTTTGGTACATTAGAAGCAACTCTGAAACTTAACCTAAGCGTTTTTCGAAGCTACTTTTTGGCTAACTTCTTATAGGAAGGTCTAGGAGCTCTGAAAATGAACGTGCGCGTCTTTCACTCTTCCCGAGGGACTTAGAAGAATTTTGTGATATTTTTTATTAAAATGGTGTATAAGGGTATATATATAAATATATTTTATGCACTGTATATGAGCTGACGATTTCTAAGTCTGTGGTTCCGAGAGGGGGTAACCAGGCTCACTAATAAAGGTCAAGCCACTTGGCTGCCAGAATGCCCTCCTTCAGCACAGACCAGAAAGGAATTGTGATAAGCGTATCCCCGGTATAGTCAGGGGTTAATGGGAGTCGTCCCCGTCCCCCCAGTATACGGCCAGAACCATGGACCCGGTACTTGTGGTTCGGACTGTCTCCAACCAGCCATAATGTTGTGAGAGTAAAATTATGTCTAAGTCCAGCTTTGGTACATTAGAAGCAACTCTGAAACTTAACCTAAGCTTTTTTCGAAGCTACTTTTTGGCTAACTTCTTATAGGAAGGTCTAGGAGCTCTGAAAATGAACGTGCGCGTCTTTCACTCTTCCCGAGGGACTTAGAAGAATTTTGTGATATTTTTTATTAAAATGGTGTATAAGGGTATATATATAAATATATTTTATGCACTGTATATGAGCAGGCGATTTCTAAGTCTGTGGTTCCGAGAGGGGGTAACCAGGCTCACTAATAAAGGTCAAGCCACTTGGCTGCCAGAATGCCCTGCTTAAGCACAGACCAGAAAGGCATTGTGATAAGCGTATCCCCGGTATAGTCAGGGGTTAATGGGAGTCGTCCCCGTCCCCCCAGTATACAGCCAGAACCATGGACCCGGTACTTGTGGTTCGGACTGTCTCCAACCAGCCATAATGTTGAGAGAGTGAAATTATGTCTAAGTCCAGCTTTGGTACATTAGAAGCAACTCTGAAACTTAACCTAAGCGTTTTTCGAAGCTACTTTTTGGCTAACTTCTTATAGGAAGGTCTAGGAGCTCTGAAAATGAACGTGCGCGTCTTTCACTCTTCCCGAGGGACTTAGAAGAATTTTGTGATATTTTTTATTAAAATGGTGTATAAGGGTATATATATAAATATATTTTATGCACTGTATATGAGCTGACTATTTCTAAGTCTGTGGTTCCGAGAGGGGGTAACCAGGCTCACTAATAAAGGTCAAGCCATTTGGCTGCCAGAATGCCCTCCTTCAGCACAGACCAGAAAGGCATTGTGATAAGCGTATCCCCGGTATAGTCAGGGGTTAATGGGAGTCATCCCCGTCCCCCCAGTATACGGCCAGAACCATGGACCCGGTACTTGTGGTTCGGACTGTCTCCAACCAGCCATAATGTTGTGAGAGTAAAATTATGTCTAAGTCCAGCTTTGGTAAATTAGAAGCAACTCTGAAACTTAACCTAAGCTTTTTTCGAAGCTACTTTTTGGCTAACTTCTTATAGGAAGGTCTAGGAGCTCTGAAAAAGAACGTGCGCGTCTTTCACTCTTCCCGAGGGACTTAGAAGAATTTTGTGATATTTTTTATTAAAATGGTGTATAAGGGTATATATATAAATATATTTTATGCACTGTATATGAGCTGGCGATTTCTAAGTCTGTGGTTCCGAGAGGGGGTAACCAGGCTCACTAATAAAGGTCAAGCCACTTGGCTGCCAGAATGCCCTGCTTAAGCACAGACCAGAAAGGCATTGTGATAAGCGTATCCCCGGTATAGTCAGGGGTTAATGGGAGTCGTCCCCGTCCCCCCAGTATACGGCCAGAACCATGGACCCGGTACTTGTGGTTCGGACTGTCTCCAACCAGCCATAATGTTGAGAGAGTGAAATTATGTCTAAGTCCAGCTTTGGTACATTAGAAGCAACTCTGAAACTTAACCTAAGCGTTTTTCGAAGCTACTTTTTGGCTAACTTCTTATAGGAAGGTCTAGGAGCTCTGAAAATGAACGTGCGCGTCTTTCACTCTTCCCGAGGGACTTAGAAGAATTTTGTGATATTTTTTATTAAAATGGTGTATAAGGGTATATATATAAATATATTTTATGCACTGTATATGAGCTGTCGATTTCTAAGTCTGTGGTTCCGAGAGGGGGTAACCAGGCTCACTAATAAAGGTCAAGCCACTTGGCTGCCAGAATGCCCTCCTTCAGCACAGACCAGAAAGGCATTGTGATAAGCGTATCCCCGGTATAGTCAGCGGTTAATGGGAGTCGTCCCCGTCCCCCCAGTATACGGCCAGAACCATGGACCCGGTACTTGTGGTTCGGACTGTCTCCAACCAGCCATAATGTTGTGAGAGTAAAATTATGTCTAAGTCCAGCTTTGGTACATTAGAAGCAACTCTGAAACTTAACCTAAGCTTTTTTCGAAGCTACTTTTTGGCTAACTTCTTATAGGAAGGTCTAGGAGCTCTGAAAATGAACGTGCGCGTCTTTCACTCTTCCCGAGGGACTTAGAAGAATTTTATGATATTTTTTATTAAAATGGTGTATAAGGGTATATATATAAATATATTTTATGCACTGTATATGAGCTGGCGATTTCTAAGTCTGTGGTTCCGAGAGGGGGTAACCAGGCTCACTAATAAAGGTCAAGCCACTTTGCTGCCAGAATGCCCTGCTTCAGCACAGACCAGAAAGGCATTGTGATAAGCGTATCCCCGGTTTAGTCAGGGGTTAATGGGAGTCGTCCCCGTCCCCCCAGTATACGGCCAGAACCATGGACCCGGTACTTGTGGTTCGGACTGTCTCCAACCAGCCATAATGTTGAGAGAGTGAAATTATGTCTAAGTCCAGCTTTGGTACATTAGAAGCAACTCTGAAACTTAACCTAAGCGTTTTTCGAAGCTACTTTTTGGCTAACTTCTTATAGGAAGGTCTAGGAGCTCTGAAAATGAACGTGCGCGTCTTTCACTCTTCCCGAGGGACTTAGAAGAATTTTGTGATATTTTTTATTAAAATGGTGTATAAGGGTATATATATAAATATATTTTATGCACTGTATATGAGCTGTCGATTTCTAAGTCTGTGGTTCCGAGAGGGGGTAACCAGGCTCACTAATAAAGGTCAAGCCACTTGGCTGCCAGAATGCCCTCCTTCAGCACAGACCAGAAAGGCATTGTGATAAGCGTATCCCCGGTATAGTCAGGGGTTAATGGGAGTCGTCCCCGTCCCCCAAGTATACGGCCAGAACCATGGACCCGGTACTTGTGGTTCGGACTGTCTCCAACCAGCCATAATGTTGTGAGAGTGAAATTATGTCTAAGTCCAGCTTTGGTACATTAGAAGCAACTCTGAAACTTAACCTAAGCGTTTTTCGAAGCTACTTTTTGGCTAACTTCTTATAGGAAGGTCTAGGAGCTCTGAAAATGAACGTGCGCGTCTTTCACTCTTCCCGAGGGACTTAGAATAATTTTGTGATATTTTTTATTAAAATGGTGTATAAGGGTATATATATAAATATATTTTATGCACTGTATATGAGCTGGCGATTTCTAAGTCTGTGGTTCCGAGAGGGGGTAACCAGGCTCACTAATAAAGGTCAAGCCACTTGGCTGCCAGAATGCCCTCCTTCAGCACAGATCAGAAAGGCATTGTGATAAGCGTATCCCCGGTATAGTCAGGGGTTAATGGGAGTCGTCCCCGTCCCCCCAGTATACGGCCAGAACCATGGACCCGGTACTTGTGGTTCGGACTGTCTCCAACCAGCCATAATGTTGAGAGAGTGAAATTATGTCTAAGTCCAGCTTTGGTACATTAGAAGCAACTCTGAAACTTAACCTAAGCGTTTTTCGAAGCTACTTTTTGGCTAACTTCTTATAGGAAGGTCTAGGAGCTCTGAAAATGAACGTGCGCGTCTTTCACTCTTCCCGAGGGACTTAGAAGAATTTTGTGATATTTTTTATTAAAATGGTGTATAAGGGTATATATATAAATATATTTTATGCACTGTATATGAGCTGGCGATTTCTAAGTCTGTGGTTCCGAGAGGGGGTAACCAGGCTCACTAATAAAGGTCAAGCCACTTGGCTGCCAGAATGCCCTCCTTCAGCACAGACCAGAAAGGCATTGTGATAAGCGTATCCCCGGTATAGTCAGGGGTTAATGGGAGTCGTCCCCGTCCCCCCAGTATACGGCCAGAACCATGGACCCGGTACTTGTGGTTCGGACTGTCTCCAACCAGCCATAATGTTGTGAGAGTGAAATTATGTCTAAGTCCAGCTTTGGTACATTAGAAGCAACTCTGAAACTTAACCTAAGCGTTTTTCGAAGCTACTTTTTGGCTAACTTCTTATAGGAAGGTCTAGGAGCTCTGAAAATGAACGTGCGCGTCTTTCACTCTTCCCGAGGGACTTAGAAGAATTTTGTGATATTTTTTATTAAAATGGTGTATAAGGGTATATATATAAATATATTTTATGCACTGTATATGAGCTGACGATTTCTAAGTCTGTGGTTCCGAGAGGGGGTAACCAGGCTCACTAATAAAGGTCAAGCCACTTGGCTGCCAGAATGCCCTGCTTCAGCACAAACCAGAAAGGCATTGTGATAAGCGTATCCCCGGTATAGTCAGGGGTTAATGGGAGTCGTCCCCGTCCCCCCAGTATACGGCCAGAACCATGGACCCGGTACTTGTGGTTCGGACTGTCTCCAACAAGCCATAATGTTGTGAGAGTGAAATTATGTCTAAGTCCAGCTTTGGTACATTAGAAGCAACTCTGAAACTTAACCTAAGCGTTTTTCGAAGCTACTTTTTGGCTAACTTCTTATAGGAAGGTCTAGGAGCTCTGAAAATGAACGTGCGCGTCTTTCACTCTTCCCGAGGGACTTAGAAGAATTTTGTGATATTTTTTATTAAAATGGTGTATAAGGGTATATATATAAATATATTTTATGCACTGTATATGAGCTGACGATTTCTAAGTCTGTGGTTCCGAGAGGGGGTAACCAGGCTCACTAATAAAGGTCAAGCCACTTGGCTGCCAGAATGCCCTCCATAAGCACAGACCAGAAAGGAATTGTGATAAGCGTATCCCCGGTATAGTCAGGGGTTAATGGGAGTCGTCCCCGTCCCCCCAGTATACGGCCAGAACCATGGACCCGGTACTTGTGGTTCGGACTGTCTCCAACCAGCCATAATGTTGTGAGAGTAAAATTATGTCTAAGTCCAGCTTTGGTACATTAGAAGCAACTCTGAAACTTAACCTAAGCTTTTTTCGAAGCTACTTTTTGGCTAACTTCTTATAGGAAGGTCTAGGAGCTCTGAAAATGAACGTGCGCGTCTTTCACTCTTCCCGAGGGACTTAGAAGAATTTTGTGATATTTTTTATTAAAATGGTGTATAAGGGTATATATATAAATATATTTTATGCACTGTATATGAGCAGGCGATTTCTAAGTCTGTGGTTCCGAGAGGGGGTAACCAGGCTCACTAATAAAGGTCAAGCCACTTGGCTGCCAGAATGCCCTGCTTAAGCACAGACCAGAAAGGCATTGTGATAAGCGTATTCCCGGTATAGTCAGGGGTTAATGGGAGTCGTCCCCGTCCCCCCAGTATACGGCCAGAACCATGGACCCGGTACTTGTGGTTCGGACTGTCTCCAACCAGCCATAATGTTGAGAGAGTGAAATTATGTCTAAGTCCAGCTTTGGTACATTAGAAGCAACTCTGAAACTTAACCTAAGCGTTTTTCGAAGCTACTTTTTGGCTAACTTCTTATAGGAAGGTCTAGGAGCTCTGAAAATGAACGTGCGCGTCTTTCACTCTTCCCGAGGGACTTAGAAGAATTTTGTGATATTTTTTATTAAAATGGTGTATAAGGGTATATATATAAATATATTTTATGCACTGTATATGAGCTGACTATTTCTAAGTCTGTGGTTCCGAGAGGGGGTAACCAGGCTCACTAATAAAGGTCAAGCCATTTGGCTGCCAGAATGCCCTCCTTCAGCACAGACCAGAAAGGCATTGTGATAAGCGTATCCCCGGTATAGTCAGGGGTTAATGGGAGTCATCCCCGTCCCCCCAGTATACGGCCAGAACCATGGACCCGGTACTTGTGGTTCGGACTGTCTCCAACCAGCCATAATGTTGTGAGAGTAAAATTATGTCTAAGTCCAGCTTTGGTAAATTAGAAGCAACTCTGAAACTTAACCTAAGCTTTTTTCGAAGCTACTTTTTGGCTAACTTCTTATAGGAAGGTCTAGGAGCTCTGAAAAAGAACGTGCGCGTCTTTCACTCTTCCCGAGGGACTTAGAAGAATTTTGTGATATTTTTTATTAAAATGGTGTATAAGGGTATATATATAAATATATTTTATGCACTGTATATGAGCTGGCGATTTCTAAGTCTGTGGTTCCGAGAGGGGGTAACCAGGCTCACTAATAAAGGTCAAGCCACTTGGCTGCCAGAATGCCCTGCTTAAGCACAGACCAGAAAGGCATTGTGATTAGCGTATCCCCGGTATAGTCAGGGGTTAATGGGAGTCGTCCCCGTCCCCCCAGTATACGGCCAGAACCATGGACCCGGTACTTGTGGTTCGGACTGTCTCCAACCAGCCATAATGTTGAGAGAGTGAAATTATGTCTAAGTCCAGCTTTGGTACATTAGAAGCAACTCTGAAACTTAACCTAAGCGTTTTTCGAAGCTACTTTTTGGCTAACTTCTTATAGGAAGGTCTAGGAGCTCTGAAAATGAACGTGCGCGTCTTTCACTCTTCCCGAGGGACTTAGAAGAATTTTGTGATATTTTTTATTAAAATGGTGTATAAGGGTATATATATAAATATATTTTATGCACTGTATATGAGCTGTCGATTTCTAAGTCTGTGGTTCCGAGAGGGGGTAACCAGGCTCACTAATAAAGGTCAAGCCACTTGGCTGCCAGAATGCCCTCCTTCAGCACAGACCAGAAAGGCATTGTGATAAGCGTATCCCCGGTATAGTCAGCGGTTAATGGGAGTCGTCCCCGTCCCCCCAGTATACGGCCAGAACCATGGACCCGGTACTTGTGGTTCGGACTGTCTCCAACCAGCCATAATGTTGTGAGAGTAAAATTATGTCTAAGTCCAGCTTTGGTACATTAGAAGCAACTCTGAAACTTAACCTAAGCTTTTTTCGAAGCTACTTTTTGGCTAACTTCTTATAGGAAGGTCTAGGAGCTCTGAAAATGAACGTGCGCGTCTTTCACTCTTCCCGAGGGACTTAGAAGAATTTTATGATATTTTTTATTAAAATGGTGTATAAGGGTATATATATAAATATATTTTATGCACTGTATATGAGCTGACTATTTCTAAGTCTGTGGTTCCGAGAGGGGGTAACCAGGCTCACTAATAAAGGTCAAGCCATTTGGCTGCCAGAATGCCCTCCTTCAGCACAGACCAGAAAGGCATTGTGATAAGCGTATCCCCGGTATAGTCAGGGGTTAATGGGAGTCGTCCCCGTCCCCCCAGTATACGGCCAGAACCATGGACCCGGTACTTGTGGTTCGGACTGTCTCCAACCAGCCATAATGTTGAGAGAGTGAAATTATGTCTAAGTCCAGCTTTGGTACATTAGAAGCAACTCTGAAACTTAACCTAAGCGTTTTTCGAAGCTACTTTTTGGCTAACTTCTTATAGGAAGGTCTAGGAGCTCTGAAAATGAACGTGCGCGTCTTTCACTCTTCCCGAGGGACTTAGAAGAATTTTGTGATATTTTTTATTAAAATGGTGTATAAGGGTATATATATAAATATATTTTATGCACTGTATATGAGCTGTCGATTTCTAAGTCTGTGGTTCCGAGAGGGGGTAACCAGGCTCACTAATAAAGGTCAAGCCACTTGGCTGCCAGAATGCCCTCCTTCAGCACAGACCAGAAAGGCATTGTGATAAGCGTATCCCCGGTATAGTCAGCGGTTAATGGGAGTCGTCCCCGTCCCCCCAGTATACGGCCAGAACCATGGACCCGGTACTTGTGGTTCGGACTGTCTCCAACCAGCCATAATGTTGTGAGAGTAAAATTATGTCTAAGTCCAGCTTTGGTACATTAGAAGCAACTCTGAAACTTAACCTAAGCTTTTTTCGAAGCTACTTTTTGGCTAACTTCTTATAGGAAGGTCTAGGAGCTCTGAAAATGAACGTGCGCGTCTTTCACTCTTCCCGAGGGACTTAGAAGAATTTTATGATATTTTTTATTAAAATGGTGTATAAGGGTATATATATAAATATATTTTATGCACTGTATATGAGCTGGCGATTTCTAAGTCTGTGGTTCCGAGAGGGGGTAACCAGGCTCACTAATAAAGGTCAAGCCACTTTGCTGCCAGAATGCCCTGCTTCAGCACAGACCAGAAAGGCATTGTGATAAGCGTATCCCCGGTTTAGTCAGGGGTTAATGGGAGTCGTCCCCGTCCCCCCAGTATACGGCCAGAACCATGGACCCGGTACTTGTGGTTCGGACTGTCTCCAACCAGCCATAATGTTGAGAGAGTGAAATTATGTCTAAGTCCAGCTTTGGTACATTAGAAGCAACTCTGAAACTTAACCTAAGCGTTTTTCGAAGCTACTTTTTGGCTAACTTCTTATAGGAAGGTCTAGGAGCTCTGAAAATGAACGTGCGCGTCTTTCACTCTTCCCGAGGGACTTAGAAGAATTTTGTGATATTTTTTATTAAAATGGTGTATAAGGGTATATATATAAATATATTTTATGCACTGTATATGAGCTGTCGATTTCTAAGTCTGTGGTTCCGAGAGGGGGTAACCAGGCTCACTAATAAAGGTCAAGCCACTTGGCTGCCAGAATGCCCTCCTTCAGCACAGACCAGAAAGGCATTGTGATAAGCGTATCCCCGGTATAGTCAGGGGTTAATGGGAGTCGTCCCCGTCCCCCAAGTATACGGCCAGAACCATGGACCCGGTACTTGTGGTTCGGACTGTCTCCAACCAGCCATAATGTTGTGAGAGTGAAATTATGTCTAAGTCCAGCTTTGGTACATTAGAAGCAACTCTGAAACTTAACCTAAGCGTTTTTCGAAGCTACTTTTTGGCTAACTTCTTATAGGAAGGTCTAGGAGCTCTGAAAATGAACGTGCGCGTCTTTCACTCTTCCCGAGGGACTTAGAATAATTTTGTGATATTTTTTATTAAAATGGTGTATAAGGGTATATATATAAATATATTTTATGCACTGTATATGAGCTGGCGATTTCTAAGTCTGTGGTTCCGAGAGGGGGTAACCAGGCTCACTAATAAAGGTCAAGCCACTTGGCTGCCAGAATGCCCTCCTTCAGCACAGATCAGAAAGGCATTGTGATAAGCGTATCCCCGGTATAGTCAGGGGTTAATGGGAGTCGTCCCCGTCCCCCCAGTATACGGCCAGAACCATGGACCCGGTACTTGTGGTTCGGACTGTCTCCAACCAGCCATAATGTTGAGAGAGTGAAATTATGTCTAAGTCCAGCTTTGGTACATTAGAAGCAACTCTGAAACTTAACCTAAGCGTTTTTCGAAGCTACTTTTTGGCTAACTTCTTATAGGAAGGTCTAGGAGCTCTGAAAATGAACGTGCGCGTCTTTCACTCTTCCCGAGGGACTTAGAAGAATTTTGTGATATTTTTTATTAAAATGGTGTATAAGGGTATATATATAAATATATTTTATGCACTGTATATGAGCTGGCGATTTCTAAGTCTGTGGTTCCGAGAGGGGGTAACCAGGCTCACTAATAAAGGTCAAGCCACTTGGCTGCCAGAATGCCCTCCTTCAGCACAGACCAGAAAGGCATTGTGATAAGCGTATCCCCGGTATAGTCAGGGGTTAATGGGAGTCGTCCCCGTCCCCCCAGTATACGGCCAGAACCATGGACCCGGTACTTGTGGTTCGGACTGTCTCCAACCAGCCATAATGTTGTGAGAGTGAAATTATGTCTAAGTCCAGCTTTGGTACATTAGAAGCAACTCTGAAACTTAACCTAAGCGTTTTTCGAAGCTACTTTTTGGCTAACTTCTTATAGGAAGGTCTAGGAGCTCTGAAAATGAACGTGCGCGTCTTTCACTCTTCCCGAGGGACTTAGAAGAATTTTGTGATATTTTTTATTAAAATGGTGTATAAGGGTATATATATAAATATATTTTATGCACTGTATATGAGCTGACGATTTCTAAGTCTGTGGTTCCGAGAGGGGGTAACCAGGCTCACTAATAAAGGTCAAGCCACTTGGCTGCCAGAATGCCCTGCTTCAGCACAGACCAGAAAGGCATTGTGATAAGCGTATCCCCGGTATAGTCAGGGGTTAATGGGAGTCGTCCCCGTCCCCCCAGTATACGGCCAGAACCATGGACCCGGTACTTGTGGTTCGGACTGTCTCCAACAAGCCATAATGTTGTGAGAGTGAAATTATGTCTAAGTCCAGCTTTGGTACATTAGAAGCAACTCTGAAACTTAACCTAAGCGTTTTTCGAAGCTACTTTTTGGCTAACTTCTTATAGGAAGGTCTAGGAGCTCTGAAAATGAACGTGCGCGTCTTTCACTCTTCCCGAGGGACTTAGAAGAATTTTGTGATATTTTTTATTAAAATGGTGTATAAGGGTATATATATAAATATATTTTATGCACTGTATATGAGCTGGCGATTTCTAAGTCTGTGGTTCCGAGAGGGGGTAACCAGGCTCACTAATAAAGGTCAAGCCACTTGGCTGCCAGAATGCCCTCCTTCAGCACAGACCAGAAAGGCATTGTGATAAGCGTATCCCCGGTATAGTCAGGGGTTAATGGGAGTCGTCCCCGTCCCCCCAGTATACGGCCAGAACCATGGACCCGGTACTTGTGGTTCGGACTGTCTCCAACCAGCCATAATGTTGTGAGAGTGAAATTATGTCTAAGTCCAGCTTTGGTACATTAGAAGCAACTCTGAAACTTAACCTAAGCGTTTTTCGAAGCTACTTTTTGGCTAACTTCTTATAGGAAGGTCTAGGAGCTCTGAAAATGAACGTGCGCGTCTTTCACTCTTCCCGAGGGACTTAGAAGAATTTTGTGATATTTTTTATTAAAATGGTGTATAAGGGTATATATATAAATATATTTTATGCACTGTATATGAGCTGACGATTTCTAAGTCTGTGGTTCCGAGAGGGGGTAACCAGGCTCACTAATAAAGGTCAAGCCACTTGGCTGCCAGAATGCCCTCCTTCAGCACAGACCAGAAAGGAATTGTGATAAGCGTATCCCCGGTATAGTCAGGGGTTAATGGGAGTCGTCCCCGTCCCCCCAGTATACGGCCAGAACCATGGACCCGGTACTTGTGGTTCGGACTGTCTCCAACCAGCCATAATGTTGTGAGAGTAAAATTATGTCTAAGTCCAGCTTTGGTACATTAGAAGCAACTCTGAAACTTAACCTAAGCTTTTTTCGAAGCTACTTTTTGGCTAACTTCTTATAGGAAGGTCTAGGAGCTCTGAAAATGAACGTGCGCGTCTTTCACTCTTCCCGAGGGACTTAGAAGAATTTTGTGATATTTTTTATTAAAATGGTGTATAAGGGTATATATATAAATATATTTTATGCACTGTATATGAGCAGGCGATTTCTAAGTCTGTGGTTCCGAGAGGGGGTAACCAGGCTCACTAATAAAGGTCAAGCCACTTGGCTGCCAGAATGCCCTGCTTAAGCACAGACCAGAAAGGCATTGTGATAAGCGTATCCCCGGTATAGTCAGGGGTTAATGGGAGTCGTCCCCGTCCCCCCAGTATACGGCCAGAACCATGGACCCGGTACTTGTGGTTCGGACTGTCTCCAACCAGCCATAATGTTGAGAGAGTGAAATTATGTCTAAGTCCAGCTTTGGTACATTAGAAGCAACTCTGAAACTTAACCTAAGCGTTTTTCGAAGCTACTTTTTGGCTAACTTCTTATAGGAAGGTCTAGGAGCTCTGAAAATGAACGTGCGCGTCTTTCACTCTTCCCGAGGGACTTAGAAGAATTTTGTGATATTTTTTATTAAAATGGTGTATAAGGGTATATATATAAATATATTTTATGCACTGTATATGAGCTGACTATTTCTAAGTCTGTGGTTCCGAGAGGGGGTAACCAGGCTCACTAATAAAGGTCAAGCCATTTGGCTGCCAGAATGCCCTCCTTCAGCACAGACCAGAAAGGCATTGTGATAAGCGTATCCCCGGTATAGTCAGGGGTTAATGGGAGTCATCCCCGTCCCCCCAGTATACGGCCAGAACCATGGACCCGGTACTTGTGGTTCGGACTGTCTCCAACCAGCCATAATGTTGTGAGAGTAAAATTATGTCTAAGTCCAGCTTTGGTAAATTAGAAGCAACTCTGAAACTTAACCTAAGCTTTTTTCGAAGCTACTTTTTGGCTAACTTCTTATAGGAAGGTCTAGGAGCTCTGAAAAAGAACGTGCGCGTCTTTCACTCTTCCCGAGGGACTTAGAAGAATTTTGTGATATTTTTTATTAAAATGGTGTATAAGGGTATATATATAAATATATTTTATGCACTGTATATGAGCTGGCGATTTCTAAGTCTGTGGTTCCGAGAGGGGGTAACCAGGCTCACTAATAAAGGTCAAGCCACTTGGCTGCCAGAATGCCCTGCTTAAGCACAGACCAGAAAGGCATTGTGATAAGCGTATCCCCGGTATAGTCAGGGGTTAATGGGAGTCGTCCCCGTCCCCCCAGTATACGGCCAGAACCATGGACCCGGTACTTGTGGTTCGGACTGTCTCCAACCAGCCATAATGTTGAGAGAGTGAAATTATGTCTAAGTCCAGCTTTGGTACATTAGAAGCAACTCTGAAACTTAACCTAAGCGTTTTTCGAAGCTACTTTTTGGCTAACTTCTTATAGGAAGGTCTAGGAGCTCTGAAAATGAACGTGCGCGTCTTTCACTCTTCCCGAGGGACTTAGAAGAATTTTGTGATATTTTTTATTAAAATGGTGTATAAGGGTATATATATAAATATATTTTATGCACTGTATATGAGCTGTCGATTTCTAAGTCTGTGGTTCCGAGAGGGGGTAACCAGGCTCACTAATAAAGGTCAAGCCACTTGGCTGCCAGAATGCCCTCCTTCAGCACAGACCAGAAAGGCATTGTGATAAGCGTATCCCCGGTATAGTCAGCGGTTAATGGGAGTCGTCCCCGTCCCCCCAGTATACGGCCAGAACCATGGACCCGGTACTTGTGGTTCGGACTGTCTCCAACCAGCCATAATGTTGTGAGAGTAAAATTATGTCTAAGTCCAGCTTTGGTACATTAGAAGCAACTCTGAAACTTAACCTAAGCTTTTTTCGAAGCTACTTTTTGGCTAACTTCTTATAGGAAGGTCTAGGAGCTCTGAAAATGAACGTGCGCGTCTTTCACTCTTCCCGAGGGACTTAGAAGAATTTTATGATATTTTTTATTAAAATGGTGTATAAGGGTATATATATAAATATATTTTATGCACTGTATATGAGCTGGCGATTTCTAAGTCTGTGGTTCCGAGAGGGGGTAACCAGGCTCACTAATAAAGGTCAAGCCACTTGGCTGCCAGAATGCCCTGCTTCAGCACAGACCAGAAAGGCATTGTGATAAGCGTATCCCCGGTTTAGTCAGGGGTTAATGGGAGTCGTCCCCGTCCCCCCAGTATACGGCCAGAACCATGGACCCGGTACTTGTGGTTCGGACTGTCTCCAACCAGCCATAATGTTGAGAGAGTGAAATTATGTCTAAGTCCAGCTTTGGTACATTAGAAGCAACTCTGAAACTTAACCTAAGCGTTTTTCGAAGCTACTTTTTGGCTAACTTCTTATAGGAAGGTCTAGGAGCTCTGAAAATGAACGTGCGCGTCTTTCACTCTTCCCGAGGGACTTAGAAGAATTTTGTGATATTTTTTATTAAAATGGTGTATAAGGGTATATATATAAATATATTTTATGCACTGTATATGAGCTGTCGATTTCTAAGTCTGTGGTTCCGAGAGGGGGTAACCAGGCTCACTAATAAAGGTCAAGCCACTTGGCTGCCAGAATGCCCTCCTTCAGCACAGACCAGAAAGGCATTGTGATAAGCGTATCCCCGGTATAGTCAGGGGTTAATGGGAGTCGTCCCCGTCCCCCAAGTATACGGCCAGAACCATGGACCCGGTACTTGTGGTTCGGACTGTCTCCAACCAGCCATAATGTTGTGAGAGTGAAATTATGTCTAAGTCCAGCTTTGGTACATTAGAAGCAACTCTGAAACTTAACCTAAGCGTTTTTCGAAGCTACTTTTTGGCTAACTTCTTATAGGAAGGTCTAGGAGCTCTGAAAATGAACGTGCGCGTCTTTCACTCTTCCCGAGGGACTTAGAATAATTTTGTGATATTTTTTATTAAAATGGTGTATAAGGGTATATATATAAATATATTTTATGCACTGTATATGAGCTGGCGATTTCTAAGTCTGTGGTTCCGAGAGGGGGTAACCAGGCTCACTAATAAAGGTCAAGCCACTTGGCTGCCAGAATGCCCTCCTTCAGCACAGATCAGAAAGGCATTGTGATAAGCGTATCCCCGGTATAGTCAGGGGTTAATGGGAGTCGTCCCCGTCCCCCCAGTATACGGCCAGAACCATGGACCCGGTACTTGTGGTTCGGACTGTCTCCAACCAGCCATAATGTTGAGAGAGTGAAATTATGTCTAAGTCCAGCTTTGGTACATTAGAAGCAACTCTGAAACTTAACCTAAGCGTTTTTCGAAGCTACTTTTTGGCTAACTTCTTATAGGAAGGTCTAGGAGCTCTGAAAATGAACGTGCGCGTCTTTCACTCTTCCCGAGGGACTTAGAAGAATTTTGTGATATTTTTTATTAAAATGGTGTATAAGGGTATATATATAAATATATTTTATGCACTGTATATGAGCTGTCGATTTCTAAGTCTGTGGTTCCGAGAGGGGGTAACCAGGCTCACTAATAAAGGTCAAGCCACTTGGCTGCCAGAATGCCCTCCTTCAGCACAGACCAGAAAGGCATTGTGATAAGCGTATCCCCGGTATAGTCAGGGGTTAATGGGAGTCGTCCCCGTCCCCCAAGTATACGGCCAGAACCATGGACCCGGTACTTGTGGTTCGGACTGTCTCCAACCAGCCATAATGTTGTGAGAGTGAAATTATGTCTAAGTCCAGCTTTGGTACATTAGAAGCAACTCTGAAACTTAACCTAAGCGTTTTTCGAAGCTACTTTTTGGCTAACTTCTTATAGGAAGGTCTAGGAGCTCTGAAAATGAACGTGCGCGTCTTTCACTCTTCCCGAGGGACTTAGAAGAATTTTGTGATATTTTTTATTAAAATGGTGTATAAGGGTATATATATAAATATATTTTATGCACTGTATATGAGCTGTCGATTTCTAAGTCTGTGGTTCCGAGAGGGGGTAACCAGGCTCACTAATAAAGGTCAAGCCACTTGGCTGCCAGAATGCCCTCCTTCAGCACAGATCAGAAAGGCATTGTGATAAGCGTATCCCCGGTATAGTCAGGGGTTAATGGGAGTCGTCCCCGTCCCCCCAGTATACGGCCAGAACCATGGACCCGGTACTTGTGGTTCGGACTGTCTCCAACCAGCCATAATGTTGAGAGAGTGAAATTATGTCTAAGTCCAGCTTTGGTACATTAGAAGCAACTCTGAAACTTAACCTAAGCGTTTTTCGAAGCTACTTTTTGGCTAACTTCTTATAGGAAGGTCTAGGAGCTCTGAAAATGAACGTGCGCGTCTTTCACTCTTCCCGAGGGACTTAGAAGAATTTTGTGATATTTTTTATTAAAATGGTGTATAAGGGTATATATATAAATATATTTTATGCACTGTATATGAGCTGGCGATTTCTAAGTCTGTGGTTCCGAGAGGGGGTAACCAGGCTCACTAATAAAGGTCAAGCCACTTGGCTGCCAGAATGCCCTCCTTCAGCACAGACCAGAAAGGCATTGTGATAAGCGTATCCCCGGTATAGTCAGGGGTTAATGGGAGTCGTCCCCGTCCCCCAAGTATACGGCCAGAACCATGGACCCGGTACTTGTGGTTCGGACTGTCTCCAACCAGCCATAATGTTGTGAGAGTGAAATTATGTCTAAGTCCAGCTTTGGTACATTAGAAGCAACTCTGAAACTTAACCTAAGCGTTTTTCGAAGCTACTTTTTGGCTAACTTCTTATAGGAAGGTCTAGGAGCTTTGAAAATGAACGTGCGCGTCTTTCACTCTTCCCGAGGGACTTAGAAGAATTTTGTGATATTTTTTATTAAAATGGTGTATAAGGGTATATATATAAATATATTTTATGCACTGTATATGAGCTGGCGATTTCTAAGTCTGTGGTTCCGAGAGGGGGTAACCAGGCTCACTAATAAAGGTCAAGCCACTTGGCTGCCAGAATGCCCTCCTTCAGCACAGACCAGAAAGGCATTGTGATAAGCGTATCCCCGGTATAGTCAGGGGTTAATGGGAGTCGTCCCCGTCCCCCCAGTATACGGCCAGAACCATGGACCCGGTACTTGTGGTTCGGACTGTCTCCAACCAGCCATAATGTTGTGAGAGTGAAATTATGTCTAAGTCCAGCTTTGGTACATTAGAATCAACTCTGAAACTTAACCTAAGCGTTTTTCGAAGCTACTTTTTGGCTAACTTCTTATAGGAAGGTCTAGGAGCTCTGAAAATGAACTTGCGCGTCTTTCACTCTTCCCGAGGGACTTAGAAGAATTTTGTGAAATTTTTTATTAAAATGGTGTATAAGGGTATATATATATAAATATATTTTATGCACTGTATATGAGCTGGCGATTTCTAAGTCTGTGGTTCCGAGAGGGGGTAACCAGGCTCACTAATAAAGGTCAAGCCACTTGGCTGCCAGAATGCCCTGCTTCAGCACAGACCAGAAAGGCATTGTGATAAGCGTATCCCCGGTATAGTCAGGGGTTAATGGGAGTCGTCCCCTTCCCCCCAGTATACGGCCAGAACCATGGACCCGGTACTTGTGGTTCGGACTGTCTCCAACCAGCCATAATGTTGTGAGAGTGAAATTATGTCTAAGTCCAGCTTTGGTACATTAGAAGCAACTCTGAAACTTAACCTAAGCGTTTTTCGAAGCTACTTTTTGGCTAACTTCTTATAGGAAGGTCTAGGAGCTCTGAAAATGAACGTGCGCGTCTTTCACTCTTCCCGAGGGACTTAGAAGAATTTTGTGATATTTTTTATTAAAATGGTGTATAAGGGTATATATATAAATATATTTTATGCACTGTATATGAGCTGGCGATTTCTAAGTCTGTGGTTCCGAGAGGGGGTAACCAGGCTCACTAATAAAGGTCAAGCCACTTGGCTGCCAGAATGCCCTCCTTCAGCACAGACCAGAAAGGCATTGTGATAAGCGTATCCCCGGTATAGTCAGGGGTTAATGGGAGTTGTCCCCGTCCCCCCAGTATACGGCCAGAACCATGGACCCGGTACTTGTGGTTCGGACTGTCTCCAACCAGCCATAATGTTGTGAGAGTGAAATTATGTCTAAGTCCAGCTTTGGTACATTAGAAGCAACTCTGAAACTTAACCTAAGCGTTTTTCGAAGCTACTTTTTGGCTAACTTCTTATAGGAAGGTCTAGGAGCTCTGAAAATGAACGTGCGCGTCTTTCACTCTTCCCGAGGGACTTAGAAGAATTTTGTGATATTTTTTATTAAAATGGTGTATAAGGGTATATATATAAATATATTTTATGCACTGTATATGAGCTGACGATTTCTAAGTCTGTGGTTCCGAGAGGGGGTAACCAGGCTCACTAATAAAGGTCAAGCCACTTGGCTGCCAGAATGCCCTCCTTCAGCACAGACCAGAAAGGCATTGTGATAAGCGTATCCCCGGTATAGTCAGGGGTTAATGGGAGTCGTCCCCGTCCCCCCAGTATACGGCCAGAACCATGGACCCGGTACTTGTGGTTCGGACTGTCTCCAACCAGCCATAATGTTGTGAGAGTAAAATTATGTCTAAGTCCAGCTTTGGTACATTAGAAGCAACTCTGAAACTTAACCTAAGCGTTTTTCGAAGCTACTTTTTGGCTAACTTCTTATAGGAAGGTCTAGGAGCTCTGAAAATGAACGTGCGCGTCTTTCACTCTTCCCGAGGGACTTAGAAGAATTTTGTGATAATTTTTATTAAAATGGTGTATAAGGGTATATATATAAATATATTTTATGCACTGTATATGAGCTGGCGATTTCTAAGTCTGTGGTTCCGAGAGGGGGTAACCAGGCTCACTAATAAAGGTCAAGCCACTTGGCTGCCAGAATGCCCTCCTTCAGCACAGACCAGAAAGGCATTGTGATAAGCGTATCCCCGGTATAGTCAGGGGTTAATGGGAGTCGTCCCTGTCCCCCCAGTATACGGCCAGAACCATGGACCCGGTACTTGTGGTTCGGACTGTCTCCAACCAGCCATAATGTTGTGAGAGTGAAATTATGTCTAAGTCCAGCTTTGGTACATTAGAAGCAACTCTGAAACTTAACCTAAGCGTTTTTCGAAGCTACTTTTTGGCTAACTTCTTATAGGAAGGTCTAGGAGCTCTGAAAATGAACGTGCGCGTCTTTCACTCTTCCCGAGGGACTTAGAAGAATTTTGTGATATTTTTTATTAAAATGGTGTATAAGGGTATATATATAAATATATTTTATGCACTGTATATGAGCTGGCGATTTCTAAGTCTGTGGTTCCGAGAGGGGGTAACCAGGCTCACTAATAAAGGTCAAGCCACTTGGCTGCCAGAATGCCCTCCTTCAGCACAGACCAGAAAGGCATTGTGATAAGCGTATCCCCGGTATAGTCAGGGGTTAATGGGAGTCGTCCCCGTACCCCCAGTATACGGCCAGAACCATGGACCCGGTACTTGTGGTTCGGACTGTCTCCAACCAGCCATAATGTTGTGAGAGTGAAATTATGTCTAAGTCCAGCTTTGGTACATTAGAAGCAACTCTGAAACTTAACCTAAGCGTTTTTCGAAGCTACTTTTTGGCTAACTTCTTATAGGAAGGTCTAGGAGCTCTGAAAATGAACGTGCGCGTCTTTCACTCTTCCCGAGGGACTTAGAAGAATTTTGTGATAATTTTTATTAAAATGGTGTATAAGGGTATATATATAAATATATTTTATGCACTGTATATGAGCTGGCGATTTGTAAGTCTGTGGTTCCGAGAGGGGGTAACCAGGCTCACTAATAAAGGTCAAGCAACTTGGCTGCCAGAATGCCCTCCTTCAGTACAGACCAGAAAAGCATTGTGATAAGCGTATCCCCGGTATAGTCAGGGGTTAATGGGAGTCGTCCCCGTCCCCCCAGTATACGGCCAGAACCATGGACCCGGTACTTGTGGTTCGGACTCTCTCCAACCAGCCATAATGTTGTGAGAGTGAAATTATGTCTAAGTCCAGCTTTGGTAAATTAGAAGCAACTCTGAAACTTAACCTAAGATTTTTTCGAAGCTACTTTTTGGCTAACTTCTTATAGGAAGGTCTAGGAGCTCTGAAAATGAACGTGCGCGTCTTTCACTCTTCCCGAGGGACTTAGAAGAGTTTTGTGAAATTTTTTATTAAAATGGTGTACTGTATAAGGGTATATATATAAATATATTTTATGCACTGTATATGAGCTGGCGATTTCTAAGTCTGTGGTTCCGAGAGGGGGTAACCAGGCTCACTAATAAAGGTCAAGCCACTTGGCTGCCAGAATGCCCTCCTTCAGCACAGACCAGAAAGGCATTGTGATAAGCGTATCCCCGGTATAGTCAGGGGTTAATGGGAGTCGTCCCTGTCCCCCCAGTATACGGCCAGAACCATGGACCCGGTACTTGTGGTTCGGACTGTCTCCAACCAGCCATAATGTTGTGAGAGTGAAATTATGTCTAAGTCCAGCTTTGGTACATTAGAAGCAACTCTGAAACTTAACCTAAGCGTTTTTCGAAGCTACTTTTTGGCTAACTTCTTATAGGAAGGTCTAGGAGCTCTGAAAATGAACGTGCGCGTCTTTCACTCTTCCCGAGGGACTTAGAAGAATTTTGTGATATTTTTTATTAAAATGGTGTATAAGGGTATATATATAAATATATTTTATGCACTGTATATGAGCTGGCGATTTCTAAGTCTGTGGTTCCGAGAGGGGGTAACCAGGCTCACTAATAAAGGTCAAGCCACTTGGCTGCCAGAATGCCCTCCTTCAGCACAGACCAGAAAGGCATTGTGATAAGCGTATCCCCGGTATAGTCAGGGGTTAATGGGAGTCGTCCCCGTACCCCCAGTATACGGCCAGAACCATGGACCCGGTACTTGTGGTTCGGACTGTCTCCAACCAGCCATAATGTTGTGAGAGTGAAATTATGTCTAAGTCCAGCTTTGGTACATTAGAAGCAACTCTGAAACTTAACCTAAGCGTTTTTCGAAGCTACTTTTTGGCTAACTTCTTATAGGAAGGTCTAGGAGCTCTGAAAATGAACGTGCGCGTCTTTCACTCTTCCCGAGGGACTTAGAAGAATTTTGTGATAATTTTTATTAAAATGGTGTATAAGGGTATATATATAAATATATTTTATGCACTGTATATGAGCTGGCGATTTGTAAGTCTGTGGTTCCGAGAGGGGGTAACCAGGCTCACTAATAAAGGTCAAGCAACTTGGCTGCCAGAATGCCCTCCTTCATTACAGACCAGAAAAGCATTGTGATAAGCGTATCCCCGGTATAGTCAGGGGTTAATGGGAGTCGTCCCCGTCCCCCCAGTATACGGCCAGAACCATGGACCCGGTACTTGTGGTTCGGACTCTCTCCAACCAGCCATAATGTTGTGAGAGTGAAATTATGTCTAAGTCCAGCTTTGGTAAATTAGAAGCAACTCTGAAACTTAACCTAAGATTTTTTCGAAGCTACTTTTTGGCTAACTTCTTATAGGAAGGTCTAGGAGCTCTGAAAATGAACGTGCGCGTCTTTCACTCTTCCCGAGGGACTTAGAAGAGTTTTGTGAAATTTTTTATTAAAATGGTGTACTGTATAAGGGTATATATATAAATATATTTTATGCACTGTATATGAGCTGGCGATTTCTAAGTCTGTGGTTCCGAGAGGGGGTAACCAGGCTCACTAATAAAGGTCAAGCCACTTGGCTGCCAGAATGCCCTGCTTCAGCACAGACCAGAAAGGCATTGTGATAAGCGTATCCCCGGTATAGTCAGGGGTTAATGGGAGTCGTCCCCGTCCCCCCAGTATACGGCCAGAACCATGGACCCGGTACTTGTGGTTCGGACTGTCTCCAACCAGCCATAATATTGTGATAGTGAAATTATGTCTAAGTCCAGCTTTGGTACATTAGAAGCAACTCTGAAACTTAACCTAAGCGTTTTTCGAAGCTACTTTTTGGCTAACTTCTTATAGGAAGGTCTAGGAGCTCTGAAAATGAACGTGCGCGTCTTTCACTCTTCCCGAGGGACTTAGAAGAATTTTGTGATATTTTTTATTAAAATGGTGTATAAGGGTATATATATAAATATATTTTATGCACTGTATATGAGCTGGCGATTTGTAAGTCTGTGGTTCCGAGATGGGGTAACCAGGCTCACTAATAAAGGTCAAGCAACTTGGCTGCCAGAATGCCCTCCTTCAGTACAGACCAGAAAAGCATTGTGATAAGCGTATCCCCGGTATAGTCAGGGGTTAATGGGAGTCGTCCCCGTCCCCCCAGTATACGACCAGAACCATGGACCCGGTACTTGTGGTTCGGACTGTCTCCAACCAGCCATAATGTTGTGAGAGTGAAATTATGTCTAAGTCCAGCTTTGGTAAATTAGAAGCAACTCTGAAACTTAACCTAAGATTTTTTCGAAGCTACTTTTTGGCTAACTTCTTATAGGAAGGTCTAGGAGCTCTGAAAATGAACGTGCGCGTCTTTCACTCTTCCCGAGGGACTTAGAAGAATTTTGTGATATTTTTTATTAAAATGGTGTATAAGGGTATATATATAAATATATTTTATGCACTGTATATGAGCTGGCGATTTGTAAGTCTGTGGTTCCGAGATGGGGTAACCAGGCTCACTAATAAAGGTCAAGCAACTTGGCTGCCAGAATGCCCTCCTTCAGTACAGACCAGAAAAGCATTGTGATAAGCGTATCCCCGGTATAGTCAGGGGTTAATGGGAGTCGTCCCCGTCCCCCCAGTATACGGCCAGAACCATGGACCCGGTACTTGTGGTTCGGACTGTCTCCAACCAGCCATAATGTTGTGAGAGTGAAATTATGTCTAAGTCCAGCTTTGGTAAATTAGAAGCAACTCTGAAACTTAACCTAAGATTTTTTCGAAGCTACTTTTTGGCTAACTTCTTATAGGAAGGTCTAGGAGCTCTGAAAATGAACGTGCGCGTCTTTCACTCTTCCCGAGGGACTTAGAAGAGTTTTGTGAAATTTTTTATTAAAATGGTGTATAAGGGTATATATATAAATATATTTTATGCACTGTATATGAGCTGGCGATTTCTAAGTCTGTGGTTCCGAGATGGGGTAACCAGGCTCACTAATAAAGGTCAAGCCACTTGGCTGCCAGAATGCCCTGCTTCAGCACAGACCAGAAAGGCATTGTGATAAGCGTATCCCCGGTATAGTCAGGGGTTAATGGGAGTCGTCCCCGTCCCCCCAGTATACGGCCAGAACCATGGACCCGGTACTTGTGGTTCGGACTCTCTCCAACCAGCCATAATGTTGTGAGAGTGAAATTATGTCTAAGTCCAGCTTTGGTAAATTAGAAGCAACTCTGAAACTTAACCTAAGATTTTTTCGAAGCTACTTTTTGGCTAACTTCTTATAGGAAGGTCTAGGAGCTCTGAAAATGAACGTGCGCGTCTTTCACTCTTCCCGAGGGACTTAGAAGAGTTTTGTGAAATTTTTTATTAAAATGGTGTATAAGGGTATATATATAAATATATTTTATGCACTGTATATGAGCTGGCGATTTCTAAGTCTGTGGTTCCGAGAGGGGGTAACCAGGCTCACTAATAAAGGTCAAGCCACTTGGCTGCCAGAATGCCCTGCTTCAGCACAGACCAGAAAGGCATTGTGATAAGCGTATCCCCGGTATAGTCAGGGGTTAATGGGAGTCGTCCCCGTCCCCCCAGTATACGGCCAGAACCATGGACCCGGTACTTGTGGTTCGGACTGTCTCCAACCAGCCATAATGTTGTGAGAGTGAAATTATGTCTAAGTCCAGCTTTGGTACATTAGAAGCAACTCTGAAACTTAACCTAAGCGTTTTTCGAAGCTACTTTTTGGCTAACTTCTTATAGGAAGGTCTAGGAGCTCTGAAAATGAACGTGCGCGTCTTTCACTCTTCCCGAGGGACTTAGAAGAATTTTGTGATATTTTTTATTAAAATGGTGTATAAGGGTATATATATAAATATATTTTATGCACTGTATATGAGCTGGCGATTTCTAAGTCTGTGGTTCCGAGAGGGGGTAACCAGGCTCACTAATAAAGGTCAAGCCACTTGGCTGCCAGAATGCCCTCCTTCAGCACAGACCAGAAAGGCATTGTGATAAGCGTATCCCCGGTATAGTCAGGGGTTAATGGGAGTCGTCTCCGTACCCCCAGTATACGGCCAGAACCATGGACCCGGTACTTGTGGTTCGGACTGTCTCCAACCAGCCATAATGTTGTGAGAGTGAAATTATGTCTAAGTCCAGCTTTGGTACATTAGAAGCAACTCTGAAACTTAACCTAAGCGTTTTTCGAAGCTACTTTTTGGCTAACTTCTTATAGGAAGGTCTAGGAGCTCTGAAAATGAACGTGCGCGTCTTTCACTCTTCCCGAGGGACTTAGAAGAATTTTGTGATAATTTTTATTAAAATGGTGTATAAGGGTATATATATAAATATATTTTATGCACTGTATATGAGCTGGCGATTTGTAAGTCTGTGGTTCCGAGATGGGGTAACCAGGCTCACTAATAAAGGTCAAGCAACTTGGCTGCCAGAATGCCCTCCTTCAGTACAGACCAGAAAAGCATTGTGATAAGCGTATCCCCGGTATAGTCAGGGGTTAATGGGAGTCGTCCCCGTCCCCCCAGTATACGGCCAGAACCATGGACCCGGTACTTGTGGTTCGGACTGTCTCCAACCAGCCATAATGTTGTGAGAGTGAAATTATGTCTAAGTCCAGCTTTGGTAAATTAGAAGCAACTCTGAAACTTAACCTAAGATTTTTTCGAAGCTACTTTTTGGCTAACTTCTTATAGGAAGGTCTAGGAGCTCTGAAAATGAACGTGCGCGTCTTTCACTCTTCCCGAGGGACTTAGAAGAGTTTTGTGAAATTTTTTATTAAAATGGTGTATAAGGGTATATATATAAATATATTTTATGCACTGTATATGAGCTGGCGATTTCTAAGTCTGTGGTTCCGAGAGGGGGTAACCAGGCTCACTAATAAAGGTCAAGCCACTTGGCTGCCAGAATGCCCTGCTTCAGCACAGACCAGAAAGGCATTGTGATAAGCGTATCCCCGGTATAGTCAGGGGTTAATGGGAGTCGTCCCCGTCCCCCCAGTATACGGCCAGAACCATGGACCCGGTACTTGTGGTTCGGACTGTCTCCAACCAGCCATAATGTTGTGATAGTGAAATTATGTCTAAGTCCAGCTCTGGTACATTAGAAGCAACTCTGAAACTTAACCTAAGCGTTTTTCGAAGCTACTTTTTGGCTAACTTCTTATAGGAAGGTCTAGGAGCTCTGAAAATGAACGTGCGCGTCTTTCACTCTTCCCGAGGGACTTAGAAGAATTTTGTGATATTTTTTATTAAAATGGTGTATAAGGGTATATATATAAATATATTTTATGCACTGTATATGAGCTGGCGATTTCTAAGTCTGTGGTTCCGAGAGGGGGTAACCAGGCTCACTAATAAAGGTCAAGCCACTTGGCTGCCAGAATGCCCTCCTTCAGCACAGACCAGAAAGGCATTGTGATAAGCGTAACCCCGGTATAGTCAGGGGTTAATGGGAGTCGTCTCCGTACCCCCAGTATACGGCCAGAACCATGGACCCGGTACTTGTGGTTCGGACTGTCTCCAACCAGCCATAATGTTGTGAGAGTGAAATTATGTCTAAGTCCAGCTTTGGTACATTAGAAGCAACTCTGAAACTTAACCTAAGCGTTTTTCGAAGCTACTTTTTGGCTAACTTCTTATAGGAAGGTCTAGGAGCTCTGAAAATGAACGTGCGCGTCTTTCACTCTTCCCGAGGGACTTAGAAGAATTTTGTGATAATTTTTATTAAAATGGTGTATAAGGGTATATATATAAATATATTTTATGCACTGTATATGAGCTGGCGATTTGTAAGTCTGTGGTTCCGAGATGGGGTAACCAGGCTCACTAATAAAGTTCAAGCAACTTGGCTGCCAGAATGCCCTCCTTCAGTACAGACCAGAAAAGCATTGTGATAAGCGTATCCCCGGTATAGTCAGGGGTTAATGGGAGTCGTCCCCGTCCCCCCAGTATACGGCCAGAACCATGGACCCGGTACTTGTGGTTCGGACTGTCTCCAACCAGCCATAATGTTGTGAGAGTGAAATTATGTCTAAGTCCAGCTTTGGTAAATTAGAAGCAACTCTGAAACTTAACCTAAGATTTTTTCGAAGCTACTTTTTGGCTAACTTCTTATAGGAAGGTCTAGGAGCTCTGAAAATGAACGTGCGCGTCTTTCACTCTTCCCGAGGGACTTAGAAGAGTTTTGTGAATTTTTTTATTAAAATGGTGTATAAGGGTATATATATAAATATATTTTATGCACTGTATATGAGCTGGCGATTTCTAAGTCTGTGGTTCCGAGAGGGGGTAACCAGGCTCACTAATAAAGGTCAAGCCACTTGGCTGCCAGAATGCCCTCCTTCAGCACAGACCAGAAAGGCATTGTGATAAGCGTATCCCCGGTATAGTCAGGGGTTAATGGGAGTCGTCCCCGTCCCCCCAGTATACGGCCAGAACCATGGACCCGGTACTTGTGGTTCGGACTGTCTCCAACCAGCCATAATGTTGTGAGAGTGAAATTATGTCTAAGTCCAGCTTTGGTACATTAGAATCAACTCTGAAACTTAACCTAAGCGTTTTTCGAAGCTACTTTTTGGCTAACTTCTTATAGGAAGGTCTAGGAGCTCTGAAAATGAACTTGCGCGTCTTTCACTCTTCCCGAGGGACTTAGAAGAATTTTGTGAAATTTTTTATTAAAATGGTGTATAAGGGTATATATATATAAATATATTTTATGCACTGTATATGAGCTGGCGATTTCTAAGTCTGTGGTTCCGAGAGGGGGTAACCAGGCTCACTAATAAAGGTCAAGCCACTTGGCTGCCAGAATGCCCTGCTTCAGCACAGACCAGAAAGGCATTGTGATAAGCGTATCCCCGGTATAGTCAGGGGTTAATGGGAGTCGTCCCCTTCCCCCCAGTATACGGCCAGAACCATGGACCCGGTACTTGTGGTTCGGACTGTCTCCAACCAGCCATAATGTTGTGAGAGTGAAATTATGTCTAAGTCCAGCTTTGGTACATTAGAAGCAACTCTGAAACTTAACCTAAGCGTTTTTCGAAGCTACTTTTTGGCTAACTTCTTATAGGAAGGTCTAGGAGCTCTGAAAATGAACGTGCGCGTCTTTCACTCTTCCCGAGGGACTTAGAAGAATTTTGTGATATTTTTTATTAAAATGGTGTATAAGGGTATATATATAAATATATTTTATGCACTGTATATGAGCTGGCGATTTCTAAGTCTGTGGTTCCGAGAGGGGGTAACCAGGCTCACTAATAAAGGTCAAGCCACTTGGCTGCCAGAATGCCCTCCTTCAGCACAGACCAGAAAGGCATTGTGATAAGCGTATCCCCGGTATAGTCAGGGGTTAATGGGAGTCGTCCCCTTCCCCCCAGTATACGGCCAGAACCATGGACCCGGTACTTGTGGTTCGGACTGTCTCCAACCAGCCATAATGTTGTGAGAGTGAAATTATGTCTAAGTCCAGCTTTGGTACATTAGAAGCAACTCTGAAACTTAACGTAAGCGTTTATCGAAGCTACTTTCTGGCTAACTTCTTATAGGAAGGTCTAGGAGCTCTGAAAATGAACGTGCGCGTCTTTCACTCTTCCCGAGGGACTTAGAAGAATTTTGTGATATTTTTTATTAAAATGGTGTATAAGGGTATATATATAAATATATTTTATGCACTGTATATGAGCTGGCGATTTCTAAGTCTGTGGTTCCGAGAGGGGGTAACCAGGCTCACTAATAAAGGTCAAGCCACTTGGCTGCCAGAATGCCCTCCTTCAGCACAGACCAGAAAGGCATTGTGATAAGCGTATCCCCGGTATAGTCAGGGGTTAATGGGAGTTGTCCCCGTCCCCCCAGTATACGGCCAGAACCATGGACCCGGTACTTGTGGTTCGGACTGTCTCCAACCAGCCATAATGTTGTGAGAGTGAAATTATGTCTAAGTCCAGCTTTGGTACATTAGAAGCAACTCTGAAACTTAACCTAAGCGTTTTTCGAAGCTACTTTTTGGCTAACTTCTTATAGGAAGGTCTAGGAGCTCTGAAAATGAACGTGCGCGTCTTTCACTCTTCCCGAGGGACTTAGAAGAATTTTGTGATATTTTTTATTAAAATGGTGTATAAGGGTATATATATAAATATATTTTATGCACTGTATATGAGCTGACGATTTCTAAGTCTGTGGTTCCGAGAGGGGGTAACCAGGCTCACTAATAAAGGTCAAGCCACTTGGCTGCCAGAATGCCCTCCTTCAGCACAGACCAGAAAGGCATTGTGATAAGCGTATCCCCGGTATAGTCAGGGGTTAATGGGAGTCGTCCCCGTCCCCCCAGTATACGGCCAGAACCATGGACCCGGTACTTGTGGTTCGGACTGTCTCCAACCAGCCATAATGTTGTGAGAGTAAAATTATGTCTATGTCCAGCTTTGGTACATTAGAAGCAACTCTGAAACTTAACCTAAGCTTTTTTCGAAGCTACTTTTTGGCTAACTTCTTATAGGAAGGTCTAGGAGCTCTGAAAATGAACGTGCGCGTCTTTCACTCTTCCCGAGGGACTTAGAAGAATTTTGTGATATTTTTTATTAAAATGGTGTATAAGGGTATATATATAAATATATTTTATGCACTGTATATGAGCTGGCGATTTCTAAGTCTGTGGTTCCGAGAGGGGGTAACCAGGCTCACTAATAAAGGTCAAGCCACTTGGCTGCCAGAATGCCCTGCTTCAGCACAGACCAGAAAGGCATTGTGATAAGCGTATCCCCGGTATAGTCAGGGGTTAATGGGAGTCGTCCCCGTACCCCCAGTATACGGCCAGAACCATGGACCCGGTACTTGTGGTTCGGACTGTCTCCAACCAGCCATAATGTTGTGAGAGTGAAATTATGTCTAAGTCCAGCTTTGGTACATTAGAAGCAACTCTGAAACTTAACCTAAGCGTTTTTCGAAGCTACTTTTTGGCTAACTTCTTATAGGAAGGTCTAGGAGCTCTGAAAATGAACGTGCGCGTCTTTCACTCTTCCCGAGGGACTTAGAAGAATTTTGTGATAATTTTTATTAAAATGGTGTATAAGGGTATATATATAAATATATTTTATGCACTGTATATGAGCTGGCGATTTCTAAGTCTGTGGTTCCGAGAGGGGGTAACCAGGCTCACTAATAAAGGTCAAGCCACTTGGCTGCCAGAATGCCCTCCTTCAGCACAGACCAGAAAGGCATTGTGATAAGCGTATCCCCGGTATAGTCAGGGGTTAATGGGAGTCGTCCCCGTCCCCCCAGTATACGGCCAGAACCATGGACCCGGTACTTGTGGTTCGGACTGTCTCCAACCAGCCATAATGTTGTGAGAGTGAAATTATGTCTAAGTCCAGCTTTGGTACATTAGAAGCAACTCTGAAACTTAACCTAAGCGTTTTTCGAAGCTACTTTTTGGCTAACTTCTTATAGGAAGGTCTAGGAGCTCTGAAAATGAACATGCGCGTCTTTCACTCTTCCCGAGGGACTTAGAAGAATTTTGTGATAATTTTTATTAAAATGGTGTATAAGGGTATATATATAAATATATTTTATGCACTGTATATGAGCTGGCGATTTGTAAGTCTGTGGTTCCGAGAGGGGGTAACCAGGCTCACTAATAAAGGTCAAGCAACTTGGCTGCCAGAATGCCCTCCTTCAGTACAGACCAGAAAAGCATTGTGATAAGCGTATCCCCGGTATAGTCAGGGGTTAATGGGAGTCGTCCCCGTCCCCCCAGTATACGGCCAGAACCATGGACCCGGTACTTGTGGTTCGGACTGTCTCCAACCAGCCATAATGTTGTGAGAGTGAAATTATGTCTAAGTCCAGCTTTGGTAAATGAGAAGCAACTCTGAAACTTAACCTAAGCGTTTTTCGAAGCTACTTTTTGGCTAACTTCTTATAGGAAGGTCTAGGAGCTCTGAAAATGAACGTGCGCGTCTTTCACTCTTCCAGAGGGACTTAGAAGAATTTTGTGATATTTTTTATTAAAATGGTGTATAAGGGTATATATATAAATATATTTTATGCACTGTATATGAGCTGGCGATTTCTAAGTCTGTGGTTCCGAGAGGGGGTAACCAGGCTCACTAATAAAGGTCAAGCCACTTGGCTGGCAGAATGCCCTGCTTCAGCACAGACCAGAAAGGCATTGTGATAAGCGTATCCCCGGTATAGTCAGGGGTTAATGGGAGTCGTCCCCGTCCCCCCAGTATACGGCCAGAACCATGGACCCGGTACTTGTGGTTCGGACTGTCTCCAACCAGCCATAATGTTGTGAGAGTGAAATTATGTCTAAGTCCAGCTTTGGTACATTAGAAGCAACTCTGAAACTTAACCTAAGCGTTTTTCGAAGCTACTTTTTGGCTAACTTCTTATAGGAAGGTCTAGGAGCTCTGAAAATGAACGTGCGCGTCTTTCACTCTTCCCGAGGGACTTAGAAGAATTTTGTGATATTTTTTATTAAAATGGTGTATAAGGGTATATATATAAATATATTTTATGCACTGTATATGAGCTGGCGATTTGTAAGTCTGTGGTTCCGAGATGGGGTAACCAGGCTCACTAATAAAGGTCAAGCAACTTGGCTGCCAGAATGCCCTCCTTCAGTACAGACCAGAAAAGCATTGTGATAAGCGTATCCCCGGTATAGTCAGGGGTTAATGGGAGTCGTCCCCGTCCCCCCAGTATACGGCCAGAACCATGGACCCGGTACTTGTGGTTCGGACTGTCTCCAACCAGCCATAATGTTGTGAGAGTGAAATTATGTCTAAGTCCAGCTTTGGTAAATTAGAAGCAACTCTGAAACTTAACCTAAGATTTTTTCGAAGCTACTTTTTGGCTAACTTCTTATAGGAAGGTCTAGGAGCTCTGAAAATGAACGTGCGCGTCTTTCACTCTTCCCGAGGGACTTAGAAGAATTTTGTGATATTTTTTATTAAAATGGTGTATAAGGGTATATATATAAATATATTTTATGCACTGTATATGAGCTGGCGATTTGTAAGTCTGTGGTTCCGAGATGGGGTAACCAGGCTCACTAATAAAGGTCAAGCAACTTGGCTGCCAGAATGCCCTCCTTCAGTACAGACCAGAAAAGCATTGTGATAAGCGTATCCCCGGTATAGTCAGGGGTTAATGGGAGTCGTCCCCGTCCCCCCAGTATACGGCCAGAACCATGGACCCGGTACTTGTGGTTCGGACTGTCTCCAACCAGCCATAATGTTGTGAGAGTGAAATTATGTCTAAGTCCAGCTTTGGTAAATTAGAAGCAACTCTGAAACTTAACCTAAGATTTTTTCGAAGCTACTTTTTGGCTAACATCTTATAGGAAGGTCTAGGAGCTCTGAAAATGAACGTGCGCGTCTTTCACTCTTCCCGAGGGACTTAGAAGAGTTTTGTGAAATTTTTTATTAAAATGGTGTATAAGGGTATATATATAAATATATTTTATGCACTGTATATGAGCTGGCGATTTCTAAGTCTGTGGTTCCGAGAGGGGGTAACCAGGCTCACTAATAAAGGTCAAGCCACTTGGCTGCCAGAATGCCCTGCTTCAGCACAGACCAGAAAGGCATTGTGATAAGCGTATCCCCGGTATAGTCAGGGGTTAATGGGAGTCGTCCCCGTCCCCCCAGTATACGGCCAGAACCATGGACCCGGTACTTGTGGTTCGGACTCTCTCCAACCAGCCATAATGTTGTGAGAGTGAAATTATGTCTAAGTCCAGCTTTGGTAAATTAGAAGCAACTCTGAAACTTAACCTAAGATTTTTTCGAAGCTACTTTTTGGCTAACTTCTTATAGGAAGGTCTAGAAGCTCTGAAAATGAACGTGCGCGTCTTTCACTCTTCCCGAGGGACTTAGAAGAGTTTTGTGAAATTTTTTATTAAAATGGTGTATAAGGGTATATATATAAATATATTTTATGCACTGTATATGAGCTGGCGATTTCTAAGTCTGTGGTTCCGAGATGGGGTAACCAGGCTCACTAATAAAGGTCAAGCAACTTGGCTGCCAGAATGCCCTCCTTCAGTACAGACCAGAAAAGCATTGTGATAAGCGTATCCCCGGTATAGTCAGGGGTTAATGGGAGTCGTCCCCGTCCCCCCAGTATACGGCCAGAACCATGGACCCGGTACTTGTGGTTCGGACTGTCTCCAACCAGCCATAATGTTGTGAGAGTGAAATTATGTCTAAGTCCAGCTTTGGTAAATGAGAAGCAACTCTGAAACTTAACCTAAGCGTTTTTCGAAGCTACTTTTTGGCTAACTTCTTATAGGAAGGTCTAGGAGCTCTGAAAATGAACGTGCGCGTCTTTCACTCTTCCAGAGGGACTTAGAAGAATTTTGTGATATTTTTTATTAAAATGGTGTATAAGGGTATATATATAAATATATTTTATGCACTGTATATGAGCTGGCGATTTCTAAGTCTGTGGTTCCGAGAGGGGGTAACCAGGCTCACTAATAAAGGTCAAGCCACTTGGCTGGCAGAATGCCCTGCTTCAGCACAGACCAGAAAGGCATTGTGATAAGCGTATCCCCGGTATAGTCAGGGGTTAATGGGAGTCGTCCCCGTCCCCCCAGTATACGGCCAGAACCATGGACCCGGTACTTGTGGTTCGGACTGTCTCCAACCAGCCATAATGTTGTGAGAGTGAAATTATGTCTAAGTCCAGCTTTGGTACATTAGAAGCAACTCTGAAACTTAACCTAAGCGTTTTTCGAAGCTACTTTTTGGCTAACTTCTTATAGGAAGGTCTAGGAGCTCTGAAAATGAACGTGCGCGTCTTTCACTCTTCCCGAGGGACTTAGAAGAATTTTGTGATATTTTTTATTAAAATGGTGTATAAGGGTATATATATAAATATATTTTATGCACTGTATATGAGCTGGCGATTTGTAAGTCTGTGGTTCCGAGATGGGGTAACCAGGCTCACTAATAAAGGTCAAGCAACTTGGCTGCCAGAATGCCCTCCTTCAGTACAGACCAGAAAAGCATTGTGATAAGCGTATCCCCGGTATAGTCAGGGGTTAATGGGAGTCGTCCCCGTCCCCCCAGTATACGGCCAGAACCATGGACCCGGTACTTGTGGTTCAGACTGTCTCCAACCAGCCATAATGTTGTGAGAGTGAAATTATGTCTAAGTCCAGCTTTGGTAAATTAGAAGCAACTCTGAAACTTAACCTAAGATTTTTTCGAAGCTACTTTTTGGCTAACTTCTTATAGGAAGGTCTAGGAGCTCTGAAAATGAACGTGCGCGTCTTTCACTCTTCCCGAGGGACTTAGAAGAATTTTGTGATATTTTTTATTAAAATGGTGTATAAGGGTATATATATAAATATATTTTATGCACTGTATATGAGCTGGCGATTTGTAAGTCTGTGGTTCCGAGATGGGGTAACCAGGCTCACTAATAAAGGTCAAGCAACTTGGCTGCCAGAATGCCCTCCTTCAGTACAGACCAGAAAAGCATTGTGATAAGCGTATCCCCGGTATAGTCAGGGGTTAATGGGAGTCGTCCCCGTCCCCCCAGTATACGGCCAGAACCATGGACCCGGTACTTGTGGTTCGGACTGTCTCCAACCAGCCATAATGTTGTGAGAGTGAAATTATGTCTAAGTCCAGCTTTGGTAAATTAGAAGCAACTCTGAAACTTAACCTAAGATTTTTTCGAAGCTACTTTTTGGCTAACATCTTATAGGAAGGTCTAGGAGCTCTGAAAATGAACGTGCGCGTCTTTCACTCTTCCCGAGGGACTTAGAAGAGTTTTGTGAAATTTTTTATTAAAATGGTGTATAAGGGTATATATATAAATATATTTTATGCACTGTATATGAGCTGGCGATTTCTAAGTCTGTGGTTCCGAGAGGGGGTAACCAGGCTCACTAATAAAGGTCAAGCCACTTGGCTGCCAGAATGCCCTGCTTCAGCACAGACCAGAAAGGCATTGTGATAAGCGTATCCCCGGTATAGTCAGGGGTTAATGGGAGTCGTCCCCGTCCCCCCAGTATACGGCCAGAACCATGGACCCGGTACTTGTGGTTCGGACTCTCTCCAACCAGCCATAATGTTGTGAGAGTGAAATTATGTCTAAGTCCAGCTTTGGTAAATTAGAAGCAACTCTGAAACTTAACCTAAGATTTTTTCGAAGCTACTTTTTGGCTAACTTCTTATAGGAAGGTCTAGAAGCTCTGAAAATGAACGTGCGCGTCTTTCACTCTTCCCGAGGGACTTAGAAGAGTTTTGTGAAATTTTTTATTAAAATGGTGTATAAGGGTATATATATAAATATATTTTATGCACTGTATATGAGCTGGCGATTTCTAAGTCTGTGGTTCCGAGATGGGGTAACCAGGCTCACTAATAAAGGTCAAGCAACTTGGCTGCCAGAATGCCCTCCTTCAGTACAGACCAGAAAAGCATTGTGATAAGCGTATCCCCGGTATAGTCAGGGGTTAATGGGAGTCGTCCCCGTCCCCCCAGTATACGGCCAGAACCATGGACCCGGTACTTGTGGTTCGGACTGTCTCCAACCAGCCATAATGTTGTGAGAGTGAAATTATGTCTAAGTCCAGCTTTGGTAAATTAGAAGCAACTCTGAAACTTAACCTAAGATTTTTTCGAAGCTACTTTTTGGCTAACTTCTTATAGGAAGGTCTAGGAGCTCTGAAAATGAACGTGCGCGTCTTTCACTCTTCCCGAGGGACTTAGAAGAATTTTGTGATATTTTTTATTAAAATGGTGTATAAGGGTATATATATAAATATATTTTATGCACTGTATATGAGCTGGCGATTTGTAAGTCTGTGGTTCCGAGATGGGGTAACCAGGCTCACTAATAAAGGTCAAGCAACTTGGCTGCCAGAATGCCCTCCTTCAGTACAGACCAGAAAAGCATTGTGATAAGCGTATCCCCGGTATAGTCAGGGGTTAATGGGAGTCGTCCCCGTCCCCCCAGTATACGGCCAGAACCATGGACCCGGTACTTGTGGTTCGGACTGTCTCCAACCAGCCATAATGTTGTGAGAGTGAAATTATGTCTAAGTCCAGCTTTGGTAAATTAGAAGCAACTCTGAAACTTAACCTAAGATTTTTTCGAAGCTACTTTTTGGCTAACTTCTTATAGGAAGGTCTAGGAGCTCTGAAAATGAACGTGCGCGTCTTTCACTCTTCCCGAGGGACTTAGAAGAGTTTTGTGAAATTTTTTATTAAAATGGTGTATAAGGGTATATATATAAATATATTTTATGCACTGTATATGAGCTGGCGATTTCTAAGTCTGTGGTTCCGAGAGGGGGTAACCAGGCTCACTAATAAAGGTCAAGCCACTTGGCTGCCAGAATGCCCTGCTTCAGCACAGACCAGAAAGGCATTGTGATAAGCGTATCCCCGGTATAGTCAGGGGTTAATGGGAGTCGTCCCCGTCCCCCCAGTATACGGCCAGAACCATGGACCCGGTACTTGTGGTTCGGACTCTCTCCAACCAGCCATAATGTTGTGAGAGTGAAATTATGTCTAAGTCCAGCTTTGGTAAATTAGAAGCAACTCTGAAACTTAACCTAAGATTTTTTCGAAGCTACTTTTTGGCTAACTTCTTATAGGAAGGTCTAGGAGCTCTGAAAATGAACGTGCGCGTCTTTCACTCTTCCCGAGGGACTTAGAAGAGTTTAGTGAAATTTTTTATTAAAATGGTGTATAAGGGTATATATATAAATATATTTTATGCACTGTATATGAGCTGGCGATTTCTAAGTCTGTGGTTCCGAGATGGGGTAACCAGGCTCACTAATAAAGGTCAAGCAACTTGGCTGCCAGAATGCCCTCCTTCAGTACAGACCAGAAAAGCATTGTGATAAGCGTATCCCCGGTATAGTCAGGGGTTAATGGGAGTCGTCCCCGTCCCCCCAGTATACGGCCAGAACCATGGACCCGGTACTTGTGGTTCGGACTGTCTCCAACCAGCCATAATGTTGTGAGAGTGAAATTATGTCTAAGTCCAGCTTTGGTAAATTAGAAGCAACTCTGAAACTTAACCTAAGATTTTTTCGAAGCTACTTTTTGGCTAACTTCTTATAGGAAGGTCTAGGAGCTCTGAAAATGAACGTGCGCGTCTTTCACTCTTCCCGAGGGACTTAGAAGAGTTTTGTGAATTTTTTTATTAAAATGGTGTATAAGGGTATATATATAAATATATTTTATGCACTGTATATGAGCTGGCGATTTCTAAGTCTGTGGTTCCGAGAGGGGGTAACCAGGCTCACTAATAAAGGTCAAGCCACTTGGCTGCCAGAATGCCCTGCTTCAGCACAGACCAGAAAGGCATTGTGATAAGCGTATCCCCGGTATAGTCAGGGGTTAATGGGAGTCGTCCCCGTCCCCCCAGTATACGGCCAGAACCATGGACCCGGTACTTGTGGTTCGGACTGTCTCCAACCAGCCATAATGTTGTGATAGTGAAATTATGTCTAAGTCCAGCTTTGGTACATTAGAAGCAACTCTGAAACTTAACCTAAGCGTTTTTCGAAGCTACTTTTTGGCTAACTTCTTATAGGAAGGTCTAGGAGCTCTGAAAATGAACGTGCGCGTCTTTCACTCTTCCCGAGGGACTTAGAAGAATTTTGTGATATTTTTTATTAAAATGGTGTATAAGGGTATATATATAAATATATTTTATGCACTGTATATGAGCTGGCGATTTCATAGTCTGTGGTTCCGAGAGGGGGTAACCAGGCTCACTAATAAAGGTCAAGCCACTTGGCTGCCAGAATGCCCTCCTTCAGCACAGACCAGAAAGGCATTGTGATAAGCGTATCCCCGGTATAGTCAGGGGTTAATGGGAGTCGTCCCCTTCCCCCCAGTATACGGCCAGAACCATGGACCCGGTACTTGTGGTTCGGACTGTCTCCAACCAGCCATAATGTTGTGAGAGTGAAATTATGTCTAAGTCCAGCATTGGTACATTAGAAGCAACTCTGAAACTTAACCTAAGCGTTTTTCGAAGCTACTTTTTGGCTAACTTCTTATAGGAAGGTCTAGGAGCTCTGAAAATGAACGTGCGCGTCTTTCACTCTTCCCGAGGGACTTAGAAGAATTTTGTGATATTTTTTATTAAAATGGTGTATAAGGGTATATATATAAATATATTTTATGCACTGTATATGAGCTGGCGATTTCTAAGTCTGTGGTTCCGAGAGGGGGTAACCGGGCTCACTAATAAAGGTCAAGCCACTTGGCTGCCAGAATGCCCTGCTTCAGCACAGACCAGAAAGGCATTGTGATAAGCGTATCCCCGGTATAGTCAGGGGTTAATGGGAGTCGTCCCCGTCCCCCCAGTATACGGCCAGAACCATGGACCCGGTACTTGTGGTTCGGACTGTCTCCAACCAGCCATAATGTTGTGAGAGTGAAATTATGTCTAAGTCCAGCTTTGGTACATTAGAAGCAACTCTGAAACTTAACCTAAGCGTTTTTCGAAGCTACTTTTTGGCTAACTTCTTATAGGAAGGTCTAGGAGCTCTGAAAATGAACGTGCGCGTCTTTCACTCTTCCCGAGGGACTTAGAAGAATTTTGTGATATTTTTTATTAAAATGGTGTATAAGGGTATATATATAAATATATTTTATGCACTGTATATGAGCTGGCGATTTCTAAGTCTGTGGTTCCGAGAGGGGGTAACCAGGCTCACTAATAAAGGTCAAGCCACTTGGCTGCCAGAATGCCCTCCTTCAGCACAGACCAGAAAGGCATTGTGATAAGCGTATCCCCGGTATAGTCAGGGGTTAATGGGAGTCGTCCCCGTCCCCCCAGTATACGGCCAGAACCATGGACCCGGTACTTGTGGTTCGGACTGTCTCCAACCAGCCATAATGTTGTGAGAGTGAAATTATGTCTAAGTCCAGCTTTGGTACATTAGAAGCAACTCTGAAACTTAACCTAAGCGTTTTTCGAAGCTACTTTTTGGCTAACTTCTTATAGGAAGGTCTAGGAGCTCTGAAAATGAACGTGCGCGTCTTTCACTCTTCCCGAGGGACTTAGAAGAATTTTGTGATATTTTTTATTAAAATGGTGTATAAGGGTATATATATAAATATATTTTATGCACTGTATATGAGCTGACGATTTCTAAGTCTGTGGTTCCGAGAGGGGGTAACCAGGCTCACTAATAAAGGTCAAGCCACTTGGCTGCCAGAATGCCCTCCTTCAGCACAGACCAGAAAGGCATTGTGATAAGCGTATCCCCGGTATAGTCAGGGGTTAATGGGAGTCGTCCCCGTCCCCCCAGTATACGGCCAGAACCATGGACCCGGTACTTGTGGTTCGGACTGTCTCCAACCAGCCATAATGTTGTGAGAGTAAAATTATGTCTAAGTCCAGCTTTGGTACATTAGAAGCAACTCTGAAACTTAACCTAAGCTTTTTTCGAAGCTACTTTTTGGCTAACTTCTTATAGGAAGGTCTAGGAGCTCTGAAAATGAACGTGCGCGTCTTTCACTCTTCCCGAGGGACTTAGAAGAATTTTGTGATATTTTTTATTAAAATGGTGTATAAGGGTATATATATAAATATATTTTATGCACTGTATATGAGCTGGCGATTTGTAAGTCTGTGGTTCCGAGATGGGGTAACCAGGCTCACTAATAAAGGTCAAGCAACTTGGCTGCCAGAATGCCCTCCTTCAGTACAGACCAGAAAAGCATTGTGATAAGCGTATCCCCGGTATAGTCAGGGGTTAATGGGAGTCGTCCCCGTCCCCCCAGTATACGGCCAGAACCATGGACCCGGTACTTGTGGTTCGGACTGTCTCCAACCAGCCATAATGTTGTGAGAGTGAAATTATGTCTAAGTCCAGCTTTGGTAAATTAGAAGCAACTCTGAAACTTAACTTAAGATTTTTTCGAAGCTACTTTTTGGCTAACTTCTTATAGGAAGGTCTAGGAGCTCTGAAAATGAACGTGCGCGTCTTTCACTCTTCCCGAGGGACTTTGAAGAGTTTTGTGAAATTTTTTATTAAAATGGTGTATAAGGGTATATATATAAATATATTTTATGCACTGTATATGAGCTGGCGATTTCTAAGTCTGTGGTTCCGAGAGGGGGTAACCAGGCTCACTAATAAAGGTCAAGCCACTTGGCTGCCAGAATGCCCTGCTTCAACACAGACCAGAAAGGCATTGTGATAAGCGTATCCCCGGTATAGTCAGGGGTTAATGGGAGTCGTCCCCGTCCCCCCAGTATACGGCCAGAACCATGGACCCGGTACTTGTGGTTCGGACTGTCTCCAACCAGCCATAATGTTGTGATAGTGAAATTATGTCTAAGTCCAGCTTTGGTACATTAGAAGCAACTCTGAAACTTAACCTAAGCGTTTTTCGAAGCTACTTTTTGGCTAACTTCTTATAGGAAGGTCTAGGAGCTCTGAAAATGAACGTGCGCGTCTTTCACTCTTCCCGAGGGACTTAGAAGAATTTTGTGATATTTTTTATTAAAATGGTGTATAAGGGTATATATATAAATATATTTTATGCACTGTATATGAGCTGGCGATTTCTAAGTCTGTGGTTCCGAGAGGGGGTAACCAGGCTCACTAATAAAGGTCAAGCCACTTGGCTGCCAGAATGCCCTCCTTCAGCACAGACCAGAAAGGCATTGTGATAAGCGTATCCCCAGTATAGTCAGGGGTTAATGGGAGTCGTCCCCTTCCCCCCAGTATACGGCCAGAACCATGGACCCGGTACTTGTGGTTCGGACTGTCTCCAACCAGCCATAATGTTGTGAGAGTGAAATTATGTCTAAGTCCAGCTTTGGTACATTAGAAGCAACTCTGAAACTTAACCTAAGCGTTTTTCGAAGCTACTTTTTGGCTAACTTCTTATAGGAAGGTCTAGGAGCTCTGAAAATGAACGTGCGCGTCTTTCACTCTTCCCGAGGGACTTAGAAGAATTTTGTGATAATTTTTATTAAAATGGTGTATAAGGGTATATATATAAATATATTTTATGCACTGTATATGAGCTGGCGATTTGTAAGTCTGTGGTTCCGAGATGGGGTAACCAGGCTCACTAATAAAGGTCAAGCAACTTGGCTGCCAGAATGCCCTCCTTCAGTACAGACCAGAAAAGCATTGTGATAAGCGTATCCCCGGTATAGTCAGGGGTTAATGGGAGTCGTCCCCGTCCCCCCAGTATACGGCCAGAACCATGGACCCGGTACTTGTGGTTCGGACTGTCTCCAACCAGCCATAATGTTGTGAGAGTGAAATTATGTCTAAGTCCAGCTTTGGTAAATTAGAAGCAACTCTGAAACTTAACCTAAGATTTTTTCGAAGCTACTTTTTGGCTAACTTCTTATAGGAAGGTCTAGGAGCTCTGAAAATGAACGTGCGCGTCTTTCACTCTTCCCGAGGGACTTAGAAGAGTTTTGTGAAATTTTTTATTAAAATGGTGTATAAGGGTATATATATAAATATATTTTATGCACTGTATATGAGCTGGCGATTTCTAAGTCTGTGGTTCCGAGAGGGGGTAACCAGGCTCACTAATAAAGGTCAAGCCACTTGGCTGCCAGAATGCCCTGCTTCAGCACAGACCAGAAAGGCATTGTGATAAGCGTATCCCCGGTATAGTCAGGGGTTAATGGGAGTCGTCCCCGTCCCCCCAGTATACGGCCAGAACCATGGACCCGGTACTTGTGGTTCGGACTGTCTCCAACCAGCCATAATGTTGTGATAGTGAAATTATGTCTAAGTCCAGCTTTGGTACATTAGAAGCAACTCTGAAACTTAACCTAAGCGTTTTTCGAAGCTACTTTTTGGCTAACTTCTTATAGGAAGGTCTAGGAGCTCTGAAAATGAACGTGCGCGTCTTTCACTCTTCCCGAGGGACTTAGAAGAATTTTGTGATATTTTTTATTAAAATGGTGTATAAGGGTATATATATAAATATATTTTATGCACTGTATATGAGCTGGCGATTTCATAGTCTGTGGTTCCGAGAGGGGGTAACCAGGCTCACTAATAAAGGTCAAGCCACTTGGCTGCCAGAATGCCCTCCTTCAGCACAGACCAGAAAGGCATTGTGATAAGCGTATCCCCGGTATAGTCAGGGGTTAATGGGAGTCGTCCCCTTCCCCCCAGTATACGGCCAGAACCATGGACCCGGTACTTGTGGTTCGGACTGTCTCCAACCAGCCATAATGTTGTGAGAGTGAAATTATGTCTAAGTCCAGCATTGGTACATTAGAAGCAACTCTGAAACTTAACCTAAGCGTTTTTCGAAGCTACTTTTTGGCTAACTTCTTATAGGAAGGTCTAGGAGCTCTGAAAATGAACGTGCGCGTCTTTCACTCTTCCCGAGGGACTTAGAAGAATTTTGTGATATTTTTTATTAAAATGGTGTATAAGGGTATATATATAAATATATTTTATGCACTGTATATGAGCTGGCGATTTCTAAGTCTGTGGTTCCGAGAGGGGGTAACCGGGCTCACTAATAAAGGTCAAGCCACTTGGCTGCCAGAATGCCCTGCTTCAGCACAGACCAGAAAGGCATTGTGATAAGCGTATCCCCGGTATAGTCAGGGGTTAATGGGAGTCGTCCCCGTCCCCCCAGTATACGGCCAGAACCATGGACCCGGTACTTGTGGTTCGGACTGTCTCCAACCAGCCATAATGTTGTGAGAGTGAAATTATGTCTAAGTCCAGCTTTGGTACATTAGAAGCAACTCTGAAACTTCACCTAAGCGTTTTTCGAAGCTACTTTTTGGCTAACTTCTTATAGGAAGGTCTAGGAGCTCTGAAAATGAACGTGCGCGTCTTTCACTCTTCCCGAGGGACTTAGAAGAATTTTGTGATATTTTTTATTAAAATGGTGTATAAGGGTATATATATAAATATATTTTATGCACTGTATATGAGCTGACGATTTCTAAGTCTGTGGTTCCGAGAGGGGGTAACCAGGCTCACTAATAAAGGTCAAGCCACTTGGCTGCCAGAATGCCCTCCTTCAGCACAGACCAGAAAGGCATTGTGATAAGCGTATCCCCGGTATAGTCAGGGGTTAATGGGAGTCGTCCCCGTCCCCCCAGTATACGGCCAGAACCATGGACCCGGTACTTGTGGTTCGGACTGTCTCCAACCAGCCATAATGTTGTGAGAGTAAAATTATGTCTAAGTCCAGCTTTGGTACATTAGAAGCAACTCTGAAACTTAACCTAAGCTTTTTTCGAAGCTACTTTTTGGCTAACTTCTTATAGGAAGGTCTAGGAGCTCTGAAAATGAACGTGCGCGTCTTTCACTCTTCCCGAGGGACTTAGAAGAATTTTGTGATATTTTTTATTAAAATGGTGTATAAGGGTATATATATAAATATATTTTATGCACTGTATATGAGCTGGCGATTTGTAAGTCTGTGGTTCCGAGATGGGGTAACCAGGCTCACTAATAAAGGTCAAGCAACTTGGCTGCCAGAATGCCCTCCTTCAGTACAGACCAGAAAAGCATTGTGATAAGCGTATCCCCGGTATAGTCAGGGGTTAATGGGAGTCGTCCCCGTCCCCCCAGTATACGGCCAGAACCATGGACCCGGTACTTGTGGTTCGGACTGTCTCCAACCAGCCATAATGTTGTGATAGTGAAATTATGTCTAAGTCCAGCTTTGGTACATTAGAAGCAACTCTGAAACTTAACCTAAGCGTTTTTCGAAGCTACTTTTTGGCTAACTTCTTATAGGAAGGTCTAGGAGCTCTGAAAATGAACGTGCGCGTCTTTCACTCTTCCCGAGGGACTTAGAAGAATTTTGTGATATTTTTTATTAAAATGGTGTATAAGGGTATATATATAAATATATTTTATGCACTGTATATGTGCTGGCGATTTCTAAGTCTGTGGTTCCGAGAGGGGGTAACCAGGCTCACTAATAAAGGTCAAGCCACTTGGCTGCCAGAATGCCCTCCTTCAGCACAGACCAGAAAGGCATTGTGATAAGCGTATCCCCGGTATAGTCAGGGGTTAATGGGAGTCGTCCCCTTCCCCCCAGTATACGGCCAGAACCATGGACCCGGTACTTGTGGTTCGGACTGTCTCCAACCAGCCATAATGTTGTGAGAGTGAAATTATGTCTAAGTCCAGCATTGGTACATTAGAAGCAACTCTGAAACTTAACCTAAGCGTTTTTCGAAGCTACTTTTTGGCTAACTTCTTATAGGAAGGTCTAGGAGCTCTGAAAATGAACGTGCGCGTCTTTCACTCTTCCCGAGGGACTTAGAAGAATTTTGTGATATTTTTTATTAAAATGGTGTATAAGGGTATATATATAAATATATTTTATGCACTGTATATGAGCTGGCGATTTCTAAGTCTGTGGTTCCGAGAGGGGGTAACCAGGCTCACTAATAAAGGTCAAGCCACTTGGCTGCCAGAATGCCCTGCTTCAGCACAGACCAGAAAGGCATTGTGATAAGCGTATCCCCGGTATAGTCAGGGGTTAATGGGAGTCGTCCCCGTCCCCCCAGTATACGGCCAGAACCATGGACCCGGTACTTGTGGTTCGGACTGTCTCCAACCAGCCATAATGTTGTGAGAGTGAAATTATGTCTAAGTCCAGCATTGGTACATTAGAAGCAACTCTGAAACTTAACCTAAGCGTTTTTCGAAGCTACTTTTTGGCTAACTTCTTATAGGAAGGTCTAGGAGCTCTGAAAATGAACGTGCGCGTCTTTCACTCTTCCCGAGGGACTTAGAAGAATTTTGTGATATTTTTTATTAAAATGGTGTATAAGGGTATATATATAAATATATTTTATGCACTGTATATGAGCTGGCGATTTCTAAGTCTGTGGTTCCGAGAGGGGGTAACCGGGCTCACTAATAAAGGTCAAGCCACTTGGCTGCCAGAATGCCCTGCTTCAGCACAGACCAGAAAGGCATTGTGATAAGCGTATCCCCGGTATAGTCAGGGGTTAATGGGAGTCGTCCCCGTCCCCCCAGTATACGGCCAGAACCATGGACCCGGTACTTGTGGTTCGGACTGTCTCCAACCAGCCATAATGTTGTGAGAGTGAAATTATGTCTAAGTCCAGCTTTGGTACATTAGAAGCAACTCTGAAACTTAACCTAAGCGTTTTTCGAAGCTACTTTTTGGCTAACTTCTTATAGGAAGGTCTAGGAGCTCTGAAAATGAACGTGCGCGTCTTTCACTCTTCCCGAGGGACTTAGAAGAATTTTGTGATATTTTTTATTAAAATGGTGTATAAGGGTATATATATAAATATATTTTATGCACTGTATATGAGCTGGCGATTTCTAAGTCTGTGGTTCCGAGAGGGGGTAACCAGGCTCACTAATAAAGGTCAAGCCACTTGGCTGCCAGAATGCCCTCCTTCAGCACAGACCAGAAAGGCATTGTGATAAGCGTATCCCCGGTATAGTCAGGGGTTAATGGGAGTCGTCCCCGTCCCCCCAGTATACGGCCAGAACCATGGACCCGGTACTTGTGGTTCGGACTGTCTCCAACCAGCCATAATGTTGTGAGAGTGAAATTATGTCTAAGTCCAGCTTTGGTACATTAGAAGCAACTCTGAAACTTAACCTAAGCGTTTTTCGAAGCTACTTTTTGGCTAACTTCTTATAGGAAGGTCTAGGAGCTCTGAAAATGAACGTGCGCGTCTTTCACTCTTCCCGAGGGACTTAGAAGAATTTTGTGATATTTTTTATTAAAATGGTGTATAAGGGTATATATATAAATATATTTTATGCACTGTATATGAGCTGACGATTTCTAAGTCTGTGGTTCCGAGAGGGGGTAACCAGGCTCACTAATAAAGGTCAAGCCACTTGGCTGCCAGAATGCCCTCCTTCAGCACAGACCAGAAAGGCATTGTGATAAGCGTATCCCCGGTATAGTCAGGGGTTAATGGGAGTCGTCCCCGTCCCCCCAGTATACGGCCAGAACCATGGACCCGGTACTTGTGGTTCGGACTGTCTCCAACCAGCCATAATGTTGTGAGAGTGAAATTATGTCTAAGTCCAGCTTTGGTACATTAGAAGCAACTCTGAAACTTAACCTAAGCGTTTTTCGAAGCTACTTTTTGGCTAACTTCTTATAGGAAGGTCTAGGAGCTCTGAAAATGAACGTGCGCGTCTTTCACTCTTCCCGAGGGACTTAGAAGAATTTTGTGATATTTTTTATTAAAATGGTGTATAAGGGTATATATATAAATATATTTTATGCACTGTATATGAGCTGACGATTTCTAAGTCTGTGGTTCCGAGAGGGGGTAACCAGGCTCACTAATAAAGGTCAAGCCACTTGGCTGCCAGAATGCCCTGCTTCAGCACAGACCAGAAAGGCATTGTGATAAGCGTATCCCCGGTATAGTCAGGGGTTAATGGGAGTCGTCCCCGTCCCCCCAGTATACGGCCAGAACCATGGACCCGGTACTTGTGGTTCGGACTGTCTCCAACAAGCCATAATGTTGTGAGAGTGAAATTATGTCTAAGTCCAGCTTTGGTACATTAGAAGCAACTCTGAAACTTAACCTAAGCGTTTTTCGAAGCTACTTTTTGGCTAACTTCTTATAGGAAGGTCTAGGAGCTCTGAAAATGAACGTGCGCGTCTTTCACTCTTCCCGAGGGACTTAGAAGAATTTTGTGATATTTTTTATTAAAATGGTGTATAAGGGTATATATATAAATATATTTTATGCACTGTATATGAGCTGACGATTTCTAAGTCTGTGGTTCCGAGAGGGGGTAACCAGGCTCACTAATAAAGGTCAAGCCACTTGGCTGCCAGAATGCCCTCCTTCAGCACAGACCAGAAAGGCATTGTGATAAGCGTATCCCCGGTATAGTCAGGGGTTAATGGGAGTCGTCCCCGTCCCCCCAGTATACGGCCAGAACCATGGACCCGGTACTTGTGGTTCGGACTGTCTCCAACCAGCCATAATGTTGTGAGAGTAAAATTATGTCTAAGTCCAGCTTTGGTACATTAGAAGCAACTCTGAAACTTAACCTAAGCTTTTTTCGAAGCTACTTTTTGGCTAACTTCTTATAGGAAGGTCTAGGAGCTCTGAAAATGAACGTGCGCGTCTTTCACTCTTCCCGAGGGACTTAGAAGAATTTTGTGATATTTTTTATTAAAATGGTGTATAAGGGTATATATATAAATATATTTTATGCACTGTATATGAGCTGGCGATTTGTAAGTCTGTGGTTCCGAGATGGGGTAACCAGGCTCACTAATAAAGGTCAAGCAACTTGGCTGCCAGAATGCCCTCCTTCAGTACAGACCAGAAAAGCATTGTGATAAGCGTATCCCCGGTATAGTCAGGGGTTAATGGGAGTCGTCCCCGTCCCCCCAGTATACGGCCAGAACCATGGACCCGGTACTTGTGGTTCGGACTGTCTCCAACCAGCCATAATGTTGTGAGAGTGAAATTATGTCTAAGTCCAGCTTTGGTAAATTAGAAGCAACTCTGAAACTTAACTTAAGATTTTTTCGAAGCTACTTTTTGGCTAACTTCTTATAGGAAGGTCTAGGAGCTCTGAAAATGAACGTGCGCGTCTTTCACTCTTCCCGAGGGACTTTGAAGAGTTTTGTGAAATTTTTTATTAAAATGGTGTATAAGGGTATATATATAAATATATTTTATGCACTGTATATGAGCTGGCGATTTCTAAGTCTGTGGTTCCGAGAGGGGGTAACCAGGCTCACTAATAAAGGTCAAGCCACTTGGCTGCCAGAATGCCCTGCTTCAACACAGACCAGAAAGGCATTGTGATAAGCGTATCCCCGGTATAGTCAGGGGTTAATGGGAGTCGTCCCCGTCCCCCCAGTATACGGCCAGAACCATGGACCCGGTACTTGTGGTTCGTACTGTCTCCAACCAGCCATAATGTTGTGATAGTGAAATTATGTCTAAGTCCAGCTTTGGTACATTAGAAGCAACTCTGAAACTTAACCTAAGCGTTTTTCGAAGCTACTTTTTGGCTAACTTCTTATAGGAAGGTCTAGGAGCTCTGAAAATGAACGTGCGCGTCTTTCACTCTTCCCGAGGGACTTAGAAGAATTTTGTGATATTTTTTATTAAAATGGTGTATAAGGGTATATATATAAATATATTTTATGCACTGTATATGTGCTGGCGATTTCTAAGTCTGTGGTTCCGAGAGGGGGTAACCAGGCTCACTAATAAAGGTCAAGCCACTTGGCTGCCAGAATGCCCTCCTTCAGCACAGACCAGAAAGGCATTGTGATAAGCGTATCCCCGGTATAGTCAGGGGTTAATGGGAGTCGTCCCCTTCCCCCCAGTATACGGCCAGAACCATGGACCCGGTACTTGTGGTTCGGACTGTCTCCAACCAGCCATAATGTTGTGAGAGTGAAATTATGTCTAAGTCCAGCATTGGTACATTAGAAGCAACTCTGAAACTTAACCTAAGCGTTTTTCGAAGCTACTTTTTGGCTAACTTCTTATAGGAAGGTCTAGGAGCTCTGAAAATGAACGTGCGCGTCTTTCACTCTTCCCGAGGGACTTAGAAGAATTTTGTGATATTTTTTATTAAAATGGTGTATAAGGGTATATATATAAATATATTTTATGCACTGTATATGAGCTGGCGATTTCTAAGTCTGTGGTTCCGAGAGGGGGTAACCAGGCTCACTAATAAAGGTCAAGCCACTTGGCTGCCAGAATGCCCTGCTTCAGCACAGACCAGAAAGGCATTGTGATAAGCGTATCCCCGGTATAGTCAGGGGTTAATGGGAGTCGTCCCCGTCCCCCCAGTATACGGCCAGAACCATGGACCCGGTACTTGTGGTTCGGACTGTCTCCAACCAGCCATAATGTTGTGAGAGTGAAATTATGTCTAAGTCCAGCTTTGGTACATTAGAAGCAACTCTGAAACTTAACCTAAGCGTTTTTCGAAGCTACTTTTTGGCTAACTTCTTATAGGAAGGTCTAGGAGCTCTGAAAATGAACGTGCGCGTCTTTCACTCTTCCCGAGGGACTTAGAAGAATTTTGTGATATTTTTTATTAAAATGGTGTATAAGGGTATATATATAAATATATTTTATGCACTGTATATGAGCTGACGATTTCTAAGTCTGTGGTTCCGAGAGGGGGTAACCAGGCTCACTAATAAAGGTCAAGCCACTTGGCTGCCAGAATGCCCTCCTTCAGCACAGACCAGAAAGGCATTGTGATAAGCGTATCCCCGGTATAGTCAGGGGTTAATGGGAGTCGTCCCCGTCCCCCCAGTATACGGCCAGAACCATGGACCCGGTACTTGTGGTTCGGACTGTCTCCAACCAGCCATAATGTTGTGAGAGTAAAATTATGTCTAAGTCCAGCTTTGGTACATTAGAAGCAACTCTGAAACTTAACCTAAGCTTTTTTCGAAGCTACTTTTTGGCTAACTTCTTATAGGAAGGTCTAGGAGCTCTGAAAATGAACGTGCGCGTCTTTCACTCTTCCCGAGGGACTTAGAAGAATTTTGTGATATTTTTTATTAAAATGGTGTATAAGGGTATATATATAAATATATTTTATGCACTGTATATGAGCTGGCGATTTCTAAGTCTGTGGTTCCGAGAGGGGGTAACCAGGCTCACTAATAAAGGTCAAGCCACTTGGCTGCCAGAATGCCCTGCTTCAACACAGACCAGAAAGGCATTGTGATAAGCGTATCCCCGGTATAGTCAGGGGTTAATGGGAGTCGTCCCCGTCCCCCCAGTATACGGCCAGAACCATGGACCCGGTACTTGTGGTTCGGACTGTCTCCAACCAGCCATAATGTTGTGATAGTGAAATTATGTCTAAGTCCAGCTTTGGTACATTAGAAGCAACTCTGAAACTTAACCTAAGCGTTTTTCGAAACTACTTTTTGGCTAACTTCTTATAGGAAGGTCTAGGAGCTCTGAAAATGAACGTGCGCGTCTTTCACTCTTCCCGAGGGACTTAGAAGAATTTTGTGATATTTTTTATTAAAATGGTGTATAAGGGTATATATATAAATATATTTTATGCACTGTATATGAGCTGGCGATTTCTACGTCTGTGGTTCCGAGAGGGGGTAACCAGGCTCACTAATAAAGGTCAAGCCACTTGGCTGCCAGAATGCCCTCCTTCAGCACAGACCAGAAAGGCATTGTGATAAGCGTATCCCCGGTATAGTCAGGGGTTAATGGGAGTCGTCCCCTTCCCCCCAGTATACGGCCAGAACCATGGACCCGGTACTTGTGGTTCGGACTGTCTCCAACCAGCCATAATGTTGTGAGAGTGAAATTATGTCTAAGTCCAGCATTGGTACATTAGAAGCAACTCTGAAACTTAACCTAAGCGTTTTTCGAAGCTACTTTTTGGCTAACTTCTTATAGGAAGGTCTAGGAGCTCTGAAAATGAACGTGCGCGTCTTTCACTCTTCCCGAGGGACTTAGAAGAATTTTGTGATATTTTTTATTAAAATGGTGTATAAGGGTATATATATAAATATATTTTATGCACTGTATATGAGCTGGCGATTTCTAAGTCTGTGGTTCCGAGAGGGGGTAACCAGGCTCACTAATAAAGGTCAAGCCACTTGGCTGCCAGAATGCCCTGCTTCAGCACAGACCAGAAAGGCATTGTGATAAGCGTATCCCCGGTATAGTCAGGGGTTAATGGGAGTCGTCCCCGTCCCCCCAGTATACGGCCAGAACCATGGACCCGGTACTTGTGGTTCGGACTGTCTCCAACCAGCCATAATGTTGTGAGAGTAAAATTATGTCTAAGTCCAGCTTTGGTACATTAGAAGCAACTCTGAAACTTAACCTAAGCTTTTTTCGAAGCTACTTTTTGGCTAACTTCTTATAGGAAGGTCTAGGAGCTCTGAAAATGAACGTGCGCGTCTTTCACTCTTCCCGAGGGACTTAGAATAATTTTGTGATATTTTTTATTAAAATGGTGTATAAGGGTATATATATAAATATATTTTATGCACTGTATATGAGCTGGCGATTTCTAAGTCTGTGGTTCCGAGAGGGGGTAACCAGGCTCACTAATAAAGGTCAAGCCACTTGGCTGCCAGAATGCCCTGCTTCAGCACAGACCAGAAAGGCATTGTGATAAGCGTATCCCCGGTATAGTCAGGGGTTAATGGGAGTCGTCCCCGTCCCCCCAGTATACGGCCAGAACCATGGACCCGGTACTTGTGGTTCGGACTGTCTCCAACCAGCCATAATGTTGTGAGAGTGAAATTATGTCTAAGTCCAGCATTGGTACATTAGAAGCAACTCTGAAACTTAACCTAAGCGTTTTTCGAAGCTACTTTTTGGCTAACTTCTTATAGGAAGGTCTAGGAGCTCTGAAAATGAACGTGCGCGTCTTTCACTCTTCCCGAGGGAATTAGAAGAATTTTGTGATATTTTTTTATTAAAATGGTGTATAAGGGTATATATATAAATATATTTTATGCACTGTATATGAGCTGGCGATTTCTAAGTCTGTGGTTCCGAGAGGGGGTAACCGGGCTCACTAATAAAGGTCAAGCCACTTGGCTGCCAGAATGCCCTGCTTCAGCACAGACCAGAAAGGCATTGTGATAAGCGTATCCCCGGTATAGTCAGGGGTTAATGGGAGTCGTCCCCGTCCCCCCAGTATACGGCCAGAACCATGGACCCGGTACTTGTGGTTCGGACTGTCTCCAACCAGCCATAATGTTGTGAGAGTGAAATTATGTCTAAGTCCAGCTTTGGTACATTAGAAGCAACTCTGAAACTTAACCTAAGCGTTTTTCGAAGCTACTTTTTGGCTAACTTCTTATAGGAAGGTCTAGGAGCTCTGAAAATGAACGTGCGCGTCTTTCACTCTTCCCGAGGGACTTAGAAGAATTTTGTGATATTTTTTATTAAAATGGTGTATAAGGGTATATATATAAATATATTTTATGCACTGTATATGAGCTGGCGATTTCTAAGTCTGTGGTTCCGAGAGGGGGTAACCAGGCTCACTAATAAAGGTCAAGCCACTTGGCTGCCAGAATGCCCTCCTTCAGCACAGACCAGAAAGGCATTGTGATAAGCGTATCCCCGGTATAGTCAGGGGTTAATGGGAGTCGTCCCCGTCCCCCCAGTATACGGCCAGAACCATGGACCCGGTACTTGTGGTTCGGACTGTCTCCAACCAGCCATAATGTTGTGAGAGTGAAATTATGTCTAAGTCCAGCTTTGGTACATTAGAAGCAACTCTGAAACTTAACCTAAGCGTTTTTCGAAGCTACTTTTTGGCTAACTTCTTATAGGAAGGTCTAGGAGCTCTGAAAATGAACGTGCGCGTCTTTCACTCTTCCCGAGGGACTTAGAAGAATTTTGTGATATTTTTTATTAAAATGGTGTATAAGGGTATATATATAAATATATTTTATGCACTGTATATGAGCTGACGATTTCTAAGTCTGTGGTTCCGAGAGGGGGTAACCAGGCTCACTAATAAAGGTCAAGCCACTTGGCTTCCAGAATGCCCTCCTTCAGCACAGACCAGAAAGGCATTGTGATAAGCGTATCCCCGGTATAGTCAGGGGTTAATGGGAGTCGTCCCCGTCCCCCCAGTATACGGCCAGAACCATGGACCCGGTACTTGTGGTTCGGACTGTCTCCAACCAGCCATAATGTTGTGAGAGTAAAATTATGTCTAAGTCCAGCTTTGGTACATTAGAAGCAACTCTGAAACTTAACCTAAGCTTTTTTCGAAGCTACTTTTTGGCTAACTTCTTATAGGAAGGTCTAGGAGCTCTGAAAATGAACGTGCGCGTCTTTCACTCTTCCCGAGGGACTTAGAAGAATTTTGTGATATTTTTTATTAAAATGGTGTATAAGGGTATATATATAAATATATTTTATGCACTGTATATGAGCTGGCGATTTCTAAGTCTGTGGTTCCGAGAGGGGGTAACCGGGCTCACTAATAAAGGTCAAGCCACTTGGCTGCCAGAATGCCCTGCTTCAGCACAGACCAGAAAGGCATTGTGATAAGCGTATCCCCGGTATAGTCAGGGGTTAATGGGAGTCTTCCCCGTCCCCCCAGTATACGGCCAGAACCATGGACCCGGTACTTGTGGTTCGGACTGTCTCCAACCAGCCATAATGTTGTGAGAGTGAAATTATGTCTAAGTCCAGCTTTGGTACATTAGAAGCAACTCTGAAACTTAACCTAAGCGTTTTTCGAAGCTACTTTTTGGCTAACTTCTTATAGGAAGGTCTAGGAGCTCTGAAAATGAACGTGCGCGTCTTTCACTCTTCCCGAGGGACTTAGAAGAATTTTGTGATATTTTTTATTAAAATGGTGTATAAGGGTATATATATAAATATATTTTATGCACTGTATATGAGCTGGCGATTTCTAAGTCTGTGGTTCCGAGAGGGGGTAACCAGGCTCACTAATAAAGGTCAAGCCACTTGGCTGCCAGAATGCCCTCCTTCAGCACAGACCAGAAAGGCATTGTGATAAGCGTATCCCCGGTATAGTCAGGGGTTAATGGGAGTCGTCCCCGTCCCCCCAGTATACGGCCAGAACCATGGACCCGGTACTTGTGGTTCGGACTGTCTCCAACCAGCCATAATGTTGTGAGAGTGAAATTATGTCTAAGTCCAGCTTTGGTACATTAGAAGCAACTCTGAAACTTAACCTAAGCGTTTTTCGAAGCTACTTTTTGGCTAACTTCTTATAGGAAGGTCTAGGAGCTCTGAAAATGAACGTGCGCGTCTTTCACTCTTCCCGAGGGACTTAGAAGAATTTTGTGATATTTTTTATTAAAATGGTGTATAAGGGTATATATATAAATATATTTTATGCACTGTATATGAGCTGACGATTTCTAAGTCTGTGGTTCCGAGAGGGGGTAACCAGGCTCACTAATAAAGGTCAAGCCACTTGGCTTCCAGAATGCCCTCCTTCAGCACAGACCAGAAAGGCATTGTGATAAGCGTATCCCCGGTATAGTCAGGGGTTAATGGGAGTCGTCCCCGTCCCCCCAGTATACGGCCAGAACCATGGACCCGGTACTTGTGGTTCGGACTGTCTCCAACCAGCCATAATGTTGTGAGAGTAAAATTATGTCTAAGTCCAGCTTTGGTACATTAGAAGCAACTCTGAAACTTAACCTAAGCTTTTTTCGAAGCTACTTTTTGGCTAACTTCTTATAGGAAGGTCTAGGAGCTCTGAAAATGAACGTGCGCGTCTTTCACTCTTCCCGAGGGACTTAGAAGAATTTTGTGATATTTTTTATTAAAATGGTGTATAAGGGTATATATATAAATATATTTTATGCACTGTATATGAGCTGGCGATTTCTAAGTCTGTGGTTCCGAGAGGGGGTAACCAGGCTCACTAATAAAGGTCAAGCCACTTGGCTGCCAGAATGCCCTCCTTCAGCACAGACCAGAAAGGCATTGTGATAAGCGTATCCCCGGTATAGTCAGGGGTTAATGGGAGTCGTCCCCGTCCCCCCAGTATACGGCCAGAACCATGGACCCGGTACTTGTGGTTCGGACTGTCTCCAACCAGCCATAATGTTGTGAGAGTGAAATTATGTCTAAGTCCAGCTTTGGTACATTAGAAGCAACTCTGAAACTTAACCTAAGCGTTTTTCGAAGCTACTTTTTGGCTAACTTCTTATAGGAAGGTCTAGGAGCTCTGAAAATGAACGTGCGCGTCTTTCACTCTTCCCGAGGGACTTAGAAGAATTTTGTGATATTTTTTATTAAAATGGTGTATAAGGGTATATATATAAATATATTTTATGCACTGTATATGAGCTGACGATTTCTAAGTCTGTGGTTCCGAGAGGGGGTAACCAGGCTCACTAATAAAGGTCAAGCCACTTGGCTTCCAGAATGCCCTCCTTCAGCACAGACCAGAAAGGCATTGTGATAAGCGTATCCCCGGTATAGTCAGGGGTTAATGGGAGTCGTCCCCGTCCCCCCAGTATACGGCCAGAACCATGGACCCGGTACTTGTGGTTCGGACTGTCTCCAACCAGCCATAATGTTGTGAGAGTAAAATTATGTCTAAGTCCAGCTTTGGTACATTAGAAGCAACTCTGAAACTTAACCTAAGCTTTTTTCGAAGCTACTTTTTGGCTAACTTCTTATAGGAAGGTCTAGGAGCTCTGAAAATGAACGTGCGCGTCTTTCACTCTTCCCGAGGGACTTAGAAGAATTTTGTGATATTTTTTATTAAAATGGTGTATAAGGGTATATATATAAATATATTTTATGCACTGTATATGAGCTGGCGATTTCTAAGTCTGTGGTTCCGAGAGGGGGTAACCAGGCTCACTAATAAAGGTCAAGCCACTTGGCTGCCAGAATGCCCTCCTTCAGCACAGACCAGAAAGGCATTGTGATAAGCGTATCCCCGGTATAGTCAGGGGTTAATGGGAGTCGTCCCCGTCCCCCCAGTATACGGCCAGAACCATGGACCCGGTACTTGTGGTTCGGACTGTCTCCAACCAGCCATAATGTTGTGAGAGTGAAATTATGTCTAAGTCCAGCTTTGGTACATTAGAAGCAACTCTGAAACTTAACCTAAGCGTTTTTCGAAGCTACTTTTTGGCTAACTTCTTATAGGAAGGTCTAGGAGCTCTGAAAATGAACGTGCGCGTCTTTCACTCTTCCCGAGGGACTTAGAAGAATTTTGTGATATTTTTTATTAAAATGGTGTATAAGGGTATATATATAAATATATTTTATGCACTGTATATGAGCTGACGATTTCTAAGTCTGTGGTTCCGAGAGGGGGTAACCAGGCTCACTAATAAAGGTCAAGCCACTTGGCTTCCAGAATGCCCTCCTTCAGCACAGACCAGAAAGGCATTGTGATAAGCGTATCCCCGGTATAGTCAGGGGTTAATGGGAGTCGTCCCCGTCCCCCCAGTATACGGCCAGAACCATGGACCCGGTACTTGTGGTTCGGACTGTCTCCAACCAGCCATAATGTTGTGAGAGTAAAATTATGTCTAAGTCCAGCTTTGGTACATTAGAAGCAACTCTGAAACTTAACCTAAGCTTTTTTCGAAGCTACTTTTTGGCTAACTTCTTATAGGAAGGTCTAGGAGCTCTGAAAATGAACGTGCGCGTCTTTCACTCTTCCCGAGGGACTTAGAAGAATTTTGTGATATTTTTTATTAAAATGGTGTATAAGGGTATATATATAAATATATTTTATGCACTGTATATGAGCTGGCGATTTCTAAGTCTGTGGTTCCGAGAGGGGGTAACCAGGCTCACTAATAAAGGTCAAGCCACTTGGCTGCCAGAATGCCCTCCTTCAGCACAGACCAGAAAGGCATTGTGATAAGCGTATCCCCGGTATAGTCAGGGGTTAATGGGAGTCGTCCCCGTCCCCCCAGTATACGGCCAGAACCATGGACCCGGTACTTGTGGTTCGGACTGTCTCCAACCAGCCATAATGTTGTGAGAGTGAAATTATGTCTAAGTCCAGCTTTGGTACATTAGAAGCAACTCTGAAACTTAACCTAAGCGTTTTTCGAAGCTACTTTTTGGCTAACTTCTTATAGGAAGGTCTAGGAGCTCTGAAAATGAACGTGCGCGTCTTTCACTCTTCCCGAGGGACTTAGAAGAATTTTGTGATATTTTTTATTAAAATGGTGTATAAGGGTATATATATAAATATATTTTATGCACTGTATATGAGCTGACGATTTCTAAGTCTGTGGTTCCGAGAGGGGGTAACCAGGCTCACTAATAAAGGTCAAGCCACTTGGCTTCCAGAATGCCCTCCTTCAGCACAGACCAGAAAGGCATTGTGATAAGCGTATCCCCGGTATAGTCAGGGGTTAATGGGAGTCGTCCCCGTCCCCCCAGTATACGGCCAGAACCATGGACCCGGTACTTGTGGTTCGGACTGTCTCCAACCAGCCATAATGTTGTGAGAGTAAAATTATGTCTAAGTCCAGCTTTGGTACATTAGAAGCAACTCTGAAACTTAACCTAAGCTTTTTTCGAAGCTACTTTTTGGCTAACTTCTTATAGGAAGGTCTAGGAGCTCTGAAAATGAACGTGCGCGTCTTTCACTCTTCCCGAGGGACTTAGAAGAATTTTGTGATATTTTTTATTAAAATGGTGTATAAGGGTATATATATAAATATATTTTATGCACTGTATATGAGCTGGCGATTTGTAAGTCTGTGGTTCCGAGATGGGGTAACCAGGCTCACTAATAAAGGTCAAGCAACTTGGCTGCCAGAATGCCCTCCTTCAGTACAGACCAGAAAAGCATTGTGATAAGCGTATCCCCGGTATAGTCAGGGGTTAATGGGAGTCGTCCCCGTCCCCCCAGTATACGGCCAGAACCATGGACCCGGTACTTGTGGTTCGGACTGTCTCCAACCAGCCATAATGTTGTGAGAGTGAAATTATGTCTAAGTCCAGCTTTGGTAAATTAGAAGCAACTCTGAAACTTAACCTAAGATTTTTTCGAAGCTACTTTTTGGCTAACTTCTTATAGGAAGGTCTAGGAGCTCTGAAAATGAACGTGCGCGTCTTTCACTCTTCCCGAGGGACTTAGAAGAGTTTTGTGAAATGTTTTATTAAAATGGTGTATAAGGGTATATATATAAATATATTTTATGCACTGTATATGAGCTGGCGATTTCTAAGTCTGTGGTTCCGAGAGGGGGTAACCAGGCTCACTAATAAAGGTCAAGCCACTTGGCTGCCAGAATGCCCTGCTTCAGCACAGACCAGAAAGGCATTGTGATAAGCGTATCCCCGGTATAGTCAGGGGTTAATGGGAGTCGTCCCCGTCCCCCCAGTATACGGCCAGAACCATGGACCCGGTACTTGTGGTTCGGACTGTCTCCAACCAGCCATAATGTTGTGATAGTGAAATTATGTCTAAGTCCAGCTTTGGTACATTAGAAGCAACTCTGAAACTTAACCTAAGCGTTTTTCGAAGCTACTTTTTGGCTAACTTCTTATAGGAAGGTCTAGGAGCTCTGAAAATGAACGTGCGCGTCTTTCACTCTTCCCGAGGGACTTAGAAGAATTTTGTGATATTTTTTATTAAAATGGTGTATAAGGGTATATATATAAATATATTTTATGCACTGTATATGAGCTGGCGATTTCTAAGTCTGTGGTTCCGAGAGGGGGTAACCAGGCTCACTAATAAAGGTCAAGCCACTTGGCTGCCAGAATGCCCTCCTTCAGCACAGACCAGAAAGGCATTGTGATAAGCGTATCCCCGTTATAGTCAGGGGTTAATGGGAGTCGTCCCCTTCCCCCCAGTATACGGCCAGAACCATGGACCCGGTACTTGTGGTTCGGACTGTCTCCAACCAGCCATAATGTTGTGAGAGTGAAATTATGTCTAAGTCCAGCATTGGTACATTAGAAGCAACTCTGAAACTTAACCTAAGCGTTTTTCGAAGCTACTTTTTGGCTAACTTCTTATAGGAAGGTCTAGGAGCTCTGAAAATGAACGTGCGCGTCTTTCACTCTTCCAGAGGGACTTAGAAGAATTTTGTGATATTTTTTATTAAAATGGTGTATAAGGGTATATATATAAATATATTTTATGCACTGTATATGAGCTGGCGATTTCTAAGTCTGTGGTTCCGAGAGGGGGTAACCAGGCTCACTAATAAAGGTCAAGCCACTTGGCTGCCAGAATGCCCTGCTTCAGCACAGACCAGAAAGGCATTGTGATAAGCGTATCCCCGGTATAGTCAGGGGTTAATGGGAGTCGTCCCCGTCCCCCCAGTATACGGCCAGAACCATGGACCCGGTACTTGTGGTTCGGACTGTCTCCAACCAGCCATAATGTTGTGAGAGTGAAATTATGTCTAAGTCCAGCTTTGGTACATTAGAAGCAACTCTGAAACTTAACCTAAGCGTTTTTCGAAGCTACTTTTTGGCTAACTTCTTATAGGAAGGTCTAGGAGCTCTGAAAATGAACGTGCGCGTCTTTCACTCTTCCCGAGGGACTTAGAAGAATTTTGTGATATTTTTTATTAAAATGGTGTATAAGGGTATATATATAAATATATTTTATGCACTGTATATGAGCTGACGATTTCTAAGTCTGTGGTTCCGAGAGGGGGTAACCAGGCTCACTAATAAAGGTCAAGCCACTTGGCTGCCAGAATGCCCTCCTTCAGCACAGACCAGAAAGGCATTGTGATAAGCGTATCCCCGTTATAGTCAGGGGTTAATGGGAGTCGTCCCCTTCCCCCCAGTATACGGCCAGAACCATGGACCCGGTACTTGTGGTTCGGACTGTCTCCAACCAGCCATAATGTTGTGAGAGTGAAATTATGTCTAAGTCCAGCATTGGTACATTAGAAGCAACTCTGAAACTTAACCTAAGCGTTTTTCGAAGCTACTTTTTGGCTAACTTCTTATAGGAAGGTCTAGGAGCTCTGAAAATGAACGTGCGCGTCTTTCACTCTTCCCGAGGGACTTAGAAGAATTTTGTGATATTTTTTATTAAAATGGTGTATAAGGGTATATATATAAATATATTTTATGCACTGTATATGAGCTGGCGATTTCTAAGTCTGTGGTTCCGAGAGGGGGTAACCAGGCTCACTAATAAAGGTCAAGCCACTTGGCTGCCAGAATGCCCTGCTTCAGCACAGACCAGAAAGGCATTGTGATAAGCGTATCCCCGGTATAGTCAGGGGTTAATGGGAGTCGTCCCCGTCCCCCCAGTATACGGCCAGAACCATGGACCCGGTACTTGTGGTTCGGACTGTCTCCAACCAGCCATAATGTTGTGAGAGTGAAATTATGTCTAAGTCCAGCTTTGGTACATTAGAAGCAACTCTGAAACTTAACCTAAGCGTTTTTCGAAGCTACTTTTTGGCTAACTTCTTATAGGAAGGTCTAGGAGCTCTGAAAATGAACGTGCGCGTCTTTCACTCTTCCCGAGGGACTTAGAAGAATTTTGTGATATTTTTTATTAAAATGGTGTATAAGGGTATATATATAAATATATTTTATGCACTGTATATGAGCTGACGATTTCTAAGTCTGTGGTTCCGAGAGGGGGTAACCAGGCTCACTAATAAAGGTCAAGCCACTTGGCTGCCAGAATGCCCTCCTTCAGCACAGACCAGAAAGGCATTGTGATAAGCGTATCCCCGGTATAGTCAGGGGTTAATGGGAGTCGTCCCCGTCCCCCCAGTATACGGCCAGAACCATGGACCCGGTACTTGTGGTTCGGACTGTCTCCAACCAGCCATAATGTTGTGAGAGTAAAATTATGTCTAAGTCCAGCTTTGGTACATTAGAAGCAACTCTGAAACTTAACCTAAGCTTTTTTCGAAGCTACTTTTTGGCTAACTTCTTATAGGAAGGTCTAGGAGCTCTGAAAATGAACGTGCGCGTCTTTCACTTTTCCCGAGGGACTTAGAAGAATTTTGTGATATTTTTTATTAAAATGGTGTATAAGGGTATATATATAAATATATTTTATGCACTGTATATGAGCTGGCGATTTGTAAGTCTGTGGTTCCGAGATGGGGTAACCAGGCTCACTAATAAAGGTCAAGCAACTTGGCTGCCAGAATGCCCTCCTTCAGTACAGACCAGAAAAGCATTGTGATAAGCGTATCCCCGGTATAGTCAGGGGTTAATGGGAGTCGTCCCCGTCCCCCCAGTATACGGCCAGAACCATGGACCCGGTACTTGTGGTTCGGACTGTCTCCAACCAGCCATAATGTTGTGAGAGTGAAATTATGTCTAAGTCCAGCTTTGGTAAATTAGAAGCAACTCTGAAACTTAACCTAAGATTTTTTCGAAGCTACTTTTTGGCTAACTTCTTATAGGAAGGTCTAGGAGCTCTGAAAATGAACGTGCGCGTCTTTCACTCTTCCCGAGGGACTTAGAAGAGTTTTGTGAAATTTTTTATTAAAATGGTGTATAAGGGTATATATATAAATATATTTTATGCACTGTATATGAGCTGGCGATTTCTAAGTCTGTGGTTCCGAGAGGGGGTAACCAGGCTCACTAATAAAGGTCAAGCCACTTGGCTGCCAGAATGCCCTGCTTCAGCACAGACCAGAAAGGCATTGTGATAAGCGTATCCCCGGTATAGTCAGGGGTTAATGGGAGTCGTCCCCGTCCCCCCAGTATACGGCCAGAACCATGGACCCGGTACTTGTGGTTCGGACTGTCTCCAACCAGCCATAATGTTGTGATAGTGAAATTATGTCTAAGTCCAGCTTTGGTACATTAGAAGCAACTCTGAAACTTAACCTAAGCGTTTTTCGAAGCTACTTTTTGGCTAACTTCTTATAGGAAGGTCTAGGAGCTCTGAAAATGAACGTGCGCGTCTTTCACTCTTCCCGAGGGACTTAGAAGAATTTTGTGATATTTTTTATTAAAATGGTGTATAAGGGTATATATATAAATATATTTTATGCACTGTATATGAGCTGGCGATTTCTAAGTCTGTGGTTCCGAGAGGGGGTAACCAGGCTCACTAATAAAGGTCAAGCCACTTGGCTGCCAGAATGCCCTCCTTCAGCACAGACCAGAAAGGCATTGTGATAAGCGTATCCCCGGTATAGTCAGGGGTTAATGGGAGTCGTCCCCTTCCCCCCAGTATACGGCCAGAACCATGGACCCGGTACTTGTGGTTCGGACTGTCTCCAACCAGCCATAATGTTGTGAGAGTGAAATTATGTCTAAGTCCAGCATTGGTACATTAGAAGCAACTCTGAAACTTAACCTAAGCGTTTTTCGAAGCTACTTTTTGGCTAACTTCTTATAGGAAGGTCTAGGAGCTCTGAAAATGAACGTGCGCGTCTTTCACTCTTCCCGAGGGACTTAGAAGAATTTTGTGATATTTTTTATTAAAATGGTGTATAAGGGTATATATATAAATATATTTTATGCACTGTATATGAGCTGGCGATTTCTAAGTCTGTGGTTCCGAGAGGGGGTAACCAGGCTCACTAATAAAGGTCAAGCCACTTGGCTGCCAGAATGCCCTGCTTCAGCACAGACCAGAAAGGCATTGTGATAAGCGTATCCCCGGTATAGTCAGGGGTTAATGGGAGTCGTCCCCGTCCCCCCAGTATACGGCCAGAACCATGGACCCGGTACTTGTGGTTCGGACTGTCTCCAACCAGCCATAATGTTGTGAGAGTGAAATTATGTCTAAGTCCAGCTTTGGTACATTAGAAGCAACTCTGAAACTTAACCTAAGCGTTTTTCGAAGCTACTTTTTGGCTAACTTCTTATAGGAAGGTCTAGGAGCTCTGAAAATGAACGTGCGCGTCTTTCACTCTTCCCGAGGGACTTAGAAGAATTTTGTGATATTTTTTATTAAAATGGTGTATAAGGGTATATATATAAATATATTTTATGCACTGTATATGAGCTGACGATTTCTAAGTCTGTGGTTCCGAGAGGGGGTAACCAGGCTCACTAATAAAGGTCAAGCCACTTGGCTTCCAGAATGCCCTCCTTCAGCACAGACCAGAAAGGCATTGTGATAAGCGCATCCCCGGTATAGTCAGGGGTTAATGGGAGTCGTCCCCGTCCCCCCAGTATACGGCCAGAACCATGGACCCGGTACTTGTGGTTCGGACTGTCTCCAACCAGCCATAATGTTGTGAGAGTGAAATTATGTCTAAGTCCAGCTTTGGTACATTAGAAGCAACTCTGAAACTTAACCTAAGCGTTTTTCGAAGCTACTTTTTGGCTAACTTCTTATAGGAAGGTCTAGGAGCTCTGAAAATGAACGTGCGCGTCTTTCACTCTTCCCGAGGGACTTAGAAGAATTTTGTGATATTTTTTATTAAAATGGTGTATAAGGGTATATATATAAATATATTTTATGCACTGTATATGAGCTGACGATTTCTAAGTCTGTGGTTCCGAGAGGGGGTAACCAGGCTCACTAATAAAGGTCAAGCCACTTGGCTTCCAGAATGCCCTCCTTCAGCACAGACCAGAAAGGCATTGTGATAAGCGTATCCCCGGTATAGTCAGGGGTTAATGGGAGTCGTCCCCGTCCCCCCAGTATACGGCCAGAACCATGGACCCGGTACTTGTGGTTCGGACTGTCTCCAACCAGCCATAATGTTGTGAGAGTAAAATTATGTCTAAGTCCAGCTTTGGTACATTAGAAGCAACTCTGAAACTTAACCTAAGCTTTTTTCGAAGCTACTTTTTGGCTAACTTCTTATAGGAAGGTCTAGGAGCTCTGAAAATGAACGTGCGCGTCTTTCACTCTTCCCGAGGGACTTAGAAGAATTTTGTGATATTTTTTATTAAAATGGTGTATAAGGGTATATATATAAATATATTTTATGCACTGTATATGAGCTGGCGATTTGTAAGTCTGTGGTTCCGAGATGGGGTAACCAGGCTCACTAATAAAGGTCAAGCAACTTGGCTGCCAGAATGCCCTCCTTCAGTACAGACCAGAAAAGCATTGTGATAAGCGTATCCCCGGTATAGTCAGGGGTTAATGGGAGTCGTCCCCGTCCCCCCAGTATACGGCCAGAACCATGGACCCGGTACTTGTGGTTCGGACTGTCTCCAACCAGCCATAATGTTGTGAGAGTGAAATTATGTCTAAGTCCAGCTTTGGTAAATTAGAAGCAACTCTGAAACTTAACCTAAGATTTTTTCGAAGCTACTTTTTGGCTAACTTCTTATAGGAAGGTCTAGGAGCTCTGAAAATGAACGTGCGCGTCTTTCACTCTTCCCGAGGGACTTAGAAGAGTTTTGTGAAATGTTTTATTAAAATGGTGTATAAGGGTATATATATAAATATATTTTATGCACTGTATATGAGCTGGCGATTTCTAAGTCTGTGGTTCCGAGAGGGGGTAACCAGGCTCACTAATAAAGGTCAAGCCACTTGGCTGCCAGAATGCCCTGCTTCAGCACAGACCAGAAAGGCATTGTGATAAGCGTATCCCCGGTATAGTCAGGGGTTAATGGGAGTCGTCCCCGTCCCCCCAGTATACGGCCAGAACCATGGACCCGGTACTTGTGGTTCGGACTGTCTCCAACCAGCCATAATGTTGTGATAGTGAAATTATGTCTAAGTCCAGCTTTGGTACATTAGAAGCAACTCTGAAACTTAACCTAAGCGTTTTTCGAAGCTACTTTTTGGCTAACTTCTTATAGGAAGGTCTAGGAGCTCTGAAAATGAACGTGCGCGTCTTTCACTCTTCCCGAGGGACTTAGAAGAATTTTGTGATATTTTTTATTAAAATGGTGTATAAGGGTATATATATAAATATATTTTATGCACTGTATATGAGCTGGCGATTTCTAAGTCTGTGGTTCCGAGAGGGGGTAACCAGGCTCACTAATAAAGGTCAAGCCACTTGGCTGCCAGAATGCCCTCCTTCAGCACAGACCAGAAAGGCATTGTGATAAGCGTATCCCCGTTATAGTCAGGGGTTAATGGGAGTCGTCCCCTTCCCCCCAGTATACGGCCAGAACCATGGACCCGGTACTTGTGGTTCGGACTGTCTCCAACCAGCCATAATGTTGTGAGAGTGAAATTATGTCTAAGTCCAGCATTGGTACATTAGAAGCAACTCTGAAACTTAACCTAAGCGTTTTTCGAAGCTACTTTTTGGCTAACTTCTTATAGGAAGGTCTAGGAGCTCTGAAAATGAACGTGCGCGTCTTTCACTCTTCCAGAGGGACTTAGAAGAATTTTGTGATATTTTTTATTAAAATGGTGTATAAGGGTATATATATAAATATATTTTATGCACTGTATATGAGCTGGCGATTTCTAAGTCTGTGGTTCCGAGAGGGGGTAACCAGGCTCACTAATAAAGGTCAAGCCACTTGGCTGCCAGAATGCCCTGCTTCAGCACAGACCAGAAAGGCATTGTGATAAGCGTATCCCCGGTATAGTCAGGGGTTAATGGGAGTCGTCCCCGTCCCCCCAGTATACGGCCAGAACCATGGACCCGGTACTTGTGGTTCGGACTGTCTCCAACCAGCCATAATGTTGTGAGAGTGAAATTATGTCTAAGTCCAGCTTTGGTACATTAGAAGCAACTCTGAAACTTAACCTAAGCGTTTTTCGAAGCTACTTTTTGGCTAACTTCTTATAGGAAGGTCTAGGAGCTCTGAAAATGAACGTGCGCGTCTTTCACTCTTCCCGAGGGACTTAGAAGAATTTTGTGATATTTTTTATTAAAATGGTGTATAAGGGTATATATATAAATATATTTTATGCACTGTATATGAGCTGACGATTTCTAAGTCTGTGGTTCCGAGAGGGGGTAACCAGGCTCACTAATAAAGGTCAAGCCACTTGGCTGCCAGAATGCCCTCCTTCAGCACAGACCAGAAAGGCATTGTGATAAGCGTATCCCCGTTATAGTCAGGGGTTAATGGGAGTCGTCCCCTTCCCCCCAGTATACGGCCAGAACCATGGACCCGGTACTTGTGGTTCGGACTGTCTCCAACCAGCCATAATGTTGTGAGTGAAATTATGTCTAAGTCCAGCATTGGTACATTAGAAGCAACTCTGAAACTTAACCTAAGCGTTTTTCGAAGCTACTTTTTGGCTAACTTCTTATTGGAAGGTCTAGGAGCTCTGAAAATGAACGTGCGCGTCTTTCACTCTTCCCGAGGGACTTAGAAGAATTTTGTGATATTTTTTATTAAAATGGTGTATAAGGGTATATATATAAATATATTTTATGCACTGTATATGAGCTGGCGATTTCTAAGTCTGTGGTTCCGAGAGGGGGTAACCAGGCTCACTAATAAAGGTCAAGCCACTTGGCTGCCAGAATGCCCTGCTTCAGCACAGACCAGAAAGGCATTGTGATAAGCGTATCCCCGGTATAGTCAGGGGTTAATGGGAGTCGTCCCCGTCCCCCCAGTATACGGCCAGAACCATGGACCCGGTACTTGTGGTTCGGACTGTCTCCAACCAGCCATAATGTTGTGAGAGTGAAATTATGTTTAAGTCCAGCTTTGGTACATTAGAAGCAACTCTGAAACTTAACCTAAGCGTTTTTCGAAGCTACTTTTTGGCTAACTTCTTATAGGAAGGTCTAGGAGCTCTGAAAATGAACGTGCGCGTCTTTCACTCTTCCCGAGGGACTTAGAAGAATTTTGTGATATTTTTTATTAAAATGGTGTATAAGGGTATATATATAAATATATTTTATGCACTGTATATGAGCTGACGATTTCTAAGTCTGTGGTTCCGAGAGGGGGTAACCAGGCTCACTAATAAAGGTCAAGCCACTTGGCTGCCAGAATGCCCTCCTTCAGCACAGACCAGAAAGGCATTGTGATAAGCGTATCCCCGGTATAGTCAGGGGTTAATGGGAGTCGTCCCCGTCCCCCCAGTATACGGCCAGAACCATGGACCCGGTACTTGTGGTTCGGACTGTCTCCAACCAGCCATAATGTTGTGAGAGTAAAATTATGTCTAAGTCCAGCTTTGGTACATTAGAAGCAACTCTGAAACTTAACCTAAGCTTTTTTCGAAGCTACTTTTTGGCTAACTTCTTATAGGAAGGTCTAGGAGCTCTGAAAATGAACGTGCGCGTCTTTCACTTTTCCCGAGGGACTTAGAAGAATTTTGTGATATTTTTTATTAAAATGGTGTATAAGGGTATATATATAAATATATTTTATGCACTGTATATGAGCTGGCGATTTGTAAGTCTGTGGTTCCGAGATGGGGTAACCAGGCTCACTAATAAAGGTCAAGCAACTTGGCTGCCAGAATGCCCTCCTTCAGTACAGACCAGAAAAGCATTGTGATAAGCGTATCCCCGGTATAGTCAGGGGTTAATGGGAGTCGTCCCCGTCCCCCCAGTATACGGCCAGAACCATGGACCCGGTACTTGTGGTTCGGACTGTCTCCAACCAGCCATAATGTTGTGAGAGTGAAATTATGTCTAAGTCCAGCTTTGGTACATTAGAAGCAACTCTGAAACTTAACCTAAGCGTTTTTCGAAGCTACTTTTTGGCTAACTTCTTATAGGAAGGTCTAGGAGCTCTGAAAATGAACGTGCGCGTCTTTCACTCTTCCCGAGGGACTTAGAAGAATTTTGTGATATTTTTTATTAAAATGGTGTATAAGGGTATATATATAAATATATTTTATGCACTGTATATGAGCTGACGATTTCTAAGTCTGTGGTTCCGAGAGGGGGTAACCAGGCTCACTAATAAAGGTCAAGCCACTTGGCTGCCAGAATGCCCTCCTTCAGCACAGACCAGAAAGGCATTGTGATAAGCGTATCCCCGGTATAGTCAGGGGTTAATGGGAGTCGTCCCCGTCCCCCCAGTATACGGCCAGAACCATGGACCCGGTACTTGTGGTTCGGACTGTCTCCAACCAGCCATAATGTTGTGAGAGTAAAATTATGTCTAAGTCCAGCTTTGGTACATTAGAAGCAACTCTGAAACTTAACCTAAGCTTTTTTCGAAGCTACTTTTTGGCTAACTTCTTATAGGAAGGTCTAGGAGCTCTGAAAATGAACGTGCGCGTCTTTCACTTTTCCCGAGGGACTTAGAAGAATTTTGTGATATTTTTTATTAAAATGGTGTATAAGGGTATATATATAAATATATTTTATGCACTGTATATGAGCTGGCGATTTGTAAGTCTGTGGTTCCGAGATGGGGTAACCAGGCTCACTAATAAAGGTCAAGCAACTTGGCTGCCAGAATGCCCTCCTTCAGTACAGACCAGAAAAGCATTGTGATAAGCGTATCCCCGGTATAGTCAGGGGTTAATGGGAGTCGTCCCCGTCCCCCCAGTATACGGCCAGAACCATGGACCCGGTACTTGTGGTTCGGACTGTCTCCAACCAGCCATAATGTTGTGAGAGTGAAATTATGTCTAAGTCCAGCTTTGGTAAATTAGAAGCAACTCTGAAACTTAACCTAAGATTTTTTCGAAGCTACTTTTTGGCTAACTTCTTATAGGAAGGTCTAGGAGCTCTGAAAATGAACGTGCGCGTCTTTCACTCTTCCCGAGGGACTTAGAAGAGTTTTGTGAAATTTTTTATTAAAATGGTGTATAAGGGTATATATATAAATATATTTTATGCACTGTATATGAGCTGGCGATTTCTAAGTCTGTGGTTCCGAGAGGGGGTAACCAGGCTCACTAATAAAGGTCAAGCCACTTGGCTGCCAGAATGCCCTGCTTCAGCACAGACCAGAAAGGCATTGTGATAAGCGTATCCCCGGTATAGTCAGGGGTTAATGGGAGTCGTCCCCGTCCCCCCAGTATACGGCCAGAACCATGGACCCGGTACTTGTGGTTCGGACTGTCTCCAACCAGCCATAATGTTGTGATAGTGAAATTATGTCTAAGTCCAGCTTTGGTACATTAGAAGCAACTCTGAAACTTAACCTAAGCGTTTTTCGAAGCTACTTTTTGGCTAACTTCTTATAGGAAGGTCTAGGAGCTCTGAAAATGAACGTGCGCGTCTTTCACTCTTCCCGAGGGACTTAGAAGAATTTTGTGATATTTTTTATTAAAATGGTGTATAAGGGTATATATATAAATATATTTTATGCACTGTATATGAGCTGGCGATTTCTAAGTCTGTGGTTCCGAGAGGGGGTAACCAGGCTCACTAATAAAGGTCAAGCCACTTGGCTGCCAGAATGCCCTCCTTCAGCACAGACCAGAAAGGCATTGTGATAAGCGTATCCCCGGTATAGTCAGGGGTTAATGGGAGTCGTCCCCTTCCCCCCAGTATACGGCCAGAACCATGGACCCGGTACTTGTGGTTCGGACTGTCTCCAACCAGCCATAATGTTGTGAGAGTGAAATTATGTCTAAGTCCAGCATTGGTACATTAGAAGCAACTCTGAAACTTAACCTAAGCGTTTTTCGAAGCTACTTTTTGGCTAACTTCTTATAGGAAGGTCTAGGAGCTCTGAAAATGAACGTGCGCGTCTTTCACTCTTCCCGAGGGACTTAGAAGAATTTTGTGATATTTTTTATTAAAATGGTGTATAAGGGTATATATATAAATATATTTTATGCACTGTATATGAGCTGGCGATTTCTAAGTCTGTGGTTCCGAGAGGGGGTAACCAGGCTCACTAATAAAGGTCAAGCCACTTGGCTGCCAGAATGCCCTCCTTCAGCACAGACCAGAAAGGCATTGTGATAAGCGTATCCCCGGTATAGTCAGGGGTTAATGGGAGTCGTCCCCTTCCCCCCAGTATACGGCCAGAACCATGGACCCGGTACTTGTGGTTCGGACTGTCTCCAAAAAGCCATAATGTTGTGAGAGTGAAATTATGTCTAAGTCCAGCATTGGTACATTAGAAGCAACTCTGAAACTTAACCTAAGCGTTTTTCGAAGCTACTTTTTGGCTAACTTCTTATAGGAAGGTCTAGGAGCTCTGAAAATGAACGTGCGCGTCTTTCACTCTTCCCGAGGGACTTAGAAGAATTTTGTGATATTTTTTATTAAAATGGTGTATAAGGGTATATATATAAATATATTTTATGCACTGTATATGAGCTGGCGATTTCTAAGTCTGTGGTTCCGAGAGGGGGTAACCAGGCTCACTAATAAAGGTCAAGCCACTTGGCTGCCAGAATGCCCTGCTTCAGCACAGACCAGAAAGGCATTGTGATAAGCGTATCCCCGGTATAGTCAGGGGTTAATGGGAGTCGTCCCCGTCCCCCCAGTATACGGCCAGAACCATGGACCCGGTACTTGTGGTTCGGACTGTCTCCAACCAGCCATAATGTTGTGAGAGTGAAATTATGTCTAAGTCCAGCTTTGGTACATTAGAAGCAACTCTGAAACTTAACCTAAGCGTTTTTCGAAGCTACTTTTTGGCTAACTTCTTATAGGAAGGTCTAGGAGCTCTGAAAATGAACGTGCGCGTCTTTCACTCTTCCCGAGGGACTTAGAAGAATTTTGTGATATTTTTTATTAAAATGGTGTATAAGGGTATATATATAAATATATTTTATGCACTGTATATGAGCTGGCGATTTCTAAGTCTGTGGTTCCGAGAGGGGGTAACCAGGCTCACTAATAAAGGTCAAGCCACTTGGCTGCCAGAATGCCCTCCTTCAGCACAGACCAGAAAGGCATTGTGATAAGCGTATCCCCGGTATAGTCAGGGGTTAATGGGAGTCGTCCCCTTCCCCCCAGTATACGGCCAGAACCATGGACCCGGTACTTGTGGTTCGGACTGTCTCCAACCAGCCATAATGTTGTGAGAGTGAAATTATGTCTAAGTCCAGCATTGGTACATTAGAAGCAACTCTGAAACTTAACCTAAGCGTTTTTCGAAGCTACTTTTTGGCTAACTTCTTATAGGAAGGTCTAGGAGCTCTGAAAATTAACGTGCGCGTCTTTCACTCTTCCCGAGGGACTTAGAAGAATTTTGTGATATTTTTTATTAAAATGGTGTATAAGGGTATATATATAAATATATTTTATGCACTGTATATGAGCTGGCGATTTCTAAGTCTGTGGTTCCGAGAGGGGGTAACCAGGCTCACTAATAAAGGTCAAGCCACTTGGCTGCCAGAATGCCCTGCTTCAGCACAGACCAGAAAGGCATTGTGATAAGCGTATCCCCGGTATAGTCAGGGGTTAATGGGAGTCGTCCCCGTCCCCCCAGTATACGGCCAGAACCATGGACCCGGTACTTGTGGTTCGGACTGTCTCCAACCAGCCATAATGTTGTGAGAGTGAATATATGTCTAAGTCCAGCTTTGGTACATTAGAAGCAACTCTGAAACTTAACCTAAGCGTTTTTCGAAGCTACTTTTTGGCTAACTTCTTATAGGAAGGTCTAGGAGCTCTGAAAATGAACGTGCGCGTCTTTTACTCTTCCCGAGGGACTTAGAAGAATTTTGTGATATTTTTTATTAAAATGGTGTATAAGGGTATATATATAAATATATTTTATGCACTGTATATGAGCTGACGATTTCTAAGTCTGTGGTTCCGAGAGGGGGTAACCAGGCTCACTAATAAAGGTCAAGCCACTTGGCTGCCAGAATGCCCTCCTTCAGCACAGACCAGAAAGGCATTGTGATAAGCGTATCCCCGGTATAGTCAGGGGTTAATGGGAGTCGTCCCCGTCCCCCCAGTATACGGCCAGAACCATGGACCCGGTACTTGTGGTTCGGACTGTCTCCAACCAGCCATAATGTTGTGAGAGTAAAATTATGTCTAAGTCCAGCTTTGGTACATTAGAAGCAACTCTGAAACTTAACCTAAGCGTTTTTCGAAGCTACTTTTTGGCTAACTTCTTATAGGAAGGTCTAGGAGCTCTGAAAATTAACGTGCGCGTCTTTCACTCTTCCCGAGGGACTTAGAAGAATTTTGTGATATTTTTTATTAAAATGGTGTATAAGGGTATATATATAAATATATTTTATGCACTGTATATGAGCTGGCGATTTCTAAGTCTGTGGTTCCGAGAGGGGGTAACCAGGCTCACTAATAAAGGTCAAGCCACTTGGCTGCCAGAATGCCCTGCTTCAGCACAGACCAGAAAGGCATTGTGATAAGCGTATCCCCGGTATAGTCAGGGGTTAATGGGAGTCGTCCCCGTCCCCCCAGTATACGGCCAGAACCATGGACCCGGTACTTGTGGTTCGGACTGTCTCCAACCAGCCATAATGTTGTGAGAGTGAAATTATGTCTAAGTCCAGCTTTGGTACATTAGAAGCAACTCTGAAACTTAACCTAAGCGTTTTTCGAAGCTACTTTTTGGCTAACTTCTTATAGGAAGGTCTAGGAGCTCTGAAAATGAACGTGCGCGTCTTTCACTCTTCCCGAGGGACTTAGAAGAATTTTGTGATATTTTTTATTAAAATGGTGTATAAGGGTATATATATAAATATATTTTATGCACTGTATATGAGCTGACGATTTCTAAGTCTGTGGTTCCGAGAGGGGGTAACCAGGCTCACTAATAAAGGTCAAGCCACTTGGCTGCCAGAATGCCCTGCTTCAGCACAGACCAGAAAGGCATTGTGATAAGCGTATCCCCGGTATAGTCAGGGGTTAATGGGAGTCGTCCCCGTCCCCCCAGTATACGGCCAGAACCATGGACCCGGTACTTGTGGTTCGGACTGTCTCCAACCAGCCATAATGTTGTGAGAGTGAAATTATGTCTAAGTCCAGCTTTGGTACGTTAGAAGCAACTCTGAAACTTAACCTAAGCGTTTTTCGAAGCTACTTTTTGGCTAACTTCTTATAGGAAGGTCTAGGAGCTCTGAAAATGAACGTGCGCGTCTTTCACTCTTCCCGAGGGACTTAGAAGAATTTTGTGATATTTTTTATTAAAATGGTGTATAAGGGTATATATATAAATATATTTTATGCACTGTATATCAGCTGGCGATTTCTAAGTCTGTGGTTCCGAGAGGGGGTAACCAGGCTCACTAATAAAGGTCAAGCCACTTGGCTGCCAGAATGCCCTCCTTCAGCACAGACCAGAAAGGCATTGTGATAAGCGTATCCCCGGTATAGTCAGGGGTTAATGGGAGTCGTCCCCGTCCCCCCAGTATACGGCCAGAACCATGGACCCGGTACTTGTGGTTCGGACTGTCTCCAACCAGCCATAATGTTGTGAGAGTGAAATTATGTCTAAGTCCAGCTTTGGTAAATTAGAAGCAACTCTGAAACTTAACCTAAGATTTTTTCGAAGCTACTTTTTGGCTACTGTAACTTCTTATAGGAAGGTCTAGGAGCTCTGAAAATGAACGTGCGCGTCTTTCACTCTTCCCGAGGGACTTAGAAGAGTTTTGTGAAATTTTTTATTAAAATGGTGTATAAGGGTATATATATAAATATATTTTATGCACTGTATATGAGCTGGCGATTTCTAAGTCTGTGGTTCCGAGAGGGGGTAACCAGGCTCACTAATAAAGGTCAAGCCACTTGGCTGCCAGAATGCCCTGCTTCAGCACAGACCAGAAAGGCATTGTGATAAGCGTATCCCCGGTATAGTCAGGGGTTAATGGGAGTCGTCCCCGTCCCCCCAGTATACGGCCAGAACCATGGACCCGGTACTTGTGGTTCGGACTGTCTCCAACCAGCCATAATGTTGTGAGAGTGAAATTATGTCTAAGTCCAGCTTTGGTACATTAGAAGCAACTCTGAAACTTAACCTAAGCGTTTTTCGAAGCTACTTTTTGGCTAACTTCTTATAGGAAGGTCTAGGAGCTCTGAAAATGAACGTGCGCGTTTTTCACTCTTCCCGAGGGACTTAGAAGAGTTTTGTGAAATTTTTTATTAAAATGGTGTATAAGGGTATATATATAAATATATTTTATGCACTGTATATGAGCTGGCGATTTCTAAGTCTGTGGTTCCGAGAGGGGGTAACCAGGCTCACTAATAAAGGTCAAGCCACTTGGCTGCCAGAATGCCCTGCTTCAGCACAGACCAGAAAGGCATTGTGATAAGCGTATCCCCGGTATAGTCAGGGGTTAATGGGAGTCGTCCCCGTCCCCCCAGTATACGGCCAGAACCATGGACCCGGTACTTGTGGTTCGGACTGTCTCCAACCAGCCATAATGTTGTGATAGTGAAATTATGTCTAAGTCCAGCTTTGGTACATTAGAAGCAACTCTGAAACTTAACCTAAGCGTTTTTCGAAGCTACTTTTTGGCTAACTTCTTATAGGAAGGTCTAGGAGCTCTGAAAATGAACGTGCGCGTCTTTCACTCTTCCCGAGGGACTTAGAAGAATTTTGTGATATTTTTTATTAAAATGGTGTATAAGGGTATATATATAAATATATTTTATGCACTGTATATGAGCTGCGATTTCTAAGTCTGTGGTTCCGAGAGGGGGTAACCAGGCTCACTAATAAAGGTCAAGCCACTTGGCTGCCAGAATGCCCTCCTTCAGCACAGACCAGAAAGGCATTGTGAAAAGCGTATCCCCGGTATAGTCAGGGGTTAATGGGAGTCGTCCCCTTCCCCCCAGTATACGGCCAGAACCATGGACCCGGTACTTGTGGTTCGGACTGTCTCCAACCAGCCATAATGTTGTGAGAGTGAAATTATGTCTAAGTCCAGCATTGGTACATTAGAAGCAACTCTGAAACTTAACCTAAGCGTTTTTCGAAGCTACTTTTTGGCTAACTTCTTATAGGAAGGTCTAGGAGCTCTGAAAATGAACGTGCGCGTCTTTCACTCTTCCCGAGGGACTTAGAAGAATTTTGTGATATTTTTTATTAAAATGGTGTATAAGGGTATATATATAAATATATTTTATGCACTGTATATGAGCTGGCGATTTCTAAGTCTGTGGTTCCGAGAGGGGGTAACCAGGCTCACTAATAAAGGTCAAGCCACTTGGCTGCCAGAATGCCCTGCTTCAGCACAGACCAGAAAGGCATTGTGATAAGCGTATCCCCGGTATAGTCAGGGGTTAATGGGAGTCGTCCCCGTCCCCCCAGTATACGGCCAGAACCATGGACCCGGTACTTGTGGTTCGGACTGTCTCCAACCAGCCATAATGTTGTGAGAGTGAAATTATGTCTAAGTCCAGCTTTGGTACATTAGAAGCAACTCTGAAACTTAACCTAAGCGTTTTTCGAAGCTACTTTTTGGCTAACTTCTTATAGGAAGGTCTAGGAGCTCTGAAAATGAACGTGCGCGTCTTTCACTCTTCCCGAGGGACTTAGAAGAATTTTGTGATATTTTTTATTAAAATGGTGTATAAGGGTATATATATAAATATATTTTATGCACTGTATATGAGCTGGCGATTTCTAAGTCTGTGGTTCCGAGAGGGGGTAACCAGGCTCACTAATAAAGGTCAAGCCACTTGGCTGCCAGAATGCCCTCCTTCAGCACAGACCAGAAAGGCATTGTGAAAAGCGTATCCCCGGTATAGTCAGGGGTTAATGGGAGTCGTCCCCTTCCCCCCAGTATACGGCCAGAACCATGGACCCGGTACTTGTGGTTCGGACTGTCTCCAACCAGCCATAATGTTGTGAGAGTGAAATTATGTCTAAGTCCAGCATTGGTACATTAGAAGCAACTCTGAAACTTAACCTAAGCGTTTTTCGAAGCTACTTTTTGGCTAACTTCTTATAGGAAGGTCTAGGAGCTCTGAAAATGAACGTGCGCGTCTTTCACTCTTCCCGAGGGACTTAGAAGAGTTTTGTGAAATTTTTTATTAAAATGGTGTATAAGGGTATATATATAAATATATTTTATGCACTGTATATGAGCTGGCGATTTCTAAGTCTGTGGTTCCGAGAGGGGGTAACCAGGCTCACTAATAAAGGTCAAGCCACTTGGCTGCCAGAATGCCCTGCTTCAGCACAGACCAGAAAGGCATTGTGATAAGCGTATCCCCGGTATAGTCAGGGGTTAATGGGAGTCGTCCCCGTCCCCCCAGTATACGGCCAGAACCATGGACCCGGTACTTGTGGTTCGGACTGTCTCCAACCAGCCATAATGTTGTGAGAGTGAAATTATGTCTAAGTCCAGCTTTGGTACATTAGAAGCAACTCTGAAACTTAACCTAAGCGTTTTTCGAAGCTACTTTTTGGCTAACTTCTTATAGGAAGGTCTAGGAGCTCTGAAAATGAACGTGCGCGTCTTTCACTCTTCCCGAGGGACTTAGAAGAATTTTGTGAAATTTTTTATTAAAATGGTGTATAAGGGTATATATATAAATATTTTTTATGCACTGTATATGAGCTGGCGATTTCTAAGTCTGTGGTTCCGAGAGGGGGTAACCAGGCTCACTAATAAAGGTCAAGCCACTTGGCTGCCAGAATGCCCTGCTTCAGCACAGACCAGAAAGGCATTGTGATAAGCGTATCCCCGGTATAGTCAGGGGTTAATGGGAGTCGTCCCCGTCCCCCCAGTATACGGCCAGAACCATGGACCCGGTACTTGTGGTTCGGACTGTCTCCAACCAGCCATAATGTTGTGAGAGTGAAATTATGTCTAAGTCCAGCTTTGGTAAATTAGAAGCAACTCTGAAACTTAACCTAAGATTTTTTCGAAGCTACTTTTTGGCTAACTTCTTATAGGAAGGTCTAGGAGCTCTGAAAATGAACGTGCGCGTCTTTCACTCTTCCCGAGGGACTTAGAAGAGTTTTGTGAAATTTTTTATTAAAATGGTGTATAAGGGTATATATATAAATATATTTTATGCACTGTATATGAGCTGGCGATTTCTAAGTCTGTGGTTCCGAGAGGGGGTAACCAGGCTCACTAATAAAGGTCAAGCCACTTGGCTGCCAGAATGCCCTGCTTCAGCACAGACCAGAAAGGCATTGTGATAAGCGTATCCCCGGTATAGTCAGGGGTTAATGGGAGTCGTCCCCGTCCCCCCAGTATACGGCCAGAACCATGGACCCGGTACTTGTGGTTCGGACTGTCTCCAACCAGCCATAATGTTGTGATAGTGAAATTATGTCTAAGTCCAGCTTTGGTACATTAGAAGCAACTCTGAAACTTAACCTAAGCGTTTTTCGAAGCTACTTTTTGGCTAACTTCTTATAGGAAGGTCTAGGAGCTCTGAAAATGAACGTGCGCGTCTTTCACTCTTCCCGAGGGACTTAGAAGAATTTTGTGATATTTTTTATTAAAATGGTGTATAAGGGTATATATATAAATATATTTTATGCACTGTATATGAGCTGGCGATTTCTAAGTCTGTGGTTCCGAGAGGGGGTAACCAGGCTCACTAATAAAGGTCAAGCCACTTGGCTGCCAGAATGCCCTCCTTCAGCACAGACCAGAAAGGCATTGTGAAAAGCGTATCCCCGGTATAGTCAGGGGTTAATGGGAGTCGTCCCCTTCCCCCCAGTATACGGCCAGAACCATGGACCCGGTACTTGTGGTTCGGACTGTCTCCAACCAGCCATAATGTTGTGAGAGTGAAATTATGTCTAAGTCCAGCATTGGTACATTAGAAGCAACTCTGAAACTTAACCTAAGCGTTTTTCGAAGCTACTTTTTGGCTAACTTCTTATAGGAAGGTCTAGGAGCTCTGAAAATGAACGTGCGCGTCTTTCACTCTTCCCGAGGGACTTAGAAGAATTTTGTGATATTTTTTATTAAAATGGTGTATAAGGGTATATATATAAATATATTTTATGCACTGTATATGAGCTGGCGATTTCTAAGTCTGTGGTTCCGAGAGGGGGTAACCAGGCTCACTAATAAAGGTCAAGCCACTTGGCTGCCAGAATGCCCTGCTTCAGCACAGACCAGAAAGGCATTGTGATAAGCGTATCCCCGGTATAGTCAGGGGTTAATGGGAGTCGTCCCCGTCCCCCCAGTATACGGCCAGAACCATGGACCCAGTACTTGTGGTTCGGACTGTCTCCAACCAGCCATAATGTTGTGAGAGTGAAATTATGTCTAAGTCCAGCTTTGGTACATTAGAAGCAACTCTGAAACTTAACCTAAGCGTTTTTCGAAGCTACTTTTTGGCTAACTTCTTATAGGAAGGTCTAGGAGCTCTGAAAATGAACGTGCGCGTCTTTCACTCTTCCCGAGGGACTTAGAAGAGTTTTGTGAAATTTTTTATTAAAATGGTGTATAAGGGTATATATATAAATATATTTTATGCACTGTATATGAGCTGGCGATTTCTAAGTCTGTGGTTCCGAGAGGGGGTAACCAGGCTCACTAATAAAGGTCAAGCCACTTGGCTGCCAGAATGCCCTGCTTCAGCACAGACCAGAAAGGCATTGTGATAAGCGTATCCCCGGTATAGTCAGGGGTTAATGGGAGTCGTCCCCGTCCCCCCAGTATACGGCCAGAACCATGGACCCGGTACTTGTGGTTCGGACTGTCTCCAACCAGCCATAATGTTGTGATAGTGAAATTATGTCTAAGTCCAGCTTTGGTACATTAGAAGCAACTCTGAAACTTAACCTAAGCGTTTTTCGAAGCTACTTTTTGGCTAACTTCTTATAGGAAGGTCTAGGAGCTCTGAAAATGAACGTGCGCGTCTTTCACTCTTCCCGAGGGACTTAGAAGAATTTTGTGATATTTTTTATTAAAATGGTGTATAAGGGTATATATATAAATATATTTTATGCACTGTATATGAGCTGGCGATTTCTAAGTCTGTGGTTCCGAGAGGGGGTAACCAGGCTCACTAATAAAGGTCAAGCCACTTGGCTGCCAGAATGCCCTCCTTCAGCACAGACCAGAAAGGCATTGTGATAAGCGTATCCCCGGTATAGTCAGGGGTTAATGGGAGTCGTCCCCTTCCCCCCAGTATACGGCCAGAACCATGGACCCGGTACTTGTGGTTCAGACTGTCTCCAACCAGCCATAATGTTGTGAGAGTGAAATTATGTCTAAGTCCAGCATTGGTACATTAGAAGCAACTCTGAAACTTAACCTAAGCGTTTTTCGAAGCTACTTTTTGGCTAACTTCTTATAGGAAGGTCTAGGAGATCTGAAAATGAACGTGCGCGTCTTTCACTCTTCCCGAGGGACTTAGAAGAATTTTGTGATATTTTTTATTAAAATGGTGTATAAGGGTATATATATAAATATATTTTATGCACTGTATATGAGCTGGCGATTTCTAAGTCTGTGGTTCCGAGAGGGGGTAACCAGGCTCACTAATAAAGGTCAAGCCACTTGGCTGCCAGAATGCCCTGCTTCAGCACAGACCAGAAAGGCATTGTGATAAGCGTATCCCCGGTATAGTCAGGGGTTAATGGGAGTCGTCCCCGTCCCCCCAGTATACGGCCAGAACCATGGACCCGGTACTTGTGGTTCGGACTGTCTCCAACCAGCCATAATGTTGTGAGAGTGAAATTATGTCTAAGTCCAGCTTTGGTACATTAGAAGCAACTCTGAAACTTAACCTAAGCGTTTTTCGAAGCTACTTTTTGGCTAACTTCTTATAGGAAGGTCTAGGAGCTCTGAAAATGAACGTGCGCGTCTTTCACTCTTCCCGAGGGACTTAGAAGAATTTTGTGAATTTTTTTATTAAAATGGTGTATAAGGGTATATACAGTATATAAATATTTTTTATGCACTGTATATGAGCTGGCGATTTCTAAGTCTGTGGTTCCGAGAGGGGGTAACCAGGCTCACTAATAAAGGTCAAGCCACTTGGCTGCCAGAATGCCCTGCTTCAGCACAGACCAGAAAGGCATTGTGATAAGCGTATCCCCGGTATAGTCAGGGGTTAATGGGAGTCGTCCCCGTCCCCCCAGTATACGGCCAGAACCATGGACCCGGTACTTGTGGTTCGGACTGTCTCCAACCAGCCATAATGTTGTGAGAGTGAAATTATGTCTAAGTCCAGCTTTGGTACATTAGAAGCAACTTTGAAACTTAACCTAAGCGTTTTTCGAAGCTACTTTTTGGCTAACTTCTTATAGGAAGGTCTAGGAGCTCTGAAAATGAACGTGCGCGTCTTTCACTCTTCCCGAGGGACTTAGAAGAATTTTGTGATATTTTTTATTAAAATGGTGTATAAGGGTATATATATAAATATATTTTATGCACTGTATATGAGCTGGCGATTTCTAAGTCTGTGGTTCCGAGAGGGGGTAACCAGGCTCACTAATAAAGGTCAAGCCACTTGGCTGCCAGAATGCCCTCCTTCAGCACAGACCAGAAAGGCATTGTGATAAGCGTATCCCCGGTATAGTCAGGGGTTAATGGGAGTCGTCCCCGTCCCCCCAGTATACGGCCAGAACCATGGACCCGGTACTTGTGGTTCGGACTGTCTCCAACCAGCCATAATGTTGTGAGAGTGAAATTATGTCTAAGTCCAGCTTTGGTACATTAGAAGCAACTCTGAAACTTAACCTAAGCGTTTTTCGAAGCTACTTTTTGGCTAACTTCTTATAGGAAGGTCTAGGAGCTCTGAAAATGAACGTGCGCGTCTTTCACTCTTCCCGAGGGACTTAGAAGAATTTTGTGATAATTTTTATTAAAATGGTGTATAAGGGTATATATATAAATATATTTTATGCACTGTATATGAGCTGGCGATTTGTAAGTCTGTGGTTCCGAGAGGGGGTAACCAGGCTCACTAATAAAGGTCAAGCAACTTGGCTGCCAGAATGCCCTCCTTCAGTACAGACCAGAAAAGCATTGTGATAAGCGTATCCCCGGTATAGTCAGGGGTTAATGGGAGTCGTCCCCGTCCCCCCAGTATAACGCCAGAACCATGGACCCGGTACTTGTGGTTCGGACTGTCTCCAACCAGCCATAATGTTGTGAGAGTGAAATTATGTCTAAGTCCAGCTTTGGTAAATTAGAAGCAACTCTGAAACTTAACCTAAGATTTTTTCGAAGCTACTTTTTGGCTAACTTCTTATAGGAAGGTCTAGGAGCTCTGAAAATGAACGTGCGCGTCTTTCACTCTTCCCGAGGGACTTAGAAGAGTTTTGTGAAATTTTTTATTAAAATGGTGTATAAGGGTATATATATAAATATATTTTATGCACTGTATATGAGCTGGCGATTTCTAAGTCTGTGGTTCCGAGAGGGGGTAACCAGGCTCACTAATAAAGGTCAAGCCACTTGGCTGCCAGAATGCCCTGCTTCAGCACAGACCAGAAAGGCATTGTGATAAGCGTATCCCCGTTATAGTCAGGGGTTAATGGGAGTCGTCCCCGTCCCCCCAGTATACGGCCAGAACCATGGACCCGGTACTTGTGGTTCGGACTGTCTCCAACCAGCCATAATGTTGTGAGAGTGAAATTATGTCTAAGTCCAGCTTTGGTACATTAGAAGCAACTCTGAAACTTAACCTAAGCGTTTTTCGAAGCTACTTTTTGGCTAACTTCTTATAGGAAGGTCTAGGAGCTCTGAAAATGAACGTGCGCGTCTTTCACTCTTCCCGAGGGACTTAGAAGAGTTTTGTGAAATTTTTTATTAAAATGGTGTATAAGGGTATATATATAAATATATTTTATGCACTGTATATGAGCTGGCGATTTCTAAGTCTGTGGTTCCGAGAGGGGGTAACCAGGCTCACTAATAAAGGTCAAGCCACTTGGCTGCCAGAATGCCCTGCTTCAGCACAGACCAGAAAGGCATTGTGATAAGCGTATCCCCGGTATAGTCAGGGGTTAATGGGAGTCGTCCCCGTCCCCCCAGTATACGGCCAGAACCATGGACCCGGTACTTGTGGTTCGGACTGTCTCCAACCAGCCATAATGTTGTGAGAGTGAAATTATGTCTAAGTCCAGCTTTGGTACATTAGAAGCAACTCTGAAACTTAACTTAAGCGTTTTTCGAAGCTACTTTTTGGCTAACTTCTTATAAGAAGGTCTAGGAGCTCTGAAAATGAACGTGCGCGTCTTTCACTCTTCCCGAGGGACTTAGAAGAATTTTGTGATATTTTTTATTAAAATGGTGTATAAGGGTATATATATAAATATATTTTATGCACTGTATATGAGCTGGCGATTTCTAAGTCTGTGGTTCCGAGAGGGGGTAACCAGGCTCACTAATAAAGGTCAAGAAACTTGGCTGCCAGAATGCCCTGCTTCAGCACAGACCAGAAAGGCATTGTGATAAGCGTATCCCCGGTATAGTCAGGGGTTAATGGGAGTCGTCCCCGTCCCCCCAGTATACGGCCAGAACCATGGACCCGGTACTTGTGGTTCGGACTGTCTCCAACCAGCCATAATGTTGTGAGAGTGAAATTATGTCTAAGTCCAGCTTTGGTACATTAGAAGCAACTCTGAAACTTAACCTAAGCGTTTTTCGAAGCTACTTTTTGGCTAACTTCTTATAGGAAGGTCTAGGAGCTCTGAAAATGAACGTGCGCGTCTTTCACTCTTCCCTAGGGACTTAGAAGAATTTTGTGATATTTTTTATTAAAATGGTGTATAAGGGTATATATATAAATATATTTTATGCACTGTATATGAGCTGGCGATTTCTAAGTCTGTGGTTCCGAGAGGGTGTAACCAGGCTCACTAATAAAGGTCAAGCCACTTGGCTGCCAGAATGCCCTCCTTCAGCACAGACCAGAAAGGCATTGTGATAAGCGTATCCCCGGTATAGTCAGGGGTTAATGGGAGTCGTCCCCGTCCCCCCAGTATACGGCCAGAACCATGGACCCGGTACTTGTGGTTCGGACTGTCTCCAACCAGCCATAATGTTGTGAGAGTGAAATTATGTCTCAGTCCAGCTTTGGTACATTAGAAGCAACTCTGAAACTTAACCTAAGCGTTTTTCGAAACTACTTTTTGGCTAACTTCTTATAAGAAGGTCTAGGAGCTCTGAAAATGAACGTGCGCGTCTTTCACTCTTCCCGAGGGACTTACTGTAGAAGAATTGTGTGATATTTTTTATTAAAATGGTGTATAAGGGTATATATATAAATATATTTTATGCACTGTATATGAGCTGGCGATTTCTAAGTCTGTGGTTCCGAGAGGGGGTAACCAGGCTCACTAATAAAGGTCAAGCCACTTGGCTGCCAGAATGCCCTGCTTCAGCACAGACCAGAAAGGCATTGTGATAAGCGTATCCCCGGTATAGTCAGAGGTTAATGGGAGTCCCCCCTGTCCCCCCAGTATACGGCCAGAACCATGGACCCGGTACTTGTGGTTCGGACTGTCTCCAACCAGCCATAATGTTGTGAGAGTGAAATTATGTCTAAGTCCAGCTTTGGTACATTAGAAGCAACTCTGAAACTTAACCTAAGCGTTTTTCGAAACTACTTTTTGGCTAACCTCTTATAGGAAGGTCTAGGAGCTCTGAAAATGAACGTGCGCGTCTTTCACTCTTCCCGAGGGACTTAGAAGAATTTTGTGATATTTTTTATTAAAATGGTGTATAAGGGTATATATATAAATATATTTTATGCACTGTATATGAGCTGGCGATTTCTAAGTCTGTGGTTCCGAGAGGGGGTAACCAGGCTCACTAATAAAGGTCAAGCCACTTGGCTGCCAGAATGCCCTCCTTCAGCACAGACCAGAAAGGCATTGTGATAAGCGTATCCCCGGTATAGTCAGGGGTTAATGGGAGTCGCCCCCTTCCCCCCAGTATACGGCCAGAACCATGGACCCGGTACTTGTGGTTCGGACTGTCTCCAACCAGCCATAATGTTGTGAGAGTGAAATTATGTCTAAGTCCAGCTTTGGTACATTAGAAGCAACTCTGAAACTTAACCTAAGCGTTTTTCGAAGCTACTTTTTGGCTAACTTCTTATAGGAAGGTCTAGGAGCTCTGAAAATGAACGTGCGCGTCTTTCACTCTTCCCGAGGGACTTAGAAGAATTTTGTGATATTTTTTATTAAAATGGTGTATAAGGGTATATATATAAATATATTTTATGCACTGTATATGAGCTGGCGATTTCTAAGTCTGTGGTTCCGAGAGGGGGTTACCAGGCTCACTAATAAAGGTCAAGCCACTTGGCTGCCAGAATGCCCTCCTTCAGCACAGACCAGAAAGGCATTGTGATAAGCGTATCCCCGGTATAGTCAGGGGTTAATGGGAGTCGTCCCCGTCCCCCCAGTATACGGCCAGAACCATGGACCCGGTACTTGTGGTTCGGACTGTCTCCAACCAGCCATAATGTTGTGAGAGTGAAATTATGTCTCAGTCCAGCTTTGGTACATTAGAAGCAACTCTGAAACTTAACCTAAGCGTTTTTCGAAACTACTTTTTGGCTAACTTCTTATAAGAAGGTCTAGGAGCTCTGAAAATGAACGTGCGCGTCTTTCACTCTTCCCGAGGGACTTACTGTAGAAGAATTGTGTGATATTTTTTATTAAAATGGTGTATAAGGGTATATATATAAATATATTTTATGCACTGTATATGAGCTGGCGATTTCTAAGTCTGTGGTTCCGAGAGGGGGTAACCAGGCTCACTAATAAAGGTCAAGCCACTTGGCTGCCAGAATGCCCTGCTTCAGCACAGACCAGAAAGGCATTGTGATAAGCGTATCCCCGGTATAGTCAGAGGTTAATGGGAGTCCCCCCTGTCCCCCCAGTATACGGCCAGAACCATGGACCCGGTACTTGTGGTTCGGACTGTCTCCAACCAGCCATAATGTTGTGAGAGTGAAATTATGTCTAAGTCCAGCTTTGGTACATTAGAAGCAACTCTGAAACTTAACCTAAGCGTTTTTCGAAGCTACTTTTTGGCTAACTTCTTATAGGAAGGTCTAGGAGCTCTGAAAATGAACGTGCGCGTCTTTCACTCTTCCCTAGGGACTTAGAAGAATTTTGTGATATTTTTTATTAAAATGGTGTATAAGGGTATACTGTATATATATAAATATATTTTATGCACTGTATATGAGCTGGCGATTTCTAAGTCTGTGGTTCCGAGAGGGGGTAACCAGGCTCACTAATAAAGGTCAAGCCACTTGGCTGCCAGAATGCCCTCCTTCAGCACAGACCAGAAAGGCATTGTGATAAGCGTATCCCCGGTATAGTCAGGGGTTAATGGGAGTCGTCCCCGTCCCCCCAGTATACGGCCAGAACCATGGACCCGGTACTTGTGGTTCGGACTGTCTCCAACCAGCCATAATGTTGTGAGAGTGAAATTATGTCTCAGTCCAGCTTTGGTACATTAGAAGCAACTCTGAAACTTAACCTAAGCGTTTTTCGAAACTACTTTTTGGCTAACTTCTTATAAGAAGGTCTAGGAGCTCTGAAAATGAACGTGCGCGTCTTTCACTCTTCCCGAGGGACTTACTGTAGAAGAATTGTGTGATATTTTTTATTAAAATGGTGTATAAGGGTATATATATAAATATATTTTATGCACTGTATATGAGCTGGCGATTTCTAAGTCTGTGGTTCCGAGAGGGGGTAACCAGGCTCACTAATAAAGGTCAAGCCACTTGGCTGCCAGAATGCCCTGCTTCAGCACAGACCAGAAAGGCATTGTGATAAGCGTATCCCCGGTATAGTCAGAGGTTAATGGGAGTCCCCCCTGTCCCCCCAGTATACGGCCAGAACCATGGACCCGGTACTTGTGGTTCGGACTGTCTCCAACCAGCCATAATGTTGTGAGAGTGAAATTATGTCTAAGTCCAGCTTTGGTACATTAGAAGCAACTCTGAAACTTAACCTAAGCGTTTTTCGAAACTACTTTTTGGCTAACCTCTTATAGGAAGGTCTAGGAGCTCTGAAAATGAACGTGCGCGTCTTTCACTCTTCCCGAGGGACTTAGAAGAATTTTGTGATATTTTTTATTAAAATGGTGTATAAGGGTATATATATAAATATATTTTATGCACTGTATATGAGCTGGCGATTTCTAAGTCTGTGGTTCCGAGAGGGGGTAACCAGGCTCACTAATAAAGGTCAAGCCACTTGGCTGCCAGAATGCCCTCCTTCAGCACAGACCAGAAAGGCATTGTGATAAGCGTATCCCCGGTATAGTCAGGGGTTAATGGGAGTCGCCCCCTTCCCCCCAGTATACGGCCAGAACCATGGACCCGGTACTTGTGGTTCGGACTGTCTCCAACCAGCCATAATGTTGTGAGAGTGAAATTATGTCTAAGTCCAGCTTTGGTACATTAGAAGCAACTCTGAAACTTAACCTAAGCGTTTTTCGAAGCTACTTTTTGGCTAACTTCTTATAGGAAGGTCTAGGAGCTCTGAAAATGAACGTGCGCGTCTTTCACTCTTCCCGAGGGACTTAGAAGAATTTTGTGATATTTTTTATTAAAATGGTGTATAAGGGTATATATATAAATATATTTTATGCACTGTATATGAGCTGGCGATTTCTAAGTCTGTGGTTCCGAGAGGGGGTTACCAGGCTCACTAATAAAGGTCAAGCCACTTGGCTGCCAGAATGCCCTCCTTCAGCACAGACCAGAAAGGCATTGTGATAAGCGTATCCCCGGTATAGTCAGGGGTTAATGGGAGTCGTCCCCGTCCCCCCAGTATACGGCCAGAACCATGGACCCGGTACTTGTGGTTCGGACTGTCTCCAACCAGCCATAATGTTGTGAGAGTGAAATTATGTCTCAGTCCAGCTTTGGTACATTAGAAGCAACTCTGAAACTTAACCTAAGCGTTTTTCGAAACTACTTTTTGGCTAACTTCTTATAAGAAGGTCTAGGAGCTCTGAAAATGAACGTGCGCGTCTTTCACTCTTCCCGAGGGACTTACTGTAGAAGAATTGTGTGATATTTTTTATTAAAATGGTGTATAAGGGTATATATATAAATATATTTTATGCACTGTATATGAGCTGGCGATTTCTAAGTCTGTGGTTCCGAGAGGGGGTAACCAGGCTCACTAATAAAGGTCAAGCCACTTGGCTGCCAGAATGCCCTCCTTCAGCACAGACCAGAAAGGCATTGTGATAAGCGTATCCCCGGTATAGTCAGGGGTTAATGGGAGTCGCCCCCTTCCCCCCAGTATACGGCCAGAACCATGGACCCGGTACTTGTGGTTCGGACTGTCTCCAACCAGCCATAATGTTGTGAGAGTGAAATTATGTCTAAGTCCAGCTTTGGTACATTAGAAGCAACTCTGAAACTTAACCTAAGCGTTTTTCGAAGCTACTTTTTGGCTAACTTCTTATAGGAAGGTCTAGGAGCTCTGAAAATGAACGTGCGCGTCTTTCACTCTTCCCGAGGGACTTAGAAGAATTTTGTGATATTTTTTATTAAAATGGTGTATAAGGGTATATATATAAATATATTTTATGCACTGTATATGAGCTGGCGATTTCTAAGTCTGTGGTTCCGAGAGGGGGTAACCAGGCTCACTAATAAAGGTCAAGCCACTTGGCTGCCAGAATGGCCTGCTTCAGCACAGACCAGAAAGGCATTGTGATAAGCGTATCCCCGGTATAGTCAGGGGTTAATGGGAGTCGTCCCCGTCCCCCCAGTATACGGCCAGAACCATGGACCCGGTACTTGTGGTTCGGACTGTCTCCAACCAGCCATAATGTTGTGAGAGTGAAATTATGTCTAAGTCGAGCTTTGGTACATTAGAAGCAACTCTGAAACTTAACCTAAGCGTTTTTCGAAACTACTTTTTGGCTAACTTCTTATAAGAAGGTCTAGGAGCTCTGAAAATGAACGTGCGCGTCTTTCACTCTTCCCGAGGGACTTACTGTAGAAGAATTGTGTGATATTTTTTATTAAAATGGTGTATAAGGGTATATATATAAATATATTTTATGCACTGTATATGAGCTGGCGATTTCTAAGTCTGTGGTTCCGAGAGGGGGTAACCAGGCTCACTAATAAAGGTCAAGCCACTTGGCTGCCAGAATGCCCTGCTTCAGCACAGACCAGAAAGGCATTGTGATAAGCGTATCCCCGGTATAGTCAGGGGTTAATTGGAGTCGTCCCCGTCCCCCAAGTATACGGCCAGAACCATGGACCCGGTACTTGTGGTTCGGACTCTCTCCAACCAGCCATAATGTTGTGAGAGTGAAATTATGTCTAAGTCCAGCTTTGGTACATTAGAAGCAACTCTGAAACTTAACCTAAGCGTTTTTCGAAGCTACTTTTTGGCTAACTTCTTATAGGAAAGTCTAGGAGCTCTGAAAATGAACGTGCGCGTCTTTCACTCTTCCCAAGGGACTTAGAAGAATTTTGTGATATTTTTTATTAAAATGGTGTATAAGGGTATATATATAAATATATTTTATGCACTGTATATGAGCTGGCGATTTCTAAGTCTGTGGTTCCGAGAGGGGGTAACCAGGCTCACTAATAAAGGTCAAGCCACTTGGCTGCCAGAATGGCCTGCTTCAGCACAGACCAGAAAGGCATTGTGATAAGCGTATCCCCGGTATAGTCAGGGGTTAATGGGAGTCGTCCCCTTCCCCCCAGTATACGGCCAGAACCATGGACCCGGTACTTGTGGTTCGGACTGTCTCCAACCAGCCATAATGTTGTGAGAGTGAAATTATGTCTAAGTCCAGCATTGGTACATTAGAAGCAACTCTGAAACTTAACCTAAGCGTTTTTCGAAGCTACTTTTTGGCTAACTTCTTATAGGAAGGTCTAGGAGCTCTGAAAATGAACGTGCGCGTCTTTCACTCTTCCCGAGGGACTTAGAAGAATTTTGTGATATTTTTTATTAAAATGGTGTATAAGGGTATATATATAAATATATTTTATGCACTGTATATGAGCTGGCGATTTCTAAGTCTGTGGTTCCGAGAGGGGGTAACCAGGCTCACTAATAAAGGTCAAGAAACTTGGCTGCCAGAATGCCCTGCTTCAGCACAGACCAGAAAGGCATTGTGATAAGCGTATCCCCGGTATAGTCAGGGGTTAATGGGAGTCGTCCCCGTCCCCCCAGTATACGGCCAGAACCATGGACCCGGTACTTGTGGTTCGGACTGTCTCCAACCAGCCATAATGTTGTGAGAGTGAAATTATGTCTAAGTCCAGCTTTGGTACATTAGAAGCAACTCTGAAACTTAACCTAAGCGTTTTTCGAAGCTACTTTTTGGCTAACTTCTTATAGGAAGGTCTAGGAGCTCTGAAAATGAACGTGCGCGTCTTTCACTCTTCCAGAGGGACTTAGAAGAATTTTGTGATATTTTTTATTAAAATGGTGTATAAGGGTATATATATAAATATATTTTATGCACTGTATATGAGCTGGCGATTTCTAAGTCTGTGGTTCCGAGAGGGGGTAACCAGGCTCACTAATAAAGGTCAAGCCACTTGGCTGCCAGAATGGCCTGCTTCAGCACAGACCAGAAAGGCATTGTGATAAGCGTATCCCCGGTATAGTCAGGGGTTAATGGGAGTCGTCCCCGTCCCCCCAGTATACGGCCAGAACCATGGACCCGGTACTTGTGGTTCGGACTGTCTCCAACCAGCCATAATGTTGTGAGAGTGAAATTATGTCTAAGTCGAGCTTTGGTACATTAGAAGCAACTCTGAAACTTAACCTAAGCGTTTTTCGAAACTACTTTTTGGCTAACTTCTTATAAGAAGGTCTAGGAGCTCTGAAAATGAACGTGCGCGTCTTTCACTCTTCCCGAGGGACTTACTGTAGAAGAATTGTGTGATATTTTTTATTAAAATGGTGTATAAGGGTATATATATAAATATATTTTATGCACTGTATATGAGCTGGCGATTTCTAAGTCTGTGGTTCCGAGAGGGGGTAACCAGGCTCACTAATAAAGGTCAAGCCACTTGGCTGCCAGAATGCCCTGCTTCAGCACAGACCAGAAAGGCATTGTGATAAGCGTATCCTCGGTATAGTCAGGGGTTAATTGGAGTCGTCCCCGTCCCCCAAGTATACGGCCAGAACCATGGACCCGGTACTTGTGGTTCGGACTCTCTCCAACCAGCCATAATGTTGTGAGAGTGAAATTATGTCTAAGTCCAGCTTTGGTACATTAGAAGCAACTCTGAAACTTAACCTAAGCGTTTTTCGAAGCTACTTTTTGGCTAACTTCTTATAGGAAAGTCTAGGAGCTCTGAAAATGAACGTGCGCGTCTTTCACTCTTCCCAAGGGACTTAGAAGAATTTTGTGATATTTTTTATTAAAATGGTGTATAAGGGTATATATATAAATATATTTTATGCACTGTATATGAGCTGGCGATTTCTAAGTCTGTGGTTCCGAGAGGGGGTAACCAGGCTCACTAATAAAGGTCAAGCCACTTGGCTGCCAGAATGGCCTGCTTCAGCACAGACCAGAAAGGCATTGTGATAAGCGTATCCCCGGTATAGTCAGGGGTTAATGGGAGTCGTCCCCTTCCCCCCAGTATACGGCCAGAACCATGGACCCGGTACTTGTGGTTCGGACTGTCTCCAACCAGCCATAATGTTGTGAGAGTGAAATTATGTCTAAGTCCAGCATTGGTACATTAGAAGCAACTCTGAAACTTAACCTAAGCGTTTTTCGAAGCTACTTTTTGGCTAACTTCTTATAGGAAGGTCTAGGAGCTCTGAAAATGAACGTGCGCGTCTTTCACTCTTCCCGAGGGACTTAGAAGAATTTTGTGATATTTTTTATTAAAATGGTGTATAAGGGTATATATATAAATATATTTTATGCACTGTATATGAGCTGGCGATTTCTAAGTCTGTGGTTCCGAGAGGGGGTAACCAGGCTCACTAATAAAGGTCAAGAAACTTGGCTGCCAGAATGCCCTGCTTCAGCACAGACCAGAAAGGCATTGTGATAAGCGTATCCCCGGTATAGTCAGGGGTTAATGGGAGTCGTCCCCGTCCCCCCAGTATACGGCCAGAACCATGGACCCGGTACTTGTGGTTCGGACTGTCTCCAACCAGCCATAATGTTGTGAGAGTGAAATTATGTCTAAGTCCAGCTTTGGTACATTAGAAGCAACTCTGAAACTTAACCTAAGCGTTTTTCGAAGCTACTTTTTGGCTAACTTCTTATAGGAAGGTCTAGGAGCTCTGAAAATGAACGTGCGCGTCTTTCACTCTTCCCTAGGGACTTAGAAGAATTTTGTGATATTTTTTATTAAAATGGTGTATAAGGGTATATATATAAATATATTTTATGCACTGTATATGAGCTGGCGATTTCTAAGTCTGTGGTTCCGAGAGGGGGTAACCAGGCTCACTAATAAAGGTCAAGCCACTTGGCTGCCAGAATGCCCTCCTTCAGCACAGACCAGAAAGGCATTGTGATAAGCGTATCCCCGGTATAGTCAGGGGTTAATGGGAGTCGTCCCCGTCCCCCCAGTATACGGCCAGAACCATGGACCCGGTACTTGTGGTTCGGACTGTCTCCAACCAGCCATAATGTTGTGAGAGTGAAATTATGTCTAAGTCCAGCTTTGGTACATTAGAAGCAACTCTGAAACTTAACCTAAGCGTTTTTCGAAGCTACTTTTTGGCTAACTTCTTATAGGAAGGTCTAGGAGCTCTGAAAATGAACGTGCGCGTCTTTCACTCTTCCCGAGGGACTTAGAAGAATTTTGTGATATTTTTTATTAAAATGGTGTATAAGGGTATATATATAAATATATTTTATGCACTGTATATGAGCTGGCGATTTCTAAGTCTGTGGTTCCGAGAGGGGGTTACCAGGCTCACTAATAAAGGTCAAGCCACTTGGCTGCCAGAATGCCCTCCTTCAGCACAGACCAGAAAGGCATTGTGATAAGCGTATCCCCGGTATAGTCAGGGGTTAATGGGAGTCGTCCCCGTCCCCCCAGTATACGGCCAGAACCATGGACCCGGTACTTGTGGTTCGGACTGTCTCCAACCAGCCATAATGTTGTGAGAGTGAAATTATGTCTCAGTCCAGCTTTGGTACATTAGAAGCAACTCTGAAACTTAACCTAAGCGTTTTTCGAAACTACTTTTTGGCTAACTTCTTATAAGAAGGTCTAGGAGCTCTGAAAATGAACGTGCGCGTCTTTCACTCTTCCCGAGGGACTTACTGTAGAAGAATTGTGTGATATTTTTTATTAAAATGGTGTATAAGGGTATATATATAAATATATTTTATGCACTGTATATGAGCTGGCGATTTCTAAGTCTGTGGTTCCGAGAGGGGGTAACCAGGCTCACTAATAAAGGTCAAGCCACTTGGCTGCCAGAATGCCCTGCTTCAGCACAGACCAGAAAGGCATTGTGATAAGCGTATCCCCGGTATAGTCAGAGGTTAATGGGAGTCCCCCCTGTCCCCCCAGTATACGGCCAGAACCATGGACCCGGTACTTGTGGTTCGGACTGTCTCCAACCAGCCATAATGTTGTGAGAGTGAAATTATGTCTAAGTCCAGCTTTGGTACATTAGAAGCAACTCTGAAACTTAACCTAAGCGTTTTTCGAAACTACTTTTTGGCTAACCTCTTATAGGAAGGTCTAGGAGCTCTGAAAATGAACGTGCGCGTCTTTCACTCTTCCCGAGGGACTTAGAAGAATTTTGTGATATTTCTTATTAAAATGGTGTATAAGGGTATATATATAAATATATTTTATGCACTGTATATGAGCTGGCGATTTCTAAGTCTGTGGTTCCGAGAGGGGGTAACCAGGCTCACTAATAAAGGTCAAGCCACTTGGCTGCCAGAATGCCCTCCTTCAGCACAGACCAGAAAGGCATTGTGATAAGCGTATCCCCGGTATAGTCAGGGGTTAATGGGAGTCGCCCCCTTCCCCCCAGTATACGGCCAGAACCATGGACCCGGTACTTGTGGTTCGGACTGTCTCCAACCAGCCATAATGTTGTGAGAGTGAAATTATGTCTAAGTCCAGCTTTGGTACATTAGAAGCAACTCTGAAACTTAACCTAAGCGTTTTTCGAAGCTACTTTTTGGCTAACTTCTTATAGGAAGGTCTAGGAGCTCTGAAAATGAACGTGCGCGTCTTTCACTCTTCCCGAGGGACTTAGAAGAATTTTGTGATATTTTTTATTAAAATGGTGTATAAGGGTATATATATAAATATATTTTATGCACTGTATATGAGCTGGCGATTTCTAAGTCTGTGGTTCCGAGAGGGGGTAACCAGGCTCACTAATAAAGGTCAAGCCACTTGGCTGCCAGAATGGCCTGCTTCAGCACAGACCAGAAAGGCATTGTGATAAGCGTATCCCCGGTATAGTCAGGGGTTAATGGGAGTCGTCCCCGTCCCCCCAGTATACGGCCAGAACCATGGACCCGGTACTTGTGGTTCGGACTGTCTCCAACCAGCCATAATGTTGTGAGAGTGAAATTATGTCTAAGTCGAGCTTTGGTACATTAGAAGCAACTCTGAAACTTAACCTAAGCGTTTTTCGAAACTACTTTTTGGCTAACTTCTTATAAGAAGGTCTAGGAGCTCTGAAAATGAACGTGCGCGTCTTTCACTCTTCCCGAGGGACTTACTGTAGAAGAATTGTGTGATATTTTTTATTAAAATGGTGTATAAGGGTATATATATAAATATATTTTATGCACTGTATATGAGCTGGCGATTTCTAAGTCTGTGGTTCCGAGAGGGGGTAACCAGGCTCACTAATAAAGGTCAAGCCACTTGGCTGCCAGAATGCCCTGCTTCAGCACAGACCAGAAAGGCATTGTGATAAGCGTATCCCCGGTATAGTCAGGGGTTAATTGGAGTCGTCCCCGTCCCCCAAGTATACGGCCAGAACCATGGACCCGGTACTTGTGGTTCGGACTCTCTCCAACCAGCCATAATGTTGTGAGAGTGAAATTATGTCTAAGTCCAGCTTTGGTACATTAGAAGCAACTCTGAAACTTAACCTAAGCGTTTTTCGAAGCTACTTTTTGGCTAACTTCTTATAGGAAAGTCTAGGAGCTCTGAAAATGAACGTGCGCGTCTTTCACTCTTCCCAAGGGACTTAGAAGAATTTTGTGATATTTTTTATTAAAATGGTGTATAAGGGTATATATATAAATATATTTTATGCACTGTATATGAGCTGGCGATTTCTAAGTCTGTGGTTCCGAGAGGGGGTAACCAGGCTCACTAATAAAGGTCAAGCCACTTGGCTGCCAGAATGCCCTCCTTCAGCACAGACCAGAAAGGCATTGTGATAAGCGTATCCCCGGTATAGTCAGGGGTTAATGGGAGTCGCCCCCTTCCCCCCAGTATACGGCCAGAACCATGGACCCGGTACTTGTGGTTCGGACTGTCTCCAACCAGCCATAATGTTGTGAGAGTGAAATTATGTCTAAGTCCAGCTTTGGTACATTAGAAGCAACTCTGAAACTTAACCTAAGCGTTTTTCGAAGCTACTTTTTGGCTAACTTCTTATAGGAAGGTCTAGGAGCTCTGAAAATGAACGTGCGCGTCTTTCACTCTTCCCGAGGGACTTAGAAGAATTTTGTGATATTTTTTATTAAAATGGTGTATAAGGGTATATATATAAATATATTTTATGCACTGTATATGAGCTGGCGATTTCTAAGTCTGTGGTTCCGAGAGGGGGTAACCAGGCTCACTAATAAAGGTCAAGCCACTTGGCTGCCAGAATGCCCTCCTTCAGCACAGACCAGAAAGGCATTGTGATAAGCGTATCCCCGGTATAGTCAGGGGTTAATGGGAGTCGTCCCCGTCCCCCCAGTATACGGCCAGAACCATGGACCCGGTACTTGTGGTTCGGACTGTCTCCAACCAGCCATAATGTTGTGAGAGTGAAATTATGTCTAAGTCCAGCTTTGGTACATTAGAAGCAACTCTGAAACTTAACCTAAGCGTTTTTCGAAACTACTTTTTGGCTAACTTCTTATAAGAAGGTCTAGGAGCTCTGAAAATGAACGTGCGCGTCTTTCACTCTTCCCGAGGGACTTACTGTAGAAGAATTGTGTGATATTTTTTATTAAAATGGTGTATAAGGGTATATATATAAATATATTTTATGCACTGTATATGAGCTGGCGATTTCTAAGTCTGTGGTTCCGAGAGGGGGTAACCAGGCTCACTAATAAAGGTCAAGCCACTTGGCTGCCAGAATGCCCTGCTTCAGCACAGACCAGAAAGGCATTGTGATAAGCGTATCCCCGGTATAGTCAGAGGTTAATGGGAGTCCCCCCTGTCCCCCCAGTATACGGCCAGAACCATGGACCCGGTACTTGTGGTTCGGACTGTCTCCAACCAGCCATAATGTTGTGAGAGTGAAATTATGTCTAAGTCCAGCTTTGGTACATTAGAAGCAACTCTGAAACTTAACCTAAGCGTTTTTCGAAACTACTTTTTGGCTAACCTCTTATAGGAAGGTCTAGGAGCTCTGAAAATGAACGTGCGCGTCTTTCACTCTTCCCGAGGGACTTAGAAGAATTTTGTGATATTTTTTATTAAAATGGTGTATAAGGGTATATATATAAATATATTTTATGCACTGTATATGAGCTGGCGATTTCTAAGTCTGTGGTTCCGAGAGGGGGTAACCAGGCTCACTAATAAAGGTCAAGCCACTTGGCTGCCAGAATGCCCTCCTTCAGCACAGACCAGAAAGGCATTGTGATAAGCGTATCCCCGGTATAGTCAGGGGTTAATGGGAGTCGCCCCCTTCCCCCCAGTATACGGCCAGAACCATGGACCCGGTACTTGTGGTTCGGACTGTCTCCAACCAGCCATAATGTTGTGAGAGTGAAATTATGTCTAAGTCCAGCTTTGGTACATTAGAAGCAACTCTGAAACTTAACCTAAGCGTTTTTCGAAGCTACTTTTTGGCTAACTTCTTATAGGAAGGTCTAGGAGCTCTGAAAATGAACGTGCGCGTCTTTCACTCTTCCCGAGGGAATTAGAAGAATTTTGTGATATTTTTTATTAAAATGGTGTATAAGGGTATATATATAAATATATTTTATGCACTGTATATGAGCTGGCGATTTCTAAGTCTGTGGTTCCGAGAGGGGATAACCAGGCTCACTAATAAAGGTCAAGCCACTTGGCTGCCAGAATGGCCTGCTTCAGCACAGACCAGAAAGGCATTGTGATAAGCGTATCCCCGGTATAGTCAGGGGTTAATGGGAGTCGTCCCCGTCCCCCCAGTATACGGCCAGAACCATGGACCCTGTACTTGTGGGTCGGACTGTCTCCAACCAGCCATAATGTTGTGAGAGTGAAATTATGTCTAAGTCCAGCTTTGGTACATTAGAAGCAACTCTGAAACTTAACCTAAGCGTTTTTCGAAGCTACTTTTTGGCTAACTTCTTATAGGAAGGTCTAGGAGCTCTGAAAATGAACGTGCGCGTCTTTCACTCTTCCCGAGGGACTTAGAAGAATTTTGTGATATTTTTTATTAAAATGGTGTATAAGGGTATATATATAAATATATTTTATGCACTGTATATGAGCTGGCGATTTCTAAGACTGTGGTTCCGAGAGGGGGTAACCAGGCTCACTAATAAAGGTCAAGCCACTTGGCTGCCAGAATGCCCTCCTTCAGCACAGACCAGAAAGGCATTGTGATAAGCGTATCCCCGGTATAGTCAGGGGTTAATGGGAGTCGTCCCCTTCCCCCCAGTATACGGCCAGAACCATGGACCCGGTACTTGTGGTTCGGACTGTCTCCAACCAGCCATAATGTTGTGAGAGTGAAATTATGTCTAAGTCCAGCTTTGGTACATTAGAAGCAACTCTGAAACTTAACCTAAGCGTTTTTCGAAACTACTTTTTGGCTAACTTCTTATAGGAAGGTCTAGGAGCTCTGAAAATGAACGTGCGCGTCTTTCACTCTTCCCGAGGGACTTAGAAGAATTTTGTGATATTTTTTATTAAAATGGTGTATAAGGGTATATATATAAATATATTTTATGCACTGTATATGAGCTGGCGATTTCTAAGTCTGTGGTTCCGAGAGGGGGTAACCAGGCTCACTAATAAAGGTCAAGCCACTTGGCTGCCAGAATGGCCTGCTTCAGCACAGACCAGAAAGGCATTGTGATAAGCGTATCCCCGGTATAGTCAGGGGTTAATGGGAGTCGTCCCCGTCCCCCCAGTATACGGCCAGAACCATGGACCCTGTACTTGTGGGTCGGACTGTCTCCAACCAGCTGTAATGTTGTGAGAGTGAAATTATGTCTAAGTCCAGCTTTGGTACATTAGAAGCAACTCTGAAACTTAACCTAAGCGTTTTTCGAAGCTACTTTTTGGCTAACTTCTTATAGGAAGGTCTAGGAGCTCTGAAAATGAACGTGCGCGTCTTTCACTCTTCCCGAGGGACTTAGAAGAATTTTGTGATATTTTTTATTAAAATGGTGTATAAGGGTATACTGTATATATAAATATATTTTATGCACTGTATATGAGCTGGCGATTTCTAAGTCTGTGGTTCCGAGAGGGGGTAACCAGGCTCACTAATAAATGTCAAGCCACTTGGCTGCCAGAATGCCCTCCTTCAGCACAGACCAGAAAGGCATTGTGATAAGCGTATCCCCGGTATAGTCAGGGGTTAATGGGAGTCGTCCCCGTCCCCCCAGTATACGCCCAGAACCATGGACCCGGTACTTGTGGTTCGGACTGTCTCCAACCAGCCATAATGTTGTGAGAGTGAAATTATGTCTAAGTCCAGCTTTCGTACATTAGAAGCAACTCTGAAACTTAACCTAAGCGTTTTTCGAAACTACTTTTTGGCTAACCTCTTATAGGAAGGTCTAGGAGCTCTGAAAATGAACGTGCGCGTCTTTCACTCTTCCCGAGGGACTTAGAAGAATTTTGTGATATTTTTTATTAAAATGGTGTATAAGGGTATATATATAAATATATTTTATGCACTGTATATGAGCTGGCGATTTCTAAGTCTGTGGTTCCGAGAGGGGGTAACCAGGCTCACTAATAAAGGTCAAGCCACTTGGCTGCCAGAATGCCCTGCTTCAGCACAGACCAGAAAGGCATTGTGATAAGCGTATACCCGGTATAGTCAGGGGTTAATGGGAGTCGTCCCCGTCCCCCCAGTATACGGCCAGAACCATGGACCCGGTACTTGTGGTTCGGACTGTCTCCAACCAGCCATAATGTTGTGAGAGTGAAATTATGTCTAAGTCCAGCTTTGGTACATTAGAAGCAACTCTGAAACTTAACCTAAGCGTTTTTCGAAACTACTTTTTGGCTAACCTCTTATAGGAAGGTCTAGGAGGTCTGAAAATGAACGTGCGCGTCTTTCACTCTTCCCGAGGGACTTAGAAGAATTTTGTGATATTTTTTATTAAAATAGTGTATAAGGGTATATATATAAATATATTTTATGCACTGTATATGAGCTGGCGATTTCTAAGTCTGTGGTTCCGAGAGGGGATAACCAGGCTCACTAATAAAGGTCAAGCAACTTGGCTGCCAGAATGGCCTGCTTCAGCACAGACCAGAAAGGCATTGTGATAAGCGTATCCCCGGTATAGTCAGGGGTTAATGGGAGTCGTCCCCGTCCCCCCAGTATACGGCCAGAACCATGGACCCTGTACTTGTGGGTCGGACTGTCTCCAACCAGCCATAATGTTGTGAGAGTGAAATTATGTCTAAGTCCAGCTTTGGTACATTAGAAGCAACTCTGAAACTTAACCTAAGCGTTTTTCGAAGCTACTTTTTGGCTAACTTCTTATAGGAAGGTCTAGGAGCTCTGAAAATGAACGTGCGCGTCTTTCACTCTTCCCGAGGGACTTTGAAGAATTTTGTGATAATTTTTATTAAAATGGTGTATAAGGGTATATATATAAATATATTTTATGCACTGTATATGAGCTGGCGATTTCTAAGTCTGTGGTTCCGAGAGGGGGTAACCAGGCTCACTAATAAAGGTCAAGCCACTTGGCTGCCAGAATGCCCTGCTTCAGCACAGACCAGAAAGGCATTGTGATAAGCGTATCCCTGGTATAGTCAGGGGTTAATGGGAGTCGTCCCCGTCCCCCCAGTATACGGCCAGAACCATGGACCCGGTACTTGTGGTTCGGACTGTCTCCAACCAGCCATAATGTTGTGAGAGTGAAATTATGTCTAAGTCCAGCTTTGGTACATTAGAAGCAACTTTGAAACTTAACCTAAGCGTTTTTCGAAGCTACTTTTTGGCTAACTTCTTATAGGAAGGTCTAGGAGCTCTGAAAATGAACGTGCGCGTCTTTCACTCTTCCCGAGGGACTTAGAAGAATTTTGTGATATTTTTTATTAAAATGGTGTATAAGGGTATATATATAAATATATTTTATGCACTGTATATGAGCTGGCGATTTCTAAGTCTGTGGTTCCGAGAGGGGGTAACCAGGCTCACTAATAAAGGTCAAGCCACTTGGCTGCCAGAATGGCCTGCTTCAGCACAGACCAGAAAGGCATTGTGATAAGCGTATCCCCGGTATAGTCAGGGGTTAATGGGAGTCGTCCCCGTCCCCCCAGTATACGGCCAGAACCATGGACCCGGTACTTGTGGTTCGGACTGTCTCCAACCAGCCATAATGTTGTGAGAGTGAAATTATGTCTAAGTCCAGCTTTGGTACATTAGAAGCAACTCTGAAACTTAACCTAAGCGTTTTTCGAAGCTACTTTTTGGCTAACTTCTTATAGGAAGGTCTAGGAGCTCTGAAAATGAACGTGCGCGTCTTTCACTCTTCCCGAGGGACTTAGAAGAATTTTGTGATATTTTTTATTAAAATGGTGTATAAGGGTATATATATATAAATATATTTTATGCACTGTATATGAGCTGGCGATTTCTAAGTCTGTGGTTCCGAGAGGGGGTAACCAGGCTCACTAATAAAGGTCAAGCCACTTGGCTGCCAGAATGCCCTCCTTCAGCACAGACCAGAAAGGCATTGTGATAAGCGTATCCCCGGTATAGTCAGGGGTTAATGGGAGTCGTCCCCTTCCCCCCAGTACACGGCCAGAACCATGGACCCGGTACTTGTGGTTCGGACTGTCTCCAACCAGCCATAATGTTGTGAGAGTGAAATTATGTCTAAGTCCAGCTTTGGTACATTAGAAGCAACTCTGAAACTTAACCTAAGCGTTTTTCGAAGCTACTTTTTGGCTAACTTCTTATAGGAAGGTCTAGGAGCTCTGAAAATGAACGTGCGCGTCTTTCACTCTTCCCGAGGGACTTAGAAGAATTTTGTGATATTTTTTATTAAAATGGTGTATAAGGGTATATAAATATATTTTATGCACTGTATATGAGCTGGCGATTTCTAAGTCTGTGGTTCCGAGAGGGGGTAACCAGGCTCACTAATAAAGGTCAAGCCACTTGGCTGCCAGAATGGCCTGCTTCAGCACAGACCAGAAAGGCATTGTGATAAGCGTATCCCCGGTATAGTCAGGGGTTAATGGGAGTCGTCCCCGTCCCCCCAGTATACGGCCAGAACCATGGACCCGGTACTTGTGGTTCGGACTGTCTCCAACCAGCCATAATGTTGTGAGAGTGAAATTATGTCTAAGTCCAGCTTTGGTACATTAGAAGCAACTCTGAAACTTAACCTAAGCGTTTTTCGAAGCTACTTTTTGGCTAACTTCTTATAGGAAGGTCTAGGAGCTCTGAAAATGAACGTGCGCGTCTTTCACTCTTCCCGAGGGACTTAGAAGAATTTTGTGATATTTTTTATTAAAATGGTGTATAAGGGTATATATATATAAATATATTTTATGCACTGTATATGAGCTGGCGATTTCTAAGTCTGTGGTTCCGAGAGGGGGTAACCAGGCTCACTAATAAAGGTCAAGCCACTTGGCTGCCAGAATGCCCTCCTTCAGCACAGACCAGAAAGGCATTGTGATAAGCGTATCCCCGGTATAGTCAGGGGTTAATGGGAGTCGTCCCCTTCCCCCCAGTACACGGCCAGAACCATGGACCCGGTACTTGTGGTTCGGACTGTCTCCAACCAGCCATAATGTTGTGAGAGTGAAATTATGTCTAAGTCCAGCTTTGGTACATTAGAAGCAACTCTGAAACTTAACCTTAGCGTTTTTCGAAGCTACTTTTTGGCTAACTTCTTATAGGAAGGTCTAGGAGCTCTGAAAATGAACGTGCGCGTCTTTCACTCTTCCCGAGGGACTTAGAAGAATTTTGTGATAATTTTTTATTAAAATGGTGTATAAGGGTATATATATAAATATATTTTATGCACTGTATATGAGCTGGCGATTTCTAAGTCTGTGGTTCCGAGAGGGGGTAACCAGGCTCACTAATAAAGGTCAAGCCACTTGGCTGCCAGAATGCCCTGCTTCAGCACAGACCAGAAAGGCATTGTGATAAGCGTATACCCGGTATAGTCAGGGGTTAATGGGAGTCCCCCCCGTCCCCCCAGTATACGGCCAGAACCATGGACCCGGTACTTGTGGTTCGGACTGTCTCCAACCAGCCATAATGTTGTGAGAGTAAAATTATGTCTAAGTCCAGCTTTGGTACATTAGAAGCAACTCTGAAACTTAACCTAAGCGTTTTTCGAAGCTACTTTTTGGCTAACTTCTTATGGGAAGGTCTAGGAGCTCTGAAAATGAACGTGCGCGTCTTTCACTCTTCCCGAGGGACTTAGAAGAATTTTGTGATATTTTTTATTAAAATGGTGTATAAGGGTATATATATATAAATATATTTTATGCACTGTATATGAGCTGGCGATTTCTAAGTCTGTGGTTCCGAGAGGGGGTAACCAGGCTCACTAATAAAGGTCAAGCCACTTGGCTGCCAGAATGCCCTGCTTCAGCACAGACCAGAAAGGCATTGTGATACGCGTATCCCCGGTATAGTCAGGGGTTAATGGGAGTCGTCCCCGTCCCCCCAGTATACGGCCAGAACCATGGACCCTGTACTTGTGGGTCGGACTGTCTCCAACCAGCTATAATGTTGTGAGAGTGAAATTATGTCTAAGTCCAGCTTTGGTACATTAGAAGCAACTCTGAAACTTAACCTAAGCGTTTTTCGAAGCTACTTTTTGGCTAACTTCTTATAGGAAGGTCTAGGAGCTCTGAAAATGAACGTGCGCGTCTTTCACTCTTCCCGAGGGACTTAGAAGAATTTTGTGATATTTTTTATTAAAATGGTGTATAAGGGTATATATATAAATATATTTTATGCACTGTATATGAGCTGGCGATTTCTAAGTCTGTGGTTTCGAGAGGGGGTAACCAGGCTCACTAATAAAGGTCAAGCCACTTGGCTGCCAGAATGCCCTCCTTCAGCACAGACCAGAAAGGCATTGTGATAAGCGTATCCCCGGTATAGTCAGGGGTTAATGGGAGTCGTCCCCGTCCCCCCAGTATACGCCCAGAACCATGGACCCGGTACTTGTGGTTCGGACTGTCTCCAACCAGCCATAATGTTGTGAGAGTGAAATTATGTCTCAGTCCAGCTTTCGTACATTAGAAGCAACTCTGAAACTTAACCTAAGCGTTTTTCGAAACTACTTTTTGGCTAACCTCTTATAGGAAGGTCTAGGAGCTCTGAAAATGAACGTGCGCGTCTTTCACTCTTCCCGAGGGACTTCGAAGAATTTTGTGATATTTTTTATTAAAATGGTGTATAAGGGTATATATATAAATATATTTTATGCACTGTATATGAGCTGGCGATTTCTAAGTCTGTGGTTCCGAGAGGGGGTAACCAGGATCACTAATAAAGGTCAAGCCACTTGGCTGCCAGAATGCCCTGCTTCAGCACAGACCAGAAAGGCATTGTGATAAGCGTATACCCGGTATAGTCAGGGGTTAATGGGAGTCGTCCCCGTCCCCCCAGTATACGGCCAGAACCATGGACCCGGTACTTGTGTTTCGGACTGTCTCCAACCAGCCATAATGTTGTGAGAGTGAAATTATGTCTAAGTCCAGCTTTGGTACATTAGAAGCAACTTTGAAACTTAACCTAAGCGTTTTTCGAAACTACTTTTTGGCTAACTTCTTATAGGAAGGTCTAGGAGCTCTGAAAATGAACGTGCGCGTCTTTCACTCTTCCCGAGGGACTTCGAAGAATTTTGTGATATTTTTTATTAAAATGGTGTATAAGGGTATATATATAAATATATTTTATGCACTGTATATGAGCTGGCGATTTCTAAGTCTGTGGTTCCGAGAGGGGGTAACCAGGATCACTAATAAAGGTCAAGCCACTTGGCTGCCAGAATGCCCTGCTTCAGCACAGACCAGAAAGGCATTGTGATAAGCGTATACCCGGTATAGTCAGGGGTTAATGGGAGTCGTCCCCGTCCCCCCAGTATACGGCCAGAACCATGGACCCGGTACTTTTGGTTCGGACTGTCTCCAACCAGCCATAATGTTGTGAGAGTGAAATTATGTCTAAGTCCAGCTTTGGTACATTAGAAGCAACTTTGAAACTTAACCTAAGCGTTTTTCGAAACTACTTTTTGGCTAACTTCTTATAGGAAGGTCTAGGAGCTCTGAAAATGAACGTGCGCGTCTTTCACTCTTCCCGAGGGACTTAGAAGAATTTTGTGATATTTTTTATTAAAATGGTGTATAAGGGTATATATATAAATATATTTTATGCACTGTATATGAGCTGGCGATTTCTAAGTCTGTGGTTCCGAGAGGGGGTAACCAGGCTCACTAATAAAGGTCAAGCCACTTGGCTGCCAGAATGGCCTGCTTCAGCACAGACCAGAAAGGCATTGTGATAAGCGTATCCCCGGTATAGTCAGGGGTTAATGGGAGTCGTCCCCGTCCCCCCAGTATACGGCCAGAACCATGGACCCGGTACTTGTGGTTCGGACTGTCTCCAACCAGCCATAATGTTGTGAGAGTGAAATTATGTCTAAGTCCAGCTTTGGTACATTAGAAGCAACTCTGAAACTTAACCTAAGCGTTTTTCGAAGCTACTTTTTGGCTAACTTCTTATGGGAAGGTCTAGGAGCTCTGAAAATGAACGTGCGCGTCTTTCACTCTTCCCGAGGGACTTAGAAGAATTTTGTGATATTTTTTATTAAAATGGTGTATAAGGGTATATATATATAAATATATATTATGCACTGTATATGAGCTGGCGATTTCTAAGTCTGTGGTTCCGAGAGGGGGTAACCAGGCTCACTAATAAAGGTCAAGCCACTTGGCTGCCAGAATGCCCTCCTTCAGCACAGACCAGAAAGGCATTGTGATAAGCGTATCCCCGGTATAGTCAGGGGTTAATGGGAGTCGTCCCCTTCCCCCCAGTATACGGCCAGAACCATGGACCCGGTACTTGTGGTTCGGACTGTCTCCAACCAGCCATAATGTTGTGAGAGTGAAATTATGTCTAAGTCCAGCTTTGGTACATTAGAAGCAACTCTGAAACTTAACCTAAGCGTTTTTCGAAGCTACTTTTTGGCTAACTTCTTATAGGAAGGTCTAGGAGCACTGAAAATGAACGTGCACGTCTTTCACTCTTCCCGAGGGACTTAGAAGAATTTTGTGATAATTTTTATTAAAATGGTGTATAAGGGTATATATATAAATATATTTTATGCACTGTATATGAGCTGGCGATTTCTAAGTCTGTGGTTCCGAGAGGGGGTAACCAGGCTCACTAATAAAGGTCAAGCCACTTGGCTGCCAGAATGCCCTGCTTCAGCACAGACCAGAAAGGCATTGTGATAAGCGTATCCCCGGTATAGTCAGGGGTTAATGGGAGTCGTCCCCGTCCCCCCAGTATACGCCCAGAACCATGGACCCGGTACTTGTGGTTCGGACTGTCTCCAACCAGCCATAATGTTGTGAGAGTGAAATTATGTCTAAGTCCAGCTTTGGTACATTAGAAGCAACTCTGAAACTTAACCTAAGCGTTTTTCGAAACTACTTTTTGGCTAACCTCTTATAGGAAGGTCTAGGAGCTCTGAAAATGAACGTGCGCGTCTTTCACTCTTCCCGAGGGACTTAGAAGAATTTTGTGATATTTTTTATTAAAATGGTGTATAAGGGTATATATATAAATATATTTTATGCACTGTATATGAGCTGGCGATTTCTAAGTCTGTGGTTCCGAGAGGGGGTAACCAGGCTCACTAATAAAGGTCAAGCCACTTGGCTGCCAGAATGCCCTGCTTCAGCACAGACCAGAAAGGCATTGTGATAAGCGTATACCCGGTATAGTCAGGGGTTAATGGGAGTCCCCCCCGTCCCCCCAGTATACGGCCAGAACCATGGACCCGGTACTTGTGGTTCGGACTGTCTCCAACCAGCCATAATGTTGTGAGAGTGAAATTATGTCTAAGTCCAGCTTTGGTACATTAGAAGCAACTCTGAAACTTAACCTAAGCGTTTTTCGAAACTACTTTTTGGCTAACCTCTTATAGGAAGGTCTAGGAGCTCTGAAAATGAACGTGCGCGTCTTTCACTCTTCCCGAGGGACTTAGAAGAATTTTGTGATATTTTTTATTAAAATGGTGTATAAGGGTATATATATAAATATATTTTATGCACTGTATATGAGCTGGCGATTTCTAAGTCTGTGGTTCCGAGAGGGGGTAACCAGGCTCACTAATAAAGGTCAAGCCACTTGGCTGCCAGAATGCCCTGCTTCAGCACAGACCAGAAAGGCATTGTGATAAGCGTATCCCCGGTATAGTCAGGGGTTACTGGGAGTCCCCCCTGTCCCCCCAGTATACGGCCAGAACCATGGACCCGGTACTTGTGGTTCGGACTGTCTCCAACCAGCCATAATGTTGTGAGAGTGAAATTATGTCTAAGTCCAGCTTTGGTACATTAGAAGCAACTTTGAAACTTAACCTAAGCGTTTTTCGAAACTACTTTTTGGCTAACTTCTTATAGGAAGGTCTAGGAGCTCTGAAAATGAACGTGCGCGTCTTTCACTCTTCCCGAGGGACTTAGAAGAATTTTGTGATATTTTTTATTAAAATGGTGTATAAGGGTATATATATAAATATATTTTATGCACTGTATATGAGCTGGCGATTTCTAAGTCTGTGGTTCCGAGAGGGGGTAACCAGGATCACTAATAAAGGTCAAGCCACTTGGCTGCCAGAATGCCCTGCTTCAGCACAGACCAGAAAGGCATTGTGATAAGCGTATACCCGGTATAGTCAGGGGTTAATGGGAGTCGTCCCCGTCCCCCCAGTATACGGCCAGAACCATGGACCCGGTACTTGTGGTTCGGACTGTCTCCAACCAGCCATAATGTTGTGAGAGTGAAATTATGTCTAAGTCCAGCTTTGGTACATTAGAAGCAACTTTGAAACTTAACCTAAGCGTTTTTCGAAACTACTTTTTGGCTAACTTCTTATAGGAAGGTCTAGGAGCTCTGAAAATGAACGTGCGCGTCTTTCACTCTTCCCGAGGGACTTAGAAGAATTTTGTGATATTTTTTATTAAAATGGTGTATAAGGGTATATATATAAATATATTTTATGCACTGTATATGAGCTGGCGATTTCTAAGTCTGTGGTTCCGAGAGGGGGTAACCAGGCTCACTAATAAAGGTCAAGCCACTTGGCTGCCAGAATGGCCTGCTTCAGCACAGACCAGAAAGGCATTGTGATAAGCGTATCCCCGGTATAGTCAGGGGTTAATGGGAGTCGTCCCCGTCCCCCCAGTATACGGCCAGAACCATGGACCCGGTACTTGTGGTTCGGACTGTCTCCAACCAGCCATAATGTTGTGAGAGTGAAATTATGTCTAAGTCCAGCTTTGGTACATTAGAAGCAACTCTGAAACTTAACCTAAGCGTTTTTCGAAGCTACTTTTTGGCTAACTTCTTATGGGAAGGTCTAGGAGCTCTGAAAATGAACGTGCGCGTCTTTCACTCTTCCCGAGGGACTTAGAAGAATTTTGTGATATTTTTTATTAAAATGGTGTATAAGGGTATATATATATAAATATATTTTATGCACTGTATATGAGCTGGCGATTTCTAAGTCTGTGGTTCCGAGAGGGGGTAACCAGGCTCACTAATAAAGGTCAAGCCACTTGGCTGCCAGAATGCCCTCCTTCAGCACAGACCAGAAAGGCATTGTGATAAGCGTATCCCCGGTATAGTCAGGGGTTAATGGGAGTCGTCCCCTTCCCCCCAGTATACGGCCAGAACCATGGACCCGGTACTTGTGGTTCGGACTGTCTCCAACCAGCCATAATGTTGTGAGAGTGAAATTATGTCTAAGTCCAGCTTTGGTACATTAGAAGCAACTCTGAAACTTAACCTAAGCGTTTTTCGAAGCTACTTTTTGGCTAACTTCTTATAGGAAGGTCTAGGAGCACTGAAAATGAACGTGCGCGTCTTTCACTCTTCCCGAGGGACTTAGAAGAATTTTGTGATAATTTTTATTAAAATGGTGTATAAGGGTATATATATAAATATATTTTATGCACTGTATATGAGCTGGCGATTTCTAAGTCTGTGGTTCCGAGAGGGGGTAACCAGGCTCACTAATAAAGGTCAAGCCACTTGGCTGCCAGAATGCCCTGCTTCAGCACAGACCAGAAAGGCATTGTGATAAGCGTATCCCCGGTATAGTCAGGGGTTACTGGGAGTCCCCCCTGTCCCCCCAGTATACGGCCAGAACCATGGACCCGGTACTTGTGGTTCGGACTGTCTCCAACCAGCCATAATGTTGTGAGAGTGAAATTATGTCTAAGTCCAGCTTTGGTACATTAGAAGCAACTCTGAAACTTAACCTAAGCGTTTTTCGAAACTACTTTTTGGCTAACCTCTTATACTGTAGGAAGTTCTAGGAGCTCTGAAAATGAACGTGCGCGTCTTTCACTCTTCCCGAGGGACTTAGAAGAATTTTGTGATATTTTTTATTAAAATGGTGTATAAGGGTATATATATAAATATATTTTATGCACTGTATATGAGCTGGCGATTTCTAAGTCTGTGGTTCCGAGAGGGGATAACCAGGCTCACTAATAAAGGTCAAGCCACTTGGCTGCCAGAATGGCCTGCTTCAGCACAGACCAGAAAGGCATTGTGATAAGCGTATCCCCGGTATAGTCAGGGGTTAATGGGAGTCGTCCCCGTCCCCCCAGTATACGGCCAGAACCATGGACCCTGTACTTGTGGGTCGGACTGTCTCCAACCAGCTATAATGTTGTGAGAGTGAAATTATGTCTAAGTCCAGCTTTGGTACATTAGAAGCAACTCTGAAACTTAACCTAAGCGTTTTTCGAAGCTACTTTTTGGCTAACTTCTTATAGGAAGGTCTAGGAGCTCTGAAAATGAACGTGCGCGTCTTTCACTCTTCCCGAGGGACTTAGAAGAATTTTGTGATAATTTTTTATTAAAATGGTGTATAAGGGTATATATATAAATATATTTTATGCACTGTATATGAGCTGGCGATTTCTAAGTCTGTGGTTCCGAGAGGGGGTAACCAGGCTCACTAATAAAGGTCAAGCCACTTGGCTGCCAGAATGCCCTCCTTCAGCACAGACCAGAAAGGCATTGTGATAAGCGTATCTCCAGTATAGTCAGGGGTTAATGGGAGTCGTCCCCGTCCCCCCAGTATACGCCCAGAACCATGGACCCGGTACTTGTGGTTCGGACTGTCTCCAACCAGCCATAATGTTGTGAGAGTGAAATTATGTCTAAGTCCAGCTTTCGTACATTAGAAGCAACTCTGAAACGTAACCTAAGCGTTTTTCGAAACTACTTTTTGGCTAACCTCTTATAGGAAGGTCTAGGAGCTCTGAAAATGAACGTGCGCGTCTTTCACTCTTCCCGAGGGACTTAGAAGAATTTTGTGATATTTTTTATTAAAATGGTGTATAAGGGTATATATATAAATATATTTTATGCACTGTATATGAGCTGGCGATTTCTAAGTCTGTGGTTCCGAGAGGGGGTAACCAGGCTCAATAATAAAGGTCAAGCCACTTGGCTGCCAGAATGCCCTGCTTCAGCACAGACCAGAAAGGCATTGTGATTAGCGTCTCCCCGGTATAGTCAGGGGTTACTGGGAGTCCCCCCTGTCCCCCCAGTATACGGCCAGAACCATGGACCCGGTACTTGTGGTTCGGACTGTCTCCAACCAGCCATAATGTTGTGAGAGTGAAATTATGTCTAAGTCCAGCTTTGGTACATTAGAAGCAACTCTGAAACTTAACCTAAGCGTTTTTCGAAACTACTTTTTGGCTAACCTCTTATACTGTAGGAAGGTCTAGGAGCTCTGAAAATGAACGTGCGCGTCTTTCACTCTTCCCGAGGGACTTAGAAGAATTTTGTGATATTTTTTATTAAAATGGTGTATAAGGGTATATATATAAATATATTTTATGCACTGTATATGAGCTGGCGATTTCTAAGTCTGTGGTTCCGAGAGGGGGTAACCAGGCTCACTAATAAAGGTCAAGCCACTTGGCTGCCAGAATGCCCTCCTTCAGCACAGACCAGAAAGGCATTGTGATAAGCGTATCCCCGGTATAGTCAGGGGTTAATGGGAGTCGTCCCCGTCCCCCCAGTATACGGCCAGAACCATGGACCCTGTACTTGTGGGTCGGACTGTCTCCAACCAGCTATAATGTTGTGAGAGTGAAATTATGTCTAAGTCCAGCTTTGGTACATTAGAAGCAACTCTGAAACTTAACCTAAGCGTTTTTCGAAGCTACTTTTTGGCTAACTTCTTATAGGAAGGTCTAGGAGCTCTGAAAATGAACGTGCGCGTCTTTCACTCTTCCCGAGGGACTTAGAAGAATTTTGTGATATTTTTTATTAAAATGGTGTATAAGGGTATATATATAAATATATTTTATGCACTGTATATGAGCTGGCGATTTCTAAGTCTGTGGTTCCGAGAGGGGGTAACCAGGCTCACTAATAAAGGTCAAGCCACTTGGCTGCCAGAATGCCCTGCTTCAGCACAGACCAGAAAGGCATTGTGATAAGCGTATCCCCGGTATAGTCAGGGGTTACTGGGAGTCCCCCCTGTCCCCCCAGTATACGGCCAGAACCATGGACCCGGTACTTGTGGTTCGGACTGTCTCCAACCAGCCATAATGTTGTGAGAGTGAAATTATGTCTAAGTCCAGCTTTGGTACATTAGAAGCAACTCTGAAACTTAACCTAAGCGTTTTTCGAAACTACTTTTTGGCTAACCTCTTATACTGTAGGAAGTTCTAGGAGCTCTGAAAATGAACGTGCGCGTCTTTCACTCTTCCCGAGGGACTTAGAAGAATTTTGTGATATTTTTTATTAAAATGGTGTATAAGGGTATATATATAAATATATTTTATGCACTGTATATGAGCTGGCGATTTCTAAGTCTGTGGTTCCGAGAGGGGATAACCAGGCTCACTAATAAAGGTCAAGCCACTTGGCTGCCAGAATGGCCTGCTTCAGCACAGACCAGAAAGGCATTGTGATAAGCGTATCCCCGGTATAGTCAGGGGTTAATGGGAGTCGTCCCCGTCCCCCCAGTATACGGCCAGAACCATGGACCCTGTACTTGTGGGTCGGACTGTCTCCAACCAGCTATAATGTTGTGAGAGTGAAATTATGTCTAAGTCCAGCTTTGGTACATTAGAAGCAACTCTGAAACTTAACCTAAGCGTTTTTCGAAGCTACTTTTTGGCTAACTTCTTATAGGAAGGTCTAGGAGCTCTGAAAATGAACGTGCGCGTCTTTCACTCTTCCCGAGGGACTTAGAAGAATTTTGTGATAATTTTTTATTAAAATGGTGTATAAGGGTATATATATAAATATATTTTATGCACTGTATATGAGCTGGCGATTTCTAAGTCTGTGGTTCCGAGAGGGGGTAACCAGGCTCACTAATAAAGGTCAAGCCACTTGGCTGCCAGAATGCCCTCCTTCAGCACAGACCAGAAAGGCATTGTGATAAGCGTATCCCCGGTATAGTCAGGGGTTAATGGGAGTCGTCCCCGTCCCCCCAGTATACGCCCAGAACCATGGACCCGGTACTTGTGGTTCGGACTGTCTCCAACCAGCCATAATGTTGTGAGAGTGAAATTATGTCTAAGTCCAGCTTTCGTACATTAGAAGCAACTCTGAAACGTAACCTAAGCGTTTTTCGAAACTACTTTTTGGCTAACCTCTTATAGGAAGGTCTAGGAGCTCTGAAAATGAACGTGCGCGTCTTTCACTCTTCCCGAGGGACTTAGAAGAATTTTGTGATATTTTTTATTAAAATGGTGTATAAGGGTATATATATAAATATATTTTATGCACTGTATATGAGCTGGCGATTTCTAAGTCTGTGGTTCCGAGAGGGGGTAACCAGGCTCACTAATAAAGGTCAAGCCACTTGGCTGCCAGAATGCCCTGCTTCAGCACAGACCAGAAAGGCATTGTGATAAGCGTCTCCCCGGTATAGTCAGGGGTTACTGGGAGTCCCCCCTGTCCCCCCAGTATACGGCCAGAACCATGGACCCGGTACTTGTGGTTCGGACTGTCTCCAACCAGCCATAATGTTGTGAGAGTGAAATTATGTCTAAGTCCAGCTTTGGTACATTAGAAGCAACTCTGAAACTTAACCTAAGCGTTTTTCGAAACTACTTTTTGGCTAACCTCTTATACTGTAGGAAGGTCTAGGAGCTCTGAAAATGAACGTGCGCGTCTTTCACTCTTCCCGAGGGACTTAGAAGAATTTTGTGATATTTTTTATTAAAATGGTGTATAAGGGTATATATATAAATATATTTTATGCACTGTATATGAGCTGGCGATTTCTAAGTCTGTGGTTCCGAGAGGGGGTAACCAGGCTCACTAATAAAGGTCAAGCCACTTGGCTGCCAGAATGCCCTCCTTCAGCACAGACCAGAAAGGCATTGTGATAAGCGTATCCCCGGTATAGTCAGGGGTTAATGGGAGTCGTCCCCGTCCCCCCAGTATACGGCCAGAACCATGGACCCTGTACTTGTGGGTCGGACTGTCTCCAACCAGCTATAATGTTGTGAGAGTGAAATTATGTCTAAGTCCAGCTTTGGTACATTAGAAGCAACTCTGAAACTTAACCTAAGCGTTTTTCGAAGCTACTTTTTGCCTAACTTCTTATAGGAAGGTCTAGGAGCTCTGAAAATGAACGTGCGCGTCTTTCACTCTTCCCGAGGGACTTAGAAGAATTTTGTGATATTTTTTATTAAAATGGTGTATAAGGGTATATATATAAATATATTTTATGCACTGTATATGAGCTGGCGATTTCTAAGTCTGTGGTTCCGAGAGGGGGTAACCAGGCTCACTAATAAAGGTCAAGCCACTTGGCTGCCAGAATGCCCTCCTTCAGCACAGACCAGAAAGGCATTGTGATAAGCGTATCCCCGGTATAGTCAGGGGTTAATGGGAGTCGTCCCCGTCCCCCCAGTATACGCCCAGAACCATGGACCCGGTACTTGTGGTTCGGACTGTCTCCAACCAGCCATAATGTTGTGAGAGTGAAATTATGTCTAAGTCCAGCTTTCGTACATTAGAAGCAACTCTGAAACGTAACCTAAGCGTTTTTCGAAACTACTTTTTGGCTAACCTCTTATAGGAAGGTCTAGGAGCTCTGAAAATGAACGTGCGCGTCTTTCACTCTTCCCGAGGGACTTAGAAGAATTTTGTGATATTTTTTATTAAAATGGTGTATAAGGGTATATATATAAATATATTTTATGCACTGTATATGAGCTGGCGATTTCTAAGTCTGTGGTTCCGAGAGGGGGTAACCAGGCTCACTAATAAAGGTCAAGCCACTTGGCTGCCAGAATGCCCTGCTTCAGCACAGACCAGAAAGGCATTGTGATAAGCGTATCCCCGGTATAGTCAGGGGTTAATGGGAGTCCCCCCCGTCCCCCCAGTATACGGCCAGAACCATGGATCCGGTACTTGTGGTTCGGACTGTCTCCAACCAGCCATAATGTTGTGAGAGTGAAATTATGTCTAAGTCCAGCTTTGGTACATTAGAAGCAACTCTGAAACTTAACCTAAGCGTTTTTCGAAACTACTTTTTGGCTAACCTCTTATAGGAAGGTCTAGGAGCTCTGAAAATGAACGTGCGCGTCTTTCACTCTTCCCGAGGGACTTAGAAGAATTTTGTGATATTTTTTATTAAAATGGTGTATAAGGGCATGCGCGACAACGGACTGAATGGCTGCTTGATCATTCAGCTCCGTTTCTAGCCGACACAATTTAATTAATAAATACATCCAAACCTGACGGATTTCGCCGAAATTTGACCACAACTTACCCGGACACCTCCAGGATGTCTAAAGGGACAAGATCGAAGCGCCCCTCTACAGTAATGACTGATTATTACAGCAAAGGAGATCAGCCACGCGCCCGCAGCCATGAGGGCCCCCCGCCAAGCGGGTCCGACTCAGAGGCAGAGGGAGATGAGGATAGCGGGAATAGAATCATGCGGAGGCGTGATATGCAGGAGTTCTGCACAGACATCAAAAGATGCCTGCAGGCTGAAGTGGCGTCCCTGAGAGCGGACATAAACAACATTGGCGCCAGAACGGACTCCCTAGAGAGGAAGCTGGACACCACGGTAAAGTCCCTCCACAGAACTGATAAACAGCTAGCCCAAGTGAAGGACACTATCCAAGACCTCTTAGATAAGCAGGAAGATGCGGAAAACCGAGAGCGTCGTAATAATGTGAGGATCAGGGGGGTCTCAGAAGAGGAACTTGACCCGGAGGACTTTGTGGGCCGGTGGCTAACTCAATTGATGCCGGATAAGACGGCCCAGGACCTGCATCTGGACCGGTGTCACAGAGCCCTGAGATCCAGGCCGCAGCAGGGAGACCCCCGCGAGATATCATCGCCCGCTTCCATTATTTTAAAATAAAAGAACTGTTTACCCAGCTGACCCGCAATAATCCTTCCTTTGAATCACAAAAAATCCAAGTTTTTCAGGACATCTCCCCCACCACATTATTAAAAAGGAAACAACTTACCCCAATTACCAAGATCCTCAGAGATGAAGGGGTTAAGTACCGCTGGATTTTCCCCTTTGGGCTCCTAGTATCCAGAAACGGGGCTTCTACAACAATAAAAAAAGCTGAAGATGGCGGCGCCTTCCTCACTAAACTGGGCCTGCAGGACAAAATCACAGAGGATGTGGCGGGAAACAGAACAGCGCCGGATCCAACATGGCGGGAGGCGGGAAGACCCAATAAGAAAAATCAGGCTCGCAGTCCACGGTAATCGGTCTACTACTGAGACTGAGTTCCCTCACAGTTTATGTTAACCCCCCCCCCTACCTCCCGCTCTCCGCTCGCCTAAAACTGCCTGTAGTAGCCCCACAGAGACCCCCCCGTACAGCTACACCCCCGCCCCCCCCCTACGGCATCCCCCCCCGGAGCCCAGAAGAGCCAAGGCCCTTTGGACTTGATGCACCACTTACCTGATCCCCTGACGGCAGCGGAGGGAGACTGGCAGCCATCTTGGATCAGCTCCGGTGCCCAACTGAGGAGGAACGGCTGCGGATGACGTCAGCGGGGAGGAGACTGCACTTCACGCGAGAAGGGCGCAGAAGAGAGGCCACATCCAAGATGGCGGAGGTCGGGACGGGCCGGAAGAGGCGGGATCCGGAAGGCGACTCCGGAGGAGATTAAGCAACACAAGGCGCCGAGGGAGAACGGCGCAGGAGAACACGCTAATAGAGCGCAAGTAGATAGAGTGAAGCGGGACCCTAGGAGGTGGGACAAACGGGTAGCACAGAGTGCAGCAGAGTCCACCCCGCGGGCAGGCCATACACAGACACCCCCGCTTCCACGGCCGCCCCTGATCCTCGCGCTGACACCCCTGCCATTCCCACCGGCGCTTCTCTCACTGACACTCCTGCCCCTCTCGCGGACGTCCCTTTGACACCCTGACTCATCGCGCTGACACCTATACGCCCCCCGCTGGCACCACTCCCGCGGATACTCCTGCGGGCGAGTCCCTTGAGGACACATCTTAGGCGCACGACAAACACCCCTATTCACGCTGACACCCCTGCTCCTTCCACAGACACCTTTACAAGAGTAACGGAAGCCTTATAAGTAAGGGGAGAGAGGGATAAATGTAGGAACACCCGCTGAAGTAGGGCCACATGCAGTAATAGCGTGAGGCAAGGGGCAGTAGTGAATGTAGACATAGGCCGACAGCGAGACTGGGGGGGCGAGAGTCGGAAGCCCCAAAACGGAGCTCTGGGAGGGGAAAACAAAAACATAAAGCAAAAACTGACAGACAGTCATCGGAGGGTGCCCTGACGCATAGACACCTCAGGGGGGGAAATTAAATTAAGTTAAGCTTGGGGCAGCTAAGCTGAACTCAGGCTAAATTACGAGTTAAAGAAGCCGGGTGAATAACCACGGGAGTTGGCAGAAAGTTTGGGCCTGTTAGGCAGTACAAGAGGCAAATCAGAAAAGGGCTACAGAGGACGGGGGGACAAGTTGATGACAGTTACTGATAGAAGGTCAGAGTTTTAGGTTACATGCAATTTCTTAAGTATGCAGGTTGTTTAAAAGTCAGGTTTGGACTAACAAAGTTACTAGTTCATCGGCTGAGACGGCGGTCCTACAGTCGTCATGCGTGTCTACCCTGGGGCTGGGGCAGCTGCCCTAGAACCCGAGGAAGTCCTGGGGACGAGGCGGGGCAACACGGCCCTTTGGAGGAGGAAAGAGTTAGAGGGCGTGTTCCGGACATCCGCAGTCCCACAGGCAAGGGAGAGACGGCGGTCCTATGCCGCTGATCAATCTCCCCAGTTGATGTGTGTTGTTTACGTGTTTTTTCTTTTCCCTTATGTGTCCCACGTACCTACTGTGTCCACCCTCCCCCACATTATCTCCTATACGAGTGGCCCCCCGCTGAAGCCCTGCACAGAGCTGAGTACTGCAGAGGAACAGAAGCGGCACCGTAGCGACCCGATACATCCAAGAGCAACACTAAGAAAACAAGGTCAGTTCCCCACACCAACATGCCTTTAACCTTTATATCCCACAACACTAAGGGTCTCAACTCCCCATGCAAACGAAGGATAGCACTCACTGACTACAAAAAAAAGGGAGCGGACTTCATCCTACTCCAGGAAACACATTTCAGTACCACTAGTGCTCCCAAATATTTTGATAAACAATATAAGCAAGTATTCTTATCCTCCGCGCCAGAAAAAAAAAGGGGAGTAGCAATCCTAGTCCATAATAGAGTAGGCCTAGTAGTGGACAAGGTAAAGAAAGATCAAGAGGGGAGGTTCCTGATGATCATAGGGTCCATCAATATGCTCCCCATAACAATAGCCACGCTGTATGCCCCTAACACCCATGAAGCAGAATTCTTTACGAAGACATTCGGCATCATAAAAAAGTTTAGCGAAGGAGCCCTAATCCTAGGTGGGGACTTCAACGTGGCTATGAACACAACCCTGGATCGCTCAGGTCCCCACAGGCGCAGAACCAACCCCCGACCTTCCGCACTAGAACAAGGTCTGAAAGACCTCCAACTAATAGACGCATGGAGAGAAATCCACCCACTAGAAAAACTTTATACTTTCTACTCACACCCACACGACTCATTCAGTAGAATCGATTACTTCTTTATCTCTAGCAGACTGGTCTCCACGGTCACCCACACGGGGATCCATGATATTTCATGGTCGGACCATGCACCGATCGAGCTAAGGTGCGCGCAGATAGGGCTGGAAAGACCAAGAGCAAACTGGAAACTAAATGGCTCCCTCCTAAAAATCCCAGACCTTGAGAGAAAGATCAAAGAGGAGATTAAATACTTTTTCAGTGAAAATAAAGACAGCGTTGACTCACACATAACCCTCTGGGAGGCTCACAAAGCAACACTGAGGGGGGTTTTGATTAGTATGGGAGCCCGCAAGAAAAAGGAGCGCAACGCAAAAATTATTAAGGTGCAAGCAGAACTAAAACAGCACTGGGAACAACATAGGCGGTCACCCGATGCAGAGACCCTGCAACAAATTAAAGACACCCAGACTAAGCTGAATCTTCTGCTCACCTCCCAGGCTGAGAAAGCGTTAAGTTGGTCAAAGAGAAGATATTTCGAAAAAGCAAACAAACCAGATACCTTATTAGCCAAAATGATTAACTCCAAAACGCACAATTATAGTATCCAAGCGTTACGACGCGAATCAGGGGAAATTACTGCCAACCCCAAGCAAATTGTACGGGAATTTAAAGATTTCTACGCAAAACTATATGACGGGGATAAAGTAGCCAGATCACCAGCGAACAAGGTGGCCCTGGAGAACTTTCTAGCAAGTTCAAATATACCCTGTTTGAGCGGGGTGGACAGAGAGGTGATGGGCAGAGATTTTACAATGGAGGAATTATCGGAGGTTATGAAAAACCTGAAACCCTCTAAAGCCCCGGGCCCCGACGGGTACTCAAATCTTTACTACAAAAAGTTTAGGAAACAATTGGCCCCTTATTTACTACGTATGTTTAACCAAGTGTTGAATGGATCCCCATTCCCTAGCCAAATGCTCCAAGCATCCATTTCAGTAATACACAAAACAGGGAAAGACCCGCAGGACTGTAAGAGTTACAGACCTATATCCCTCATTAATTCGGACATCAAAATCTATTCCAAATTACTGGCCAATAGAGTGAGTCTAATCCTACCCAGACTGGTGCACCCAGATCAAGTCGGGTTTATCCAGGGTCGACAAGCATCGGATAATACCCGACGAATTATTGATCTGATAGAAATAGCCAATCGCAATGACATACCAGTTATGGCGCTCAGTCTGGATGCGGAAAAAGCGTTTGATAGGATAGACTGGCCATATCTGGAGGCCACGCTTGGAGCGTTCGGAATGGGCAACAAATTAATAAAAGCTATATTCGCACTATATTCGACCCCGTCGGCAAGGGTGACCCACCAGGGATTCGCTTCAGACCCCTTTCAAATTAAGAGCGGTACGCGACAGGGATGCCCGCTCTCCCCCCTCCTCTTTGCACTGTGTATGGAGCCGCTGGCGGCCCAGATCCGGGATAGCAAAGACATTTCAGGTATTGCCATCGGAAACCAGACGCATAAAGTGGCACTCTATGCGGATGACGTGTTCCTGACAGTATCCAGGCCCCTCACCTCTCTGCCGAACCTGTTTGAGGTATTGGGACGGTTCAATAGGGTCTCCGGGTTCAAAATAAATCAGAGTAAATCGGAGGCCATTAATATAAATCTCCCCAAACACGTAGAAAAATTAATAGCCCTTAACTTCAATTTTCGCTGGCAGAAGCAACAAATCAAATACCTGGGAGTCAATATCACACGGACATATAATACCATCGGCCACGCCAATTACCCGCAACTGATGCGGACCCTGAGAGAGGATCTCCATAAGTGGGCTAAAAACAAGATCTCATGGATTGGCAAAATCCACTGCGTAAAAATGAATTTGCTCCCTCGCCTCTTGTATCTTTTTCAAACGCTCCCAGTGCCGTTAAATTTGAAGGAAACTCTCTCCCTCCAAACTGAGATAGATAAGTTTATCTGGGGAGGCAAAAAGGCGAGAGTGAGCAAACAGATAATGCGCACACAAACAGGGGCGGGAGGTCTAGCGGTACCTTGTTTGTTATCATACTACCGAGCGGCTCAATTATGTCAAATTGTGCAATGGCACACTAACCCCGACTCTAAAAGATGGGTCGCGTTAGAGCGAGAGGCATGCTCACCATTGGAACTAGAGCACCTGATTTGGTACCCTAAAAAGGTGCGCAATAGCACCAAACTGCCGCTATCCTCAATGACCAACTCGCTATCTATCTGGGCAGGCGCCAGGCTTAAGTGCGGCCTGACTAGCAGGGCATCGGGTATGACACCAATTTGGAATAACCCCCTCTTTGCTCCGGGCCAATCCAGCACAGATTTCTCTATCTGGAAACAAAACAACATAAAGCGTTTGGTGGATCTGGAGGGGAGAAAGGGCATAAAATTTTTCGAAATAGTCAAATCTGACCACCATATTCCTAATGCCGAGATCTTTAGATACCTCCAGATCAGGGCGTTCTATCAAAAAGTTCAGCCACAGTCTCCTATGACAAATTTCGAAAAGCTCTGTCGAGCAGGGACATCCACGGTGAGACTTACATCGCAGATGTATAAAGAAGTGACCGGTTCTAGCACGACAGTGAACGACAAAACCAGATATATGACCCAATGGGAGACAGACCTAGGCGAGGAGCTAGAGATAGAGGACTGGACAAAGATTGTGACGGCAACCTCCAAAAGCTCTATGTGTACAACCTTAAGGGAGAACGCATATAAGGTAATGATGCGATGGTACCATACTCCCGCTAAATTAGCTAAATTCCTGCCCAGTTACTCCCCATTGTGTCCGAGACAATGTGGACAGCAAGCAGACTTGTTGCACATGCTGTGGTCCTGCCCCAAAATCGTCCCAGTCTGGGACTCAATTAAAGACTGGTTGAACATAATTACAGGTAAACCCGTCCCATTAGACCCATGGCTGTTCCTCCTGAACAGGCCAGCAATCGGGTTCACCAAAGGAGAAAACAAACTGATAGCTCACTTTGCTATGGCGATGAGGGGAGAGACTGCAGCACGCTGGAAACAAAATATAATCCCTTCAATTCCAAACATTAGACATAGAATTTGGACCGTATGCCAGATGGAAATGCTAACAAGCTTAGTCAACGACACTGGCGAAAATTTTGAAAAAGTATGGGCACCGTGGTTAGCCCAGAAAGAAATTCGGGAAGTAGATAGGTCCTCAATTTGGCTTTAATAGGAACAAATGCGTTCTCCCTTGAGGGAATACCTAACGACGGAACCTACACCACACTAAGATAGAGAAACCCCCCTCCCCCCCCCCCCCCACCCCACCACATAACCCTGTATGACCAAGAGGGGTCACACAAGACAATGAGAGAGACAAATCAGTTACGAACCAGATGGCCTACAGGGTACGCAGAAAGTCCTCGGACGCAGAGAACCAGCATGGGGGAGGCAGATGCGGACCCACGTAAGGAGACCCCCCCAACTCCCATACTCCCCCCCCCCCCCCCCCCTCTCTCTCTGTCCTTTTTCACGCCCCTTGTCTGTCTACCCCTCCCACCCCCCCGGCTCCTAGCAGGGGATCCCCTCCCCAGTATGTCTGTTGGTCTTCCCAGTTTGTCCAAAGACATTCACCAATTTACGAAACGGATTGTCACATGCAGTAAACTGTTACGGTACGCTGCCGAGAGATTATCTACTGTATGTATATTATGTACTGAACAAAATAAAAAATTTAAGTTGAAAAAAAAAAAAAAAATGGTGTATAAGGGTATATATATAAATATATTTTATGCACTGTATATGAGCTGGCGATTTCTAAGTCTGTGGTTCCGAGAGGGGGTAACCAGGCTCACTAATAAAGGTCAAGCCACTTGGCTGCCAGAATGCCCTGCTTCAGCACAGACCAGAAAGGCATTGTGATAAGCGTATCCCCGGTATAGTCAGGGGTTAATGGGAGTCGTCCCCGTCCCCCCAGTATACGGCCAGAACCATGGACCCTGTACTTGTGGGTCGGACTGTCTCCAACCAGCCATAATGTTGTGAGAGTGAAATTATGTCTAAGTCCAGCTTTGGTACATTAGAAGCAACTCTGAAACTTAACCTAAGCGTTTTTCGAAGCTACTTTTTGGCTAACTTCTTATAGGAAGGTCTAGGAGCTCTGAAAATGAACGTGCGCGTCTTTCACTCTTCCCGAGGGACTTAGAAGAATTTTGTGATATTTTTTATTAAAATGGTGTATAAGGGTATATATATAAATATATTTTATGCACTGTATATGAGCTGGCGATTTCTAAGTCTGTGGTTCCGAGAGGGGATAACCAGGCTCACTAATAAAGGTCAAGCCACTTGGCTGCCAGAATGGCCTGCTTCAGCACAGACCAGAAAGGCATTGTGATAAGCGTATCCCCGGTATAGTCAGGGGTTAATGGGAGTCGTCCCCGTCCCCCCAGTATACGGCCAGAACCATGGACCCTGTACTTGTGGGTCGGACTGTCTCCAACCAGCTATAATGTTGTGAGAGTGAAATTATGTCTAAGTCCAGCTTTGGTACATTAGAAGCAACTCTGAAACTTAACCTAAGCGTTTTTCGAAGCTACTTTTTGGCTAACTTCTTATAGGAAGGTCTAGGAGCTCTGAAAATGAACGTGCGCGTCTTTCACTCTTCCCGAGGGACTTAGAAGAATTTTGTGATATTTTTTATTAAAATGGTGTATAAGGGTATATATATAAATATATTTTATGCACTGTATATGAGCTGGCGATTTCTAAGTCTGTGGTTCCGAGAGGGGGTAACCAGGCTCACTAATAAAGGTCAAGCCACTTGGCTGCCAGAATGCCCTACTTCAGCACAGACCAGAAAGGCATTGTGATAAGCGTATACCCGGTATAGTCAGGGGTTAATGGGAGTCGTCCCCGTCCCCCCAGTATACGGCCAGAACCATGGACCCGGTACTTGTGGTTCGGACTGTCTCCAACCAGCCATAATGTTGTGAGAGTGAAATTATGTCTAAGTCCAGCTTTGGTACATTAGAAGCAACTTTGAAACTTAACCTAAGCGTTTTTCGAAACTACTTTTTGGCTAACTTCTTATAGGAAGGTCTAGGAGCTCTGAAAATGAACGTGCGCGTCTTTCACTCTTCCCGAGGGACTTAGAAGAATTTTGTGATATTTTTTATTAAAATGGTGTATAAGGGTATATATATAAATATATTTTATGCACTGTATATGAGCTGGCGATTTCTAAGTCTGTGGTTCCGAGAGGGGGTAACCAGGCTCACTAATAAAGGTCAAGCCACTTGGCTGCCAGAATGCCCTGCTACAGCACAGACCAGAAAGGCATTGTGATAAGCGTATCCCCGGTATAGTCAGGGGTTAATGGGAGTCCCCCCCGTCCCCCCAGTATACGGCCAGAACCATGGACCCGGTACTTGTGGTTCGGACTGTCTCCAACCAGCCATAATGTTGTGAGAGTGAAATTATGTCTAAGTCCAGCTTTGGTACATTAGAAGCAACTCTGAAACTTAACCTAAGCGTTTTTCGAAACTACTTTTTGGCTAACCTCTTATAGGAAGGTCTAGGAGCTCTGAAAATGAACGTGCGCGTCTTTCACTCTTCCCGAGAGACTTAGAAGAATTTTGTGATATTTTTTATTAAAATGGTGTATAAGGGTATATATATAAATATATTTTATGCACTGTATATGAGCTGGCGATTTCTAAGTCTGTGGTTCCGAGAGGGGGTAACCAGGCTCACTAATAAAGGTCAAGCCACTTGGCTGCCAGAATGGCCTGCTTCAGCACAGACCAGAAAGGCATTGTGATAAGCGTATCCCCGGTATAGTCAGGGGTTAATGGGAGTCGTCCCCGTCCCCCCAGTATACGCCCAGAACCATGGACCCGGTACTTGTGGTTCGGACTGTCTCCAACCAGCCATAATGTTGTGAGAGTGAAATTATGTCTAAGTCCAGCTTTCGTACATTAGAAGCAACTCTGAAACTTAACCTAAGCGTTTTTCGAAACTACTTTTTGGCTAACCTCTTATAGGAAGGTCTAGGAGCTCTGAAAATGAACGTGCGCATCTTTCACTCTTCCCGAGGGACTTAGAAGAATTTTGTGATATTTTTTATTAAAATGGTGTATAAGGGTATATATATAAATATATTTTATGCACTGTATATGAGCTGGCGATTTCTAAGTCTTTGGTTCCGAGAGGGGGTAACCAGGCTCACTAATAAAGGTCAAGCCACTTGGCTGCCAGAATGCCCTGCTTCAGCACAGACCAGAAAGGCATTGTGATAAGCGTATACCCGGTATAGTCAGGGGTTAATGGGAGTCGTCCCCGTCCCCCCAGTATACGCCCAGAACCATGGACCCGGTACTTGTGGTTCGGACTGTCTCCAACCAGCCATAATGTTGTGAGAGTGAAATTATGTCTAAGTCCAGCTTTCGTACATTAGAAGCAACTCTGAAACTTAACCTAAGCGTTTTTCGAAGCTACTTTTTGGCTAACTTCTTATAGGAAGGTCTAGGAGCTCTGAAAATGAACGTGCGCGTCTTTCACTCTTCCCGAGGGACTTAGAAGAATTTTGTGATATTTTTTATTAAAATGGTGTATAAGGGTATATACAGTATATATAAATATATTTTATGCACTGTATATGAGCTGGCGATTTCTAAGTCTGTGGTTCCGAGAGGGGGTAACCAGGCTCACTAATAAAGGTCAAGCCACTTGGCTGCCAGAATGCCCTCCTTCAGCACAGACCAGAAAGGCATTGTGATAAGCGTATCCCCGGTATATTCAGGGGTTACTGGGAGTCCCCCCCGTCCCCCCAGTATACGGCCAGAACCATGGACCCGGTACTTGTGGTTCGGACTGTCTCCAACCAGCCATAATGTTGTGAGAGTGAAATTATGTCTAAGTCCAGCTTTGGTACATTAGAAGCAACTCTGAAACTTAACCTAAGCGTTTTTCGAAACTACTTTTTGGCTAACCTCTTATAGGAAGGTCTAGGAGCTCTGAAAATGAACGTGCGCGTCTTTCACTCTTCCCGAGGGACTTAGAAGAATTTTGTGATATTTTTTATTAAAATGGTGTATAAGGGTATATATATAAATATATTTTATGCACTGTATATGAGCTGGCGATTTCTAAGTCTGTGGTTCCGAGAGGGGATAACCAAGCTCACTAATAAAGGTCAAGCCACTTGGCTGCCAGAATGGCCTGCTTCAGCACAGACCAGAAAGGCATTGTGATAAGCGTATCCCCGGTATAGTCAGGGGTTAATGGGAGTCGTCCCCGTCCCCCCAGTATACGCCCAGAACCATGGACCCGGTACTTGTGGTTCGGACTGTCTCCAACCAGCCATAATGTTGTGAGAGTGAAATTATGTCTAAGTCCAGCTTTCGTACATTAGAAGCAACTCTGAAACTTAACCTAAGCGTTTTTCGAAACTACTTTTTGGCTAACCTCTTATAGGAAGGTCTAGGAGCTCTGAAAATGAACGTGCGCATCTTTCACTCTTCCCGAGGGACTTAGAAGAATTTTGTGATATTTTTAATTAAAATGGTGTATAAGGGTATATATATAAATATATTTTATGCACTGTATATGAGCTGGCGATTTCTAAGTCTGTGGTTCCGAGAGGGGGTAACCAGGCTCACTAATAAAGGTCAAGCCACTTGGCTGCCAGAATGCCCTGCTTCAGCACAGACCAGAAAGGCATTGTGATAAGCGTATACCCGGTATAGTCAGGGGTTAATGGGAGTCGTCCCCGTCCCCCCAGTATACGCCCAGAACCATGGACCCGGTACTTGTGGTTCGGACTGTCTCCAACCAGCCATAATGTTGTGAGAGTGAAATTATGTCTAAGTCCAGCTTTCGTACATTAGAAGCAACTCTGAAACTTAACCTAAGCGTTTTTCGAAGCTACTTTTTGGCTAACTTCTTATAGGAAGGTCTAGGAGCTCTGAAAATGAACGTGCGCGTCTTTCACTCTTCCCGAGGGACTTAGAAGAATTTTGTGATATTTTTTATTAAAATGGTGTATAAGGGTATATATATATAAATATATTTTATGCACTGTATATGAGCTGGCGATTTCTAAGTCTGTGGTTCCGAGAGGGGGTAACCAGGCTCACTAATAAAGGTCAAGCCACTTGGCTGCCAGAATGCCCTCCTTCAGCACAGACCAGAAAGGCATTGTGATAAGCGTATCCCCGGTATAGTCAGGGGTTACTGGGAGTCCCCCCCGTCCCCCCAGTATACGGCCAGAACCATGGACCCGGTACTTGTGGTTCGGACTGTCTCCAACCAGCCATAATGTTGTGAGAGTGAAATTATGTCTAAGTCCAGCTTTGGTACATTAGAAGCAACTCTGAAACTTAACCTAAGCGTTTTTCGAAACTACTTTTTGGCTAACCTCTTATAGGAAGGTCTAGGAGCTCTGAAAATGAACGTGCGCGTCTTTCACTCTTCCCGAGGGACTTAGAAGAATTTTGTGATATTTTTTATTAAAATGGTGTATAAGGGTATATATATAAATATATTTTATGCACTGTATATGAGCTGGCGATTTCTAAGTCTGTGGTTCCGAGAGGGGATAACCAAGCTCACTAATAAAGGTCAAGCCACTTGGCTGCCAGAATGGCCTGCTTCAGCACAGACCAGAAAGGCATTGTGATAAGCGTATCCCCGGTATAGTCAGGGGTTAATGGGAGTCGTCCCCGTCCCCCCAGTATACGCCCAGAACCATGGACCCGGTACTTGTGGTTCGGACTGTCTCCAACCAGCCATAATGTTGTGAGAGTGAAATTATGTCTAAGTCCAGCTTTCGTACATTAGAAGCAACTCTGAAACTTAACCTAAGCGTTTTTCGAAACTACTTTTTGGCTAACCTCTTATAGGAAGGTCTAGGAGCTCTGAAAATGAACGTGCGCATCTTTCACTCTTCCCGAGGGACTTAGAAGAATTTTGTGATATTTTTTATTAAAATGGTGTATAAGGGTATATATATAAATATATTTTATGCACTGTATATGAGCTGGCGATTTCTAAGTCTGTGGTTCCGAGAGGGGGTAACCAGGCTCACTAATAAAGGTCAAGCCACTTGGCTGCCAGAATGCCCTGCTTCAGCACAGACCAGAAAGGCATTGTGATAAGCGTATACCCGGTATAGTCAGGGGTTAATGGGAGTCGTCCCCGTCCCCCCAGTATACGCCCAGAACCATGGACCCGGTACTTGTGGTTCGGACTGTCTCCAACCAGCCATAATGTTGTGAGAGTGAAATTATGTCTAAGTCCAGCTTTCGTACATTAGAAGCAACTCTGAAACTTAACCTAAGCGTTTTTCGAAGCTACTTTTTGGCTAACTTCTTATAGGAAGGTCTAGGAGCTCTGAAAATGAACGTGCGCGTCTTTCACTCTTCCCGAGGGACTTAGAAGAATTTTGTGATATTTTTTATTAAAATGGTGTATAAGGGTATATATATATAAATATATTTTATGCACTGTATATGAGCTGGCGATTTCTAAGTCTGTGGTTCCGAGAGGGGGTAACCAGGCTCACTAATAAAGGTCAAGCCACTTGGCTGCCAGAATGCCCTCCTTCAGCACAGACCAGAAAGGCATTGTGATAAGCGTATCCCCGGTATAGTCAGGGGTTACTGGGAGTCCCCCCCGTCCCCCCAGTATACGGCCAGAACCATGGACCCGGTACTTGTGGTTCGGACTGTCTCCAACCAGCCATAATGTTGTGAGAGTGAAATTATGTCTAAGTCCAGCTTTGGTACATTAGAAGCAACTCTGAAACTTAACCTAAGCGTTTTTCGAAACTACTTTTTGGCTAACCTCTTATAGGAAGGTCTAGGAGCTCTGAAAATGAACGTGCGCGTCTTTCACTCTTCCCGAGGGACTTAGAAGAATTTTGTGATATTTTTTATTAAAATGGTGTATAAGGGTATATATATAAATATATTTTATGCACTGTATATGAGCTGGCGATTTCTAAGTCTGTGGTTCCGAGAGGGGATAACCAAGCTCACTAATAAAGGTCAAGCCACTTGGCTGCCAGAATGGCCTGCTTCAGCACAGACCAGAAAGGCATTGTGATAAGCGTATCCCCGGTATAGTCAGGGGTTAATGGGAGTCGTCCCCGTCCCCCCAGTATACGCCCAGAACCATGGACCCGGTACTTGTGGTTCGGACTGTCTCCAACCAGCCATAATGTTGTGAGAGTGAAATTATGTCTAAGTCCAGCTTTCGTACATTAGAAGCAACTCTGAAACTTAACCTAAGCGTTTTTCGAAACTACTTTTTGGCTAACCTCTTATAGGAAGGTCTAGGAGCTCTGAAAATGAACGTGCGCATCTTTCACTCTTCCCGAGGGACTTAGAAGAATTTTGTGATATTTTTTATTAAAATGGTGTATAAGGGTATATATATAAATATATTTTATGCACTGTATATGAGCTGGCGATTTCTAAGTCTGTGGTTCCGAGAGGGGGTAACCAGGCTCACTAATAAAGGTCAAGCCACTTGGCTGCCAGAATGCCCTGCTTCAGCACAGACCAGAAAGGCATTGTGATAAGCGTATACCCGGTATAGTCAGGGGTTAATGGGAGTCGTCCCCGTCCCCCCAGTATACGCCCAGAACCATGGACCCGGTACTTGTGGTTCGGACTGTCTCCAACCAGCCATAATGTTGTGAGAGTGAAATTATGTCTAAGTCCAGCTTTCGTACATTAGAAGCAACTCTGAAACTTAACCTAAGCGTTTTTCGAAGCTACTTTTTGGCTAACTTCTTATAGGAAGGTCTAGGAGCTCTGAAAATGAACGTGCGCGTCTTTCACTCTTCCCGAGGGACTTAGAAGAATTTTGTGATATTTTTTATTAAAATGGTGTATAAGGGTATATATATATAAATATATTTTATGCACTGTATATGAGCTGGCGATTTCTAAGTCTGTGGTTCCGAGAGGGGGTAACCAGGCTCACTAATAAAGGTCAAGCCACTTGGCTGCCAGAATGCCCTCCTTCAGCACAGACCAGAAAGGCATTGTGATAAGCGTATCCCCGGTATAGTCAGGGGTTACTGGGAGTCCCCCCCGTCCCCCCAGTATACGGCCAGAACCATGGACCCGGTACTTGTGGTTCGGACTGTCTCCAACCAGCCATAATGTTGTGAGAGTGAAATTATGTCTAAGTCCAGCTTTGGTACATTAGAAGCAACTCTGAAACTTAACCTAAGCGTTTTTCGAAACTACTTTTTGGCTAACCTCTTATAGGAAGGTCTAGGAGCTCTGAAAATGAACGTGCGCGTCTTTCACTCTTCCCGAGGGACTTAGAAGAATTTTGTGATATTTTTTATTAAAATGGTGTATAAGGGTATATATATAAATATATTTTATGCACTGTATATGAGCTGGCGATTTCTAAGTCTGTGGTTCCGAGAGGGGATAACCAAGCTCACTAATAAAGGTCAAGCCACTTGGCTGCCAGAATGGCCTGCTTCAGCACAGACCAGAAAGGCATTGTGATAAGCGTATCCCCGGTATAGTCAGGGGTTAATGGGAGTCGTCCCCGTCCCCCCAGTATACGCCCAGAACCATGGACCCGGTACTTGTGGTTCGGACTGTCTCCAACCAGCCATAATGTTGTGAGAGTGAAATTATGTCTAAGTCCAGCTTTCGTACATTAGAAGCAACTCTGAAACTTAACCTAAGCGTTTTTCGAAACTACTTTTTGGCTAACCTCTTATAGGAAGGTCTAGGAGCTCTGAAAATGAACGTGCGCATCTTTCACTCTTCCCGAGGGACTTAGAAGAATTTTGTGATATTTTTTATTAAAATGGTGTATAAGGGTATATATATAAATATATTTTATGCACTGTATATGAGCTGGCGATTTCTAAGTCTGTGGTTCCGAGAGGGGGTAACCAGGCTCACTAATAAAGGTCAAGCCACTTGGCTGCCAGAATGCCCTGCTTCAGCACAGACCAGAAAGGCATTGTGATAAGCGTATCCCCGGTATAGTCAGGGGTTAATGGGAGTCCCCCCCGTCCCCCCAGTATACGGCCAGAACCATGGACCCGGTGCTTGTGGGTCGGACTGTCTCCAACCAGCCATAATGTTGTGAGAGTGAAATTATGTCTAAGTCCAGCTTTCGTACATTAGAAGCAACTCTGAAACTTAACCTAAGCGTTTTTCGAAGCTACTTTTTGGCTAACTTCTTATAGGAAGGTGTAGGAGCTCTGAAAATGAACGTGCGCGTCTTTCACTCTTCCCGAGGGACTTAGAAGAATTTTGTGATATTTTTTATTAAAATGGTGTATAAGGGTATATATATATAAATATATTTTATGCACTGTATATGAGCTGGCGATTTCTAAGTCTGTGGTTCCGAGAGGGGGTAACCAGGCTCACTAATAAAGGTCAAGCCACTTGGCTGCCAGAATGCCCTCCTTCAGCACAGACCAGAAAGGCATTGTGATAAGCGTATCCCCGGTATAGTCAGGGGTTACTGGGAGTCCCCCCCGTCCCCCCAGTATACGGCCAGAACCATGGACCCGGTACTTGTGGTTCGGACTGTCTCCAACCAGCCATAATGTTGTGAGAGTGAAATTATGTCTAAGTCCAGCTTTGGTACATTAGAAGCAACTCTGAAACTTAACCTAAGCGTTTTTCGAAACTACTTTTTGGCTAACCTCTTATAGGAAGGTCTAGGAGCTCTGAAAATGAACGTGCGCGTCTTTCACTCTTCCCGAGGGACTTAGAAGAATTTTGTGATATTTTTTATTAAAATGGTGTATAAGGGTATATATATAAATATATTTTATGCACTGTATATGAGCTGGCGATTTCTAAGTCTGTGGTTCCGAGAGGGGATAACCAAGCTCACTAATAAAGGTCAAGCCACTTGGCTGCCAGAATGGCCTGCTTCAGCACAGACCAGAAAGGCATTGTGATAAGCGTATCCCCGGTATAGTCAGGGGTTAATGGGAGTCGTCCCCGTCCCCCCAGTATACGCCCAGAACCATGGACCCGGTACTTGTGGTTCGGACTGTCTCCAACCAGCCATAATGTTGTGAGAGTGAAATTATGTCTAAGTCCAGCTTTCGTACATTAGAAGCAACTCTGAAACTTAACCTAAGCGTTTTTCGAAACTACTTTTTGGCTAACCTCTTATAGGAAGGTCTAGGAGCTCTGAAAATGAACGTGCGCATCTTTCACTCTTCCCGAGGGACTTAGAAGAATTTTGTGATATTTTTTATTAAAATGGTGTATAAGGGTATATATATAAATATATTTTATGCACTGTATATGAGCTGGCGATTTCTAAGTCTGTGGTTCCGAGAGGGGGTAACCAGGCTCACTAATAAAGGTCAAGCCACTTGGCTGCCAGAATGCCCTGCTTCAGCACAGACCAGAAAGGCATTGTGATAAGCGTATCCCCGGTATAGTCAGGGGTTAATGGGAGTCCCCCCCGTCCCCCCAGTATACGGCCAGAACCATGGACCCGGTGCTTGTGGGTCGGACTGTCTCCAACCAGCCATAATGTTGTGAGAGTGAAATTATGTCTAAGTCCAGCTTTCGTACATTAGAAGCAACTCTGAAACTTAACCTAAGCGTTTTTCGAAGCTACTTTTTGGCTAACTTCTTATAGGAAGGTCTAGGAGCTCTGAAAATGAACGTGCGCGTCTTTCACTCTTCCCGAGGGACTTAGAAGAATTTTGTGATATTTTTTATTAAAATGGTGTATAAGGGTATATATATATAAATATATTTTATGCACTGTATATGAGCTGGCGATTTCTAAGTCTGTGGTTCCGAGAGGGGGTAACCAGGCTCACTAATAAAGGTCAAGCCACTTGGCTGCCAGAATGCCCTCCTTCAGCACAGACCAGAAAGGCATTGTGATAAGCGTATCCCCGGTATAGTCAGGGGTTACTGGGAGTCCCCCCCGTCCCCCCAGTATACGGCCAGAACCATGGACCCGGTACTTGTGGTTCGGACTGTCTCCAACCAGCCATAATGTTGTGAGAGTGAAATTATGTCTAAGTCCAGCTTTGGTACATTAGAAGCAACTCTGAAACTTAACCTAAGCGTTTTTCGAAACTACTTTTTGGCTAACCTCTTATAGGAAGGTCTAGGAGCTCTGAAAATGAACGTGCGCGTCTTTCACTCTTCCCGAGGGACTTAGAAGAATTTTGTGATATTTTTTATTAAAATGGTGTATAAGGGTATATATATAAATATATTTTATGCACTGTATATGAGCTGGCGATTTCTAAGTCTGTGGTTCCGAGAGGGGATAACCAAGCTCACTAATAAAGGTCAAGCCACTTGGCTGCCAGAATGGCCTGCTTCAGCACAGACCAGAAAGGCATTGTGATAAGCGTATCCCCGGTATAGTCAGGGGTTAATGGGAGTCGTCCCCGTCCCCCCAGTATACGCCCAGAACCATGGACCCGGTACTTGTGGTTCGGACTGTCTCCAACCAGCCATAATGTTGTGAGTGAAATTATGTCTAAGTCCAGCTTTCGTACATTAGAAGCAACTCTGAAACTTAACCTAAGCGTTTTTCGAAACTACTTTTTGGCTAACCTCTTATAGGAAGGTCTAGGAGCTCTGAAAATGAACGTGCGCATCTTTCACTCTTCCCGAGGGACTTAGAAGAATTTTGTGATATTTTTTATTAAAATGGTGTATAAGGGTATATATATAAATATATTTTATGCACTGTATATGAGCTGGCGATTTCTAAGTCTGTGGTTCCGAGAGGGGGTAACCAGGCTCACTAATAAAGGTCAAGCCACTTGGCTGCCAGAATGCCCTGCTTCAGCACAGACCAGAAAGGCATTGTGATAAGCGTATACCCGGTATAGTCAGGGGTTAATGGGAGTCGTCCCCGTCCCCCCAGTATACGCCCAGAACCATGGACCCGGTACTTGTGGTTCGGACTGTCTCCAACCAGCCATAATGTTGTGAGAGTGAAATTATGTCTAAGTCCAGCTTTCGTACATTAGAAGCAACTCTGAAACTTAACCTAAGCGTTTTTCGAAACTACTTTTTGGCTAACCTCTTATAGGAAGGTCTAGGAGCTCTGAAAATGAACGTGCGCATCTTTCACTCTTCCCGAGGGACTTAGAAGATTTTTGTGATATTTTTTATTAAAATGGTGTATAAGGGTATATATATAAATATATTTTATGCACTGTATATGAGCTGGCGATTTCTAAGTCTGTGGTTCCGAGAGGGGGTAACCAGGCTCACTAATAAAGGTCAAGCCACTTGGCTGCCAGAATGCCCTGCTTCAGCACAGACCAGAAAGGCATTGTGATAAGCGTATACCCGGTATAGTCAGGGGTTAATGGGAGTCGTCCCCGTCCCCCCAGTATACGGCCAGAACCATGGACCCGGTACTTGTGGTTCGGACTGTCTCCAACCAGCCATAATGTTGTGAGAGTGAAATTATGTCTAAGTCCAGCTTTGGTACATTAGAAGCAACTTTGAAACTTAACCTAAGCGTTTTTCGAAACTACTTTTTGGCTAACTTCTTATAGGAAGGTCTAGGAGCTCTGAAAATGAACGTGCGCGTCTTTCACTCTTCCCGAGGGACTTAGAAGAATTTTGTGATATTTTTTATTAAAATGGTGTATAAGGGTATATATATAAATATATTTTATGCACTGTATATGAGCTAGCGATTTCTAAGTCTGTGGTTTTGAGAGGGGGTAACCAGGCTCACTAATAAAGGTCAAGCCACTTGGCTGCCAGAATGCCCTGCTACAGCACAGACCAGAAAGGCATTGTGATAAGCGTATCCCCGGTATAGTCAGGGGTTAATGGGAGTCCCCCCCGTCCCCCCAGTATACGGCCAGAACCATGGACCCGGTACTTGTGGTTCGGACTGTCTCCAACCAGCCATAATGTTGTGAGAGTGAAATTATGTCTAATTCCAGCTTTGGTACATTAGAAGCAACTCTGAAACTTAACCTAAGCGTTTTTCGAAACTACTTTTTGGCTAACCTCTTATAGGAAGGTCTAGGAGCTCTGAAAATGAACGTGCGCGTCTTTCACTCTTCCCGAGGGACTTAGAAGAATTTTGTGATATTTTTTATTAAAATGGTGTATAAGGGTATATATATAAATATATTTTATGCACTGTATATGAGCTGGCGATTTCTAAGTCTGTGGTTCCGAGAGGGGGTAACCAGGCTCACTAATAAAGGTCAAGCCACTTGGCAGCCAGAATGCCCTGCTTCAGCACAGACCAGAAAGGCATTGTGATAAGCGTATCCCCGGTATAGTCAGGGGTTAATGGGAGTCCCCCCCGTCCCCCCAGTATACGGCCAGAACCATGTACCCGGTGCTTGTGGGTCGGACTGTCTCCAACCAGCCATAATGTTGTGAGAGTGAAATTATGTCTAAGTCCAGCTTTGGTACATTAGAAGCAACTCTGAAACTTAACCTAAGCGTTTTTCGAAACTACTTTTTGGCTAACCTCTTATAGGAAGGTCTAGGAGCTCTGAAAATGAACGTGCGCGTCTTTCACTCTTCCCGAGGGACTTAGAAGAATTTTGTGATATTTTTTATTAAAATGGTGTATAAGGGTATATATATAAATATATTTTATGCACTGTATATGAGCTGGCGATTTCTAAGTCTGTGGTTCCGAGAGGGGGTAACCAGGCTCACTAATAAAGGTCAAGCCACTTGGCTGCCAGAATGCCCTGCTTCAGCACAGACCAGAAAGGCATTGTGATAAGCGTATCCCCGGTATAGTCAGGGGTTAATGGGAGTCGTCCCCGTCCCCCCAGTATACGGCCAGAACCATGGACCCGGTACTTGTGGTTCGGACTGTCTCCAACCAGCCATAATGTTGTGAGAGTGAAATTATGTCTAAGTCCAGCTTTGGTACATTAGAAGCAACTCTGAAACTTAACCTAAGCGTTTTTCGAAACTACTTTTTGGCTAACCTCTTATAGGAAGGTCTAGGAGCTCTGAAAATGAACGTGCGCGTCTTTCACTCTTCCCGAGGGACTTAGAAGAATTTTGTGATATTTTTTATTAAAATGGTGTATAAGGGTATATATATAAATATATTTTATGCACTGTATATGAGCTGGCGATTTCTAAGTCTGTGGTTCCGAGAGGGGATAACCAGGCTCACTAATAAAGGTCAAGCCACTTGGCTGCCAGAATGGCCTGCTTCAGCACAGACCAGAAAGGCATTGTGATAAGCGTATCCCCGGTATAGTCAGGGGTTAATGGGAGTCGTCCCCGTCCCCCCAGTATACGGTCAGAACCATGGACCCGGTACTTGTGGGTCGGACTGTCTCCAACCAGCCATAATGTTGTGAGAGTGAAATTATGTCTAAGTCCAGCTTTGGTACATTAGAAGCAACTCTGAAACTTAACCTAAGCGTTTTTCGAAACTACTTTTTGGCTAACCTCTTATAGGAAGGTCTAGGAGCTCTGAAAATGAACGTGCGCGTCTTTCACTCTTCCCGAGGGACTTAGAAGAATTTTGTGATATTTTTTATTAAAATGGTGTATAAGGGTATATATATAAATATATTTTATGCACTGTATATGAGCTGGCGATTTCTAAGTCTGTGGTTCCGAGAGGGGATAACCAGGCTCACTAATAAAGGTCAAGCCACTTGGCTGCCAGAATGGCCTGCTTCAGCACAGACCAGAAAGGCATTGTGATAAGCGTATCCCCGGTATAGTCAGGGGTTAATGGGAGTCGTCCCCGTCCCCCCAGTATACGGCCAGAACCATGGAACCTGTACTTGTGGGTCGGACTGTCTCCAACCAGCCATAATGTTGTGAGAGTGAAATTATGTCTAAGTCCAGCTTTGGTACATTAGAAGCAACTCTGAAACTTAACCTAAGCGTTTTTCGAAACTACTTTTTGGCTAACTTCTTATAGGAAGGTCTAGGAGCTCTGAAAATGAACGTGCGCGTCTTTCACTCTTCCCGAGGGACTTAGAAGAATTTTGTGATAATTTTTATTAAAATGGTGTATAAGGGTATATATATAAATATATTTTATGCACTGTATATGAGCTGGCGATTTCTAAGTCTGTGGTTCCGAGAGGGGGTAACCAGGCTCACTAATAAAGGTCAAGCCACTTGGCTGCCAGAATGCCCTGCTTCAGCACAGACCAGAAAGGCATTGTGATAAGCGTATCCCCGGTATAGTCAGGGGTTAATGGGAGTCCCCCCCGTCCCCCCAGTTTACGCCCAGAACCATGGACCCGGTACTTGTGGTTCGGACTGTCTCCAACCAGCCATAATGTTGTGAGAGTGAAATTATGTCTAAGTCCAGCTTTGGTACATTAGAAGCAACTCTGAAACTTAACCTAAGCGTTTTTCGAAGCTACTTTTTGGCTAACTTCTTATAGGAAGGTCTAGGAGCTCTGAAAATGAACGTGCGCGTCTTTCACTCTTCCCGAGGGACTTAGAAGAATTTTGTGATAATTTTTATTAAAATGGTGTATAAGGGTATATATATAAATATATTTTATGCACTGTATATGAGCTGGCGATTTCTAAGTCTGTGGTTCCGAGAGGGGGTAACCAGGCTCACTAATAAAGGTCAAGCCACTTGGCTGCCAGAATGCCCTGCTTCAGCACAGACCAGAAAGGCATTGTGATAAGCGTATCCCCGGTATAGTCAGGGGTTAATGGGAGTCGTCCCCGTCCCCCCAGTATACGGCCAGAACCATGGACCCGGTACTTGTGGTTCGGACTGTCTCCAACCAGCCATAATGTTGTGAGAGTGAAATTATGTCTAAGTCCAGCTTTGGTACATTAGAAGCAACTCTGAAACTTAACCTAAGCGTTTTTCGAAACTACTTTTTGGCTAACTTCTTATAGGAAGGTCTAGGAGCTCTGAAAATGAACGTGCGCGTCTTTCACTCTTCCCGAGGGACTTAGAAGAATTTTGTGATATTTTTTATTAAAATGGTGTATAAGGGTATATATATAAATATATTTTATGCACTGTATATGAGCTGGCGATTTCTAAGTCTGTGGTTCCGAGAGGGGGTAACCAGGCTCACTAATAAAGGTCAAGCCACTTGGCTGCCAGAATGCCCTGCTTCAGCACAGACCAGAAAGGCATTGTGATAAGCGTATCCCCGGTATAGTCAGGGGTTAATGGGAGTCCCCCCCGTCCCCCCAGTATACGGCCAGAACCATGGACCCGGTACTTGTGGTTCGGACTGTCTCCAACCAGCCATAATGTTGTGAGAGTGAAATTATGTCTAAGTCCAGCTTTGGTACATTAGAAGCAACTCTGAAACTTAACCTAAGCGTTTTTCGAAACTACTTTTTGGCTAACCTCTTATAGGAAGGTCTAGGAGCTCTGAAAATGAACGTGCGCGTCTTTCACTCTTCCCGAGGGACTTAGAAGAATTTTGTGATATTTTTTATTAAAATGGTGTATAAGGGTATATATATAAATATATTTTATGCACTGTATATGAGCTGGCGATTTCTAAGTCTGTGGTTCCGAGAGGGGATAACCAGGCTCACTAATAAAGGTCAAGCCACTTGGCTGCCAGAATGGCCTGCTTCAGCACAGACCAGAAAGGCATTGTGATAAGCGTATCACCGGTATAGTCAGGGGTTAATGGGAGTCGTCCCCGTCCCCCCAGTATACGGCCAGAACCATGGACCCTGTACTTGTGGGTCGGACTGTCTCCAACCAGTCATAATGTTGTGAGAGTGAAATTATGTCTAAGTCCAGCTTTGGTACATTAGAAGCAACTCTGAAACTTAACCTAAGCGTTTTTCGAAGCTACTTTTTGGCTAACTTCTTATAGGAAGGTCTAGGAGCTCTGAAAATGAATGTGCGCGTCTTTCACTCTTCCCGAGGGACTTAGAAGAATTTTGTGATATTTTTTATTAAAATGGTGTATAAGGGTATATATATAAATATATTTTATGCACTGTATATGAGCTGGCGATTTCTAAGTCTGTGGTTCCGAGAGGGGGTAACCAGGCTCACTAATAAAGGTCAAGCCACTTGGCTGCCAGAATGCCCTGCTTCAGCACAGACCAGAAAGGCATTGTGATAAGCGTATCCCCGGTATAGTCAGGGGTTAATGGGAGTCGTCCCCGTCCCCCCAGTATACGCCCAGAACCATGGACCCGGTACTTGTGGTTCGGACTGTCTCCAACCAGCCATAATGTTGTGAGAGTGAAATTATGTCTAAGTCCAGCTTTGGTACATTAGAAGCAACTCTGAAACTTAACCTAAGCGTTTTTCGAAACTACTTTTTGGCTAACCTCTTATAGGAAGGTCTAGGAGCTCTGAAAATGAACGTGCGCGTCTTTCACTCTTCCCGAGGGACTTAGAAGAATTTTGTGATATTTTTTATTAAAATGGTGTATAAGGGTATATATATAAATATATTTTATGCACTGTATATGAGCTGGCGATTTCTAAGTTTGTGGTTCCGAGAGGGGGTAACCAGGCTCACTAATAAAGGTCAAGCCACTTGGCTGCCAGAATGCCCTGCTTCAGCACAGACCAGAAAGGCATTGTGATAAGCGTATCCCCGGTATAGTCAGGGGTTAATGGGAGTCCCCCCCGTCCCCCCAGTATACGGCCAGAACCATGGACCCGGTACTTGTGGTTCGGACTGTCTCCAACCAGCCATAATGTTGTGAGAGTGAAATTATGTCTAAGTCCAGCTTTGGTACATTAGAAGCAACTCTGAAACTTAACCTAAGCGTTTTTCGAAACTACTTTTTGGCTAACCTCTTATAGGAAGGTCTAGGAGCTCTGAAAATGAACGTGCGCGTCTTTCACTCTTCCCGAGGGACTTAGAAGAATTTTGTGATATTTTTTATTAAAATGGTGTATAAGGGTATATATATAAATATATTTTATGCACTGTATATGAGCTGGCGATTTCTAAGTCTGTGGTTCCGAGAGGGGATAACCAGGCTCACTAATAAAGGTCAAGCCACTTGGCTGCCAGAATGGCCTGCTTCAGCACAGACCAGAAAGGCATTGTGATAAGCGTATCCCCGGTATAGTCAGGGGTTAATGGGAGTCGTCCCCGTCCCCCCAGTATACGGCCAGAACCATGGACCCTGTACTTGTGGGTCGGACTGTCTCCAACCAGTCATAATGTTGTGAGAGTGAAATTATGTCTAAGTCCAGCTTTGGTACATTAGAAGCAACTCTGAAACTTAACCTAAGCGTTTTTCGAAGCTACTTTTTGGCTAACTTCTTATAGGAAGGTCTAGGAGCTCTGAAAATGAATGTGCGCGTCTTTCACTCTTCCCGAGGGACTTAGAAGAATTTTGTGATATTTTTTATTAAAATGGTGTATAAGGGTATATATATAAATATATTTTATGCACTGTATATGAGCTGGCGATTTCTAAGTCTGTGGTTCCGAGAGGGGGTAACCAGGCTCACTAATAAAGGTCAAGCCACTTGGCTGCCAGAATGCCCTGCTTCAGCACAGACCAGAAAGGCATTGTGATAAGCGTATCCCCGGTATAGTCAGGGGTTAATGGGAGTCGTCCCCGTCCCCCCAGTATACGCCCAGAACCATGGACCCGGTACTTGTGGTTCGGACTGTCTCCAACCAGCCATAATGTTGTGAGAGTGAAATTATGTCTAAGTCCAGCTTTGGTACATTAGAAGCAACTCTGAAACTTAACCTAAGCGTTTTTCGAAACTACTTTTTGGCTAACCTCTTATAGGAAGGTCTAGGAGCTCTGAAAATGAACGTGCGCGTCTTTCACTCTTCCCGAGGGACTTAGAAGAATTTTGTGATATTTTTTATTAAAATGGTGTATAAGGGTATATATATAAATATATTTTATGCACTGTATATGAGCTGGCGATTTCTAAGTTTGTGGTTCCGAGAGGGGGTAACCAGGCTCACTAATAAAGGTCAAGCCACTTGGCTGCCAGAATGCCCTGCTTCAGCACAGACCAGAAAGGCATTGTGATAAGCGTATCCCCGGTATAGTCAGGGGTTAATGGGAGTCCCCCCCGTCCCCCCAGTATACGGCCAGAACCATGGACCCGGTACTTGTGGTTCGGACTGTCTCCAACCAGCCATAATGTTGTGAGAGTGAAATTATGTCTAAGTCCAGCTTTGGTACATTAGAAGCAACTCTGAAACTTAACCTAAGCGTTTTTCGAAACTACTTTTTGGCTAACCTCTTATAGGAAGGTCTAGGAGCTCTGAAAATGAACGTGCGCGTCTTTCACTCTTCCCGAGGGACTTAGAAGAATTTTGTGATATTTTTTATTAAAATGGTGTATAAGGGTATATATATAAATATATTTTATGCACTGTATATGAGCTGGCGATTTCTAAGTCTGTGGTTCCGAGAGGGGATAACCAGGCTCACTAATAAAGGTCAAGCCACTTGGCTGCCAGAATGGCCTGCTTCAGCACAGACCAGAAAGGCATTGTGATAAGCGTATCCCCGGTATAGTCAGGGGTTAATGGGAGTCGTCCCCGTCCCCCCAGTATACGGCCAGAACCATGGACCCTGTACTTGTGGGTCGGACTGTCTCCAACCAGCCATAATGTTGTGAGAGTGAAATTATGTCTAAGTCCAGCTTTGGTACATTAGAAGCAACTCTGAAACTTAACCTAAGCGTTTTTCGAAGCTACTTTTTGGCTAACTTCTTATAGGAAGGTCTAGGAGCTCTGAAAATGAACGTGCGCGTCTTTCACTCTTCCCGAGGGACTTAGAAGAATTTTGTGATATTTTTTATTAAAATGGTGTATAAGGGTATATATATAAATATATTTTATGCACTGTATATGAGCTGGCGATTTCTAAGTCTGTGGTTCCGAGAGGGGGTAACCAGGCTCACTAATAAAGGTCAAGCCACTTGGCTGCCAGAATGCCCTGCTTCAGCACAGACCAGAAAGGCATTGTGATAAGCGTATCCCCGGTATAGTCAGGGGTTAATGGGAGTCGTCACCGTCCCCCCAGTATACGGCCAGAACCATGGACCCGGTACTTGTGGTTCGGACTGTCTCCAACCAGCCATAATGTTGTGAGAGTTAAATTATGTCTAAGTCCAGCTTTGGTACATTAGAAGCAACTTTGAAACTTAACCTAAGCGTTTTTCGAAACTACTTTTTGGCTAACTTCTTATAGGAAGGTCTAGGAGCACTGAAAATGAACGTGCGCGTCTTTCACTCTTCCCGAGGGACTTAGAAGAATTTTGTGATATTTTTTATTAAAATGGTGTATAAGGGTATATATATAAATATATTTTATGCACTGTATATGAGCTGGCGATTTCTAAGTCTGTGGTTTTGAAAGGGGGTAACCAGGCTCGCAAATAAAGGTCAAGCCACTTGGCTGCCAGAATGCCCTGCTACAGCACAGACCAGAAAGGCATTGTGATAAGCGTATCCCCGGTATAGTCAGGGGTTAATGGGAGTCCCCCCCGTCCCCCCAGTATACGGCCAGAACCATGGACCCGGTACTTGTGGTTCGGACTGTCTCCAACCAGCCATAATGTTGTGAGAGTGAAATTATGTCTAAGTCCAGCTTTGGTACATTAGAAGCAACTCTGAAACTTAACCTAAGCGTTTTTCGAAGCTACTTTTTGGCTAACTTCTTATAGGAAGGTCTAGGAGCTCTGAAAATGAACGTGCGCGTCTTTCACTCTTCCCGAGGGACTTAGAAGAATTTTGTGATATTTTTTATTAAAATGGTGTATAAGGGTATATATATAAATATATTTTATGCACTGTATATGAGCTGGCGATTTCTAAGTTTGTGGTTCCGAGAGGGGGTAACCAGGCTCACTAATAAAGGTCAAGCCACTTGGCTGCCAGAATGCCCTGCTTCAGCACAGACCAGAAAGGCATTGTGATAAGCGTATCCCCGGTATAGTCAGGGGTTAATGGGAGTCCCCCCCGTCCCCCCAGTATACGGCCAGAACCATGGACCCGGTACTTGTGGTTCGGACTGTCTCCAACCAGCCATAATGTTGTGAGAGTGAAATTATGTCTAAGTCCAGCTTTGGTACATTAGAAGCAACTCTGAAACTTAACCTAAGCGTTTTTCGAAACTACTTTTTGGCTAACCTCTTATAGGAAGGTCTAGGAGCTCTGAAAATGAACGTGCGCGTCTTTCACTCTTCCCGAGGGACTTAGAAGAATTTTGTGATATTTTTTATTAAAATGGTGTATAAGGGTATATATATAAATATATTTTATGCACTGTATATGAGCTGGCGATTTCTAAGTCTGTGGTTCCGAGAGGGGATAACCAGGCTCACTAATAAAGGTCAAGCCACTTGGCTGCCAGAATGGCCTGCTTCAGCACAGACCAGAAAGGCATTGTGATAAGCGTATCCCCGGTAAAGTCAGGGGTTAATGGGAGTCGTCCCCGTCCCCCCAGTATACGGCCAGAACCATGGACCCTGTACTTGTGGGTCGGACTGTCTCCAACCAGTCATAATGTTGTGAGAGTGAAATTATGTCTAAGTCCAGCTTTGGTACATTAGAAGCAACTCTGAAACTTAACCTAAGCGTTTTTCGAAGCTACTTTTTGGCTAACTTCTTATAGGAAGGTCTAGGAGCTCTGAAAATGAATGTGCGCGTCTTTCACTCTTCCCGAGGGACTTAGAAGAATTTTGTGATATTTTTTATTAAAATGGTGTATAAGGGTATATATATAAATATATTTTATGCACTGTATATGAGCTGGCGATTTCTAAGTCTGTGGTTCCGAGAGGGGGTAACCAGGCTCACTAATAAAGGTCAAGCCACTTGGCTGCCAGAATGCCCTGCTTCAGCACAGACCAGAAAGGCATTGTGATAAGCGTATCCCCGGTATAGTCAGGGGTTAATGGGAGTCGTCCCCGTCCCCCCAGTATACGCCCAGAACCATGGACCCGGTACTTGTGGTTCGGACTGTCTCCAACCATCCATAATGTTGTGAGAGTGAAATTATGTCTAAGTCCAGCTTTGGTACATTAGAAGCAACTCTGAAACTTAACCTAAGCGTTTTTCGAAACTACTTTTTGGCTAACCTCTTATAGGAAGGTCTAGGAGCTCTGAAAATGAACGTGCGCGTCTTTCACTCTTCCCGAGGGACTTAGAAGAATTTTGTGATATTTTTTATTAAAATGGTGTATAAGGGTATATATATAAATATATTTTATGCACTGTATATGAGCTGGCGATTTCTAAGTTTGTGGTTCCGAGAGGGGGTAACCAGGCTCACTAATAAAGGTCAAGCCACTTGGCTGCCAGAATGCCCTGCTTCAGCACAGACCAGAAAGGCATTGTGATAAGCGTATCCCCGGTATAGTCAGGGGTTAATGGGAGTCCCCCCCGTCCCCCCAGTATACGGCCAGAACCATGGACCCGGTACTTGTGGTTCGGACTGTCTCCAACCAGCCATAATGTTGTGAGAGTGAAATTATGTCTAAGTCCAGCTTTGGTACATTAGAAGCAACTCTGAAACTTAACCTAAGCGTTTTTCGAAACTACTTTTTGGCTAACCTCTTATAGGAAGGTCTAGGAGCTCTGAAAATGAACGTGCGCGTCTTTCACTCTTCCCGAGGGACTTAGAAGAATTTTGTGATATTTTTTATTAAAATGGTGTATAAGGGTATATATATAAATATATTTTATGCACTGTATATGAGCTGGCGATTTCTAAGTCTGTGGTTCCGAGAGGGGATAACCAGGCTCACTAATAAAGGTCAAGCCACTTGGCTGCCAGAATGGCCTGCTTCAGCACAGACCAGAAAGGCATTGTGATAAGCGTATCCCCGGTATAGTCAGGGGTTAATGGGAGTCGTCCCCGTCCCCCCAGTATACGGCCAGAACCATGGACCCTGTACTTGTGGGTCGGACTGTCTCCAACCAGCCATAATGTTGTGAGAGTGAAATTATGTCTAAGTCCAGCTTTGGTACATTAGAAGCAACTCTGAAACTTAACCTAAGCGTTTTTCGAAGCTACTTTTTGGCTAACTTCTTATAGGAAGGTCTAGGAGCTCTGAAAATGAACGTGCGCGTCTTTCACTCTTCCCGAGGGACTTAGAAGAATTTTGTGATATTTTTTATTAAAATGGTGTATAAGGGTATATATATAAATATATTTTATGCACTGTATATGAGCTGGCGATTTCTAAGTCTGTGGTTCCGAGAGGGGGTAACCAGGCTCACTAATAAAGGTCAAGCCACTTGGCTGCCAGAATGCCCTGCTTCAGCACAGACCAGAAAGGCATTGTGATAAGCGTATCCCCGGTATAGTCAGGGGTTAATGGGAGTCGTCACCGTCCCCCCAGTATACGGCCAGAACCATGGACCCGGTACTTGTGGTTCGGACTGTCTCCAACCAGCCATAATGTTGTGAGAGTGAAATTATGTCTAAGTCCAGCTTTGGTACATTAGAAGCAACTTTGAAACTTAACCTAAGCGTTTTTCGAAACTACTTTTTGGCTAACTTCTTATAGGAAGGTCTAGGAGCACTGAAAATGAACGTGCGCGTCTTTCACTCTTCCCGAGGGACTTAGAAGAATTTTGTGATATTTTTTATTAAAATGGTGTATAAGGGTATATATATAAATATATTTTATGCACTGTATATGAGCTGGCGATTTCTAAGTCTGTGGTTTTGAAAGGGGGTAACCAGGCTCGCAAATAAAGGTCAAGCCACTTGGCTGCCAGAATGCCCTGCTACAGCACAGACCAGAAAGGCATTGTGATAAGCGTATCCCCGGTATAGTCAGGGGTTAATGGGAGTCCCCCCCGTCCCCCCAGTATACGGCCAGAACCATGGACCCGGTACTTGTGGTTCGGACTGTCTCCAACCAGCCATAATGTTGTGAGAGTGAAATTATGTCTAAGTCCAGCTTTGGTACATTAGAAGCAACTCTGAAACTTAACCTAAGCGTTTTTCGAAACTACTTTTTGGCTAACCTCTTATAGGAAGGTCTAGGAGCTCTGAAAATGAACGTGCGCGTCTTTCACTCTTCCCGAGGGACTTAGAAGAATTTTGTGATATTTTTTATTAAAATGGTGTATAAGGGTATATATATAAATATATTTTATGCACTGTATATGAGCTGGCGATTTCTAAGTCTGTGGTTCCGAGAGGGGGTAACCAGGCTCACTAATAAAGGTCAAGCCACTTGGCTGCCAGAATGCCCTGCTTCAGCACAGACCAGAAAGGCATTGTGATAAGCGTATCCCCGGTATAGTCAGGGGTTAATGGGAGTCGTCCACGTCCCCCCAGTATACGGCCAGAACCATGGACCCGGTACTTGTGGTTCAGACTGTCTCCAACCAGCCATAATGTTGTGAGAGTGAAATTATGTCTAAGTCCAGCTTTGGTACATTAGAAGCAACTCTGAAACTTAACCTAAGCGTTTTTCGAAACTACTTTTTGGCTAACCTCTTATAGGAAGGTCTAGGAGCTCTGAAAATGAACGTGCGCGTCTTTCACTCTTCCCGAGGGACTTAGAAGAATTTTGTGATATTTTTTATTAAAATGGTGTATAAGGGTATATATATAAATATATTTTATGCACTGTATATGAGCTGGCGATTTCTAAGTCTGTGGTTCCGAGAGGGGATAACCAGGCTCACTAATAAAGGTCAAGCCACTTGGCTGCCAGAATGGCCTGCTTCAGCACAGACCAGAAAGGCATTGTGATAAGCGTATCCCCGGTATAGTCAGGGGTTAATGGGAGTCGTCCCCGTCCCCCCAGTATACGGCCAGAACCATGGACCCGGTGCTTGTGGGTCGGACTGTCTCCAACCAGCCATAATGTTGTGAGAGTGAAATTATGTCTAAGTCCAGCTTTGGTACATTAGAAGCAACTCTGAAACTTAACCTAAGCGTTTTTCGAAACTACTTTTTGGCTAACCTCTTATAGGAAGGTCTAGGAGCTCTGAAAATGAACTTGCGCGTCTTTCACTCTTCCCGAGGGACTTAGAATAATTTTGTGATATTTTTTATTAAAATGGTGTATAAGGGTATATATATAAATATATTTTATGCACTGTATATGAGCTGGCGATTTCTAAGTCTGTGGTTCCGAGAGGGGGTAACCAGGCTCACTAATAAAGGTCAAGCCACTTGGCTGCCAGAATGCCCTGCTTCAGCACAGACCAGAAAGGCATTGTGATAAGCGTATCCCCGGTATAGTCAGGGGTTAATGGGAGTCCCCCCCGTCCCCCCAGTATACGGCCAGAACCATGGACCCGGTAGTTGTGGTTCGGACTGTCTCCAACCAGCCATAATGTTGTGAGAGTGAAATTATGTCTAAGTCCAGCTTTGGTACATTAGAAGCAACTCTGAAACTTAACCTAAGCGTTTTTCGAAACTACTTTTTGGCTAACCTCTTATAGGAAGGTCTAGGAGCTCTGAAAATGAACGTGCGCGTCTTTCACTCTTCCCGAGGGACTTAGAAGAATTTTGTGATATTTTTTATTAAAATGGTGTATAAGGGTATATATATAAATATATTTTATGCACTGTATATGAGCTGGCGATTTCTAAGTCTGTGGTTCCGAGAGGGGATAACCAGGCTCACTAATAAAGGTCAAGCCACTTGGCTGCCAGAATGGCCTGCTTCAGCACAGACCAGAAAGGCATTGTGATAAGCATATCCCCGGTATAGTCAGGGGTTAATGGGAGTCGTCCCCGTCCCCCCAGTATACGGCCAGAACCATGGACCCGGTACTTGTGGGTCGGACTGTCTCCAACCAGCCATAATGTTGTGAGAGTGAAATTATGTCTAAGTCCAGCTTTGGTACATTAGAAACAACTCTGAAACTTAACCTAAGCGTTTTTCGAAACTACTTTTTGGCTAACCTCTTATAGGAAGGTCTAGGAGCTCTGAAAATGAACGTGCGCGTCTTTCACTCTTCCCGAGGGACTTAGAAGAATTTTGTGATATTTTTTATTAAAATGGTGTATAAGGGTATATATATAAATATATTTTATGCACTGTATATGAGCTGGCGATTTCTAAGTCTGTGGTTCCGAGAGGGGATAACCAGGCTCACTAATAAAGGTCAAGCCACTTGGCTGCCAGAATGGCCTGCTTCAGCACAGACCAGAAAGGCATTGTGATAAGCGTATCCCCGGTATAGTCAGGGGTTAATGGGAGTCGTCCCCGTCCCCCCAGTATACGGCCAGAACCATGGACCCGGTACTTGTGGGTCGGACTGTCTCCAACCAGCCATAATGTTGTGAGAGTGAAATTATGTCTAAGTCCAGCTTTGGTACATTAGAAGCAACTCTGAAACTTAACCTAAGCGTTTTCGAAACTACTTTTTGGCTAACCTCTTATAGGAAGGTCTAGGAGCTCTGAAATGAACGTGCGCGTCTTTCACTCTTCCCGAGGGACTTAGAAGAATTTTGTGATATTTTTTATTAAAATGGTGTATAAGGGTATATATATAAATATATTTTATGCACTGTATATGAGCTGGCGATTTCTAAGTCTGTGGTTCCGAGAGGGGATAACCAGGCTCACTAATAAAGGTCAAGCCACTTGGCTGCCAGAATGGCCTGCTTCAGCACAGACCAGAAAGGCATTGTGATAAGCGTATCCCCGGTATAGTCAGGGGTTAATGGGAGTCGTCCCCGTCCCCCCAGTATACGGCCAGAACCATGGACCCTGTACTTGTGGGTCGGACTGTCTCCAACCAGCCATAATGTTGTGAGAGTGAAATTATGTCTAAGTCCAGCTTTGGTACATTAGAAGCAACTCTGAAACTTAACCTAAGCGTTTTTCGAAGCTACTTTTTGGCTAACTTCTTATAGGAAGGTCTAGGAGCTCTGAAAATGAACGTGCGCGTCTTTCACTCTTCCCGAGGGACTTAGAAGAATTTTGTGATAATTTTTATTAAAATGGTGTATAAGGGTATATATATAAATATATTTTATGCACTGTATATGAGCTGGCGATTTCTAAGTCTGTGGTTCCGAGAGGGGGTAACCAGGCTCACTAATAAAGGTCAAGCCACTTGGCTGCCAGAATGCCCTGCTTCAGCACAGACCAGAAAGGCATTGTGATAAGCGTATCCCCGGTATAGTCAGGGGTTAATGGGAGTCGTCCACGTCCCCCCAGTATACGGCCAGAACCATGGACCCGGTACTTGTGGTTCGGACTGTCTCCAACCAGCCATAATGTTGTGAGAGTGAAATTATGTCTAAGTCCAGCTTTGGTACATTAGAAGCAACTCTGAAACTTAACCTAAGCGTTTTTCGAAGCTACTTTTTGGCTAACTTCTTATAGGAAGGTCTAGGAGCTCTGAAAATGAACGTGCGCGTCTTTCACTCTTCCCGAGGGACTTAGAAGAATTTTGTGATAATTTTTATTAAAATGGTGTATAAGGGTATATATATAAATATATTTTATGCACTGTATATGAGCTGGCGATTTCTAAGTCTGTGGTTCCGAGAGGGGGTAACCAGGCTCACTAATAAAGGTCAAGCCACTTGGCTGCCAGAATGCCCTGCTTCAGCACAGACCAGAAAGGCATTGTGATAAGCGTATCCCCGGTATAGTCAGGGGTTAATGGGAGTCCCCCCCGTCCCCCCAGTATACGCCCAGAACCATGGACCCGGTACTTGTGGTTCGGACTGTCTCCAACCAGCCATAATGTTGTGAGAGTGAAATTATGTCTAAGTCCAGCTTTGGTACATTAGAAGCAACTCTGAAACTTAACCTAAGCGTTTTTCGAAGCTACTTTTTGGCTAACTTCTTATAGGAAGGTCTAGGAGCTCTAAAAATGAACGTGCGCGTCTTTCACTCATCCCGAGGGACTTAGAAGAATTTTGTGATAATTTTTATTAAAATGGTGTATAAGGGTATATATATAAATATATTTTATGCACTGTATATGAGCTGGCGATTTCTAAGTCTGTGGTTCCGAGAGGGGGTAACCAGGCTCACTAATAAAGGTCAAGCCACTTGGCTGCCAGAATGCCCTGCTTCAGCACAGACCAGAAAGGCATTGTGATAAGCGTATCCCCGGTATAGTCAGGGGTTAATGGGAGTCGTCCACGTCCCCCCAGTATACGGCCAGAACCATGGACCCGGTACTTGTGGTTCGGACTGTCTCCAACCAGCCATAATGTTGTGAGAGTGAAATTATGTCTAAGTCCAGCTTTGGTACATTAGAAGCAACTCTGAAACTTAACCTAAGCGTTTTTCGAAACTACTTTTTGGCTAACCTCTTATAGGAAGGTCTAGGAGCTCTGAAAATGAACGTGCGCGTCTTTCACTCTTCCCGAGGGACTTAGAAGAATTTTGTGATATTTTTTATTAAAATGGTGTATAAGGGTATATATATAAATATATTTTATGCACTGTATATGAGCTGGCGATTTCTAAGTCTGTGGTTCCGAGAGGGGGTAACCAGGCTCACTAATAAAGGTCAAGCCACTTGGCTGCCAGAATGCCCTGCTTCAGCACAGACCAGAAAGGCATTGTGATAAGCGTATCCCCGGTATAGTCAGGGGTTAATGGGAGTCGTCCCCGTCCCCCCAGTATACGCCCAGAACCATGGACCCGGTACTTGTGGTTCGGACTGTCTCCAACCAGCCATAATGTTGTGAGAGTGAAATTATGTCTAAGTCCAGCTTTGGTACATTAGAAGCAACTCTGAAACTTAACCTAAGCGTTTTTCGAAACTACTTTTTGGCTAACCTCTTATAGGAAGGTCTAGGAGCTCTGAAAATGAACGTGCGCGTCTTTCACTCTTCCCGAGGGACTTAGAAGAATTTTGTGATATTTTTTATTAAAATGGTGTATAAGGGTATATATATAAATATATTTTATGCACTGTATATGAGCTGGCGATTTCTAAGTTTGTGGTTCCGAGAGGGGGTAACCAGGCTCACTAATAAAGGTCAAGCCACTTGGCTGCCAGAATGCCCTGCTTCAGCACAGACCAGAAAGGCATTGTGATAAGCGTATCCCCGGTATAGTCAGGGGTTAATGGGAGTCCCCCCCGTCCCCCCAGTATACGGCCAGAACCATGGACCCGGTACTTGTGGTTCGGACTGTCTCCAACCAGCCATAATGTTGTGAGAGTGAAATTATGTCTAAGTCCAGCTTTGGTACATTAGAAGCAACTCTGAAACTTAACCTAAGCGTTTTTCGAAACTACTTTTTGGCTAACCTCTTATAGGAAGGTCTAGGAGCTCTGAAAATGAACGTGCGCGTCTTTCACTCTTCCCGAGGGACTTAGAAGAATTTTGTGATAATTTTTATTAAAATGGTGTATAAGGGTATATATATAAATATATTTTATGCACTGTATATGAGCTGGCGATTTCTAAGTCTGTGGTTCCGAGAGGGGATAACCAGGCTCACTAATAAAGGTCAAGCCACTTGGCTGCCAGAATGGCCTGCTTCAGCACAGACCAGAAAGGCATTGTGATAAGCGTATCCCCGGTATAGTCAGGGGTTAATGGGAGTCGTCCCCGTCCCCCCAGTATACGGCCAGAACCATGGACCCTGTACTTGTGGGTCGGACTGTCTCCAACCAGCCATAATGTTGTGAGAGTGAAATTATGTCTAAGTCCAGCTTTGGTACATTAGAAGCAACTCTGAAACTTAACCTAAGCGTTTTTCGAAGCTACTTTTTGGCTAACTTCTTATAGGAAGGTCTAGGAGCTCTGAAAATGAACGTGCGCGTCTTTCACTCTTCCCGAGGGACTTAGAAGAATTTTGTGATATTTTTTATTAAAATGGTGTATAAGGGTATATATATAAATATATTTTATGCACTGTATATGAGCTGGCGATTTCTAAGTCTGTGGTTCCGAGAGGGGGTAACCAGGCTCACTAATAAAGGTCAAGCCACTTGGCTGCCAGAATGCCCTGCTTCAGCACAGACCAGAAAGGCATTGTGATAAGCGTATCCCCGGTATAGTCAGGGGTTAATGGGAGTCGTCACCGTCCCCCCAGTATACGGCCAGAACCATGGACCCGGTACTTGTGGTTCGGACTGTCTCCAACCAGCCATAATGTTGTGAGAGTGAAATTATGTCTAAGTCCAGCTTTGGTACATTAGAAGCAACTTTGAAACTTAACCTAAGCGTTTTTCGAAACTACTTTTTGGCTAACTTCTTATAGGAAGGTCTAGGAGCACTGAAAATGAACGTGCGCGTCTTTCACTCTTCCCGAGGGACTTAGAAGAATTTTGTGATAATTTTTATTAAAATGGTGTATAAGGGTATATATATAAATATATTTTATGCACTGTATATGAGCTGGCGATTTCTAAGTCTGTGGTTCCGAGAGGGGGTAACCAGGCTCACTAATAAAGGTCAAGCCACTTGGCTGCCAGAATGCCCTGCTTCAGCACAGACCAGAAAGGCATTGTGATAAGCGTATCCCCGGTATAGTCAGGGGTTAATGGGAGTCCCCCCGTCCCCCCAGTATACGCCCAGAACCATGGACCCGGTACTTGTGGTTCGGACTGTCTCCAACCAGCCATAATGTTGTGAGAGTGAAATTATGTCTAAGTCCAGCTTTGGTACATTAGAAGCAACTCTGAAACTTAACCTAAGCGTTTTTCGAAGCTACTTTTTGGCTAACTTCTTATAGGAAGGTCTAGGAGCTCTAAAAATGAACGTGCGCGTCTTTCACTCATCCCGAGGGACTTAGAAGAATTTTGTGATAATTTTTATTAAAATGGTGTATAAGGGTATATATATAAATATATTTTATGCACTGTATATGAGCTGGCGATTTCTAAGTCTGTGGTTCCGAGAGGGGGTAACCAGGCTCACTAATAAAGGTCAAGCCACTTGGCTGCCAGAATGCCCTGCTTCAGCACAGACCAGAAAGGCATTGTGATAAGCGTATCCCCGGTATAGTCAGGGGTTAATGGGAGTCGTCCACGTCCCCCCAGTATACGGCCAGAACCATGGACCCGGTACTTGTGGTTCGGACTGTCTCCAACCAGCCATAATGTTGTGAGAGTGAAATTATGTCTAAGTCCAGCTTTGGTACATTAGAAGCAACTCTGAAACTTAACCTAAGCGTTTTTCGAAACTACTTTTTGGCTAACCTCTTATAGGAAGGTCTAGGAGCTCTGAAAATGAACGTGCGCGTCTTTCACTCTTCCCGAGGGACTTAGAAGAATTTTGTGATATTTTTTATTAAAATGGTGTATAAGGGTATATATATAAATATATTTTATGCACTGTATATGAGCTGGCGATTTCTAAGTCTGTGGTTCCGAGAGGGGGTAACCAGGCTCACTAATAAAGGTCAAGCCACTTGGCTGCCAGAATGCCCTGCTTCAGCACAGACCAGAAAGGCATTGTGATAAGCGTATCCCCGGTATAGTCAGGGGTTAATGGGAGTCGTCCCCGTCCCCCCAGTATACGCCCAGAACCATGGACCCGGTACTTGTGGTTCGGACTGTCTCCAACCAGCCATAATGTTGTGAGAGTGAAATTATGTCTAAGTCCAGCTTTGGTACATTAGAAGCAACTCTGAAACTTAACCTAAGCGTTTTTCGAAACTACTTTTTGGCTAACCTCTTATAGGAAGGTCTAGGAGCTCTGAAAATGAACGTGCGCGTCTTTCACTCTTCCCGAGGGACTTAGAAGAATTTTGTGATATTTTTTATTAAAATGGTGTATAAGGGTATATATATAAATATATTTTATGCACTGTATATGAGCTGGCGATTTCTAAGTTTGTGGTTCCGAGAGGGGGTAACCAGGCTCACTAATAAAGGTCAAGCCACTTGGCTGCCAGAATGCCCTGCTTCAGCACAGACCAGAAAGGCATTGTGATAAGCGTATCCCCGGTATAGTCAGGGGTTAATGGGAGTCCCCCCCGTCCCCCCAGTATACGGCCAGAACCATGGACCCGGTACTTGTGGTTCGGACTGTCTCCAACCAGCCATAATGTTGTGAGAGTGAAATTATGTCTAAGTCCAGCTTTGGTACATTAGAAGCAACTCTGAAACTTAACCTAAGCGTTTTTCGAAACTACTTTTTGGCTAACCTCTTATAGGAAGGTCTAGGAGCTCTGAAAATGAACGTGCGCGTCTTTCACTCTTCCCGAGGGACTTAGAAGAATTTTGTGATATTTTTTATTAAAATGGTGTATAAGGGTATATATATAAATATATTTTATGCACTGTATATGAGCTGGCGATTTCTAAGTCTGTGGTTCCGAGAGGGGATAACCAGGCTCACTAATAAAGGTCAAGCCACTTGGCTGCCAGAATGGCCTGCTTCAGCACAGACCAGAAAGGCATTGTGATAAGCGTATCCCCGGTATAGTCAGGGGTTAATGGGAGTCGTCCCCGTCCCCCCAGTATACGGCCAGAACCATGGACCCTGTACTTGTGGGTCGGACTGTCTCCAACCAGCCATAATGTTGTGAGAGTGAAATTATGTCTAAGTCCAGCTTTGGTACATTAGAAGCAACTCTGAAACTTAACCTAAGCGTTTTTCGAAGCTACTTTTTGGCTAACTTCTTATAGGAAGGTCTAGGAGCTCTGAAAATGAACGTGCGCGTCTTTCACTCTTCCCGAGGGACTTAGAAGAATTTTGTGATATTTTTTATTAAAATGGTGTATAAGGGTATATATATAAATATATTTTATGCACTGTATATGAGCTGGCGATTTCTAAGTCTGTGGTTCCGAGAGGGGGTAACCAGGCTCACTAATAAAGGTCAAGCCACTTGGCTGCCAGAATGCCCTGCTTCAGCACAGACCAGAAAGGCATTGTGATAAGCGTATCCCCGGTATAGTCAGGGGTTAATGGGAGTCGTCACCGTCCCCCCAGTATACGGCCAGAACCATGGACCCGGTACTTGTGGTTCGGACTGTCTCCAACCAGCCATAATGTTGTGAGAGTGAAATTATGTCTAAGTCCAGCTTTGGTACATTAGAAGCAACTTTGAAACTTAACCTAAGCGTTTTTCGAAACTACTTTTTGGCTAACTTCTTATAGGAAGGTCTAGGAGCACTGAAAATGAACGTGCGCGTCTTTCACTCTTCCCGAGGGACTTAGAAGAATTTTGTGATATTTTTTATTAAAATGGTGTATAAGGGTATATATATAAATATATTTTATGCACTGTATATGAGCTGGCGATTTCTAAGTCTGTGGTTTTGAAAGGGGGTAACCAGGCTCGCAAATAAAGGTCAAGCCACTTGGCTGCCAGAATGCCCTGCTACAGCACAGACCAGAAAGGCATTGTGATAAGCGTATCCCCGGTATAGTCAGGGGTTAATGGGAGTCCCCCCCGTCCCCCCAGTATACGGCCAGAACCATGGACCCGGTACTTGTGGTTCGGACTGTCTCCAACCAGCCATAATGTTGTGAGAGTGAAATTATGTCTAAGTCCAGCTTTGGTACATTAGAAGCAACTCTGAAACTTAACCTAAGCGTTTTTCGAAACTACTTTTTGGCTAACCTCTTATAGGAAGGTCTAGGAGCTCTGAAAATGAACGTGCGCGTCTTTCACTCTTCCCGAGGGACTTAGAAGAATTTTGTGATATTTTTTATTAAAATGGTGTATAAGGGTATATATATAAATATATTTTATGCACTGTATATGAGCTGGCGATTTCTAAGTCTGTGGTTCCGAGAGGGGGTAACCAGGCTCACTAATAAAGGTCAAGCCACTTGGCTGCCAGAATGCCCTGCTTCAGCACAGACCAGAAAGGCATTGTGATAAGCGTATCCCCGGTATAGTCAGGGGTTAATGGGAGTCGTCCACGTCCCCCCAGTATACGGCCAGAACCATGGACCCGGTACTTGTGGTTCAGACTGTCTCCAACCAGCCATAATGTTGTGAGAGTGAAATTATGTCTAAGTCCAGCTTTGGTACATTAGAAGCAACTCTGAAACTTAACCTAAGCGTTTTTCGAAACTACTTTTTGGCTAACCTCTTATAGGAAGGTCTAGGAGCTCTGAAAATGAACGTGCGCGTCTTTCACTCTTCCCGAGGGACTTAGAAGAATTTTGTGATATTTTTTATTAAAATGGTGTATAAGGGTATATATATAAATATATTTTATGCACTGTATATGAGCTGGCGATTTCTAAGTCTGTGGTTCCGAGAGGGGATAACCAGGCTCACTAATAAAGGTCAAGCCACTTGGCTGCCAGAATGGCCTGCTTCAGCACAGACCAGAAAGGCATTGTGATAAGCGTATCCCCGGTATAGTCAGGGGTTAATGGGAGTCGTCCCCGTCCCCCCAGTATACGGCCAGAACCATGGACCCGGTGCTTGTGGGTCGGACTGTCTCCAACCAGCCATAATGTTGTGAGAGTGAAATTATGTCTAAGTCCAGCTTTGGTACATTAGAAGCAACTCTGAAACTTAACCTAAGCGTTTTTCGAAACTACTTTTTGGCTAACCTCTTATAGGAAGGTCTAGGAGCTCTGAAAATGAACTTGCGCGTCTTTCACTCTTCCCGAGGGACTTAGAATAATTTTGTGATATTTTTTATTAAAATGGTGTATAAGGGTATATATATAAATATATTTTATGCACTGTATATGAGCTGGCGATTTCTAAGTCTGTGGTTCCGAGAGGGGGTAACCAGGCTCACTAATAAAGGTCAAGCCACTTGGCTGCCAGAATGCCCTGCTTCAGCACAGACCAGAAAGGCATTGTGATAAGCGTATCCCCGGTATAGTCAGGGGTTAATGGGAGTCCCCCCCGTCCCCCCAGTATACGGCCAGAACCATGGACCCGGTAGTTGTGGTTCGGACTGTCTCCAACCAGCCATAATGTTGTGAGAGTGAAATTATGTCTAAGTCCAGCTTTGGTACATTAGAAGCAACTCTGAAACTTAACCTAAGCGTTTTTCGAAACTACTTTTTGGCTAACCTCTTATAGGAAGGTCTAGGAGCTCTGAAAATGAACGTGCGCGTCTTTCACTCTTCCCGAGGGACTTAGAAGAATTTTGTGATATTTTTTATTAAAATGGTGTATAAGGGTATATATATAAATATATTTTATGCACTGTATATGAGCTGGCGATTTCTAAGTCTGTGGTTCCGAGAGGGGATAACCAGGCTCACTAATAAAGGTCAAGCCACTTGGCTGCCAGAATGGCCTGCTTCAGCACAGACCAGAAAGGCATTGTGATAAGCATATCCCCGGTATAGTCAGGGGTTAATGGGAGTCGTCCCCGTCCCCCCAGTATACGGCCAGAACCATGGACCCGGTACTTGTGGGTCGGACTGTCTCCAACCAGCCATAATGTTGTGAGAGTGAAATTATGTCTAAGTCCAGCTTTGGTACATTAGAAGCAACTCTGAAACTTAACCTAAGCGTTTTTCGAAACTACTTTTTGGCTAACCTCTTATAGGAAGGTCTAGGAGCTCTGAAAATGAACGTGCGCGTCTTTCACTCTTCCCGAGGGACTTAGAAGAATTTTGTGATATTTTTTATTAAAATGGTGTATAAGGGTATATATATAAATATATTTTATGCACTGTATATGAGCTGGCGATTTCTAAGTCTGTGGTTCCGAGAGGGGATAACCAGGCTCACTAATAAAGGTCAAGCCACTTGGCTGCCAGAATGGCCTGCTTCAGCACAGACCAGAAAGGCATTGTGATAAGCGTATCCCCGGTATAGTCAGGGGTTAATGGGAGTCGTCCCCGTCCCCCCAGTATACGGCCAGAACCATGGACCCGGTACTTGTGGGTCGGACTGTCTCCAACCAGCCATAATGTTGTGAGAGTGAAATTATGTCTAAGTCCAGCTTTGGTACATTAGAAGCAACTCTGAAACTTAACCTAAGCGTTTTTCGAAACTACTTTTTGGCTAACCTCTTATAGGAAGGTCTAGGAGCTCTGAAAATGAACGTGCGCGTCTTTCACTCTTCCCGAGGGACTTAGAAGAATTTTGTGATATTTTTTATTAAAATGGTGTATAAGGGTATATATATAAATATATTTTATGCACTGTATATGAGCTGGCGATTTCTAAGTCTGTGGTTCCGAGAGGGGATAACCAGGCTCACTAATAAAGGTCAAGCCACTTGGCTGCCAGAATGGCCTGCTTCAGCACAGACCAGAAAGGCATTGTGATAAGCGTATCCCCGGTATAGTCAGGGGTTAATGGGAGTCGTCCCCGTCCCCCCAGTATACGGCCAGAACCATGGACCCTGTACTTGTGGGTCGGACTGTCTCCAACCAGCCATAATGTTGTGAGAGTGAAATTATGTCTAAGTCCAGCTTTGGTACATTAGAAGCAACTCTGAAACTTAACCTAAGCGTTTTTCGAAGCTACTTTTTGGCTAACTTCTTATAGGAAGGTCTAGGAGCTCTGAAAATGAACGTGCGCGTCTTTCACTCTTCCCGAGGGACTTAGAAGAATTTTGTGATAATTTTTATTAAAATGGTGTATAAGGGTATATATATAAATATATTTTATGCACTGTATATGAGCTGGCGATTTCTAAGTCTGTGGTTCCGAGAGGGGGTAACCAGGCTCACTAATAAAGGTCAAGCCACTTGGCTGCCAGAATGCCCTGCTTCAGCACAGACCAGAAAGGCATTGTGATAAGCGTATCCCCGGTATAGTCAGGGGTTAATGGGAGTCGTCCACGTCCCCCCAGTATACGGCCAGAACCATGGACCCGGTACTTGTGGTTCGGACTGTCTCCAACCAGCCATAATGTTGTGAGAGTGAAATTATGTCTAAGTCCAGCTTTGGTACATTAGAAGCAACTCTGAAACTTAACCTAAGCGTTTTTCGAAGCTACTTTTTGGCTAACTTCTTATAGGAAGGTCTAGGAGCTCTGAAAATGAACGTGCGCGTCTTTCACTCTTCCCGAGGGACTTAGAAGAATTTTGTGATAATTTTTATTAAAATGGTGTATAAGGGTATATATATAAATATATTTTATGCACTGTATATGAGCTGGCGATTTCTAAGTCTGTGGTTCCGAGAGGGGGTAACCAGGCTCACTAATAAAGGTCAAGCCACTTGGCTGCCAGAATGCCCTGCTTCAGCACAGACCAGAAAGGCATTGTGATAAGCGTATCCCCGGTATAGTCAGGGGTTAATGGGAGTCCCCCCCGTCCCCCCAGTATACGCCCAGAACCATGGACCCGGTACTTGTGGTTCGGACTGTCTCCAACCAGCCATAATGTTGTGAGAGTGAAATTATGTCTAAGTCCAGCTTTGGTACATTAGAAGCAACTCTGAAACTTAACCTAAGCGTTTTTCGAAGCTACTTTTTGGCTAACTTCTTATAGGAAGGTCTAGGAGCTCTGAAAATGAACGTGCGCGTCTTTCACTCTTCCCGAGGGACTTAGAAGAATTTTGTGATAATTTTTATTAAAATGGTGTATAAGGGTATATATATAAATATATTTTATGCACTGTATATGAGCTGGCGATTTCTAAGTCTGTGGTTCCGAGAGGGGGTAACCAGGCTCACTAATAAAGGTCAAGCCACTTGGCTGCCAGAATGCCCTGCTTCAGCACAGACCAGAAAGGCATTGTGATAAGCGTATCCCCGGTATAGTCAGGGGTTAATGGGAGTCCCCCCCGTCCCCCCAGTATACGCCCAGAACCATGGACCCGGTACTTGTGGTTCGGACTGTCTCCAACCAGCCATAATGTTGTGAGAGTGAAATTATGTCTAAGTCCAGCTTTGGTACATTAGAAGCAACTCTGAAACTTAACCTAAGCGTTTTTCGAAGCTACTTTTTGGCTAACTTCTTATAGGAAGGTCTAGGAGCTCTAAAAATGAACGTGCGCGTCTTTCACTCATCCCGAGGGACTTAGAAGAATTTTGTGATAATTTTTATTAAAATGGTGTATAAGGGTATATATATAAATATATTTTATGCACTGTATATGAGCTGGCGATTTCTAAGTCTGTGGTTCCGAGAGGGGGTAACCAGGCTCACTAATAAAGGTCAAGCCACTTGGCTGCCAGAATGCCCTGCTTCAGCACAGACCAGAAAGGCATTGTGATAAGCGTATCCCCGGTATAGTCAGGGGTTAATGGGAGTCGTCCACGTCCCCCCAGTATACGGCCAGAACCATGGACCCGGTACTTGTGGTTCGGACTGTCTCCAACCAGCCATAATGTTGTGAGAGTGAAATTATGTCTAAGTCCAGCTTTGGTACATTAGAAGCAACTCTGAAACTTAACCTAAGCGTTTTTCGAAACTACTTTTTGGCTAACCTCTTATAGGAAGGTCTAGGAGCTCTGAAAATGAACGTGCGCGTCTTTCACTCTTCCCGAGGGACTTAGAAGAATTTTGTGATATTTTTTATTAAAATGGTGTATAAGGGTATATATATAAATATATTTTATGCACTGTATATGAGCTGGCGATTTCTAAGTCTGTGGTTCCGAGAGGGGATAACCAGGCTCACTAATAAAGGTCAAGCCACTTGGCTGCCAGAATGGCCTGCTTCAGCACAGACCAGAAAGGCATTGTGATAAGCGTATCCCCGGTATAGTCAGGGGTTAATGGGAGTCGTCCCCGTCCCCCCAGTATACGGCCAGAACCATGGACCCGGTACTTGTGGGTCGGACTGTCTCCAACCAGTCATAATGTTGTGAGAGTGAAATTATGTCTAAGTCCAGCTTTGGTACATTAGAAGCAACTCTGAAACTTAACCTAAGCGTTTTTCGAAACTACTTTTTGGCTAACCTCTTATAGGAAGGTCTAGGAGCTCTGAAAATGAACGTGCGCGTCTTTCACTCTTCCCGAGGGACTTAGAAGAATTTTGTGATATTTTTTATTAAAATGGTGTATAAGGGTATATATATAAATATATTTTATGCACTGTATATGAGCTGGCGATTTCTAAGTCTGTGGTTCCGAGAGGGGATAACCAGGCTCACTAATAAAGGTCAAGCCACTTGGCTGCCAGAATGGCCTGCTTCAGCACAGACCAGAAAGGCATTGTGATAAGCGTATCCCCGGTATAGTCAGGGGTTAATGGGAGTCGTCCCCGTCCCCCCAGTATACGGCCAGAACCATGGACCCTGTACTTGTGGGTCGGACTGTCTCCAACCAGCCATAATGTTGTGAGAGTGAAATTATGTCTAAGTCCAGCTTTGGTACATTAGAAGCAACTCTGAAACTTAACCTAAGCGTTTTTCGAAGCTACTTTTTGGCTAACTTCTTATAGGAAGGTCTAGGAGCTCTGAAAATGAACGTGCGCGTCTTTCACTCTTCCCGAGGGACTTAGAAGAATTTTGTGATAATTTTTATTAAAATGGTGTATAAGGGTATATATATAAATATATTTTATGCACTGTATATGAGCTGGCGATTTCTAAGTCTGTGGTTCCGAGAGGGGGTAACCAGGCTCACTAATAAAGGTCAAGCCACTTGGCTGCCAGAATGCCCTGCTTCAGCACAGACCAGAAAGGCATTGTGATAAGCGTATCCCCGGTATAGTCAGGGGTTAATGGGAGTCGTCCACGTCCCCCCAGTATACGGCCAGAACCATGGACCCGGTACTTGTGGTTCGGACTGTCTCCAACCAGCCATAATGTTGTGAGAGTGAAATTATGTCTAAGTCCAGCTTTGGTACATTAGAAGCAACTCTGAAACTTAACCTAAGCGTTTTTCGAAGCTACTTTTTGGCTAACTTCTTATAGGAAGGTCTAGGAGCTCTGAAAATGAACGTGCGCGTCTTTCACTCTTCCCGAGGGACTTAGAAGAATTTTGTGATATTTTTTATTAAAATGGTGTATAAGGGTATATATATAAATATATTTTATGCACTGTATATGAGCTGGCGATTTCTAAGTCTGTGGTTCCGAGAGGGGATAACCAGGCTCACTAATAAAGGTCAAGCCACTTGGCTGCCAGAATGGCCTGCTTCAGCACAGACCAGAAAGGCATTGTGATAAGCGTATCCCCGGTATAGTCAGGGGTTAATGGGAGTCGTCCCCGTCCCCCCAGTATACGGCCAGAACCATGGACCCGGTACTTGTGGGTCGGACTGTCTCCAACCAGCCATAATGTTGTGAGAGTGAAATTATGTCTAAGTCCAGCTTTGGTACATTAGAAGCAACTCTGAAACTTAACCTAAGCGTTTTTCGAAACTACTTTTTGGCTAACCTCTTATAGGAAGGTCTAGGAGCTCTGAAAATGAACGTGCGCGTCTTTCACTCTTCCCGAGGGACTTAGAAGAATTTTGTGATATTTTTTATTAAAATGGTGTATAAGGGTATATATATAAATATATTTTATGCACTGTATATGAGCTGGCGATTTCTAAGTCTGTGGTTCCGAGAGGGGGTAACCAGGCTCACTAATAAAGGTCAAGCCACTTGGCTGCCAGAATGCCCTGCTTCAGCACAGACCAGAAAGGCATTGTGATAAGCGTATCCCCGGTATAGTCAGGGGTTAATGGGAGTCGTCCCCGTCCCCCCAGTATACGCCCAGAACCATGGACCCGGTACTTGTGGTTCGGACTGTCTCCAACCAGCCATAATGTTGTGAGAGTGAAATTATGTCTAAGTCCAGCTTTGGTACATTAGAAGCAACTCTGAAACTTAACCTAAGCGTTTTTCGAAGCTACTTTTTGGCTAACTTCTTATAGGAAGGTCTAGGAGCTCTGAAAATGAACGTGCGCGTCTTTCACTCTTCCCGAGGGACTTAGAAGAATTTTGTGATAATTTTTATTAAAATGGTGTATAAGGGTATATATATAAATATATTTTATGCACTGTATATGAGCTGGCGATTTCTAAGTCTGTGGTTCCGAGAGGGGGTAACCAGGCTCACTAATAAAGGTCAAGCCACTTGGCTGCCAGAATGCCCTGCTTCAGCACAGACCAGAAAGGCATTGTGATAAGCGTATCCCCGGTATAGTCATGGGTTAATGGGAGTCCCCCCCGTCCCCCCAGTATACGCCCAGAACCATGGACCCGGTACTTGTGGTTCGGACTGTCTCCAACCAGCCATAATGTTGTGAGAGTGAAATTATGTCTAAGTCCAGCTTTGGTACATTAGAAGCAACTCTGAAACTTAACCTAAGCGTTTTTCGAAGCTACTTTTTGGCTAACTTCTTATAGGAAGGTCTAGGAGCTCTAAAAATGAACGTGCGCGTCTTTCACTCATCCCGAGGGACTTAGAAGAATTTTGTGATAATTTTTATTAAAATGGTGTATAAGGGTATATATATAAATATATTTTATGCACTGTATATGAGCTGGCGATTTCTAAGTCTGTGGTTCCGAGAGGGGGTAACCAGGCTCACTAATAAAGGTCAAGCCACTTGGCTGCCAGAATGCCCTGCTTCAGCACAGACCAGAAAGGTATTGTGATAAGCGTATCCCCGGTATAGTCAGGGGTTAATGGGAGTCGTCCACGTCCCCCCAGTATACGGCCAGAACCATGGACCCGGTACTTGTGGTTCGGACTGTCTCCAACCAGCCATAATGTTGTGAGAGTGAAATTATGTCTAAGTCCAGCTTTGGTACATTACAGTAGAAGCAACTCTGAAACTTAACCTAAGCGTTTTTCGAAACTACTTTTTGGCTAACTTCTTATACTGTAGGAAGGTCTAGGAGCTCTGAAAATGAACGTGCGCGTCTTTCACTCTTCCCGAGGGACTTAGAAGAATTTTGTGATATTTTTTATTAAAATGGTGTATAAGGGTATATATATAAATATATTTTATGCACTGTATATGAGCTGGCGATTTCTAAGTCTGTGGTTCCGAGAGGGGGTAACCAGGCTCACTAATAAAGGTCAAGCCACTTGGCTGCCAGAATGCCCTGCTTCAGCACAGACCAGAAAGGCATTGTGATAAGCGTATCCCCGGTATAGTCAGGGGTTAATGGGAGTCCCCCCCGTCCCCCCAGTATACGCCCAGAACCATGGACCCGGTACTTGTGGTTCGGACTGTCTCCAACCAGCCATAATGTTGTGAGAGTGAAATTATGTCTAAGTCCAGCTTTGGTACATTACAGTAGAAGCAACTCTGAAACTTAACCTAAGCGTTTTTCGAAACTACTTTTTGGCTAACTTCTTATACTGTAGGAAGGTCTAGGAGCTCTGAAAATGAACGTGCGCGTCTTTCACTCTTCCCGAGGGACTTAGAAGAATTTTGTGATATTTTTTATTAAAATGGTGTATAAGGGTATATATATAAATATATTTTATGCACTGTATATGAGCTGGCGATTTCTAAGTCTGTGGTTCCGAGAGGGGGTAACCAGGCTCACTAATAAAGGTCAAGCCACTTGGCTGCCAGAATGCCCTGCTTCAGCACAGACCAGAAAGGCATTGTGATAAGCGTATCCCCGGTATAGTCAGGGGTTAATGGGAGTCCCCCCCGTCCCCCCAGTATACGCCCAGAACCATGGACCCGGTACTTGTGGTTCGGACTGTCTCCAACCAGCCATAATGTTGTGAGAGTGAAATTATGTCTAAGTCCAGCTTTGGTACATTAGAAGCAACTCTGAAACTTAACCTAAGCGTTTTTCGAAGCTACTTTTTGGCTAACTTCTTATAGGAAGGTCTAGGAGCTCTGAAAATGAACGTGCGCGTCTTTCACTCTTCCCGAGGGACTTAGAAGAATTTTGTGATAATTTTTATTAAAATGGTGTATAAGGGTATATATATAAATATATTTTATGCACTGTATATGAGCTGGCGATTTCTAAGTCTGTGGTTCCGAGAGGGGGTAACCAGGCTCACTAATAAAGGTCAAGCCACTTGGCTGCCAGAATGCCCTGCTTCAGCACAGACCAGAAAGGCATTGTGATAAGCGTATCCCCGGTATAGTCAGGGGTTAATGGGAGTCGTCCCCGTCCCCCCAGTATACGGCCAGAACCATGGACCCGGTACTTGTGGTTCGGACTGTCTCCAACCAGCCATAATGTTGTGAGAGTGAAATTATGTCTAAGTCCAGCTTTGGTACATTAGAAGCAACTCTGAAACTTAACCTAAGCGTTTTTCGAAACTACTTTTTGGCTAACTTCTTATAGGAAGGTCTAGGAGCTCTGAAAATGAACGTGCGCGTCTTTCACTCTTCCCGAGGGACTTAGAAGAATTTTGTGATATTTTTTATTAAAATGGTGTATAAGGGTATATATATAAATATATTTTATGCACTGTATATGAGCTGGCGATTTCTAAGTCTGTGGTTCCGAGAGGGGGTAACCAGGCTCACTAATAAAGGTCAAGCCACTTGGCTGCCAGAATGCCCTGCTTCAGCACAGACCAGAAAGGCATTGTGATAAGCGTATCCCCGGTATAGTCAGGGGTTAATGGGAGTCCCCCCCGTCCCCCCAGTATACGGCCAGAACCATGGACCCGGTACTTGTGGTTCGGACTGTCTCCAACCAGCCATAATGTTGTGAGAGTGAAATTATGTCTAAGTCCAGCTTTGGTACATTAGAAGCAACTCTGAAACTTAACCTAAGCGTTTTTCGAAACTACTTTTTGGCTAACCTCTTATAGGAAGGTCTAGGAGCTCTGAAAATGAACGTGCGCGTCTTTCACTCTTCCCGAGGGACTTAGAAGAATTTTGTGATATTTTTTATTAAAATGGTGTATAAGGGTATATATATAAATATATTTTATGCACTGTATATGAGCTGGCGATTTCTAAGTTAGTGGTTCCGAGAGGGGATAACCAGGCTCACTAATAAAGGTCAAGCCACTTGGCTGCCAGAATGGCCTGCTTCAGCACAGACCAGAAAGGCATTGTGATAAGCGTATCCCCGGTATAGTCAGGGGTTAATGGGAGTCGTCCCCGTCCCCCCAGTATACGGCCAGAACCATGGACCCTGTACTTGTGGGTCGGACTGTCTCCAACCAGCCATAATGTTGTGAGAGTGAAATTATGTCTAAGTCCAGCTTTGGTACATTAGAAGCAACTCTGAAACTTAACCTAAGCGTTTTTCGAAGCTACTTTTTGGCTAACTTCTTATAGGAAGGTCTAGGAGCTCTGAAAATGAACGTGCGCGTCTTTCACTCTTCCCGAGGGACTTAGAAGAATTTTGTGATATTTTTTATTAAAATGGTGTATAAGGGTATATATATAAATATATTTTATGCACTGTATATGAGCTGGCGATTTCTAAGTCTGTGGTTCCGAGAGGGGGTAACCAGGCTCACTAATAAAGGTCAAGCCACTTGGCTGCCAGAATGCCCTGCTTCAGCACAGACCAGAAAGGCATTGTGATAAGCGTATCCCCGGTATAGTCAGGGGTTAATGGGAGTCGTCCCCGTCCCCCCAGTATACGCCCAGAACCATGGACCCGGTACTTGTGGTTCGGACTGTCTCCAACCAGCCATAATGTTGTGAGAGTGAAATTATGTCTAAGTCCAGCTTTGGTACATTAGAAGCAACTCTGAAACTTAACCTAAGCGTTTTTCGAAACTACTTTTTGGCTAACCTCTTATAGGAAGGTCTAGGAGCTCTGAAAATGAACGTGCGCGTCTTTCACTCTTCCCGAGGGACTTAGAAGAATTTTGTGATATTTTTTATTAAAATGGTGTATAAGGGTATATATATAAATATATTTTATGCACTGTATATGAGCTGGCGATTTCTAAGTCTGTGGTTCCGAGAGGGGGTAACCAGGCTCACTAATAAAGGTCAAGCCACTTGGCTGCCAGAATGCCCTGCTTCAGCACAGACCAGAAAGGCATTGTGATAAGCGTATCCCCGGTATAGTCAGGGGTTAATGGGAGTCGTCCCCGTCCCCCCAGTATACGCCCAGAACCATGGACCCGGTACTTGTGGTTCGGACTGTCTCCAACCAGCCATAATGTTGTGAGAGTGAAATTATGTCTAAGTCCAGCTTTGGTACATTAGAAGCAACTCTGAAACTTAACCTAAGCGTTTTTCGAAACTACTTTTTGGCTAACCTCTTATAGGAAGGTCTAGGAGCTCTGAAAATGAACGTGCGCGTCTTTCACTCTTCCCGAGGGACTTAGAAGAATTTTGTGATATTTTTTATTAAAATGGTGTATAAGGGTATATATATAAATATATTTTATGCACTGTATATGAGCTGGCGATTTCTAAGTCTGTGGTTCCGAGAGGGGGTAACCAGGCTCACTAATAAAGGTCAAGCCACTTGGCTGCCAGAATGCCCTGCTTCAGCACAGACCAGAAAGGCATTGTGATAAGCGTATCCCCGGTATAGTCAGGGGTTAATGGGAGTCGTCCCCGTCCCCCCAGTATACGGCCAGAACCATGGACCCGGTACTTGTGGTTCGGACTGTCTCCAACCAGCCATAATGTTGTGAGAGTGAAATTATGTCTAAGTCCAGCTTTGGTACATTAGAAGCAACTCTGAAACTTAACCTAAGCGTTTTTCGAAACTACTTTTTGGCTAACTTCTTATAGGAAGGTCTAGGAGCTCTGAAAATGAACGTGAGCGTCTTTCACTCTTCCCGAGGGACTTAGAAGAATTTTGTGATATTTTTTATTAAAATGGTGTATAAGGGTATATATATAAATATATTTTATGCACTGTATATGAGCTGGCGATTTCTAAGTTTGTGGTTCCGAGAGGGGATAACCAGGCTCACTAATAAAGGTCAAGCCACTTGGCTGCCAGAATGGCCTGCTTCAGCACAGACCAGAAAGGCATTGTGATAAGCGTATCCCCGGTATAGTCAGGGGTTAATGGGAGTCGTCCCCGTCCCCCCAGTATACGGCCAGAACCATGGACCCTGTACTTGTGGGTCGGACTGTCTCCAACCAGCCATAATGTTGTGAGAGTGAAATTATGTCTAAGTCCAGCTTTGGTACATTAGAAGCAACTCTGAAACTTAACCTAAGCGTTTTTCGAAGCTACTTTTTGGCTAACTTCTTATAGGAAGGTCTAGGAGCTCTGAAAATGAACGTGCGCGTCTTTCACTCTTCCCGAGGGACTTAGAAGAATTTTGTGATATTTTTTATTAAAATGGTGTATAAGGGTATATATATAAATATATTTTATGCACTGTATATGAGCTGGCGATTTCTAAGTCTGTGGTTCCGAGAGGGGGTAACCAGGCTCACTAATAAAGGTCAAGCCACTTGGCTGCCAGAATGCCCTGCTTCAGCACAGACCAGAAAGGCATTGTGATAAGCGTATCCCCGGTATAGTCAGGGGTTAATGGGAGTCGTCCCCGTCCCCCCAGTATACGCCCAGAACCATGGACCCGGTACTTGTGGTTCGGACTGTCTCCAACCAGCCATAATGTTGTGAGAGTGAAATTATGTCTAAGTCCAGCTTTGGTACATTAGAAGCAACTCTGAAACTTAACCTAAGCGTTTTTCGAAACTACTTTTTGGCTAACCTCTTATAGGAAGGTCTAGGAGCTCTGAAAATGAACGTGCGCGTCTTTCACTCTTCCCGAGGGACTTAGAAGAATTTTGTGATATTTTTTATTAAAATGGTGTATAAGGGTATATATATAAATATATTTTATGCACTGTATATGAGCTGGCGATTTCTAAGTCTGTGGTTCCGAGAGGGGGTAACCAGGCTCACTAATAAAGGTCAAGCCACTTGGCTGCCAGAATGCCCTGCTTCAGCACAGACCAGAAAGGCATTGTGATAAGCGTATCCCCGGTATAGTCAGGGGTTAATGGGAGTCGTCCCCGTCCCCCCAGTATACGCCCAGAACCATGGACCCGGTACTTGTGGTTCGGACTGTCTCCAACCAGCCATAATGTTGTGAGAGTGAAATTATGTCTAAGTCCAGCTTTGGTACATTAGAAGCAACTCTGAAACTTAACCTAAGCGTTTTTCGAAACTACTTTTTGGCTAACCTCTTATAGGAAGGTCTAGGAGCTCTGAAAATGAACGTGCGCGTCTTTCACTCTTCCCGAGGGACTTAGAAGAATTTTGTGATATTTTTTATTAAAATGGTGTATAAGGGTATATATATAAATATATTTTATGCACTGTATATGAGCTGGCGATTTCTAAGTCTGTGGTTCCGAGAGGGGGTAACCAGGCTCACTAATAAAGGTCAAGCCACTTGGCTGCCAGAATGCCCTGCTTCAGCACAGACCAGAAAGGCATTGTGATAAGCGTATCCCCGGTATAGTCATGGGTTAATGGGAGTCGTCCCCGTCCCCCCAGTATACGGCCAGAACCATGGACCCGGTACTTGTGGTTCGGACTGTCTCCAACCAGCCATAATGTTGTGAGAGTGAAATTATGTCTAAGTCCAGCTTTGGTACATTAGAAGCAACTCTGAAACTTAACCTAAGCGTTTTTCGAAACTACTTTTTGGCTAACTTCTTATAGGAAGGTCTAGGAGCTCTGAAAATGAACGTGAGCGTCTTTCACTCTTCCCGAGGGACTTAGAAGAATTTTGTGATATTTTTTATTAAAATGGTGTATAAGGGTATATATATAAATATATTTTATGCACTGTATATGAGCTGGCGATTTCTAAGTCTGTGGTTCCGAGAGGGGGTAACCAGGCTCACTAATAAAGGTCAAGCCACTTGGCTGCCAGAATGCCCTGCTTCAGCACAGACCAGAAAGGCATTGTGATAAGCGTATCCCCGGTATAGTCAGGGGTTAATGGGAGTCGTCCCCGTCCCCCCAGTATACGCCCAGAACCATGGACCCGGTACTTGTGGTTCGGACTGTCTCCAACCAGCCATAATGTTGTGAGAGTGAAATTATGTCTAAGTCCAGCTTTGGTACATTAGAAGCAACTCTGAAACTTAACCTAAGCGTTTTTCGAAACTACTTTTTGGCTAACCTCTTATAGGAAGGTCTAGGAGCTCTGAAAATGAACGTGCGCGTCTTTCACTCTTCCCGAGGGACTTAGAAGAATTTTGTGATATTTTTTATTAAAATGGTGTATAAGGGTATATATATAAATATATTTTATGCACTGTATATGAGCTGGCGATTTCTAAGTCTGTGGTTCCGAGAGGGGGTAACCAGGCTCACTAATAAAGGTCAAGCCACTTGGCTGCCAGAATGCCCTGATTCAGCACAGACCAGAAAGGCATTGTGATAAGCGTATCCCCGGTATAGTCAGGGGTTAATGGGAGTCCCCCCCGTCCCCCCAGTATACGGCCAGAACCATGGACCCGGTACTTGTGGTTCGGACTGTCTCCAACCAGCCATAATGTTGTGAGAGTGAAATTATGTCTAAGTCCAGCTTTGGTACATTAGAAGCAACTCTGAAACTTAACCTAAGCGTTTTTCGAAACTACTTTTTGGCTAACCTCTTATAGGAAGGTCTAGGAGCTCTGAAAATGAACGTGCGCGTCTTTCACTCTTCCCGAGGGACTTAGATGAATTTTGTGATATTTTTTATTAAAATGGTGTATAAGGGTATATATATAAATATATTTTATGCACTGTATATGAGCTGGCGATTTCTAAGTCTGTGGTTCCGAGAGGGGGTAACCAGGCTCACTAATAAAGGTCAAGCCACTTGGCTGCCAGAATGCCCTGCTTCAGCACAGACCAGAAAGGCATTGTGATAAGCGTATCCCCGGTATAGTCAGGGGTTAATGGGAGTCGTCCCCGTCCCCCCAGTATACGCCCAGAACCATGGACCCGGTACTTGTGGTTCGGACTGTCTCCAACCAGCCATAATGTTGTGAGAGTGAAATTATGTCTAAGTCCAGCTTTGGTACATTAGAAGCAACTCTGAAACTTAACCTAAGCGTTTTTCGAAACTACTTTTTGGCTAACCTCTTATAGGAAGGTCTAGGAGCTCTGAAAATGAACGTGCGCGTCTTTCACTCTTCCCGAGGGACTTAGAAGAATTTTGTGATATTTTTTATTAAAATGGTGTATAAGGGTATATATATAAATATATTTTATGCACTGTATATGAGCTGGCGATTTCTAAGTCTGTGGTTCCGAGAGGGGGTAACCAGGCTCACTAATAAAGGTCAAGCCACTTGGCTGCCAGAATGCCCTGATTCAGCACAGACCAGAAAGGCATTGTGATAAGCGTATCCCCGGTATAGTCAGGGGTTAATGGGAGTCCCCCCCGTCCCCCCAGTATACGGCCAGAACCATGGACCCGGTACTTGTGGTTCGGACTGTCTCCAACCAGCCATAATGTTGTGAGAGTGAAATTATGTCTAAGTCCAGCTTTGGTACATTAGAAGCAACTCTGAAACTTAACCTAAGCGTTTTTCGAAACTACTTTTTGGCTAACCTCTTATAGGAAGGTCTAGGAGCTCTGAAAATGAACGTGCGCGTCTTTCACTCTTCCCGAGGGACTTAGATGAATTTTGTGATATTTTTTATTAAAATGGTGTATAAGGGTATATATATAAATATATTTTATGCACTGTATATGAGCTGGCGATTTCTAAGTTTGTGGTTCCGAGAGGGGGTAACCAGGCTCACTAATAAAGGTCAAGCCACTTGGCTGCCAGAATGCCCTGCTTCAGCACAGACCAGAAAGGCATTGTGATAAGCGTATCCCCGGTATAGTCAGGGGTTAATGGGAGTCCCCCCCGTCCCCCCAGTATACGGCCAGAACCATGGACCCGGTACTTGTGGTTCGGACTGTCTCCAACCAGCCATAATGTTGTGAGAGTGAAATTATGTCTAAGTCCAGCTTTGGTACATTAGAAGCAACTCTGAAACTTAACCTAAGCGTTTTTCGAAACTACTTTTTGGCTAACCTCTTATAGGAAGGTCTAGGAGCTCTGAAAATGAACGTGCGCGTCTTTCACTCTTCCCGAGGGACTTAGAAGAATTTTGTGATATTTTTTATTAAAATGGTGTATAAGGGTATATATATAAATATATTTTATGCACTGTATATGAGCTGGCGATTTCTAAGTCTGTGGTTCCGAGAGGGGATAACCAGGCTCACTAATAAAGGTCAAGCCACTTGGCTGCCAGAATGGCCTGCTTCAGCACAGACCAGAAAGGCATTGTGATAAGCGTATCCCCGGTATAGTCAGGGGTTAATGGGAGTCGTCCCCGTCCCCCCAGTATACGGCCAGAACCATGGACCCTGTACTTGTGGGTCGGACTGTCTCCAACCAGCCATAATGTTGTGAGAGTGAAATTATGTCTAAGTCCAGCTTTGGTACATTAGAAGCAACTCTGAAACTTAACCTAAGCGTTTTTCGAAGCTACTTTTTGGCTAACTTCTTATAGGAAGGTCTAGGAGCTCTGAAAATGAACGTGCGCGTCTTTCACTCTTCCCGAGGGACTTAGAAGAATTTTGTGATATTTTTTATTAAAATGGTGTATAAGGGTATATATATAAATATATTTTATGCACTGTATATGAGCTGGCGATTTCTAAGTCTGTGGTTCCGAGAGGGGGTAACCAGGCTCACTAATAAAGGTCAAGCCACTTGGCTGCCAGAATGCCCTGCTTCAGCACAGACCAGAAAGGCATTGTGATAAGCGTATCCCGGTATAGTCAGGGGTTAATGGGAGTCGTCCCCGTCCCCCCAGTATACGCCCAGAACCATGGACCCGGTACTTGTGGTTCGGACTGTCTCCAACCAGCCATAATGTTGTGAGAGTGAAATTATGTCTAAGTCCAGCTTTGGTACATTAGAAGCAACTCTGAAACTTAACCTAAGCGTTTTTCGAAACTACTTTTTGGCTAACCTCTTATAGGTAGGTCTAGGAGCTCTGAAAATGAACGTGCGCGTCTTTCACTCTTCCCGAGGGACTTAGAAGAATTTTGTGATATTTTTTATTAAAATGGTGTATAAGGGTATATATATAAATATATTTTATGCACTGTATATGAGCTGGCGATTTCTAAGTCTGTGGTTCCGAGAGGGGGTAACCAGGCTCACTAATAAAGGTCAAGCCACTTGGCTGCCAGAATGCCCTGCTTCAGCACAGACCAGAAAGGCATTGTGATAAGCGTATCCCCGGTATAGTCAGGGGTTAATGGGAGTCGTCCCCGTCCCCCCAGTATACGGCCAGAACCATGGACCCGGTACTTGTGGTTCGGACTGTCTCCAACCAGCCATAATGTTGTGAGAGTGAAATTATGTCTAAGTCCAGCTTTGGTACATTAGAAGAAACTCTGAAACTTAACCTAAGCGTTTTTCGAAGCTACTTTTTGGCTAACTTCTTATAGGAAGGTCTAGGAGCTCTGAAAATGAACGTGCGCGTCTTTCACTCTTCCCGAGGGACTTAGAAGAATTTTGTGATATTTTTTATTAAAATGGTGTATAAGGGTATATATATAAATATATTTTATGCACTGTATATGAGCTGGCGATTTCTAAGTCTGTGGTTCCGAGAGGGGATAACCAGGCTCACTAATAAAGGTCAAGCCACTTGGCTGCCAGAATGGCCTGCTTCAGCACAGACCAGAAAGGCATTGTGATAAGCGTATCCCCGGTATAGTCAGGGGTTAATGGGAGTCGTCCCCGTCCCCCAAGTATACGGCCAGAACCATGGACCCTGTACTTGTGGGTCGGACTGTCTCCAACCAGCCATAATGTTGTGAGAGTGAAATTATGTCTAAGTCCAGCTTTGGTACATTAGAAGCAACTCTGAAACTTAACCTAAGCGTTTTTCGAAGCTACTTTTTGGCTAACTTCTTATAGGAAGGTCTAGGAGCTCTGAAAATGAACGTGCGCGTCTTTCACTCTTCACGAGGGACTTAGAAGAATTTTGTGATATTTTTTATTAAAATGGTGTATAAGGGTATATATATAAATATATTTTATGCACTGTATATGAGCTGGCGATTTCTAAGTCTGTGGTTCCGAGAGGGGGTAACCAGGCTCACTAATAAAGGTCAAGCCACTTGGCTGCCAGAATGCCCTGCTTCAGCACAGACCAGAAAGGCATTGTGATAAGCGTATCCCCGGTATAGTCAGGGGTTAATGGGAGTCGTCCCCGTCCCCCCAGTATACGCCCAGAACCATGGACCCGGTACTTGTGGTTCGGACTGTCTCCAACCAGCCATAATGTTGTGAGAGTGAAATTATGTCTAAGTCCAGCTTTGGTACATTAGAAGCAACTCTGAAACTTAACCTAAGCGTTTTTCGAAACTACTTTTTGGCTAACCTCTTATAGGTAGGTCTAGGAGCTCTGAAAATGAACGTGCGCGTCTTTCACTCTTCCCGAGGGACTTAGAAGAATTTTGTGATATTTTTTATTAAAATGGTGTATAAGGGTATATATATAAATATATTTTATGCACTGTATATGAGCTGGCGATTTCTAAGTCTGTGGTTCCGAGAGGGGGTAACCAGGCTCACTAATAAAGGTCAAGCCACTTGGCTGCCAGAATGCCCTGCTTCAGCACAGACCAGAAAGGCATTGTGATAAGCGTATCCCCGGTATAGTCAGGGGTTAATGGGAGTCGTCCCCGTCCCCCCAGTATACGGCCAGAACCATGGACCCGGTACTTGTGGTTCGGACTGTCTCCAACCAGCCATAATGTTGTGAGAGTGAAATTATGTCTAAGTCCAGCTTTGGTACATTAGAAGCAACTCTGAAACTTAACCTAAGCGTTTTTCGAAACTACTTTTTGGCTAACTTCTTATAGGAAGGTCTAGGAGCTCTGAAAATGAACGTGCGCGTCTTTCACACTTCCCGAGGGACTTAGAAGAATTTTGTGATATTTTTTATTAAAATGGTGTATAAGGGTATATATATAAATATATTTTATGCACTGTATATGAGCTGGCGATTTCTAAGTCTGTGGTTCCGAGAGGGGGTAACCAGGCTCACTAATAAAGGTCAAGCCACTTGGCTGCCAGAATGCCCTGATTCAGCACAGACCAGAAAGGCATTGTGATAAGCGTATCCCCGGTATAGTCAGGGGTTAATGGGAGTCCCCCCCGTCCCCCCAGTATACGGCCAGAACCATGGACCCGGTACTTGTGGTTCGGACTGTCTCCAACCAGCCATAATGTTGTGAGAGTGAAATTATGTCTAAGTCCAGCTTTGGTACATTAGAAGCAACTCTGAAACTTAACCTAAGCGTTTTTCGAAACTACTTTTTGGCTAACCTCTTATAGGAAGGTCTAGGAGCTCTGAAAATGAACGTGCGCGTCTTTCACTCTTCCCGAGGGACTTAGATGAATTTTGTGATATTTTTTATTAAAATGGTGTATAAGGGTATATATATAAATATATTTTATGCACTGTATATGAGCTGGCGATTTCTAAGTCTGTGGTTCCGAGAGGGGGTAACCAGGCTCACTAATAAAGGTCAAGCCACTTGGCTGCCAGAATGCCCTCCTTCAGCACAGACCAGAAAGGCATTGTGATAAGCGTATCCCCGGTATAGTCAGGGGTTAATGGGAGTCGTCCCCTTCCCCCCAGTATACGGCCAGAACCATGGACCCGGTACTTGTGGTTCGGACTGTCTCCAACCAGCCATAATGTTGTGAGAGTGAAATTATGTCTAAGTCCAGCTTTGGTACATTAGAAGCAACTCTGAAACTTAACCTAAGCGTTTTTCGAAACTACTTTTTGGCTAACTTCTTATAGGAAGGTCTAGGAGCTCTGAAAATGAACGTGCGCGTCTTTCACTCTTCCCGAGGGACATAGAAGAATTTTGTGATATTTTTTATTAAAATGGTGTATAAGGGTATATATATAAATATATTTTATGCACTGTATATGAGCTGGCGATTTCTAAGTCTGTGGTTCCGAGAGGGGGTAACCAGGCTCACTTATAAAGGTCAAGCCACTTGGCTGCCAGAATGCCCTGCTTCAGCACAGACCAGAAAGGCATTGTGATAAGCGTATCCCCGGTATAGTCAGGGGTTAATGGGAGTCCCCCCCGTTCCCCCAGTATACGGCCAGAACCATGGACCCGGTACTTGTGGTTCGGACTGTCTCCAACCAGCCATAATGTTGTGAGAGTGAAATTATGTCTAAGTCCAGCTTTGGTACATTAGAAGCAACTCTGAAACTTAACCTAAGCGTTTTTCGAAGCTACTTTTTGGCTAACCTCTTATAGGAAGGTCTAGGAGCTCTGAAAATGAACGTGCGCGTCTTTCACTCTTCCTGAGGGACTTAGAAGAATTTTGTGATATTTTTTATTAAAATGGTGTATAAGGGTATATATATAAATATATTTTATGCACTGTATATGAGCTGGCGATTTCTAAGTCTGTGGTTCCGAGGGGGGATAACCAGGCTCACTAATAAAGGTCAAGCCACTTGGCTGCCAGAATGGCCTGCTTCAGCACAGACCAGAAAGGCATTGTGATAAGCGTATCCCCGGTATAGTCAGGGGTTAATGGGAGTCCCCCCCGTTCCCCCAGTATACGGCCAGAACCATGGACCCTGTACTTGTGGGTCGGACTGTCTCCAACCAGCCATAATGTTGTGAGAGTGAAATTATGTCTAAGTCCAGCTTTGGTACATTAGAAGCAACTCTGAAACTTAACCTAAGCGTTTTTCGAAGCTACTTTTTGGCTAACCTCTTATAGGAAGGTCTAGGAGCTCTGAAAATGAACGTGCGCGTCTTTCACTCTTCCTGAGGGACTTAGAAGAATTTTGTGATATTTTTTATTAAAATGGTGTATAAGGGTATATATATAAATATATTTTATGCACTGTATATGAGCTGGCGATTTCTAAGTCTGTGGTTCCGAGGGGGGATAACCAGGCTCACTAATAAAGGTCAAGCCACTTGGCTGCCAGAATGGCCTGCTTCAGCACAGACCAGAAAGGCATTGTGATAAGCGTATCCCCGGTATAGTCAGGGGTTAATGGGAGTCGTCCCCGTCCCCCCAGTATACGGCCAGAACCATGGACCCTGTACTTGTGGGTCGGACTGTCTCCAACCAGCCATAATGTTGTGAGAGTGAAATTATGTCTAAGTCCAGCTTTGGTACATTAGAAGCAACTCTGAAACTTAACCTAAGCGTTTTTCGAAGCTACTTTTTGGCTAACTTCTTATAGGAAGGTCTAGGAGCTCTGAAAATGAACGTGCGCGTCTTTCACTCTTCCCGAGGGACTTAGAAGAATTTTGTGATATTTTTTATTAAAATGGTGTATAAGGGTATATATATAAATATATTTTATGCACTGTATATGAGCTGGCGATTTCTAAGTCTGTGGTTCCGAGAGGGGGTAACCAGGCTCACTAATAAAGGTCAAGCCACTTGGCTGCCAGAATGCCCTGCTTCAGCACAGACCAGAAAGGCATTGTGATAAGCGTATCCCCGGTATAGTCAGGGGTTAATGGGAGTCGTCCCCGTCCCCCCAGTATACGCCCAGAACCATGGACCCGGTACTTGTGGTTCGGACTGTCTCCAACCAGCCATAATGTTGTGAGAGTGAAATTATGTCTAAGTCCAGCTTTGGTACATTAGAAGCAACTCTGAAACTTAACCTAAGCGTTTTTCGAAACTACTTTTTGGCTAACCTCTTATAGGTAGGTCTAGGAGCTCTGAAAATGAACGTGCGCGTCTTTCACTCTTCCCGAGGGACTTAGAAGAATTTTGTGATATGTTTTATTAAAATGGTGTATAAGGGTATATATATAAATATATTTTATGCACTGTATATGAGCTGGCGATTTCTAAGTCTGTGGTTCCGAGAGGGGGTAACCAGGCTCACTAATAAAGGTCAAGCCACTTGGCTGCCAGAATGCCCTGCTTCAGCACAGACCAGAAAGGCATTGTGATAAGCGTATCCCCGGTATAGTCAGGGGTTAATGGGAGTCGTCCCCGTCCCCCCAGTATACGGCCAGAACCATGGACCCGGTACTTGTGGTTCGGACTGTCTCCAACCAGCCATAATGTTGTGAGAGTGAAATTATGTCTAAGTCCAGCTTTGGTACATTAGAAGCAACTCTGAAACTTAACCTAAGCGTTTTTCGAAACTACTTTTTGGCTAACTTCTTATAGGAAGGTCTAGGAGCTCTGAAAATGAACGTGCGCGTCTTTCACTCTTCCCGAGGGACTTAGAAGAATTTTGTGATATTTTTTATTAAAATGGTGTATAAGGGTATATATATAAATATATTTTATGCACTGTATATGAGCTGGCGATTTCTAAGTCTGTGGTTCCGAGAGGGGGTAACCAGGCTCACTAATAAAGGTCAAGCCACTTGGCTGCCAGAATGCCCTGATTCAGCACAGACCAGAAAGGCATTGTGATAAGCGTATCCCCGGTATAGTCAGGGGTTAATGGGAGTCCCCCCCGTCCCCCCAGTATACGGCCAGAACCATGGACCCGGTACTTGTGGTTCGGACTGTCTCCAACCAGCCATAATGTTGTGAGAGTGAAATTATGTCTAAGTCCAGCTTTGGTACATTAGAAGCAACTCTGAAACTTAACCTAAGCGTTTTTCGAAACTACTTTTTGGCTAACCTCTTATAGGAAGGTCTAGGAGCTCTGAAAATGAACGTGCGCGTCTTTCACTCTTCCCGAGGGACTTAGATGAATTTTGTGATATTTTTTATTAAAATGGTGTATAAGGGTATATATATAAATATATTTTATGCACTGTATATGAGCTGGCGATTTCTAAGTCTGTGGTTCCGAGAGGGGGTAACCAGGCTCACTAATAAAGGTCAAGCCACTTGGCTGCCAGAATGCCCTCCTTCAGCACAGACCAGAAAGGCATTGTGATAAGCGTATCCCCGGTATAGTCAGGGGTTAATGGGAGTCGTCCCCTTCCCCCCAGTATACGGCCAGAACCATGGACCCGGTACTTGTGGTTCGGACTGTCTCCAACCAGCCATAATGTTGTGAGAGTGAAATTATGTCTAAGTCCAGCTTTGGTACATTAGAAGCAACTCTGAAACTTAACCTAAGCGTTTTTCGAAACTACTTTTTGGCTAACTTCTTATAGGAAGGTCTAGGAGCTCTGAAAATGAACGTGCGCGTCTTTCACTCTTCCCGAGGGACATAGAAGAATTTTGTGATATTTTTTATTAAAATGGTGTATAAGGGTATATATATAAATATATTTTATGCACTGTATATGAGCTGGCGATTTCTAAGTCTGTGGTTCCGAGAGGGGGTAACCAGGCTCACTAATAAAGGTCAAGCCACTTGGCTGCCAGAATGCCCTGCTTCAGCACAGACCAGAAAGGCATTGTGATAAGCGTATCCCCGGTATAGTCAGGGGTTAATGGGAGTCCCCCCCGTTCCCCCAGTATACGGCCAGAACCATGGACCCGGTACTTGTGGTTCGGACTGTCTCCAACCAGCCATAATGTTGTGAGAGTGAAATTATGTCTAAGTCCAGCTTTGGTACATTAGAAGCAACTCTGAAACTTAACCTAAGCGTTTTTCGAAGCTACTTTTTGGCTAACTTCTTATAGGAAGGTCTAGGAGCTCTGAAAATGAACGTGCGCGTCTTTCACTCTTCCCGAGGGACTTAGAAGAATTTTGTGATATTTTTTATTAAAATGGTGTATACTGTAAGGGTATATATATAAATATATTTTATGCACTGTATATGAGCTGGCGATTTCTAAGTCTGTGGTTCCGAGAGGGGATAACCAGGCTCACTAATAAAGGTCAAGCCACTTGGCTGCCAGAATGGCCTGCTTCAGCACAGACCAGAAAGGCATTGTGATAAGCGTATCCCCGGTATAGTCAGGGGTTAATGGGAGTCGTCCCCGTCCCCCCAGTATACGGCCAGAACCATGGACCCTGTACTTGTGGGTCGGACTGTCTCCAACCAGCCATAATGTTGTGAGAGTGAAATTATGTCTAAGTCCAGCTTTGGTACATTAGAAGCAACTCTGAAACTTAACCTAAGCGTTTTTCGAAGCTACTTTTTGGCTAACTTCTTATAGGAAGGTCTAGGAGCTCTGAAAATGAACGTGCGCGTCTTTCACTCTTCCCGAGGGACTTAGAAGAATTTTGTGATATTTTTTATTAAAATGGTGTATAAGGGTATATATATAAATATATTTTATGCACTGTATATGAGCTGGCGATTTCTAAGTCTGTGGTTCCGAGAGGGGGTAACCAGGCTCACTAATAAAGGTCAAGCCACTTGGCTGCCAGAATGCCCTGCTTCAGCACAGACCAGAAAGGCATTGTGATAAGCGTATCCCCGGTATAGTCAGGGGTTAATGGGAGTCGTCCCCGTCCCCCCAGTATACGCCCAGAACCATGGACCCGGTACTTGTGGTTCGGACTGTCTCCAACCAGCCATAATGTTGTGAGAGTGAAATTATGTCTAAGTCCAGCTTTGGTACATTAGAAGCAACTCTGAAACTTAACCTAAGCGTTTTTCGAAACTACTTTTTGGCTAACCTCTTATAGGAAGGTCTAGGAGCTCTGAAAATGAACGTGCGCGTCTTTCACTCTTCCCGAGGGACTTAGAAGAATTTTGTGATATTTTTTATTAAAATGGTGTATAAGGGTATATATATAAATATATTTTATGCACTGTATATGAGCTGGCGATTTCTAAGTCTGTGGTTCCGAGAGGGGGTAACCAGGCTCACTAATAAAGGTCAAGCCACTTGGCTGCCAGAATGCCCTGCTTCAGCACAGACCAGAAAGGCATTGTGATAAGCGTATCCCCGGTATAGTCAGGGGTTAATGGGAGTCCCCCCCGTCCCCCCAGTATACGCCCAGAACCATGGACCCGGTACTTGTGGTTCGGACTGTCTCCAACCAGCCATAATGTTGTGAGAGTGAAATTATGTCTAAGTCCAGCTTTGGTACATTAGAAGCAACTCTGTAACTTAACCTAAGCGTTTTTCGAAGCTACTTTTTGGCTAACCTCTTATAGGAAGGTCTAGGAGCTCTGAAAATGAACGTGCGCGTCTTTCACTCTTCCTGAGGGACTTAGAAGAATTTTGTGATATTTTTTATTAAAATGGTGTATAAGGGTATATATATAAATATATTTTATGCACTGTATATGAGCTGGCGATTTCTAAGTCTGTGGTTCCGAGAGGGGATAACCAGGCTCACTAATAAAGGTCAAGCCACTTGGCTGCCAGAATGGCCTGCTTCAGCACAGACCAGAAAGGCATTGTGATAAGCGTATCCCCGGTATAGTCAGGGGTTAATGGGAGTCGTCCCCGTCCCCCCAGTATACGGCCAGAACCATGGACCCTGTACTTGTGGGTCGGACTGTCTCCAACCAGCCATAATGTTGTGAGAGTGAAATTATGTCTAAGTCCAACTTTGGTACATTAGAAGCAACTCTGAAACTTAACCTAAGCGTTTTTCGAAGCTACTTTTTGGCTAACTTCTTATAGGAAGGTCTAGGAGCTCTGAAAATGAACGTGCGCGTCTTTCACTCTTCCCGAGGGACTTAGAAGAATTGTGTGATATTTTTTATTAAAATGGTGTATAAGGGTATATATATAAATATATTTTATGCACTGTATATGAGCTGGCGATTTCTAAGTCTGTGGTTCCGAGAGGGGATAACCAGGCTCACTAATAAAGGTCAAGCCACTTGGCTGCCAGAATGGCCTGCTTCAGCACAGACCAGAAAGGCATTGTGATAAGCGTATCCCCGGTATAGTCAGGGGTTAATGGGAGTCGTCCCCGTCCCCCCAGTATACGGCCAGAACCATGGACCCTGTACTTGTGGGTCGGACTGTCTCCAACCAGCCATAATGTTGTGAGAGTGAAATTATGTCTAAGTCCAGCTTTGGTACATTAGAAGCAACTCTGAAACTTAACCTAAGCGTTTTTCGAAGTTACTTTTTGGCTAACTTCTTATAGGAAGGTCTAGGAGCTCTGAAAATGAACGTGCGCGTCTTTCACTCTTCCCGAGGGACTTAGAAGAATTTTGTGATATTTTTTATTAAAATGGTGTATAAGGGTATATATTTAAATATATTTTATGCACTGTATATGAGCTGGCGATTTCTAAGTCTGTGGTTCCGAGAGGGGGTAACCAGGCTCACTAATAAAGGTCAAGCCACTTGGCTGCCAGAATGCCCTGCTTCAGCACAGACCAGAAAGGCATTGTGATAAGCGTATCCCCGGTATAGTCAGGGGTTAATGGGAGTCCCCCCCGTCCCCCCAGTATACGGCCAGAACCATGGACCCGGTACTTGTGGTTCGGACTGTCTCCAACCAGCCATAATGTTGTGAGAGTGAAATTATGTCTAAGTCCAGCTTTGGTACATTAGAAGCAACTCTGAAACTTAACCTAAGCGTTTTTCGAAACTACTTTTTGGCTAACCTCTTATAGGAAGGTCTAGGAGCTCTGAAAATGAACGTGCGCGTCTTTCACTCTTCCCGAGGGACTTAGAAGAATTTTGTGATATTTTTTATTAAAATGGTGTATACTGTAAGGGTATATATATAAATATATTTTATGCACTGTATATGAGCTGGCGATTTCTAAGTCTGTGGTTCCGAGAGGGGATAACCAGGCTCACTAATAAAGGTCAAGCCACTTGGCTGCCAGAATGGCCTGCTTCAGCACAGACCAGAAAGGCATTGTGATAAGCGTATCCCCGGTATAGTCAGGGGTTAATGGGAGTCGTCCCCGTCCCCCCAGTATACGGCCAGAACCATGGACCCTGTACTTGTGGGTCGGACTGTCTCCAACCAGCCATAATGTTGTGAGAGTGAAATTATGTCTAAGTCCAGCTTTGGTACATTAGAAGCAACTCTGAAACTTAACCTAAGCGTTTTTCGAAGCTACTTTTTGGCTAACTTCTTATAGGAAGGTCTAGGAGCTCTGAAAATGAACGTGCGCGTCTTTCACTCTTCCCGAGGGACTTAGAAGAATTTTGTGATATTTTTTATTAAAATGGTGTATAAGGGTATATATATAAATATATTTTATGCACTGTATATGAGCTGGCGATTTCTAAGTCTGTGGTTCCGAGAGGGGATAACCAGGCTCACTAATAAAGGTCAAGCCACTTGGCTGCCAGAATGGCCTGCTTCAGCACAGACCAGAAAGGCATTGTGATAAGCGTATCCCCGGTATAGTCAGGGGTTAAAGGAAGTCGTCCCCGTCCCCCCAGTATACGGCCAGAACCATGGACCCTGTACTTGTGGGTCGGACTGTCTCCAACCAGCCATAATGTTGTGAGAGTGAAATTATGTCTAAGTCCAGCTTTGGTACATTAGAAGCAACTCTGAAACTTAACCTAAGCGTTTTTCGAAGCTACTTTTTGGCTAACTTCTTATAGGAAGGTCTAGGAGCTCTCAAAATGAACGTGCGCGTCTTTCACTCTTCCCGAGGGACTTAGAAGAATTTTGTGATATTTTTTATTAAAATGGTGTATAAGGGTATATATATAAATATATTTTATGCACTGTATATGAGCTGGCGATTTCTAAGTCTGTGGTTCCGAGAGGGGGTAACCAGGCTCACTAATAAAGGTCAAGCCACTTGGCTGCCAGAATGCCCTGCTTCAGCACAGACCAGAAAGGCATTGTGATAAGCGTATCCCCGGTATAGTCAGGGGTTAATGGGAGTCGTCCCCGTCCCCCCAGTATACGCCCAGAACCATGGACCCGGTACTTGTGGTTCGGACTGTCTCCAACCAGCCATAATGTTGTGAGAGTGAAATTATGTCTAAGTCCAGCTTTGGTACATTAGAAGCAACTCTGTAACTTAACCTAAGCGTTTTTCGAAGCTACTTTTTGGCTAACCTCTTATAGGAAGGTCTAGGAGCTCTGAAAATGAACGTGCGCGTCTTTCACTCTTCCTGAGGGACTTAGAAGAATTTTGTGATATTTTTTATTAAAATGGTGTATAAGGGTATATATATAAATATATTTTATGCACTGTATATGAGCTGGCGATTTCTAAGTCTGTGGTTCCGAGAGGGGGTAACCAGGCTCACTAATAAAGGTCAAGCCACTTGGCTGCCAGAATGGCCTGCTTCAGCACAGACCAGAAAGGCATTGTGATAAGCGTATCCCCGGTATAGTCAGGGGTTAATGGGAGTCGTCCCCGTCCCCCCAGTATACGGCCAGAACCATGGACCCTGTACTTGTGGGTCGGACTGTCTCCAACCAGCCATAATGTTGTGAGAGTGAAATTATGTCTAAGTCCAACTTTGGTACATTAGAAGCAACTCTGAAACTTAACCTAAGCGTTTTTCGAAGCTACTTTTTGGCTAACTTCTTATAGGAAGGTCTAGGAGCTCTGAAAATGAACGTGCGCGTCTTTCACTCTTCCCGAGGGACTTACTGTAGAAGAATTGTGTGATATTTTTTATTAAAATGGTGTATAAGGGTATATATATAAATATATTTTATGCACTGTATATGAGCTGGCGATTTCTAAGTCTGTGGTTCCGAGAGGGGATAACCAGGCTCACTAATAAAGGTCAAGCCACTTGGCTGCCAGAATTGCCTGCTTCAGCACAGACCAGAAAGGCATTGTGATAAGCGTATCCCCGGTATAGTCAGGGGTTAATGGGAGTCGTCCCCGTCCCTCCAGTATACGGCCAGAACCATGGACCCTGTACTTGTGGGTCGGACTGTCTCCAACCAGCCATAATGTTGTGAGAGTGAAATTATGTCTACAGTAAGTCCAGCTTTGGTACATTAGAAGCAACTCTGAAACTTAACCTAAGCGTTTTTCGAAGCTACTTTTTGGCTAACTTCTTATAGGAAGGTCTAGAAGCGCTGAAAATGAACGTGCGCGTCTTTCACTCTTCCCGAGGGACTTAGAAGAATTTTGTGATATTTTTTATTAAAATGGTGTATAAGGGTATATATATAAATATATTTTTTATGCACTGTATATGAGCTGGCGATATCTAAGTCTGTGGTTCCGAGAGGGGATAACCAGGCTCACTAATAAAGGTCAAGCCACTTGGCTGCCAGAATGGCCTGCTTCAGCACAGACCAGAAAGGCATTGTGATAAGCGTATCCCCGGTATAGTCAGGGGTTAATGGGAGTCGTCCCCGTCCCCCCAGTATACGGCCAGAACCATGGACCCTGTACTTGTGGGTCGGACTATCTCCAACCAGCCATAATGTTGTGAGAGTGAAATTATGTCTAAGTCCAGCTTTGGTACATTAGAAGCAACTCTGAAATTTAACCTAAGCGTTTTTCGAAGCTACTTTTTGGCTAACTTCTTATAGGAAGGTCTAGGAGCTCTGAAAATGAACGTGCGCGTCTTTCACTCTTCCCGAGGGACTTAGAAGAATTTTGTGATATTTTTTATTAAAATGGTGTATAAGGGTATATATATAAATATATTTTATGCACTGTATATGAGCTGGCGATTTCTAAGTCTGTGGTTCCGAGAGGGGGTAACCAGGCTCACTAATAAAGGTCAAGCCACTTGGATGCCAGAATGCCCTGCTTCAGCACAGACCAGAAAGGCATTGTGATAAGCGTATCCCCGGTATAGTCAGGGGTTAATGGGAGTCCCCCCCGTCCCCCCAGTATACGGCCAGAACCATGGACCCGGTACTTGTGGTTCGGACTGTCTCCAACCAGCCATAATGTTGTGAGAGTGAAATTATGTCTAAGTCCAGCTTTGGTACATTAGAAGCAACTCTGAAACTTAACCTAAGCGTTTTTCGAAACTACTTTTTGGCTAACCTCTTATAGGAAGGTCTAGGAGCTCTGAAAATGAACGTGCGCGTCTTTCACTCTTCCCGAGGGACTTAGAAGAATTTTGTGATATTTTTTATTAAAATGGTGTATAAGGGTATATATATAAATATATTTTATGCACTGTATATGAGCTGGCGATTTCTAAGTCTGTGGTTCCGAGAGGGGGTAACCAGGCTCACTAATAAAGGTCAAGCCACTTGGCTGCCAGAATGCCCTCCTTCAGCACAGACCAGAAAGGCATTGTGATAAGCGTATCCCCGGTATAGTCAGGGGTTAATGGGAGTCGCCCCCTTCCCCCCAGTATACGGCCAGAACCATGGACCCGGTACTTGTGGTTCGGACTGTCTCCAACCAGCCATAATGTTGTGAGAGTGAAATTATGTCTAAGTCCAGCTTTGGTACATTAGAAGCAACTCTGAAACTTAACCTAAGCGTTTTTCGAAACTACTTTTTGGCTAACCTCTTATAGGAAGGTCTAGGAGCTCTGAAAATGAACGTGCGCGTCTTTCACTCTTCCCGAGGGACTTAGAAGAATTTTGTGATATTTTTTATTAAAATGGTGTATAAGGGTATATATATAAATATATTTTATGCACTGTATATGAGCTGGCGATTTCTAAGTCTGTGGTTCCGAGAGGGGGTAACCAGGCTCACTAATAAAGGTCAAGCCACTTGGCTGCCAGAATGCCCTCCTTCAGCACAGACCAGAAAGGCATTGTGATAAGCGTATCCCCGGTATAGTCAGGGGTTAATGGGAGTCGCCCCCTTCCCCAAAGTATACGGCCAGAACCATGGACCCGGTACTTGTGGTTCGGACTGTCTCCAACCAGCCATAATGTTGTGAGAGTGAAATTATGTCTAAGTCCAGCTTTGGTACATTAGAAGCAACTCTGAAACTTAACCTAAGCGTTTTTCGAAGCTACTTTTTGGCTAACTTCTTATAGGAAGGTCTAGGAGCTCTGAAAATGAACGTGCGCGTCTTTCACTCTTCCCGAGGGACTTAGAAGAATTTTGTGATATTTTTTATTAAAATGGTGTATAAGGGTATATATATAAATATATTTTATGCACTGTATATGAGCTGGCGATTTCTAAGTCTGTGGTTCCGAGAGGGGGTAACCAGGCTCACTAATAAAGGTCAAGCCACTTGGCTGCCAGAATGCCCTGCTTCAGCACAGACCAGAAAGGCATTGTGATAAGCGTATCCCCGGTATAGTCAGGGGTTACTGGGAGTCGTCCCCTTCCCCCCAGTATACGGCCAGAACCATGGACCCGGTACTTGTGGTTCGGACTGTCTCCAACCAGCCATAATGTTGTGAGAGTGAAATTATGTCTAAGTCCAGCTTTGGTACATTAGAAGCAACTCTGAAACTTAACCTAAGCGTTTTTCGAAACTACTTTTTGGCTAACTTCTTATAGGAAGGTCTAGGAGCTCTGAAAATGAACGTGCGCGTCTTTCACTCTTCCCGAGGGACTTAGAAGAATTTTGTGATATTTTTTATTAAAATGGTGTATAAGGGTATATATATAAATATATTTTATGCACTGTATATGAGCTGGCGATTTCTAAGTCTGTGGTTCCGAGAGGGGATAACCAGGCTCACTAATAAAGGTCAAGCCACTTGGCTGCCAGAATGGCCTGCTTCAGCACAGACCAGAAAGGCATTGTGATAAGCGTATCCCCGGTATAGTCAGGGGTTAATGGGAGTCCCCCCCGTCCCCCCAGTATACGGCCAGAACCATGGACCCGGTACTTGTGGTTCGGACTGTCTCCAACCAGCCATAATGTTGTGAGAGTGAAATTATGTCTAAGTCCAGCTTTGGTACATTAGAAGCAACTCTGAAACTTAACCTAAGCGTCTTTTGAATCTACTTTTTGGCTAACTTCTTATAGGAAGGTCTAGGAGCTCTGAAAATGAACGTGCGCGTCTTTCACTCTTCCTGAGGGACTTAGAAGAATTTTGTGATATTTTTTATTAAAATGGTGTATAAGGGTATATATATAAATATATTTTATGCACTGTATATGAGCTGGCGATTTCTAAGTCTGTGGTTCCGAGAGGGGATAACCAGGCTCACTAATAAAGGTCAAGCCACTTGGCTGCCAGAATGGCCTGCTTCAGCACAGACCAGAAAGGCATTGTGATAAGCGTATACCCGGTATAGTCAGGGGTTAATGGGAGTCGTCCCCGTCCCCCCAGTATACGGCCAGAACCATGGACCCGGTACTTGTGGTTCGGACTGTCTCCAACCAGCCATAATGTTGTGAGAGTGAAATTATGTCTAAGTCCAGCTTTGGTACATTAGAAGCAACTCTGAAACTTAACCTAAGCGTATTTTGAAGCTACTTTTTGGCTAACTTCTTATAGGAAGGTCTAGGAGCTCTGAAAATGAACGTGCGCGTCTTTCACTCTTCCCGAGGGACTTAGAAGAATTTTGTGATATTTTTAATTAAAATGGTGTATAAGGGTATATATATAAATATATTTTATGCACTGTATATGAGCTGGCGATTTCTAAGTCTGTGGTTCGGAGAGGGGATAACCAGGCTCACTAATAAAGGTCAAGCCACTTGGCTGCCAGAATGGCCTGCTTCAGCACAGACCAGAAAGGCATTGTGATAAGCGTATCCCCGGTATAGTCAGGGGTTAATGGGAGTCGTCCCCGTCCCCCCAGTATACGGCCAGAACCATGGACCCTGTACTTGTGGGTCGGACTGTCTCCAACCAGCCATAATGTTGTGAGAGTGAAATTATGTCTAAGTCCAGCTTTGGTACATTAGAAGCAACTCTGAAACTTAACCTAAGCGTTTTTCGAAGCTACTTTTTGGCTAACTTCTTATAGGAAGGTCTAGGAGCTCTCAAAATGAACGTGCGCGTCTTTCACTCTTCCCGAGGGACTTAGAAGAATTTTGTGATATTTTTTATTAAAATGGTGTATAAGGGTATATATATAAATATATTTTATGCACTGTATATGAGCTGGCGATTTCTAAGTCTGTGGTTCCGAGAGGGGGTAACCAGGCTCACTAATAAAGGTCAAGCCACTTGGCTGCCAGAATGCCCTGCTTCAGCACAGACCAGAAAGGCATTGTGATAAGCGTATCCCCGGTATAGTCAGGGGTTAATGGGAGTCCCCCCCGTCCCCCCAGTATACGGCCAGAACCATGGACCCGGTACTTGTGGTTCGGACTGTCTCCAACCAGCCATAATGTTGTGAGAGTGAAATTATGTCTAAGTCCAGCTTTGGTACATTAGAAGCAACTCTGAAACTTAACCTAAGCGTCTTTTGAATCTACTTTTTGGCTAACTTCTTATAGGAAGGTCTAGGAGCTCTGAAAATGAACGTGCGCGTCTTTCACTCTTCCTGAGGGACTTAGAAGAATTTTGTGATATTTTTTATTAAAATGGTGTATAAGGGTATATATATAAATATATTTTATGCACTGTATATGAGCTGGCGATTTCTAAGTCTGTGGTTCCGAGAGGGGATAACCAGGCTCACTAATAAAGGTCAAGCCACTTGGCTGCCAGAATGGCCTGCTTCAGCACAGACCAGAAAGGCATTGTGATAAGCGTATACCCGGTATAGTCAGGGGTTAATGGGAGTCGTCCCCGTCCCCCCAGTATACGGCCAGAACCATGGACCCGGTACTTGTGGTTCGGACTGTCTCCAACCAGCCATAATGTTGTGAGAGTGAAATTATGTCTAAGTCCAGCTTTGGTACATTAGAAGCAACTCTGAAACTTAACCTAAGCGTATTTTGAAGCTACTTTTTGGCTAACTTCTTATAGGAAGGTCTAGGAGCTCTGAAAATGAACGTGCGCGTCTTTCACTCTTCCCGAGGGACTTAGAAGAATTTTGTGATATTTTTTATTAAAATGGTGTATAAGGGTATATATATAAATATATTTTATGCACTGTATATGAGCTGGCGATTTCTAAGTCTGTGGTTCGGAGAGGGGATAACCAGGCTCACTAATAAAGGTCAAGCCACTTGGCTGCCAGAATGGCCTGCTTCAGCACAGACCAGAAAGGCATTGTGATAAGCGTATCCCCGGTATAGTCAGGGGTTAATGGGAGTCGTCCCCGTCCCCCCAGTATACGGCCAGAACCATGGACCCTGTACTTGTGGGTCGGACTGTCTCCAACCAGCCATAATGTTGTGAGAGTGAAATTATGTCTAAGTCCAGCTTTGGTACATTAGAAGCAACTCTGAAACTTAACCTAAGCGTTTTTCGAAGCTACTTTTTGGCTAACTTCTTATAGGAAGGTCTAGGAGCTCTCAAAATGAACGTGCGCGTCTTTCACTCTTCCCGAGGGACTTAGAAGAATTTTGTGATATTTTTTATTAAAATGGTGTATAAGGGTATATATATAAATATATTTTATGCACTGTATATGAGCTGGCGATTTCTAAGTCTGTGGTTCCGAGAGGGGGTAACCAGGCTCACTAATAAAGGTCAAGCCACTTGGCTGCCAGAATGCCCTGCTTCAGCACAGACCAGAAAGGCATTGTGATAAGCGTATCCCCGGTATAGTCAGGGGTTAATGGGAGTCCCCCCCGTCCCCCCAGTATACGGCCAGAACCATGGACCCGGTACTTGTGGTTCGGACTGTCTCCAACCAGCCATAATGTTGTGAGAGTGAAATTATGTCTAAGTCCAGCTTTGGTACATTAGAAGCAACTCTGAAACTTAACCTAAGCGTTTTTCGAAGCTACTTTTTGGCTAACTTCTTATAGGAAGGTCTAGGAGCTCTGAAAATGAACGTGCGCGTCTTTCACTCTTCCTGAGGGACTTAGAAGAATTTTGTGATATTTTTTATTAAAATGGTGTATAAGGGTATATATATAAATATATTTTATGCACTGTATATGAGCTGGCGATTTCTAAGTCTGTGGTTCCGAGAGGGGATAACCAGGCTCACTAATAAAGGTCAAGCCACTTGGCTGCCAGAATGGCCTGCTTCAGCACAGACCAGAAAGGCATTGTGATAAGCGTATCCCCGGTATAGTCAGGGGTTAATGGGAGTCGTCCCCGTCCCCCCAGTATACGGCCAGAACCATGGACCCTGTACTTGTGGGTCGGACTGTCTCCAACCAGCCATAATGTTGTGAGAGTGAAATTATGTCTAAGTCCAGCTTTGGTACATTAGAAGCAACTCTGAAACTTAACCTAAGCGTTTTTCGAAGCTACTTTTTGGCTAACTTCTTATAGGAAGGTCTAGGAGCTCTCAAAATGAACGTGCGCGTCTTTCACTCTTCCCGAGGGACTTAGAAGAATTTTGTGATATTTTTTATTAAAATGGTGTATAAGGGTATATATATAAATATATTTTATGCACTGTATATGAGCTGGCGATTTCTAAGTCTGTGGTTCCGAGAGGGGGTAACCAGGCTCACTAATAAAGGTCAAGCCACTTGGCTGCCAGAATGCCCTGCTTCAGCACAGACCAGAAAGGCATTGTGATAAGCGTATCCCCGGTATAGTCAGGGGTTAATGGGAGTCCCCCCCGTCCCCCCAGTATACGGCCAGAACCATGGACCCGGTACTTGTGGTTCGGACTGTCTCCAACCAGCCATAATGTTGTGAGAGTGAAATTATGTCTAAGTCCAGCTTTGGTACATTAGAAGCAACTCTGAAACTTAACCTAAGCGTTTTTCGAAGCTACTTTTTGGCTAACTTCTTATAGGAAGGTCTAGGAGCTCTGAAAATGAACGTGCGCGTCTTTCACTCTTCCTGAGGGACTTAGAAGAATTTTGTGATATTTTTTATTAAAATGGTGTATAAGGGTATATATATAAATATATTTTATGCACTGTATATGAGCTGGCGATTTCTAAGTCTGTGGTTCCGAGAGGGGATAACCAGGCTCACTAATAAAGGTCAAGCCACTTGGCTGCCAGAATGGCCTGCTTCAGCACAGACCAGAAAGGCATTGTGATAAGCGTATCCCCGGTATAGTCAGGGGTTAATGGGAGTCGTCCCCGTCCCCCCAGTATACGGCCAGAACCATGGACCCTGTACTTGTGGGTCGGACTGTCTCCAACCAGCCATAATGTTGTGAGAGTGAAATTATGTCTAAGTCCAGCTTTGGTACATTAGAAGCAACTCTGAAACTTAACCTAAGCGTTTTTCGAAACTACTTTTTGGCTAACTTCTTATAGGAAGATCTAGGAGCTCTGAAAATGAACGTGCGCGTCTTTCACTCTTCCCGAGGGACTTAGAAGAATTTTGTGATATTTTTTATTAAAATGGTTTATAAGGGTATATACATAAATATATTTTATGCACTGTATATGAGCTGGCGATTTCTAAGTCTGTGGTTCCGAGAGGGGATAACCAGGCTCACTAATAAAGGTCAAGCCACTTGGCTGCCAGAATGGCCTGCTTCAGCACAGACCAGAAAGGCATTGTGATAAGCGTATCCCCGGTATAGTCAGGGGTTAATGGGAGTCGTCCCCGTCCCCCCAGTATACGGCCAGAACCATGGACCCGGTACTTGTGGTTCGGACTGTCTCCAACCAGCCATAATGTTGTGAGAGTGAAATTATGTCTAAGTCCAGCTTTGGTACATTAGAAGCAACTCTGAAACTTAACCTAAGCGTTTTTCGAAGCTACTTTTTGGCTAACTTCTTATAGGAAGGTCTAGGAGCTCTCAAAAATGAACGTGCGCGTCTTTCACTCTTCCCGAGCGACTTAGAAGAATTTTGTGATATTTTTTATTAAAATGGTGTATAAGGGTATACAGTATATATAAATATATTTTATGCACTGTATATGAGCTGGCGATTACTAAGTCTGTGGTTCCGAGAGGGGGTAACCAGGCTCACTAATAAAGGTCAAGCCACTTGGCTGCCAGAATGCCCTGCTTCAGCACAGACCAGAACGGCATTGTGATAAGCGTATACCCGGTATAGTCAGGGGTTAATGGGAGTCGTCCCCGTCCCCCCAGTATACGGCCAGAACCATGGACCCGGTACTTGTGGTTCGGACTGTCTCCAACCAGCCATAATGTTGTGAGAGTGAAATTATGTCTAAGTCCAGCTTTGGTACATTAGAAGCAACTCTGAAACTTAACCTAAGCGTTTTTCGAAACTACTTTTTGGCTAACCTCTTATAGGAAGGTCTAGGAGCTCTGAAAATGAACGTGCGCGTCTTTCACTCTTCCCGAGGGACTTAGAAGAATTTTGTGATATTTTTTATTAAAATGGTGTATAAGGGTATATATATAAATATATTTTATGCACTGTATATGAGCTGGCGATTTCTAAGTCTGTGGTTCCGAGAGGGGGTAACCAGGCTCACTAATAAAGGTCAAGCCACTTGGCTGCCAGAATGCCCTCCTTCAGCACAGACCAGAAAGGCATTGTGATAAGCGTATCCCCGGTATAGTCAGGGGTTAATGGGAGTCGCCCCCTTCCCCAAAGTATACGGCCAGAACCATGGACCCGGTACTTGTGGTTCGGACTGTCTCCAACCAGCCATAATGTTGTGAGAGTGAAATTATGTCTAAGTCCAGCTTTGGTACATTAGAAGCAACTCTGAAACTTAACCTAAGCGTTTTTCGAAGCTACTTTTTGGCTAACTTCTTATAGGAAGGTCTAGGAGCTCTGAAAATGAACGTGCGCGTCTTTCACTCTTCCCGAGGGACTTAGAAGAATTTTGTGATATTTTTTATTAAAATGGTGTATAAGGGTATATATATAAATATATTTTATGCACTGTATATGAGCTGGCGATTTCTAAGTCTGTGGTTCCGAGAGGGGGTAACCAGGCTCACTAATAAAGGTCAAGCCACTTGGCTGCCAGAATGCCCTGCTTCAGCACAGACCAGAAAGGCATTGTGATAAGCGTATCCCCGGTATAGTCAGGGGTTACTGGGAGTCGTCCCCTTCCCCCCAGTATACGGCCAGAACCATGGACCCGGTACTTGTGGTTCGGACTGTCTCCAACCAGCCATAATGTTGTGAGAGTGAAATTATGTCTAAGTCCAGCTTTGGTACATTAGAAGCAACTCTGAAACTTAACCTAAGCGTTTTTCGAAACTACTTTTTGGCTAACTTCTTATAGGAAGGTCTAGGAGCTCTGAAAATGAACGTGCGCGTCTTTCACTCTTCCCGAGGGACTTAGAAGAATTTTGTGATATTTTTTATTAAAATGGTGTATAAGGGTATATATATAAATATATTTTATGCACTGTATATGAGCTGGCGATTTCTAAGTCTGTGGTTCCGAGAGGGGATAACCAGGCTCACTAATAAAGGTCAAGCCACTTGGCTGCCAGAATGGCCTGCTTCAGCACAGACCAGAAAGGCATTGTGATAAGCGTATCCCCGGTATAGTCAGGGGTTAATGGGAGTCCCCCCCGTCCCCCCAGTATACGGCCAGAACCATGGACCCGGTACTTGTGGTTCGGACTGTCTCCAACCAGCCATAATGTTGTGAGAGTGAAATTATGTCTAAGTCCAGCTTTGGTACATTAGAAGCAACTCTGAAACTTAACCTAAGCGTCTTTTGAATCTACTTTTTGGCTAACTTCTTATAGGAAGGTCTAGGAGCTCTGAAAATGAACGTGCGCGTCTTTCACTCTTCCTGAGGGACTTAGAAGAATTTTGTGATATTTTTTATTAAAATGGTGTATAAGGGTATATATATAAATATATTTTATGCACTGTATATGAGCTGGCGATTTCTAAGTCTGTGGTTCCGAGAGGGGATAACCAGGCTCACTAATAAAGGTCAAGCCACTTGGCTGCCAGAATGGCCTGCTTCAGCACAGACCAGAAAGGCATTGTGATAAGCGTATACCCGGTATAGTCAGGGGTTAATGGGAGTCGTCCCCGTCCCCCCAGTATACGGCCAGAACCATGGACCCGGTACTTGTGGTTCGGACTGTCTCCAACCAGCCATAATGTTGTGAGAGTGAAATTATGTCTAAGTCCAGCTTTGGTACATTAGAAGCAACTCTGAAACTTAACCTAAGCGTATTTTGAAGCTACTTTTTGGCTAACTTCTTATAGGAAGGTCTAGGAGCTCTGAAAATGAACGTGCGCGTCTTTCACTCTTCCCGAGGGACTTAGAAGAATTTTGTGATATTTTTTATTAAAATGGTGTATAAGGGTATATATATAAATATATTTTATGCACTGTATATGAGCTGGCGATTTCTAAGTCTGTGGTTCGGAGAGGGGATAACCAGGCTCACTAATAAAGGTCAAGCCACTTGGCTGCCAGAATGGCCTGCTTCAGCACAGACCAGAAAGGCATTGTGATAAGCGTATCCCCGGTATAGTCAGGGGTTAATGGGAGTCGTCCCCGTCCCCCCAGTATACGGCCAGAACCATGGACCCTGTACTTGTGGGTCGGACTGTCTCCAACCAGCCATAATGTTGTGAGAGTGAAATTATGTCTAAGTCCAGCTTTGGTACATTAGAAGCAACTCTGAAACTTAACCTAAGCGTTTTTCGAAGCTACTTTTTGGCTAACTTCTTATAGGAAGGTCTAGGAGCTCTCAAAATGAACGTGCGCGTCTTTCACTCTTCCCGAGGGACTTAGAAGAATTTTGTGATATTTTTTATTAAAATGGTGTATAAGGGTATATATATAAATATATTTTATGCACTGTATATGAGCTGGCGATTTCTAAGTCTGTGGTTCCGAGAGGGGATAACCAGGCTCACTAATAAAGGTCAAGCCACTTGGCTGCCAGAATGGCCTGCTTCAGCACAGACCAGAAAGGCATTGTGATAAGCGTATACCCGGTATAGTCAGGGGTTAATGGGAGTCGTCCCCGTCCCCCCAGTATACGGCCAGAACCATGGACCCGGTACTTGTGGTTCGGACTGTCTCCAACCAGCCATAATGTTGTGAGAGTGAAATTATGTCTAAGTCCAGCTTTGGTACATTAGAAGCAACTCTGAAACTTAACCTAAGCGTATTTTGAAGCTACTTTTTGGCTAACTTCTTATAGGAAGGTCTAGGAGCTCTGAAAATGAACGTGCGCGTCTTTCACTCTTCCCGAGGGACTTAGAAGAATTTTGTGATATTTTTTATTAAAATGGTGTATAAGGGTATATATATAAATATATTTTATGCACTGTATATGAGCTGGCGATTTCTAAGTCTGTGGTTCGGAGAGGGGATAACCAGGCTCACTAATAAAGGTCAAGCCACTTGGCTGCCAGAATGGCCTGCTTCAGCACAGACCAGAAAGGCATTGTGATAAGCGTATCCCCGGTATAGTCAGGGGTTAATGGGAGTCGTCCCCGTCCCCCCAGTATACGGCCAGAACCATGGACCCTGTACTTGTGGGTCGGACTGTCTCCAACCAGCCATAATGTTGTGAGAGTGAAATTATGTCTAAGTCCAGCTTTGGTACATTAGAAGCAACTCTGAAACTTAACCTAAGCGTTTTTCGAAGCTACTTTTTGGCTAACTTCTTATAGGAAGGTCTAGGAGCTCTCAAAATGAACGTGCGCGTCTTTCACTCTTCCCGAGGGACTTAGAAGAATTTTGTGATATTTTTTATTAAAATGGTGTATAAGGGTATATATATAAATATATTTTATGCACTGTATATGAGCTGGCGATTTCTAAGTCTGTGGTTCCGAGAGGGGGTAACCAGGCTCACTAATAAAGGTCAAGCCACTTGGCTGCCAGAATGCCCTGCTTCAGCACAGACCAGAAAGGCATTGTGATAAGCGTATCCCCGGTATAGTCAGGGGTTAATGGGAGTCCCCCCCGTCCCCCCAGTATACGGCCAGAACCATGGACCCGGTACTTGTGGTTCGGACTGTCTCCAACCAGCCATAATGTTGTGAGAGTGAAATTATGTCTAAGTCCAGCTTTGGTACATTAGAAGCAACTCTGAAACTTAACCTAAGCGTTTTTCGAAGCTACTTTTTGGCTAACTTCTTATAGGAAGGTCTAGGAGCTCTGAAAATGAACGTGCGCGTCTTTCACTCTTCCTGAGGGACTTAGAAGAATTTTGTGATATTTTTTATTAAAATGGTGTATAAGGGTATATATATAAATATATTTTATGCACTGTATATGAGCTGGCGATTTCTAAGTCTGTGGTTCCGAGAGGGGATAACCAGGCTCACTAATAAAGGTCAAGCCACTTGGCTGCCAGAATGGCCTGCTTCAGCACAGACCAGAAAGGCATTGTGATAAGCGTATCCCCGGTATAGTCAGGGGTTAATGGGAGTCGTCCCCGTCCCCCCAGTATACGGCCAGAACCATGGACCCTGTACTTGTGGGTCGGACTGTCTCCAACCAGCCATAATGTTGTGAGAGTGAAATTATGTCTAAGTCCAGCTTTGGTACATTAGAAGCAACTCTGAAACTTAACCTAAGCGTTTTTCGAAGCTACTTTTTGGCTAACTTCTTATAGGAAGGTCTAGGAGCTCTCAAAATGAACGTGCGCGTCTTTCACTCTTCCCGAGGGACTTAGAAGAATTTTGTGATATTTTTTATTAAAATGGTGTATAAGGGTATATATATAAATATATTTTATGCACTGTATATGAGCTGGCGATTTCTAAGTCTGTGGTTCCGAGAGGGGGTAACCAGGCTCACTAATAAAGGTCAAGCCACTTGGCTGCCAGAATGCCCTGCTTCAGCACAGACCAGAAAGGCATTGTGATAAGCGTATCCCCGGTATAGTCAGGGGTTAATGGGAGTCCCCCCCGTCCCCCCAGTATACGGCCAGAACCATGGACCCGGTACTTGTGGTTCGGACTGTCTCCAACCAGCCATAATGTTGTGAGAGTGAAATTATGTCTAAGTCCAGCTTTGGTACATTAGAAGCAACTCTGAAACTTAACCTAAGCGTTTTTCGAAGCTACTTTTTGGCTAACTTCTTATAGGAAGGTCTAGGAGCTCTGAAAATGAACGTGCGCGTCTTTCACTCTTCCTGAGGGACTTAGAAGAATTTTGTGATATTTTTTATTAAAATGGTGTATAAGGGTATATATATAAATATATTTTATGCACTGTATATGAGCTGGCGATTTCTAAGTCTGTGGTTCCGAGAGGGGATAACCAGGCTCACTAATAAAGGTCAAGCCACTTGGCTGCCAGAATGGCCTGCTTCAGCACAGACCAGAAAGGCATTGTGATAAGCGTATCCCCGGTATAGTCAGGGGTTAATGGGAGTCGTCCCCGTCCCCCCAGTATACGGCCAGAACCATGGACCCTGTACTTGTGGGTCGGACTGTCTCCAACCAGCCATAATGTTGTGAGAGTGAAATTATGTCTAAGTCCAGCTTTGGTACATTAGAAGCAACTCTGAAACTTAACCTAAGCGTTTTTCGAAACTACTTTTTGGCTAACTTCTTATAGGAAGATCTAGGAGCTCTGAAAATGAACGTGCGCGTCTTTCACTCTTCCCGAGGGACTTAGAAGAATTTTGTGATATTTTTTATTAAAATGGTTTATAAGGGTATATACATAAATATATTTTATGCACTGTATATGAGCTGGCGATTTCTAAGTCTGTGGTTCCGAGAGGGGATAACCAGGCTCACTAATAAAGGTCAAGCCACTTGGCTGCCAGAATGGCCTGCTTCAGCACAGACCAGAAAGGCATTGTGATAAGCGTATCCCCGGTATAGTCAGGGGTTAATGGGAGTCGTCCCCGTCCCCCCAGTATACGGCCAGAACCATGGACCCGGTACTTGTGGTTCGGACTGTCTCCAACCAGCCATAATGTTGTGAGAGTGAAATTATGTCTAAGTCCAGCTTTGGTACATTAGAAGCAACTCTGAAACTTAACCTAAGCGTTTTTCGAAGCTACTTTTTGGCTAACTTCTTATAGGAAGGTCTAGGAGCTCTCAAAAATGAACGTGCGCGTCTTTCACTCTTCCCGAGCGACTTAGAAGAATTTTGTGATATTTTTTATTAAAATGGTGTATAAGGGTATACAGTATATATAAATATATTTTATGCACTGTATATGAGCTGGCGATTACTAAGTCTGTGGTTCCGAGAGGGGGTAACCAGGCTCACTAATAAAGGTCAAGCCACTTGGCTGCCAGAATGCCCTGCTTCAGCACAGACCAGAACGGCATTGTGATAAGCGTATACCCGGTATAGTCAGGGGTTAATGGGAGTCGTCCCCGTCCCCCCAGTATACGGCCAGAACCATGGACCCGGTACTTGTGGTTCGGACTGTCTCCAACCAGCCATAATGTTGTGAGAGTGAAATTATGTCTAAGTCCAGCTTTGGTACATTAGAAGCAACTCTGAAACTTAACCTAAGCGTCTTTTGAAGCTACTTTTTGGCTAACTTCTTATAGGAAGGTCTAGGAGCTCTGAAAATGAACGTGCGCGTCTTTCACTCTTCCCGAGGGACTTAGAAGAATTTTGTGATATTTTTTATTAAAATGGTGTATAAGGGTATATATATAAATATATTTTATGCACTGTATATGAGCTGGCGATTTCTAAGTCTGTGGTTCCGAGAGGGGGTAACCAGGCTCACTAATAAAGGTCAAGCCACTTGGCTGCCAGAATGCCCTCCTTCAGCACAGACCAGAAAGGCATTGTGTTAAGCGTATCCCCGGTATAGTCAGGGGTTAATGGGAGTCGTCCCCGTCCCCCCAGTATACGGCCAGAACCATGGACCCGGTACTTGTGGTTCGGACTGTCTCCAACCAGCCATAATGTTGTGAGAGTGAAATTATGTCTAAGTCCAGCTTTGGTACATTAGAAGCAACTCTGAAACTTAACCTAAGCGTTTTTCGAAACTACTTTTTGGCTAACTTCTTATAGGAAGGTCTAGGAGCTCTGAAAATGAACGTGCGCGTCTTTCACTCTTCCCGAGGGACTTAGAAGAATTTTGTGATATTTTTTATTAAAATGGTGTATAAGGGTATATATATAAATATATTTTATGCACTGTATATGAGCTGGCGATTTCTAAGTCTGTGGTTCCGAGAGGGGATAACCAGGCTCACTAATAAAGGTCAAGCCACTTGGCTGCCAGAATGGCCTGCTTCAGCACAGACCAGAAAGGCATTGTGATAAGCGTATCCCCGGTATAGTCAGGGGTTAATGGGAGTCGTCCCCGTCCCCCCAGTATACGGCCAGAACCATGGACCCTGTACTTGTGGGTCGGACTGTCTCCAACCAGCCATAATGTTGTGAGAGTGAAATTATGTCTAAGTCCAGCTTTGGTACATTAGAAGCAACTCTGAAACTTAACCTAAGCGTTTTTCGAAGCTACTTTTTGGCTAACTTCTTATAGGAAGGTCTAGGAGCTCTCAAAATGAACGTGCGCGTCTTTCACTCTTCCCGAGGGACTTAGAAGAATTTTGTGATATTTTTTATTAAAATGGTGTATAAGGGTATATATATAAATATATTTTATGCACTGTATATGAGCTGGCGATTTCTAAGTCTGTGGTTCCGAGAGGGGGTAACCAGGCTCACTAATAAAGGTCAAGCCACTTGGCTGCCAGAATGCCCTCCTTCAGCACAGACCAGAAAGGCATTGTGTTAAGCGTATCCCCGGTATAGTCAGGGGTTAATGGGAGTCGTCCCCGTCCCCCCAGTATACGGCCAGAACCATGGACCCGGTACTTGTGGTTCGGACTGTCTCCAACCAGCCATAATGTTGTGAGAGTGAAATTATGTCTAAGTCCAGCTTTGGTACATTAGAAGCAACTCTGAAACTTAACCTAAGCGTTTTTCGAAACTACTTTTTGGCTAACTTCTTATAGGAAGGTCTAGGAGCTCTGAAAATGAACGTGCGCGTCTTTCACTCTTCCCGAGGGACTTAGAAGAATTTTGTGATATTTTTTATTAAAATGGTGTATAAGGGTATATATATAAATATATTTTATGCACTGTATATGAGCTGGCGATTTCTAAGTCTGTGGTTCCGAGAGGGGATAACCAGGCTCACTAATAAAGGTCAAGCCACTTGGCTGCCAGAATGGCCTGCTTCAGCACAGACCAGAAAGGCATTGTGATAAGCGTATCCCCGGTATAGTCAGGGGTTAATGGGAGTCGTCCCCGTCCCCCCAGTATACGGCCAGAACCATGGACCCGGTACTTGTGGTTCGGACTGTCTCCAACCAGCCATAATGTTGTGAGAGTGAAATTATGTCTAAGTCCAGCTTTGGTACATTAGAAGCAACTCTGAAACTTAACCTAAGCGTTTTTCGAAGCTACTTTTTGGCTAACTTCTTATAGGAAGGTCTAGGAGCTCTGAAAATGAACGTGCGCGTCTTTCACTCTTCCTGAGGGACTTAGAAGAATTTTGTGATATTTTTTATTAAAATGGTTTATAAGGGTATATACATAAATATATTTTATGCACTGTATATGAGCTGGCGATTTCTAAGTCTGTGGTTCCGAGAGGGGATAACCAGGCTCACTAATAAAGGTCAAGCCACTTGGCTGCCAGAATGGCCTGCTTCAGCACAGACCAGAAAGGCATTGTGATAAGCGTATCCCCGGTATAGTCAGGGGTTAATGGGAGTCGTCCCCGTCCCCCCAGTATACGGCCAGAACCATGGACCCGGTACTTGTGGTTCGGACTGTCTCCAACCAGCCATAATGTTGTGAGAGTGAAATTATGTCTAAGTCCAGCTTTGGTACATTAGAAGCAACTCTGAAACTTAACCTAAGCGTTTTTCGAAGCTACTTTTTGGCTAACTTCTTATAGGAAGGTCTAGGAGCTCTCAAAAATGAACGTGCGCGTCTTTCACTCTTCCCGAGCGACTTAGAAGAATTTTGTGATATTTTTTATTAAAATGGTGTATAAGGGTATACAGTATATATAAATATATTTTATGCACTGTATATGAGCTGGCGATTACTAAGTCTGTGGTTCCGAGAGGGGGTAACCAGGCTCACTAATAAAGGTCAAGCCACTTGGCTGCCAGAATGCCCTGCTTCAGCACAGACCAGAAAGGCATTGTGATAAGCGTATACCCGGTATAGTCAGGGGTTAATGGGAGTCGTCCCCGTCCCCCCAGTATACGGCCAGAACCATGGACCCGGTACTTGTGGTTCGGACTGTCTCCAACCAGCCATAATGTTGTGAGAGTGAAATTATGTCTAAGTCCAGCTTTGGTACATTAGAAGCAACTCTGAAACTTAACCTAAGCGTCTTTTGAAGCTACTTTTTGGCTAACTTCTTATAGGAAGGTCTAGGAGCTCTGAAAATGAACGTGCGCGTCTTTCACTCTTCCCGAGGGACTTAGAAGAATTTTGTGATATTTTTTATTAAAATGGTGTATAAGGGTATATATATAAATATATTTTATGCACTGTATATGAGCTGGCGATTTCTAAGTCTGTGGTTCCGAGAGGGGGTAACCAGGCTCACTAATAAAGGTCAAGCCACTTGGCTGCCAGAATGCCCTCCTTCAGCACAGACCAGAAAGGCATTGTGTTAAGCGTATCCCCGGTATAGTCAGGGGTTAATGGGAGTCGTCCCCGTCCCCCCAGTATACGGCCAGAACCATGGACCCGGTACTTGTGGTTCGGACTGTCTCCAACCAGCCATAATGTTGTGAGAGTGAAATTATGTCTAAGTCCAGCTTTGGTACATTAGAAGCAACTCTGAAACTTAACCTAAGCGTTTTTCGAAACTACTTTTTGGCTAACTTCTTATAGGAAGGTCTAGGAGCTCTGAAAATGAACGTGCGCGTCTTTCACTCTTCCCGAGGGACTTAGAAGAATTTTGTGATATTTTTTATTAAAATGGTGTATAAGGGTATATATATAAATATATTTTATGCACTGTATATGAGCTGGCGATTTCTAAGTCTGTGGTTCCGAGAGGGGATAACCAGGCTCACTAATAAAGGTCAAGCCACTTGGCTGCCAGAATGGCCTGCTTCAGCACAGACCAGAAAGGCATTGTGATAAGCGTATCCCCGGTATAGTCAGGGGTTAATGGGAGTCGTCCCCGTCCCCCCAGTATACGGCCAGAACCATGGACCCTGTACTTGTGGGTCGGACTGTCTCCAACCAGCCATAATGTTGTGAGAGTGAAATTATGTCTAAGTCCAGCTTTGGTACATTAGAAGCAACTCTGAAACTTAACCTAAGCGTTTTTCGAAGCTACTTTTTGGCTAACTTCTTATAGGAAGGTCTAGGAGCTCTCAAAATGAACGTGCGCGTCTTTCACTCTTCCCGAGGGACTTAGAAGAATTTTGTGATATTTTTTATTAAAATGGTGTATAAGGGTATATATATAAATATATTTTATGCACTGTATATGAGCTGGCGATTTCTAAGTCTGTGGTTCCGAGAGGGGGTAACCAGGCTCACTAATAAAGGTCAAGCCACTTGGCTGCCAGAATGCCCTGCTTCAGCACAGACCAGAAAGGCATTGTGATAAGCGTATCCCCGGTATAGTCAGGGGTTAATGGGAGTCCCCCCCGTCCCCCCAGTATACGGCCAGAACCATGGACCCGGTACTTGTGGTTCGGACTGTCTCCAACCAGCCATAATGTTGTGAGAGTGAAATTATGTCTAAGTCCAGCTTTGGTACATTAGAAGCAACTCTGAAACTTAACCTAAGCGTTTTTCGAAGCTACTTTTTGGCTAACTTCTTATAGGAAGGTCTAGGAGCTCTGAAAATGAACGTGCGCGTCTTTCACTCTTCCTGAGGGACTTAGAAGAATTTTGTGATATTTTTTATTAAAATGGTGTATAAGGGTATATATATAAATATATTTTATGCACTGTATATGAGCTGGCGATTTCTAAGTCTGTGGTTCCGAGAGGGGATAACCAGGCTCACTAATAAAGGTCAAGCCACTTGGCTGCCAGAATGGCCTGCTTCAGCACAGACCAGAAAGGCATTGTGATAAGCGTATCCCCGGTATAGTCAGGGGTTAATGGGAGTCGTCCCCGTCCCCCCAGTATACGGCCAGAACCATGGACCCTGTACTTGTGGGTCGGACTGTCTCCAACCAGCCATAATGTTGTGAGAGTGAAATTATGTCTAAGTCCAGCTTTGGTACATTAGAAGCAACTCTGAAACTTAACCTAAGCGTTTTTCGAAACTACTTTTTGGCTAACTTCTTATAGGAAGGTCTAGGAGCTCTGAAAATGAACGTGCGCGTCTTTCACTCTTCCCGAGGGACTTAGAAGAATTTTGTGATATTTTTTATTAAAATGGTGTATAAGGGTATATATATAAATATATTTTATGCACTGTATATGAGCTGGCGATTTCTAAGTCTGTGGTTCCGAGAGGGGATAACCAGGCTCACTAATAAAGGTCAAGCCACTTGGCTGCCAGAATGGCCTGCTTCAGCACAGACCAGAAAGGCATTGTGATAAGCGTATCCCCGGTATAGTCAGGGGTTAATGGGAGTCCCCCCCGTCCCCCCAGTATACGGCCAGAACCATGGACCCGGTACTTGTGGTTCGGACTGTCTCCAACCAGCCATAATGTTGTGAGAGTGAAATTATGTCTAAGTCCAGCTTTGGTACATTAGAAGCAACTCTGAAACTTAACCTAAGCGTTTTTCGAAGCTACTTTTTGGCTAACTTCTTATAGGAAGGTCTAGGAGCTCTGAAAATGAACGTGCGCGTCTTTCACTCTTCCTGAGGGACTTAGAAGAATTTTGTGATATTTTTTATTAAAATGGTGTATAAGGGTATATATATAAATATATTTTATGCACTTAATATGAGCTGGCGATTTCTAAGTCTGTGGTTCCGAGAGGGGATAACCAGGCTCACTAATAAAGGTCAAGCCACTTGGCTGCCAGAATGGCCTGCTTCAGCACAGACCAGAAAGGCATTGTGATAAGCGTATCCCCGGTATAGTCAGGGGTTAATGGGAGTCGTCCCCGTCCCCCCAGTATACGGCCAGAACCATGGACCCTGTACTTGTGGGTCGGACTGTCTCCAACCAGCCATAATGTTGTGAGAGTGAAATTATGTCTAAGTCCAGCTTTGGTACATTAGAAGCAACTCTGAAACTTAACCTAAGCGTTTTTCGAAGCTACTTTTTGGCTAACTTCTTATAGGAAGGTCTAGGAGCTCTGAAAATGAACGGCGCGTCTTTCACTCTTCCCGAGGGACTTAGAAGAATTTTGTGATATTTTTTATTAAAATGGTGTATAAGGGTATACAGTATATATAAATATATTTTATGCACTGTATATGAGCTGGCGATTACTAAGTCTGTGGTTCCGAGAGGGGGTAACCAGGCTCACTAATAAAGGTCAAGCCACTTGGCTGCCAGAATGCCCTGCTTCAGCACAGACCAGAAAGGCATTGTGATAAGCGTATCCCCGGTATAGTCAGGGGTTAATGTGAGTCGTCCCCGTCCCCCCAGTATACGGCCATAACCATGGACCTGGTACTTGTGGTTCGGACTGTCTCCAACCAGCCATAATGTTGTGAGAGTGAAATTATGTCTAAGTCCAGCTTTGGTACATTAGAAGCAACTCTGAAACTTAACCTAAGCGTTTTTCGAAGCTACTTTTTGGCTAACTTCTTATAGGAAGGTCTAGGAGCTCTGAAAATGAACGTGCGCGTCTTTCACTCTTCCCTAGGGACTTAGAAGAATTTTGTGATATTTTTTATTAAAATGGTGTATAAGGGTATATATATAAATATATTTTATGCACTGTATATGAGCTGGCGATTTCTAAGTCTGTGGTTCCGAGAGGGGGTAACCAGGCTCACTAATAAAGGTCAAGCCACTTGGCTGCCAGAATGCCCTGCTTCAGCACAGACCAGAAAGGCATTGTGATAAGCGTATACCCGGTATAGTCAGGGGTTAATGGGAGTCGTCCCCGTCCCCCCAGTATACGGCCAGAACCATGGACCCGGTACTTGTGGTTCGGACTGTCTCCAACCAGCCATAATGTTGTGAGAGTGAAATTATGTCTAAGTCCAGCTTTGGTACATTAGAAGCAACTCTGAAACTTAACCTAAGCGTCTTTTGAAGCTACTTTTTGGCTAACTTCTTATAGGAAGGTCTAGGAGCTCTGAAAATGAACGTGCGCGTCTTTCACTCTTCCCGAGGGACTTAGAAGAATTTTGTGATATTTTTTATTAAAATGGTGTATAAGGGTATATATATAAATATATTTTATGCACTGTATATGAGCTGGCGATTTCTAAGTCTGTGGTTCCGAGAGGGGGTAACCAGGCTCACTAATAAAGGTCAAGCCACTTGGCTGCCAGAATGCCCTCCTTCAGCACAGACCAGAAAGGCATTGTGTTAAGCGTATCCCCGGTATAGTCAGGGGTTAATGGGAGTCGTCCCCGTCCCCCCAGTATACGGCCAGAACCATGGACCCGGTACTTGTGGTTCGGACTGTCTCCAACCAGCCATAATGTTGTGAGAGTGAAATTATGTCTAAGTCCAGCTTTGGTACATTAGAAGCAACTCTGAAACTTAACCTAAGCGTTTTTCGAAGCTACTTTTTGGCTAACTTCTTATAGGAAGGTCTAGGAGCTCTGAAAATGAACGTGCGCGTCTTTCACTCTTCCCGAGGGACTTAGAAGAATTTTGTGATATTTTTTATTAAAATGGTGTATAAGGGTATATATATAAATATATTTTATGCACTGTATATGAGCTGGCGATTTCTAAGTCTGTGGTTCCGAGAGGGGGTAACCAGGCTCACTAATAAAGGTCAAGCCACTTGGCTGCCAGAATGCCCTCCTTCAGCACAGACCAGAAAGGCATTGTGTTAAGCGTATCCCCGGTATAGTCAGGGGTTAATGGGAGTCGTCCCCGTCCCCCCAGTATACGGCCAGAACCATGGACCCGGTACTTGTGGTTCGGACTGTCTCCAACCAGCCATAATGTTGTGAGAGTGAAATTATGTCTAAGTCCAGCTTTGGTACATTAGAAGCAACTCTGAAACTTAACCTAAGCGTTTTTCGAAGCTACTTTTTGGCTAACTTCTTATAGGAAGGTCTAGGAGCTCTGAAAATGAACGTGCGCGTCTTTCACTCTTCCCGAGGGACTTAGAAGAATTTTGTGATATTTTTTATTAAAATGGTGTATAAGGGTATATATATAAATATATTTTATGCACTGTATATGAGCTGGCGATTTCTAAGTCTGTGGTTCCGAGAGGGGGTAACCAGGCTCACTAATAAAGGTCAAGCCACTTGGCTGCCAGAATGCCCTGCTTCAGCACAGACCAGAAAGGCATTGTGATAAGCGTATACCCGGTATAGTCAGGGGTTAATGGGAGTCGTCCCCGTCCCCCCAGTATACGGCCAGAACCATGGACCCGGTACTTGTGGTTCGGACTGTCTCCAACCAGCCATAATGTTGTGAGAGTGAAATTATGTCTAAGTCCAGCTTTGGTACATTAGAAGCAACTCTGAAACTTAACCTAAGCGTCTTTTGAAGCTACTTTTTGGCTAACTTCTTATAGGAAGGTCTAGGAGCTCTGAAAATGAACGTGCGCGTCTTTCACTCTTCCCGAGGGACTTAGAAGAATTTTGTGATATTTTTTATTAAAATGGTGTATAAGGGTATATATATAAATATATTTTATGCACTGTATATGAGCTGGCGATTTCTAAGTCTGTGGTTCCGAGAGGGGGTAACCAGGCTCACTAATAAAGGTCAAGTCACTTGGCTGCCAGAATGCCATCCTTCAGCACAGACCAGAAAGGCATTGTGTTAAGCGTATCCCCGGTATAGTCAGGGGTTAATGGGAGTCGTCCCCGTCCCCCCAGTATACGGCCAGAACCATGGACCCGGTACTTGTGGTTCGGACTGTCTCCAACCAGCCATAATGTTGTGAGAGTGAAATTATGTCTAAGTCCAGCTTTGGTACATTAGAAGCAACTCTGAAACTTAACCTAAGCGTTTTTCGAAGCTACTTTTTGGCTAACTTCTTATAGGAAGGTCTAGGAGCTCTGAAAATGAACGTGCGCGTCTTTAACTCTTCCCGAGGGACTTAGAAGAATTTTGTGATATTTTTTATTAAAATGGTGTATAAGGGTATATATATAAATATATTTTATGCACTGTATATGAGCTGGCGATTTCTAAGTCTGTGGTTCCGAGAGGGGATAACCAGGCTCACTAATAAAGGTCAAGCCACTTGGCTGCCAGAATGGCCTGCTTCAGCACAGACCAGAAAGGCATTGTGATAAGCGTATCCCCGGTATAGTCAGGGGTTAATGGGAGTCGTCCCCGTCCCCCCAGTATACGGCCAGAACCATGGACCCTGTACTTGTGGGTCGGACTGTCTCCAACCAGCCATAATGTTGTGAGAGTGAAATTATGTCTAAGTCCAGCTTTGGTACATTAGAAGCAACTCTGAAACTTAACCTAAGCGTTTTTCGAAGCTACTTTTTGGCTAACTTCTTATAGGAAGGTCTAGGAGCTCTGAAAATGAACGTGCGCGTCTTTCACTCTTCCTGAGGGACTTAGAAGAATTTTGTGATATTTTTTATTAAAATGGTGTATAAGGGTATATATATAAATATATTTTATGCACTGTATATGAGCTGGCGATTTCTAAGTCTGTGGTTCCGAGAGGGGATAACCAGGCTCACTAATAAAGGTCAAGCCACTTGGCTGCCAGAATGGCCTGCTTCAGCACAGACCAGAAAGGCATTGTGATAAGCGTATCCCCGGTATAGTCAGGGGTTAATGGGAGTCGTCCCCGTCCCCCCAGTATACGGCCAGAACCATGGACCCTGTACTTGTGGGTCGGACTGTCTCCAACCAGCCATAATGTTGTGAGAGTGAAATTATGTCTAAGTCCAGCTTTGGTACATTAGAAGCAACTCTGAAACTTAACCTAAGCGTTTTTCGAAGCTACTTTTTGGCTAACTTCTTATAGGAAGGTCTAGGAGCTCTGAAAATGAACGTGCGCGTCTTTCACTCTTCCTGAGGGACTTAGAAGAATTTTGTGATATTTTTTATTAAAATGGTGTATAAGGGTATATATATAAATATATTTTATGCACTGTATATGAGCTGGCGATTTCTAAGTCTGTGGTTCCGAGAGGGGATAACCAGGCTCACTAATAAAGGTCAAGCCACTTGGCTGCCAGAATGGCCTGCTTCAGCACAGACCAGAAAGGCATTGTGATAAGCGTATCCCCGGTATAGTCAGGGGTTAATGGGAGTCGTCCCCGTCCCCCCAGTATACGGCCAGAACCATGGACCCTGTACTTGTGGGTCGGACTGTCTCCAACCAGCCATAATGTTGTGAGAGTGAAATTATGTCTAAGTCCAGCTTTGGTACATTAGAAGCAACTCTGAAACTTAACCTAAGCGTTTTTCGAAACTACTTTTTGGCTAACTTCTTATAGGAAGGTCTAGGAGCTCTGAAAATGAACGTGCGCGTCTTTCACTCTTCCCGAGGGACTTAGAAGAATTTTGTGATATTTTTTATTAAAATGGTGTATAAGGGTATATATATAAATATATTTTATGCACTGTATATGAGCTGGCGATTTCTAAGTCTGTGGTTCCGAGAGGGGATAACCAGGCTCACTAATAAAGGTCAAGCCACTTGGCTGCCAGAATGGCCTGCTTCAGCACAGACCAGAAAGGCATTGTGATAAGCGTATCCCCGGTATAGTCAGGGGTTAATGGGAGTCCCCCCCGTCCCCCCAGTATACGGCCAGAACCATGGACCCGGTACTTGTGGTTCGGACTGTCTCCAACCAGCCATAATGTTGTGAGAGTGAAATTATGTCTAAGTCCAGCTTTGGTACATTAGAAGCAACTCTGAAACTTAACCTAAGCGTTTTTCGAAGCTACTTTTTGGCTAACTTCTTATAGGAAGGTCTAGGAGCTCTGAAAATGAACGTGCGCGTCTTTCACTCTTCCTGAGGGACTTAGAATAATTTTGTGATATTTCTTATTAAAATGGTGTATAAGGGTATATATATAAATATATTTTATGCACTGTATATGAGCTGGCGATTTCTAAGTCTGTGGTTCCGAGAGGGGATAACCAGGCTCACTAATAAAGGTCAAGCCACTTGGCTGCCAGAATGGCCTGCTTCAGCACAGACCAGAAAGGCATTGTGATAAGCGTATCCCCGGTATAGTCAGGGGTTAATGGGAGTCGTCCCCGTCCCCCCAGTATACGGCCAGAACCATGGACCCTGTACTTGTGGGTCGGACTGTCTCCAACCAGCCATAATGTTGTGAGAGTGAAATTATGTCTAAGTCCAGCTTTGGTACATTAGAAGCAACTCTGAAACTTAACCTAAGCGTTTTTCGAAGCTACTTTTTGGCTAACTTCTTATAGGAAGGTCTAGGAGCTCTGAAAATGAACGTGCGCGTCTTTCACTCTTCCTGAGGGACTTAGAAGAATTTTGTGATATTTTTTATTAAAATGGTGTATAAGGGTATATATATAAATATATTTTATGCACTGTATATGAGCTGGCGATTTCTAAGTCTGTGGTTCCGAGAGGGGATAACCAGGCTCACTAATAAAGGTCAAGCCACTTGGCTGCCAGAATGGCCTGCTTCAGCACAGACCAGAAAGGCATTGTGATAAGCGTATCCCCGGTATAGTCAGGGGTTAATGGGAGTCGTCCCCGTCCCCCCAGTATACGGCCAGAACCATGGACCCTGTACTTGTGGGTCGGACTGTCTCCAACCAGCCATAATGTTGTGAGAGTGAAATTATGTCTAAGTCCAGCTTTGGTACATTAGAAGCAACTCTGAAACTTAACCTAAGCGTTTTTCGAAACTACTTTTTGGCTAACTTCTTATAGGAAGGTCTAGGAGCTCTGAAAATGAACGTGCGCGTCTTTCACTCTTCCCGAGGGACTTAGAAGAATTTTGTGATATTTTTTATTAAAATGGTGTATAAGGGTATATATATAAATATATTTTATGCACTGTATATGAGCTGGCGATTTCTAAGTCTGTGGTTCCGAGAGGGGATAACCAGGCTCACTAATAAAGGTCAAGCCACTTGGCTGCCAGAATGGCCTGCTTCAGCACAGACCAGAAAGGCATTGTGATAAGCGTATCCCCGGTATAGTCAGGGGTTAATGGGAGTCCCCCCCGTCCCCCCAGTATACGGCCAGAACCATGGACCCGGTACTTGTGGTTCGGACTGTCTCCAACCAGCCATAATGTTGTGAGAGTGAAATTATGTCTAAATCCAGCTTTGGTACATTAGAAGCAACTCTGAAACTTAACCTAAGCGTTTTTCGAAGCTACTTTTTGGCTAACTTCTTATAGGAAGGTCTAGGAGCTCTGAAAATGAACGTGCGCGTCTTTCACTCTTCCTGAGGGACTTAGAAGAATTTTGTGATATTTTTTATTAAAATGGTGTATAAGGGTATATATATAAATATATTTTATGCACTGTATATGAGCTGGCGATTTCTAAGTCTGTGGTTCCGAGAGGGGATAACCAGGCTCACTAATAAAGGTCAAGCCACTTGGCTGCCAGAATGGCCTGCTTCAGCACAGACCAGAAAGGCATTGTGATAAGCGTATCCCCGGTATAGTCAGGGGTTAATGGGAGTCGTCCCCGTCCCCCCAGTATACGGCCAGAACCATGGACCCTGTACTTGTGGGTCGGACTGTCTCCAACCAGCCATAATGTTGTGAGAGTGAAATTATGTCTAAGTCCAGCTTTGGTACATTAGAAGCAACTCTGAAACTTAACCTAAGCGTCTTTCGAAGCTACTTTTTTGCTAACTTCTTATAGGAAGGTCTAGGAGCTCTGAAAATGAACGTGCGCGTCTTTCACTCTTCCCGAGGGACTTAGAAGAATTTTGTGATAATTTTTATTAAAATGGTGTATTAGGGTATATATATAAATATATTTTATGCACTGTATATGAGCTGGCGATTTCTAAGTCTGTGGTTCCGTGAGGGGGTAACCAGGCTCACTAATAAAGGTCAACCCACTTGGCTGCCAGAATGCCCAGCTTCAGCACAGACCAGAAAGGCATTGTGATAAGCGTATCCCCGGTATAGTCAGGGGTTAATGGGAGTCGTCCCCGTCCCCCCAGTATACGGCCAGAACCATGGACCCGGTACTTGTGGTTCGGACTGTCTCCAACCAGCCATAATGTTGTGAGAGTGAAATTATGTCTAAGTCCAGCTTTGGTACATTAGAAGCAACTCTGAAACTTAACCTAAGCGTTTTTCGAAACTACTTTTTGGCTAACTTCTTATAGGAAGGTCTAGGAGCTCTGAAAATGAACGTGCGCGTCTTTCACTCTTCCCAAGGGACTTAGAAGAATTTTGTGATATTTTTTATTAAAATGGTGTATAAGGGTATATATATAAATATATTTTATGCACTGTATATGAGCTGGCGATTTCTAAGTCTGTGGTTCCGAGAGGGGGTAACCAGGCTCACTAATAAAGGTCAAGCCACTTGGCTGCCAGAATGCCCTGCTTCAGCACAGACCAGAAAGGCATTGTGATAAGCGTATCCCCGGTATAGTCAGGGGTTAATGGGAGTCGTCCCCGTCCCCCCAGTATACGGCCAGAACCATGGACCCTGTACTTGTGGGTCGGACTGTCTCCAACCAGCCATAATGTTGTGAGAGTGAAATTATGTCTAAGTCCAGCTTTGGTACATTAGAAGCAACTCTGAAACTTAACCTAAGCGTTTTTCGAAGCTACTTTTTGGCTAACTTCTTATAGGAAGGTCTAGGAGCTCTCAAAATGAACGTGCGCGTCTTTCACTCTTCCCGAGGGACTTAGAAGAATTTTGTGATATTTTTTATTAAAATGGTGTATAAGGGTATATATATAAATATATTTTATGCACTGTATATGAGCTGGCGATTTCTAAGTCTGTGGTTCCGAGAGGGGGTAACCAGGCTCACTAATAAAGGTCAAGCCACTTGGCTGCCAGAATGCCCTGCTTCAGCACAGACCAGAAAGGCATTGTGATAAGCGTATCCCCGGTATAGTCAGGGGTTAATGGGAGTCCCCCCCGTCCCCCCAGTATACGGCCAGAACCATGGACCCGGTACTTGTGGTTCGGACTGTCTCCAACCAGCCATAATGTTGTGAGAGTGAAATTATGTCTAAGTCCAGCTTTGGTACATTAGAAGCAACTCTGAAACTTAACCTAAGCGTTTTTCGAAGCTACTTTTTGGCTAACTTCTTATAGGAAGGTCTAGGAGCTCTGAAAATGAACGTGCGCGTCTTTCACTCTTCCTGAGGGACTTAGAAGAATTTTGTGATATTTTTTATTAAAATGGTGTATAAGGGTATATATATAAATATATTTTATGCACTGTATATGAGCTGGCGATTTCTAAGTCTGTGGTTCCGAGAGGGGATAACCAGGCTCACTAATAAAGGTCAAGCCACTTGGCTGCCAGAATGGCCTGCTTCAGCACAGACCAGAAAGGCATTGTGATAAGCGTATCCCCGGTATAGTCAGGGGTTAATGGGAGTCGTCCCCTTCCCCCCAGTATACGGCCAGAACCATGGACCCGGTACTTGTGGTTCGGACTGTCTCCAACCAGCCATAATGTTGTGAGAGTGAAATTATGTCTAAGTCCAGCTTTGGTACATTAGAAGCAACTCTGAAACTTAACCTAAGCGTTTTTCGAAGCTACTTTTTGGCTAACTTCTTATAGGAAGGTCTAGGAGCTCTGAAAATGAACGTGCGCGTCTTTCACTCTTCCCGAGGGACTTAGAAGAATTTTGTGATAATTTTTATTAAAATGGTGTATAAGGGTATATATATAAATATATTTTATGCACTGTATATGAGCTGGCGATTTCTAAGTCTGTGGTTCCGAGAGGGGGTAACCAGGCTCACTAATAAAGGTCAAGCCACTTGGCTGCCAGAATGCCCTGCTTCAGCACAGACCAGAAAGGCATTGTGATAAGCGTATCCCCGGTATAGTCAGGGGTTAATGGGAGTCGTCCCCGTCCCCCCAGTATACGCCCAGAACCATGGACCCGGTACTTGTGGTTCGGACTGTCTCCAACCAGCCATAATGTTGTGAGAGTGAAATTATGTCTAAGTCCAGCTTTGGTACATTAGAAGCAACTCTGAAACTTAACCTAAGCGTTTTTCGAAACTACTTTTTGGCTAACTTCTTATAGGAAGGTCTAGGAGCTCTGAAAATGAACGTGCGCGTCTTTCACTCTTCCCAAGGGACTTAGAAGAATTTTGTGATATTTTTTATTAAAATGGTGTATAAGGGTATATATATAAATATATTTTATGCACTGTATATGAGCTGGCGATTTCTAAGTCTGTGGTTCCGAGAGGGGGTAACCAGGCTCACTAATAAAGGTCAAGCCACTTGGCTGCCAGAATGCCCTGCTTCAGCACAGACCAGAAAGGCATTGTGATAAGCGTATCCCCGGTATAGTCAGGGGTTAATGGGAGTCGTCCCCGTCCCCCCAGTATACGCCCAGAACCATGGACCCTGTACTTGTGGGTCGGACTGTCTCCAACCAGCCATAATGTTGTGAGAGTGAAATTATGTCTAAGTCCAGCTTTGGTACATTAGAAGCAACTCTGAAACTTAACCTAAGCGTTTTTCGAAGCTACTTTTTGGCTAACTTCTTATAGGAAGGTCTAGGAGCTCTCAAAATGAACGTGCGCGTCTTTCACTCTTCCCGAGGGACTTAGAAGAATTTTGTGATATTTTTTATTAAAATGGTGTATAAGGGTATATATATAAATATATTTTATGCACTGTATATGAGCTGGCGATTTCTAAGTCTGTGGTTCCGAGAGGGGGTAACCAGGCTCACTAATAAAGGTCAAGCCACTTGGCTGCCAGAATGCCCTCCTTCAGCACAGACCAGAAAGGCATTGTGTTAAGCGTATCCCCGGTATAGTCAGGGGTTAATGGGAGTCGCCCCCTTCCCCCCAGTATACGGCCAGAACCATGGACCCGATACTTGTGGTTCGGACTGTCTCCAACCAGCCATAATGTTGTGAGAGTGAAATTATGTCTAAGTCCAGCTTTGGTACATTAGAAGCAACTCTGAAACTTAACCTAAGCGTTTTTCGAAGCTACTTTTTGGCTAACTTCTTATAGGAAGGTCTAGGAGCTCTGAAAATGAACGTGCGCGTCTTTCACTCTTCCTGAGGGACTTAGAAGAATTTTGTGATATTTTTTATTAAAATGGTGTATAAGGGTATATATATAAATATATTTTATGCACTGTATATGAGCTGGCGATTTCTAAGTCTGTGGTTCCGAGAGGGGATAACCAGGCTCACTAATAAAGGTCAAGCCACTTGGCTGCCAGAATGGCCTGCTTCAGCACAGACCAGAAAGGCATTGTGATAAGCGTATCCCCGGTATAGTCAGGGGTTAATGGGAGTCGTCCCCTTCCCCCCAGTATACGGCCAGAACCATGGACCCGGTACTTGTGGTTCGGACTGTCTCCAACCAGCCATAATGTTGTGAGAGTGAAATTATGTCTAAGTCCAGCTTTGGTACATTAGAAGCAACTCTGAAACTTAACCTAAGCGTTTTTCGAAGCTACTTTTTGGCTAACTTCTTATAGGAAGGTCTAGGAGCTCTGAAAATGAACGTGCGCGTCTTTCACTCTTCCCGAGGGACTTAGAAGAATTTTGTGATAATTTTTATTAAAATGGTGTATAAGGGTATATATATAAATATATTTTATGCACTGTATATGAGCTGGCGATTTCTAAGTCTGTGGTTCCGAGAGGGGGTAACCAGGCTCACTAATAAAGGTCAAGCCACTTGGCTGCCAGAATGCCCTGCTTCAGCACAGACCAGAAAGGCATTGTGATAAGCGTATCCCCGGTATAGTCAGGGGTTAATGGGAGTCGTCCCCGTCCCCCCAGTATACGGCCAGAACCATGGACCCTGTACTTGTGGGTCGGACTGTCTCCAACCAGCCATAATGTTGTGAGAGTGAAATTATGTCTAAGTCCAGCTTTGGTACATTAGAAGCAACTCTGAAACTTAACCTAAGCGTTTTTCGAAGCTACTTTTTGGCTAACTTCTTATAGGAAGGTCTAGGAGCTCTGAAAATGAACGTGCGCGTCTTTCACTCTTCCCGAGGGACTTAGAAGAATTTTGTGATATTTTTTATTAAAATGGTGTATAAGGGTATATATATAAATATATTTTATGCACTGTATATGAGCTGGCGATTTCTAAGTCTGTGGTTCCGAGAGGGGGTAACCAGGCTCACTAATAAAGGTCAAGCCACTTGGCTGCCAGAATGCCCTCCTTCAGCACAGACCAGAAAGGCATTGTGTTAAGCGTATCCCCGGTATAGTCAGGGGTTAATGGGAGTCGTCCCCGTCCCCCCAGTATACGGCCAGAACCATGGACCCGGTACTTGTGGTTCGGACTGTCTCCAACCAGCCATAATGTTGTGAGAGTGAAATTATGTCTAAGTCCAGCTTTGGTACATTAGAAGCAACTCTGAAACTTAACCTAAGCGTTTTTCGAAGCTACTTTTTGGCTAACTTCTTATAGGAAGGTCTAGGAGCTCTGAAAATGAACGTGCGCGTCTTTCACTCTTCCCGAGGGACTTAGAAGAATTTTGTGATATTTTTTATTAAAATGGTGTATAAGGGTATATATATAAATATATTTTATGCACTGTATATGAGCTGGCGATTTCTAAGTCTGTGGTTCCGAGAGGGGGTAACCAGGCTCACTAATAAAGGTCAAGCCACTTGGCTGCCAGAATGCCCTGCTTCAGCACAGACCAGAAAGGCATTGTGATAAGCGTATACCCGGTATAGTCAGGGGTTAATGGGAGTCGTCCCCGTCCCCCCAGTATACGGCCAGAACCATGGACCCGGTACTTGTGGTTCGGACTGTCTCCAACCAGCCATAATGTTGTGAGAGTGAAATTATGTCTAAGTCCAGCTTTGGTACATTAGAAGCAACTCTGAAACTTAACCTAATCGTCTTTTGAAGCTACTTTTTGGCTAACTTCTTATAGGAAGGTCTAGGAGCTCTGAAAATGAACGTGCGCGTCTTTCACTCTTCCCGAGGGACTTAGAAGAATTTTGTGATATTTTTTATTAAAATGGTGTATAAGGGTATATATATAAATATATTTTATGCACTGTATATGAGCTGGCGATTTCTAAGTCTGTGGTTCCGAGAGGGGGTAACCAGGCTCACTAATAAAGGTCAAGTCACTTGGCTGCCAGAATGCCATCCTTCAGCACAGACCAGAAAGGCATTGTGTTAAGCGTATCCCCGGTATAGTCAGGGGTTAATGGGAGTCGTCCCCGTCCCCCCAGTATACGGCCAGAACCATGGACCCGGTACTTGTGGTTCGGACTGTCTCCAACCAGCCATAATGTTGTGAGAGTGAAATTATGTCTAAGTCCAGCTTTGGTACATTAGAAGCAACTCTGAAACTTAACCTAAGCGTTTTTCGAAGCTACTTTTTGGCTAACTTCTTATAGGAAGGTCTAGGAGCTCTGAAAATGAACGTGCGCGTCTTTAACTCTTCCCGAGGGACTTAGAAGAATTTTGTGATATTTTTTATTAAAATGGTGTATAAGGGTATATATATAAATATATTTTATGCACTGTATATGAGCTGGCGATTTCTAAGTCTGTGGTTCCGAGAGGGGATAACCAGGCTCACTAATAAAGGTCAAGCCACTTGGCTGCCAGAATGGCCTGCTTCAGCACAGACCAGAAAGGCATTGTGATAAGCGTATCCCCGGTATAGTCAGGGGTTAATGGGAGTCGTCCCCGTCCCCCCAGTATACGGCCAGAACCATGGACCCTGTACTTGTGGGTCGGACTGTCTCCAACCAGCCATAATGTTGTGAGAGTGAAATTATGTCTAAGTCCAGCTTTGGTACATTAGAAGCAACTCTGAAACTTAACCTAAGCGTTTTTCGAAGCTACTTTTTGGCTAACTTCTTATAGGAAGGTCTAGGAGCTCTGAAAATGAACGTGCGCGTCTTTCACTCTTCCTGAGGGACTTAGAAGAATTTTGTGATATTTTTTATTAAAATGGTGTATAAGGGTATATATATAAATATATTTTATGCACTGTATATGAGCTGGCGATTTCTAAGTCTGTGGTTCCGAGAGGGGATAACCAGGCTCACTAATAAAGGTCAAGCCACTTGGCTGCCAGAATGGCCTGCTTCAGCACAGACCAGAAAGGCATTGTGATAAGCGTATCCCCGGTATAGTCAGGGGTTAATGGGAGTCGTCCCCGTCCCCCCAGTATACGGCCAGAACCATGGACCCTGTACTTGTGGGTCGGACTGTCTCCAACCAGCCATAATGTTGTGAGAGTGAAATTATGTCTAAGTCCAGCTTTGGTACATTAGAAGCAACTCTGAAACTTAACCTAAGCGTTTTTCGAAACTACTTTTTGGCTAACTTCTTATAGGAAGGTCTAGGAGCTCTGAAAATGAACGTGCGCGTCTTTCACTCTTCCCGAGGGACTTAGAAGAATTTTGTGATATTTTTTATTAAAATGGTGTATAAGGGTATATATATAAATATATTTTATGCACTGTATATGAGCTGGCGATTTCTAAGTCTGTGGTTCCGAGAGGGGATAACCAGGCTCACTAATAAAGGTCAAGCCACTTGGCTGCCAGAATGGCCTGCTTCAGCACAGACCAGAAAGGCATTGTGATAAGCGTATCCCCGGTATAGTCAGGGGTTAATGGGAGTCCCCCCCGTCCCCCCAGTATACGGCCAGAACCATGGACCCGGTACTTGTGGTTCGGACTGTCTCCAACCAGCCATAATGTTGTGAGAGTGAAATTATGTCTAAGTCCAGCTTTGGTACATTAGAAGCAACTCTGAAACTTAACCTAAGCGTTTTTCGAAGCTACTTTTTGGCTAACTTCTTATAGGAAGGTCTAGGAGCTCTGAAAATGAACGTGCGCGTCTTTCACTCTTCCTGAGGGACTTAGAATAATTTTGTGATATTTTTTATTAAAATGGTGTATAAGGGTATATATATAAATATATTTTATGCACTGTATATGAGCTGGCGATTTCTAAGTCTGTGGTTCCGAGAGGGGATAACCAGGCTCACTAATAAAGGTCAAGCCACTTGGCTGCCAGAATGGCCTGCTTCAGCACAGACCAGAAAGGCATTGTGATAAGCGTATCCCCGGTATAGTCAGGGGTTAATGGGAGTCGTCCCCGTCCCCCCAGTATACGGCCAGAACCATGGACCCTGTACTTGTGGGTCGGACTGTCTCCAACCAGCCATAATGTTGTGAGAGTGAAATTATGTCTAAGTCCAGCTTTGGTACATTAGAAGCAACTCTGAAACTTAACCTAAGCGTTTTTCGAAGCTACTTTTTGTCTAACTTCTTATAGGAAGGTCTAGGAGCTCTGAAAATGAACGTGCGCGTCTTTCACTCTTCCTGAGGGACTTAGAAGAATTTTGTGATATTTTTTATTAAAATGGTGTATAAGGGTATATATATAAATATATTTTATGCACTGTATATGAGCTGGCGATTTCTAAGTCTGTGGTTCCGAGAGGGGATAACCAGGCTCACTAATAAAGGTCAAGCCACTTGGCTGCCAGAATGGCCTGCTTCAGCACAGACCAGAAAGGCATTGTGATAAGCGTATCCCCGGTATAGTCAGGGGTTAATGGGAGTCGTCCCCGTCCCCCCAGTATACGGCCAGAACCATGGACCCTGTACTTGTGGGTCGGACTGTCTCCAACCAGCCATAATGTTGTGAGAGTGAAATTATGTCTAAGTCCAGCTTTGGTACATTAGAAGCAACTCTGAAACTTAACCTAAGCGTTTTTCGAAACTACTTTTTGGCTAACTTCTTATAGGAAGGTCTAGGAGCTCTGAAAATGAACGTGCGCGTCTTTCACTCTTCCCGAGGGACTTAGAAGAATTTTGTGATATTTTTTATTAAAATGGTGTATAAGGGTATATATATAAATATATTTTATGCACTGTATATGAGCTGGCGATTTCTAAGTCTGTGGTTCCGAGAGGGGATAACCAGGCTCACTAATAAAGGTCAAGCCACTTGGCTGCCAGAATGGCCTGCTTCAGCACAGACCAGAAAGGCATTGTGATAAGCGTATCCCCGGTATAGTCAGGGGTTAATGGGAGTCCCCCCCGTCCCCCCAGTATACGGCCAGAACCATGGACCCGGTACTTGTGGTTCGGACTGTCTCCAACCAGCCATAATGTTGTGAGAGTGAAATTATGTCTAAATCCAGCTTTGGTACATTAGAAGCAACTCTGAAACTTAACCTAAGCGTTTTTCGAAGCTACTTTTTGGCTAACTTCTTATAGGAAGGTCTAGGAGCTCTGAAAATGAACGTGCGCGTCTTTCACTCTTCCTGAGGGACTTAGAAGAATTTTGTGATATTTTTTATTAAAATGGTGTATAAGGGTATATATATAAATATATTTTATGCACTGTATATGAGCTGGCGATTTCTAAGTCTGTGGTTCCGAGAGGGGATAACCAGGCTCACTAATAAAGGTCAAGCCACTTGGCTGCCAGAATGGCCTGCTTCAGCACAGACCAGAAAGGCATTGTGATAAGCGTATCCCCGGTATAGTCAGGGGTTAATGGGAGTCGTCCCCGTCCCCCCAGTATACGGCCAGAACCATGGACCCTGTACTTGTGGGTCGGACTGTCTCCAACCAGCCATAATGTTGTGAGAGTGAAATTATGTCTAAGTCCAGCTTTGGTACATTAGAAGCAACTCTGAAACTTAACCTAAGCGTCTTTCGAAGCTACTTTTTTGCTAACTTCTTATAGGAAGGTCTAGGAGCTCTGAAAATGAACGTGCGCGTCTTTCACTCTTCCCGAGGGACTTAGAAGAATTTTGTGATAATTTTTATTAAAATGGTGTATTAGGGTATATATATAAATATATTTTATGCACTGTATATGAGCTGGCGATTTCTAAGTCTGTGGTTCCGTGAGGGGGTAACCAGGCTCACTAATAAAGGTCAACCCACTTGGCTGCCAGAATGCCCAGCTTCAGCACAGACCAGAAAGGCATTGTGATAAGCGTATCCCCGGTATAGTCAGGGGTTAATGGGAGTCGTCCCCGTCCCCCCAGTATACGGCCAGAACCATGGACCCGGTACTTGTGGTTCGGACTGTCTCCAACCAGCCATAATGTTGTGAGAGTGAAATTATGTCTAAGTCCAGCTTTGGTACATTAGAAGCAACTCTGAAACTTAACCTAAGCGTTTTTCGAAACTACTTTTTGGCTAACTTCTTATAGGAAGGTCTAGGAGCTCTGAAAATGAACGTGCGCGTCTTTCACTCTTCCCAAGGGACTTAGAAGAATTTTGTGATATTTTTTATTAAAATGGTGTATAAGGGTATATATATAAATATATTTTATGCACTGTATATGAGCTGGCGATTTCTAAGTCTGTGGTTCCGAGAGGGGGTAACCAGGCTCACTAATAAAGGTCAAGCCACTTGGCTGCCAGAATGCCCTGCTTCAGCACAGACCAGAAAGGCATTGTGATAAGCGTATCCCCGGTATAGTCAGGGGTTAATGGGAGTCGTCCCCGTCCCCCCAGTATACGGCCAGAACCATGGACCCTGTACTTGTGGGTCGGACTGTCTCCAACCAGCCATAATGTTGTGAGAGTGAAATTATGTCTAAGTCCAGCTTTGGTACATTAGAAGCAACTCTGAAACTTAACCTAAGCGTTTTTCGAAGCTACTTTTTGGCTAACTTCTTATAGGAAGGTCTAGGAGCTCTCAAAATGAACGTGCGCGTCTTTCACTCTTCCCGAGGGACTTAGAAGAATTTTGTGATATTTTTTATTAAAATGGTGTATAAGGGTATATATATAAATATATTTTATGCACTGTATATGAGCTGGCGATTTCTAAGTCTGTGGTTCCGAGAGGGGGTAACCAGGCTCACTAATAAAGGTCAAGCCACTTGGCTGCCAGAATGCCCTGCTTCAGCACAGACCAGAAAGGCATTGTGATAAGCGTATCCCCGGTATAGTCAGGGGTTAATGGGAGTCCCCCCCGTCCCCCCAGTATACGGCCAGAACCATGGACCCGGTACTTGTGGTTCGGACTGTCTCCAACCAGCCATAATGTTGTGAGAGTGAAATTATGTCTAAGTCCAGCTTTGGTACATTAGAAGCAACTCTGAAACTTAACCTAAGCGTTTTTCGAAGCTACTTTTTGGCTAACTTCTTATAGGAAGGTCTAGGAGCTCTGAAAATGAACGTGCGCGTCTTTCACTCTTCCTGAGGGACTTAGAAGAATTTTGTGATATTTTTTATTAAAATGGTGTATAAGGGTATATATATAAATATATTTTATGCACTGTATATGAGCTGGCGATTTCTAAGTCTGTGGTTCCGAGAGGGGATAACCAGGCTCACTAATAAAGGTCAAGCCACTTGGCTGCCAGAATGGCCTGCTTCAGCACAGACCAGAAAGGCATTGTGATAAGCGTATCCCCGGTATAGTCAGGGGTTAATGGGAGTCGTCCCCTTCCCCCCAGTATACGGCCAGAACCATGGACCCGGTACTTGTGGTTCGGACTGTCTCCAACCAGCCATAATGTTGTGAGAGTGAAATTATGTCTAAGTCCAGCTTTGGTACATTAGAAGCAACTCTGAAACTTAACCTAAGCGTTTTTCGAAGCTACTTTTTGGCTAACTTCTTATAGGAAGGTCTAGGAGCTCTGAAAATGAACGTGCGCGTCTTTCACTCTTCCCGAGGGACTTAGAAGAATTTTGTGATAATTTTTATTAAAATGGTGTATAAGGGTATATATATAAATATATTTTATGCACTGTATATGAGCTGGCGATTTCTAAGTCTGTGGTTCCGAGAGGGGGTAACCAGGCTCACTAATAAAGGTCAAGCCACTTGGCTGCCAGAATGCCCTGCTTCAGCACAGACCAGAAAGGCATTGTGATAAGCGTATCCCCGGTATAGTCAGGGGTTAATGGGAGTCGTCCCCGTCCCCCCAGTATACGCCCAGAACCATGGACCCGGTACTTGTGGTTCGGACTGTCTCCAACCAGCCATAATGTTGTGAGAGTGAAATTATGTCTAAGTCCAGCTTTGGTACATTAGAAGCAACTCTGAAACTTAACCTAAGCGTTTTTCGAAACTACTTTTTGGCTAACTTCTTATAGGAAGGTCTAGGAGCTCTGAAAATGAACGTGCGCGTCTTTCACTCTTCCCAAGGGACTTAGAAGAATTTTGTGATATTTTTTATTAAAATGGTGTATAAGGGTATATATATAAATATATTTTATGCACTGTATATGAGCTGGCGATTTCTAAGTCTGTGGTTCCGAGAGGGGGTAACCAGGCTCACTAATAAAGGTCAAGCCACTTGGCTGCCAGAATGCCCTGCTTCAGCACAGACCAGAAAGGCATTGTGATAAGCGTATCCCCGGTATAGTCAGGGGTTAATGGGAGTCGTCCCCGTCCCCCCAGTATACGCCCAGAACCATGGACCCTGTACTTGTGGGTCGGACTGTCTCCAACCAGCCATAATGTTGTGAGAGTGAAATTATGTCTAAGTCCAGCTTTGGTACATTAGAAGCAACTCTGAAACTTAACCTAAGCGTTTTTCGAAGCTACTTTTTGGCTAACTTCTTATAGGAAGGTCTAGGAGCTCTCAAAATGAACGTGCGCGTCTTTCACTCTTCCCGAGGGACTTAGAAGAATTTTGTGATATTTTTTATTAAAATGGTGTATAAGGGTATATATATAAATATATTTTATGCACTGTATATGAGCTGGCGATTTCTAAGTCTGTGGTTCCGAGAGGGGGTAACCAGGCTCACTAATAAAGGTCAAGCCACTTGGCTGCCAGAATGCCCTCCTTCAGCACAGACCAGAAAGGCATTGTGTTAAGCGTATCCCCGGTATAGTCAGGGGTTAATGGGAGTCGCCCCCTTCCCCCCAGTATACGGCCAGAACCATGGACCCGATACTTGTGGTTCGGACTGTCTCCAACCAGCCATAATGTTGTGAGAGTGAAATTATGTCTAAGTCCAGCTTTGGTACATTAGAAGCAACTCTGAAACTTAACCTAAGCGTTTTTCGAAGCTACTTTTTGGCTAACTTCTTATAGGAAGGTCTAGGAGCTCTGAAAATGAACGTGCGCGTCTTTCACTCTTCCTGAGGGACTTAGAAGAATTTTGTGATATTTTTTATTAAAATGGTGTATAAGGGTATATATATAAATATATTTTATGCACTGTATATGAGCTGGCGATTTCTAAGTCTGTGGTTCCGAGAGGGGATAACCAGGCTCACTAATAAAGGTCAAGCCACTTGGCTGCCAGAATGGCCTGCTTCAGCACAGACCAGAAAGGCATTGTGATAAGCGTATCCCCGGTATAGTCAGGGGTTAATGGGAGTCGTCCCCTTCCCCCCAGTATACGGCCAGAACCATGGACCCGGTACTTGTGGTTCGGACTGTCTCCAACCAGCCATAATGTTGTGAGAGTGAAATTATGTCTAAGTCCAGCTTTGGTACATTAGAAGCAACTCTGAAACTTAACCTAAGCGTTTTTCGAAGCTACTTTTTGGCTAACTTCTTATAGGAAGGTCTAGGAGCTCTGAAAATGAACGTGCGCGTCTTTCACTCTTCCCGAGGGACTTAGAAGAATTTTGTGATAATTTTTATTAAAATGGTGTATAAGGGTATATATATAAATATATTTTATGCACTGTATATGAGCTGGCGATTTCTAAGTCTGTGGTTCCGAGAGGGGGTAACCAGGCTCACTAATAAAGGTCAAGCCACTTGGCTGCCAGAATGCCCTGCTTCAGCACAGACCAGAAAGGCATTGTGATAAGCGTATCCCCGGTATAGTCAGGGGTTAATGGGAGTCGTCCCCGTCCCCCCAGTATACGGCCAGAACCATGGACCCTGTACTTGTGGGTCGGACTGTCTCCAACCAGCCATAATGTTGTGAGAGTGAAATTATGTCTAAGTCCAGCTTTGGTACATTAGAAGCAACTCTGAAACTTAACCTAAGCGTTTTTCGAAGCTACTTTTTGGCTAACTTCTTATAGGAAGGTCTAGGAGCTCTGAAAATGAACGTGCGCGTCTTTCACTCTTCCCGAGGGACTTAGAAGAATTTTGTGATATTTTTATTAAAATGGTGTATAAGGGTATATATATAAATATATTTTATGCACTGTATATGAGCTGGCGATTTCTAAGTCTGTGGTTCCGAGAGGGGGTAACCAGGCTCACTAATAAAGGTCAAGCCACTTGGCTGCCAGAATGCCCTGCTTCAGCACAGACCAGAAAGGCATTGTGATAAGCGTATCCCCGGTATAGTCAGGGGTTAATGGGAGTCCCCCCCGTCCCCCCAGTATACGGCCAGAACCATGGACCCGGTACTTGTGGTTCGGACTGTCTCCAACCAGCCATAATGTTGTGAGAGTGAAATTATGTCTAAGTCCAGCTTTGGTACATTAGAAGCAACTCTGAAACTTAACATAAGCGTTTTTCGAAACTACTTTTTGGCTAACCTCTTATAGGAAGGTCGAGGAGCTCTGAAAATGAACGTGCGCGTCTTTCACTCTTCCTGAGGGACTTAGAAGAATTTTGTGATATTTTTTATTAAAATGGTGTATAAGGGTATATATATAAATATATTTTATGCACTGTATATGAGCTGGCGATTTCTAAGTCTGTGGTTCCGAGAGGGGATAACCAGGCTCACTAATAAAGGTCAAGCCACTTGGCTGCCAGAATGGCCTGCTTCAGCACAGACCAGAAAGGCATTGTGATAAGCGTATCCCCGGTATAGTCAGGGGTTAATGGGAGTCGTCCCCTTCCCCCCAGTATACGGCCAGAACCATGGACCCGGTACTTGTGGTTCGGACTGTCTCCAACCAGCCATAATGTTGTGAGAGTGAAATTATGTCTAAGTCCAGCTTTGGTACATTAGAAGCAACTCTGAAACTTAACCTAAGCGTTTTTCGAAGCTACTTTTTGGCTAACTTCTTATAGGAAGGTCTAGGAGCTCTGAAAATGAACGTGCGCGTCTTTCACTCTTCCCGAGGGACTTAGAAGAATTTTGTGATAATTTTTATTAAAATGGTGTATAAGGGTATATATATAAATATATTTTATGCACTGTATATGAGCTGGCGATTTCTAAGTCTGTGGTTCCGAGAGGGGGTAACCAGGCTCACTAATAAAGGTCAAGCCACTTGGCTGCCAGAATGCCCTGCTTCAGCACAGACCAGAAAGGCATTGTGATAAGCGTATCCCCGGTATAGTCAGGGGTTAATGGGAGTCGTCCCCGTCCCCCCAGTATACGGCCAGAACCATGGACCCTGTACTTGTGGGTCGGACTGTCTCCAACCAGCCATAATGTTGTGAGAGTGAAATTATGTCTAAGTCCAGCTTTGGTACATTAGAAGCAACTCTGAAACTTAACCTAAGCGTTTTTCGAAGCTACTTTTTGGCTAACTTCTTATAGGAAGGTCTAGGAGCTCTGAAAATGAACGTGCGCGTCTTTCACTCTTCCCGAGGGACTTAGAAGAATTTTGTGATATTTTTTATTAAAATGGTGTATAAGGGTATATATATAAATATATTTTATGCACTGTATATGAGCTGGCGATTTCTAAGTCTGTGGTTCCGAGAGGGGGTAACCAGGCTCACTAATAAAGGTCAAGCCACTTGGCTGCCAGAATGCCCTGCTTCAGCACAGACCAGAAAGGCATTGTGATAAGCGTATCCCCGGTATAGTCAGGGGTTAATGGGAGTCCCCCCCGTCCCCCCAGTATACGGCCAGAACCATGGACCCGGTACTTGTGGTTCGGACTGTCTCCAACCAGCCATAATGTTGTGAGAGTGAAATTATGTCTAAGTCCAGCTTTGGTACATTAGAAGCAACTCTGAAACTTAACATAAGCGTTTTTCGAAACTACTTTTTGGCTAACCTCTTATAGGAAGGTCGAGGAGCTCTGAAAATGAACGTGCGCGTCTTTCACTCTTCCCGAGGGACTTAGAAGAATTTTGTGATATTTTTTATTAAAATGGTGTATAAGGGTATATATATAAATATATTTTATGCACTGTATATGAGCTGGCGATTTCTAAGTCTGTGGTTCCGAGAGGGGGTAACCAGGCTCACTAATAAAGGTCAAGCCACTTGGCTGCCAGAATGCCCTCCTTCAGCACAGACCAGAAAGGCATTGTGTTAAGCGTATCCCCGGTATAGTCAGGGGTTAATGGGAGTCGCCCCCTTCCCCCCAGTATACGGCCAGAACCATGGACCCGGTACTTGTGGTTCGGACTGTCTCCAACCAGCCATAATGTTGTGAGAGTGAAATTATGTCTAAGTCCAGCTTTGGTACATTAGAAGCAACTCTGAAACTTAACCTAAGCGTTTTTCGAAGCTACTTTTTGGCTAACTTCTTATAGGAAGGTCTAGGAGCTCTGAAAATGAACGTGCGCGTCTTTCACTCTTCCTGAGGGACTTAGAAGAATTTTGTGATATTTTTTATTAAAATGGTGTATAAGGGTATATATATAAATATATTTTATGCACTGTATATGAGCTGGCGATTTCTAAGTCTGTGGTTCCGAGAGGGGATAACCAGGCTCACTAATAAAGGTCAAGCCACTTGGCTGCCAGAATGGCCTGCTTCAGCACAGACCAGAAAGGCATTGTGATAAGCGTATCCCCGGTATAGTCAGGGGTTAATGGGAGTCGTCCCCTTCCCCCCAGTATACGGCCAGAACCATGGACCCGGTACTTGTGGTTCGGACTGTCTCCAACCAGCCATAATGTTGTGAGAGTGAAATTATGTCTAAGTCCAGCTTTGGTACATTAGAAGCAACTCTGAAACTTAACCTAAGCGTTTTTCGAAGCTACTTTTTGGCTAACTTCTTATAGGAAGGTCTAGGAGCTCTGAAAATGAACGTGCGCGTCTTTCACTCTTCCCGAGGGACTTAGAAGAATTTTGTGATAATTTTTATTAAAATGGTGTATAAGGGTATATATATAAATATATTTTATGCACTGTATATGAGCTGGCGATTTCTAAGTCTGTGGTTCCGAGAGGGGGTAACCAGGCTCACTAATAAAGGTCAAGCCACTTGGCTGCCAGAATGCCCTGCTTCAGCACAGACCAGAAAGGCATTGTGATAAGCGTATCCCCGGTATAGTCAGGGGTTAATGGGAGTCGTCCCCGTCCCCCCAGTATACGCCCAGAACCATGGACCCGGTACTTGTGGTTCGGACTGTCTCCAACCAGCCATAATGTTGTGAGAGTGAAATTATGTCTAAGTCCAGCTTTCGTACATTAGAAGCAACTCTGAAACTTAACCTAAGCGTTTTTCGAAACTACTTTTTGGCTAACCTCTTATAGGAAGGTCTAGGAGCTCTGAAAATGAACGTGCGCGTCTTTCACTCTTCCCGAGGGACTTAGAAGAATTTTGTGATATTTTTTATTAAAATGGTGTATAAGGGTATATATATAAATATATTTTATGCACTGTATATGAGCTGGCGATTTCTAAGTCTGTGGTTCCGAGAGGGGGTAACCAGGCTCACTAATAAAGGTCAAGCCACTTGGCTGCCAGAATGCCCTGCTTCAGCACAGACCAGAAAGGCATTGTGATAAGCGTATCCCCGGTATAGTCAGGGGTTAATGGGAGTCGTCCCCGTCCCCCCAGTATACGGCCAGAACCATGGACCCTGTACTTGTGGGTCGGACTGTCTCCAACCAGCCATAATGTTGTGAGAGTGAAATTATGTCTAAGTCCAGCTTTGGTACATTAGAAGCAACTCTGAAACTTAACCTAAGCGTTTTTCGAAGCTACTTTTTGGCTAACTTCTTATAGGAAGGTCTAGGAGCTCTCAAAATGAACGTGCGCGTCTTTCACTCTTCCCGAGGGACTTAGAAGAATTTTGTGATATTTTTTATTAAAATGGTGTATAAGGGTATATATATAAATATATTTTATGCACTGTATATGAGCTGGCGATTTCTAAGTCTGTGGTTCCGAGAGGGGGTAACCAGGCTCACTAATAAAGGTCAAGCCACTTGGCTGCCAGAATGCCCTGCTTCAGCACAGACCAGAAAGGCATTGTGATAAGCGTATCCCCGGTATAGTCAGGGGTTAATGGGAGTCCCCCCCGTCCCCCCAGTATACGGCCAGAACCATGGACCCGGTACTTGTGGTTCGGACTGTCTCCAACCAGCCATAATGTTGTGAGAGTGAAATTATGTCTAAGTCCAGCTTTGGTACATTAGAAGCAACTCTGAAACTTAACATAAGCGTTTTTCGAAACTACTTTTTGGCTAACCTCTTATAGGAAGGTCGAGGAGCTCTGAAAATGAACGTGCGCGTCTTTCACTCTTCCCGAGGGACTTAGAAGAATTTTGTGATATTTTTTATTAAAATGGTGTATAAGGGTATATATATAAATATATTTTATGCACTGTATATGAGCTGGCGATTTCTAAGTCTGTGGTTCCGAGAGGGGGTAACCAGGCTCACTAATAAAGGTCAAGCCACTTGGCTGCCAGAATGCCCTCCTTCAGCACAGACCAGAAAGGCATTGTGTTAAGCGTATCCCCGGTATAGTCAGGGGTTAATGGGAGTCGCCCCCTTCCCCCCAGTATACGGCCAGAACCATGGACCCGGTACTTGTGGTTCGGACTGTCTCCAACCAGCCATAATGTTGTGAGAGTGAAATTATGTCTAAGTCCAGCTTTGGTACATTAGAAGCAACTCTGAAACTTAACCTAAGCGTTTTTCGAAGCTACTTTTTGGCTAACTTCTTATAGGAAGGTCTAGGAGCTCTGAAAATGAACGTGCGCGTCTTTCACTCTTCCTGAGGGACTTAGAAGAATTTTGTGATATTTTTTATTAAAATGGTGTATAAGGGTATATATATAAATATATTTTATGCACTGTATATGAGCTGGCGATTTCTAAGTCTGTGGTTCCGAGAGGGGGTAACCAGGCTCACTAATAAAGGTCAAGCCACTTGGCTGCCAGAATGCCCTGCTTCAGCACAGACCAGAAAGGCATTGTGATAAGCGTATCCCCGGTATAGTCAGGGGTTAATGGGAGTCGTCCCCGTCCCCCCAGTATACGGCCAGAACCATGGACCCGGTACTTGTGGTTCGGACTGTCTCCAACCAGCCATAATGTTGTGAGAGTGAAATTATGTCTAAGTCCAGCTTTCGTACATTAGAAGCAACTCTGAAACTTAACCTAAGCGTTTTTCGAAACTACTTTTTGGCTAACCTCTTATAGGAAGGTCTAGGAGCTCTGAAAATGAACGTGCGCGTCTTTCACTCTTCCCGAGGGACTTAGAAGAATTTTGTGATAATTTTTATTAAAATGGTGTATTAGGGTAATATATAAATATATTTTATGCACTGTATATGAGCTGGCGATTTCTAAGTCTGTGGTTCCGTGAGGGGGTAACCAGGCTCACTAATAAAGGTCAACCCACTTGGCTGCCAGAATGCCCAGCTTCAGCACAGACCAGAAAGGCATTGTGATAAGCGTATCCCCGGTATAGTCAGGGGTTAATGGGAGTCGTCCCCGTCCCCCCAGTATACGGCCAGAACCATGGACCCGGTACTTGTGGTTCGGACTGTCTCCAACCAGCCATAATGTTGTGAGAGTGAAATTATGTCTAAGTCCAGCTTTGGTACATTAGAAGCAACTCTGAAACTTAACCTAAGCGTTTTTCGAAAATACTTTTTGGCTAACTTCTTATAGGAAGGTCTAGGAGCTCTGAAAATGAACGTGCGCGTCTTTCACTCTTCCCGAGGGACTTAGAAGAATTTTGTGATATTGTTTATTAAAATGGTGTATAAGGGTATATATATAAATATATTTTATGCACTGTATATGAGCTGGCGATTTCTAAGTCTGTGGTTCCGAGAGGGGGTAACCAGGCTCACTAATAAAGGTCAAGCCACTTGGCTGCCAGAATGCCCTGCTTCAGCACAGACCAGAAAGGCATTGTGATAAGCGTATCCCCGGTATAGTCAGGGGTTAATGGGAGTCGTCCCCGTCCCCCCAGTATACGGCCAGAACCATGGACCCTGTACTTGTGGGTCGGACTGTCTCCAACCAGCCATAATGTTGTGAGAGTGAAATTATGTCTAAGTCCAGCTTTCGTACATTAGAAGCAACTCTGAAACTTAACCTAAGCGTTTTTCGAAACTACTTTTTGGCTAACCTCTTATAGGAAGGTCTAGGAGCTCTGAAAATGAACGTGCGCGTCTTTCACTCTTCCCGAGGGACTTAGAAGAATTTTGTGATAATTTTTATTAAAATGGTGTATTAGGGTATATATATAAATATATTTTATGCACTGTATATGAGCTGGCGATTTCTAAGTCTGTGGTTCCGTGAGGGGGTAACCAGGCTCACTAATAAAGGTCAACCCACTTGGCTGCCAGAATGCCCAGCTTCAGCACAGACCAGAAAGGCATTGTGATAAGCGTATCCCCGGTATAGTCAGGGGTTAATGGGAGTCGTCCCCGTCCCCCCAGTATACGGCCAGAACCATGGACCCGGTACTTGTGGTTCGGACTGTCTCCAACCAGCCATAATGTTGTGAGAGTGAAATTATGTCTAAGTCCAGCTTTGGTACATTAGAAGCAACTCTGAAACTTAACCTAAGCGTTTTTCGAAAATACTTTTTGGCTAACTTCTTATAGGAAGGTCTAGGAGCTCTGAAAATGAACGTGCGCGTCTTTCACTCTTCCCGGGGGACTTAGAAGAATTTTGTGATATTTTTTATTAAAATGGTGTATAAGGGTATATATATAAATATATTTTATGCACTGTATATGAGCTGGCGATTTCTAAGTCTGTGGTTCCGAGAGGGGGTAACCAGGCTCACTAATAAAGGTCAAGCCACTTGGCTGCCAGAATGCCCTGCTTCAGCACAGACCAGAAAGGCATTGTGATAAGCGTATCCCCGGTATAGTCAGGGGTTAATGGGAGTCGTCCCCGTCCCCCCAGTATACGGCCAGAACCATGGACCCTGTACTTGTGGGTCGGACTGTCTCCAACCAGCCATAATGTTGTGAGAGTGAAATTATGTCTAAGTCCAGATTTGGTACATTAGAAGCAACTCTGAAACTTAACCTAAGCGTTTTTCGAAGCTACTTTTTGGCTAACTTCTTATAGGAAGGTCTAGGAGCTCTGAAAATGAACGTGCGCGTCTTTCACTCTTCCCGAGGGACTTAGAAGAATTTTGTGATATTTTTTATTAAAATGGTGTATAAGGGTATATATATAGATATATTTTATGCACTGTATATGAGCTGGCGATTTCTAAGTCTGTGGTTCCGAGAGGGGGTAACCAGGCTCACTAATAAAGGTCAAGCCACTTGGCTGCCAGAATGCCCTGCTTCAGCACAGACCAGAAAGGCATTGTGATAAGCGTATCCCCGGTATAGTCAGGGGTTAATGGGAGTCCCCCCGTCCCCCCAGTATACGCCCAGAACCATGGACCCGGTACTTGTGGGTCGGACTGTCTCCAACCAGCCATAATGTTGTGAGAGTGAAATTACTGTATGTCTAAGTCCAGATTTGGTACATTAGAAGCAACTCTGAAACTTAACCTAAGCGTTTTTCGAAGCTACTTTTTGGCTAACTTCTTATAGGAAGGTCTAGGAGCTCTGAAAATGAACGTGCGCGTCTTTCACTCTTCCCGAGGGACTTAGAAGAATTTTGTGATATTTTTTATTAAAATGGTGTATAAGGGTATATATATAAATATATTTTATGCACTGTATATGAGCTGGCGATTTCTAAGTCTGTGGTTCCGAGAGGGGGTAACCAGGCTCACTAATAAAGGTCAAGCCACTTGGCTGCCAGAATGCCCTGCTTCAGCACAGACCAGAAAGGCATTGTGATAAGCGTATCCCCGGTATAGTCAGGGGTTAATGGGAGTCGTCCCTGTCCCCCCAGTATACGGCCAGAACCATGGACCCGGTACTTGTGGTTCGGACTGTCTCCAACCAGCCATAATGTTGTGAGAGTGAAATTATGTCTAAGTCCAGCTTTGGTACATTAGAAGCAACTCTGAAACTTAACCTAAGCGTTTTTCGAAGCTACTTTTGGCTAACTTCTTATAGGAAGGTCTAGGAGCTCTGAAAATGAACGTGCGCGTCTTTCACTCTTCCCGAGGGACTTAGAAGAATTTTGTGATATTTTTTATTAAAATGGTGTATAAGGGTATATATATAAATATATTTTATGCACTGTATATGAGCTGGCGATTTCTAAGTCTGTGGTTCCGAGAGGGGGTAACCAGGCTCACTAATAAAGGTCAAGCCACTTGGCTGCCAGAATGCCCTGCTTCAGCACAGACCAGAAAGGCATTGTGATAAGCGTATCCCCGGTATAGTCAGGGGTTAAAGGGAGTCGTCCCCGTCCCCCCAGTATACGGCCAGAACCATGGACCCGGTACTTGTGGTTCGGACTGTCTCCAACCAGCCATAATGTTGTGAGAGTGAAATTATGTCTAAGTCCAGCTTTGGTACATTAGAAGCAACTCTGAAACTTAACCTAAGCGTTTTTCGAAGCTACTTTTTGGCTAACTTCTTATAGGAAGGTCTAGGAGCTCTGAAAATGAACGTGCGCGTCTTTCACTCTTCCCGAGGGACTTAGAAGAATTTTGTGATAATTTTTATTAAAATGGTGTATAAGGGTATATATATAAATATATTTTATGCACTGTATATGAGCTGGCGATTTCTAAGTCTGTGGTTCCGAGAGGGGGTAACCAGGCTCACTAATAAAGGTCAAGCCACTTGGCTGCCAGAATGCCCTGCTTCAGCACAGACCAGAAAGGCATTGTGATAAGCGTATCCCCGGTATAGTCAGGGGTTAATGGGAGTCGTCCCCGTCCCCCCAGTATACGGCCAGAACCATGGACCCTGTACTTGTGGGTCGGACTGTCTCCAACCAGCCATAATGTTGTGAGAGTGAAATAATGTCTAAGTCCAGCTTTGGTACATTAGAAGCAACTCTGAAACTTAACCTAAGCGATTTTCGAAGCTACTTTTTGGCTAACTTCTTATAGGAAGGTCTAGGAGCTCTGAAAATGAACGTGCGCGTCTTTCACTCTTCCCGAGGGACTTAGATGAATTTTGTGATATTTTTTATTAAAATGGTGTATAAGGGTATATATATTGATATATTTTATGCACTGTATATGAGCTGGCGATTTCTAAGTCTGTGGTTCCGAGAGGGGGTAACCAGGCTCACTAATAAAGGTCAAGCCACTTGGCTGCCAGAATGCCCTCCTTCAGCACAGACCAGAAAGGCATTGTGATAAGCGTATCCCCGGTATAGTCAGGGGTTAATGGGAGTCGTCCCCTTCCCCCCAGTATACGGCCAGAACCATGGACCCGGTACTTGTGGTTCGGACTGTCTCCAACCAGCCATAATGTTGTGAGAGTGAAATTATGTCTAAGTCCAGCTTTGGTACATTAGAAGCAACTCTGAAACTTAACCTAAGCGTTTTTCGAAGCTACTTTTTGGCTAACTTCTTATAGGAAGGTCTAGGAGCTCTGAAAATGAACGTGCGCGTCTTTCACTCTTCCCGAGGGACTTAGAAGAATTTTGTGATAATTTTTATTAAAATGGTGTATAAGGGTATATATATAAATATATTTTATGCACTGTATATGAGCTGGCGATTTCTAAGTCTGTGGTTCCGAGAGGGGGTAACCAGGCTCACTAATAAAGGTCAAGCCACTTGGCTGCCAGAATGCCCTGCTTCAGCACAGACCAGAAAGGCATTGTGATAAGCGTATCCCCGGTATAGTCAGGGGTTAATGGGAGTCGTCCCTGTCCCCCCAGTATACGGCCAGAACCATGGACCCGGTACTTGTGGTTCGGACTGTCTCCAACCAGCCATAATGTTGTGAGAGTGAAATTATGTCTAAGTCCAGCTTTGGTACATTAGAAGCAACTCTGAAACTTAACCTAAGCGTTTTTCGAAGCTACTTTTGGCTAACTTCTTATAGGAAGGTCTAGGAGCTCTGAAAATGAACGTGCGCGTCTTTCACTCTTCTCGAGGGACTTAGAAGAATTTTGTGATATTTTTTATTAAAATGGTGTATAAGGGTATATATATAAATATATTTTATGCACTGTATATGAGCTGGCAATTTCTAAGTCTGTGGTTCCGAGAGGGGGTAACCAGGCTCACTAATAAAGGTCAACCCACTTGGCTGCCAGAATGCCCTGCTTCAGCACAGACCAGAAAGGCATTGTGATAAGCGTATCCCCGGTATAGTCAGGGGTTAATGGGAGTCGTCCCCGTCCCCCCAGTATACGGCCAGAACCATGGACCCGGTACTTGTGGTTCGGACTGTCTCCAACCAGCCATAATGTTGTGAGAGTGAAATTATGTCAAAGTCCAGCTTTGGTACATTAGAAGCAACTCTGAAACTTAACCTAAGCGTTTTTCGAAGCTACTTTTGGCTAACTTCTTATAGGAAGGTCTAGGAGCTCTGAAAATGAACGTGCGCGTCTTTCACTCTTCCCGAGGGACTTAGAAGAATTTTGTGATATTTTTTATTAAAATGGTGTATAAGGGTATATATATAAATATATTTTATGCACTGTATATGAGCTGGCGATTTCTAAGTCTGTGGTTCCGAGAGGGGGTAACCAGGCTCACTAATAAAGGTCAAGCCACTTGGCTGCCAGAATGCCCTGCTTCAGCACAGACCAGAAAGGCATTGTGATAAGCGTATCCCCGGTATAGTCAGGGGTTAATGGGAGTCGTCCCCGTCCCCCCAGTATACGGCCAGAACCATGGACCCGGTACTTGTGGTTCGGACTGTCTCCAACCAGCCATAATGTTGTGAGAGTGAAATTATGTCTAAGTCCAGCTTTGGTACATTAGAAGCAACTCTGAAACTTAACCTAAGCGTTTTTCGAAGCTACTTTTTGGCTAACTTCTTATAGGAAGGTCTAGGAGCTCTGAAAATGAACGTGCGCGTCTTTCACTCTTCCCGAGGGACTTAGAAGAATTTTGTGATAATTTTTATTAAAATGGTGTATAAGGGTATATATATAAATATATTTTATGCACTGTATATGAGCTGGCGATTTCTAAGTCTGTGGTTCCGAGAGGGGGTAACCAGGCTCACTAATAAAGGTCAAGCCACTTGGCTGCCAGAATGCCCTGCTTCAGCACAGACCAGAAAGGCATTGTGATAAGCGTATCCCCGGTATAGTCAGGGGTTAATGGGAGTCGTCCCTGTCCCCCCAGTATACGGCCAGAACCATGGACCCGGTACTTGTGGTTCGGACTGTCTCCAACCAGCCATAATGTTGTGAGAGTGAAATTATGTCTAAGTCCAGCTTTGGTACATTAGAAGCAACTCTGAAACTTAACCTAAGCGTTTTTCGAAGCTACTTTTGGCTAACTTCTTATAGGAAGGTCTAGGAGCTCTGAAAATGAACGTGCGCGTCTTTCTCTCTTCTCGAGGGACTTAGAAGAATTTTGTGATATTTTTTATTAAAATGGTGTATAAGGGTATATATATAAATATATTTTATGCACTGTATATGAGCTGGCGATTTCTAAGTCTGTGGTTCCGAGAGGGGGTAACCAGGCTCACTAATAAAGGTCAAGCCACTTGGCTGCCAGAATGCCCTGCTTCAGCACAGACCAGAAATGCATTGTGATAAGCGTATCCCCGGTATAGTCAGGGGTTAATGGGAGTCGTCCCCGTCCCCCCAGTATACGGCCAGAACCATGGACCCGGTACTTGTGGTTCGGACTGTCTCCAACCAGCCATAATGTTGTGAGAGTGAAATTATGTCTAAGTCCAGCTTTGGTACATTAGAAGCAACTCTGAAACTTAACCTAAGCGTTTTTCGAAGCTACTTTTTGGCTAACTTCTTATAGGAAGGTCTAGGAGCTCTGAAAATGAACGTGCGCGTCTTTCACTCTTCCCGAGGGACTTAGAAGAATTTTGTGATATTTTTTATTAAAATGGTGTATAAGGGTATATATAAATATATTTTATGCACTGTATATGAGCTGGCGATTTCTAAGTCTGTGGTTCCGAGAGGGGGTAACAAGGCTCACTAATAAAGGTCAAGCCACTTGGCTGCCAGAATGCCCTGCTTCAGCACAGACCAGAAAGGCATTGTGATAAGCGTATCCCCGGTATAGTCAGGGGTTAATGGGAGTCGTCCCCGTCCCCCCAGTATACGGCCAGAACCATGGACCCTGTACTTGTGGGTCGGACTGTCTACAACCAGCCATAATGTTGTGAGAGTGAAATTATGTCTAAGTCCAGCTTTGGTACATTAGAAGCAACTCTGAAACTTAACCTAAGCGTTTTTCGAAGCTACTTTTTGGCTAACTTCTTATAGGAAGGTCTAGGAGCTCTGAAAATGAACGTGCGCGTCTTTTACTCTTCCCGAGGGACTTAGAAGAATTTTGTGATAATTTTTATTAAAATGGTGTATAAGGGTATATATATAAATATATTTTATGCACTGTATATGAGCTGGCGATTTCTAAGTCTGTGGTTCCGAGAGGGGGTAACCAGGCTCACTAATAAAGGTCAAGCCACTTGGCAGCCAGAATGCCCTGCTTCAGCACAGACCAGAAAGGCATTGTGATAAGCGTATCCCCGGTATAGTCAGGGGTTAATGGGAGTCGTCCCTGTCCCCCCAGTATACGGCCAGAACCATGGACCCGGTACTTGTGGTTCGGACTGTCTCCAACCAGCCATAATGTTGTGAGAGTGAAATTATGTCTAAGTCCAGCTTTGGTACATTAGAAGCAACTCTGAAACTTAACCTAAGCGTTTTTCGAAGCTACTTTTGGCTAACTTCTTATAGGAAGGTCTAGGAGCTCTGAAAATGAACGTGCGCGTCTTTCACTCTTCTCGAGGGACTTAGAAGAATTTTGTGATATTTTTTATTAAAATGGTGTATAAGGGTATATATGTAAATATATTTTATGCACTGTATATGAGGTGGCGATTTCTAAGTCTGTGGTTCCGAGAGGGGGTAACCAGGCTCACTAATAAAGGTCAAGCCACTTGGCTGCCAGAATGCCCTGCTTCAGCACAGACCAGAAAGGCATTGTGATAAGCGTATCCCCGGTATAGTCAGGGGTTAATGGGAGTCGTCCCCGTCCCCCCAGTATACGCCCAGAACCATGGACCCGGTACTTGTGGTTCGGACTGTCTCCAACCAGCCATAATGTTGTGAGCGTGAAATTATGTCTAAGTCCAGCTTTGGTACATTAGAAGCAACTCTGAAACTTAACCTAAGCGTTTTTCGAAAATACTTTTTGGCTAACTTCTTATAGGAAGGTCTAGGAGCTCTGAAAATGAACGTGCGCGTCTCTCACTCTTCCCGAGGGACTTAGAAGAATTTTGTGATATTTTTTATTAAAATGGTGTATAAGGGTATATATATAAATATATTTTATGCACTGTATATGAGCTGGCGATTTCTAAGTCTGTGGTTCCGAGAGGGGGTAACCAGGCTCACTAATAAAGGTCAAGCCACTTGGCTGCCAGAATGCCCTCCTTCAGCACAGACCAGAAAGGCATTGTGATAAGCGTATCCCCGGTATAGTCAGGGGTTAAAGGGAGTCGTCCCCTTCCCCCCAGTATACGGCCAGAACCATGGACCCGGTATTTGTGGTTCGGACTGTCTCCAACCAGCCATAATGTTGTGAGAGTGAAATTATGTCTAAGTCCAGCTTTGGTACATTAGAAGCAACTCTGAAACTTAACCTAAGCGTTTTTCGAAGCTACTTTTGGCTAACTTCTTATAGGAAGGTCTAGGAGCTCTGAAAATGAACGTGCGCGTCTTTCACTCTTCCCGAGGGACTTAGAAGAATTTTGTGATAATTTTTATTAAAATGGTGTATAAGGGTATATATATAAATATATTTTATGCACTGTATATGAGCTGGCGATTTCTAAGTCTGTGGTTCCGAGAGGGGGTAACCAGGCTCACTAATAAAGGTCAAGCCACTTGGCTGCCAGAATGCCCTGCTTCAGCACAGACCAGAAAGGCATTGTGATAAGCGTATCCCCGGTATAGTCAGGGGTTAATGGGAGTCGTCCCCGTCCCCCCAGTATACGGCCAGAACCATGGACCCTGTACTTGTGGGTCGGACTGTCTCCAACCAGCCATAATGTTGTGAGAGTGAAATTATGTCTAAGTCCAGATTTGGTACATTAGAAGCAACTCTGAAACTTAACCTAAGCGTTTTTCGAAGCTACTTTTTGGCTAACTTCTTATAGGAAGGTCTAGGAGCTCTGAAAATGAACGTGCGCGTCTTTCACTCTTCCCGAGGGACTTAGAAGAATTTTGTGATATTTTTTATTAAAATGGTGTATAAGGGTATATATATAAATATATTTTATGCACTGTATATGAGCTGGCGATTTCTAAGTCTGTGGTTCCGAGAGGGGGTAACCAGGCTCACTAATAAAGGTCAAGCCACTTGGCTGCCAGAATGCCCTGCTTCAGCACAGACCAGAAAGGCATTGTGATAAGCGTATCCCCGGTATAGTCAGGGGTTAATGGGAGTCGTCCCCGTCCCCCCAGTATACGGCCAGAACCATGGACCCTGTACTTGTGGGTCGGACTGTCTCCAACCAGCCATAATGTTGTGAGAGTGAAATAATGTCTAAGTCCAGCTTTGGTACATTAGAAGCAACTCTGAAACTTAACCTAAGCGATTTTCGAAGCTACTTTTTGGCTAACTTCTTATAGGAAGGTCTAGGAGCTCTGAAAATGAACGTGCGCGTCTTTCACTCTTCCCGAGGGACTTAGATGAATTTTGTGATATTTTTTATTAAAATGGTGTATAAGGGTATATATATAAATATATTTTATGCACTGTATATGAGCTGGCGATTTCTAAGTCTGTGGTTCCGAGAGGGGGTAACCAGGCTCACTAATAAAGGTCAAGCCACTTGGCTGCCAGAATGCCATCCTTCAGCACAGACCAGAAAGGCATTGTGATAAGCGTATCCCCGGTATAGTCAGTGGTTAATGGGAGTCGTCCCCTTCCCCCCAGTATACGGCCAGAACCATGGACCCGGTACTTGTGGTTCGGAATGTCTCCAACCAGCCATAATGTTGTGAGAGTGAAATTATGTCTAAGTCCAGCTTTGGTACATTAGAAGCATCTGAAACTTAACCTAAGCGTTTTTCGAAGCTACTTTTTGGCTAACTTCTTATAGGAAGGTCTAGGAGCTCTGAAAATGAACGTGCGCGTCTTTCACTCTTCCCGAGGGACTTAGATGAATTTTGTGATATTTTTTATTAAAATGGTGTATAAGGGTATATATATAAATATATTTTATGCACTGTATATGAGCTGGCGATTTCTAAGTCTGTGGTTCCGAGAGGGGGTAACCAGGCTCACTAATAAAGGTCAAGCCACTTGGCTGCCAGAATGCCATCCTTCAGCACAGACCAGAAAGGCATTGTGATAAGCGTATCCCCGGTATAGTCAGGGGTTAATGGGAGTCGTCCCCTTCCCCCCAGTATACGGCCAGAACCATGGACCCGGTACTTGTGGTTCGGACTGTCTCCAACCAGCCATAATGTTGTGAGAGTGAAATTATGTCTAAGTCCAGCTTTGGTACATTAGAAGCAACTCTGAAACTTAACCTAAGCGTTTTTCGAAGCTACTTTTTGGCTAACTTCTTATAGGAAGGTCTAGGAGCTCTGAAAATGAACGTGCGCGTCTTTCACTCTTCCCGAGGGACTTAGAAGAATTTTGTGATGAATTTTGTGATAATTTTTATTAAAATGGTGTATAAGGGTATATATATAAATATATTTTATGCACTGTATATGAGCTGGCGATTTCTAAGTCTGTGGTTCCGAGAGGGGGTAACCAGGCTCACTAATAAAGGTCAAGCCACTTGGCTGCCAGAATGCCCTGCTTCAGCACAGACCAGAAAGGCATTGTGATAAGCGTATCCCCGGTATAGTCAGGGGTTAATGGGAGTCGTCCCTGTCCCCCCAGTATACGGCCAGAACCATGGACCCGGTACTTGTGGTTCGGACTGTCTCCAACCAGCCATAATGTTGTGAGAGTGAAATTATGTCTAAGTCCAGCTTTGGTACATTAGAAGCAACTCTGAAACTTAACCTAAGCGTTTTTCGAAGCTACTTTTGGCTAACTTCTTATAGGAAGGTCTAGGAGCTCTGAAAATGAACGTGCGCGTCTTTCACTCTTTCCGAGGGACTTAGAAGAATTTTGTGATATTTTTTATTAAAATGGTGTATAAGGGTATATATATAAATATATTTTATGCACTGTATATGAGCTGGCGATTTCTAAGTCTGTGGTTCCGAGAGGGGGTAACCAGGCTCACTAATAAAGGTCAAGCCACTTGGCTGCCAGAATGCCCTGCTTCAGCACAGACCAGAAAGGCATTGTGATAAGCGTATCCCCGGTATAGTCAGGGGTTAATGGGAGTCCCCCCCGTCCCCCCAGTATACGCCCAGAACCATGGACCTGGTACTTGTGGTTCGGACTGTCTCCAACCAGCCATAATGTTGTGAGAGTGAAATTATGTCTAAGTCCAGCTTTGGTACATTAGAAGCAACTCTGAAACTTAACCTAAGCGTTTTTCGAAAATACTTTTTGGCTAACTTCTTATAGGAAGGTCTAGGAGCTCTGAAAATGAACGTGCGCGTCTTTCACTCTTCCCGAGGGACTTAGAAGAATTTTGTGATATTTTTTATTAAAATGGTGTATAAGGGTATATATATATAAATATATTTTATGCACTGTATATGAGCTGGCGATTTCTAAGTCTGTGGTTCCGAGAGGGGGTAACCAGGCTCACTAATAAAGGTCAAGCCACTTGGCTGCCAGAATGCCCTCCTTCAGCACAGACCAGAAAGGCATTGTGATAAGCGTATCCCCGGTATAGTCAGGGGTTAAAGGGAGTCGTCCCCTTCCCCCCAGTATACGGCCAGAACCATGGACCCGGTACTTGTGGTTCGGACTGTCTCCAACCAGCCATAATGTTGTGAGAGTGAAATTATGTCTAAGTCCAGCTTTGGTACATTAGAAGCAACTCTGAAACTTAACCTAAGCGATTTTCGAAGCTACTTTTTGGCTAACTTCTTATAGGAAGGTCTAGGAGCTCTGAAAATGAACGTGCGCGTCTTTCACTCTTCCCGAGGGACTTAGATGAATTTTGTGATATTTTTTATTAAAATGGTGTATAAGGGTATATATATAAATATATTTTATGCACTGTATATGAGCTGGCGATTTCTAAGTCTGTGGTTCCGAGAGGGGGTAACCAGGCTCACTAATAAAGGTCAAGCCACTTGGCTGCCAGAATGCCATCCTTCAGCACAGACCAGAAAGGCATTGTGATAAGCGTATCCCCGGTATAGTCAGTGGTTAATGGGAGTCGTCCCCTTCCCCCCAGTATACGGCCAGAACCATGGACCCGGTACTTGTGGTTCGGAATGTCTCCAACCAGCCATAATGTTGTGAGAGTGAAATTATGTCTAAGTCCAGCTTTGGTACATTAGAAGCATCTGAAACTTAACCTAAGCGTTTTTCGAAGCTACTTTTTGGCTAACTTCTTATAGGAAGGTCTAGGAGCTCTGAAAATGAACGTGCGCGTCTTTCACTCTTCCCGAGGGACTTAGATGAATTTTGTGATATTTTTTATTAAAATGGTGTATAAGGGTATATATATAAATATATTTTATGCACTGTATATGAGCTGGCGATTTCTAAGTCTGTGGTTCCGAGAGGGGGTAACCAGGCTCACTAATAAAGGTCAAGCCACTTGGCTGCCAGAATGCCATCCTTCAGCACAGACCAGAAAGGCATTGTGATAAGCGTATCCCCGGTATAGTCAGGGGTTAATGGGAGTCGTCCCCTTCCCCCCAGTATACGGCCAGAACCATGGACCCGGTACTTGTGGTTCGGACTGTCTCCAACCAGCCATAATGTTGTGAGAGTGAAATTATGTCTAAGTCCAGCTTTGGTACATTAGAAGCAACTCTGAAACTTAACCTAAGCGTTTTTCGAAGCTACTTTTTGGCTAACTTCTTATAGGAAGGTCTAGGAGCTCTGAAAATGAACGTGCGCGTCTTTCACTCTTCCCGAGGGACTTAGAAGAATTTTGTGATGAATTTTGTGATAATTTTTATTAAAATGGTGTATAAGGGTATATATATAAATATATTTTATGCACTGTATATGAGCTGGCGATTTCTAAGTCTGTGGTTCCGAGAGGGGGTAACCAGGCTCACTAATAAAGGTCAAGCCACTTGGCTGCCAGAATGCCCTGCTTCAGCACAGACCAGAAAGGCATTGTGATAAGCGTATCCCCGGTATAGTCAGGGGTTAATGGGAGTCGTCCCTGTCCCCCCAGTATACGGCCAGAACCATGGACCCGGTACTTGTGGTTCGGACTGTCTCCAACCAGCCATAATGTTGTGAGAGTGAAATTATGTCTAAGTCCAGCTTTGGTACATTAGAAGCAACTCTGAAACTTAACCTAAGCGTTTTTCGAAGCTACTTTTGGCTAACTTCTTATAGGAAGGTCTAGGAGCTCTGAAAATGAACGTGCGCGTCTTTCACTCTTTCCGAGGGACTTAGAAGAATTTTGTGATATTTTTTATTAAAATGGTGTATAAGGGTATATATATAAATATATTTTATGCACTGTATATGAGCTGGCGATTTCTAAGTCTGTGGTTCCGAGAGGGGGTAACCAGGCTCACTAATAAAGGTCAAGCCACTTGGCTGCCAGAATGCCCTGCTTCAGCACAGACCAGAAAGGCATTGTGATAAGCGTATCCCCGGTATAGTCAGGGGTTAATGGGAGTCCCCCCCGTCCCCCCAGTATACGCCCAGAACCATGGACCTGGTACTTGTGGTTCGGACTGTCTCCAACCAGCCATAATGTTGTGAGAGTGAAATTATGTCTAAGTCCAGCTTTGGTACATTAGAAGCAACTCTGAAACTTAACCTAAGCGTTTTTCGAAAATACTTTTTGGCTAACTTCTTATAGGAAGGTCTAGGAGCTCTGAAAATGAACGTGCGCGTCTTTCACTCTTCCCGAGGGACTTAGAAGAATTTTGTGATATTTTTTATTAAAATGGTGTATAAGGGTATATATATATAAATATATTTTATGCACTGTATATGAGCTGGCGATTTCTAAGTCTGTGGTTCCGAGAGGGGGTAACCAGGCTCACTAATAAAGGTCAAGCCACTTGGCTGCCAGAATGCCCTCCTTCAGCACAGACCAGAAAGGCATTGTGATAAGCGTATCCCCGGTATAGTCAGGGGTTAAAGGGAGTCGTCCCCTTCCCCCCAGTATACGGCCAGAACCATGGACCCGGTACTTGTGGTTCGGACTGTCTCCAACCAGCCATAATGTTGTGAGAGTGAAATTATGTCTAAGTCCAGCTTTGGTACATTAGAAGCAACTCTGAAACTTAACCTAAGCGTTTTTCGAAGCTACTTTTTGGCTAACTTCTTATAGGAAGGTCTAGGAGCTCTGAAAATGAACGTGCGCGTCTTTCACTCTTCCCGAGGGACTTAGAAGAATTTTGTGATAATTTTTATTAAAATGGTGTATAAGGGTATATATATAAATATATTTTATGCACTGTATATGAGCTGGCGATTTCTAAGTCTGTGGTTCCGAGAGGGGGTAACCAGGCTCACAAATAAAGGTCAAGCCACTTGGCTGCCAGAATGCCCTCCTTCAGCACAGACCAGAAAGGCATTGTGATAAGCGTATCCCCGGTATAGTCAGGGGTTAAAGGGAGTCGTCCCCTTCCCCCCAGTATACGGCCAGAACCATGGACCCGGTACTTGTGGTTCGGACTGTCTCCAACCAGCCATAATGTTGTGAGAGTGAAATTATGTCTAAGTCCAGATTTGGTACATTAGAAGCAACTCTGAAACTTAACCTAAGCGTTTTTCGAAGCTACTTTTTGGCTAACTTCTTATAGGAAGGTCTAGGAGCTCTGAAAATGAACGTGCGCGTCTTTCACTCTTACCGAGGGACTTAGATGAATTTTGTGATATTTTTTATTAAAATGGTGTATAAGGGTATATATATAAATATATTTTATGCACTGTATATGAGCTGGCGATTTCTAAGTCTGTGGTTCCGAGAGGGGGTAACCAGGCTCACTAATAAAGGTCAAGCCACTTGGCTGCCAGAATGCCCTCCTTCAGCACAGACCAGAAAGGCATTGTGATAAGCGTATCCCCGGTATAGTCAGGGGTTAATGGGAGTCGTCCCCTTCCCCCCAGTATACGGCCAGAACCATGGACCCGGTACTTGTGGTTCGGACTGTCTACAACCAGCCATAATGTTGTGAGAGTGAAATTATGTCTAAGTCCAGCTTTGGTACATTAGAAGCAACTCTGAAACTTAACCTAAGCGTTTTTCGAAGCTACTTTTTGGCTAACTTCTTATAGGAAGGTCTAGGAGCTCTGAAAATGAACGTGCGCGTCTTTCACTCTTCTCGAGGGACTTAGAAGAATTTTGTGATATTTTTTATTAAAATGGTGTATAAGGGTATATATATAAATATATTTTATGCACTGTATATGAGCTGGCGATTTCTAAGTCTGTGGTTCCGAGAGGGGGTAACCAGGCTCACTAATAAAGGTCAACCCACTTGGCTGCCAGAATGCCCTGCTTCAGCACAGACCAGAAAGGCATTGTGATAAGCGTATCCCCGGTATAGTCAGGGGTTAATGGGAGTCCCCCCCGTCCCCCCAGTATACGCCCAGAACCATGGACCCGGTACTTGTGGTTCGGACTGTCTCCAACCAGCCATAATGTTGTGAGAGTGAAATTATGTCTAAGTCCAGCTTTGGTACATTAGAAGCAACTCTGAAACTTAACCTAAGCGTTTTTCGAAGCTACTTTTGGCTAACTTCTTATAGGAAGGTCTAGGAGCTCTGAAAATGAACGTGCGCGTCTTTCACTCTTCCCGAGGGACTTAGAAGAATTTTGTGATATTTTTTATTAAAATGGTGTATAAGGGTATATATATAAATATATTTTATGCACTGTATATGAGCTGGCGATTTCTAAGTCTGTGGTTCCGAGAGGGGGTAACCAGGCTCACTAATAAAGGTCAAGCCACTTGGCTGCCAGAATGCCCTGCTTCAGCACAGACCAGAAAGGCATTGTGATAAGCGTATCCCCGGTATAGTCAGGGGTTAATGGGAGTCCCCCCCGTCCCCCCAGTATACGCCCAGAACCATGGACCCGGTACTTGTGGTTCGGACTGTCTCCAACCAGCCATAATGTTGTGAGAGTGAAATTATGTCTAAGTCCAGCTTTGGTACATTAGAAGCAACTCTGAAACTTAACCTAAGCGTTTTTCGAAAATACTTTTTGGCTAACTTCTTATAGGAAGGTCTAGGAGCTCTGAAAATGAACGTGCGCGTCTTTCACTCTTCCCGAGGGACTTAGAAGAATTTTGTGATATTTTTTATTAAAATGGTGTATAAGGGTATATATATAAATATATTTTATGCACTGTATATGAGCTGGCGATTTCTAAGTCTGTGGTTCCGAGAGGGGGTAACCAGGCTCACTAATAAAGGTCAAGCCACTTGGCTGCCAGAATGCCCTGCTTCAGCACAGACCAGAAAGGCATTGTGATAAGCGTATCCCCGGTATAGTCAGGGGTTAATGGGAGTCGTCCCCGTCCCCCCAGTATACGGCCAGAACCATGGACCCTGTACTTGTGGGTCGGACTGTCTCCAACCAGCCATAATGTTGTGAGAGTGAAATAATGTCTAAGTCCCGCTTTGGTACATTAGAAGCAACTCTGAAACTTAACCTAAGCGATTTTCGAAGCTACTTTTTGGCTAACTTCTTATAGGAAGGTCTAGGAGCTCTGAAAATGAACGTGCGCGTCTTTCACTCTTCCCGAGGGACTTAGAAGAATTTTGTGATATTTTTTATTAAAATGGTGTATAAGGGTATACAGTATATATAAATATATTTTATGCACTGTATATGAGCTGGCGATTTCTAAGTCTGTGGTTCCGAGAGGGGGTAACCAGGCTCACTAATAAAGGTCAAGCCACTTGGCTGCCAGAATGCCCTCCTTCAGCACAGACCAGAAAGGCATTGTGATAAGCGTATCCCCGGTATAGTCAGTGGTTAATGGGAGTCGTCCCCTTCCCCCCAGTATACGGCCAGAACCATGGACCCGGTACTTGTGGTTCGGAATGTCTCCAACCAGCCATAATGTTGTGAGAGTGAAATTATGTCTAAGTCCAGCTTTGGTACATTAGAAGCATCTGAAACTTAACCTAAGCGTTTTTCGAAGCTACTTTTTGGCTAACTTCTTATAGGAAGGTCTAGGAGCTCTGAAAATGAACGTGCGCGTCTTTCACTCTTCCCGAGGGACTTAGATGAATTTTGTGATATTTTTTATTAAAATGGTGTATAAGGGTATATATATACTGTAAATATATTTTATGCACTGTATATGAGCTGGCGATTTCTAAGTCTGTGGTTCCGAGAGGGGGTAACCAGGCTCACTAATAAAGGTAAAGCCACTTGGCTGCCAGAATGCCATCCTTCAGCACAGACCAGAAAGGCATTGTGATAAGCGTATCCCCGGTATAGTCAGGGGTTAATGGGAGTCGTCCCCTTCCCCCCAGTATACGGCCAGAACCATGGACCCGGTACTTGTGGTTCGGACTGTCTCCAACCAGCCATAATGTTGTGAGAGTGAAATTATGTCTAAGTCCAGCTTTGGTACATTAGAAGCATCTGAAACTTAACCTAAGCGTTTTTCGAAGCTACTTTTTGGCTAACTTCTTATAGGAAGGTCTAGGAGCTCTGAAAATGAACGTGCGCGTCTTTCACTCTTCCCGAGGGACTTAGATGAATTTTGTGATATTTTTTATTAAAATGGTGTATAAGGGTATATATATAAATATATTTTATGCACTGTATATGAGCTGGCGATTTCTAAGTCTGTGGTTCCGAGAGGGGGTAACCAGGCTCACTAATAAAGGTCAAGCCACTTGGCTGCCAGAATGCCATCCTTCAGCACAGACCAGAAAGGCATTGTGATAAGCGTATCCCCGGTATAGTCAGGGGTTAATGGGAGTCGTCCCCTTCCCCCCAGTATACGGCCAGAACCATGGACCCGGTACTTGTGGTTCGGACTGTCTCCAACCAGCCATAATGTTGTGAGAGTGAAATTATGTCTAAGTCCAGCTTTGGTACATTAGAAGCAACTCTGAAACTTAACCTAAGCGTTTTTCGAAGCTACTTTTTGGCTAACTTCTTATAGGAAGGTCTAGGAGCTCTGAAAATGAACGTGCGCGTCTTTCACTCTTCCCGAGGGACTTAGAAGAATTTTGTGATAATTTTTATTAAAATGGTGTATAAGGGTATATATATAAATATATTTTATGCACTGTATATGAGCTGGCGATTTCTAAGTCTGTGGTTCCGAGAGGGGGTAACCAGGCTCACTAATAAAGGTCAAGCCACTTGGCTGCCAGAATGCCCTGCTTCAGCACAGACCAGAAAGGCATTGTGATAAGCGTATCCCCGGTATAGTCAGGGGTTAATGGGAGTCGTCCCTGTCCCCCCAGTATACGGCCAGAACCATGGACCCGGTACTTGTGGTTCGGACTGTCTCCAACCAGCCATAATGTTGTGAGAGTGAAATTATGTCTAAGTCCAGCTTTGGTACATTAGAAGCAACTCTGAAACTTAACCTAAGCGTTTTTCGAAGCTACTTTTGGCTAACTTCTTATAGGAAGGTCTAGGAGCTCTGAAAATGAACGTGCGCGTCTTTCACTCATTCCGAGGGACTTAGAAGAATTTTGTGATATTTTTTATTAAAATGGTGTATAAGGGTATATATATAAATATATTTTATGCACTGTATATGAGCTGGCGATTTCTAAGTCTGTGGTTCCGAGAGGGGGTAACCAGGCTCACTAATAAAGGTCAAGCCACTTGGCTGCCAGAATGCCCTGCTTCAGCACAGACCAGAAAGGCATTGTGATAAGCGTATCCCCGGTATAGTCAGGGGTTAATGGGAGTCCCCCCCGTCCCCCCAGTATACGCCCAGAACCATGGACCTGGTACTTGTGGTTCGGACTGTCTCCAACCAGCCATAATGTTGTGAGAGTGAAATTATGTCTAAGTCCAGCTTTGGTACATTAGAAGCAACTCTGAAACTTAACCTAAGCGTTTTTCGAAGCTACTTTTTGGCTAACTTCTTATAGGAAGGTCTAGGAGCTCTGAAAATGAACGTGCGCGTCTTTCAATCTTCCCGAGGGACTTAGAAGAATTTTGTGATATTTTTTATTAAAATGGTGTATAAGGGTATATATATAAATATATTTTATGCACTGTATATGAGCTGGCGATTTCTAAGTCTGTGGTTCCGAGAGGGGGTAACCAGGCTCACTAATAAAGGTCAAGCCACTTGGCTGCCAGAATGGCCTGCTTCAGCACAGACCAGAAAGGCATTGTGATAAGCGTATCCCCGGTATAGTCAGGGGTTAATGGGAGTCGTCCCCGTCCCCCCAGTATACGGCCAGAACCATGGACCCTGTACTTGTGGGTCGGACTGTCTCCAACCAGCCATAATGTTGTGAGAGTGAAATTATGTCTAAGTCCAGCTTTGGTACATTAGAAGCAACTCTGAAACTTAACCTAAGCGTTTTTCGAAGCTACCTTTTGGCTAACTTCTTATTGGAAGGTCTAGGAGCTCTGAAAATGAACGTGCGCGTCTTTCACTCTTCCCGAGGGACTTAGAAGAATTTTGTGATATTTTTTATTAAAATGGTGTATAAGGGTATATATATAAATATATTTTATGCACTGTATATGAGCTGGCGATTTCTAATTCTGTGGTTCCGAGAGGGGGTAACCAGGCTCACTAATAAAGGTCAAGCCACTTGGCTGCCAGAATGCCCTCCTTCAGCACAGACCAGAAAGGCATTGTGATAAGCGTATCCCCGGTATAGTCAGGGGTTAATGGGAGTCGTCCCCTTCCCCCCAGTATACGGCCAGAACCATGGACCCGGTACTTGTGGTTCGGACTGTCTCCAACCAGCCATAATGTTGTGAGAGTGAAATTATGTCTAAGTCCAGCTTTGGTGCATTAGAAGCAACTCTGAAACTTAACCTAAGCGTTTTTCAAAAATACTTTTTGGCTAACTTCTTATAGGAAGTTCTAGGAGCTCTGAAAATGAACGTGCGCGTCTTTCACTCTTCCCGAGGGACTTAGAATAATTTTGTGATATTTTTTATTAAAATGGTGTATAAGCGTATATATATAAATATATTTTATGCACTGTATATGAGCTGGCGATTTCTAAGTCTGTGGTTCCGAGAGGGGGTAACCAGGCTCACTAATAAAGGTCAAGCCACTTGGCTGCCAGAATGCCCTGCTTCAGCACAGACCAGAAAGGCATTGTGATAAGCGTATCCCCGGTATAGTCAGGGGTTAATGGGAGTCGTCCCCGTCCCCCCAGTATACGGCCAGAACCATGGACCCTGTACTTGTGGGTCGGACTGTCTCCAACCAGCCATAATGTTGTGAGAGTGAAATTATGTCTAAGTCCAGCTTTGGTACATTAGAAGCAACTCTGAAACTTAACCTAAGCGTTTTTCGAAGCTACTTTTTGGCTAACTTCTTATAGGAAGGTCTAGGAGCTCTGAAAATGAACGTGCGCGTCTTTCACTCTTGCCGAGGGACTTATAGTAGAAGAATTTTGTGATATTTTTTATTAAAATGGTGTATAAGGGTATATATATAAATATATTTTATGCACTGTATATGAGCTGGCGATTTCTAAGTCTGTGTTTATGAGAGGGGGTAACCAGGCTCACTAATAAAGGTCAAGCCACTTGGCTGCCAGAATGGCCTGCTTCAGCACAGACCAGAAAGGCATTGTGATAAGCGTATCCCCGGTATAGTCAGGGGTTAATGGGAGTCGTCCCCGTCCCCCCAGTATACGGCCAGAACCATGGACCCTGTACTTGTGGGTCGGACTGTCTCCAACCAGCCATAATGTTGTGAGAGTGAAATTATGTCTAAGTCCAGCTTTGGTACATTAGAAGCAACTCTGAAACTTAACCTAAGCGTTTTTCGAAGCTACTTTTTGGCTAACTTCTTATAGGAAGGTCTAGGAGCTCTGAAAATGAACGTGCGCGTCTTTCATTCTTCCCGAGGGACTTAGAAGAATTTTGTGATATTTTTTATTAAAATGGTGTATAAGGGTATATATATAAATATATTTTATGCACTGTATATGAGCAGGCGATTTCTAAGTCTGTGGTTCCGAGAGGGGGTAACCAGGCTCACTAATAAAGGTCAAGCCACTTGGCTGCCAGAATGCCCTGCTTCAGCACAGACCAGAAAGGCATTGTGATAAGCGTATCCCCGGTATAGTCAGGGGTTAATGGGAGTCGTCCCCGTCCCCCCAGTATACGGCCAGAACCATGGACCCTGTACTTGTGGGTCGGACTGTCTCCAACCAGCCATAATGTTGTGAGAGTGAAATTATGTCTAAGTCCAGCTTTGGTACATTAGAAGCAACTCTGAAACTTAACCTAAGCGTTTTTCGAAGCTACTTTTTGGCTAACTTCTTATAGGAAGGTCTAGGAGCTCTGAAAATGAACGTGCGCGTCTTTCACTCTTCCCGAGGGACTTAGAAGAATTTTGTGATATTTTTTATTAAAATGGTGTATAAGGGTATATATATAAATATATTTTATGCACTGTATATGAGCTGGCGATTTCTAAGTCTGTGGTTCCGAGAGGGGGTAACCAGGCTCACTAATAAAGGTCAAGCCACTTGGCTGCCAGAATGCCCTGCTTCAGCACAGACCAGAAAGGCATTGTGATAAGCGTATCCCCGGTATAGTCAGGGGTTAATGGGAGTCGTCCCCGTCCCCCCAGTATACGGCCAGAACCATGGACCCTGTACTTGTGGGTCGGACTGTCTCCAACCAGCCATAATGTTGTGAGAGTGAAATTATGTCTAAGTCCAGCTTTGGTACATTAGAAGCAACTCTGAAACTTAACCTAAGCGTTTTTCGAAGCTACTTTTTGGCTAACTTCTTATAGGAAGGTCTAGGAGCTCTGAAAATGAACGTGCGCGTCTTTCACTCTTGCCGAGGGACTTATAGTAGAAGAATTTTGTGATATTTTTTATTAAAATGGTGTATAAGGGTATATATATAAATATATTTTATGCACTGTATATGAGCTGGCGATTTCTAAGTCTGTGTTTATGAGAGGGGGTAACCAGGCTCACTAATAAAGGTCAAGCCACTTGGCTGCCAGAATGGCCTGCTTCAGCACAGACCAGAAAGGCATTGTGATAAGCGTATCCCCGGTATAGTCAGGGGTTAATGGGAGTCGTCCCCGTCCCCCCAGTATACGGCCAGAACCATGGACCCTGTACTTGTGGGTCGGACTGTCTCCAACCAGCCATAATGTTGTGAGAGTGAAATTATGTCTAAGTCCAGCTTTGGTACATTAGAAGCAACTCTGAAACTTAACCTAAGCGTTTTTCGAAGCTACTTTTTGGCTAACTTCTTATAGGAAGGTCTAGGAGCTCTGAAAATGAACGTGCGCGTCTTTCATTCTTCCCGAGGGACTTAGAAGAATTTTGTGATATTTTTTATTAAAATGGTGTATAAGGGTATATATATAAATATATTTTATGCACTGTATATGAGCAGGCGATTTCTAAGTCTGTGGTTCCGAGAGGGGGTAACCAGGCTCACTAATAAAGGTCAAGCCACTTGGCTGCCAGAATGCCCTGCTTCAGCACAGACCAGAAAGGCATTGTGATAAGCGTATCCCCGGTATAGTCAGGGGTTAATGGGAGTCGTCCCCGTCCCCCCAGTATACGGCCAGAACCATGGACCCTGTACTTGTGGGTCGGACTGTCTCCAACCAGCCATAATGTTGTGAGAGTGAAATTATGTCTAAGTCCAGCTTTGGTACATTAGAAGCAACTCTGAAACTTAACCTAAGCGTTTTTCGAAGCTACTTTTTGGCTAACTTCTTATAGGAAGGTCTAGGAGCTCTGAAAATGAACGTGCGCGTCTTTCACTCTTCCCGAGGGACTTAGAAGAATTTTGTGATATTTTTTATTAAAATGGTGTATAAGGGTATATATATAAATATATTTTATGCACTGTATATGAGCTGGCGATTTCTAAGTCTGTGGTTCCGAGAGGGGGTAACCAGGCTCACTAATAAAGGTCAAGCCACTTGGCTGCCAGAATGCCCTGCTTCAGCACAGACCAGAAAGGCATTGTGATAAGCGTATCCCCGGTATAGTCAGGGGTTAATGGGAGTCGTCCCCGTCCCCCCAGTATACGGCCAGAACCATGGACCCTGTACTTGTGGGTCGGACTGTCTCCAACCAGCCATAATGTTGTGAGAGTGAAATTATGTCTAAGTCCAGCTTTGGTACATTAGAAGCAACTCTGAAACTTAACCTAAGCGTTTTTCGAAGCTACTTTTTGGCTAACTTCTTATAGGAAGGTCTAGGAGCTCTGAAAATGAACGTGCGCGTCTTTCACTCTTGCCGAGGGACTTATAGTAGAAGAATTTTGTGATATTTTTTATTAAAATGGTGTATAAGGGTATATATATAAATATATTTTATGCACTGTATATGAGCTGGCGATTTCTAAGTCTGTGTTTATGAGAGGGGGTAACCAGGCTCACTAATAAAGGTCAAGCCACTTGGCTGCCAGAATGGCCTGCTTCAGCACAGACCAGAAAGGCATTGTGATAAGCGTATCCCCGGTATAGTCAGGGGTTAATGGGAGTCGTCCCCGTCCCCCCAGTATACGGCCAGAACCATGGACCCTGTACTTGTGGGTCGGACTGTCTCCAACCAGCCATAATGTTGTGAGAGTGAAATTATGTCTAAGTCCAGCTTTGGTACATTAGAAGCAACTCTGAAACTTAACCTAAGCGTTTTTCGAAGCTACTTTTTGGCTAACTTCTTATAGGAAGGTCTAGGAGCTCTGAAAATGAACGTGCGCGTCTTTCATTCTTCCCGAGGGACTTAGAAGAATTTTGTGATATTTTTTATTAAAATGGTGTATAAGGGTATATATATAAATATATTTTATGCACTGTATATGAGCAGGCGATTTCTAAGTCTGTGGTTCCGAGAGGGGGTAACCAGGCTCACTAATAAAGGTCAAGCCACTTGGCTGCCAGAATGCCCTGCTTCAGCACAGACCAGAAAGGCATTGTGATAAGCGTATCCCCGGTATAGTCAGGGGTTAATGGGAGTCGTCCCCGTCCCCCCAGTATACGGCCAGAACCATGGACCCTGTACTTGTGGGTCGGACTGTCTCCAACCAGCCATAATGTTGTGAGAGTGAAATTATGTCTAAGTCCAGCTTTGGTACATTAGAAGCAACTCTGAAACTTAACCTAAGCGTTTTTCGAAGCTACTTTTTGGCTAACTTCTTATAGGAAGGTCTAGGAGCTCTGAAAATGAACGTGCGCATCTTTCACTCTTCCCGAGGGACTTAGAAGAATTTTGTGATATTTTTTATTAAAATGGTGTATAAGGGTATATATATAAATATATTTTATGCACTGTATATGAGCTGGCGATTTCTAAGTCTGTGGTTCCGAGAGGGGGTAACCAGGCTCACTAATAAAGGTCAAGCCACTTGGCTGCCAGAATGCCCTGCTTCAGCACAGACCAGAAAGGCATTGTGATAAGCGAATCCCCGGTATAGTCAGGGGTTAATGGGAGTCGTCCCCTTCCCCCCAGTATACGGCCAGAACCATGGACCCGGTACTTGTGGTTCGGACTGTCTCCAACCAGCCATAATGTTGTGAGAGTGAAATTATGTCTAAGTCCAGCTTTGGTACATTAGAGGAACTTTGAAACTTAACCTAAGCGTTTTTCGAAGCTACTTTTTGACTAACTTCTTATAGGAAGGTCTAGGAGCTCTGAAAATGAACGTGCGCGTCTTTCACTCTTCCCGAGGGACTTAGAAGAATTTTGTGATAATTTTTATTAAAATGGTGTATAAGGGTATATATATAAATATATTTTATGCACTGTATATGAGCTGGCGATTTCTAATTCTGTGGTTCCGAGAGGGGGTAACCAGGCTCACTAATAAAGGTCAAGCCACTTGGCTGCCAGAATGCCCTCCTTCAGCACAGACCAGAAAGGCATTGTGATAAGCGTATCCCCGGTATAGTCAGGGGTTAATGGGAGTCGTCCCCTTCCCCCCAGTATACGGCCAGAACCATGGACCCGGTACTTGTGGTTCGGACTGTGTCCAACCAGCCATAATGTTGTGAGAGTGAAATTATGTCTAAGTCCAGCTTTGGTGCATTAGAAGCAACTCTGAAACTTAACCTAAGCGTTTTTCAAAAATACTTTTTGGCTAACTTCTTATAGGAAGTTCTAGGAGCTCTGAAAATGAACGTGCGCGTCTTTCACTCTTCCCGAGGGACTTAGAATAATTTTGTGATATTTTTTATTAAAATGGTGTATAAGCGTATATATATAAATATATTTTATGCACTGTATATGAGCTGGCGATTTCTAAGTCTGTGGTTCCGAGAGGGGGTAACCAGGCTCACTAATAAAGGTCAAGCCACTTGGCTGCCAGAATGCCCTCCTTCAGCACAGACCAGAAAGGCATTGTGATAAGCGTATCCCCGGTATAGTCAGGGGTTAATGGGAGTCGTCCCCTTCCCCCCAGTATACGGCCAGAACCATGGACCCGGTACTTGTGGTTCGGACTGTCTCCAACCAGCCATAATGTTGTGAGAGTGAAATTATGTCTAAGTCCAGCTTTGGTGCATTAGAAGCAACTCTGAAACTTAACCTAAGCGTTTTTCAAAAATACTTTTTGGCTAACTTCTTATAGGAAGTTCTAGGAGCTCTGAAAATGAACGTGCGCGTCTTTCACTCTTCCCGAGGGACTTAGAATAATTTTGTGATATTTTTTATTAAAATGGTGTATAAGCGTATATATATAAATATATTTTATGCACTGTATATGAGCTGGCGATTTCTAAGTCTGTGGTTCCGAGAGGGGGTAACCAGGCTCACTAATAAAGGTCAAGCCACTTGGCTGCCAGAATGCCCTGCTTCAGCACAGACCAGAAAGGCATTGTGATAAGCGTATCCCCGGTATAGTCAGGGGTTAATGGGAGTCGTCCCCGTCCCCCCAGTATACGGCCAGAACCATGGACCCTGTACTTGTGGGTCGGACTGTCTCCAACCAGCCATAATGTTGTGAGAGTGAAATTATGTCTAAGTCCAGCTTTGGTACATTAGAAGCAACTCTGAAACTTAACCTAAGCGTTTTTCGAAGCTACTTTTTGGCTAACTTCTTATAGGAAGGTCTAGGAGCTCTGAAAATGAACGTGCGCGTCTTTCACTCTTGCCGAGGGACTTATAGTAGAAGAATTTTGTGATATTTTTTATTAAAATGGTGTATAAGGGTATATATATAAATATATTTTATGCACTGTATATGAGCTGGCGATTTCTAAGTCTGTGTTTATGAGAGGGGGTAACCAGGCTCACTAATAAAGGTCAAGCCACTTGGCTGCCAGAATGGCCTGCTTCAGCACAGACCAGAAAGGCATTGTGATAAGCGTATCCCCGGTATAGTCAGGGGTTAATGGGAGTCGTCCCCGTCCCCCCAGTATACGGCCAGAACCATGGACCCTGTACTTGTGGGTCGGACTGTCTCCAACCAGCCATAATGTTGTGAGAGTGAAATTATGTCTAAGTCCAGCTTTGGTACATTAGAAGCAACTCTGAAACTTAACCTAAGCGTTTTTCGAAGCTACTTTTTGGCTAACTTCTTATAGGAAGGTCTAGGAGCTCTGAAAATGAACGTGCGCGTCTTTCATTCTTCCCGAGGGACTTAGAAGAATTTTGTGATATTTTTTATTAAAATGGTGTATAAGGGTATATATATAAATATATTTTATGCACTGTATATGAGCAGGCGATTTCTAAGTCTGTGGTTCCGAGAGGGGGTAACCAGGCTCACTAATAAAGGTCAAGCCACTTGGCTGCCAGAATGCCCTGCTTCAGCACAGACCAGAAAGGCATTGTGATAAGCGTATCCCCGGTATAGTCAGGGGTTAATGGGAGTCGTCCCCGTCCCCCCAGTATACGGCCAGAACCATGGACCCTGTACTTGTGGGTCGGACTGTCTCCAACCAGCCATAATGTTGTGAGAGTGAAATTATGTCTAAGTCCAGCTTTGGTACATTAGAAGCAACTCTGAAACTTAACCTAAGCGTTTTTCGAAGCTACTTTTTGGCTAACTTCTTATAGGAAGGTCTAGGAGCTCTGAAAATGAACGTGCGCGTCTTTCACTCTTCCCGAGGGACTTAGAAGAATTTTGTGATATTTTTTATTAAAATGGTGTATAAGGGTATATATATAAATATATTTTATGCACTGTATATGAGCTGGCGATTTCTAAGTCTGTGGTTCCGAGAGGGGGTAACCAGGCTCACTAATAAAGGTCAAGCCACTTGGCTGCCAGAATGCCCTGCTTCAGCACAGACCAGAAAGGCATTGTGATAAGCGAATCCCCGGTATAGTCAGGGGTTAATGGGAGTCGTCCCCTTCCCCCCAGTATACGGCCAGAACCATGGACCCGGTACTTGTGGTTCGGACTGTCTCCAACCAGCCATAATGTTGTGAGAGTGAAATTATGTCTAAGTCCAGCTTTGGTACATTAGAGGAACTTTGAAACTTAACCTAAGCGTTTTTCGAAGCTACTTTTTGACTAACTTCTTATAGGAAGGTCTAGGAGCTCTGAAAATGAACGTGCGCGTCTTTCACTCTTCCCGAGGGACTTAGAAGAATTTTGTGATAATTTTTATTAAAATGGTGTATAAGGGTATATATATAAATATATTTTATGCACTGTATATGAGCTGGCGATTTCTAATTCTGTGGTTCCGAGAGGGGGTAACCAGGCTCACTAATAAAGGTCAAGCCACTTGGCTGCCAGAATGCCCTCCTTCAGCACAGACCAGAAAGGCATTGTGATAAGCGTATCCCCGGTATAGTCAGGGGTTAATGGGAGTCGTCCCCTTCCCCCCAGTATACGGCCAGAACCATGGACCCGGTACTTGTGGTTCGGACTGTGTCCAACCAGCCATAATGTTGTGAGAGTGAAATTATGTCTAAGTCCAGCTTTGGTGCATTAGAAGCAACTCTGAAACTTAACCTAAGCGTTTTTCAAAAATACTTTTTGGCTAACTTCTTATAGGAAGTTCTAGGAGCTCTGAAAATGAACGTGCGCGTCTTTCACTCTTCCCGAGGGACTTAGAATAATTTTGTGATATTTTTTATTAAAATGGTGTATAAGCGTATATATATAAATATATTTTATGCACTGTATATGAGCTGGCGATTTCTAAGTCTGTGGTTCCGAGAGGGGGTAACCAGGCTCACTAATAAAGGTCAAGCCACTTGGCTGCCAGAATGCCCTGCTTCAGCACAGACCAGAAAGGCATTGTGATAAGCGTATCCCCGGTATAGTCAGGGGTTAATGGGAGTCGTCCCCGTCCCCCCAGTATACGGCCAGAACCATGGACCCTGTACTTGTGGGTCGGACTGTCTCCAACCAGCCATAATGTTGTGAGAGTGAAATTATGTCTAAGTCCAGCTTTGGTACATTAGAAGCAACTCTGAAACTTAACCTAAGCGTTTTTCGAAGCTACTTTTTGGCTAACTTCTTATAGGAAGGTCTAGGAGCTCTGAAAATGAACGTGCGCGTCTTTCACTCTTCCCGAGGGACTTACAGTAGAAGAATTTTGTGATATTTTTTATTAAAATGGTGTATAAGGGTATATATATAAATATATTTTATGCACTGTATATGAGCTGGCGATTTCTAAGTCTGTGGTTCCGAGAGGGGGTAACCAGGCTCACTAATAAAGGTCAAGCCACTTGGCTGCCAGAATGGCCTGCTTCAGCACAGACCAGAAAGGCATTGTGATAAGCGTATCATCGGTATAGTCAGGGGTTAATGGGAGTCGTCCCCGTCCCCCCAGTATACGGCCAGAACCATGGACCCTGTACTTGTGGGTCGGACTGTCTCCAACCAGCCATAATGTTGTGAGAGTGAAATTATGTCTAAGTCCAGCTTTGGTACATTAGAAGCAACTCTGAAACTTAATCTAAGCGTTTTTCGAAGCTACTTTTTGGCTAACTTCTTATAGGAAGGTCTAGGAGCTCTGAAAATGAACGTGCGCGTCTTTCACTCTTCCCGAGGGACTTAGAAGAATTTTGTGATATTTTTTATTAAAATGGTGTATAAGGGTATATATATAAATATATTTTATGCACTGTATATGAGCTGGCGATTTCTAAGTCTGTGGTTCCGAGAGGGGGTAACCAGGCTCACTAATAAAGGTCAAGCCACTTGGCTGCCAGAATGCCCTCCTTCAGCACAGACCAGAAAGGCATTGTGATAAGCGTATCCCCGGTATAGTCAGGGGTTCATGGGAGTCGTCCCCGTCCCCCCAGTATACGGCCAGAACCATGGACCCGGTACTTGTGGTTCGGACTGTCTCCAACCAGCCATAATGTTGTGAGAGTGAAATTATGTCTAAGTCCAGCTTTGGTACATTAGAAGCAACTCTGAAACTTAACCTAAGCGTTTTTCGAAGCTACCTTTTGGCTAACTTCTTATAGGAAGATCTAGGAGCTCTGAAAATGAACGTGCGCGTCTTTCACTCTTCCCGAGGGACTTAGAAGAATTTTGTGATATTTTTTATTAAAATGGTGTATAAGGGTATATATATAAATATATTTTATGCACTGTATATGAGCTGGCGATTTCTAAGTCTGTGGTTCCGAGAGGGGGTAACCAGGCTCACTAATAAAGGTCAAGCCACTTGGCTGCCAGAATGCCCTCCTTCAGCACAGACCAGAAAGGCATTGTGATAAGCGTATCCCCGGTATAGTCAGGGGTTAATGGGAGTCGTCCCCTTCCCCCCAGTATACGGCCAGAACCATGGACCCGGTACTTGTGGTTCGGACTGTCTCCAACCAGCCATAATGTTGTGAGAGTGAAATTATGTCTAAGTCCAGCTTTGGTACATTAGAAGCAACTCTGAAACTTAACCTAAGCGTTTTTCGAAGCTACTTTTTGGCTAACTTCTTATAGGAAGGTCTAGGAGCTCTGAAAATGAACGTGCGCGTCTTTCACTCTTCCCGAGGGACTTAGAAGAATTTTGTGATATTTTTTATTAAAATGGTGTATAAGGGTATATATATAAATATATTTTATGCACTGTATATGAGCTGGCGATTTCTAAGTCTGTGGTTCCGAGAGGGGGTAACCAGGCTCACTAATAAAGGTCAAGCCACTTGGCTGCCAGAATGCCCTCCTTCAGCACAGACCAGAAAGGCATTGTGATAAGCGTAACCCCGGTATAGTCAGGGGTTAATGGGAGTAGTCCCCTTCCCCCCAGTATACGGCCAGAAACATGGACCCGGTACTTGTGGTTCGGACTGTCTCCAACCAGCCATAATGTTGTGAGAGTGAAATTATGTCTAAGTCCAGCTTTGGTACATTAGAAGCCACTCTGAAACTTAACCTAAGCGTTTTTCGAAGCTACGTTTTGGCTAACTTCTTATAGGAAGGTCTAGGAGCTCTGAAAATGAACGTGCGCGTCTTTCACTCTTCCTGAGGAACTTAGAAGAATTTTGTGATATTTTTTATTAAAATGGTGTATAAGGGTATATATATAAATATATTTTATGCACTGTATATGAGCTGGCGATTTCTAAGTCTGTTGTTCCGAGAGGGGATAACCAGGCTCACTAATAAAGGTCAAGCCACTTGGCTGCCAGAATGGCCTGCTTCAGCACAGACCAGAAAGGCATTGTGATAAGCGTATCCCCGGTATAGTCAGGGGTTAATGGGAGTCGTCCCCGTCCCCCCAGTATACGGCCAGAACCATGGACCCTGTACTTGTGGGTTGGACTGTCTCCAACCAGCTATAATGTTGTGAGAGTGAAATTATGTCTAAGTCCAGCTTTGGTACATTAGAAGCAACTCTGAAACTTAACCTAAGCGTTTTTCGAAGCTACTTTTTGGCTAACTTCTTATAGGAAGGTCTAGGAGCTCTGAAAATGAACGTGCGCGTCTTTCACTCTTCCCGAGGGACTTAGAAGAATTTTGTGATATTTTTTATTAAAATGGTGTATAAGGGTATATATATAAATATATTTTATGCACTGTATATGAGCTGGCGATTTCTAAGTCTGTGGTTCCGAGAGGGGGTAACCAGGCTCACTAATAAAGGTCAAGCCACTTGGCTGCCAGAATGCCCTCCTTCAGCACAGACCAGAAAGGCATTGTGATAAGCGTATACCCGGTATAGTCAGGGGTTAATGGGAGTCGTCCCCTTCCCCCCAGTATACGGCCAGAACCATGGACCCGGTACTTGTGGTTCGGACTGTCTCCAACCAGCCATAATGTTGTGAGAGTGAAATTATGTCTAAGTCCAGCTTTCGTACATTAGAAGCAACTCTGAAACTTAACCTAAGCGTTTTTCGAAACTACTTTTTGGCTAACCTCTTATAGGAAGGTCTAGGAGCTCTGAAAATGAACGTGCGCGTCTTTCACTCTTCCCGAGGGACTTAGAAGAATTTTGTGATATTTTTTATTAAAATGGTGTACAGTATAAGGGTATATATATAAATATATTTTATGCACTGTATATGAGCTGGCGATTTCTAAGTCTGTGGTTCCGAGAGGGGGTAACCAGGCTCACTAATAAAGGTCAAGCCACTTGGCTGCCAGAATGACCTGCTTCAGCACAGACCAGAAAGGCATTGTGATAAGCGTATCCCCGGTATAGTCAGGGGTTAATGGGAGTCCCCCCCGTCCCCCCAGTATACGGCCAGAACCATGGACCCGGTACTTGTGGTTCGGACTGTCTCCAACCAGCCATAATGTTGTGAGAGTGAAATTATGTCTAAGTCCAGCTTTGGTACATTTGAAGCAACTCTGAAACTTAACCTAAGCGTTTTTCGAAACTACTTTTTGGCTAACCTCTTATAGGAAGGTCTAGGAGCTCTGAAAATGAACGTGCGCGTCTTTCAATCTTCCCGAGGGACTTAGAAGAATTTTGTGATATTTTTTATTAAAATGGTGTATAAGGGTATATATATAAATATATTTTATGCACTGTATATGAGCTGGCGATTTCTAAGTCTGTGGTTCCGAGAGGGGGTAACCAGGCTCACTAATAAAGGTCAAGCCACTTGGCTGCCAGAATGCCCTGCTTCAGCACAGACCAGAAAGGCATTGTGATAAGCGTATCCCCGGTATAGTCAGGGGTTAATGGGAGTCCCCCCCGTCCCCCCAGTATACGGCCAGAACCATGGACCCGGTACTTGTGGTTCGGACTGTCTCCAACCAGCCATAATGTTGTGAGAGTGAAATTATGTCTAAGTCCAGCTTTGGTACCTTAGAAGCAACTCTGAAACTTAACCTAAGCGTTTTTCGAAGCTACTTTTTGGCTAACTTCTTATAGGAAGGTCTAGGAGCTCTGAAAATGAACGTGCGCGTCTTTCACTCTTCCCGAGGGACTTAGAAGAATTTTGTGATATTTTTTATTAAAATGGTGTATAAGGGTATATATATAAATATATTTTATGCACTGTATATGAGCTGGCGATTTCTAAGTCTGTGGTTCCGAGAGGGGGTAACCAGGCTCACTAATAAAGGTCAAGCCACTTGGCTGCCAGAATGCCCTGCTTCAGCACAGACCAGAAAGGCATTGTGATAAGCGTATCCCCGGTATAGTCAGGGGTTAATGGGAGTCCCCCCCGTCCCCCCAGTATACGGCCAGAACCATGGACCCGGTACTTGTGGTTCGGACTGTCTCCAACCAGCCATAATGTTGTGAGAGTGAAATTATGTCTAAGTCCAGCTTTGGTACCTTAGAAGCAACTCTGAAACTTAACCTAAGCGTTTTTCGAAACTACTTTTTGGCTAACCTCTTATAGGAAGGTCTAGGAGCTCTGAAAATGAACGTGCGCGTCTTTCACTCTTCCCGAGGGACTTAGAAGAATGTTGTGATATTTTTTATTAAAATGGTGTATAAGGGTATATATATAAATATATTTTATGCACTGTATATGAGCTGGCGATTTCTAAGTCTGTGGTTCCGAGAGGGGATAACCAGGCTCACTAATAAAGGTCAAGCCACTTGGCTGCCAGAATGGCCTGCTTCAGCACAGACCAGAAAGGCATTGTGATAAGCGTATCCCCGGTATAGTCAGGGGTTAATGGGAGTCGTCCCCGTCCCCCCAGTATACGGCCAGAACCATGGACCCTGTACTTGTGGGTCGGACTGTCTCCAACCAGCCATAATGTTGTGAGAGTGAAATTATGTCTAAGTCCAGCTTTCGTACATTAGAAGCAACTCTGAAACTTAACCTAAGCGTTTTTCGAAACTACTTTTTGGCTAACCTCTTATAGGAAGGTCTAGGAGCTCTGAAAATGAACGTGCGCGTCTTTCACTCTTCCCGAGGGACTTAGAAGAATTTTGTGATATTTTTTATTAAAATGGTGTATAAGGGTATATATATAAATATATTTTATGCACTGTATATGAGCTTGCGATTTCTAAGTCTGTGGTTCCGAGAGGGGGTAACCAGGCTCACTAATAAAGGTCAAGCCACTTGGCTGCCAGAATGCCCTGCTTCAGCACAGACCAGAAAGGCATTGTGATAAGCGTATCCCCGGTATAGTCAGGGGTTAATGGGAGTCCCCCCCGTCCCCCCAGTATACGGCCAGAACCATGGACCCGGTACTTGTGGTTCGGACTGTCTCCAACCAGCCATAATGTTGTGAGAGTGAAATTATGTCTAAGTCCAGCATTGGTACATTAGAAGCAACTCTGAAACTTAACCTAAGCGTTTTTCGAAGCTACTTTTTGGCTAACCTCTTATAGGAAGGTCTAGGAGCTCTGAAAATGAACGTGCGCGTCTTTCACTCTTCCCGAGGGACTTAGAAGAATTTTGTGATATTTTTTATTAAAATGGTGTATAAGGGTATATATATAAATATATTTTATGCACTGTATATGAGCTGGCGATTTCTAAGTCTGTGGTTCCGAGAGGGGGTAACCAGGCTCACTAATAAAGGTCAAGCCACTTGGCTGCCAGAATGCCCTGCTTCAGCACAGACCAGAAAGGCATTGTGATAAGCGTATCCCCGGTATAGTCAGGGGTTAATGGGAGTCCCCCCCGTCCCCCCAGTATACGGCCAGAACCATGGACCCTGTACTTGTGGGTCGGACTGTCTCCAACCAGCTATAATGTTGTGAGAGTGAAATTATGTCTAAGTCCAGCTTTGGTACATTAGAAGCAACTCTGAAACTTAACCTAAGCGTTTTTCGAAGCTACTTTTTGGCTAACTTCTTATAGGAAGGTCTAGGAGCTCTGAAAATGAACGTGCGCGTCTTTCACTCTTCCCGAGGGACTTAGAAGAATTTTGTGATATTTTTTATTAAAATGGTGTATAAGGGTATATATATAAATATATTTTATGCACTGTATATGAGCTGGCGATTTCTAAGTCTGTGGTTCCGAGAGGGGGTAACCAGGCTCACTAATAAAGGTCAAGCCACTTGGCTGCCAGAATGCCCTCCTTCAGCACAGACCAGAAAGGCATTGTGATAAGCGTATCCCCGGTATAGTCAGGGGTTAATGGGAGTCGTCCCCTTCCCCCCAGTATACGGCCAGAACCATGGACCCGGTACTTGTGGTTCGGACTGTCTCCAACCAGCCATAATGTTGTGAGAGTGAAATTATGTCTAAGTCCAGCTTTGGTACATTAGAAGCAACTCTGAAACTTAACCTAAGCGTTTTTCGAAGCTACTTTTTGGCTAACTTCTTATAGGAAGGTCTAGGAGCTCTGAAAATGAACGTGCGCGTCTTTCACTCTTCCCGAGGGACTTAGAAGAATTTTGTGATATTTTTTATTAAAATGGTGTATAAGGGTATATATATAAATATATTTTATGCACTGTATATGAGCTGGCGATTTCTAAGTCTGTGGTTCCGAGAGGGGGTAACCAGGCTCACTAATAAAGGTCAAGCCACTTGGCTGCCAGAATGCCCTGCTTCAGCACAGACCAGAAAGGCATTGTGATAAGCGTATCCCCGGTATAGTCAGGGGTTAATGGGAGTCGTCCCCGTCCCCCCAGTATACGCCCAGAACCATGGACCCGGTACTTGTGGTTCGGACTGTCTCCAACCAGCCATAATGTTGTGAGAGTGAAATTATGTCTAAGTCCAGCTTTCGTACATTAGAAGCAACTCTGAAACTTAACCTAAGCGTTTTTCGAAACTACTTTTTGGCTAACCTCTTATAGGAAGGTCTAGGAGCTCTGAAAATGAACGTGCGCGTCTTTCACTCTTCCAGAGGGACTTAGAAGAATTTTGTGATATTTTTTTATTAAAATGGTGTATAAGGGTATATATATAAATATATTTTATGCACTGTATATGAGCTGGCGATTTCTAAGTCTGTGGTTCCGAGAGGGGGTAACCAGGCTCACTAATAAAGGTCAAGCCACTTGGCTGCCAGAATGCCCTGCTTCAGCACAGACCAGAAAGGCATTGTGATAAGCGTATCCCCGGTATAGTCAGGGGTTAATGGGAGTCCCCCCCGTCCCCCCAGTATACGGCCAGAACCATGGACCCGGTACTTGTGGTTCGGACTGTCTCCAACCAGCCATAATGTTGTGAGAGTGAAATTATGTCTAAGTCCAGCATTGGTACATTAGAAGCAACTCTGAAACTTAACCTAAGCGTTTTTCGAAACTACTTTTTGGCTAACCTCTTATAGGAAGGTCTAGGAGCTCTGAAAATGAACGTGCGCGTCTTTCACTCTTCCCGAGGGACTTAGAAGAATTTTGTGATATTTTTTATTAAAATGGTGTATAAGGGTATATATATAAATATATTTTATGCACTGTATATGAGCTGGCGATTTCTAAGTCTGTGGTTCCGAGAGGGGGTAACCAGGCTCACTAATAAAGGTCAAGCCACTTGGCTGCCAGAATGCCCTGCTTCAGCACAGACCAGAAAGGCATTGTGATAAGCGTATCCCCGGTATAGTCAGGGGTTAATGGGAGTCCCCCCCGTCCCCCCAGTATACGGCCAGAACCATGGACCCGGTACTTGTGGTTCGGACTGTCTCCAACCAGCCATAATGTTGTGAGAGTGAAATTATGTCTAAGTCCAGCTTTCGTACATTAGAAGCAACTCTGAAACTTAACCTAAGCGTTTTTCGAAACTACTTTTTGGCTAACCTCTTATAGGAAGGTCTAGGAGCTCTGAAAATGAACGTGCGCGTCTTTCACTCTTCCCGAGGGACTTAGAAGAATTTTGTGATAATTTTTATTAAAATGGTGTATAAGGGTATATATATAAATATATTTTATGCACTGTATATGAGCTGGCGATTTCTAAGTCTGTGGTTCCGAGAGGGGGTAACCAGGCTCACTAATAAAGGTCAAGCCACTTGGCTGCCAGAATGCCCTGCTTCAGCACAGACCAGAAAGGCATTGTGATAAGCGTATCCCCGGTATAGTCAGGGGTTAATGGGAGTCCCCCCCGTCCCCCCAGTATACGGCCAGAACCATGGACCCGGTACTTGTGGTTCGGACTGTCTCCAACCAGCCATAATGTTGTGAGAGTGAAATTATGTCTAAGTCCAGCTTTGGTACATTAGAAGCAACTCTGAAACTTAACCTAAGCGTTTTTCGAAACTACTTTTTGGCTAACTTCTTATAGGAAGGTCTAGGAGCTCTGAAAATGAACGTGCGCGTCTTTCACTCTTCCCGAGGGACTTAGAAGAATTTTGTGATATTTTTTATTAAAATGGTGTATAAGGGTATATATATAAATATATTTTATGCACTGTATATGAGCTGGCGATTTCTAAGTCTGTGGTTCCGAGAGGGGGTAACCAGGCTCACTAATAAAGGTCAAGCCACTTGGCTGCCAGAATGCCCTGCTTCAGCACAGACCAGAAAGGCATTGTGATAAGCGTATCCCCGGTATAGTCAGGGGTTAATGGGAGTCCCCCCCGTCCCTCCAGTATACGGCCAGAACCATGGACCCGGTACTTGTGGTTCGGACTGTCTCCAACCAGCCATAATGTTGTGAGAGTGAAATTATGTCTAAGTCCAGCTTTGGTACATTAGAAGCAACTCTGAAACTTAACCTAAGCGTTTTTCGAAACTACTTTTTGGCTAACCTCTTATAGGAAGGTCTAGGAGCTCTGAAAATGAACGTGCGCGTCTTTCACTCTTCCCGAGGGACTTAGAAGAATTTTGTGATATTTTTTATTAAAATGGTGTATAAGGGTATATATATAAATATATTTTATGCACTGTATATGAGCTGGCGATTTCTAAGTCTGTGGTTCCGAGAGGGGATAACCAGGCTCACTAATAAAGGTCAAGCCACTTGGCTGCCAGAATGGCCTGCTTCAGCACAGACCAGAAAGGCATTGTGATAAGCGTATCCCCGGTATAGTCAGGGGTTAATGGGAGTCGTCCCCGTCCCCCCAGTATACGGCCAGAACCATGGACCCTGTACTTGTGGGTCGGACTGTCTCCAACCAGCCATAATGTTGTGAGAGTGAAATTATGTCTAAGTCCAGCTTTGGTACATTAGAAGCAACTCTGAAACTTAACCTAAGCGTTTTTCGAAGCTACTTTTTGGCTAACTTCTTATAGGAAGGTCTAGGAGCTCTGAAAATGAACGTGCGCGTCTTTCACTCTTCCCGAGGGACTTAGAAGAATTTTGTGATATTTTTTATTAAAATGGTGTATAAGGGTATATATATAAATATATTTTATGCACTGTATATGAGCTGGCGATTTCTAAGTCTGTGGTTCCGAGAGGGGGTAACCAGGCTCACTAATAAAGGTCAAGCCACTTGGCTGCCAGAATGCCCTGCTTCAGCACAGACCAGAAAGGCATTGTGATAAGCGTATCCCCGGTATAGTCAGGGGTTAATGGGAGTCGTCCCCGTCCCCCCAGTATACGCCGAGAACCATGGACCCGGTACTTGTGGTTCGGACTGTCTCCAACCAGCCATAATGTTGTGAGAGTGAAATTATGTCTAAGTCCAGCTTTGTTACATTAGAAGCAACTCTGAAACTTAACCTAAGCGTTTTTCGAAACTACTTTTTGGCTAACCTCTTATAGGAAGGTCTAGGAGCTCTGAAAATGAACGTGCGCGTCTTTCACTCTTCCCGAGGGACTTAGAAGAATTTTGTGATATTTTTTATTAAAATGGTGTATAAGGGTATATATATAAATATATTTTATGCACTGTATATGAGCTGGCGATTTCTAAGTCTGTGGTTCCGAGAGGGGATAACCAGGCTCACTAATAAAGGTCAAGCCACTTGGCTGCCAGAATGGCCTGCTTCAGCACAGACCAGAAAGGCATTGTGATAAGCGTATCCCCGGTATAGTCAGGGGTTAATGGGAGTCGTCCCCGTCCCCCCAGTATGCGGCCAGAACCATGGACCCTGTACTTGTGGGTCGGACTGTCTCCAACCAGCCATAATGTTGTGAGAGTGAAATTATGTCTAAGTCCAGCTTTGGTACATTAGAAGCAACTCTGAAACTTAACCTAAGCGTTTTTCGAAGCTACTTTTTGGCTAACTTCTTATAGGAAGGTCTAGGAGCTCTGAAAATGAACGTGCGCGTCTTTCACTCTTCCCGAGGGACTTAGAAGAATTTTGTGATATTTTTTATTAAAATGGTGTATAAGGGTATATATATAAATATATTTTATGCACTGTATATGAGCTGGCGATTTCTAAGTCTGTGGTTCCGAGAGGGGGTAACCAGGCTCACTAATAAAGGTCAAGCCACTTGGCTGCCAGAATGCCCTGCTTCAGCACAGACCAGAAAGGCATTGTGATAAGCGTATCCCCGGTATAGTCAGGGGTTAATGGGAGTCGTCCCCGTCCCCCCAGTATACGCCGAGAACCATGGACCCGGTACTTGTGGTTCGGACTGTCTCCAACCAGCCATAATGTTGTGAGAGTGAAATTATGTCTAAGTCCAGCTTTGGTACATTAGAAGCAACTCTGAAACTTAACCTAAGCGTTTTTCGAAACTACTTTTTGGCTAACTTCTTATAGGAAGGTCTAGGAGCTCTGAAAATGAACGTGCGCGTCTTTCACTCTTCCCGAGGGACTTAGAAGAATTTTGTGATATTTTTTATTAAAATGGTGTATAAGGGTATATATATAAATATATTTTATGCACTGTATATGAGCTGGCGATTTCTAAGTCTGTGGTTCCGAGAGGGGGTAACCAGGCTCACTAATAAAGGTCAAGCCACTTGGCTGCCAGAATGCCCTGCTTCAGCACAGACCAGAAAGGCATTGTGATAAGCGTATCCCCGGTATAGTCAGGGGTAAATTGGAGTCCCCCCCGTCCCCCCAGTATACGGCCAGAACCATGGACCCGGTACTTGTGGTTCGGACTGTCTCCAACCAGCCATAATGTTGTGAGAGTGAAATTATGTCTAAGTCCAGCTTTGGTACATTAGAAGCAACTCTGAAACTTAACCTAAGCGTTTTTCGAAACTACTTTTTGGCTAACCTCTTATAGGAAGGTCTAGGAGCTCTGAAAATGAACGTGCGCGTCTTTCACTCTTCCCGAGGGACTTAGAAGAATTTTGTGATATTTTTTATTAAAATGGTGTATAAGGGTATATATATAAATATATTTTATGCACTGTATATGAGCTGGCGATTTCTAAGTCTGTGGTTCCGAGAGGGGGTAACCAGGCTCACTAATAAAGTTCAAGCCACTTGGCTGCCAGAATGCCCTCCTTCAGCACAGACCAGAAAGGCATTGTGATAAGCGTATCCCCGGTATAGTCAGGGGTTAATGGGAGTCGCCCCCTTCCCCCCAGTATACGGCCAGAACCATGGACCCGGTACTTGTGGTTCGGACTGTCTCCAACCAGCCATAATGTTGTGAGAGTGAAATTATGTCTAAGTCCAGCTTTGGTACATTAGAAGCAACTCTGAAACTTAACCTAAGCGTTTTTCGAAGCTACTTTTTGGCTAACTTCTTATAGGAAGGTCTAGGAGCTCTGAAAATGAACGTGCGCGTCTTTCACTCTTCCCGAGGGACTTAGAAGAATTTTGTGATATTTTTTATTAAAATGGTGTATAAGGGTATATATATAAATATATTTTATGCACTGTATATGAGCTGGCGATTTCTAAGTCTGTGGTTCCGAGAGGGGGTAACCAGGCTCACTAATAAAGGTCAAGCCACTTGGCTGCCAGAATGCCCTGCTTCAGCACAGACCAGAAAGGCATTGTGATAAGCGTATCCCCGGTATAGTCAGGGGTTAATGGGAGTCGTCCCCGTCCCCCCAGTATACGCCGAGAACCATGGACCCGGTACTTGTGGTTCGGACTGTCTCCAACCAGCCATAATGTTGTGAGAGTGAAATTATGTCTAAGTCCAGCTTTGTTACATTAGAAGCAACTCTGAAACTTAACCTAAGCGTTTTTCGAAACTACTTTTTGGCTAACCTCTTATAGGAAGGTCTAGGAGCTCTGAAAATGAACGTGCGCGTCTTTCACTCTTCCCGAGGGACTTAGAAGAATTTTGTGATATTTTTTATTAAAATGGTGTATAAGGGTATATATATAAATATATTTTATGCACAGTATATGAGCTGGCGATTTCTAAGTCTGTGGTTCCGAGAGGGGATAACCAGGCTCACTAATAAAGGTCAAGCCACTTGGCTGCCAGAATGGCCTGCTTCAGCACAGACCAGAAAGGCATTGTGATAAGCGTATCCCCGGTATAGTCAGGGGTTAATGGGAGTCGTCCCCGTCCCCCCAGTATACGGCCAGAACCATGGACCCTGTACTTGTGGGTCGGACTGTCTCCAACCAGCCATAATGTTGTGAGAGTGAAATTATGTCTAAGTCCAGCTTTGGTACATTAGAAGCAACTCTGAAACTTAACCTAAGCGTTTTTCGAAGCTACTTTTTGGCTAACTTCTTATAGGAAGGTCTAGGAGCTCTGAAAATGAACGTGCGCGTCTTTCACTCTTCCCGAGGGACTTAGAAGAATTTTGTGATATTTTTTATTAAAATGGTGTATAAGGGTATATATATAAATATATTTTATGCACTGTATATGAGCTGGCGATTTCTAAGTCTGTGGTTCCGAGAGGGGGTAACCAGGCTCACTAATAAAGGTCAAGCCACTTGGCTGCCAGAATGCCCTGCTTCAGCACAGACCAGAAAGGCATTGTGATAAGCGTATCCCCGGTATAGTCAGGGGTTAATGGGAGTCGTCCCCGTCCCCCCAGTATACGCCGAGAACCATGGACCCGGTACTTGTGGTTCGGACTGTCTCCAACCAGCCATAATGTTGTGAGAGTGAAATTATGTCTAAGTCCAGCTTTGGTACATTAGAAGCAACTCTGAAACTTAACCTAAGCGTTTTTCGAAACTACTTTTTGGCTAACTTCTTATAGGAAGGTCTAGGAGCTCTGAAAATGAACGTGCGCGTCTTTCACTCTTCCCGAGGGACTTAGAAGAATTTTGTGATATTTTTTATTAAAATGGTGTATAAGGGTATATATATAAATATATTTTATGCACTGTATATGAGCTGGCGATTTCTAAGTCTGTGGTTCCGAGAGGGGGTAACCAGGCTCACTAATAAAGGTCAAGCCACTTGGCTGCCAGAATGCCCTGCTTCAGCACAGACCAGAAAGGCATTGTGATAAGCGTATCCCCGGTATAGTCAGGGGTTAATGGGAGTCCCCCCCGTCCCCCCAGTATACGGCCAGAACCATGGACCCGGTACTTGTGGTTCGGACTGTCTCCAACCAGCCATAATGTTGTGAGAGTGAAATTATGTCTAAGTCCAGCTTTGGTACATTAGAAGCAACTCTGAAACTTAACCTAAGCGTTTTTCGAAACTACTTTTTTGGCTAACCTCTTATAGGAAGGTCTAGGAGCTCTGAAAATGAACGTGCGCGTCTTTCACTCTTCCCGAGGGACTTAGAAGAATTTTGTGATATTTTTTATTAAAATGGTGTATAAGGGTATATATATAAATATATTTTATGCACTGTATATGAGCTGGCGATTTCTAAGTCTGTGGTTCCGAGAGGGGGTAACCAGGCTCACTAATAAAGGTCAAGCCACTTGGCTGCCAGAATGCCCTCCTTCAGCACAGACCAGAAAGGCATTGTGATAAGCGTATCCCCGGTATAGTCAGGGGTTAATGGGAGTCGCCCCCTTCCCCCCAGTATACGGCCAGAACCATGGACCCGGTACTTGTGGTTCGGACTGTCTCCAACCAGCCATAATGTTGTGAGAGTGAAATTATGTCTAAGTCCAGCTTTGGTACATTAGAAGCAACTCTGAAACTTAACCTAAGCGTTTTTCGAAGCTACTTTTAAGCTAACTTCTTATAGGAAGGTCTAGGAGATCTGAAAATGGACGTGCGCGTCTTTCACTCTTCCCGAGGGACTTAGAAGAATTTTGTGATATTTTTTATTAAAATGGTGTATAAGGGTATATATATAAATATATTTTATGCACTGTATATGAGCTGGCGATTTCTAAGTCTGTGGTTCCGAGAGGGGATAACCAGGCTCACTAATAAAGGTCAAGCCACTTGGCTGCCAGAATGGCCTGCTTCAGCACAGACCAGAAAGGCATTGTGATAAGCGTATCCCCGGTATAGTCAGGGGTTAATGGGAGTCGTCCCCGTCCCCCCAGTATACGGCCAGAACCATGGACCCTGTACTTGTGGGTCGGACTGTCTCCAACCAGCCATAATGTTGTGAGAGTGAAATTATGTCTAAGTCCAGCTTTGGTACATTAGAAGCAACTCTGAAACTTAACCTAAGCGTTTTTCGAAGCTACTTTTTGGCTAAGTTCTTATAGGAAGGTCTAGGAGCTCTGAAAATGAACGTGCGCGTCTTTCACTCTTCCCGAGGGACTTAGAAGAATTTTGTGATATTTTTTATTAAAATGGTGTATAAGGGTATATATATAAATATATTTTATGCACTGTATATGAGCTGGCGATTTCTAAGTCTGTGGTTCCGAGAGGGGATAACCAGGCTCACTAATAAAGGTCAAGCCACTTGGCTGCCAGAATGGCCTGCTTCAGCACAGACCAGAAAGGCATTGTGATAAGCTTATCCCCGGTATAGTCAGGGGTTAATGGGAGTCGTCCCCGTCCCCCCAGTATACGGCCAGAACCATGGACCCTGTACTTGTGGGTCGGACTGTCTCCAACCAGCCATAATGTTGTGAGAGTGAAATTATGTCTAAGTCCAGCTTTGGTACATTAGAAGCAACTCTGAAACTTAACCTAAGCGTTTTTCGAAGCTACTTTTTGGCTAACTTCTTATAGGAAGGTCTAGGAGCTCTGAAAATGAACGTGCGCGTCTTTCACTCTTCCCGAGGGACTTAGAAGAATTTTGTGATATTTTTTATTAAAATGGTGTATAAGGGTATATATATAAATATATTTTATGCACTGTATATGAGCTGGCGATTTCTAAGTCTGTGGTTCCGAGAGGGGGTAACCAGGCTCACTAATAAAGGTCAAGCCACTTGGCTGCCAGAATGCCCTGCTTCAGCACAGACCAGAAAGGCATTGTGATAAGCGTATCCCCGGTATAGTCAGGGGTTAATGGGAGTCCCCCCCGTCCCCCCAGTATACGGCCAGAACCATGGACCCGGTACTTGTGGTTCGGACTGTCTCCAACCAGCCATAATGTTGTGAGAGTGAAATTATGTCTAAGTCCAGCTTTGGTACATTAGAAGCAACTCTGAAACTTAACCTAAGCGTTTTTCGAAACTACTTTTTGGCTAACCTCTTATAGGAAGGTCTAGGAGCTCTGAAAATGAACGTGCGCGTCTTTCACTCTTCCCGAGGGACTTAGAAGAATTTTGTGATATTTTTTATTAAAATGGTGTATAAGGGTATATATATAAATATATTTTATGCACTGTATATGAGCTGGCGATTTCTAAGTCTGTGGTTCCGAGAGGGGGTAACCAGGCTCACTAATAAAGGTCAAGCCACTTGGCTGCCAGAATGCCCTCCTTCAGCACAGACCAGAAAGGCATTGTGATAAGCGTATCCCCGGTATAGTCAGGGGTTAATGGGAGTCGCCCCCTTCCCCCCAGTATACGGCCAGAACCATGGACCCTGTACTTGTGGTTCGGACTGTCTCCAACCAGCCATAATGTTGTGAGAGTGAAATTATGTCTAAGTCCAGCTTTGGTACATTAGAAGCAACTCTGAAACTTAACCTAAGCGTTTTTCGAAGCTACTTTTTGGCTAACTTCTTATAGGAAGGTCTAGGAGCTCTGAAAATGAACGTGCGCGTCTTTCACTCTTCCCGAGGGACTTAGAAGAATTTTGTGATATTTTTTATTAAAATGGTGTATAAGGGTATATATATAAATATATTTTATGCACTGTATATGAGCTGGCGATTTCTAAGTCTGTGGTTCCGAGAGGGGGTAACCAGGCTCACTAATAAAGGTCAAGCCACTTGGCTGCCAGAATGCCCTGCTTCAGCACAGACCAGAAAGGCATTGTGATAAGCGTATCCCCGGTATAGTCAGGGGTTAATGGGAGTCCCCCCCGTCCCCCCAGTATACGGCCAGAACCATGGACCCGGTACTTGTGGTTCGGACTGTCTCCAACCAGCCATAATGTTGTGAGAGTGAAATTATGTCTAAGTCCAGCTTTGGTACATTAGAAGCAACTCTGAAACTTAACCTAAGCGTTTTTCGAAACTACTTTTTGGCTAACCTCTTATAGGAAGGTCTAGGAGCTCTGAAAATGAACGTGCGCGTCTTTCACTCTTCCCGAGGGACTTAGAAGAATTTTGTGATATTTTTTATTAAAATGGTGTATAAGGGTATATATATAAATATATTTTATGCACTGTATATGAGCTGGCGATTTCTAAGTCTGTGGTTCCGAGAGGGGGTAACCAGGCTCACTAATAAAGGTCAAGCCACTTGGCTGCCAGAATGCCCTCCTTCAGCACAGACCAGAAAGGCATTGTGATAAGCGTATCCCCGGTATAGTCAGGGGTTAATGGGAGTCGCCCCCTTCCCCCCAGTATACGGCCAGAACCATGGACCCGGTACTTGTGGTTCGGACTGTCTCCAACCAGCCATAATGTTGTGAGAGTGAAATTATGTCTAAGTCCAGCTTTGGTACATTAGAAGCAACTCTGAAACTTAACCTAAGCGTTTTTCGAAGCTACTTTTTGGCTAACTTCTTATAGGAAGGTCTAGGAGCTCTGAAAATGAACGTGCGCGTCTTTCACTCTTCCCGAGGGACTTAGAAGAATTTTGTGATATTTTTTATTAAAATGGTGTATAAGGGTATATATATAAATATATTTTATGCACTGTATATGAGCTGGCGATTTCTAAGTCTGTGGTTCCGAGAGGGGGTAACCAGGCTCACTAATAAAGGTCAAGCCACTTGCCTGCCAGAATGCCCTCCTTCAGCACAGACCAGAAAGGCATTGTGATAAGCGTATCCCCGGTATAGTCAGGGGTTAATGGGAGTCGTCCCCGTCCCCCCAGTATACGGCAGAACCATGGACCCTGTACTTGTGGGTCGGACTGTCTCCAACCAGCCATAATGTTGTGAGAGTGAAATTATGTCTAAGTCCAGCTTTGGTACATTAGAAGCTACTCTGAAACGTAACCTAAGCGTTTTTCGAAGCTACTTTTTGGCTAACTTCTTATAGGAAGGTCTAGGAGCTCTAAAAATGAACGTGCGCGTCTTTCACTCTTCCCGAGGGACTTAGATGAATTTTGTGATATTTTTTATTAAAATGGTGTATAAGGGTATATATATAAATATATTTTATGCACTGTATATGAGCTGGCGATTTCTAAGTCTGTGGTTCCGAGAGGGGGTAACCAGGCTCACTAATAAAGGTCAAGCCACTTGGCTGCCAGAATGCCCTCCTTCAGCACAGACCAGAAAGGCATTGTGATAAGCGTATCCCCGGTATAGTCAGGGGTTAATGGGAGTCGTCCCCTTCCCCCCAGTATACGGCCAGAACCATGGACCCGGTACTTGTGGTTCGGACTGTCTCCAACCAGCCATAATGTTGTGAGAGTGAAATTATGTCTAAGTCCAGCTTTGGTACATTAGAAGCAACTCTGAAACTTAACCTAAGCGTTTTTCGAAACTACTTTTTGGCTAACCTCTTATAGGAAGGTCTAGGAGCTCTGAAAATGAACGTGCGCGTCTTTCACTCTTCCCGAGGGACTTAGAAGAATTTTGTGATATTTTTTATTAAAATGGTGTATAAGGGTATATATATAAATATATTTTATGCACTGTATATGAGCTGGCGATTTCTAAGTCTGTGGTTCCGAGAGGGGGTAACCAGGCTCACTAATAAAGGTCAAGCCACTTGGCTGCCAGAATGCCCTCCTTCAGCACAGACCAGAAAGGCATTGTGATAAGCGTATCCCCGGTATAGTCAGGGGTTAATGGGAGTCGCCCCCTTCCCCCCAGTATACGGCCAGAACCATGGACCCGGTACTTGTGGTTCGGACTGTCTCCAACCAGCCATAATGTTGTGAGAGTGAAATTATGTCTAAGTCCAGCTTTGGTACATTAGAAGCAACTCTGAAACTTAACCTAAGCGTTTTTCGAAACTACTTTTTGGCTAACCTCTTATAGGAAGGTCTAGGAGCTCTGAAAATGAACGTGCGCGTCTTTCACTCTTCCCGAGGGACTTAGAAGAATTTTGTGATATTTTTTATTAAAATGGTGTATAAGGGTATATATATAAATATATTTTATGCACTGTATATGAGCTGGCGATTTCTAAGTCTGTGGTTCCGAGAGGGGGTAACCAGGCTCACTAATAAAGGTCAAGCCACTTGGCTGCCAGAATGCCCTCCTTCAGCACAGACCAGAAAGGCATTGTGATAAGCGTATCCCCGGTATAGTCAGGGGTTAATGGGAGTCGCCCCCTTCCCCCCAGTATACGGCCAGAACCATGGACCCGGTACTTGTGGTTCGGACTGTCTCCAACCAGCCATAATGTTGTGAGAGTGAAATTATGTCTAAGTCCAGCTTTGGTACATTAGAAGCAACTCTGAAACTTAACCTAAGCGTTTTTCGAAGCTACTTTTTGGCTAACTTCTTATAGGAAGGTCTAGGAGCTCTGAAAATGAACGTGCGCGTCTTTCACTCTTCCCGAGGGACTTAGAAGAATTTTGTGATATTTTTTATTAAAATGGTGTATAAGGGTATATATATAAATATATTTTATGCACTGTATATGAGCTGGCGATTTCTAAGTCTGTGGTTCCGAGAGGGGGTAACCAGGCTCACTAATAAAGGTCAAGCCACTTGCCTGCCAGAATGCCCTCCTTCAGCACAGACCAGAAAGGCATTGTGATAAGCGTATCCCCGGTATAGTCAGGGGTTAATGGGAGTCGTCCCCGTCCCCCCAGTATACGGCAGAACCATGGACCCTGTACTTGTGGGTCGGACTGTCTCCAACCAGCCATAATGTTGTGAGAGTGAAATTATGTCTAAGTCCAGCTTTGGTACATTAGAAGCTACTCTGAAACGTAACCTAAGCGTTTTTCGAAGCTACTTTTTGGCTAACTTCTTATAGGAAGGTCTAGGAGCTCTAAAAATGAACGTGCGCGTCTTTCACTCTTCCCGAGGGACTTAGATGAATTTTGTGATATTTTTTATTAAAATGGTGTATAAGGGTATATATATAAATATATTTTATGCACTGTATATGAGCTGGCGATTTCTAAGTCTGTGGTTCCGAGAGGGGGTAACCAGGCTCACTAATAAAGGTCAAGCCACTTGGCTGCCAGAATGCCCTCCTTCAGCACAGACCAGAAAGGCATTGTGATAAGCGTATCCCCGGTATAGTCAGGGGTTAATGGGAGTCGTCCCCGTCCCCCCAGTATACGGCCAGAACCATGGACCCTGTACTTGTGGGTCGGACTGTCTCCAACCAGCCATAATGTTGTGAGAGTGAAATTATGTCTAAGTCCAGCTTTGGTACATTAGAAGCAACTCTGAAACTTAACCTAAGCGTTTTTCGAAGCTACTTTTTGGCTAACTTCTTATAGGAAGGTCTAGGAGCTCTGAAAATTAACGTGCGCGTCTTTCACTCTTCCCGAGGGACTTAGAAGAATTTTGTGATATTTTTTATTAAAATGGTGTATAAGGGTATATATATAAATATATTTTATGCACTGTATATGAGCTGGCGATTTCTAAGTCTGTGGTTCCGAGAGGGGGTAACCAGGCTCACTAATAAAGGTCAAGCCACTTGGCTGCCAGAATGCCCTGCTTCAGCACAGACCAGAAAGGCATTGTGATAAGCGTATCCCCGGTATAGTCAGGGGTTAATGGGAGTCCCCCCCGTCCCCCCAGTATACGGCCAGAACCATGGACCCGGTACTTGTGGTTCGGACTGTCTCCAACCAGCCATAATGTTGTGAGAGTGAAATTATGTCTAAGTCCAGCTTTGGTACATTAGAAGCAACTCTGAAACTTAACCTAAGCGTTTTTCGAAACTACTTTTTGGCTAACCTCTTATAGGAAGGTCTAGGAGCTCTGAAAATGAACGTGCGCGTCTTTCACTCTTCCCGAGGGACTTAGAAGAATTTTGTGATATTTTTTATTAAAATGGTGTATAAGGGTATATATATAAATATATTTTATGCACTGTATATGAGCTGGCGATTTCTAAGTCTGTGGTTCCGAGAGGGGGTAACCAGGCTCACTAATAAAGGTCAAGCCACTTGGCTGCCAGAATGCCCTCCTTCAGCACAGACCAGAAAGGCATTGTGATAAGCGTATCCCCGGTATAGTCAGGGGTTAATGGGAGTCGCCCCCTTCCCCCCAGTATACGGCCAGAACCATGGACCCGGTACTTGTGGTTCGGACTGTCTCCAACCAGCCATAATGTTGTGAGAGTGAAATTATGTCTAAGTCCAGCTTTGGTACATTAGAAGCAACTCTGAAACTTAACCTAAGCGTTTTTCGAAGCTACTTTTTGGCTAACTTCTTATAGGAAGGTCTAGGAGCTCTGAAAATGAACGTGCGCGTCTTTCACTCTTCCCGAGGGACTTAGAAGAATTTTGTGATATTTTTTATTAAAATGGTGTATAAGGGTATATATATAAATATATTTTATGCACTGTATATGAGCTGGCGATTTCTAAGTCTGTGGTTCCGAGAGGGGGTAACCAGGCTCACTAATAAAGGTCAAGCCACTTGCCTGCCAGAATGCCCTCCTTCAGCACAGACCAGAAAGGCATTGTGATAAGCGTATCCCCGGTATAGTCAGGGGTTAATGGGAGTCGTCCCCGTCCCCCCAGTATACGGCAGAACCATGGACCCTGTACTTGTGGGTCGGACTGTCTCCAACCAGCCATAATGTTGTGAGAGTGAAATTATGTCTAAGTACAGCTTTGGTACATTAGAAGCTACTCTGAAACGTAACCTAAGCGTTTTTCGAAGCTACTTTTTGGCTAACTTCTTATAGGAAGGTCTAGGAGCTCTAAAAATGAACGTGCGCGTCTTTCACTCTTCCCGAGGGACTTAGATGAATTTTGTGATATTTTTTATTAAAATGGTGTATAAGGGTATATATATAAATATATTTTATGCACTGTATATGAGCTGGCGATTTCTAAGTCTGTGGTTCCGAGAGGGGGTAACCAGGCTCACTAATAAAGGTCAAGCCACTTGGCTGCCAGAATGCCCTCCTTCAGCACAGACCAGAAAGGCATTGTGATAAGCGTATCCCCGGTATAGTCAGGGGTTAATGGGAGTCGTCCCCTTCCCCCCAGTATACGGCCAGAACCATGGACCCGGTACTTGTGGTTCGGACTGTCTCCAACCAGCCATAATGTTGTGAGAGTGAAATTATGTCTAAGTCCAGCTTTGGTACATTAGAAGCAACTCTGAAACTTAACCTAAGCGTTTTTCGAAACTACTTTTTGGCTAACCTCTTATAGGAAGGTCTAGGAGCTCTGAAAATGAACGTGCGCGTCTTTCACTCTTCCCGAGGGACTTAGAAGAATTTTGTGATATTTTTTATTAAAATGGTGTATAAGGGTATATATATAAATATATTTTATGCACTGTATATGAGCTGGCGATTTCTAAGTCTGTGGTTCCGAGAGGGGGTAACCAGGCTCACTAATAAAGGTCAAGCCACTTGGCTGCCAGAATGCCCTCCTTCAGCACAGACCAGAAAGGCATTGTGATAAGCGTATCCCCGGTATAGTCAGGGGTTAATGGGAGTCGCCCCCGTCCCCCCAGTATACGGCCAGAACCATGGACCCGGTACTTGTGGTTCGGACTGTCTCCAACCAGCCATAATGTTGTGAGAGTGAAATTATGTCTAAGTCCAGCTTTGGTACATTAGAAGCAACTCTGAAACTTAACCTAAGCGTTTTTCGAAGCTACTTTTTGGCTAACTTCTTATAGGAAGGTCTAGGAGCTCTGAAAATGAACGTGCGCGTCTTTCACTCTTCCTGAGGGACTTAGAAGAATTTTGTGATATTTTTTATTAAAATGGTGTATAAGGGTATATATATAAATATATTTTATGCACTGTATATGAGCTGGCGATTTCTAAGTCTGTGGTTCCGAGAGGGGGTAACCAGGCTCACTAATAAAGGTCAAGCCACTTGGCTGCCAGAATGCCCTCCTTCAGCACAGACCAGAAAGGCATTGTGATAAGCGTATCCCCGGTATAGTCAGGGGTTAATGGGAGTCGTCCCCTTCCCCCCAGTATACGGCCAGAACCATGGACCCGGTACTTGTGGTTCGGACTGTCTCCAACCAGCCATAATGTTGTGAGAGTGAAATTATGTCTAAGTCCAGCTTTGGTACATTAGAAGCAACTCTGAAACTTAACCTAAGCGTTTTTCGAAACTACTTTTTGGCTAACCTCTTATAGGAAGGTCTAGGAGCTCTGAAAATGAACGTGCGCGTCTTTCACTCTTCCCGAGGGACTTAGAAGAATTTTGTGATATTTTTTATTAAAATGGTGTATAAGGGTATATATATAAATATATTTTATGCACTGTATATGAGCTGGCGATTTCTAAGTCTGTGGTTCCGAGAGGGGGTAACCAGGCTCACTAATAAAGGTCAAGCCACTTGGCTGCCAGAATGCCCTCCTTCAGCACAGACCAGAAAGGCATTGTGATAAGCGTATCCCCGGTATAGTCAGGGGTTAATGGGAGTCGCCCCCGTCCCCCCAGTATACGGCCAGAACCATGGACCCGGTACTTGTGGTTCGGACTGTCTCCAACCAGCCATAATGTTGTGAGAGTGAAATTATGTCTAAGTCCAGCTTTGGTACATTAGAAGCAACTCTGAAACTTAACCTAAGCGTTTTTCGAAGCTACTTTTTGGCTAACTTCTTATAGGAAGGTCTAGGAGCTCTGAAAATGAACGTGCGCGTCTTTCACTCTTCCTGAGGGACTTAGAAGAATTTTGTGATATTTTTTATTAAAATGGTGTATAAGGGTATATATATAAATATATTTTATGCACTGTATATGAGCTGGCGATTTCTAAGTCTGTGGTTCCGAGAGGGGGTAACCAGGCTCACTAATAAAGGTCAAGCCACTTGGCTGCCAGAATGCCCTCCTTCAGCACAGACCAGAAAGGCATTGTGATAAGCGTATCCCCGGTATAGTCAGGGGTTAATGGGAGTCGTCCCCTTCCCCCCAGTATACGGCCAGAACCATGGACCCGGTACTTGTGGTTCGGACTGTCTCCAACCAGCCATAATGTTGTGAGAGTGAAATTATGTCTAAGTCCAGCTTTGGTACATTAGAAGCAACTCTGAAACTTAACCTAAGCGTTTTTCGAAGCTACTTTTTGGCTAACTTCTTATAGGAAGGTCTAGGAGCTCTGAAAATGAACGTGCGCGTCTTTCACTCTTCCCGAGGGACTTAGAAGAATTTTGTGATAATTTTTATTAAAATGGTGTATAAGGGTATATATATAAATATATTTTATGCACTGTATATGAGCTGGCGATTTCTAAGTCTGTGGTTCCGAGAGGGGGTAACCAGGCTCACTAGTAAAGGTCAAGCCACTTGGCTGCCAGAATGCCCTGCTTCAGCACAGACCAGAAAGGCATTGTGATAAGCGTATCCCCGGTATAGTCAGGGGTTAATTGGAGTCGTCCCCCCAGTATACGGCCAGAACCATGGACCCGGTACTTGTGGTTCGGACTGTCTCCAACCAGCCATAATGTTGTGAGAGTGAAATTATGTCTAAGTCCAGCTTTGGTACATTAGAAGCAACTCTGAAACTTAACCTAAGCGTTTTTCGAAGCTACTTTTTGGCTAACTTCTTATAGGAAGGTCTAGGAGCTCTGAAAATGAACGTGCGCGTCTTTCACTCTTCCCGAGGGACTTAGAAGAATTTTGTGATATTTTTTATTAAAATGGTGTATAAGGGTATATATATAAATATATTTTATGCACTGTATATGAGCTGGCGATTTCTAAGTCTGTGGTTCCGAGAGGGGGTAACCAGGCTCACTAATAAAGGTCAAGCCACTTGGCTGCCAGAATGCCCTGCTTCAGCACAGACCAGAAAGGCATTGTGATAAGCGTATCCTCGGTATAGTCAGGGGTTAATGGGAGTCGTCCCCGTCCCCCCAGTATACGGCCAGAACCATGGACCCGGTACTTGTGGTTCGGACTGTCTCCAACCAGCCATAATGTGGTGAGAGTGAAATTATGTCTAAGTCCAGCTTTGGTACATTAGAAGCAACTCTGAAACTTAACCTAAGCGTTTTTCGAAGCTACTTTTTGGCTAACTTCTTATAGGAAGGTCTAGGAGCTCTGAAAATGAACGTGCGCGTCTTTCACTCTTCCCGAGGGACTTAGAAGAATTTTGTGATATTTTTTATTAAAATGGTGTATAAGGGTATATATATAAATATATTTTATGCACTGTATATGAGCTGGCGATTTCTAAGTCTGTGGTTCCGAGAGGGGGTAACCAGGCTCACTAATAAAGGTCAAGCCACTTGGCTGCCAGAATGCCCTGCTTCAGCACAGACCAGAAAGGCATTGTGATAAGCGTATCCCCGGTATAGTCAGGGGCTAATGGGAGTCGTCCCCATCCCCCCAGTATACGGCCAGAACCATGGACCCGGTACTTGTGTTTCGGACTGTCTCCAACCAGCCATAATATTGTGAGAGTGAAATTATGTCTAAGTCCAGCTTTGGTACATTAGAAGCAACTCTGAAACTTAACCTAAGCGTTTTTCGAAGCTACTTTTTGGCTAACTTCTTATAGGAAGGTCTAGGAGCTCTGAAAATGAACGTGCGCGTCTTTCACTCTTCTCGAGGGACTTAGAAGAATTTTGTGATATTTTTTATTAAAATGGTGTATAAGGGTATATATATAAATATATTTTATGCACTGTATATGAGCTGGCGATTTCTAAGTCTGTGGTTCCGAGAGGGGGTAACCAGGCTCACTAATAAAGGTCAAGCCACTTGGCTGCCAGAATGCCCTGCTTCAGCACAGACCAGAAAGGCATTGTGATAAGCGTATCCCCGGTATAGTCAGGGGTTAATTGGAGTCGTCCCCGTCTCCCAAGTATACGGCCAGAACCATGGACCCGGTACTTGTGGTTCGGACTCTCTCCAACCAGCCATAATGTTGTGAGAGTGAAATTATGTCTAAGTCCAGCTTTGGTACATTAGAAGCAACTCTGAAACTTAACCTAAGCGTTTTTCGAAGCTACTTTTTGGCTAACTTCTTATAGGAAGGTCTAGGAGCTCTGAAAATGAACGTGCGCGTCTTTCACTCTTCCCGAGGGACTTAGAAGAATTTTGTGATATTTTTTGTTAAAATGGTGTATAAGGGTATATATATAAATATATTTTATGCACTGTATATGAGCTGGCGATTTCTAAGTCTGTGGTTCCGAGAGGGGGTAACCAGGCTCACTAATAAAGGTCAAGCCACTTGGCTGCCAGAATGCCCTGCTTCAGCACAGACCAGAAAGGCATTGTGATAAGCGTATCCCCGGTATAGTCAGGGGTTAATTGGAGTCGTCCCCGTCCCCCAAGTATACGGCCAGAACCATGGACCCGGTACTTGTGGTTCGGACTCTCTCCAACCAGCCATAATGTTGTGAGAGTGAAATTATGTCTAAGTCCAGCTTTGGTACATTAGAAGCAACTCTGAAACTTAACCTAAGCTTTTTTCGAAGCTACTTTTTGGCTAACTTCTTATAGGAAGGTCTAGGAGCTCTGAAAATGAACGTGCGCGTCTTTCACTCTTCCCGAGGGACTTAGAAGAATTTTGTGATATTTTTTATTAAAATGGTGTATAAGGGTATATATATAAATATATTTTATGCACTGTATATGAGCTGGCGATTTCTAAGTCTGTGGTTCCGAGAGGGGGTAACCAGGCTCACTAATAAAGGTCAAGCCACTTGGCTGCCAGAATGCCCTGCTTCAGCACAGACCAGAAAGGCATTGTGATAAGCGTATCCTCGGTATAGTCAGGGGTTAATGGGAGTCGTCCCCGTCCCCCCAGTATACGGCCAGAACCATGGACCCGGTACTTGTGGTTCGGACTGTCTCCAACCAGCCATAATGTGGTGAGAGTGAAATTATGTCTAAGTCCAGCTTTGGTACATTAGAAGCAACTCTGAAACTTAACCTAAGCGTTTTTCGATGCTACTTTTTGGCTAACTTCTTATAGGAAGGTCTAGGAGCTCTGAAAATGAACGTGCGCGTCTTTCACTCTTCCCGAGGGACTTAGAAGAATTTTGTGATAATTTTTATTAAAATGGTGTATAAGGGTATATATATATATAAATATATTTTATGCACTGTATATGAGCTGGCGATTTCTAAGTCTGTGGTTCCGAGAGGGGGTAACCAGGCTCACTAATAAAGGTCAAGCCACTTGGCTGCCAGAATGCCCTGCTTCAGCACAGACCAGAAAGGCATTGTGATAAGCGTATCCCCGGTATAGTCAGGGGTTAATGGGAGTCGTCCCCGTCCCCCCAGTATACGGCCAGAACCATGGACCCGGTACTTGTGGTTCGGACTGTCTCCAACCAGCCATAATGTGGTGAGAGTGAAATTATGTCTAAGTCCAGCTTTGGAACATTAGAAGCAACTCTGAAACTTAACCTAAGCGTTTTACGAAGCTACTTTTTGGCTAACTTCTTATAGGAAGGTCTAGGAGCTCTGAAAATGAACGTGCGCGTCTTTCACTCTTCCTGAGGGACTTAGAAGAATTTTGTGATATTTTTTATTAAAATGGTGTATAAGGGTATATATATAAATATATTTTATGCACTGTATATGAGCTGGCGATTTCTAAGTCTGTGGTTCCGAGAGGGGGTAACCAGGCTCACTAATAAAGGTCAAGCCACTTGGCTGCCAGAATGCCCTCCTTCAGCACAGACCAGAAAGGCATTGTGATAAGCGTATCCCCGGTAAAGTCAGGGGTTAATGGGAGTCGCCCCCTTCCCCCCAGTATACGGCCAGAACCATGGACCCGGTACTTGTGGTTCGGACTGTCTCCAACCAGCCATAATGTTGTGAGAGTGAAATTATGTCTAAGTCCAGCTTTGGTACATTAGAAGCAACTCTGAAACTTAACCTAAGCGTTTTTCGAAAATACTTTTTGGCTAACTTCTTATAGGAAGGTCTAGGAGCTCTGAAAATTAACGTGCGCGTCTTTCACTCTTCCCGAGGGACTTAGAAGAATTTTGTGATATTTTTTATTAAAATGGTGTATAAGGGTATATATATAAATATATTTTATGCACTGTATATGAGCTGGCGATTTCTAAGTCTGTGGTTCCGAGAGGGGGTAACCAGGCTCACTAATAAAGGTCAAGCCACTTGGCTGCCAGAATGCCCTCCTTCAGCACAGACCAGAAAGGCATTGTGATAAGCGTATCCCCGGTATAGTCAGGGGTTAATGGGAGTCGTCACCTTCCCCCCAGTATACGGCCAGAACCATGGACCCGGTACTTGTGGTTCGGACTGTCTCCAACCAGCCATAATGTTGTGAGAGTGAAATTATGTCTAAGTCCAGCTTTGGTACATTAGAAGCAACTCTGAAACTTAACCTAAGCGTTTTTCGAAACTACTTTTTGGCTAACCTCTTATAGGAAGGTCTAGGAGCTCTGAAAATGAACGTGCGCGTCTTTCACTCTTCCCGAGGGACTTAGAAGAATTTTGTGATATTTTTTATTAAAATGGTGTATAAGGGTATATATATAAATATATTTTATGCACTGTATATGAGCTGGCGATTTCTAAGTCTGTGGTTCCGAGAGGGGGTAACCAGGCTCACTAATAAAGGTCAAGCCACTTGGCTGCCAGAATGGCCTGCTTCAGCACAGACCAGAAAGTCATTGTGATAAGCGTATCCCCGGTATAGTCAGGGGTTAATGGGAGTCCCCCCCGTCCCCCCAGTATACGGCCAGAACCATGGACCCGGTACTTGTGGTTCGGACTGTCTCCAACCAGCCATAATGTTGTGAGAGTGAAATTATGTCTAAGTCCAGCTTTGGTACATTAGAAGCAACTCTGAAACTTAACCTAAGCGTTTTTCGAAACTACTTTTTGGCTAACCTCTTATAGGAAGGTCTAGGAGCTCTGAAAATGAACGTGCGCGTCTTTCACTCTTCCTGAGGGACTTAGAAGAATTTTGTGATATTTTTTATTAAAATGGTGTATAAGGGTATATATATAAATATTTTTTATGCACTGTATATGAGCTGGCGATTTCTAAGTCTGTGGTTCCGAGAGGGGATAACCAGGCTCACTAATAAAGGTCAAGCCACTTGGCTGCCAGAATGGCCTGCTTCAGCACAGACCAGAAAGGCATTGTGATAAGCGTATCCCCGGTATAGTCAGGGGTTAATGGGAGTCGTCCCCGTCCCCCCAGTATACGGCCAGAACCATGGACCCTGTACTTGTGGGTCGGACTGTCTCCAACCAGCCATAATGTTGTGAGAGTGAAATTATGTCTAAGTCCAGCTTTGGTACATTAGAAGCAACTCTGAAACTTAACCTAAGCGTTTTTCGAAGCTACTTTTTGGCTAACTTCTTATAGGAAGGTCTAGGAGCTCTGAAAATTAACGTGCGCGTCTTTCACTCTTCCCGAGGGACTTAGAAGAATTTTGTGATATTTTTTATTAAAATGGTGTATAAGGGTATATATATAAATATATTTTATGCACTGTATATGAGCTGGCGATTTCTAAGTCTGTGGTTCCGAGAGGGGGTAACCAGGCTCACTAATAAAGGTCAAGCCACTTGGCTGCCAGAATGCCCTCCTTCAGCACAGACCAGAAAGGCATTGTGATAAGCGTATCCCCGGTATAGTCAGGGGTTAATGGGAGTCGTCCCCTTCCCCCCAGTATACGGCCAGAACCATGGACCCGGTACTTGTGGTTCGGACTGTCTCCAACCAGCCATAATGTTGTGAGAGTGAAATTATGTCTAAGTCCAGCTTTGGTACATTAGAAGCAACTCTGAAACTTAACCTAAGCGTTTTTCGAAGCTACTTTTTGGCTAACTTCTTATAGGAAGGTCTAGGAGCTCTGAAAATGAACGTGCGCGTCTTTCACTCTTCCCGAGGGACTTAGAAGAATTTTGTGATAATTTTTATTAAAATGGTGTATAAGGGTATATATATAAATATATTTTATGCACTGTATATGAGCTGGCGATTTCTAAGTCTGTGGTTCCGAGAGGGGGTAACCAGGCTCACTAGTAAAGGTCAAGCCACTTGGCTGCCAGAATGCCCTCCTTCAGCACAGACCAGAAAGGCATTGTGATAAGCGTATCCCCGGTATAGTCAGGGGTTAATGGGAGTCGTCCCCGTCCCCCCAGTATACGCCCAGAAACATGGACCCGGTACTTGTGGTTCGGACTGTCTCCAACCAGCCATAATGTTGTGAGAGTGAAATTATGTCTAAGTCCAGCTTTGGTACATTAGAAGCAACTCTGAATCTTAACCTAAGCGTTTTTCGAAGCTACTTTTTGGCTAACTTCTTATAGGAAGGTCTAGGAGCTCTGAAAATGAACGTGCGCGTCTTTCACTCTTCCCGAGGGACTTACTGTAGAAGAATTTTGTGATATTTTTTTATTAAAATGGTGTATAAGGGTATATATATAAATATATTTTATGCACTGTATATGAGCTGGCGATTTCTAAGTCTGTGGTTCCGAGAGGGAGGTTCCAGGCTCACTAATAAAGGTCAAGCCACTTGGCTGCCAGAATGCCCTCCTTCAGCACAGACCAGAAAGGCATTGTGATAAGCGTATCCCCGGTAAAGTCAGGGGTTAATGGGAGTCGCCCCCTTCCCCCCAGTATACGGCCAGAACCATGGACCCGGTACTTGTGGTTCGGACTGTCTCCAACCAGCCATAATGTTGTGAGAGTGAAATTATGTCTAAGTCCAGCTTTGGTACATTAGAAGCAACTCTGAAACTTAACCTAAGCGTTTTTCGAAAATACTTTTTGGCTAACTTCTTATAGGAAGGTCTAGGAGCTCTGAAAATTAACGTGCGCGTCTTTCACTCTTCCCGAGGGACTTAGAAGAATTTTGTGATATTTTTTATTAAAATGGTGTATAAGGGTATATATATAAATATATTTTATGCACTGTATATGAGCTGGCGATTTCTAAGTCTGTGGTTCCGAGAGGGGGTAACCAGGCTCACTAATAAAGGTCAAGCCACTTGGCTGCCAGAATGCCCTCCTTCAGCACAGACCAGAAAGGCATTGTGATAAGCGTATCCCCGGTATAGTCAGGGGTTAATGGGAGTCGTCCCCTTCCCCCCAGTATACGGCCAGAACCATGGACCCGGTACTTGTGGTTCGGACTGTCTCCAACCAGCCATAATGTTGTGAGAGTGAAATTATGTCTAAGTCCAGCTTTGGTACATTAGAAGCAACTCTGAAACTTAACCTAAGCGTTTTTCGAAGCTACTTTTTGGCTAACTTCTTATAGGAAGGTCTAGGAGCTCTGAAAATGAACGTGCGCGTCTTTCACTCTTCCCGAGGGACTTAGAAGAATTTTGTGATAATTTTTATTAAAATGGTGTATAAGGGTATATATATAAATATATTTTATGCACTGTATATGAGCTGGCGATTTCTAAGTCTGTGGTTCCGAGAGGGGGTAACCAGGCTCACTAATAAAGGTCAAGCCACTTGGCTGCCAGAATGCCCTGCTTCAGCACAGACCAGAAAGGCATTGTGATAAGCGTATCCTCGGTATAGTCAGGGGTTAATGGGAGTCGTCCCCGTCCCCCCAGTATACGGCCAGAACCATGGACCCGGTACTTGTGGTTCGGACTGTCTCCAACCAGCCATAATGTGGTGAGAGTGAAATTATGTCTAAGTCCAGCTTTGGTACATTAGAAGCAACTCTGAAACTTAACCTAAGCGTTTTTCGAAGCTACTTTTTGGCTAACTTCTTATAGGAAGGTCTAGGAGCTCTGAAAATGAACGTGCGCGTCTTTCACTCTTCCCGAGGGACTTAGAAGAATTTTGTGATATTTTTTATTAAAATGGTGTATAAGGGTATATATATAAATATATTTTATGCACTGTATATGAGCTGGCGATTTCTAAGTCTGTGGTTCCGAGAGGGGGTAACCAGGCTCACTAATAAAGGTCAAGCCACTTGGCTGCCAGAATGCCCTGCTTCAGCACAGACCAGAAAGGCATTGTGATAAGCGTATCCCCGGTATAGTCAGGGGCTAATGGGAGTCGTCCCCATCCCCCCAGTATACGGCCAGAACCATGGACCCGGTACTTGTGTTTCGGACTGTCTCCAACCAGCCATAATATTGTGAGAGTGAAATTATGTCTAAGTCCAGCTTTGGTACATTAGAAGCAACTCTGAAACTTAACCTAAGCGTTTTTCGAAGCTACTTTTTGGCTAACTTCTTATAGGAAGGTCTAGGAGCTCTGAAAATGAACGTGCGCGTCTTTCACTCTTCTCGAGGGACTTAGAAGAATTTTGTGATATTTTTTATTAAAATGGTGTATAAGGGTATATATATAAATATATTTTATGCACTGTATATGAGCTGGCGATTTCTAAGTCTGTGGTTCCGAGAGGGGGTAACCAGGCTCACTAATAAAGGTCAAGCCACTTGGCTGCCAGAATGCCCTGCTTCAGCACAGACCAGAAAGGCATTGTGATAAGCGTATCCCCGGTATAGTCAGGGGTTAATTGGAGTCGTCCCCGTCTCCCAAGTATACGGCCAGAACCATGGACCCGGTACTTGTGGTTCGGACTCTCTCCAACCAGCCATAATGTTGTGAGAGTGAAATTATGTCTAAGTCCAGCTTTGGTACATTAGAAGCAACTCTGAAACTTAACCTAAGCGTTTTTCGAAGCTACTTTTTGGCTAACTTCTTATAGGAAGGTCTAGGAGCTCTGAAAATGAACGTGCGCGTCTTTCACTCTTCCCGAGGGACTTAGAAGAATTTTGTGATATTTTTTGTTAAAATGGTGTATAAGGGTATATATATAAATATATTTTATGCACTGTATATGAGCTGGCGATTTCTAAGTCTGTGGTTCCGAGAGGGGGTAACCAGGCTCACTAATAAAGGTCAAGCCACTTGGCTGCCAGAATGCCCTGCTTCAGCACAGACCAGAAAGGCATTGTGATAAGCGTATCCCCGGTATAGTCAGGGGTTAATTGGAGTCGTCCCCGTCCCCCAAGTATACGGCCAGAACCATGGACCCGGTACTTGTGGTTCGGACTCTCTCCAACCAGCCATAATGTTGTGAGAGTGAAATTATGTCTAAGTCCAGCTTTGGTACATTAGAAGCAACTCTGAAACTTAACCTAAGCTTTTTTCGAAGCTACTTTTTGGCTAACTTCTTATAGGAAGGTCTAGGAGCTCTGAAAATGAACGTGCGCGTCTTTCACTCTTCCCGAGGGACTTAGAAGAATTTTGTGATATTTTTTATTAAAATGGTGTATAAGGGTATATATATAAATATATTTTATGCACTGTATATGAGCTGGCGATTTCTAAGTCTGTGGTTCCGAGAGGGGGTAACCAGGCTCACTAATAAAGGTCAAGCCACTTGGCTGCCAGAATGCCCTGCTTCAGCACAGACCAGAAAGGCATTGTGATAAGCGTATCCTCGGTATAGTCAGGGGTTAATGGGAGTCGTCCCCGTCCCCCCAGTATACGGCCAGAACCATGGACCCGGTACTTGTGGTTCGGACTGTCTCCAACCAGCCATAATGTGGTGAGAGTGAAATTATGTCTAAGTCCAGCTTTGGTACATTAGAAGCAACTCTGAAACTTAACCTAAGCGTTTTTCGATGCTACTTTTTGGCTAACTTCTTATAGGAAGGTCTAGGAGCTCTGAAAATGAACGTGCGCGTCTTTCACTCTTCCCGAGGGACTTAGAAGAATTTTGTGATAATTTTTATTAAAATGGTGTATAAGGGTATATATATATATAAATATATTTTATGCACTGTATATGAGCTGGCGATTTCTAAGTCTGTGGTTCCGAGAGGGGGTAACCAGGCTCACTAATAAAGGTCAAGCCACTTGGCTGCCAGAATGCCCTGCTTCAGCACAGACCAGAAAGGCATTGTGATAAGCGTATCCCCGGTATAGTCAGGGGTTAATGGGAGTCGTCCCCGTCCCCCCAGTATACGGCCAGAACCATGGACCCGGTACTTGTGGTTCGGACTGTCTCCAACCAGCCATAATGTGGTGAGAGTGAAATTATGTCTAAGTCCAGCTTTGGAACATTAGAAGCAACTCTGAAACTTAACCTAAGCGTTTTACGAAGCTACTTTTTGGCTAACTTCTTATAGGAAGGTCTAGGAGCTCTGAAAATGAACGTGCGCGTCTTTCACTCTTCCTGAGGGACTTAGAAGAATTTTGTGATATTTTTTATTAAAATGGTGTATAAGGGTATATATATAAATATATTTTATGCACTGTATATGAGCTGGCGATTTCTAAGTCTGTGGTTCCGAGAGGGGGTAACCAGGCTCACTAATAAAGGTCAAGCCACTTGGCTGCCAGAATGCCCTCCTTCAGCACAGACCAGAAAGGCATTGTGATAAGCGTATCCCCGGTAAAGTCAGGGGTTAATGGGAGTCGCCCCCTTCCCCCCAGTATACGGCCAGAACCATGGACCCGGTACTTGTGGTTCGGACTGTCTCCAACCAGCCATAATGTTGTGAGAGTGAAATTATGTCTAAGTCCAGCTTTGGTACATTAGAAGCAACTCTGAAACTTAACCTAAGCGTTTTTCGAAAATACTTTTTGGCTAACTTCTTATAGGAAGGTCTAGGAGCTCTGAAAATTAACGTGCGCGTCTTTCACTCTTCCCGAGGGACTTAGAAGAATTTTGTGATATTTTTTATTAAAATGGTGTATAAGGGTATATATATAAATATATTTTATGCACTGTATATGAGCTGGCGATTTCTAAGTCTGTGGTTCCGAGAGGGGGTAACCAGGCTCACTAATAAAGGTCAAGCCACTTGGCTGCCAGAATGCCCTCCTTCAGCACAGACCAGAAAGGCATTGTGATAAGCGTATCCCCGGTATAGTCAGGGGTTAATGGGAGTCGTCACCTTCCCCCCAGTATACGGCCAGAACCATGGACCCGGTACTTGTGGTTCGGACTGTCTCCAACCAGCCATAATGTTGTGAGAGTGAAATTATGTCTAAGTCCAGCTTTGGTACATTAGAAGCAACTCTGAAACTTAACCTAAGCGTTTTTCGAAACTACTTTTTGGCTAACCTCTTATAGGAAGGTCTAGGAGCTCTGAAAATGAACGTGCGCGTCTTTCACTCTTCCCGAGGGACTTAGAAGAATTTTGTGATATTTTTTATTAAAATGGTGTATAAGGGTATATATATAAATATATTTTATGCACTGTATATGAGCTGGCGATTTCTAAGTCTGTGGTTCCGAGAGGGGGTAACCAGGCTCACTAATAAAGGTCAAGCCACTTGGCTGCCAGAATGGCCTGCTTCAGCACAGACCAGAAAGTCATTGTGATAAGCGTATCCCCGGTATAGTCAGGGGTTAATGGGAGTCCCCCCCGTCCCCCCAGTATACGGCCAGAACCATGGACCCGGTACTTGTGGTTCGGACTGTCTCCAACCAGCCATAATGTTGTGAGAGTGAAATTATGTCTAAGTCCAGCTTTGGTACATTAGAAGCAACTCTGAAACTTAACCTAAGCGTTTTTCGAAACTACTTTTTGGCTAACCTCTTATAGGAAGGTCTAGGAGCTCTGAAAATGAACGTGCGCGTCTTTCACTCTTCCTGAGGGACTTAGAAGAATTTTGTGATATTTTTTATTAAAATGGTGTATAAGGGTATATATATAAATATTTTTTATGCACTGTATATGAGCTGGCGATTTCTAAGTCTGTGGTTCCGAGAGGGGATAACCAGGCTCACTAATAAAGGTCAAGCCACTTGGCTGCCAGAATGGCCTGCTTCAGCACAGACCAGAAAGGCATTGTGATAAGCGTATCCCCGGTATAGTCAGGGGTTAATGGGAGTCGTCCCCGTCCCCCCAGTATACGGCCAGAACCATGGACCCTGTACTTGTGGGTCGGACTGTCTCCAACCAGCCATAATGTTGTGAGAGTGAAATTATGTCTAAGTCCAGCTTTGGTACATTAGAAGCAACTCTGAAACTTAACCTAAGCGTTTTTCGAAGCTACTTTTTGGCTAACTTCTTATAGGAAGGTCTAGGAGCTCTGAAAATTAACGTGCGCGTCTTTCACTCTTCCCGAGGGACTTAGAAGAATTTTGTGATATTTTTTATTAAAATGGTGTATAAGGGTATATATATAAATATATTTTATGCACTGTATATGAGCTGGCGATTTCTAAGTCTGTGGTTCCGAGAGGGGGTAACCAGGCTCACTAATAAAGGTCAAGCCACTTGGCTGCCAGAATGCCCTCCTTCAGCACAGACCAGAAAGGCATTGTGATAAGCGTATCCCCGGTATAGTCAGGGGTTAATGGGAGTCGTCCCCTTCCCCCCAGTATACGGCCAGAACCATGGACCCGGTACTTGTGGTTCGGACTGTCTCCAACCAGCCATAATGTTGTGAGAGTGAAATTATGTCTAAGTCCAGCTTTGGTACATTAGAAGCAACTCTGAAACTTAACCTAAGCGTTTTTCGAAGCTACTTTTTGGCTAACTTCTTATAGGAAGGTCTAGGAGCTCTGAAAATGAACGTGCGCGTCTTTCACTCTTCCCGAGGGACTTAGAAGAATTTTGTGATAATTTTTATTAAAATGGTGTATAAGGGTATATATATAAATATATTTTATGCACTGTATATGAGCTGGCGATTTCTAAGTCTGTGGTTCCGAGAGGGGGTAACCAGGCTCACTAGTAAAGGTCAAGCCACTTGGCTGCCAGAATGCCCTCCTTCAGCACAGACCAGAAAGGCATTGTGATAAGCGTATCCCCGGTATAGTCAGGGGTTAATGGGAGTCGTCCCCGTCCCCCCAGTATACGCCCAGAAACATGGACCCGGTACTTGTGGTTCGGACTGTCTCCAACCAGCCATAATGTTGTGAGAGTGAAATTATGTCTAAGTCCAGCTTTGGTACATTAGAAGCAACTCTGAATCTTAACCTAAGCGTTTTTCGAAGCTACTTTTTGGCTAACTTCTTATAGGAAGGTCTAGGAGCTCTGAAAATGAACGTGCGCGTCTTTCACTCTTCCCGAGGGACTTACTGTAGAAGAATTTTGTGATATTTTTTTATTAAAATGGTGTATAAGGGTATATATATAAATATATTTTATGCACTGTATATGAGCTGGCGATTTCTAAGTCTGTGGTTCCGAGAGGGAGGTTCCAGGCTCACTAATAAAGGTCAAGCCACTTGGCTGCCAGAATGCCCTCCTTCAGCACAGACCAGAAAGGCATTGTGATAAGCGTATCCCCGGTAAAGTCAGGGGTTAATGGGAGTCGCCCCCTTCCCCCCAGTATACGGCCAGAACCATGGACCCGGTACTTGTGGTTCGGACTGTCTCCAACCAGCCATAATGTTGTGAGAGTGAAATTATGTCTAAGTCCAGCTTTGGTACATTAGAAGCAACTCTGAAACTTAACCTAAGCGTTTTTCGAAAATACTTTTTGGCTAACTTCTTATAGGAAGGTCTAGGAGCTCTGAAAATTAACGTGCGCGTCTTTCACTCTTCCCGAGGGACTTAGAAGAATTTTGTGATATTTTTTATTAAAATGGTGTATAAGGGTATATATATAAATATATTTTATGCACTGTATATGAGCTGGCGATTTCTAAGTCTGTGGTTCCGAGAGGGGGTAACCAGGCTCACTAATAAAGGTCAAGCCACTTGGCTGCCAGAATGCCCTCCTTCAGCACAGACCAGAAAGGCATTGTGATAAGCGTATCCCCGGTATAGTCAGGGGTTAATGGGAGTCGTCCCCTTCCCCCCAGTATACGGCCAGAACCATGGACCCGGTACTTGTGGTTCGGACTGTCTCCAACCAGCCATAATGTTGTGAGAGTGAAATTATGTCTAAGTCCAGCTTTGGTACATTAGAAGCAACTCTGAAACTTAACCTAAGCGTTTTTCGAAGCTACTTTTTGGCTAACTTCTTATAGGAAGGTCTAGGAGCTCTGAAAATGAACGTGCGCGTCTTTCACTCTTCCCGAGGGACTTAGAAGAATTTTGTGATAATTTTTATTAAAATGGTGTATAAGGGTATATATATAAATATATTTTATGCACTGTATATGAGCTGGCGATTTCTAAGTCTGTGGTTCCGAGAGGGGGTAACCAGGCTCACTAGTAAAGGTCAAGCCACTTGGCTGCCAGAATGCCCTGCTTCAGCACAGACCAGAAAGGCATTGTGATAAGCGTATCCCCGGTATAGTCAGGGGTTAATGGGAGTCGTCCCCGTCCCCCCAGTATACGCCCAGAAACATGGACCCGGTACTTGTGGTTCGGACTGTCTCCAACCAGCCATAATGTTGTGAGAGTGAAATTATGTCTAAGTCCAGCTTTCGTACATTAGAAGCAACTCTGAAACTTAACCTAAGCGTTTTTCGAAACTACTTTTTGGCTAACCTCTTATAGGAAGGTCTAGGAGCTCTGAAAATGAACGTGCGCGTCTTTCACTCTTCCCGAGGGACTTAGAAGAATTTTGTGATATTTTTTTATTAAAATGGTGTATAAGGGTATATATATAAATATATTTTATGCACTGTATATGAGCTGGCGATTTCTAAGTCTGTGGTTCCGAGAGGGGGTAACCAGGCTCACTAATAAAGGTCAAGCCACTTGGCTGCCAGAATGCCCTCCTTCAGCACAGACCAGAAAGGCATTGTGATAAGCGTATCCCCGGTATAGTCAGGGGTTAATGGGAGTCGCCCCCTTCCCCCCAGTATACGGCCAGAACCATGGACCCTGTACTTGTGGTTCGGACTGTCTCCAACCAGCCATAATGTTGTGAGAGTGAAATTATGTCTAAGTTCAGCTTTGGTACATTAGAAGCAACTCTGAAACTTAACCTAAGCGTTTTTCGAAACTACTTTTTGGCTAACCTCTTATAGGAAGGTCTAGGAGCTCTGAAAATGAACGTGCGCGTCTTTCACTCTTCCCGAGGGACTTAGAAGAATTTTGTGATATTTTTTTATTAAAATGGTGTATAAGGGTATATATATAAATATATTTTATGCACTGTATATGAGCTGGCGATTTCTAAGTCTGTGGTTCCGAGAGGGGGTAACCAGGCTCACTAATAAAGGTCAAGCCACTTGGCTGCCAGAATGCCCTCCTTCAGCACAGACCAGAAAGGCATTGTGATAAGCGTATCCCCGGTATAGTCAGGGGTTAATGGGAGTCGCCCCCTTCCCCCCAGTATACGGCCAGAACCATGGACCCTGTACTTGTGGTTCGGACTGTCTCCAACCAGCCATAATGTTGTGAGAGTGAAATTATGTCTAAGTTCAGCTTTGGTACATTAGAAGCAACTCTGAAACTTAACCTAAGCGTTTTTCGAAGCTACTTTTTGGCTAACTTCTTATAGGAAGGTCTAGGAGCTCTGAAAATGAACGTGCGCGTCTTTCACTCTTCCCGAGGGACTTAGAAGAATGTTGTGATAATTTTTATTAAAATGGTGTATAAGGGTATATATATAAATATATTTTATGCACTGTATATGAGCTGGCGATTTCTAAGTCTGTGGTTCCGTGAGGGGGTAACCAGGCTCACTAATAAAGGTCAACCCACTTGGCTGCCAGAATGCCCTGCTTCAGCACAGACCAGAAAGGCATTGTGATAAGCGTATCCCCGGTATAGTCAGGGGTTAATGGGAGTCGTCCCCTTCCCCCCAGTATACGGCCAGAACCATGGACCCGGTACTTGTGGTTCGGACTGTCTCCAACCAGCCATAATGTTGTGAGAGTGAAATTATGTCTAAGTCCAGCTTTGGTACATTAGAAGCAACTCTGAATCTTAACCTAAGCGTTTTTCGAAGCTACTTTTTGGCTAACTTCTTATAGGAAGGTCTAGGAGCTCTGAAAATTAACGTGCGCGTCTTTCTCTCTTCCCGAGGGACTTAGAAGAATTTTGTGATAATTTTTATTAAAATGGTGTATAAGGGTATATATATAAATATATTTTATGCACTGTATATGAGCTGGCGATTTCTAAGTCTGTGGTTCCGAGAGGGGGTAACCAGGCTCACTAATAAAGGTCAACCCACTTGGCTGCCAGAATGCCCTGCTTCAGCACAGACCAGAAAGGCATTGTGATAAGCGTATCCCCGGTATAGTCAGGGGTTAATGGGAGTCGTCCCCTTCCCCCCAGTATACGGCCAGAACCATGGACCCGGTACTTGTGGTTCGGACTGTCTCCAACCAGCCATAATGTTGTGAGAGTGAAATTATGTCTAAGTCCAGCTTTCGTACATTAGAAGCAACTCTGAAACTTAACCTAAGCGTTTTTCGAAACTACTTTTTGGCTAACCTCTTATAGGAAGGTCTAGGAGCTCTGAAAATGAACGTGCGCGTCTTTCACTCTTCCCGAGGGACTTAGAAGAATGTTGTGATAATTTTTATTAAAATGGTGTATAAGGGTATATATATAAATATATTTTATGCACTGTATATGAGCTGGCGATTTCTAAGTCTGTGGTTCCGTGAGGGGGTAACCAGGCTCACTAATAAAGGTCAACCCACTTGGCTGCCAGAATGCCCTGCTTCAGCACAGACCAGAAAGGCATTGTGATAAGCGTATCCCCGGTATAGTCAGGGGTTAATGGGAGTCGTCCCCTTCCCCCCAGTATACGGCCAGAACCATGGACCCGGTACTTGTGGTTCGGACTGTCTCCAACCAGCCATAATGTTGTGAGAGTGAAATTATGTCTAAGTCCAGCTTTGGTACATTAGAAGCAACTCTGAATCTTAACCTAAGCGTTTTTCGAAGCTACTTTTTGGCTAACTTCTTATAGGAAGGTCTAGGAGCTCTGAAAATTAACGTGCGCGTCTTTCACTCTTCCCGAGGGACTTAGAAGAATTTTGTGATAATTTTTATTAAAATGGTGTATAAGGGTATATATATAAATATATTTTATGCACTGTATATGAGCTGGCGATTTCTAAGTCTGTGGTTCCGAGAGGGGGTAACCAGGCTCACTAATAAAGGTCAAGCCACTTGGCTGCCAGAATGCCCTGCTTCAGCACAGACCAGAAAGGCATTGTGATAAGCGTATCCCCGGTATAGTCAGGGGTTAATGGGAGTCGTCCCCGTCCCCCCAGTATACGCCCAGAACCATGGACCCGGTACTTGTGGTTCGGACTGTCTCCAACCAGCCATAATGTTGTGAGAGTGAAATTATGTCTAAGTCCAGCTTTCGTACATTAGAAGCAACTCTGAAACTTAACCTAAGCGTTTTTCGAAACTACTTTTTGGCTAACCTCTTATAGGAAGGTCTAGGAGCTCTGAAAATGAACGTGCGCATCTTTCACTCTTCCCAAGGGACTTACTGTAGAAGAATTTTGTGATATTTTTTTATTAAAATGGTGTATAAGGGTATATATATAAATATATTTTATGCACTGTATATGAGCTGGCGATTTCTAAGTCTGTGGTTCCGTGAGGGGGTAACCAGGCTCACTAATAAAGGTCAACCCACTTGGCTGCCAGAATGCCCTGCTTCAGCACAGACCAGAAAGGCATTGTGATAAGCGTATCCCCGGTATAGTCAGGGGTTAATGGGAGTCGTCCCCTTCCCCCCAGTATACGGCCAGAACCATGGACCCGGTACTTGTGGTTCGGACTGTCTCCAACCAGCCATAATGTTGTGAGAGTGAAATTATGTCTAAGTCCAGCTTTGGTACATTAGAAGCAACTCTGAATCTTAACCTAAGCGTTTTTCGAAGCTACTTTTTGGCTAACTTCTTATAGGAAGGTCTAGGAGCTCTGAAAATGAACGTGCGCGTCTTTCACTCTTCCCGAGGGACTTAGAAGAATTTTGTGATAATTTTTATTAAAATGGTGTATAAGGGTATATATATAAATATATTTTATGCACTGTATATGAGCTGGCGATTTCTAAGTCTGTGGTTCCGAGAGGGGGTAACCAGGCTCACTAATAAAGGTCAAGCCACTTGGCTGCCAGAATGCCCTGCTTCAGCACAGACCAGAAAGGCATTGTGATAAGCGTATCCCCGGTATAGTCAGGGGTTAATGGGAGTCGTCCCCGTCCCCCCAGTATACGCCCAGAACCATGGACCCGGTACTTGTGGTTCGGACTGTCTCCAACCAGCCATAATGTTGTGAGAGTGAAATTATGTCTAAGTCCAGCTTTCGTACATTAGAAGCAACTCTGAAACTTAACCTAAGCGTTTTTCGAAACTACTTTTTGGCTAACCTCTTATAGGAAGGTCTAGGAGCTCTGAAAATGAACGTGCGCGTCTTTCACTCTTCCCGAGGGACTTAGAAGAATGTTGTGATAATTTTTATTAAAATGGTGTATAAGGGTATATATTTAAATATATTTTATGCACTGTATATGAGCTGGCGATTTCTAAGTCTGTGGTTCCGTGAGGGGGTAACCAGGCTCACTAATAAAGGTCAACCCACTTGGATGCCAGAATGCCCTGCTTCAGCACAGACCAGAAAGGCATTGTGATAAGCGTATCCCCGGTATAGTCAGGGGTTAATGGGAGTCGTCCCCTTCCCCCCAGTATACGGCCAGAACCATGGACCCGGTACTTGTGGTTCGGACTGTCTCCAACCAGCCATAATGTTGTGAGAGTGAAATTATGTCTAAGTCCAGCTTTGGTACATTAGAAGCAACTCTGAATCGTAACCTAAGCGTTTTTCGAAGCTACTTTTTGGCTAACTTCTTATAGGAAGGTCTAGGAGCTCTGAAAATTAACGTGCGCGTCTTTCACTCTTCCCGAGGGACTTAGAAGAATTTTGTGATAATTTTTATTAAAATGGTGTATAAGGGTATATATATAAATATATTTTATGCACTGTATATGAGCTGGCGATTTCTAAGTCTGTGGTTCCGAGAGGGGGTAACCAGGCTCACTAATAAAGGTCAAGCCACTTGGCTGCCAGAATGCCCTGCTTCAGCACAGACCAGAAAGGCATTGTGATAAGCGTATCCCCGGTATAGTCAGGGGTTAATGGGAGTCGTCCCCGTCCCCCCAGTATACGCCCAGAACCATGGACCCGGTACTTGTGGTTCGGACTGTCTCCAACCAGCCATAATGTTGTGAGAGTGAAATTATGTCTAAGTCCAGCTTTCGTACATTAGAAGCAACTCTGAAACTTAACCTAAGCGTTTTTCGAAACTACTTTTTGGCTAACCTCTTATAGGAAGGTCTAGGAGCTCTGAAAATGAACGTGCGCGTCTTTCACTCTTCCCAAGGGACTTACTGTAGAAGAATTTTGTGATATTTTTTTATTAAAATGGTGTATAAGGGTATATATATAAATATATTTTATGCACTGTATATGAGCTGGCGATTTCTAAGTCTGTGGTTCCGAGAGGGAGGTTCCAGGCTCACTAATAAAGGTCAAGCCACTTGGCTGCCAGAATGCCCTCCTTCAGCACAGACCAGAAAGGCATTGTGATAAGCGTATCCCCGGTAAAGTCAGGGGTTAATGGGAGTCGCCCCCTTCCCCCCAGTATACGGCCAGAACCATGGACCCGGTACTTGTGGTTCGGACTGTCTCCAACCAGCCATAATGTTGTGAGAGTGAAATTATGTCTAAGTCCAGCTTTGGTACATTAGAAGCAACTCTGAAACTTAACCTAAGCGTTTTTCGAAAATACTTTTTGGCTAACTTCTTATAGGAAGGTCTAGGAGCTCTAAAAATGAACGTGCGCGTCTTTCACTCTTCCCGAGGGACTTAGAAGAATTTTGTGATATTTTTTATTAAAATGGTGTATACTGTAAGGGTATATATATAAATATATTTTATGCACTGTATATGAGCTGGCGATTTCTAAGTCTGTGGTTCCGAGAGGGGGTAACCAGGCTCACTAATAAAGGTCAAGCCACTTGGCTGCCAGAATGCCCTGCTTCAGCACAGACCAGAAAGGCATTGTGATAAGCGTATCCCCGGTATAGTCAGGGGTTAATGGGAGTCGCCCCCTTCCCCCCAGTATACGGCCAGAACCATGGACCCGGTACTTGTGGTTCGGACTGTCTCCAACCAGCCATAATGTTGTGAGAGTGAAATTATGTCTTAGTCCAGCTTTGGTACATTAGAAGCAACTCTGAAACTTAACCTAAGCGTTTTTCGAAGCTACTTTTTGGCTAACTTCTTATAGGAAGGTCTAGGAGCTCTGAAAATGAACGTGCGCGTCTTTCACTCTTCCCGAGGGACTTAGAAGAATTTTGTGATATTTTTTATTAAAATGGTGTATAAGGGTATATATATAAATATATTTTATGCACTGTATATGAGCTGGCGATTTCTAAGTCTGTGGTTCCGAGAGGGGGTAACCAGGCTCACTAATAAAGGTCAAGCCACTTGGCTGCCAGAATGCCCTGCTTCAGCACAGACCAGAAAGGCATTGTGATAAGCGTATCCCCGGTATAGTCAGGGGTTAATGGGAGTCGTCCCCGTCCCCCCAGTATACGGCCAGAACCATGGATCCTGTACTTGTGGGTCGGACTGTCTCCAACCAGCCATAATGTTGTGAGAGTGAAATTATGTCTAAGTCCAGATATGGTACATTAGAAGCAACTCTGAAACTTAACCTAAGCGTTTTTCGAAGCTACTTTTTGGCTAACTTCTTATAGGAAGGTCTAGAAGCTCTGAAAATGAACGTGCGCGTCTTTCACTCTTCCCGAGGGACTTAGAAGAATTTTGTGATAATTTTTATTAAAATGGTGTATAAGGGTATATATATAAATATATTTTATGCACTGTATATGAGCTGGCGATTTCTAAGTCTGTGGTTCCGAGAGGGGGTAACCAGGCTCACTAATAAAGGTCAAGCCACTTGGCTGCCAGAATGCCCTGCTTCAGCACAGACCAGAAAGGCATTGTGATAAGCGTATCCCCGGTATAGTCAGTGGTTAATGGGAGTCCCCCCCGTCCCCCCAGTATACGCCCAGAACCATGGACCCGGTACTTGTGGTTCGGAATGTCTCCAACCAGCCATAATGTTGTGAGAGTGAAATTATGTCTAAGTCCAGCTTTGGTACATTAGAAGCATCTGAAACTTAACCTAAGCGTTTTTCGAAAATACTTTTTGGCTAACTTCTTATAGGAAGGTCTAGGAGCACTGAAAATGAACGTACGCGTCTTTCACTCTTCTCGAGGGACTTAGAAGAATTTTGTGATATTTTTTATTAAAATGGTGTATAAGGGTATATATATAAATATATTTTATGCACTGTATATGAGCTGGCGATTTCTAAGTCTGTGGTTCCGAGAGGGGGTAACCAGGCTCACTAATAAAGGTCAACCCACTTGGCTGCCAGAATGCCCTGCTTCAGCACAGACCAGAAAGGCATTGTGATAAGCGTATCCCCGGTATAGTCAGGGGTTAATGGGAGTCGTCCCCGTCCCCCCAGTATACGGCCAGAACCATGGACCCGGTACTTGTGGTTCGGACTGTCTCCAACCAGCCATAATGTTGTGAGAGTGAAATTATGTCTAAGTCCAGCTTTGGTACATTAGAAGCAACTCTGAAACTTAACCTAAGCGTTTTTCGAAGCTACTTTTTGGCTAACTTCTTATAGGAAGGTCTAGGAGCTCTGAAAATGAACGTGCGCGTCTTTCACTCTTCCCGAGGGACTTAGAAGAATTTTGTGATATTTTTTATTAAAATGGTGTATAAGGGTATATATATAAATATATTTTATGCACTGTATATGAGCTGGCGATTTCTAAGTCTGTGGTTCCGAGAGGGGGTAACCAGGCTCACTAATAAAGGTCAAGCCACTTGCCTGCCAGAATGCCCTGCTTCAGCACAGACCAGAAAGGCATTGTGATAAGCGTATCCCCGGTATAGTCAGGGGTTAATGGGAGTCGTCCCTGTCCCCCCAGTATACGGCCAGAACCATGGACCCGGTACTTGTGGTTCGGACTGTCTCCAACCAGCCATAATGTTGTGAGAGTGAAATTATGTCTAAGTCCAGCTTTGGTACATTAGAAGCAACTCTGAAACTTAACCTAAGCGTTTTTCGAAGCTACTTTTGGCTAACTTCTTATAGGAAGGTCTAAGAGCTCTGAAAATGAACGTGCGCGTCTTTCACTCTTCCCGAGGGACTTAGAAGAATTTTGTGATATTTTTTATTAAAATGGTGTATAAGGGTATATATATAAATATATTTTATGCACTGTATATGAGCTGGCGATTTCTAAGTCTGTGGTTCCGAGAGGGGGTAACCAGGCTCACTAATAAAGGTCAAGCCACTTGGCTGCCAGAATGCCCTGCTTCAGCACAGACCAGAAAGGCATTGTGATAAGCGTATCCCCGGTATAGTCAGTGGTTAATGGGAGTCCCCCCCGTCCCCCCAGTATACGCCCAGAACCATGGACCCGGTACTTGTGGTTCGGAATGTCTCCAACCAGCCATAATGTTGTGAGAGTGAAATTATGTCTAAGTCCAGCTTTGGTACATTAGAAGCATCTGAAACTTAACCTAAGCGTTTTTCGAAGCTACTTTTTGGCTAACTTCTTATAGGAAGGTCTAGGAGCTCTGAAAATGAACGTGCGTGTCTTTCACTCTTCCCGAGGGACTTAGATGAATTTTGTGATATTTTTTATTAAAATGGTGTATAAGGGTATATATATAAATATATTTTATGCACTGTATATGAGTTTGCGATTTCTAAGTCTGTGGTTCCGAGAGGGGGTAACCAGGCTCACTAATAAAGGTCAAGCCACTTGGCTGCCAGAATGCCATCCTTCAGCACAGACCAGAAAGGCATTGTGATAAGCGTATCCCCGGTATAGTCAGGGGTTAATGGGAGTCGTCCCCTTCCCCCCAGTATACGGCCAGAACCATGGACCCGGTACTTGTGGTTCGGACTGTCTCCAACCAGCCATAATGTTGTGAGAGTGAAATTATGTCTAAGTCCAGCTTTGGTACGTTAGAAGCAACTCTGAAACTTAACCTAAGCGTTTTTCGAAGCTACTTTTTGGCTAACTTCTTATAGGAAGGTCTAGGAGCTCTGAAAATGAACGTGCGCGTCTTTCACTCTTCCCGAGGGACTTAGAAGAATTTTGTGATAATTTTTATTAAAATGGTGTATAAGGGTATATATATAAATATATTTTATGCACTGTATATGAGCTGGCGATTTCTAAGTCTGTGGTTCCGAGAGGGGGTAACCAGGCTCACTAATAAAGGTCAAGCCACTTGGCTGCCAGAATGCCCTGCTTCAGCACAGACCAGAAAGGCATTGTGATAAGCGTATCCCCGGTATAGTCAGGGGTTAATGGGAGTCCCCCCCGTCCCCCCAGTATACGCCCAGAACCATGGACCCGGTACTTGTGGTTCGGAATGTCTCCAACCAGCCATAATGTTGTGAGAGTGAAATTATGTCTAAGTCCAGCTTTGGTACATTAGAAGCATCTGAAACTTAACCTAAGCGTTTTTCGAAAATACTTTTTGGCTAACTTCTTATAGGAAGGTCTAGGAGCACTGAAAATGAACGTGCGCGTCTTTCACTCTTCTCGAGGGACTTAGAAGAATTTTGTGATATTTTTTATTAAAATGGTGTATAAGGGTATATATATAAATATATTTTATGCACTGTATATGAGCTGGCGATTTCTAAGTCTGTGGTTCCGAGAGGGGGTAACCAGGCTCACTAATAAAGGTCAAGCCACTTGGCTGCCAGAATGCCCTGCTTCAGCACAGACCAGAAAGGCATTGTGATAAGCGTATCCCCGGTATAGTCAGGGGTTAATGGGAGTCGTCCCCGTCCCCCCAGTATACGGCCAGAACCATGGACCCGGTACTTGTGGTTCGGACTGTCTCCAACCAGCCATAATGTTGTGAGAGTGAAATTATGTCTAAGTCCAGCTTTGGTACATTAGAAGCAACTCTGAAACTTAACCTAAGCGTTTTTCGAAGCTACTTTTTGGCTAACTTCTTATAGGAAGGTCTAGGAGCTCTGAAAATGAACGTGCGCGTCTTTCACTCTTCCCGAGGGACTTAGAAGAATTTTGTGATATTTTTTATTAAAATGGTGTATAAGGGTATATATATAAATATATTTTATGCACTGTATATGAGCTGGCGATTTCTAAGTCTGTGGTTCCGAGAGGGGGTAACCAGGCTCACTAATAAAGGTCAAGCCACTTGCCTGCCAGAATGCCCTGCTTCAGCACAGACCAGAAAGGCATTGTGATAAGCGTATCCCCGGTATAGTCAGGGGTTAATGGGAGTCGTCCCTGTCCCCCCAGTATACGGCCAGAACCATGGACCCGGTACTTGTGGTTCGGACTGTCTCCAACCAGCCATAATGTTGTGAGAGTGAAATTATGTCTAAGTCCAGCTTTGGTACATTAGAAGCAACTCTGAAACTTAACCTAAGCGTTTTTCGAAGCTACTTTTGGCTAACTTCTTATAGGAAGGTCTAAGAGCTCTGAAAATGAACGTGCGCGTCTTTCACTCTTCCCGAGGGACTTAGAAGAATTTTGTGATATTTTTTATTAAAATGGTGTATAAGGGTATATATATAAATATATTTTATGCACTGTATATGAGCTGGCGATTTCTAAGTCTGTGGTTCCGAGAGGGGGTAACCAGGCTCACTAATAAAGGTCAAGCCACTTGGCTGCCAGAATGCCCTGCTTCAGCACAGACCAGAAAGGCATTGTGATAAGCGTATCCCCGGTATAGTCAGTGGTTAATGGGAGTCCCCCCCGTCCCCCCAGTATACGCCCAGAACCATGGACCCGGTACTTGTGGTTCGGAATGTCTCCAACCAGCCATAATGTTGTGAGAGTGAAATTATGTCTAAGTCCAGCTTTGGTACATTAGAAGCATCTGAAACTTAACCTAAGCGTTTTTCGAAGCTACTTTTTGGCTAACTTCTTATAGGAAGGTCTAGGAGCTCTGAAAATGAACGTGCGTGTCTTTCACTCTTCCCGAGGGACTTAGATGAATTTTGTGATATTTTTTATTAAAATGGTGTATAAGGGTATATATATAAATATATTTTATGCACTGTATATGAGCTGGCGATTTCTAAGTCTGTGGTTCCGAGAGGGGGTAACCAGGCTCACTAATAAAGGTCAAGCCACTTGGATGCCAGAATGCCATCCTTCAGCACAGACCAGAAAGGCATTGTGATAAGCGTATCCCCGGTATAGTCAGGGGTTAATGGGAGTCGTCCCCTTCCCCCCAGTATACGGCCAGAACCATGGTCCCGGTACTTGTGGTTCGGACTGTCTCCAACCAGCCATAATGTTGTGAGAGTGAAATTATGTCTAAGTCCAGCTTTGGTACATTAGAAGCAACTCTGAAACTTAACCTAAGCGTTTTTCGAAGCTACTTTTTGGCTAACTTCTTATAGGAAGGTCTAGGAGCTCTGAAAATGAACGTGCGCGTCTTTCACTCTTCCCGAGGGACTTAGAAGAATTTTGTGATAATTTTTATTAAAATGGTGTATAAGGGTATATATATAAATATATTTTATGCACTGTATATGAGCTGGCGATTTCTAAGTCTGTGGTTCCGAGAGGGGGTAACCAGGCTCACTAATAAAGGTCAAGCCACTTGGCTGCCAGAATGCCCTGCTTCAGCACAGACCAGAAAGGCATTGTGATAAGCGTATCCCCGGTATAGTCAGGGGTTAATGGGAGTCGTCCCTGTCCCCCCAGTATACGGCCAGAACCATGGACCCGGTACTTGTGGTTCGGACTGTCTCCAACCAGCCATAATGTTGTGAGAGTGAAATTATGTCTAAGTCCAGCTTTGGTACATTAGAAGCAACTCTGAAACTTAACCTAAGCGTTTTTCGAAGCTACCTTTTGGCTAACTTCTTATTGGAAGGTCTAGGAGCTCTGAAAATGAACGTGCGCGTCTTTCACTCTTCCCGAGGGACTTAGAAGAATTTTGTGATAATTTTTATTAAAATGGTGTATAAGGGTATATATATAAATATATTTTATGCACTGTATATGAGCTGGCGATTTCTAAGTCTGTGGTTCCGAGAGGGGGTAACCAGGCTCACTAATAAAGGTCAAGCCACTTGGCTGCCAGAATGCCCTCCTTCAGCACAGACCAGAAAGGCATTGTGATAAGCGTATCCCCGGTATAGTCAGGGGTTAATGGGAGTCGTCCCCTTCCCCCCAGTATACGGCCAGAACCATGGACCCGGTACTTGTGGTTCGGACTGTCTCCAACCAGCCATAATGTTGTGAGAGTGAAATTATGTCTAAGTCCAGCTTTGGTACATTAGAAGCAACTCTGAAACTTAACCTAAGCGTTTTTCGAAGCTACAGTACTTTTTGGCTAACTTCTTATAGGAAGGTCTAGGAGCTCTGAAAATGAACGTGCGCGTCTTTCACTCTTCCCGAGGGACTTAGAAGAATTTTGTGATAATTTTTATTAAAATGGTGTATAAGGGTATATATATAAATATATTTTATGCACTGTATATGAGCTGTCGATTTCTAAGTCTGTGGTTCCGAGAGGGGGTAACCAGGCTCACTAATAAAGGTCAAGCCACTTGGCTGCCAGAATGCCCTGCTTCAGCACAGACCAGAAAGGCATTGTGATAAGCTTATTCCCGGTATAGTCAGGGGTTAATGGGAGTCGTCCCCGTCCCCCCAGTATACGCCCAGAACCATGGACCCGGTACTTGTGGTTCGGACTGTCTCCAACCAGCCATAATGTTGTGAGAGTGAAATTATGTCTAAGTCCAGCTTTCGTACATTAGAAGCAACTCTGAAACTTAACCTAAGCGTTTTTCGAAACTACTTTTTGGCTAACCTCTTATAGGAAGGTCTAGGAGCTCTGAAAATGAACTTGCGCGTCTTTCACTCTTCCCGAGGGACTTAGAAGAATTTTGTGATATTTTTTTATTAAAATGGTGTATAAGGGTATATATATAAATATATTTTATGCACTGTATATGAGCTGGCGATTTCTAAGTCTGTGGTTCCGAGAGGGGGTAACCAGGCTCACTAATAAAGGTCAAGCCACTTGGCTGCCAGAATGCCCTCCTTCAGCACAGACCAGAAAGGCATTGTGATAAGCGTATCCCCGGTATAGTCAGGGGTTAATGGGAGTCGCCCCCTTCCCCCCAGTATACGGCCAGAACCATGGACCCTGTACTTGTGGTTCGGACTGTCTCCAACCAGCCATAATGTTGTGAGAGTGAAATTATGTCTAAGTTCAGCTTTGGTACATTAGAAGCAACTCTGAAACTTAACCTAAGCGTTTTTCGAAGCTACTTTTTGGCTAACTTCTTATAGGAAGGTCTAGGAGCTCTGAAAATGAACGTGCGCGTCTTTCACTCTTCCCGAGGGACTTAGAAGAATTTTGTGATAATTTTTATTAAAATGGTGTATAAGGGTATATATATAAATATATTTTATGCACTGTATATGAGCTGGCGATTTCTAAGTCTGTGGTTCCGTGAGGGGGTAACCAGGCTCACTAATAAAGGTCAACCCACTTGGCTGCCAGAATGCCCTGCTTCAGCACAGACCAGAAAGGCATTGTGATAAGCGTATCCCCGGTATAGTCAGGGGTTAATGGGAGTCGTCCCCTTCCCCCCAGTATACGGCCAGAACCATGGACCCGGTACTTGTGGTTCGGACTGTCTCCAACCAGCCATAATGTTGTGAGAGTGAAATTATGTCTTAGTCCAGCTTTGGTACATTAGAAGCAACTCTGAAACTTAACCTAAGCGTTTTTCGAAGCTACTTTTTGGCTAACTTCTTATAGGAAGGTCTAGGAGCTCTGAAAATGAACGTGCGCGTCTTTCACTCTTCCCGAGGGACTTAGAAGAATTTTGTGATAATTTTTATTAAAATGGTGTATAAGGGTATATATATAAATATATTTTATGCACTGTATATGAGCTGGCGATTTCTAAGTCTGTGGTTCCGAGAGGGGGTAACCAGGCTCACTAATAAAGGTCAAGCCACTTGGCTGCCAGAATGCCCTGCTTCAGCACAGACCAGAAAGGCATTGTGATAAGCGTATCCCCGGTATAGTCAGGGGTTAATGGGAGTCGTCCCCGTCCCCCCAGTATACGCCCAGAACCATGGACCCGGTACTTGTGGTTCGGACTGTCTCCAACCAGCCATAATGTTGTGAGAGTGAAATTATGTCTAAGTCCAGCTTTCGTACATTAGAAGCAACTCTGAAACTTAACCTAAGCGTTTTTCGAAACTACTTTTTGGCTAACCTCTTATAGGAAGGTCTAGGAGCTCTGAAAATGAACTTGCGCGTCTTTCACTCTTCCCGAGGGACTTAGAAGAATTTTGTGATATTTTTTTATTAAAATGGTGTATAAGGGTATATATATAAATATATTTTATGCACTGTATATGAGCTGGCGATTTCTAAGTCTGTGGTTCCGAGAGGGGGTAACCAGGCTCACTAATAAAGGTCAAGCCACTTGGCTGCCAGAATGCCCTCCTTCAGCACAGACCAGAAAGGCATTGTGATAAGCGTATCCCCGGTATAGTCAGGGGTTAATGGGAGTCGCCCCCTTCCCCCCAGTATACGGCCAGAACCATGGACCCTGTACTTGTGGTTCGGACTGTCTCCAACCAGCCATAATGTTGTGAGAGTGAAATTATGTCTAAGTTCAGCTTTGGTACATTAGAAGCAACTCTGAAACTTAACCTAAGCGTTTTTCGAAGCTACTTTTTGGCTAACTTCTTATAGGAAGGTCTAGGAGCTCTGAAAATGAACGTGCGCGTCTTTCACTCTTCCCGAGGGACTTAGAAGAATTTTGTGATAATTTTTATTAAAATGGTGTATAAGGGTATATATATAAATATATTTTATGCACTGTATATGAGCTGGCGATTTCTAAGTCTGTGGTTCCGTGAGGGGGTAACCAGGCTCACTAATAAAGGTCAACCCACTTGGCTGCCAGAATGCCCTGCTTCAGCACAGACCAGAAAGGCATTGTGATAAGCGTATCCCCGGTATAGTCAGGGGTTAATGGGAGTCGTCCCCTTCCCCCCAGTATACGGCCAGAACCATGGACCCGGTACTTGTGGTTCGGACTGTCTCCAACCAGCCATAATGTTGTGAGAGTGAAATTATGTCTTAGTCCAGCTTTGGTACATTAGAAGCAACTCTGAAACTTAACCTAAGCGTTTTTCGAAGCTACTTTTTGGCTAACTTCTTATAGGAAGGTCTAGGAGCTCTGAAAATGAACGTGCGCGTCTTTCACTCTTCCCGAGGGACTTAGAAGAATTTTGTGATAATTTTTATTAAAATGGTGTATAAGGGTATATATATAAATATATTTTATGCACTGTATATGAGCTGGCGATTTCTAAGTCTGTGGTTCCGAGAGGGGGTAACCAGGCTCACTAATAAAGGTCAAGCCACTTGGCTGCCAGAATGCCCTGCTTCAGCACAGACCAGAAAGGCATTGTGATAAGCGTATCCCCGGTATAGTCAGGGGTTAATGGGAGTCGTCCCCGTCCCCCCAGTATACGCCCAGAACCATGGACCCGGTACTTGTGGTTCGGACTGTCTCCAACCAGCCATAATGTTGTGAGAGTGAAATTATGTCTAAGTCCAGCTTTGGTACATTAGAAGCAACTCTGAAACTTAACCTAAGCGTTTTTCGAAACTACTTTTTGGCTAACCTCTTATAGGAAGGTCTAGGAGCTCTGAAAATGAACGTGCGCGTCATTCACTCTTCCCGAGGGACTTACTGTAGAAGAATTTTGTGATATTTTTTTATTAAAATGGTGTATAAGGGTATATATATAAATATATTTTATGCACTGTATATGAGCTGGCGATTTCTAAGTCTGTGGTTCCGAGAGGGGGTAACCAGGCTCACTAATAAAGGTCAAGCCACTTGGCTGCCAGAATGCCCTCCTTCAGCACAGACCAGAAAGGCATTGTGATAAGCGTATCCCCGGTAAAGTCAGGGGTTAATGGGAGTCGCCCCCTTCCCCCCAGTATACGGCCAGAACCATGGACCCGGTACTTGTGGTTCGGACTGTCTCCAACCAGCCATAATGTTGTGAGAGTGAAATTATGTCTAAGTCCAGCTTTGGTACATTAGAAGCAACTCTGAAACTTAACCTAAGCTTTTTTCGAAAATACTTTTTGGCTAACTTCTTATAGGAAGGTCTAGGAGCTCTGAAAATGAACGTGCGCGTCTTTCACTCTTCCCGAGGGACTTAGAAGAATTTTGTGATATTTTTTATTAAAATGGTGTATAAGGGTATATATATAAATATATTTTATGCACTGTATATGAGCTGGCGATTTCTAAGTCTGTGGTTCCGAGAGGGGGTAACCAGGCTCACTAATAAAGGTCAAGCCACTTGGCTGCCAGAATGCCCTGCTTCAGCACAGACCAGAAAGGCATTGTGATAAGCGTATCCCCGGTATTGTCAGGGGTTAATGGGAGTCGTCCCCGTCCCCCCAGTATACGGCCAGAACCATGGACCCGGTACTTGTGGTTCGGACTGTCTCCAACCAGCCATAATGTTGTGAGAGTGAAATTATGTCTTAGTCCAGCTTTGGTACATTAGAAGCAACTCTGAAACTTAACCTAAGCGTTTTTCGAAGCTACTTTTTGGCTAACTTCTTATAGGAAGGTCTAGGAGCTCTGAAAATGAACGTGCGCGTCTTTCACTCTTCCCGAGGGACTTAGAAGAATTTTGTGATATTTTTTATTAAAATGGTGTATAAGGGTATATATATATAAATATATTTTATGCACTGTATATGAGCTGGCGATTTCTAAGTCTGTGGTTCCGAGAGGGGGTAACCAGGCTCACTAATAAAGGTCAAGCCACTTGGCTGCCAGAATGCCCTGCTTCAGCACAGACCAGAAAGGCATTGTGATAAGCGTATCCCCGGTATAGTCAGGGGTTAATGGGAGTCGTCCCCGTCCCCCCAGTATACGGCCAGAACCATGGACCCTGTACTTGTGGGTCGGACTGTCTCCAACCAGCCATAATGTTGTGAGAGTGAAATTATGTCTAAGTCCAGATATGGTACATTAGAAGCAACTCTGAAACTTAACCTAAGCGTTTTTCGAAGCTACTTTTTGGCTAACTTCTTATAGGAAGGTCTAGAAGCTCTGAAAATGAACGTGCGCGTCTTTCACTCTTCCCGAGGGACTTAGAAGAATTTTGTGATAATTTTTATTAAAATGGTGTATAAGGGTATATATATAAATATATTTTATGCACTGTATATGAGCTGGCGATTTCTAAGTCTGTGGTTCCGAGAGGGGGTAACCAGGCTCACTAATAAAGGTCAAGCCACTTGGCTGCCAGAATGCCCTGCTTCAGCACAGACCAGAAAGGCATTGTGATAAGCGTATCCCCGGTATTGTCAGGGGTTAATGGGAGTCGTCCCCGTCCCCCCAGTATACGGCCAGAACCATGGACCCGGTACTTGTGGTTCGGACTGTCTCCAACCAGCCATAATGTTGTGAGAGTGAAATTATGTCTTAGTCCAGCTTTGGTACATTAGAAGCAACTCTGAAACTTAACCTAAGCGTTTTTCGAAGCTACTTTTTGGCTAACTTCTTATAGGAAGGTCTAGGAGCTCTGAAAATGAACGTGCGCGTCTTTCACTCTTCCCGAGGGACTTAGAAGAATTTTGTGATATTTTTTATTAAAATGGTGTATAAGGGTATATATATATAAATATATTTTATGCACTGTATATGAGCTGGCGATTTCTAAGTCTGTGGTTCCGAGAGGGGGTAACCAGGCTCACTAATAAAGGTCAAGCCACTTGGCTGCCAGAATGCCCTGCTTCAGCACAGACCAGAAAGGCATTGTGATAAGCGTATCCCCGGTATAGTCAGGGGTTAATGGGAGTCGTCCCTGTCCCCCCAGTATACGGCCAGAACCATGGACCCGGTACTTGTGGTTCGGACTGTCTCCAACCAGCCATAATGTTGTGAGAGTGAAATTATGTCTAAGTCCAGCTTTGGTACATTAGAAGCAACTCTCAAACTTAACCTAAGCGTTTTTCGAAGCTACTTTTGGCTAACTTCTTATAGGAAGGTCTAAGAGCTCTGAAAATGAACGTGCGCGTCTTTCACTCTTCCCGAGGGACTTAGATGAATTTTGTGATATTTTTTATTAAAATGGTGTATAAGGGTATATATATAAATATATTTTATGCACTGTATATGAGCTGGCGATTTCTAAGTCTGTGGTTCCGAGAGGGGGTAACCAGGCTCACTAATAAAGGTCAAGCCACTTGGCTGCCAGAATGCCCTGCTTCAGCACAGACCAGAAAGGCATTGTGATAAGCGTATCCCCGGTATAGTCAGGGGTTAATGGGAGTCGTCCCCGTCCCCCCAGTATACGGCCAGAACCATGGACCCGGTACTTGTGGTTCGGACTGTCTCCAACCAGCCATAATGTGGTGAGAGTGAAATTATGTCTAAGTCCAGCTTTGGAACATTAGAAGCAACTCTGAAACTTAACCTAAGCGTTTTTCGAAGCTACTTTTTGGCTAACTTCTTATAGGAAGGTCTAGGAGCTCTGAAAATGAACGTGCGCGTCTTTCACTCTTCCCGAGGGACTTAGAAGAATTTTGTGATATTTTTTATTAAAATGGTGTATAAGGGTATATATATAAATATATTTTATGCACTGTACATGAGCTGGCGATTTCTAAGTCTGTGGTTCCGAGAGGGGGTAACCAGGCTCACTAATAAAGGTCAAGCAACTTGGCTGCCAGAATGCCCTGCTTCAGCACAGACCAGAAAGGCATTGTGATAAGCGTATCCCCGGTATAGTCAGGGGTTAATTGGAGTCGTCCCCCCAGTATACGGCCAGAACCATGGACCCGGTACTTGTGGTTCGGACTGTCTCCAACCAGCCATAATGTTGTGAGAGTGAAATTATGTCTAAGTCCAGCTTTGGTACATTAGAAGCAACTCTGAAACTTAACCTAAGCGTTTTTCGAAGCTACTTTTTGGCTAACTTCTTATAGGAAGGTCTAGGAGCTCTGAAAATGAACGTGCGCGTCTTTCACTCTTCCCGAGGGACTTAGAAGAATTTTGTGATATTTTTTATTAAAATGGTGTATAAGGGTATATATATAAATATATTTTATGCACTGTATATGAGCTGGCGATTTCTAAGTCTGTGGTTCCGAGAGGGGGTAACCAGGCTCACTAATAAAGGTCAAGCCACTTGGCTGCCAGAATGCCCTGCTTCAGCACAGACCAGAAAGGCATTGTGATAAGCGTATCCTCGGTATAGTCAGGGGTTAATGGGAGTCGTCCCCGTCCCCCCAGTATACGGCCAGAACCATGGACCCGGTACTTGTGGTTCGGACTGTCTCCAACCAGCCATAATGTGGTGAGAGTGAAATTATGTCTAAGTCCAGCTTTGGTACATTAGAAGCAACTCTGAAACTTAACCTAAGCGTTTTTCGAAGCTACTTTTTGGCTAACTTCTTATAGGAAGGTCTAGGAGCTCTGAAAATGAACGTGCGCGTCTTTCACTCTTCCCGAGGGACTTAGAAGAATTTTGTGATATTTTTTATTAAAATGGTGTATAAGGGTATATATATAAATATATTTTATGCACTGTATATGAGCTGGCGATTTCTAAGTCTGTGGTTCCGAGAGGGGGTAACCAGGCTCACTAATAAAGGTCAAGCCACTTGGCTGCCAGAATGCCCTGCTTCAGCACAGACCAGAAAGGCATTGTGATAAGCGTATCCCCGGTATAGTCAGGGGTTAATGGGAGTCGTCCCCATCCCCCCAGTATACGGCCAGAACCATGGACCCGGTACTTGTGTTTCGGACTGTCTCCAACCAGCCATAATATTGTGAGAGTGAAATTATGTCTAAGTCCAGCTTTGGTACATTAGAAGCAACTCTGAAACTTAACCTAAGCGTTTTTCGAAGCTACTTTTTGGCTAACTTCTTATAGGAAGGTCTAGGAGCTCTGAAAATGAACGTGCGCGTCTTTCACTCTTCTCGAGGGACTTAGAAGAATTTTGTGATATTTTTTATTAAAATGGTGTATAAGGGTATATATATAAATATATTTTATGCACTGTATATGAGCTGGCGATTTCTAAGTCTGTGGTTCCGAGAGGGGGTAACCAGGCTCACTAATAAAGGTCAAGCCACTTGGCTGCCAGAATGCCCTGCTTCAGCACAGACCAGAAAGGCATTGTGATAAGCGTATCCCCGGTATAGTCAGGGGTTAATTGGAGTCGTCCCCGTCTCCCAAGTATACGGCCAGAACCATGGACCCGGTACTTGTGGTTCGGACTCTCTCCAACCAGCCATAATGTTGTGAGAGTGAAATTATGTCTAAGTCCAGCTTTGGTACATTAGAAGCAACTCTGAAACTTAACCTAAGCGTTTTTCGAAGCTACTTTTTGGCTAACTTCTTATAGGAAGGTCTAGGAGCTCTGAAAATGAACGTGCGCGTCTTTCACTCTTCCCGAGGGACTTAGAAGAATTTTGTGATATTTTTTGTTAAAATGGTGTATAAGGGTATATATATAAATATATTTTATGCACTGTATATGAGCTGGCGATTTCTAAGTCTGTGGTTCCGAGAGGGGGTAACCAGGCTCACTAATAAAGGTCAAGCCACTTGGCTGCCAGAATGCCCTGCTTCAGCACAGACCAGAAAGGCATTGTGATAAGCGTATCCCCGGTATAGTCAGGGGTTAATTGGAGTCGTCCCCGTCCCCCAAGTATACGGCCAGAACCATGGACCCGGTACTTGTGGTTCGGACTCTCTCCAACCAGCCATAATGTTGTGAGAGTGAAATTATGTCTAAGTCCAGCTTTGGTACATTAGAAGCAACTCTGAAACTTAACCTAAGCTTTTTTCGAAGCTACTTTTTGGCTAACTTCTTATAGGAAGGTCTAGGAGCTCTGAAAATGAACGTGCGCGTCTTTCACTCTTCCCGAGGGACTTAGAAGAATTTTGTGATATTTTTTATTAAAATGGTGTATAAGGGTATATATATAAATATATTTTATGCACTGTATATGAGCTGGCGATTTCTAAGTCTGTGGTTCCGAGAGGGGGTAACCAGGCTCACTAATAAAGGTCAAGCCACTTGGCTGCCAGAATGCCCTGCTTCAGCACAGACCAGAAAGGCATTGTGATAAGCGTATCCTCGGTATAGTCAGGGGTTAATGGGAGTCGTCCCCGTCCCCCCAGTATACGGCCAGAACCATGGACCCGGTACTTGTGGTTCGGACTGTCTCCAACCAGCCATAATGTGGTGAGAGTGAAATTATGTCTAAGTCCAGCTTTGGTACATTAGAAGCAACTCTGAAACTTAACCTAAGCGTTTTTCGATGCTACTTTTTGGCTAACTTCTTATAGGAAGGTCTAGGAGCTCTGAAAATGAACGTGCGCGTCTTTCACTCTTCCCGAGGGACTTAGAAGAATTTTGTGATAATTTTTATTAAAATGGTGTATAAGGGTATATATATATATAAATATATTTTATGCACTGTATATGAGCTGGCGATTTCTAAGTCTGTGGTTCCGAGAGGGGGTAACCAGGCTCACTAATAAAGGTCAAGCCACTTGGCTGCCAGAATGCCCTGCTTCAGCACAGACCAGAAAGGCATTGTGATAAGCGTATCCCCGGTATAGTCAGGGGTTAATGGGAGTCGTCCCCATCCCCCCAGTATACGGCCAGAACCATGGACCCGGTACTTGTGTTTCGGACTGTCTCCAACCAGCCATAATATTGTGAGAGTGAAATTATGTCTAAGTCCAGCTTTGGTACATTAGAAGCAACTCTGAAACTTAACCTAAGCGTTTTTCGAAGCTACTTTTTGGCTAACTTCTTATAGGAAGGTCTAGGAGCTCTGAAAATGAACGTGCGCGTCTTTCACTCTTCTCGAGGGACTTAGAAGAATTTTGTGATATTTTTTATTAAAATGGTGTATAAGGGTATATATATAAATATATTTTATGCACTGTATATGAGCTGGCGATTTCTAAGTCTGTGGTTCCGAGAGGGGGTAACCAGGCTCACTAATAAAGGTCAAGCCACTTGGCTGCCAGAATGCCCTGCTTCAGCACAGACCAGAAAGGCATTGTGATAAGCGTATCCCCGGTATAGTCAGGGGTTAATTGGAGTCGTCCCCGTCTCCCAAGTATACGGCCAGAACCATGGACCCGGTACTTGTGGTTCGGACTCTCTCCAACCAGCCATAATGTTGTGAGAGTGAAATTATGTCTAAGTCCAGCTTTGGTACATTAGAAGCAACTCTGAAACTTAACCTAAGCGTTTTTCGAAGCTACTTTTTGGCTAACTTCTTATAGGAAGGTCTAGGAGCTCTGAAAATGAACGTGCGCGTCTTTCACTCTTCCCGAGGGACTTAGAAGAATTTTGTGATATTTTTTGTTAAAATGGTGTATAAGGGTATATATATAAATATATTTTATGCACTGTATATGAGCTGGCGATTTCTAAGTCTGTGGTTCCGAGAGGGGGTAACCAGGCTCACTAATAAAGGTCAAGCCACTTGGCTGCCAGAATGCCCTGCTTCAGCACAGACCAGAAAGGCATTGTGATAAGCGTATCCCCGGTATAGTCAGGGGTTAATTGGAGTCGTCCCCGTCCCCCAAGTATACGGCCAGAACCATGGACCCGGTACTTGTGGTTCGGACTCTCTCCAACCAGCCATAATGTTGTGAGAGTGAAATTATGTCTAAGTCCAGCTTTGGTACATTAGAAGCAACTCTGAAACTTAACCTAAGCTTTTTTCGAAGCTACTTTTTGGCTAACTTCTTATAGGAAGGTCTAGGAGCTCTGAAAATGAACGTGCGCGTCTTTCACTCTTCCCGAGGGACTTAGAAGAATTTTGTGATATTTTTTATTAAAATGGTGTATAAGGGTATATATATAAATATATTTTATGCACTGTATATGAGCTGGCGATTTCTAAGTCTGTGGTTCCGAGAGGGGGTAACCAGGCTCACTAATAAAGGTCAAGCCACTTGGCTGCCAGAATGCCCTGCTTCAGCACAGACCAGAAAGGCATTGTGATAAGCGTATCCTCGGTATAGTCAGGGGTTAATGGGAGTCGTCCCCGTCCCCCCAGTATACGGCCAGAACCATGGACCCGGTACTTGTGGTTCGGACTGTCTCCAACCAGCCATAATGTGGTGAGAGTGAAATTATGTCTAAGTCCAGCTTTGGTACATTAGAAGCAACTCTGAAACTTAACCTAAGCGTTTTTCGATGCTACTTTTTGGCTAACTTCTTATAGGAAGGTCTAGGAGCTCTGAAAATGAACTTGCGCGTCTTTCACTCTTCCCGAGGGACTTAGAAGAATTTTGTGATAATTTTTATTAAAATGGTGTATAAGGGTATATATATATATAAATATATTTTATGCACTGTATATGAGCTGGCGATTTCTAAGTCTGTGGTTCCGAGAGGGGGTAACCAGGCTCACTAATAAAGGTCAAGCCACTTGGCTGCCAGAATGCCCTGCTTCAGCACAGACCAGAAAGGCATTGTGATAAGCGTATCCCCGGTATAGTCAGGGGTTAATGGGAGTCGTCCCCGTCCCCCCAGTATACGGCCAGAACCATGGACCCGGTACTTGTGGTTCGGACTGTCTCCAACCAGCCATAATGTGGTGAGAGTGAAATTATGTCTAAGTCCAGCTTTGGAACATTAGAAGCAACTCTGAAACTTAACCTAAGCGTTTTACGAAGCTACTTTTTGGCTAACTTCTTATAGGAAGGTCTAGGAGCTCTGAAAATGAACGTGCGCGTCTTTCACTCTTCCCGAGGGACTTAGAAGAATTTTGTGATATTCTTTATTAAAATGGTGTATAAGGGTATATATATAAATATATTTTATGCACTGTACATGAGCTGGCGATTTCTAAGTCTGTGGTTCCGAGAGGGGGTAACCAGGCTCACTAATAAAGGTCAAGCAACTTGGCTGCCAGAATGCCCTGCTTCAGCACAGACCAGAAAGACATTGTGATAAGCGTATCCCCGGTATAGTCAGGGGTTAATTGGAGTCGTCCCCCCAGTATACGGCCAGAACCATGGACCCGGTACTTGTGGTTCGGACTGTCTCCAACCAGCCATAATGTTGTGAGAGTGAAATTATGTCTAAGTCCAGCTTTGGTACATTAGAAGCAACTCTGAAACTTAACCTAAGCGTTTTTCGAAGCTACTTTTTGGCTAACTTCTTATAGGAAGGTCTAGGAGCTCTGAAAATGAACGTGCGCGTCTTTCACTCTTCCCGAGGGACTTAGAAGAATTTTGTGATATTTTTTATTAAAATGGTGTATAAGGGTATATATATAAATATATTTTATGCACTGTATATGAGCTGGCGATTTCTAAGTCTGTGGTTCCGAGAGGGGGTAACCAGGCTCACTAATAAAGGTCAAGCCACTTGGCTGCCAGAATGCCCTGCTTCAGCACAGAACAGAAAGGCATTGTGATAAGCGTATCCCCGGTATAGTCAGGGGTTAATGGGAGTCGTCCCCGTCCCCCCAGTATACGGCCAGAACCATGGACCCGGTACTTGTGGTTCGGACTGTCTCCAACCAGCCATAATGTGGTGAGAGTGAAATTATGTCTAAGTCCAGCTTTGGAACATTAGAAGCAACTCTGAAACTTAACCTAAGCGTTTTTCGAAGCTACTTTTTGGCTAACTTCTTATAGGAAGGTCTAGGAGCTCTGAAAATGAACGTGCGCGTCTTTCACTCTTCCCGAGGGACTTAGAAGAATTTTGTGATATTTTTTATTAAAATGGTGTATAAGGGTATATATATAAATATATTTTATGCACTGTATATGAGCTGGCGATTTCTAAGTCTGTGGTTCCGAGAGGGGGTAACCAGGCTCACTAATAAAGGTCAAGCCACTTGGCTGCCAGAATGCCCTGCTTCAGCACAGACCAGAAAGGCATTGTGATAAGCGTATCCTCGGTATAGTCAGGGGTTAATGGGAGTCGTCCCCGTCCCCCCAGTATACAGCCAGAACCATGGACCCGGTACTTGTGGTTCGGACTGTCTCCAACCAGCCATAATGTGGTGAGAGTGAAATTATGTCTAAGTCCAGCTTTGGTACATTAGAAGCAACTCTGAAACTTAACCTAAGCGTTTTTCGAAGCTACTTTTTGGCTAACTTCTTATAGGAAGGTCTAGGAGCTCTGAAAATGAACGTGCGCGTCTTTCACTCTTCCCGAGGGACTTAGAAGAATTTTGTGATATTTTTTATTAAAATGGTGTATAAGGGTATATATATAAATATATTTTATGCACTGTATATGAGCTGGCGATTTCTAAGTCTGTGGTTCCGAGAGGGGGTAACCAGGCTCACTAATAAAGGTCAAGCCACTTGGCTGCCAGAATGCCCTGCTTCAGCACAGACCAGAAAGGCATTGTGATAAGCGTATCCCCGGTATAGTCAGGGGTTAATGGGAGTCGTCCCCGTCCCCCCAGTATACGGCCAGAACCATGGACCCGGTACTTGTGGTTCGGACTGTCTCCAACCAGCCATAATGTGGTGAGAGTGAAATTATGTCTAAGTCCAGCTTTGGAACATTAGAAGCAACTCTGAAACTTAACCTAAGCGTTTTACGAAGCTACTTTTTGGCTAACTTCTTATAGGAAGGTCTAGGAGCTCTGAAAATGAACGTGCGCGTCTTTCACTCTTCCCGAGGGACTTAGAAGAATTTTGTGATATTTTTTATTAAAATGGTGTATAAGGGTATATATATAAATATATTTTAAGCACTGTACATGAGCTGGCGATTTCTAAGTCTGTGGTTCCGAGAGGGGGTAACCAGGCTCACTAATAAAGGTCAAGCAACTTGGCTGCCAGAATGCCCTGCTTCAGCACAGACCAGAAAGACATTGTGATAAGCGTATCCCCGGTATAGTCAGGGGTTAATTGGAGTCGTCCCCCCAGTATACGGCCAGAACCATGGACCCGGTACTTGTGGTTCGGACTGTCTCCAACCAGCCATAATGTTGTGAGAGTGAAATTATGTCTAAGTCCAGCTTTGGTACATTAGAAGCAACTCTGAAACTTAACCTAAGCGTTTTTCGAAGCTACTTTTTGGCTAACTTCTTATAGGAAGGTCTAGGAGCTCTGAAAATGAACGTGCGCGTCTTTCACTCTTCCCGAGGGACTTAGAAGAATTTTGTGATATTTTTTATTAAAATGGTGTATAAGGGTATATATATAAATATATTTTATGCACTGTATATGAGCTGGCGATTTCTAAGTCTGTGGTTCCGAGAGGGGGTAACCAGGCTCACTAATAAAGGTCAAGCCACTTGGCTGCCAGAATGCCCTGCTTCAGCACAGACCAGAAAGGCATTGTGATAAGCGTATCCTCGGTATAGTCAGGGGTTAATGGGAGTCGTCCCCGTCCCCCCAGTATACGGCCAGAACCATGGACCCGGTACTTGTGGTTCGGACTGTCTCCAACCAGCCATAATGTGGTGAGAGTGAAATTATGTCTAAGTCCAGCTTTGGTACATTAGAAGCAACTCTGAAACTTAACCTAAGCGTTTTTCGAAGCTACTTTTTGGCTAACTTCTTATAGGAAGGTCTAGGAGCTCTGAAAATGAACGTGCGCGTCTTTCACTCTTCCCGAGGGACTTAGAAGAATTTTGTGATATTTTTTATTAAAATGGTGTATAAGGGTATATATATAAATATATTTTATGCACTGTATATGAGCTGGCGATTTCTAAGTCTGTGGTTCCGAGAGGGGGTAACCAGGCTCACTAATAAAGGTCAAGCCACTTGGCTGCCAGAATGCCCTGCTTCAGCACAGACCAGAAAGGCATTGTGATAAGCGTATCCCCGGTATAGTCAGGGGTTAATGGGAGTCGTCCCCGTCCCCCCAGTATACGGCCAGAACCATGGACCCGGTACTTGTGGTTCGGACTGTCTCCAACCAGCCATAATGTGGTGAGAGTGAAATTATGTCTAAGTCCAGCTTTGGAACATTAGAAGCAACTCTGAAACTTAACCTAAGCGTTTTTCGAAGCTACTTTTTGGCTAACTTCTTATAGGAAGGTCTAGGAGCTCTGAAAATGAACGTGCGCGTCTTTCACTCTTCCCGAGGGACTTAGAAGAATTTTGTGATATTTTTTATTAAAATGGTGTATAAGGGTATATATATAAATATATTTTATGCACTGTACATGAGCTGGCGATTTCTAAGTCTGTGGTTCCGAGAGGGGGTAACCAGGCTCACTAATAAAGGTCAAGCAACTTGGCTGCCAGAATGCCCTGCTTCAGCACAGACCAGAAAGGCATTGTGATAAGCGTATCCCCGGTATAGTCAGGGGTTAATTGGAGTCGTCCCCCCAGTATACGGCCAGAACCATGGACCCGGTACTTGTGGTTCGGACTCTCTCCAACCAGCCATAATGTTGTGAGAGTGAAATTATGTCTAAGTCCAGCTTTGGTACATTAGAAGCAACTCTGAAACTTAACCTAAGCGTTTTTCGAAGCTACTTTTTGGCTAACTTCTTATAGGAAGGTCTAGGAGCTCTGAAAATGAACGTGCGCGTCTTTCACTCTTCCCGAGGGACTTAGAAGAATTTTGTGATATTTTTTATTAAAATGGTGTATAAGGGTATATATATAAATATATTTTATGCACTGTATATGAGCTGGCGATTTCTAAGTCTGTGGTTCCGAGAGGGGGTAACCAGGCTCACTAATAAAGGTCAAGCCACTTGGCTGCCAGAATGCCCTGCTTCAGCACAGACCAGAAAGGCATTGTGATAAGCGTATCCCCGGTATAGTCAGGGGTTAATGGGAGTCGTCCCCATCCCCCCAGTATACGGCCAGAACCATGGACCCGGTACTTGTTGTTCGGACTGTCTCCAACCAGCCATAATGTGGTGAGAGTGAAATTATGTCTAAGTCCAGCTTTGGTACATTAGAAGCAACTCTGAAACTTAACCTAAGCGTTTTTCGAAGCTACTTTTTGGCTAACTTCTTATAGGAAGGTCTAGGAGCTCTGAAAATGAACGTGCGCGTCTTTCACTCTTCCCGAGGGACTTAGAAGAATTTTGTGATATTTTTTATTAAAATGGTGTATAAGGGTATACTGTATATATAAATATATTTTATGCACTGTATATGAGCTGGCGATTTCTAAGTCTGTGGTTCCGAGAGGGGGTAACCAGGCTCACTAATAAAGGTCAAGCCACTTGGGTGCCAGAATGCCCTGCTTCAGCACAGACCAGAAAGGCATTGTGATAAGCGTATCCCCGGTATAGTCAGGGGTTAATGGGAGTCGTCCCCATCCCCCCAGTATACGGCCAGAACCATGGACCCGGTACTTGTGGTTCGGACTCTCTCCAACCAGCCATAATGTTGTGAGAGTGAAATTATGTCTAAGTCCAGCTTTGGTACATTAGAAGCAACTCTGAAACTTAACCTAAGCGTTTTTCGAAGCTACTTTTTGGCTAACTTCTTATAGGAAGGTCTAGGAGCTCTGAAAATGAACGTGCGCGTCTTTCACTCTTCCCGAGGGACTTAGAAGAATTTTGTGATATTTTTTATTAAAATGGTGTATAAGGGTATATATATAAATATATTTTATGCACTGTATATGAGCTGGCGATTTCTAAGTCTGTGGTTCCGAGAGGGGGTAACCAGGCTCACTAATAAAGGTCAAGCCACTTGGCTGCCAGAATGCCCTGCTTCAGCACAGACCAGAAAGGCATTGTGATAAGCGTATCCTCGGTATAGTCAGGGGTTAATGGGAGTCGTCCCCGTCCCCCCAGTATACGGCCAGAACCATGGACCCGGTACTTGTGGTTCGGACTGTCTCCAACCAGCCATAATGTGGTGAGAGTGAAATTATGTCTAAGTCCAGCTTTGGTACATTAGAAGCAACTCTGAAACTTAACCTAAGCGTTTTTCGAAGCTACTTTTTGGCTAACTTCTTATAGGAAGGTCTAGGAGCTCTGAAAATGAACGTGCGCGTCTTTCACTCTTCCCGAGGGACTTAGAAGAATTTTGTGATATTTTTTATTAAAATGGTGTATAAGGGTATATATATAAATATATTTTATGCACTGTATATGAGCTGGCGATTTCTAAGTCTGTGGTTCCGAGAGGGGGTAACCAGGCTCACTAATAAAGGTCAAGCCACTTGGCTGCCAGAATGCCCTGCTTCAGCACAGACCAGAAAGGCATTGTGATAAGCGTATCCCCGGTATAGTCAGGGGTTAATGGGAGTCGTCCCCGTCCCCCCAGTATACGGCCAGAACCATGGACCCGGTACTTGTGGTTCGGACTGTCTCCAACCAGCCATAATGTGGTGAGAGTGAAATTATGTCTAAGTCCAGCTTTGGAACATTAGAAGCAACTCTGAAACTTAACCTAAGCGTTTTTCGAAGCTACTTTTTGGCTAACTTCTTATAGGAAGGTCTAGGAGCTCTGAAAATGAACGTGCGCGTCTTTCACTCTTCCCGAGGGACTTAGAAGAATTTTGTGATATTTTTTATTAAAATGGTGTATAAGGGTATATATATAAATATATTTTATGCACTGTACATGAGCTGGCGATTTCTAAGTCTGTGGTTCCGAGAGGGGGTAACCAGGCTCACTAATAAAGGTCAAGCAACTTGGCTGCCAGAATGCCCTGCTTCAGCACAGACCAGAAAGGCATTGTGATAAGCGTATCCCCGGTATAGTCAGGGGTTAATTGGAGTCGTCCCCCCAGTATACGGCCAGAACCATGGACCCGGTACTTGTGGTTCGGACTCTCTCCAACCAGCCATAATGTTGTGAGAGTGAAATTATGTCTAAGTCCAGCTTTGGTACATTAGAAGCAACTCTGAAACTTAACCTAAGCGTTTTTCGAAGCTACTTTTTGGCTAACTTCTTATAGGAAGGTCTAGGAGCTCTGAAAATGAACGTGCGCGTCTTTCACTCTTCCCGAGGGACTTAGAAGAATTTTGTGATATTTTTTATTAAAATGGTGTATAAGGGTATATATATAAATATATTTTATGCACTGTATATGAGCTGGCGATTTCTAAGTCTGTGGTTCCGAGAGGGGGTAACCAGGCTCACTAATAAAGGTCAAGCCACTTGGCTGCCAGAATGCCCTGCTTCAGCACAGACCAGAAAGGCATTGTGATAAGCGTATCCCCGGTATAGTCAGGGGTTAATGGGAGTCGTCCCCATCCCCCCAGTATACGGCCAGAACCATGGACCCGGTACTTGTTGTTCGGACTGTCTCCAACCAGCCATAATGTGGTGAGAGTGAAATTATGTCTAAGTCCAGCTTTGGTACATTAGAAGCAACTCTGAAACTTAACCTAAGCGTTTTTCGAAGCTACTTTTTGGCTAACTTCTTATAGGAAGGTCTAGGAGCTCTGAAAATGAACGTGCGCGTCTTTCACTCTTCCCGAGGGACTTAGAAGAATTTTGTGATATTTTTTATTAAAATGGTGTATAAGGGTATACTGTATATATAAATATATTTTATGCACTGTATATGAGCTGGCGATTTCTAAGTCTGTGGTTCCGAGAGGGGGTAACCAGGCTCACTAATAAAGGTCAAGCCACTTGGGTGCCAGAATGCCCTGCTTCAGCACAGACCAGAAAGGCATTGTGATAAGCGTATCCCCGGTATAGTCAGGGGTTAATGGGAGTCGTCCCCATCCCCCCAGTATACGGCCAGAACCATGGACCCGGTACTTGTGGTTCGGACTCTCTCCAACCAGCCATAATGTTGTGAGAGTGAAATTATGTCTAAGTCCAGCTTTGGTACATTAGAAGCAACTCTGAAACTTAACCTAAGCGTTTTTCGAAGCTACTTTTTGGCTAACTTCTTATAGGAAGGTCTAGGAGCTCTGAAAATGAACGTGCGCGTCTTTCACTCTTCCCGAGGGACTTAGAAGAATTTTGTGATATTTTTTATTAAAATGGTGTATAAGGGTATATATATATATAAATATATTTTATGCACTGTATATGAGCTGGCGATTTCTAAGTCTGTGGTTCCGAGAGGGGGTAACCAGGCTCACTAATAAAGGTCAAGCCACTTGGCTGCCAGAATGCCCTGCTTCAGCACAGACCAGAAAGGCATTGTGATAAGCGTATCCCCGGTATAGTCAGGGGTTAATTGGAGTCGTCCCCGTCCCCCCAGTATACGGCCAGAACCATGGACCCGGTACTTGTGGTTCGGACTCTCTCCAACCAGCCATCATGTTGTGAGAGTGAAATTATGTCTAAGTCCAGCTTTGGTACATTAGAAGCAACTCTGAAACTTAACCTAAGCGTTTTTCGAAGCTACTTTTTGGCTAACTTCTTATAGGAAGGTCTAGGAGCTCTGAAAATGAACGTGCGCGTCTTTCACTCTTCCCGAGGGACTTAGAAGAATTTTGTGATATTTTTTATTAAAATGGTGTATAAGGGTATACTGTATATATAAATATATTTTATGCACTGTATATGAGCTGGCGATTTCTAAGTCTGTGGTTCCGAGAGGGGGTAACCAGGCTCACTAATAAAGGTCAAGCCACTTGGGTGCCAGAATGCCCTGCTTCAGCACAGACCAGAAAGGCATTGTGATAAGCGTATCCCCGGTATAGTCAGGGGTTAATGGGAGTCGTCCCCATCCCCCCAGTATACGGCCAGAACCATGGACCCGGTACTTGTGGTTCGGACTCTCTCCAACCAGCCATAATGTTGTGAGAGTGAAATTATGTCTAAGTCCAGCTTTGGTACATTAGAAGCAACTCTGAAACTTAACCTAAGCGTTTTTCGAAGCTACTTTTTGGCTAACTTCTTATAGGAAGGTCTAGGAGCTCTGAAAATGAACGTGCGCGTCTTTCACTCTTCCCGAGGGACTTAGAAGAATTTTGTGATATTTTTTATTAAAATGGTGTATAAGGGTATATATATATATAAATATATTTTATGCACTGTATATGAGCTGGCGATTTCTAAGTCTGTGGTTCCGAGAGGGGGTAACCAGGCTCACTAATAAAGGTCAAGCCACTTGGCTGCCAGAATGCCCTGCTTCAGCACAGACCAGAAAGGCATTGTGATAAGCGTATCCCCGGTATAGTCAGGGGTTAATTGGAGTCGTCCCCGTCCCCCCAGTATACGGCCAGAACCATGGACCCGGTACTTGTGGTTCGGACTCTCTCCAACCAGCCATCATGTTGTGAGAGTGAAATTATGTCTAAGTCCAGCTTTGGTACATTAGAAGCAACTCTGAAACTTAACCTAAGCGTTTTTCGAAGCTACTTTTTGGCTAACTTCTTATAGGAAGGTCTAGGAGCTCTGAAAATGAACGTGCGCGTCTTTCACTCTTCCCGAGGGACTTAGAAGAATTTTGTGATATTTTTTATTAAAATGGTGTATAAGGGTATACTGTATATATAAATATATTTTATGCACTGTATATGAGCTGGCGATTTCTAAGTCTGTGGTTCCGAGAGGGGGTAACCAGGCTCACTAATAAAGGTCAAGCCACTTGGGTGCCAGAATGCCCTGCTTCAGCACAGACCAGAAAGGCATTGTGATAAGCGTATCCCCGGTATAGTCAGGGGTTAATGGGAGTCGTCCCCATCCCCCCAGTATACGGCCAGAACCATGGACCCGGTACTTGTGGTTCGGACTCTCTCCAACCAGCCATAATGTTGTGAGAGTGAAATTATGTCTAAGTCCAGCTTTGGTACATTAGAAGCAACTCTGAAACTTAACCTAAGCGTTTTTCGAAGCTACTTTTTGGCTAACTTCTTATAGGAAGGTCTAGGAGCTCTGAAAATGAACGTGCGCGTCTTTCACTCTTCCCGAGGGACTTAGAAGAATTTTGTGATATTTTTTATTAAAATGGTGTATAAGGGTATATATATATATAAATATATTTTATGCACTGTATATGAGCTGGCGATTTCTAAGTCTGTGGTTCCGAGAGGGGGTAACCAGGCTCACTAATAAAGGTCAAGCCACTTGGCTGCCAGAATGCCCTGCTTCAGCACAGACCAGAAAGGCATTGTGATAAGCGTATCCCCGGTATAGTCAGGGGTTAATTGGAGTCGTCCCCGTCCCCCCAGTATACGGCCAGAACCATGGACCCGGTACTTGTGGTTCGGACTGTCTCCAACCAGCCATAATGTTGTGAGAGTGAAATTATGTCTAAGTCCAGCTTTGGTACATTAGAAGCAACTCTGAAACTTAACCTAAGCGTTTTTCGAAGCTACTTTTTGGCTAACTTCTTATAGGAAGGTCTAGGAGCTCTGAAAATGAACGTGCGCGTCTTTCACTCTTCCCGAGGGACTTAGAAGAATTTTGTGATATTTTTTATTAAAATGGTGTATAAGGGTATATATATAAATATATTTTATGCACTGTATATGAGCTGGCGATTTCTAAGTCTGTGGTTCCGAGAGGGGGTAACCAGGCTCACTAATAAAGGTCAAGCCACTTGGCTGCCAGAATGCCCTGCTTCAGCACAGACCAGAAAGGCATTGTGATAAGCGTATCCTCGGTATAGTCAGGGGTTAATGGGAGTCGTCCCCGTCCCCCCAGTATACGGCCAGAACCATGGACCCGGTACTTGTGGTTCGGACTGTCTCCAACCAGCCATAATGTGGTGAGAGTGAAATTATGTCTAAGTCCAGCTTTGGTACATTAGAAGCAACTCTGAAACTTAACCTAAGCGTTTTTCGAAGCTACTTTTTGGCTAACTTCTTATAGGAAGGTCTAGGAGCTCTGAAAATGAACGTGCGCGTCTTTCACTCTTCCCGAGGGACTTAGAAGAATTTTGTGATATTTTTTATTAAAATGGTGTATAAGGGTATACTGTATATATAAATATATTTTATGCACTGTATATGAGCTGGCGATTTCTAAGTCTGTGGTTCCGAGAGGGGGTAACCAGGCTCACTAATAAAGGTCAAGCCACTTGGGTGCCAGAATGCCCTGCTTCAGCACAGACCAGAAAGGCATTGTGATAAGCGTATCCCCGGTATAGTCAGGGGTTAATGGGAGTCGTCCCCATCCCCCCAGTATACGGCCAGAACCATGGACCCGGTACTTGTGGTTCGGACTCTCTCCAACCAGCCATAATGTTGTGAGAGTGAAATTATGTCTAAGTCCAGCTTTGGTACATTAGAAGCAACTCTGAAACTTAACCTAAGCGTTTTTCGAAGCTACTTTTTGGCTAACTTCTTATAGGAAGGTCTAGGAGCTCTGAAAATGAACGTGCGCGTCTTTCACTCTTCCCGAGGGACTTAGAAGAATTTTGTGATATTTTTTATTAAAATGGTGTATAAGGGTATATATATATATAAATATATTTTATGCACTGTATATGAGCTGGCGATTTCTAAGTCTGTGGTTCCGAGAGGGGGTAACCAGGCTCACTAATAAAGGTCAAGCCACTTGGCTGCCAGAATGCCCTGCTTCAGCACAGACCAGAAAGGCATTGTGATAAGCGTATCCCCGGTATAGTCAGGGGTTAATTGGAGTCGTCCCCGTCCCCCCAGTATACGGCCAGAACCATGGACCCGGTACTTGTGGTTCGGACTGTCTCCAACCAGCCATAATGTTGTGAGAGTGAAATTATGTCTAAGTCCAGCTTTGGTACATTAGAAGCAACTCTGAAACTTAACCTAAGCGTTTTTCGAAGCTACTTTTTGGCTAACTTCTTATAGGAAGGTCTAGGAGCTCTGAAAATGAACGTGCGCGTCTTTCACTCTTCCCGAGGGACTTAGAAGAATTTTGTGATATTTTTTATTAAAATGGTGTATAAGGGTATATATATAAATATATTTTATGCACTGTATATGAGCTGGCGATTTCTAAGTCTGTGGTTCCGAGAGGGGGTAACCAGGCTCACTAATAAAGGTCAAGCCACTTGGCTGCCAGAATGCCCTGCTTCAGCACAGACCAGAAAGGCATTGTGATAAGCGTATCCTCGGTATAGTCAGGGGTTAATGGGAGTCGTCCCCGTCCCCCCAGTATACGGCCAGAACCATGGACCCGGTACTTGTGGTTCGGACTGTCTCCAACCAGCCATAATGTGGTGAGAGTGAAATTATGTCTAAGTCCAGCTTTGGTACATTAGAAGCAACTCTGAAACTTAACCTAAGCGTTTTTCGAAGCTACTTTTTGGCTAACTTCTTATAGGAAGGTCTAGGAGCTCTGAAAATGAACGTGCGCGTCTTTCACTCTTCCCGAGGGACTTAGAAGAATTTTGTGATATTTTTTATTAAAATGGTGTATAAGGGTATATATATAAATATATTTTATGCACGGTATATGAGCTGGCGATTTCTAAGTCTGTGGTTCCGAGAGGGGGTAACCAGGCTCACTAATAAAGGTCAAGCCACTTGGCTGCCAGAATGCCCTGCTTCAGCACAGACCAGAAAGGCATTGTGATAAGCGTATCCCCGGTATAGTCAGGGGTTAATGGGAGTCGTCCCCATCCCCCCAGTATACGGCCAGAACCATGGACCCGGTACTTGTGTTTCGGACTGTCTCCAACCAGCCATAATATTGTGAGAGTGAAATTATGTCTAAGTCCAGCTTTGGTACATTAGAAGCAACTCTGAAACTTAACCTAAGCGTTTTTCGAAGCTACTTTTTGGCTAACTTCTTATAGGAAGGTCTAGGAGCTCTGAAAATGAACGTGCGCGTCTTTCACTCTTCTCGAGGGACTTAGAAGAATTTTGTGATATTTTTTATTAAAATGGTGTATAAGGGTATATATATAAATATATTTTATGCACTGTATATGAGCTGGCGATTTCTAAGTCTGTGGTTCCGAGAGGGGGTAACCAGGCTCACTAATAAAGGTCAAGCCACTTGGCTGCCAGAATGCCCTGCTTCAGCACAGACCAGAAAGGCATTGTGATAAGCGTATCCCCGGTATAGTCAGGGGTTAATTGGAGTCGTCCCCGTCTCCCAAGTATACGGCCAGAACCATGGACCCGGTACTTGTGGTTCGGACTCTCTCCAACCAGCCATAATGTTGTGAGAGTGAAATTATGTCTAAGTCCAGCTTTGGTACATTAGAAGCAACTCTGAAACTTAACCTAAGCGTTTTTCGAAGCTACTTTTTGGCTAACTTCTTATAGGAAGGTCTAGGAGCTCTGAAAATGAACGTGCGCGTCTTTCACTCTTCCCGAGGGACTTAGAAGAATTTTGTGATATTTTTTGTTAAAATGGTGTATAAGGGTATATATATAAATATATTTTATGCACTGTATATGAGCTGGCGATTTCTAAGTCTGTGGTTCCGAGAGGGGGTAACCAGGCTCACTAATAAAGGTCAAGCCACTTGGCTGCCAGAATGCCCTGCTTCAGCACAGACCAGAAAGGCATTGTGATAAGCGTATCCCCGGTATAGTCAGGGGTTAATTGGAGTCGTCCCCGTCCCCCAAGTATACGGCCAGAACCATGGACCCGGTACTTGTGGTTCGGACTCTCTCCAACCAGCCATAATGTTGTGAGAGTGAAATTATGTCTAAGTCCAGCTTTGGTACATTAGAAGCAACTCTGAAACTTAACCTAAGCTTTTTTCGAAGCTACTTTTTGGCTAACTTCTTATAGGAAGGTCTAGGAGCTCTGAAAATGAACGTGCGCGTCTTTCACTCTTCCCGAGGGACTTAGAAGAATTTTGTGATATTTTTTATTAAAATGGTGTATAAGGGTATATATATAAATATATTTTATGCACTGTATATGAGCTGGCGATTTCTAAGTCTGTGGTTCCGAGAGGGGGTAACCAGGCTCACTAATAAAGGTCAAGCCACTTGGCTGCCAGAATGCCCTGCTTCAGCACAGACCAGAAAGGCATTGTGATAAGCGTATCCTCGGTATAGTCAGGGGTTAATGGGAGTCGTCCCCGTCCCCCCAGTATACGGCCAGAACCATGGACCCGGTACTTGTGGTTCGGACTGTCTCCAACCAGCCATAATGTGGTGAGAGTGAAATTATGTCTAAGTCCAGCTTTGGTACATTAGAAGCAACTCTGAAACTTAACCTAAGCGTTTTTCGATGCTACTTTTTGGCTAACTTCTTATAGGAAGGTCTAGGAGCTCTGAAAATGAACGTGCGCGTCTTTCACTCTTCCCGAGGGACTTAGAAGAATTTTGTGATAATTTTTATTAAAATGGTGTATAAGGGTATATATATATATAAATATATTTTATGCACTGTATATGAGCTGGCGATTTCTAAGTCTGTGGTTCCGAGAGGGGGTAACCAGGCTCACTAATAAAGGTCAAGCCACTTGGCTGCCAGAATGCCCTGCTTCAGCACAGACCAGAAAGGCATTGTGATAAGCGTATCCCCGGTATAGTCAGGGGTTAATGGGAGTCGTCCCCGTCCCCCCAGTATACGGCCAGAACCATGGACCCGGTACTTGTGGTTCGGACTGTCTCCAACCAGCCATAATGTGGTGAGAGTGAAATTATGTCTAAGTCCAGCTTTGGAACATTAGAAGCAACTCTGAAACTTAACCTAAGCGTTTTACGAAGCTACTTTTTGGCTAACTTCTTATAGGAAGGTCTAGGAGCTCTGAAAATGAACGTGCGCGTCTTTCACTCTTCCCGAGGGACTTAGAAGAATTTTGTGATATTCTTTATTAAAATGGTGTATAAGGGTATATATATAAATATATTTTATGCACTGTACATGAGCTGGCGATTTCTAAGTCTGTGGTTCCGAGAGGGGGTAACCAGGCTCACTAATAAAGGTCAAGCAACTTGGCTGCCAGAATGCCCTGCTTCAGCACAGACCAGAAAGACATTGTGATAAGCGTATCCCCGGTATAGTCAGGGGTTAATTGGAGTCGTCCCCCCAGTATACGGCCAGAACCATGGACCCGGTACTTGTGGTTCGGACTGTCTCCAACCAGCCATAATGTTGTGAGAGTGAAATTATGTCTAAGTCCAGCTTTGGTACATTAGAAGCAACTCTGAAACTTAACCTAAGCGTTTTTCGAAGCTACTTTTTGGCTAACTTCTTATAGGAAGGTCTAGGAGCTCTGAAAATGAACGTGCGCGTCTTTCACTCTTCCCGAGGGACTTAGAAGAATTTTGTGATATTTTTTATTAAAATGGTGTATAAGGGTATATATATAAATATATTTTATGCACGGTATATGAGCTGGCGATTTCTAAGTCTGTGGTTCCGAGAGGGGGTAACCAGGCTCACTAATAAAGGTCAAGCCACTTGGCTGCCAGAATGCCCTGCTTCAGCACAGACCAGAAAGGCATTGTGATAAGCGTATCCCCGGTATAGTCAGGGGTTAATGGGAGTCGTCCCCATCCCCCCAGTATACGGCCAGAACCATGGACCCGGTACTTGTGTTTCGGACTGTCTCCAACCAGCCATAATATTGTGAGAGTGAAATTATGTCTAAGTCCAGCTTTGGTACATTAGAAGCAACTCTGAAACTTAACCTAAGCGTTTTTCGAAGCTACTTTTTGGCTAACTTCTTATAGGAAGGTCTAGGAGCTCTGAAAATGAACGTGCGCGTCTTTCACTCTTCTCGAGGGACTTAGAAGAATTTTGTGATATTTTTTATTAAAATGGTGTATAAGGGTATATATATAAATATATTTTATGCACTGTATATGAGCTGGCGATTTCTAAGTCTGTGGTTCCGAGAGGGGGTAACCAGGCTCACTAATAAAGGTCAAGCCACTTGGCTGCCAGAATGCCCTGCTTCAGCACAGACCAGAAAGGCATTGTGATAAGCGTATCCCCGGTATAGTCAGGGGTTAATTGGAGTCGTCCCCGTCTCCCAAGTATACGGCCAGAACCATGGACCCGGTACTTGTGGTTCGGACTCTCTCCAACCAGCCATAATGTTGTGAGAGTGAAATTATGTCTAAGTCCAGCTTTGGTACATTAGAAGCAACTCTGAAACTTAACCTAAGCGTTTTTCGAAGCTACTTTTTGGCTAACTTCTTATAGGAAGGTCTAGGAGCTCTGAAAATGAACGTGCGCGTCTTTCACTCTTCCCGAGGGACTTAGAAGAATTTTGTGATATTTTTTGTTAAAATGGTGTATAAGGGTATATATATAAATATATTTTATGCACTGTATATGAGCTGGCGATTTCTAAGTCTGTGGTTCCGAGAGGGGGTAACCAGGCTCACTAATAAAGGTCAAGCCACTTGGCTGCCAGAATGCCCTGCTTCAGCACAGACCAGAAAGGCATTGTGATAAGCGTATCCCCGGTATAGTCAGGGGTTAATTGGAGTCGTCCCCGTCCCCCAAGTATACGGCCAGAACCATGGACCCGGTACTTGTGGTTCGGACTCTCTCCAACCAGCCATAATGTTGTGAGAGTGAAATTATGTCTAAGTCCAGCTTTGGTACATTAGAAGCAACTCTGAAACTTAACCTAAGCTTTTTTCGAAGCTACTTTTTGGCTAACTTCTTATAGGAAGGTCTAGGAGCTCTGAAAATGAACGTGCGCGTCTTTCACTCTTCCCGAGGGACTTAGAAGAATTTTGTGATATTTTTTATTAAAATGGTGTATAAGGGTATATATATAAATATATTTTATGCACTGTATATGAGCTGGCGATTTCTAAGTCTGTGGTTCCGAGAGGGGGTAACCAGGCTCACTAATAAAGGTCAAGCCACTTGGCTGCCAGAATGCCCTGCTTCAGCACAGACCAGAAAGGCATTGTGATAAGCGTATCCTCGGTATAGTCAGGGGTTAATGGGAGTCGTCCCCGTCCCCCCAGTATACGGCCAGAACCATGGACCCGGTACTTGTGGTTCGGACTGTCTCCAACCAGCCATAATGTGGTGAGAGTGAAATTATGTCTAAGTCCAGCTTTGGTACATTAGAAGCAACTCTGAAACTTAACCTAAGCGTTTTTCGATGCTACTTTTTGGCTAACTTCTTATAGGAAGGTCTAGGAGCTCTGAAAATGAACGTGCGCGTCTTTCACTCTTCCCGAGGGACTTAGAAGAATTTTGTGATAATTTTTATTAAAATGGTGTATAAGGGTATATATATATATAAATATATTTTATGCACTGTATATGAGCTGGCGATTTCTAAGTCTGTGGTTCCGAGAGGGGGTAACCAGGCTCACTAATAAAGGTCAAGCCACTTGGCTGCCAGAATGCCCTGCTTCAGCACAGACCAGAAAGGCATTGTGATAAGCGTATCCCCGGTATAGTCAGGGGTTAATGGGAGTCGTCCCCGTCCCCCCAGTATACGGCCAGAACCATGGACCCGGTACTTGTGGTTCGGACTGTCTCCAACCAGCCATAATGTGGTGAGAGTGAAATTATGTCTAAGTCCAGCTTTGGAACATTAGAAGCAACTCTGAAACTTAACCTAAGCGTTTTACGAAGCTACTTTTTGGCTAACTTCTTATAGGAAGGTCTAGGAGCTCTGAAAATGAACGTGCGCGTCTTTCACTCTTCCCGAGGGACTTAGAAGAATTTTGTGATATTCTTTATTAAAATGGTGTATAAGGGTATATATATAAATATATTTTATGCACTGTACATGAGCTGGCGATTTCTAAGTCTGTGGTTCCGAGAGGGGGTAACCAGGCTCACTAATAAAGGTCAAGCAACTTGGCTGCCAGAATGCCCTGCTTCAGCACAGACCAGAAAGACATTGTGATAAGCGTATCCCCGGTATAGTCAGGGGTTAATTGGAGTCGTCCCCCCAGTATACGGCCAGAACCATGGACCCGGTACTTGTGGTTCGGACTGTCTCCAACCAGCCATAATGTTGTGAGAGTGAAATTATGTCTAAGTCCAGCTTTGGTACATTAGAAGCAACTCTGAAACTTAACCTAAGCGTTTTTCGAAGCTACTTTTTGGCTAACTTCTTATAGGAAGGTCTAGGAGCTCTGAAAATGAACGTGCGCGTCTTTCACTCTTCCCGAGGGACTTAGAAGAATTTTGTGATATTTTTTATTAAAATGGTGTATAAGGGTATATATATAAATATATTTTATGCACTGTATATGAGCTGGCGATTTCTAAGTCTGTGGTTCCGAGAGGGGGTAACCAGGCTCACTAATAAAGGTCAAGCCACTTGGCTGCCAGAATGCCCTGCTTCAGCACAGAACAGAAAGGCATTGTGATAAGCGTATCCCCGGTATAGTCAGGGGTTAATGGGAGTCGTCCCCGTCCCCCCAGTATACGGCCAGAACCATGGACCCGGTACTTGTGGTTCGGACTGTCTCCAACCAGCCATAATGTGGTGAGAGTGAAATTATGTCTAAGTCCAGCTTTGGAACATTAGAAGCAACTCTGAAACTTAACCTAAGCGTTTTTCGAAGCTACTTTTTGGCTAACTTCTTATAGGAAGGTCTAGGAGCTCTGAAAATGAACGTGCGCGTCTTTCACTCTTCCCGAGGGACTTAGAAGAATTTTGTGATATTTTTTATTAAAATGGTGTATAAGGGTATATATATAAATATATTTTATGCACTGTACATGAGCTGGCGATTTCTAAGTCTGTGGTTCCGAGAGGGGGTAACCAGGCTCACTAATAAAGGTCAAGCAACTTGGCTGCCAGAATGCCCTGCTTCAGCACAGACAAGAAAGGCATTGTGATAAGCGTATCCCCGGTATAGTCAGGGGTTAATTGGAGTCGTCCCCGTCCCCCAAGTATACGGCCAGAACCATGGACCCGGTACTTGTGGTTCGGACTCTCTCCAACCAGCCATAATGTTGTGAGAGTGAAATTATGTCTAAGTCCAGCTTTGGTACATTAGAAGCAACTCTGAAACTTAACCTAAGCTTTTTTCGAAGCTACTTTTTGGCTAACTTCTTATAGGAAGGTCTAGGAGATCTGAAAATGAACGTGCGCGTCTTTCACTCTTCCCGAGGGACTTAGAAGAATTTTGTGATATTTTTTATTAAAATGGTGTATAAGGGTATATATATAAATATATTTTATGCACTGTATATGAGCTGGCGATTTCTAAGTCTGTGGTTCCGAGAGGGGGTAACCAGGCTCACTAATAAAGGTCAAGCCACTTGGCTGCCAGAATGCCCTGCTTCAGCACAGACCAGAAAGGCATTGTGATAAGCGTATCCCCGGTATAGTCAGGGGTTAATGGGAGTCGTCCCCGTCCCCCCAGTATACGGCCAGAACCATGGACCCGGTACTTGTGGTTCGGACTGTCTCCAACCAGCCATAATGTGGTGAGAGTGAAATTATGTCTAAGTCCAGCTTTGGAACATTAGAAGCAACTCTGAAACTTAACCTAAGCGTTTTACGAAGCTACTTTTTGGCTAACTTCTTATAGGAAGGTCTAGGAGCTCTGAAAATGAACGTGCGCGTCTTTCACTCTTCCCGAGGGACTTAGAAGAATTTTGTGATATTTTTTATTAAAATGGTGTATAAGGGTATATATATAAATATATTTTAAGCACTGTACATGAGCTGGCGATTTCTAAGTCTGTGGTTCCGAGAGGGGGTAACCAGGCTCACTAATAAAGGTCAAGCAACTTGGCTGCCAGAATGCCCTGCTTCAGCACAGACCAGAAAGACATTGTGATAAGCGTATCCCCGGTATAGTCAGGGGTTAATTGGAGTCGTCCCCCCAGTATACGGCCAGAACCATGGACCCGGTACTTGTGGTTCGGACTGTCTCCAACCAGCCATAATGTTGTGAGAGTGAAATTATGTCTAAGTCCAGCTTTGGTACATTAGAAGCAACTCTGAAACTTAACCTAAGCGTTTTTCGAAGCTACTTTTTGGCTAACTTCTTATAGGAAGGTCTAGGAGCTCTGAAAATGAACGTGCGCGTCTTTCACTCTTCCCGAGGGACTTAGAAGAATTTTGTGATATTTTTTATTAAAATGGTGTATAAGGGTATATATATAAATATATTTTATGCACTGTATATGAGCTGGCGATTTCTAAGTCTGTGGTTCCGAGAGGGGGTAACCAGGCTCACTAATAAAGGTCAAGCCACTTGGCTGCCAGAATGCCCTGCTTCAGCACAGACCAGAAAGGCATTGTGATAAGCGTATCCTCGGTATAGTCAGGGGTTAATGGGAGTCGTCCCCGTCCCCCCAGTATACGGCCAGAACCATGGACCCGGTACTTGTGGTTCGGACTGTCTCCAACCAGCCATAATGTGGTGAGAGTGAAATTATGTCTAAGTCCAGCTTTGGTACATTAGAAGCAACTCTGAAACTTAACCTAAGCGTTTTTCGAAGCTACTTTTTGGCTAACTTCTTATAGGAAGGTCTAGGAGCTCTGAAAATGAACGTGCGCGTCTTTCACTCTTCCCGAGGGACTTAGAAGAATTTTGTGATATTTTTTATTAAAATGGTGTATAAGGGTATATATATAAATATATTTTATGCACTGTATATGAGCTGGCGATTTCTAAGTCTGTGGTTCCGAGAGGGGGTAACCAGGCTCACTAATAAAGGTCAAGCCACTTGGCTGCCAGAATGCCCTGCTTCAGCACAGACCAGAAAGGCATTGTGATAAGCGTATCCCCGGTATAGTCAGGGGTTAATGGGAGTCGTCCCCGTCCCCCCAGTATACGGCCAGAACCATGGACCCGGTACTTGTGGTTCGGACTGTCTCCAACCAGCCATAATGTGGTGAGAGTGAAATTATGTCTAAGTCCAGCTTTGGAACATTAGAAGCAACTCTGAAACTTAACCTAAGCGTTTTTCGAAGCTACTTTTTGGCTAACTTCTTATAGGAAGGTCTAGGAGCTCTGAAAATGAACGTGCGCGTCTTTCACTCTTCCCGAGGGACTTAGAAGAATTTTGTGATATTTTTTATTAAAATGGTGTATAAGGGTATATATATAAATATATTTTATGCACTGTACATGAGCTGGCGATTTCTAAGTCTGTGGTTCCGAGAGGGGGTAACCAGGCTCACTAATAAAGGTCAAGCAACTTGGCTGCCAGAATGCCCTGCTTCAGCACAGACCAGAAAGGCATTGTGATAAGCGTATCCCCGGTATAGTCAGGGGTTAATTGGAGTCGTCCCCCCAGTATACGGCCAGAACCATGGACCCGGTACTTGTGGTTCGGACTCTCTCCAACCAGCCATAATGTTGTGAGAGTGAAATTATGTCTAAGTCCAGCTTTGGTACATTAGAAGCAACTCTGAAACTTAACCTAAGCGTTTTTCGAAGCTACTTTTTGGCTAACTTCTTATAGGAAGGTCTAGGAGCTCTGAAAATGAACGTGCGCGTCTTTCACTCTTCCCGAGGGACTTAGAAGAATTTTGTGATATTTTTTATTAAAATGGTGTATAAGGGTATATATATAAATATATTTTATGCACTGTATATGAGCTGGCGATTTCTAAGTCTGTGGTTCCGAGAGGGGGTAACCAGGCTCACTAATAAAGGTCAAGCCACTTGGCTGCCAGAATGCCCTGCTTCAGCACAGACCAGAAAGGCATTGTGATAAGCGTATCCCCGGTATAGTCAGGGGTTAATGGGAGTCGTCCCCATCCCCCCAGTATACGGCCAGAACCATGGACCCGGTACTTGTTGTTCGGACTGTCTCCAACCAGCCATAATGTGGTGAGAGTGAAATTATGTCTAAGTCCAGCTTTGGTACATTAGAAGCAACTCTGAAACTTAACCTAAGCGTTTTTCGAAGCTACTTTTTGGCTAACTTCTTATAGGAAGGTCTAGGAGCTCTGAAAATGAACGTGCGCGTCTTTCACTCTTCCCGAGGGACTTAGAAGAATTTTGTGATATTTTTTATTAAAATGGTGTATAAGGGTATACTGTATATATAAATATATTTTATGCACTGTATATGAGCTGGCGATTTCTAAGTCTGTGGTTCCGAGAGGGGGTAACCAGGCTCACTAATAAAGGTCAAGCCACTTGGCTGCCAGAATGCCCTGCTTCAGCACAGACCAGAAAGGCATTGTGATAAGCGTATCCTCGGTATAGTCAGGGGTTAATGGGAGTCGTCCCCGTCCCCCCAGTATACGGCCAGAACCATGGACCCGGTACTTGTGGTTCGGACTGTCTCCAACCAGCCATAATGTGGTGAGAGTGAAATTATGTCTAAGTCCAGCTTTGGTACATTAGAAGCAACTCTGAAACTTAACCTAAGCGTTTTTCGAAGCTACTTTTTGGCTAACTTCTTATAGGAAGGTCTAGGAGCTCTGAAAATGAACGTGCGCGTCTTTCACTCTTCCCGAGGGACTTAGAAGAATTTTGTGATATTTTTTATTAAAATGGTGTATAAGGGTATATATATAAATATATTTTATGCACTGTATATGAGCTGGCGATTTCTAAGTCTGTGGTTCCGAGAGGGGGTAACCAGGCTCACTAATAAAGGTCAAGCCACTTGGCTGCCAGAATGCCCTGCTTCAGCACAGACCAGAAAGGCATTGTGATAAGCGTATCCCCGGTATAGTCAGGGGTTAATGGGAGTCGTCCCCGTCCCCCCAGTATACGGCCAGAACCATGGACCCGGTACTTGTGGTTCGGACTGTCTCCAACCAGCCATAATGTGGTGAGAGTGAAATTATGTCTAAGTCCAGCTTTGGAACATTAGAAGCAACTCTGAAACTTAACCTAAGCGTTTTTCGAAGCTACTTTTTGGCTAACTTCTTATAGGAAGGTCTAGGAGCTCTGAAAATGAACGTGCGCGTCTTTCACTCTTCCCGAGGGACTTAGAAGAATTTTGTGATATTTTTTATTAAAATGGTGTATAAGGGTATATATATAAATATATTTTATGCACTGTACATGAGCTGGCGATTTCTAAGTCTGTGGTTCCGAGAGGGGGTAACCAGGCTCACTAATAAAGGTCAAGCAACTTGGCTGCCAGAATGCCCTGCTTCAGCACAGACCAGAAAGGCATTGTGATAAGCGTATCCCCGGTATAGTCAGGGGTTAATTGGAGTCGTCCCCCCAGTATACGGCCAGAACCATGGACCCGGTACTTGTGGTTCGGACTCTCTCCAACCAGCCATAATGTTGTGAGAGTGAAATTATGTCTAAGTCCAGCTTTGGTACATTAGAAGCAACTCTGAAACTTAACCTAAGCGTTTTTCGAAGCTACTTTTTGGCTAACTTCTTATAGGAAGGTCTAGGAGCTCTGAAAATGAACGTGCGCGTCTTTCACTCTTCCCGAGGGACTTAGAAGAATTTTGTGATATTTTTTATTAAAATGGTGTATAAGGGTATATATATAAATATATTTTATGCACTGTATATGAGCTGGCGATTTCTAAGTCTGTGGTTCCGAGAGGGGGTAACCAGGCTCACTAATAAAGGTCAAGCCACTTGGCTGCCAGAATGCCCTGCTTCAGCACAGACCAGAAAGGCATTGTGATAAGCGTATCCCCGGTATAGTCAGGGGTTAATGGGAGTCGTCCCCATCCCCCCAGTATACGGCCAGAACCATGGACCCGGTACTTGTTGTTCGGACTGTCTCCAACCAGCCATAATGTGGTGAGAGTGAAATTATGTCTAAGTCCAGCTTTGGTACATTAGAAGCAACTCTGAAACTTAACCTAAGCGTTTTTCGAAGCTACTTTTTGGCTAACTTCTTATAGGAAGGTCTAGGAGCTCTGAAAATGAACGTGCGCGTCTTTCACTCTTCCCGAGGGACTTAGAAGAATTTTGTGATATTTTTTATTAAAATGGTGTATAAGGGTATACTGTATATATAAATATATTTTATGCACTGTATATGAGCTGGCGATTTCTAAGTCTGTGGTTCCGAGAGGGGGTAACCAGGCTCACTAATAAAGGTCAAGCCACTTGGGTGCCAGAATGCCCTGCTTCAGCACAGACCAGAAAGGCATTGTGATAAGCGTATCCCCGGTATAGTCAGGGGTTAATGGGAGTCGTCCCCATCCCCCCAGTATACGGCCAGAACCATGGACCCGGTACTTGTGGTTCGGACTCTCTCCAACCAGCCATAATGTTGTGAGAGTGAAATTATGTCTAAGTCCAGCTTTGGTACATTAGAAGCAACTCTGAAACTTAACCTAAGCGTTTTTCGAAGCTACTTTTTGGCTAACTTCTTATAGGAAGGTCTAGGAGCTCTGAAAATGAACGTGCGCGTCTTTCACTCTTCCCGAGGGACTTAGAAGAATTTTGTGATATTTTTTATTAAAATGGTGTATAAGGGTATATATATATATAAATATATTTTATGCACTGTATATGAGCTGGCGATTTCTAAGTCTGTGGTTCCGAGAGGGGGTAACCAGGCTCACTAATAAAGGTCAAGCCACTTGGCTGCCAGAATGCCCTGCTTCAGCACAGACCAGAAAGGCATTGTGATAAGCGTATCCCCGGTATAGTCAGGGGTTAATTGGAGTCGTCCCCGTCCCCCCAGTATACGGCCAGAACCATGGACCCGGTACTTGTGGTTCGGACTCTCTCCAACCAGCCATCATGTTGTGAGAGTGAAATTATGTCTAAGTCCAGCTTTGGTACATTAGAAGCAACTCTGAAACTTAACCTAAGCGTTTTTCGAAGCTACTTTTTGGCTAACTTCTTATAGGAAGGTCTAGGAGCTCTGAAAATGAACGTGCGCGTCTTTCACTCTTCCCGAGGGACTTAGAAGAATTTTGTGATATTTTTTATTAAAATGGTGTATAAGGGTATACTGTATATATAAATATATTTTATGCACTGTATATGAGCTGGCGATTTCTAAGTCTGTGGTTCCGAGAGGGGGTAACCAGGCTCACTAATAAAGGTCAAGCCACTTGGGTGCCAGAATGCCCTGCTTCAGCACAGACCAGAAAGGCATTGTGATAAGCGTATCCCCGGTATAGTCAGGGGTTAATGGGAGTCGTCCCCATCCCCCCAGTATACGGCCAGAACCATGGACCCGGTACTTGTGGTTCGGACTCTCTCCAACCAGCCATAATGTTGTGAGAGTGAAATTATGTCTAAGTCCAGCTTTGGTACATTAGAAGCAACTCTGAAACTTAACCTAAGCGTTTTTCGAAGCTACTTTTTGGCTAACTTCTTATAGGAAGGTCTAGGAGCTCTGAAAATGAACGTGCGCGTCTTTCACTCTTCCCGAGGGACTTAGAAGAATTTTGTGATATTTTTTATTAAAATGGTGTATAAGGGTATATATATATATAAATATATTTTATGCACTGTATATGAGCTGGCGATTTCTAAGTCTGTGGTTCCGAGAGGGGGTAACCAGGCTCACTAATAAAGGTCAAGCCACTTGGCTGCCAGAATGCCCTGCTTCAGCACAGACCAGAAAGGCATTGTGATAAGCGTATCCCCGGTATAGTCAGGGGTTAATTGGAGTCGTCCCCGTCCCCCCAGTATACGGCCAGAACCATGGACCCGGTACTTGTGGTTCGGACTCTCTCCAACCAGCCATCATGTTGTGAGAGTGAAATTATGTCTAAGTCCAGCTTTGGTACATTAGAAGCAACTCTGAAACTTAACCTAAGCGTTTTTCGAAGCTACTTTTTGGCTAACTTCTTATAGGAAGGTCTAGGAGCTCTGAAAATGAACGTGCGCGTCTTTCACTCTTCCCGAGGGACTTAGAAGAATTTTGTGATATTTTTTATTAAAATGGTGTATAAGGGTATACTGTATATATAAATATATTTTATGCACTGTATATGAGCTGGCGATTTCTAAGTCTGTGGTTCCGAGAGGGGGTAACCAGGCTCACTAATAAAGGTCAAGCCACTTGGGTGCCAGAATGCCCTGCTTCAGCACAGACCAGAAAGGCATTGTGATAAGCGTATCCCCGGTATAGTCAGGGGTTAATGGGAGTCGTCCCCATCCCCCCAGTATACGGCCAGAACCATGGACCCGGTACTTGTGGTTCGGACTCTCTCCAACCAGCCATAATGTTGTGAGAGTGAAATTATGTCTAAGTCCAGCTTTGGTACATTAGAAGCAACTCTGAAACTTAACCTAAGCGTTTTTCGAAGCTACTTTTTGGCTAACTTCTTATAGGAAGGTCTAGGAGCTCTGAAAATGAACGTGCGCGTCTTTCACTCTTCCCGAGGGACTTAGAAGAATTTTGTGATATTTTTTATTAAAATGGTGTATAAGGGTATATATATATATAAATATATTTTATGCACTGTATATGAGCTGGCGATTTCTAAGTCTGTGGTTCCGAGAGGGGGTAACCAGGCTCACTAATAAAGGTCAAGCCACTTGGCTGCCAGAATGCCCTGCTTCAGCACAGACCAGAAAGGCATTGTGATAAGCGTATCCCCGGTATAGTCAGGGGTTAATTGGAGTCGTCCCCGTCCCCCCAGTATACGGCCAGAACCATGGACCCGGTACTTGTGGTTCGGACTCTCTCCAACCAGCCATCATGTTGTGAGAGTGAAATTATGTCTAAGTCCAGCTTTGGTACATTAGAAGCAACTCTGAAACTTAACCTAAGCGTTTTTCGAAGCTACTTTTTGGCTAACTTCTTATAGGAAGGTCTAGGAGCTCTGAAAATGAACGTGCGCGTCTTTCACTCTTCCCGAGGGACTTAGAAGAATTTTGTGATATTTTTTATTAAAATGGTGTATAAGGGTATATATATAAATATATTTTATGCACTGTATATGAGCTGGCGATTTCTAAGTCTGTGGTTCCGAGAGGGGGTAACCAGGCTCACTAATAAAGGTCAAGCAACTTGGCTGCCAGAATGCCCTGCTTCAGCACAGACCAGAAAGGCATTGTGATAAGCGTATCCCCGGTATAGTCAGGGGTTAATAGGAGTCGTCCCCATCCCCCCAGTATACGGCCAGAACCATGGACCCGGTACTTGTGGTTCGGAATGTCTCCAACCAGCCATAATGTTGTGAGAGTGAAATTATGTCTAAGTCCAGCTTTGGTACATTAGAAGCAACTCTGAAACTTAACCTAAGCGTTTTTCGAAGCTACTTTTTGGCTAACTTCTTATAGGAAGGTCTAGGAGCTCTGAAAATGAACGTGCGCGTCTTTCACTCTTCCCGAGGGACTTAGAAGAATTTTGTGATATTTTTTATTAAAATGGTGTATAAGGGTATATATATAAATATATTTTATGCACTGTATATGAGCTGGCGATTTCTAAGTCTGTGGTTCCGAGAGGGGGTAACCAGGCTCACTAATAAAGGTCAAGCCACTTGGCTGCCAGAATGCCCTGCTTCAGCACAGACCAGAAAGGCATTGTGATAAGCGTATCCTCGGTATAGTCAGGGGTTAATGGGAGTCGTCCCCGTCCCCCCAGTATACGGCCAGAACCATGGACCCGGTACTTGTGGTTCGGACTGTCTCCAACCAGCCATAATGTGGTGAGAGTGAAATTATGTCTAAGTCCAGCTTTGGTACATTAGAAGCAACTCTGAAACTTAACCTAAGCGTTTTTCGAAGCTACTTTTTGGCTAACTTCTTATAGGAAGGTCTAGGAGCTCTGAAAATGAACGTGCGCGTCTTTCACTCTTCCCGAGGGACTTAGAAGAATTTTGTGATATTTTTTATTAAAATGGTGTATAAGGGTATATATATAAATATATTTTATGCACTGTATATGAGCTGGCGATTTCTAAGTCTGTGGTTCCGAGAGGGGGTAACCAGGCTCACTAATAAAGGTCAAGCCACTTGGCTGCCAGAATGCCCTGCTTCAGCACAGACCAGAAAGGCATTGTGATAAGCGTATCCCCGGTATAGTCAGGGGTTAATGGGAGTCGTCCCCGTCCCCCCAGTATACGGCCAGAACCATGGACCCGGTACTTGTGGTTCGGACTGTCTCCAACCAGCCATAATGTGGTGAGAGTGAAATTATGTCTAAGTCCAGCTTTGGAACATTAGAAGCAACTCTGAAACTTAACCTAAGCGTTTTTCGAAGCTACTTTTTGGCTAACTTCTTATAGGAAGGTCTAGGAGCTCTGAAAATGAACGTGCGCGTCTTTCACTCTTCCCGAGGGACTTAGAAGAATTTTGTGATATTTTTTATTAAAATGGTGTATAAGGGTATATATATAAATATATTTTATGCACTGTACATGAGCTGGCGATTTCTAAGTCTGTGGTTCCGAGAGGGGGTAACCAGGCTCACTAATAAAGGTCAAGCAACTTGGCTGCCAGAATGCCCTGCTTCAGCACAGACCAGAAAGGCATTGTGATAAGCGTATCCCCGGTATAGTCAGGGGTTAATTGGAGTCGTCCCCCCAGTATACGGCCAGAACCATGGACCCGGTACTTGTGGTTCGGACTCTCTCCAACCAGCCATAATGTTGTGAGAGTGAAATTATGTCTAAGTCCAGCTTTGGTACATTAGAAGCAACTCTGAAACTTAACCTAAGCGTTTTTCGAAGCTACTTTTTGGCTAACTTCTTATAGGAAGGTCTAGGAGCTCTGAAAATGAACGTGCGCGTCTTTCACTCTTCCCGAGGGACTTAGAAGAATTTTGTGATATTTTTTATTAAAATGGTGTATAAGGGTATATATATATATATAAATATATTTTATGCACTGTATATGAGCTGGCGATTTCTAAGTCTGTGGTTCCGAGAGGGGGTAACCAGGCTCACTAATAAAGGTCAAGCCACTTGGCTGCCAGAATGCCCTGCTTCAGCACAGACCAGAAAGGCATTGTGATAAGCGTATCCCCGGTATAGTCAGGGGTTAATTGGAGTCGTCCCCGTCCCCCCAGTATACGGCCAGAACCATGGACCCGGTACTTGTGGTTCGGACTCTCTCCAACCAGCCATCATGTTGTGAGAGTGAAATTATGTCTAAGTCCAGCTTTGGTACATTAGAAGCAACTCTGAAACTTAACCTAAGCGTTTTTCGAAGCTACTTTTTGGCTAACTTCTTATAGGAAGGTCTAGGAGCTCTGAAAATGAACGTGCGCGTCTTTCACTCTTCCCGAGGGACTTAGAAGAATTTTGTGATATTTTTTATTAAAATGGTGTATAAGGGTATATATATAAATATATTTTATGCACTGTATATGAGCTGGCGATTTCTAAGTCTGTGGTTCCGAGAGGGGGTAACCAGGCTCACTAATAAAGATCAAGCCACTTGGCTGCCAGAATGCCCTGCTTCAGCACAGACCAGAAAGGCATTGTGATAAGCGTATCCCCGGTATAGTCAGGGGTTAATGGGAGTCGTCCCCATCCCCCCAGTATACGGCCAGAACCATGGACCCGGTACTTGTTGTTCGGACTGTCTCCAACCAGCCATAATGTGGTGAGAGTGAAATTATGTCTAAGTCCAGCTTTGGTACATTAGAAGCAACTCTGAAACTTAACCTAAGCGTTTTTCGAAGCTACTTTTTGGCTAACTTCTTATAGGAAGGTCTAGGAGCTCTGAAAATGAACGTGCGCGTCTTTCACTCTTCCCGAGGGACTTAGAAGAATTTTGTGATATTTTTTATTAAAATGGTGTATAAGGGTATACTGTATATATAAATATATTTTATGCACTGTATATGAGCTGGCGATTTCTAAGTCTGTGGTTCCGAGAGGGGGTAACCAGGCTCACTAATAAAGGTCAAGCCACTTGGCTGCCAGAATGCCCTGCTTCAGCACAGACCAGAAAGGCATTGTGATAAGCGTATCCCCGGTATAGTCAGGGGTTAATGGGAGTCGTCCCCATCCCCCCAGTATACGGCCAGAACCATGGACCCGGTACTTGTGGTTCGGAATGTCTCCAACCAGCCATAATGTTGTGAGAGTGAAATTATGTCTAAGTCCAGCTTTGGTACATTAGAAGCAACTCTGAAACTTAACCTAAGCGTTTTTCGAAGCTACTTTTTGGCTAACTTCTTATAGGAAGGTCTAGGAGCTCTGAAAATGAACGTGCGCGTCTTTCACTCTTCCCGAGGGACTTAGAAGAATTTTGTGATATTTTTTATTAAAATGGTGTATAAGGGTATACTGTATATATAAATATATTTTATGCACTGTATATGAGCTGGCGATTTCTAAGTCTGTGGTTCCGAGAGGGGGTAACCAGGCTCACTAATAAAGGTCAAGCCACTTGGGTGCCAGAATGCCCTGCTTCAGCACAGACCAGAAAGGCATTGTGATAAGCGTATCCCCGGTATAGTCAGGGGTTAATGGGAGTCGTCCCCGTCCCCCCAGTATACGGCCAGAACCATGGACCCGGTACTTGTGGTTCGGACTCTCTCCAACCAGCCATAATGTTGTGAGAGTGAAATTATGTCTAAGTCCAGCTTTGGTACATTAGAAGCAACTCTGAAACTTAACCTAAGCGTTTTTCGAAGCTACTTTTTGGCTAACTTCTTATAGGAAGGTCTAGGAGCTCTGAAAATGAACGTGCGCGTCTTTCACTCTTCCCGAGGGACTTAGAAGAATTTTGTGATATTTTTTATTAAAATGGTGTATAAGGGTATATATATATATAAATATATTTTATGCACTGTATATGAGCTGGCGATTTCTAAGTCTGTGGTTCCGAGAGGGGGTAACCAGGCTCACTAATAAAGGTCAAGCCACTTGGCTGCCAGAATGCCCTGCTTCAGCACAGACCAGAAAGGCATTGTGATAAGCGTATCCCCGGTATAGTCAGGGGTTAATTGGAGTCGTCCCCGTCCCCCCAGTATACGGCCAGAACCATGGACCCGGTACTTGTGGTTCGGACTCTCTCCAACCAGCCATAATGTTGTGAGAGTGAAATTATGTCTAAGTCCAGCTTTGGTACATTAGAAGCAACTCTGAAACTTAACCTAAGCGTTTTTCGAAGCTACTTTTTGGCTAACTTCTTATAGGAAGGTCTAGGAGCTCTGAAAATGAACGTGCGCGTCTTTCACTCTTCCCGAGGGACTTAGAAGAATTTTGTGATATTTTTTATTAAAATGGTGTATAAGGGTATATATATAAATATATTTTATGCACTGTATATGAGCTGGCGATTTCTAAGTCTGTGGTTCCGAGAGGGGGTAACCAGGCTCACTAATAAAGGTCAAGCCACTTGGCTGCCAGAATGCCCTGCTTCAGCACAGACCAGAAAGGCATTGTGATAAGCGTATCCCCGGTATAGTCAGGGGTTAATGGGAGTCGTCCCCATCCCCCCAGTATACGGCCAGAACCATGGACCCGGTACTTGTTGTTCGGACTGTCTCCAACCAGCCATAATGTGGTGAGAGTGAAATTATGTCTAAGTCCAGCTTTGGTACATTAGAAGCAACTCTGAAACTTAACCTAAGCGTTTTTCGAAGCTACTTTTTGGCTAACTTCTTATAGGAAGGTCTAGGAGCTCTGAAAATGAACGTGCGCGTCTTTCACTCTTCCCGAGGGACTTAGAAGAATTTTGTGATATTTTTTATTAAAATGGTGTATAAGGGTATACTGTATATATAAATATATTTTATGCACTGTATATGAGCTGGCGATTTCTAAGTCTGTGGTTCCGAGAGGGGGTAACCAGGCTCACTAATAAAGGTCAAGCCACTTGGCTGCCAGAATGCCCTGCTTCAGCACAGACCAGAAAGGCATTGTGATAAGCGTATCCCCGGTATAGTCAGGGGTTAATTGGAGTCGTCCCCGTCCCCCCAGTATACGGCCAGAACCATGGACCCGGTACTTGTGGTTCGGAATGTCTCCAACCAGCCATAATGTTGTGAGAGTGAAATTATGTCTAAGTCCAGCTTTGGTACATTAGAAGCAACTCTGAAACTTAACCTAAGCGTTTTTCGAAGCTACTTTTTGGCTAACTTCTTATAGGAAGGTCTAGGAGCTCTGAAAATGAACGTGCGCGTCTTTCACTCTTCCCGAGGGACTTAGAAGAATTTTGTGATCTTTTTTATTAAAATGGTGTATAAGGGTATATATATAAATATATTTTATGCACTGTATATGAGCTGGCGATTTCTAAGTCTGTGGTTCCGAGAGGGGGTAACCAGGCTCACTAATAAAGGTCAAGCCACTTGGCTGCCAGAATGCCCTGCTTCAGCACAGACCAGAAAGGCATTGTGATAAGCGTATCCCCGGTATAGTCAGGGGTTAATAGGAGTCGTCCCCATCCCCCCAGTATACGGCCAGAACCATGGACCCGGTACTTGTGGTTCGGAATGTCTCCAACCAGCCATAATGTTGTGAGAGTGAAATTATGTCTAAGTCCAGCTTTGGTACATTAGAAGCAACTCTGAAACTTAACCTAAGCGTTTTTCGAAGCTACTTTTTGGCTAACTTCTTATAGGAAGGTCTAGGAGCTCTGAAAATGAACGTGCGCGTCTTTCACTCTTCCCGAGGGACTTAGAAGAATTTTGTGATATTTTTTATTAAAATGGTGTATAAGGGTATATATATAAATATATTTTATGCACTGTATATGAGCTGGCGATTTCTAAGTCTGTGGTTCCGAGAGGGGGTAACCAGGCTCACTAATAAAGGTCAAGCCACTTGGCTGCCAGAATGCCCTGCTTCAGCACAGACCAGAAAGGCATTGTGATAAGCGTATCCCCGGTATAGTCAGGGGTTAATGGGAGTCGTCCCCATCCCCCCAGTATACGGCCAGAACCATGGACCCGGTACTTGTTGTTCGGACTGTCTCCAACCAGCCATAATGTGGTGAGAGTGAAATTATGTCTAAGTCCAGCTTTGGTACATTAGAAGCAACTCTGAAACTTAACCTAAGCGTTTTTCGAAGCTACTTTTTGGCTAACTTCTTATAGGAAGGTCTAGGAGCTCTGAAAATGAACGTGCGCGTCTTTCACTCTTCCCGAGGGACTTAGAAGAATTTTGTGATATTTTTTATTAAAATGGTGTATAAGGGTATACTGTATATATAAATATATTTTATGCACTGTATATGAGCTGGCGATTTCTAAGTCTGTGGTTCCGAGAGGGGGTAACCAGGCTCACTAATAAAGGTCAAGCCACTTGGGTGCCAGAATGCCCTGCTTCAGCACAGACCAGAAAGGCATTGTGATAAGCGTATCCCCGGTATAGTCAGGGGTTAATGGGAGTCGTCCCCGTCCCCCCAGTATACGGCCAGAACCATGGACCCGGTACTTGTGGTTCGGACTCTCTCCAACCAGCCATCATGTTGTGAGAGTGAAATTATGTCTAAGTCCAGCTGTGGTACATTAGAAGCAACTCTGAAACTTAACCTAAGCGTTTTTCGAAGCTACTTTTTGGCTAACTTCTTATAGGAAGGTCTAGGAGCTCTGAAAATGAACGTGCGCGTCTTTCACTCTTTCCGAGGGACTTAGAAGAATTTTGTGATATTTTTTATTAAAATGGTGTATAAGGGTATATATATAAATATATTTTATGCACTGTATATGAGCTGGCGATTTCTAAGTCTGTGGTTCCGAGAGGGGGTAACCAGGCTCACTAATAAAGGTCAAGCCACTTGGCTGCCAGAATGCCCTGCTTCAGCACAGACCAGAAAGGCATTGTGATAAGCGTATCCCCGGTATAGTCAGGGGTTAATAGGAGTCGTCCCCATCCCCCCAGTATACGGCCAGAACCATGGACCCGGTACTTGTGGTTCGGAATGTCTCCAACCAGCCATAATGTTGTGAGAGTGAAATTATGTCTAAGTCCAGCTTTGGTACATTAGAAGCAACTCTGAAACTTAACCTAAGCGTTTTTCGAAGCTACTTTTTGGCTAACTTCTTATAGGAAGGTCTAGGAGCTCTGAAAATGAACGTGCGCGTCTTTCACTCTTCCCGAGGGACTTAGAAGAATTTTGTGATATTTTTTATTAAAATGGTGTATAAGGGTATATATATAAATATATTTTATGCACTGTATATGAGCTGGCGATTTCTAAGTCTGTGGTTCCGAGAGGGGGTAACCAGGCTCACTAATAAAGGTCAAGCCACTTGGCTGCCAGAATGCCCTGCTTCAGCACAGACCAGAAAGGCATTGTGATAAGCGTATCCCCGGTATAGTCAGGGGTTAATGGGAGTCGTCCCCATCCCCCCAGTATACGGCCAGAACCATGGACCCGGTACTTGTTGTTCGGACTGTCTCCAACCAGCCATAATGTGGTGAGAGTGAAATTATGTCTAAGTCCAGCTTTGGTACATTAGAAGCAACTCTGAAACTTAACCTAAGCGTTTTTCGAAGCTACTTTTTGGCTAACTTCTTATAGGAAGGTCTAGGAGCTCTGAAAATGAACGTGCGCGTCTTTCACTCTTCCCGAGGGACTTAGAAGAATTTTGTGATATTTTTTATTAAAATGGTGTATAAGGGTATACTGTATATATAAATATATTTTATGCACTGTATATGAGCTGGCGATTTCTAAGTCTGTGGTTCCGAGAGGGGGTAACCAGGCTCACTAATAAAGGTCAAGCCACTTGGGTGCCAGAATGCCCTGCTTCAGCACAGACCAGAAAGGCATTGTGATAAGCGTATCCCCGGTATAGTCAGGGGTTAATGGGAGTCGTCCCCGTCCCCCCAGTATACGGCCAGAACCATGGACCCGGTACTTGTGGTTCGGACTCTCTCCAACCAGCCATCATGTTGTGAGAGTGAAATTATGTCTAAGTCCAGCTGTGGTACATTAGAAGCAACTCTGAAACTTAACCTAAGCGTTTTTCGAAGCTACTTTTTGGCTAACTTCTTATAGGAAGGTCTAGGAGCTCTGAAAATGAACGTGCGCGTCTTTCACTCTTTCCGAGGGACTTAGAAGAATTTTGTGATATTTTTTATTAAAATGGTGTATAAGGGTATATATATAAATATATTTTATGCACTGTATATGAGCTGGCGATTTCTAAGTCTGTGGTTCCGAGAGGGGGTAACCAGGCTCACTAATAAAGGTCAAGCCACTTGGCTGCCAGAATGCCCTGCTTCAGCACAGACCAGAAAGGCATTGTGATAAGCGTATCCCCGGTATAGTCAGGGGTTAATAGGAGTCGTCCCCATCCCCCCAGTATACGGCCAGAACCATGGACCCGGTACTTGTGGTTCGGAATGTCTCCAACCAGCCATAATGTTGTGAGAGTGAAATTATGTCTAAATCCAGCTTTGGTACATTAGAAGCAACTCTGAAACTTAACCTAAGCGTTTTTCGAAGCTACTTTTTGGCTAACTTCTTATATGAAGGTCTAGGAGCTCTGAAAATGAACGTGCGCGTCTTTCACTCTTCCCGAGGGACTTAGAAGAATTTTGTGATATTTTTTATTAAAATGGTGTATAAGGGTATATATATAAATATATTTTATGCACTGTATATGAGCTGGCGATTTCTAAGTCTGTGGTTCCGAGAGGGGGTAACCAGGCTCACTAATAAAGGTCAAGCCACTTGGCTGCCAGAATGCCCTGCTTCAGCACAGACCAGAAAGGCATTGTGATAAGCGTATCCCCGGTATAGTCAGGGGTTAATGGGAGTCGTCCCCATCCCCCCAGTATACGGCCAGAACCATGGACCCGGTACTTGTTGTTCGGACTGTCTCCAACCAGCCATAATGTGGTGAGAGTGAAATTATGTCTAAGTCCAGCTTTGGTACATTAGAAGCAACTCTGAAACTTAACCTAAGCGTTTTTCGAAGCTACTTTTTGGCTAACTTCTTATAGGAAGGTCTAGGAGCTCGAAAATGAACGTGCGCGTCTTTCACTCTTCCCGAGGGACTTAGAAGAATTTTGTGATATTTTTTATTAAAATGGTGTATAAGGGTATATATATAAATATATTTTATGCACTGTATATGAGCTGGCGATTTCTAAGTCTGTGGTTCCGAGAGGGGGTAACCAGGCTCACTAATAAAGGTCAAGCCACTTGGCTGCCAGAATGCCCTGCTTCAGCACAGACCAGAAAGGCATTGTGATAAGCGTATCCCCGGTATAGTCAGGGGTTAATTGGAGTCGTCCCCGTCCCCCCAGTATACGGCCAGAACCATGGACCCGGTACTTGTGGTTCGGACTCTCTCCAACCAGCCATCATGTTGTGAGAGTGAAATTATGTCTAAGTCCAGCTTTGGTACATTAGAAGCAACTCTGAAACTTAACCTAAGCGTTTTTCGAAGCTACTTTTTGGCTAACTTCTTATAGGAAGGTCTAGGAGCTCTGAAAATGAACGTGCGCGTCTTTCACTCTTCCCGAGGGACTTAGAAGAATTTTGTGATATTTTTTATTAAAATGGTGTATAAGGGTATATATATAAATATATTTTATGCACTGTATATGAGCTGGCGATTTCTAAGTCTGTGGTTCCGAGAGGGGGTAACCAGGCTCACTAATAAAGGTCAAGCCACTTGGCTGCCAGAATGCCCTGCTTCAGCACAGACCAGAAAGGCATTGTGATAAGCGTATCCCCGGTATAGTCAGGGGTTAATAGGAGTCGTCCCCATCCCCCCAGTATACGGCCAGAACCATGGACCCGGTACTTGTGGTTCGGACTCTCTCCAACCAGCCATCATGTTGTGAGAGTGAAATTATGTCTACGTCCAGCTTTGGTACATTAGAAGCAACTCTGAAACTTAACCTAAGCGTTTTTCGAAGCTACTTTTTGGCTAACTTCTTATAGGAAGGTCTAGGAGCTCTGAAAATGAACGTGCGCGTCTTTCACTCTTCCCGAGGGACTTAGAAGAATTTTGTGATATTTTTTATTAAAATGGTGTATAAGGGTATATATATAAATATATTTTATGCACTGTATATGAGCTGGCGATTTCTAAGTCTGTGGTTCCGAGAGGGGGTAACCAGGCTCACTAATAAAGGTCAAGCCACTTGGCTGCCAGAATGCCCTGCTTCAGCACAGACCAGAAAGGCATTGTGATAAGCGTATCCCCGGTATAGTCAGGGGTTAATGGGAGTCGTCCCCATCCCCCCAGTATACGGCCAGAACCATGGACCCGGTACTTGTTGTTCGGACTGTCTCCAACCAGCCATAATGTGGTGAGAGTGAAATTATGTCTAAGTCCAGCTTTGGTACATTAGAAGCAACTCTGAAACTTAACCTAAGCGTTTTTCGAAGCTACTTTTTGGCTAACTTCTTATAGGAAGGTCTAGGAGCTCTGAAAATGAACGTGCGCGTCTTTCACTCTTCCCGAGGGACTTAGAAGAATTTTGTGATATTTTTTATTAAAATGGTGTATAAGGGTATACTGTATATATAAATATATTTTATGCACTGTATATGAGCTGGCGATTTCTAAGTCTGTGGTTCCGAGAGGGGGTAACCAGGCTCACTAATAAAGGTCAAGCCACTTGGGTGCCAGAATGCCCTGCTTCAGCACAGACCAGAAAGGCATTGTGATAAGCGTATCCCCGGTATAGTCAGGGGTTAATGGGAGTCGTCCCCGTCCCCCCAGTATACGGCCAGAACCATGGACCCGGTACTTGTGGTTCGGACTCTCTCCAACCAGCCATCATGTTGTGAGAGTGAAATTATGTCTAAGTCCAGCTGTGGTACATTAGAAGCAACTCTGAAACTTAACCTAAGCGTTTTTCGAAGCTACTTTTTGGCTAACTTCTTATAGGAAGGTCTAGGAGCTCTGAAAATGAACGTGCGCGTCTTTCACTCTTTCCGAGGGACTTAGAAGAATTTTGTGATATTTTTTATTAAAATGGTGTATAAGGGTATATATATAAATATATTTTATGCACTGTATATGAGCTGGCGATTTCTAAGTCTGTGGTTCCGAGAGGGGGTAACCAGGCTCACTAATAAAGGTCAAGCCACTTGGCTGCCAGAATGCCCTGCTTCAGCACAGACCAGAAAGGCATTGTGATAAGCGTATCCCCGGTATAGTCAGGGGTTAATAGGAGTCGTCCCCATCCCCCCAGTATACGGCCAGAACCATGGACCCGGTACTTGTGGTTCGGAATGTCTCCAACCAGCCATAATGTTGTGAGAGTGAAATTATGTCTAAATCCAGCTTTGGTACATTAGAAGCAACTCTGAAACTTAACCTAAGCGTTTTTCGAAGCTACTTTTTGGCTAACTTCTTATAGGAAGGTCTAGGAGCTCTGAAAATGAACGTGCGCGTCTTTCACTCTTCCCGAGGGACTTAGAAGAATTTTGTGATATTTTTTATTAAAATGGTGTATAAGGGTATATATATAAATATATTTTATGCACTGTATATGAGCTGGCGATTTCTAAGTCTGTGGTTCCGAGAGGGGGTAACCAGGCTCACTAATAAAGGTCAAGCCACTTGGCTGCCAGAATGCCCTGCTTCAGCACAGACCAGAAAGGCATTGTGATAAGCGTATCCCCGGTATTGTCAGGGGTTAATAGGAGTCGTCCCCATCCCCCCAGTATACGGCCAGAACCATGGACCCGGTACTTGTGGTTCGGAATGTCTCCAACCAGCCATAATGTTGTGAGAGTGAAATTATGTCTAAGTCCAGCTTTGGTACATTAGAAGCAACTCTGAAACTTAACCTAAGCGTTTTTCGAAGCTACTTTTTGGCTAACTTCTTATAGGAAGGTCTAGGAGCTCTGAAAATGAACGTGCGCGTCTTTCACTCTTCCCGAGGGACTTAGAAGAATTTTGTGATATTTTTTATTAAAATGGTGTATAAGGGTATATATATAAATATATTTTATGCACTGTATATGAGCTGGCGATTTCTAAGTCTGTGGTTCCGAGAGGGGGTAACCAGGCTCACTAATAAAGGTCAAGCCACTTGGCTGCCAGAATGCCCTGCTTCAGCACAGACCAGAAAGGCATTGTGATAAGCGTATCCCCGGTATAGTCAGGGGTTAATGGGAGTCGTCCCCATCCCCCCAGTATACGGCCAGAACCATGGACCCGGTACTTGTTGTTCGGACTGTCTCCAACCAGCCATAATGTGGTGAGAGTGAAATTATGTCTAAGTCCAGCTTTGGTACATTAGAAGCAACTCTGAAACTTAACCTAAGCGTTTTTCGAAGCTACTTTTTGGCTAACTTCTTATAGGAAGGTCTAGGAGCTCTGAAAATGAACGTGCGCGTCTTTCACTCTTCCCGAGGGACTTAGAAGAATTTTGTGATATTTTTTATTAAAATGGTGTATAAGGGTATACTGTATATATAAATATATTTTATGCACTGTATATGAGCTGGCGATTTCTAAGTCTGTGGTTCCGAGAGGGGGTAACCAGGCTCACTAATAAAGGTCAAGCCACTTGGGTGCCAGAATGCCCTGCTTCAGCACAGACCAGAAAGGCATTGTGATAAGCGTATCCCCGGTATAGTCAGGGGTTAATGGGAGTCGTCCCCGTCCCCCCAGTATACGGCCAGAACCATGGACCCGGTACTTGTGGTTCGGACTCTCTCCAACCAGCCATCATGTTGTGAGAGTGAAATTATGTCTAAGTCCAGCTGTGGTACATTAGAAGCAACTCTGAAACTTAACCTAAGCGTTTTTCGAAGCTACTTTTTGGCTAACTTCTTATAGGAAGGTCTAGGAGCTCTGAAAATGAACGTGCGCGTCTTTCACTCTTTCCGAGGGACTTAGAAGAATTTTGTGATATTTTTTATTAAAATGGTGTATAAGGGTATATATATAAATATATTTTATGCACTGTATATGAGCTGGCGATTTCTAAGTCTGTGGTTCCGAGAGGGGGTAACCAGGCTCACTAATAAAGGTCAAGCCACTTGGCTGCCAGAATGCCCTGCTTCAGCACAGACCAGAAAGGCATTGTGATAAGCGTATCCCCGGTATAGTCAGGGGTTAATAGGAGTCGTCCCCATCCCCCCAGTATACGGCCAGAACCATGGACCCGGTACTTGTGGTTCGGAATGTCTCCAACCAGCCATAATGTTGTGAGAGTGAAATTATGTCTAAATCCAGCTTTGGTACATTAGAAGCAACTCTGAAACTTAACCTAAGCGTTTTTCGAAGCTACTTTTTGGCTAACTTCTTATAGGAAGGTCTAGGAGCTCTGAAAATGAACGTGCGCGTCTTTCACTCTTCCCGAGGGACTTAGAAGAATTTTGTGATATTTTTTATTAAAATGGTGTATAAGGGTATATATATAAATATATTTTATGCACTGTATATGAGCTGGCGATTTCTAAGTCTGTGGTTCCGAGAGGGGGTAACCAGGCTCACTAATAAAGGTCAAGCCACTTGGCTGCCAGAATGCCCTGCTTCAGCACAGACCAGAAAGGCATTGTGATAAGCGTATCCCCGGTATAGTCAGGGGTTAATGGGAGTCGTCCCCATCCCCCCAGTATACGGCCAGAACCATGGACCCGGTACTTGTTGTTCGGACTGTCTCCAACCAGCCATAATGTGGTGAGAGTGAAATTATGTCTAAGTCCAGCTTTGGTACATTAGAAGCAACTCTGAAACTTAACCTAAGCGTTTTTCGAAGCTACTTTTTGGCTAACTTCTTATAGGAAGGTCTAGGAGCTCGAAAATGAACGTGCGCGTCTTTCACTCTTCCCGAGGGACTTAGAAGAATTTTGTGATATTTTTTATTAAAATGGTGTATAAGGGTATATATATAAATATATTTTATGCACTGTATATGAGCTGGCGATTTCTAAGTCTGTGGTTCCGAGAGGGGGTAACCAGGCTCACTAATAAAGGTCAAGCCACTTGGCTGCCAGAATGCCCTGCTTCAGCACAGACCAGAAAGGCATTGTGATAAGCGTATCCCCGGTATAGTCAGGGGTTAATTGGAGTCGTCCCCGTCCCCCCAGTATACGGCCAGAACCATGGACCCGGTACTTGTGGTTCGGACTCTCTCCAACCAGCCATCATGTTGTGAGAGTGAAATTATGTCTAAGTCCAGCTTTGGTACATTAGAAGCAACTCTGAAACTTAACCTAAGCGTTTTTCGAAGCTACTTTTTGGCTAACTTCTTATAGGAAGGTCTAGGAGCTCTGAAAATGAACGTGCGCGTCTTTCACTCTTCCCGAGGGACTTAGAAGAATTTTGTGATATTTTTTATTAAAATGGTGTATAAGGGTATATATATAAATATATTTTATGCACTGTATATGAGCTGGCGATTTCTAAGTCTGTGGTTCCGAGAGGGGGTAACCAGGCTCACTAATAAAGGTCAAGCCACTTGGCTGCCAGAATGCCCTGCTTCAGCACAGACCAGAAAGGCATTGTGATAAGCGTATCCCCGGTATAGTCAGGGGTTAATAGGAGTCGTCCCCATCCCCCCAGTATACGGCCAGAACCATGGACCCGGTACTTGTGGTTCGGAATGTCTCCAACCAGCCATAATGTTGTGAGAGTGAAATTATGTCTAAGTCCAGCTTTGGTACATTAGAAGCAACTCTGAAACTTAACCTAAGCGTTTTTCGAAGCTACTTTTTGGCTAACTTCTTATAGGAAGGTCTAGGAGCTCTGAAAATGAACGTGCGCGTCTTTCACTCTTCCCGAGGGACTTAGAAGAATTTTGTGATATTTTTTATTAAAATGGTGTATAAGGGTATATATATAAATATATTTTATGCACTGTATATGAGCTGGCGATTTCTAAGTCTGTGGTTCCGAGAGGGGGTAACCAGGCTCACTAATAAAGGTCAAGCCACTTGGCTGCCAGAATGCCCTGCTTCAGCACAGACCAGAAAGGCATTGTGATAAGCGTATCCCCGGTATAGTCAGGGGTTAATGGGAGTCGTCCCCATCCCCCCAGTATACGGCCAGAACCATGGACCCGGTACTTGTTGTTCGGACTGTCTCCAACCAGCCATAATGTGGTGAGAGTGAAATTATGTCTAAGTCCAGCTTTGGTACATTAGAAGCAACTCTGAAACTTAACCTAAGCGTTTTTCGAAGCTACTTTTTGGCTAACTTCTTATAGGAAGGTCTAGGAGCTCTGAAAATGAACGTGCGCGTCTTTCACTCTTCCCGAGGGACTTACTGCACCGACACACTTTATTCGAGCAAATACCCAGTATGTACCTGGCAGATACCTGGAATGCGCCGCTCCTCACCTCTGACAAGCCCCGTTGCGTTTGCCTTCCCAGCCTGGGTTCATGCCTGGCTGACGGGCGGCTGATCTGTTAAATGATAATGATTAGGATTTAATAGGCTGCAATGCTTCGCGTGTCTACCAGATGGCATAAATTCATGAATTGTAATGCAGTATATATATACTGTGCAGTATTGCAGCCAGCGGAATAAAATGCTTCAATCCCTGCCTGGAAAATACCTCAATGCACTCGGGCAGAAAACAGTCACAAACCTCAATACACCCGGGTATACCCGAATTCGTGGGACTAGCCGAGCTCGAATAAAGTGTGTCGCCAGTGTAGAAGAATTTTGTGATATTTTTTATTAAAATGGTGTATAAGGGTATACTGTATATATAAATATATTTTATGCACTGTATATGAGCTGGCGATTTCTAAGTCTGTGGTTCCGAGAGGGGGTAACCAGGCTCACTAATAAAGGTCAAGCCACTTGGGTGCCAGAATGCCCTGCTTCAGCACAGACCAGAAAGGCATTGTGATAAGCGTATCCCCGGTATAGTCAGGGGTTAATGGGAGTCGTCCCCGTCCCCCCAGTATACGGCCAGAACCATGGACCCGGTACTTGTGGTTCGGACTCTCTCCAACCAGCCATCATGTTGTGAGAGTGAAATTATGTCTAAGTCCAGCTGTGGTACATTAGAAGCAACTCTGAAACTTAACCTAAGCGTTTTTCGAAGCTACTTTTTGGCTAACTTCTTATAGGAAGGTCTAGGAGCTCTGAAAATGAACGTGCGCGTCTTTCACTCTTTCCGAGGGACTTAGAAGAATTTTGTGATATTTTTTATTAAAATGGTGTATAAGGGTATATATATAAATATATTTTATGCACTGTATATGAGCTGGCGATTTCTAAGTCTGTGGTTCCGAGAGGGGGTAACCAGGCTCACTAATAAAGGTCAAGCCACTTGGCTGCCAGAATGCCCTGCTTCAGCACAGACCAGAAAGGCATTGTGATAAGCGTATCCCCGGTATAGTCAGGGGTTAATAGGAGTCGTCCCCATCCCCCCAGTATACGGCCAGAACCATGGACCCGGTACTTGTGGTTCGGAATGTCTCCAACCAGCCATAATGTTGTGAGAGTGAAATTATGTCTAAATCCAGCTTTGGTACATTAGAAGCAACTCTGAAACTTAACCTAAGCGTTTTTCGAAGCTACTTTTTGGCTAACTTCTTATAGGAAGGTCTAGGAGCTCTGAAAATGAACGTGCGCGTCTTTCACTCTTCCCGAGGGACTTAGAAGAATTTTGTGATATTTTTTATTAAAATGGTGTATAAGGGTATATATATAAATATATTTTATGCACTGTATATGAGCTGGCGATTTCTAAGTCTGTGGTTCCGAGAGGGGGTAACCAGGCTCACTAATAAAGGTCAAGCCACTTGGCTGCCAGAATGCCCTGCTTCAGCACAGACCAGAAAGGCATTGTGATAAGCGTATCCCCGGTATAGTCAGGGGTTAATAGGAGTCGTCCCCATCCCCCCAGTATACGGCCAGAACCATGGACCCGGTACTTGTGGTTCGGAATGTCTCCAACCAGCCATAATGTTGTGAGAGTGAAATTATGTCTAAGTCCAGCTTTGGTACATTAGAAGCAACTCTGAAACTTAACCTAAGCGTTTTTCGAAGCTACTTTTTGGCTAACTTCTTATAGGAAGGTCTAGGAGCTCTGAAAATGAACGTGCGCGTCTTTCACTCTTCCCGAGGGACTTAGAAGAATTTTGTGATATTTTTTATTAAAATGGTGTATAAGGGTATATATATAAATATATTTTATGCACTGTATATGAGCTGGCGATTTCTAAGTCTGTGGTTCCGAGAGGGGGTAACCAGGCTCACTAATAAAGGTCAAGCCACTTGGCTGCCAGAATGCCCTGCTTCAGCACAGACCAGAAAGGCATTGTGATAAGCGTATCCCCGGTATAGTCAGGGGTTAATGGGAGTCGTCCCCATCCCCCCAGTATACGGCCAGAACCATGGACCCGGTACTTGTTGTTCGGACTGTCTCCAACCAGCCATAATGTGGTGAGAGTGAAATTATGTCTAAGTCCAGCTTTGGTACATTAGAAGCAACTCTGAAACTTAACCTAAGCGTTTTTCGAAGCTACTTTTTGGCTAACTTCTTATAGGAAGGTCTAGGAGCTCTGAAAATGAACGTGCGCGTCTTTCACTCTTCCCGAGGGACTTAGAAGAATTTTGTGATATTTTTTATTAAAATGGTGTATAAGGGTATACTGTATATATAAATATATTTTATGCACTGTATATGAGCTGGCGATTTCTAAGTCTGTGGTTCCGAGAGGGGGTAACCAGGCTCACTAATAAAGGTCAAGCCACTTGGGTGCCAGAATGCCCTGCTTCAGCACAGACCAGAAAGGCATTGTGATAAGCGTATCCCCGGTATAGTCAGGGGTTAATGGGAGTCGTCCCCGTCCCCCCAGTATACGGCCAGAACCATGGACCCGGTACTTGTGGTTCGGACTCTCTCCAACCAGCCATCATGTTGTGAGAGTGAAATTATGTCTAAGTCCAGCTGTGGTACATTAGAAGCAACTCTGAAACTTAACCTAAGCGTTTTTCGAAGCTACTTTTTGGCTAACTTCTTATAGGAAGGTCTAGGAGCTCTGAAAATGAACGTGCGCGTCTTTCACTCTTTCCGAGGGACTTAGAAGAATTTTGTGATATTTTTTATTAAAATGGTGTATAAGGGTATATATATAAATATATTTTATGCACTGTATATGAGCTGGCGATTTCTAAGTCTGTGGTTCCGAGAGGGGGTAACCAGGCTCACTAATAAAGGTCAAGCCACTTGGCTGCCAGAATGCCCTGCTTCAGCACAGACCAGAAAGGCATTGTGATAAGCGTATCCCCGGTATAGTCAGGGGTTAATAGGAGTCGTCCCCATCCCCCCAGTATACGGCCAGAACCATGGACCCGGTACTTGTGGTTCGGAATGTCTCCAACCAGCCATAATGTTGTGAGAGTGAAATTATGTCTAAATCCAGCTTTGGTACATTAGAAGCAACTCTGAAACTTAACCTAAGCGTTTTTCGAAGCTACTTTTTGGCTAACTTCTTATAGGAAGGTCTAGGAGCTCTGAAAATGAACGTGCGCGTCTTTCACTCTTCCCGAGGGACTTAGAAGAATTTTGTGATATTTTTTATTAAAATGGTGTATAAGGGTATATATATAAATATATTTTATGCACTGTATATGAGCTGGCGATTTCTAAGTCTGTGGTTCCGAGAGGGGGTAACCAGGCTCACTAATAAAGGTCAAGCAACTTGGCTGCCAGAATGCCCTGCTTCAGCACAGACCAGAAAGGCATTGTGATAAGCGTATCCCCGGTATAGTCAGGGGTTAATTGGAGTCGTCCCCGTCCCCCCAGTATACGGCCAGAACCATGGACCCGGTACTTGAGGTTCGGACTCTCTCCAACCAGCCATAATGTTGTGAGAGTGAAATTATGTCTAAGTCCAGCTTTGGTACATTAGAAGCAACTCTGAAACTTAACCTAAGCGTTTTTCGAAGCTACTTTTTGGCTAACTTCTTATAGGAAGGTCTAGGAGCTCTGAAAATGAACGTGCGCGTCTTTCACTCTTCCCGAGGGACTTAGAAGAATTTTGTGATATTTTTTTATTAAAATGGTGTATAAGGGTATATATATAAATATATTTTATGCACTGTATATGAGCTGGCGATTTCTAAGTCTGTGGTTCCGAGAGGGGGTAACCAGGCTCACTAATAAAGGTCAAGCCACTTGGCTGCCAGAATGCCCTGCTTCAGCACAGACCAGAAAGGCATTGTGATAAGCGTATCCCCGGTATTGTCAGGGGTTAATAGGAGTCGTCCCCATCCCCCCAGTATACGGCCAGAACCATGGACCCGGTACTTGTGGTTCGGAATGTCTCCAACCAGCCATAATGTTGTGAGAGTGAAATTATGTCTAAGTCCAGCTTTGGTACATTAGAAGCAACTCTGAAACTTAACCTAAGCGTTTTTCGAAGCTACTTTTTGGCTAACTTCTTATAGGAAGGTCTAGGAGCTCTGAAAATGAACGTGCGCGTCTTTCACTCTTCCCGAGGGACTTAGAAGAATTTTGTGATATTTTTTATTAAAATGGTGTATAAGGGTATATATATAAATATATTTTATGCACTGTATATGAGCTGGCGATTTCTAAGTCTGTGGTTCCGAGAGGGGGTAACCAGGCTCACTAATAAAGGTCAAGCCACTTGGCTGCCAGAATGCCCTGCTTCAGCACAGACCAGAAAGGCATTGTGATAAGCGTATCCCCGGTATAGTCAGGGGTTAATGGGAGTCGTCCCCATCCCCCCAGTATACGGCCAGAACCATGGACCCGGTACTTGTTGTTCGGACTGTCTCCAACCAGCCATAATGTGGTGAGAGTGAAATTATGTCTAAGTCCAGCTTTGGTACATTAGAAGCAACTCTGAAACTTAACCTAAGCGTTTTTCGAAGCTACTTTTTGGCTAACTTCTTATAGGAAGGTCTAGGAGCTCTGAAAATGAACGTGCGCGTCTTTCACTCTTCCTGAGGGACTTAGAAGAATTTTGTGATATTTTTTGTTAAAATGGTGTATAAGGGTATACTGTATATATAAATATATTTTATGCACTGTATATGAGCTGGCGATTTCTAAGTCTGTGGTTCCGAGAGGGGGTAACCAGGCTCACTAATAAAGGTCAAGCCACTTGGGTGCCAGAATGCCCTGCTTCAGCACAGACCAGAAAGGCATTGTGATAAGCGTATCCCCGGTATAGTCAGGGGTTAATGGGAGTCGTCCCCGTCCCCCCAGTATACGGCCAGAACCATGGACCCGGTACTTGTGGTTCGGACTGTCTCCAACCAGCCATAATGTTGTGAGAGTGAAATTATGTCTACGTCCAGCTTTGGTACATTAGAAGCAACTCTGAAACTTAACCTAAGCGTTTTTCGAAGCTACTTTTTGGCTAACTTCTTATAGGAAGGTCTAGGAGCTCTGAAAATGAACGTGCGCGTCTTTCACTCTTCCCGAGGGACTTAGAAGAATTTTGTGATATTTTTTATTAAAATGGTGTATAAGGGTATATATATAAATATATTTTATGCACTGTATATGAGCTGGCGATTTCTAAGTCTGTGGTTCCGAGAGGGGGTAACCAGGCTCACTAATAAAGGTCAAGCAACTTGGCTGCCAGAATGCCCTGCTTCAGCACAGACCAGAAAGGCATTGTGATAAGCGTATCCCCGGTATAGTCAGGGGTTAATTGGAGTCGTCCCCGTCCCCCCAGTATACGGCCAGAACCATGGACCCGGTACTTGTGGTTCGGACTCTCTCCAACCAGCCATAATGTTGTGAGAGTGAAATTATGTCTAAGTCCAGCTTTGGTACATTAGAAGCAACTCTGAAACTTAACCTAAGCGTTTTTCGAAGCTACTTTTTGGCTAACTTCTTATAGGAAGGTCTAGGAGCTCTGAAAATGAACGTGCGCGTCTTTCACTCTTCCCGAGGGACTTAGAAGAAGAATTTTGTGATATTTTTTATTAAAATGGTGTATAAGGGTATATATATAAATATATTTTATGCACTGTATATGAGCTGGCGATTTCTAAGTCTGTGGTTCCGAGAGGGGGTAACCAGGCTCACTAATAAAGGTCAAGCCACTTGGCTGCCAGAATGCCCTGCTTCAGCACAGACCAGAAAGGCATTGTGATAAGCGTATCCCCGGTATAGTCAGGGGTTAATAGGAGTCGTCCCCATCCCCCCAGTATACGGCCAGAACCATGGACCCGGTACTTGTGGTTCGGAATGTCTCCAACCAGCCATAATGTTGTGAGAGTGAAATTATGTCTAAGTCCAGCTTTGGTACATTAGAAGCAACTCTGAAACTTAACCTAAGCGTTTTTCGAAGCTACTTTTTGGCTAACTTCTTATAGGAAGGTCTAGGAGCTCTGAAAATGAACGTGCGCGTCTTTCACTCTTCCCGAGGGACTTAGAAGAATTTTGTGATATTTTTTATTAAAATGGTGTATAAGGGTATATATATAAATATATTTTATGCACTGTATATGAGCTGGCGATTTCTAAGTCTGTGGTTCCGAGAGGGGGTAACCAGGCTCACTAATAAAGGTCAAGCCACTTGGCTGCCAGAATGCCCTGCTTCAGCACAGACCAGAAAGGCATTGTGATAAGCGTATCCCCGGTATAGTCAGGGGTTAATGGGAGTCGTCCCCATCCCCCCAGTATACGGCCAGAACCATGGACCCGGTACTTGTTGTTCGGACTGTCTCCAACCAGCCATAATGTGGTGAGAGTGAAATTATGTCTAAGTCCAGCTTTGGTACATTAGAAGCAACTCTGAAACTTAACCTAAGCGTTTTTCGAAGCTACTTTTTGGCTAACTTCTTATAGGAAGGTCTAGGAGCTCTGAAAATGAACGTGCGCGTCTTTCACTCTTCCCGAGGGACTTAGAAGAATTTTGTGATATTTTTTATTAAAATGGTGTATAAGGGTATACTGTATATATAAATATATTTTATGCACTGTATATGAGCTGGCGATTTCTAAGTCTGTGGTTCCGAGAGGGGGTAACCAGGCTCACTAATAAAGGTCAAGCCACTTGGGTGCCAGAATGCCCTGCTTCAGCACAGACCAGAAAGGCATTGTGATAAGCGTATCCCCGGTATAGTCAGGGGTTAATGGGAGTCGTCCCCGTCCCCCCAGTATACGGCCAGAACCATGGACCCGGTACTTGTGGTTCGGACTCTCTCCAACCAGCCATCATGTTGTGAGAGTGAAATTATGTCTACGTCCAGCTTTGGTACATTAGAAGCAACTCTGAAACTTAACCTAAGCGTTTTTCGAAGCTACTTTTTGGCTAACTTCTTATAGGAAGGTCTAGGAGCTCTGAAAATGAACGTGCGCGTCTTTCACTCTTCCCGAGGGACTTAGAAGAATTTTGTGATATTTTTTATTAAAATGGTGTATAAGGGTATATATATAAATATATTTTATGCACTGTATATGAGCTGGCGATTTCTAAGTCTGTGGTTCCGAGAGGGGGTAACCAGGCTCACTAATAAAGGTCAAGCAACTTGGCTGCCAGAATGCCCTGCTTCAGCACAGACCAGAAAGGCATTGTGATAAGCGTATCCCCGGTATAGTCAGGGGTTAATTGGAGTCGTCCCCGTCCCCCCAGTATACGGCCAGAACCATGGACCCGGTACTTGTGGTTCGGACTCTCTCCAACCAGCCATAATGTTGTGAGAGTGAAATTATGTCTAAGTCCAGCTTTGGTACATTAGAAGCAACTCTGAAACTTAACCTAAGCGTTTTTCGAAGCTACTTTTTGGCTAACTTCTTATAGGAAGGTCTAGGAGCTCTGAAAATGAACGTGCGCGTCTTTCACTCTTCCCGAGGGACTTAGAAGAATTTTGTGATATTTTTTATTAAAATGGTGTATAAGGGTATATATATAAATATATTTTATGCACTGTATATGAGCTGGCGATTTCTAAGTCTGTGGTTCCGAGAGGGGGTAACCAGGCTCACTAATAAAGGTCAAGCCACTTGGCTGCCAGAATGCCCTGCTTCAGCACAGACCAGAAAGGCATTGTGATAAGCGTATCCCCGGTATAGTCAGGGGTTAATGGGAGTCGTCCCCATCCCCCCAGTATACGGCCAGAACCATGGACCCGGTACTTGTTGTTCGGACTGTCTCCAACCAGCCATCATGTGGTGAGAGTGAAATTATGTCTAAGTCCAGCTTTGGTACATTAGAAGCAACTCTGAAACTTAACCTAAGCGTTTTTCGAAGCTACTTTTTGGCTAACTTCTTATAAGAAGGTCTAGGAGCTCTGAAAATGAACGTGCGCGTCTTTCACTCTTCCCGAGGGACTTAGAAGAATTTTGTGATATTTTTTATTAAAATGGTGTATAAGGGTATATATATAAATATATTTTATGCACTGTATATGAGCTGGCGATTTCTAAGTCTGTGGTTCCGAGAGGGGGTAACCAGGCTCACTAATAAAGGTCAAGCCACTTGGCTGCCAGAATGCCCTGCTTCAGCACAGACCAGAAAGGCATTGTGATAAGCGTATCCCCGGTATAGTCAGGGGTTAATGGGAGTCGTCCCCATCCCCCCAGTATACGGCCAGAACCATGGACCCGGTACTTGTTGTTCGGACTGTCTCCAACCAGCCATAATGTGGTGAGAGTGAAATTATGTCTAAGTCCAGCTTTGGTACATTAGAAGCAACTCTGAAACTTAACCTAAGCGTTTTTCGAAGCTACTTTTTGGCTAACTTCTTATAGGAAGGTCTAGGAGCTCTGAAAATGAACGTGCGCGTCTTTCACTCTTCCCGAGGGACTTAGAAGAATTTTGTGATATTTTTTATTAAAATGGTGTATAAGGGTATACTGTATATATAAATATATTTTATGCACTGTATATGAGCTGGCGATTTCTAAGTCTGTGGTTCCGAGAGGGGGTAACCAGGCTCACTAATAAAGGTCAAGCCACTTGGGTGCCAGAATGCCCTGCTTCAGCACAGACCAGAAAGGCATTGTGATAAGCGTATCCCCGGTATAGTCAGGGGTTAATGGGAGTCGTCCCCGTCCCCCCAGTATACGGCCAGAACCATGGACCCGGTACTTGTGGTTCGGACTCTCTCCAACCAGCCATCATGTTGTGAGAGTGAAATTATGTCTACGTCCAGCTTTGGTACATTAGAAGCAACTCTGAAACTTAACCTAAGCGTTTTTCGAAGCTACTTTTTGGCTAACTTCTTATAGGAAGGTCTAGGAGCTCTGAAAATGAACGTGCGCGTCTTTCACTCTTCCCGAGGGACTTAGAAGAATTTTGTGATATTTTTTATTAAAATGGTGTATAAGGGTATATATATAAATATATTTTATGCACTGTATATGAGCTGGCGATTTCTAAGTCTGTGGTTCCGAGAGGGGGTAACCAGGCTCACTAATAAAGGTCAAGCAACTTGGCTGCCAGAATGCCCTGCTTCAGCACAGACCAGAAAGGCATTGTGATAAGCGTATCCCCGGTATAGTCAGGGGTTAATTGGAGTCGTCCCCGTCCCCCCAGTATACGGCCAGAACCATGGACCCGGTACTTGTGGTTCGGACTCTCTCCAACCAGCCATAATGTTGTGAGAGTGAAATTATGTCTAAGTCCAGCTTTGGTACATTAGAAGCAACTCTGAAACTTAACCTAAGCGTTTTTCGAAGCTACTTTTTGGCTAACTTCTTATAGGAAGGTCTAGGAGCTCTGAAAATGAACGTGCGCGTCTTTCACTCTTCCCGAGGGACTTAGAAGAATTTTGTGATATTTTTTATTAAAATGGTGTATAAGGGTATATATATAAATATATTTTATGCACTGTATATGAGCTGGCGATTTCTAAGTCTGTGGTTCCGAGAGGGGGTAACCAGGCTCACTAATAAAGGTCAAGCCACTTGGCTGCCAGAATGCCCTGCTTCAGCACAGACCAGAAAGGCATTGTGATAAGCGTATCCCCGGTATAGTCAGGGGTTAATGGGAGTCGTCCCCATCCCCCCAGTATACGGCCAGAACCATGGACCCGGTACTTGTTGTTCGGACTGTCTCCAACCAGCCATCATGTGGTGAGAGTGAAATTATGTCTAAGTCCAGCTTTGGTACATTAGAAGCAACTCTGAAACTTAACCTAAGCGTTTTTCGAAGCTACTTTTTGGCTAACTTCTTATAGGAAGGTCTAGGAGCTCTGAAAATGAACGTGCGCGTCTTTCACTCTTCCCGAGGGACTTAGAAGAATTTTGTGATATTTTTTATTAAAATGGTGTATAAGGGTATACTGTATATATAAATATATTTTATGCACTGTATATGAGCTGGCGATTTCTAAGTCTGTGGTTCCGAGAGGGGGTAACCAGGCTCACTAATAAAGGTCAAGCCACTTGGGTGCCAGAATGCCCTGCTTCAGCACAGACCAGAAAGGCATTGTGATAAGCGTATCCCCGGTATAGTCAGGGGTTAATTGGAGTCGTCCTCGTCCCCCAAGTATACGGCCAGAACCATGGACCCGGTACTTGTGGTTCGGACTCTCTCCAACCAGCCATAATGTTGTGAGAGTGAAATTATGTCTAAGTCCAGCTTTGGTACATTAGAAGCAACTCTGAAACTTAACCTAAGCGTTTTTCGAAGCTACTTTTTGGCTAACTTCTTATAGGAAGGTCTAGGAGCTCTGAAAATGAACGTGCGCGTCTTTCACTCTTCCCGAGGGACTTAGAAGAATTTTGTGATATTTTTTATTAAAATGGTGTATAAGGGTATATATATAAATATATTTTATGCACTGTATATGAGCTGGCGATTTCTAAGTCTGTGGTTCCGAGAGGGGGTAACCAGGCTCACTAATAAAGGTCAAGCAACTTGGCTGCCAGAATGCCCTGCTTCAGCACAGACCAGAAAGGCATTGTGATAAGCGTATCCCCGGTATAGTCAGGGGTTAATTGGAGTCGTCCCCGTCTCCCCAGTATACGGCCAGAACCATGGACCCGGTACTTGTGGTTCGGACTCTCTCCAACCAGCCATAATGTTGTGAGAGTGAAATTATGTCTAAGTCCAGCTTTGGTACATTAGAAGCAACTCTGAAACTTAACCTAAGCGTTTTTCGAAGCTACTTTTTGGCTAACTTCTTATAGGAAGGTCTAGGAGCTCTGAAAATGAACGTGCGCGTCTTTCACTCTTCCCGAGGGACTTAGAAGAATTTTGTGATATTTTTTATTAAAATGGTGTATAAGGGTATATATATAAATATATTTTATGCACTGTATATGAGCTGGCGATTTCTAAGTCTGTGGTTCCGAGAGGGGGTAACCAGGCTCACTAATAAAGGTCAAGCCACTTGGCTGCCAGAATGCCCTGCTTCAGCACAGACCAGAAAGGCATTGTGATAAGCGTATCCCCGGTATAGTCAGGGGTTAATGGGAGTCGTCCCCATCCCCCCAGTATACGGCCAGAACCATGGACCCGGTACTTGTTGTTCGGACTGTCTCCAACCAGCCATCATGTGGTGAGAGTGAAATTATGTCTAAGTCCAGCTTTGGTACATTAGAAGCAACTCTGAAACTTAACCTAAGCGTTTTTCGAAGCTACTTTTTGGCTAACTTCTTATAGGAAGGTCTAGGAGCTCTGAAAATGAACGTGCGCGTCTTTCACTCTTCCCGAGGGACTTAGAAGAATTTTGTGATATTTTTTATTAAAATGGTGTATAAGGGTATATATATAAATATATTTTATGCACTGTATATGAGCTGGCGATTTCTAAGTCTGTGGTTCCGAGAGGGGGTAACCAGGCTCACTAATAAAGGTCAAGCCACTTGGGTGCCAGAATGCCCTGCTTCAGCACAGACCAGAAAGGCATTGTGATAAGCGTATCCCCGGTATAGTCAGGGGTTAATTGGAGTCGTCCCCGTCCCCCCAGTATACGGCCAGAACCATGGACCCGGTACTTGTGGTTCGGACTCTCTCCAACCAGCCATAATGTTGTGAGAGTGAAATTATGTCTAAGTCCAGCTTTGGTACATTAGAAGCAACTCTGAAACTTAACCTAAGCGTTTTCGAAGCTACTTTTTGGCTAACTTCTTATAGGAAGGTCTAGGAGCTCTGAAAATGAACGTGCGCGTTTTTCACTCTTCCCGAGGGACTTAGAAGAATTTTGTGATATTTTTTATTAAAATGGTGTATAAGGGTATATATATATAAATATATTTTATGCACTGTATATGAGCTGGCGATTTCTAAGTCTGTGGTTCCGAGAGGGGGTAACCAGGCTCACTAATAAAGGTCAAGCAACTTGGCTGCCAGAATGCCCTGCTTCAGCACAGACCAGAAAGGCATTGTGATAAGCGTATCCCCGGTATAGTCAGGGGTTAATTGGAGTCGTCCCCGTCCCCCCAGTATACGGCCAGAACCATGGACCCGGTACTTGTGGTTCGGACTCTCTCCAACCAGCCATCATGTTGTGAGAGTGAAATTATGTCTAAGTCCAGCTTTGGTACATTAGAAGCAACTCTGAAACTTAACCTAAGCGTTTTTCGAAGCTACTTTTTGGCTAACTTCTTATAGGAAGGTCTAGGAGCTCTGAAAATGAACGTGCGCGTCTTTCACTCTTCCCGAGGGACTTAGAAGAATTTTGTGATATTTTTTATTAAAATGGTGTATAAGGGTATATATATAAATATATTTTATGCACTGTATATGAGCTGGCGATTTCTAAGTCTGTGGTTCCGAGAGGGGGTAACCAGGCTCACTAATAAAGGTCAAGCCACTTGGGTGCCAGAATGCCCTGCTTCAGCACAGACCAGAAAGGCATTGTGATAAGCGTATCCCCGGTATAGTCAGGGGTTAATGGGAGTCGTCCCCATCCCCCCAGTATACAGCCAGAACCATGGACCCGGTACTTGTGGTTCGGACTGTCTCCAACCAGCCATAATGTGGTGAGAGTGAAATTATGTCTAAGTCCAGCTTTGGTACATTAGAAGCAACTCTGAAACTTAACCTAAGCGTTTTTCGAAGCTACTTTTTGGCTAACTTCTTATAGGAAGGTCTAGGAGCTCTGAAAATGAACGTGCGCGTCTTTCACTCTTCCCGAGGGACTTAGAAGAATTTTGTGATATTTTTTATTAAAATGGTGTATAAGGGTATATATATATAAATATATTTTATGCACTGTATATGAGCTGGCGATTTCTAAGTCTGTGGTTCCGAGAGGGGGTAACCAGGCTCACTAATAAAGGTCAAGCCACTTGGCTGCCAGAATGCCCTGCTTCAGCACAGACCAGAAAGGCATTGTGATAAGCGTATCCCCGGTATAGTCAGGGGTTAATGGGAGTCGTCCCCGTCCCCCCAGTATACGGCCAGAACCATGGACCCGGTACTTGTGGTTCGGACTCTCTCCAACCAGCCATAATGTTGTGAGAGTGAAATTATGTCTAAGTCCAGCTTTGGTACATTAGAAGCAACTCTGAAACTTAACCTAAGCGTTTTTCGAAGCTACTTTTTGGCTAACTTCTTATAGGAAGGTCTAGGAGCTCTGAAAATGAACGTGCGCGTCTTTCACTCTTCCCGAGGGACTTAGAAGAATTTTGTGATATTTTTTATTAAAATGGTGTATAAGGGTATATATATATAAATATATTTTATGCACTGTATATGAGCTGGCGATTTCTAAGTCTGTGGTTCCGAGAGGGGGTAACCAGGCTCACTAATAAAGGTCAAGCCACTTGGCTGCCAGAATGCCCTGCTTCAGCACAGACCAGAAAGGCATTGTGATAAGCGTATCCCCGGTATAGTCAGGGGTTAATTGGAGTCGTCCCCGTCCCCCCAGTATACGGCCAGAACCATGGACCCGGTACTTGTGGTTCGGACTCTCTCCAACCAGCCATAATGTTGTGAGAGTGAAATTATGTCTAAGTCCAGCTTTGGTACATTAGAAGCAACTCTGAAACTTAACCTAAGCGTTTTTCGAAGCTACTTTTTGGCTAACTTCTTATAGGAAGGTCTAGGAGCTCTGAAAATGAACGTGCGCGTCTTTCACTCTTCCCGAGGGACTTAGAAGAATTTTGTGATATTTTTTATTAAAATGGTGTATAAGGGTATATATATATAAATATATTTTATGCACTGTATATGAGCTGGCGATTTCTAAGTCTGTGGTTCCGAGAGGGGGTAACCAGGATCACTAATAAAGGTCAAGCCACTTGGCTGCCAGAATGCCCTGCTTCAGCACAGACCAGAAAGGCATTGTGATAAGCGTATCCCCGGTATAGTCAGGGGTTAATGGGAGTCGTCCCCGTCCCCCCAGTATACGGCCAGAACCATGGACCCGGTACTTGTGGTTCGGACTCTCTCCAACCAGCCATAATGTTGTGAGAGTGAAATTATGTCTAAGTCCAGCTTTGGTACATTAGAAGCAACTCTGAAACTTAACCTAAGCGTTTTTCGAAGCTACTTTTTGGCTAACTTCTTATAGGAAGGTCTAGGAGCTCTGAAAATGAACGTGCGCGTCTTTCACTCTTCCCGAGGGACTTAGAAGAATTTTGTGATATTTTTTATTAAAATGGTGTATAAGGGTATATATATAAATATATTTTATGCACTGTATATGAGCTGGCGATTTCTAAGTCTGTGGTTCCGAGAGGGGGTAACCAGGCTCACTAATAAAGGTCAAGCCACTTGGCTGCCAGAATGCCCTGCTTCAGCACAGACCAGAAAGGCATTGTGATAAGCGTATCCCCGGTATAGTCAGGGGTTAATGGGAGTCGTCCCCGTCCCCCCAGTATACGGCCAGAACCATGGACCCGGTACTTGTGGTTCGGACTGTCTCCAACCAGCCATAATGTTGTGAGAGTGAAATTATGTCTAAGTCCAGCTTTGGTACATTAGAAGCAACTCTGAAACTTAACCTAAGCGTTTTTCGAAGCTACTTTTTGGCTAACTTCTTATAGGAAGGTCTAGGAGCTCTGAAAATGAACGTGCGCGTCTTTCACTCTTCCCGAGGGACTTAGAAGAATTTTGTGATATTTTTTATTAAAATGGTGTATAAGGGTATATATATAAATATATTTTATGCACTGTATATGAGCTGGCGATTTCTAAGTCTGTGGTTCCGAGAGGGGGTAACCAGGCTCACTAATAAAGGTCAAGCCACTTGGCTGCCAGAATGCCCTGCTTCAGCACAGACCAGAAAGGCATTGTGATAAGCGTATCCCCGGTATAGTCAGGGGTTAATGGGAGTCGTCCCCGTCCCCCCAGTATACGGCCAGAACCATGGACCCGGTACTTGTGGTTCGGACTGTCTCCAACCAGCCATAATGTTGTGAGAGTGAAATTATGTCTAAGTCCAGCTTTGGTACATTAGAAGCAACTCTGAAACTTAACCTAAGCGTTTTTCGAAGCTACTTTTTGGCTAACTTCTTATAGGAAGGTCTAGGAGCTCTGAAAATGAACATGCGCGTCTTTCACTCTTCCAGAGGGACTTAGAAGAATTTTGTGATATTTTTTATTAAAATGGTGTATAAGGTTATATATATAAATATATTTTATGCACTGTATATGAGCTGGCGATTTCTAAGTCTGTGGTTCCGAGAGGGGGTAACCAGGCTCACTAATAAAGGTCAAGCCACTTGGCTGCCAGAATGCCCTGCTTCAGCACAGACCAGAAAGGCATTGTGATAAGCGTATCCCCGGTATAGTCAGGGGTTAATGGGAGTCGTCCCCGTCCCCCCAGTATACGGCCAGAACCATGGACCCGGTACTTGTGGTTCGGACTGTCTCCAACCAGCCATAATGTTGTGAGAGTGAAATTATGTCTAAGTCCAGCTTTGGTACATTAGAAGCAACTCTGAAACTTAACCTAAGCGTTTTTCGAAGCTGCTTTTTGGCTAACTTCTTATAGGAAGGTCTAGGAGCTCTGAAAATGAACGTGCGCGTCTTTCACTCTTCCAGAGGGACTTAGAAGAATTTTGTGATATTTTTTATTAAAATGGTGTATAAGGGTATATATATAAATATATTTTATGCACTGTATATGAGCTGGCGATTTCTAAGTCTGTGGTTCCGAGAGGGGGTAACCAGGCTCACTAATAAAGGTCAAGGCACTTGGCTGCCAGAATGCCCTGCTTCAGCACAGACCAGAAAGGCATTGTGATAAGCGTATCCCCGGTATAGTCAGGGGTTAATTGGAGTCGTCCCCGTCCCCCCAGTATACGGCCAGAACCATGGACCCGGTACTTGTGGTTCAGACTGTCTCCAACCAGCCATAATGTTGTGAGAGTGAAATTATGTCTAAGTCCAGCTTTGGTACATTAGAAGCAACTCTGAAACTTAACCTAAGCGTTTTTCGAAGCTACTTTTTGGCTAACTTCTTATAGGAAGGTCTAGGAGCTTTCAAAATGAACGTGCGCGTCTTTCACTCTTCCCGAGGGACTTAGAAGAATTTTGTGATATTTTTTATTAAAATGGTGTATAAGGGTATATATATAAATATATTTTATGCACTGTATATGAGCTGGCGATTTCTAAGTCTGTGGTTCCGAGAGGGGGTAACCAGGCTCACTAATAAAGGTCAAGCCACTTGGCTGCCAGAATGCCCTGCTTCAGCACAGACCAGAAAGGCATTGTGATAAGCGTATCCCCGGTATAGTCAGGGGTTAATGGGAGTCGTCCCCGTCCCCCCAGTATACGGCCAGAACCATGGACCCGGTACTTGTGGTTCGGACTGTCTCCAACCAGCCATAATGTTGTGAGAGTGAAATTATGTCTAAGTCCAGCTTTGGTACATTAGAAGCAACTCTGAAACTTAACCTAAGCGTTTTTCGAAGCTACTTTTTGGCTAACTTCTTATAGGAAGGTCTAGGAGCTCTGAAAATGAACGTGCGCGTCTTTCACTCTTCCCGAGGGACTTAGAAGAATTTTGTGATATTTTTTATTAAAATGGTGTATAAGGGTATATATATAAATATATTTTAAGCACTGTATATGAGCTGGCGATTTCTAAGTCTGTGGTTCCGAGAGGGGGTAACCAGGCTCACTAATAAAGGTCAAGCCACTTGGCTGCCAGAATGCCCTGCTTCAGCACAGACCAGAAAGGCATTGTGATAAGCGTATCCCCGGTATAGTCAGGGGTTAATGGGAGTCGTCCCCATCCCCCCAGTATACGGCCAGAACCATGGACCCGGTACTTGTGGTTCGGACTGTCTCCAACCAGCCATAATGTTGTGAGAGTGAAATTATGTCTAAGTCCAGCTTTGGTACATTAGAAGCAACTCTGAAACTTAACCTAAGCGTTTTTCGAAGCTACTTTTTGGCTAACTTCTTATAGGAAGGTCTAGGAGCTCTGAAAATGAACATGCGCGTCTTTCACTCTTCCAGAGGGACTTAGAAGAATTTTGTGATATTTTTTATTAAAATGGTGTATAAGGTTATATATATAAATATATTTTATGCACTGTATATGAGCTGGCGATTTCTAAGTCTGTGGTTCCGAGAGGGGGTAACCAGGCTCACTAATAAAGGTCAAGCCACTTGGCTGCCAGAATGCCCTGCTTCAGCACAGACCAGAAAGGCATTGTGATAAGCGTATCCCCGGTATAGTCAGGGGTTAATGGGAGTCGTCCCCGTCCCCCCAGTATACGGCCAGAACCATGGACCCGGTACTTGTGGTTCGGACTCTCTCCAACCAGCCATAATGTTGTGAGAGTGAAATTATGTCTAAGTCCAGCTTTGGTACATTAGAAGCAACTCTGAAACTTAACCTAAGCGTTTTTCGAAGCTACTTTTTGGCTAACTTCTTATAGGAAGGTCTAGGAGCTCTGAAAATGAACGTGCACGTCTTTCACTCTTCCCGAGGGACTTAGAAGAATTTTGTGATATTTTTTATTAAAATGGTGTATAAAGGTATATATATAAATATATTTTATGCACTGTATATGAGCTGGCGATTTCTAAGTCTGTGGTTCCGAGAGGGGGTAACCAGGCTCACTAATAAAGGTCAAGCCACTTGGCTGCCAGAATGCCCTGCTTCAGCACAGACCAGAAAGGCATTGTGATAAGCGTATCCCCGGTATAGTCAGGGGTTAATGGGAGTCGTCCCCGTCCCCCCAGTATACGGCCAGAACCATGGACCCGGTACTTGTGGTTCGGACTGTCTCCAACCAGCCATAATGTTGTGAGAGTGAAATTATGTCTAAGTCCAGCTTTGGTACATTAGAAGCAACTCTGAAACTTAACCTAAGCGTTTTTCGAAGCTGCTTTTTGGCTAACTTCTTATAGGAAGGTCTAGGAGCTCTGAAAATGAACGTGCGCGTCTTTCACTCTTCCAGAGGGACTTAGAAGAATTTTGTGATATTTTTTATTAAAATGGTGTATAAGGGTATATATATAAATATATTTTATGCACTGTATATGAGCTGGCGATTTCTAAGTCTGTGGTTCCGAGAGGGGGTAACCAGGCTCACTAATAAAGGTCAAGGCACTTGGCTGCCAGAATGCCCTGCTTCAGCACAGACCAGAAAGGCATTGTGATAAGCGTATCCCCGGTATAGTCAGGGGTTAATTGGAGTCGTCCCCGTCCCCCCAGTATACGGCCAGAACCATGGACCCGGTACTTGTGGTTCAGACTGTCTCCAACCAGCCATAATGTTGTGAGAGTGAAATTATGTCTAAGTCCAGCTTTGGTACATTAGAAGCAACTCTGAAACTTAACCTAAGCGTTTTTCGAAGCTACTTTTTGGCTAACTTCTTATAGGAAGGTCTAGGAGCTTTCAAAATGAACGTGCGCGTCTTTCACTCTTCCCGAGGGACTTAGAAGAATTTTGTGATATTTTTTATTAAAATGGTGTATAAGGGTATATATATAAATATATTTTATGCACTGTATATGAGCTGGCGATTTCTAAGTCTGTGGTTCCGAGAGGGGGTAACCAGGCTCACTAATAAAGGTCAAGCCACTTGGCTGCCAGAATGCCCTGCTTCAGCACAGACCAGAAAGGCATTGTGATAAGCGTATCCCCGGTATAGTCAGGGGTTAATGGGAGTCGTCCCCGTCCCCCCAGTATACGGCCAGAACCATGGACCCGGTACTTGTGGTTCGGACTGTCTCCAACCAGCCATAATGTTGTGAGAGTGAAATTATGTCTAAGTCCAGCTTTGGTACCTTAGAAGCAACTCTGAAACTTAACCTAAGCGTTTTTCGAAGCTACTTTTTGGCTAACTTCTTATAGGAAGGTCTAGGAGCTCTGAAAATGAACGTGCGCGTCTTTCACTCTTCCCGAGAGACTTAGAAGAATTTTGTGATATTTTTTATTAAAATGGTGTATAAGGGTATATATATAAATATATTTTATGCACTGTATATGAGCTGGCGATTTCTAAGTCTGTGGTTCCGAGAGGGGGTAACCAGGCTCACTAATAAAGGTCAAGCCACTTGGCTGCCAGAATGCCCTGCTTCAGCACAGACCAGAAAGGCATTGTGATAAGCGTATCCCCGGTATAGTCAGGGGTTAATGGGAGTCGTCCCCATCCCCCCAGTATACGGCCAGAACCATGGACCCGGTACTTGTGGTTCGGACTGTCTCCAACCAGCCATAATGTTGTGAGAGTGAAATTATGTCTAAGTCCAGCTTTGGTACATTAGAAGCAACTCTGAAACTTAACCTAAGCGTTTTTCGAAGCTACTTTTTGGCTAACTTCTTATAGGAAGGTTTAGGAGCTCTGAAAATGAACGTGCGCGTCTTTCACTCTTCCCGAGGGACTTAGAAGAATTTTGTGATATTTTTTATTAAAATGGTGTATAAGGGTATATATATAAATATATTTTATGCACTGTATATGAGCTGGCGATTTCTAAGTCTGTGGTTCCGAGAGGGGGTAACCAGGCTAACTAATAAAGGTCAAGCCACTTGGCTGCCAGAATGCCCTGCTTCAGCACAGACCAGAAAGGCATTGTGATAAGCGTATCCCCGGTATAGTCAGGGGTTAATGGGAGTCGTCCCCGCCCCCCCAGTATACGGCCAGAACCATGGACCCGGTACTTGTGGTTCGGACTGTCTCCAACCAGCTATAATGTTGTGAGAGTGAAATTATGTCTAAGTCCAGCTTTGGTACATTAGAAGCAACTCTGAAACTTAACCTAAGCGTTTTTCGAAGCTGCTTTTTGGCTAACTTCTTATAGGAAGGTCTAGGAGCTCTGAAAATGAACGTGCGCGTCTTTCACTCTTCCAGAGGGACTTAGAAGAATTTTGTGATATTTTTTATTAAAATGGTGTATAAGGGTATATATATAAATATATTTTATGCACTGTATATGAGCTGGCGATTTCTAAGTCTGTGGTTCCGAGAGGGGGTAACCAGGCTCACTAATAAAGGTCAAGCCACTTGGCTGCCAGAATGCCCTGCTTCAGCACAGACCAGAAAGGCATTGTGATAAGCGTATCCCCGGTATAGTCAGGGGTTAATGGGAGTCGTCCCCGTCCCCCCAGTATACGGCCAGAACCATGGACCCGGTACTTGTGGTTCGGACTGTCTCCAACCAGCCATAATGTTGTGAGAGTGAAATTATGTCTAAGTCCAGCTTTGGTACATTAGAAGCAACTCTGAAACTTAACCTAAGCGTTTTTCGAAGCTACTTTTTGGCTAACTTCTTATAGGAAGGTCTAGGAGCTCTGAAAATGAACGTGCGCGTCTTTCACTCTTCCCGAGGGACTTAGAAGAATTTTGTGATATTTTTTATTAAAATGGTGTATAAGGGTATATATATAAATATATTTTATGCACTGTATATGAGCTGGCGATTTCTAAGTCTGTGGTTCCGAGAGGGGGTAACCAGGCTCACTAATAAAGGTCAAGCCACTTGGCTGCCAGAATGCCCTGCTTCAGCACAGACCAGAAAGGCATTGTGATAAGCGTATCCCCGGTATAGTCAGGGGTTAATGGGAGTCGTCCCCGTCCCCCCAGTATACGGCCAGAACCATGGACCCGGTACTTGTGGTTCGGACTGTCTCCAACCAGCCATAATGTTGTGAGAGTGAAATTATGTCTAAGTCCAGCTTTGGTACATTAGAAGCAACTCTGAAACTTAACCTAAGCGTTTTTCGAAGCTACTTTTTGGCTAACTTCTTATAGGAAGGTCTAGGAGCTCTGAAAATGAACATGCGCGTCTTTCACTCTTCCAGAGGGACTTAGAAGAATTTTGTGATATTTTTTATTAAAATGGTGTACTGCACCGACACACTTTATTCGAGCAAATACCCAGTATGTACCTGGCAGATACCTGGAATGCGCCGCTCCTCACCTCTGACAAGCCCCGTTGCGTTTGCCTTCCCAGCCTGGGTTCATGCCTGGCTGACGGGCGGCTGATCTGTTAAATGATAATGATTAGGATTTAATAGGCTGCAATGCTTCGCGTGTCTACCAGATGGCATAAATTCATGAATTGTAATGCAGTATATATATATATATATACTGTGCAGTATTGCAGCCAGCGGGAATAAAATGCTTCAATCCCTGCCTGGAAAATACCTCAATGCACTCGGGCAGAAAACAGTCACAAACCTCAATACACCCGGGTATACCCGAATTAGTGGGACTAGCCGAGCTCGAATAAAGTGTGTCGCCAGTGTATAAGGTTATATATATAAATATATTTTATGCACTGTATATGAGCTGGCGATTTCTAAGTCTGTGGTTCCGAGAGGGGGTAACCAGGCTCACTAATAAAGGTCAAGCCACTTGGCTGCCAGAATGCCCTGCTTCAGCACAGACCAGAAAGGCATTGTGATAAGCGTATCCCCGGTATAGTCAGGGGTTAATGGGAGTAGTCCCCGTCCCCCCAGTATACGGCCAGAACCATGGACCCGGTACTTGTGGTTCGGACTCTCTCCAACCAGCCATAATGTTGTGAGAGTGAAATTATGTCTAAGTCCAGCTTTGGTACATTAGAAGCATCTCTGAAACTTAACCTAAGCGTTTTTCGAAGCTACTTTTTGGCTAACTTCTTATAGGAAGGTCTAGGAGCTCTGAAAATGAACGTGCGCGTCTTTCACTCTTCCCGAGGGACTTAGAAGAATTTTGTGATATTTTTTATTAAAATGGTGTATAAGGGTATATATATAAATATATTTTATGCACTGTATATGAGCTGGCGATTTCTAAGTCTGTGGTTCCGAGAGGGGGTAACCAGGCTCACTAATAAAGGTCAAGCCACTTGGCTGCCAGAATGCCCTGCTTCAGCACAGACCAGAAAGGCATTGTGATAAGCGTATCCCCGGTATAGTCAGGGGTTAATGGGAGTCGTCCCCGTCCCCCCAGTATACGGCCAGAACCATGGACCCGGTACTTGTGGTTCGGACTGTCTCCAACCAGCCATAATGTTGTGAGAGTGAAATTATGTCTAAGTCCAGCTTTGGTACATTAGAAGCAACTCTGAAACTTAACCTAAGCGTTTTTCGAAGCTGCTTTTTGGCTAACTTCTTAAAGGAAGGTCTAGGAGCTCTGAAAATGAACGTGCGCGTCTTTCACTCTTCCAGAGGGACTTAGAAGAATTTTGTGATATTTTTTATTAAAATGGTGTATAAGGGTATATATATAAATATATTTTATGCACTGTATATGAGCTGGCGATTTCTAAGTCTGTGGTTCCGAGAGGGGGTAACCAGGCTCACTAATAAAGGTCAAGCCACTTGGCTGCCAGAATGCCCTGCTTCAGCACAGACCAGAAAGGCATTGTGATAAGCGTATCCCCGGTATAGTTAGGGGTTAATGGGAGTCGTCCCCGTCCCCCCAGTATACGGCCAGAACCATGGACCCGGTACTTGTGGTTCGGACTGTCTCCAACCAGCCATAATGTTGTGAGAGTGAAATTATGTCTAAGTCCAGCTTTGGTACATTAGAAGCAACTCTGAAACTTAACCTAAGCGTTTTTCGAAGCTACTTTTTGGCTAACTTCTTATAGGAAGGTCTAGGAGCTCTGAAAATGAACGTGCGCGTCTTTCACTCTTCCCGAGGGACTTAGAAGAATTTTGTGATATTTTTTATTAAAATGGTGTATAAGGGTATATATATAAATATATTTTATGCACTGTATATGAGCTGGCGATTTCTAAGTCTGTGGTTCCGAGAGGGGGTAACCAGGCTAACTAATAAAGGTCAAGCCACTTGGCTGCCAGAATGCCCTGCTTCAGCACAGACCAGAAAGGCATTGTGATAAGCGTATCCCCGGTATAGTCATGGGTTAATGGGAGTCGTCCCCGCCCCCCCAGTATACGGCCAGAACCATGGACCCGGTACTTGTGGTTCGGACTGTCTCCAACCAGCCATAATGTTGTGAGAGTGAAATTATGTCTAAGTCCAGCTTTGGTACATTAGAAGCAACTCTGAAACTTAACCTAAGCGTTTTTCGAAGCTACTTTTTGGCTAACTTCTTATAGGAAGGTCTAAGAGCTCTGAAAATGAACGTGCGCGTCTTTTACTCTTCCCGAGGGACTTAGAAGAATTTTGTGATATTTTTTATTAAAATGGTGTATAAGGGTATATATATAAATATATTTTATGCACTGTATATGAGCTGGCGATTTCTAAGTCTGTGGTTCCGAGAGGGGGTAACCAGGCTCACTAATAAAGGTCAAGCCACTTGGCTGCCAGAATGCCCTGCTTCAGCACAGACCAGAAAGGCATTGTGATAAGCGTATCCCCGGTATAGTTAGGGGTTAATGGGAGTCGTCCCCGTCCCCCCAGTATACGGCCAGAACCATGGACCCGGTACTTGTGGTTCGGACTGTCTCCAACCAGCCATAATGTTGTGAGAGTGAAATTATGTCTAAGTCCAGCTTTGGTACATTAGAAGCAACTCTGAAACTTAACCTAAGCGTTTTTCGAAGCTACTTTTTGGCTAACTTCTTATAGGAAGGTCTAGGAGCTCTGAAAATGAACGTGCGCGTCTTTCACTCTTCCCGAGGGACTTAGAAGAATTTTGTGATATTTTTTATTAAAATGGTGTATAAGGGTATATATATAAATATATTTTATGCACTGTATATGAGCTGGCGATTTCTAAGTCTGTGGTTCCGAGAGGGGGTAACCAGGCTAACTAATAAAGGTCAAGCCACTTGGCTGCCAGAATGCCCTGCTTCAGCACAGACCAGAAAGGCATTGTGATAAGCGTATCCCCGGTATAGTCATGGGTTAATGGGAGTCGTCCCCGCCCCCCCAGTATACGGCCAGAACCATGGACCCGGTACTTGTGGTTCGGACTGTCTCCAACCAGCCATAATGTTGTGAGAGTGAAATTATGTCTAAGTCCAGCTTTGGTACATTAGAAGCAACTCTGAAACTTAACCTAAGCGTTTTTCGAAGCTACTTTTTGGCTAACTTCTTATAGGAAGGTCTAGGAGCTCTGAAAATGAACGTGCGCGTCTTTCACTCTTCCCGAGGGACTTAGAAGAATTTTGTGATATTTTTTATTAAAATGGTGTATAAGGGTATATATATAAATATATTTTATGCACTGTATATGAGCTGGCGATTTCTAAGTCTGTGGTTCCGAGAGGGGGTAACCAGGCTAACTAATAAAGGTCAAGCCACTTGGCTGCCAGAATGCCCTGCTTCAGCACAGACCAGAAAGGCATTGTGATAAGCGTATCCCCGGTATAGTCATGGGTTAATGGGAGTCGTCCCCGCCCCCCCAGTATACGGCCAGAACCATGGACCCGGTACTTGTGGTTCGGACTGTCTCCAACCAGCCATAATGTTGTGAGAGTGAAATTATGTCTAAGTCCAGCTTTGGTACATTAGAAGCAACTCTGAAACTTTACCTAAGCGTTTTTCGAAGCTACTTTTTGGCTAACTTCTTATAGGAAGGTCTAAGAGCTCTGAAAATGAACGTGCGCGTCTTTCACTCTTCCAGAGGGACTTAGAAGAATTTTGTGATATTTTTTATTAAAATGGTGTATAAGGTTATATATATAAATATATTTTATGCACTGTATATGAGCTGGCGATTTCTAAGTCTGTGGTTCCGAGAGGGGGTAACCAGGCTCACTAATAAAGGTCAAGCCACTTGGCTGCCAGAATGCACTGCTTCAGCACAGACCAGAAAGGCATTGTGATAAGCGTATCCCCGGTATAGTCAGGGGTTAATTGGAGTCGTCCCCGTCCCCCCAGTATACGGCCAGAACCATGGACCCGGTACTTGTGGTTCAGACTGTCTCCAACCAGCCATAATGTTGTGAGAGTGAAATTATGTCTAAGTCCAGCTTTGGTACATTAGAAGCAACTCTGAAACTTAACCTAAGCGTTTTTCGAAGCTACTTTTTGGCTAACTTCTTATAGGAAGGTCTAGGAGCTTTCAAAATGAACGTGCGCGTCTTTCACTCTTCCCAAGGGACTTAGAAGAATTTTGTGATATTTTTTATTAAAATGGTGTATAAGGGTATATATATAAATATATTTTATGCACTGTATATGAGCTGGCGATTTCTAAGTCTGTGGTTCCGAGAGGGGGTAACCAGGCTCACTAATAAAGGTCAAGCCACTTGGCTGCCAGAATGCCCTGCTTCAGCACAGACCAGAAAGGCATTGTGATAAGAGTATCCCCGGTATAGTCAGGGGTTAATGGGAGTCGTCCCCGTCCCCCCAGTATACGGCCAGAACCATGGACCCGGTACTTGTGGTTCGGACTGTCTCCAACCAGCCATAATGTTGTGAGAGTGAAATTATGTCTAAGTCCAGCTTTGGTACATTAGAAGCAACTCTGAAACTTAACCTAAGCGTTTTTCGAAGCTACTTTTTGGCTAACTTCTTATAGGAAGGTCTAGGAGCTCTGAAAATGAACGTGCGCGTCTTTCACTCTTCCCGAGGGACTTAGAAGAATTTTGTGATATTTTTTATTAAAATGGTGTATAAGGGTATATATATAAATATATTTTATGCACTGTATATGAGCTGGCGATTTCTAAGTCTGTGGTTCCGAGAGGGGGTAACCAGGCTCACTAATAAAGGTCAAGCCACTTGGCTGCCAGAATGCCCTGCTTCAGCACAGACCAGAAAGGCATTGTGATAAGCGTATCCCCGGTATAGTCAGGGGTTAATGGGAGTCGTCCCCATCCCCCCAGTATACGGCCAGAACCATGGACCCGGTACTTGTGGTTCGGACTGTCTCCAACCAGCCATAATGTTGTGAGAGTGAAATTATGTCTAAGTCCAGCTTTGGTACATTAAAAGCAACTCTGAAACTTAACCTAAGCGTTTTTCGAAGCTACTTTTTGGCTAACTTCTTATAGGAAGGTTTAGGAGCTCTGAAAATGAACGTGCGCGTCTTTCACTCTTCCCGAGGGACTTAGAAGAATTTTGTGATATTTTTTATTAAAATGGTGTATAAGGGTATATATATAAATATATTTTATGCACTGTATATGAGCTGGCGATTTCTAAGTCTGTGGTTCCGAGAGGGGGTAACCAGGCTAACTAATAAATGTCAAGCCACTTGGCTGCCAGAATGCCCTGCTTCAGCACAGACCAGAAAGGCATTGTGATAAGCGTATCCCCGGTATAGTCAGGGGTTAATGGGAGTCGTCCCCGCCCCCCCAGTATACGGCCAGAACCATGGACCCGGTACTTGTGGTTCGGACTGTCTCCAACCAGCCATAATGTTGTGAGAGTGAAATTATGTCTAAGTCCAGCTTTGGTACATTAGAAGCAACTCTGAAACTTAACCTAAGCGTTTTTCGAAGCTGCTTTTTGGCTAACTTCTTATAGGAAGGTGTAGGAGCTCTGAAAATGAACGTGCGCGTCTTTCACTCTTCCAGAGGGACTTAGAAGAATTTTGTGATATTTTTTATTAAAATGGTGTATAAGGGTATATATATAAATATATTTTATGCACTGTATATGAGCTGGCGATTTCTAAGTCTGTGGTTCCGAGAGGGGGTAACCAGGCTCACTAATAAAGGTCAAGCCACTTGGCTGCCAGAATGCCCTGCTTCAGCACAGACCAGAAAGGCATTGTGATAAGCGTATCCCCGGTATAGTTAGGGGTTAATGGGAGTCGTCCCCGTCCCCCCAGTATACGGCCAGAACCATGGACCCGGTACTTGTGGTTCAGACTGTCTCCAACCAGCCATAATGTTGTGAGAGTGAAATTATGTCTAAGTCCAGCTTTGGTATATTAGAAGCAACTCTGAAACTTAACCTAAGCGTTTTTCGAAGCTACTTTTTGGCTAACTTCTTATAGGAAGGTCTAGGAGCTTTCAAAATGAACGTGCGCGTCTTTCACTCTTCCCAAGGGACTTAGAAGAATTTTGTGATATTTTTTATTAAAATGGTGTATAAGGGTATATATATAAATATATTTTATGCACTGTATATGAGCTGGCGATTTCTAAGTCTGTGGTTCCGAGAGGGGGTAACCAGGCTCACTAATAAAGGTCAAGCCACTTGGCTGCCAGAATGCCCTGCTTCAGCACAGACCAGAAAGGCATTGTGATAAGAGTATCCCCGGTATAGTCAGGGGTTAATGGGAGTCGTCCCCGTCCCCCCAGTATACGGCCAGAACCATGGACCCGGTACTTGTGGTTCGGACTGTCTCCAACCAGCCATAATGTTGTGAGAGTGAAATTATGTCTAAGTCCAGCTTTGGTACATTAGAAGCAACTCTGAAACTTAACCTAAGCGTTTTTCGAAGCTACTTTTTGGCTAACTTCTTATAGGAAGGTCTAGGAGCTCTGAAAATGAACGTGCGCGTCTTTCACTCTTCCCGAGGGACTTAGAAGAATTTTGTGATATTTTTTATTAAAATGGTGTATAAGGGTATATATATAAATATATTTTATGCACTGTATATGAGCTGGCGATTTCTAAGTCTGTGGTTCCGAGAGGGGGTAACCAGGCTCACTAATAAAGGTCAAGCCACTTGGCTGCCAGAATGCCCTGCTTCAGCACAGACCAGAAAGGCATTGTGATAAGCGTATCCCCGGTATAGTCAGGGGTTAATGGGAGTCGTCCCCATCCCCCCAGTATACGGCCAGAACCATGGACCCGGTACTTGTGGTTCGGACTGTCTCCAACCAGCCATAATGTTGTGAGAGTGAAATTATGTCTAAGTCCAGCTTTGGTACATTAGAAGCAACTCTGAAACTTAACCTAAGCGTTTTTCGAAGCTACTTTTTGGCTAACTTCTTATAGGAAGGTTTAGGAGCTCTGAAAATGAACGTGCGCGTCTTTCACTCTTCCCGAGGGACTTAGAAGAATTTTGTGATATTTTTTATTAAAATGGTGTATAAGGGTATATATATAAATATATTTTATGCACTGTATATGAGCTGGCGATTTCTAAGTCTGTGGTTCCGAGAGGGGGTAACCAGGCTAACTAATAAAGGTCAAGCCACTTGGCTGCCAGAATGCCCTGCTTCAGCACAGACCAGAAAGGCATTGTGATAAGCGTATCCCCGGTATAGTCAGGGGTTAATGGGAGTCGTCCCCGCCCCCCCAGTATACGGCCAGAACCATGGACCCGGTACTTGTGGTTCGGACTGTCTCCAACCAGCCATAATGTTGTGAGAGTGAAATTATGTCTAAGTCCAGCTTTGGTACATTAGAAGCAACTCTGAAACTTAACCTAAGCGTTTTTCGAAGCTGCTTTTTGGCTAACTTCTTATAGGAAGGTCTAGGAGCTCTGAAAATGAATGTGCGCGTCTTTCACTCTTCCAGAGGGACTTAGAAGAATTTTGTGATATTTTTTATTAAAATGGTGTATAAGGTTATATATATAAATATATTTTATGCACTGTATATGAGCTGGCGATTTCTAAGTCTGTGGTTCCGAGAGGGGGTAACCAGGCTCACTAATAAAGGTCAAGCCACTTGGCTGCCAGAATGCCCTGCTTCAGCACAGACCAGAAAGGCATTGTGATAAGCGTATCCCCGGTATAGTCAGGGGTTAATGGGAATCGTCCCCGTCCCCCCAGTATACGGCCAGAACCATGGACCCGGTACTTGTGGTTCAGACTGTCTCCAACCAGCCATAATGTTGTGAGAGTGAAATTATGTCTAAGTCCAGCTTTGGTACATTAGAAGCAACTCTGAAACTTAACCTAAGCGTTTTTCGAAGCTACTTTTTGGCTAACTTCTTATAGGAAGGTCTAGGAGCTTTCAAAATGAACGTGCGCGTCTTTCACTCTTCCCGAGGGACTTAGAAGAATTTTGTGATATTTTTTATTAAAATGGTGTATAAGGGTATATATATAAATATATTTTATGCACTGTATATGAGCTGGCGATTTCTAAGTCTGTGGTTCCGAGAGGGGGTAACCAGGCTCACTAATAAAGGTCAAGCCACTTGGCTGCCAGAATGCCCTGCTTCAGCACAGACCAGAAAGGCATTGTGATAAGCGTATCCCCGGTATAGTTAGGGGTTAATGGGAGTCGTCCCCGTCCCCCCAGTATACGGCCAGAACCATGGACCCGGTACTTGTGGTTCAGACTGTCTCCAACCAGCCATAATGTTGTGAGAGTGAAATTATGTCTAAGTCCAGCTTTGGTACATTAGAAGCAACTCTGAAACTTAACCTAAGCGTTTTTCGAAGCTACTTTTTGGCTAACTTCTTATAGGAAGGTCTAGGAGCTTTCAAAATGAACGTGCGCGTCTTTCACTCTTCCCAAGGGACTTAGAAGAATTTTGTGATATTTTTTATTAAAATGGTGTATAAGGGTATATATATAAATATATTTTATGCACTGTATATGAGCTGGCGATTTCTAAGTCTGTGGTTCCGAGAGGGGGTAACCAGGCTCACTAATAAAGGTCAAGCCACTTGGCTGCCAGAATGCCCTGCTTCAGCACAGACCAGAAAGGCATTGTGATAAGAGTATCCCCGGTATAGTCAGGGGTTAATGGGAGTCGTCCCCGTCCCCCCAGTATACGGCCAGAACCATGGACCCGGTACTTGTGGTTCGGACTGTCTCCAACCAGCCATAATGTTGTGAGAGTGAAATTATGTCTAAGTCCAGCTTTGGTACATTAGAAGCAACTCTGAAACTTAACCTAAGCGTTTTTCGAAGCTACTTTTTGGCTAACTTCTTATAGGAAGGTCTAGGAGCTCTGAAAATGAACGTGCGCGTCTTTCACTCTTCCCGAGGGACTTAGAAGAATTTTGTGATATTTTTTATTAAAATGGTGTATAAGGGTATATATATAAATATATTTTATGCACTGTATATGAGCTGGCGATTTCTAAGTCTGTGGTTCCGAGAGGGGGTAACCAGGCTCACTAATAAAGGTCAAGCCACTTGGCTGCCAGAATGCCCTGCTTCAGCACAGACCAGAAAGGCATTGTGATAAGCGTATCCCCGGTATAGTCAGGGGTTAATGGGAGTCGTCCCCATCCCCCCAGTATACGGCCAGAACCATGGACCCGGTACTTGTGGTTCGGACTGTCTCCAACCAGCCATAATGTTGTGAGAGTGAAATTATGTCTAAGTCCAGCTTTGGTACATTAGAAGCAACTCTGAAACTTAACCTAAGCGTTTTTCGAAGCTACTTTTTGGCTAACTTCTTATAGGAAGGTTTAGGAGCTCTGAAAATGAACGTGCGCGTCTTTCACTCTTCCCGAGGGACTTAGAAGAATTTTGTGATATTTTTTATTAAAATGGTGTATAAGGGTATATATATAAATATATTTTATGCACTGTATATGAGCTGGCGATTTCTAAGTCTGTGGTTCCGAGAGGGGGTAACCAGGCTAACTAATAAAGGTCAAGCCACTTGGCTGCCAGAATGCCCTGCTTCAGCACAGACCAGAAAGGCATTGTGATAAGCGTATCCCCGGTATAGTCAGGGGTTAATGGGAGTCGTCCCCGCCCCCCCAGTATACGGCCAGAACCATGGACCCGGTACTTGTGGTTCGGACTGTCTCCAACCAGCCATAATGTTGTGAGAGTGAAATTATGTCTAAGTCCAGCTTTGGTACATTAGAAGCAACTCTGAAACTTAACCTAAGCGTTTTTCGAAGCTGCTTTTTGGCTAACTTCTTATAGGAAGGTCTAGGAGCTCTGAAAATGAATGTGCGCGTCTTTCACTCTTCCAGAGGGACTTAGAAGAATTTTGTGATATTTTTTATTAAAATGGTGTATAAGGTTATATATATAAATATATTTTATGCACTGTATATGAGCTGGCGATTTCTAAGTCTGTGGTTCCGAGAGGGGGTAACCAGGCTCACTAATAAAGGTCAAGCCACTTGGCTGCCAGAATGCCCTGCTTCAGCACAGACCAGAAAGGCATTGTGATAAGCGTATCCCCGGTATAGTCAGGGGTTAATGGGAATCGTCCCCGTCCCCCCAGTATACGGCCAGAACCATGGACCCGGTACTTGTGGTTCAGACTGTCTCCAACCAGCCATAATGTTGTGAGAGTGAAATTATGTCTAAGTCCAGCTTTGGTACATTAGAAGCAACTCTGAAACTTAACCTAAGCGTTTTTCGAAGCTACTTTTTGGCTAACTTCTTATAGGAAGGTCTAGGAGCTTTCAAAATGAACGTGCGCGTCTTTCACTCTTCCCGAGGGACTTAGAAGAATTTTGTGATATTTTTTATTAAAATGGTGTATAAGGGTATATATATAAATATATTTTATGCACTGTATATGAGCTGGCGATTTCTAAGTCTGTGGTTCCGAGAGGGGGTAACCAGGCTCACTAATAAAGGTCAAGCCACTTGGCTGCCAGAATGCCCTGCTTCAGCACAGACCAGAAAGGCATTGTGATAAGCGTATCCCCGGTATAGTCAGGGGTTAATGGGAGTCGTCCCCGTCCCCCCAGTATACGGCCAGAACCATGGACCCGGTACTTGTGGTTCGGACTGTCTCCAACCAGCCATAATGTTGTGAGAGTGAAATTATGTCTAAGTCCAGCTTTGGTACATTAGAAGCAACTCTGAAACTTAACCTAAGCGTTTTTCGAAGCTACTTTTTGGCTAACTTCTTATAGGAAGGTCTAGGAGCTCTGAAAATGAACGTGCGCGTCTTTCACTCTTCCCGAGGGACTTAGAAGAATTTTGTGATATTTTTTATTAAAATGGTGTATAAGGGTATATATATAAATATATTTTATGCACTGTATATGAGCTGGCGATTTCTAAGTCTGTGGTTCCGAGAGGGGGTAACCAGGCTCACTAATAAAGGTCAAGCCACTTGGCTGCCAGAATGCCCTGCTTCAGCACAGACCAGAAAGGCATTGTGATAAGCGTATCCCCGGTATAGTCAGGGGTTAATGGGAGTCGTCCCCGTCCCCCCAGTATACGGCCAGAACCATGGACCCGGTACTTGTGGTTCAGACTGTCTCCAACCAGCCATAATGTTGTGAGAGTGAAATTATGTCTAAGTCCAGCTTTGGTACATTAGAAGCAACTCTGAAACTTAACCTAAGCGTTTTTCGAAGCTGCTTTTTGGCTAACTTCTTATAGGAAGGTCTAGGAGCTCTGAAAATGAACATGCGCGTCTTTCACTCTTCCCGAGGGACTTAGAAGAATTTTGTGATATTTTTTATTAAAATGGTGTATAAGGGTATATATATAAATATATTTTATGCACTGTATATGAGCTGGCGATTTCTAAGTCTGTGGTTCCGAGAGGGGGTAACCAGGCTCACTAATAAAGGTCAAGCCACTTGGCTGCCAGAATGCCCTGCTTCAGCACAGACCAGAAAGGCATTGTGATAAGCGTATCCCCGGTATAGTCAGGGGTTAATGGGAGTCGTCCCCATCCTCCCAGTATACGGCCAGAACCATGGACCCGGTACTTGTGGTTCGGACTGTCTCCAACCAGCCATAATGTTGTGAGAGTGAAATTATGTCTAAGTCCAGCTTTGGTACATTAGAAGCAACTCTGAAACTTAACCTAAGCGTTTTTCGAAGCTACTTTTTGGCTAACTTCTTATAGGAAGGTTTAGGAGCTCTGAAAATGAACGTGCGCGTCTTTCACTCTTCCCGAGGGACTTAGAAGAATTTTGTGATATTTTTTATTAAAATGGTGTATAAGGGTATATATATAAATATATTTTATGCACTGTATATGAGCTGGCGATTTCTAAGTCTGTGGTTCCGAGAGGGGGTAACCAGGCTAACTAATAAAGGTCAAGCCACTTGGCTGCCAGAATGCCCTGCTTCAGCACAGACCAGAAAGGCATTGTGATAAGCGTATCCCCGGTATAGTCAGGGGTTAATGGGAGTCGTCCCCGCCCCCCCATTATACGGCCAGAACCATGGACCCGGTACTTGTGGTTCGGACTGTCTCCAACCAGCCATAATGTTGTGAGAGTGAAATTATGTCTAAGTCCAGCTTTGGTACATTTGAAGCAACTCTGAAACTTAACCTAAGCGTTTTTCGAAGCTACTTTTTGGCTAACTTCTTATAGGAAGGTTTAGGAGCTCTGAAAATGAACGTGCGCGTCTTTCACTCTTCCCGAGGGACTTAGAAGAATTTTGTGATATTTTTTATTAAAATGGTGTATAAGGGTATATATATAAATATATTTTATGCACTGTATATGAGCTGGCGATTTCTAAGTCTGTGGTTCCGAGAGGGGGTAACCAGGCTCACTAATAAAGGTCAAGCCACTTGGCTGCCAGAATGCCCTGCTTCAGCACAGACCAGAAAGGCATTGTGATAAGCGTATCCCCGGTATAGTCAGGGGTTAATGGGAGTCGTCCCCGTCCCCCCAGTATACGGCCAGAACCATGGACCCGGTACTTGTGGTTCGGACTGTCTCCAACCAGCCATAATGTTGTGAGAGTGAAATTATGTCTAAGTCCAGCTTTGGTACATTAGAAGCAACTCTGAAACTTAACCTAAGCGTTTTTCGAAGCTGCTTTTTGGCTAACTTCTTATAGGAAGGTCTAGGAGCTCTGAAAATGAACATGCGCGTCTTTCACTCTTCCAGAGGGACTTAGAAGAATTTTGTGATATTTTTTTTTAAAATGGTGTATAAGGGTATATATATAAATATATTTTATGCACTGTATATGAGCTGGCGATTTCTAAGTCTGTGGTTCCGAGAGGGGGTAACCAGGCTCGCTAATAAAGGTCAAGCCACTTGGCTGCCAGAATGCCCTGCTTAAGCACAGACCAGAAAGGCATTGTGATAAGCGTATCCCCGGTATAGTCAGGGGTTAATGGGAGTCGTCCCCGCCCCCACAGTATACGGCCAGAACCATGGACCCGGTACTTGTGGTTCGGACTGTCTCCAACCAGCCATAATGTTGTGAGAGTGAAATTATGTCTAAGTCCAGCTTTGGTACATTAGAAGCAACTCTGAAACTTAACCTAAGCGTTTTTCAAAGCTGCTTTTTGGCTAACTTCTTATAGGAAGGTCTAGGAGCTCTGAAAATGAACGTGCGCGTCTTTCACTCTTCCAGAGGGACTTAGAAGAATTTTGTGATATTTTTTATTAAAATGGTGTATAAGGGTATATATATAAATATATTTTATGCACTGTATATGAGCTGGCGATTTCTAAGTCTGTGGTTCCGAGAGGGGGTAACCAGGCTCACTAATAAAGGTCAAGCCACTTGGCTGCCAGAATGCCCTGCTTCAGCACAGACCAGAAAGGCATTGTGATAAGCGTATCCCCGGTATAGTTAGGGGTTAATGGGAGTCGTCCCCGTCCCCCCAGTATACGGCCAGAACCATGGACCCGGTACTTGTGGTTCGGACTGTCTCCAACCAGCCATAATGTTGTGAGAGTGAAATTATGTCTAAGTCCAGCTTTGGTACATTAGAAGCAACTCTGAAACTTAACCTAAGCGTTTTTCGAAGCTACTTTTTGGCTAACTTCTTATAGGAAGGTCTAGGAGCTCTGAAAATGAACGTGCGTGTCTTTCACTCTTCCCGAGGGACTTAGAAGAATTTTGTGATATTTTTTATTAAAATGGTGTATAAGGGTATATATATAAATATATTTTATGCACTGTATATGAGCTGGCGATTTCTAAGTCTGTGATTCCGAGAGGGGGTAACCAGGCTCACTAATAAAGGTCAAGCCACTTGGCTGCCAGAATGCCCTGCTTCAGCACAGACCAGAAAGGCATTGTGATAAGCGTATCCCCGGCATAGTCAGGGGTTAATGGGAGTCGTCCCCGTCCCCCCAGTATACGGCCAGAACCATGGACCCGGTACTTGTGGTTCGGACTGTCTCCAACCAGCCATAATGTTGTGAGAGTGAAATTATGTCTAAGTCCAGCTTTGGTACATTAGAAGCAACTCTGAAACTTAACCTAAGCGTTTTTCGAAGCTGCTTTTTGGCTAACTTCTTATAGGAAGGTCTAGGAGCTCTGAAAATGAACATGCGCGTCTTTCACTCTTCCAGAGGGACTTAGAAGAATTTTGTGTTTTTTTTTTTTAAAATGGTGTATAAGGGTATATATATAAATATATTTTATGCACTGTATATGAGCTGGCGATTTCTAAGTCTGTGGTTCCGAGAGGGGGTAACCAGGCTAACTAATAAAGGTCAAGCCACTTGGCTGCCAGAATGCCCTGCTTCAGCACAGACCAGAAAGGCATTGTGATAAGCGTATCCCCGGTATAGTCAGGGGTTAATGGGAGTCGTCCCCATCCCCCCAGTATACGGCCAGAACCATGGACCCGGTACTTGTGGTTCGGACTGTCTCCAACCAGCCATAATGTTGTGAGAGTGAAATTATGTCTAAGTCCAGCTTTGGTACATTAGAAGCAACTCTGAAACTTAACCTAAGCGTTTTTCGAAGCTACTTTTTGGCTAACTTCTTATAGGAAGGTTTAGGAGCTCTGAAAATGAACGTGCGCGTCTTTCACTCTTCCCGAGGGACTTAGAAGAATTTTGTGATATTTTTTATTAAAATGGTGTATAAGGGTATATATATAAATATATTTTATGCACTGTATATGAGCTGGCGATTTCTAAGTCTGTGGTTCCGAGAGGGGGTAACCAGGCTCACTAATAAAGGTCAAGCCACTTGGCTGCCAGAATGCCCTGCTTCAGCACAGACCAGAAAGGCATTGTGATAAGCGTATCCCCGGTATAGTCAGGGGTTAATGGGAGTCGTCCCCGTCCCCCCAGTATACGGCCAGAACCATGGACCCGGTACTTGTGGTTCGGACTGTCTCCAACCAGCCATAATGTTGTGAGAGTGAAATTATGTCTAAGTCCAGCTTTGGTACATTAGAAGCAACTCTGAAACTTAACCTAAGCGTTTTTCGAAGCTACTTTTTGGCTAACTTCTTATAGGAAGGTCTAGGAGCTCTGAAAATGAACGTGCGCGTCTTTCACTCTTCCCGAGGGACTTAGAAGAATTTTGTGATATTTTTTATTAAAATGGTGTATAAGGGTATATATATAAATATATTTTATGCACTGTATATGAGCTGGCGATTTCTAAGTCTGTGGTTCCGAGAGGGGGTAACCAGGCTCACTAATAAAGGTCAAGCCACTTGGCTGCCAGAATGCCCTGCTTCAGCACAGACCAGAAAGGCATTGTGATAAGCGTATCCCCGGTATAGTCAGGGGTTAATGGGAGTCGTCCCCGTCCCCCCAGTATACGGCCAGAACCATGGACCCGGTACTTGTGGTTCAGACTGTCTCCAACCAGCCATAATGTTGTGAGAGTGAAATTATGTCTAAGTCCAGCTTTGGTACATTAGAAGCAACTCTGAAACTTAACCTAAGCGTTTTTCGAAGCTACTTTTTGGCTAACTTCTTATAGGAAGGTCTAGGAGCTTTCAAAATGAACGTGCGCGTCTTTCACTCTTCCAGAGAGACTTAGAAGAATTTTGTGATATTTTTTATTAAAATGGTGTATAAGGGTATATTTTTAAATATATTTTATGCACTGTATATGAGCTGGCGATTTCTAAGTCTGTGGTTCCGAGAGGGGGTAACCAGGCTCACTAATAAAGTTCAAGCCACTTGGCTGCCAGAATGCCCTGCTTCAGCACAGACCAGAAAGGCATTGTGATAAGCGTATCCCCGGTATAGTCAGGGGTTAATGGGAGTCGTCCCCGTCCCCCCAGTATACGGCCAGAACCATGGACCCGGTACTTGTGGTTCGGACTGTCTCCAACCAGCCATAATGTTGTGAGAGTGAAATTATGTCTAAGTCCAGCTTTGGTACATTAGAAGCAACTCTGAAACTTAACCTAAACGTTTTTCGAAGCTACTTTTTGGCTAACTTCTTATAGGAAGGTCTAGGAGCTCTGAAAATGAACGTGCGCGTCTTTCACTCTTCCCGAGGGACTTAGAAGAATTTTGTGATATTTTTTATTAAAATGGTGTATAAGGGTATATATATAAATATATTTTATGCACTGTATATGAGCTGGCGATTTCTAAGTCTGTGGTTCCGAGAGGGGGTAACCAGGCTCACTAATAAAGGTCAAGCCACTTGGCTGCCAGAATGCCCTGCTTCAGCACAGACCAGAAAGGCATTGTGATAAGCGTATCCCCGGTATAGTCAGGGGTTAATGGGAGTCGTCCCCGTCCCCCCAGTATACGGCCAGAACCATGGACCCGGTACTTGTGGTTCGGACTGTCTCCAACCAGCCATAATGTTGTGAGAGTGAAATTATGTCTAAGTCCAGCTTTGGTACATTAGAAGCAACTCTGAAACTTAACCTAAGCGTTTTTCGAAGCTGCTTTTTGGCTAACTTCTTATAGGAAGGTCTAGGAGCTCTGAAAATGAACATGCGCGTCTTTCACTCTTCCCGAGGGACTTAGAAGAATTTTGTGATATTTTTTATTAAAATGGTGTATAAGGGTATATATATAAATATATTTTATGCACTGTATATGAGCTGGCGATTTCTAAGTCTGTGGTTCCGAGAGGGGGTAACCAGGCTCACTAATAAAGGTCAAGCCACTTGGCTGCCAGAATGCCCTGCTTCAGCACAGACCAGAAAGGCATTGTGATAAGCGTATCCCCGGTATAGTCAGGGGTTAATGGGAGTCGTCCCCATCCTCCCAGTATACGGCCAGAACCATGGACCCGGTACTTGTGGTTCGGACTGTCTCCAACCAGCCATAATGTTGTGAGAGTGAAATTATGTCTAAGTCCAGCTTTGGTACATTAGAAGCAACTCTGAAACTTAACCTAAGCGTTTTTCGAAGCTACTTTTTGGCTAACTTCTTATAGGAAGGTTTAGGAGCTCTGAAAATGAACGTGCGCGTCTTTCACTCTTCCCGAGGGACTTAGAAGAATTTTGTGATATTTTTTATTAAAATGGTGTATAAGGGTATATATATAAATATATTTTATGCACTGTATATGAGCTGGCGATTTCTAAGTCTGTGGTTCCGAGAGGGGGTAACCAGGCTAACTAATAAAGGTCAAGCCACTTGGCTGCCAGAATGCCCTGCTTCAGCACAGACCAGAAAGGCATTGTGATAAGCGTATCCCCGGTATAGTCAGGGGTTAATGGGAGTCGTCCCCGCCCCCCCATTATACGGCCAGAACCATGGACCCGGTACTTGTGGTTCGGACTGTCTCCAACCAGCCATAATGTTGTGAGAGTGAAATTATGTCTAAGTCCAGCTTTGGTACATTTGAAGCAACTCTGAAACTTAACCTAAGCGTTTTTCGAAGCTACTTTTTGGCTAACTTCTTATAGGAAGGTTTAGGAGCTCTGAAAATGAACGTGCGCGTCTTTCACTCTTCCCGAGGGACTTAGAAGAATTTTGTGATATTTTTTATTAAAATGGTGTATAAGGGTATATATATAAATATATTTTATGCACTGTATATGAGCTGGCGATTTCTAAGTCTGTGGTTCCGAGAGGGGGTAACCAGGCTCACTAATAAAGGTCAAGCCACTTGGCTGCCAGAATGCCCTGCTTCAGCACAGACCAGAAAGGCATTGTGATAAGCGTATCCCCGGTATAGTCAGGGGTTAATGGGAGTCGTCCCCGTCCCCCCAGTATACGGCCAGAACCATGGACCCGGTACTTGTGGTTCGGACTGTCTCCAACCAGCCATAATGTTGTGAGAGTGAAATTATGTCTAAGTCCAGCTTTGGTACATTAGAAGCAACTCTGAAACTTAACCTAAGCGTTTTTCGAAGCTGCTTTTTGGCTAACTTCTTATAGGAAGGTCTAGGAGCTCTGAAAATGAACATGCGCGTCTTTCACTCTTCCAGAGGGACTTAGAAGAATTTTGTGATATTTTTTTTTAAAATGGTGTATAAGGGTATATATATAAATATATTTTATGCACTGTATATGAGCTGGCGATTTCTAAGTCTGTGGTTCCGAGAGGGGGTAACCAGGCTCGCTAATAAAGGTCAAGCCACTTGGCTGCCAGAATGCCCTGCTTCAGCACAGACCAGAAAGGCATTGTGATAAGCGTATCCCCGGTATAGTCAGGGGTTAATGGGAGTCGTCCCCGCCCCCACAGTATACGGCCAGAACCATGGACCCGGTACTTGTGGTTCGGACTGTCTCCAACCAGCCATAATGTTGTGAGAGTGAAATTATGTCTAAGTCCAGCTTTGGTACATTAGAAGCAACTCTGAAACTTAACCTAAGCGTTTTTCAAAGCTGCTTTTTGGCTAACTTCTTATAGGAAGGTCTAGGAGCTCTGAAAATGAACGTGCGCGTCTTTCACTCTTCCAGAGGGACTTAGAAGAATTTTGTGATATTTTTTATTAAAATGGTGTATAAGGGTATATATATAAATATATTTTATGCACTGTATATGAGCTGGCGATTTCTAAGTCTGTGGTTCCGAGAGGGGGTAACCAGGCTCACTAATAAAGGTCAAGCCACTTGGCTGCCAGAATGCCCTGCTTCAGCACAGACCAGAAAGGCATTGTGATAAGCGTATCCCCGGTATAGTTAGGGGTTAATGGGAGTCGTCCCCGTCCCCCCAGTATACGGCCAGAACCATGGACCCGGTACTTGTGGTTCGGACTGTCTCCAACCAGCCATAATGTTGTGAGAGTGAAATTATGTCTAAGTCCAGCTTTGGTACATTAGAAGCAACTCTGAAACTTAACCTAAGCGTTTTTCGAAGCTACTTTTTGGCTAACTTCTTATAGGAAGGTCTAGGAGCTCTGAAAATGAACGTGCGCGTCTTTCACTCTTCCCGAGGGACTTAGAAGAATTTTGTGATATTTTTTATTAAAATGGTGTATAAGGGTATATATATAAATATATTTTATGCACTGTATATGAGCTGGCGATTTCTAAGTCTGTGATTCCGAGAGGGGGTAACCAGGCTCACTAATAAAGGTCAAGCCACTTGGCTGCCAGAATGCCCTGCTTCAGCACAGACCAGAAAGGCATTGTGATAAGCGTATCCCCGGCATAGTCAGGGGTTAATGGGAGTCGTCCCCGTCCCCCCAGTATACGGCCAGAACCATGGACCCGGTACTTGTGGTTCGGACTGTCTCCAACCAGCCATAATGTTGTGAGAGTGAAATTATGTCTAAGTCCAGCTTTGGTACATTAGAAGCAACTCTGAAACTTAACCTAAGCGTTTTTCGAAGCTACTTTTTGGCTAACTTCTTATAGGAAGGTTTAGGAGCTCTGAAAATGAACGTGCGCGTCTTTCACTCTTCCCGAGGGACTTAGAAGAATTTTGTGATATTTTTTATTAAAATGGTGTATAAGGGTATATATATAAATATATTTTATGCACTGTATATGAGCTGGCGATTTCTAAGTCTGTGGTTCCGAGAGGGGGTAACCAGGCTAACTAATAAAGGTCAAGCCACTTGGCTGCCAGAATGCCCTGCTTAAGCACAGACCAGAAAGGCATTGTGATAAGCGTATCCCCGGTATAGTCAGGGGTTAATGGGAGTCGTCCCCGCCCCCCCAGTATACGGCCAGAACCATGGACCCGGTACTTGTGGTTCGGACTGTCTCCAACCAGCCATAATGTTGTGAGAGTGAAATTATGTCTAAGTCCAGCTTTGGTACATTAGAAGCAACTCTGAAACTTAACCTAAGCGTTTTTCGAAGCTGCTTTTTGGCTAACTTCTTATAGGAAGGTCTAGGAGCTCTGAAAATGAACGTGCGCGTCTTTCACTCTTCCAGAGGGACTTAGAAGAATTTTGTGATATTTTTTATTAAAATGGTGTATAAGGGTATATATATAAATATATTTTATGCACTGTATATGAGCTGGCGATTTCTAAGTCTGTGGTTCCGAGAGGGGGTAACCAGGCTCACTAATAAAGGTCAAGCCACTTGGCTGCCAGAATGCCCTGCTTCAGCACAGACCAGAAAGGCATTGTGATAAGCGTATCCCCGGTATAGTCAGGGGTTAATGGGAGTCGTCCCCATCCCCCCAGTATACGGCCAGAACCATGGACCCGGTACTTGTGGTTCGGACTGTCTCCAACCAGCCATAATGTTGTGAGAGTGAAATTATGTCTAAGTCCAGCTTTGGTACATTAGAAGCAACTCTGAAACTTAACCTAAGCGTTTTTCGAAGCTACTTTTTGGCTAACTTCTTATAGGAAGGTTTAGGAGCTCTGAAAATGAACGTGCGCGTCTTTCACTCTTCCAGAGGGACTTAGAAGAATTTTGTGATATTTTTTATTAAAATGGTGTATAAGGGTATATATATAAATATATTTTATGCACTGTATATGAGCTGGCGATTTCTAAGTCTGTGGTTCCGAGAGGGGGTAACCAGGCTAACTAATAAAGGTCAAGCCACTTGGCTGCCAGAATGCCCTGCTTCAGCACAGACCAGAAAGGCATTGTGATAAGCGTATCCCCGGTATAGTCAGGGGTTAATGGGAGTCGTCCCCGCCCCCCCAGTATACGGCCAGAACCATGGACCCGGTACTTGTGGTTCGGACTGTCTCCAACCAGCCATAATGTTGTGAGAGTGAAATTATGTCTAAGTCCAGCTTTGGTACATTAGAAGCAACTCTGAAACTTAACCTAAGCGTTTTTCGAAGCTGCTTTTTGGCTAACTTCTTATAGGAAGGTCTAGGAGCTCTGAAAATGAACGTGCGCGTCTTTCACTCTTCCAGAGGGACTTAGAAGAATTTTGTGATATTTTTTATTAAAATGGTGTATAAGGGTATATATATAAATATATTTTATGCACTGTATATGAGCTGGCGATTTCTAAGTCTGTGGTTCCGAGAGGGGGTAACCAGGCTCACTAATAAAGGTCAAGCCACTTGGCTGCCAGAATGCCCTGCTTCAGCACAGACCAGAAAGGCATTGTGATAAGCGTATCCCCGGTATAGTTAGGGGTTAATGGGAGTCGTCCCCGTCCCCCCAGTATACGGCCAGAACCATGGACCCGGTACTTGTGGTTCGGACTGTCTCCAACCAGCCATAATGTTGTGAGAGTGAAATTATGTCTAAGTCCAGCTTTGGTACATTAGAAGCAACTCTGAAACTTAACCTAAGCGTTTTTCGAAGCTACTTTTTGGCTAACTTCTTATAGGAAGGTCTAGGAGCTCTGAAAATGAACGTGCGCGTCTTTCACTCTTCCCGAGGGACTTAGAAGAATTTTGTGATATTTTTTATTAAAATGGTGTATAAGGGTATATATATAAATATATTTTATGCACTGTATATGAGCTGGCGATTTCTAAGTCTGTGGTTCCGAGAGGGGGTAACCAGGCTAACTAATAAAGGTCAAGCCACTTGGCTGCCAGAATGCCCTGCTTCAGCACAGACCAGAAAGGCATTGTGATAAGCGTATCCCCGGTATAGTCAGGGGTTAATGGGAGTCGTCCCCGCCCCCCCATTATACGGCCAGAACCATGGACCCGGTACTTGTGGTTCGGACTGTCTCCAACCAGCCATAATGTTGTGAGAGTGAAATTATGTCTAAGTCCAGCTTTGGTACATTAGAAGCAACTCTGAAACTTAACCTAAGCGTTTTTCGAAGCTACTTTTTGGCTAACTTCTTATAGGAAGGTTTAGGAGCTCTGAAAATGAACGTGCGCGTCTTTCACTCTTCCCGAGGGACTTAGAAGAATTTTGTGATATTTTTTATTAAAATGGTGTATAAGGGTATATATATAAATATATTTTATGCACTGTATATGAGCTGGCGATTTCTAAGTCTGTGGTTCCGAGAGGGGGTAACCAGGCTAACTAATAAAGGTCAAGCCACTTGGCTGCCAGAATGCCCTGCTTCAGCACAGACCAGAAAGGCATTGTGATAAGCGTATCCCCGCTATAGTCAGGGGTTAATGGGAGTCGTCCCCGCCCCCCCAGTATACGGCCAGAACCATGGACCCGGTACTTGTGGTTCGGACTGTCTCCAACCAGCCATAATGTTGTGAGAGTGAAATTATGTCTAAGTCCAGCTTTGGTACATTAGAAGCAACTCTGAAACTTAACCTAAGCGTTTTTCGAAGCTGCTTTTTGGCTAACTTCTTATAGGAAGGTCTAGGAGCTCTGAAAATGAACGTGCGCGTCTTTCACTCTTCCAGAGGCACTTAGAAGAATTTTGTGATATTTTTTATTAAAATGGTGTATAAGGGTATATATATAAATATATTTTATGCACTGTATATGAGCTGGCGATTTCTAAGTCTGTGGTTCCGAGAGGGGGTAACCAGGCTCACTAATAAAGGTCAAGCCACTTGGCTGCCAGAATGCCCTGCTTCAGCACAGACCAGAAAGGCATTGTGATAAGCGTATCCCCGGTATAGTTAGGGGTTAATGGGAGTCGTCCCCGTCCCCCCAGTATACGGCCAGAACCATGGACCCGGTACTTGTGGTTCGGACTGTCTCCAACCAGCCATAATGTTGTGAGAGTGAAATTATGTCTGTCCAGCTTTGGTACATTAGAAGCAACTCTGAAACTTAACCTAAGCGTTTTTCGAAGCTACTTTTTGGCTAACTTCTTATAGGAAGGTTTAGGAGCTCTGAAAATGAACGTGCGCGTCTTTCACTCTTCCCGAGGGACTTAGAAGAATTTTGTGATATTTTTTATTAAAATGGTGTATAAGGGTATATATATAAATATATTTTATGCACTGTATATGAGCTGGCGATTTCTAAGTCTGTGGTTCCGAGAGGGGGTAACCAGGCTAACTAATAAAGGTCAAGCCACTTGGCTGCCAGAATGCCCTGCTTCAGCACAGACCAGAAAGGCATTGTGATAAGCGTATCCCCGGTATAGTCAGGGGTTAATGGGAGTCGTCCCCGCCCCCCCAGTATACGGCCAGAACCATGGACCCGGTACTTGTGGTTCGGACTGTCTCCAACCAGCCATAATGTTGTGAGAGTGAAATTATGTCTAAGTCCAGCTTTGGTACATTAGAAGCAACTCTGAAACTTAACCTAAGCGTTTTTCGAAGCTGCTTTTTGGCTAACTTCTTATAGGAAGGTCTAGGAGCTCTGAAAATGAACGTGCGCGTCTTTCACTCTTCCAGAGGGACTTAGAAGAATTTTGTGATATTTTTTATTAAAATGGTGTATAAGGGTATATATATAAATATATTTTATGCACTGTATATGAGCTGGCGATTTCTAAGTCTGTGGTTCCGAGAGGGGGTAACCAGGCTCACTAATAAAGGTCAAGCCACTTGGCTGCCAGAATGCCCTGCTTCAGCACAGACCAGAAAGGCATTGTGATAAGCGTATCCCCGGTATAGTCAGGGGTTAATGGGAGTCGTCCCCGCCCCCCCATTATACGGCCAGAACCATGGACCCGGTACTTGTGGTTCGGACTGTCTCCAACCAGCCATAATGTTGTGAGAGTGAAATTATGTCTAAGTCCAGCTTTGGTACATTAGAAGCAACTCTGAAACTTAACCTAAGCGTTTTTCGAAGCTGCTTTTTGGCTAACTTCTTATAGGAAGGTCTAGGAGCTCTGAAAATGAACGTGCGCGTCTTTCACTCTTCCCGAGGGACTTAGAAGAATTTTGTGATATTTTTTATTAAAATGGTGTATAAGGGTATATATATAAATATATTTTATGCACTGTATATGAGCTGGCGATTTCTAAGTCTGTGGTTCCGAGAGGGGGTAACCAGGCTCACTAATAAAGGTCAAGCCACTTGGCTGCCAGAATGCCCTGCTTCAGCACAGACCAGAAAGGCATTGTGATAAGCGTATCCCCGGTATAGTCAGGGGTTAATGGGAGTCGTCCCCGTCCCCCCAGTTTACGGCCAGAACCATGGACCCGGTACTTGTGGTTCGGACTGTCTCCAACCAGCCATAATGTTGTGAGAGTGAAATTATGTCTAAGTCCAGCTTTGGTACATTAGAAGCAACTCTGAAACTTAACCTAAGCGTTTTTCGAAGCTGCTTTTTGGCTAACTTCTTATAGGAAGGTCTAAGAGCTCTGAAAATGAATGTGCGCGTCTTTCACTCTTCCCGAGGGACTTAGAAGAATTTTGTGATATTTTTTATTAAAATGGTGTATAAGGGTATATATATAAATATATTTTATGCACTGTATATGAGCTGGCGATTTCTAAGTCTGTGGTTCCGAGAGGGGGTAACCATGCTCACTAATAAAGGTCAAGCCACTTGGCTGCCAGAATGCCCTGCTTCAGCACAGACCAGAAAGGCATTGTGATAAGCGTATCCCCGGTATAGTCAGGGGTTAATGGGAGTCGTCCCCGTCCCCCCAGTATACGGCCAGAACCATGGACCCGGTACTTGTGGTTCGGACTGTCTCCAACCAGCCATAATGTTGTGAGAGTGAAATTATGTCTAAGTCCAGCTTTGGTACATTAGAAGCAACTCTGAAACTTAACCTAAGCGTTTTTCGAAGCTACTTTTTGGCTAACTTCTTATAGGAAGGTCTAGGAGCTCTGAAAATGAACGTGCGCGTCTTTCACTCTTCCCGAGGGACTTAAAAGAATTTTGTGATATTTTTTATTAAAATGGTGTATAAGGGTATATATATAAATATATTTTATGCACTGTATATGAGCTGGCGATTTCTAAGTCTGTGGTTCCGAGAGGGGGTAACCAGGCTCACTAATAAAGGTCAAGCCACTTGGCTGCCAGAATGCCCTGCTTCAGCACAGACCAGAAAGGCATTGTGATAAGCGTATCCCCGGTATAGTCAGGGGTTAATGGGAGTAGTCCCCGTCCCCCCAGTATACGGCCAGAACCATGGACCCGGTACTTGTGGTTCGGACTGTCTCCAACCAGCCATAATGTTGTGAGAGTGAAATTATGTCTAAGTCCAGCTTTGGTACATTAGAAGCAACTCTGAAACTTAACCTAAGCGTTTTTCGAAGCTGCTTTTTGGCTAACTTCTTATAGGAAGGTCTAGGAGCTCTGAAAATGAACATGCGCGTCTTTCACTCTTCCAGAGGGACTTAGAAGAATTTTGTGATATTTTTTATTAAAATGGTGTATAAGGGTATATATATATAAATATATTTTATGCACTGTATATGAGCTGGCGATTTCTAAGTCTGTGGTTCCGAGAGGGGGTAACCAGGCTCACTAATAAAGGTCAAGCCACTTGGCTGCCAGAATGCCCTGCTTCAGCACAGACCAGAAAGGCATTGTGATAAGCGTATCCCCGGTATAGTCAGGGGTTAATGGGAGTCGTCCCCATCCCCCCAGTATACGGCCAGAACCATGGACCCGGTACTTGTGGTTCGGACTGTCTCCAACCAGCCATAATGTTGTGAGAGTGAAATTATGTCTAAGTCCAGGTTTGGTACATTAGAAGCAACTCTGAAACTTAACCTAAGCGTTTTTCGAAGCTACTTTTTGGCTAACTTCTTATAGGAAGGTTTAGGAGTTCTGAAAATGAACGTGCGCGTCTTTCACTCTTCCCGAGGGACTTAGAAGAATTTTGTGATATTTTTTATTAAAATGGTGTATAAGGGTATATATATAAATATATTTTATGCACTGTATATGAGCTGGCGATTTCTAAGTCTGTGGTTCCGAGAGGGGGTAACCAGGCTAACTAATAAAGGTCAAGCCACTTGGCTGCCAGAATGCCCTGCTTCAGCACAGACCAGAAAGGCATTGTGATAAGCGTATCCCCGGTATAGTCAGGGGTTAATGGGAGTCGTCCCCGCCCCCCCAGTATACGGCCAGAACCATGGACCCGGTACTTGTGGTTCGGACTGTCTCCAACCAGCCATAATGTTGTGAGAGTGAAATTATGTCTAAGTCCAGCTTTGGTACATTAGAAGCAACTCTGAAACTTAACCTAAGCGTTTTTCGAAGCTACTTTTTGGCTAACTTCTTATAGGAAGGTCTAGGAGCTCTGAAAATGAACGTGCGCGTCTTTCACTCTTCCCGAGGGACTTAGAAGAATTTTGTGATATTTTTTATTAAAATGGTGTATAAGGGTATATATATAAATATATTTTATGCACTGTATATGAGCTGGCGATTTCTAAGTCTGTGGTTCCGAGAGGGGGTAACCAGGCTCACTAATAAAGGTCAAGCCACTTGGCTGCCAGAATGCCCTGCTTCAGCACAGACCAGAAAGGCATTGTGATAAGCGTATCCCCGGTATAGTCAGGGGTTAATGGGAGTCGTCCCCGTCCCCCCAGTATACGGCCAGAACCATGGACCCGGTACTTGTGGTTCGGACTGTCTCCAACCAGCCATAATGTTGTGAGAGTGAAATTATGTCTAAGTCCAGCTTTGGTACATTAGAAGCAACTCTGAAACTTAACCTAAGCGTTTTTCGAAGCTGCTTTTTGGCTAACTTCTTATAGGAAGGTCTAGGAGCTCTGAAAATGAACATGCGCGTCTTTCACTCTTCCAGAGGGACTTAGAAGAATTTTGTGATATTTTTTATTAAAATGGTGTATAAGGGTATATATATAAATATATTTTATGCACTGTATATGAGCTGGCGATTTCTAAGTCTGTGGTTCCGAGAGGGGGTAACTAGGCTCACTAATAAAGGTCAAGCCACTTGGCTGCCAGAATGCCCTGCTTCAGCACAGACCAGAAAGGCATTGTGATAAGCGTATCCCCGGTATAGTCAGGGGTTAATGGGAGTCGTCCCCATCCCCCCAGTATACGGCCAGAACCATGGACCCGGTACTTGTGGTTCGGACTGTCTCCAACCAGCCATAATGTTGTGAGAGTGAAATTATGTCTAAGTCCAGCTTTGGTACATTAGAAGCAACTCTGAAACTTAACCTAAGCGTTTTTCGAAGCTACTTTTTGGCTAACTTCTTATAGGAAGGTTTAGGAGCTCTGAAAATGAACGTGCGCGTCTTTCACTCTTCCCGAGGGACTTAGAAGAATTTTGTGATATTTTTTATTAAAATGGTGTATAAGGGTATATATATAAATATATTTTATGCACTGTATATGAGCTGGCGATTTCTAAGTCTGTGGTTCCGAGAGGGGGTAACCAGGCTAACTAATAAAGGTCAAGCCACTTGGCTGCCAGAATGCCCTGCTTCAGCACAGACCAGAAAGGCATTGTGATAAGCGTATCCCCGGTATAGTCAGGGGTTAATGGGAGTCGTCCCCGCCCCCCCAGTATACGGCCAGAACCATGGACCCGGTACTTGTGGTTCGGACTGTCTCCAACCAGCCATAATGTTGTGAGAGTGAAATTATGTCTAAGTCCAGCTTTGGTACATTAGAAGCAACTCTGAAACTTAACCTAAGCGTTTTTCGAAGCTGCTTTTTGGCTAACTTCTTATAGGAAGGTCTAGGAGCTCTGAAAATGAACGTGCGCGTCTTTCACTCTTCCAGAGGGACTTAGAAGAATTTTGTGATATTTTTTATTAAAATGGTGTATAAGGGTATATATATAAATATATTTTATGCACTGTATATGAGCTGGCGATTTCTAAGTCTGTGGTTCCGAGAGGGGGTAACCAGGCTCACTAATAAAGGTCAAGCCACTTGGCTGCCAGAATGCCCTGCTTCAGCACAGACCAGAAAGTCATTGTGATAAGCGTATCCCCGGTATAGTTAGGGGTTAATGGGAGTCGTCCCCGTCCCCCCAGTATACGGCCAGAACCATGGACCCGGTACTTGTGGTTCGGACTGTCTCCAACCAGCCATAATGTTGTGAGAGTGAAATTATGTCTAAGTCCAGCTTTGGTACATTAGAAGCAACTCTGAAACTTAACCTAAGCGTTTTTCGAAGCTACTTTTTGGCTAACTTCTTATAGGAAGGTCTAGGAGATCTGAAAATGAACGTGCGCGTCTTTCACTCTTCCCGAGGGACTTAGAAGAATTTTGTGATATTTTTTATTAAAATGGTGTATAAGGGTATATATATAAATATATTTTATGCACTGTATATGAGCTGGCGATTTCTAAGTCTGTGGTTCCGAGAGGGGGTAACCAGGCTAACTAATAAAGGTCAAGCCACTTGGCTGCCAGAATGCCCTGCTTCAGCACAGACCAGAAAGGCATTGTGATAAGCGTATCCCCGGTATAGTCAGGGGTTAATGGGAGTCGTCCCCGCCCATCCAGTATACGGCCAGAACCATGGACCCGGTACTTGTGGTTCGGACTGTCTCCAACCAGCCATAATGTTGTGAGAGTGAAATTATGTCTAAGTCCAGCTTTGGTACATTAGAAGCAACTCTGAAACTTAACCTAAGCGTTTTTCGAAGCTGCTTTTTGGCTAACTTCTTATAGGAAGGTCTAGGAGCTCTGAAAATGAACATGCGCGTCTTTCACTCTTCCAGAGGGACTTAGAAGAATTTTGTGATATTTTTTATTAAAATGGTGTATAAGGGTATATATATAAATATATTTTATGCACTGTATATGAGCTGGCGATTTCTAAGTCTGTGGTTCCGAGAGGGGGTAACCAGGCTCACTAATAAAGGTCAAGCCACTTGGCTGCCAGAATGCCCTGCTTCAGCACAGACCAGAAAGGCATTGTGATAAGCGTATCCCCGGTATAGTCAGGGGTTAATGGGAGTCGTCCCCATCCCCCCAGTATACGGCCAGAACCATGGACCCGGTACTTGTGGTTCGGACTGTCTCCAACCAGCCATAATGTTGTGAGAGTGAAATTATGTCTAAGTCCAGCTTTGGTACATTAGAAGCAACTCTGAAACTTAACCTAAGCGTTTTTCGAAGCTACTTTGTGGCTAACTTCTTATAGGAAGGTTTAGGAGCTCTGAAAATGAACGTGCGCGTCTTTCACTCTTCCCGAGGGACTTAGAAGAATTTTGTGATATTTTTTATTAAAATGGTGTATAAGGGTATATATATAAATATATTTTATGCACTGTATATGAGCTGGCGATTTCTAAGTCTGTGGTTCCGAGAGGGGGTAACCAGGCTAACTAATAAAGGTCAAGCCACTTGGCTGCCAGAATGCCCTGCTTCAGCACAGACCAGAAAGGCATTGTGATAAGCGTATCCCCGGTATAGTCAGGGGTTAATGGGAGTCGTCCCCGCCCCCCCAGTATACGGCCAGAACCATGGACCCGGTACTTGTGGTTCGGACTGTCTCCAACCAGCCATAATGTTGTGAGAGTGAAATTATGTCTAAGTCCAGCTTTGGTACATTAGAAGCAACTCTGAAACTTAACCTAAGCGTTTTTCGAAGCTGCTTTTTGGCTAACTTCTTATAGGAAGGTCTAGGAGCTCTGAAAATGAACGTGCGCGTCTTTCACTCTTCCAGAGGGACTTAGAAGAATTTTGTGATATTTTTTATTAAAATGGTGTATAAGGGTATATATATAAATATATTTTATGCACTGTATATGAGCTGGCGATTTCTAAGTCTGTGGTTCCGAGAGGGGGTAACCAGGCTCACTAATAAAGGTCAAGCCACTTGGCTGCCAGAATGCCCTGCTTCAGCACAGACCAGAAAGTCATTGTGATAAGCGTATCCCCGGTATAGTTAGGGGTTAATGGGAGTCGTCCCCGTCCCCCCAGTATACGGCCAGAACCATGGACCCGGTACTTGTGGTTCGGACTGTCTCCAACCAGCCATAATGTTGTGAGAGTGAAATTATGTCTAAGTCCAGCTTTGGTACATTAGAAGCAACTCTGAAACTTAACCTAAGCGTTTTTCGAAGCTACTTTTTGGCTAACTTCTTATAGGAAGGTCTAGGAGCTCTGAAAATGAACGTGCGCGTCTTTCACTCTTCCCGAGGGACTTAGAAGAATTTTGTGATATTTTTTATTAAAATGGTGTATAAGGGTATATATATAAATATATTTTATGCACTGTATATGAGCTGGCGATTTCTAAGTCTGTGGTTCCGAGAGGGGGTAACCAGGCTCACTAATAAAGGTCAAGCCACTTGGCTGCCAGAATGCCCTGCTTCAGCACAGACCAGAAAGGCATTGTGATAAGCGTATCCCCGGTATAGTCAGGGGTTAATGGGAGTCGTCCCCATCCCCCCAGTATACGGCCAGAACCATGGACCCGGTACTTGTGGTTCGGACTGTCTCCAACCAGCCATAATGTTGTGAGAGTGAAATTATGTCTAAGTCCAGCTTTGGTACATTAGAAGCAACTCTGAAACTTAACCTAAACGTTTTTCGAAGCTACTTTTTGGCTAACTTCTTATAGGAAGGTTTAGGAGCTCTGAAAATGAATGTGCGCGTCTTTCACTCTTCCCGAGGGACTTAGAAGAATTTTGTGATATTTTTTATTAAAATGGTGTATAAGGGTATATATATAAATATATTTTATGCACTGTATATGAGCTGGCGATTTCTAAGTCTGTGGTTCCGAGAGGGGGTAACCAGGCTAACTAATAAAGGTCAAGCCACTTGGCTGCCAGAATGCCCTGCTTCAGCACAGACCAGAAAGGCATTGTGATAAGCGTATCCCCGGTATAGTCAGGGGTTAATGGGAGTCGTCCCCGCCCCCCCAGTATACGGCCAGAACCATGGACCCGGTACTTGTGGTTCGGACTGTCTCCAACCAGCCATAATGTTGTGAGAGTGAAATTATGTCTAAGTCCAGCTTTGGTACATTAGAAGCAACTCTGAAACTTAACCTAAGCGTTTTTCGAAGCTGCTTTTTGGCTAACTTCTTATAGGAAGGTCTAGGAGCTCTGAAAATGAACGTGCGCGTCTTTCACTCTTCCAGAGGGACTTAGAAGAATTTTGTGATATTTTTTATTAAAATGGTGTATAAGGGTATATATATAAATATATTTTATGCACTGTATATGAGCTGGCGATTTCTAAGTCTGTGGTTCCGAGAGGGGGTAACCAGGCTCACTAATAAAGGTCAAGCCACTTGGCTGCCAGAATGCCCTGCTTCAGCACAGACCAGAAAGTCATTGTGATAAGCGTATCCCCGGTATAGTTAGGGGTTAATGGGAGTCGTCCCCGTCCCCCCAGTATACGGCCAGAACCATGGACCCGGTACTTGTGGTTCGGACTGTCTCCAACCAGCCATAATGTTGTGAGAGTGAAATTATGCCTAAGTCCAGCTTTGGTACATTAGAAGCAACTCTGAAACTTAACCTAAGCGTTTTTCGAAGCTACTTTTTGGCTAACTTCTTATAGGAAGGTCTAGGAGCTCTGAAAATGAACGTGCGCGTCTTTCACTCTTCCCGAGGGACTTAGAAGAATTTTGTGATATTTTTTATTAAAATGGTGTATAAGGGTATATATATAAATATATTTTATGCACTGTATATGAGCTGGCGATTTCTAAGTCTGTGGTTCCGAGAGGGGGTAACCAGGCTAACTAATAAAGGTCAAGCCACTTGGCTGCCAGAATGCCCTGCTTCAGCACAGACCAGAAAGGCATTGTGATAAGCGTATCCCCGGTATAGTCAGGGGTTAATGGGAGTCGTCCCCGCCCCCCCAGTATACGGCCAGAACCATGGACCCGGTACTTGTGGTTCGGACTGTCTCCAACCAGCCATAATGTTGTGAGAGTGAAATTATGTCTAAGTCCAGCTTTGGTACATTAGAAGCAACTCTGAAACTTAACCTAAGCGTTTTTCGAAGCTGCTTTTTGGCTAACTTCTTATAGGAAGGTCTAGGAGCTCTGAAAATGAACGTGCGCGTCTTTCACTCTTCCAGAGGGACTTAGAAGAATTTTGTGATATTTTTTATTAAAATGGTGTATAAGGGTATATATATAAATATATTTTATGCACTGTATATGAGCTGGCGATTTCTAAGTCTGTGGTTCCGAGAGGGGGTAACCAGGCTCACTAATAAAGGTCAAGCCACTTGGCTGCCAGAATGCCCTGCTTCAGCACAGACCAGAAAGTCATTGTGATAAGCGTATCCCCGGTATAGTTAGGGGTTAATGGGAGTCGTCCCCGTCCCCCCAGTATACGGCCAGAACCATGGACCCGGTACTTGTGGTTCGGACTGTCTCCAACCAGCCATAATGTTGTGAGAGTGAAATTATGTCTAAGTCCAGCTTTGGTACATTAGAAGCAACTCTGAAACTTAACCTAAGCGTTTTTCGAAGCTACTTTTTGGCTAACTTCTTATAGGAAGGTCTAGGAGCTCTGAAAATGAACGTGCGCGTCTTTAACTCTTCCCGAGGGACTTAGAAGAATTTTGTGATATTTTTTATTAAAATGGTGTATAAGGGTATATATATAAATATATTTTATGCACTGTATATGAGCTGGCGATTTCTAAGTCTGTGGTTCCGAGAGGGGGTAACCAGGCTAACTAATAAAGGTCAAGCCACTTGGCTGCCAGAATACCCTGCTTCAGCACAGACCAGAAAGGCATTGTGATAAGCGTATCCCCGGTATAGTCAGTGGTTAATGGGAGTCGTCCCCGCCCCCCCATTATACGGCCAGAACCATGGACCCGGTACTTGTGGTTCGGACTGTCTCCAACCAGCCATAATGTTGTGAGAGTGAAATTATGTCTAAGTCCAGCTTTGGTACATTAGAAGCAACTCTGAAACTTAACCTAAGCGTTTTTCGAAGCTGCTTTTTGGCTAACTTCTTATAGGAAGGTCTAGGAGCTCTGAAAATGAACATGCGCGTCTTTCACTCTTCCAGAGGGACTTAGAAGAATTTTGTGATATTTTTTATTAAAATGGTGTATAAGGGTATATATATAAATATATTTTATGCACTGTATATGAGCTGGCGATTTCTAAGTCTGTGGTTCCGAGAGGGGGTAACCAGGCTCACTAATAAAGGTCAAGCCACTTGGCTGCCAGAATGCCCTGCTTCAGCACAGACCAGAAAGGCATTGTGATAAGCGTATCCCCGGTATAGTCAGGGGTTAATGGGAGTCGTCCTCATCCCCCCAGTATACGGCCAGAACCATGGACCCGGTACTTGTGGTTCGGACTGTCTCCAACCAGCCATAATGTTGTGAGAGTGAAATTATGTCTAAGTCCAGCTTTGGTACATTAGAAGCAACTCTGAAACTTAACCTAAGCGTTTTTCGAAGCTACTTTTTGGCTAACTTCTTATAGGAAGGTTTAGGAGTTCTAAAAATGAACGTGCGCGTCTTTCACTCTTCCCGAGGGACTTAGAAGAATTTTGTGATATTTTTTATTAAAATGGTGTATAAGGGTATATATATAAATATATTTTATGCACTGTATATGAGCTGGCGATTTCTAAGTCTGTGGTTCCGAGAGGGGGTAACCAGGCTAACTAATAAAGGTCAAGCCACTTGGCTGCCAGAATGCCCTGCTTCAGCACAGACCAGAAAGGCATTGTGATAAGCGTATCCCCGGTATAGTCAGGGGTTAATGGGAGTCGTCCCCGCCCCCCCAGTATACGGCCAGAACCATGGACCCGGTACTTGTGGTTCGGACTGTCTCCAACCAGCCATAATGTTGTGAGAGTGAAATTATGTCTAAGTCCAGCTTTGGTACATTAGAAGCAACTCTGAAACTTAACCTAAGCGTTTTTCGAAGCTGCTTTTTGGCTAACTTCTTATAGGAAGGTCTAGGAGCTCTGAAAATGAACGTGCGCGTCTTTCACTCTTCCAGAGGGACTTAGAAGAATTTTGTGATATTTTTTATTAAAATGGTGTATAAGGGTATATATATAAATATATTTTATGCACTGTATATGAGCTGGCGATTTCTAAGTCTGTGGTTCCGAGAGGGGGTAACCAGGCTCACTAATAAAGGTCAAGCCACTTGGCTGCCAGAATGCCCTGCTTCAGCACAGACCAGAAAGTCATTGTGATAAGCGTATCCCCGGTATAGTTAGGGGTTAATGGGAGTCGTCCCCGTCCCCCCAGTATACGGCCAGAACCATGGACCCGGTACTTGTGGTTCGGACTGTCTCCAACCAGCCATAATGTTGTGAGAGTGAAATTATGTCTAAGTCCAGCTTTGGTACATTAGAAGCAACTCTGAAACTTAACCTAAGCGTTTTTCGAAGCTACTTTTTGGCTAACTTCTTATAGGAAGGTCTAGGAGCTCTGAAAATGAACGTGCGCGTCTTTCACTCTTCCCGAGGGACTTAGAAGAATTTTGTGATATTTTTTATTAAAATGGTGTATAAGGGTATATATATAAATATATTTTATGCACTGTATATGAGCTGGCGATTTCTAAGTCTGTGGTTCCGAGAGGGGGTAACCAGGCTCACTAATAAAGGTCAAGCCACTTGGCTGCCAGAATGCCCTGCTTCAGCACAGACCAGAAAGGCATTGTGATAAGCGTATCCCCGGTATAGTCAGGGGTTAATGGGAGTCGTCCCCGTCCCCCCAGTATACGGCCAGAACCATGGACCCGGTACTTGTGGTTCGGACTGTCTCCAACCAGCCATAATGTTGTGAGAGTGAAATTATGTCTAAGTCCAGCTTTGGTACATTAGAAGCAACTCTGAAACTTAACCTAAGCGTTTTTCGAAGCTACTTTTTGGCTAACTTCTTATAGGAAGGTCTAGGAGCTCTGAAAATGAACGTGCGCGTCTTTCACTCTTCCCGAGGGACTTAGAAGAATTTTGTGATATTTTTTATTAAAATGGTGTATAAGGGTATATATATAAATATATTTTATGCACTGTATATGAGCTGGCGATTTCTAAATCTGTGGTTCCGAGAGGGGGTAACCAGGCTAACTAATAAAGGTCAAGCCACTTGGCTGCCAGAATACCCTGCTTCAGCACAGACCAGAAAGGCATTGTGATAAGCGTATCCCCGGTATAGTCAGGGGTTAATGGGAGTCGTCCCCGCCCCCCCATTATACGGCCAGAACCATGGACCCGGAACTTGTGGTTCGGACTGTCTCCAACCAGCCATAATGTTGTGAGAGTGAAATTATGTCTAAGTCCAGCTTTGGTACATTAGAAGCAACTCTGAAACTTAACCTAAGCGTTTTTCGAAGCTACTTTTTGGCTAACTTCTTATAGGAAGGTCTAAGAGCTCTGAAAATGAACGTGCGCGTCTTTCACTCTTCCAGAGGGACTTAGAAGAATTTTGTGATATTTTTTATTAAAATGGTGTATAAGGTTATATATATAAATATATTTTATGCACTGTATATGAGCTGGCGATTTCTAAGTCTGTGGTTCCGAGAGGGGGTAACCAGGCTCACTAATAAAGGTCAAGCCACTTGGCTGCCAGAATGCCCTGCTTCAGCACAGACCAGAAAGGCATTGTGATAAGCGTATCCCCGGTATAGTCAGGGGTTAATTGGAGTCGTCCCCGTCCCCCCAGTATACGGCCAGAACCATGGACCCGGTACTTGTGGTTCAGACTGTCTCCAACCAGCCATAATGTTGTGAGAGTGAAATTATGTCTAAGTCCAGCTTTGGTACATTAGAAGCAACTCTGAAACTTAACCTAAGCGTTTTTCGAAGCTACTTTTTGGCTAACTTCTTATAGGAAGGTCTAAGAGCTCTGAAAATGAACGTGCGCGTCTTTCACTCTTCCAGAGGGACTTAGAAGAATTTTGTGATATTTTTTATTAAAATGGTGTATAAGGTTATATATATAAATATATTTTATGCACTGTATATGAGCTGGCGATTTCTAAGTCTGTGGTTCCGAGAGGGGGTAACCAGGCTCACTAATAAAGGTCAAGCCACTTGGCTGCCAGAATGCCCTGCTTCAGCACAGACCAGAAAGGCATTGTGATAAGCGTATCCCCGGTATAGTCAGGGGTTAATGGGAGTCGTCCCCGTCCCTCCAGTATACGGCCAGAACCATGGACCCGGTACTTGTGGTTCGGACTGTCTCCAACCAGCCATAATGTTGTGAGAGTGAAATTATGTCTAAGTCCAGCTTTGGTACATTAGAAGCAACTCTGAAACTTAACCTAAGCGTTTTTCGAAGCTGCTTTTTGGCTAACTTCTTATAGGAAGGTCTAGGAGCTCTGAAAATGAACGTGCGCGTCTTTCACTCTTCCAGAGGGACTTAGAAGAATTTTGTGATATTTTTTATTAAAATGGTGTATAAGGGTATATATATAAATATATTTTATGCACTGTATATGAGCTGGCGATTTCTAAGTCTGTGGTTCCGAGAGGGGGTAAACAGGCTCACTAATAAAGGTCAAGCCACTTGGCTGCCAGAATGCCCTGCTTCAGCACAGACCAGAAAGTCATTGTGATAAGCGTATCCCCGGTATAGTTAGGGGTTAATGGGAGTCGTCCCCGTCCCCCCAGTATACGGCCAGAACCATGGACCCGGTACTTGTGGTTCGGACTGTCTCCAACCAGCCATAATGTTGTGAGAGTGAAATTATGTCTAAGTCCAGCTTTGGTACATTAGAAGCAACTCTGAAACTTAACCTAAGCGTTTTTCGAAGCTACTTTTTGGCTAACTTCTTATAGGAAGGTCTAGCAGCTCTGAAAATGAACGTGCGCGTCTTTCACTTTTCCCGAGGGACTTAGAAGAATTTTGTGATATTTTTTATTAAAATGGTGTATAAGGGTATATATATAAATATATTTTATGCACTGTATATGAGCTGGCGATTTCTAAATCTGTGGTTCCGAGAGGGGGTAACCAGGCTAACTAATAAAGGTCAAGCCACTTGGCTGCCAGAATACCCTGCTTCAGCACAGACCAGAAAGGCATTGTGATAAGCGTATCCCCGGTATAGTCAGGGGTTAATGGGAGTCGTCCCCGCCCCCCCATTATACGGCCAGAACCATGGACCCGGTACTTGTGGTTCGGACTGTCTCCAACCAGCCATAATGTTGTGAGAGTGAAATTATGTCTAAGTCCAGCTTTGGTACATTAGAAGCAACTCTGAAACTTAACCTAAGCGTTTTTCGAAGCTACTTTTTGGCTAACTTCTTATAGGAAGGTCTAAGAGCTCTGAAAATGAACGTGCGCGTCTTTCACTCTTCCAGAGGGACTTAGAAGAATTTTGTGATATTTTTTATTAAAATGGTGTATAAGGTTATATATATAAATATATTTTATGCACTGTATATGAGCTGGCGATTTCTAAGTCTGTGGTTCCGAGAGGGGGTAACCAGGCTCACTAATAAAGGTCAAGCCACTTGGCTGCCAGAATGCCCTGCTTCAGCACAGACCAGAAAGGCATTGTGATAAGCGTATCCCCGGTATAGTCAGGGGTTAATTGGAGTCGTCCCCGTCCCCCCAGTATACGGCCAGAACCATGGACCCGGTACTTGTGGTTCAGACTGTCTCCAACCAGCCATAATGTTGTGAGAGTGAAATTATGTCTAAGTCCAGCTTTGGTACATTAGAAGCAACTCTGAAACTTAACCTAAGCGTTTTTCGAAGCTACTTTTTGGCTAACTTCTTATACCGTAGGAAGGTCTAGGAGCTTTCAAAATGAACGTGCGCGTCTTTCACTCTTCCCGAGGGACTTAGAAGAATTTTGTGATATTTTTTATTAAAATGGTGTATAAGGGTATATATATAAATATATTTTATGCACTGTATATGAGCTGGCGATTTCTAAGTCTGTGGTTCCGAGAGGGGGTAACCAGGCTCACTAATAAAGGTCAAGCCACTTGGCTGCCAGAATGCCCTGCTTCAGCACAGACCAGAAAGGCATTGTGATAAGCGTATCCCCGGTATAGTCAGGGGTTAATGGGAGTCGTCCCCGTCCCTCCAGTATACGGCCAGAACCATGGACCCGGTACTTGTGGTTCGGACTGTCTCCAACCAGCCATAATGTTGTGAGAGTGAAATTATGTCTAAGTCCAGCTTTGGTACATTAGAAGCAACTCTGAAACTTAACCTAAGCGTTTTTCGAAGCTACTTTTTGGCTAACTTCTTATAGGAAGGTCTAGGAGCTCTGAAAATGAACGTGCGCGTCTTTCACTCTTCCCGAGGGACTTAGAAGAATTTTGTGATATTTTTTATTAAAATGGTGTATAAGGGTATATATATAAATATATTTTATGCACTGTATATGAGCTGGCGATTTCTAAGTCTGTGGTTCCGAGAGGGGGTAACCAGGCTCACTAATAAAGGTCAAGCCACTTGGCTGCCAGAATGCCCTGCTTCAGCACAGACCAGAAAGGCATTGTGATAAGCGTATCCCCGGTATAGTCAGGGGTTAATGGGAGTCGTCCCCGTCCCCCCAGTATACGGCCAGAACCATGGACCCGGTACTTGTGGTTCGGACTGTCTCCAACCAGCCATAATGTTGTGAGAGTGAAATTATGTCTAAGTCCAGCTTTGGTACATTAGAAGCAACTCTGAAACTTAACCTAAGCGTTTTTCGAAGCTACTTTTTGGCTAACTTCTTATAGGAAGGTCTAGGAGCTCTGAAAATGAACATGCGCGTCTTTCACTCTTCCAGAGGGACTTAGAAGAATTTTGTGATATTTTTTATTAAAATGGTGTATAAGGTTATATATATAAATATATTTTATGCACTGTATATGAGCTGGCGATTTCTAAGTCTGTGGTTCCGAGAGGGGGTAACCAGGCTCACTAATAAAGGTCAAGCCACTTGGCTGCCAGAATGCCCTGCTTCAGCACAGACCAGAAAGGCATTGTGATAAGCGTATCCCCGGTATAGTCAGGGGTTAATGGGAGTCGTCCCCGTCCCCCCAGTATACGGCCAGAACCATGGACCCGGTACTTGTGGTTCGGACTCTCTCCAACCAGCCATAATGTTGTGAGAGTGAAATTATGTCTAAGTCCAGCTTTGGTACATTAGAAGCAACTCTGAAACTTAACCTAAGCGTTTTTCGAAGCTACTTTTTGGCTAACTTCTTATAGGAAGGTCTAGGAGCTCTGAAAATGAACGTGCACGTCTTTCACTCTTCCCGAGGGACTTAGAAGAATTTTGTGATATTTTTTATTAAAATGGTGTATAAGGGTATATATATAAATATATTTTATGCACTGTATATGAGCTGGCGATTTCTAAGTCTGTGGTTCCGAGAGGGGGTAACCAGGCTCACTAATAAAGGTCAAGCCACTTGGCTGCCAGAATGCCCTGCTTCAGCACAGACCAGAAAGGCATTGTGATAAGCGTATCCCCGGTATAGTCAGGGGTTAATGGGAGTCGTCCCCGTCCCCCCAGTATACGCCCAGAACCATGGACCCGGTACTTGTGGTTCGGACTGTCTCCAACCAGCCATAATGTTGTGAGAGTGAAATTATGTCTAAGTCCAGCTTTGGTACATTAGAAGCAACTCTGAAACTTAACCTAAGCGTTTTTCGAAGCTGCTTTTTGGCTAACTTCTTATAGGAAGGTCTAGGAGCTCTAAAAATGAACGTGCGCGTCTTTCACTCTTCCAGAGGGACTTAGAAGAATTTTGTGATATTTTTTATTAAAATGGTGTATAAGGGTATATATATAAATATATTTTATGCACTGTATATGAGCTGGCGATTTCTAAGTCTGTGGTTCCGAGAGGGGGTAACCAGGCTCACTAATAAAGGTCAAGCCACTTGGCTGCCAGAATGCCCTGCTTCAGCACAGACCAGAAAGGCATTGTGATAAGCGTATCCCCGGTATAGTTAGGGGTTAATGGGAGTCGTCCCCGTCCCCCCAGTATACGGCCAGAACCATGGACCCGGTACTTGTGGTTCGGACTGTCTCCAACCAGCCATAATGTTGTGAGAGTGAAATTATGTCTAAGTCCAGCTTTGGTACATTAGAAGCAACTCTGAAACTTAACCTAAGCGTTTTTCGAAGCTACTTTTTGGCTAACTTCTTATAGGAAGGTCTAGGAGCTCTGAAAATGAACGTGCGCGTCTTTCACTCTTCCCGAGGGACTTAGAAGAATTTTGTGATATTTTTTATTAAAATGGTGTATAAGGGTATATATATAAATATATTTTATGCACTGTATATGAGCTGGCGATTTCTAAGTCTGTGGTTCCGAGAGGGGGTAACCAGGCTCACTAATAAAGGTCAAGCCACTTGGCTGCCAGAATGCCCTGCTTCAGCACAGACCAGAAAGGCATTGTGATAAGCGTATCCCCGGTATAGTCAGGGGTTAATTGGAGTCGTCCCCGTCCCCCCAGTATACGGCCAGAACCATGGACCCGGTACTTGTGGTTCAGACTGTCTCCAACCAGCCATAATGTTGTGAGAGTGAAATTATGTCTAAGTCCAGCTTTGGTACATTAGAAGCAACTCTGAAACTTAACCTAAGCGTTTTTCGAAGCTACTTTTTGGCTAACTTCTTATAGGAAGGTCTAGGAGCTTTTAAAATGAACGTGCGCGTCTTTCACTGTTCCCGAGGGACTTAGAAGAATTTTGTGATATTTTTTATTAAAATGGTGTATAAGGGTATATATATAAATATATTTTATGCACTGTATATGAGCTGGCGATTTCTAAGTCTGTGGTTCCGAGAGGGGGTAACCAGGCTCACTAATAAAGGTCAAGCCACTTGGCTGCCAGAATGCCCTGCTTAAGCACAGACCAGAAAGGCATTGTGATAAGCGTATCCCCGGTATAGTCAGGGGTTAATGGGAGTCGTCCCCGTCCCCCCAGTATACGGCCAGAACCATGGACCCGGTACTTGTGGTTCGGACTGTCTCCAACCAGCCATAATGTTGTGAGAGTGAAATTATGTCTAAGTCCAGCTTTGGTACATTAGAAGCAACTCTGAAACTTAACCTAAGCGTTTTTCGAAGCTACTTTTTGGCTAACTTCTTATAGGAAGGTCTAGGAGCTTTCAAAATGAACGTGCGCGTCTTTCACTCTTCCCGAGGGACTTAGAAGAATTTTGTGATATTTTTTATTAAAATGGTGTATAAGGGTATATATATAAATATATTTTATGCACTGTATATGAGCTGGCGATTTCTAAGTCTGTGGTTCCGAGAGGGGGTAACCAGGCTCACTAATAAAGGTCAAGCCACTTGGCTGCCAGAATGCCCTGCTTCAGCACAGACCAGAAAGGCATTGTGATAAGCGTATCCCCGGTATAGTCAGGGGTTAATGGGAGTCCCCCCAGTATACGGCCAGAACCATGGACCCGGTACTTGTGGTTCGGACTGTCTCCAACCAGCCATAATGTTGTGAGAGTGAAATTATGTCTAAGTCCAGCTTTGGTACATTAGAAGCAACTCCGAAACTTAACCTAAGCGTTATTCGAAGCTACTTTTTGGCTAACTTCTTATAGGAAGGTCTAGGAGCTCTGAAAATGAACGTGCGCGTCTTTCACTCTTCCCGAGGGACTTAGAAGAATTTTGTGATATTTTTTATTAAAATGGTGTATAAGGGTATATATATAAATATATTTTATGCACTGTATATGAGCTGGCGATTTCTAAGTCTGTGGTTCCGAGAGGGGGTAACCAGGCTCACTAATAAAGGTCAAGCCACTTGGCTGCCAGAATGCCCTGCTTCAGCACAGACCAGAAAGTCATTGTGATAAGCGTATCCCCGGTATAGTTAGGGGTTAATGGGAGTCGTCCCCGTCCCCCCAGTATACGGCCAGAACCATGGACCCGGTACTTGTGGTTCGGACTGTCTCCAACCAGCCATAATGTTGTGAGAGTGAAATTATGTCTAAGTCCAGCTTTGGTACATTAGAAGCAACTCTGAAACTTAACCTAAGCGTTTTTCGAAGCTGCTTTTTGGCTAACTTCTTATAGGAAGGTCTATGAGCTCTGAAAATGAACATGCGCGTCTTTCACTCTTCCAGAGGGACTTAGAAGAATTTTGTGATATTTTTTATTAAAATGGTGTATAAGGGTATATATATAAATATATTTTATGCACTGTATATGAGCTGGCGATTTCTAAGTCTGTGGTTCCGAGAGGGGGTAACCAGGCTCACTAATAAAGGTCAAGCCACTTGGCTGCCAGAATGCCCTGCTTCAGCACAGACCAGAAAGGCATTGTGATAAGCGTATCCCCGGTATAGTCAGGGGTTAATGGGAGTCGTCCCCGTCCCCCCAGTATACGGCCAGAACCATGGACCCGGTACTTGTGGTTCGGACTGTCTCCAACCAGCCATAATGTTGTGAGAGTGAAATTATGTCTAAGTCCAGCTTTGGTACATTAGAAGCAACTCTGAAACTTAACCTAAGCGTTTTTCGAAGCTACTTTTGGCTAACTTCTTATAGGAAGGTCTAGGAGCTCTGAAAATGAACATGCGCGTCTTTCACTCTTCCAGAGGGACTTAGAAGAATTTTGTGATATTTTTTATTAAAATGGTGTATAAGGTTATATATATAAATATATTTTATGCACTGTATATGAGCTGGCGATTTCTAAGTCTGTGGTTCCGAGAGGGGGTAACCAGGCTCACTAATAAAGGTCAAGCCACTTGGCTGCCAGAATGCCCTGCTTCAGCACAGACCAGAAAGGCATTGTGATAAGCGTATCCCCGGTATAGTCAGGGGTTAATGGGAGTAGTCCCCGTCCCCCCAGTATACGGCCAGAACCATGGACCCGGTACTTGTGGTTCGGACTCTCTCCAACCAGCCATAATGTTGTGAGAGTGAAATTATGTCTAAGTCCAGCTTTGGTACATTAGAAGCAACTCTGAAACTTAACCTAAGCGTTTTTCGAAGCTACTTTTTGGCTAACTTCTTATAGGAAGGTCTAGGAGCTCTGAAAATGAACATGCGCGTCTTTCACTCTTCCAGAGGGACTTAGAAGAATTTTGTGATATTTTTTATTAAAATGGTGTATAAGGTTATATATATAAATATATTTTATGCACTGTATATGAGCTGGCGATTTCTAAGTCTGTGGTTCCGAGAGGGGGTAACCAGGCTCACTAATAAAGGTCAAGCCACTTGGCTGCCAGAATGCCCTGCTTCAGCACAGACCAGAAAGGCATTGTGATAAGCGTATCCCCGGTATAGTCAGGGGTTAATGGGAGTAGTCCCCGTCCCCCCAGTATACGGCCAGAACCATGGACCCGGTACTTGTGGTTCGGACTGTCTCCAACCAGCCATAATGTTGTGAGAGTGAAATTATGTCTAAGTCCAGCTTTGGTACATTAGAAGCAACTCTGAAACTTAACCTAAGCGTTTTTCGAAGCTACTTTTTGGCTAACTTCTTATAGGAAGGTTTAGGAGCTCTGAAAATGAACGTGCGCGTCTTTCACTCTTCCCGAGGGACTTAGAAGAATTTTGTGATATTTTTTATTAAAATGGTGTATAAGGGTATATATATAAATATATTTTATGCACTGTATATGAGCTGGCGATTTCTAAGTCTGTGGTTCCGAGAGGGGGTAACCAGGCTAACTAATAAAGGTCAAGCCACTTGGCTGCCAGAATGCCCTGCTTAAGCACAGACCAGAAAGGCATTGTGATAAGCGTATCCCCGGTATAGTCAGGGGTTAATGGGAGTCGTCCCCGCCCCCCCAGTATACGGCCAGAACCATGGACCCGGTACTTGTGGTTCGGACTGTCTCCAACCAGCCATAATGTTGTGAGAGTGAAATTATGTCTAAGTCCAGCTTTGGTACATTAGAAGCAACTCTGAAACTTAACCTAAGCATTTTTCGAAGCTGCTTTTTGGCTAACTTCTTATAGGAAGGTCTAGGAGCTCTGAAAATGAACGTGCGCGTCTTTCACTCCTCCAGAGGGACTTAGAAGAATTTTGTGATATTTTTTATTAAAATGGTGTATAAGGGTATATATATAAATATATTTTATGCACTGTATATGAGCTGGCGATTTCTAAGTCTGTGGTTCCGAGAGGGGGTAACCAGGCTCACTAATAAAGGTCAAGCCACTTGGCTGCCAGAATGCCCTGCTTCAGCACAGACCAGAAAGGCATTGTGATAAGCGTATCCCCGGTATAGTTAGGGGTTAATGGGAGTCGTCCCCGTCCCCCCAGTATACGGCCAGAACCATGGACCCGGTACTTGTGGTTCGGACTGTCTCCAACCAGCCATAATGTTGTGAGAGTGAAATTATGTCTAAGTCCAGCTTTGGTACATTAGAAGCAACTCTGAAACTTAACCTAAGCGTTTTTCGAAGCTACTTTTTGGCTAACTTCTTATAGGAAGGTCTAGGAGCTCTGAAAATGAACGTGCGCGTCTTTCACTCTTCCTGAGGGACTTAGAAGAATTTTGTGATATTTTTTATTAAAATGGTGTATAAGGGTATATATATAAATATATTTTATGCACTGTATATGAGCTGGCGATTTCTAAGTCTGTGGTTCCGAGAGGGGGTAACCAGGCTCACTAATAAAGGTCAAGCCACTTGGCTGCCAGAATGCCCTGCTTCAGCACAGACCAGAAAGGCATTGTGATAAGCGTATCCCCGGTATAGTCAGGGGTTAATGGGAGTCGTCCCCATCCCCCCAGTATACGGCCAGAACCATGGACCCGGTACTTGTGGTTCGGACTGTCTCCAACCAGCCATAATGTTGTGAGAGTGAAATTATGTCTAAGTCCAGCTTTGGTACATTAGAAGCAACTCTGAAACTTAACCTAAGCGTTTTTCGAAGCTACTTTTTGGCTAACTTCTTATAGGAAGGTTTAGGAGCTCTGAAAATGAACGTGCGCGTCTTTCACTCTTCCCGAGGGACTTAGAAGAATTTTGTGATATTTTTTATTAAAATGGTGTATAAGGGTATATATATAAATATATTTTATGCACTGTATATGAGCTGGCGATTTCTAAGTCTGTGGTTCCGAGAGGGGGTAACCAGGCTAACTAATAAAGGTCAAGCCACTTGGCTGCCAGAATGCCCTGCTTCAGCACAGACCAGAAAGGCATTGTGATAAGCGTATCCCCGGTATAGTCAGGGGTTAATGGGAGTCGTCCCCGCCCCCCCAGTATACGGCCAGAACCATGGACCCGGTACTTGTGGTTCGGACTGTCTCCAACCAGCCATAATGTTGTGAGAGTGAAATTATGTCTAAGTCCAGCTTTGGTACATTAGAAGCAACTCTGAAACTTAACCTAAGCGTTTTTCGAAGCTGCTTTTTGGCTAACTTCTTATAGGAAGGTCTAGGAGCTCTGAAAATGAACGTGCGCGTCTTTCACTCTTCCAGAGGGACTTAGAAGAATTTTGTGATATTTTTTATTAAAATGGTGTATAAGGGTATATATATAAATATATTTTATGCACTGTATATGAGCTGGCGATTTCTAAGTCTGTGGTTCCGAGAGGGGGTAACCAGGCTCACTAATAAAGGTCAAGCCACTTGGCTGCCAGAATGCCCTGCTTCAGCACAGACCAGAAAGGCATTGTGATAAGCGTATCCCCGGTATAGTTAGGGGTTAATGGGAGTCGTCCCCGTCCCCCCAGTATACGGCCAGAACCATGGACCCGGTACTTGTGGTTCGGACTGTCTCCAACCAGCCATAATGTTGTGAGAGTGAAATTATGTCTAAGTCCAGCTTTGGTACATTAGAAGCAACTCTGAAACTTAACCTAAGCGTTTTTCGAAGCTACTTTTTGGCTAACTTCTTATAGGAAGGTTTAGGAGCTCTGAAAATGAACGTGCGCGTCTTTCACTCTTCCCGAGGGACTTAGAAGAATTTTGTGATATTTTTTATTAAAATGGTGTATAAGGGTATATATATAAATATATTTTATGCACTGTATATGAGCTGGCGATTTCTAAGTCTGTGGTTCCGAGAGGGGGTAACCAGGCTAACTAATAAAGGTCAAGCCACTTGGCTGCCAGAATGCCCTGCTTCAGCACAGACCAGAAAGGCATTGTGATAAGCGTATCCCCGGTATAGTCAGGGGTTAATGGGAGTCGTCCCCGCCCCCCCAGTATACGGCCAGAACCATGGACCCGGTACTTGTGGTTCGGACTGTCTCCAACCAGCCATAATGTTGTGAGAGTGAAATTATGTCTAAGTCCAGCTTTGGTACATTAGAAGCAACTCTGAAACTTAACCTAAGCGTTTTTCGAAGCTGCTTTTTGGCTAACTTCTTATAGGAAGGTCTAGGAGCTCTGAAAATGAACGTGCGCGTCTTTCACTCTTCCAGAGGGACTTAGAAGAATTTTGTGATATTTTTTATTAAAATGGTGTATAAGGGTATATATATAAATATATTTTATGCACTGTATATGAGCTGGCGATTTCTAAGTCTGTGGTTCCGAGAGGGGGTAACCAGGCTCACTAATAAAGGTCAAGCCACTTGGCTGCCAGAATGCCCTGCTTCAGCACAGACCAGAAAGGCATTGTGATAAGCGTATCCCCGGTATAGTCAGGGGTTAATGGGAGTCGTCCCCGTCCCCCCAGTATACGGCCAGAACCATGGACCCGGTACTTGTGGTTCGGACTGTCTCCAACCAGCCATAATGTTGTGAGAGTGAAATTATGTCTAAGTCCAGCTTTGGTACATTAGAAGCAACTCCGAAACTTAACCTAAGCGTTTTTCGAAGCTGCTTTTTGGCTAACTTCTTATAGGAAGTTCTAGGAGCTTTGAAAATGAACATGCGCGTCTTTCACTCTTCCAGAGGGACTTAGAAGAATTTTGTGATATTTTTTATTAAAATGGTGTATAAGGGTATATATATAAATATATTTTATGCACTGTATATGAGCTGGCGATTTCTAAGTCTGTGGTTCCGAGAGGGGGTAACCAGGCTCACTAATAAAGGTCAAGCCACTTGGCTGCCAGAATGCCCTGCTTCAGCACAGACCAGAAAGGCATTGTGATAAGCGTATCCCCGGTATAGTCAGGGGTTAATGGGAGTCGTCCCCGCCCCCCCAGTATACGGCCAGAACCATGGACCCGGTACTTGTGGTTCGGACTGTCTCCAACCAGCCATAATGTTGTGAGAGTGAAATTATGTCTAAGTCCAGCTTTGGTACATTAGAAGCAACTCTGAAACTTAACCTAAGCGTTTTTCGAAGCTACTTTTTGGCTAACTTCTTATAGGAAGGTCTAGGAGCTCTGAAAATGAACGTGCGCGTCTTTCACTCTTCCCGAGGGACTTAGAAGAATTTTGTGATATTTTTTATTAAAATGGTGTATAAGGGTATATATATAAATATATTTTATGCACTGTATATGAGCTGGCGATTTCTAAGTCTGTGGTTCCGAGAGGGGGTAACCAGGCTCACTAATAAAGGTCAAGCCACTTGGCTGCCAGAATGCCCTGCTTCAGCACAGACCAGAAAGGCATTGTGATAAGCGTATCCCCGGTATAGTCAGGGGTTAATGGGAGTCGTCCCCGTCCCCCCAGTATACGGCCAGAACCATGGACCCGGTACTTGTGGTTCGGACTGTCTCCAACCAGCCATAATGTTGTGAGAGTGAAATTATGTCTAAGTCCAGCTTTGGTACATTAGAAGCAACTCTGAAACTTAACCTAAGCGTTTTTCGAAGCTACTTTTTGGCTAACTTCTTATAGGAAGGTCTAGGAGCTCTGAAAATGAACGTGCGCGTCTTTCACTCTTCCCGAGGGACTTAGAAGAATTTTGTGATATTTTTTATTAAAATGGTGTATAAGGGTATATATATAAATATATTTTATGCACTGTATATGAGCTGGCAATTTCTAAGTCTGTGGTTCCGAGAGGGGGTAACCAGGCTCACTAATAAAGGTCAAGCCACTTGGCTGCCAGAATGCCCTGCTTCAGCACAGACCAGAAAGGCATTGTGATAAGCGTATCCCCGGTATAGTCAGGGGTTAATGGGAGTCGTCCCCGTCCCCCCAGTATACGGCCAGAACCATGGACCCGGTACTTGTGGTTCGGACTGTCTCCAACCAGCCATAATGTTGTGAGAGTGAAATTATGTCTAAGTCCAGCTTTGGTTCATTAGAAGCAACTCTAAAACTTAACCTAAGCGTTTTTCGAAGCTACTTTTTGGCTAACTTCTTATAGGAAGGTCTAGGAGCTCTGAAAATGAACATGCGCGTCTTTCACTCTTCCAGAGGGACTTAGAAGAATTTTGTGATATTTTTTATTAAAATGGTGTATAAGGTTATATATATAAATATATTTTATGCACTGTATATGAGCTGGCGATTTCTAAGTCTGTGGTTCCGAGAGGGGGTAACCAGGCTCACTAATAAAGGTCAAGCCACTTGGCTGCCAGAATGCCCTGCTTCAGCACAGACCAGAAAGGCATTGTGATAAGCGTATCCCCGGTATAGTCAGGGGTTAATGGGAGTCGTCCCCGTCCCCCCAGTATACGGCCAGAACCATGGACCCGGTACTTGTGGTTCGGACTGTCTCCAACCAGCCATAATGTTGTGAGAGTGAAATTATGTCTAAGTCCAGCTTTGGTACATTAGAAGCAACTCTGAAACTTAACCTAAGCGTTTTTCGAAGCTACTTTTTGGCTAACTTCTTATAGGAAGGTCTAGGAGCTCTGAAAATGAACATGCGCGTCTTTCACTCTTCCAGAGGGACTTAGAAGAATTTTGTGATATTTTTTATTAAAATGGTGTATAAGGTTATATATATAAATATATTTTATGCACTGTATATGAGCTGGCGATTTCTAAGTCTGTGGTTCCGAGAGGGGGTAACCAGGCTCACTAATAAAGGTCAAGCCACTTGGCTGCCAGAATGCCCTGCTTCAGCACAGACCAGAAAGGCATTGTGATAAGCGTATCCCCGGTATAGTTAGGGGTTAATGGGAGTCGTCCCCGTCCCCCCAGTATACGGCCAGAACCATGGACCCGGTACTTGTGGTTCGGACTGTCTCCAACCAGCCATAATGTTGTGAGAGTGAAATTATGTCTAAGTCCAGCTTTGGTACATTAGAAGCAACTCTGAAACTTAACCTAAGCGTTTTTCGAAGCTACTTTTTGGCTAACTTCTTATAGGAAGGTCTAGGAGCTCTGAAAATGAACGTGCGCGTCTTTCACTCTTCCCGAGGGACTTAGAAGAATTTTGTGATATTTTTTATTAAAATGGTGTATAAGGGTATATATATAAATATATTTTATGCACTGTATATGAGTTGGCGATTTCTAAGTCTGTGGTTCCGAGAGGGGGTAACCAGGCTAACTAATAAAGGTCAAGCCACTTGGCTGCCAGAATGCCCTGCTTCAGCACAGACCAGAAAGGCATTGTGATAAGCGTATCCCCGGTATAGTCAGGGGTTAATGGGAGTCGTCCCCGCCCCCCCAGTATACGGCCAGAACCATGGACCCGGTACTTGTGGTTCGGACTGTCTCCAACCAGCCATAATGTTGTGAGAGTGAAATTATGTCTAAGTCCAGCTTTGGTACATTAGAAGCAACTCTGAAACTTAACCTAAGCGTTTTTCGAAGCTGCTTTTTGGCTAACTTCTTATAGGAAGGTGTAGGAGCTCTGAAAATGAACGTGCGCGTCTTTCACTCTTCCAGAGGGACTTAGAAGAATTTTGTGATATTTTTTATTAAAATGGTGTATAAGGGTATATATATAAATATATTTTATGCACTGTATATGAGCTGGCGATTTCTAAGTCTGTGGTTCCGAGAGGGGGTAACCAGGCTCACTAATAAAGGTCAAGCCACTTGGCTGCCAGAATGCCCTGCTTCAGCACAGACCAGAAAGGCATTGTGATAAGCGTATCCCCGGTATAGTTAGGGGTTAATGGGAGTCGTCCCCGTCCCCCCAGTATACGGCCAGAACCATGGACCCGGTACTTGTGGTTCGGACTGTCTCCAACCAGCCATAATGTTGTGAGAGTGAAATTATGTCTAAGTCCAGCTTTGGTACATTAGAAGCAACTCTGAAACTTAACCTAAGCGTTTTTCGAAGCTACTTTTTGGCTAACTTCTTATAGGAAGGTCTAGGAGCTCTGAAAATGAACGTGCGCGTCTTTCACTCTTCCCGAGGGACTTAGAAGAATTTTGTGATATTTTTTATTAAAATGGTGTATAAGGTTATATATATAAATATATTTTATGCACTGTATATGAGCTGGCGATTTCTAAGTCTGTGGTTCCGAGAGGGGGTAACCAGGCTCACTAATAAAGGTCAAGCCACTTGGCTGCCAGAATGCCCTGCTTCAGCACAGACCAGAAAGGCATTGTGATAAGAGTATCCCCGGTATAGTCAGGGGTTAATGGGAGTCGTCCCCGTCCCCCCAGTATACGGCCAGAACCATGGACCCGGTACTTGTGGTTCGGACTGTCTCCAACCAGCCATAATGTTGTGAGAGTGAAATTATGTCTAAGTCCAGCTTTGGTACATTAGAAGCAACTCTGAAACTTAACCTAAGCGTTTTTCGAAGCTACTTTTTGGCTAACTTCTTATAGGAAGGTCTAGGAGCTCTGAAAATGAACGTGCGCGTCTTTCACTCTTCTTGAGGGACTTAGAAGAATTTTGTGATATTTTTTATTAAAATGGTGTATAAGGGTATATATATAAATATATTTTATGCACTGTATATGAGCTGGCGATTTCTAAGTCTGTGGTTCCGAGAGGGGGTAACCAGGCTCACTAATAAAGGTCAAGCCACTTGGCTGCCAGAATGCCCTGCTTCAGCACAGACCAGAAAGGCATTGTGATAAGCGTATCCCCGGTATAGTCAGGGGTTAATGGGAGTCGTCCCCATCCCCCCAGTATACGGCCAGAACCATGGACCCGGTACTTGTGGTTCGGACTGTCTCCAACCAGCCATAATGTTGTGAGAGTGAAATTATGTCTAAGTCCAGCTTTGGTACATTAGAAGCAACTCTGAAACTTAACCTAAGCGTTTTTCGAAGCTACTTTTTGGCTAACTTCTTATAGGAAGGTTTAGGAGCTCTGAAAATGAACGTGCGCGTCTTTCACTCTTCCCGAGGGACTTAGAAGAATTTTGTGATATTTTTTATTAAAATGGTGTATAAGGGTATATATATAAATATATTTTATGCACTGTATATGAGCTGGCGATTTCTAAGTCTGTGGTTCCGAGAGGGGGTAACCAGGCTAACTAATAAAGGTCAAGCCACTTGGCTGCCAGAATGCCCTGCTTCAGCACAGACCAGAAAGGCATTGTGATAAGCGTATCCCCGGTATAGTCAGGGGTTAATGGGAGTCGTCCCCGCCCCCCCAGTATACGGCCAGAACCATGGACCCGGTACTTGTGGTTCGGACTGTCTCCAACCAGCCATAATGTTGTGAGAGTGAAATTATGTCTAAGTCCAGCTTTGGTACATTAGAAGCAACTCTGAAACTTAACCTAAGCGTTTTTCGAAGCTGCTTTTTGGCTAACTTCTTATAAGAAGGTGTAGGAGCTCTGAAAATGAACGTGCGCGTCTTTCACTCTTCCAGAGGGACTTAGAAGAATTTTGTGATATTTTTTATTAAAATGGTGTATAAGGGTATATATATAAATATATTTTATGCACTGTATATGAGCTGGCGATTTCTAAGTCTGTGGTTCCGAGAGGGGGTAACCAGGCTCACTAATAAAGGTCAAGCCACTTGGCTGCCAGAATGCCCTGCTTCAGCACAGACCAGAAAGGCATTGTGATAAGCGTATCCCCGGTATAGTTAGGGGTTAATGGGAGTCGTCCCCGTCCCCCCAGTATACGGCCAGAACCATGGACCCGGTACTTGTGGTTCGGACTGTCTCCAACCAGCCATAATGTTGTGAGAGTGAAATTATGTCTAAGTCCAGCTTTGGTACATTAGAAGCAACTCTGAAACTTAACCTAAGCGTTTTTCGAAGCTACTTTTTGGCTAACTTCTTATAGGAAGGTCTAGGAGCTCTGAAAATGAACGTGCGCGTCTTTCACTCTTCCCGAGGGACTTAGAAGAATTTTGTGATATTTTTTATTAAAATGGTGTATAAGGTTATATATATAAATATATTTTATGCACTGTATATGAGCTGGCGATTTCTAAGTCTGTGGTTCCGAGAGGGGGTAACCAGGCTCACTAATAAAGGTCAAGCCACTTGGCTGCCAGAATGCCCTGCTTCAGCACAGACCAGAAAGGCATTGTGATAAGAGTATCCCCGGTATAGTCAGGGGTTAATGGGAGTCGTCCCCGTCCCCCCAGTATACGGCCAGAACCATGGACCCGGTACTTGTGGTTCGGACTGTCTCCAACCAGCCATAATGTTGTGAGAGTGAAATTATGTCTAAGTCCAGCTTTGGTACATTAGAAGCAACTCTGAAACTTAACCTAAGCGTTTTTCGAAGCTACTTTTTGGCTAACTTCTTATAGGAAGGTCTAGGAGCTCTGAAAATGAACGTGCGCGTCTTTCACTCTTCTTGAGGGACTTAGAAGAATTTTGTGATATTTTTTATTAAAATGGTGTATAAGGGTATATATATAAATATATTTTATGCACTGTATATGAGCTGGCGATTTCTAAGTCTGTGGTTCCGAGAGGGGGTAACCAGGCTCACTAATAAAGGTCAAGCCACTTGGCTGCCAGAATGCCCTGCTTCAGCACAGACCAGAAAGGCATTGTGATAAGCGTATCCCCGGTATAGTCAGGGGTTAATGGGAGTCGTCCCCATCCCCCCAGTATACGGCCAGAACCATGGACCCGGTACTTGTGGTTCGGACTGTCTCCAACCAGCCATAATGTTGTGAGAGTGAAATTATGTCTAAGTCCAGCTTTGGTACATTAGAAGCAACTCTGAAACTTAACCTAAGCGTTTTTCGAAGCTACTTTTTGGCTAACTTCTTATAGGAAGGTTTAGGAGCTCTGAAAATGAACGTGCGCGTCTTTCACTCTTCCCGAGGGACTTAGAAGAATTTTGTGATATTTTTTATTAAAATGGTGTATAAGGGTATATATATAAATATATTTTATGCACTGTATATGAGCTGGCGATTTCTAAGTCTGTGGTTCCGAGAGGGGGTAACCAGGCTAACTAATAAAGGTCAAGCCACTTGGCTGCCAGAATGCCCTGCTTCAGCACAGACCAGAAAGGCATTGTGATAAGCGTATCCCCGGTATAGTCAGGGGTTAATGGGAGTCGTCCCCGCCCCCCCAGTATACGGCCAGAACCATGGACCCGGTACTTGTGGTTCGGACTGTCTCCAACCAGCCATAATGTTGTGAGAGTGAAATTATGTCTAAGTCCAGCTTTGGTACATTAGAAGCAACTCTGAAACTTAACCTAAGCGTTTTTCGAAGCTGCTTTTTGGCTAACTTCTTATAAGAAGGTGTAGGAGCTCTGAAAATGAACGTGCGCGTCTTTCACTCTTCCAGAGGGACTTAGAAGAATTTTGTGATATTTTTTATTAAAATGGTGTATAAGGGTATATATATAAATATATTTTATGCACTGTATATGAGCTGGCGATTTCTAAGTCTGTGGTTCCGAGAGGGGGTAACCAGGCTCACTAATAAAGGTCAAGCCACTTGGCTGCCAGAATGCCCTGCTTCAGCACAGACCAGAAAGGCATTGTGATAAGCGTATCCCCGGTATAGTTAGGGGTTAATGGGAGTCGTCCCCGTCCCCCCAGTATACGGCCAGAACCATGGACCCGGTACTTGTGGTTCGGACTGTCTCCAACCAGCCATAATGTTGTGAGAGTGAAATTATGTCTAAGTCCAGCTTTGGTACATTAGAAGCAACTCTGAAACTTAACCTAAGCGTTTTTCGAAGCTACTTTTTGGCTAACTTCTTATAGGAAGGTCTAGGAGCTCTGAAAATGAACGTGCGCGTCTTTCACTCTTCCCGAGGGACTTAGAAGAATTTTGTGATATTTTTTATTAAAATGGTGTATAAGGTTATATATATAAATATATTTTATGCACTGTATATGAGCTGGCGATTTCTAAGTCTGTGGTTCCGAGAGGGGGTAACCAGGCTCACTAATAAAGGTCAAGCCACTTGGCTGCCAGAATGCCCTGCTTCAGCACAGACCAGAAAGGCATTGTGATAAGCGTATCCCCGGTATAGTCAGGGGTTAATGGGAGTCGTCCCCGTCCCCCCAGTATACGGCCAGAACCATGGACCCGGTACTTGTGGTTCAGACTGTCTCCAACCAGCCATAATGTTGTGAGAGTGAAATTATGTCTAAGTCCAGCTTTGGTACATTAGAAGCAACTCTGAAACTTAACCTAAGCGTTTTTCGAAGCTACTTTTTGGCTAACTTCTTATAGGAAGGTCTAGGAGCTCTGAAAATGAACGTGCGCGTCTTTCACTCTTCCCGAGGGACTTAGAAGAATTTTGTGATATTTTTTATTAAAATGGTGTATAAGGTTATATATATAAATATATTTTATGCACTGTATATGAGCTGGCGATTTCTAAGTCTGTGGTTCCGAGAGGGGGTAACCAGGCTCACTAATAAAGGTCAAGCCACTTGGCTGCCAGAATGCCCTGCTTCAGCACAGACCAGAAAGGCATTGTGATAAGCGTATCCCCGGTATAGTCAGGGGTTAATGGGAGTCGTCCCCGTCCCCCCAGTATACGGCCAGAACCATGGACCCGGTACTTGTGGTTCAGACTGTCTCCAACCAGCCATAATGTTGTGAGAGTGAAATTATGTCTAAGTCCAGCTTTGGTACATTAGAAGCAACTCTGAAACTTAACCTAAGCGTTTTTCGAAGCTACTTTTTGGCTAACTTCTTATAGGAAGGTCTAGGAGCTCTGAAAATGAACGTGCGCGTCTTTCACTCTTCCCGAGGGACTTAGAAGAATTTTGTGATATTTTTTATTAAAATGGTGTATAAGGGTATATATATAAATATATTTTATGCACTGTATATGAGCTGGCGATTTCTAAGTCTGTGGTTCCGAGAGGGGGTAACCAGGCTCACTAATAAAGGTCAAGCCACTTGGCTGCCAGAATGCCCTGCTTCAGCACAGACCAGAAAGGCATTGTGATAAGCGTATCCCCGGTATAGTCAGGGGTTAATGGGAGTCGTCCCCATCCCCCCAGTATACGGCCAGAACCATGGACCCGGTACTTGTGGTTCGGACTGTCTCCAACCAGCCATAATGTTGTGAGAGTGAAATTATGTCTAAGTCCAGCTTTGGTACATTAGAAGCAACTCTGAAACTTAACCTAAGCGTTTTTCGAAGCTGCTTTTTGGCTAACTTCTTATAAGAAGGTGTAGGAGCTCTGAAAATGAACGTGCGCGTCTTTCACTCTTCCAGAGGGACTTAGAAGAATTTTGTGATATTTTTTATTAAAATGGTGTATAAGGGTATATATATAAATATATTTTATGCACTGTATATGAGCTGGCGATTTCTAAGTCTGTGGTTCCGAGAGGGGGTAACCAGGCTCACTAATAAAGGTCAAGCCACTTGGCTGCCAGAATGCCCTGCTTCAGCACAGACCAGAAAGGCATTGTGATAAGCGTATCCCCGGTATAGTTAGGGGTTAATGGGAGTCGTCCCCGTCCCCCCAGTATACGGCCAGAACCATGGACCCGGTACTTGTGGTTCGGACTGTCTCCAACCAGCCATAATGTTGTGAGAGTGAAATTATGTCTAAGTCCAGCTTTGGTACATTAGAAGCAACTCTGAAACTTAACCTAAGCGTTTTTCGAAGCTACTTTTTGGCTAACTTCTTATAGGAAGGTCTAGGAGCTCTGAAAATGAACGTGCGCGTCTTTCACTCTTCCCGAGGGACTTAGAAGAATTTTGTGATATTTTTTATTAAAATGGTGTATAAGGTTATATATATAAATATATTTTATGCACTGTATATGAGCTGGCGATTTCTAAGTCTGTGGTTCCGAGAGGGGGTAACCAGGCTCACTAATAAAGGTCAAGCCACTTGGCTGCCAGAATGCCCTGCTTCAGCACAGACCAGAAAGGCATTGTGATAAGCGTATCCCCGGTATAGTCAGGGGTTAATGGGAGTCGCCCCGTCCCCCCAGTATACGGCCAGAACCATGGACCCGGTACTTGTGGTTCAGACTGTCTCCAACCAGCCATAATGTTGTGAGAGTGAAATTATGTCTAAGTCCAGCTTTGGTACATTAGAAGCAACTCTGAAACTTAACCTAAGCGTTTTTCGAAGCTGCTTTTTGGCTAACTTCTTATAGGAAGGTGTAGGAGCTCTGAAAATGAACGTGCGCGTCTTTCACTCTTCCAGAGGGACTTAGAAGAATTTTGTGATATTTTTTATTAAAATGGTGTATAAGGGTATATATATAAATATATTTTATGCACTGTATATGAGCTGGCGATTTCTAAGTCTGTGGTTCCGAGAGGGGGTAACCAGGCTCACTAATAAAGGTCAAGCCACTTGGCTGCCAGAATGCCCTGCTTCAGCACAGACCAGAAAGGCATTGTGATAAGCGTATCCCCGGTATAGTTAGGGGTTAATGGGAGTCGTCCCCGTCCCCCCAGTATACGGCCAGAACCATGGACCCGGTACTTGTGGTTCGGACTGTCTCCAACCAGCCATAATGTTGTGAGAGTGAAATTATGTCTAAGTCCAGCTTTGGTACATTAGAAGCAACTCTGAAACTTAACCTAAGCGTTTTTCGAAGCTACTTTTTGGCTAACTTCTTATAGGAAGGTCTAGGAGCTCTGAAAATGAACGTGCGCGTCTTTCACTCTTCCCGAGGGACTTAGAAGAATTTTGTGATATTTTTTATTAAAATGGTGTATAAGGTTATATATATAAATATATTTTATGCACTGTATATGAGCTGGCGATTTCTAAGTCTGTGGTTCCGAGAGGGGGTAACCAGGCTCACTAATAAAGGTCAAGCCACTTGGCTGCCAGAATGCCCTGCTTCAGCACAGACCAGAAAGGCATTGTGATAAGCGTATCCCCGGTATAGTCAGGGGTTAATGGGAGTCGTCCCCGTCCCCCCAGTATACGGCCAGAACCATGGACCCGGTACTTGTGGTTCAGACTGTCTCCAACCAGCCATAATGTTGTGAGAGTGAAATTATGTCTAAGTCCAGCTTTGGTACATTAGAAGCAACTCTGAAACTTAACCTAAGCGTTTTTCGAAGCTACTTTTTGGCTAACTTCTTATAGGAAGGTCTAGGAGCTTTCAAAATGAACGTGCGCGTCTTTCACTCTTCCCGAGGGACTTAGAAGAATTTTGTGATATTTTTTATTAAAATGGTGTATAAGGGTATATATATAAATATATTTTATGCACTGTATATGAGCTGGCGATTTCTAAGTCTGTGGTTCCGAGAGGGGGTAACCAGGCTCACTAATAAAGGTCAAGCCACTTGGCTGCCAGAATGCCCTGCTTCAGCACAGACCAGAAAGGCATTGTGATAAGCGTATCCCCGGTATAGTCAGGGGTTAATGGGAGTCGTCCCCGTCCCCCCAGTATACGGCCAGAACCATGGACCCGGTACTTGTGGTTCGGACTGTCTCCAACCAGCCATAATGTTGTGAGAGTGAAATTATGTCTAAGTCCAGCTTTGGTACATTAGAAGCAACTCTGAAACTTAACCTAAGCGTTTTTCGAAGCTACTTTTTGGCTAACTTCTTATAGGAAGGTCTAGGAGCTCTGAAAATGAACGTGCGCGTCTTTCACTCTTCCCGAGGGACTTAGAAGAATTTTGTGATATTTTTTATTAAAATGGTGTATAAGGGTATATATATAAATATATTTTATGCACTGTATATGAGCTGGCGATTTCTAAGTCTGTGGTTCCGAGAGGGGGTAACCAGGCTCACTAATAAAGGTCAAGCCACTTGGCTGCCAGAATGCCCTGCTTCAGCACAGACCAGAAAGGCATTGTGATAAGCGTATCCCCGGTATAGTCAGGGGTTAATGGGAGTCGTCCCCGTCCCCCCAGTATACGGCCAGAACCATGGACCCGGTACTTGTGGTTCAGACTGTCTCCAACCAGCCATAATGTTGTGAGAGTGAAATTATGTCTAAGTCCAGCTTTGGTACATTAGAAGCAACTCTGAAACTTAACCTAAGCGTTTTTCGAAGCTACTTTTTGGCTAACTTCTTATAGGAAGGTCTAGGAGCTTTCAAAATGAACGTGCGCGTCTTTCACTCTTCCAGAGGGACTTAGAAGAATTTTGTGATATTTTTTATTAAAATGGTGTATAAGGGTATATTTTTAAATATATTTTATGCACTGTATATGAGCTGGCGATTTCTAAGTCTGTGGTTCCGAGAGGGGGTAACCAGGCTCACTAATAAAGTTCAAGCCACTTGGCTGCCAGAATGCCCTGCTTCAGCACAGACCAGAAAGGCATTGTGATAAGCGTATCCCCGGTATAGTCAGGGGTTAATGGGAGTCGTCCCCGTCCCCCCAGTATACGGCCAGAACCATGGACCCGGTACTTGTGGTTCGGACTGTCTCCAACCAGCCATAATGTTGTGAGAGTGAAATTATGTCTAAGTCCAGCTTTGGTACATTAGAAGCAACTCTGAAACTTAACCTAAGCGTTTTTCGAAGCTACTTTTTGGCTAACTTCTTATAGGAAGGTCTAGGAGCTCTGAAAATGAACGTGCGCGTCTTTCACTCTTCCCGAGGGACTTAGAAGAATTTTGTGATATTTTTTATTAAAATGGTGTATAAGGGTATATATATAAATATATTTTATGCACTGTATATGAGCTGGCGATTTCTAAGTCTGTGGTTCCGAGAGGGGGTAACCAGGCTCACTAATAAAGGTCAAGCCACTTGGCTGCCAGAATGCCCTGCTTCAGCACAGACCAGAAAGGCATTGTGATAAGCGTATCCCCGGTATAGTCAGGGGTTAATGGGAGTCGTCCCTGTCCCCCCAGTATACGGCCAGAACCATGGACCCGGTACTTGTGGTTCGGACTGTCTCCAACCAGCCATAATGTTGTGAGAGTGAAATTATGTCTAAGTCCAGCTTTGGTACATTAGAAGCAACTCTGAAACTTAACCTAAGCGTTTTTCGAAGCTGCTTTTTGGCTAACTTCTTATAGGAAGGTCTAGGAGCTCTGAAAATGAACATGCGCGTCTTTCACTCTTCCCGAGGGACTTAGAAGAATTTTGTGATATTTTTTATTAAAATGGTGTATAAGGGTATATATATAAATATATTTTATGCACTGTATATGAGCTGGCGATTTCTAAGTCTGTGGTTCCGAGAGGGGGTAACCAGGCTCACTAATAAAGGTCAAGCCACTTGGCTGCCAGAATGCCCTGCTTCAGCACAGACCAGAAAGGCATTGTGATAAGCGTATCCCCGGTATAGTCAGGGGTTAATGGGAGTCGTCCCCATCCTCCCAGTATACGGCCAGAACCATGGACCCGGTACTTGTGGTTCGGACTGTCTCCAACCAGCCATAATGTTGTGAGAGTGAAATTATGTCTAAGTCCAGCTTTGGTACATTAGAAGCAACTCTGAAACTTAACCTAAGCGTTTTTCGAAGCTACTTTTTGGCTAACTTCTTATAGGAAGGTTTAGGAGCTCTGAAAATGAACGTGCGCGTCTTTCACTCTTCCCGAGGGACTTAGAAGAATTTTGTGATATTTTTTATTAAAATGGTGTATAAGGGTATATATATAAATATATTTTATGCACTGTATATGAGCTGGCGATTTCTAAGTCTGTGGTTCCGAGAGGGGGTAACCAGGCTAACTAATAAAGGTCAAGCCACTTGGCTGCCAGAATGCCCTGCTTCAGCACAGACCAGAAAGGCATTGTGATAAGCGTATCCCCGGTATAGTCAGGGGTTAATGGGAGTCGTCCCTGTCCCCCCAGTATACGGCCAGAACCATGGACCCGGTACTTGTGGTTCGGACTGTCTCCAACCAGCCATAATGTTGTGAGAGTGAAATTATGTCTAAGTCCAGCTTTGGTACATTAGAAGCAACTCTGAAACTTAACCTAAGCGTTTTTCGAAGCTGCTTTTTGGCTAACTTCTTATAGGAAGGTCTAGGAGCTCTGAAAATGAACATGCGCGTCTTTCACTCTTCCCGAGGGACTTAGAAGAATTTTGTGATATTTTTTATTAAAATGGTGTATAAGGGTATATATATAAATATATTTTATGCACTGTATATGAGCTGGCGATTTCTAAGTCTGTGGTTCCGAGAGGGGGTAACCAGGCTCACTAATAAAGGTCAAGCCACTTGGCTGCCAGAATGCCCTGCTTCAGCACAGACCAGAAAGGCATTGTGATAAGCGTATCCCCGGTATAGTCAGGGGTTAATGGGAGTCGTCCCCATCCTCTCAGTATACGGCCAGAACCATGGACCCGGTACTTGTGGTTCGGACTGTCTCCAACTGCCATAATGTTGTGAGAGTGAAATTATGTCTAAGTCCAGCTTTGGTACATTAGAAGCAACTCTGAAACTTAACCTAAGCGTTTTTCGAAGCTACTTTTTGGCTAACTTCTTATAGGAAGGTTTAGGAGCTCTGAAAATGAACGTGCGCGTCTTTCACTCTTCCCGAGGGACTTAGAAGAATTTTGTGATATTTTTTATTAAAATGGTGTATAAGGGTATATATATAAATATATTTTATGCACTGTATATGAGCTGGCGATTTCTAAGTCTGTGGTTCCGAGAGGGGGTAACCAGGCTAACTAATAAAGGTCAAGCCACTTGGCTGCCAGAATGCCCTGCTTCAGCACAGACCAGAAAGGCATTGTGATAAGCGTATCCCCGGTATAGTCAGGGGTTAATGGGAGTCGTCCCCGCCCCCCCAGTATACGGCCAGAACCATGGACCCGGTACTTGTGGTTCGGACTGTCTCCAACCAGCCATAATGTTGTGAGAGTGAAATTATGTCTAAGTCCAGCTTTGGTACATTAGAAGCAACTCTGAAACTTAACCTAAGCGTTTTTCGAAGCTGCTTTTTGGCTAACTTCTTATAGGAAGGTCTAGGAGCTCTGAAAATGAACGTGCGCGTCTTTCACTCTTCCCGAGGGACTTAGAAGAATTTTGTGATATTTTTTATTAAAATGGTGTATAAGGGTATATATATAAATATATTTTATGCACTGTATATGAGCTGGCGATTTCTAAGTCTGTGGTTCCGAGAGGGGGTAACCAGGCTCACTAATAAAGGTCAAGCCACTTGGCTGCCAGAATGCCCTGCTTCAGCACAGACCAGAAAGGCATTGTGATAAGCGTATCCCCGGTATAGTCAGGGGTTAATGGGAGTCGTCCCCGTCCCCCCAGTATACGGCCAGAACCATGGACCCGGTACTTGTGGTTCGGACTGTCTCCAACCAGCCATAATGTTGTGAGAGTGAAATTATGTCTAAGTCCAGCTTTGGTACATTAGAAGCAACTCTGAAACTTAACCTAAGCGTTTTTCGAAGCTGCTTTTTGGCTAACTTCTTATAGGAAGGTCTAGGAGCTCTGAAAATGAACATGCGCGTCTTTCACTCTTCCAGAGGGACTTAGAAGAATTTTGTGATATTTTTTTTTAAAATGGTGTATAAGGGTATATATATAAATATATTTTATGCACTGTATATGAGCTGGCGATTTCTAAGTCTGTGGTTCCGAGAGGGGGTAACCAGGCTCACTAATAAAGGTCAAGCCACTTGGCTGCCAGAATGCCCTGCTTCAGCACAGACCAGAAAGGCATTGTGATAAGCGTATCCCCGGTATAGTCAGGGGTTAATGGGAGTCGTCCCCATACCCCCAGTATACGGCCAGAACCATGGACCCGGTACTTGTGGTTCGGACTGTCTCCAACCAGCCATAATGTTGTGAGAGTGAAATTATGTCTAAGTCCAGCTTTGGTACATTAGAAGCAACTCTGAAACTTAACCTAAGCGTTTTTCGAAGCTACTTTTTGGCTAACTTCTTATAGGAAGGTTTAGGAGCTCTGAAAATGAACGTGCGCGTCTTTCACTCTTCCCGAGGGACTTAGAAGAATTTTGTGATATTTTTTATTAAAATGGTGTATAAGGGTATATATATAAATATATTTTATGCACTGTATATGAGCTGGCGATTTCTAAGTCTGTGGTTCCGAGAGGGGGTAACCAGGCTAACTAATAAAGGTCAAGCCACTTGGCTGCCAGAATGCCCTGCTTCAGCACAGACCAGAAAGGCATTGTGATAAGCGTATCCCCGGTATAGTCAGGGGTTAATGGGAGTCGTCCCCGCCCCCCCAGTATACGGCCAGAACCATGGACCCGGTACTTGTGGTTCGGACTGTCTCCAACCAGCCATAATGTTGTGAGAGTGAAATTATGTCTAAGTCCAGCTTTGGTACATTAGAAGCAACTCTGAAACTTAACCTAAGCGTTTTTCGAAGCTGCTTTTTGGCTAACTTCTTATAGGAAGGTCTAGGAGCTCTGAAAATGAACGTGCGCGTCTTTCACTCTTCCAGAGGGACTTAGAAGAATTTTGTGATATTTTTTATTAAAATGGTGTATAAGGGTATATATATAAATATATTTTATGCACTGTATATGAGCTGGCGATTTCTAAGTCTGTGGTTCCGAGAGGGGGTAACCAGGCTCACTAATAAAGGTCAAGCCACTTGGCTGCCAGAATGCCCTGCTTCAGCACAGACCAGAAAGGCATTGTGATAAGCGTATCCCCGGTATAGTTAGGGGTTAATGGGAGTCGTCCCCGTCCCCCCAGTATACGGCCAGAACCATGGACCCGGTACTTGTGGTTCGGACTGTCTCCAACCAGCCATAATGTTGTGAGAGTGAAATTATGTCTAAGTCCAGCTTTGGTACATTAGAAGCAACTCTGAAACTTAACCTAAGCGTTTTTCGAAGCTACTTTTTGGCTAACTTCTTATAGGAAGGTCTAGGAGCTCTGAAAATGAACGTGCGCGTCTTTCACTCTTCCAGAGGGACTTAGAAGAATTTTGTGATAATTTTTATTAAAATGGTGTATAAGGGTATATATATAAATATATTTTATGCACTGTATATGAGCTGGCGATTTCTAAGGCTGTGGTTCCGAGAGGGGGTAACCAGGCTCACTAATAAAGGTCAAGCCACTTGGCTGCCAGAATGCCCTGCTTCAGCACAGACCAGAAAGGCATTGTGATAAGCGTATCCCCGGTATAGTCAGGGGTTAATGGGAGTCGTCCCCATCCCCCCAGTATACGGCCAGAACCATGGACCCGGTACTTGTGGTTCGGACTGTCTCCAACCAGCCATAATGTTGTGAGAGTGAAATTATGTCTAAGTCCAGCTTTGGTACATTAGAAGCAACTCTGAAACTTAACCTAAGCGTTTTTCGAAGCTACTTTTTGGCTAACTTCTTATAGGAAGGTCTAGGAGCTCTGAAAATGAACATGCGCGTCTTTCACTCTTCCAGAGGGACTTAGAAGAATTTTGTGATATTTTTTATTAAAATGGTGTATAAGGTTATATATATAAATATATTTTATGCACTGTATATGAGCTGGCGATTTCTAAGTCTGTGGTTCCGAGAGGGGGTAACCAGGCTCACTAATAAAGGTCAAGCCACTTGGCTGCCAGAATGCCCTGCTTCAGCACAGACCAGAAAGGCATTGTGATAAGCGTATCCCCGGTATAGTCAGGGGTTAATGGGAGTCGTCCCCGTCCCCCCAGTATACGGCCAGAACCATGGACCCGGTACTTGTGGTTCGGACTGTCTCCAACCAGCCATAATGTTGTGAGAGTGAAATTATGTCTAAGTCCAGCTTTGGTACATTAGAAGCAACTCTGAAACTTAACCTAAGCGTTTTTCGAAGCTACTTTTTGGCTAACTTCTTATAGGAAGGTCTAGGAGCTCTGAAAATGAACATGCGCGTCTTTCACTCTTCCAGAGGGACTTAGAAGAATTTTGTGATATTTTTTATTAAAATGGTGTATAAGGTTATATATATAAATATATTTTATGCACTGTATATGAGCTGGCGATTTCTAAGTCTGTGGTTCCGAGAGGGGGTAACCAGGCTCACTAATAAAGGTCAAGCCACTTGGCTGCCAGAATGCCCTGCTTCAGCACAGACCAGAAAGGCATTGTGATAAGCGTATCCCCGGTATAGTTAGGGGTTAATGGGAGTCGTCCCCGTCCCCCCAGTATACGGCCAGAACCATGGACCCGGTACTTGTGGTTCGGACTGTCTCCAACCAGCCATAATGTTGTGAGAGTGAAATTATGTCTAAGTCCAGCTTTGGTACATTAGAAGCAACTCTGAAACTTAACCTAAGCGTTTTTCGAAGCTACTTTTTGGCTAACTTCTTATAGGAAGGTCTAGGAGCTCTGAAAATGAACGTGCGCGTCTTTCACTCTTCCCGAGGGACTTAGAAGAATTTTGTGATATTTTTTATTAAAATGGTGTATAAGGGTATATATATAAATATATTTTATGCACTGTATATGAGTTGGCGATTTCTAAGTCTGTGGTTCCGAGAGGGGGTAACCAGGCTAACTAATAAAGGTCAAGCCACTTGGCTGCCAGAATGCCCTGCTTCAGCACAGACCAGAAAGGCATTGTGATAAGCGTATCCCCGGTATAGTCAGGGGTTAATGGGAGTCGTCCCCGCCCCCCCAGTATACGGCCAGAACCATGGACCCGGTACTTGTGGTTCGGACTGTCTCCAACCAGCCATAATGTTGTGAGAGTGAAATTATGTCTAAGTCCAGCTTTGGTACATTAGAAGCAACTCTGAAACTTAACCTAAGCGTTTTTCGAAGCTGCTTTTTGGCTAACTTCTTATAGGAAGGTGTAGGAGCTCTGAAAATGAACGTGCGCGTCTTTCACTCTTCCAGAGGGACTTAGAAGAATTTTGTGATATTTTTTATTAAAATGGTGTATAAGGGTATATATATAAATATATTTTATGCACTGTATATGAGCTGGCGATTTCTAAGTCTGTGGTTCCGAGAGGGGGTAACCAGGCTCACTAATAAAGGTCAAGCCACTTGGCTGCCAGAATGCCCTGCTTCAGCACAGACCAGAAAGGCATTGTGATAAGCGTATCCCCGGTATAGTTAGGGGTTAATGGGAGTCGTCCCCGTCCCCCCAGTATACGGCCAGAACCATGGACCCGGTACTTGTGGTTCGGACTGTCTCCAACCAGCCATAATGTTGTGAGAGTGAAATTATGTCTAAGTCCAGCTTTGGTACATTAGAAGCAACTCTGAAACTTAACCTAAGCGTTTTTCGAAGCTACTTTTTGGCTAACTTCTTATAGGAAGGTCTAGGAGCTCTGAAAATGAACGTGCGCGTCTTTCACTCTTCCCGAGGGACTTAGAAGAATTTTGTGATATTTTTTATTAAAATGGTGTATAAGGTTATATATATAAATATATTTTATGCACTGTATATGAGCTGGCGATTTCTAAGTCTGTGGTTCCGAGAGGGGGTAACCAGGCTCACTAATAAAGGTCAAGCCACTTGGCTGCCAGAATGCCCTGCTTCAGCACAGACCAGAAAGGCATTGTGATAAGAGTATCCCCGGTATAGTCAGGGGTTAATGGGAGTCGTCCCCGTCCCCCCAGTATACGGCCAGAACCATGGACCCGGTACTTGTGGTTCGGACTGTCTCCAACCAGCCATAATGTTGTGAGAGTGAAATTATGTCTAAGTCCAGCTTTGGTACATTAGAAGCAACTCTGAAACTTAACCTAAGCGTTTTTCGAAGCTACTTTTTGGCTAACTTCTTATAGGAAGGTCTAGGAGCTCTGAAAATGAACGTGCGCGTCTTTCACTCTTCTTGAGGGACTTAGAAGAATTTTGTGATATTTTTTATTAAAATGGTGTATAAGGGTATATATATAAATATATTTTATGCACTGTATATGAGCTGGCGATTTCTAAGTCTGTGGTTCCGAGAGGGGGTAACCAGGCTCACTAATAAAGGTCAAGCCACTTGGCTGCCAGAATGCCCTGCTTCAGCACAGACCAGAAAGGCATTGTGATAAGCGTATCCCCGGTATAGTCAGGGGTTAATGGGAGTCGTCCCCATCCCCCCAGTATACGGCCAGAACCATGGACCCGGTACTTGTGGTTCGGACTGTCTCCAACCAGCCATAATGTTGTGAGAGTGAAATTATGTCTAAGTCCAGCTTTGGTACATTAGAAGCAACTCTGAAACTTAACCTAAGCGTTTTTCGAAGCTACTTTTTGGCTAACTTCTTATAGGAAGGTTTAGGAGCTCTGAAAATGAACGTGCGCGTCTTTCACTCTTCCCGAGGGACTTAGAAGAATTTTGTGATATTTTTTATTAAAATGGTGTATAAGGGTATATATATAAATATATTTTATGCACTGTATATGAGCTGGCGATTTCTAAGTCTGTGGTTCCGAGAGGGGGTAACCAGGCTAACTAATAAAGGTCAAGCCACTTGGCTGCCAGAATGCCCTGCTTCAGCACAGACCAGAAAGGCATTGTGATAAGCGTATCCCCGGTATAGTCAGGGGTTAATGGGAGTCGTCCCCGCCCCCCCAGTATACGGCCAGAACCATGGACCCGGTACTTGTGGTTCGGACTGTCTCCAACCAGCCATAATGTTGTGAGAGTGAAATTATGTCTAAGTCCAGCTTTGGTACATTAGAAGCAACTCTGAAACTTAACCTAAGCGTTTTTCGAAGCTGCTTTTTGGCTAACTTCTTATAAGAAGGTGTAGGAGCTCTGAAAATGAACGTGCGCGTCTTTCACTCTTCCAGAGGGACTTAGAAGAATTTTGTGATATTTTTTATTAAAATGGTGTATAAGGGTATATATATAAATATATTTTATGCACTGTATATGAGCTGGCGATTTCTAAGTCTGTGGTTCCGAGAGGGGGTAACCAGGCTCACTAATAAAGGTCAAGCCACTTGGCTGCCAGAATGCCCTGCTTCAGCACAGACCAGAAAGGCATTGTGATAAGCGTATCCCCGGTATAGTTAGGGGTTAATGGGAGTCGTCCCCGTCCCCCCAGTATACGGCCAGAACCATGGACCCGGTACTTGTGGTTCGGACTGTCTCCAACCAGCCATAATGTTGTGAGAGTGAAATTATGTCTAAGTCCAGCTTTGGTACATTAGAAGCAACTCTGAAACTTAACCTAAGCGTTTTTCGAAGCTACTTTTTGGCTAACTTCTTATAGGAAGGTCTAGGAGCTCTGAAAATGAACGTGCGCGTCTTTCACTCTTCCCGAGGGACTTAGAAGAATTTTGTGATATTTTTTATTAAAATGGTGTATAAGGTTATATATATAAATATATTTTATGCACTGTATATGAGCTGGCGATTTCTAAGTCTGTGGTTCCGAGAGGGGGTAACCAGGCTCACTAATAAAGGTCAAGCCACTTGGCTGCCAGAATGCCCTGCTTCAGCACAGACCAGAAAGGCATTGTGATAAGAGTATCCCCGGTATAGTCAGGGGTTAATGGGAGTCGTCCCCGTCCCCCCAGTATACGGCCAGAACCATGGACCCGGTACTTGTGGTTCGGACTGTCTCCAACCAGCCATAATGTTGTGAGAGTGAAATTATGTCTAAGTCCAGCTTTGGTACATTAGAAGCAACTCTGAAACTTAACCTAAGCGTTTTTCGAAGCTACTTTTTGGCTAACTTCTTATAGGAAGGTCTAGGAGCTCTGAAAATGAACGTGCGCGTCTTTCACTCTTCTTGAGGGACTTAGAAGAATTTTGTGATATTTTTTATTAAAATGGTGTATAAGGGTATATATATAAATATATTTTATGCACTGTATATGAGCTGGCGATTTCTAAGTCTGTGGTTCCGAGAGGGGGTAACCAGGCTCACTAATAAAGGTCAAGCCACTTGGCTGCCAGAATGCCCTGCTTCAGCACAGACCAGAAAGGCATTGTGATAAGCGTATCCCCGGTATAGTCAGGGGTTAATGGGAGTCGTCCCCATCCCCCCAGTATACGGCCAGAACCATGGACCCGGTACTTGTGGTTCGGACTGTCTCCAACCAGCCATAATGTTGTGAGAGTGAAATTATGTCTAAGTCCAGCTTTGGTACATTAGAAGCAACTCTGAAACTTAACCTAAGCGTTTTTCGAAGCTACTTTTTGGCTAACTTCTTATAGGAAGGTTTAGGAGCTCTGAAAATGAACGTGCGCGTCTTTCACTCTTCCCGAGGGACTTAGAAGAATTTTGTGATATTTTTTATTAAAATGGTGTATAAGGGTATATATATAAATATATTTTATGCACTGTATATGAGCTGGCGATTTCTAAGTCTGTGGTTCCGAGAGGGGGTAACCAGGCTAACTAATAAAGGTCAAGCCACTTGGCTGCCAGAATGCCCTGCTTCAGCACAGACCAGAAAGGCATTGTGATAAGCGTATCCCCGGTATAGTCAGGGGTTAATGGGAGTCGTCCCCGCCCCCCCAGTATACGGCCAGAACCATGGACCCGGTACTTGTGGTTCGGACTGTCTCCAACCAGCCATAATGTTGTGAGAGTGAAATTATGTCTAAGTCCAGCTTTGGTACATTAGAAGCAACTCTGAAACTTAACCTAAGCGTTTTTCGAAGCTGCTTTTTGGCTAACTTCTTATAAGAAGGTGTAGGAGCTCTGAAAATGAACGTGCGCGTCTTTCACTCTTCCAGAGGGACTTAGAAGAATTTTGTGATATTTTTTATTAAAATGGTGTATAAGGGTATATATATAAATATATTTTATGCACTGTATATGAGCTGGCGATTTCTAAGTCTGTGGTTCCGAGAGGGGGTAACCAGGCTCACTAATAAAGGTCAAGCCACTTGGCTGCCAGAATGCCCTGCTTCAGCACAGACCAGAAAGGCATTGTGATAAGCGTATCCCCGGTATAGTTAGGGGTTAATGGGAGTCGTCCCCGTCCCCCCAGTATACGGCCAGAACCATGGACCCGGTACTTGTGGTTCGGACTGTCTCCAACCAGCCATAATGTTGTGAGAGTGAAATTATGTCTAAGTCCAGCTTTGGTACATTAGAAGCAACTCTGAAACTTAACCTAAGCGTTTTTCGAAGCTACTTTTTGGCTAACTTCTTATAGGAAGGTCTAGGAGCTCTGAAAATGAACGTGCGCGTCTTTCACTCTTCCCGAGGGACTTAGAAGAATTTTGTGATATTTTTTATTAAAATGGTGTATAAGGTTATATATATAAATATATTTTATGCACTGTATATGAGCTGGCGATTTCTAAGTCTGTGGTTCCGAGAGGGGGTAACCAGGCTCACTAATAAAGGTCAAGCCACTTGGCTGCCAGAATGCCCTGCTTCAGCACAGACCAGAAAGGCATTGTGATAAGCGTATCCCCGGTATAGTCAGGGGTTAATGGGAGTCGTCCCCGTCCCCCCAGTATACGGCCAGAACCATGGACCCGGTACTTGTGGTTCAGACTGTCTCCAACCAGCCATAATGTTGTGAGAGTGAAATTATGTCTAAGTCCAGCTTTGGTACATTAGAAGCAACTCTGAAACTTAACCTAAGCGTTTTTCGAAGCTACTTTTTGGCTAACTTCTTATAGGAAGGTCTAGGAGCTCTGAAAATGAACGTGCGCGTCTTTCACTCTTCCCGAGGGACTTAGAAGAATTTTGTGATATTTTTTATTAAAATGGTGTATAAGGTTATATATATAAATATATTTTATGCACTGTATATGAGCTGGCGATTTCTAAGTCTGTGGTTCCGAGAGGGGGTAACCAGGCTCACTAATAAAGGTCAAGCCACTTGGCTGCCAGAATGCCCTGCTTCAGCACAGACCAGAAAGGCATTGTGATAAGCGTATCCCCGGTATAGTCAGGGGTTAATGGGAGTCGTCCCCGTCCCCCCAGTATACGGCCAGAACCATGGACCCGGTACTTGTGGTTCAGACTGTCTCCAACCAGCCATAATGTTGTGAGAGTGAAATTATGTCTAAGTCCAGCTTTGGTACATTAGAAGCAACTCTGAAACTTAACCTAAGCGTTTTTCGAAGCTACTTTTTGGCTAACTTCTTATAGGAAGGTCTAGGAGCTCTGAAAATGAACGTGCGCGTCTTTCACTCTTCCCGAGGGACTTAGAAGAATTTTGTGATATTTTTTATTAAAATGGTGTATAAGGGTATATATATAAATATATTTTATGCACTGTATATGAGCTGGCGATTTCTAAGTCTGTGGTTCCGAGAGGGGGTAACCAGGCTCACTAATAAAGGTCAAGCCACTTGGCTGCCAGAATGCCCTGCTTCAGCACAGACCAGAAAGGCATTGTGATAAGCGTATCCCCGGTATAGTCAGGGGTTAATGGGAGTCGTCCCCATCCCCCCAGTATACGGCCAGAACCATGGACCCGGTACTTGTGGTTCGGACTGTCTCCAACCAGCCATAATGTTGTGAGAGTGAAATTATGTCTAAGTCCAGCTTTGGTACATTAGAAGCAACTCTGAAACTTAACCTAAGCGTTTTTCGAAGCTGCTTTTTGGCTAACTTCTTATAAGAAGGTGTAGGAGCTCTGAAAATGAACGTGCGCGTCTTTCACTCTTCCAGAGGGACTTAGAAGAATTTTGTGATATTTTTTATTAAAATGGTGTATAAGGGTATATATATAAATATATTTTATGCACTGTATATGAGCTGGCGATTTCTAAGTCTGTGGTTCCGAGAGGGGGTAACCAGGCTCACTAATAAAGGTCAAGCCACTTGGCTGCCAGAATGCCCTGCTTCAGCACAGACCAGAAAGGCATTGTGATAAGCGTATCCCCGGTATAGTTAGGGGTTAATGGGAGTCGTCCCCGTCCCCCCAGTATACGGCCAGAACCATGGACCCGGTACTTGTGGTTCGGACTGTCTCCAACCAGCCATAATGTTGTGAGAGTGAAATTATGTCTAAGTCCAGCTTTGGTACATTAGAAGCAACTCTGAAACTTAACCTAAGCGTTTTTCGAAGCTACTTTTTGGCTAACTTCTTATAGGAAGGTCTAGGAGCTCTGAAAATGAACGTGCGCGTCTTTCACTCTTCCCGAGGGACTTAGAAGAATTTTGTGATATTTTTTATTAAAATGGTGTATAAGGTTATATATATAAATATATTTTATGCACTGTATATGAGCTGGCGATTTCTAAGTCTGTGGTTCCGAGAGGGGGTAACCAGGCTCACTAATAAAGGTCAAGCCACTTGGCTGCCAGAATGCCCTGCTTCAGCACAGACCAGAAAGGCATTGTGATAAGCGTATCCCCGGTATAGTCAGGGGTTAATGGGAGTCGCCCCGTCCCCCCAGTATACGGCCAGAACCATGGACCCGGTACTTGTGGTTCAGACTGTCTCCAACCAGCCATAATGTTGTGAGAGTGAAATTATGTCTAAGTCCAGCTTTGGTACATTAGAAGCAACTCTGAAACTTAACCTAAGCGTTTTTCGAAGCTGCTTTTTGGCTAACTTCTTATAGGAAGGTGTAGGAGCTCTGAAAATGAACGTGCGCGTCTTTCACTCTTCCAGAGGGACTTAGAAGAATTTTGTGATATTTTTTATTAAAATGGTGTATAAGGGTATATATATAAATATATTTTATGCACTGTATATGAGCTGGCGATTTCTAAGTCTGTGGTTCCGAGAGGGGGTAACCAGGCTCACTAATAAAGGTCAAGCCACTTGGCTGCCAGAATGCCCTGCTTCAGCACAGACCAGAAAGGCATTGTGATAAGCGTATCCCCGGTATAGTTAGGGGTTAATGGGAGTCGTCCCCGTCCCCCCAGTATACGGCCAGAACCATGGACCCGGTACTTGTGGTTCGGACTGTCTCCAACCAGCCATAATGTTGTGAGAGTGAAATTATGTCTAAGTCCAGCTTTGGTACATTAGAAGCAACTCTGAAACTTAACCTAAGCGTTTTTCGAAGCTACTTTTTGGCTAACTTCTTATAGGAAGGTCTAGGAGCTCTGAAAATGAACGTGCGCGTCTTTCACTCTTCCCGAGGGACTTAGAAGAATTTTGTGATATTTTTTATTAAAATGGTGTATAAGGTTATATATATAAATATATTTTATGCACTGTATATGAGCTGGCGATTTCTAAGTCTGTGGTTCCGAGAGGGGGTAACCAGGCTCACTAATAAAGGTCAAGCCACTTGGCTGCCAGAATGCCCTGCTTCAGCACAGACCAGAAAGGCATTGTGATAAGCGTATCCCCGGTATAGTCAGGGGTTAATGGGAGTCGTCCCCGTCCCCCCAGTATACGGCCAGAACCATGGACCCGGTACTTGTGGTTCAGACTGTCTCCAACCAGCCATAATGTTGTGAGAGTGAAATTATGTCTAAGTCCAGCTTTGGTACATTAGAAGCAACTCTGAAACTTAACCTAAGCGTTTTTCGAAGCTACTTTTTGGCTAACTTCTTATAGGAAGGTCTAGGAGCTTTCAAAATGAACGTGCGCGTCTTTCACTCTTCCCGAGGGACTTAGAAGAATTTTGTGATATTTTTTATTAAAATGGTGTATAAGGGTATATATATAAATATATTTTATGCACTGTATATGAGCTGGCGATTTCTAAGTCTGTGGTTCCGAGAGGGGGTAACCAGGCTCACTAATAAAGGTCAAGCCACTTGGCTGCCAGAATGCCCTGCTTCAGCACAGACCAGAAAGGCATTGTGATAAGCGTATCCCCGGTATAGTCAGGGGTTAATGGGAGTCGTCCCCGTCCCCCCAGTATACGGCCAGAACCATGGACCCGGTACTTGTGGTTCGGACTGTCTCCAACCAGCCATAATGTTGTGAGAGTGAAATTATGTCTAAGTCCAGCTTTGGTACATTAGAAGCAACTCTGAAACTTAACCTAAGCGTTTTTCGAAGCTACTTTTTGGCTAACTTCTTATAGGAAGGTCTAGGAGCTCTGAAAATGAACGTGCGCGTCTTTCACTCTTCCCGAGGGACTTAGAAGAATTTTGTGATATTTTTTATTAAAATGGTGTATAAGGGTATATATATAAATATATTTTATGCACTGTATATGAGCTGGCGATTTCTAAGTCTGTGGTTCCGAGAGGGGGTAACCAGGCTCACTAATAAAGGTCAAGCCACTTGGCTGCCAGAATGCCCTGCTTCAGCACAGACCAGAAAGGCATTGTGATAAGCGTATCCCCGGTATAGTCAGGGGTTAATGGGAGTCGTCCCCGTCCCCCCAGTATACGGCCAGAACCATGGACCCGGTACTTGTGGTTCAGACTGTCTCCAACCAGCCATAATGTTGTGAGAGTGAAATTATGTCTAAGTCCAGCTTTGGTACATTAGAAGCAACTCTGAAACTTAACCTAAGCGTTTTTCGAAGCTACTTTTTGGCTAACTTCTTATAGGAAGGTCTAGGAGCTTTCAAAATGAACGTGCGCGTCTTTCACTCTTCCAGAGGGACTTAGAAGAATTTTGTGATATTTTTTATTAAAATGGTGTATAAGGGTATATTTTTAAATATATTTTATGCACTGTATATGAGCTGGCGATTTCTAAGTCTGTGGTTCCGAGAGGGGGTAACCAGGCTCACTAATAAAGTTCAAGCCACTTGGCTGCCAGAATGCCCTGCTTCAGCACAGACCAGAAAGGCATTGTGATAAGCGTATCCCCGGTATAGTCAGGGGTTAATGGGAGTCGTCCCCGTCCCCCCAGTATACGGCCAGAACCATGGACCCGGTACTTGTGGTTCGGACTGTCTCCAACCAGCCATAATGTTGTGAGAGTGAAATTATGTCTAAGTCCAGCTTTGGTACATTAGAAGCAACTCTGAAACTTAACCTAAGCGTTTTTCGAAGCTACTTTTTGGCTAACTTCTTATAGGAAGGTCTAGGAGCTCTGAAAATGAACGTGCGCGTCTTTCACTCTTCCCGAGGGACTTAGAAGAATTTTGTGATATTTTTTATTAAAATGGTGTATAAGGGTATATATATAAATATATTTTATGCACTGTATATGAGCTGGCGATTTCTAAGTCTGTGGTTCCGAGAGGGGGTAACCAGGCTCACTAATAAAGGTCAAGCCACTTGGCTGCCAGAATGCCCTGCTTCAGCACAGACCAGAAAGGCATTGTGATAAGCGTATCCCCGGTATAGTCAGGGGTTAATGGGAGTCGTCCCTGTCCCCCCAGTATACGGCCAGAACCATGGACCCGGTACTTGTGGTTCGGACTGTCTCCAACCAGCCATAATGTTGTGAGAGTGAAATTATGTCTAAGTCCAGCTTTGGTACATTAGAAGCAACTCTGAAACTTAACCTAAGCGTTTTTCGAAGCTGCTTTTTGGCTAACTTCTTATAGGAAGGTCTAGGAGCTCTGAAAATGAACATGCGCGTCTTTCACTCTTCCCGAGGGACTTAGAAGAATTTTGTGATATTTTTTATTAAAATGGTGTATAAGGGTATATATATAAATATATTTTATGCACTGTATATGAGCTGGCGATTTCTAAGTCTGTGGTTCCGAGAGGGGGTAACCAGGCTCACTAATAAAGGTCAAGCCACTTGGCTGCCAGAATGCCCTGCTTCAGCACAGACCAGAAAGGCATTGTGATAAGCGTATCCCCGGTATAGTCAGGGGTTAATGGGAGTCGTCCCCATCCTCCCAGTATACGGCCAGAACCATGGACCCGGTACTTGTGGTTCGGACTGTCTCCAACCAGCCATAATGTTGTGAGAGTGAAATTATGTCTAAGTCCAGCTTTGGTACATTAGAAGCAACTCTGAAACTTAACCTAAGCGTTTTTCGAAGCTACTTTTTGGCTAACTTCTTATAGGAAGGTTTAGGAGCTCTGAAAATGAACGTGCGCGTCTTTCACTCTTCCCGAGGGACTTAGAAGAATTTTGTGATATTTTTTATTAAAATGGTGTATAAGGGTATATATATAAATATATTTTATGCACTGTATATGAGCTGGCGATTTCTAAGTCTGTGGTTCCGAGAGGGGGTAACCAGGCTAACTAATAAAGGTCAAGCCACTTGGCTGCCAGAATGCCCTGCTTCAGCACAGACCAGAAAGGCATTGTGATAAGCGTATCCCCGGTATAGTCAGGGGTTAATGGGAGTCGTCCCTGTCCCCCCAGTATACGGCCAGAACCATGGACCCGGTACTTGTGGTTCGGACTGTCTCCAACCAGCCATAATGTTGTGAGAGTGAAATTATGTCTAAGTCCAGCTTTGGTACATTAGAAGCAACTCTGAAACTTAACCTAAGCGTTTTTCGAAGCTGCTTTTTGGCTAACTTCTTATAGGAAGGTCTAGGAGCTCTGAAAATGAACATGCGCGTCTTTCACTCTTCCCGAGGGACTTAGAAGAATTTTGTGATATTTTTTATTAAAATGGTGTATAAGGGTATATATATAAATATATTTTATGCACTGTATATGAGCTGGCGATTTCTAAGTCTGTGGTTCCGAGAGGGGGTAACCAGGCTCACTAATAAAGGTCAAGCCACTTGGCTGCCAGAATGCCCTGCTTCAGCACAGACCAGAAAGGCATTGTGATAAGCGTATCCCCGGTATAGTCAGGGGTTAATGGGAGTCGTCCCCATCCTCTCAGTATACGGCCAGAACCATGGACCCGGTACTTGTGGTTCGGACTGTCTCCAACTGCCATAATGTTGTGAGAGTGAAATTATGTCTAAGTCCAGCTTTGGTACATTAGAAGCAACTCTGAAACTTAACCTAAGCGTTTTTCGAAGCTACTTTTTGGCTAACTTCTTATAGGAAGGTTTAGGAGCTCTGAAAATGAACGTGCGCGTCTTTCACTCTTCCCGAGGGACTTAGAAGAATTTTGTGATATTTTTTATTAAAATGGTGTATAAGGGTATATATATAAATATATTTTATGCACTGTATATGAGCTGGCGATTTCTAAGTCTGTGGTTCCGAGAGGGGGTAACCAGGCTAACTAATAAAGGTCAAGCCACTTGGCTGCCAGAATGCCCTGCTTCAGCACAGACCAGAAAGGCATTGTGATAAGCGTATCCCCGGTATAGTCAGGGGTTAATGGGAGTCGTCCCCGCCCCCCCAGTATACGGCCAGAACCATGGACCCGGTACTTGTGGTTCGGACTGTCTCCAACCAGCCATAATGTTGTGAGAGTGAAATTATGTCTAAGTCCAGCTTTGGTACATTAGAAGCAACTCTGAAACTTAACCTAAGCGTTTTTCGAAGCTGCTTTTTGGCTAACTTCTTATAGGAAGGTCTAGGAGCTCTGAAAATGAACGTGCGCGTCTTTCACTCTTCCCGAGGGACTTAGAAGAATTTTGTGATATTTTTTATTAAAATGGTGTATAAGGGTATATATATAAATATATTTTATGCACTGTATATGAGCTGGCGATTTCTAAGTCTGTGGTTCCGAGAGGGGGTAACCAGGCTCACTAATAAAGGTCAAGCCACTTGGCTGCCAGAATGCCCTGCTTCAGCACAGACCAGAAAGGCATTGTGATAAGCGTATCCCCGGTATAGTCAGGGGTTAATGGGAGTCGTCCCCGTCCCCCCAGTATACGGCCAGAACCATGGACCCGGTACTTGTGGTTCGGACTGTCTCCAACCAGCCATAATGTTGTGAGAGTGAAATTATGTCTAAGTCCAGCTTTGGTACATTAGAAGCAACTCTGAAACTTAACCTAAGCGTTTTTCGAAGCTGCTTTTTGGCTAACTTCTTATAGGAAGGTCTAGGAGCTCTGAAAATGAACATGCGCGTCTTTCACTCTTCCAGAGGGACTTAGAAGAATTTTGTGATATTTTTTTTTAAAATGGTGTATAAGGGTATATATATAAATATATTTTATGCACTGTATATGAGCTGGCGATTTCTAAGTCTGTGGTTCCGAGAGGGGGTAACCAGGCTCACTAATAAAGGTCAAGCCACTTGGCTGCCAGAATGCCCTGCTTCAGCACAGACCAGAAAGGCATTGTGATAAGCGTATCCCCGGTATAGTCAGGGGTTAATGGGAGTCGTCCCCATACCCCCAGTATACGGCCAGAACCATGGACCCGGTACTTGTGGTTCGGACTGTCTCCAACCAGCCATAATGTTGTGAGAGTGAAATTATGTCTAAGTCCAGCTTTGGTACATTAGAAGCAACTCTGAAACTTAACCTAAGCGTTTTTCGAAGCTACTTTTTGGCTAACTTCTTATAGGAAGGTTTAGGAGCTCTGAAAATGAACGTGCGCGTCTTTCACTCTTCCCGAGGGACTTAGAAGAATTTTGTGATATTTTTTATTAAAATGGTGTATAAGGGTATATATATAAATATATTTTATGCACTGTATATGAGCTGGCGATTTCTAAGTCTGTGGTTCCGAGAGGGGGTAACCAGGCTAACTAATAAAGGTCAAGCCACTTGGCTGCCAGAATGCCCTGCTTCAGCACAGACCAGAAAGGCATTGTGATAAGCGTATCCCCGGTATAGTCAGGGGTTAATGGGAGTCGTCCCCGCCCCCCCAGTATACGGCCAGAACCATGGACCCGGTACTTGTGGTTCGGACTGTCTCCAACCAGCCATAATGTTGTGAGAGTGAAATTATGTCTAAGTCCAGCTTTGGTACATTAGAAGCAACTCTGAAACTTAACCTAAGCGTTTTTCGAAGCTGCTTTTTGGCTAACTTCTTATAGGAAGGTCTAGGAGCTCTGAAAATGAACGTGCGCGTCTTTCACTCTTCCAGAGGGACTTAGAAGAATTTTGTGATATTTTTTATTAAAATGGTGTATAAGGGTATATATATAAATATATTTTATGCACTGTATATGAGCTGGCGATTTCTAAGTCTGTGGTTCCGAGAGGGGGTAACCAGGCTCACTAATAAAGGTCAAGCCACTTGGCTGCCAGAATGCCCTGCTTCAGCACAGACCAGAAAGGCATTGTGATAAGCGTATCCCCGGTATAGTTAGGGGTTAATGGGAGTCGTCCCCGTCCCCCCAGTATACGGCCAGAACCATGGACCCGGTACTTGTGGTTCGGACTGTCTCCAACCAGCCATAATGTTGTGAGAGTGAAATTATGTCTAAGTCCAGCTTTGGTACATTAGAAGCAACTCTGAAACTTAACCTAAGCGTTTTTCGAAGCTACTTTTTGGCTAACTTCTTATAGGAAGGTCTAGGAGCTCTGAAAATGAACGTGCGCGTCTTTCACTCTTCCAGAGGGACTTAGAAGAATTTTGTGATAATTTTTATTAAAATGGTGTATAAGGGTATATATATAAATATATTTTATGCACTGTATATGAGCTGGCGATTTCTAAGGCTGTGGTTCCGAGAGGGGGTAACCAGGCTCACTAATAAAGGTCAAGCCACTTGGCTGCCAGAATGCCCTGCTTCAGCACAGACCAGAAAGGCATTGTGATAAGCGTATCCCCGGTATAGTCAGGGGTTAATGGGAGTCGTCCCCATCCCCCCAGTATACGGCCAGAACCATGGACCCGGTACTTGTGGTTCGGACTGTCTCCAACCAGCCATAATGTTGTGAGAGTGAAATTATGTCTAAGTCCAGCTTTGGTACATTAGAAGCAACTCTGAAACTTAACCTAAGCGTTTTTCGAAGCTACTTTTTGGCTAACTTCTTATAGGAAGGTTTAGGAGCTCTGAAAATGAACGTGCGCGTCTTTCACTCTTCCCGAGGGACTTAGAAGAATTTTGTGATATTTTTTATTAAAATTGTGTATAAGGGTATATATATAAATATATTTTATGCACTGTATATGAGCTGGCGATTTCTAAGTCTGTGGTTCCGAGAGGGGGTAACCAGGCTAACTAATAAAGGTCAAGCCACTTGGCTGCCAGAATGCCCTGCTTCAGCACAGACCAGAAAGGCATTGTGATAAGCGTATCCCCGGTATAGTCAGGGGTTAATGGGAGTCGTCCCCGCCCCCCCAGTATACGGCCAGAACCATGGACCCGGTACTTGTGGTTCGGACTGTCTCCAACCAGCCATAATGTTGTGAGAGTGAAATTATGTCTAAGTCCAGCTTTGGTACATTAGAAGCAACTCTGAAACTTAACCTAAGCGTTTTTCGAAGCTGCTTTTTGGCTAACTTCTTATAGGAAGGTCTAGGAGCTCTGAAAATGAACGTGCGCGTCTTTCACTCTTCCAGAGGGACTTAGAAGAATTTTGTGATATTTTTTATTAAAATGGTGTATAAGGGTATATACTGTATATAAATATATTTTATGCACTGTATATGAGCTGGCGATTTCTAAGTCTGTGGTTCCGAGAGGGGGTAACCAGGCTCACTAATAAAGGTCAAGCCACTTGGCTGCCAGAATGCCCTGCTTCAGCACAGACCAGAAAGGCATTGTGATAAGCGTATCCCCGGTATAGTTAGGGGTTAATGGGAGTCGTCCCCGTCCCCCCAGTATACGGCCAGAACCATGGACCCGGTACTTGTGGTTCGGACTGTCTCCAACCAGCCATAATGTTGTGAGAGTGAAATTATGTCTAAGTCCAGCTTTGGTACATTAGAAGCAACTCTGAAACTTAACCTAAGCGTTTTTCGAAGCTACTTTTTGGCTAACTTCTTATAGGAAGGTCTAGGAGCTCTGAAAATGAACGTGCGCGTCTTTCACTCTTCCCGAGGGACTTAGAAGAATTTTGTGATATTTTTTATTAAAATGGTGTATAAGGGTATATATATAAATATATTTTATGCACTGTATATGAGCTGGCGATTTCTAAGTCTGTGGTTCCGAGAGGGGGTAACCAGGCTAACTAATAAAGGTCAAGCCACTTGGCTGCCAGAATGCCCTGCTTCAGCACAGACCAGAAAGGCATTGTGATAAGCGTATCCCCGGTATAGTCAGGGGTTAATGGGAGTCGTCCCCGCCCCCCCATTATACGGCCAGAACCATGGACCCGGTACTTGTGGTTCGGACTGTCTCCAACCAGCCATAATGTTGTGAGAGTGAAATTATGTCTAAGTCCAGCTTTGGTACATTAGAAGCAACTCTGAAACTTAACCTAAGCGTTTTTCGAAGCTACTTTTTGGCTAACTTCTTATAGGAAGGTTTAGGAGCTCTGAAAATGAACGTGCGCGTCTTTCACTCTTCCCGAGGGACTTAGAAGAATTTTGTGATATTTTTTATTAAAATGGTGTATAAGGGTATATATATAAATATATTTTATGCACTGTATATGAGCTGGCGATTTCTAAGTCTGTGGTTCCGAGAGGGGGTAACCAGGCTAACTAATAAAGGTCAAGCCACTTGGCTGCCAGAATGCCCTGCTTCAGCACAGACCAGAAAGGCATTGTGATAAGCGTATCCCCGGTATAGTCAGGGGTTAATGGGAGTCGTCCCCGCCCCCCCAGTATACGGCCAGAACCATGGACCCGGTACTTGTGGTTCGGACTGTCTCCAACCAGCCATAATGTTGTGAGAGTGAAATTATGTCTAAGTCCAGCTTTGGTACATTAGAAGCAACTCTGAAACTTAACCTAAGCGTTTTTCGAAGCTGCTTTTTGGCTAACTTCTTATAGGAAGGTCTAGGAGCTCTGAAAATGAACGTGCGCGTCTTTCACTCTTCCAGAGGGACTTAGAAGAATTTTGTGATATTTTTTATTAAAATGGTGTATAAGGGTATATATATAAATATATTTTATGCACTGTATATGAGCTGGCGATTTCTAAGTCTGTGGTTCCGAGAGGGGGTAACCAGGCTCACTAATAAAGGTCAAGCCACTTGGCTGCCAGAATGCCCTGCTTCAGCACAGACCAGAAAGGCATTGTGATAAGCGTATCCCCGGTATAGTCAGGGGTTAATGGGAGTCGTCCCCATCCCCCCAGTATACGGCCAGAACCATGGACCCGGTACTTGTGGTTCGGACTGTCTCCAACCAGCCATAATGTTGTGAGAGTGAAATTATGTCTAAGTCCAGCTTTGGTACATTAGAAGCAACTCTGAAACTTAACCTAAGCGTTTTTCGAAGCTACTTTTTGGCTAACTTCTTATAGGAAGGTTTAGGAGCTCTGAAAATGAACGTGCGCGTCTTTCACTCTTCCCGAGGGACTTAGAAGAATTTTGTGATATTTTTTATTAAAATGGTGTATAAGGGTATATATATAAATATATTTTATGCACTGTATATGAGCTGGCGATTTCTAAGTCTGTGGTTCCGAGAGGGGGTAACCAGGCTAACTAATAAAGGTCAAGCCACTTGGCTGCCAGAATGCCCTGCTTCAGCACAGACCAGAAAGGCATTGTGATAAGCGTATCCCCGGTATAGTCAGGGGTTAATGGGAGTCGTCCCCGCCCCCCCAGTATACGGCCAGAACCATGGACCCGGTACTTGTGGTTCGGACTGTCTCCAACCAGCCATAATGTTGTGAGAGTGAAATTATGTCTAAGTCCAGCTTTGGTACATTAGAAGCAACTCTGAAACTTAACCTAAGCGTTTTTCGAAGCTGCTTTTTGGCTAACTTCTTATAGGAAGGTCTAGGAGCTCTGAAAATGAACGTGCGCGTCTTTCACTCTTCCAGAGGGACTTAGAAGAATTTTGTGATATTTTTTATTAAAATGGTGTATAAGGGTATATATATAAATATATTTTATGCACTGTATATGAGCTGGCGATTTCTAAGTCTGTGGTTCCGAGAGGGGGTAACCAGGCTCACTAATAAAGGTCAAGCCACTTGGCTGCCAGAATGCCCTGCTTCAGCACAGACCAGAAAGGCATTGTGATAAGCGTATCCCCGGTATAGTTAGGGGTTAATGGGAGTCGTCCCCGTCCCCCCAGTATACGGCCAGAACCATGGACCCGGTACTTGTGGTTCGGACTGTCTCCAACCAGCCATAATGTTGTGAGAGTGAAATTATGTCTAAGTCCAGCTTTGGTACATTAGAAGCAACTCTGAAACTTAACCTAAGCGTTTTTCGAAGCTACTTTTTGGCTAACTTCTTATAGGAAGGTCTAGGAGCTCTGAAAATGAACGTGCGCGTCTTTCACTCTTCCCGAGGGACTTAGAAGAATTTTGTGATATTTTTTATTAAAATGGTGTATAAGGGTATATATATAAATATATTTTATGCACTGTATATGAGCTGGCGATTTCTAAGTCTGTGGTTCCGAGAGGGGGTAACCAGGCTAACTAATAAAGGTCAAGCCACTTGGCTGCCAGAATGCCCTGCTTCAGCACAGACCAGAAAGGCATTGTGATAAGCGTATCCCCGGTATAGTCAGGGGTTAATGGGAGTCGTCCCCGCCCCCCCATTATACGGCCAGAACCATGGACCCGGTACTTGTGGTTCGGACTGTCTCCAACCAGCCATAATGTTGTGAGAGTGAAATTATGTCTAAGTCCAGCTTTGGTACATTAGAAGCAACTCTGAAACTTAACCTAAGCGTTTTTCGAAGCTACTTTTTGGCTAACTTCTTATAGGAAGGTTTAGGAGCTCTGAAAATGAACGTGCGCGTCTTTCACTCTTCCCGAGGGACTTAGAAGAATTTTGTGATATTTTTTATTAAAATGGTGTATAAGGGTATATATATAAATATATTTTATGCACTGTATATGAGCTGGCGATTTCTAAGTCTGTGGTTCCGAGAGGGGGTAACCAGGCTAACTAATAAAGGTCAAGCCACTTGGCTGCCAGAATGCCCTGCTTCAGCACAGACCAGAAAGGCATTGTGATAAGCGTATCCCCGGTATAGTCAGGGGTTAATGGGAGTCGTCCCCGCCCCCCCAGTATACGGCCAGAACCATGGACCCGGTACTTGTGGTTCGGACTGTCTCCAACCAGCCATAATGTTGTGAGAGTGAAATTATGTCTAAGTCCAGCTTTGGTACATTAGAAGCAACTCTGAAACTTAACCTAAGCGTTTTTCGAAGCTGCTTTTTGGCTAACTTCTTATAGGAAGGTCTAGGAGCTCTGAAAATGAACGTGCGCGTCTTTCACTCTTCCAGAGGGACTTAGAAGAATTTTGTGATATTTTTTATTAAAATGGTGTATAAGGGTATATATATAAATATATTTTATGCACTGTATATGAGCTGGCGATTTCTAAGTCTGTGGTTCCGAGAGGGGGTAACCAGGCTCACTAATAAAGGTCAAGCCACTTGGCTGCCAGAATGCCCTGCTTCAGCACAGACCAGAAAGTCATTGTGATAAGCGTATCCCCGGTATAGTTAGGGGTTAATGGGAGTCGTCCCCGTCCCCCCAGTATACGGCCAGAACCATGGACCCGGTACTTGTGGTTCGGACTGTCTCCAACCAGCCATAATGTTGTGAGAGTGAAATTATGTCTAAGTCCAGCTTTGGTACATTAGAAGCAACTCTGAAACTTAACCTAAGCGTTTTTCGAAGCTACTTTTTGGCTAACTTCTTATAGGAAGGTTTAGGAGCTCTGAAAATGAACGTGCGCGTCTTTCACTCTTCCCGAGGGACTTAGAAGAATTTTGTGATATTTTTTATTAAAATGGTGTATAAGGGTATATATATAAATATATTTTATGCACTGTATATGAGCTGGCGATTTCTAAGTCTGTGGTTCCGAGAGGGGGTAACCAGGCTAACTAATAAAGGTCAAGCCACTTGGCTGCCAGAATGCCCTGCTTCAGCACAGACCAGAAAGGCATTGTGATAAGCTAATCCCCGGTATAGTCAGGGATTAATGGGAGTCGTCCCCGCCCCCCCAGTATACGGCCAGAACCATGGACCCGGTACTTGTGGTTCGGACTGTCTCCAACCAGCCATAATGTTGTGAGAGTGAAATTATGTCTAAGTCCAGCTTTGGTACATTAGAAGCAACTCTGAAACTTAACCTAAGCGTTTTTCGAAGCTACTTTTTGGCTAACTTCTTATAGGAAGGTCTAGGAGCTCTGAAAATGAACGTGCGCGTCTTTCACTCTTCCCGAGGGACTTAGAAGAATTTTGTGATATTTTTTATTAAAATGGTGTATAAGGGTATATATATAAATATATTTTATGCACTGTATATGAGCTGGCGATTTCTAAGTCTGTGGTTCCGAGAGGGGGTAACCAGGCTAACTAATAAAGGTCAAGCCACTTGGCTGCCAGAATGCCCTGCTTCAGCACAGACCAGAAAGGCATTGTGATAAGCGTATCCCCGGTATAGTCAGGGGTTAATGGGAGTCGTCCCCGCCCCCCCATTATACGGCCAGAACCATGGACCCGGTACTTGTGGTTCGGACTGTCTCCAACCAGCCATAATGTTGTGAGAGTGAAATTATGTCTAAGTCCAGCTTTGGTACATTAGAAGCAACTCTGAAACTTAACCTAAGCGTTTTTCGAAGCTACTTTTTGGCTAACTTCTTATAGGAAGGTTTAGGAGCTCTGAAAATGAACGTGCGCGTCTTTCACTCTTCCCGAGGGACTTAGAAGAATTTTGTGATATTTTTTATTAAAATGGTGTATAAGGGTATATATATAAATATATTTTATGCACTGTATATGAGCTGGCGATTTCTAAGTCTGTGGTTCCGAGAGGGGGTAACCAGGCTAACTAATAAAGGTCAAGCCACTTGGCTGCCAGAATGCCCTGCTTCAGCACAGACCAGAAAGGCATTGTGATAAGCGTATCCCCGGTATAGTCAGGGGTTAATGGGAGTCGTCCCCGCCCCCCCAGTATACGGCCAGAACCATGGACCCGGTACTTGTGGTTCGGACTGTCTCCAACCAGCCATAATGTTGTGAGAGTGAAATTATGTCTAAGTCCAGCTTTGGTACATTAGAAGCAACTCTGAAACTTAACCTAAGCGTTTTTCGAAGCTGCTTTTTGGCTAACTTCTTATAGGAAGGTCTAGGAGCTCTGAAAATGAACGTGCGCGTCTTTCACTCTTCCAGAGGGACTTAGAAGAATTTTGTGATATTTTTTATTAAAATGGTGTATAAGGGTATATATATAAATATATTTTATGCACTGTATATGAGCTGGCGATTTCTAAGTCTGTGGTTCCGAGAGGGGGTAACCAGGCTCACTAATAAAGGTCAAGCCACTTGGCTGCCAGAATGCCCTGCTTCAGCACAGACCAGAAAGGCATTGTGATAAGCGTATCCCCGGTATAGTCAGGGGTTAATGGGAGTCGTCCCCATCCCCCCAGTATACGGCCAGAACCATGGACCCGGTACTTGTGGTTCGGACTGTCTCCAACCAGCCATAATGTTGTGAGAGTGAAATTATGTCTAAGTCCAGCTTTGGTACATTAGAAGCAACTCTGAAACTTAACCTAAGCGTTTTTCGAAGCTACTTTTTGGCTAACTTCTTATAGGAAGGTTTAGGAGCTCTGAAAATGAACGTGCGCGTCTTTCACTCTTCCCGAGGGACTTAGAAGAATTTTGTGATATTTTTTATTAAAATGGTGTATAAGGGTATATATATAAATATATTTTATGCACTGTATATGAGCTGGCGATTTCTAAGTCTGTGGTTCCGAGAGGGGGTAACCAGGCTAACTAATAAAGGTCAAGCCACTTGGCTGCCAGAATGCCCTGCTTCAGCACAGACCAGAAAGGCATTGTGATAAGCGTATCCCCGGTATAGTCAGGGGTTAATGGGAGTCGTCCCCGCCCCCCCAGTATACGGCCAGAACCATGGACCCGGTACTTGTGGTTCGGACTGTCTCCAACCAGCCATAATGTTGTGAGAGTGAAATTATGTCTAAGTCCAGCTTTGGTACATTAGAAGCAACTCTGAAACTTAACCTAAGCGTTTTTCGAAGCTGCTTTTTGGCTAACTTCTTATAGGAAGGTCTAGGAGCTCTGAAAATGAACGTGCGCGTCTTTCACTCTTCCAGAGGGACTTAGAAGAATTTTGTGATATTTTTTATTAAAATGGTGTATAAGGGTATATATATAAATATATTTTATGCACTGTATATGAGCTGGCGATTTCTAAGTCTGTGGTTCCGAGAGGGGGTAACCAGGCTCACTAATAAAGGTCAAGCCACTTGGCTGCCAGAATGCCCTGCTTCAGCACAGACCAGAAAGGCATTGTGATAAGCGTATCCCCGGTATAGTTAGGGGTTAATGGGAGTCGTCCCCGTCCCCCCAGTATACGGCCAGAACCATGGACCCGGTACTTGTGGTTCGGACTGTCTCCAACCAGCCATAATGTTGTGAGAGTGAAATTATGTCTAAGTCCAGCTTTGGTACATTAGAAGCAACTCTGAAACTTAACCTAAGCGTTTTTCGAAGCTACTTTTTGGCTAACTTCTTATAGGAAGGTCTAGGAGCTCTGAAAATGAACGTGCGCGTCTTTCACTCTTCCCGAGGGACTTAGAAGAATTTTGTGATATTTTTTATTAAAATGGTGTATAAGGGTATATATATAAATATATTTTATGCACTGTATATGAGCTGGCGATTTCTAAGTCTGTGGTTCCGAGAGGGGGTAACCAGGCTAACTAATAAAGGTCAAGCCACTTGGCTGCCAGAATGCCCTGCTTCAGCACAGACCAGAAAGGCATTGTGATAAGCGTATCCCCGGTATAGTCAGGGGTTAATGGGAGTCGTCCCCGCCCCCCCATTATACGGCCAGAACCATGGACCCGGTACTTGTGGTTCGGACTGTCTCCAACCAGCCATAATGTTGTGAGAGTGAAATTATGTCTAAGTCCAGCTTTGGTACATTAGAAGCAACTCTGAAACTTAACCTAAGCGTTTTTCGAAGCTACTTTTTGGCTAACTTCTTATAGGAAGGTTTAGGAGCTCTGAAAATGAACGTGCGCGTCTTTCACTCTTCCCGAGGGACTTAGAAGAATTTTGTGATATTTTTTATTAAAATGGTGTATAAGGGTATATATATAAATATATTTTATGCACTGTATATGAGCTGGCGATTTCTAAGTCTGTGGTTCCGAGAGGGGGTAACCAGGCTAACTAATAAAGGTCAAGCCACTTGGCTGCCAGAATGCCCTGCTTCAGCACAGACCAGAAAGGCATTGTGATAAGCGTATCCCCGGTATAGTCAGGGGTTAATGGGAGTCGTCCCCGCCCCCCCAGTATACGGCCAGAACCATGGACCCGGTACTTGTGGTTCGGACTGTCTCCAACCAGCCATAATGTTGTGAGAGTGAAATTATGTCTAAGTCCAGCTTTGGTACATTAGAAGCAACTCTGAAACTTAACCTAAGCGTTTTTCGAAGCTGCTTTTTGGCTAACTTCTTATAGGAAGGTCTAGGAGCTCTGAAAATGAACGTGCGCGTCTTTCACTCTTCCAGAGGGACTTAGAAGAATTTTGTGATATTTTTTATTAAAATGGTGTATAAGGGTATATATATAAATATATTTTATGCACTGTATATGAGCTGGCGATTTCTAAGTCTGTGGTTCCGAGAGGGGGTAACCAGGCTCACTAATAAAGGTCAAGCCACTTGGCTGCCAGAATGCCCTGCTTCAGCACAGACCAGAAAGTCATTGTGATAAGCGTATCCCCGGTATAGTTAGGGGTTAATGGGAGTCGTCCCCGTCCCCCCAGTATACGGCCAGAACCATGGACCCGGTACTTGTGGTTCGGACTGTCTCCAACCAGCCATAATGTTGTGAGAGTGAAATTATGTCTAAGTCCAGCTTTGGTACATTAGAAGCAACTCTGAAACTTAACCTAAGCGTTTTTCGAAGCTACTTTTTGGCTAACTTCTTATAGGAAGGTTTAGGAGCTCTGAAAATGAACGTGCGCGTCTTTCACTCTTCCCGAGGGACTTAGAAGAATTTTGTGATATTTTTTATTAAAATGGTGTATAAGGGTATATATATAAATATATTTTATGCACTGTATATGAGCTGGCGATTTCTAAGTCTGTGGTTCCGAGAGGGGGTAACCAGGCTAACTAATAAAGGTCAAGCCACTTGGCTGCCAGAATGCCCTGCTTCAGCACAGACCAGAAAGGCATTGTGATAAGCTAATCCCCGGTATAGTCAGGGATTAATGGGAGTCGTCCCCGCCCCCCCAGTATACGGCCAGAACCATGGACCCGGTACTTGTGGTTCGGACTGTCTCCAACCAGCCATAATGTTGTGAGAGTGAAATTATGTCTAAGTCCAGCTTTGGTACATTAGAAGCAACTCTGAAACTTAACCTAAGCGTTTTTCGAAGCTACTTTTTGGCTAACTTCTTATAGGAAGGTCTAGGAGCTCTGAAAATGAACGTGCGCGTCTTTCACTCTTCCCGAGGGACTTAGAAGAATTTTGTGATATTTTTTATTAAAATGGTGTATAAGGGTATATATATAAATATATTTTATGCACTGTATATGAGCTGGCGATTTCTAAGTCTGTGGTTCCGAGAGGGGGTAACCAGGCTAACTAATAAAGGTCAAGCCACTTGGCTGCCAGAATGCCCTGCTTCAGCACAGACCAGAAAGGCATTGTGATAAGCGTATCCCCGGTATAGTCAGGGGTTAATGGGAGTCGTCCCCGCCCCCCCATTATACGGCCAGAACCATGGACCCGGTACTTGTGGTTCGGACTGTCTCCAACCAGCCATAATGTTGTGAGAGTGAAATTATGTCTAAGTCCAGCTTTGGTACATTAGAAGCAACTCTGAAACTTAACCTAAGCGTTTTTCGAAGCTACTTTTTGGCTAACTTCTTATAGGAAGGTTTAGGAGCTCTGAAAATGAACGTGCGCGTCTTTCACTCTTCCCGAGGGACTTAGAAGAATTTTGTGATATTTTTTATTAAAATGGTGTATAAGGGTATATATATAAATATATTTTATGCACTGTATATGAGCTGGCGATTTCTAAGTCTGTGGTTCCGAGAGGGGGTAACCAGGCTAACTAATAAAGGTCAAGCCACTTGGCTGCCAGAATGCCCTGCTTCAGCACAGACCAGAAAGGCATTGTGATAAGCGTATCCCCGGTATAGTCAGGGGTTAATGGGAGTCGTCCCCGCCCCCCCAGTATACGGCCAGAACCATGGACCCGGTACTTGTGGTTCGGACTGTCTCCAACCAGCCATAATGTTGTGAGAGTGAAATTATGTCTAAGTCCAGCTTTGGTACATTAGAAGCAACTCTGAAACTTAACCTAAGCGTTTTTCGAAGCTGCTTTTTGGCTAACTTCTTATAGGAAGGTCTAGGAGCTCTGAAAATGAACGTGCGCGTCTTTCACTCTTCCAGAGGGACTTAGAAGAATTTTGTGATATTTTTTATTAAAATGGTGTATAAGGGTATATATATAAATATATTTTATGCACTGTATATGAGCTGGCGATTTCTAAGTCTGTGGTTCCGAGAGGGGGTAACCAGGCTCACTAATAAAGGTCAAGCCACTTGGCTGCCAGAATGCCCTGCTTCAGCACAGACCAGAAAGTCATTGTGATAAGCGTATCCCCGGTGTAGTTAGGGGTTAATGGGAGTCGTCCCCGTCCCCCCAGTATACGGCCAGAACCATGGACCCGGTACTTGTGGTTCGGACTGTCTCCAACCAGCCATAATGTTGTGAGAGTGAAATTATGTCTAAGTCCAGCTTTGGTACATTAGAAGCAACTCTGAAACTTAACCTAAGCGTTTTTCGAAGCTACTTTTTGGCTAACTTCTTATAGGAAGGTTTAGGAGCTCTGAAAATGAACGTGCGCGTCTTTCACTCTTCCCGAGGGACTTAGAAGAATTTTGTGATATTTTTTATTAAAATGGTGTATAAGGGTATATATATAAATATATTTTATGCACTGTATATGAGCTGGCGATTTCTAAGTCTGTGGTTCCGAGAGGGGGTAACCAGGCTAACTAATAAAGGTCAAGCCACTTGGCTGCCAGAATGCCCTGCTTCAGCACAGACCAGAAAGGCATTGTGATAAGCGTATCCCCGGTATAGTCAGGGATTAATGGGAGTCGTCCCCGCCCCCCCAGTATACGGCCAGAACCATGGACCCGGTACTTGTGGTTCGGACTGTCTCCAACCAGCCATAATGTTGTGAGAGTGAAATTATGTCTAAGTCCAGCTTTGGTACATTAGAAGCAACTCTGAAACTTAACCTAAGCGTTTTTCGAAGCTACTTTTTGGCTAACTTCTTATAGGAAGGTCTAGGAGCTCTGAAAATGAACGTGCGCGTCTTTCACTCTTCCCGAGGGACTTAGAAGAATTTTGTGATATTTTTTATTAAAATGGTGTATAAGGGTATATATATAAATATATTTTATGCACTGTATATGAGCTGGCGATTTCTAAGTCTGTGGTTCCGAGAGGGGGTAACCAGGCTAACTAATAAAGGTCAAGCCACTTGGCTGCCAGAATGCCCTGCTTCAGCACAGACCAGAAAGGCATTGTGATAAGCGTATCCCCGGTATAGTCAGGGGTTAATGGGAGTCGTCCCCGCCCCCCCATTATACGGCCAGAACCATGGACCCGGTACTTGTGGTTCGGACTGTCTCCAACCAGCCATAATGTTGTGAGAGTGAAATTATGTCTAAGTCCAGCTTTGGTACATTAGAAGCAACTCTGAAACTTAACCTAAGCGTTTTTCGAAGCTACTTTTTGGCTAACTTCTCATAGGAAGGTTTAGGAGCTCTGAAAATGAACGTGCGCGTCTTTCACTCTTCCCGAGGGACTTAGAAGAATTTTGTGATATTTTTTATTAAAATGGTGTATAAGGGTATATATATAAATATATTTTATGCACTGTATATGAGCTGGCGATTTCTAAGTCTGTGGTTCCGAGAGGGGGAAACCAGGCTAACTAATAAAGGTCAAGCCACTTGGCTGCCAGAATGCCCTGCTTCAGCACAGACCAGAAAGGCATTGTGATAAGCGTATCCCCGGTATAGTCAGGGGTTAATGGGAGTCGTCCCCGCCCCCCCAGTATACGGCCAGAACCATGGACCCGGTACTTGTGGTTCGGACTGTCTCCAACCAGCCATAATGTTGTGAGAGTGAAATTATGTCTAAGTCCAGCTTTGGTACATTAGAAGCAACTCTGAAACTTAACCTAAGCGTTTTTCGAAGCTACTTTTTGGCTAACTTCTTATAGGAAGGTCTAGGAGCTCTGAAAATGAACGTGCGCGTCTTTCACTCTTCCCGAGGGACTTAGAAGAATTTTGTGATATTTTTTATTAAAATGGTGTATAAGGGTATATATATAAATATATTTTATGCACTGTATATGAGCTGGCGATTTCTAAGTCTGTGGTTCCGAGAGGGGGTAACCAGGCTAACTAATAAAGGTCAAGCCACTTGGCTGCCAGAATGCCCTGCTTCAGCACAGACCAGAAAGGCATTGTGATAAGCGTATCCCCGGTATAGTCAGGGGTTAATGGGAGTCGTCCCCGCCCCCCCATTATACGGCCAGAACCATGGACCCGGTACTTGTGGTTCGGACTGTCTCCAACCAGCCATAATGTTGTGAGAGTGAAATTATGTCTAAGTCCAGCTTTGGTACATTAGAAGCAACTCTGAAACTTAACCTAAGCGTTTTTCGAAGCTACTTTTTGGCTAACTTCTTATAGGAAGGTTTAGGAGCTCTGAAAATGAACGTGCGCGTCTTTCACTCTTCCCGAGGGACTTAGAAGAATTTTGTGATATTTTTTATTAAAATGGTGTATAAGGGTATATATATAAATATATTTTATGCACTGTATATGAGCTGGCGATTTCTAAGTCTGTGGTTCCGAGAGGGGGTAACCAGGCTAACTAATAAAGGTCAAGCCACTTGGCTGCCAGAATGCCCTGCTTCAGCACAGACCAGAAAGGCATTGTGATAAGCGTATCCCCGGTATAGTCAGGGGTTAATGGGAGTCGTCCCCGCCCCCCCAGTATACGGCCAGAACCATGGACCCGGTACTTGTGGTTCGGACTGTCTCCAACCAGCCATAATGTTGTGAGAGTGAAATTATGTCTAAGTCCAGCTTTGGTACATTAGAAGCAACTCTGAAACTTAACCTAAGCGTTTTTCGAAGCTGCTTTTTGGCTAACTTCTTATAGGAAGGTCTAGGAGCTCTGAAAATGAACGTGCGCGTCTTTCACTCTTCCAGAGGGACTTAGAAGAATTTTGTGATATTTTTTATTAAAATGGTGTATAAGGGTATATATATAAATATATTTTATGCACTGTATATGAGCTGGCGATTTCTAAGTCTGTGGTTCCGAGAGGGGGTAACCAGGCTCACTAATAAAGGTCAAGCCACTTGGCTGCCAGAATGCCCTGCTTCAGCACAGACCAGAAAGTCATTGTGATAAGCGTATCCCCGGTGTAGTTAGGGGTTAATGGGAGTCGTCCCCGTCCCCCCAGTATACGGCCAGAACCATGGACCCGGTACTTGTGGTTCGGACTGTCTCCAACCAGCCATAATGTTGTGAGAGTGAAATTATGTCTAAGTCCAGCTTTGGTACATTAGAAGCAACTCTGAAACTTAACCTAAGCGTTTTTCGAAGCTACTTTTTGGCTAACTTCTTATAGGAAGGTTTAGGAGCTCTGAAAATGAACGTGCGCGTCTTTCACTCTTCCCGAGGGACTTAGAAGAATTTTGTGATATTTTTTATTAAAATGGTGTATAAGGGTATATATATAAATATATTTTATGCACTGTATATGAGCTGGCGATTTCTAAGTCTGTGGTTCCGAGAGGGGGTAACCAGGCTAACTAATAAAGGTCAAGCCACTTGGCTGCCAGAATGCCCTGCTTCAGCACAGACCAGAAAGGCATTGTGATAAGCGTATCCCCGGTATAGTCAGGGATTAATGGGAGTCGTCCCCGCCCCCCCAGTATACGGCCAGAACCATGGACCCGGTACTTGTGGTTCGGACTGTCTCCAACCAGCCATAATGTTGTGAGAGTGAAATTATGTCTAAGTCCAGCTTTGGTACATTAGAAGCAACTCTGAAACTTAACCTAAGCGTTTTTCGAAGCTACTTTTTGGCTAACTTCTTATAGGAAGGTCTAGGAGCTCTGAAAATGAACGTGCGCGTCTTTCACTCTTCCCGAGGGACTTAGAAGAATTTTGTGATATTTTTTATTAAAATGGTGTATAAGGGTATATATATAAATATATTTTATGCACTGTATATGAGCTGGCGATTTCTAAGTCTGTGGTTCCGAGAGGGGGTAACCAGGCTAACTAATAAAGGTCAAGCCACTTGGCTGCCAGAATGCCCTGCTTCAGCACAGACCAGAAAGGCATTGTGATAAGCGTATCCCCGGTATAGTCAGGGGTTAATGGGAGTCGTCCCCGCCCCCCCATTATACGGCCAGAACCATGGACCCGGTACTTGTGGTTCGGACTGTCTCCAACCAGCCATAATGTTGTGAGAGTGAAATTATGTCTAAGTCCAGATTTGGTACATTAGAAGCAACTCTGAAACTTAACCTAAGCGTTTTTCGAAGCTACTTTTTGGCTAACTTCTTATAGGAAGGTTTAGGAGCTCTGAAAATGAACGTGCGCGTCTTTCACTCTTCCCGAGGGACTTAGAAGAATTTTGTGATATTTTTTATTAAAATGGTGTATAAGGGTATATATATAAATATATTTTATGCACTGTATATGAGCTGGCGATTTCTAAGTCTGTGGTTCCGAGAGGGGGTAACCAGGCTAACTAATAAAGGTCAAGCCACTTGGCTGCCAGAATGCCCTGCTTCAGCACAGACCAGAAAGGCATTGTGATAAGCGTATCCCCGGTATAGTCAGGGGTTAATGGGAGTCGTCCCCGCCCCCCCAGTATACGGCCAGAACCATGGACCCGGTACTTGTGGTTCGGACTGTCTCCAACCAGCCATAATGTTGTGAGAGTGAAATTATGTCTAAGTCCAGCTTTGGTACATTAGAAGCAACTCTGAAACTTAACCTAAGCGTTTTTCGAAGCTACTTTTTGGCTAACTTCTTATAGGAAGGTTTAGGAGCTCTGAAAATGAACGTGCGCGTCTTTCACTCTTCCCGAGGGACTTAGAAGAATTTTGTGATATTTTTTATTAAAATGGTGTATAAGGGTATATATATAAATATATTTTATGCACTGTATATGAGCTGGCGATTTCTAAGTCTGTGGTTCCGAGAGGGGGTAACCAGGCTAACTAATAAAGGTCAAGCCACTTGGCTGCCAGAATGCCCTGCTTCAGCACAGACCAGAAAGGCATTGTGATAAGCGTATCCCCGGTATAGTCAGGGATTAATGGGAGACGTCCCCGCCCCCCCAGTATACGGCCAGAACCATGGACCCGGTACTTGTGGTTCGGACTGTCTCCAACCAGCCATAATGTTGTGAGAGTGAAATTATGTCTAAGTCCAGCTTTGGTACATTAGAAGCAACTCTGAAACTTAACCTAAGCGTTTTTCGAAGCTGCTTTTTGGCTAACTTCTTATAGGAAGGTCTAGGAGCTCTGAAAATGAACGTTCGCGTCTTTCACTCTTCCAGAGGGACTTAGAAGAATTTTGTGATATTTTTTATTAAAATGGTGTATAAGGGTATATATATAAATATATTTTATGCACTGTATACTGTATGAGCTGGCGATTTCTAAGTCTGTGGTTCCGAGAGGGGGTAACCAGGCTCACTAATAAAGGTCAAGCCACTTGGCTGCCAGAATGCCCTGCTTCAGCACAGACCAGAAAGGCATTGTGATAAGCGTATCCCCGGTATAGTTAGGGGTTAATGGGAGTCGTCCCCGTCCCCCCAGTATACGGCCAGAACCATGGACCCGGTACTTGTGGTTCGGACTGTCTCCAACCAGCCATAATGTTGTGAGAGTGAAATTATGTCTAAGTCCAGCTTTGGTACATTAGAAGCAACTCTGAAACTTAACCTAAGCGTTTTTCGAAGCTACTTTTTGGCTAACTTCTTATAGGAAGGTCTAGGAGCTCTGAAAATGAACGTGCGCGTCTTTCACTCTTCCCGAGGGACTTAGAAGAATTTTGTGATATTTTTTATTAAAATGGTGTATAAGGGTATATATATAAATATATTTTATGCACTGTATATGAGCTGGCGATTTCTAAGTCTGTGGTTCCGAGAGGGGGTAACCAGGCTAACTAATAAAGGTCAAGCCACTTGGCTGCCAGAATGCCCTGCTTCAGCACAGACCAGAAAGGCATTGTGATAAGCGTATCCCCGGTATAGTCAGGGGTTAATGGGAGTCGTCCCCGCCCCCCCATTATACGGCCAGAACCATGGACCCGGTACTTGTGGTTCGGACTGTCTCCAACCAGCCATAATGTTGTGAGAGTGAAATTATGTCTAAGTCCAGCTTTGGTACATTAGAAGCAACTCTGAAACTTAACCTAAGCGTTTTTCGAAGCTACTTTTTGGCTAACTTCTTATAGGAAGGTTTAGGAGCTCTGAAAATGAACGTGCGCGTCTTTCACTCTTCCCGAGGGACTTAGAAGAATTTTGTGATATTTTTTATTAAAATGGTGTATAAGGGTATATATATAAATATATTTTATGCACTGTATATGAGCTGGCGATTTCTAAGTCTGTGGTTCCGAGAGGGGGTAACCAGGCTAACTAATAAAGGTCAAGCCACTTGGCTGCCAGAATGCCCTGCTTCAGCACAGACCAGAAAGGCATTGTGATAAGCGTATCCCCGGTATAGTCAGGGGTTAATGGGAGTCGTCCCCGCCCCCCCAGTATACGGCCAGAACCATGGACCCGGTACTTGTGGTTCGGACTGTCTCCAACCAGCCATAATGTTGTGAGAGTGAAATTATGTCTAAGTCCAGCTTTGGTACATTAGAAGCAACTCTGAAACTTAACCTAAGCGTTTTTCGAAGCTGCTTTTTGGCTAACTTCTTATAGGAAGGTCTAGGAGCTCTGAAAATGAACGTGCGCGTCTTTCACTCTTCCAGAGGGACTTAGAAGAATTTTGTGATATTTTTTATTAAAATGGTGTATAAGGGTATATATATAAATATATTTTATGCACTGTATATGAGCTGGCGATTTCTAAGTCTGTGGTTCCGAGAGGGGGTAACCAGGCTCACTAATAAAGGTCAAGCCACTTGGCTGCCAGAATGCCCTGCTTCAGCACAGACCAGAAAGTCATTGTGATAAGCGTATCCCCGGTATAGTTAGGGGTTAATGGGAGTCGTCCCCTTCCCCCCAGTATACGGCCAGAACCATGGACCCGGTACTTGTGGTTCGGACTGTCTCCAACCAGCCATAATGTTGTGAGAGTGAAATTATGTCTAAGTCCAGCTTTGGTACATTAGAAGCAACTCTGAAACTTAACCTAAGCGTTTTTCGAAGCTACTTTTTGGCTAACTTCTTATAGGAAGGTCTAGGAGCTCTGAAAATGAACGTGCGCGTCTTTCACTCTTCCCGAGGGACTTAGAAGAATTTTGTGATATTTTTTATTAAAATGGTGTATAAGGGTATATATATAAATATATTTTATGCACTGTATATGAGCTGGCGATTTCTAAGTCTGTGGTTCCGAGAGGGGGTAACCAGGCTAACTAATAAAGGTCAAGCCACTTGGCTGCCAGAATGCCCTGCTTCAGCACAGACCAGAAAGGCATTGTGATAAGCGTATCCCCGGTATAGTCAGGGATTAATGGGAGTCGTCCCCGCCCCCCCAGTATACGGCCAGAACCATGGACCCGGTACTTGTGGTTCGGACTGTCTCCAACCAGCCATAATGTTGTGAGAGTGAAATTATGTCTAAGTCCAGCTTTGGTACATTAGAAGCAACTCTGAAACTTAACCTAAGCGTTTTTCGAAGCTACTTTTTGGCTAACTTCTTATAGGAAGGTCTAGGAGCTCTGAAAATGAACGTGCGCGTCTTTCACTCTTCCCGAGGGACTTAGAAGAATTTTGTGATATTTTTTATTAAAATGGTGTATAAGGGTATATATATAAATATATTTTATGCACTGTATATGAGCTGGCGATTTCTAAGTCTGTGGTTCCGAGAGGGGGTAACCAGGCTAACTAATAAAGGTCAAGCCACTTGGCTGCCAGAATGCCCTGCTTCAGCACAGACCAGAAAGGCATTGTGATAAGCGTATCCCCGGTATAGTCAGGGGTTAATGGGAGTCGTCCCCGCCCCCCCATTATACGGCCAGAACCATGGACCCGGTACTTGTGGTTCGGACTGTCTCCAACCAGCCATAATGTTGTGAGAGTGAAATTATGTCTAAGTCCAGCTTTGGTACATTAGAAGCAACTCTGAAACTTAACCTAAGCGTTTTTCGAAGCTACTTTTTGGCTAACTTCTTATAGGAAGGTTTAGGAGCTCTGAAAATGAACGTGCGCGTCTTTCACTCTTCCCGAGGGACTTAGAAGAATTTTGTGATATTTTTTATTAAAATGGTGTATAAGGGTATATATATAAATATATTTTATGCACTGTATATGAGCTGGCGATTTCTAAGTCTGTGGTTCCGAGAGGGGGTAACCAGGCTAACTAATAAAGGTCAAGCCACTTGGCTGCCAGAATGCCCTGCTTCAGCACAGACCAGAAAGGCATTGTGATAAGCGTATCCCCGGTATAGTCAGGGGTTAATGGGAGTCGTCCCCGCCCCCCCAGTATACGGCCAGAACCATGGACCCGGTACTTGTGGTTCGGACTGTCTCCAACCAGCCATAATGTTGTGAGAGTGAAATTATGTCTAAGTCCAGCTTTGGTACATTAGAAGCAACTCTGAAACTTAACCTAAGCGTTTTTCGAAGCTACTTTTTGGCTAACTTCTTATAGGAAGGTTTAGGAGCTCTGAAAATGAACGTGCGCGTCTTTCACTCTTCCCGAGGGACTTAGAAGAATTTTGTGATATTTTTTATTAAAATGGTGTATAAGGGTATATATATAAATATATTTTATGCACTGTATATGAGCTGGCGATTTCTAAGTCTGTGGTTCCGAGAGGGGGTAACCAGGCTAACTAATAAAGGTCAAGCCACTTGGCTGCCAGAATGCCCTGCTTCAGCACAGACCAGAAAGGCATTGTGATAAGCGTATCCCCGGTATAGTCAGGGATTAATGGGAGACGTCCCCGCCCCCCCAGTATACGGCCAGAACCATGGACCCGGTACTTGTGGTTCGGACTGTCTCCAACCAGCCATAATGTTGTGAGAGTGAAATTATGTCTAAGTCCAGCTTTGGTACATTAGAAGCAACTCTGAAACTTAACCTAAGCGTTTTTCGAAGCTGCTTTTTGGCTAACTTCTTATAGGAAGGTCTAGGAGCTCTGAAAATGAACGTGCGCGTCTTTCACTCTTCCAGAGGGACTTAGAAGAATTTTGTGATATTTTTTATTAAAATGGTGTATAAGGGTATATATATAAATATATTTTATGCACTGTATATGAGCTGGCGATTTCTAAGTCTGTGGTTCCGAGAGGGGGTAACCAGGCTAACTAATAAAGGTCAAGCCACTTGGCTGCCAGAATGCCCTGCTTCAGCACAGACCAGAAAGGCATTGTGATAAGCGTATCCCCGGTATAGTCAGGGATTAATGGGAGACGTCCCCGCCCCCCCAGTATACGGCCAGAACCATGGACCCGGTACTTGTGGTTCGGACTGTCTCCAACCAGCCATAATGTTGTGAGAGTGAAATTATGTCTAAGTCCAGCTTTGGTACATTAGAAGCAACTCTGAAACTTAACCTAAGCGTTTTTCGAAGCTGCTTTTTGGCTAACTTCTTATAGGAAGGTCTAGGAGCTCTGAAAATGAACGTTCGCGTCTTTCACTCTTCCAGAGGGACTTAGAAGAATTTTGTGATATTTTTTATTAAAATGGTGTATAAGGGTATATATATAAATATATTTTATGCACTGTATACTGTATGAGCTGGCGATTTCTAAGTCTGTGGTTCCGAGAGGGGGTAACCAGGCTCACTAATAAAGGTCAAGCCACTTGGCTGCCAGAATGCCCTGCTTCAGCACAGACCAGAAAGGCATTGTGATAAGCGTATCCCCGGTATAGTTAGGGGTTAATGGGAGTCGTCCCCGTCCCCCCAGTATACGGCCAGAACCATGGACCCGGTACTTGTGGTTCGGACTGTCTCCAACCAGCCATAATGTTGTGAGAGTGAAATTATGTCTAAGTCCAGCTTTGGTACATTAGAAGCAACTCTGAAACTTAACCTAAGCGTTTTTCGAAGCTACTTTTTGGCTAACTTCTTATAGGAAGGTCTAGGAGCTCTGAAAATGAACGTGCGCGTCTTTCACTCTTCCCGAGGGACTTAGAAGAATTTTGTGATATTTTTTATTAAAATGGTGTATAAGGGTATATATATAAATATATTTTATGCACTGTATATGAGCTGGCGATTTCTAAGTCTGTGGTTCCGAGAGGGGGTAACCAGGCTAACTAATAAAGGTCAAGCCACTTGGCTGCCAGAATGCCCTGCTTCAGCACAGACCAGAAAGGCATTGTGATAAGCGTATCCCCGGTATAGTCAGGGGTTAATGGGAGTCGTCCCCGCCCCCCCATTATACGGCCAGAACCATGGACCCGGTACTTGTGGTTCGGACTGTCTCCAACCAGCCATAATGTTGTGAGAGTGAAATTATGTCTAAGTCCAGCTTTGGTACATTAGAAGCAACTCTGAAACTTAACCTAAGCGTTTTTCGAAGCTACTTTTTGGCTAACTTCTTATAGGAAGGTTTAGGAGCTCTGAAAATGAACGTGCGCGTCTTTCACTCTTCCCGAGGGACTTAGAAGAATTTTGTGATATTTTTTATTAAAATGGTGTATAAGGGTATATATATAAATATATTTTATGCACTGTATATGAGCTGGCGATTTCTAAGTCTGTGGTTCCGAGAGGGGGTAACCAGGCTAACTAATAAAGGTCAAGCCACTTGGCTGCCAGAATGCCCTGCTTCAGCACAGACCAGAAAGGCATTGTGATAAGCGTATCCCCGGTATAGTCAGGGGTTAATGGGAGTCGTCCCCGCCCCCCCAGTATACGGCCAGAACCATGGACCCGGTACTTGTGGTTCGGACTGTCTCCAACCAGCCATAATGTTGTGAGAGTGAAATTATGTCTAAGTCCAGCTTTGGTACATTAGAAGCAACTCTGAAACTTAACCTAAGCGTTTTTCGAAGCTGCTTTTTGGCTAACTTCTTATAGGAAGGTCTAGGAGCTCTGAAAATGAACGTGCGCGTCTTTCACTCTTCCAGAGGGACTTAGAAGAATTTTGTGATATTTTTTATTAAAATGGTGTATAAGGGTATATATATAAATATATTTTATGCACTGTATATGAGCTGGCGATTTCTAAGTCTGTGGTTCCGAGAGGGGGTAACCAGGCTCACTAATAAAGGTCAAGCCACTTGGCTGCCAGAATGCCCTGCTTCAGCACAGACCAGAAAGTCATTGTGATAAGCGTATCCCCGGTATAGTTAGGGGTTAATGGGAGTCGTCCCCTTCCCCCCAGTATACGGCCAGAACCATGGACCCGGTACTTGTGGTTCGGACTGTCTCCAACCAGCCATAATGTTGTGAGAGTGAAATTATGTCTAAGTCCAGCTTTGGTACATTAGAAGCAACTCTGAAACTTAACCTAAGCGTTTTTCGAAGCTACTTTTTGGCTAACTTCTTATAGGAAGGTCTAGGAGCTCTGAAAATGAACGTGCGCGTCTTTCACTCTTCCCGAGGGACTTAGAAGAATTTTGTGATATTTTTTATTAAAATGGTGTATAAGGGTATATATATAAATATATTTTATGCACTGTATATGAGCTGGCGATTTCTAAGTCTGTGGTTCCGAGAGGGGGTAACCAGGCTAACTAATAAAGGTCAAGCCACTTGGCTGCCAGAATGCCCTGCTTCAGCACAGACCAGAAAGGCATTGTGATAAGCGTATCCCCGGTATAGTCAGGGATTAATGGGAGTCGTCCCCGCCCCCCCAGTATACGGCCAGAACCATGGACCCGGTACTTGTGGTTCGGACTGTCTCCAACCAGCCATAATGTTGTGAGAGTGAAATTATGTCTAAGTCCAGCTTTGGTACATTAGAAGCAACTCTGAAACTTAACCTAAGCGTTTTTCGAAGCTACTTTTTGGCTAACTTCTTATAGGAAGGTCTAGGAGCTCTGAAAATGAACGTGCGCGTCTTTCACTCTTCCCGAGGGACTTAGAAGAATTTTGTGATATTTTTTATTAAAATGGTGTATAAGGGTATATATATAAATATATTTTATGCACTGTATATGAGCTGGCGATTTCTAAGTCTGTGGTTCCGAGAGGGGGTAACCAGGCTAACTAATAAAGGTCAAGCCACTTGGCTGCCAGAATGCCCTGCTTCAGCACAGACCAGAAAGGCATTGTGATAAGCGTATCCCCGGTATAGTCAGGGGTTAATGGGAGTCGTCCCCGCCCCCCCATTATACGGCCAGAACCATGGACCCGGTACTTGTGGTTCGGACTGTCTCCAACCAGCCATAATGTTGTGAGAGTGAAATTATGTCTAAGTCCAGCTTTGGTACATTAGAAGCAACTCTGAAACTTAACCTAAGCGTTTTTCGAAGCTACTTTTTGGCTAACTTCTTATAGGAAGGTTTAGGAGCTCTGAAAATGAACGTGCGCGTCTTTCACTCTTCCCGAGGGACTTAGAAGAATTTTGTGATATTTTTTATTAAAATGGTGTATAAGGGTATATATATAAATATATTTTATGCACTGTATATGAGCTGGCGATTTCTAAGTCTGTGGTTCCGAGAGGGGGTAACCAGGCTAACTAATAAAGGTCAAGCCACTTGGCTGCCAGAATGCCCTGCTTCAGCACAGACCAGAAAGGCATTGTGATAAGCGTATCCCCGGTATAGTCAGGGGTTAATGGGAGTCGTCCCCGCCCCCCCAGTATACGGCCAGAACCATGGACCCGGTACTTGTGGTTCGGACTGTCTCCAACCAGCCATAATGTTGTGAGAGTGAAATTATGTCTAAGTCCAGCTTTGGTACATTAGAAGCAACTCTGAAACTTAACCTAAGCGTTTTTCGAAGCTACTTTTTGGCTAACTTCTTATAGGAAGGTTTAGGAGCTCTGAAAATGAACGTGCGCGTCTTTCACTCTTCCCGAGGGACTTAGAAGAATTTTGTGATATTTTTTATTAAAATGGTGTATAAGGGTATATATATAAATATATTTTATGCACTGTATATGAGCTGGCGATTTCTAAGTCTGTGGTTCCGAGAGGGGGTAACCAGGCTAACTAATAAAGGTCAAGCCACTTGGCTGCCAGAATGCCCTGCTTCAGCACAGACCAGAAAGGCATTGTGATAAGCGTATCCCCGGTATAGTCAGGGATTAATGGGAGACGTCCCCGCCCCCCCAGTATACGGCCAGAACCATGGACCCGGTACTTGTGGTTCGGACTGTCTCCAACCAGCCATAATGTTGTGAGAGTGAAATTATGTCTAAGTCCAGCTTTGGTACATTAGAAGCAACTCTGAAACTTAACCTAAGCGTTTTTCGAAGCTGCTTTTTGGCTAACTTCTTATAGGAAGGTCTAGGAGCTCTGAAAATGAACGTGCGCGTCTTTCACTCTTCCAGAGGGACTTAGAAGAATTTTGTGATATTTTTTATTAAAATGGTGTATAAGGGTATATATATAAATATATTTTATGCACTGTATATGAGCTGGCGATTTCTAAGTCTGTGGTTCCGAGAGGGGGTAACCAGGCTCACTAATAAAGGTCAAGCCACTTGGCTGCCAGAATGCCCTGCTTCAGCACAGACCAGAAAGGCATTGTGATAAGCGTATCCCCGGTATAGTTAGGGGTTAATGGGAGTCGTCCCCGTCCCCCCAGTATACGGCCAGAACCATGGACCCGGTACTTGTGGTTCGGACTGTCTCCAACCAGCCATAATGTTGTGAGAGTGAAATTATGTCTAAGTCCAGCTTTGGTACATTAGAAGCAACTCTGAAACTTAACCTAAGCGTTTTTCGAAGCTACTTTTTGGCTAACTTCTTATAGGAAGGTCTAGGAGCTCTGAAAATGAACGTGCGCGTCTTTCACTCTTCCCGAGGGACTTAGAAGAATTTTGTGATATTTTTTATTAAAATGGTGTATAAGGGTATATATATAAATATATTTTATGCACTGTATATGAGCTGGCGATTTCTAAGTCTGTGGTTCCGAGAGGGGGTAACCAGGCTAACTAATAAAGGTCAAGCCACTTGGCTGCCAGAATGCCCTGCTTCAGCACAGACCAGAAAGGCATTGTGATAAGCGTATCCCCGGTATAGTCAGGGGTTAATGGGAGTCGTCCCCGCCCCCCCATTATACGGCCAGAACCATGGACCCGGTACTTGTGGTTCGGACTGTCTCCAACCAGCCATAATGTTGTGAGAGTGAAATTATGTCTAAGTCCAGCTTTGGTACATTAGAAGCAACTCTGAAACTTAACCTAAGCGTTTTTCGAAGCTACTTTTTGGCTAACTTCTTATAGGAAGGTTTAGGAGCTCTGAAAATGAACGTGCGCGTCTTTCACTCTTCCCGAGGGACTTAGAAGAATTTTGTGATATTTTTTATTAAAATGGTGTATAAGGGTATATATATAAATATATTTTATGCACTGTATATGAGCTGGCGATTTCTAAGTCTGTGGTTCCGAGAGGGGGTAACCAGGCTAACTAATAAAGGTCAAGCCACTTGGCTGCCAGAATGCCCTGCTTCAGCACAGACCAGAAAGGCATTGTGATAAGCGTATCCCCGGTATAGTCAGGGGTTAATGGGAGTCGTCCCCGCCCCCCCAGTATACGGCCAGAACCATGGACCCGGTACTTGTGGTTCGGACTGTCTCCAACCAGCCATAATGTTGTGAGAGTGAAATTATGTCTAAGTCCAGCTTTGGTACATTAGAAGCAACTCTGAAACTTAACCTAAGCGTTTTTCGAAGCTGCTTTTTGGCTAACTTCTTATAGGAAGGTCTAGGAGCTCTGAAAATGAACGTGCGCGTCTTTCACTCTTCCAGAGGGACTTAGAAGAATTTTGTGATATTTTTTATTAAAATGGTGTATAAGGGTATATATATAAATATATTTTATGCACTGTATATGAGCTGGCGATTTCTAAGTCTGTGGTTCCGAGAGGGGGTAACCAGGCTCACTAATAAAGGTCAAGCCACTTGGCTGCCAGAATGCCCTGCTTCAGCACAGACCAGAAAGTCATTGTGATAAGCGTATCCCCGGTATAGTTAGGGGTTAATGGGAGTCGTCCCCTTCCCCCCAGTATACGGCCAGAACCATGGACCCGGTACTTGTGGTTCGGACTGTCTCCAACCAGCCATAATGTTGTGAGAGTGAAATTATGCCTAAGTCCAGCTTTGGTACATTAGAAGCAACTCTGAAACTTAACCTAAGCGTTTTTCGAAGCTACTTTTTGGCTAACTTCTTATAGGAAGGTCTAGGAGCTCTGAAAATGAACGTGCGCGTCTTTCACTCTTCCCGAGGGACTTAGAAGAATTTTGTGATATTTTTTATTAAAATGGTGTATAAGGGTATATATATAAATATATTTTATGCACTGTATATGAGCTGGCGATTTCTAAGTCTGTGGTTCCGAGAGGGGGTAACCAGGCTCACTAATAAAGGTCAAGCCACTTGGCTGCCAGAATGCCCTGCTTCAGCACAGACCAGAAAGGCATTGTGATAAGCGTATCCCCGGTATAGTCAGGGGTTAATGGGAGTCGTCCCCGTCCCCCCAGTTTACGGCCAGAACCATGGACCCGGTACTTGTGGTTCGGACTGTCTCCAACCAGCCATAATGTTGTGAGAGTGAAATTATGTCTAAGTCCAGCTTTGGTACATTAGAAGCAACTCTGAAACTTAACCTAAGCGTTATTCGAAGCTGCTTTTTGGCTAACTTCTTATAGGAAGGTCTAAGAGCTCTGAAAATGAACGTGCGCGTCTTTCACTCTTCCCGAGGGACTTAGAAGAATTTTGTGATATTTTTTATTAAAATGGTGTATAAGGGTATATATATAAATATATTTTATGCACTGTATATGAGCTGGCGATTTCTAAGTCTGTGGTTCCGAGAGGGGGTAACCATGCTCACTAATAAAGGTCAAGCCACTTGGCTGCCAGAATGCCCTGCTTCAGCACAGACCAGAAAGGCATTGTGATAAGCGTATCCCCGGTATAGTCAGGGGTTAATGGGAGTCGTCCCCGTCCCCCCAGTATACGGCCAGAACCATGGACCCGGTACTTGTGGTTCGGACTGTCTCCAACCAGCCATAATGTTGTGAGAGTGAAATTATGTCTAAGTCCAGCTTTGGTACATTAGAAGCAACTCTGAAACTTAACCTAAGCGTTTTTCGAAGCTACTTTTTGGCTAACTTCTTATAGGAAGGTCTAGGAGCTCTGAAAATGAACGTGCGCGTCTTTCACTCTTCCCGAGGGACTTAGAAGAATTTTGTGATATTTTTTATTAAAATGGTGTATAAGGGTATATATATAAATATATTTTATGCACTGTATATGAGCTGGCGATTTCTAAGTCTGTGGTTCCGAGAGGGGGTAACCAGGCTAACTAATAAAGGTCAAGCCACTTGGCTGCCAGAATGCCCTGCTTCAGCACAGACCAGAAAGGCATTGTGATAAGCGTATCCCCGGTATAGTCAGGGGTTAATGGGAGTCGTCCCCGCCCCCCCAGTATACGGCCAGAACCATGGACCCGGTACTTGTGGTTCGGACTGTCTCCAACCAGCCATAATGTTGTGAGAGTGAAATTATGTCTAAGTCCAGCTTTGGTACATTAGAAGCAACTCTGAAACTTAACCTAAGCGTTTTTCGAAGCTGCTTTTTGGCTAACTTCTTATAGGAAGGTCTAGGAGCTCTGAAAATGAACGTGCGCGTCTTTCACTCTTCCAGAGGGACTTAGAAGAATTTTGTGATATTTTTTATTAAAATGGTGTATAAGGGTATATATATAAATATATTTTATGCACTGTATATGAGCTGGCGATTTCTAAGTCTGTGGTTCCGAGAGGGGGTAACCAGGCTCACTAATAAAGGTCAAGCCACTTGGCTGCCAGAATGCCCTGCTTCAGCACAGACCAGAAAGTCATTGTGATAAGCGTATCCCCGGTATAGTTAGGGGTTAATGGGAGTCGTCCCCTTCCCCCCAGTATACGGCCAGAACCATGGACCCGGTACTTGTGGTTCGGACTGTCTCCAACCAGCCATAATGTTGTGAGAGTGAAATTATGTCTAAGTCCAGCTTTGGTACATTAGAAGCAACTCTGAAACTTAACCTAAGCGTTATTCGAAGCTGCTTTTTGGCTAACTTCTTATAGGAAGGTCTAAGAGCTCTGAAAATGAACGTGCGCGTCTTTCACTCTTCCCGAGGGACTTAGAAGAATTTTGTGATATTTTTTATTAAAATGGTGTATAAGGGTATATATATAAATATATTTTATGCACTGTATATGAGCTGGCGATTTCTAAGTCTGTGGTTCCGAGAGGGGGTAACCATGCTCACTAATAAAGGTCAAGCCACTTGGCTGCCAGAATGCCCTGCTTCAGCACAGACCAGAAAGGCATTGTGATAAGCGTATCCCCGGTATAGTCAGGGGTTAATGGGAGTCGTCCCCGTCCCCCCAGTATACGGCCAGAACCATGGACCCGGTACTTGTGGTTCGGACTGTCTCCAACCAGCCATAATGTTGTGAGAGTGAAATTATGTCTAAGTCCAGCTTTGGTACATTAGAAGCAACTCTGAAACTTAACCTAAGCGTTTTTCGAAGCTACTTTTTGGCTAACTTCTTATAGGAAGGTCTAGGAGCTCTGAAAATGAACGTGCGCGTCTTTCACTCTTCCCGAGGGACTTAGAAGAATTTTGTGATATTTTTTATTAAAATGGTGTATAAGGGTATATATATAAATATATTTTATGCACTGTATATGAGCTGGCGATTTCTAAGTCTGTGGTTCCGAGAGGGGGTAACCAGGCTCACTAATAAAGGTCAAGCCACTTGGCTGCCAGAATGCCCTGCTTCAGCACAGACCAGAAAGGCATTGTGATAAGCGTATCCCCGGTATAGTCAGGGGTTAATGGGAGTCGTCCCCGTCCCCCCAGTTTACGGCCAGAACCATGGACCCGGTACTTGTGGTTCGGACTGTCTCCAACCAGCCATAATGTTGTGAGAGTGAAATTATGTCTAAGTCCAGCTTTGGTACATTAGAAGCAACTCTGAAACTTAACCTAAGCGTTATTCGAAGCTGCTTTTTGGCTAACTTCTTATAGGAAGGTCTAAGAGCTCTGAAAATGAACGTGCGCGTCTTTCACTCTTCCCGAGGGACTTAGAAGAATTTTGTGATATTTTTTATTAAAATGGTGTATAAGGGTATATATATAAATATATTTTATGCACTGTATATGAGCTGGCGATTTCTAAGTCTGTGGTTCCGAGAGGGGGTAACCATGCTCACTAATAAAGGTCAAGCCACTTGGCTGCCAGAATGCCCTGCTTCAGCACAGACCAGAAAGGCATTGTGATAAGCGTATCCCCGGTACAGTCAGGGGTTAATGGGAGTCGTCCCCGTCCCCCCAGTATACGGCCAGAACCATGGACCCGGTACTTGTGGTTCGGACTGTCTCCAACCAGCCATAATGTTGTGAGAGTGAAATTATGTCTAAGTCCAGCTTTGGTACATTAGAAGCAACTCTGAAACTTAACCTAAGCGTTTTTCGAAGCTACTTTTTGGCTAACTTCTTATAGGAAGGTCTAGGAGCTCTGAAAATGAACGTGCGCGTCTTTCACTCTTCCCGAGGGACTTAGAAGAATTTTGTGATATTTTTTATTAAAATGGTGTATAAGGGTATATATATAAATATATTTTATGCACTGTATATGAGCTGGCGATTTCTAAGTCTGTGGTTCCGAGAGGGGGTAACCAGGCTAACTAATAAAGGTCAAGCCACTTGGCTGCCAGAATGCCCTGCTTCAGCACAGACCAGAAAGGCATTGTGATAAGCGTATCCCCGGTATAGTCAGGGGTTAATGGGAGTCGTCCCCGCCCCCCCATTATACGGCCAGAACCATGGACCCGGTACTTGTGGTTCGGACTGTCTCCAACCAGCCATAATGTTGTGAGAGTGAAATTATGTCTAAGTCCAGCTTTGGTACATTAGAAGCAACTCTGAAACTTAACCTAAGCGTTTTTCGAAGCTACTTTTTGGCTAACTTCTTATAGGAAGGTTTAGGAGCTCTGAAAATGAACGTGCGCGTCTTTCACTCTTCCCGAGGGACTTAGAAGAATTTTGTGACATTTTTTATTAAAATGGTGTATAAGGGTATATATATAAATATATTTTATGCACTGTATATGAGCTGGCGATTTCTAAGTCTGTGGTTCCGAGAGGGGGTAACCAGGCTAACTAATAAAGGTCAAGCCACTTGGCTGCCAGAATGCCCTGCTTCAGCACAGACCAGAAAGGCATTGTGATAAGCGTATCCCCGGTATAGTCAGGGGTTAATGGGAGTCGTCCCCGCCCCCCCAGTATACGGCCAGAACCATGGACCCGGTACTTGTGGTTCGGACTGTCTCCAACCAGCCATAATGTTGTGAGAGTGAAATTATGTCTAAGTCCAGCTTTGGTACATTAGAAGCAACTCTGAAACTTAACCTAAGCGTTTTTCGAAGCTGCTTTTTGGCTAACTTCTTATAGGAAGGTCTAGGAGCTCTGAAAATGAACGTGCGCGTCTTTCACTCTTCCAGAGGGACTTAGAAGAATTTTGTGATATTTTTTATTAAAATGGTGTATAAGGGTATATATATAAATATATTTTATGCACTGTATATGAGCTGGCGATTTCTAAGTCTGTGGTTCCGAGAGGGGGTAACCAGGCTCACTAATAAAGGTCAAGCCACTTGGCTGCCAGAATGCCCTGCTTCAGCACAGACCAGAAAGTCATTGTGATAAGCGTATCCCCGGTATAGTTAGGGGTTAATGGGAGTCGTCCCCTTCCCCCCAGTATACGGCCAGAACCATGGACCCGGTACTTGTGGTTCGGACTGTCTCCAACCAGCCATAATGTTGTGAGAGTGAAATTATGTCTAAGTCCAGCTTTGGTACATTAGAAGCAACTCTGAAACTTAACCTAAGCGTTATTCGAAGCTGCTTTTTGGCTAACTTCTTATAGGAAGGTCTAAGAGCTCTGAAAATGAACGTGCGCGTCTTTCACTCTTCCCGAGGGACTTAGAAGAATTTTGTGATATTTTTTATTAAAATGGTGTATAAGGGTATATATATAAATATATTTTATGCACTGTATATGAGCTGGCGATTTCTAAGTCTGTGGTTCCGAGAGGGGGTAACCATGCTCACTAATAAAGGTCAAGCCACTTGGCTGCCAGAATGCCCTGCTTCAGCACAGACCAGAAAGGCATTGTGATAAGCGTATCCCCGGTATAGTCAGGGGTTAATGGGAGTCGTCCCCGTCCCCCCAGTATACGGCCAGAACCATGGACCCGGTACTTGTGGTTCGGACTGTCTCCAACCAGCCATAATGTTGTGAGAGTGAAATTATGTCTAAGTCCAGCTTTGGTACATTAGAAGCAACTCTGAAACTTAACCTAAGCGTTTTTCGAAGCTACTTTTTGGCTAACTTCTTATAGGAAGGTCTAGGAGCTCTGAAAATGAACGTGCGCGTCTTTCCCTCTTCCCGAGGGACTTAGAAGAATTTTGTGATATTTTTTATTAAAATGGTGTATAAGGGTATATATATAAATATATTTTATGCACTGTATATGAGCTGGCGATTTCTAAGTCTGTGGTTCCGAGAGGGGGTAACCAGGCTCACTAATAAAGGTCAAGCCACTTGGCTGCCAGAATGCCCTGCTTCAGCACAGACCAGAAAGGCATTGTGATAAGCGTATCCCCGGTATAGTCAGGGGTTAATGGGAGTCGTCCCCGTCCCCCCAGTATACGGCCAGAACCATGGACCCGGTACTTGTGGTTCGGACTGTCTCCAACCAGCCATAATGTTGTGAGAGTGAAATTATGTCTAAGTCCAGCTTTGGTACATTAGAAGCAACTCTGAAACTTAACCTAAGCGTTTTTCGAAGCTGCTTTTTGGCTAACTTCTTATAGGAAGGTCTAGGAGCTCTGAAAATGAACATGCGCGTCTTTCACTCTTCCAGAGGGACTTAGAAGAATTTTGTGATATTTTTTATTAAAATGGTGTATAAGGGTATATATATAAATATATTTTATGCACTGTATATGAGCTGGCGATTTCTAAGTCTGTGGTTCCGAGAGGGGGTAACCAGGCTCACTAATAAAGGTCAAGCCACTTGGCTGCCAGAATGCCCTGCTTCAGCACAGACCAGAAAGGCATTGTGATAAGCGTATCCCCGGTATAGTCAGGGGTTAATGGGAGTCGTCCCCATCCCCCCAGTATACGGCCAGAACCATGGACCCGGTACTTGTGGTTCGGACTGTCTCCAACCAGCCATAATGTTGTGAGAGTGAAATTATGTCTAAGTCCAGCTTTGGTACATTAGAAGCAACTCTGAAACTTAACCTAAGCGTTATTCGAAGCTGCTTTTTGGCTAACTTCTTATAGGAAGGTCTAAGAGCTCTGAAAATGAACGTGCGCGTCTTTCACTCTTCCCGAGGGACTTAGAAGAATTTTGTGATATTTTTTATTAAAATGGTGTATAAGGGTATATATATAAATATATTTTATGCACTGTATATGAGCTGGCGATTTCTAAGTCTGTGGTTCCGAGAGGGGGTAACCATGCTCACTAATAAAGGTCAAGCCACTTGGCTGCCAGAATGCCCTGCTTCAGCACAGACCAGAAAGGCATTGTGATAAGCGTATCCCCGGTATAGTCAGGGGTTAATGGGAGTCGTCCCCGTCCCCCCAGTATACGGCCAGAACCATGGACCCGGTACTTGTGGTTCGGACTGTCTCCAACCAGCCATAATGTTGTGAGAGTGAAATTATGTCTAAGTCCAGCTTTGGTACATTAGAAGCAACTCTGAAATTTAACCTAAGCGTTTTTCGAAGCTACTTTTTGGCTAACTTCTTATAGGAAGGTCTAGGAGCTCTGAAAATGAACGTGCGCGTCTTTCCCTCTTCCCGAGGGACTTAGAAGAATTTTGTGATATTTTTTATTAAAATGGTGTATAAGGGTATATATATAAATATATTTTATGCACTGTATATGAGCTGGCGATTTCTAAGTCTGTGGTTCCGAGAGGGGGTAACCAGGCTCACTAATAAAGGTCAAGCCACTTGGCTGCCAGAATGCCCTGCTTCAGCACAGACCAGAAAGGCATTGTGATAAGCGTATCCCCGGTATAGTCAGGGGTTAATGGGAGTCGTCCCCGTCCCCCCAGTATACGGCCAGAACCATGGACCCGGTACTTGTGGTTCGGACTGTCTCCAACCAGCCATAATGTTGTGAGAGTGAAATTATGTCTAAGTCCAGCTTTGGTACATTAGAAGCAACTCTGAAACTTAACCTAAGCGTTTTTCGAAGCTGCTTTTTGGCTAACTTCTTATAGGAAGGTCTAGGAGCTCTGAAAATGAACATGCGCGTCTTTCACTCTTCCAGAGGGACTTAGAAGAATTTTGTGATATTTTTTATTAAAATGGTGTATAAGGGTATATATATAAATATATTTTATGCACTGTATATGAGCTGGCGATTTCTAAGTCTGTGGTTCCGAGAGGGGGTAACCAGGCTCACTAATAAAGGTCAAGCCACTTGGCTGCCAGAATGCCCTGCTTCAGCACAGACCAGAAAGGCATTGTGATAAGCGTATCCCCGGTATAGTCAGGGGTTAATGGGAGTCGTCCCCATCCCCCCAGTATACGGCCAGAACCATGGACCCGGTACTTGTGGTTCGGACTGTCTCCAACCAGCCATAATGTTGTGAGAGTGAAATTATGTCTAAGTCCAGCTTTGGTACATTAGAAGCAACTCTGAAACTTAACCTAAGCGTTTTTCGAAGCTACTTTTTGGCTAACTTCTTATAGGAAGGTTTAGGAGTTCTGAAAATGAACGTGCGCGTCTTTCACTCTTCCCGAGGGACTTAGAAGAATTTTGTGATATTTTTTATTAAAATGGTGTATAAGGGTATATATATAAATATATTTTATGCACTGTATATGAGCTGGCGATTTCTAAGTCTGTGGTTCCGAGAGGGGGTAACCAGGCTAACTAATAAAGGTCAAGCCACTTGGCTGCCAGAATGCCCTGCTTCAGCACAGACCAGAAAGGCATTGTGATAAGCGTATCCCCGGTATAGTCAGGGGTTAATGGGAGTCGTCCCCGCCCCCCCAGTATACGGCCAGAACCATGGACCCGGTACTTGTGGTTCGGACTGTCTCCAACCAGCCATAATGTTGTGAGAGTGAAATTATGTCTAAGTCCAGCTTTGGTACATTAGAAGCAACTCTGAAACTTAACCTAAGCGTTTTTCGAAGCTGCTTTTTGGCTAACTTCTTATAGGAAGGTCTAGGAGCTCTGAAAATGAACGTGCGCGTCTTTCACTCTTCCAGAGGGACTTAGAAGAATTTTGTGATATTTTTTATTAAAATGGTGTATAAGGGTATATATATAAATATATTTTATGCACTGTATATGAGCTGGCGATTTCTAAGTCTGTGGTTCCGAGAGGGGGTAACCAGGCTCACTAATAAAGGTCAAGCCACTTGGCTGCCAGAATGCCCTGCTTCAGCACAGACCAGAAAGTCATTGTGATAAGCGTATCCCCGGTATAGTTAGGGGTTAATGGGAGTCGTCCCCGTCCCCCCAGTATACGGCCAGAACCATGGACCCGGTACTTGTGGTTCGGACTGTCTCCAACCAGCCATAATGTTGTGAGAGTGAAATTATGTCTAAGTCCAGCTTTGGTACATTAGAAGCAACTCTGAAACTTAACCTAAGCGTTTTTCGAAGCTGCTTTTTGGCTAACTTCTTATAGGAAGGTCTATGAGCTCTGAAAATGAACATGCGCGTCTTTCACTCTTCCAGAGGGACTTAGAAGAATTTTGTGATATTTTTTATTAAAATGGTGTATAAGGGTATATATATAAATATATTTTATGCACTGTATATGAGCTGGCGATTTCTAAGTCTGTGGTTCCGAGAGGGGGTAACCAGGCTCACTAATAAAGGTCAAGCCACTTGGCTGCCAGAATGCCCTGCTTCAGCACAGACCAGAAAGGCATTGTGATAAGCGTATCCCCGGTATAGTCAGGGGTTAATGGGAGTCGTCCCCATCCCCCCAGTATACGGCCAGAACCATGGACCCGGTACTTGTGGTTCGGACTGTCTCCAACCAGCCATAATGTTGTGAGAGTGAAATTATGTCTAAGTCCAGCTTTGGTACATTAGAAGCAACTCTGAAACTTAACCTAAGCGTTTTTCGAAGCTACTTTTTGGCTAACTTCTTATAGGAAGGTTTAGGAGCTCTGAAAATGAACGTGCGCGTCTTTCACTCTTCCCGAGGGACTTAGAAGAATTTTGTGATATTTTTTATTAAAATGGTGTATAAGGGTATATATATAAATATATTTTATGCACTGTATATGAGCTGGCGATTTCTAAGTCTGTGGTTCCGAGAGGGGGTAACCAGGCTAACTAATAAAGGTCAAGCCACTTGGCTTCCAGAATGCCCTGCTTCAGCACAGACCAGAAAGGCATTGTGATAAGCGTATCCCCGGTATAGTCAGGGGTTAATGGGAGTCGTCCCCGCCCCCCCAGTATACGGCCAGAACCATGGACCCGGTACTTGTGGTTCGGACTGTCTCCAACCAGCCATAATGTTGTGAGAGTGAAATTATGTCTAAGTCCAGCTTTGGTACATTAGAAGCAACTCTGAAACTTAACCTAAGCGTTTTTCGAAGCTACTTTTTGGCTAACTTCTTATAGGAAGGTCTAGGAGCTCTGAAAATGAACGTGCGCGTCTTTCACTCTTCCCGAGGAACTTAGAAGAATTTTGTGATATTTTTTATTAAAATGGTGTATAAGGGTATATATATAAATATATTTTATGCACTGTATATGAGCTGGCGATTTCTAAGTCTGTGGTTCCGAGAGGGGGTAACCAGGCTAACTAATAAAGGTCAAGCCACTTGGCTGCCAGAATACCCTGCTTCAGCACAGACCAGAAAGGCATTGTGATAAGCGTATCCCCGGTATAGTCAGGGGTTAATGGGAGTCGTCCCCATCCCCCCAGTATACGGCCAGAACCATGGACCCGGTACTTGTGGTTCGGACTGTCTCCAACCAGCCATAATGTTGTGAGAGTGAAATTATGTCTAAGTCCAGCTTTGGTACATTAGAAGCAACTCTGAAACTTAACCTAAGCGTTTTTCGAAGCTACTTTTTGGCTAACTTCTTATAGGAAGGTCTAGGAGCTCTGAAAATGAACGTGCGCGTCTTTCACTCTTCCCGAGGAACTTAGAAGAATTTTGTGATATTTTTTATTAAAATGGTGTATAAGGGTATATATATAAATATATTTTATGCACTGTATATGAGCTGGCGATTTCTAAGTCTGTGGTTCCGAGAGGGGGTAACCAGGCTAACTAATAAAGGTCAAGCCACTTGGCTTCCAGAATGCCCTGCTTCAGCACAGACCAGAAAGGCATTGTGATAAGCGTATCCCCGGTATAGTCAGGGGTTAATGGGAGTCGTCCCCGCCCCCCCAGTATACGGCCAGAACCATGGACCCGGTACTTGTGGTTCGGACTGTCTCCAACCAGCCATAATGTTGTGAGAGTGAAATTATGTCTAAGTCCAGCTTTGGTACATTAGAAGCAACTCTGAAACTTAACCTAAGCGTTTTTCGAAGCTACTTTTTGGCTAACTTCTTATAGGAAGGTTTAGGAGCTCTGAAAATGAACGTGCGCGTCTTTCACTCTTCCCGAGGGACTTAGAAGAATTTTGTGATATTTTTTATTAAAATGGTGTATAAGGGTATATATATAAATATATTTTATGCACTGTATATGAGCTGGCGATTTCTAAGTCTGTGGTTCCGAGAGGGGGTAACCAGGCTAACTAATAAAGGTCAAGCCACTTGGCTTCCAGAATGCCCTGCTTCAGCACAGACCAGAAAGGCATTGTGATAAGCGTATCCCCGGTATAGTCAGGGGTTAATGGGAGTCGTCCCCGCCCCCCCAGTATACGGCCAGAACCATGGACCCGGTACTTGTGGTTCGGACTGTCTCCAACCAGCCATAATGTTGTGAGAGTGAAATTATGTCTAAGTCCAGCTTTGGTACATTAGAAGCAACTCTGAAACTTAACCTAAGCGTTTTTCGAAGCTACTTTTTGGCTAACTTCTTATAGGAAGGTCTAGGAGCTCTGAAAATGAACGTGCGCGTCTTTCACTCTTCCCGAGGAACTTAGAAGAATTTTGTGATATTTTTTATTAAAATGGTGTTTAAGGGTATATATATAAATATATTTTATGCACTGTATATGAGCTGGCGATTTCTAAGTCTGTGGTTCCGAGAGGGGGTAACCAGGCTAACTAATAAAGGTCAAGCCACTTGGCTGCCAGAATACCCTGCTTCAGCACAGACCAGAAAGGCATTGTGATAAGCGTATCCCCGGTATAGTCAGGGGTTAATGGGAGTCGTCCCCGCCCCCCCATTATACGGCCAGAACCATGGACCCGGTACTTGTGGTTCGGACTGTCTCCAACCAGCCATAATGTTGTGAGAGTGAAATTATGTCTAAGTCCAGCTTTGGTACATTAGAAGCAACTCTGAAACTTAACCTAAGCGTTTTTCGAAGCTACTTTTTGGCTAACTTCTTATAGGAAGGTCTAAGAGCTCTGAAAATGAACGTGCGCGTCTTTCACTCTTCCAGAGGGACTTAGAAGAATTTTGTGATATTTTTTATTAAAATGGTGTATAAGGTTATATATATAAATATATTTTATGCACTGTATATGAGCTGGCGATTTCTAAGTCTGTGGTTCCGATAGGGGGTAACCAGGCTCACTAATAAAGGTCAAGCCACTTGGCTGCCAGAATGCCCTGCTTCAGCACAGACCAGAAAGGCATTGTGATAAGCGTATCCCCGGTATAGTCAGGGGTTAATTGGAGTCGTCCCCGTCCCCCCAGTATACGGCCAGAACCATGGACCCGGTACTTGTGGTTCAGACTGTCTCCAACCAGCCATAATGTTGTGAGAGTGAAATTATGTCTAAGTCCAGCTTTGGTACATTAGAAGCAACTCTGAAACTTAACCTAAGCGTTTTTCGAAGCTACTTTTTGGCTAACTTCTTATAGGAAGGTCTAGGAGCTTTCAAAATGAACGTGCGCGTCTTTCACTCTTCCCGAGGGACTTAGAAGAATTTTGTGATATTTTTTATTAAAATGGTGTATAAGGGTATATATATAAATATATTTTATGCACTGTATATGAGCTGGCTATTTCTAAGTCTGTGGTTCCGAGAGGGGGTAACCAGGCTCACTAATAAAGGTCAAGCCACTTGGCTGCCAGAATGCCCTGCTTCAGCACAGACCAGAAAGGCATTGTGATAAGCGTATCCCCGGTATAGTCAGGGGTTAATGGGAGTCGTCCCCGTCCCCCCAGTATACGGCCAGAACCATGGACCCGGTACTTGTGGTTCGGACTGTCTCCAACCAGCCATAATGTTGTGAGAGTGAAATTATGTCTAAGTCCAGCTTTGGTACATTAGAAGCAACTCTGAAACTTAACCTAAGCGTTTTTCGAAGCTACTTTTTGGCTAACTTCTTATAGGAAGGTCTAGGAGCTCTGAAAATGAACGTGCGCGTCTTTCACTCTTCCCGAGGGACTTAGAAGAATTTTGTGATATTTTTTATTAAAATGGTGTATAAGGGTATATATATAAATATATTTTATGCACTGTATATGAGCTGGCGATTTCTAAGTCTGTGGTTCCGAGAGGGGGTAACCAGGCTCACTAATAAAGGTCAAGCCACTTGGCTGCCAGAATGCCCTGCTTCAGCACAGACCAGAAAGGCATTGTGATAAGCGTATCCCCGGTATAGTCAGGGGTTAATGGGAGTCGTCCCCGTCCCCCCAGTATACGGCCAGAACCATGGACCCGGTACTTGTGGTTCGGACTGTCTCCAACCAGCCATAATGTTGTGAGAGTGAAATTATGTCTAAGTCCAGCTTTGGTACATTAGAAGCAACTCTGAAACTTAACCTAAGCGTTTTTCGAAGCTGCTTTTTGGCTAACTTCTTATAGGAAGGTCTAGGAGCTCTGAAAATGAACATGCGCGTCTTTCACTCTTCCAGAGGGACTTAGAAGAATTTTGTGATATTTTTTATTAAAATGGTGTATAAGGGTATATATAAATATATTTTATGCACTGTATATGAGCTGGCGATTTCTAAGTCTGTGGTTCCGAGAGGGGGTAACCAGGCTCACTAATAAAGGTCAAGCCACTTGGCTGCCAGAATACCCTGCTTCAGCACAGACCAGAAAGGCATTGTGATAAGCGTATCCCCGGTATAGTCAGGGGTTAATGGGAGTCGTCCCCGCCCCCCCATTATACGGCCAGAACCATGGACCCGGTACTTGTGGTTCGGACTGTCTCCAACCAGCCATAATGTTGTGAGAGTGAAATTATGTCTAAGTCCAGCTTTGGTACATTAGAAGCAACTCTGAAACTTAACCTAAGCGTTTTTCGAAGCTACTTTTTGGCTAACTTCTTATAGGAAGGTCTAAGAGCTCTGAAAATGAACGTGCGCGTCTTTCACTCTTCCAGAGGGACTTAGAAGAATTTTGTGATATTTTTTATTAAAATGGTGTATAAGGTTATATATATAAATATATTTTATGCACTGTATATGAGCTGGCGATTTCTAAGTCTGTGGTTCCGATAGGGGGTAACCAGGCTCACTAATAAAGGTCAAGCCACTTGGCTGCCAGAATGCCCTGCTTCAGCACAGACCAGAAAGGCATTGTGATAAGCGTATCCCCGGTATAGTCAGGGGTTAATTGGAGTCGTCCCCGTCCCCCCAGTATACGGCCAGAACCATGGACCCGGTACTTGTGGTTCAGACTGTCTCCAACCAGCCATAATGTTGTGAGAGTGAAATTATGTCTAAGTCCAGCTTTGGTACATTAGAAGCAACTCTGAAACTTAACCTAAGCGTTTTTCGAAGCTACTTTTTGGCTAACTTCTTATAGGAAGGTCTAGGAGCTTTCAAAATGAACGTGCGCGTCTTTCACTCTTCCCGAGGGACTTAGAAGAATTTTGTGATATTTTTTATTAAAATGGTGTATAAGGGTATATATATAAATATATTTTATGCACTGTATATGAGCTGGCTATTTCTAAGTCTGTGGTTCCGAGAGGGGGTAACCAGGCTCACTAATAAAGGTCAAGCCACTTGGCTGCCAGAATGCCCTGCTTCAGCACAGACCAGAAAGGCATTGTGATAAGCGTATCCCCGGTATAGTCAGGGGTTAATGGGAGTCGTCCCCGTCCCCCCAGTATACGGCCAGAACCATGGACCCGGTACTTGTGGTTCGGACTGTCTCCAACCAGCCATAATGTTGTGAGAGTGAAATTATGTCTAAGTCCAGCTTTGGTACATTAGAAGCAACTCTGAAACTTAACCTAAGCGTTTTTCGAAGCTACTTTTTGGCTAACTTCTTATAGGAAGGTCTAGGAGCTCTGAAAATGAACGTGCGCGTCTTTCACTCTTCCCGAGGGACTTAGAAGAATTTTGTGATATTTTTTATTAAAATGGTGTATAAGGGTATATATATAAATATATTTTATGCACTGTATATGAGCTGGCGATTTCTAAGTCTGTGGTTCCGAGAGGGGGTAACCAGGCTCACTAATAAAGGTCAAGCCACTTGGCTGCCAGAATGCCCTGCTTCAGCACAGACCAGAAAGGCATTGTGATAAGCGTATCCCCGGTATAGTCAGGGGTTAATGGGAGTCGTCCCCGTCCCCCCAGTATACGGCCAGAACCATGGACCCGGTACTTGTGGTTCGGACTGTCTCCAACCAGCCATAATGTTGTGAGAGTGAAATTATGTCTAAGTCCAGCTTTGGTACATTAGAAGCAACTCTGAAACTTAACCTAAGCGTTTTTCGAAGCTGCTTTTTCGCTAACTTCTTATAGGAAGGTCTAGGAGCTCTGAAAATGAACATGCGCGTCTTTCACTCTTCCAGAGGGACTTAGAAGAATTTTGTGATATTTTTTATTAAAATGGTGTATAAGGGTATATATATAAATATATTTTATGCACTGTATATGAGCTGGCGATTTCTAAGTCTGTGGTTCCGAGAGGGGGTAACCAGGCTCACTAATAAAGGTCAAGCCACTTGGCTGCCAGAATACCCTGCTTCAGCACAGACCAGAAAGGCATTGTGATAATCGTATCCCCGGTATAGTCAGGGGTTAATGGGAGTCGTCCCCGCCCCCCCATTATACGGCCAGAACCATGGACCCGGTACTTGTGGTTCGGACTGTCTCCAACCAGCCATAATGTTGTGAGAGTGAAATTATGTCTAAGTCCAGCTTTGGTACATTAGAAGCAACTCTGAAACTTAACCTAAGCGTTTTTCGAAGCTACTTTTTGGCTAACTTCTTATAGGAAGGTCTAAGAGCTCTGAAAATGAACGTGCGCGTCTTTCACTCTTCCAGAGGGACTTAGAAGAATTTTGTGATATTTTTTATTAAAATGGTGTATAAGGTTATATATATAAATATATTTTATGCACTGTATATGAGCTGGCGATTTCTAAGTCTGTGGTTCCGATAGGGGGTAACCAGGCTCACTAATAAAGGTCAAGCCACTTGGCTGCCAGAATGCCCTGCTTCAGCACAGACCAGAAAGGCATTGTGATAAGCGTATCCCCGGTATAGTCAGGGGTTAATTGGAGTCGTCCCCGTCCCCCCAGTATACGGCCAGAACCATGGACCCGGTACTTGTGGTTCAGACTGTCTCCAACCAGCCATAATGTTGTGAGAGTGAAATTATGTCTAAGTCCAGCTTTGGTACATTAGAAGCAACTCTGAAACTTAACCTAAGCGTTTTTCGAAGCTACTTTTTGGCTAACTTCTTATAGGAAGGTCTAGGAGCTTTCAAAATGAACGTGCGCGTCTTTCACTCTTCCCGAGGGACTTAGAAGAATTTTGTGATATTTTTTATTAAAATGGTGTATAAGGGTATATATATAAATATATTTTATGCACTGTATATGAGCTGGCTATTTCTAAGTCTGTGGTTCCGAGAGGGGGTAACCAGGCTCACTAATAAAGGTCAAGCCACTTGGCTGCCAGAATGCCCTGCTTCAGCACAGACCAGAAAGGCATTGTGATAAGCGTATCCCCGGTATAGTCAGGGGTTAATGGGAGTCGTCCCCGTCCCCCCAGTATACGGCCAGAACCATGGACCCGGTACTTGTGGTTCGGACTGTCTCCAACCAGCCATAATGTTGTGAGAGTGAAATTATGTCTAAGTCCAGCTTTGGTACATTAGAAGCAACTCTGAAACTTAACCTAAGCGTTTTTCGAAGCTACTTTTTGGCTAACTTCTTATAGGAAGGTCTAGGAGCTCTGAAAATGAACGTGCGCGTCTTTCACTCTTCCCGAGGGACTTAGAAGAATTTTGTGATATTTTTTATTAAAATGGTGTATAAGGGTATATATATAAATATATTTTATGCACTGTATATGAGCTGGCGATTTCTAAGTCTGTGGTTCCGAGAGGGGGTAACCAGGCTCACTAATAAAGGTCAAGCCACTTGGCTGCCAGAATGCCCTGCTTCAGCACAGACCAGAAAGGCATTGTGATAAGCGTATCCCCGGTATAGTCAGGGGTTAATGGGAGTCGTCCCCGTCCCCCCAGTATACGGCCAGAACCATGGACCCGGTACTTGTGGTTCGGACTGTCTCCAACCAGCCATAATGTTGTGAGAGTGAAATTATGTCTAAGTCCAGCTTTGGTACATTAGAAGCAACTCTGAAACTTAACCTAAGCGTTTTTCGAAGCTGCTTTTTGGCTAACTTCTTATAGGAAGGTCTAGGAGCTCTGAAAATGAACATGCGCGTCTTTCACTCTTCCAGAGGGACTTAGAAGAATTTTATGATATTTTTTATTAAAATGGTGTATAAGGGTATATATATAAATATATTTTATGCACTGTATATGAGCTGGCGATTTCTAAGTCTGTGGTTCCGAGAGGGGGTAACCAGGCTCACTAATAAAGGTCAAGCCACTTGGCTGCCAGAATGCCCTGCTTCAGCACAGACCAGAAAGGCATTGTGATAAGCGTATCCCCGGTATAGTTAGGGGTTAATGGGAGTCGTCCCCGTCCCCCCAGTATACGGCCAGAACCATGGACCCGGTACTTGTGGTTCGGACTGTCTCCAACCAGCCATAATGTTGTGAGAGTGAAATTATGTCTAAGTCCAGCTTTGGTACATTAGAAGCAACTCTGAAACTTAACCTAAGCGTTTTTCGAAGCTACTTTTTGGCTAACTTCTTATAGGAAGGTCTAGGAGCTCTGAAAATGAACGTGCGCGTCTTTCACTCTTCCAGAGGGACTTAGAAGAATTTTGTGATATTTTTTATTAAAATGGTGTATAAGGTTATATATATAAATATATTTTATGCACTGTATATGAGCTGGCGATTTCTAAGTCTGTGGTTCCGAGAGGGGGTAACCAGGCTCACTAATAAAGGTCAAGCCACTTGGCTGCCAGAATGCCCTGCTTCAGCACAGACCAGAAAGGCATTGTGATAAGCGTATCCCCGGTATAGTCAGGGGTTAATGGGAGTCGTCCCCGTCCCCCCAGTATACGGCCAGAACCATGGACCCGGTACTTGTGGTTCGGACTGTCTCCAACCAGCCATAATGTTGTGAGAGTGAAATTATGTCTAAGTCCAGCTTTGGTACATTAGAAGCAACTCTGAAACTTAACCTAAGCGTTTTTCGAAGCTACTTTTTGGCTAACTTCTTATAGGAAGGTCTAGGAGCTCTGAAAATGAACGTGCGCGTCTTTCACTCTTCCCGAGGGACTTAGAAGAATTTTGTGATATTTTTTATTAAAATGGTGTATAAGGGTATATATATAAATATATTTTATGCACTGTATATGAGCTGGCGATTTCTAAGTCTGTGGTTCCGAGAGGGGGTAACCAGGCTCACTAATAAAGGTCAAGCCACTTGGCTGCCAGAATGCCCTGCTTCAGCACAGACCAGAAAGGCATTGTGATAAGCGTATCCCCGGTATAGTCAGGGGTTAATGGGAGTCGTCCCCGTCCCCCCAGTATACGGCCAGAACCATGGACCCGGTACTTGTGGTTCGGACTGTCTCCAACCAGCCATAATGTTGTGAGAGTGAAATTATGTCTAAGTCCAGCTTTGGTACATTAGAAGCAACTCTGAAACTTAACCTAAGCGTTTTTCGAAGCTGCTTTTTGGCTAACTTCTTATAGGAAGGTCTAGGAGCTCTGAAAATGAACATGCGCGTCTTTCACTCTTCCAGAGGGACTTAGAAGAATTTTATGATATTTTTTATTAAAATGGTGTATAAGGGTATATATATAAATATATTTTATGCACTGTATATGAGCTGGCGATTTCTAAGTCTGTGGTTCCGAGAGGGGGTAACCAGGCTCACTAATAAAGGTCAAGCCACTTGGCTGCCAGAATGCCCTGCTTCAGCACAGACCAGAAAGGCATTGTGATAAGCGTATCCCCGGTATAGTTAGGGGTTAATGGGAGTCGTCCCCGTCCCCCCAGTATACGGCCAGAACCATGGACCCGGTACTTGTGGTTCGGACTGTCTCCAACCAGCCATAATGTTGTGAGAGTGAAATTATGTCTAAGTCCAGCTTTGGTACATTAGAAGCAACTCTGAAACTTAACCTAAGCGTTTTTCGAAGCTACTTTTTGGCTAACTTCTTATAGGAAGGTCTAGGAGCTCTGAAAATGAACGTGCGCGTCTTTCACTCTTCCAGAGGGACTTAGAAGAATTTTGTGATATTTTTTATTAAAATGGTGTATAAGGTTATATATATAAATATATTTTATGCACTGTATATGAGCTGGCGATTTCTAAGTCTGTGGTTCCGAGAGGGGGTAACCAGGCTCACTAATAAAGGTCAAGCCACTTGGCTGCCAGAATGCCCTGCTTCAGCACAGACCAGAAAGGCATTGTGATAAGCGTATCCCCGGTATAGTCAGGGGTTAATTGGAGTCGTCCCCGTCCCCCCAGTATACGGCCAGAACCATGGACCCGGTACTTGTGGTTCAGACTGTCTCCAACCAGCCATAATGTTGTGAGAGTGAAATTATGTCTAAGTCCAGCTTTGGTACATTAGAAGCAACTCTGAAACTTAACCTAAGCGTTTTTCGAAGCTGCTTTTTGGCTAACTTCTTATAGGAAGGTCTAGGAGCTCTGAAAATGAACATGCGCGTCTTTCACTCTTCCAGAGGGACTTAGAAGAATTTTGTGATATTTTTTATTAAAATGGTGTATAAGGGTATATATAAAAATATATTTTATGCACTGTATATGAGCTGGCGATTTCTAAGTCTGTGGTTCCGAGAGGGGGTAACCAGGCTCACTAATAAAGGTCAAGCCACTTGGCTGCCAGAATACCCTGCTTCAGCACAGACCAGAAAGGCATTGTGATAAGCGTATCCCCGGTATAGTCAGGGGTTAATGGGAGTCGTCCCCGCCCCCCCATTATACGGCCAGAACCATGGACCCGGTACTTGTGGTTCGGACTGTCTCCAACCAGCCATAATGTTGTGAGAGTGAAATTATGTCTAAGTCCAGCTTTGGTACATTAGAAGCAACTCTGAAACTTAACCTAAGCGTTTTTCGAAGCTACTTTTTGGCTAACTTCTTATAGGAAGGTCTAAGAGCTCTGAAAATGAACGTGCGCGTCTTTCACTCTTCCAGAGGGACTTAGAAGAATTTTGTGATATTTTTTATTAAAATGGTGTATAAGGTTATATATATAAATATATTTTATGCACTGTATATGAGCTGGCGATTTCTAAGTCTGTGGTTCCGATAGGGGGTAACCAGGCTCACTAATAAAGGTCAAGCCACTTGGCTGCCAGAATGCCCTGCTTCAGCACAGACCAGAAAGGCATTGTGATAAGCGTATCCCCGGTATAGTCAGGGGTTAATTGGAGTCGTCCCCGTCCCCCCAGTATACGGCCAGAACCATGGACCCGGTACTTGTGGTTCAGACTGTCTCCAACCAGCCATAATGTTGTGAGAGTGAAATTATGTCTAAGTCCAGCTTTGGTACATTAGAAGCAACTCTGAAACTTAACCTAAGCGTTTTTCGAAGCTACTTTTTGGCTAACTTCTTATAGGAAGGTCTAGGAGCTTTCAAAATGAACGTGCGCGTCTTTCACTCTTCCCGAGGGACTTAGAAGAATTTTGTGATATTTTTTATTAAAATGGTGTATAAGGGTATATATATAAATATATTTTATGCACTGTATATGAGCTGGCTATTTCTAAGTCTGTGGTTCCGAGAGGGGGTAACCAGGCTCACTAATAAAGGTCAAGCCACTTGGCTGCCAGAATGCCCTGCTTCAGCACAGACCAGAAAGGCATTGTGATAAGCGTATCCCCGGTATAGTCAGGGGTTAATGGGAGTCGTCCCCGTCCCCCCAGTATACGGCCAGAACCATGGACCCGGTACTTGTGGTTCGGACTGTCTCCAACCAGCCATAATGTTGTGAGAGTGAAATTATGTCTAAGTCCAGCTTTGGTACATTAGAAGCAACTCTGAAACTTAACCTAAGCGTTTTTCGAAGCTACTTTTTGGCTAACTTCTTATAGGAAGGTCTAGGAGCTCTGAAAATGAACGTGCGCGTCTTTCACTCTTCCAGAGGGACTTAGAAGAATTTTGTGATATTTTTTATTAAAATGGTGTATAAGGTTATATATATAAATATATTTTATGCACTGTATATGAGCTGGCGATTTCTAAGTCTGTGGTTCCGAGAGGGGGTAACCAGGCTCACTAATAAAGGTCAAGCCACTTGGCTGCCAGAATGCCCTGCTTCAGCACAGACCAGAAAGGCATTGTGATAAGCGTATCCCCGGTATAGTCAGGGGTTAATTGGAGTCGTCCCCGTCCCCCCAGTATACGGCCAGAACCATGGACCCGGTACTTGTGGTTCAGACTGTCTCCAACCAGCCATAATGTTGTGAGAGTGAAATTATGTCTAAGTCCAGCTTTGGTACATTAGAAGCAACTCTGAAACTTAACCTAAGCGTTTTTCGAAGCTGCTTTTTGGCTAACTTCTTATAGGAAGGTCTAGGAGCTCTGAAAATGAACATGCGCGTCTTTCACTCTTCCAGAGGGACTTAGAAGAATTTTGTGATATTTTTTATTAAAATGGTGTATAAGGGTATATATATAAATATATTTTATGCACTGTATATGAGCTGGCGATTTCTAAGTCTGTGGTTCCGAGAGGGGGTAACCAGGCTCACTAATAAAGGTCAAGCCACTTGGCTGCCAGAATACCCTGCTTCAGCACAGACCAGAAAGGCATTGTGATAAGCGTATCCCCGGTATAGTCAGGGGTTAATGGGAGTCGTCCCCGCCCCCCCATTATACGGCCAGAACCATGGACCCGGTACTTGTGGTTCGGACTGTCTCCAACCAGCCATAATGTTGTGAGAGTGAAATTATGTCTAAGTCCAGCTTTGGTACATTAGAAGCAACTCTGAAACTTAACCTAAGCGTTTTTCGAAGCTACTTTTTGGCTAACTTCTTATAGGAAGGTCTAAGAGCTCTGAAAATGAACGTGCGCGTCTTTCACTCTTCCAGAGGGACTTAGAAGAATTTTGTGATATTTTTTATTAAAATGGTGTATAAGGTTATATATATAAATATATTTTATGCACTGTATATGAGCTGGCGATTTCTAAGTCTGTGGTTCCGATAGGGGGTAACCAGGCTCACTAATAAAGGTCAAGCCACTTGGCTGCCAGAATGCCCTGCTTCAGCACAGACCAGAAAGGCATTGTGATAAGCGTATCCCCGGTATAGTCAGGGGTTAATTGGAGTCGTCCCCGTCCCCCCAGTATACGGCCAGAACCATGGACCCGGTACTTGTGGTTCAGACTGTCTCCAACCAGCCATAATGTTGTGAGAGTGAAATTATGTCTAAGTCCAGCTTTGGTACATTAGAAGCAACTCTGAAACTTAACCTAAGCGTTTTTCGAAGCTACTTTTTGGCTAACTTCTTATAGGAAGGTCTAGGAGCTTTCAAAATGAACGTGCGCGTCTTTCACTCTTCCCGAGGGACTTAGAAGAATTTTGTGATATTTTTTATTAAAATGGTGTATAAGGGTATATATATAAATATATTTTATGCACTGTATATGAGCTGGCTATTTCTAAGTCTGTGGTTCCGAGAGGGGGTAACCAGGCTCACTAATAAAGGTCAAGCCACTTGGCTGCCAGAATGCCCTGCTTCAGCACAGACCAGAAAGGCATTGTGATAAGCGTATCCCCGGTATAGTCAGGGGTTAATGGGAGTCGTCCCCGTCCCCCCAGTATACGGCCAGAACCATGGACCCGGTACTTGTGGTTCGGACTGTCTCCAACCAGCCATAATGTTGTGAGAGTGAAATTATGTCTAAGTCCAGCTTTGGTACATTAGAAGCAACTCTGAAACTTAACCTAAGCGTTTTTCGAAGCTACTTTTTGGCTAACTTCTTATAGGAAGGTCTAGGAGCTCTGAAAATGAACGTGCGCGTCTTTCACTCTTCCCGAGGGACTTAGAAGAATTTTGTGATATTTTTTATTAAAATGGTGTATAAGGGTATATATATAAATATATTTTATGCACTGTATATGAGCTGGCGATTTCTAAGTCTGTGGTTCCGAGAGGGGGTAACCAGGCTCACTAATAAAGGTCAAGCCACTTGGCTGCCAGAATGCCCTGCTTCAGCACAGACCAGAAAGGCATTGTGATAAGCGTATCCCCGGTATAGTCAGGGGTTAATGGGAGTCGTCCCCGTCCCCCCAGTATACGGCCAGAACCATGGACCCGGTACTTGTGGTTCGGACTGTCTCCAACCAGCCATAATGTTGTGAGAGTGAAATTATGTCTAAGTCCAGCTTTGGTACATTAGAAGCAACTCTGAAACTTAACCTAAGCGTTTTTCGAAGCTGCTTTTTGGCTAACTTCTTATAGGAAGGTCTAGGAGCTCTGAAAATGAACATGCGCGTCTTTCACTCTTCCAGAGGGACTTAGAAGAATTTTATGATATTTTTTATTAAAATGGTGTATAAGGGTATATATATAAATATATTTTATGCACTGTATATGAGCTGGCGATTTCTAAGTCTGTGGTTCCGAGAGGGGGTAACCAGGCTCACTAATAAAGGTCAAGCCACTTGGCTGCCAGAATGCCCTGCTTCAGCACAGACCAGAAAGGCATTGTGATAAGCGTATCCCCGGTATAGTTAGGGGTTAATGGGAGTCGTCCCCGTCCCCCCAGTATACGGCCAGAACCATGGACCCGGTACTTGTGGTTCGGACTGTCTCCAACCAGCCATAATGTTGTGAGAGTGAAATTATGTCTAAGTCCAGCTTTGGTACATTAGAAGCAACTCTGAAACTTAACCTAAGCGTTTTTCGAAGCTACTTTTTGGCTAACTTCTTATAGGAAGGTCTAGGAGCTCTGAAAATGAACGTGCGCGTCTTTCACTCTTCCAGAGGGACTTAGAAGAATTTTGTGATATTTTTTATTAAAATGGTGTATAAGGGTATATATATAAATATATTTTATGCACTGTATATGAGCTGGCGATTTCTAAGTCTGTGGTTCCGAGAGGGGGTAACCAGGCTCACTAATAAAGGTCAAGCCACTTGGCTGCCAGAATGCCCTGCTTCAGCACAGACCAGAAAGGCATTGTGATAAGCGTATCCCCGGTATAGTCAGGGGTTAATTGGAGTCGTCCCCGTCCCCCCAGTATACGGCCAGAACCATGGACCCGGTACTTGTGGTTCAGACTGTCTCCAACCAGCCATAATGTTGTGAGAGTGAAATTATGTCTAAGTCCAGCTTTGGTACATTAGAAGCAACTCTGAAACTTAACCTAAGCGTTTTTCGAAGCTACTTTTTGGCTAACTTCTTATAGGAAGGTCTAGGAGCTTTCAAAATGAACGTGCGCGACTTTCACTCTTCCCGAGGGACTTAGAAGAATTTTGTGATATTTTTTATTAAAATGGTGTATAAGGGTATATATATAAATATATTTTATGCACTGTATATGAGCTGGCGATTTCTAAGTCTGTGGTTCCGAGAGGGGGTAACCAGGCTCACTAATAAAGGTCAAGCCACTTGGCTGCCAGAATGCCCTGCTTCAGCACACACCAGAAAGGCATTGTGATAAGCGTATCCCCGGTATAGTCAGGGGTTAATGGGAGTCGTCCCCGTCCCCCCAGTATACGGCCAGAACCATGGACCCGGTACTTGTGGTTCGGACTGTCTCCAACCAGCCATAATGTTGTGAGAGTGAAATTATGTCTAAGTCCAGCTTTGGTACATTAGAAGCAACTCTGAAACTTAACCTAAGCGTTTTTCGAAGCTGCTTTTTGGCTAACTTCTTATAGGAAGGTCTAGGAGCTCTGAAAATGAACATGCGCGTCTTTCACTCTTCCAGAGGGACTTAGAAGAATTTTGTGATATTTTTTATTAAAATGGTGTATAAGGGTATATATATAAATATATTTTATGCACTGTATATGAGCTGGCGATTTCTAAGTCTGTGGTTCCGAGAGGGGGTAACCAGGCTCACTAATAAAGGTCAAGCCACTTGGCTGCCAGAATGCCCTGCTTCAGCACAGACCAGAAAGGCATTGTGATAAGCGTATCCCCGGTATAGTCAGGGGTTAATGGGAGTCGTCCCCGTCCCCCCAGTATACGGCCAGAACCATGGACCCGTACTTGTGGTTCGGACTGTCTCCAACCAGCCATAATGTTGTGAGAGTGAAATTATGTCTAAGTCCAGCTTTGGTACATTAGAAGCAACTCTGAAACTTAACCTAAGCGTTTTTCGAAGCTACTTTTTGGCTAACTTCTTATAGGAAGGTCTAGGAGCTCTGAAAATAAACGTGCGCGTCTTTCACTCTTCCCGAGGTACTTAGAAGCATTTTGTGATATTTTTTTATTAAAATGGTGTATAAGGGTATATATATAAATATATTTTATGCACTGTATATGAGCTGGCGATTTCTAAGTCTGTGGTTCCGAGAGGGGGTAACCAGGCTCACTAATAAAGGTCAAGCCACTTGGCTGCCAGAATGCCCTGCTTCAGCACAGACCAGAAAGGCATTGTGATAAGCGTATCCCCGGTATAGTCAGGGGTTAATGGGAGTCGTCCCCGTCCCCCCAGTATACGGCCAGAACCATGGACCCGGTACTTGTGGTTCGGACTGTCTCCAACCAGCCATAATGTTGTGAGAGTGAAATTATGTCTAAGTCCAGCTTTGGTACATTAGAAGCAACTCTGAAACTTAACCTAAGCGTTTTTCGAAGCTGCTTTTTGGCTAACTTCTTATAGGAAGGTCTAGGAGCTCTGAAAATGAACGTGCGCGTCTTTCACTCTTCCCGAGGGACTTAGAAGAATTTTGTGATATTTTTTATTAAAATGGTGTATAAGGGTATATATATAAATATATTTTATGCACTGTATATGAGCTGGCGATTTCTAAGTCTGTGGTTCCGAGAGGGGGTAACCAGGCTCACTAATAAAGGTCAAGCCATTTGGCTGCCAGAATGCCCTGCTTCAGCACAGACCAGAAAGGCATTGTGATAAGCGTATCCCCGGTATAGTCAGGGGTTAATGGGAGTCGTCCCCGTCCCCCCAGTATACGGCCAGAACCATGGACCCGGTACTTGTGGTTCGGACTGTCTCCAACCAGCCATAATGTTGTGAGAGTGAAATTATGTCTAAGTCCAGCTTTGGTACATTAGAAGCAACTCTGAAACTTAACCTAAGCGTTTTTCGAAGCTACTTTTTGGCTAACTTCTTATAGGAAGGTCTAGGAGCTCTGAAAATGAACGTGCGCGTCTTTCACTCTTCCCGAGGGACTTAGAAGAATTTTGTGATATTTTTTATTAAAATGGTGTATAAGGGTATATATATAAATATATTTTATGCACTGTATATGAGCTGGCGATTTCTAAGTCTGTGGTTCCGAGAGGGTGTAACCAGGCTCACTAATAAAGGTCAAGCCACTTGGCTGCCAGAATGCCCTGCTTCAGCACAGACCAGAAAGGCATTGTGATAAGCGTATCCCCGGTATAGTCAGGGGTTAATTGGAGTCATCCCCGTCCCCCCAGTATACGGCCAGAACCATGGACCCGGTACTTGTGGTTCGGACTCTCTCCAACCAGCCATAATGTTGTGAGAGTGAAATTATGTCTAAGTCCAGCTTTGGTACATTAGAAGCAACTCTGAAACTTAACCTAAGCGTTTTTCGAAGCTACTTTTTGGCTAATTTCTTATAGGAAGGTCTAGGAGCTCTGAAAATGAACGTGCGCGTCTTTCACTCTTCCCGAGGGACTTAGAAGAATTTTGTGATATTTTTTTTTAAAATGGTGTATAAGGGTATATATATAAATATATTTTATGCACTGTATATGAGCTGGCGATTTCTAAGTCTGTGGTAACCGAGAGGGGGTAACCAGGCTCACTAATAAAGGTCAAGCCACTTGGCTGCCAGAATGCCCTGCTTCAGCACAGACCAGAAAGGCATTGTGATAAGCGTATCCCCGGTATAGTCAGGGGTTAATGGGAGTCGTCCCCGTCCCCCCAGTATACGGCCAGAACCATGGACCCAGTACTTGTGGTTCGGACTGTCTCCAACCAGCCATAATGTTGTGAGAGTGAAATTATGTCTAAGTCCAGCTTTGGTACATTAGAAGCAACTCTGAAACTTAACCTAAGCGTTTTTCGAAGCTACTTTTTGGCTAACTTCTTATAGGAAGGTCTAGGAGCTCTGAAAATGAACGTGCGCGTCTTTCACTCTTCCCGAGGGACTTAGAAGAATTTTGTGATATTTTTTATTAAAATGGTGTATAAGGGTATATATATAAATATATTTTATGCACTGTATATGAGCTGGCGATTTCTAAGTCTGTGGTTCCGAGAGGGGGTAACCAGGCTCACTAATAAAGGTCAAGCCATTTGGCTGCCAGAATGCCCTGCTTCAGCACAGACCAGAAAGGCATTGTGATAAGCGTATCCCCGGTATAGTCAGGGGTTAATGGGAGTCGTCCCCGTCCCCCCAGTATACGGCCAGAACCATGGACCCGGTACTTGTGGTTCGGACTGTCTCCAACCAGCCATAATGTTGTGAGAGTGAAATTATGTCTTAGTCCAGCTTTGGTACATTAGAAGCAACTCTGAAACTTAACCTAAGCGTTTTTCGAAGCTACTTTTTGGCTAACTTCTTATAGGAAGGTCTAGGAGCTCTGAAAATGAACGTGCGCGTCTTTCACTCTTCCAGAGGGACTTAGAAGAATTTTGTGATATTTTTTATTAAAATGGTGTATAAGGTTATATATATAAATATATTTTATGCACTGTATATGAGCTGGCGATTTCTAAGTCTGTGGTTCCGAGAGGGGGTAACCAGGCTCACTAATAAAGGTCAAGCCACTTGGCTGCCAGAATGCCCTGCTTCAGCACAGACCAGAAAGGCATTGTGATAAGCGTATCCCCGGTATAGTCAGGGGTTAATGGGAGTCGTCCCCGTCCCCCCAGTATACGGCCAGAACCATGGACCCGGTACTTGTGGTTCGGACTGTCTCCAACCAGCCATAATGTTGTGAGAGTGAAATTATGTCTAAGTCCAGCTTTGGTACATTAGAAGCAACTCTGAAACTTAACCTAAGCGTTTTTCGAAGCTACTTTTTGGCTAACTTCTTATAGGAAGGTCTAGGAGCTCTGAAAATGAACGTGCGCGTCTTTCACTCTTCCCGAGGGACTTAGAAGAATTTTGTGATATTTTTTATTAAAATGGTGTATAAGGGTATATATATAAATATATTTTATGCACTGTATATGAGCTGGCGATTTCTAAGTCTGTGGTTCCGAGAGGGGGTAACCAGGCTCACTAATAAAGGTCAAGCCACTTGCCTGCCAGAATGCCCTGCTTCAGCACAGACCAGAAAGGCATTGTGATAAGCGTATCCCCGGTATAGTCAGGGGTTAATGGGAGTCGTCCCCGTCCCCCCAGTATACGGCCAGAACCATGGACCCAGTACTTGTGGTTCGGACTGTCTCCAACCAGCCATAATGTTGTGAGAGTGAAATTATGTCTAAGTCCAGCTTTGGTACATTAGAAGCAACTCTGAAACTTAACCTAAGCGTTTTTCGAAGCTACTTTTTGGCTAACTTCTTATAGGAAGGTCTAGGAGCTCTGAAAATGAACGTGCGCGTCTTTCACTCTTCCAGAGGGACTTAGAAGAATTTTGTGATATTTTTTATTAAAATGGTGTATAAGGTTATATATATAAATATATTTTATGCACTGTATATGAGCTGGCGATTTCTAAGTCTGTGGTTCCGAGAGGGGGTAACCAGGCTCACTAATAAAGGTCAAGCCACTTGGCTGCCAGAATGCCCTGCTTCAGCACAGACCAGAAAGGCATTGTGATAAGCGTATCCCCGGTATAGTCAGGGGTTAATGGGAGTCGTCCCCGTCCCCCCAGTATACGGCCAGAACCATGGACCCAATACTTGTGGTTCGGACTGTCTCCAACCAGCCATAATGTTGTGAGAGTGAAATTATGTCTAAGTCCAGCTTTGGTACATTAGAAGCAACTCTGAAACTTAACCTAAGCGTTTTTCGAAGCTACTTTTTGGCTAACTTCTTATAGGAAGGTCTAGGAGCTCTAAAAATGAACGTGCGCGTCTTTCACTCTTCCCGAGGGACTTAGAAGAATTTTGTGATATTTTTTATTAAAATGGTGTATAAGGGTATATATATAAATATATTTTATGCACTGTATATGAGCTGGCGATTTCTAAGTCTGTGGTTCCGAGAGGGGGTAACCAGGCTCACTAATAAAAGTCAAGCCACTTGGCTGCCAGAATGCCCTGCTTCAGCACAGACCAGAAAGGCATTGTGATAAGCGTATCCCCGGTATAGTCAGGGGTTAATGGGAGTCGTCCCCGTCCCCCCAGTATACGGCCAGAACCATGGACCCGGTACTTGTGGTTCGGACTGTCTCCAACCAGCCATAATGTTGTGAGAGTGAAATTATGTCTAAGTCCAGCTTTGGTACATTAGAAGCAACTCTGAAACTTAACCTAAGCGTTTTTCGAAGCTACTTTTTGGCTAACTTCTTATAGGAAGGTCTAGGAGCTCTGAAAATGAACGTGCGCGTCTTTCACTCTTCCAGAGGGACTTAGAAGAATTTTGTGATATTTTTTATTAAAATGGTGTATAAGGTTATATATATAAATATATTTTATGCACTGTATATGAGCTGGCGATTTCTAAGTCTGTGGTTCCGAGAGGGGGTAACCAGGCTCACTAATAAAGGTCAAGCCACTTGGCTGCCAGAATGCCCTGCTTCAGCACAGACCAGAAAGGCATTGTGATAAGCGTATCCCCGGTATAGTCAGGGGTTAATGGGAGTCGTCCCCGTCCCCCCAGTATACGGCTAGAACCATGGACCCGGTACTTGTGGTTCGGACTGTCTCCAACCAGCCATAATGTTGTGAGAGTGAAATTATGTCTAAGTCCAGCTTTGGTACATTAGAAGCAACTCTGAAACTTAACCTAAGCGTTTTTCGAAGCTACTTTTTGGCTAACTTCTTATAGGAAGGTCTAGGAGCTCTGAAAATGAACGTGCGCGTCTTTCACTCTTCCCGAGGGACTTAGAAGAATTTTGTGATATTTTTTATTAAAATGGTGTATAATGGTATATATATAAATATATTTTATGCACTGTATATGAGCTGGCGATTTCTAAGTCTGTGGTTCCGAGAGGGGGTAACCAGGCTCACTAATAAAGGTCAAGCCACTTGGCTGCCAGAATGCCCTGCTTCAGCACAGACCAGAAAGGCATTGTGATAAGCGTATCCCCGGTATAGTCAGGGGTTAATGGGAGTCGTCCCCGTCCCCCCAGTATACGGCCAGAACCATGGACCCGGTACTTGTGGTTCGGACTGTCTCCAACCAGCCATAATGTTGTGAGAGTGAAATTATGTCTTAGTCCAGCTTTGGTACATTAGAAGCAACTCTGAAACTTAACCTAAGCGTTTTTCGAAGCTACTTTTTGGCTAACTTCTTATAGGAAGGTCTAGGAGCTCTGAAAATGAACGTGCGCGTCTTTCACTCTTCCAGAGGGACTTAGAAGAATTTTGTGATATTTTTTATTAAAATGGTGTATAAGGTTATATATATAAATATATTTTATGCACTGTATATGAGCTGGCGATTTCTAAGTCTGTGGTTCCGAGAGGGGGTAACCAGGCTCACTAATAAAGGTCAAGCCACTTGGCTGCCAGAATGCCCTGCTTCAGCACAGACCAGAAAGGCATTGTGATAAGCGTATCCCCGGTATAGTCAGGGGTTAATGGGAGTCGTCCCCGTCCCCCCAGTATACGGCCAGAACCATGGACCCGGTACTTGTGGTTCGGACTGTCTCCAACCAGCCATAATGTTGTGAGAGTGAAATTATGTCTAAGTCCAGCTTTGGTACATTAGAAGCAACTCTGAAACTTAACCTAAGCGTTTTTCGAAGCTACTTTTTGGCTAACTTCTTATAGGAAGGTCTAGGAGCTCTGAAAATGAACGTGCGCGTCTTTCACTCTTCCCGAGGGACTTAGAAGAATTTTGTGATATTTTTTATTAAAATGGTGTATAAGGGTATATATATAAATATATTTTATGCACTGTATATGAGCTGGCGATTTCTAAGTCTGTGGTTCCGAGAGGGGGTAACCAGGCTCACTAATAAAGGTCAAGCCACTTGCCTGCCAGAATGCCCTGCTTCAGCACAGACCAGAAAGGCATTGTGATAAGCGTATCCCCGGTATAGTCAGGGGTTAATGGGAGTCGTCCCCGTCCCCCCAGTATACGGCCAGAACCATGGACCCAGTACTTGTGGTTCGGACTGTCTCCAACCAGCCATAATGTTGTGAGAGTGAAATTATGTCTAAGTCCAGCTTTGGTACATTAGAAGCAACTCTGAAACTTAACCTAAGCGTTTTTCGAAGCTACTTTTTGGCTAACTTCTTATAGGAAGGTCTAGGAGCTCTAAAAATGAACGTGCGCGTCTTTCACTCTTCCCGAGGGACTTAGAAGAATTTTGTGATATTTTTTATTAAAATGGTGTATAAGGGTATATATATAAATATATTTTATGCACTGTATATGAGCTGGCGATTTCTAAGTCTGTGGTTCCGAGAGGGGGTAACCAGGCTCACTAATAAAGGTCAAGCCACTTGGCTGCCAGAATGCCCTGCTTCAGCACAGACCAGAAAGGCATTGTGATAAGCGTATCCCCGGTATAGTCAGGGGTTAATGGGAGTCGTCCCCGTCCCCCCAGTATACGGCCAGAACCATGGACCCGGTACTTGTGGTTCGGACTGTATCCAACCAGCCATAATGTTGTGAGAGTGAAATTATGTCTAAGTCCAGCTTTGGTACATTAGAAGCAACTCTGAAACTTAACCTAAGCGTTTTTCGAAGCTACTTTTTGGCTAACTTCTTATAGGAAGGTCTAGGAGCTCTGAAAATGAACGTGCGCGTCTTTCACTCTTCCAGAGGGACTTAGAAGAATTTTGTGATATTTTTTATTAAAATGGTGTATAAGGTTATATATATAAATATATTTTATGCACTGTATATGAGCTGGCGATTTCTAAGTCTGTGGTTCCGAGAGGGGGTAACCAGGCTCACTAATAAAGGTCAAGCCACTTGGCTGCCAGAATGCCCTGCTTCAGCACAGACCAGAAAGGCATTGTGATAAGCGTATCCCCGGTATAGTCAGGGGTTAATGGGAGTCCCCCCCGTCCCCCCAGTATACGGCCAGAACCATGGACCCGGTACTTGTGGTTCGGACTGTCTCCAAATAGCCATAATGTTGTGAGAGTGAAATTATGTCTAAGTCCAGCTTTGGTACATTAGAAGCAACTCTGAAACTTAACCTAAGCGTTTTTCGAAGCTACTTTTTGGCTAACTTCTTATAGGAAGGTCTAGGAGCTCTGAAAATGAACGTGCGCGTCTTTCACTCTTCCCGAGGGACTTAGAAGAATTTTGTGATATTTTTTATTAAAATGGTGTATAAGGGTATATATATAAATATATTTTATGCACTGTATATGAGCTGGCGATTTCTAAGTCTGTGGTTCCGAGAGGGGGTAACCAGGCTCACTAATAAAGGTCAAGCCACTTGGCTGCCAGAATGCCCTGCTTCAGCACAGACCAGAAAGGCATTGTGATAAGCGTATCCCCGGTATAGTCAGGGGTTAATGGGAGTCGTCCCCGTCCCCCCAGTATACGGCCAGAACCATGGACCCGGTACTTGTGGTTCGGACTGTCTCCAACCAGCCATAATGTTGTGAGAGTGAAATTATGTCTAAGTCCAGCTTTGGTACATTAGAAGCAACTCTGAAACTTAACCTAAGCGTTTTTCGAAGCTACTTTTTGGCTAACTTCTTATAGGAAGGTCTAGGAGCTCTGAAAATGAACGTGCGCGTCTTTCACTCTTCCAGAGGGACTTAGAAGAATTTTGTGATATTTTTTATTAAAATGGTGTATAAGGTTATATATATAAATATATTTTATGCACTGTATATGAGCTGGCGATTTCTAAGTCTGTGGTTCCGAGAGGGGGTAACCAGGCTCACTAATAAAGGTCAAGCCACTTGGCTGCCAGAATGCCCTGCTTCAGCACAGACCAGAAAGGCATTGTGATAAGCGTATCCCCGGTATAGTCAGGGGTTAATGGGAGTCGTCCCCGTCCCCCCAGTATACGGCCAGAACCATGGACCCGGTACTTGTGGTTCGGACTGTCTCCAACCAGCCATAATGTTGTGAGAGTGAAATTATGTCTAAGTCCAGCTTTGGTACATTAGAAGCAACTCTGAAACTTAACCTAAGCGTTTTTCGAAGCTACTTTTTGGCTAACTTCTTATAGGAAGGTCTAGGAGCTCTGAAAATGAACGTGCGCGTCTTTCACTCTTCCCGAGGGACTTAGAAGAATTTTGTGATATTTTTTATTAAAATGGTGTATAAGGGTATATATATAAATATATTTTATGCACTGTATATGAGCTGGCGATTTCTAAGTCTGTGGTTCCGAGAGGGGGTAACCAGGCTCACTAATAAAGGTCAAGCCACTTGCCTGCCAGAATGCCCTGCTTCAGCACAGACCAGAAAGGCATTGTGATAAGCGTATCCCCGGTATAGTCAGGGGTTAATGGGAGTCGTCCCCGTCCCCCCAGTATACGGCCAGAACCATGGACCCAGTACTTGTGGTTCGGACTGTCTCCAACCAGCCATAATGTTGTGAGAGTGAAATTATGTCTAAGTCCAGCTTTGGTACATTAGAAGCAACTCTGAAACTTAACCTAAGCGTTTTTCGAAGCTACTTTTTGGCTAACTTCTTATAGGAAGGTCTAGGAGCTCTAAAAATGAACGTGCGCGTCTTTCACTCTTCCCGAGGGACTTAGAAGAATTTTGTGATATTTTTTATTAAAATGGTGTATAAGGGTATATATATAAATATATTTTATGCACTGTATATGAGCTGGCGATTTCTAAGTCTGTGGTTCCGAGAGGGGGTAACCAGGCTCACTAATAAAGGTCAAGCCACTTGGCTGCCAGAATGCCCTGCTTCAGCACAGACCAGAAAGGCATTGTGATAAGCGTATCCCCGGTATAGTCAGGGGTTAATGGGAGTCGTCCCCGTCCCCCCAGTATACGGCCAGAACCATGGACCCGGTACTTGTGGTTCGGACTGTCTCCAACCAGCCATAATGTTGTGAGAGTGAAATTATGTCTAAGTCCAGCTTTGGTACATTAGAAGCAACTCTGAAACTTAACCTAAGCGTTTTTCGAAGCTACTTTTTGGCTAACTTCTTATAGGAAGGTCTAGGAGCTCTGAAAATGAACGTGCGCGTCTTTCACTCTTCCAGAGGGACTTAGAAGAATTTTGTGATATTTTTTATTAAAATGGTGTATAAGGTTATATATATAAATATATTTTATGCACTGTATATGAGCTGGCGATTTCTAAGTCTGTGGTTCCGAGAGGGGGTAACCAGGCTCACTAATAAAGGTCAAGCCACTTGGCTGCCAGAATGCCCTGCTTCAGCACAGACCAGAAAGGCATTGTGATAAGCGTATCCCCGGTATAGTCAGGGGTTAATGGGAGTCGTCCCCGTCCCCCCAGTATACGGCCAGAACCATGGACCCGGTACTTGTGGTTCGGACTGTCTCCAACCAGCCATAATGTTGTGAGAGTGAAATTATGTCTAAGTCCAGCTTTGGTACATTAGAAGCAACTCTGAAACTTAACCTAAGCGTTTTTCGAAGCTACTTTTTGGCTAACTTCTTATAGGAAGGTCTAGGAGCTCTGAAAATGAACGTGCGCGTCTTTCACTCTTCCCGAGGGACTTAGAAGAATTTTGTGATATTTTTTATTAAAATGGTGTATAAGGGTATATATATAAATATATTTTATGCACTGTATATGAGCTGGCGATTTCTAAGTCTGTGGTTCCGAGAGGGGGTAACCAGGCTCACTAATAAAGGTCAAGCCACTTGGCTGCCAGAATGCCCTGCTTCAGCACAGACCAGAAAGGCATTGTGATAAGCGTATCCCCGGTATAGTCAGGGGTTAATGGGAGTCGTCCCCGTCCCCCCAGTATACGGCCAGAACCATGGACCCGGTACTTGTGGTTCGGACTGTCTCCAACCAGCCATAATGTTGTGAGAGTGAAATTATGTCTAAGTCCAGCTTTGGTACATTAGAAGCAACTCTGAAAATTAACCTAAGCGTTTTTCGAAGCTACTTTTTGGCTAACTTCTTATAGGAAGGTCTAGGAGCTCTGAAAATGAACGTGCGCGTCTTTCACTCTTCCAGAGGGACTTAGAAGAATTTTGTGATATTTTTTATTAAAATGGTGTATAAGGTTATATATATAAATATATTTTATGCACTGTATATGAGCTGGCGATTTCTAAGTCTGTGGTTCCGAGAGGGGGTAACCAGGCTCACTAATAAAGGTCAAGCCACTTGGCTGCCAGAATGCCCTGCTTCAGCACAGACCAGAAAGGCATTGTGATAAGCGTATCCCCGGTATAGTCAGGGGTTAATGGGAGTCGTCCCCGTCCCCCCAGTATACGGCCAGAACCATGGACCCGGTACTTGTGGTTCGGACTGTCTCCAACCAGCCATAATGTTGTGAGAGTGAAATTATGTCTAAGTCCAGCTTTGGTACATTAGAAGCAACTCTGAAACTTAACCTAAGCGTTTTTCGAAGCTACTTTTTGGCTAACTTTTATAGGAAGGTCTAGGAGCTCTGAAAATGAACGTGCGCGTCTTTCACTCTTCCCGAGGGACTTAGAAGAATTTTGTGATATTTTTTATTAAAATGGTGTATAAGGGTATATATATAAATATATTTTATGCACTGTATATGAGCTGGCGATTTCTAAGTCTGTGGTTCCGAGAGGGGGTAACCAGGCTCACTAATAAAGGTCAAGCCACTTGCCTGCCAGAATGCCCTGCTTCAGCACAGACCAGAAAGGCATTGTGATAAGCGTATCCCCGGTATAGTCAGGGGTTAATGGGAGTCGTCCCCGTCCCCCCAGTATACGGCCAGAACCATGGACCCAGTACTTGTGGTTCGGACTGTCTCCAACCAGCCATAATGTTGTGAGAGTGAAATTATGTCTAAGTCCAGCTTTGGTACATTAGAAGCAACTCTGAAACTTAACCTAAGCGTTTTTCGAAGCTACTTTTTGGCTAACTTCTTATAGGAAGGTCTAGGAGCTCTAAAAATGAACGTGCGCGTCTTTCACTCTTCCCGAGGGACTTAGAAGAATTTTGTGATATTTTTTATTAAAATGGTGTATAAGGGTATATATATAAATATATTTTATGCACTGTATATGAGCTGGCGATTTCTAAGTCTGTGGTTCCGAGAGGGGGTAACCAGGCTCACTAATAAAGGTCAAGCCACTTGGCTGCCAGAATGCCCTGCTTCAGCACAGACCAGAAAGGCATTGTGATAAGCGTATCCCCGGTATAGTCAGGGGTTAATGGGAGTCGTCCCCGTCCCCCCAGTATACGGCCAGAACCATGGACCCGGTACTTGTGGTTCGGACTGTCTCCAACCAGCCATAATGTTGTGAGAGTGAAATTATGTCTAAGTCCAGCTTTGGTACATTAGAAGCAACTCTGAAACTTAACCTAAGCGTTTTTCGAAGCTACTTTTTGGCTAACTTCTGATAGGAAGGTCTAGGAGCTCTGAAAATGAACGTGCGCGTCTTTCACTCTTCCAGAGGGACTTAGAAGAATTTTGTGATATTTTTTATTAAAATGGTGTATAAGGTTATATATATAAATATATTTTATGCACTGTATATGAGCTGGCGATTTCTAAGTCTGTGGTTCCGAGAGGGGGTAACCAGGCTCACTAATAAAGGTCAAGCCACTTGGCTGCCAGAATGCCCTGCTTCAGCACAGACCAGAAAGGCATTGTGATAAGCGTATCCCCGGTATAGTCAGGGGTTAATGGGAGCCGTCCCCGTCCCCCCAGTATACGGCCAGAACCATGGACCCGGTACTTGTGGTTCGGACTGTCTCCAACCAGCCATAATGTTGTGAGAGTGAAATTATGTCTAAGTCCAGCTTTGGTACATTAGAAGCAACTCTGAAACTTAACCTAAGCGTTTTTCGAAGCTACTTTTTGGCTAACTTCTTATAGGAAGGTCTAGGAGCTCTGAAAATGAACGTGCGCGTCTTTCACTCTTCCCGAGGGACTTAGAAGAATTTTGTGATATTTTTTATTAAAATGGTGTATAAGGGTATATATATAAATATATTTTATGCACTGTATATGAGCTGGCGATTTCTAAGTCTGTGGTTCCGAGAGGGGGTAACCAGGCTCACTAATAAAGTTCAAGCCACTTGGCTTCCAGAATGCCCTGCTTCAGCACAGACCAGAAAGGCATTGTGATAAGCGTATCCCCGGTATAGTCAGGGGTTAATGGGAGTCGTCCCCGCACCCCCAGTATACGGCCAGAACCATGGACCCGGTACTTGTGGTTCGGACTGTCTCCAACCAGCCATAATGTTGTGAGAGTGAAATTATGTCTAAGTCCAGCTTTGGTACATTAGAAGCAACTCTGAAACTTAACCTAAGCGTTTTTCGAAGCTACTTTTTGGCTAACTTCTTATAGGAAGGTCTAGGAGCTCTGAAAATGAACGTGCGCGTCTTTCACTCTTCCCGAGGGACTTAGAAGAATTTTGTGATATTTTTTATTAAAATGGTGTATAAGGGTATATATATAAATATATTTTATGCACTGTATATGAGCTGGCGATTTCTAAGTCTGTGGTTCCGAGAGGGGGTAACCAGGCTCACTAATAAAGGTCAAGCCACTTGGCTGCCAGAATGCCCTGCTTCAGCACAGACCAGAAAGGCATTGTGATAAGCGTATCCCCGGTATAGTCAGGGGTTAATGGGAGTCGTCCCCGTCCCCCCAGTATACGGCCAGAACCATGGACCCAGTACTTGTGGTTCGGACTGTCTCCAACCAGCCATAATGTTGTGAGAGTGAAATTATGTCTAAGTCCAGCTTTGGTACATTAGAAGCAACTCTGAAACTTAACCTAAGCGTTTTTCGAAGCTACTTTTTGGCTAACTTCTTATAGGAAGGTCTAGGAGCTCTGAAAATGAACGTGCGCGTCTTTCACTCTTCCCGAGGGACTTAGAAGAATTTTGTGATATTTTTTATTAAAATGGTGTATAAGGGTATATATATAAATATATTTTATGCACTGTATATGAGCTGGCGATTTCTAAGTCTGTGGTTCCGAGAGGGGGTAACCAGGCTCACTAATAAAGGTCAAGCCATTTGGCTGCCAGAATGCCCTGCTTCAGCACAGACCAGAAAGGCATTGTGATAAGCGTATCCCCGGTATAGTCAGGGGTTAATGGGAGTCGTCCCCGTCCCCCCAGTATACGGCCAGAACCATGGACCCGGTACTTGTGGTTCGGACTGTCTCCAACCAGCCATAATGTTGTGAGAGTGAAATTATGTCTTAGTCCAGCTTTGGTACATTAGAAGCAACTCTGAAACTTAACCTAAGCGTTTTTCGAAGCTACTTTTTGGCTAACTTCTTATAGGAAGGTCTAGGAGCTCTGAAAATGAACGTGCGCGTCTTTCACTCTTCCAGAGGGACTTAGAAGAATTTTGTGATATTTTTTATTAAAATGGTGTATAAGGTTATATATATAAATATATTTTATGCACTGTATATGAGCTGGCGATTTCTAAGTCTGTGGTTCCGAGAGGGGGTAACCAGGCTCACTAATAAAGGTCAAGCCACTTGGCTGCCAGAATGCCCTGCTTCAGCACAGACCAGAAAGGCATTGTGATAAGCGTATCCCCGGTATAGTCAGGGGTTAATGGGAGTCGTCCCCGTCCCCCCAGTATACGGCCAGAACCATGGACCCGGTACTTGTGGTTCGGACTGTCTCCAACCAGCCATAATGTTGTGAGAGTGAAATTATGTCTAAGTCCAGCTTTGGTACATTAGAAGCAACTCTGAAACTTAACCTAAGCGTTTTTCGAAGCTACTTTTTGGCTAACTTCTTATAGGAAGGTCTAGGAGCTCTGAAAATGAACGTGCGCGTCTTTCACTCTTCCCGAGGGACTTAGAAGAATTTTGTGATATTTTTTATTAAAATGGTGTATAAGGGTATATATATAAATATATTTTATGCACTGTATATGAGCTGGCGATTTCTAAGTCTGTGGTTCCGAGAGGGGGTAACCAGGCTCACTAATAAAGGTCAAGCCACTTGCCTGCCAGAATGCCCTGCTTCAGCACAGACCAGAAAGGCATTGTGATAAGCGTATCCCCGGTATAGTCAGGGGTTAATGGGAGTCGTCCCCGTCCCCCCAGTATACGGCCAGAACCATGGACCCAGTACTTGTGGTTCGGACTGTCTCCAACCAGCCATAATGTTGTGAGAGTGAAATTATGTCTAAGTCCAGCTTTGGTACATTAGAAGCAACTCTGAAACTTAACCTAAGCGTTTTTCGAAGCTACTTTTTGGCTAACTTCTTATAGGAAGGTCTAGGAGCTCTGAAAATGAACGTGCGCGTCTTTCACTCTTCCAGAGGGACTTAGAAGAATTTTGTGATATTTTTTATTAAAATGGTGTATAAGGTTATATATATAAATATATTTTATGCACTGTATATGAGCTGGCGATTTCTAAGTCTGTGGTTCCGAGAGGGGGTAACCAGGCTCACTAATAAAGGTCAAGCCACTTGGCTGCCAGAATGCCCTGCTTCAGCACAGACCAGAAAGGCATTGTGATAAGCGTATCCCCGGTATAGTCAGGGGTTAATGGGAGTCGTCCCCGTCCCCCCAGTATACGGCCAGAACCATGGACCCAATACTTGTGGTTCGGACTGTCTCCAACCAGCCATAATGTTGTGAGAGTGAAATTATGTCTAAGTCCAGCTTTGGTACATTAGAAGCAACTCTGAAACTTAACCTAAGCGTTTTTCGAAGCTACTTTTTGGCTAACTTCTTATAGGAAGGTCTAGGAGCTCTAAAAATGAACGTGCGCGTCTTTCACTCTTCCCGAGGGACTTAGAAGAATTTTGTGATATTTTTTATTAAAATGGTGTATAAGGGTATATATATAAATATATTTTATGCACTGTATATGAGCTGGCGATTTCTAAGTCTGTGGTTCCGAGAGGGGGTAACCAGGCTCACTAATAAAAGTCAAGCCACTTGGCTGCCAGAATGCCCTGCTTCAGCACAGACCAGAAAGGCATTGTGATAAGCGTATCCCCGGTATAGTCAGGGGTTAATGGGAGTCGTCCCCGTCCCCCCAGTATACGGCCAGAACCATGGACCCGGTACTTGTGGTTCGGACTGTCTCCAACCAGCCATAATGTTGTGAGAGTGAAATTATGTCTAAGTCCAGCTTTGGTACATTAGAAGCAACTCTGAAACTTAACCTAAGCGTTTTTCGAAGCTACTTTTTGGCTAACTTCTTATAGGAAGGTCTAGGAGCTCTGAAAATGAACGTGCGCGTCTTTCACTCTTCCAGAGGGACTTAGAAGAATTTTGTGATATTTTTTATTAAAATGGTGTATAAGGTTATATATATAAATATATTTTATGCACTGTATATGAGCTGGCGATTTCTAAGTCTGTGGTTCCGAGAGGGGGTAACCAGGCTCACTAATAAAGGTCAAGCCACTTGGCTGCCAGAATGCCCTGCTTCAGCACAGACCAGAAAGGCATTGTGATAAGCGTATCCCCGGTATAGTCAGGGGTTAATGGGAGTCGTCCCCGTCCCCCCAGTATACGGCTAGAACCATGGACCCGGTACTTGTGGTTCGGACTGTCTCCAACCAGCCATAATGTTGTGAGAGTGAAATTATGTCTAAGTCCAGCTTTGGTACATTAGAAGCAACTCTGAAACTTAACCTAAGCGTTTTTCGAAGCTACTTTTTGGCTAACTTCTTATAGGAAGGTCTAGGAGCTCTGAAAATGAACGTGCGCGTCTTTCACTCTTCCCGAGGGACTTAGAAGAATTTTGTGATATTTTTTATTAAAATGGTGTATAATGGTATATATATAAATATATTTTATGCACTGTATATGAGCTGGCGATTTCTAAGTCTGTGGTTCCGAGAGGGGGTAACCAGGCTCACTAATAAAGGTCAAGCCACTTGGCTGCCAGAATGCCCTGCTTCAGCACAGACCAGAAAGGCATTGTGATAAGCGTATCCCCGGTATAGTCAGGGGTTAATGGGAGTCGTCCCCGTCCCCCCAGTATACGGCCAGAACCATGGACCCGGTACTTGTGGTTCGGACTGTCTCCAACCAGCCATAATGTTGTGAGAGTGAAATTATGTCTTAGTCCAGCTTTGGTACATTAGAAGCAACTCTGAAACTTAACCTAAGCGTTTTTCGAAGCTACTTTTTGGCTAACTTCTTATAGGAAGGTCTAGGAGCTCTGAAAATGAACGTGCGCGTCTTTCACTCTTCCAGAGGGACTTAGAAGAATTTTGTGATATTTTTTATTAAAATGGTGTATAAGGTTATATATATAAATATATTTTATGCACTGTATATGAGCTGGCGATTTCTAAGTCTGTGGTTCCGAGAGGGGGTAACCAGGCTCACTAATAAAGGTCAAGCCACTTGGCTGCCAGAATGCCCTGCTTCAGCACAGACCAGAAAGGCATTGTGATAAGCGTATCCCCGGTATAGTCAGGGGTTAATGGGAGTCGTCCCCGTCCCCCCAGTATACGGCCAGAACCATGGACCCGGTACTTGTGGTTCGGACTGTCTCCAACCAGCCATAATGTTGTGAGAGTGAAATTATGTCTAAGTCCAGCTTTGGTACATTAGAAGCAACTCTGAAACTTAACCTAAGCGTTTTTCGAAGCTACTTTTTGGCTAACTTCTTATAGGAAGGTCTAGGAGCTCTGAAAATGAACGTGCGCGTCTTTCACTCTTCCCGAGGGACTTAGAAGAATTTTGTGATATTTTTTATTAAAATGGTGTATAAGGGTATATATATAAATATATTTTATGCACTGTATATGAGCTGGCGATTTCTAAGTCTGTGGTTCCGAGAGGGGGTAACCAGGCTCACTAATAAAGGTCAAGCCACTTGCCTGCCAGAATGCCCTGCTTCAGCACAGACCAGAAAGGCATTGTGATAAGCGTATCCCCGGTATAGTCAGGGGTTAATGGGAGTCGTCCCCGTCCCCCCAGTATACGGCCAGAACCATGGACCCAGTACTTGTGGTTCGGACTGTCTCCAACCAGCCATAATGTTGTGAGAGTGAAATTATGTCTAAGTCCAGCTTTGGTACATTAGAAGCAACTCTGAAACTTAACCTAAGCGTTTTTCGAAGCTACTTTTTGGCTAACTTCTTATAGGAAGGTCTAGGAGCTCTAAAAATGAACGTGCGCGTCTTTCACTCTTCCCGAGGGACTTAGAAGAATTTTGTGATATTTTTTATTAAAATGGTGTATAAGGGTATATATATAAATATATTTTATGCACTGTATATGAGCTGGCGATTTCTAAGTCTGTGGTTCCGAGAGGGGGTAACCAGGCTCACTAATAAAGGTCAAGCCACTTGGCTGCCAGAATGCCCTGCTTCAGCACAGACCAGAAAGGCATTGTGATAAGCGTATCCCCGGTATAGTCAGGGGTTAATGGGAGTCGTCCCCGTCCCCCCAGTATACGGCCAGAACCATGGACCCGGTACTTGTGGTTCGGACTGTCTCCAACCAGCCATAATGTTGTGAGAGTGAAATTATGTCTAAGTCCAGCTTTGGTACATTAGAAGCAACTCTGAAACTTAACCTAAGCGTTTTTCGAAGCTACTTTTTGGCTAACTTCTTATAGGAAGGTCTAGGAGCTCTGAAAATGAACGTGCGCGTCTTTCACTCTTCCAGAGGGACTTAGAAGAATTTTGTGATATTTTTTATTAAAATGGTGTATAAGGTTATATATATAAATATATTTTATGCACTGTATATGAGCTGGCGATTTCTAAGTCTGTGGTTCCGAGAGGGGGTAACCAGGCTCACTAATAAAGGTCAAGCCACTTGGCTGCCAGAATGCCCTGCTTCAGCACAGACCAGAAAGGCATTGTGATAAGCGTATCCCCGGTATAGTCAGGGGTTAATGGGAGTCGTCCCCGTCCCCCCAGTATACGGCCAGAACCATGGACCCGGTACTTGTGGTTCGGACTGTCTCCAACCAGCCATAATGTTGTGAGAGTGAAATTATGTCTAAGTCCAGCTTTGGTACATTAGAAGCAACTCTGAAACTTAACCTAAGCGTTTTTCGAAGCTACTTTTTGGCTAACTTCTTATAGGAAGGTCTAGGAGCTCTGAAAATGAACGTGCGCGTCTTTCACTCTTCCCGAGGGACTTAGAAGAATTTTGTGATATTTTTTATTAAAATGGTGTATAAGGGTATATATATAAATATATTTTATGCACTGTATATGAGCTGGCGATTTCTAAGTCTGTGGTTCCGAGAGGGGGTAACCAGGCTCACTAATAAAGGTCAAGCCACTTGCCTGCCAGAATGCCCTGCTTCAGCACAGACCAGAAAGGCATTGTGATAAGCGTATCCCCGGTATAGTCAGGGGTTAATGGGAGTCGTCCCCGTCCCCCCAGTATACGGCCAGAACCATGGACCCAGTACTTGTGGTTCGGACTGTCTCCAACCAGCCATAATGTTGTGAGAGTGAAATTATGTCTAAGTCCAGCTTTGGTACATTAGAAGCAACTCTGAAACTTAACCTAAGCGTTTTTCGAAGCTACTTTTTGGCTAACTTCTTATAGGAAGGTCTAGGAGCTCTAAAAATGAACGTGCGCGTCTTTCACTCTTCCCGAGGGACTTAGAAGAATTTTGTGATATTTTTTATTAAAATGGTGTATAAGGGTATATATATAAATATATTTTATGCACTGTATATGAGCTGGCGATTTCTAAGTCTGTGGTTCCGAGAGGGGGTAACCAGGCTCACTAATAAAGGTCAAGCCACTTGGCTGCCAGAATGCCCTGCTTCAGCACAGACCAGAAAGGCATTGTGATAAGCGTATCCCCGGTATAGTCAGGGGTTAATGGGAGTCGTCCCCGTCCCCCCAGTATACGGCCAGAACCATGGACCCGGTACTTGTGGTTCGGACTGTCTCCAACCAGCCATAATGTTGTGAGAGTGAAATTATGTCTAAGTCCAGCTTTGGTACATTAGAAGCAACTCTGAAACTTAACCTAAGCGTTTTTCGAAGCTACTTTTTGGCTAACTTCTTATAGGAAGGTCTAGGAGCTCTGAAAATGAACGTGCGCGTCTTTCACTCTTCCAGAGGGACTTAGAAGAATTTTGTGATATTTTTTATTAAAATGGTGTATAAGGTTATATATATAAATATATTTTATGCACTGTATATGAGCTGGCGATTTCTAAGTCTGTGGTTCCGAGAGGGGGTAACCAGGCTCACTAATAAAGGTCAAGCCACTTGGCTGCCAGAATGCCCTGCTTCAGCACAGACCAGAAAGGCATTGTGATAAGCGTATCCCCGGTATAGTCAGGGGTTAATGGGAGTCGTCCCCGTCCCCCCAGTATACGGCCAGAACCATGGACCCGGTACTTGTGGTTCGGACTGTCTCCAACCAGCCATAATGTTGTGAGAGTGAAATTATGTCTAAGTCCAGCTTTGGTACATTAGAAGCAACTCTGAAACTTAACCTAAGCGTTTTTCGAAGCTACTTTTTGGCTAACTTCTTATAGGAAGGTCTAGGAGCTCTGAAAATGAACGTGCGCGTCTTTCACTCTTCCCGAGGGACTTAGAAGAATTTTGTGATATTTTTTATTAAAATGGTGTATAAGGGTATATATATAAATATATTTTATGCACTGTATACTGTATGAGCTGGCGATTTCTAAGTCTGTGGTTCCGAGAGGGGGTAACCAGGCTCACTAATAAAGGTCAAGCCACTTGGCTGCCAGAATGCCCTGCTTCAGCACAGACCAGAAAGGCATTGTGATAAGCGTATCCCCGGTATAGTCAGGGGTTAATGGGAGTCGTCCCCGTCCCCCCAGTATACGGCCAGAACCATGGACCCGGTACTTGTGGTTCGGACTGTCTCCAACCAGCCATAATGTTGTGAGAGTGAAATTATGTCTAAGTCCAGCTTTGGTACATTAGAAGCAACTCTGAAACTTAACCTAAGCGTTTTTCGAAGCTACTTTTTGGCTAACTTTTATAGGAAGGTCTAGGAGCTCTGAAAATGAACGTGCGCGTCTTTCACTCTTCCCGAGGGACTTAGAAGAATTTTGTGATATTTTTTATTAAAATGGTGTATAAGGGTATATATATAAATATATTTTATGCACTGTATATGAGCTGGCGATTTCTAAGTCTGTGGTTCCGAGAGGGGGTAACCAGGCTCACTAATAAAGGTCAAGCCACTTGCCTGCCAGAATGCCCTGCTTCAGCACAGACCAGAAAGGCATTGTGATAAGCGTATCCCCGGTATAGTCAGGGGTTAATGGGAGTCGTCCCCGTCCCCCCAGTATACGGCCAGAACCATGGACCCAGTACTTGTGGTTCGGACTGTCTCCAACCAGCCATAATGTTGTGAGAGTGAAATTATGTCTAAGTCCAGCTTTGGTACATTAGAAGCAACTCTGAAACTTAACCTAAGCGTTTTTCGAAGCTACTTTTTGGCTAACTTCTTATAGGAAGGTCTAGGAGCTCTAAAAATGAACGTGCGCGTCTTTCACTCTTCCCGAGGGACTTAGAAGAATTTTGTGATATTTTTTATTAAAATGGTGTATAAGGGTATATATATAAATATATTTTATGCACTGTATATGAGCTGGCGATTTCTAAGTCTGTGGTTCCGAGAGGGGGTAACCAGGCTCACTAATAAAGGTCAAGCCACTTGGCTGCCAGAATGCCCTGCTTCAGCACAGACCAGAAAGGCATTGTGATAAGCGTATCCCCGGTATAGTCAGGGGTTAATGGGAGTCGTCCCCGTCCCCCCAGTATACGGCCAGAACCATGGACCCGGTACTTGTGGTTCGGACTGTCTCCAACCAGCCATAATGTTGTGAGAGTGAAATTATGTCTAAGTCCAGCTTTGGTACATTAGAAGCAACTCTGAAACTTAACCTAAGCGTTTTTCGAAGCTACTTTTTGGCTAACTTCTGATAGGAAGGTCTAGGAGCTCTGAAAATGAACGTGCGCGTCTTTCACTCTTCCAGAGGGACTTAGAAGAATTTTGTGATATTTTTTATTAAAATGGTGTATAAGGTTATATATATAAATATATTTTATGCACTGTATATGAGCTGGCGATTTCTAAGTCTGTGGTTCCGAGAGGGGGTAACCAGGCTCACTAATAAAGGTCAAGCCACTTGGCTGCCAGAATGCCCTGCTTCAGCACAGACCAGAAAGGCATTGTGATAAGCGTATCCCCGGTATAGTCAGGGGTTAATGGGAGCCGTCCCCGTCCCCCCAGTATACGGCCAGAACCATGGACCCGGTACTTGTGGTTCGGACTGTCTCCAACCAGCCATAATGTTGTGAGAGTGAAATTATGTCTAAGTCCAGCTTTGGTACATTAGAAGCAACTCTGAAACTTAACCTAAGCGTTTTTCGAAGCTACTTTTTGGCTAACTTCTTATAGGAAGGTCTAGGAGCTCTGAAAATGAACGTGCGCGTCTTTCACTCTTCCCGAGGGACTTAGAAGAATTTTGTGATATTTTTTATTAAAATGGTGTATAAGGGTATATATATAAATATATTTTATGCACTGTATATGAGCTGGCGATTTCTAAGTCTGTGGTTCCGAGAGGGGGTAACCAGGCTCACTAATAAAGTTCAAGCCACTTGGCTTCCAGAATGCCCTGCTTCAGCACAGACCAGAAAGGCATTGTGATAAGCGTATCCCCGGTATAGTCAGGGGTTAATGAGAGTCGTCCCCGCACCCCCAGTATACGGCCAGAACCATGGACCCGGTACTTGTGGTTCGGACTGTCTCCAACCAGCCATAATGTTGTGAGAGTGAAATTATGTCTAAGTCCAGCTTTGGTACATTAGAAGCAACTCTGAAACTTAACCTAAGCGTTTTTCGAAGCTACTTTTTGGCTAACTTCTTATAGGAAGGTCTAGGAGCTCTGAAAATGAACGTGCGCGTCTTTCACTCTTCCCGAGGGACTTAGAAGAATTTTGTGATATTTTTTATTAAAATGGTGTATAAGGGTATATATATAAATATATTTTATGCACTGTATATGAGCTGGCGATTTCTAAGTCTGTGGTTCCGAGAGGGGGTAACCAGGCTCACTAATAAAGGTCAAGCCACTTGGCTGCCAGAATGCCCTGCTTCAGCACAGACCAGAAAGGCATTGTGATAAGCGTATCCCCGGTATAGTCAGGGGTTAATGGGAGTCGTCCCCGTCCCCCCAGTATACGGCCAGAACCATGGACCCAGTACTTGTGGTTCGGACTGTCTCCAACCAGCCATAATGTTGTGAGAGTGAAATTATGTCTAAGTCCAGCTTTGGTACATTAGAAGCAACTCTGAAACTTAACCTAAGCGTTTTTCGAAGCTACTTTTTGGCTAACTTCTTATAGGAAGGTCTAGGAGCTCTGAAAATGAACGTGCGCGTCTTTCACTCTTCCAGAGGGACTTAGAAGAATTTTGTGATATTTTTTATTAAAATGGTGTATAAGGTTATATATATAAATATATTTTATGCACTGTATATGAGCTGGCGATTTCTAAGTCTGTGGTTCCGAGAGGGGGTAACCAGGCTCACTAATAAAGGTCAAGCCACTTGGCTGCCAGAATGCCCTGCTTCAGCACAGACCAGAAAGGCATTGTGATAAGCGTATCCCCGGTATAGTCAGGGGTTAATGGGAGTCGTCCCCGTCCCCCCAGTATACGGCCAGAACCATGGACCCGGTACTTGTGGTTCGGACTGTCTCCAACCAGCCATAATGTTGTGAGAGTGAAATTATGTCTAAGTCCAGCTTTGGTACATTAGAAGCAACTCTGAAACTTAACCTAAGCGTTTTTCGAAGCTACTTTTTGGCTAACTTCTTATAGGAAGGTCTAGGAGCTCTGAAAATGAACGTGCGCGTCTTTCACTCTTCCCGAGGGACTTAGAAGAATTTTGTGATATTTTTTATTAAAATGGTGTATAAGGGTATATATATAAATATATTTTATGCACTGTATATGAGCTGGCGATTTCTAAGTCTGTGGTTCCGAGAGGGGGTAACCAGGCTCACTAATAAAGGTCAAGCCACTTGGCTGCCAGAATGCCCTGCTTCAGCACAGACCAGAAAGGCATTGTGATAAGCGTATCCCCGGTATAGTCAGGGGTTAATGGGAGTCGTCCCCGTCCCCCCAGTATACGGCCAGAACCATGGACCCGGTACTTGTGGTTCGGACTGTCTCCAACCAGCCATAATGTTGTGAGAGTGAAATTATGTCTAAGTCCAGCTTTGGTACATTAGAAGCAACTCTGAAACTTAACCTAAGCGTTTTTCGAAGCTACTTTTTGGCTAACTTCTTATAGGAAGGTCTAGGAGCTCTGAAAATGAACGTGCGCGTCTTTCACTCTTCCCGAGGGACTTAGAAGAATTTTGTGATATTTTTTATTAAAATGGTGTATAAGGGTATATATATAAATATATTTTATGCACTGTATATGAGCTGGCGATTTCTAAGTCTGTGGTTCCGAGAGGGGGTAACCAGGCTCACTAATAAAGGTCAAGCCACTTGGCTTCCAGAATGCCCTGCTTCAGCACAGACCAGAAAGGCATTGTGATAAGCGTATCCCCGGTATAGTCAGGGGTTAATGGGAGTCGTCCCCGCCCCCCCAGTATACGGCCAGAACAATGGACCCGGTACTTGTGGTTCGGACTGTCTCCAACCAGCCATAATGTTGTGAGAGTGAAATTATGTCTAAGTCCAGCTTTGGTACATTAGAAGCAACTCTGAAACTTAACCTAAGCGTTTTTCGAAGCTACTTTTTGGCTAACTTCTTATAGGAAGGTCTAGGAGCTCTGAAAATGAACGTGCGCGTCTTTCACTCTTCCCGAGGGACTTAGAAGAATTTTGTGATATTTTTTATTAAAATGGTGTATAAGGGTATATATATAAATATATTTTATGCACTGTATATGAGCTGGCGATTTCTAAGTCTGTGGTTCCGAGAGGGGGTAACCAGGCTCACTAATAAAGGTCAAGCCACTTGGCTGCCAGAATGCCCTGCTTCAGCACAGACCAGAAAGGCATTGTGATAAGCGTATCCCCGGTATAGTCAGGGGTTAATGGGAGTCGTCCCCGTCCCCCCAGTATACGGCCAGAACCATGGACCCGGTACTTGTGGTTCGGACTGTCTCCAACCAGCCATAATGTTGTGAGAGTGAAATTATGTCTAAGTCCAGCTTTGGTACATTAGAAGCAACTCTGAAACTTAACCTAAGCGTTTTTCGAAGCTACTTTTTGGCTAACTTCTTATAGGAAGGTCTAGGAGCTCTGAAAATGAACGTGCGCGTCTTTCACTCTTCCCGAGGGACTTAGAAGAATTTTGTGATATTTTTTATTAAAATGGTGTATAAGGGTATATATATAAATATATTTTATGCACTGTATATGAGCTGGCGATTTCTAAGTCTGTGGTTCCGAGAGGGGGTAACCAGGCTCACTAATAAAGGTCAAGCCACTTGGCTGCCAGAATGCCCTGCTTCAGCACAGACCAGAAAGGCATTGTGATAAGCGTATCCCCGGTATAGTCAGGGGTTAATGGGAGTCGTCCCCGTCCCCCCAGTATACGGCCAGAACCATGGACCCAGTACTTGTGGTTCGGACTGTCTCCAACCAGCCATAATGTTGTGAGAGTGAAATTATGTCTAAGTCCAGCTTTGGTACATTAGAAGCAACTCTGAAACTTAACCTAAGCGTTTTTCGAAGCTACTTTTTGGCTAACTTCTTATAGGAAGGTCTAGGAGCTCTAAAAATGAACGTGCGCGTCTTTCACTCTTCCCGAGGGACTTAGAAGAATTTTGTGATATTTTTTATTAAAATGGTGTATAAGGGTATATATATAAATATATTTTATGCACTGTATATGAGCTGGCGATTTCTAAGTCTGTGGTTCCGAGAGGGGGTAACCAGGCTCACTAATAAAGGTCAAGCCACTTGGCTGCCAGAATGCCCTGCTTCAGCACAGACCAGAAAGGCATTGTGATAAGCGTATCCCCGGTATAGTCAGGGGTTAATGGGAGTCGTCCCCGTCCCCCCAGTATACGGCCAGAACCATGGACCCGGTACTTGTGGTTCGGACTGTCTCCAACCAGCCATAATGTTGTGAGAGTGAAATTATGTCTAAGTCCAGCTTTGGTACATTAGAAGCAACTCTGAAACTTAACCTAAGCGTTTTTCGAAGCTACTTTTTGGCTAACTTCTTATAGGAAGGTCTAGGAGCTCTGAAAATGAACGTGCGCGTCTTTCACTCTTCCCGAGGGACTTAGAAGAATTTTGTGATATTTTTTATTAAAATGGAAGGGTATATATATAAATATATTTTATGCACTGTACAGTATATGAGCTGGCGATTTCTAAGTCTGTGGTTCCGAGAGGGGGTAACCAGGCGCACTAATAAAGGTCAAGCCACTTGGCTGCCAGAATGCCCTGCTTCAGCACAGACCAGAAAGGCATTGTGATAAGCGTATCCCCGGTATAGTCAGGGGTTAATGGGAGTCGTCCCCGTCCCCCCAGTATACGGCCAGAACCATGGACCCAGTACTTGTGGTTCGGACTGTCTCCAACCAGCCATAATGTTGTGAGAGTAAAATTATGTCTAAGTCCAGCTTTGGTACATTAGAAGCAACTCTGAAACTTAACCTAAGCGTTTTTCGAAGCTACTTTTTGGCTAACTTCTTATAGGAAGGTCTAGGAGCTCTGAAAATGAACGTGCGCGTCTTTCACTCTTCCCGAGGGACTTAGAAGAATTTTGTGATATTTTTTATTAAAATGGTGTATAAGGGTATATATATAAATATATTTTATGCACTGTATATGAGCTGGCGATTTCTAAGTCTGTGGTTCCGAGAGGGGGTAACCAGGCTCACTAATAAAGGTCAAGCCACTTGGCTGCCAGAATGCCCTGCTTCAGCACAGACCAGAAAGGCATTGTGATAAGCGTATCCCCGGTATAGTCAGGGGTTAATGGGAGTCGTCCCCGTCCCCCCAGTATACGGCCAGAACCATGGACCCAGTACTTGTGGTTCGGACTGTCTCCAACCAGCCATAATGTTGTGAGAGTAAAATTATGTCTAAGTCCAGCTTTGGTACATTAGAAGCAACTCTGAAACTTAACCTAAGCGTTTTTCGAAGCTACTTTTTGGCTAACTTCTTATAGGAAGGTCTAGGAGCTCTGAAAATGAACGTGCGCGTCTTTCACTCTTCCCGAGGGACTTAGAAGAATTTTGTGATATTTTTTATTAAAATGGTGTATAAGGGTATATATATAAATATATTTTATGCACTGTATATGAGCTGGCGATTTCTAAGTCTGTGGTTCCGAGAGGGGGTAACCAGGCTCACTAATAAAGGTCAAGCCACTTGGCTGCCAGAATGCCCTGCTTCAGCACAGACCAGAAAGGCATTGTGATAAGCGTATCCCCGGTATAGTCAGGGGTTAATGGGAGTCGTCCCCGTCCCCCCAGTATACGGCCAGAACCATGGACCCGGTACTTGTGGTTCGGACTGTCTCCAACCAGCCATAATGTTGTGAGAGTGAAATTATGTCTAAGTCCAGCTTTGGTACATTAGAAGCAACTCTGAAACTTAACCTAAGCGTTTTTCGAAGCTACTTTTTGGGTAACTTCTTATAGGAAGGTCTAGGAGCTCTGAAAATGAACGTGCGCGTCTTTCACTCTTCCAGAGGGACTTAGAAGAATTTTGTGATATTTTTTATTAAAATGGTGTATAAGGTTATATATATAAATATATTTTATGCACTGTATATGAGCTGGCGATTTCTAAGTCTGTGGTTCCGAGAGGGGGTAACCAGGCTCACTAATAAAGGTCAAGCCACTTGGCTGCCAGAATGCCCTGCTTCAGCACAGACCAGAAAGGCATTGTGATAAGCGTATCCCCGGTATAGTCAGGGGTTAATGGGAGTCGTCCCCGTCCCCCCAGTATACGGCCAGAACCATGGACCCGGTACTTGTGGTTCGGACTGTCTCCAACCAGCCATAATGTTGTGAGAGTGAAATTATGTCTAAGTTCAGCTTTGGTACATTAGAAGCAACTCTGAAACTTAACCTAAGCGTTTTTCGAAGCTACTTTTTGGCTAACTTCTTATAGGAAGGTCTAGGAGCTCTGAAAATGAACGTGCGCGTCTTTCACTCTTCCCGAGGGACTTAGAAGAATTTTGTGATATTTTTTATTAAAATGGTGTATAAGGGTATATATATAAATATATTTTATGCACTGTATATGAGCTGGCGATTTCTAAGTCTGTGGTTCCGAGAGGGGGTAACCAGGCTCACTAATAAAGGTCAAGCCACTTGGCTGCCAGAATGCCCTGCTTCAGCACAGACCAGAAAGGCATTGTGATAAGCGTATCCCCGGTATAGTCAGGGGTTAATGGGAGTCGTCCCCGTCCCCCCAGTATACGGCCAGAACCATGGACCCGGTACTTGTGGTTCGGACTCTCTCCAACCAGCCATAATGTTGTGAGAGTGAAATTATGTCTAAGTCCAGCTTTGGTACATTAGAAGCAACTCTGAAACTTAACCTAAGCGTTTTTCGAAGCTACTTTTTGGCTAACTTCTTATAGGAAGGTCTAGGAGCTCTGAAAATGAACGTGCGCGTCTTTCACTCTTCCCGAGGGACTTAGAAGAATTTTGTGATATTTTTTATTAAAATGGTGTATAAGGGTATATATATAAATATATTTTATGCACTGTATATGAGCTGGCGATTTCTAAGTCTGTGGTTCCGAGAGGGGGTAACCAGGCTCACTAATAAAGGTCAAGCCACTTGGCTGCCAGAATGTCCTGCTTCAGCACAGACCAGAAAGGCATTGTGATAAGCGTATCCCCGGTATAGTCAGGGGTTAATGGGAGTCGTCCCCGTCCCCCCAGTATACGGCCAGAACCATGGACCCGGTACTTGTGGTTCGGACTGTCTCCAACCAGCCATAATGTTGTGAGAGTGAAATTATGTCTAAGTCCAGCTTTGGTACATTAGAAGCAACTCTGAAACTTAACCTAAGCGTTTTTCGAAGCTACTTTTTGGGTAACTTCTTATAGGAAGGTCTAGGAGCTCTGAAAATGAACGTGCGCGTCTTTCACTCTTCCAGAGGGACTTAGAAGAATTTTGTGATATTTTTTATTAAAATGGTGTATAAGGTTATATATATAAATATATTTTATGCACTGTATATGAGCTGGCGATTTCTAAGTCTGTGGTTCCGAGAGGGGGTAACCAGGCTCACTAATAAAGGTCAAGCCACTTGGCTGCCAGAATGCCCTGCTTCAGCACAGACCAGAAAGGCATTGTGATAAGCGTATCCCCGGTATAGTCAGGGGTTAATGGGAGTCGTCCCCGTCCCCCCAGTATACGGCCAGAACCATGGACCCGGTACTTGTGGTTCGGACTGTCTCCAACCAGCCATAATGTTGTGAGAGTGAAATTATGTCTAAGTTCAGCTTTGGTACATTAGAAGCAACTCTGAAACTTAACCTAAGCGTTTTTCGAAGCTACTTTTTGGCTAACTTCTTATAGGAAGGTCTAGGAGCTCTGAAAATGAACGTGCGCGTCTTTCACTCTTCCCGAGGGACTTAGAAGAATTTTGTGATATTTTTTATTAAAATGGTGTATAAGGGTATATATATAAATATATTTTATGCACTGTATATGAGCTGGCGATTTCTAAGTCTGTGGTTCCGAGAGGGGGTAACCAGGCTCACTAATAAAGGTCAAGCCACTTGGCTGCCAGAATGCCCTGCTTCAGCACAGACCAGAAAGGCATTGTGATAAGCGTATCCCCGGTATAGTCAGGGGTTAATGGGAGTCGTCCCCGTCCCCCCAGTATACGGCCAGAACCATGGACCCGGTACTTGTGGTTCGGACTGTCTCCAACCAGCCATAATGTTGTGAGAGTGAAATTATGTCTAAGTCCAGCTTTGGTACATTAGAAGCAACTCTGAAACTTAACCTAAGCGTTTTTCGAAGCTACTTTTTGGCTAACTTCTTATAGGAAGGTCTAGGAGCTCTGAAAATGAACGTGCGCGTCTTTCACTCTTCCAGAGGGACTTAGAAGAATTTTGTGATATTTTTTATTAAAATGGTGTATAAGGTTATATATATAAATATATTTTATGCACTGTATATGAGCTGGCGATTTCTAAGTCTGTGGTTCCGAGAGGGGGTAACCAGGCTCACTAATAAAGGTCAAGCCACTTGGCTGCCAGAATGCCCTGCTTCAGCACAGACCAGAAAGGCATTGTGATAAGCGTATCCCCGGTATAGTCAGGGGTTAATGGGAGTCGTCCCCGTCCCCCCAGTATACGGCCAGAACCATGGACCCGGTACTTGTGGTTCGGACTGTCTCCAACCAGCCATAATGTTGTGAGAGTGAAATTATGTCTAAGTCCAGCTTTGGTACATTAGAAGCAACTCTGAAACTTAACCTAAGCGTTTTTCGAAGCTACTTTTTGGCTAACTTCTTATAGGAAGGTCTAGGAGCTCTGAAAATGAACGTGCGCGTCTTTCACTCTTCCCGAGGGACTTAGAAGAATTTTGTGATATTTTTTATTAAAATGGTGTATAAGGGTATATATATAAATATATTTTATGCACTGTATATGAGCTGGCGATTTCTAAGTCTGTGGTTCCGAGAGGGGGTAACCAGGCTCACTAATAAAGGTCAAGCCACTTGGCTGCCAGAATGCCCTGCTTCAGCACAGACCAGAAAGGCATTGTGATAAGCGTATCCCCGGTATAGTCAGGGGTTAATGGGAGTCGTCCCCGTCCCCCCAGTATACGGCCAGAACCATGGACCCGGTACTTGTGGTTCGGACTGTCTCCAACCAGCCATAATGTTGTGAGAGTGAAATTATGTCTAAGTCCAGCTTTGGTACATTAGAAGCAACTCTGAAACTTAACCTAAGCGTTTTTCGAAGCTACTTTTTGGCTAACTTCTTATAGGAAGGTCTAGGAGCTCTGAAAATGAACGTGCGCGTCTTTCACTCTTCCCGAGGGACTTAGAAGAATTTTGTGATATTTTTTATTAAAATGGTGTATAAGGGTATATATATAAATATATTTTATGCACTGTATATGAGCTGGCGATTTCTAAGTCTGTGGTTCCGAGAGGGGGTAACCAGGCTCACTAATAAAGGTCAAGCCACTTGGCTGCCAGAATGCCCTGCTTCAGCACAGACCAGAAAGGCATTGTGATAAGCGTATCCCCGGTATAGTCAGGGGTTAATGGGAGTCGTCCCCGTCCCCCCAGTATACGGCCAGAACCATGGACCCGGTACTTGTGGTTCGGACTGTCTCCAACCAGCCATAATGTTGTGAGAGTGAAATTATGTCTAAGTCCAGCTTTGGTACATTAGAAGCAACTCTGAAACTTAACCTAAGCGTTTTTCGAAGCTACTTTTTGGCTAACTTCTTATAGGAAGGTCTAGGAGCTCTGAAAATGAACGTGCGCGTCTTTCACTCTTCCCGAGGGACTTAGAAGAATTTTGTGATATTTTTTATTAAAATGGTGTATAAGGGTATATATATAAATATATTTTATGCACTGTATATGAGCTGGCGATTTCTAAGTCTGTGGTTCCGAGAGGGGGTAACCAGGCTCACTAATAAAGGTCAAGCCACTTGGCTTCCAGAATGCCCTGCTTCAGCACAGACCAGAAAGGCATTGTGATAAGCGTATCCCCGGTATAGTCAGGGGTTAATGGGAGTCGTCCCCGCCCCCCCAGTATACGGCCAGAACCATGGACCCGGTACTTGTGGTTCGGACTGTCTCCAACCAGCCATAATGTTGTGAGAGTGAAATTATGTCTAAGTCCAGCTTTGGTACATTAGAAGCAACTCTGAAACTTAACCTAAGCGTTTTTCGAAGCTACTTTTTGGCTAACTTCTTATAGGAAGGTCTAGGAGCTCTGAAAATGAACGTGCGCGTCTTTCACTCTTCCCGAGGGACTTAGAAGAATTTTGTGATATTTTTTATTAAAATGGTGTATAAGGGTATATATATAAATATATTTTATGCACTGTATATGAGCTGGCGATTTCTAAGTCTGTGGTTCCGAGAGGGGGTAACCAGGCTCACTAATAAAGGTCAAGCCACTTGGCTGCCAGAATGCCCTGCTTCAGCACAGACCAGAAAGGCATTGTGATAAGCGTATCCCCGGTATAGTCAGGGGTTAATGGGAGTCGTCCCCGTCCCCCCAGTATACGGCCAGAACCATGGACCCAGTACTTGTGGTTCGGACTGTCTCCAACCAGCCATAATGTTGTGAGAGTGAAATTATGTCTAAGTCCAGCTTTGGTACATTAGAAGCAACTCTGAAACTTAACCTAAGCGTTTTTCGAAGCTACTTTTTGGCTAACTTCTTATAGGAAGGTCTAGGAGCTCTGAAAATGAACGTGCGCGTCTTTCACTCTTCCAGAGGGACTTAGAAGAATTTTGTGATATTTTTTATTAAAATGGTGTATAAGGTTATATATATAAATATATTTTATGCACTGTATATGAGCTGGCGATTTCTAAGTCTGTGGTTCCGAGAGGGGGTAACCAGGCTCACTAATAAAGGTCAAGCCACTTGGCTGCCAGAATGCCCTGCTTCAGCACAGACCAGAAAGGCATTGTGATAAGCGTATCCCCGGTATAGTCAGGGGTTAATGGGAGTCGTCCCCGTCCCCCCAGTATACGGCCAGAACCATGGACCCGGTACTTGTGGTTCGGACTGTCTCCAACCAGCCATAATGTTGTGAGAGTGAAATTATGTCTAAGTCCAGCTTTGGTACATTAGAAGCAACTCTGAAACTTAACCTAAGCGTTTTTCGAAGCTACTTTTTGGCTAACTTCTTATAGGAAGGTCTAGGAGCTCTGAAAATGAACGTGCGCGTCTTTCACTCTTCCCGAGGGACTTAGAAGAATTTTGTGATATTTTTTATTAAAATGGTGTATAAGGGTATATATATAAATATATTTTATGCACTGTATATGAGCTGGCGATTTCTAAGTCTGTGGTTCCGAGAGGGGGTAACCAGGCTCACTAATAAAGGTCAAGCCACTTGGCTGCCAGAATGCCCTGCTTCAGCACAGACCAGAAAGGCATTGTGATAAGCGTATCCCCGGTATAGTCAGGGGTTAATGGGAGTCGTCCCCGTCCCCCCAGTACACGGCCAGAACCATGGACCCAGTACTTGTGGTTCGGACTGTCTCCAACCAGCCATAATGTTGTGAGAGTAAAATTATGTCTAAGTCCAGCTTTGGTACATTAGAAGCAACTCTGAAACTTAACCTAAGCGTTTTTCGAAGCTACTTTTTGGCTAACTTCTTATAGGAAGGTCTAGGAGCTCTGAAAATGAACGTGCGCGTCTTTCACTCTTCCCGAGGGACTTAGAAGAATTTTGTGATATTTTTTATTAAAATGGTGTATAAGGGTATATATATAAATATATTTTATGCACTGTATATGAGCTGGCGATTTCTAAGTCTGTGGTTCCGAGAGGGGGTAACCAGGCTCACTAATAAAGGTCAAGCCACTTGGCTGCCAGAATGCCCTGCTTCAGCACAGACCAGAAAGGCATTGTGATAAGCGTATCCCCGGTATAGTCAGGGGTTAATGGGAGTCGTCCCCGTCCCCCCAGTATACGGCCAGAACCATGGACCCAGTACTTGTGGTTCGGACTGTCTCCAACCAGCCATAATGTTGTGAGAGTAAAATTATGTCTAAGTCCAGCTTTGGTACATTAGAAGCAACTCTGAAACTTAACCTAAGCGTTTTTCGAAGCTACTTTTTGGCTAACTTCTTATAGGAAGGTCTAGGAGCTCTGAAAATGAACGTGCGCGTCTTTCACTCTTCCCGAGGGACTTAGAAGAATTTTGTGATATTTTTTATTAAAATGGTGTATAAGGGTATATATATAAATATATTTTATGCACTGTATATGAGCTGGCGATTTCTAAGTATGTGGTTCCGAGAGGGGGTAACCAGGCTCACTAATAAAGGTCAAGCCACTTGGCTGCCAGAATGCCCTGCTTCAGCACAGACCAGAAAGGCATTGTGATAAGCGTATCCCCGGTATAGTCAGGGGTTAATGGGAGTCGTCCCCGTCCCCCCAGTATACGGCCAGAACCATGGACCCGGTACTTGTGGTTCGGACTGTCTCCAACCAGCCATAATGTTGTGAGAGTGAAATTATGTCTAAGTTCAGCTTTGGTACATTAGAAGCAACTCTGAAACTTAACCTAAGCGTTTTTCGAAGCTACTTTTTGGCTAACTTCTTATAGGAAGGTCTAGGAGCTCTGAAAATGAACGTGCGCGTCTTTCACTCTTCCCGAGGGACTTAGAAGAATTTTGTGATATTTTTTATTAAAATGGTGTATAAGGGTATATATATAAATATATTTTATGCACTGTATATGAGCTGGCGATTTCTAAGTCTGTGGTTCCGAGAGGGGGTAACCAGGCTCACTAATAAAGGTCAAGCCACTTGGCTGCCAGAATGCCCTGCTTCAGCACAGACCAGAAAGGCATTGTGATAAGCGTATCCCCGGTATAGTCAGGGGTTAATGGGAGTCGTCCCCGTCCCCCCAGTATACGGCCAGAACCATGGACCCGGTACTTGTGGTTCGGACTGTCTCCAACCAGCCATAATGTTGTGAGAGTGAAATTATGTCTAAGTCCAGCTTTGGTACATTAGAAGCAACTCTGAAACTTAACCTAAGCGTTTTTCGAAGCTACTTTTTGGCTAACTTCTTATAGGAAGGTCTAGGAGCTCTGAAAATGAACGTGCGCGTCTTTCACTCTTCCAGAGGGACTTAGAAGAATTTTGTGATATTTTTTATTAAAATGGTGTATAAGGTTATATATATAAATATATTTTATGCACTGTATATGAGCTGGCGATTTCTAAGTCTGTGGTTCCGAGAGGGGGTAACCAGGCTCACTAATAAAGGTCAAGCCACTTGGCTGCCAGAATGCCCTGCTTCAGCACAGACCAGAAAGGCATTGTGATAAGCGTATCCCCGGTATAGTCAGGGGTTAATGGGAGTCGTCCCCGTCCCCCCAGTATACGGCCAGAACCATGGACCCGGTACTTGTGGTTCGGACTGTCTCCAACCAGCCATAATGTTGTGAGAGTGAAATTATGTCTAAGTCCAGCTTTGGTACATTAGAAGCAACTCTGAAACTTAACCTAAGCGTTTTTCGAAGCTACTTTTTGGCTAACTTCTTATAGGAAGGTCTAGGAGCTCTGAAAATGAACGTGCGCGTCTTTCACTCTTCCCGAGGGACTTAGAAGAATTTTGTGATATTTTTTATTAAAATGGTGTATAAGGGTATATATATAAATATATTTTATGCACTGTATATGAGCTGGCGATTTCTAAGTCTGTGGTTCCGAGAGGGGGTAACCAGGCTCACTAATAAAGGTCAAGCCACTTGGTTGCCAGAATGCCCTGCTTCAGCACAGACCAGAAAGGCATTGTGATAAGCGTATCCCCGGTATAGTCAGGGGTTAATGGGAGTCGTCCCCGTCCCCCCAGTATACGGCCAGAACCATGGACCCGGTACTTGTGGTTCGGACTGTCTCCAACCAGCCATAATGTTGTGAGAGTGAAATTATGTCTAAGTCCAGCTTTGGTACATTAGAAGCAACTCTGAAACTTAACCTAAGCGTTTTTCGAAGCTACTTTTTGGCTAACTTCTTATAGGAAGGTCTAGGAGCTCTGAAAATGAACGTGCGCGTCTTTCACTCTTCCCGAGGGACTTAGAAGAATTTTGTGATATTTTTTATTAAAATGGTGTATAAGGGTATATATATAAATATATTTTATGCACTGTATATGAGCTGGCGATTTCTAAGTCTGTGGTTCCGAGAGGGGGTAACCAGGCTCACTAATAAAGGTCAAGCCACTTGGCTGCCAGAATGCCCTGCTTCAGCACAGACCAGAAAGGCATTGTGATAAGCGTATCCCCGGTATAGTCAGGGGTTAATGGGAGTCGTCCCCGTCCCCCCAGTATACGGCCAGAACCATGGACCCAGTACTTGTGGTTCGGACTGTCTCCAACCAGCCATAATGTTGTGAGAGTGAAATTATGTCTAAGTCCAGCTTTGGTACATTAGAAGCAACTCTGAAACTTAACCTAAGCGTTTTTCGAAGCTACTTTTTGGCTAACTTCTTATAGGAAGGTCTAGGAGCTCTGAAAATGAACGTGCGCGTCTTTCACTCTTGCCGAGGGACTTAGAAGAATTTTGTGATATTTTTTATTAAAATGGTGTATAAGGGTATATATATAAATATATTTTATGCACGGTATATGAGCTGGCGATTTCTAAGTCTGTGGTTCCGAGAGGGGGTAACCAGGCTCACTAATAAAGGTCAAGCCACTTGGCTGCCAGAATGCCCTGCTTCAGCACAGACCAGAAAGGCATTGTGATAAGCGTATCCCCGGTATAGTCAGGGGTTAATGGGAGTCGTCCCCGTCCCCCCAGTATACGGCCAGAACCATGGACCCAGTACTTGTGGTTCGGACTGTCTCCAACCAGCCATAATGTTGTGAGAGTGAAATTATGTCTAAGTCCAGCTTTGGTACATTAGAAGCAACTCTGAAACTTAACCTAAGCGTTTTTCGAAGCTACTTTTTGGCTAACTTCTTATAGGAAGGTCTAGGAGCTCTGAAAATGAACGTGCGCGTCTTTCACTCTTCCCGAGGGACTTAGAAGAATTTTGTGATATTTTTTATTAAAATGGTGTATAAGGGTATATATATAAATATATTTTATGCACTGTATATGAGCTGGCGATTTCTAAGTCTGTGGTTCCGAGAGGGGGTAACCAGGCTCACTAATAAAGGTCAAGCCACTTGGCTGCCAGAATGCCCTGCTTCAGCACAGACCAGAAAGGCATTGTGATAAGCGTATCCCCGGTATAGTCAGGGGTTAATGGGAGTCGTCCCCGTCCCCCCAGTATACGGCCAGAACCATGGACCCGGTACTTGTGGTTCGGACTGTCTCCAACCAGCCATAATGTTGTGAGAGTGAAATTATGTCTAAGTCCAGCTTTGGTACATTAGAAGCAACTCTGAAACTTAACCTAAGCGTTTTTCGAAGCTACTTTTTGGCTAACTTCTTATAGGAAGGTCTAGGAGCTCTGAAAATGAACGTGCGCGTCTTTCACTCTTCCAGAGGGACTTAGAAGAATTTTGTGATATTTTTTATTAAAATGGTGTATAAGGTTATATATATAAATATATTTTATGCACTGTATATGAGCTGGCGATTTCTAAGTCTGTGGTTCCGAGAGGGGGTAACCAGGCTCACTAATAAAGGTCAAGCCACTTGGCTGCCAGAATGCCCTGCTTCAGCACAGACCAGAAAGGCATTGTGATAAGCGTATCCCCGGTATAGTCAGGGGTTAATGGGAGTCGTCCCCGTCCCCCCAGTATACGGCCAGAACCATGGACCCGGTACTTGTGGTTCGGACTGTCTCCAACCAGCCATAATGTTGGGGGAGTGAAATTATGTCTAAGTCCAGCTTTGGTACATTAGAAGCAACTCTGAAACTTAACCTAAGCGTTTTTCGAAGCTACTTTTTGGCTAACTTCTTATAGGAAGGTCTAGGAGCTCTGAAAATGAACGTGCGCGTCTTTCACTCTTCCCGAGGGACTTAGAAGAATTTTGTGATATTTTTTATTAAAATGGTGTATAAGGGTATATATATAAATATATTTTATGCACTGTATATGAGCTGGCGATTTCTAAGTCTGTGGTTCCGAGAGGGGGTAACCAGGCTCACTAATAAAGGTCAAGCCACTTGGCTGCCAGAATGCCCTGCTTCAGCACAGACCAGAAAGGCATTGTGATAAGCGTATCCCCGGTATAGTCAGGGGTTAATTGGAGTCGTCCCCGTCCCCCCAGTATACGGCCAGAACCATGGACCCGGTACTTGTGGTTCGGACTCTCTCCAACCAGCCATAATGTTGTGAGAGTGAAATTATGTCTAAGTCCAGCTTTGGTACATTAGAAGCAACTCTGAAACTTAACCTAAGCGTTTTTCGAAGCTACTTTTTGGCTAACTTCTTATAGGAAGGTCTAGGAGCTCTGAAAATGAACGTGCGCGTCTTTCACTCTTCCCGAGGGACTTAGAAGAATTTTGTGATATTTTTTTTTTAAATGGTGTATAAGGGTATATATATAAATATATTTTATGCACTGTATATGAGCTGGCGATTTCTAAGTCTGTGGTTCCGAGAGGGGGTAACCAGGCTCACTAATAAAGGTCAAGCCACTTGGCTGCCAGAATGCCCTGCTTCAGCACAGACCAGAAAGGCATTGTGATAAGCGTATCCCCGGTATAGTCAGGGGTTAATGGGAGTCGTCCCCGCCCCCCCAGTATACGGCCAGAACCATGGACCCGGTACTTGTGGTTCGGACTGTCTCCAACCAGCCATAATGTTGTGAGAGTGAAATTATGTCTAAGTCCAGCTTTGGTACATTAGAAGCAACTCTGAAACTTAACCTAAGCGTTTTTCGAAGCTACTTTTTGGCTAACTTCTTATAGGAAGGTCTAGGAGCTCTGAAAATGAACGTGCGCGTCTTTCACTCTTCCCGAGGGACTTAGAAGAATTTTGTGATATTTTTTATTAAAATGGTGTATACGAGTATATATATAAATATATTTTATGCACTGTATATGAGCTGGCGATTTCTAAGTCTGTGGTTCCGAGAGGGGGTAACCAGGCTCACTAATAAAGGTCAAGCCACTTGGCTGCCAGAATGCCCTGCTTCAGCACAGACCAGAAAGGCATTGTGATAAGCGTATCCCCGGTATAGTCAGGGGTTAATGGGAGTCGTCCCCGTCCCCCCAGTATACGGCCAGAACCATGGACCCAGTACTTGTGGTTCGTACTGTCTCCAACCAGCCATAATGTTGTGAGAGTGAAATTATGTCTAAGTCCAGCTTTGGTACATTAGAAGCAACTCTGAAACTTAACCTAAGCGTTTTTCGAAGCTACTTTTTGGCTAACTTCTTATAGGAAGGTCTAGGAGCTCTGAAAATGAACGTGCGCGTCTTTCACTCTTCCCGAGGGACTTAGAAGAATTTTGTGATATTTTTTATTAAAATGGTGTATAAGGGTATATATATAAATATATTTTATGCACTGTATATGAGCTGGCGATTTCTAAGTCTGTGGTTCCGAGAGGGGGTAACCAGGCTCACTAATAAAGGTCAAGCCACTTGGCTGCCAGAATGCCCTGCTTCAGCACAGACCAGAAAGGCATTGTGATAAGCGTATCCCCGGTATAGTCAGGGGTTAATGGGAGTCGTCCCCGTCCCCCCAGTATACGGCCAGAACCATGGACCCGGTACTTGTGGTTCGGACTGTCTCCAACCAGCCATAATGTTGTGAGAGTGAAATTATGTCTAAGTCCAGCTTTGGTACATTAGAAGCAACTCTGAAACTTAACCTAAGCGTTTTTCGAAGCTACTTTTTGGCTAACTTCTTATAGGAAGGTCTAGGAGCTCTGAAAATGAACGTGCGCGTCTTTCACTCTTCCAGAGGGACTTAGAAGAATTTTGTGATATTTTTTATTAAAATGGTGTATAAGGTTATATATATAAATATATTTTATGCACTGTATATGAGCTGGCGATTTCTAAGTCTGTGGTTCCGAGAGGGGGTAACCAGGCTCACTAATAAAGGTCAAGCCACTTGGCTGCCAGAATGCCCTGCTTCAGCACAGACCAGAAAGGCATTGTGATAAGCGTATCCCCGGTATAGTCAGGGGTTAATGGGAGTCGTCCCCGTCCCCCCAGTATACGGCCAGAACCATGGACCCGGTACTTGTGGTTCGGACTGTCTCCAACCAGCCATAATGTTGGGGGAGTGAAATTATGTCTAAGTCCAGCTTTGGTACATTAGAAGCAACTCTGAAACTTAACCTAAGCGTTTTTCGAAGCTACTTTTTGGCTAACTTCTTATAGGAAGGTCTAGGAGCTCTGAAAATGAACGTGCGCGTCTTTCACTCTTCCCGAGGGACTTAGAAGAATTTTGTGATATTTTTTATTAAAATGGTGTATAAGGGTATATATATAAATATATTTTATGCACTGTATATGAGCTGGCGATTTCTAAGTCTGTGGTTCCGAGAGGGGGTAACCAGGCTCACTAATAAAGGTCAAGCCACTTGGCTGCCAGAATGCCCTGCATCAGCACAGACCAGAAAGGCATTGTGATAAGCGTATCCCCGGTATAGTCAGGGGTTAATTGGAGTCGTCCCCGTCCCCCCAGTATACGGCCAGAACCATGGACCCGGTACTTGTGGTTCGGACTCTCTCCAACCAGCCATAATGTTGTGAGAGTGAAATTATGTCTAAGTCCAGCTTTGGTACATTAGAAGCAACTCTGAAACTTAACCTAAGCGTTTTTCGAAGCTACTTTTTGGCTAACTTCTTATAGGAAGGTCTAGGAGCTCTGAAAATGAACGTGCGCGTCTTTCACTCTTCCCGAGGGACTTAGAAGAATTTTGTGATATTTTTTTTTTAAATGGTGTATAAGGGTATATATATAAATATATTTTATGCACTGTATATGAGCTGGCGATTTCTAAGTCTGTGGTTCCGAGAGGGGGTAACCAGGCTCACTAATAAAGGTCAAGCTACTTGGCTGCCAGAATGCCCTGCTTCAGCACAGACCAGAAAGGCATTGTGATAAGCGTATCCCCGGTATAGTCAGGGGTTAATGGGAGTCGTCCCCGCCCCCCCAGTATACGGCCAGAACCATGGACCCGGTACTTGTGGTTCGGACTGTCTCCAACCAGCCATAATGTTGTGAGAGTGAAATTATGTCTAAGTCCAGCTTTGGTACATTAGAAGCAACTCTGAAACTTAACCTAAGCGTTTTTCGAAGCTACTTTTTGGCTAACTTCTTATAGGAAGGTCTAGGAGCTCTGAAAATGAACGTGCGCGTCTTTCACTCTTCCCGAGGGACTTAGAAGAATTTTGTGATATTTTTTATTAAAATGGTGTATACGGGTATATATATAAATATATTTTATGCACTGTATATGAGCTGGCGATTTCTAAGTCTGTGGTTCCGAGAGGGGGTAACCAGGCTCACTAATAAAGGTCAAGCCACTTGGCTGCCAGAATGCCCTGCTTCAGCACAGACCAGAAAGGCATTGTGATAAGCGTATCCCCGGTATAGTCAGGGGTTAATGGGAGTCGTCCCCGTCCCCCCAGTATACGGCCAGAACCATGGACCCAGTACTTGTGGTTCGTACTGTCTCCAACCAGCCATAATGTTGTGAGAGTGAAATTATGTCTAAGTCCAGCTTTGGTACATTAGAAGCAACTCTGAAACTTAACCTAAGCGTTTTTCGAAGCTACTTTTTGGCTAACTTCTTATAGGAAGGTCTAGGAGCTCTGAAAATGAACGTGCGCGTCTTTCACTCTTCCCGAGGGACTTAGAAGAATTTTGTGATATTTTTTATTAAAATGGTGTATAAGGGTATATATATAAATATATTTTATGCACTGTATATGAGCTGGCGATTTCTAAGTCTGTGGTTCCGAGAGGGGGTAACCAGGCTCACTAATAAAGGTCAAGCCACTTGGCTGCCAGAATGCCCTGCTTCAGCACAGACCAGAAAGGCATTGTGATAAGCGTATCCCCGGTATAGTCAGGGGTTAATGGGAGTCGTCCCCGTCCCCCCAGTATACGGCCAGAACCATGGACCCGGTACTTGTGGTTCGGACTGTCTCCAACCAGCCATAATGTTGTGAGAGTGAAATTATGTCTAAGTCCTACTTTGGTACATTAGAAGCAACTCTGAAACTTAACCTAAGCGTTTTTCGAAGCTACTTTTTGGCTAACTTCTTATAGGAAGGTCTAGGAGCTCTGAAAATGAACGTGCGCGTCTTTCACTCTTCCCGAGGGACTTAGAAGAATTTTGTGATATTTTTTTTTTAAATGGTGTATAAGGGTATATATATAAATATATTTTATGCACTGTATATGAGCTGGCGATTTCTAAGTCTGTGGTTCCGAGAGGGGGTAACCAGGCTCACTAATAAAGGTCAAGCCACTTGGCTGCCAGAATGCCCTGCTTCAGCACAGACCAGAAAGGCATTGTGATAAGCGTATCCCCGGTATAGTCAGGGGTTAATGGGAGTCGTCCCCGCCCCCCCAGTATACGGCCAGAACCATGGACCCGGTACTTGTGGTTCGGACTGTCTCCAACCAGCCATAATGTTGTGAGAGTGAAATTATGTCTAAGTCCAGCTTTGGTACATTAGAAGCAACTCTGAAACTTAACCTAAGCGTTTTTCGAAGCTACTTTTTGGCTAACTTCTTATAGGAAGGTCTAGGAGCTCTGAAAATGAACGTGCGCGTCTTTCACTCTTCCCGAGGGACTTAGAAGAATTTTGTGATATTTTTTATTAAAATGGTGTATAAGGGTATATATATAAATATATTTTATGCACTGTATATGAGCTGGCGATTTCTAAGTCTGTGGTTCCGAGAGGGGGTAACCAGGCTCACTAATAAAGGTCAAGCCACTTGGCTGCCAGAATGCCCTGCTTCAGCACAGACCAGAAAGGCATTGTGATAAGCGTATCCCCGGTATAGTCAGGGGTTAATGGGAGTCGTCCCCGTCCCCCCAGTATACGGCCAGAACCATGGACCCAGTACTTGTGGTTCGTACTGTCTCCAACCAGCCATAATGTTGTGAGAGTGAAATTATGTCTAAGTCCAGCTTTGGTACATTAGAAGCAACTCTGAAACTTAACCTAAGCGTTTTTCGAAGCTACTTTTTGGCTAACTTCTTATAGGAAGGTCTAGGAGCTCTGAAAATGAACGTGCGCGTCTTTCACTCTTCCCGAGGGACTTAGAAGAATTTTGTGATATTTTTTATTAAAATGGTGTATAAGGGTATATATATAAATATATTTTATGCACTGTATATGAGCTGGCGATTTCTAAGTCTGTGGTTCCGAGAGGGGGTAACCAGGCTCACTAATAAAGGTCAAGCCACTTGGCTGCCAGAATGCCCTGCTTCAGCACAGACCAGAAAGGCATTGTGATAAGCGTATCCCCGGTATAGTCAGGGGTTAATGGGAGTCGTCCCCGCCCCCCCAGTATACGGCCAGAACCATGGACCCGGTACTTGTGGTTCGGACTGTCTCCAACCAGCCATAATGTTGTGAGAGTGAAATTATGTCTAAGTCCAGCTTTGGTACATTAGAAGCAACTCTGAAACTTAACCTAAGCGTTTTTCGAAGCTACTTTTTGGCTAACTTCTTATAGGAAGGTCTAGGAGCTCTGAAAATGAACGTGCGCGTCTTTCACTCTTCCCGAGGGACTTAGAAGAATTTTGTGATATTTTTTATTAAAATGGTGTATAAGGGTATATATATAAATATATTTTATGCACTGTATATGAGCTGGCGATTTCTAAGTCTGTGGTTCCGAGAGGGGGTAACCAGGCTCACTAATAAAGGTCAAGCCACTTGGCTGCCAGAATGCCCTGCTTCAGCACAGACCAGAAAGGCATTGTGATAAGCGTATCCCCGGTATAGTCAGGAGTTAATGGGAGTCGTCCCCGTCCCCCCAGTATACGGCCAGAACCATGGACCCAGTACTTGTGGTTCGTACTGTCTCCAACCAGCCATAATGTTGTGAGAGTGAAATTATGTCTAAGTCCAGCTTTGGTACATTAGAAGCAACTCTGAAACTTAACCTAAGCGTTTTTCGAAGCTACTTTTTGGCTAACTTCTTATAGGAAGGTCTAGGAGCTCTGAAAATGAACGTGCGCGTCTTTCACTCTTCCCGAGGGACTTAGAAGAATTTTGTGATATTTTTTATTAAAATGGTGTATAAGGGTATATATATAAATATATTTTATGCACTGTATATGAGCTGGCGATTTCTAAGTCTGTGGTTCCGAGAGGGGGTAACCAGGCTCACTAATAAAGGTCAAGCCATTTGGCTGCCAGAATGCCCTGCTTCAGCACAGACCAGAAAGGCATTGTGATAAGCGTATCCCCGGTATAGTCAGGGGTTAATGGGAGTCGTCCCCGTCCCCCCAGTATACGGCCAGAACCATGGACCCGGTACTTGTGGTTCGGACTGTCTCCAACCAGCCATAATGTTGTGAGAGTGAAATTATGTCTAAGTCCAGCTTTGGTACATTAGAAGCAACTCTGAAACTTAACCTAAGCGTTTTTCGAAGCTGCTTTTTGGCTAACTTCTTATAGGAAGGTCTATAAGCTCTGAAAATGAACGTGCGCGTTTTTCACTCTTCCAGAGGGACTTAGAAGAATTTTGTGATATTTTTTATTAAAATGGTGTATAAGGGTATATATATAAATATATTTTATGCACTGTATATGAGCTGGCGATTTCTAAGTCTGTGGTTCCGAGAGGGGGTAACCAGGCTCACTAATAAAGGTCAAGCCACTTGGCTGCCAGAATGCCCTGCTTCAGCACAGACCAGAAAGGCATTGTGATAAGCGTATCCCCGGTATAGTCAGGGGTTAATGGGAGTCGTCCCCGTCCCCCCAGTATACGGCCAGAACCATGGACCCGGTACTTGTGGTTCGGACTGTCTCCAACCAGCCATAATGTTGTGAGAGTGAAATTATGTCTAAGTCCAGCTTTGGTACATTAGAAGCAACTCTGAAACTTAACCTAAGCGTTTTTCGAAGCTACTTTTTGGCTAACTTCTTATAGGAAGGTCTAGGAGCTCTGAAAATGAACGTGCGCGTCTTTCACTCTTCCCGAGGGACTTAGAAGAATTTTGTGATATTTTTTATTAAAATGGTGTATAAGGGTATATATATAAATATATTTTATGCACTGTATATGAGCTGGCGATTTCTAAGTCTGTGGTTCCGAGAGGGGGTAACCAGGCTCACTAATAAAGGTCAAGCCACTTGGCTGCCAGAATGCCCTGCTTCAGCACAGACCAGAAAGGCATTGTGATAAGCGTATCCCCGGTATAGTCAGGGGTTAATGGGAGTCGTCCCCGTCCCCCCAGTATACGGCCAGAACCATGGACCCGGTACTTGTGGTTCGGACTGTCTCCAACCAGCCATAATGTTGTGAGAGTGAAATTATGTCTAAGTCCAGCTTTGGTACATTAGAAGCAACTCTGAAACTTAACCTAAGCGTTTTTCGAAGCTACTTTTTGGCTAACTTCTTATAGGAAGGTCTAGGAGCTCTGAAAATGAACGTGCGCGTCTTTCACTCTTGCCGAGGGACTTAGAAGAATTTTGTGATATTTTTTATTAAAATGGTGTATAAGGGTATATATATAAATATATTTTATGCACTGTATATGAGCTGGCGATTTCTAAGTCTGTGGTTCCGAGAGGGGGTAACCAGGCTCACTAATAAAGGTCAAGCCACTTGGCTGCCAGAATGCCCTGCTTCAGCACAGACCAGAAAGGCATTGTGATAAGCGTATCCCCGGTATAGTCAGGGGTTAATGGGAGTCGTCCCCGTCCCCCCAGTATACGGCCAGAACCATGGACCCGGTACTTGTGGTTCGGACTGTCTCCAACCAGCCATAATGTTGTGAGAGTGAAATTATGTCTAAGTCCTACTTTCGTACATTAGAAGCAACTCTGAAACTTAACCTAAGCGTTTTTCGAAGCTACTTTTTGGCTAACTTCTTATAGGAAGGTCTAGGAGCTCTGAAAATGAACGTGCGCGTCTTTCACTCTTCCCGTGGGACTTAGAAGAATTTTGTGATATTTTTTATTAAAATGGTGTATAAGGGTATATATATAAATATATTTTATGCACAGTATATGAGCTGGCGATTTCTAAGTCTGTGGTTCCGAGAGGGGGTAACCAGGCTCACTAATAAAGGTCAAGCCACTTGGCTGCCAGAATGCCCTGCTTCAGCACAGACCAGAAAGGCATTGTGATAAGCGTATCCCCGGTATAGTCAGGGGTTAATGGGAGTCGTCCCCGTCCCCCCAGTATACGGCCAGAACCATGGACCCGGTACTTGTGGTTCGGACTGTCTCCAACCAGCCATAATGTTGTGAGAGTGAAATTATGTCTAAGTCCAGCTTTGGTACATTAGAAGCAACTCTGAAACTTAACCTAAGCGTTTTTCGAAGCTGCTTTTTGGCTAACTTCTTATAGGAAGTTCTAGGAGCTCTGAAAATGAACGTGCGCGTCTTTCACTCTTCCAGAGGGACTTAGAAGAATTTTGTGATATTTTTTATTAAAATGGTGTATAAGGGTATATATATAAATATATTTTATGCACTGTATATGAGCTGGCGATTTCTAAGTCTGTGGTTCCGAGAGGGGGTAACCAGGCTCACTAATAAAGGTCAAGCCACTTGGCTGCCAGAATGCCCTGCTTCAGCACAGACCAGAAAGGCATTGTGATAAGCGTATCCCCGGTATAGTCAGAGGTTAATGGGAGTCGTCCCCGTCCCCCCAGTATACGGCCAGAACCATGGACCCGGTACTTGTGGTTCGGACTGTCTCCAACCAGCCATAATGTTGTGAGAGTGAAATTATGTCTAAGTCCAGCTTTGGTACATTAGAAGCAACTCTGAAACTTAACCTAAGCGTTTTCCGAAGCTACTTTTTGGCTAACTTCTTATAGGAAGGTCTAGGAGCTCTGAAAATGAACGTGCGCGTCTTTCACTCTTCCCGTGGGACTTAGAAGAATTTTGTGATATTTTTTATTAAAATGGTGTATAAGGGTATATATATAAATATATTTTATGCACAGTATATGAGCTGGCGATTTCTAAGTCTGTGGTTCCGAGAGGGGGTAACCAGGCTCACTAATAAAGGTCAAGCCACTTGGCTGCCAGAATGCCCTGCTTCAGCACAGACCAGAAAGGCATTGTGATAAGCGTATCCCCGGTATAGTCAGGGGTTAATGGGAGTCGTCCCCGTCCCCCCAGTATACGGCCAGTACCATGGACCCGGTACTTGTGGTTCGGACTCTCTCCAACCAGCCATAATGTTGTGAGAGTGAAATTATGTCTAAGTCCAGCTTTGGTACATTAGAAGCAACTCTGAAACTTAACCTAAGCGTTTTTCGAAGCTGCTTTTTGGCTAACTTCTTATAGGAAGGTCTAGGAGCTCTGAAAATGAACGTGCGCGTCTTTCACTCTTCCAGAGGGACTTAGAAGAATTTTGTGATATTTTTTATTAAAATGGTGTATAAGGGTATATATATAAATATATTTTATGCACTGTATATGAGCTGGCGATTTCTAAGTCTGTGGTTCCGAGAGGGGGTAACCAGGCTCACTAATAAAGGTCAAGCCACTTGGCTGCCAGAATGCCCTGCTTCAGCACAGACCAGAAAGGCATTGTGATAAGCGTATCCCCGGTATAGTCAGAGGTTAATGGGAGTCGTCCCCGTCCCCCCAGTATACGGCCAGAACCATGGACCCGGTACTTGTGGTTCGGACTGTCTCCAACCAGCCATAATGTTGTGAGAGTGAAATTATGTCTAAGTCCAGCTTTGGTACATTAGAAGCAACTCTGAAACTTAACCTAAGCGTTTTCCGAAGCTACTTTTTGGCTAACTTCTTATAGGAAGGTCTAGGAGCTCTGAAAATGAACGTGCGCGTCTTTCACTCTTCCAGAGGGACTTAGAAGAATTTTGTGATATTTTTTATTAAAATGGTGTATAAGGGTATATATATAAATATATTTTATGCACAGTATATGAGCTGGCGATTTCTAAGTCTGTGGTTCCGAGAGGGGGTAACCAGGCTCACTAATAAAGGTCAAGCCACTTGGCTGCCAGAATGCCCTGCTTCAGCACAGACCAGAAAGGCATTGTGATAAGCGTATCCCCGGTATAGTCAGGGGTTAATGGGAGTCGTCCCCGTCCCCCCAGTATACGGCCAGAACCATGGACCCGGTACTTGTGGTTCGGACTGTCTCCAACCAGCCATAATGTTGTGAGAGTGAAATTATGTCTATGTCCAGCTTTGGTACATTAGAAGCAACTCTGAAACTTAACCTAAGCGTTTTTCGAAGCTGCTTTTTGGCTAACTTCTTATAGGAAGGTCTAGGAGCTCTGAAAATGAACGTGCGCGTCTTTCACTCTTCCCGAGGGACTTAGAAGAATTTTGTGATATTTTTTATTAAAATGGTGTATAAGGGTATATATATAAATATATTTTATGCACTGTATATGAGCTGGCGATTTCTAAGTCTGTGGTTCCGAGAGGGGGTAACCAGGCTCACTAATAAAGGTCAAGCCACTTGGCTGCCAGAATGCCCTGCTTCAGCACAGACCAGAAAGGCATTGTGATAAGCGTATCCCCGGTATAGTCAGAGGTAAATGGGAGTCGTCCCCGTCCCCCCAGTATACGGCCAGAACCATGGACCCGGTACTTGTGGTTCGGACTCTCTCCAACCAGCCATAATGTTGTGAGAGTGAAATTATGTCTAAGTCCAGCTTTGGTACATTAGAAGCAACTCTGAAACTTACAGTAACCTAAGCGTTTTTCGAAGCTGCTTTTTGGCTAACTTCTTATAGGAAGGTCTAGGAGCTCTGAAAATGAACGTGCGCGTCTTTGACTCTTCCCGTGGGACTTAGAAGAATTTTGTGATATTTTTTATTAAAATGGTGTATAAGGGTATATATATAAATATATTTTATGCACAGTATATGAGCTGGCGATTTCTAAGTCTGTGGTTCCGAGAGGGGGTAACCAGGCTCACTAATAAAGGTCAAGCCACTTGGCTGCCAGAATGCCCTGCTTCAGCACAGACCAGAAAGGCATTGTGATAAGCGTATCCCCGGTATAGTCAGGGGTTAATGGGAGTCGTCCCCGTCCCCCCAGTATACGGCCAGAACCATGGACCCGGTACTTGTGGTTCGGACTGTCTCCAACCAGCCATAATGTTGTGAGAGTGAAATTATGTCTATGTCCAGCTTTGGTACATTAGAAGCAACTCTGAAACTTAACCTAAGCGTTTTTCGAAGCTGCTTTTTGGCTAACTTCTTATAGGAAGGTCTAGGAGCTCTGAAAATGAACGTGCGCGTCTTTCACTCTTCCAGAGGGACTTAGAAGAATTTTGTGATATTTTTTATTAAAATGGTGTATAAGGGTATATATATAAATATATTTTATGCACTGTATATGAGCTGGCGATTTCTAAGTCTGTGGTTCCGAGAGGGGGTAACCAGGCTCACTAATAAAGGTCAAGCCACTTGGCTGCCAGAATGCCCTGCTTCAGCACAGACCAGAAAGGCATTGTGATAAGCGTATCCCCGGTATAGTCAGGGGTTAATGGGAGTCGTCCCCGTCCCCCCAGTATACGGCCAGAACCATGGACCCGGTACTTGTGGTTCGGACTGTCTCCAACCAGCCATAATGTTGTGAGAGTGAAATTATGTCTAAGTCCAGCTTTGGTACATTAGAAGCAACTCTGAAACTTAACCTAAGCGTTTTCCGAAGCTACTTTTTGGCTAACTTCTTATAGGAAGGTCTAGGAGCTCTGAAAATGAACGTGCGCGTCTTTCACTCTTCCCGTGGGACTTAGAAGAATTTTGTGATATTTTTTATTAAAATGGTGTATAAGGGTATATATATAAATATATTTTATGCACAGTATATGAGCTGGCGATTTCTAAGTCTGTGGTTCCGAGAGGGGGTAACCAGGCTCACTAATAAAGGTCAAGCCACTTGGCTGCCAGAATGCCCTGCTTCAGCACAGACCAGAAAGGCATTGTGATAAGCGTATCCCCGGTATAGTCAGGGGTTAATGGGAGTCGTCCCCGTCCCCCCAGTATACGGCCAGAACCATGGACCCGGTACTTGTGGTTCGGACTCTCTCCAACCAGCCATAATGTTGTGAGAGTGAAATTATGTCTAAGTCCAGCTTTGGTACATTAGAAGCAACTCTGAAACTTAACCTAAGCGTTTTTCGAAGCTGCTTTTTGGCTAACTTCTTATAGGAAGGTCTAGGAGCTCTGAAAATGAACGTGCGCGTCTTTCACTCTTCCAGAGGGACTTAGAAGAATTTTGTGATATTTTTTATTAAAATGGTGTATAAGGGTATATATATAAATATATTTTATGCACTGTATATGAGCTGGCGATTTCTAAGTCTGTGGTTCCGAGAGGGGGTAACCAGGCTCACTAATAAAGGTCAAGCCACTTGGCTGCCAGAATGCCCTGCTTCAGCACAGACCAGAAAGGCATTGTGATAAGCGTATCCCCGGTATAGTCAGAGGTTAATGGGAGTCGTCCCCGTCCCCCCAGTATACGGCCAGAACCATGGACCCGGTACTTGTGGTTCGGACTGTCTCCAACCAGCCATAATGTTGTGAGAGTGAAATTATGTCTAAGTCCAGCTTTGGTACATTAGAAGCAACTCTGAAACTTAACCTAAGCGTTTTCCGAAGCTACTTTTTGGCTAACTTCTTATAGGAAGGTCTAGGAGCTCTGAAAATGAACGTGCGCGTCTTTCACTCTTCCAGAGGGACTTAGAAGAATTTTGTGATATTTTTTATTAAAATGGTGTATAAGGGTACTGTATATATATAAATATATTTTATGCACAGTATATGAGCTGGCGATTTCTAAGTCTGTGGTTCCGAGAGGGGGTAACCAGGCTCACTAATAAAGGTCAAGCCACTTGGCTGCCAGAATGCCCTGCTTCAGCACAGACCAGAAAGGCATTGTGATAAGCGTATCCCCGGTATAGTCAGGGGTTAATGGGAGTCGTCCCCGTCCCCCCAGTATACGGCCAGAACCATGGACCCGGTACTTGTGGTTCGGACTGTCTCCAACCAGCCATAATGTTGTGAGAGTGAAATTATGTCTAAGTCCAGCTTTGGTACATTAGAAGCAACTCTGAAACTTAACCTAAGCGTTTTTCGAAGCTGCTTTTTGGCTAACTTCTTATAGGAAGGTCTAGGAGCTCTGAAAATGAACGTGCGCGTCTTTCACTCTTCCCGAGGGACTTAGAAGAATTTTGTGATATTTTTTATTAAAATGGTGTATAAGGGTATATATATAAATATATTTTATGCACTGTATATGAGCTGGCGATTTCTAAGTCTGTGGTTCCGAGAGGGGGTAACCAGGCTCACTAATAAAGGTCAAGCCACTTGGCTGCCAGAATGCCCTGCTTCAGCACAGACCAGAAAGGCATTGTGATAAGCGTATCCCCGGTATAGTCAGGGGTTAATGGGAGTCGTCCCCGTCCCCCCAGTATACGGCCAGAACCATGGACCCGGTACTTGTGGTTCGGACTGTCTCCAACCAGCCATAATGTTGTGAGAGTGAAATTATGTCTAAGTCCAGCTTTGGTACATTAGAAGCAACTCTGAAACTTAACCTAAGCGTTTTTCGAAGCTGCTTTTTGGCTAACTTCTTATAGGAAGGTCTAGGAGCTCTGAAAATGAACGTGCGCGTCTTTCACTCTTCCCGAGGGACTTAGAAGAATTTTGTGATATTTTTTATTAAAATGGTGTATAAGGGTATATATATAAATATATTTTATGCACTGTATATGAGCTGGCGATTTCTAAGTCTGTGGTTCCGAGAGGGGGTAACCAGGCTCACTAATAAAGGTCAAGCCACTTGGCTGCCAGAATGCCCTGCTTCAGCACAGACCAGAAAGGCATTGTGATAAGCGTATCCCCGGTATAGTCAGGGGTTAATGGGAGTCGTCCCCGTCCCCCCAGTATACGGCCAGAACCATGGACCCGGTACTTGTGGTTCGGACTCTCTCCAACCAGCCATAATGTTGTGAGAGTGAAATTATGTCTAAGTCCAGCTTTGGTACATTAGAAGCAACTCTGAAACTTAACCTAAGCGTTTTTCGAAGCTGCTTTTTGGCTAACTTCTTATAGGAAGGTCTAGGAGCTCTGAAAATGAACGTGCGCGTCTTTCACTCTTCCAGAGGGACTTAGAAGAATTTTGTGATATTTTTTATTAAAATGGTGTATAAGGGTATATATATAAATATATTTTATGCACTGTATATGAGCTGGCGATTTCTAAGTCTGTGGTTCCGAGAGGGGGTAACCAGGCTCACTAATAAAGGTCAAGCCACTTGGCTGCCAGAATGCCCTGCTTCAGCACAGACCAGAAAGGCATTGTGATAAGCGTATCCCCGGTATAGTCAGAGGTTAATGGGAGTCGTCCCCGTCCCCCCAGTATACGGCCAGAACCATGGACCCGGTACTTGTGGTTCGGACTGTCTCCAACCAGCCATAATGTTGTGAGAGTGAAATTATGTCTAAGTCCAGCTTTGGTACATTAGAAGCAACTCTGAAACTTAACCTAAGCGTTTTCCGAAGCTACTTTTTGGCTAACTTCTTATAGGAAGGTCTAGGAGCTCTGAAAATGAACGTGCGCGTCTTTCACTCTTCCAGAGGGACTTAGAAGAATTTTGTGATATTTTTTATTAAAATGGTGTATAAGGGTATATATATAAATATATTTTATGCACAGTATATGAGCTGGCGATTTCTAAGTCTGTGGTTCCGAGAGGGGGTAACCAGGCTCACTAATAAAGGTCAAGCCACTTGGCTGCCAGAATGCCCTGCTTCAGCACAGACCAGAAAGGCATTGTGATAAGCGTATCCCCGGTATAGTCAGGGGTTAATGGGAGTCGTCCCCGTCCCCCCAGTATACGGCCAGAACCATGGACCCGGTACTTGTGGTTCGGACTGTCTCCAACCAGCCATAATGTTGTGAGAGTGAAATTATGTCTAAGTCCAGCTTTGGTACATTAGAAGCAACTCTGAAACTTAACCTAAGCGTTTTTCGAAGCTGCTTTTTGGCTAACTTCTTATAGGAAGGTCTAGGAGCTCTGAAAATGAACGTGCGCGTCTTTCACTCTTCCCGAGGGACTTAGAAGAATTTTGTGATATTTTTTATTAAAATGGTGTATAAGGGTATATATATAAATATATTTTATGCACTGTATATGAGCTGGCGATTTCTAAGTCTGTGGTTCCGAGAGGGGGTAACCAGGCTCACTAATAAAGGTCAAGCCACTTGGCTGCCAGAATGCCCTGCTTCAGCACAGACCAGAAAGGCATTGTGATAAGCGTATCCCCGGTATAGTCAGAGGTAAATGGGAGTCGTCCCCGTCCCCCCAGTATACGGCCAGAACCATGGACCCGGTACTTGTGGTTCGGACTCTCTCCAACCAGCCATAATGTTGTGAGAGTGAAATTATGTCTAAGTCCAGCTTTGGTACATTAGAAGCAACTCTGAAACTTAACCTAAGCGTTTTTCGAAGCTGCTTTTTGGCTAACTTCTTATAGGAAGGTCTAGGAGCTCTGAAAATGAACGTGCGCGTCTTTGACTCTTCCCGTGGGACTTAGAAGAATTTTGTGATATTTTTTATTAAAATGGTGTATAAGGGTATATATATAAATATATTTTATGCACAGTATATGAGCTGGCGATTTCTAAGTCTGTGGTTCCGAGAGGGGGTAACCAGGCTCACTAATAAAGGTCAAGCCACTTGGCTGCCAGAATGCCCTGCTTCAGCACAGACCAGAAAGGCATTGTGATAAGCGTATCCCCGGTATAGTCAGGGGTTAATGGGAGTCGTCCCCGTCCCCCCAGTATACGGCCAGAACCATGGACCCGGTACTTGTGGTTCGGACTGTCTCCAACCAGCCATAATGTTGTGAGAGTGAAATTATGTCTATGTCCAGCTTTGGTACATTAGAAGCAACTCTGAAACTTAACCTAAGCGTTTTTCGAAGCTGCTTTTTGGCTAACTTCTTATAGGAAGGTCTAGGAGCTCTGAAAATGAACGTGCGCGTCTTTCACTCTTCCAGAGGGACTTAGAAGAATTTTGTGATATTTTTTATTAAAATGGTGTATAAGGGTATATATATAAATATATTTTATGCACAGTATATGAGCTGGCGATTTCTAAGTCTGTGGTTCCGAGAGGGGGTAACCAGGCTCACTAATAAAGGTCAAGCCACTTGGCTGCCAGAATGCCCTGCTTCAGCACAGACCAGAAAGGCATTGTGATAAGCGTATCCCCGGTATAGTCAGAGGTAAATGGGAGTCGTCCCCGTCCCCCCAGTATACGGCCAGAACCATGGACCCGGTACTTGTGGTTCGGACTGTCTCCAACCAGCCATAATGTTGTGAGAGTGAAATTATGTCTAAGTCCAGCTTTGGTACATTAGAAGCAACTCTGAAACTTAACCTAAGCGTTTTCCGAAGCTACTTTTTGGCTAACTTCTTATAGGAAGGTCTAGGAGCTCTGAAAATGAACGTGCGCGTCTTTCACTCTTCCAGAGGGACTTAGAAGAATTTTGTGATATTTTTTATTAAAATGGTGTATAAGGGTATATATATAAATATATTTTATGCACAGTATATGAGCTGGCGATTTCTAAGTCTGTGGTTCCGAGAGGGGGTAACCAGGCTCACTAATAAAGGTCAAGCCACTTGGCTGCCAGAATGCCCTGCTTCAGCACAGACCAGAAAGGCATTGTGATAAGCGTATCCCCGGTATAGTCAGGGGTTAATGGGAGTCGTCCCCGTCCCCCCAGTATACGGCCAGAACCATGGACCCGGTACTTGTGGTTCGGACTGTCTCCAACCAGCCATAATGTTGTGAGAGTGAAATTATGTCTAAGTCCAGCTTTGGTACATTAGAAGCAACTCTGAAACTTAACCTAAGCGTTTTTCGAAGCTGCTTTTTGGCTAACTTCTTATAGGAAGGTCTAGGAGCTCTGAAAATGAACGTGCGCGTCTTTCACTCTTCCAGAGGGACTTAGAAGAATTTTGTGATATTTTTTATTAAAATGGTGTATAAGGGTATATATATAAATATATTTTATGCACTGTATATGAGCTGGCGATTTCTAAGTCTGTGGTTCCGAGAGGGGGTAACCAGGCTCACTAATAAAGGTCAAGCCACTTGGCTGCCAGAATGCCCTGCTTCAGCACAGACCAGAAAGGCATTGTGATAAGCGTATCCCCGGTATAGTCAGGGGTTAATGGGAGTCGTCCCCGTCCCCCCAGTATACGGCCAGAACCATGGACCCGGTACTTGTGGTTCGGACTGTCTCCAACCAGCCATAATGTTGTGAGAGTGAAATTATGTCTAAGTCCAGCTTTGGTACATTAGAAGCAACTCTGAAACTTAACCTAAGCGTTTTCCGAAGCTACTTTTTGGCTAACTTCTTATAGGAAGGTCTAGGAGCTCTGAAAATGAACGTGCGCGTCTTTGACTCTTCCCGAGGGACTTAGAAGAATTTTGTGATATTTTTTATTAAAATGGTGTATAAGGGTATATATATAAATATATTTTATGCACAGTATATGAGCTGGCGATTTCTAAGTCTGTGGTTCCGAGAGGGGGTAACCAGGCTCACTAATAAAGGTCAAGCCACTTGGCTGCCAGAATGCCCTGCTTCAGCACAGACCAGAAAGGCATTGTGATAAGCGTATCCCCGGTATAGTCAGGGGTTAATTGGAGTCGTCCCCGTCCCCCCAGTATACGGCCAGAACCATGGACCCGGTACTTGTGGTTCGGACTCTCTCCAACCAGCCATAATGTTGTGAGAGTGAAATTATGTCTAAGTCCAGCTTTGGTACATTAGAAGCAACTCTGAAACTTAACCTAAGCGTTTTTCGAAGCTACTTTTTGGCTAACTTCTTATAGGAAGGTCTAGGAGCTCTGAAAATGAACGTGCGCGTCTTTCTCTCTTCCAGAGGGACTTAGAAGAATTTTGTGATATTTTTTATTAAAATGGTGTATAAGGGTATATATATAAATATATTTTATGCACTGTATATGAGCTGGCGATTTCTAAGTCTGTGGTTCCGAGAGGGGGTAACCAGGCTCACTAATAAAGGTCAAGCCACTTGGCTGCCAGAATACCCTGCTTCAGCACAGACCAGAAAGGCATTGTGATAAGCGTATCCCCGGTATAGTCAGAGGTAAATGGGAGTCGTCCCCGTCCCCCCAGTATACGGCCAGAACCATGGACCCGGTACTTGTGGTTCGGACTCTCTCCAACCAGCCATAATGTTGTGAGAGTGAAATTATGTCTAAGTCCAGCTTTGGTACATTAGAAGCAACTCTGAAACTTAACCTAAGCGTTTTTCGAAGCTGCTTTTTGGCTAACTTCTTATAGGAAGGTCTAGGAGCTCTGAAAATGAACGTGCGCGTCTTTCACTCTTCCAGAGGGACTTAGAAGAATTTTGTGATATTTTTTATTAAAATGGTGTATAAGGGTATATATATAAATATATTTTATGCACTGTATATGAGCTGGCGATTTCTAAGTCTGTGGTTCCGAGAGGGGGTAACCAGGCTCACTAATAAAGGTCAAGCCACTTGGCTGCCAGAATGCCCTGCTTCAGCACAGACCAGAAAGGCATTGTGATAAGCGTATCCCCGGTATAGTCAGAGGTTAATGGGAGTCGTCCCCGTCCCCCCAGTATACGGCCAGAACCATGGACCCGGTACTTGTGGTTCGGACTGTCTCCAACCAGCCATAATGTTGTGAGAGTGAAATTATGTCTAAGTCCAGCTTTGGTACATTAGAAGCAACTCTGAAACTTAACCTAAGCGTTTTCCGAAGCTACTTTTTGGCTAACTTCTTATAGGAAGGTCTAGGAGCTCTGAAAATGAACGTGCGCGTCTTTCACTCTTCCAGAGGGACTTAGAAGAATTTTGTGATATTTTTTATTAAAATGGTGTATAAGGGTATATATATAAATATATTTTATGCACAGTATATGAGCTGGCGATTTCTAAGTCTGTGGTTCCGAGAGGGGGTAACCAGGCTCACTAATAAAGGTCAAGCCACTTGGCTGCCAGAATGCCCTGCTTCAGCACAGACCAGAAAGGCATTGTGATAAGCGTATCCCCGGTATAGTCAGGGGTTAATGGGAGACGTCCCCGTCCCCCCAGTATACGGCCAGAACCATGGACCCGGTACTTGTGGTTCGGACTGTCTCCAACCAGCCATAATGTTGTGAGAGTGAAATTATGTCTTAGTCCAGCTTTGGTACATTAGAAGCAACTCTGAAACTTAACCTAAGCGTTTTTCGAAGCTGCTTTTTGGCTAACTTCTTATAGGAAGGTCTAGGAGCTCTGAAAATGAACGTGCGCGTCTATCACTCTTCCAGAGGGACTTAGAAGAATTTTGTGATATTTTTTATTAAAATGGTGTATAAGGGTATATATATAAATATATTTTATGCACTGTATATGAGCTGGCGATTTCTAAGTCTGTGGTTCCGAGAGGGGGTAACCAGGCTCACTAATAAAGGTCAAGCCACTTGGCTGCCAGAATGCCCTGCTTCAGCACAGACCAGAAAGGCATTGTGATAAGCGTATCCCCGGTATAGTCAGGGGTTAATGGGAGTCGTCCCCGTCCCCCCAGTATACGGCCAGAACCATGGACCCGGTACTTGTGGTTCGGACTGTCTCCAACCAGCCATAATGTTGTGAGAGTGAAATTATGTCTAAGTCCAGCTTTGGTACATTAGAAGCAACTCTGAAACTTAACCTAAGCGTTTTCCGAAGCTACTTTTTGGCTAACTTCTTATAGGAAGGTCTAGGAGCTCTGAAAATGAACGTGCGCGTCTTTCACTCTTCCAGAGGGACTTAGAAGAATTTTGTGATATTTTTTATTAAAATGGTGTATAAGGGTATATATATAAATATATTTTATGCACAGTATATGAGCTGGCGATTTCTAAGTCTGTGGTTCCGAGAGGGGGTAACCAGGCTCACTAATAAAGGTCAAGCCACTTGGCTGCCAGAATGCCCTGCTTCAGCACAGACCAGAAAGGCATTGTGATAAGCGTATCCCCGGTGTAGTCAGGGGTTAATGGGAGTCGTCCCCGTCCCCCCAGTATACGGCCAGAACCATGGACCCGGTACTTGTGGTTCGGACTGTCTCCAACCAGCCATAATGTTGTGAGAGTGAAATTATGTCTAAGTCCAGCTTTGGTACATTAGAAGCAACTCTGAAACTTAACCTAAGCGTTTTTCGAAGCTACTTTTTGGCTAACTTCTTATAGGAAGGTCTAGGAGCTCTGAAAATGAACGTGCGCGTCTTTCTCTCTTCCAGAGGGACTTAGAAGAATTTTGTGATATTTTTTATTAAAATGGTGTATAAGGGTATATATATAAATATATTTTATGCACTGTATATGAGCTGGCGATTTCTAAGTCTGTGGTTCCGAGAGGGGGTAACCAGGCTCACTAATAAAGGTCAAGCCACTTGGCTGCCAGAATACCCTGCTTCAGCACAGACCAGAAAGGCATTGTGATAAGCGTATCCCCGGTATAGTCAGAGGTAAATGGGAGTCGTCCCCGTCCCCCCAGTATACGGCCAGAACCATGGACCCGGTACTTGTGGTTCGGACTCTCTCCAACCAGCCATAATGTTGTGAGAGTGAAATTATGTCTAAGTCCAGCTTTGGTACATTAGAAGCAACTCTGAAACTTAACCTAAGCGTTTTTCGAAGCTGCTTTTTGGCTAACTTCTTATAGGAAGGTCTAGGAGCTCTGAAAATGAACGTGCGCGTCTTTCACTCTTCCAGAGGGACTTAGAAGAATTTTGTGATATTTTTTATTAAAATGGTGTATAAGGGTATATATATAAATATATTTTATGCACTGTATATGAGCTGGCGATTTCTAAGTCTGTGGTTCCGAGAGGGGGTAACCAGGCTCACTAATAAAGGTCAAGCCACTTGGCTGCCAGAATGCCCTGCTTCAGCACAGACCAGAAAGGCATTGTGATAAGCGTATCCCCGGTATAGTCAGAGGTTAATGGGAGTCGTCCCCGTCCCCCCAGTATACGGCCAGAACCATGGACCCGGTACTTGTGGTTCGGACTGTCTCCAACCAGCCATAATGTTGTGAGAGTGAAATTATGTCTAAGTCCAGCTTTGGTACATTAGAAGCAACTCTGAAACTTAACCTAAGCGTTTTCCGAAGCTACTTTTTGGCTAACTTCTTATAGGAAGGTCTAGGAGCTCTGAAAATGAACGTGCGCGTCTTTCACTCTTCCAGAGGGACTTAGAAGAATTTTGTGATATTTTTTATTAAAATGGTGTATAAGGGTATATATATAAATATATTTTATGCACAGTATATGAGCTGGCGATTTCTAAGTCTGTGGTTCCGAGAGGGGGTAACCAGGCTCACTAATAAAGGTCAAGCCACTTGGCTGCCAGAATGCCCTGCTTCAGCACAGACCAGAAAGGCATTGTGATAAGCGTATCCCCGGTATAGTCAGGGGTTAATGGGAGACGTCCCCGTCCCCCCAGTATACGGCCAGAACCATGGACCCGGTACTTGTGGTTCGGACTGTCTCCAACCAGCCATAATGTTGTGAGAGTGAAATTATGTCTTAGTCCAGCTTTGGTACATTAGAAGCAACTCTGAAACTTAACCTAAGCGTTTTTCGAAGCTGCTTTTTGGCTAACTTCTTATAGGAAGGTCTAGGAGCTCTGAAAATGAACGTGCGCGTCTATCACTCTTCCAGAGGGACTTAGAAGAATTTTGTGATATTTTTTATTAAAATGGTGTATAAGGGTATATATATAAATATATTTTATGCACTGTATATGAGCTGGCGATTTCTAAGTCTGTGGTTCCGAGAGGGGGTAACCAGGCTCACTAATAAAGGTCAAGCCACTTGGCTGCCAGAATGCCCTGCTTCAGCACAGACCAGAAAGGCATTGTGATAAGCGTATCCCCGGTATAGTCAGGGGTTAATGGGAGACGTCCCCGTCCCCCCAGTATACGGCCAGAACCATGGACCCGGTACTTGTGGTTCGGACTGTCTCCAACCAGCCATAATGTTGTGAGAGTGAAATTATGTCTTAGTCCAGCTTTGGTACATTAGAAGCAACTCTGAAACTTAACCTAAGCGTTTTTCGAAGCTGCTTTTTGGCTAACTTCTTATAGGAAGGTCTAGGAGCTCTGAAAATGAACGTGCGCGTCTATCACTCTTCCAGAGGGACTTAGAAGAATTTTGTGATATTTTTTATTAAAATGGTGTATAAGGGTATATATATAAATATATTTTATGCACTGTATATGAGCTGGCGATTTCTAAGTCTGTGGTTCCGAGAGGGGGTAACCAGGCTCACTAATAAAGGTCAAGCCACTTGGCTGCCAGAATGCCCTGCTTCAGCACAGACCAGAAAGGCATTGTGATAAGCGTATCCCCGGTATAGTCAGGGGTTAATGGGAGTCGTCCCCGTCCCCCCAGTATACGGCCAGAACCATGGACCCGGTACTTGTGGTTCGGACTGTCTCCAACCAGCCATAATGTTGTGAGAGTGAAATTATGTCTAAGTCCAGCTTTGGTACATTAGAAGCAACTCTGAAACTTAACCTAAGCGTTTTCCGAAGCTACTTTTTGGCTAACTTCTTATAGGAAGGTCTAGGAGCTCTGAAAATGAACGTGCGCGTCTTTCACTCTTCCAGAGGGACTTAGAAGAATTTTGTGATATTTTTTATTAAAATGGTGTATAAGGGTATATATATAAATATATTTTATGCACAGTATATGAGCTGGCGATTTCTAAGTCTGTGGTTCCGAGAGGGGGTAACCAGGCTCACTAATAAAGGTCAAGCCACTTGGCTGCCAGAATGCCCTGCTTCAGCACAGACCAGAAAGGCATTGTGATAAGCGTATCCCCGGTGTAGTCAGGGGTTAATGGGAGTCGTCCCCGTCCCCCCAGTATACGGCCAGAACCATGGACCCGGTACTTGTGGTTCGGACTGTCTCCAACCAGCCATAATGTTGTGAGAGTGAAATTATGTCTAAGTCCAGCTTTGGTACATTAGAAGCAACTCTGAAACTTAACCTAAGCGTTTTCCGAAGCTACTTTTTGGCTAACTTCTTATAGGAAGGTCTAGGAGCTCTGAAAATGAACGTGCGAGTCTTTCACTCTTCCAGAGGGACTTAGAAGAATTTTGTGATATTTTTTATTAAAATGGTGTATAAGGGTATATATATAAATATATTTTATGCACAGTATATGAGCTGGCGATTTCTAAGTCTGTGGTTCCGAGAGGGGGTAACCAGGCTCACTAATAAAGGTCAAGCCACTTGGCTGCCAGAATGCCCTGCTTCAGCACAGACCAGAAAGGCATTGTGATAAGCGTATCCCCGGTATAGTCAGGGGTTAATGGGAGTCGTCCCCGTCCCCCCAGTATACGGCCAGAACCATGGACCCGGTACTTGTGGTTCGGACTGTCTCCAACCAGCCATAATGTTGTGAGAGTGAAATTATGTCTTAGTCCAGCTTTGGTACATTAGAAGCAACTCTGAAACTTAACCTAAGCGTTTTTCGAAGCTGCTTTTTGGCTAACTTCTTATAGGAAGGTCTAGGAGCTCTGAAAATGAACGTGCGCGTCTATCACTCTTCCAGAGGGACTTAGAAGAATTTTGTGATATTTTTTATTAAAATGGTGTATAAGGGTATATATATAAATATATTTTATGCACTGTATATGAGCTGGCGATTTCTAAGTCTGTGGTTCCGAGAGGGGGTAACCAGGCTCACTAATAAAGGTCAAGCCACTTGGCTGCCAGAATGCCCTGCTTCAGCACAGACCAGAAAGGCATTGTGATAAGCGTATCCCCGGTATAGTCAGGGGTTAATGGGAGTCGTCCCCGTCCCCCCAGTATACGGCCAGAACCATGGACCCGGTACTTGTGGTTCGGACTGTCTCCAACCAGCCATAATGTTGTGAGAGTGAAATTATGTCTAAGTCCAGCTTTGGTACATTAGAAGCAACTCTGAAACTTAACCTAAGCGTTTTCCGAAGCTACTTTTTGGCTAACTTCTTATAGGAAGGTCTAGGAGCTCTGAAAATGAACGTGCGCGTCTTTCACTCTTCCAGAGGGACTTAGAAGAATTTTGTGATATTTTTTATTAAAATGGTGTATAAGGGTATATATATAAATATATTTTATGCACAGTATATGAGCTGGCGATTTCTAAGTCTGTGGTTCCGAGAGGGGGTAACCAGGCTCACTAATAAAGGTCAAGCCACTTGGCTGCCAGAATGCCCTGCTTCAGCACAGACCAGAAAGGCATTGTGATAAGCGTATCCCCGGTATAGTCAGGGGTTAATGGGAGTCGTCCCCGTCCCCCCAGTATACGGCCAGAACCATGGACCCGGTACTTGTGGTTCGGACTGTCTCCAACCAGCCATAATGTTGTGAGAGTGAAATTATGTCTAAGTCCAGCTTTGGTACATTAGAAGCAACTCTGAAACTTAACCTAAGCGTTTTTCGAAGCTACTTTTTGGCTAACTTCTTATAGGAAGGTCTAGGAGCTCTGAAAATGAACGTGCGCGTCTTTCACTCTTCCGAGGGACTTAGAAGAATTTTGTGATATTTTTTATTAAAATGGTGTATAAGGGTATATATACAGTATAAATATATTTTATGCACTGTATATGAGCTGGCGATTTCTAAGTCTGTGGTTCCGAGAGGGGGTAACCAGGCTCACTAATAAAGGTCAAGCCATTTGGCTGCCAGAATGCCCTGCTTCAGCACAGACCAGAAAGGCATTGTGATAAGCGTATCCCCGGTATAGTCAGGGGTTAATGGGAGTCGTCCCCGTCCCCCCAGTATACGGCCAGAACCATGGACCCGGTACTTGTGGTTCGGACTGTCTCCAACCAGCCATAATGTTGTGAGAGTGAAATTATGTCTAAGTCCTGCTTTGGTACATTAGAAGCAACTCTGAAACTTAACCTAAGCGTTTTTCGAAGCTACTTTTTGGCTAACTTCTTATAGGAAGGTCTAGAAGCTCTGAAAATGAACGTGCGCGTCTTTCACTCTTCCCGAGGGACTTAGAAGAATTTTGTGATATTTTTTATTAAAATGGTGTATAAGGGTATATATATATAAATATATTTTATGCACTGTATATGAGCTGGCGATTTCTAAGTCTGTGGTTCCGAGAGGGGGTAACCAGGCTCACTAATAAAGGTCAAGCCACTTGGCTGCCAGAATGCCCTGCTTCAGCACAGACCAGAAAGGCATTGTGATAAGCGTATCCCCGGTATAGTCAGGGGTTAATGGGAGTCGTCCCCGTCCCCCCAGTATACGGCCAGAACCATGGACCCGGTACTTGTGGTTCGGACTGTCTCCAACCAGCCATAATGTTGTGAGAGTGAAATTATGTCTAAGTCCAGCTTTGGTACATTAGAAGCAACTCTGAAACTTAACCTAAGCGTTTTTCGAAGCTGCTTTTTGGCTAACTTCTTATAGGAAGGTCTAGGAGCTCTGAAAATGAACGTGCGCGTCTTTCACTCTTCCAGAGGGACTTAGAAGAATTTTGTGATATTTTTTATTAAAATGGTGTATAAGGGTATATATATAAATATATTTTATGCACTGTATATGAGCTGGCGATTTCTAAGTCTGTGGTTCCGAGAGGGGGTAACCAGGCTCACTAATAAAGGTCAAGCCACTTGGCTGCCAGAATGCCCTGCTTCAGCACAGACCAGAAAGGCATTGTGATAAGCGTATCCCCGGTATAGTCAGGGGTTAATGGGAGTCGTCCCCGCCCCCCCAGTATACGGCCAGAACCATGGACCCGGTACTTGTGGTTCGGACTGTCTCCAACCAGCCATAATGTTGTGAGAGTGAAATTATGTCTAAGTCCTACTTTGGTACATTAGAAGCAACTCTGAAACTTAACCTAAGCGTTTTTCGAAGCTACTTTTTGGCTAACTTCTTATAGGAAGGTCTAGGAGCTCTGAAAATGAACGTGCGCGTCTTTCACTCTTCCCGAGGGACTTAGAAGAATTTTGTGATATTTTTTATTAAAATGGTGTATAAGGGTATATATATAAATATATTTTATGCACAGTATATGAGCTGGCGATTTCTAAGTCTGTGGTTCCGAGAGGGGGTAACCAGGCTCACTAATAAAGGTCAAGCCACTTGGCTGCCAGAATGCCCTGCTTCAGCACAGACCAGAAAGGCATTGTGATAAGCGTATCCCCGGTATAGTCAGGGGTTAATGGGAGTCGTCCCCGTCCCCCCAGTATACGGCCAGAACCATGGACCCGGTACTTGTGGTTCGGACTGTCTCCAACCAGCCATAATGTTGTGAGAGTGAAATTATGTCTAAGTCCAGCTTTGGTACATTAGAAGCAACTCTGAAACTTAACCTAAGCGTTTTTCGAAGCTACTTTTTGGCTAACTTCTTATAGGAAGGTCTAGGAGCTCTGAAAATGAATGTGCGCGTCTTTCACTCTTCCGAGGGACTTAGAAGAATTTTGTGATATTTTTTATTAAAATGGTGTATAAGGGTATATATATAAATATATTTTATGCACTGTATATGAGCTGGCGATTTCTAAGTCTGTGGTTCCGAGAGGGGGTAACCAGGCTCACTAATAAAGGTCAAGCCATTTGGCTGCCAGAATGCCCTGCTTCAGCACAGACCAGAAAGGCATTGTGATAAGCGTATCCCCGGTATAGTCAGGGGTTAATGGGAGTCGTCCCCGTCCCCCCAGTATACGGCCAGAACCATGGACCCGGTACTTGTGGTTCGGACTGTCTCCAACCAGCCATAATGTTGTGAGAGTGAAATTATGTCTAAGTCCTACTTTGGTACATTAGAAGCAACTCTGAAACTTAACCTAAGCGTTTTTCGAAGCTACTTTTTGGCTAACTTCTTATAGGAAGGTCTAGGAGCTCTGAAAATGAACGTGCGCGTCTTTCACTCTTCCCGAGGGACTTAGAAGAATTTTGTGATATTTTTTATTAAAATGGTGTATAAGGGTATATATACTGTATAAATATATTTTATGCACAGTATATGAGCTGGCGATTTCTAAGTCTGTGGTTCCGAGAGGGGGTAACCAGGCTCACTAATAAAGGTCAAGCCACTTGGCTGCCAGAATGCCCTGCTTCAGCACAGACCAGAAAGGCATTGTGATAAGCGTATCCCCGGTATAGTCAGGGGTTAATGGGAGTCGTCCCCGTCCACCCAGTATACGGCCAGAACCATGGACCCGGTACTTGTGGTTCGGACTGTCTCCAACCAGCCATAATGTTGTGAGAGTGAAATTATGTCTAAGTCCAGCTTTGGTACATTAGAAGCAACTCTGAAACTTAACCTAAGCGTTTTTCGAAGCTACTTTTTGGCTAACTTCTTATAGGAAGGTCTAGGAGCTCTGAAAATGAACGTGCGCGTCTTTCACTCTTCCCGAGGGACTTAGAAGAATTTTGTGATATTTTTTATTAAAATGGTGTATAAGGGTATATATATAAATATATTTTATGCACTGTATATGAGCTGGCGATTTCTAAGTCTGTGGTTCCGAGAGGGGGTAACCAGGCTCACTAATAAAGGTCAAGCCACTTGGCTGCCAGAATGCCCTGCTTCAGCACAGACCAGAAAGGCATTGTGATAAGCGTATCCCCGGTATAGTCAGGGGTTAATTGGAGTCGTCCCCGTCCCCCCAGTATACGGCCAGAACCATGGACCCGGTACTTGTGGTTCGGACTCTCTCCAACCAGCCATAATGTTGTGAGAGTGAAATTATGTCTAAGTCCAGCTTTGGTACATTAGAAGCAACTCTGAAACTTAACCTAAGCGTTTTTCGAAGCTACTTTTTGGCTAACTTCTTATAGGAAGGTCTAGGAGCTCTGAAAATGAACGTGCGCGTCTTTCACTCTTCCCGAGGGACTTAGAAGAATTTTGTGATATTTTTTATTAAAATGGTGTATAAGGGTATATATATAAATATATTTTATGCACTGTATATGAGCTGGCGATTTCTAAGTCTGTGGTTCCGAGAGGGGGTAACCAGGCTCACTAATAAAGGTCAAGCCACTTGGCTGCCAGAATGCCCTGCTTCAGCACAGACCAGAAAGGCATTGTGATAAGCGTATCCCCGGTATAGTCAGGGGTTAATTGGAGTCGTCCCCGTCCCCCCAGTATACGGCCAGAACCATGGACCCGGTACTTGTGGTTCGGACTCTCTCCAACCAGCCATAATGTTGTGAGAGTGAAATTATGTCTAAGTCCAGCTTTGGTACATTAGAAGCAACTCTGAAACTTAACCTAAGCGTTTTTCGAAGCTACTTTTTGGCTAACTTCTTATAGGAAGGTCTAGGAGCTCTGAAAATGAACGTGCGCGTCTATCACTCTTCCCGAGGGACTTAGAAGAATTTTGTGATATTTTTTATTAAAATGGTGTATAAGGGTATATATATAAATATATTTTATGCACTGTATATGAGCTGGCGATTTCTAAGTCTGTGGTTCCGAGAGGGGGTAACCAGGCTCACTAATAAAGGTCAAGCCACTTGGCTGCCAGAATGCCCTGCTTCAGCACAGACCAGAAAGGCATTGTGATAAGCGTATCCCCGGTATAGTCAGGGGTTAATGGGAGTCGTCCCCGTCCCCCCACTATACGGCCAGAACCATGGACCCGGTACTTGTGGTTCGGACTGTCTCCAACCAGCCATAATGTTGTGAGAGTGAAATTATGTCTAAGTCCTACTTTGGTACATTAGAAGCAACTCTGAAACTTAACCTAAGCGTTTTTCGAAGCTACTTTTTGGCTAACTTCTTATAGGAAGGTCTAGGAGCTCTGAAAATGAACGTGCGCGTCTATCACTCTTCCCGAGGGACTTAGAAGAATTTTGTGATATTTTTTATTAAAATGGTGTATAAGTGTATATATATAAATATATTTTATGCACTGTATATGAGCTGGCGATTTCTAAGTCTGTGGTTCCGAGAGGGGGTAACCAGGCTCACTAATAAAGGTCAAGCCACTTGGCTGCCAGAATGCCCTGCTTCAGCACAGACCAGAAAGGCATTGTGATAAGCGTATCCCCGGTATAGTCAGGGGTTAATGGGAGTCGTCCCCGTCCCCCCAGTATACGGCCAGAACCATGGACCCGGTACTTGTGGTTCGGACTGTCTCCAACCAGCCATAATGTTGTGAGAGTGAAATTATGTCTAAGTCCTACTTTGGCACATTAGAAGCTACTCTGAAACTTAACCTAAGCGTTTTTCGAAGCTACTTTTTGGCTAACTTCTTATAGGAAGGTCTAGGAGCTCTGAAAATGAACGTGCGCGTCTATCACTCTTCCCGAGGGACTTAGAAGAATTTTGTGATATTTTTTATTAAAATGGTGTATAAGGGTATATATATAAATATATTTTATGCACTGTATATGAGCTGGCGATTTCTAAGTCTGTGGTTCCGAGAGGGGGTAACCAGGCTCACTAATAAAGGTCAAGCCACTTGGCTGCCAGAATGCCCTGCTTCAGCACAGACCAGAAAGGCATTGTGATAAGCGTATCCCCGGTATAGTCAGGGGTTAATGGGAGTCGTCCCCGTCCCCCCAGTATACGGCCAGAACCATGGACCCGGTACTTGTGGTTCGGACTGTCTCCAACCAGCCATAATGTTGTGAGAGTGAAATTATGTCTAAGTCCTACTTTGGTACATTAGAAGCAACTCTGAAACTTAACCTAAGCGTTTTTCGAAGCTACTTTTTGGCTAACTTCTTATAGGAAGGTCTAGGAGCTCTGAAAATGAACGTGCGCGTCTATCACTCTTCCCGAGGGACTTAGAAGAATTTTGTGATATTTTTTATTAAAATGGTGTATAAGTGTATATATATAAATATATTTTATGCACTGTATATGAGCTGGCGATTTCTAAGTCTGTGGTTCCGAGAGGGGGTAACCAGGCTCACTAATAAAGGTCAAGCCACTTGGCTGCCAGAATGCCCTGCTTCAGCACAGACCAGAAAGGCATTGTGATAAGCGTATCCCCGGTATAGTCAGGGGTTAATGGGAGTCGTCCCCGTCCCCCCAGTATACGGCCAGAACCATGGACCCGGTACTTGTGGTTCGGACTGTCTCCAACCAGCCATAATGTTGTGAGAGTGAAATTATGTCTAAGTCCTACTTTGGCACATTAGAAGCTACTCTGAAACTTAACCTAAGCGTTTTTCGAAGCTACTTTTTGGCTAACTTCTTATAGGAAGGTCTAGGAGCTCTGAAAATGAACGTGCGCGTCTTTCACTCTTCCCGAGGGACTTAGAAGAATTTTGTGATATTTTTTATTAAAATGGTGTATAAGGGTATATATATAAATATATTTTATGCACAGTATATGAGCTGGCGATTTCTAAGTCTGTGGTTCCGAGAGGGGGTAACCAGGCTCACTAATAAAGGTCAAGCCACTTGGCTGCCAGAATGCCCTGCTTCAGCACAGACCAGAAAGGCATTGTGATAAGCGTATCCCCGGTATAGTCAGGGGTTAATGGGAGTCGTCCCCGTCCCCCCAGTATACGGCCAGAACCATGGACCCGGTACTTGTGGTTCGGACTGTCTCCAACCAGCCATAATGTTGTGAGAGTGAAATTATGTCTAAGTCCAGCTTTGGTACATTAGAAGCAACTCTGAAACTTAACCTAAGCGTTTTTCGAAGCTGCTTTTTGGCTAACTTCTTATAGGAAGGTCTAGGAGCTCTGAAAATGAATGTGCGCGTCTTTCACTCTTCCAGAGGGACTTAGAAGAATTTTGTGATATTTTTTATTAAAATGGTGTATAAGGGTATATATATAAATATATTTTATGCTCTGTATATGAGCTGGCGATTTCTAAGTCTGTGGTTCCGAGAGGGGGTAACCAGGCTCACTAATAAAGGTCAAGCCACTTGGCTGCCAGAATGCCCTGCTTCAGCACAGACCAGAAAGGCATTGTGATAAGCGTATCCCCGGTATAGTCAGGGGTTAATGGGAGTCGTCCCCGTCCCCCCAGTATACGGCCAGAACCATGGACCCGGTACTTGTGGTTCGGACTGTCTCCAACCAGCCATAATGTTGTGAGAGTGAAATTATGTCTAAGTCCAGCTTTGGTACATTAGAAGCAACTCTGAAACTTAACCTAAGCGTTTTTCGAAGCTACTTTTTGGCTAACTTCTTATAGGAAGGTCTAGGAGCTCTGAAAATGAACGTGCGCGTCTTTCACTCTTCCCGAGGGACTTAGAAGAATTTTGTGATATTTTTTATTAAAATGGTGTATAAGGGTATATATATAAATATATTTTATGCACTGTATATGAGCTGGCGATTTCTAAGTCTGTGGTTCCGAGAGGGGGTAACCAGGCTCACTAATAAAGGTCAAGCCACTTGGCTGCCAGAATGCCCTGCTTCAGCACAGACCAGAAAGGCATTGTGATAAGCGTATCCCCGGTATAGTCAGGGGTTAATGGGAGTCGTCCCCGTCCCCCCAGTATACGGCCAGAACCATGGACCCGGTACTTGTGGTTCGGACTGTATCCAACCAGCCATAATGTTGTGAGAGTGAAATTATGTCTAAGTCCAGCTTTGGTACATTAGAAGCAACTCTGAAACTTAACCTAAGCGTTTTTCGAAGCTACTTTTTGGCTAACTTCTTATAGGAAGGTCTAGGAGCTCTGAAAATGAACGTGCGCGTCTTTCACTCTTCCCGAGGGACTTAGAAGAATTTTGTGATATTTTTTATTAAAATGGTGTATAAGGGTATATATATAAATATATTTTATGCACTGTATATGAGCTGGCGATTTCTAAGTCTGTGGTTCCGAGAGGGGGTAACCAGGCTCACTAATAAAGGTCAAGCCACTTGGCTGCCAGAATGCCCTGCTTCAGCACAGACCAGAAAGGCATTGTGATAAGCGTATCCCCGGTATAGTCAGGGGTTAATGGGAGTCGTCCCCGCCCCCCCAGTATACGGCCAGAACCATGGACCCGGTACTTGTGGTTCGGACTGTCTCCAACCAGCCATAATGTTGTGAGAGTGAAATTATGTCTAAGTCCAGCTTTGGTACATTAGAAGCAACTCTGAAACTAAACCTAAGCGTTTTTCGAAGCTACTTTTTGGCTAACTTCTTATAGGAAGGTCTAGGAGCTCTGAAAATGAACGTGCGCGTCTTTCACTCTTCCCGAGGGACTTAGAAGAATTTTGTGATATTTTTTATTAAAATGGTGTATAAGGGTATATATATAAATATATTTTATGCACTGTATATGAGCTGGCGATTTCTAAGTCTGTGGTTCCGAGAGGGGGTAACCAGGCTCACTAATAAAGGTCAAGCCACTTGGCTGCCAGAATGCCCTGCTTCAGCACAGACCAGAAAGGCATTGTGATAAGCGTATCCCCGGTATAGTCAGGGGTTAATGGGAGTCGTCCCCGTCCCCCCAGTATACGGCCAGAACCATGGACCCGGTACTTGTGGTTCGGACTGTATCCAACCAGCCATAATGTTGTGAGAGTGAAATTATGTCTAAGTCCAGCTTTGGTACATTAGAAGCAACTCTGAAACTTAACCTAAGCGTTTTTCGAAGCTACTTTTTGGCTAACTTCTTATAGGAAGGTCTAGGAGCTCTGAAAATGAACGTGCGCGTCTTTCACTCTTCCCGAGGGACTTAGAAGAATTTTGTGATATTTTTTATTAAAATGGTGTATAAGGGTATATATATAAATATATTTTATGCACTGTATATGAGCTGGCGATTTCTAAGTCTGTGGTTCCGAGAGGGGGTAACCAGGCTCACTAATAAAGGTCAAGCCACTTGGCTGCCAGAATGCCCTGCTTCAGCACAGACCAGAAAGGCATTGTGATAAGCGTATCCCCGGTATAGTCAGGGGTTAATGGGAGTCGTCCCCGCCCCCCCAGTATACGGCCAGAACCATGGACCCGGTACTTGTGGTTCGGACTGTCTCCAACCAGCCATAATGTTGTGAGAGTGAAATTATGTCTAAGTCCAGCTTTGGTACATTAGAAGCAACTCTGAAACTTAACCTAAGCGTTTTTCGAAGCTACTTTTTGGCTAACTTCTTATAGGAAGGTCTAGGAGCTCTGAAAATGAACGTGCGCGTCTTTCACTCTTCCAGAGGGACTTAGAAGAATTTTGTGATATTTTTTATTAAAATGGTGTATAAGGGTATATATATAAATATATTTTATGCACTGTATATGAGCTGGCGATTTCTAAGTCTGTGGTTCCGAGAGGGGGTAACCAGGCTCACTAATAAAGGTCAAGCCACTTGGCTGCCAGAATGCCCTGCTTCAGCACAGACCAGAAAGGCATTGTGATAAGCGTATCCCCGGTATAGTCAGGGGTTAATGGGAGTCGTCCCCGTCCCCCCAGTATACGGCCAGAACCATGGACCCGGTACTTGTGGTTCGGACTGTCTCCAACCAGCCATAATGTTGTGAGAGTGAAATTATGTCTAAGTCCAGCTTTGGTACATTAGAAGCAACTCTGAAACTTAACCTAAGCGTTTTTCGAAGCTACTTTTTGGCTAACTTCTTATAGGAAGGTCTAGGAGCTTTGAAAATGAACGTGCGCGTCTTTCACTCTTCCAGAGGGACTTAGAAGAATTTTGTGATATTTTTTATTAAAATGGTGTATAAGGTTATATATATAAATATATTTTATGCACTGTATATGAGCTGGCGATTTCTAAGTCTGTGGTTCCGAGAGGGGGTAACCAGGCTCACTAATAAAGGTCAAGCCAATTGGCTGCCAGAATGCCCTGCTTCAGCACAGACCAGAAAGGCATTGTGATAAGCGTATCCCCGGTATAGTCAGGGGTTAATGGGAGTCCCCCCCGTCCCCCCAGTAAACGGCCAGAACCATGGACCCGGTACTTGTGGTTCGGACTGTCTCCAACCAGCCATAATGTTGTGAGAGTGAAATTATGTCTAAGTCCAGTTTTGGTACATTAGAAGCAACTCTGAAACTTAACCTAAGCGTTTTTCGAAGCTACTTTTTGGCTAACTTCTTATAGGAAGGTCTAGGAGCTCTGAAAATGAACGTGCGCGTCTTTCACTCTTCCGAGGGACTTAGAAGAATTTTGTGATATTTTTTATTAAAATGGTGTATAAGGTTATATATATAAATATATTTTATGCACTGTATATGAGCTGGCGATTTCTAAGTCTGTGGTTCCGAGAGGGGGTAACCAGGCTCACTAATAAAGGTCAAGCCACTTGGCTGCCAGAATGCCCTGCTTCAGCACAGACCAGAAAGGCATTGTGATAAGCGTATCCCCGGTATAGTCAGGGGTTAATGGGAGTCGTCCCCGTCCCCCCAGTATACGGCCAGAACCATGGACCCGGTACTTGTGGTTCGGACTGTCTCCAACCAGCCATAATGTTGTGAGAGTGAAATTATGTCTAAGTCCAGCTTTGGTACATTAGAAGCAACTCTGAAACTTAACCTAAGCGTTTTTCGAAGCTACTTTTTGGCAAACTTCTTATAGGAAGGTCTAGGAGCTCTGAAAATGAACGTGCGCGTCTTTCACTCTTCCCGAGGGACTTAGAAGAATTTTGTGATATTTTTTATTAAAATGGTGTATAAGGGTATATATATAAATATATTTTATGCACTGTATATGAGCTGGCGATTTCTAAGTCTGTGGTTCCGAGAGGGGGTAACCAGGCTCACTAATAAAGGTCAAGCCACTTGGCTGCCAGAATGCCCTGCTTCAGCACAGACCAGAAAGGCATTGTGATAAGCGTATCCCCGGTATAGTCAGGGGTTAATGGGAGTCGTCCCCGCCCCCCCAGTATACGGCCAGAACCATGGACCCGGTACTTGTGGTTCGGACTGTCTCCAACCAGCCATAATGTTGTGAGAGTGAAATTATGTCTAAGTCCAGCTTTGGTACATTAGAAGCAACTCTGAAACTTAACCTAAGCGTTTTTCGAAGCTACTTTTTGGCTAACTTCTTATAGGAAGGTCTAGGAGCTCTGAAAATGAACGTGCGCGTCTTTCACTCTTCCAGAGGGACTTAGAAGAATTTTGTGATATTTTTTATTAAAATGGTGTATAAGGTTATATATATAAATATATTTTATGCACTGTATATGAGCTGGCGATTTCTAAGTCTGTGGTTCCGAGAGGGGGTAACCAGGCTCACTAATAAAGGTCAAGCCACTTGGCTGCCAGAATGCCCTGCTTCAGCACAGACCAGAAAGGCATTGTGATAAGCGTATCCCCGGTATAGTCAGGGGTTAATGGGAGTCGTCCCCGTCCCCCCAGTATACGGCCAGAACCATGGACCCGGTACTTGTGGTTCGGACTGTCTCCAACCAGCCATAATGTTGTGAGAGTGAAATTATGTCTAAGTCCAGCTTTGGTACATTAGAAGCAACTCTGAAACTTAACCTAAGCGTTTTTCGAAGCTACTTTTTGGCTAACTTCTTATAGGAAGGTCTAGGAGCTCTGAAAATGAACGTGCGCGTCTTTCACTCTTCCAGAGGGACTTAGAAGAATTTTGTGATATTTTTTATTAAAATGGTGTATAAGGTTATATTTATAAATATATTTTATGCACTGTATATGAGCTGGCGATTTCTAAGTCTGTGGTTCCGAGAGGGGGTAACCAGGCTCACTAATAAAGGTCAAGCCACTTGGCTGCCAGAATGCCCTGCTTCAGCACAGACCAGAAAGGCATTGTGATAAGTGTATCCCCGGTATAGTCAGGGGTTAATGGGAGTCGTCCCCGCCCCCCCAGTATACGGCCAGAACCATGGACCCGGTACTTGTGGTTCGGACTGTCTCCAACCAGCCATAATGTTGTGAGAGTGAAATTATGTCTAAGTCCAGCTTTGGTACATTAGAAGCAACTCTGAAACTTAACCTAAGCGTTTTTCGAAGCTACTTTTTGGCTAACTTCTTATAGGAAGGTCTAGGAGCTCTGAAAATGAACGTGCGCGTCTTTCACTCTTCCCGAGGGACTTAGAAGAATTTTGTGATATTTTTTATTAAAATGGTGTATAAGGGTATATATATAAATATATTTTATGCACTGTATATGAGCTGGCGATTTCTAAGTCTGTGGTTCCGAGAGGGGGTAACCAGGCTCACTAATAAAGGTCAAGCCACTTGGCTGCCAGAATGCCCTGCTTCAGCACAGACCAGAAAGGCATTGTGATAAGCGTATCCCCGGTATAGTCAGGGGTTAATGGGAGTCGTCCCCGCCCCCCCAGTATACGGCCAGAACCATGGACCCGGTACTTGTGGTTCGGACTGTCTCCAACCAGCCATAATGTTGTGAGAGTGAAATTATGTCTAAGTCCAGCTTTGGTACATTAGAAGCAACTCTGAAACTTAACCTAAGCGTTTTTCGAAGCTACTTTTTGGCTAACTTCTTATAGGAAGGTCTAGGAGCTCTGAAAATGAACGTGCGCGTCTTTCACTCTTCCAGAGGGACTTAGAAGAATTTTGTGATATTTTTTATTAAAATGGTGTATAAGGGTATATATATAAATATATTTTATGCACTGTATATGAGCTGGCGATTTCTAAGTCTGTGGTTCCGAGAGGGGGTAACCAGGCTCACTAATAAAGGTCAAGCCACTTGGCTGCCAGAATGCCCTGCTTCAGCACAGACCAGAAAGGCATTGTGATAAGCGTATCCCCGGTATAGTCAGGGGTTAATGGGAGTCGTCCCCGCCCCCCCAGTATACGGCCAGAACCATGGACCCGGTACTTGTGGTTCGGACTGTCTCCAACCAGCCATAATGTTGTGAGAGTGAAATTATGTCTAAGTCCAGCTTTGGTACATTAGAAGCAACTCTGAAACTTAACCTAAGCGTTTTTCGAAGCTACTTTTTGGCTAACTTCTTATAGGAAGGTCTAGGAGCTCTGAAAATGAACGTGCGCGTCTTTCACTCTTCCAGAGGGACTTAGAAGAATTTTGTGATATTTTTTATTAAAATGGTGTATAAGGTTATATATATAAATATATTTTATGCACTGTATATGAGCTGGCGATTTCTAAGTCTGTGGTTCCGAGAGGGGGTAACCAGGCTCACTAATAAAGGTCAAGCCACTTGGCTGCCAGAATGCCCTGCTTCAGCACAGACCAGAAAGGCATTGTGATAAGCGTATCCCCGGTATAGTCAGGGGTTAATGGGAGTCGTCCCCGTCCCCCCAGTATACGGCCAGAACCATGGACCCGGTACTTGTGGTTCGGACTGTCTCCAACCAGCCATAATGTTGTGAGAGTGAAATTATGTCTAAGTCCAGCTTTGGTACATTAGAAGCAACTCTGAAACTTAACCTAAGCGTTTTTCGAAGCTACTTTTTGGCTAACTTCTTATAGGAAGGTCTAGGAGCTCTGAAAATGAACGTGCGCGTCTTTCACTCTTCCCGAGGGACTTAGAAGAATTTTGTGATATTTTTTATTAAAATGGTGTATAAGGTTATATATATAAATATATTTTATGCACTGTATATGAGCTGGCGATTTCTAAGTCTGTGGTTCCGAGAGGGGGTAACCAGGCTCACTAATAAAGGTCAAGCCACTTGGCTGCCAGAATGCCCTGCTTCAGCACAGACCAGAAAGGCATTGTGATAAGCGTATCCCCGGTATAGTCAGGGGTTAATGGGAGTCGTCCCCGTCCCCCCAGTATACGGCCAGAACCATGGACCCGGTACTTGTGGTTCGGACTGTCTCCAACCAGCCATAATGTTGTGAGAGTGAAATTATGTCTAAGTCCAGCTTTGGTACATTAGAAGCAACTCTGAAACTTAACCTAAGCGTTTTTCGAAGCTACTTTTTGGCTAACTTCTTATAGGAAGGTCTAGGAGCTTTGAAAATGAACGTGCGCGTCTTTCACTCTTCCAGAGGGACTTAGAAGAATTTTGTGATATTTTTTATTAAAATGGTGTATAAGGTTATATATATAAATATATTTTATGCACTGTATATGAGCTGGCGATTTCTAAGTCTGTGGTTCCGAGAGGGGGTAACCAGGCTCACTAATAAAGGTCAAGCCAATTGGCTGCCAGAATGCCCTGCTTCAGCACAGACCAGAAAGGCATTGTGATAAGCGTATCCCCGGTATAGTCAGGGGTTAATGGGAGTCCCCACCGTCCCCCCAGTAAACGGCCAGAACCATGGACCCGGTACTTGTGGTTCGGACTGTCTCCAACCAGCCATAATGTTGTGAGAGTGAAATTATGTCTAAGTCCAGTTTTGGTACATTAGAAGCAACTCTGAAACTTAACCTAAGCGTTTTTCGAAGCTACTTTTTGGCTAACTTCTTATAGGAAGGTCTAGGAGCTCTGAAAATGAACGTGCGCGTCTTTCACTCTTCCGAGGGACTTAGAAGAATTTTGTGATATTTTTTATTAAAATGGTGTATAAGGTTATATATATAAATATATTTTATGCACTGTATATGAGCTGGCGATTTCTAAGTCTGTGGTTCCGAGAGGGGGTAACCAGGCTCACTAATAAAGGTCAAGCCACTTGGCTGCCAGAATGCCCTGCTTCAGCACAGACCAGAAAGGCATTGTGATAAGCGTATCCCCGGTATAGTCAGGGGTTAATGGGAGTCGTCCCCGTCCCCCCAGTATACGGCCAGAACCATGGACCCGGTACTTGTGGTTCGGACTGTCTCCAACCAGCCATAATGTTGTGAGAGTGAAATTATGTCTAAGTCCAGCTTTGGTACATTAGAAGCAACTCTGAAACTTAACCTAAGCGTTTTTCGAAGCTACTTTTTGGCTAACTTCTTATAGGAAGGTCTAGGAGCTCTGAAAATGAACGTGCGCGTCTTTCACTCTTCCCGAGGGACTTAGAAGAATTTTGTGATATTTTTTATTAAAATGGTGTATAAGGGTATATATATAAATATATTTTATGCACTGTATATGAGCTGGCGATTTCTAAGTCTGTGGTTCCGAGAGGGGGTAACCAGGCTCACTAATAAAGGTCAAGCCACTTGGCTGCCAGAATGCCCTGCTTCAGCACAGACCAGAAAGGCATTGTGATAAGCGTATCCCCGGTATAGTCAGGGGTTAATGGGAGTCGTCCCCGCCCCCCCAGTATACGGCCAGAACCATGGACCCGGTACTTGTGGTTCGGACTGTCTCCAACCAGCCATAATGTTGTGAGAGTGAAATTATGTCTAAGTCCAGCTTTGGTACATTAGAAGCAACTCTGAAACTTAACCTAAGCGTTTTTCGAAGCTACTTTTTGGCTAACTTCTTATAGGAAGGTCTAGGAGCTCTGAAAATGAACGTGCGCGTCTTTCACTCTTCCAGAGGGACTTAGAAGAATTTTGTGATATTTTTTATTAAAATGGTGTATAAGGTTATATTTATAAATATATTTTATGCACTGTATATGAGCTGGCGATTTCTAAGTCTGTGGTTCCGAGAGGGGGTAACCAGGCTCACTAATAAAGGTCAAGCCACTTGGCTGCCAGAATGCCCTGCTTCAGCACAGACCAGAAAGGCATTGTGATAAGCGTATCCCCGGTATAGTCAGGGGTTAATGGGAGTCGTCCCCGCCCCCCCAGTATACGGCCAGAACCATGGACCCGGTACTTGTGGTTCGGACTGTCTCCAACCAGCCATAATGTTGTGAGAGTGAAATTATGTCTAAGTCCAGCTTTGGTACATTAGAAGCAACTCTGAAACTTAACCTAAGCGTTTTTCGAAGCTACTTTTTGGCTAACTTCTTATAGGAAGGTCTAGGAGCTCTGAAAATGAACGTGCGCGTCTTTCACTCTTCCAGAGGGACTTAGAAGAATTTTGTGATATTTTTTATTAAAATGGTGTATAAGGTTATATTTATAAATATATTTTATGCACTGTATATGAGCTGGCGATTTCTAAGTCTGTGGTTCCGAGAGGGGGTAACCAGGCTCACTAATAAAGGTCAAGCCACTTGGCTGCCAGAATGCCCTGCTTCAGCACAGACCAGAAAGGCATTGTGATAAGCGTATCCCCGGTATAGTCAGGGGTTAATGGGAGTCGTCCCCGCCCCCCCAGTATACGGCCAGAACCATGGACCCGGTACTTGTGGTTCGGACTGTCTCCAACCAGCCATAATGTTGTGAGAGTGAAATTATGTCTAAGTCCAGCTTTGGTACATTAGAAGCAACTCTGAAACTTAACCTAAGCGTTTTTCGAAGCTACTTTTTGGCTAACTTCTTATAGGAAGGTCTAGGAGCTCTGAAAATGAACGTGCGCGTCTTTCACTCTTCCCGAGGGACTTAGAAGAATTTTGTGATATTTTTTATTAAAATGGTGTATAAGGGTATATATATAAATATATTTTATGCACTGTATATGAGCTGGCGATTTCTAAGTCTGTGGTTCCGAGAGGGGGTAACCAGGCTCACTAATAAAGGTCAAGCCACTTGGCTGCCAGAATGCCCTGCTTCAGCACAGACCAGAAAGGCATTGTGATAAGCGTATCCCCGGTATAGTCAGGGGTTAATGGGAGTCGTCCCCGCCCCCCCAGTATACGGCCAGAACCATGGACCCGGTACTTGTGGTTCGGACTGTCTCCAACCAGCCATAATGTTGTGAGAGTGAAATTATGTCTAAGTCCAGCTTTGGTACATTAGAAGCAACTCTGAAACTTAACCTAAGCGTTTTTCGAAGCTACTTTTTGGTTAACTTCTTATAGGAAGGTCTAGGAGCTCTGAAAATGAACGTGCGCGTCTTTCACTCTTCCAGAGGGACTTAGAAGAATTTTGTGATATTTTTTATTAAAATGGTGTATAAGGGTATATATATAAATATATTTTATGCACTGTATATGAGCTGGCGATTTCTAAGTCTGTGGTTCCGAGAGGGGGTAACCAGGCTCACTAATAAAGGTCAAGCCACTTGGCTGCCAGAATGCCCTGCTTCAGCACAGACCAGAAAGGCATTGTGATAAGCGTATCCCCGGTATAGTCAGGGGTTAATGGGAGTCGTCCCCGCCCCCCCAGTATACGGCCAGAACCATGGACCCGGTACTTGTGGTTCGGACTGTCTCCAACCAGCCATAATGTTGTGAGAGTGAAATTATGTCTAAGTCCAGCTTTGGTACATTAGAAGCAACTCTGAAACTTAACCTAAGCGTTTTTCGAAGCTACTTTTTGGCTAACTTCTTATAGGAAGGTCTAGGAGCTCTGAAAATGAACGTGCGCGTCTTTCACTCTTCCAGAGGGACTTAGAAGAATTTTGTGATATTTTTTATTAAAATGGTGTATAAGGTTATATATATAAATATATTTTATGCACTGTATATGAGCTGGCGATTTCTAAGTCTGTGGTTCCGAGAGGGGGTAACCAGGCTCACTAATAAAGGTCAAGCCACTTGGCTGCCAGAATGCCCTGCTTCAGCACAGACCAGAAAGGCATTGTGATAAGCGTATCCCCGGTATAGTCAGGGGTTAATGGGAGTCGTCCCCGTCCCCCCAGTATACGGCCAGAACCATGGACCCGGTACTTGTGGTTCGGACTGTCTCCAACCAGCCATAATGTTGTGAGAGTGAAATTATGTCTAAGTCCAGCTTTGGTACATTAGAAGCAACTCTGAAACTTAACCTAAGCGTTTTTCGAAGCTACTTTTTGGCTAACTTCTTATAGGAAGGTCTAGGAGCTCTGAAAATGAACGTGCGCGTCTTTCACTCTTCCCGAGGGACTTAGAAGAATTTTGTGATATTTTTTATTAAAATGGTGTATAAGGTTATATATATAAATATATTTTATGCACTGTATATGAGCTGGCGATTTCTAAGTCTGTGGTTCCGAGAGGGGGTAACCAGGCTCACTAATAAAGGTCAAGCCACTTGGCTGCCAGAATGCCCTGCTTCAGCACAGACCAGAAAGGCATTGTGATAAGCGTATCCCCGGTATAGTCAGGGGTTAATGGGAGTCGTCCCCGTCCCCCCAGTATACGGCCAGAACCATGAACCCGGTACTTGTGGTTCGGACTGTCTCCAACCAGCCATAATGTTGTGAGAGTGAAATTATGTCTAAGTCCAGCTTTGGTACATTAGAAGCAACTCTGAAACTTAACCTAAGCGTTTTTCGAAGCTACTTTTTGGCTAACTTCTTATAGGAAGGTCTAGGAGCTTTGAAAATGAACGTGCGCGTCTTTCACTCTTCCAGAGGGACTTAGAAGAATTTTGTGATATTTTTTATTAAAATGGTGTATAAGGTTATATATATAAATATATTTTATGCACTGTATATGAGCTGGCGATTTCTAAGTCTGTGGTTCCGAGAGGGGGTAACCAGGCTCACTAATAAAGGTCAAGCCAATTGGCTGCCAGAATGCCCTGCTTCAGCACAGACCAGAAAGGCATTGTGATAAGCGTATCCCCGGTATAGTCAGGGGTTAATGGGAGTCCCCACCGTCCCCCCAGTAAACGGCCAGAACCATGGACCCGGTACTTGTGGTTCGGACTGTCTCCAACCAGCCATAATGTTGTGAGAGTGAAATTATGTCTAAGTCCAGTTTTGGCACATTAGAAGCAACTCTGAAACTTAACCTAAGCGTTTTTCGAAGCTACTTTTTGGCTAACTTCTTATAGGAAGGTCTAGGAGCTCTGAAAATGAACGTGCGCGTCTTTCACTCTTCCGAGGGACTTAGAAGAATTTTGTGATATTTTTTATTAAAATGGTGTATAAGGTTATATATATAAATATATTTTATGCACTGTATATGAGCTGGCGATTTCTAAGTCTGTGGTTCCGAGAGGGGGTAACCAGGCTCACTAATAAAGGTCAAGCCACTTGGCTGCCAGAATGCCCTGCTTCAGCACAGACCAGAAAGGCATTGTGATAAGCGTATCCCCGGTATAGTCAGGGGTTAATGGGAGTCGTCCCCGTCCCCCCAGTATACGGCCAGAACCATGGACCCGGTACTTGTGGTTCGGACTGTCTCCAACCAGCCATAATGTTGTGAGAGTGAAATTATGTCTAAGTCCAGCTTTGGTACATTAGAAGCAACTCTGAAACTTAACCTAAGCGTTTTTCGAAGCTACTTTTTGGCTAACTTCTTATAGGAAGGTCTAGGAGCTTTGAAAATGAACGTGCGCGTCTTTCACTCTTCCAGAGGGACTTAGAAGAATTTTGTGATATTTTTTATTAAAATGGTGTATAAGGTTATATATATAAATATATTTTATGCACTGTATATGAGCTGGCGATTTCTAAGTCTGTGGTTCCGAGAGGGGGTAACCAGGCTCACTAATAAAGGTCAAGCCAATTGGCTGCCAGAATGCCCTGCTTCAGCACAGACCAGAAAGGCATTGTGATAAGCGTATCCCCGGTATAGTCAGGGGTTAATGGGAGTCCCCACCGTCCCCCCAGTAAACGGCCAGAACCATGGACCCGGTACTTGTGGTTCGGACTGTCTCCAACCAGCCATAATGTTGTGAGAGTGAAATTATGTCTAAGTCCAGTTTTGGTACATTAGAAGCAACTCTGAAACTTAACCTAAGCGTTTTTCGAAGCTACTTTTTGGCTAACTTCTTATAGGAAGGTCTAGGAGCTCTGAAAATGAACGTGCGCGTCTTTCACTCTTCCGAGGGACTTAGAAGAATTTTGTGATATTTTTTATTAAAATGGTGTATAAGGTTATATATATAAATATATTTTATGCACTGTATATGAGCTGGCGATTTCTAAGTCTGTGGTTCCGAGAGGGGGTAACCAGGCTCACTAATAAAGGTCAAGCCACTTGGCTGCCAGAATGCCCTGCTTCAGCACAGACCAGAAAGGCATTGTGATAAGCGTATCCCCGGTATAGTCAGGGGTTAATGGGAGTCGTCCCCGCCCCCCCAGTATACGGCCAGAACCATGGACCCGGTACTTGTGGTTCGGACTGTCTCCAACCAGCCATAATGTTGTGAGAGTGAAATTATGTCTAAGTCCAGCTTTGGTACATTAGAAGCAACTCTGAAACTTAACCTAAGCGTTTTTCGAAGCTACTTTTTGGCTAACTTCTTATAGGAAGGTCTAGGAGCTCTGAAAATGAACGTGCGCGTCTTTCACTCTTCCAGAGGGACTTAGAAGAATTTTGTGATATTTTTTATTAAAATGGTGTATAAGGTTATATATATAAATATATTTTATGCACTGTATATGAGCTGGCGATTTCTAAGTCTGTGGTTCCGAGAGGGGGTAACCAGGCTCACTAATAAAGGTCAAGCCACTTGGCTGCCAGAATGCCCTGCTTCAGCACAGACCAGAAAGGCATTGTGATAAGCGTATCCCCGGTATAGTCAGGGGTTAATGGGAGTCGTCCCCGTCCCCCCAGTATACGGCCAGAACCATGGACCCGGTACTTGTGGTTCGGACTGTCTCCAACCAGCCATAATGTTGTGAGAGTGAAATTATGTCTAAGTCCAGCTTTGGTACATTAGAAGCAACTCTGAAACTTAACCTAAGCGTTTTTCGAAGCTACTTTTTGGCTAACTTCTTATAGGAAGGTCTAGGAGCTCTGAAAATGAACGTGCGCGTCTTTCACTCTTCCAGAGGGACTTACTGTAGAAGAATTTTGTGATATTTTTTATTAAAATGGTGTATAAGGTTATATATATAAATATATTTTATGCACTGTATATGAGCTGGCGATTTCTAAGTCTGTGGTTCCGAGAGGGGGTAACCAGGCTCACTAATAAAGGTCAAGCCACTTGGCTGCCAGAATGCCCTGCTTCAGCACAGACCAGAAAGGCATTGTGATAAGCGTATCCCCGGTATAGTCAGGGGTTAATGGGAGTCGTCCCCGTCCCCCCAGTATACGGCCAGAACCATGGACCCGGTACTTGTGGTTCGGACTGTCTCCAACCAGCCATAATGTTGTGAGAGTGAAATTATGTCTAAGTCCAGCTTTGGTACATTAGAAGCAACTCTGAAACTTAACCTAAGCGTTTTTCGAAGCTACTTTTTGGCTAACTTCTTATAGGAAGGTCTAGGAGCTCTGAAAATGAACGTGCGCGTCTTTCACTCTTCCAGAGGGACTTAGAAGAATTTTGTGATATTTTTTATTAAAATGGTGTATAAGGTTATATATATAAATATATTTTATGCACTGTATATGAGCTGGCGATTTCTAAGTCTGTGGTTCCGAGAGGGGGTAACCAGGCTCACTAATAAAGGTCAAGCCACTTGGCTGCCAGAATGCCCTGCTTCAGCACAGACCAGAAAGGCATTGTGATAAGCGTATCCCCGGTATAGTCAGGGGTTAATGGGAGTCGTCCCCGTCCCCCCAGTATACGGCCAGAACCATGGACCCGGTACTTGTGGTTCGGACTGTCTCCAACCAGCCATAATGTTGTGAGAGTGAAATTATGTCTAAGTCCAGCTTTGGTACATTAGAAGCAACTCTGAAACTTAACCTAAGCGTTTTTCGAAGCTACTTTTTGGCTAACTTCTTATAGGAAGGTCTAGGAGCTCTGAAAATGAACGTGCGCGTCTTTCACTCTTCCCGAGGGACTTAGAAGAATTTTGTGATATTTTTTATTAAAATGGTGTATAAGGGTATATATATATAAATATATTTTATGCACTGTATATGAGCTGGCGATTTCTAAGTCTGTGGTTCCGAGAGGGGGTAACCAGGCTCACTAATAAAGGTCAAGCCACTTGGCTGCCAGAATGCCCTGCTTCAGCACAGACCAGAAAGGCATTGTGATAAGCGTATCCCCGGTATAGTCAGGGGTTAATGGGAGTCGTCCCCGTCCCCCCAGTATACGGCCAGAACCATGGACCCGGTACTTGTGGTTCGGACTGTCTCCAACCAGCCATAATGTTGTGAGAGTGAAATTATGTCTAAGTCCAGCTTTGGTACATTAGAAGCAACTCTGAAACTTAACCTAAGCGTTTTTCGAAGCTACTTTTTGGCTAACTTCTTATAGGAAGGTCTAGGAGCTTTGAAAATGAACGTGCGCGTCTTTCACTCTTCCAGAGGGACTTAGAAGAATTTTGTGATATTTTTTATTAAAATGGTGTATAAGGTTATATATATAAATATATTTTATGCACTGTATATGAGCTGGCGATTTCTAAGTCTGTGGTTCCGAGAGGGGGTAACCAGGCTCACTAATAAAGGTCAAGCCAATTGGCTGCCAGAATGCCCTGCTTCAGCACAGACCAGAAAGGCATTGTGATAAGCGTATCCCCGGTATAGTCAGGGGTTAATGGGAGTCCCCACCGTCCCCCCAGTAAACGGCCAGAACCATGGACCCGGTACTTGTGGTTCGGACTGTCTCCAACCAGCCATAATGTTGTGAGAGTGAAATTATGTCTAAGTCCAGTTTTGGTACATTAGAAGCAACTCTGAAACTTAACCTAAGCGTTTTTCGAAGCTACTTTTTGGCTAACTTCTTATAGGAAGGTCTAGGAGCTCTGAAAATGAACGTGCGCGTCTTTCACTCTTCCGAGGGACTTAGAAGAATTTTGTGATATTTTTTATTAAAATGGTGTATAAGGTTATATATATAAATATATTTTATGCACTGTATATGAGCTGGCGATTTCTAAGTCTGTGGTTCCGAGAGGGGGTAACCAGGCTCACTAATAAAGGTCAAGCCACTTGGCTGCCAGAATGCCCTGCTTCAGCACAGACCAGAAAGGCATTGTGATAAGCGTATCCCCGGTATAGTCAGGGGTTAATGGGAGTCGTCCCCGTCCCCCCAGTATACGGCCAGAACCATGGACCCGGTACTTGTGGTTCGGACTGTCTCCAACCAGCCATAATGTTGTGAGAGTGAAATTATGTCTAAGTCCAGCTTTGGTACATTAGAAGCAACTCTGAAACTTAACCTAAGCGTTTTTCGAAGCTACTTTTTGGCTAACTTCTTATAGGAAGGTCTAGGAGCTCTGAAAATGAACGTGCGCGTCTTTCACTCTTCCCGAGGGACTTAGAAGAATTTTGTGATATTTTTTATTAAAATGGTGTATACGGGTATATATATAAATATATTTTATGCACTGTATATGAGCTGGCGATTTCTAAGTCTGTGGTTCCGAGAGGGGGTAACCAGGCTCACTAATAAAGGTCAAGCCACTTGGCTGCCAGAATGCCCTGCTTCAGCACAGACCAGAAAGGCATTGTGATAAGCGTATCCCCGGTATAGTCAGGGGTTAATGGGAGTCCCCACCGTCCCCCCAGTAAACGGCCAGAACCATGGACCCGGTACTTGTGGTTCGGACTGTCTCCAACCAGCCATAATGTTGTGAGAGTGAAATTATGTCTAAGTCCAGTTTTGGTACATTAGAAGCAACTCTGAAACTTAACCTAAGCGTTTTTCGAAGCTACTTTTTGGCTAACTTCTTATAGGAAGGTCTAGGAGCTCTGAAAATGAACGTGCGCGTCTTTCACTCTTCCCGAGGGACTTAGAAGAATTTTGTGATATTTTTTATTAAAATGGTGTATAAGGGTATATATATAAATATATTTTATGCACTGTATATGAGCTGGCGATTTCTAAGTCTGTGGTTCCGAGAGGGGGTAACCAGGCTCACTAATAAAGGTCAAGCCACTTGGCTGCCAGAATGCCCTGCTTCAGCACAGACCAGAAAGGCATTGTGATAAGCGTATCCCCGGTATAGTCAGGGGTTAATGGGAGTCGTCCCCGCCCCCCCAGTATACGGCCAGAACCATGGACCCGGTACTTGTGGTTCGGACTGTCTCCAACCAGCCATAATGTTGTGAGAGTGAAATTATGTCTAAGTCCAGCTTTGGTACATTAGAAGCAACTCTGAAACTTAACCTAAGCGTTTTTCGAAGCTACTTTTTGGCTAACTTCTTATAGGAAGGTCTAGGAGCTCTGAAAATGAACGTGCGCGTCTTTCACTCTTCCAGAGGGACTTAGAAGAATTTTGTGATATTTTTTATTAAAATGGTGTATAAGGTTATATATATAAATATATTTTATGCACTGTATATGAGCTGGCGATTTCTAAGTCTGTGGTTCCGAGAGGGGGTAACCAGGCTCACTAATAAAGGTCAAGCCACTTGGCTGCCAGAATGCCCTGCTTCAGCACAGACCAGAAAGGCATTGTGATAAGCGTATCCCCGGTATAGTCAGGGGTTAATGGGAGTCGTCCCCGTCCCCCCAGTATACGGCCAGAACCATGGACCCGGTACTTGTGGTTCGGACTGTCTCCAACCAGCCATAATGTTGTGAGAGTGAAATTATGTCTAAGTCCAGCTTTGGTACATTAGAAGCAACTCTGAAACTTAACCTAAGCGTTTTTCGAAGCTACTTTTTGGCTAACTTCTTATAGGAAGGTCTAGGAGCTCTGAAAATGAACGTGCGCGTCTTTCACTCTTCCAGAGGGACTTACTGTAGAAGAATTTTGTGATATTTTTTATTAAAATGGTGTATAAGGTTATATATATAAATATATTTTATGCACTGTATATGAGCTGGCGATTTCTAAGTCTGTGGTTCCGAGAGGGGGTAACCAGGCTCACTAATAAAGGTCAAGCCACTTGGCTGCCAGAATGCCCTGCTTCAGCACAGACCAGAAAGGCATTGTGATAAGCGTATCCCCGGTATAGTCAGGGGTTAATGGGAGTCGTCCCCGTCCCCCCAGTATACGGCCAGAACCATGGACCCGGTACTTGTGGTTCGGACTGTCTCCAACCAGCCATAATGTTGTGAGAGTGAAATTATGTCTAAGTCCAGCTTTGGTACATTAGAAGCAACTCTGAAACTTAACCTAAGCGTTTTTCGAAGCTACTTTTTGGCTAACTTCTTATAGGAAGGTCTAGGAGCTCTGAAAATGAACGTGCGCGTCTTTCACTCTTCCAGAGGGACTTAGAAGAATTTTGTGATATTTTTTATTAAAATGGTGTATAAGGTTATATATATAAATATATTTTATGCACTGTATATGAGCTGGCGATTTCTAAGTCTGTGGTTCCGAGAGGGGGTAACCAGGCTCACTAATAAAGGTCAAGCCACTTGGCTGCCAGAATGCCCTGCTTCAGCACAGACCAGAAAGGCATTGTGATAAGCGTATCCCCGGTATAGTCAGGGGTTAATGGGAGTCGTCCCCGTCCCCCCAGTATACGGCCAGAACCATGGACCCGGTACTTGTGGTTCGGACTGTCTCCAACCAGCCATAATGTTGTGAGAGTGAAATTATGTCTAAGTCCAGCTTTGGTACATTAGAAGCAACTCTGAAACTTAACCTAAGCGTTTTTCGAAGCTACTTTTTGGCTAACTTCTTATAGGAAGGTCTAGGAGCTCTGAAAATGAACGTGCGCGTCTTTCACTCTTCCAGAGGGACTTAGAAGAATTTTGTGATATTTTTTATTAAAATGGTGTATAAGGTTATATATATAAATATATTTTATGCACTGTATATGAGCTGGCGATTTCTAAGTCTGTGGTTCCGAGAGGGGGTAACCAGGCTCACTAATAAAGGTCAAGCCACTTGGCTGCCAGAATGCCCTGCTTCAGCACAGACCAGAAAGGCATTGTGATAAGCGTATCCCCGGTATAGTCAGGGGTTAATGGGAGTCGTCCCCGTCCCCCCAGTATACGGCCAGAACCATGGACCCGGTACTTGTGGTTCGGACTGTCTCCAACCAGCCATAATGTTGTGAGAGTGAAATTATGTCTAAGTCCAGCTTTGGTACATTAGAAGCAACTCTGAAACTTAACCTAAGCGTTTTTCGAAGCTACTTTTTGGCTAACTTCTTATAGGAAGGTCTAGGAGCTCTGAAAATGAACGTGCGCGTCTTTCACTCTTCCCGAGGGACTTAGAAGAATTTTGTGATATTTTTTATTAAAATGGTGTATAAGGGTATATATATAAATATATTTTATGCACTGTATATGAGCTGGCGATTTCTAAGTCTGTGGTTCCGAGAGGGGGTAACCAGGCTCACTAATAAAGGTCAAGCCACTTGGCTGCCAGAATGCCCTGCTTCAGCACAGACCAGAAAGACATTGTGATAAGCGTATCCCCGGTATAGTCAGGGGTTAATGGGAGTCGTCCCCGTCCCCCCAGTATACGGCCAGAACCATGGACCCGGTACTTGTGGTTCGGACTGTCTCCAACCAGCCATAATGTTGTGAGAGTGAAATTATGTCTAAGTCCAGCTTTGGTACATTAGAAGCAACTCTGAAACTTAACCTAAGCGTTTTTCGAAGCTACTTTTTGGCTAACTTCTTATAGGAAGGTCTAGGAGCTCTGAAAATGAACGTGCGCGTCTTTCACTCTTCCCGAGGGACTTAGAAGAATTTTGTGATATTTTTTATTAAAATGGTGTATAAGGGTATATATATAAATATATTTTATGCACTGTATATGAGCTGGCGATTTCTAAGTCTGTGGTTCCGAGAGGGGGTAACCAGGCTCACTAATAAAGGTCAAGCCACTTGGCTGCCAGAATGCCCTGCTTCAGCACAGACCAGAAAGACATTGTGATAAGCGTATCCCCGGTATAGTCAGGGGTTAATGGGAGTCGTCCCCGTCCCCCCAGTATACGGCCAGAACCATGGACCCGGTACTTGTGGTTCGGACTGTCTCCAACCAGCCATAATGTTGTGAGAGTGAAATTATGTCTAAGTCCAGCTTTGGTACATTAGAAGCAACTCTGAAACTTAACCTAAGCGTTTTTCGAAGCTACTTTTTGGCTAACTTCTTATAGGAAGGTCTAGGAGCTTTGAAAATGAACGTGCGCGTCTTTCACTCTTCCAGAGGGACTTAGAAGAATTTTGTGATATTTTTTATTAAAATGGTGTATAAGGTTATATATATAAATATATTTTATGCACTGTATATGAGCTGGCGATTTCTAAGTCTGTGGTTCCGAGAGGGGGTAACCAGGCTCACTAATAAAGGTCAAGCCAATTGGCTGCCAGAATGCCCTGCTTCAGCACAGACCAGAAAGGCATTGTGATAAGCGTATCCCCGGTATAGTCAGGGGTTAATGGGAGTCCCCACCGTCCCCCCAGTAAACGGCCAGAACCATGGACCCGGTACTTGTGGTTCGGACTGTCTCCAACCAGCCATAATGTTGTGAGAGTGAAATTATGTCTAAGTCCAGTTTTGGTACATTAGAAGCAACTCTGAAACTTAACCTAAGCGTTTTTCGAAGCTACTTTTTGGCTAACTTCTTATAGGAAGGTCTAGGAGCTCTGAAAATGAACGTGCGCGTCTTTCACTCTTCCGAGGGACTTAGAAGAATTTTGTGATATTTTTTATTAAAATGGTGTATAAGGTTATATATATAAATATATTTTATGCACTGTATATGAGCTGGCGATTTCTAAGTCTGTGGTTCCGAGAGGGGGTAACCAGGCTCACTAATAAAGGTCAAGCCACTTGGCTGCCAGAATGCCCTGCTTCAGCACAGACCAGAAAGGCATTGTGATAAGCGTATCCCCGGTATAGTCAGGGGTTAATGGGAGTCGTCCCCGCCCCCCCAGTATACGGCCAGAACCATGGACCCGGTACTTGTGGTTCGGACTGTCTCCAACCAGCCATAATGTTGTGAGAGTGAAATTATGTCTAAGTCCAGCTTTGGTACATTAGAAGCAACTCTGAAACTTAACCTAAGCGTTTTTCGAAGCTACTTTTTGGCTAACTTCTTATAGGAAGGTCTAGGAGCTCTGAAAATGAACGTGCGCGTCTTTCACTCTTCCAGAGGGACTTAGAAGAATTTTGTGATATTTTTTATTAAAATGGTGTATAAGGTTATACAGTATATATAAATATATTTTATGCACTGTATATGAGCTGGCGATTTCTAAGTCTGTGGTTCCGAGAGGGGGTAACCAGGCTCACTAATAAAGGTCAAGCCACTTGGCTGCCAGAATGCCCTGCTTCAGCACAGACCAGAAAGGCATTGTGATAAGCGTATCCCCGGTATAGTCAGGGGTTAATGGGAGTCGTCCCCGTCCCCCCAGTATACGGCCAGAACCATGGACCCGGTACTTGTGGTTCGGACTGTCTCCAACCAGCCATAATGTTGTGAGAGTGAAATTATGTCTAAGTCCAGCTTTGGTACATTAGAAGCAACTCTGAAACTTAACCTAAGCGTTTTTCGAAGCTACTTTTTGGCTAACTTCTTATAGGAAGGTCTAGGAGCTTTGAAAATGAACGTGCGCGTCTTTCACTCTTCCAGAGGGACTTAGAAGAATTTTGTGATATTTTTTATTAAAATGGTGTATAAGGTTATATATATAAATATATTTTATGCACTGTATATGAGCTGGCGATTTCTAAGTCTGTGGTTCCGAGAGGGGGTAACCAGGCTCACTAATAAAGGTCAAGCCAATTGGCTGCCAGAATGCCCTGCTTCAGCACAGACCAGAAAGGCATTGTGATAAGCGTATCCCCGGTATAGTCAGGGGTTAATGGGAGTCCCCACCGTCCCCCCAGTAAACGGCCAGAACCATGGACCCGGTACTTGTGGTTCGGACTGTCTCCAACCAGCCATAATGTTGTGAGAGTGAAATTATGTCTAAGTCCAGTTTTGGTACATTAGAAGCAACTCTGAAACTTAACCTAAGCGTTTTTCGAAGCTACTTTTTGGCTAACTTCTTATAGGAAGGTCTAGGAGCTCTGAAAATGAACGTGCGCGTCTTTCACTCTTCCGAGGGACTTAGAAGAATTTTGTGATATTTTTTATTAAAATGGTGTATAAGGTTATATATATAAATATATTTTATGCACTGTATATGAGCTGGCGATTTCTAAGTCTGTGGTTCCGAGAGGGGGTAACCAGGCTCACTAATAAAGGTCAAGCCACTTGGCTGCCAGAATGCCCTGCTTCAGCACAGACCAGAAAGGCATTGTGATAAGCGTATCCCCGGTATAGTCAGGGGTTAATGGGAGTCGTCCCCGCCCCCCCAGTATACGGCCAGAACCATGGACCCGGTACTTGTGGTTCGGACTGTCTCCAACCAGCCATAATGTTGTGAGAGTGAAATTATGTCTAAGTCCAGCTTTGGTACATTAGAAGCAACTCTGAAACTTAACCTAAGCGTTTTTCGAAGCTACTTTTTGGCTAACTTCTTATAGGAAGGTCTAGGAGCTCTGAAAATGAACGTGCGCGTCTTTCACTCTTCCAGAGGGACTTAGAAGAATTTTGTGATATTTTTTATTAAAATGGTGTATAAGGTTATACAGTATATATAAATATATTTTATGCACTGTATATGAGCTGGCGATTTCTAAGTCTGTGGTTCCGAGAGGGGGTAACCAGGCTCACTAATAAAGGTCAAGCCACTTGGCTGCCAGAATGCCCTGCTTCAGCACAGACCAGAAAGGCATTGTGATAAGCGTATCCCCGGTATAGTCAGGGGTTAATGGGAGTCGTCCCCGTCCCCCCAGTATACGGCCAGAACCATGGACCCGGTACTTGTGGTTCGGACTGTCTCCAACCAGCCATAATGTTGTGAGAGTGAAATTATGTCTAAGTCCAGCTTTGGTACATTAGAAGCAACTCTGAAACTTAACCTAAGCGTTTTTCGAAGCTACTTTTTGGCTAACTTCTTATAGGAAGGTCTAGGAGCTCTGAAAATGAACGTGCGCGTCTTTCACTCTTCCCGAGGGACTTAGAAGAATTTTGTGATATTTTTTATTAAAATGGTGTATAAGGTTATATATATAAATATATTTTATGCACTGTATATGAGCTGGCGATTTCTAAGTCTGTGGTTCCGAGAGGGGGTAACCAGGCTCACTAATAAAGGTCAAGCCACTTGGCTGCCAGAATGCCCTGCTTCAGCACAGACCAGAAAGGCATTGTGATAAGCGTATCCCCGGTATAGTCAGGGGTTAATGGGAGTCGTCCCCGTCCCCCCAGTATACGGCCAGAACCATGGACCCGGTACTTGTGGTTCGGACTGTCTCCAACCAGCCATAATGTTGTGAGAGTGAAATTATGTCTAAGTCCAGCTTTGGTACATTAGAAGCAACTCTGAAACTTAACCTAAGCGTTTTTCGAAGCTACTTTTTGGCTAACTTCTTATAGGAAGGTCTAGGAGCTCTGAAAATGAACGTGCGCGTCTTTCACTCTTCCAGAGGGACTTAGAAGAATTTTGTGATATTTTTTATTAAAATGGTGTATAAGGTTATATATATAAATATATTTTATGCACTGTATATGAGCTGGCGATTTCTAAGTCTGTGGTTCCGAGAGGGGGTAACCAGGCTCACTAATAAAGGTCAAGCCACTTGGCTGCCAGAATGCCCTGCTTCAGCACAGACCAGAAAGGCATTGTGATAAGCGTATCCCCGGTATAGTCAGGGGTTAATGGGAGTCGTCCCCGTCCCCCCAGTATACGGCCAGAACCATGGACCCGGTACTTGTGGTTCGGACTGTCTCCAACCAGCCATAATGTTGTGAGAGTGAAATTATGTCTAAGTCCAGCTTTGGTACATTAGAAGCAACTCTGAAACTTAACCTAAGCGTTTTTCGAAGCTACTTTTTGGCTAACTTCTTATAGGAAGGTCTAGGAGCTCTGAAAATGAACGTGCGCGTCTTTCACTCTTCCCGAGGGACTTAGAAGAATTTTGTGATATTTTTTATTAAAATGGTGTATAAGGGTATATATATAAATATATTTTATGCACTGTATATGAGCTGGCGATTTCTAAGTCTGTGGTTCCGAGAGGGGGTAACCAGGCTCACTAATAAAGGTCAAGCCACTTGGCTGCCAGAATGCCCTGCTTCAGCACAGACCAGAAAGACATTGTGATAAGCGTATCCCCGGTATAGTCAGGGGTTAATGGGAGTCGTCCCCGTCCCCCCAGTATACGGCCAGAACCATGGACCCGGTACTTGTGGTTCGGACTGTCTCCAACCAGCCATAATGTTGTGAGAGTGAAATTATGTCTAAGTCCAGCTTTGGTACATTAGAAGCAACTCTGAAACTTAACCTAAGCGTTTTTCGAAGCTACTTTTTGGCTAACTTCTTATAGGAAGGTCTAGGAGCTTTGAAAATGAACGTGCGCGTCTTTCACTCTTCCAGAGGGACTTAGAAGAATTTTGTGATATTTTTTATTAAAATGGTGTATAAGGTTATATATATAAATATATTTTATGCACTGTATATGAGCTGGCGATTTCTAAGTCTGTGGTTCTAGAGGGGGTAACCAGGCTCACTAATAAAGGTCAAGCCAATTGGCTGCCAGAATGCCCTGCTTCAGCACAGACCAGAAAGGCATTGTGATAAGCGTATCCCCGGTATAGTCAGGGGTTAATGGGAGTCCCCACCGTCCCCCCAGTAAACGGCCAGAACCATGGACCCGGTACTTGTGGTTCGGACTGTCTCCAACCAGCCATAATGTTGTGAGAGTGAAATTATGTCTAAGTCCAGTTTTGGTACATTAGAAGCAACTCTGAAACTTAACCTAAGCGTTTTTCGAAGCTACTTTTTGGCTAACTTCTTATAGGAAGGTCTAGGAGCTCTGAAAATGAACGTGCGCGTCTTTCACTCTTCCGAGGGACTTAGAAGAATTTTGTGATATTTTTTATTAAAATGGTGTATAAGGTTATATATATAAATATATTTTATGCACTGTATATGAGCTGGCGATTTCTAAGTCTGTGGTTCCGAGAGGGGGTAACCAGGCTCACTAATAAAGGTCAAGCCACTTGGCTGCCAGAATGCCCTGCTTCAGCACAGACCAGAAAGGCATTGTGATAAGCGTATCCCCGGTATAGTCAGGGGTTAATGGGAGTCGTCCCCGCCCCCCCAGTATACGGCCAGAACCATGGACCCGGTACTTGTGGTTCGGACTGTCTCCAACCAGCCATAATGTTGTGAGAGTGAAATTATGTCTAAGTCCAGCTTTGGTACATTAGAAGCAACTCTGAAACTTAACCTAAGCGTTTTTCGAAGCTACTTTTTGGCTAACTTCTTATAGGAAGGTCTAGGAGCTCTGAAAATGAACGTGCGCGTCTTTCACTCTTCCCGAGGGACTTAGAAGAATTTTGTGATATTTTTTATTAAAATGGTGTATAAGGGTATATATATAAATATATTTTATGCACTGTATATGAGCTGGCGATTTCTAAGTCTGTGGTTCCGAGAGGGGGTAACCAGGCTCACTAATAAAGGTCAAGCCACTTGGCTGCCAGAATGCCCTGCTTCAGCACAGACCAGAAAGGCATTGTGATAAGCGTATCCCCGGTATAGTCAGGGGTTAATGGGAGTCGTCCCCGCCCCCCCAGTATACGGCCAGAACCATGGACCCGGTACTTGTGGTTCGGACTGTCTCCAACCAGCCATAATGTTGTGAGAGTGAAATTATGTCTAAGTCCAGCTTTGGTACATTAGAAGCAACTCTGAAACTTAACCTAAGCGTTTTTCGAAGCTACTTTTTGGCTAACTTCTTATAGGAAGGTCTAGGAGCTCTGAAAATGAACGTGCGCGTCTTTCACTCTTCCAGAGGGACTTAGAAGAATTTTGTGATATTTTTTATTAAAATGGTGTATAAGGTTATATATATAAATATATTTTATGCACTGTATATGAGCTGGCGATTTCTAAGTCTGTGGTTCCGAGAGGGGGTAACCAGGCTCACTAATAAAGGTCAAGCCACTTGGCTGCCAGAATGCCCTGCTTCAGCACAGACCAGAAAGGCATTGTGATAAGCGTATCCCCGGTATAGTCAGGGGTTAATGGGAGTCGTCCCCGTCCCCCCAGTATACGGCCAGAACCATGGACCCGGTACTTGTGGTTCGGACTGTCTCCAACCAGCCATAATGTTGTGAGAGTGAAATTATGTCTAAGTCCAGCTTTGGTACATTAGAAGCAACTCTGAAACTTAACCTAAGCGTTTTTCGAAGCTACTTTTTGGCTAACTTCTTATAGGAAGGTCTAGGAGCTCTGAAAATGAACGTGCGCGTCTTTCACTCTTCCAGAGGGACTTAGAAGAATTTTGTGATATTTTTTATTAAAATGGTGTATAAGGTTATATATATAAATATATTTTATGCACTGTATATGAGCTGGCGATTTCTAAGTCTGTGGTTCCGAGAGGGGGTAACCAGGCTCACTAATAAAGGTCAAGCCACTTGGCTGCCAGAATGCCCTGCTTCAGCACAGACCAGAAAGGCATTGTGATAAGCGTATCCCCGGTATAGTCAGGGGTTAATGGGAGTCGTCCCCGTCCCCCCAGTATACGGCCAGAACCATGGACCCGGTACTTGTGGTTCGGACTGTCTCCAACCAGCCATAATGTTGTGAGAGTGAAATTATGTCTAAGTCCAGCTTTGGTACATTAGAAGCAACTCTGAAACTTAACCTAAGCGTTTTTCGAAGCTACTTTTTGGCTAACTTCTTATAGGAAGGTCTAGGAGCTCTGAAAATGAACGTGCGCGTCTTTCACTCTTCCGAGGGACTTAGAAGAATTTTGTGATATTTTTTATTAAAATGGTGTATAAGGTTATATATATAAATATATTTTATGCACTGTATATGAGCTGGCGATTTCTAAGTCTGTGGTTCCGAGAGGGGGTAACCAGGCTCACTAATAAAGGTCAAGCCACTTGGCTGCCAGAATGCCCTGCTTCAGCACAGACCAGAAAGGCATTGTGATAAGCGTATCCCCGGTATAGTCAGGGGTTAATGGGAGTCGTCCCCGCCCCCCCAGTATACGGCCAGAACCATGGACCCGGTACTTGTGGTTCGGACTGTCTCCAACCAGCCATAATGTTGTGAGAGTGAAATTATGTCTAAGTCCAGCTTTGGTACATTAGAAGCAACTCTGAAACTTAACCTAAGCGTTTTTCGAAGCTACTTTTTGGCTAACTTCTTATAGGAAGGTCTAGGAGCTCTGAAAATGAACGTGCGCGTCTTTCACTCTTCCCGAGGGACTTAGAAGAATTTTGTGATATTTTTTATTAAAATGGTGTATAAGGGTATATATATAAATATATTTTATGCACTGTATATGAGCTGGCGATTTCTAAGTCTGTGGTTCCGAGAGGGGGTAACCAGGCTCACTAATAAAGGTCAAGCCACTTGGCTGCCAGAATGCCCTGCTTCAGCACAGACCAGAAAGGCATTGTGATAAGCGTATCCCCGGTATAGTCAGGGGTTAATGGGAGTCGTCCCCGCCCCCCCAGTATACGGCCAGAACCATGGACCCGGTACTTGTGGTTCGGACTGTCTCCAACCAGCCATAATGTTGTGAGAGTGAAATTATGTCTAAGTCCAGCTTTGGTACATTAGAAGCAACTCTGAAACTTAACCTAAGCGTTTTTCGAAGCTACTTTTTGGCTAACTTCTTATAGGAAGGTCTAGGAGCTCTGAAAATGAACGTGCGCGTCTTTCACTCTTCCAGAGGGACTTAGAAGAATTTTGTGATATTTTTTATTAAAATGGTGTATAAGGTTATATATATAAATATATTTTATGCACTGTATATGAGCTGGCGATTTCTAAGTCTGTGGTTCCGAGAGGGGGTAACCAGGCTCACTAATAAAGGTCAAGCCACTTGGCTGCCAGAATGCCCTGCTTCAGCACAGACCAGAAAGGCATTGTGATAAGCGTATCCCCGGTATAGTCAGGGGTTAATGGGAGTCGTCCCCGTCCCCCCAGTATACGGCCAGAACCATGGACCCGGTACTTGTGGTTCGGACTGTCTCCAACCAGCCATAATGTTGTGAGAGTGAAATTATGTCTAAGTCCAGCTTTGGTACATTAGAAGCAACTCTGAAACTTAACCTAAGCGTTTTTCGAAGCTACTTTTTGGCTAACTTCTTATAGGAAGGTCTAGGAGCTCTGAAAATGAACGTGCGCGTCTTTCACTCTTCCAGAGGGACTTAGAAGAATTTTGTGATATTTTTTATTAAAATGGTGTATAAGGTTATATATATAAATATATTTTATGCACTGTATATGAGCTGGCGATTTCTAAGTCTGTGGTTCCGAGAGGGGGTAACCAGGCTCACTAATAAAGGTCAAGCCACTTGGCTGCCAGAATGCCCTGCTTCAGCACAGACCAGAAAGGCATTGTGATAAGCGTATCCCCGGTATAGTCAGGGGTTAATGGGAGTCGTCCCCGTCCCCCCAGTATACGGCCAGAACCATGGACCCGGTACTTGTGGTTCGGACTGTCTCCAACCAGCCATAATGTTGTGAGAGTGAAATTATGTCTAAGTCCAGCTTTGGTACATTAGAAGCAACTCTGAAACTTAACCTAAGCGTTTTTCGAAGCTACTTTTTGGCTAACTTCTTATAGGAAGGTCTAGGAGCTCTGAAAATGAACGTGCGCGTCTTTCACTCTTCCAGAGGGACTTAGAAGAATTTTGTGATATTTTTTATTAAAATGGTGTATAAGGTTATATATATAAATATATTTTATGCACTGTATATGAGCTGGCGATTTCTAAGTCTGTGGTTCCGAGAGGGGGTAACCAGGCTCACTAATAAAGGTCAAGCCACTTGGCTGCCAGAATGCCCTGCTTCAGCACAGACCAGAAAGGCATTGTGATAAGCGTATCCCCGGTATAGTCAGGGGTTAATGGGAGTCGTCCCCGTCCCCCCAGTATACGGCCAGAACCATGGACCCGGTACTTGTGGTTCGGACTGTCTCCAACCAGCCATAATGTTGTGAGAGTGAAATTATGTCTAAGTCCAGCTTTGGTACATTAGAAGCAACTCTGAAACTTAACCTAAGCGTTTTTCGAAGCTACTTTTTGGCTAACTTCTTATAGGAAGGTCTAGGAGCTCTGAAAATGAACGTGCGCGTCTTTCACTCTTCCCGAGGGACTTAGAAGAATTTTGTGATATTTTTTATTAAAATGGTGTATAAGGGTATATATATAAATATATTTTATGCACTGTACTGTATATGAGCTGGCGATTTCTAAGTCTGTGGTTCCGAGAGGGGGTAACCAGGCTCACTAATAAAGGTCAAGCCACTTGGCTGCCAGAATGCCCTGCTTCAGCACAGACCAGAAAGACATTGTGATAAGCGTATCCCCGGTATAGTCAGGGGTTAATGGGAGTCGTCCCCGTCCCCCCAGTATACGGCCAGAACCATGGACCCGGTACTTGTGGTTCGGACTGTCTCCAACCAGCCATAATGTTGTGAGTGAAATTATGTCTAAGTCCAGCTTTGGTACATTAGAAGCAACTCTGAAACTTAACCTAAGCGTTTTTCGAAGCTACTTTTTGGCTAACTTCTTATAGGAAGGTCTAGGAGCTCTGAAAATGAACGTGCGCGTCTTTCACTCTTCCCGAGGGACTTAGAAGAATTTTGTGATATTTTTTATTAAAATGGTGTATAAGGGTATATATATAAATATATTTTATGCACTGTATATGAGCTGGCGATTTCTAAGTCTGTGGTTCCGAGAGGGGGTAACCAGGCTCACTAATAAAGGTCAAGCCACTTGGCTGCCAGAATGCCCTGCTTCAGCACAGACCAGAAAGGCATTGTGATAAGCGTATCCCCGGTATAGTCAGGGGTTAATGGGAGTCGTCCCCGCCCCCCCAGTATACGGCCAGAACCATGGACCCGGTACTTGTGGTTCGGACTGTCTCCAACCAGCCATAATGTTGTGAGAGTGAAATTATGTCTAAGTCCAGCTTTGGTACATTAGAAGCAACTCTGAAACTTAACCTAAGCGTTTTTCGAAGCTACTTTTTGGCTAACTTCTTATAGGAAGGTCTAGGAGCTCTGAAAATGAACGTGCGCGTCTTTCACTCTTCCAGAGGGACTTAGAAGAATTTTGTGATATTTTTTATTAAAATGGTGTATAAGGTTATATATATAAATATATTTTATGCACTGTATATGAGCTGGCGATTTCTAAGTCTGTGGTTCCGAGAGGGGGTAACCAGGCTCACTAATAAAGGTCAAGCCACTTGGCTGCCAGAATGCCCTGCTTCAGCACAGACCAGAAAGGCATTGTGATAAGCGTATCCCCGGTATAGTCAGGGGTTAATGGGAGTCGTCCCCGTCCCCCCAGTATACGGCCAGAACCATGGACCCGGTACTTGTGGTTCGGACTGTCTCCAACCAGCCATAATGTTGTGAGAGTGAAATTATGTCTAAGTCCAGCTTTGGTACATTAGAAGCAACTCTGAAACTTAACCTAAGCGTTTTTCGAAGCTACTTTTTGGCTAACTTCTTATAGGAAGGTCTAGGAGCTCTGAAAATGAACGTGCGCGTCTTTCACTCTTCCAGAGGGACTTAGAAGAATTTTGTGATATTTTTTATTAAAATGGTGTATAAGGTTATATATATATAAATATATTTTATGCACTGTATATGAGCTGGCGATTTCTAAGTCTGTGGTTCCGAGAGGGGGTAACCAGGCTCACTAATAAAGGTCAAGCCACTTGGCTGCCAGAATGCCCTGCTTCAGCACAGACCAGAAAGGCATTGTGATAAGCGTATCCCCGGTATTGTCAGGGGTTAATGGGAGTCGTCCCCGTCCCCCCAGTATACGGCCAGAACCATGGACCCGGTACTTGTTGTTCGGACTGTCTCCAACCAGCCATAATGTTGTGAGAGTGAAATTATGTCTAAGTCCAGCTTTGGTACATTAGAAGCAACTCTGAAACTTAACCTAAGCGTTTTTCGAAGCTACTTTTTGGCTAACTTCTTATAGGAAGGTCTAGGAGCTCTGAAAATGAACGTGCGCGTCTTTCACTCTTCCCGAGGGACTTAGAAGAATTTTGTGATATTTTTTATTAAAATGGTGTATAAGGGTATATATATAAATATATTTTATGCACTGTATATGAGCTGGCGATTTCTAAGTCTGTGGTTCCGAGAGGGGGTAACCAGGCTCACTAATAAAGGTCAAGCCACTTGGCTGCCAGAATGCCCTGCTTCAGCACAGACCAGAAAGACATTGTGATAAGCGTATCCCCGGTATAGTCAGGGGTTAATGGGAGTCGTCCCCGTCCCCCCAGTATACGGCCAGAACCATGGACCCGGTACTTGTGGTTCGGACTGTCTCCAACCAGCCATAATGTTGTGAGAGTGAAATTATGTCTAAGTCCAGCTTTGGTACATTAGAAGCAACTCTGAAACTTAACCTAAGCGTTTTTCGAAGCTACTTTTTGGCTAACTTCTTATAGGAAGGTCTAGGAGCTCTGACAATGAACGTGCGCGTCTTTCACTCTTCCCGAGGGACTTAGAAGAATTTTGTGATATTTTTTATTAAAATGGTGTATAAGGGTATATATATAAATATATTTTATGCACTGTATATGAGCTGGCGATTTCTAAGTCTGTGGTTCCGAGAGGGGGTAACCAGGCTCACTAATAAAGGTCAAGCCACTTGGCTGCCAGAATGCCCTGCTTCAGCACAGACCAGAAAGGCATTGTGATAAGCGTATCCCCGGTATAGTCAGGGGTTAATGGGAGTCGTCCCCGTCCCCCCAGTATACGGCCAGAACCATGGACCCGGTACTTCTGGTTCGGACTGTCTCCAACCAGCCATAATGTTGTGAGAGTGAAATTATGTCTAAGTCCAGCTTTGGTACATTAGAAGCAACTCTGAAACTTAACCTAAGCGTTTTTCGAAGCTACTTTTTGGCTAACTTCTTATAGGAAGGTCTAGGAGCTCTGAAAATGAACGTGCGCGTCTTTCACTCTTCCCGAGGGACTTAGAAGAATTTTGTGATATTTTTTATTAAAATGGTGTATAAGGGTATATATATAAATATATTTTATGCACTGTATATGAGCTGGCGATTTCTAAGTCTGTGGTTCCGAGAGGGGGTAACCAGGCTCACTAATAAAGGTCAAGCCACTTGGCTGCCAGAATGCCCTGCTTCAGCACAGACCAGAAAGGCATTGTGATAAGCGTATCCCCGGTATAGTCAGGGGTTAATGGGAGTCGTCCCCGTCCCCCCAGTATACGGCCAGAACCATGGACCCGGTACTTGTGGTTCGGACTGTCTCCAACCAGCCATAATGTTGTGAGAGTGAAATTATGTCTAAGTCCTGCTTTGGTACATTAGAAGCAACTCTGAAACTTAACCTAAGCGTTTTTCGAAGCTACTTTTTGGCTAACTTCTTATAGGAAGGTCTAGGAGCTCTGAAAATGAACGTGCGCGTCTTTCACTCTTCCCGAGGGACTTAGAAGAATTTTGTGATATTTTTTTTTAAAATGGTGTATAAGGGTATATATATAAATATATTTTATGCACTGTATATGAGCTGGCGATTTCTAAGTCTGTGGTTCCGAGAGGGGGTAACCAGGCTCACTAATAAAGGTCAAGCCACTTGGCTGCCAGAATGCCCTGCTTCAGCACAGACCAGAAAGGCATTGTGATAAGCGTATCCCCGGTATAGTCAGGGGTTAATGGGAGTCGTCCCCGTCCCCCCAGTATACGGCCAGAACCATGGACCCGGTACTTGTGGTTCGGACTGTCTCCAACCAGCCATAATGTTGTGAGAGTGAAATTATGTCTAAGTCCAGCTTTGGTACATTAGAAGCAACTCTGAAACTTAACCTAAGCGTTTTTCGAAGCTACTTTTTGGCTAACTTCTTATAGGAAGGTCTAGGAGCTCTGAAAATGAACGTGCGCGTCTTTCACTCTTCCCGAGGGACTTAGAAGAATTTTGTGATATTTTTTATTAAAATGGTGTATAAGGGTATATATATAAATATATTTTATGCACTGTATATGAGCTGGCGATTTCTAAGTCTGTGGTTCCGAGAGGGGGTAACCAGGCTCACTAATAAAGGTCAAGCCACTTGGCTGCCAGAATGCCCTGCTTCAGCACAGACCAGAAAGGCATTGTGATAAGCGTATCCCCGGTATAGTCAGGGGTTAATGGGAGTCGTCCCCGTCCCCCCAGTATACGGCCAGAACTATGGACCCGGTACTTGTGGTTCGGACTGTCTCCAACCAGCCATAATGTTGTGAGAGTGAAATTATGTCTAAGTCCAGCTTTGGTACATTAGAAGCAACTCTGAAACTTAACCTAAGCGTTTTTCGAAGCTACTTTTTGGCTAACTTCTTATAGGAAGGTCTAGGAGCTCTGAAAATGAACGTACGCGTCTTTCACTCTTCCCGAGGGACTTAGAAGAATTTTGTGATATTTTTTATTAAAATGGTGTATAAGGGTATATATATAAATATATTTTATGCACTGTATATGAGCTGGCGATTTCTAAGTCTGTGGTTCCGAGAGGGGGTAACCAGGCTCACTAATAAAGGTCAAGCCACTTGGCTGCCAGAATGCCCTGCTTCAGCACAGACCAGAAAGGCATTGTGATAAGCGTATCCCCGGTATAGTCAGAGGTTAATGGGAGTCGTCCCCGTCCCCCCAGTATACGGCCAGAACCATGGACCCGGTACTTGTGGTTCGGACTGTCTCCAACCAGCCATAATGTTGTGAGAGTGAAATTATGTCTAAGTCCAGCTTTGGTACATTAGAAGCAACTCTGAAACTTAACCTAAGCGTTTTTCGAAGCTACTTTTTGGCTAACTTCTTATAGGAAGGTCTAGGAGCTCTGAAAATGAACGTGCGCGTCTTTCACTCTTCCCGAGGGACTTAGAAGAATTTTGTGATATTTTTTATTAAAATGGTGTATAAGGGTATATATATATAAATATATTTTATGCACTGTATATGAGCTGGCGATTTCTAAGTCTGTGGTTCCGAGAGGGGGTAACCAGGCTCACTAATAAAGGTCAAGCCACTTGGCTGCCAGAATGCCCTGCTTCAGCACAGACCAGAAAGGCATTGTGATAAGCGTATCCCCGGTATAGTCAGGGGTTAATTGGAGTCGTCCCCGTCCCCCCAGTATACGGCCAGAACCATGGACCCGGTACTTGTGGTTCGGACTCTCTAAAACCAGCCATAATGTTGTGAGAGTGAAATTATGTCTAAGTCCTGCTTTGGTACATTAGAAGCAACTCTGAAACTTAACCTAAGCGTTTTTCGAAGCTACTTTTTGGCTAACTTCTTATAGGAAGGTCTAGGAGCTCTGAAAATGAACGTGCGCGTCTTTCACTCTTCCAGAGGGACTTAGAAGAATTTTGTGATATTTTTTATTAAAATGGTGTATAAGGGTATATATATAAATATATTTTATGCACTGTATATGAGCTGGCGATTTCTAAGTCTGTGGTTCCGAGAGGGGGTAACCAGGCTCACTAATAAAGGTCAAGGGTTGGCTGCCAGAATGCCCTGCTTCAGCACAGACCAGAAAGGCATTGTGATAAGCGTATCCCCGGTATAGTCAGGGGTTAATGGGAGTCGTCCCCGTCCCCCCAGTATACGGCCAGAACCATGGACCCGGTACTTGTGGTTCGGACTGTCTCCAACCAGCCATAATGTTGTGAGAGTGAAATTATGTCTAAGTCCTGCTTTGGTACATTAGAAGCAACTCTGAAACTTAACCTAAGCGTTTTTCGAAGCTACTTTTTGGCTAACTTCTTATAGGAAGGTCTAGGAGCTCTGAAAATGAACGTGCGCGTCTTTCACTCTTCCCGAGGGACTTAGAAGAATTTTGTGATATTTTTTATTAAAATGGTGTATAAGGGTATATATATAAATATATTTTATGCACTGTATATGAGCTGGCGATTTCTAAGTCTGTGGTTCCGAGAGGGGGTAACCAGGCTCACTAATAAAGGTCAAGCCACTTGGCTGCCAGAATGCCCTGCTTCAGCACAGACCAGAAAGGCATTGTGATAAGCGTATCCCCGGTATAGTCAGGGGTTAATGGGAGTCGTCCCCGTCCCCCCAGTATACGGCCAGAACCATGGACCCGGTACTTGTGGTTCGGACTGTCTCCAACCAGCCATAATGTTGTGAGAGTGAAATTATGTCTAAGTCCAGCTTTGGTACATTAGAAGCAACTCTGAAACTTAACCTAAGCGTTTTTCGAAGCTACTTTTTGGCTAACTTCTTATAGGAAGGTCTAGGAGCTCTGAAAATGAACGTGCGCGTCTTTCACTCTTCCCGAGGGACTTAGAAGAATTTTGTGATATTTTTTATTAAAATGGTGTATAAGGGTATATATATAAATATATTTTATGCACTGTATATGAGCTGGCGATTTCTAAGTCTGTGGTTCCGAGAGGGGGTAACCAGGCTCACTAATAAAGGTCAAGCCACTTGGCTGCCAGAATGCCCTGCTTCAGCACAGACCAGAAAGGCATTGTGATAAGCGTATCCCCGGTATAGTCAGGGGTTAATGGGAGTCGTCCCCGTCCCCCCAGTATACGGCCAGAACTATGGACCCGGTACTTGTGGTTCGGACTGTCTCCAACCAGCCATAATGTTGTGAGAGTGAAATTATGTCTAAGTCCAGCTTTGGTACATTAGAAGCAACTCTGAAACTTAACCTAAGCGTTTTTCGAAGCTACTTTTTGGCTAACTTCTTATAGGAAGGTCTAGGAGCTCTGAAAATGAACGTACGCGTCTTTCACTCTTCCCGAGGGACTTAGAAGAATTTTGTGATATTTTTTATTAAAATGGTGTATAAGGGTATATATATAAATATATTTTATGCACTGTATATGAGCTGGCGATTTCTAAGTCTGTGGTTCCGAGAGGGGGTAACCAGGCTCACTAATAAAGGTCAAGCCACTTGGCTGCCAGAATGCCCTGCTTCAGCACAGACCAGAAAGGCATTGTGATAAGCGTATCCCCGGTATAGTCAGAGGTTAATGGGAGTCGTCCCCGTCCCCCCAGTATACGGCCAGAACCATGGACCCGGTACTTGTGGTTCGGACTGTCTCCAACCAGCCATAATGTTGTGAGAGTGAAATTATGTCTAAGTCCAGCTTTGGTACATTAGAAGCAACTCTGAAACTTAACCTAAGCGTTTTTCGAAGCTACTTTTTGGCTAACTTCTTATAGGAAGGTCTAGGAGCTCTGAAAATGAACGTGCGCGTCTTTCACTCTTCCCGAGGGACTTAGAAGAATTTTGTGATATTTTTTATTAAAATGGTGTATAAGGGTATATATATATAAATATATTTTATGCACTGTATATGAGCTGGCGATTTCTAAGTCTGTGGTTCCGAGAGGGGGTAACCAGGCTCACTAATAAAGGTCAAGCCACTTGGCTGCCAGAATGCCCTGCTTCAGCACAGACCAGAAAGGCATTGTGATAAGCGTATCCCCGGTATAGTCAGGGGTTAATTGGAGTCGTCCCCGTCCCCCCAGTATACGGCCAGAACCATGGACCCGGTACTTGTGGTTCGGACTCTCTAAAACCAGCCATAATGTTGTGAGAGTGAAATTATGTCTAAGTCCTGCTTTGGTACATTAGAAGCAACTCTGAAACTTAACCTAAGCGTTTTTCGAAGCTACTTTTTGGCTAACTTCTTATAGGAAGGTCTAGGAGCTCTGAAAATGAACGTGCGCGTCTTTCACTCTTCCAGAGGGACTTAGAAGAATTTTGTGATATTTTTTATTAAAATGGTGTATAAGGGTATATATATAAATATATTTTATGCACTGTATATGAGCTGGCGATTTCTAAGTCTGTGGTTCCGAGAGGGGGTAACCAGGCTCACTAATAAAGGTCAAGGGTTGGCTGCCAGAATGCCCTGCTTCAGCACAGACCAGAAAGGCATTGTGATAAGCGTATCCCCGGTATAGTCAGGGGTTAATGGGAGTCGTCCCCGTCCCCCCAGTATACGGCCAGAACCATGGACCCGGTACTTGTGGTTCGGACTGTCTCCAACCAGCCATAATGTTGTGAGAGTGAAATTATGTCTAAGTCCAGCTTTGGTACATTAGAAGCAACTCTGAAACTTAACCTAAGCGTTTTTCGAAGCTACTTTTTGGCTAACTTCTTATAGGAAGGTCTAGGAGCTCTGAAAATGAACGTACGCGTCTTTCACTCTTCCCGAGGGACTTAGAAGAATTTTGTGATATTTTTTATTAAAATGGTGTATAAGGGTATATATATAAATATATTTTATGCACTGTATATGAGCTGGCGATTTCTAAGTCTGTGGTTCCGAGAGGGGGTAACCAGGCTCACTAATAAAGGTCAAGCCACTTGGCTGCCAGAATGCCCTGCTTCAGCACAGACCAGAAAGGCATTGTGATAAGCGTATCCCCGGTATAGTCAGAGGTTAATGGGAGTCGTCCCCGTCCCCCCAGTATACGGCCAGAACCATGGACCCGGTACTTGTGGTTCGGACTGTCTCCAACCAGCCATAATGTTGTGAGAGTGAAATTATGTCTAAGTCCAGCTTTGGTACATTAGAAGCAACTCTGAAACTTAACCTAAGCGTTTTTCGAAGCTACTTTTTGGCTAACTTCTTATAGGAAGGTCTAGGAGCTCTGAAAATGAACGTGCGCGTCTTTCACTCTTCCCGAGGGACTTAGAAGAATTTTGTGATATTTTTTATTAAAATGGTGTATAAGGGTATATATATATAAATATATTTTATGCACTGTATATGAGCTGGCGATTTCTAAGTCTGTGGTTCCGAGAGGGGGTAACCAGGCTCACTAATAAAGGTCAAGCCACTTGGCTGCCAGAATGCCCTGCTTCAGCACAGACCAGAAAGGCATTGTGATAAGCGTATCCCCGGTATAGTCAGGGGTTAATTGGAGTCCCCCCCGTCCCCCCAGTATACGGCCAGAACCATGGACCCGGTACTTGTGGTTCGGACTCTCTAAAACCAGCCATAATGTTGTGAGAGTGAAATTATGTCTAAGTCCTGCTTTGGTACATTAGAAGCAACTCTGAAACTTAACCTAAGCGTTTTTCGAAGCTACTTTTTGGCTAACTTCTTATAGGAAGGTCTAGGAGCTCTGAAAATGAACGTGCGCGTCTTTCACTCTTCCCGAGGGACTTAGAAGAATTTTGTGATATTTTTTATTAAAATGGTGTATAAGGGTATATATATAAATATATTTTATGCACTGTATATGAGCTGGCGATTTCTAAGTCTGTGGTTCCGAGAGGGGGTAACCAGGCTCACTAATAAAGGTCAAGCCACTTGGCTGCCAGAATGCCCTGCTTCAGCACAGACCAGAAAGGCATTGTGATAAGCGTATCCCCGGTATAGTCAGGGGTTAATGGGAGTCGTCCCCGTCCCCCCAGTATACGGCCAGAACCATGGACCCGGTACTTGTGGTTCGGACTGTCTCCAACCAGCCATAATGTTGTGAGAGTGAAATTATGTCTAAGTCCTGCTTTGGTACATTAGAAGCAACTCTGAAACTTAACCTAAGCGTTTTTCGAAGCTACTTTTTGGCTAACTTCTTATAGGAAGGTCTAGGAGCTCTGAAAATGAACGTGCGCGTCTTTCACTGTTCCCGAGGGACTTAGAAGAATTTTGTGATATTTTTTATTAAAATGGTGTATAAGGGTATATATATAAATATATTTTATGCACTGTATATGAGCTGGCGATTTCTAAGTCTGTGGTTCCGAGAGGGGGTAACCAGGCTCACTAATAAAGGTCAAGCCACTTGGCTGCCAGAATGCCCTGCTTCAGCACAGACCAGAAAGGCATTGTGATAAGCGTATCCCCGGTATAGTCAGGGGTTAATGGGAGTCGTCCCCGTCCCCCCAGTATACGGCCAGAACCATGGACCCGGTACTTGTGGTTCGGACTGTCTCCAACCAGCCATAATGTTGTGAGAGTGAAATTATGTCTAAGTCCAGCTTTGGTACATTAGAAGCAACTCTGAAACTTAACCTAAGCGTTTTTCGAAGCTACTTTTTGGCTAACTTCTTATAGGAAGGTCTAGGAGCTCTGAAAATGAACGTGCGCGTCTTTCACTCTTCCCGAGGGACTTAGAAGAATTTTGTGATATTTTTTATTAAAATGGTGTATAAGGGTATATATATAAATATATTTTATGCACTGTATATGAGCTGGCGATTTCTAAGTCTGTGGTTCCGAGAGGGGGTAACCAGGCTCACTAATAAAGGTCAAGCCACTTGGCTGCCAGAATGCCCTGCTTCAGCACAGACCAGAAAGGCATTGTGATAAGCGTATCCCCGGTATAGTCAGGGGTTAATGGGAGTCGTCCCCGTCCCCCCAGTATACGGCCAGAACCATGGACCCGGTACTTGTGGTTCGGACTGTCTCCAACCAGCCATAATGTTGTGAGAGTGAAATTATGTCTAAGTCCAGCTTTGGTACATTAGAAGCAACTCTGAAACTTAACCTAAGCGTTTTTCGAAGCTACTTTTTGGCTAACTTCTTATAGGAAGGTCTAGGAGCTCTGAAAATGAACGTGCGCGTCTTTCACTCTTCCCGAGGGACTTAGAAGAATTTTGTGATATTTTTTATTAAAATGGTGTATAAGGGTATATATATATAAATATATTTTATGCACTGTATATGAGCTGGCGATTTCTAAGTCTGTGGTTCCGAGAGGGGGTAACCAGGCTCACTAATAAAGGTCAAGCCACTTGGCTGCCAGAATGCCCTGCTTCAGCACAGACCAGAAAGGCATTGTGATAAGCGTATCCCCGGTATAGTCAGGGGTTAATTGGAGTCCCCCCCGTCCCCCCAGTATACGGCCAGAACCATGGACCCGGTACTTGTGGTTCGGACTCTCTAAAACCAGCCATAATGTTGTGAGAGTGAAATTATGTCTAAGTCCTGCTTTGGTACATTAGAAGCAACTCTGAAACTTAACCTAAGCGTTTTTCGAAGCTACTTTTTGGCTAACTTCTTATAGGAAGGTCTAGGAGCTCTGAAAATGAACGTGCGCGTCTTTCACTCTTCCCGAGGGACTTAGAAGAATTTTGTGATATTTTTTATTAAAATGGTGTATAAGGGTATATATATAAATATATTTTATGCACTGTATATGAGCTGGCGATTTCTAAGTCTGTGGTTCCGAGAGGGGGTAACCAGGCTCACTAATAAAGGTCAAGCCACTTGGCTGCCAGAATGCCCTGCTTCAGCACAGACCAGAAAGGCATTGTGATAAGCGTATCCCCGGTATAGTCAGGGGTTAATGGGAGTCGTCCCCGTCCCCCCAGTATACGGCCAGAACCATGGACCCGGTACTTGTGGTTCGGACTGTCTCCAACCAGCCATAATGTTGTGAGAGTGAAATTATGTCTAAGTCCTGCTTTGGTACATTAGAAGCAACTCTGAAACTTAACCTAAGCGTTTTTCGAAGCTACTTTTTGGCTAACTTCTTATAGGAAGGTCTAGGAGCTCTGAAAATGAACGTGCGCGTCTTTCACTGTTCCCGAGGGACTTAGAAGAATTTTGTGATATTTTTTATTAAAATGGTGTATAAGGGTATATATATAAATATATTTTATGCACTGTATATGAGCTGGCGATTTCTAAGTCTGTGGTTCCGAGAGGGGGTAACCAGGCTCACTAATAAAGGTCAAGCCACTTGGCTGCCAGAATGCCCTGCTTCAGCACAGACCAGAAAGGCATTGTGATAAGCGTATCCCCGGTATAGTCAGGGGTTAATGGGAGTCGTCCCCGTCCCCCCAGTATACGGCCAGAACCATGGACCCGGTACTTGTGGTTCGGACTGTCTCCAACCAGCCATAATGTTGTGAGAGTGAAATTATGTCTAAGTCCAGCTTTGGTACATTAGAAGCAACTCTGAAACTTAACCTAAGCGTTTTTCGAAGCTACTTTTTGGCTAACTTCTTATAGGAAGGTCTAGGAGCTCTGAAAATGAACGTGCGCGTCTTTCACTCTTCCCGAGGGACTTAGAAGAATTTTGTGATATTTTTTATTAAAATGGTGTATAAGGGTATATATATAAATATATTTTATGCACTGTATATGAGCTGGCGATTTCTAAGTCTGTGGTTCCGAGAGGGGGTAACCAGGCTCACTAATAAAGGTCAAGCCACTTGGCTGCCAGAATGCCCTGCTTCAGCACAGACCAGAAAGGCATTGTGATAAGCGTATCCCCGGTATAGTCAGGGGTTAATGGGAGTCGTCCCCGTCCCCCCAGTATACGGCCAGAACTATGGACCCGGTACTTGTGGTTCGGACTGTCTCCAACCAGCCATAATGTTGTGAGAGTGAAATTATGTCTAAGTCCAGCTTTGGTACATTAGAAGCAACTCTGAAACTTAACCTAAGCGTTTTTCGAAGCTACTTTTTGGCTAACTTCTTATAGGAAGGTCTAGGAGCTCTGAAAATGAACGTACGCGTCTTTCACTCTTCCCGAGGGACTTAGAAGAATTTTGTGATATTTTTTATTAAAATGGTGTATAAGGGTATATATATAAATATATTTTATGCACTGTATATGAGCTGGCGATTTCTAAGTCTGCGGTTCCGAGAGGGGGTAACCAGGCTCACTAATAAAGGTCAAGCCACTTGGCTGCCAGAATGCCCTGCTTCAGCACAGACCAGAAAGGCATTGTGATAAGCGTATCCCCGGTATAGTCAGAGGTTAATGGGAGTCGTCCCCGTCCCCCCAGTATACGGCCAGAACCATGGACCCGGTACTTGTGGTTCGGACTGTCTCCAACCAGCCATAATGTTGTGAGAGTGAAATTATGTCTAAGTCCAGCTTTGGTACATTAGAAGCAACTCTGAAACTTAACCTAAGCGTTTTTCGAAGCTACTTTTTGGCTAACTTCTTATAGGAAGGTCTAGGAGCTCTGAAAATGAACGTGCGCGTCTTTCACTCTTCCCGAGGGACTTAGAAGAATTTTGTGATATTTTTTATTAAAATGGTGTATAAGGGTATATATATATAAATATATTTTATGCACTGTATATGAGCTGGCGATTTCTAAGTCTGTGGTTCCGAGAGGGGGTAACCAGGCTCACTAATAAAGGTCAAGCCACTTGGCTGCCAGAATGCCCTGCTTCAGCACAGACCAGAAAGGCATTGTGATAAGCGTATCCCCGGTATAGTCAGGGGTTAATGGGAGTCGTCCCCGTCCCCCCAGTATACGGCCAGAACTATGGACCCGGTACTTGTGGTTCGGACTGTCTCCAACCAGCCATAATGTTGTGAGAGTGAAATTATGTCTAAGTCCAGCTTTGGTACATTAGAAGCAACTCTGAAACTTAACCTAAGCGTTTTTCGAAGCTACTTTTTGGCTAACTTCTTATAGGAAGGTCTAGGAGCTCTGAAAATGAACGTACGCGTCTTTCACTCTTCCCGAGGGACTTAGAAGAATTTTGTGATATTTTTTATTAAAATGGTGTATAAGGGTATATATATAAATATATTTTATGCACTGTATATGAGCTGGCGATTTCTAAGTCTGTGGTTCCGAGAGGGGGTAACCAGGCTCACTAATAAAGGTCAAGCCACTTGGCTGCCAGAATGCCCTGCTTCAGCACAGACCAGAAAGGCATTGTGATAAGCGTATCCCCGGTATAGTCAGAGGTTAATGGGAGTCGTCCCCGTCCCCCCAGTATACGGCCAGAACCATGGACCCGGTACTTGTGGTTCGGACTGTCTCCAACCAGCCATAATGTTGTGAGAGTGAAATTATGTCTAAGTCCAGCTTTGGTACATTAGAAGCAACTCTGAAACTTAACCTAAGCGTTTTTCGAAGCTACTTTTTGGCTAACTTCTTATAGGAAGGTCTAGGAGCTCTGAAAATGAACGTGCGCGTCTTTCACTCTTCCCGAGGGACTTAGAAGAATTTTGTGATATTTTTTATTAAAATGGTGTATAAGGGTATATATATATAAATATATTTTATGCACTGTATATGAGCTGGCGATTTCTAAGTCTGTGGTTCCGAGAGGGGGTAACCAGGCTCACTAATAAAGGTCAAGCCACTTGGCTGCCAGAATGCCCTGCTTCAGCACAGACCAGAAAGGCATTGTGATAAGCGTATCCCCGGTATAGTCAGGGGTTAATTGGAGTCGTCCCCGTCCCCCCAGTATACGGCCAGAACCATGGACCCGGTACTTGTGGTTCGGACTCTCTAAAACCAGCCATAATGTTGTGAGAGTGAAATTATGTCTAAGTCCTGCTTTGGTACATTAGAAGCAACTCTGAAACTTAACCTAAGCGTTTTTCGAAGCTACTTTTTGGCTAACTTCTTATAGGAAGGTCTAGGAGCTCTGAAAATGAACGTGCGCGTCTTTCACTCTTCCCGAGGGACTTAGAAGAATTTTGTGATATTTTTTATTAAAATGGTGTATAAGGGTATATATATAAATATATTTTATGCACTGTATATGAGCTGGCGATTTCTAAGTCTGTGGTTCCGAGAGGGGGTAACCAGGCTCACTAATAAAGGTCAAGCCACTTGGCTGCCAGAATGCCCTGCTTCAGCACAGACCAGAAAGGCATTGTGATAAGCGTATCCCCGGTATAGTCAGGGGTTAATGGGAGTCGTCCCCGTCCCCCCAGTATACGGCCAGAACCATGGACCCGGTACTTGTGGTTCGGACTGTCTCCAACCAGCCATAATGTTGTGAGAGTGAAATTATGTCTAAGTCCAGCTTTGGTACATTAGAAGCAACTCTGAAACTTAACCTAAGCGTTTTTCGAAGCTACTTTTTGGCTAACTTCTTATAGGAAGGTCTAGGAGCTCTGAAAATGAACGTGCGCGTCTTTCACTCTTCCCGAGGGACTTAGAAGAATTTTGTGATATTTTTTATTAAAATGGTGTATAAGGGTATATATATAAATATATTTTATGCACTGTATATGAGCTGGCGATTTCTAAGTCTGTGGTTCCGAGAGGGGGTAACCAGGCTCACTAATAAAGGTCAAGCCACTTGGCTGCCAGAATGCCCTGCTTCAGCACAGACCAGAAAGGCATTGTGATAAGCGTATCCCCGGTATAGTCAGGGGTTAATGGGAGTCGTCCCCGTCCCCCCAGTATACGGCCAGAACTATGGACCCGGTACTTGTGGTTCGGACTGTCTCCAACCAGCCATAATGTTGTGAGAGTGAAATTATGTCTAAGTCCAGCTTTGGTACATTAGAAGCAACTCTGAAACTTAACCTAAGCGTTTTTCGAAGCTACTTTTTGACTAACTTCTTATAGGAAGGTCTAGGAGCTCTGAAAATGAACGTACGCGTCTTTCACTCTTCCCTAGGGACTTAGAAGAATTTTGTGATATTTTTTATTAAAATGGTGTATAAGGGTATATATATATATATATATATATATATTTTATGCACTGTATATGAGCTGGCGATTTCTAAGTCTGTGGTTCCGAGAGGGGGTAACCAGGCTCACTAATAAAGGTCAAGCCACTTGGCTGCCAGAATGCCCTGCTTCAGCACAGACCAGAAAGGCATTGTGATAAGCGTATCCCCGGTATAGTCAGGGGACAATGGGAGTCGTCCCCGTCCCCCCAGTATACGGCCAGAACCATGGACCCGGTACTTGTGGTTCGGACTGTCTCCAACCAGCCATAATGTTGTGAGAGTGAAATTATGTCTAAGTCCAGCTTTGGTACATTAGAAGCAACTCTGAAACTTAACCTAAGCGTTTTTCGAAGCTACTTTTTGTCTAACTTCTTATAGGAAGGTCTAGGAGCTCTGAAAATGAACGTGCGCGTCTTTCATCTTCCCGAGGGACATAGAAGAATTTTGTGATATTTTTTATTAAAATGGTGTATAAGGGTATATATATAAATATATTTTATGCACTGTATATGAGCTGGCGATTTCTAAGTCTGTGGTTCCGAGAGGGGGTAACCAGGCTCACTAATAAAGGTCAAGCCACTTGGCTGCCAGAATGCCCTGCTTCAGCACAGACCAGAAAGGCATTGTGATAAGCGTATCCCCGGTATAGTCAGGGGTTAATGGGAGTCGTCCCCGTCCCCCCAGTATACGGCCAGAACTATGGACCCGGTACTTGTGGTTCGGACTGTCTCCAACCAGCCATAATGTTGTGAGAGTGAAATTATGTCTAAGTCCAGCTTTGGTACATTAGAAGCAACTCTGAAACTTAACCTAAGCGTTTTTCGAAGCTACTTTTTGGCTAACTTCTTATAGGAAGGTCTAGGAGCTCTGAAAATGAACGTACGCGTCTTTCACTCTTCCCTAGGGACTTAGAAGAATTTTGTGATATTTTTTATTAAAATGGTGTATAAGGGTATATATATAAATATATTTTATGCACTGTATATGAGCTGGCGATTTCTAAGTCTGTGGTTCCGAGAGGGGGTAACCAGGCTCACTAATAAAGGTCAAGCCACTTGGCTGCCAGAATGCCCTGCTTCAGCACAGACCAGAAAGGCATTGTGATAAGCGTATCCCCGGTATAGTCAGAGGTTAATGGGAGTCGTCCCCGTCCCCCCAGTATACGGCCAGAACCATGGACCCGGTACTTGTGGTTCGGACTGTCTCCAACCAGCCATAATGTTGTGAGAGTGAAATTATGTCTAAGTCCAGCTTTGGTACATTAGAAGCAACTCTGAAACTTAACCTAAGCGTTTTTCGAAGCTACTTTTTGGCTAACTTCTTATAGGAAGGTCTAGGAGCTCTGAAAATGAACGTGCGCGTCTTTCACTCTTCCCGAGGGACTTAGAAGAATTTTGTGATATTTTTTATTAAAATGGTGTATAAGGGTATATATATATAAATATATTTTATGCACTGTATATGAGCTGGCGATTTCTAAGTCTGTGGTTCCGAGAGGGGGTAACCAGGCTCACTAATAAAGGTCAAGCCACTTGGCTGCCAGAATGCCCTGCTTCAGCACAGACCAGAAAGGCATTGTGATAAGCGTATCCCCGGTATAGTCAGGGGTTAATTGGAGTCGTCCCCGTCCCCCCAGTATACGGCCAGAACCATGGACCCGGTACTTGTGGTTCGGACTCTCTCCAACCAGCCATAATGTTGTGAGAGTGAAATTATGTCTAAGTCCTGCTTTGGTACATTAGAAGCAACTCTGAAACTTAACCTAAGCGTTTTTCGAAGCTACTTTTTGGCTAACTTCTTATAGGAAGGTCTAGGAGCTCTGAAAATGAACGTGCGCGTCTTTCACTCTTCCAGAGGGACTTAGAAGAATTTTGTGATATTTTTTATTAAAATGGTGTATAAGGGTATATATATAAATATATTTTATGCACTGTATATGAGCTGGCGATTTCTAAGTCTGTGGTTCCGAGAGGGGGTAACCAGGCTCACTAATAAAGGTCAAGCCACTTGGCTGCCAGAATGCCCTGCTTCAGCACAGACCAGAAAGGCATTGTGATAAGCGTATCCCCGGTATAGTCAGGGGTTAATGGGAGTCGTCCCCGTCCCCCCAGTATACGGCCAGAACCATGGACCCGGTACTTGTGGTTCGGACTGTCTCCAACCAGCCATAATGTTGTGAGAGTGAAATTATGTCTAAGTCCAGCTTTGGTACATTAGAAGCAACTCTGAAACTTAACCTAAGCGTTTTTCGAAGCTACTTTTTGGCTAACTTCTTATAGGAAGGTCTAGGAGCTCTGAAAATGAACGTGCGCGTCTTTCACTCTTCCCGAGGGACTTAGAAGAATTTTGTGATATTTTTTATTAAAATGGTGTATAAGGGTATATATATAAATATATTTTATGCACTGTATATGAGCTGGCGATTTCTAAGTCTGTGGTTCCGAGAGGGGGTAACCAGGCTCACTAATAAAGGTCAAGCCACTTGGCTGCCAGAATGCCCTGCTTCAGCACAGACCAGAAAGGCATTGTGATAAGCGTATCCCCGGTATAGTCAGGGGTTAATGGGAGTCGTCCCCGTCCCCCCAGTATACGGCCAGAACCATGGACCCGGTACTTGTGGTTCGGACTGTCTCCAACCAGCCATAATGTTGTGAGAGTGAAATTATGTCTAAGTCCAGCTTTGGTACATTAGAAGCAACTCTGAAACTTAACCTAAGCGTTTTTCGAAGCTACTTTTTGGCTAACTTCTTATAGGAAGGTCTAGGAGCTCTGAAAATGAACGTGCGCGTCTTTCACTCTTCCCGAGGGACTTAGAAGAATTTTGTGATATTTTTTATTAAAATGGTGTATAAGGGTATATATATAAATATATTTTATGCACTGTATATGAGCTGGCGATTTCTAAGTCTGTGGTTCCGAGAGGGGGTAACCAGGCTCACTAATAAAGGTCAAGCCACTTGGCTGCCAGAATGCCCTGCTTCAGCACAGACCAGAAAGGCATTGTGATAAGCGTATCCCCGGTATAGTCAGGGGTTAATGGGAGTCGTCCCCGTCCCCCCAGTATACGGCCAGAACTATGGACCCGGTACTTGTGGTTCGGACTGTCTCCAACCAGCCATAATGTTGTGAGAGTGAAATTATGTCTAAGTCCAGCTTTGGTACATTAGAAGCAACTCTGAAACTTAACCTAAGCGTTTTTCGAAGATACTTTTTGACTAACTTCTTATAGGAAGGTCTAGGAGCTCTGAAAATGAACGTACGCGTCTTTCACTCTTCCCTAGGGACTTAGAAGAATTTTGTGATATTTTTTATTAAAATGGTGTATAAGGGTATATATATAAATATATTTTATGCACTGTATATGAGCTGGCGATTTCTAAGTCTGTGGTTCCGAGAGGGGGTAACCAGGCTCACTAATAAAGGTCAAGCCACTTGGCTGCCAGAATGCCCTGCTTCAGCACAGACCAGAAAGGCATTGTGATAAGCGTATCCCCGGTATAGTCAGAGGTTAATGGGAGTCGTCCCCGTCCCCCCAGTATACGGCCAGAACCATGGACCCGGTACTTGTGGTTCGGACTGTCTCCAACCAGCCATAATGTTGTGAGAGTGAAATTATGTCTAAGTCCAGCTTTGGTACATTAGAAGCAACTCTGAAACTTAACCTAAGCGTTTTTCGAAGCTACTTTTTGGCTAACTTCTTATAGGAAGGTCTAGGAGCTCTGAAAATGAACGTGCGCGTCTTTCACTCTTCCCGAGGGACTTAGAAGAATTTTGTGATATTTTTTATTAAAATGGTGTATAAGGGTATATATATATAAATATATTTTATGCACTGTATATGAGCTGGCGATTTCTAAGTCTGTGGTTCCGAGAGGGGGTAACCAGGCTCACTAATAAAGGTCAAGCCACTTGGCTGCCAGAATGCCCTGCTTCAGCACAGACCAGAAAGGCATTGTGATAAGCGTATCCCCGGTATAGTCAGGGGACAATGGGAGTCGTCCCCGTCCCCCCAGTATACGGCCAGAACCATTGACCCGGTACTTGTGGTTCGGACTGTCTCCAACCAGCCATAATGTGGTGAGAGTGAAATTATGTCTAAGTCCAGCTTTGGTACATTAGAAGCAACTCTGAAACTTAACCTAAGCGTTTTTCGAAGCTACTTTTTGGCTAACTTCTTATAGGAAGGTCTAGGAGCTCTGAAAATGAACGTGCGCGTCTTTCACTCTTCCCGAGGGACTTAGAAGAATTTTGTGATATTTTTTTATTAAAATGGTGTATAAGGGTATATATATAAATATATTTTATGCACTGTATATGAGCTGGCGATTTCTAAGTCTGTGGTTCCGAGAGGGGGTAACCAGGCTCACTAATAAAGGTCAAGCCACTTGGCTGCCAGAATGCCCTGCTTCAGCACAGACCAGAAAGGCATTGTGATAAGCGTATCCCCGGTATAGTCAGGGGTTAATGGGAGTCGTCCCCGTCCCCCCAGTATACGGCCAGAACCATGGACCCGGTACTTGTGGTTCGGACTGTCTCCAACCAGCCATAATGTTGTGAGAGTGAAATTATGTCTAAGTCCAGCTTTGGTACATTAGAAGCAACTCTGAAACTTAACCTAAGCGTTTTTCGAAGCTACTTTTTGGCTAACTTCTTATAGGAAGGTCTAGGAGCTCTGAAAATGAACGTGCGCGTCTTTCACTCTTCCCGAGGGACTTAGAAGAATTTTGTGATATTTTTTATTAAAATGGTGTATAAGGGTATATATATAAATATATTTTATGCACTGTATATGAGCTGGCGATTTCTAAGTCTGTGGTTCCGAGAGGGGGTAACCAGGCTCACTAATAAAGGTCAAGCCACTTGGCTGCCAGAATGCCCTGCTTCAGCACAGACCAGAAAGGCATTGTGATAAGCGTATCCCCGGTATAGTCAGGGGTTAATGGGAGTCGTCCCCGTCCCCCCAGTATACGGCCAGAACTATGGACCCGGTACTTGTGGTTCGGACTGTCTCCAACCAGCCATAATGTTGTGAGAGTGAAATTATGTCTAAGTCCAGCTTTGGTACATTAGAAGCAACTCTGAAACTTAACCTAAGCGTTTTTCGAAGATACTTTTTGACTAACTTCTTATAGGAAGGTCTAGGAGCTCTGAAAATGAACGTACGCGTCTTTCACTCTTCCCTAGGGACTTAGAAGAATTTTGTGATATTTTTTATTAAAATGGTGTATAAGGGTATATATATAAATATATTTTATGCACTGTATATGAGCTGGCGATTTCTAAGTCTGTGGTTCCGAGAGGGGGTAACCAGGCTCACTAATAAAGGTCAAGCCACTTGGCTGCCAGAATGCCCTGCTTCAGCACAGACCAGAAAGGCATTGTGATAAGCGTATCCCCGGTATAGTCAGAGGTTAATGGGAGTCGTCCCCGTCCCCCCAGTATACGGCCAGAACCATGGACCCGGTACTTGTGGTTCGGACTGTCTCCAACCAGCCATAATGTTGTGAGAGTGAAATTATGTCTAAGTCCAGCTTTGGTACATTAGAAGCAACTCTGAAACTTAACCTAAGCGTTTTTCGAAGCTACTTTTTGGCTAACTTCTTATAGGAAGGTCTAGGAGCTCTGAAAATGAACGTGCGCGTCTTTCACTCTTCCCGAGGGACTTAGAAGAATTTTGTGATATTTTTTATTAAAATGGTGTATAAGGGTATATATATATAAATATATTTTATGCACTGTATATGAGCTGGCGATTTCTAAGTCTGTGGTTCCGAGAGGGGGTAACCAGGCTCACTAATAAAGGTCAAGCCACTTGGCTGCCAGAATGCCCTGCTTCAGCACAGACCAGAAAGGCATTGTGATAAGCGTATCCCCGGTATAGTCAGGGGACAATGGGAGTCGTCCCCGTCCCCCCAGTATACGGCCAGAACCATTGACCCGGTACTTGTGGTTCGGACTGTCTCCAACCAGCCATAATGTGGTGAGAGTGAAATTATGTCTAAGTCCAGCTTTGGTACATTAGAAGCAACTCTGAAACTTAACCTAAGCGTTTTTCGAAGCTACTTTTTGGCTAACTTCTTATAGGAAGGTCTAGGAGCTCTGAAAATGAACGTGCGCGTCTTTCACTCTTCCCGAGGGACTTAGAAGAATTTTGTGATATTTTTTTATTAAAATGGTGTATAAGGGTATATATATAAATATATTTTATGCACTGTATATGAGCTGGCGATTTCTAAGTCTGTGGTTCCGAGAGGGGGTAACCAGGCTCACTAATAAAGGTCAAGCCACTTGGCTGCCAGAATGCCCTGCTTCAGCACAGACCAGAAAGGCATTGTGATAAGCGTATCCCCGGTATAGTCAGGGGTTAATGGGAGTCGTCCCCGTCCCCCCAGTATACGGCCAGAACTATGGACCCGGTACTTGTGGTTCGGACTGTCTCCAACCAGCCATAATGTTGTGAGAGTGAAATTATGTCTAAGTCCAGCTTTGGTACATTAGAAGCAACTCTGAAACTTAACCTAAGCGTTTTTCGAAGCTACTTTTTGGCTAACTTCTTATAGGAAGGTCTAGGAGCTCTGAAAATGAACGTACGCGTCTTTCACTCTTCCCGAGGGACTTAGAAGAATTTTGTGATATTTTTTATTAAAATGGTGTATAAGGGTATATATATAAATATATTTTATGCACTGTATATGAGCTGGCGATTTCTAAGTCTGTGGTTCCGAGAGGGGGTAACCAGGCTCACTAATAAAGGTCAAGCCACTTGGCTGCCAGAATGCCCTGCTTCAGCACAGACCAGAAAGGCATTGTGATAAGCGTATCCCCGGTATAGTCAGAGGTTAATGGGAGTCGTCCCCGTCCCCCCAGTATACGGCCAGAACCATGGACCCGGTACTTGTGGTTCGGACTGTCTCCAACCAGCCATAATGTTGTGAGAGTGAAATTATGTCTAAGTCCAGCTTTGGTACATTAGAAGCAACTCTGAAACTTAACCTAAGCGTTTTTCGAAGCTACTTTTTGGCTAACTTCTTATAGGAAGGTCTAGGAGCTCTGAAAATGAACGTGCGCGTCTTTCACTCTTCCCGAGGGACTTAGAAGAATTTTGTGATATTTTTTATTAAAATGGTGTATAAGGGTATATATATATAAATATATTTTATGCACTGTATATGAGCTGGCGATTTCTAAGTCTGTGGTTCCGAGAGGGGGTAACCAGGCTCACTAATAAAGGTCAAGCCACTTGGCTGCCAGAATGCCCTGCTTCAGCACAGACCAGAAAGGCATTGTGATAAGCGTATCCCCGGTATAGTCAGGGGTTAATTGGAGTCGTCCCCGTCCCCCCAGTATACGGCCAGAACCATGGACCCGGTACTTGTGGTTCGGACTCTCTAAAACCAGCCATAATGTTGTGAGAGTGAAATTATGTCTAAGTCCTGCTTTGGTACATTAGAAGCAACTCTGAAACTTAACCTAAGCGTTTTTCGAAGCTACTTTTTGGCTAACTTCTTATAGGAAGGTCTAGGAGCTCTGAAAATGAACGTGCGCGTCTTTCACTCTTCCCGAGGGACTTAGAAGAATTTTGTGATATTTTTTATTAAAATGGTGTATAAGGGTATATATATAAATATATTTTATGCACTGTATATGAGCTGGCGATTTCTAAGTCTGTGGTTCCGAGAGGGGGTAACCAGGCTCACTAATAAAGGTCAAGCCACTTGGCTGCCAGAATGCCCTGCTTCAGCACAGACCAGAAAGGCATTGTGATAAGCGTATCCCCGGTATAGTCAGGGGTTAATGGGAGTCGTCCCCGTCCCCCCAGTATACGGCCAGAACCATGGACCCGGTACTTGTGGTTCGGACTGTCTCCAACCAGCCATAATGTTGTGAGAGTGAAATTATGTCTAAGTCCAGCTTTGGTACATTAGAAGCAACTCTGAAACTTAACCTAAGCGTTTTTCGAAGCTACTTTTTGGCTAACTTCTTATAGGAAGGTCTAGGAGCTCTGAAAATGAACGTGCGCGTCTTTCACTCTTCCCGAGGGACTTAGAAGAATTTTGTGATATTTTTTATTAAAATGGTGTATAAGGGTATATATATAAATATATTTTATGCACTGTATATGAGCTGGCGATTTCTAAGTCTGTGGTTCCGAGAGGGGGTAACCAGGCTCACTAATAAAGGTCAAGCCACTTGGCTGCCAGAATGCCCTGCTTCAGCACAGACCAGAAAGGCATTGTGATAAGCGTATCCCCGGTATAGTCAGGGGTTAATGGGAGTCGTCCCCGTCCCCCCAGTATACGGCCAGAACTATGGACCCGGTACTTGTGGTTCGGACTGTCTCCAACCAGCCATAATGTTGTGAGAGTGAAATTATGTCTAAGTCCAGCTTTGGTACATTAGAAGCAACTCTGAAACTTAACCTAAGCGTTTTTCGAAGCTACTTTTTGACTAACTTCTTATAGGAAGGTCTAGGAGCTCTGAAAATGAACGTACGCGTCTTTCACTCTTCCCTAGGGACTTAGAAGAATTTTGTGATATTTTTTATTAAAATGGTGTATAAGGGTATATATATATATAAATATATATATTTTATGCACTGTATATGAGCTGGCGATTTCTAAGTCTGTGGTTCCGAGAGGGGGTAACCAGGCTCACTAATAAAGGTCAAGCCACTTGGCTGCCAGAATGCCCTGCTTCAGCACAGACCAGAAAGGCATTGTGATAAGCGTATCCCCGGTATAGTCAGGGGACAATGGGAGTCGTCCCCGTCCCCCCAGTATACGGCCAGAACCATGGACCCGGTACTTGTGGTTCGGACTGTCTCCAACCAGCCATAATGTTGTGAGAGTGAAATTATGTCTAAGTCCAGCTTTGGTACATTAGAAGCAACTCTGAAACTTAACCTAAGCGTTTTTCGAAGCTACTTTTTGTCTAACTTCTTATAGGAAGGTCTAGGAGCTCTGAAAATGAACGTGCGCGTCTTTCATCTTCCCGAGGGACATAGAAGAATTTTGTGATATTTTTTATTAAAATGGTGTATAAGGGTATATATATAAATATATTTTATGCACTGTATATGAGCTGGCGATTTCTAAGTCTGTGGTTCCGAGAGGGGGTAACCAGGCTCACTAATAAAGGTCAAGCCACTTGGCTGCCAGAATGCCCTGCTTCAGCACAGACCAGAAAGGCATTGTGATAAGCGTATCCCCGGTATAGTCAGGGGTTAATGGGAGTCGTCCCCGTCCCCCCAGTATACGGCCAGAACTATGGACCCTGTACTTGTGGTTCGGACTGTCTCCAACCAGCCATAATGTTGTGAGAGTGAAATTATGTCTAAGTCCAGCTTTGGTACATTAGAAGCAACTCTGAAACTTAACCTAAGCGTTTTTCGAAGCTACTTTTTGGCTAACTTCTTATAGGAAGGTCTAGGAGCTCTGAAAATGAACGTACGCGTCTTTCACTCTTCCCTAGGGACTTAGAAGAATTTTGTGATATTTTTTATTAAAATGGTGTATAAGGGTATATATATAAATATATTTTATGCACTGTATATGAGCTGGCGATTTCTAAGTCTGTGGTTCCGAGAGGGGGTAACCAGGCTCACTAATAAAGGTCAAGCCACTTGGCTGCCAGAATGCCCTGCTTCAGCACAGACCAGAAAGGCATTGTGATAAGCGTATCCCCGGTATAGTCAGAGGTTAATGGGAGTCGTCCCCGTCCCCCCAGTATACGGCCAGAACCATGGACCCGGTACTTGTGGTTCGGACTCTCTCCAACCAGCCATAATGTTGTGAGAGTGAAATTATGTCTAAGTCCAGCTTTGGTACATTAGAAGCAACTCTGAAACTTAACCTAAGCGTTTTTCGAAGCTACTTTTTGGCTAACTTCTTATAGGAAGGTCTAGGAGCTCTGAAAATGAACGTGCGCGTCTTTCACTCTTCCCGAGGGACTTAGAAGAATTTTGTGATATTTTTTATTAAAATGGTGTATAAGGGTATATATATATAAATATATTTTATGCACTGTATATGAGCTGGCGATTTCTAAGTCTGTGGTTCCGAGAGGGGGTAACCAGGCTCACTAATAAAGGTCAAGCCACTTGGCTGCCAGAATGCCCTGCTTCAGCACAGACCAGAAAGGCATTGTGATAAGCGTATCCCCGGTATAGTCAGGGGTTAATTGGAGTCGTCCCCGTCCCCCCAGTATACGGCCAGAACCATGGACCCGGTACTTGTGGTTCGGACTCTCTCCAACCAGCCATAATGTTGTGAGAGTGAAATTATGTCTAAGTCCTGCTTTGGTACATTAGAAGCAACTCTGAAACTTAACCTAAGCGTTTTTCGAAGCTACTTTTTGGCTAACTTCTTATAGGAAGGTCTAGGAGCTCTGAAAATGAACGTGCGCGTCTTTCACTCTTCCAGAGGGACTTAGAAGAATTTTGTGATATTTTTTATTAAAATGGTGTATAAGGGTATATATATAAATATATTTTATGCACTGTATATGAGCTGGCGATTTCTAAGTCTGTGGTTCCGAGAGGGGGTAACCAGGCTCACTAATAAAGGTCAAGCCACTTGGCTGCCAGAATGCCCTGCTTCAGCACAGACCAGAAAGGCATTGTGATAAGCGTATCCCCGGTATAGTCAGGGGTTAATGGGAGTCGTCCCCGTCCCCCCAGTATACGGCCAGAACCATGGACCCGGTACTTGTGGTTCGGACTGTCTCCAACCAGCCATAATGTTGTGAGAGTGAAATTATGTCTAAGTCCAGCTTTGGTACATTAGAAGCAACTCTGAAACTTAACCTAAGCGTTTTTCGAAGCTACTTTTTGGCTAACTTCTTATAGGAAGGTCTAGGAGCTCTGAAAATGAACGTGCGCGTCTTTCACTCTTCCCGAGGGACTTAGAAGAATTTTGTGATATTTTTTATTAAAATGGTGTATAAGGGTATATATATAAATATATTTTATGCACTGTATATGAGCTGGCGATTTCTAAGTCTGTGGTTCCGAGAGGGGGTAACCAGGCTCACTAATAAAGGTCAAGCCACTTGGCTGCCAGAATGCCCTGCTTCAGCACAGACCAGAAAGGCATTGTGATAAGCGTATCCCCGGTATAGTCAGGGGTTAATGGGAGTCGTCCCCGTCCCCCCAGTATACGGCCAGAACCATGGACCCGGTACTTGTGGTTCGGACTGTCTCCAACCAGCCATAATGTTGTGAGAGTGAAATTATGTCTAAGTCCAGCTTTGGTACATTAGAAGCAACTCTGAAACTTAACCTAAGCGTTTTTCGAAGCTACTTTTTGGCTAACTTCTTATAGGAAGGTCTAGGAGCTCTGAAAATGAACGTGCGCGTCTTTCACTCTTCCCGAGGGACTTAGAAGAATTTTGTGATATTTTTTATTAAAATGGTGTATAAGGGTATATATATAAATATATTTTATGCACTGTATATGAGCTGGCGATTTCTAAGTCTGTGGTTCCGAGAGGGGGTAACCAGGCTCACTAATAAAGGTCAAGCCACTTGGCTGCCAGAATGCCCTGCTTCAGCACAGACCAGAAAGGCATTGTGATAAGCGTATCCCCGGTATAGTCAGGGGTTAATGGGAGTCGTCCCCGTCCCCCCAGTATACGGCCAGAACTATGGACCCGGTACTTGTGGTTCGGACTGTCTCCAACCAGCCATAATGTTGTGAGAGTGAAATTATGTCTAAGTCCAGCTTTGGTACATTAGAAGCAACTCTGAAACTTAACCTAAGCGTTTTTCGAAGATACTTTTTGACTAACTTCTTATAGGAAGGTCTAGGAGCTCTGAAAATGAACGTACGCGTCTTTCACTCTTCCCTAGGGACTTAGAAGAATTTTGTGATATTTTTTATTAAAATGGTGTATAAGGGTATATATATAAATATATTTTATGCACTGTATATGAGCTGGCGATTTCTAAGTCTGTGGTTCCGAGAGGGGGTAACCAGGCTCACTAATAAAGGTCAAGCCACTTGGCTGCCAGAATGCCCTGCTTCAGCACAGACCAGAAAGGCATTGTGATAAGCGTATCCCCGGTATAGTCAGAGGTTAATGGGAGTCGTCCCCGTCCCCCCAGTATACGGCCAGAACCATGGACCCGGTACTTGTGGTTCGGACTGTCTCCAACCAGCCATAATGTTGTGAGAGTGAAATTATGTCTAAGTCCAGCTTTGGTACATTAGAAGCAACTCTGAAACTTAACCTAAGCGTTTTTCGAAGCTACTTTTTGGCTAACTTCTTATAGGAAGGTCTAGGAGCTCTGAAAATGAACGTGCGCGTCTTTCACTCTTCCCGAGGGACTTAGAAGAATTTTGTGATATTTTTTATTAAAATGGTGTATAAGGGTATATATATATAAATATATTTTATGCACTGTATATGAGCTGGCGATTTCTAAGTCTGTGGTTCCGAGAGGGGGTAACCAGGCTCACTAATAAAGGTCAAGCCACTTGGCTGCCAGAATGCCCTGCTTCAGCACAGACCAGAAAGGCATTGTGATAAGCGTATCCCCGGTATAGTCAGGGGACAATGGGAGTCGTCCCCGTCCCCCCAGTATACGGCCAGAACCATTGACCCGGTACTTGTGGTTCGGACTGTCTCCAACCAGCCATAATGTGGTGAGAGTGAAATTATGTCTAAGTCCAGCTTTGGTACATTAGAAGCAACTCTGAAACTTAACCTAAGCGTTTTTCGAAGCTACTTTTTGGCTAACTTCTTATAGGAAGGTCTAGGAGCTCTGAAAATGAACGTGCGCGTCTTTCACTCTTCCCGAGGGACTTAGAAGAATTTTGTGATATTTTTTTATTAAAATGGTGTATAAGGGTATATATATAAATATATTTTATGCACTGTATATGAGCTGGCGATTTCTAAGTCTGTGGTTCCGAGAGGGGGTAACCAGGCTCACTAATAAAGGTCAAGCCACTTGGCTGCCAGAATGCCCTGCTTCAGCACAGACCAGAAAGGCATTGTGATAAGCGTATCCCCGGTATAGTCAGGGGTTAATGGGAGTCATCCCCGTCCCCCCCGTATACGGCCAGAACCATGGACCCGGTACTTGTGGTTCGGACTGTCTCCAACCAGCCATAATGTTGTGAGAGTGAAATTATGTCTAAGTCCAGCTTTGGTACATTAGAAGCAACTCTGAAACTTAACCTAAGCGTTTTTCGAAGCTACTTTTTGGCTAACTTCTTATAGGAAGGTCTAGGAGCTCTGAAAATGAACGTGCGCGTCTTTCATCTTCCCGAGGGACTTAGAAGAATTTTGTGATATTTTTTATTAAAATGGTGTATAAGGGTATATATATAAATATATTTTATGCACTGTATATGAGCTGGCGATTTCTAAGTCTGTGGTTCCGAGAGGGGGTAACCAGGCTCACTAATAAAGGTCAAGCCACTTGGCTGCCAGAATGCCCTGCTTCAGCACAGACCAGAAAGGCATTGTGATAAGCGTATCCCCGGTATAGTCAGGGGTTAATGGGAGTCGTCCCCGTCCCCCCAGTATACGGCCAGAACCATGGACCCGGTACTTGTGGTTCGGACTGTCTCCAACCAGCCATAATGTTGTGAGAGTGAAATTATGTCTAAGTCCAGCTTTGGTACATTAGAAGCAACTCTGAAACTTAACCTAAGCGTTTTTCGAAGCTACTTTTTGGCTAACTTCTTATAGGAAGGTCTAGGAGCTCTGAAAATGAACGTGCGCGTCTTTCACTCTTCCCGAGGGACTTAGAAGAATTTTGTGATATTTTTTATTAAAATGGTGTATAAGGGTATATATATAAATATATTTTATGCACTGTATATGAGCTGGCGATTTCTAAGTCTGTGGTTCCGAGAGGGGGTAACCAGGCTCACTAATAAAGGTCAAGCCACTTGGCTGCCAGAATGCCCTGCTTCAGCACAGACCAGAAAGGCATTGTGATAAGCGTATCCCCGGTATAGTCAGGGGTTAATGGGAGTCGTCCCCGTCCCCCCAGTATACGGCCAGAACTATGGACCCGGTACTTGTGGTTCGGACTGTCTCCAACCAGCCATAATGTTGTGAGAGTGAAATTATGTCTAAGTCCAGCTTTGGTACATTAGAAGCAACTCTGAAACTTAACCTAAGCGTTTTTCGAAGCTACTTTTTGGCTATCTTCTTATAGGAAGGTCTAGGAGCTCTGAAAATGAACGTACGCGTCTTTCACTCTTCCCTAGGGACTTAGAAGAATTTTGTGATATTTTTTATTAAAATGGTGTATAAGGGTATATATATATAAATATATTTTATGCACTGTATATGAGCTGGCGATTTCTAAGTCTGTGGTTCCGATAGGGGGTAACCAGGCTCACTAATAAAGGTCAAGCCACTTGGCTGCCAGAATGCCCTGCTTCAGCACAGACCAGAAAGGCATTGTGATAAGCGTATCCCCGGTATAGTCAGAGGTTAATGGGAGTCGTCCCCGTCCCCCCAGTATACGGCCAGAACCATGGACCCGGTACTTGTGGTTCGGACTGTCTCCAACCAGCCATAATGTTGTGAGAGTGAAATTATGTCTAAGTCCAGCTTTGGTACATTAGAAGCAACTCTGAAACTTAACCTAAGCGTTTTTCGAAGCTACTTTTTGGCTAACTTCTTATAGGAAGGTCTAGGAGCTCTGAAAATGAACGTGCGCGTCTTTCACTCTTCCCGAGGGACTTAGAAGAATTTTGTGATATTTTTTATTAAAATGGTGTATAAGGGTATATATATATAAATATATTTTATGCACTGTATATGAGCTGGCGATTTCTAAGTCTGTGGTTCCGAGAGGGGGTAACCAGGCTCACTAATAAAGGTCAAGCCACTTGGCTGCCAGAATGCCCTGCTTCAGCACAGACCAGAAAGGCATTGTGATAAGCGTATCCCCGGTATAGTCAGGGGACAATGGGAGTCGTCCCCGTCCCCCCAGTATACGGCCAGAACCATTGACCCGGTACTTGTGGTTCGGACTGTCTCCAACCAGCCATAATGTGGTGAGAGTGAAATTATGTCTAAGTCCAGCTTTGGTACATTAGAAGCAACTCTGAAACTTAACCTAAGCGTTTTTCGAAGCTACTTTTTGGCTATCTTCTTATAGGAAGGTCTAGGAGCTCTGAAAATGAACGTACGCGTCTTTCACTCTTCCCTAGGGACTTAGAAGAATTTTGTGATATTTTTTATTAAAATGGTGTATAAGGGTATATATATATAAATATATTTTATGCACTGTATATGAGCTGGCGATTTCTAAGTCTGTGGTTCCGATAGGGGGTAACCAGGCTCACTAATAAAGGTCAAGCCACTTGGCTGCCAGAATGCCCTGCTTCAGCACAGACCAGAAAGGCATTGTGATAAGCGTATCCCCGGTATAGTCAGAGGTTAATGGGAGTCGTCCCCGTCCCCCCAGTATACGGCCAGAACCATGGACCCGGTACTTGTGGTTCGGACTGTCTCCAACCAGCCATAATGTTGTGAGAGTGAAATTATGTCTAAGTCCAGCTTTGGTACATTAGAAGCAACTCTGAAACTTAACCTAAGCGTTTTTCGAAGCTACTTTTTGGCTAACTTCTTATAGGAAGGTCTAGGAGCTCTGAAAATGAACGTGCGCGTCTTTCACTCTTCCCGAGGGACTTAGAAGAATTTTGTGATATTTTTTATTAAAATGGTGTATAAGGGTATATATATATAAATATATTTTATGCACTGTATATGAGCTGGCGATTTCTAAGTCTGTGGTTCCGAGAGGGGGTAACCAGGCTCACTAATAAAGGTCAAGCCACTTGGCTGCCAGAATGCCCTGCTTCAGCACAGACCAGAAAGGCATTGTGATAAGCGTATCCCCGGTATAGTCAGGGGACAATGGGAGTCGTCCCCGTCCCCCCAGTATACGGCCAGAACCATTGACCCGGTACTTGTGGTTCGGACTGTCTCCAACCAGCCATAATGTGGTGAGAGTGAAATTATGTCTAAGTCCAGCTTTGGTACATTAGAAGCAACTCTGAAACTTAACCTAAGCGTTTTTCGAAGCTACTTTTTGGCTAACTTCTTATAGGAAGGTCTAGGAGCTCTGAAAATGAACGTGCGCGTCTTTCACTCTTCCCGAGGGACTTAGAAGAATTTTGTGATATTTTTTTATTAAAATGGTGTATAAGGGTATATATATAAATATATTTTATGCACTGTATATGAGCTGGCGATTTCTAAGTCTGTGGTTCCGAGAGGGGGTAACCAGGCTCACTAATAAAGGTCAAGCCACTTGGCTGCCAGAATGCCCTGCTTCAGCACAGACCAGAAAGGCATTGTGATAAGCGTATCCCCGGTATAGTCAGGGGTTAATGGGAGTCGTCCCCGTCCCCCCAGTATACGGCCAGAACCATGGACCCGGTACTTGTGGTTCGGACTGTCTCCAACCAGCCATAATGTTGTGAGAGTGAAATTATGTCTAAGTCCAGCTTTGGTACATTAGAAGCAACTCTGAAACTTAACCTAAGCGTTTTTCGAAGCTACTTTTTGGCTAACTTCTTATAGGAAGGTCTAGGAGCTCTGAAAATGAACGTGCGCGTCTTTCATCTTCCCGAGGGACTTAGAAGAATTTTGTGATATTTTTTATTAAAATGGTGTATAAGGGTATATATATAAATATATTTTATGCACTGTATATGAGCTGGCGATTTCTAAGTCTGTGGTTCCGAGAGGGGGTAACAAGGCTCACTAATAAAGGTCAAGCCACTTGGCTGCCAGAATGCCCTGCTTCAGCACAGACCAGAAAGGCATTGTGATAAGCGTATCCCCGGTATAGTCAGGGGTTAATGGGAGTCGTCCCCGTCCCCCCAGTATACGGCCAGAACCATGGACCCGGTACTTGTGGTTCGGACTGTCTCCAACCAGCCATAATGTTGTGAGAGTGAAATTATGTCTAAGTCCAGCTTTGGTACATTAGAAGCAACTCTGAAACTTAACCTAAGCGTTTTTCGAAGCTACTTTTTGGCTAACTTCTTATAGGAAGGTCTAGGAGCTCTGAAAATGAACGTGCGCGTCTTTCACTCTTCCCGAGGGACTTAGAAGAATTTTGTGATATTTTTTATTAAAATGGTGTATAAGGGTATATATATAAATATATTTTATGCACTGTATATGAGCTGGCGATTTCTAAGTCTGTGGTTCCGAGAGGGGGTAACCAGGCTCACTAATAAAGGTCAAGCCACTTGGCTGCCAGAATGCCCTGCTTCAGCACAGACCAGAAAGGCATTGTGATAAGCGTATCCCCGGTATAGTCAGGGGTTAATGGGAGTCGTCCCCGTCCCCCCAGTATACGGCCAGAACTATGGACCCGGTACTTGTGGTTCGGACTGTCTCCAACCAGCCATAATGTTGTGAGAGTGAAATTATGTCTAAGTCCAGCTTTGGTACATTAGAAGCAACTCTGAAACTTAACCTAAGCGTTTTTCGAAGCTACTTTTTGGCTAACTTCTTATAGGAAGGTCTAGGAGCTCTGAAAATGAACGTACGCGTCTTTCACTCTTCCCTAGGGACTTAGAAGAATTTTGTGATATTTTTTATTAAAATGGTGTATAAGGGTATATATATAAATATATTTTATGCACTGTATATGAGCTGGCGATTTCTAAGTCTGTGGTTCCGAGAGGGGGTAACCAGGCTCACTAATAAAGGTCAAGCCACTTGGCTGCCAGAATGCCCTGCTTCAGCACAGACCAGAAAGGCATTGTGATAAGCGTATCCCCGGTATAGTCAGAGGTTAATGGGAGTCGTCCCCGTCCCCCCAGTATACGGCCAGAACCATGGACCCGGTACTTGTGGTTCGGACTGTCTCCAACCAGCCATAATGTTGTGAGAGTGAAATTATGTCTAAGTCCAGCTTTGGTACATTAGAAGCAACTCTGAAACTTAACCTAAGCGTTTTTCGAAGCTACTTTTTGGCTAACTTCTTATAGGAAGGTCTAGGAGCTCTGAAAATGAACGTGCGCGTCTTTCACTCTTCCCGAGGGACTTAGAAGAATTTTGTGATATTTTTTATTAAAATGGTGTATAAGGGTATATATATAAATATATTTTATGCACTGTATATGAGCTGGCGATTTCTAAGTCTGTGGTTCCGAGAGGGGGTAACCAGGCTCACTAATAAAGGTCAAGCCACTTGGCTGCCAGAATGCCCTGCTTCAGCACAGACCAGAAAGGCATTGTGATAAGCGTATCCCCGGTATAGTCAGGGGTTAATGGGAGTCGTCCCCGTCCCCCCAGTATACGGCCAGAACTATGGACCCGGTACTTGTGGTTCGGACTGTCTCCAACCAGCCATAATGTTGTGAGAGTGAAATTATGTCTAAGTCCAGCTTTGGTACATTAGAAGCAACTCTGAAACTTAACCTAAGCGTTTTTCGAAGCTACTTTTTGGCTATCTTCTTATAGGAAGGTCTAGGAGCTCTGAAAATGAACGTACGCGTCTTTCACTCTTCCCTAGGGACTTAGAAGAATTTTGTGATATTTTTTATTAAAATGGTGTATAAGGGTATATATATATAAATATATTTTATGCACTGTATATGAGCTGGCGATTTCTAAGTCTGTGGTTCCGATAGGGGGTAACCAGGCTCACTAATAAAGGTCAAGCCACTTGGCTGCCAGAATGCCCTGCTTCAGCACAGACCAGAAAGGCATTGTGATAAGCGTATCCCCGGTATAGTCAGAGGTTAATGGGAGTCGTCCCCGTCCCCCCAGTATACGGCCAGAACCATGGACCCGGTACTTGTGGTTCGGACTGTCTCCAACCAGCCATAATGTTGTGAGAGTGAAATTATGTCTAAGTCCAGCTTTGGTACATTAGAAGCAACTCTGAAACTTAACCTAAGCGTTTTTCGAAGCTACTTTTTGGCTAACTTCTTATAGGAAGGTCTAGGAGCTCTGAAAATGAACGTGCGCGTCTTTCACTCTTCCCGAGGGACTTAGAAGAATTTTGTGATATTTTTTATTAAAATGGTGTATAAGGGTATATATATATAAATATATTTTATGCACTGTATATGAGCTGGCGATTTCTAAGTCTGTGGTTCCGAGAGGGGGTAACCAGGCTCACTAATAAAGGTCAAGCCACTTGGCTGCCAGAATGCCCTGCTTCAGCACAGACCAGAAAGGCATTGTGATAAGCGTATCCCCGGTATAGTCAGGGGACAATGGGAGTCGTCCCCGTCCCCCCAGTATACGGCCAGAACCATTGACCCGGTACTTGTGGTTCGGACTGTCTCCAACCAGCCATAATGTGGTGAGAGTGAAATTATGTCTAAGTCCAGCTTTGGTACATTAGAAGCAACTCTGAAACTTAACCTAAGCGTTTTTCGAAGCTACTTTTTGGCTAACTTCTTATAGGAAGGTCTAGGAGCTCTGAAAATGAACGTGCGCGTCTTTCACTCTTCCCGAGGGACTTAGAAGAATTTTGTGATATTTTTTTATTAAAATGGTGTATAAGGGTATATATATAAATATATTTTATGCACTGTATATGAGCTGGCGATTTCTAAGTCTGTGGTTCCGAGAGGGGGTAACCAGGCTCACTAATAAAGGTCAAGCCACTTGGCTGCCAGAATGCCCTGCTTCAGCACAGACCAGAAAGGCATTGTGATAAGCGTATCCCCGGTATAGTCAGGGGTTAATGGGAGTCGTCCCCGTCCCCCCAGTATACGGCCAGAACCATGGACCCGGTACTTGTGGTTCGGACTGTCTCCAACCAGCCATAATGTTGTGAGAGTGAAATTATGTCTAAGTCCAGCTTTGGTACATTAGAAGCAACTCTGAAACTTAACCTAAGCGTTTTTCGAAGCTACTTTTTGGCTAACTTCTTATAGGAAGGTCTAGGAGCTCTGAAAATGAACGTGCGCGTCTTTCACTCTTCCCGAGGGACTTAGAAGAATTTTGTGATATTTTTTATTAAAATGGTGTATAAGGGTATATATATAAATATATTTTATGCACTGTATATGAGCTGGCGATTTCTAAGTCTGTGGTTCCGAGAGGGGGTAACCAGGCTCACTAATAAAGGTCAAGCCACTTGGCTGCCAGAATGCCCTGCTTCAGCACAGACCAGAAAGGCATTGTGATAAGCGTATCCCCGGTATAGTCAGGGGTTAATGGGAGTCGTCCCCGTCCCCCCAGTATACGGCCAGAACCATGGACCCGGTACTTGTGGTTCGGACTGTCTCCAACCAGCCATAATGTTGTGAGAGTGAAATTATGTCTAAGTCCAGCTTTGGTACATTAGAAGCAACTCTGAAACTTAACCTAAGCGTTTTTCGAAGCTACTTTTTGGCTAACTTCTTATAGGAAGGTCTAGGAGCTCTGAAAATGAACGTGCGCGTCTTTCATCTTCCCGAGGGACTTAGAAGAATTTTGTGATATTTTTTATTAAAATGGTGTATAAGGGTATATATATAAATATATTTTATGCACTGTATATGAGCTGGCGATTTCTAAGTCTGTGGTTCCGAGAGGGGGTAACAAGGCTCACTAATAAAGGTCAAGCCACTTGGCTGCCAGAATGCCCTGCTTCAGCACAGACCAGAAAGGCATTGTGATAAGCGTATCCCCGGTATAGTCAGGGGTTAATGGGAGTCGTCCCCGTCCCCCCAGTATACGGCCAGAACCATGGACCCGGTACTTGTGGTTCGGACTGTCTCCAACCAGCCATAATGTTGTGAGAGTGAAATTATGTCTAAGTCCAGCTTTGGTACATTAGAAGCAACTCTGAAACTTAACCTAAGCGTTTTTCGAAGCTACTTTTTGGCTAACTTCTTATAGGAAGGTCTAGGAGCTCTGAAAATGAACGTGCGCGTCTTTCACTCTTCCCGAGGGACTTAGAAGAATTTTGTGATATTTTTTATTAAAATGGTGTATAAGGGTATATATATAAATATATTTTATGCACTGTATATGAGCTGGCGATTTCTAAGTCTGTGGTTCCGAGAGGGGGTAACCAGGCTCACTAATAAAGGTCAAGCCACTTGGCTGCCAGAATGCCCTGCTTCAGCACAGACCAGAAAGGCATTGTGATAAGCGTATCCCCGGTATAGTCAGGGGTTAATGGGAGTCGTCCCCGTCCCCCCAGTATACGGCCAGAACTATGGACCCGGTACTTGTGGTTCGGACTGTCTCCAACCAGCCATAATGTTGTGAGAGTGAAATTATGTCTAAGTCCAGCTTTGGTACATTAGAAGCAACTCTGAAACTTAACCTAAGCGTTTTTCGAAGCTACTTTTTGGCTAACTTCTTATAGGAAGGTCTAGGAGCTCTGAAAATGAACGTACGCGTCTTTCACTCTTCCCTAGGGACTTAGAAGAATTTTGTGATATTTTTTATTAAAATGGTGTATAAGGGTATATATATAAATATATTTTATGCACTGTATATGAGCTGGCGATTTCTAAGTCTGTGGTTCCGAGAGGGGGTAACCAGGCTCACTAATAAAGGTCAAGCCACTTGGCTGCCAGAATGCCCTGCTTCAGCACAGACCAGAAAGGCATTGTGATAAGCGTATCCCCGGTATAGTCAGAGGTTAATGGGAGTCGTCCCCGTCCCCCCAGTATACGGCCAGAACCATGGACCCGGTACTTGTGGTTCGGACTGTCTCCAACCAGCCATAATGTTGTGAGAGTGAAATTATGTCTAAGTCCAGCTTTGGTACATTAGAAGCAACTCTGAAACTTAACCTAAGCGTTTTTCGAAGCTACTTTTTGGCTAACTTCTTATAGGAAGGTCTAGGAGCTCTGAAAATGAACGTGCGCGTCTTTCACTCTTCCCGAGGGACTTAGAAGAATTTTGTGATATTTTTTATTAAAATGGTGTATAAGGGTATATATATAAATATATTTTATGCACTGTATATGAGCTGGCGATTTCTAAGTCTGTGGTTCCGAGAGGGGGTAACCAGGCTCACTAATAAAGGTCAAGCCACTTGGCTGCCAGAATGCCCTGCTTCAGCACAGACCAGAAAGGCATTGTGATAAGCGTATCCCCGGTATAGTCAGGGGTTAATGGGAGTCGTCCCCGTCCCCCCAGTATACGGCCAGAACTATGGACCCGGTACTTGTGGTTCGGACTGTCTCCAACCAGCCATAATGTTGTGAGAGTGAAATTATGTCTAAGTCCAGCTTTGGTACATTAGAAGCAACTCTGAAACTTAACCTAAGCGTTTTTCGAAGCTACTTTTTGGCTAACTTCTTATAGGAAGGTCTAGGAGCTCTGAAAATGAACGTACGCGTCTTTCACTCTTCCCTAGGGACTTAGAAGAATTTTGTGATATTTTTTATTAAAATGGTGTATAAGGGTATATATATAAATATATTTTATGCACTGTATATGAGCTGGCGATTTCTAAGTCTGTGGTTCCGAGAGGGGGTAACCAGGCTCACTAATAAAGGTCAAGCCACTTGGCTGCCAGAATGCCCTGCTTCAGCACAGACCAGAAAGGCATTGTGATAAGCGTATCCCCGGTATAGTCAGAGGTTAATGGGAGTCGTCCCCGTCCCCCCAGTATACGGCCAGAACCATGGACCCGGTACTTGTGGTTCGGACTGTCTCCAACCAGCCATAATGTTGTGAGAGTGAAATTATGTCTAAGTCCAGCTTTGGTACATTAGAAGCAACTCTGAAACTTAACCTAAGCGTTTTTCGAAGCTACTTTTTGGCTAACTTCTTATAGGAAGGTCTAGGAGCTCTGAAAATGAACGTGCGCGTCTTTCACTCTTCCCGAGGGACTTAGAAGAATTTTGTGATATTTTTTATTAAAATGGTGTATAAGGGTATATATATATAAATATATTTTATGCACTGTATATGAGCTGGCGATTTCTAAGTCTGTGGTTCCGAGAGGGGGTAACCAGGCTCACTAATAAAGGTCAAGCCACTTGGCTGCCAGAATGCCCTGCTTCAGCACAGACCAGAAAGGCATTGTGATAAGCGTATCCCCGGTATAGTCAGGGGACAATGGGAGTCGTCCCCGTCCCCCCAGTATACGGCCAGAACCATTGACCCGGTACTTGTGGTTCGGACTGTCTCCAACCAGCCATAATGTGGTGAGAGTGAAATTATGTCTAAGTCCAGCTTTGGTACATTAGAAGCAACTCTGAAACTTAACCTAAGCGTTTTTCGAAGCTACTTTTTGGCTAACTTCTTATAGGAAGGTCTAGGAGCTCTGAAAATGAACGTGCGCGTCTTTCACTCTTCCCGAGGGACTTAGAAGAATTTTGTGATATTTTTTTATTAAAATGGTGTATAAGGGTATATATATAAATATATTTTATGCACTGTATATGAGCTGGCGATTTCTAAGTCTGTGGTTCCGAGAGGGGGTAACCAGGCTCACTAATAAAGGTCAAGCCACTTGGCTGCCAGAATGCCCTGCTTCAGCACAGACCAGAAAGGCATTGTGATAAGCGTATCCCCGGTATAGTCAGGGGTTAATGGGAGTCGTCCCCGTCCCCCCAGTATACGGCCAGAACTATGGACCCGGTACTTGTGGTTCGGACTGTCTCCAACCAGCCATAATGTTGTGAGAGTGAAATTATGTCTAAGTCCAGCTTTGGTACATTAGAAGCAACTCTGAAACTTAACCTAAGCGTTTTTCGAAGCTACTTTTTGGCTAACTTCTTATAGGAAGGTCTAGGAGCTCTGAAAATGAACGTACGCGTCTTTCACTCTTCCCTAGGGACTTAGAAGAATTTTGTGATATTTTTTATTAAAATGGTGTATAAGGGTATATATATAAATATATTTTATGCACTGTATATGAGCTGGCGATTTCTAAGTCTGTGGTTCCGAGAGGGGGTAACCAGGCTCACTAATAAAGGTCAAGCCACTTGGCTGCCAGAATGCCCTGCTTCAGCACAGACCAGAAAGGCATTGTGATAAGCGTATCCCCGGTATAGTCAGAGGTTAATGGGAGTCGTCCCCGTCCCCCCAGTATACGGCCAGAACCATGGACCCGGTACTTGTGGTTCGGACTGTCTCCAACCAGCCATAATGTTGTGAGAGTGAAATTATGTCTAAGTCCAGCTTTGGTACATTAGAAGCAACTCTGAAACTTAACCTAAGCGTTTTTCGAAGCTACTTTTTGGCTAACTTCTTATAGGAAGGTCTAGGAGCTCTGAAAATGAACGTGCGCGTCTTTCACTCTTCCCGAGGGACTTAGAAGAATTTTGTGATATTTTTTATTAAAATGGTGTATAAGGGTATATATATATAAATATATTTTATGCACTGTATATGAGCTGGCGATTTCTAAGTCTGTGGTTCCGAGAGGGGGTAACCAGGCTCACTAATAAAGGTCAAGCCACTTGGCTGCCAGAATGCCCTGCTTCAGCACAGACCAGAAAGGCATTGTGATAAGCGTATCCCAGGTATAGTCAGGGGACAATGGGAGTCGTCCCCGTCCCCCCAGTATACGGCCAGAACCATTGACCCGGTACTTGTGGTTCGGACTGTCTCCAACCAGCCATAATGTGGTGAGAGTGAAATTATGTCTAAGTCCAGCTTTGGTACATTAGAAGCAACTCTGAAACTTAACCTAAGCGTTTTTCGAAGCTACTTTTTGGCTAACTTCTTATAGGAAGGTCTAGGAGCTCTGAAAATGAACGTGCGCGTCTTTCACTCTTCCCGAGGGACTTAGAAGAATTTTGTGATATTTTTTTATTAAAATGGTGTATAAGGGTATATATATAAATATATTTTATGCACTGTATATGAGCTGGCGATTTCTAAGTCTGTGGTTCCGAGAGGGGGTAACCAGGCTCACTAATAAAGGTCAAGCCACTTGGCTGCCAGAATGCCCTGCTTCAGCACAGACCAGAAAGGCATTGTGATAAGCGTATCCCCGGTATAGTCAGGGGTTAATGGGAGTCGTCCCCGTCGTCCCAGTATACGGCCAGAACCATGGACCCGGTACTTGTGGTTCGGACTGTCTCCAACCAGCCATAATGTTGTGAGAGTGAAATTATGTCTAAGTCCAGCTTTGGTACATTAGAAGCAACTCTGAAACTTAACCTAAGCGTTTTTCGAAGCTACTTTTTGGCTAACTTCTTATAGGAAGGTCTAGGAGCTCTGAAAATGAACGTACGCGTCTTTCACTCTTCCCTAGGGACTTAGAAGAATTTTGTGATATTTTTTATTAAAATGGTGTATAAGGGTATATATATAAATATATTTTATGCACTGTATATGAGCTGGCGATTTCTAAGTCTGTGGTTCCGAGAGGGGGTAACCAGGCTCACTAATAAAGGTCAAGCCACTTGGCTGCCAGAATGCCCTGCTTCAGCACAGACCAGAAAGGCATTGTGATAAGCGTATCCCCGGTATAGTCAGGGGTTAATGGGAGTCGTCCCCGTCCCCCCAGTATACGGCCAGAACTATGGACCCGGTACTTGTGGTTCGGACTGTCTCCAACCAGCCATAATGTTGTGAGAGTGAAATTATGTCTAAGTCCAGCTTTGGTACATTAGAAGCAACTCTGAAACTTAACCTAAGCGTTTTTCGAAGCTACTTTTTGGCTAACTTCTTATAGGAAGGTCTAGGAGCTCTGAAAATGAACGTACGCGTCTTTCACTCTTCCCTAGGGACTTAGAAGAATTTTGTGATATTTTTTATTAAAATGGTGTATAAGGGTATATATATAAATATATTTTATGCACTGTATATGAGCTGGCGATTTCTAAGTCTGTGGTTCCGAGAGGGGGTAACCAGGCTCACTAATAAAGGTCAAGCCACTTGGCTGCCAGAATGCCCTGCTTCAGCACAGACCAGAAAGGCATTGTGATAAGCGTATCCCCGGTATAGTCAGAGGTTAATGGGAGTCGTCCCCGTCCCCCCAGTATACGGCCAGAACCATGGACCCGGTACTTGTGGTTCGGACTGTCTCCAACCAGCCATAATGTTGTGAGAGTGAAATTATGTCTAAGTCCAGCTTTGGTACATTAGAAGCAACTCTGAAACTTAACCTAAGCGTTTTTCGAAGCTACTTTTTGGCTAACTTCTTATAGGAAGGTCTAGGAGCTCTGAAAATGAACGTGCGCGTCTTTCACTCTTCCCGAGGGACTTAGAAGAATTTTGTGATATTTTTTATTAAAATGGTGTATAAGGGTATATATATATAAATATATTTTATGCACTGTATATGAGCTGGCGATTTCTAAGTCTGTGGTTCCGAGAGGGGGTAACCAGGCTCACTAATAAAGGTCAAGCCACTTGGCTGCCAGAATGCCCTGCTTCAGCACAGACCAGAAAGGCATTGTGATAAGCGTATCCCAGGTATAGTCAGGGGACAATGGGAGTCGTCCCCGTCCCCCCAGTATACGGCCAGAACCATTGACCCGGTACTTGTGGTTCGGACTGTCTCCAACCAGCCATAATGTGGTGAGAGTGAAATTATGTCTAAGTCCAGCTTTGGTACATTAGAAGCAACTCTGAAACTTAACCTAAGCGTTTTTCGAAGCTACTTTTTGGCTAACTTCTTATAGGAAGGTCTAGGAGCTCTGAAAATGAACGTACGCGTCTTTCACTCTTCCCTAGGGACTTAGAAGAATTTTGTGATATTTTTTATTAAAATGGTGTATAAGGGTATATATATAAATATATTTTATGCACTGTATATGAGCTGGCGATTTCTAAGTCTGTGGTTCCGAGAGGGGGTAACCAGGCTCACTAATAAAGGTCAAGCCACTTGGCTGCCAGAATGCCCTGCTTCAGCACAGACCAGAAAGGCATTGTGATAAGCGTATCCCCGGTATAGTCAGAGGTTAATGGGAGTCGTCCCCGTCCCCCCAGTATACGGCCAGAACCATGGACCCGGTACTTGTGGTTCGGACTGTCTCCAACCAGCCATAATGTTGTGAGAGTGAAATTATGTCTAAGTCCAGCTTTGGTACATTAGAAGCAACTCTGAAACTTAACCTAAGCGTTTTTCGAAGCTACTTTTTGGCTAACTTCTTATAGGAAGGTCTAGGAGCTCTGAAAATGAACGTGCGCGTCTTTCACTCTTCCAGAGGGACTTAGAAGAATTTTGTGATATTTTTTATTAAAATGGTGTATAAGGGTATATATATATAAATATATTTTATGCACTGTATATGAGCTGGCGATTTCTAAGTCTGTGGTTCCGAGAGGGGGTAACCAGGCTCACTAATAAAGGTCAAGCCACTTGGCTGCCAGAATGCCCTGCTTCAGCACAGACCAGAAAGGCATTGTGATAAGCGTATCCCCGGTATAGTCAGGGGACAATGGGAGTCGTCCCCGTCCCCCCAGTATACGGCCAGAACCATTGACCCGGTACTTGTGGTTCGGACTGTCTCCAACCAGCCATAATGTGGTGAGAGTGAAATTATGTCTAAGTCCAGCTTTGGTACATTAGAAGCAACTCTGAAACTTAACCTAAGCGTTTTTCGAAGCTACTTTTTGGCTAACTTCTTATAGGAAGGTCTAGGAGCTCTGAAAATGAACGTGCGCGTCTTTCACTCTTCCCGAGGGACTTAGAAGAATTTTGTGATATTTTTTTATTAAAATGGTGTATAAGGGTATATATATAAATATATTTTATGCACTGTATATGAGCTGGCGATTTCTAAGTCTGTGGTTCCGAGAGGGGGTAACCAGGCTCACTAATAAAGGTCAAGCCACTTGGCTGCCAGAATGCCCTGCTTCAGCACAGACCAGAAAGGCATTGTGATAAGCGTATCCCCGGTATAGTCAGGGGTTAATGGGAGTCGTCCCCGTCCCCCCAGTATACGGCCAGAACCATGGACCCGGTACTTGTGGTTCGGACTGTCTCCAACCAGCCATAATGTTGTGAGAGTGAAATTATGTCTAAGTCCAGCTTTGGTACATTAGAAGCAACTCTGAAACTTAACCTAAGCGTTTTTCGAAGCTACTTTTTGGCTAACTTCTTATAGGAAGGTCTAGGAGCTCTGAAAATGAACGTGCGCGTCTTTCACTCTTCCCGAGGGACTTAGAAGAATTTTGTGATATTTTTTATTAAAATGGTGTATAAGGTTATATATATAAATATATTTTATGCACTGTATATGAGCTGGCGATTTCTAAGTCTGTGGTTCCGAGAGGGGGTAACCAGGCTCACTAATAAAGGTCAAGCCACTTGGCTGCCAGAATGCCCTGCTTCAGCACAGACCAGAAAGGCATTGTGATAAGCGTATCCCCGGTATAGTCAGGGGTTAATGGGAGTCGTCCCCGTCCCCCCAGTATACGGCCAGAACTATGGACCCGGTACTTGTGGTTCGGACTGTCTCCAACCAGCCATAATGTTGTGAGAGTGAAATTATGTCTAAGTCCAGCTTTGGTACATTAGAAGCAACACTGAAACTTAACCTAAGCGTTTTTCGAAGCTACTTTTTGGCTAACTTCTTATAGGAAGGTCTAGGAGCTCTGAAAATGAACGTGCGCGTCTTTCACTCTTCCCGAGGGACTTAGAAGAATGTTGTGATATTTTTTATTAAAATGGTGTATAAGGGTATATATATAAATATATTTTATGCACTGTATATGAGCTGGCGATTTCTAAGTCTGTGGTTCCGAGAGGGGGTAACCAGGCTCACTAATAAAGGTCAAGCCACTTGGCTGCCAGAATGCCCTGCTTCAGCACAGACCAGAAAGGCATTGTGATAAGCGTATCCCCGGTATAGTCAGAGGTTAATGGGAGTCGTCCCCGTCCCCCCAGTATACGGCCAGAACCATGGACCCGGTACTTGTGGTTCGGACTGTCTCCAACCAGCCATAATGTTGTGAGAGTGAAATTATGTCTAAGTCCAGCTTTGGTACATTAGAAGCAACTCTGAAACTTAACCTAAGCGTTTTTCGAAGCTACTTTTTGGCTAACTTCTTATAGGAAGGTCTAGGAGCTCTGAAAATGAACGTGCGCGTCTTTCACTCTTCCCGAGGGACTTAGAAGAATTTTGTGATATTTTTATTAAAATGGTGTATAAGGGTATATATATATAAATATATTTTATGCACTGTATATGAGCTGGCGATTTCTAAGTCTGTGGTTCCGAGAGGGGGTAACCAGGCTCACTAATAAAGGTCAAGCCACTTGGCTGCCAGAATGCCCTGCTTCAGCACAGACCAGAAAGGCATTGTGATAAGCGTATCCCCGGTATAGTCAGGGGTTAATGGGAGTCGTCCCCGTCCCCCCAGTATACGGCCAGAACCATGGACCCGGTACTTGTGGTTCGGACTGTCTCCAACCAGCCATAATGTTGTGAGAGTGAAATTATGTCTAAGTCCAGCTTTGGTACATTAGAAGCAACACTGAAACTTAACCTAAGCGTTTTTCGAAGCTACTTTTTGGCTAACTTCTTATAGGAAGGTCTAGGAGCTCTGAAAATGAACGTGCGCGTCTTTCACTCTTCCCGAGGGACTTAGAAGAATTTTGTGATATTTTTTATTAAAATGGTGTATAAGGGTATATATATAAATATATTTTATGCACTGTATATGAGCTGGCGATTTCTAAGTCTGTGGTTCCGAGAGGGGGTAACCAGGCTCACTAATAAAGGTCAAGCCACTTGGCTGCCAGAATGCCCTGCTTCAGCACAGACCAGAAAGGCATTGTGATAAGCGTATCCCCGGTATAGTCAGGGGTTAATGGGAGTCGTCCCCGTCCCCCCAGTATACGGCCAGAACCATGGACCCGGTACTTGTGGTTCGGACTGTCTCCAACCAGCCATAATGTTGTGAGAGTGAAATTATGTCTAAGTCCTGCTTTGGTACATTAGAAGCAACTCTGAAACTTAACCTAAGCGTTTTTCGAAGCTACTTTTTGGCTAACTTCTTATAGGAAGGTCTAGGAGCTCTGAAAATGAACGTGCGCGTCTTTCACTCTTCCAGAGGGACTTAGAAGAATTTTGTGATATTTTTTATTAAAATGGTGTATAAGGGTATATATATAAATATATTTTATGCACTGTATATGAGCTGGCGATTTCTAAGTCTGTGGTTCCGAGAGGGGGTAACCAGGCTCACTAATAAAGGTCAAGCCACTTGGCTGCCAGAATGCCCTGCTTCAGCACAGACCAGAAAGGCATTGTGATAAGCGTATCCCCGGTATAGTCAGAGGTTAATGGGAGTCGTCCCCGTCCCCCCAGTATACGGCCAGAACCATGGACCCGGTACTTGTGGTTCGGACTGTCTCCAACCAGCCATAATGTTGTGAGAGTGAAATTATGTCTAAGTCCAGCTTTGGTACATTAGAAGCAACTCTGAAACTTAACCTAAGCGTTTTTCGAAGCTACTTTTTGGCTAACTTCTTATAGGAAGGTCTAGGAGCTCTGAAAATGAACGTGCGCGTCTTTCACTCTTCCCGAGGGACTTAGAAGAATTTTGTGATATTTTTTATTAAAATGGTGTATAAGGGTATATATATATAAATATATTTTATGCACTGTATATGAGCTGGCGATTTCTAAGTCTGTGGTTCCGAGAGGGGGTAACCAGGCTCACTAATAAAGGTCAAGCCACTTGGCTGCCAGAATGCCCTGCTTCAGCACAGACCAGAAAGGCATTGTGATAAGCGTATCCCCGGTATAGTCAGGGGACAATGGGAGTCGTCCCCGTCCCCCCAGTATACGGCCAGAACCATTGACCCGGTACTTGTGGTTCGGACTGTCTCCAACCAGCCATAATGTGGTGAGAGTGAAATTATGTCTAAGTCCAGCTTTGGTACATTAGAAGCAACTCTGAAACTTAACCTAAGCGTTTTTCGAAGCTACTTTTTGGCTAACTTCTTATAGGAAGGTCTAGGAGCTCTGAAAATGAACGTGCGCGTCTTTCACTCTTCCCGAGGGACTTAGAAGAATTTTGTGATAATTTTTATTAAAATGGTGTATAAGGGTATATATATAAATATATTTTATGCACTGTATATGAGCTGGCGATTTGTAAGTCTGTGGTTCCGAGAGGGGGTAACCAGGCTCACTAATAAAGGTCAAGCAACTTGGCTGCCAGAATGCCCTCCTTCATTACAGACCAGAAAAGCATTGTGATAAGCGTATCCCCGGTATAGTCAGAGGTTAATGGGAGTCGTCCCCGTCCCCCCAGTATACGGCCAGAACCATGGACCCGGTACTTGTGGTTCGGACTGTCTCCAACCAGCCATAATGTTGTGAGAGTGAAATTATGTCTAAGTCCAGCTTTGGTACATTAGAAGCAACTCTGAAACTTAACCTAAGCGTTTTTCGAAGCTACTTTTTGGCTAACTTCTTATAGGAAGGTCTAGGAGCTCTGAAAATGAACGTGCGCGTCTTTCACTCTTCCCGAGGGACTTAGAAGAATTTTGTGATATTTTTTATTAAAATGGTGTATAAGGGTATATATATATAAATATATTTTATGCACTGTATATGAGCTGGCGATTTCTAAGTCTGTGGTTCCGAGAGGGGGTAACCAGGCTCACTAATAAAGGTCAAGCCACTTGGCTGCCAGAATGCCCTGCTTCAGCACAGACCAGAAAGGCATTGTGATAAGCGTATCCCCGGTATAGTCAGGGGACAATGGGAGTCGTCCCCGTCCCCCCAGTATACGGCCAGAACCATTGACCCGGTACTTGTGGTTCGGACTGTCTCCAACCAGCCATAATGTGGTGAGAGTGAAATTATGTCTAAGTCCAGCTTTGGTACATTAGAAGCAACTCTGAAACTTAACCTAAGCGTTTTTCGAAGCTACTTTTTGGCTAACTTCTTATAGGAAGGTCTAGGAGCTCTGAAAATGAACGTGCGCGTCTTTCACTCTTCCCGAGGGACTTAGAAGAATTTTGTGATATTTTTTTATTAAAATGGTGTATAAGGGTATATATATAAATATATTTTATGCACTGTATATGAGCTGGCGATTTCTAAGTCTGTGGTTCCGAGAGGGGGTAACCAGGCTCACTAATAAAGGTCAAGCCACTTGGCTGCCAGAATGCCCTGCTTCAGCACAGACCAGAAAGGCATTGTGATAAGCGTATCCCCGGTATAGTCAGGGGTTAATGGGAGTCGTCCCCGTCCCCCCAGTATACGGCCAGAACCATGGACCCGGTACTTGTGGTTCGGACTGTCTCCAACCAGCCATAATGTTGTGAGAGTGAAATTATGTCTAAGTCCAGCTTTGGTACATTAGAAGCAACTCTGAAACTTAACCTAAGCGTTTTTCGAAGCTACTTTTTGGCTAACTTCTTATAGGAAGGTCTAGGAGCTCTGAAAATGAACGTGCGCGTCTTTCACTCTTCCCGAGGGACTTAGAAGAATTTTGTGATATTTTTTATTAAAATGGTGTATAAGGTTATATATATAAATATATTTTATGCACTGTATATGAGCTGGCGATTTCTAAGTCTGTGGTTCCGAGAGGGGGTAACCAGGCTCACTAATAAAGGTCAAGCCACTTGGCTGCCAGAATGCCCTGCTTCAGCACAGACCAGAAAGGCATTGTGATAAGCGTATCACCGGTATAGTCAGGGGTTAATGGGAGTCGTCCCCGTCCCCCCAGTATACGGCCAGAACCATGGACCCGGTACTTGTGGTTCGGACTGTCTCCAACCAGCCATAATGTTGTGAGAGTGAAATTATGTCTAAGTCCAGCTTTGGTACATTAGAAGCAACACTGAAACTTAACCTAAGCGTTTTTCGAAGCTACTTTTTGGCTAACTTCTGATAGGAAGGTCTAGGAGCTCTGAAAATGAACGTGCGCGTCTTTCACTCTTCCCGAGGGACTTAGAAGAATTTTGTGATATTTTTTATTAAAATGGTGTATAAGGGTATATATATAAATATATTTTATGCACTGTATATGAGCTGGCGATTTCTAAGTCTGTGGTTCCGAGAGGGGGTAACCAGGCTCACTAATAAAGGTCAAGCCACTTGGCTGCCAGAATGCCCTGCTTCAGCACAGACCAGAAAGGCATTGTGATAAGCGTATCCCCGGTATAGTCAGGGGTTAATGGGAGTCGTCCCCGTCCCCCCAGTATACGGCCAGAACCATGGACCCGGTACTTGTGGTTCGGACTGTCTCCAACCAGCCATAATGTTGTGAGAGTGAAATTATGTCTAAGTCCTGCTTTGGTACATTAGAAGCAACTCTGAAACTTAACCTAAGCGTTTTTCGAAGCTACTTTTTGGCTAACTTCTTATAGGAAGGTCTAGGAGCTCTGAAAATGAACGTGCGCGTCTTTCACTCTTCCAGAGGGACTTAGAAGAATTTTGTGATATTTTTTATTAAAATGGTGTATAAGGGTATATATATAAATATATTTTATGCACTGTATATGAGCTGGCGATTTCTAAGTCTGTGGTTCCGAGAGGGGGTAACCAGGCTCACTAATAAAGGTCAAGCCACTTGGCTGCCAGAATGCCCTGCTTCAGCACAGACCAGAAAGGCATTGTGATAAGCGTATCCCCGGTATAGTCAGAGGTTAATGGGAGTCGTCCCCGTCCCCCCAGTATACGGCCAGAACCATGGACCCGGTACTTGTGGTTCGGACTGTCTCCAACCAGCCATAATGTTGTGAGAGTGAAATTATGTCTAAGTCCAGCTTTGGTACATTAGAAGCAACTCTGAAACTTAACCTAAGCGTTTTTCGAAGCTACTTTTTGGCTAACTTCTTATAGGAAGGTCTAGGAGCTCTGAAAATGAACGTGCGCGTCTTTCACTCTTCCCGAGGGACTTAGAAGAATTTTGTGATATTTTTTATTAAAATGGTGTATAAGGGTATATATATATAAATATATTTTATGCACTGTATATGAGCTGGCGATTTCTAAGTCTGTGGTTCCGAGAGGGGGTAACCAGGCTCACTAATAAAGGTCAAGCCACTTGGCTGCCAGAATGCCCTGCTTCAGCACAGACCAGAAAGGCATTGTGATAAGCGTATCCCCGGTATAGTCAGGGGACAATGGGAGTCGTCCCCGTCCCCCCAGTATACGGCCAGAACCATTGACCCGGTACTTGTGGTTCGGACTGTCTCCAACCAGCCATAATGTGGTGAGAGTGAAATTATGTCTAAGTCCAGCTTTGGTACATTAGAAGCAACTCTGAAACTTAACCTAAGCGTTTTTCGAATCTACTTTTTGGCTAACTTCTTATAGGAAGGTCTAGGAGCTCTGAAAATGAACGTGCGCGTCTTTCACTCTTCCCGAGGGACTTAGAAGAATTTTGTGATATTTTTTTATTAAAATGGTGTATAAGGGTATATATATAAATATATTTTATGCACTGTATATGAGCTGGCGATTTCTAAGTCTGTGGTTCCGAGAGGGGGTAACCAGGCTCACTAATAAAGGTCAAGCCACTTGGCTGCCAGAATGCCCTGCTTCAGCACAGACCAGAAAGGCATTGTGATAAGCGTATCCCCGGTATTGTCAGGGGTTAATGGGAGTCGTCCCCGTCCCCCCAGTATACGGCCAGAACCATGGACCCGGTACTTGTGGTTCGGACTGTCTCCAACCAGCCATAATGTTGTGAGAGTGAAATTATGTCTAAGTCCAGCTTTGGTACATTAGAAGCAACTCTGAAACTTAACCTAAGCGTTTTTCGAAGCTACTTTTTGGCTAACTTCTTATAGGAAGGTCTAGGAGCTCTGAAAATGAACGTGCGCGTCTTTCACTCTTCCCGAGGGACTTAGAAGAATTTTGTGATATTTTTTATTAAAATGGTGTATAAGGTTATATATATAAATATATTTTATGCACTGTATATGAGCTGGCGATTTCTAAGTCTGTGGTTCCGAGAGGGGGTAACCAGGCTCACTAATAAAGGTCAAGACACTTGGCTGCCAGAATGCCCTGCTTCAGCACAGACCAGAAAGGCATTGTGATAAGCGTATCCCCGGTATAGTCAGGGGTTAATGGGAGTCGTCCCCGTCCCCCCAGTATACGGCCAGAACCATGGACCCGGTACTTGTGGTTCGGACTGTCTCCAACCAGCCATAATGTTGTGAGAGTGAAATTATGTCTAAGTCCAGCTTTGGTACATTAGAAGCAACACTGAAACTTAACCTAAGCGTTTTTCGAAGCTACTTTTTGGCTAACTTCTTATAGGAAGGTCTAGGAGCTCTGAAAATGAACGTGCGCGTCTTTCACTCTTCCCGAGGGACTTAGAAGAATTTTGTGATATTTTTTATTAAAATGGTGTATAAGGGTATATATATAAATATATTTTATGCACTGTATATGAGCTGGCGATTTCTAAGTCTGTGGTTCCGAGAGGGGGTAACCAGGCTCACTAATAAAGGTCAAGCCACTTGGCTGCCAGAATGCCCTGCTTCAGCACAGACCAGAAAGGCATTGTGATAAGCGTATCCCCGGTATAGTCAGGGGTTAATGGGAGTCGTCCCCGTCCCCCCAGTATACGGCCAGAACCATGGACCCGGTACTTGTGGTTCGGACTGTCTCCAACCAGCCATAATGTTGTGAGAGTGAAATTATGTCTAAGTCCAGTTTTGGTACATTAGAAGCAACTCTGAAACTTAACCTAAGCGTTTTTCGAAGCTACTTTTTGGCTAACTTCTTATAGGAAGGTCTAGGAGCTCTGAAAATGAACGTGCGCGTCTTTCACTCTTCCCGAGGGACTTAGAAGAATTTTGTGATATTTCTTATTAAAATGGTGTATAAGGTTATATATATAAATATATTTTATGCACTGTATATGAGCTGGCGATTTCTAAGTCTGTGATTCCGAGAGGGGGTAACCAGGCTCACTAATAAAGGTCAAGCCACTTGGCTGCCAGAATGCCCTGCCTCAGCACAGACCAGAAAGGCATTGTGATAAGCGTATCCCCGGTATAGTCAGGGGTTAATGGGAGTCGTCCCCGTCCCCCCAGTATACGGCCAGAACCATGGACCCGGTACTTCTGGTTCGGACTGTCTCCAACCAGCCATAATGTTGTGAGAGTGAAATTATGTCTAAGTCCAGCTTTGGTACATTAGAAGCAACTCTGAAACTTAACCTAAGCGTTTTTCGAAGCTACTTTTTGGCTAACTTCTTATAGGAAGGTCTAGGAGCTCTGAAAATGAACGTTCGCGTCTTTCACTCTTCCCGAGGGACTTAGAAGAATTTTGTGATATTTTTTATTAAAATGGTGTATAAGGGTATATATATAAATATATTTTATGCACTGTATATGAGCTGGCGATTTCTAAGTCTGTGGTTCCGAGAGGGGGTAACCAGGCTCACTAATAAAGGTCAAGCCACTTGGCTGCCAGAATGCCCTGCTTCAGCACAGACCAGAAAGGCATTGTGATAAGCGTATCCCCGGTATAGTCAGGGGTTAATGGGAGTCGTCCCCGTCCCCCCAGTATACGGCCAGAACCATGGACCCGGTACTTGTGGTTCGGACTGTCTCCAACCAGCCATAATGTTGTGAGTGAAATTATGTCTAAGTCCTGCTTTGGTACATTAGAAGCAACTCTGAAACTTAACCTAAGCGTTTTTCGAAGCTACTTTTTGGCTAACGTCTTATAGGAAGGTCTAGGAGCTCTGAAAATGAACGTGCGCGTCTTTCACTCTTCCAGAGGGACTTAGAAGAATTTTGTGATATTTTTTATTAAAATGGTGTATAAGGGTATATATATAAATATATTTTATGCACTGTATATGAGCTGGCGATTTCTAAGTCTGTGGTTCCGAGAGGGGGTAACCAGGCTCACTAATAAAGGTCAAGCCACTTGGCTGCCAGAATGCCCTGCTTCAGCACAGACCAGAAAGGCATTGTGATAAGCGTATCCCCGGTATAGTCAGGGGTTAATGGGAGTCGTCCCCGTCCCCCCAGTATACGGCCAGAACCATGGACCCGGTACTTGTGGTTCGGACTGTCTCCAACCAGCCATAATGTTGTGAGAGTGAAATTATGTCTAAGTCCAGCTTTGGTACATTAGAAGCAACTCTGAAACTTAACCTAAGCGTTTTTCGAAGCTACTTTTTGGCTAACTTCTTATAGGAAGGTCTAGGAGCTCTGAAAATGAACGTGCGCGTCTTTCACTCTTCCCGAGGGACTTAGAAGAATTTTGTGATATTTTTTATTAAAATGGTGTATAAGGGTATATATATAAATATATTTTATGCACTGTATATGAGCTGGCGATTTCTAAGTCTGTGGTTCCGAGAGGGGGTAACCAGGCTCACTAATAAAGGTCAAGCCACTTGGCTGCCAGAATGCCCTGCTTCAGCACAGACCAGAAAGGCATTGTGATAAGCGTATCCCCGGTATAGTCAGGGGTTAATGGGAGTCGTCCCCGTCCCCCCAGTATACGGCCAGAACCATGGACCCGGTACTTGTGGTTCGGACTGTCTCCAACCAGCCATAATGTTGTGAGAGTGAAATTATGTCTAAGTCCAGCTTTGGTACATTAGAAGCAACTCTGAAACTTAACCTAAGCGTTTTTCGAAGCTACTTTTTGGCTAACTTCTTATAGGAAGGTCTAGGAGCTCTGAAAATGAACGTGCGCGTCTTTCACTCTTCCAGAGGGACTTAGAAGAATTTTGTGATATTTTTTATTAAAATGGTGTATAAGGTTATATATATAAATATAATTTATGCACTGTATATGAGCTGGCGATTTCTAAGTCTGTGGTTCCGAGAGGGGGTAACCAGGCTCACTAATAAAGGTCAAGCCACTTGGCTGCCAGAATGCCCTGCTTCAGCACAGACCAGAAAGGCATTGTGATAAGCGTATCCCCGGTATAGTCAGGGGTTAATGGGAGTCGTCCCCGTCCCCCCAGTATACGGCCAGAACCATGGACCCGGTACTTGTGGTTCGGACTGTCTCCAACCAGCCATAATGTTGTGAGAGTGAAATTATGTCTAAGTCCAGCTTTGGTACATTAGAAGCAACTCTGAAACTTAACCTAAGCGTTTTTCGAAGCTACTTTTTGGCTAACTTCTTATAGGAAGGTCTAGGAGCTCTGAAAATGAACGTGCGCGTCTTTCACTCTTCCAGAGGGACTTAGAAGAATTTTGTGATATTTTTTATTAAAATGGTGTATAAGGTTATATATATAAATATAATTTATGCACTGTATATGAGCTGGCGATTTCTAAGTCTGTGGTTCCGAGAGGGGGTAACCAGGCTCACTAATAAAGGTCAAGCCACTTGGCTGCCAGAATGCCCTGCTTCAGCACAGACCAGAAAGGCATTGTGATAAGCGTACCCCGGTATAGTCAGGGGTTAATGGGAGTCGTCCCCGTCCCCCCAGTATACGGCCAGAACCATGGACCCGGTACTTGTGGTTCGGACTGTCTCCAACCAGCCATAATGTTGTGAGAGTGAAATTATGTCTAAGTCCAGCTTTGGTACATTAGAAGCAACTCTGAAACTTAACCTAAGCGTTTTTCGAAGCTACTTTTTGGCTAACTTCTTATAGGAAGGTCTAGGAGCTCTGAAAATGAACGTGCGCGTCTTTCACTCTTCCCGAGGGACTTAGAAGAATTTTGTGATATTTTTTATTAAAATGGTGTATAAGGGTATATATATAAATATATTTTATGCACTGTATATGAGCTGGCGATTTCTAAGTCTGTGGTTCCGAGAGGGGGTAACCAGGCTCACTAATAAAGGTCAAGCCACTTGGCTGCCAGAATGCCCTGCTTCAGCACAGACCAGAAAGGCATTGTGATAAGCGTATCCCCGGTATAGTCAGGGGTTAATGGGAGTCGTCCCCGTCCCCCCAGTATACGGCCAGAACCATGGACCCGGTACTTGTGGTTCGGACTGTCTCCAACCAGCCATAATGTTGTGAGAGTGAAATTATGTCTAAGTCCAGCTTTGGTACATTAGAAGCAACTCTGAAACTTAACCTAAGCGTTTTTCGAAGCTACTTTTTGGCTAACTTCTTATAGGAAGGTCTAGGAGCTCTGAAAATGAACGTGCGCGTCTTTCACTCTTCCCGAGGGACTTAGAAGAATTTTGTGATATTTTTTATTAAAATGGTGTATAAGGGTATATATATAAATATATTTTATGCACTGTATATGAGCTGGCGATTTCTAAGTCTGTGGTTCCGAGAGGGGGTAACCAGGCTCACTAATAAAGGTCAAGCCACTTGGCTGCCAGAATGCCCTGCTTCAGCACAGACCAGAAAGGCATTGTGATAAGCGTATCCCCGGTATAGTCAGGGGTTAATGGGAGTCGTCCCCGTCCCCCCAGTATACGGCCAGAACCATGGACCCGGTACTTGTGGTTCGGACTGTCTCCAACCAGCCATAATGTTGTGAGAGTGAAATTATGTCTAAGTCCAGCTTTGGTACATTAGAAGCAACTCTGAAACTTAACCTAAGCGTTTTTCGAAGCTACTTTTTGGCTAACTTCTTATAGGAAGGTCTAGGAGCTCTGAAAATGAACGTGCGCGTCTTTCACTCTTCCAGAGGGACTTAGAAGAATTTTGTGATATTTTTTATTAAAATGGTGTATAAGGTTATATATATAAATATAATTTATGCACTGTATATGAGCTGGCGATTTCTAAGTCTGTGGTTCCGAGAGGGGGTAACCAGGCTCACTAATAAAGGTCAAGCCACTTGGCTGCCAGAATGCCCTGCTTCAGCACAGACCAGAAAGGCATTGTGATAAGCGTATCCCCGGTATAGTCAGGGGTTAATGGGAGTCGTCCCCGTCCCCCCAGTATACGGCCAGAACCATGGACCCGGTACTTGTGGTTCGGACTGTCTCCAACCAGCCATAATGTTGTGAGAGTGAAATTATGTCTAAGTCCAGCTTTGGTACATTAGAAGCAACTCTGAATCTTAACCTAAGCGTTTTTCGAAGCTACTTTTTGGCTAACTTCTTATAGGAAGGTCTAGGAGCTCTGAAAATGAACGTGCGCGTCTTTCACTCTTCCAGAGGGACTTAGAAGAATTTTGTGATATTTTTTATTAAAATGGTGTATAAGGGTATATATATAAATATATTTTATGCACTGTATATGAGCTGGCGATTTCTAAGTCTGTGGTTCCGAGAGGGGGTAACCAGGCTCACTAATAAAGGTCAAGCCACTTGGCTGCCAGAATGCCCTGCTTCAGCACAGACCAGAAAGGCATTGTGATAAGCGTATCCCCGGTATAGTCAGGGGTTAATGGGAGTCTTCCCCGTCCCCCCAGTATACGGCCAGAACCATGGACCCGGTACTTGTGGTTCGGACTGTCTCCAACCAGCCATAATGTTGTGAGAGTGAAATTATGTCTAAGTCCAGCTTTGGTACATTAGAAGCAACTCTGAAACTTAACCTAAGCGTTTTTCGAAGCTACTTTTTGGCTAACTTCTTATAGGAAGGTCTAGGAGCTCTGAAAATGAACGTGCGCGTCTTTCACTCTTCCAGAGGGACTTAGAAGAATTTTGTGATATTTTTTATTAAAATGGTGTATAAGGTTATATATATAAATATAATTTATGCACTGTATATGAGCTGGCGATTTCTAAGTCTGTGGTTCCGAGAGGGGGTAACCAGGCTCACTAATAAAGGTCAAGCCACTTGGCTGCCAGAATGCCCTGCTTCAGCACAGACCAGAAAGGCATTGTGATAAGCGTACCCCGGTATAGTCAGGGGTTAATGGGAGTCGTCCCCGTCCCCCCAGTATACGGCCAGAACCATGGACCCGGTACTTGTGGTTCGGACTGTCTCCAACCAGCCATAATGTTGTGAGAGTGAAATTATGTCTAAGTCCAGCTTTGGTACATTAGAAGCAACTCTGAAACTTAACCTAAGCGTTTTTCGAAGCTACTTTTTGGCTAACTTCTTATAGGAAGGTCTAGGAGCTCTGAAAATGAACGTGCGCGTCTTTCACTCTTCCCGAGGGACTTAGAAGAATTTTGTGATATTTTTTATTAAAATGGTGTATAAGGGTATATATATAAATATATTTTATGCACTGTATATGAGCTGGCGATTTCTAAGTCTGTGGTTCCGAGAGGGGGTAACCAGGCTCACTAATAAAGGTCAAGCCACTTGGCTGCCAGAATGCCCTGCTTCAGCACAGACCAGAAAGGCATTGTGATAAGCGTATCCCCGGTATAGTCAGGGGTTAATGGGAGTCGTCCCCGTCCCCCCAGTATACGGCCAGAACTATGGACCCGGTACTTGTGGTTCGGACTGTCTCCAACCAGCCATAATGTTGTGAGAGTGAAATTATGTCTAAGTCCAGCTTTGGTACATTAGAAGCAACTCTGAAACTTAACCTAAGCGTTTTTCGAAGCTACTTTTTGGCTAACTTCTTATAGGAAGGTCTAGGAGCTCTGAAAATGAACGTACGCGTCTTTCACTCTTCCCTAGGGACTTAGAAGAATTTTGTGATATTTTTTATTAAAATGGTGTATAAGGGTATATATATAAATATATTTTATGCACTGTATATGAGCTGGCGATTTCTAAGTCTGTGGTTCCGAGAGGGGGTAACCAGGCTCACTAATAAAGGTCAAGCCACTTGGCTGCCAGAATGCCCTGCTTCAGCACAGACCAGAAAGGCATTGTGATAAGCGTATCCCCGGTATAGTCAGAGGTTAATTGGAGTCGTCCCCGTCCCCCCAGTATACGGCCAGAACCATGGACCCGGTACTTGTGGTTCGGACTGTCTCCAACCAGCCATAATGTTGTGAGAGTGAAATTATGTCTAAGTCCAGCTTTGGTACATTAGAAGCAACTCTGAAACTTAACCTAAGCGTTTTTCGAAGCTACTTTTTGGCTAACTTCTTATAGGAAGGTCTAGGAGCTCTGAAAATGAACGTGCGCGTCTTTCACTCTTCCCGAGGGACTTAGAAGAATTTTGTGATATTTTTTATTAAAATGGTGTATAAGGGTATATATATATAAATATATTTTATGCACTGTATATGAGCTGGCGATTTCTAAGTCTGTGGTTCCGAGAGGGGGTAACCAGGCTCACTAATAAAGGTCAAGCCACTTGGCTGCCAGAATGCCCTGCTTCAGCACAGACCAGAAAGGCATTGTGATAAGCGTATCCCCGGTATAGTCAGGGGTTAATTGGAGTCATCCCCGTCCCCTCAGTATACGGCCAGAACCATGGACCCGGTACTTGTGGTTCGGACTCTCTCCAACCTGCCATAATGTTGTGAGAGTAAAATTATGTCTAAGTCCAGCTTTGGTACATTAGAAGCAACTCTGAAACTTAACCTAAGCGTTTTTCGAAGCTACTTTTTGGCTAACTTCTTATAGGAAGGTCTAGGAGCTCTGAAAATGAACGTGCGCGTCTTTCACTCTTCCCGAGGGACTTAGAAGAATGTTGTGATATTTTTTATTAAAATGGTATATAAGGGTATATATATAAATATATTTTATGCACTGTATATGAGCTGGCGATTTCTAAGTCTGTGGTTCCGAGAGGGGGTAACCAGGCTCACTAATAAAGGTCAAGCCACTTGGCTGCCAGAATGCCCTGCTTCAGCACAGACCAGAAAGGCATTGTGATAAGCGTATCCCCGGTATAGTCAGGGGACAATGGGAGTCGTCCCCGTCCCCCCAGTATACGGCCAGAACCATGGACCCGGTACTTGTGGTTCGGACTCTCTCCAACCAGCCATAATGTTGTGAGAGTGAAATTATGTCTAAGTCCAGCTTTGGCACATTAGAAGCAACTCTGAAACTTAACCTAAGCGTTTTTCGAAGCTACTTTTTGGCTAACTTCTTATAGGAAGGTCTAGGAGCTCTGAAAATGAACGTGCGCGTCTTTCACTCTTCCGAGGGACTTAGAAGAATTTTGTGATATTTTTTATTAAAATGGTGTATAAGGTTATATATATAAATATAATTTATGCACTGTATATGAGCTGGCGATTTCTAAGTCTGTGGTTCCGAGAGGGGGTAACCAGGCTCACTAATAAAGGTCAAGCCACTTGGCTGCCAGAATGCCCTGCTTCAGCACAGACCAGAAAGGCATTGTGATAAGCGTATCCCCGGTATAGTCAGGGGTTAATGGGAGTCGTCCCCGTCCCCCCAGTATACGGCCAGAACCATGGACCCGGTACTTTTGGTTCGGACTGTCTCCAACCAGCCATAATGTTGTGAGAGTGAAATTATGTCTAAGTTCAGCTTTGGTACATTAGAAGCAACTCTGAAACTTAACCTAAGCGTTTTTCGAAGCTACTTTTTGGCTAACTTCTTATAGGAAGGTCTAGGAGCTCTGAAAATGAACGTGCGCGTCTTTCACTCTTCCCGAGGGACTTAGAAGAATTTTGTGATATTTTTTATTAAAATGGTGTATAAGGGTATATATATAAATATATTTTATGCACTGTATATGAGCTGGCGATTTCTAAGTCTGTGGTTCCGAGAGGGGGTAACCAGGCTCACTAATAAAGGTCAAGCCACTTGGCTGCCAGAATGCCCTGCTTCAGCACAGACCAGAAAGGCATTGTGATAAGCGTATCCCCGGTATAGTCAGGGGTTAATGGGAGTCGTCCCCGTCCCCCCAGTATACGGCCAGAACTATGGACCCGGTACTTGTGGTTCGGACTGTCTCCAACCAGCCATAATGTTGTGAGAGTGAAATTATGTCTAAGTCCAGCTTTGGTACATTAGAAGCAACTCTGAAACTTAACCTAAGCGTTTTTCGAAGCTACTTTTTGGCTAACTTCTTATAGGAAGGTCTTGGAGCTCTGAAAATGAACGTGCGCGTCTTTCACTCTTCCCGAGGGACTTAGAAGAATTTTGTGATATTTTTTATTAAAATGGTGTATAAGGGTATATATATAAATATATTTTATGCACTGTATATGAGCTGGCGATTTCTAAGTCTGTGGTTCCGAGAGGGGGTAACCAGGCTCACTAATAAAGGTCAAGCCACTTGGCTGCCAGAATGCCCTGCTTCAGCACAGACCAGAAAGGCATTGTGATAAGCGTATCCCCGGTATAGTCAGGGGTTAATGGGAGTCGTCCCCGTCCCCCCAGTATACGGCCAGAACCATGGACCCGGTACTTGTGGTTCGGACTCTCTCCAACCAGCCATAATGTTGTGAGAGTGAAATTATGTCTAAGTCCAGCTTTGGCACATTAGAAGCAACTCTGAAACTTAACCTAAGCGTTTTTCGAAGCTACTTTTTGGCTAACTTCTTATAGGAAGGTCTAGGAGCTCTGAAAATGAACGTGCGCGTCTTTCACTCTTCCGAGGGACTTAGAAGAATTTTGTGATATTTTTTATTAAAATGGTGTATAAGGTTATATATATAAATATAATTTATGCACTGTATATGAGCTGGCGATTTCTAAGTCTGTGGTTCCGAGAGGGGGTAACCAGGCTCACTAATAAAGGTCAAGCCACTTGGCTGCCAGAATGCCCTGCTTCAGCACAGACCAGAAAGGCATTGTGATAAGCGTATCCCCGGTATAGTCAGGGGTTAATGGGAGTCGTCCCCGTCCCCCCAGTATACGGCCAGAACCATGGACCCGGTACTTGTGGTTCGGACTGTCTCCAACCAGCCATAATGTTGTGAGAGTGAAATTATGTCTAAGTTCAGCTTTGGTACATTAGAAGCAACTCTGAAACTTAACCTAAGCGTTTTTCGAAGCTACTTTTTGGCTAACTTCTTATAGGAAGGTCTAGGAGCTCTGAAAATGAACGTGCGCGTCTTTCACTCTTCCCGAGGGACTTAGAAGAATTTTGTGATATTTTTTATTAAAATGGTGTATAAGGGTATATATATAAATATATTTTATGCACTGTATATGAGCTGGCGATTTCTAAGTCTGTGGTTCCGAGAGGGGGTAACCAGGCTCACTAATAAAGGTCAAGCCACTTGGCTGCCAGAATGCCCTGCTTCAGCACAGACCAGAAAGGCATTGTGATAAGCGTATCCCCGGTATAGTCAGGGGTTAATGGGAGTCGTCCCCGTCCCCCCAGTATACGGCCAGAACTATGGACCCGGTACTTGTGGTTCGGACTGTCTCCAACCAGCCATAATGTTGTGAGAGTGAAATTATGTCTAAGTCCAGCTTTGGTACATTAGAAGCAACTCTGAAACTTAACCTAAGCGTTTTTCGAAGCTACTTTTTGGCTAACTTCTTATAGGAAGGTCTAGGAGCTCTGAAAATGAACGTGCGCGTCTTTCACTCTTCCCGAGGGACTTAGAAGACTTTTGTGATATTTTTTATTAAAATGGTGTATAAGGGTATATATATAAATATATTTTATGCACTGTATATGAGCTGGCGATTTCTAAGTCTGTGGTTCCGAGAGGGGGTAACCAGGCTCACTAATAAAGGTCAAGCCACTTGGCTGCCAGAATGCCCTGCTTCAGCACAGACCAGAAAGGCATTGTGATAAGCGTATCCCCGGTATAGTCAGGGGTTAATGGGAGTCGTCCCCGTCCCCCCAGTATACGGCCAGAACCATGGACCCGGTACTTGTGGTTCGGACTCTCTCCAACCAGCCATAATGTTGTGAGAGTGAAATTATGTCTAAGTCCAGCTTTGGTACATTAGAAGCAACTCTGAAACTTAACCTAAGCGTTTTTCGAAGCTACTTTTTGGCTAACTTCTTATAGGAAGGTCTAGGAGCTCTGAAAATGAACGTGCGCGTCTTTCACTCTTCCCGAGGGACTTAGAAGAATTTTGTGATATTTTTTATTAAAATGGTGTATAAGGGTATATATATAAATATATTTTATGCACTGTATATGAGCTGGCGATTTCTAAGTCTGTGGTTCCGAGAGGGGGTAACCAGGCTCACTAATAAAGGTCAAGCCACTTGGCTGCCAGAATGCCCTGCTTCAGCACAGACCAGAAAGGCATTGTGATAAGCGTATCCCCGGTATAGTCAGGGGTTAATGGGAGTCGTCCCCGTCCCCCCAGTATACGGCCAGAACCATGGACCCGGTACTTGTGGTTCGGACTCTCTCCAACCAGCCATAATGTTGTGAGAGTGAAATTATGTCTAAGTCCAGCTTTGGTACATTAGAAGCAACTCTGAAACTTAACCTAAGCGTTTTTCGAAGCTACTTTTTGGCTAACTTCTTATAGGAAGGTCTAGGAGCTCTGAAAATGAACGTGCGCGTCTTTCACTCTTCCGAGGGACTTAGAAGAATTTTGTGATATTTTTTATTAAAATGGTGTATAAGGTTATATATATAAATATAATTTATGCACTGTATATGAGCTGGCGATTTCTAAGTCTGTGGTTCCGAGAGGGGGTAACCAGGCTCACTAATAAAGGTCAAGCCACTTGGCTGCCAGAATGCCCTGCTTCAGCACAGACCAGAAAGGCATTGTGATAAGCGTATCCCCGGTATAGTCAGGGGTTAATGGGAGTCGTCCCCGTCCCCCCAGTATACGGCCAGAACCATGGACCCGGTACTTTTGGTTCGGACTGTCTCCAACCAGCCATAATGTTGTGAGAGTGAAATTATGTCTAAGTTCAGCTTTGGTACATTAGAAGCAACTCTGAAACTTAACCTAAGCGTTTTTCGAAGCTACTTTTTGGCTAACTTCTTATAGGAAGGTCTAGGAGCTCTGAAAATGAACGTGCGCGTCTTTCACTCTTCCCGAGGGACTTAGAAGAATTTTGTGATATTTTTTATTAAAATGGTGTATAAGGGTATATATATAAATATATTTTATGCACTGTATATGAGCTGGCGATTTCTAAGTCTGTGGTTCCGAGAGGGGGTAACCAGGCTCACTAATAAAGGTCAAGCCACTTGGCTGCCAGAATGCCCTGCTTCAGCACAGACCAGAAAGGCATTGTGATAAGCGTATCCCCGGTATAGTCAGGGGTTAATGGGAGTCGTCCCCGTCCCCCCAGTATACGGCCAGAACTATGGACCCGGTACTTGTGGTTCGGACTGTCTCCAACCAGCCATAATGTTGTGAGAGTGAAATTATGTCTAAGTCCAGCTTTGGTACATTAGAAGCAACTCTGAAACTTAACCTAAGCGTTTTTCGAAGCTACTTTTTGGCTAACTTCTTATAGGAAGGTCTTGGAGCTCTGAAAATGAACGTGCGCGTCTTTCACTCTTCCCGAGGGACTTAGAAGAATTTTGTGATATTTTTTATTAAAATGGTGTATAAGGGTATATATATAAATATATTTTATGCACTGTATATGAGCTGGCGATTTCTAAGTCTGTGGTTCCGAGAGGGGGTAACCAGGCTCACTAATAAAGGTCAAGCCACTTGGCTGCCAGAATGCCCTGCTTCAGCACAGACCAGAAAGGCATTGTGATAAGCGTATCCCCGGTATAGTCAGGGGTTAATGGGAGTCGTCCCCGTCCCCCCAGTATACGGCCAGAACCATGGACCCGGTACTTGTGGTTCGGACTCTCTCCAACCAGCCATAATGTTGTGAGAGTGAAATTATGTCTAAGTCCAGCTTTGGCACATTAGAAGCAACTCTGAAACTTAACCTAAGCGTTTTTCGAAGCTACTTTTTGGCTAACTTCTTATAGGAAGGTCTAGGAGCTCTGAAAATGAACGTGCGCGTCTTTCACTCTTCCGAGGGACTTAGAAGAATTTTGTGATATTTTTTATTAAAATGGTGTATAAGGTTATATATATAAATATAATTTATGCACTGTATATGAGCTGGCGATTTCTAAGTCTGTGGTTCCGAGAGGGGGTAACCAGGCTCACTAATAAAGGTCAAGCCACTTGGCTGCCAGAATGCCCTGCTTCAGCACAGACCAGAAAGGCATTGTGATAAGCGTATCCCCGGTATAGTCAGGGGTTAATGGGAGTCGTCCCCGTCCCCCCAGTATACGGCCAGAACCATGGACCCGGTACTTGTGGTTCGGACTGTCTCCAACCAGCCATAATGTTGTGAGAGTGAAATTATGTCTAAGTTCAGCTTTGGTACATTAGAAGCAACTCTGAAACTTAACCTAAGCGTTTTTCGAAGCTACTTTTTGGCTAACTTCTTATAGGAAGGTCTAGGAGCTCTGAAAATGAACGTGCGCGTCTTTCACTCTTCCCGAGGGACTTAGAAGAATTTTGTGATATTTTTTATTAAAATGGTGTATAAGGGTATATATATAAATATATTTTATGCACTGTATATGAGCTGGCGATTTCTAAGTCTGTGGTTCCGAGAGGGGGTAACCAGGCTCACTAATAAAGGTCAAGCCACTTGGCTGCCAGAATGCCCTGCTTCAGCACAGACCAGAAAGGCATTGTGATAAGCGTATCCCCGGTATAGTCAGGGGTTAATGGGAGTCGTCCCCGTCCCCCCAGTATACGGCCAGAACTATGGACCCGGTACTTGTGGTTCGGACTGTCTCCAACCAGCCATAATGTTGTGAGAGTGAAATTATGTCTAAGTCCAGCTTTGGTACATTAGAAGCAACTCTGAAACTTAACCTAAGCGTTTTTCGAAGCTACTTTTTGGCTAACTTCTTATAGGAAGGTCTAGGAGCTCTGAAAATGAACGTGCGCGTCTTTCACTCTTCCCGAGGGACTTAGAAGACTTTTGTGATATTTTTTATTAAAATGGTGTATAAGGGTATATATATAAATATATTTTATGCACTGTATATGAGCTGGCGATTTCTAAGTCTGTGGTTCCGAGAGGGGGTAACCAGGCTCACTAATAAAGGTCAAGCCACTTGGCTGCCAGAATGCCCTGCTTCAGCACAGACCAGAAAGGCATTGTGATAAGCGTATCCCCGGTATAGTCAGGGGTTAATGGGAGTCGTCCCCGTCCCCCCAGTATACGGCCAGAACCATGGACCCGGTACTTGTGGTTCGGACTCTCTCCAACCAGCCATAATGTTGTGAGAGTGAAATTATGTCTAAGTCCAGCTTTGGTACATTAGAAGCAACTCTGAAACTTAACCTAAGCGTTTTTCGAAGCTACTTTTTGGCTAACTTCTTATAGGAAGGTCTAGGAGCTCTGAAAATGAACGTGCGCGTCTTTCACTCTTCCCGAGGGACTTAGAAGAATTTTGTGATATTTTTTATTAAAATGGTGTATAAGGGTATATATATAAATATATTTTATGCACTGTATATGAGCTGGCGATTTCTAAGTCTGTGGTTCCGAGAGGGGGTAACCAGGCTCACTAATAAAGGTCAAGCCACTTGGCTGCCAGAATGCCCTGCTTCAGCACAGACCAGAAAGGCATTGTGATAAGCGTATCCCCGGTATAGTCAGGGGTTAATGGGAGTCGTCCCCGTCCCCCCAGTATACGGCCAGAACCATGGACCCGGTACTTGTGGTTCGGACTCTCTCCAACCAGCCATAATGTTGTGAGAGTGAAATTATGTCTAAGTCCAGCTTTGGTACATTAGAAGCAACTCTGAAACTTAACCTAAGCGTTTTTCGAAGCTACTTTTTGGCTAACTTCTTATAGGAAGGTCTAGGAGCTCTGAAAATGAACGTGCGCGTCTTTCACTCTTCCGAGGGACTTAGAAGAATTTTGTGATATTTTTTATTAAAATGGTGTATAAGGTTATATATATAAATATAATTTATGCACTGTATATGAGCTGGCGATTTCTAAGTCTGTGGTTCCGAGAGGGGGTAACCAGGCTCACTAATAAAGGTCAAGCCACTTGGCTGCCAGAATGCCCTGCTTCAGCACAGACCAGAAAGGCATTGTGATAAGCGTATCCCCGGTATAGTCAGGGGTTAATGGGAGTCGTCCCCGTCCCCCCAGTATACGGCCAGAACCATGGACCCGGTACTTGTGGTTCGGACTGTCTCCAACCAGCCATAATGTTGTGAGAGTGAAATTATGTCTAAGTTCAGCTTTGGTACATTAGAAGCAACTCTGAAACTTAACCTAAGCGTTTTTCGAAGCTACTTTTTGGCTAACTTCTTATAGGAAGGTCTAGGAGCTCTGAAAATGAACGTGCGCGTCTTTCACTCTTCCCGAGGGACTTAGAAGAATTTTGTGATATTTTTTATTAAAATGGTGTATAAGGGTATATATATAAATATATTTTATGCACTGTATATGAGCTGGCGATTTCTAAGTCTGTGGTTCCGAGAGGGGGTAACCAGGCTCACTAATAAAGGTCAAGCCACTTGGCTGCCAGAATGCCCTGCTTCAGCACAGACCAGAAAGGCATTGTGATAAGCGTATCCCCGGTATAGTCAGGGGTTAATGGGAGTCGTCCCCGTCCCCCCAGTATACGGCCAGAACTATGGACCCGGTACTTGTGGTTCGGACTGTCTCCAACCAGCCATAATGTTGTGAGAGTGAAATTATGTCTAAGTCCAGCTTTGGTACATTAGAAGCAACTCTGAAACTTAACCTAAGCGTTTTTCGAAGCTACTTTTTGGCTAACTTCTTATAGGAAGGTCTAGGAGCTCTGAAAATGAACGTGCGCGTCTTTCACTCTTCCAGAGGGACTTAGAAGAATTTTGTGATATTTTTTATTAAAATGGTGTATAAGGGTATATATATAAATATATTTTATGCACTGTATATGAGCTGGCGATTTCTAAGTCTGTGGTTCCGAGAGGGGGTAACCAGGCTCACTAATAAAGGTCAAGCCACTTGGCTGCCAGAATGCCCTGCTTCAGCACAGACCAGAAAGGCATTGTGATAAGCGTATCCCCGGTATAGTCAGGGGTTAATGGGAGTCGTCCCCGTCCCCCCAGTATACGGCCAGAACCATGGACCCGGTACTTGTGGTTCGGACTGTCTCCAACCAGCCATAATGTTGTGAGAGTGAAATTATGTCTAAGTCCAGCTTTGGTACATTAGAAGCAACTCTGAAACTTAACCTAAGCGTTTTTCGAAGCTACTTTTTGGCTAACTTCTTATAGGAAGGTCTAGGAGCTCTGAAAATGAACGTGCGCGTCTTTCACTCTTCCAGAGGGACTTAGAAGAATTTTGTGATATTTTTTATTAAAATGGTGTATAAGGGTATATATATAAATATATTTTATGCACTGTATATGAGCTGGCGATTTCTAAGTCTGTGGTTCCGAGAGGGGGTAACCAGGCTCACTAATAAAGGTCAAGCCACTTGGCTGCCAGAATGCCCTGCTTCAGCACAGACCAGAAAGGCATTGTGATAAGCGTATCCCCGGTATAGTCAGGGGTTAATGGGAGTCGTCCCCGTCCCCCCAGTATACGGCCAGAACCATGGACCCGGTACTTGTGGTTCGGACTGTCTCCAACCAGCCATAATGTTGTGAGAGTGAAATTATGTCTAAGTCCAGCTTTGGTACATTAGAAGCAACTCTGAAACTTAACCTAAGCGTTTTTCGAAGCTACTTTTAAGCTAACTTCTTATAGGAAGGTCTAGGAGCTCTGAAAATGAACGTGCGCGTCTTTCACTCTTCCCGAGGGACTTAGAAGAATTTTGTGATATTTTTTATTAAAATGGTGTATAAGGGTATACTGTATATATAAATATATTTTATGCACTGTATATGAGCTGGCGATTTCTAAGTCTGTGGTTCCGAGAGGGGGTAACCAGGCTCACTAATAAAGGTCAAGCCACTTGGCTGCCAGAATGCCCTGCTTCAGCACAGACCAGAAAGGCATTGTGATAAGCGTATCCCCGGTATAGTCAGGGGTTAATGGGAGTCGTCCCCGTCCCCCCAGTATACGGCCAGAACCATGGACCCGGTACTTGTGGTTCGGACTGTCTCCAACCAGCCATAATGTTGTGAGAGTGAAATTATGTCTAAGTCCAGCTTTGGTACATTAGAAGCAACTCTGAAACTTAACCTAAGCGTTTTTCGAAGCTACTTTTAAGCTAACTTCTTATAGGAAGGTCTAGGAGCTCTGAAAATGAACGTGCGCGTCTTTCACTCTTCCCGAGGGACTTAGAAGAATTTTGTGATATTTTTTATTAAAATGGTGTATAAGGGTATATATATAAATATATTTTATGCACTGTATATGAGCTGGCGATTTCTAAGTCTGTGGTTCCGAGAGGGGGTAACCAGGCTCACTAATAAATGTCAAGCCACTTGGCTGCCAGAATGCCCTGCTTCAGCACAGACCAGAAAGGCATTGTGATAAGCGTATCCCCGGTATAGTCAGGGGTTAATGGGAGTCGTCCCCGTCCCCCCAGTATACGGCCAGAACTATGGACCCGGTACTTGTGGTTCGGACTGTCTCCAACCAGCCATAATGTTGTGAGAGTGAAATTATGTCTAAGTCCAGCTTTGGTACATTAGAAGCAACTCTGAAACTTAACCTAAGCGTTTTTCGAAGCTACTTTTTGGCTAACTTCTTATAGGAAGGTCTAGGAGCTCTGAAAATGAACGTACGCGTCTTTCACTCTTCCCTAGGGACTTAGAAGAATTTTGTGATATTTTTTATTAAAATGGTGTATAAGGGTATATATATAAATATATTTTATGCACTGTATATGAGCTGGCGATTTCTAAGTCTGTGGTTCCGAGAGGGGGTAACCAGGCTCACTAATAAAGGTCAAGCCACTTGGCTGCCAGAATGCCCTGCTTCAGCACAGACCAGAAAGGCATTGTGATAAGCGTATCCCCGGTATAGTCAGGGGTTAATGGGAGTCGTCCCCGTCCCCCCAGTATACGGCCAGAACTATGGACCCGGTACTTGTGGTTCGGACTGTCTCCAACCAGCCATAATGTTGTGAGAGTGAAATTATGTCTAAGTCCAGCTTTGGTACATTAGAAGCAACTCTGAAACTTAACCTAAGCGTTTTTCGAAGCTACTTTTTGGCTAACTTCTTATAGGAAGGTCTAGGAGCTCTGAAAATGAACGTACGCGTCTTTCACTCTTCCCTAGGGACTTAGAAGAATTTTGTGATATTTTTTATTAAAATGGTGTATAAGGGTATATATATAAATATATTTTATGCACTGTATATGAGCTGGCGATTTCTAAGTCTGTGGTTCCGAGAGGGGGTAACCAGGCTCACTAATAAAGGTCAAGCCACTTGGCTGCCAGAATGCCCTGCTTCAGCACAGACCAGAAAGGCATTGTGATAAGCGTATCCCCGGTATAGTCAGAGGTTAATGGGAGTCGTCCCCGTCCCCCCAGTATACGGCCAGAACCATTGACCCGGTACTTGTGGTTCGGACTGTCTCCAACCAGCCATAATGTTGTGAGAGTGAAATTATGTCTAAGTCCAGCTTTGGTACATTAGAAGCAACTCTGAAACTTAACCTAAGCGTTTTTCGAAGCTACTTTTTGGCTAACTTCTTATAGGAAGGTCTAGGAGCTCTGAAAATGAACGTGCGCGTCTTTCACTCTTCCCGAGGGACTTAGAAGAATTTTGTGATATTTTTTATTAAAATGGTGTATAAGGGTATATATATAAATATATTTTATGCACTGTATATGAGCTGGCGATTTCTAAGTCTGTGGTTCCGAGAGGGGGTAACCAGGCTCACTAATAAAGGTCAAGCCACTTGGCTGCCAGAATGCCCTGCTTCAGCACAGACCAGAAAGGCATTGTGATAAGCGTATCCCCGGTATAGTCAGGGGTTAATGGGAGTCGTCCCCGTCCCCCCAGTATACGGCCAGAACCATGGACCCGGTACTTGTGGTTCGGACTGTCTCCAACCAGCCATAATGTTGTGAGAGTGAAATTATGTCTAAGTCCAGCTTTGGTACATTAGAAGCAACTCTGAAACTTAACCTAAGCGTTTTTCGAAGCTACTTTTTGGCTAACTTCTTATAGGAAGGTCTAGGAGCTCTGAAAATGAACGTGCGCGTCTTTCACTCTTCCCGAGGGACTTAGAAGAATTTTGTGATATTTTTTATTAAAATGGTGTATAAGGGTATATATATAAATATATTTTATGCACTGTATATGAGCTTGCGATTTCTAAGTCTGTGGTTCCGAGAGGGGGTAACCAGGCTCACTAATAAAGGTCAAGCCACTTGGCTGCCAGAATGCCCTGCTTCAGCACAGACCAGAAAGGCATTGTGATAAGCGTATCCCCGGTATAGTCAGGGGTTAATGGGAGTCGTCCCCGTCCCCCCAGTATACGGCCAGAACCATGGACCCGGTACTTGTGGTTCGGACTGTCTCCAACCAGCCATAATGTTGTGAGAGTGAAATTATGTCTAAGTCCAGCTTTGGTACATTAGAAGCAACTCTGAAACTTAACCTAAGCGTTTTTCGAAGCTACTTTTTGGCTAACTTCTTATAGGAAGGTCTAGGAGCTCTGAAAATGAACGTGCGCGTCTTTCACTCTTCCAGAGGGACTTAGAAGAATTTTGTGATATTTTTTATTAAAATGGTGTATAAGGTTATATATATAAATATAATTTATGCACTGTATATGAGCTGGCGATTTCTAAGTCTGTGGTTCCGAGAGGGGGTAACCAGGCTCACTAATAAAGGTCAAGCCACTTGGCTGCCAGAATGCCCTGCTTCAGCACAGACCAGAAAGGCATTGTGATAAGCGTATCCCCGGTATAGTCAGGGGTTAATGGGAGTCGTCCCCGTCCCCCCAGTATACGGCCAGAACCATGGACCCGGTACTTGTGGTTCGGACTGTCTCCAACCAGCCATAATGTTGTGAGAGTGAAATTATGTCTAAGTTCAGCTTTGGTACATTAGAAGCAACTCTGAAACTTAACCTAAGCGTTTTTCGAAGCTACTTTTTGGCTAACTTCTTATAGGAAGGTCTAGGAGCTCTGAAAATGAACGTGCGCGTCTTTCACTCTTCCCGAGGGACTTAGAAGAATTTTGTGATATTTTTTATTAAAATGGTGTATAAGGGTATATATATAAATATATTTTATGCACTGTATATGAGCTGGCGATTTCTAAGTCTGTGGTTCCGAGAGGGGGTAACCAGGCTCACTAATAAAGGTCAAGCCACTTGGCTGCCAGAATGCCCTGCTTCAGCACAGACCAGAAAGGCATTGTGATAAGCGTATCCCCGGTATAGTCAGGGGTTAATGGGAGTCGTCCCCGTCCCCCCAGTATACGGCCAGAACTATGGACCCGGTACTTGTGGTTCGGACTGTCTCCAACCAGCCATAATGTTGTGAGAGTGAAATTATGTCTAAGTCCAGCTTTGGTACATTAGAAGCAACTCTGAAACTTAACCTAAGCGTTTTTCGAAGCTACTTTTTGGCTAACTTCTTATAGGAAGGTCTAGGAGCTCTGAAAATGAACGTACGCGTCTTTCACTCTTCCCTAGGGACTTAGAAGAATTTTGTGATATTTTTTATTAAAATGGTGTATAAGGGTATATATATAAATATATTTTATGCACTGTATATGAGCTGGCGATTTCTAAGTCTGTGGTTCCGAGAGGGGGTAACCAGGCTCACTAATAAAGGTCAAGCCACTTGGCTGCCAGAATGCCCTGCTTCAGCACAGACCAGAAAGGCATTGTGATAAGCGTATCCCCGGTATAGTCAGAGGTTAATGGGAGTCGTCCCCGTCCCCCCAGTATACGGCCAGAACCATGGACCCGGTACTTGTGGTTCGGACTCTCTCCAACCAGCCATAATGTTGTGAGAGTGAAATTATGTCTAAGTCCAGCTTTGGTACATTAGAAGCAACTCTGAAACTTAACCTAAGCGTTTTTCGAAGCTACTTTTTGGCTAACTTCTTATAGGAAGGTCTAGGAGCTCTGAAAATGAACGTGCGCGTCTTTCACTCTTCCCGAGGGACTTAGAAGAATTTTGTGATATTTTTTATTAAAATGGTGTATAAGGGTATATATATATAAATATATTTTATGCACTGTATATGAGCTGGCGATTTCTAAGTCTGTGGTTCCGAGAGGGGGTAACCAGGCTCACTAATAAAGGTCAAGCCACTTGGCTGCCAGAATGCCCTGCTTCAGCACAGACCAGAAAGGCATTGTGATAAGCGTATCCCCGGTATAGTCAGGGGACAATGGGAGTCGTCCCCGTCCCCCCAGTATACGGCCAGAACCATTGACCCGGTACTTGTGGTTCGGACTGTCTCCAACCAGCCATAATGTGGTGAGAGTGAAATTATGTCTAAGTCCAGCTTTGGTACATTAGAAGCAACTCTGAAACTTAACCTAAGCGTTTTTCGAAGCTACTTTTTGGCTAACTTCTTATAGGAAGGTCTAGGAGCTCTGAAAATGAATGTGCGCGTCTTTCACTCTTCCCGAGGGACTTAGAAGAATTTTGTGATATTTTTTATTAAAATGGTGTATAAGGTTATATATATAAATATATTTTATGCACTGTATATGAGCTGGCGATTTCTAAGTCTGTGGTTCCGAGAGGGGGTAACCAGGCTCACTAATAAAGGTCAAGCCACTTGGCTGCCAGAATGCCCTGCTTCAGCACAGACCAGAAAGGCATTGTGATAAGCGTATCCCCGGTATAGTCAGGGGTTAATGGGAGTCGTCCCCGTCCCCCCAGTATACGGCCAGAACCATGGACCCGGTACTTGTGGTTCGGACTGTCTCCAACCAGCCATAATGTTGTGAGAGTGAAATTATGTCTAAGTCCAGCTTTGGTACATTAGAAGCAACTCTGAAACTTAACCTAAGCGTTTTTCGAAGCTACTTTTTGGCTAACTTCTTATAGGAAGGTCTAGGAGCTCTGAAAATGAACGTGCGCGTCTTTCACTCTTCCTGAGGGACTTAGAAGAATTTTGTGATATTTTTTATTAAAATGGTGTATAAGGGTATATATATAAATATATTTTATGCACTGTATATGAGCTGGCGATTTCTAAGTCTGTGGTTCCGAGAGGGGGTAACCAGGCTCACTAATAAAGGTCAAGCCACTTGGCTGCCAGAATGCCCTGCTTCAGCACAGACCAGAAAGGCATTGTGATAAGCGTATCCCCGGTATAGTCAGGGGTTAATGGGAGTCGTCCCCGTCCCCCCAGTATACGGCCAGAACCATGGACCCGGTACTTGTGGTTCGGACTCTCTCCAACCAGCCATAATGTTGTGAGAGTGAAATTATGTCTAAGTCCAGCTTTGGTACATTAGAAGCAACTCTGAAACTTAACCTAAGCGTTTTTCGAAGCTACTTTTTGGCTAACTTCTTATACAGTAGGAAGGTCTAGGAGCTCTGAAAATGAACGTGCGCGTCTTTCACTCTTCCCGAGGGACTTAGAAGAATTTTGTGATATTTTTTATTAAAATGGTGTATAAGGGTATATATATATAAATATATTTTATGCACTGTATATGAGCTGGCGATTTCTAAGTATGTGGTTCCGAGAGGGGGTAACCAGGCTCACTAATAAAGGTCAAGCCACTTGGCTGCCAGAATGCCCTGCTTCAGCACAGACCAGAAAGGCATTGTGATAAGCGTATCCCCGGTATAGTCAGGGGTTAATTGGAGTCGTCCCCGTCCCCCCAGTATACGGCCAGAACCATGGACCCGGTACTTGTGGTTCGGACTCTCTCCAACCTGCCATAATGTTGTGAGAGTGAAATTATGTCTAAGTCCAGCTTTGGTACATTAGAAGCAACTCTGAAACTTAACCTAAGCGTTTTTCGAAGCTACTTTTTGGCTAACTTCTTATAGGAAGGTCTAGGAGCTCTGAAAATGAACGTGCGCGTCTTTCACTCTTCCCGAGGGACTTAGAAGAATTTTGTGATATTTTTTATTAAAATGGTGTATAAGGGTATATATATAGATATATTTTATGCACTGTTTATGAGCTGGCGATTTCTAAGTCTGTGGTTCCGAGAGGGGGTAACCAGGCTCACTAATAAAGGTCAAGCTACTTGGCTGCCAGAATGCCCTGCTTCAGCACAGACCAGAAAGGCATTGTGATAAGCGTATCCCCGGTATAGTCAGGGGTCAATGGGAGTCGTCCCCGTCCCCCCAGTATACGGCCAGAACCATTGACCCGGTACTTGTGGTTCGGACTGTCTCCAACCAGCCATAATGTGGTGAGAGTGAAATTATGTCTAAGTCCAGCTTTGGTACATTAGAAGCAACTCTGAAACTTAACCTAAGCGTTTTTCGAAGCTACTTTTTGGCTAACTTCTTATAGGAAGGTCTAGGAGCTCTGAAAATGAACGTGCGCGTCTTTCACTCTTCCCGAGGGACTTAGAAGAATTTTGTGATATTTTTAATTAAAATGGTGTATAAGGTTATATATATATAAATATATTTTATGCACTGTATATGAGCTGGCGATTTCTAAGTCTGTGGTTCCGAGAGGGGGTAACCAGGCTCACTAATAAAGGTCAAGCCACTTGGCTGCCAGAATGCCCTGCTTCAGCACAGACCAGAAAGGCATTGTGATAAGCGTATCCCCGGTATAGTCAGGGGTTAATGGGAGTCGTCCCCGTCCCCCCAGTATACGGCCAGAACCATGGACCCGGTACTTGTGGTTCGGACTGTCTCCAACCAGCCATAATGTTGTGAGAGTGAAATTATGTCTATGTCCAGCTTTGGTACATTAGAAGCAACTCTGAAACTTAACCTAAGCGTTTTTCGAAGCTACTTTTTGGCTAACTTCTTATAGGAAGGTCTAGGAGCTCTGAAAATGAACGTACGCGTCTTTCACTCTTCCCTAGGGACTTAGAAGAATTTTGTGATATTTTTTATTAAAATGGTGTATAAGGGTATATATATAAATATATTTTATGCACTGTATATGAGCTGGCGATTTCTAAGTCTGTGGTTCCGAGAGGGGGTAACCAGGCTCACTAATAAAGGTCAAGCCACTTGGCTGCCAGAATGCCCTGCTTCAGCACAGACCAGAAAGGCATTGTGATAAGCGTATCCCCGGTATAGTCAGAGGTTAATGGGAGTCGTCCCCGTCCCCCCAGTATACGGCCAGAACCATGGACCCGGTACTTGTGGTTCGGACTCTCTCCAACCAGCCATAATGTTGTGAGAGTGAAATTATGTCTAAGTCCAGCTTTGGTACATTAGAAGCAACTCTGAAACTTAACCTAAGCGTTTTTCGAAGCTACTTTTTGGCTAACTTCTTATAGGAAGGTCTAGGAGCTCTGAAAATGAACGTGCGCGTCTTTCACTCTTCCCGAGGGACTTAGAAGAATTTTGTGATATTTTTTATTAAAATGGTGTATAAGGGTATATATATAAATATATTTTATGCACTGTATATGAGCTGGCGATTTCTAAGTCTGTGGTTCCGAGAGGGGGTAACCAGGCTCACTAATAAAGGTCAAGCCACTTGGCTGCCAGAATGCCCTGCTTCAGCACAGACCAGAAAGGCATTGTGATAAGCGTATCCCCGGTATAGTCAGGGGTTAATGGGAGTCGTCCCCGTCCCCCCAGTATACGGCCAGAACCATGGACCCGGTACTTGTGGTTCGGACTGTCTCCAACCAGCCATAATGTTGTGAGAGTGAAATTATGTCTAAGTCCAGCTTTGGTACATTAGAAGCAACTCTGAAACTTAACCTAAGCGTTTTTCGAAGCTACTTTTTGGCTAACGTCTTATAGGAAGGTCTAGGAGCTCTGAAAATGAACGTGCGCGTCTTTCACTCTTCCTGAGGGACTTAGAAGAATTTTGTGATATTTTTTATTAAAATGGTGTATAAGGGTATATATATAAATATATTTTATGCACTGTATATGAGCTGGCGATTTCTAAGTCTGTGGTTCCGAGAGGGGGTAACCAGGCTCACTAATAAAGGTCAAGCCACTTGGCTGCCAGAATGCCCTGCTTCAGCACAGACCAGAAAGGCTTTGTGATAAGCGTATCCCCGGTATAGTCAGGGGTTAATGGGAGTCGTCCCCGTCCCCCCAGTATACGGCCAGAACCATGGACCCGGTACTTGTGGTTCGGACTCTCTCCAACCAGCCATAATGTTGTGAGAGTGAAATTATGTCTAAGTCCAGCTTTGGTACATTAGAAGCAACTCTGAAACTTAACCTAAGCGTTTTTCGAAGCTACTTTTTGGCTAACTTCTTATACAGTAGGAAGGTCTAGGAGCTCTGAAAATGAACGTGCGCGTCTTTCACTCTTCCCGAGGGACTTAGAAGAATTTTGTGATATTTTTTATTAAAATGGTGTATAAGGGTATATATATATAAATATATTTTATGCACTGTATATGAGCTGGCGATTTCTAAGTATGTGGTTCCGAGAGGGGGTAACCAGGCTCACTAATAAAGGTCAAGCCACTTGGCTGCCAGAATGCCCTGCTTCAGCACAGACCAGAAAGGCATTGTGATAAGCGTATCCCCGGTATAGTCAGGGGTTAATTGGAGTCGTCCCCGTCCCCCCAGTATACGGCCAGAACCATGGACCCGGTACTTGTGGTTCGGACTCTCTCCAACCTGCCATAATGTTGTGAGAGTGAAATTATGTCTAAGTCCAGCTTTGGTACATTAGAAGCAACTCTGAAACTTAACCTAAGCGTTTTTCGAAGCTACTTTTTGGCTAACTTCTTATAGGAAGGTCTAGGAGCTCTGAAAATGAACGTGCGCGTCTTTCACTCTTCCCGAGGGACTTAGAAGAATTTTGTGATATTTTTTATTAAAATGGTGTATAAGGGTATATATATAGATATATTTTATGCACTGTTTATGAGCTGGCGATTTCTAAGTCTGTGGTTCCGAGAGGGGGTAACCAGGCTCACTAATAAAGGTCAAGCTACTTGGCTGCCAGAATGCCCTGCTTCAGCACAGACCAGAAAGGCATTGTGATAAGCGTATCCCCGGTATAGTCAGGGGTCAATGGGAGTCGTCCCCGTCCCCCCAGTATACGGCCAGAACCATTGACCCGGTACTTGTGGTTCGGACTGTCTCCAACCAGCCATAATGTGGTGAGAGTGAAATTATGTCTAAGTCCAGCTTTGGTACATTAGAAGCAACTCTGAAACTTAACCTAAGCGTTTTTCGAAGCTACTTTTTGGCTAACTTCTTATAGGAAGGTCTAGGAGCTCTGAAAATGAACGTGCGCGTCTTTCACTCTTCCCGAGGGACTTAGAAGAATTTTTTTTTTTTTTTTATTAAAATGGTGTATAAGGGTATATATATAAATATATTTTATGCACTGTATATGAGCTGGCGATTTCTAAGTCTGTGGTTCCGAGAGGGGGTAACCAGGCTCACTAATAAAGGTCAAGCCACTTGGCTGCCAGAATGCCCTGCTTCAGCACAGACCAGAAAGGCATTGTGATAAGCGTATCCCCGGTATAGTCAGGGGTTAATGGGAGTCGTCCCCGTCCCCCCAGTATACGGCCAGAACCATGGACCCGGTACTTGTGGTTCGGACTGTCTCCAACCAGCCATAATGTTGTGAGAGTGAAATTATGTCTAAGTCCAGCTTTGGTACATTAGAAGCAACTCTGAAACTTAACCTAAGCGTTTTTCGAAGCTACTTTTTGGCTAACTTCTTATAGGAAGGTCTAGGAGCTCTGAAAATGAACGTGCGCGTCTTTCACTCTTCCCGAGGGACTTAGAAGAATTTTGTGATATTTTTTATTAAAATGGTGTATAAGGTTATATATATATAAATATATTTTATGCACTGTATATGAGCTGGCGATTTCTAAGTCTGTGGTTCCGAGAGGGGGTAACCAGGCTCACTAATAAAGGTCAAGCCACTTGGCTGCCAGAATGCCCTGCTTCAGCACAGACCAGAAAGGCATTGTGATAAGCGTATCCCCGGTATAGTCAGGGGTTAATGGGAGTCGTCCCCGTCCCCCCAGTATACGGCCAGAACCATGGACCCGGTACTTGTGGTTCGGACTGTCTCCAACCAGCCATAATGTTGTGAGAGTGAAATTATGTCTATGTCCAGCTTTGGTACATTAGAAGCAACTCTGAAACTTAACCTAAGCGTTTTTCGAAGCTACTTTTTGGCTAACTTCTTATAGGAAGGTCTAGGAGCTCTGAAAATGAACGTACGCGTCTTTCACTCTTCCCTAGGGACTTAGAAGAATTTTGTGATATTTTTTATTAAAATGGTGTATAAGGGTATATATATAAATATATTTTATGCACTGTATATGAGCTGGCGATTTCTAAGTCTGTGGTTCCGAGAGGGGGTAACCAGGCTCACTAATAAAGGTCAAGCCACTTGGCTGCCAGAATGCCCTGCTTCAGCACAGACCAGAAAGGCATTGTGATAAGCGTATCCCCGGTATAGTCAGAGGTTAATGGGAGTCGTCCCCGTCCCCCCAGTATACGGCCAGAACCATGGACCCGGTACTTGTGGTTCGGACTCTCTCCAACCAGCCATAATGTTGTGAGAGTGAAATTATGTCTAAGTCCAGCTTTGGTACATTAGAAGCAACTCTGAAACTTAACCTAAGCGTTTTTCGAAGCTACTTTTTGGCTAACTTCTTATAGGAAGGTCTAGGAGCTCTGAAAATGAACGTGCGCGTCTTTCACTCTTCCCGAGGGACTTAGAAGAATTTTGTGATATTTTTTATTAAAATGGTGTATAAGGGTATATATATATAAATATATTTTATGCACTGTATATGAGCTGGCGATTTCTAAGTCTGTGGTTCCGAGAGGGGGTAACCAGGCTCACTAATAAAGGTCAAGCCACTTGGCTGCCAGAATGCCCTGCTTCAGCACAGACCAGAAAGGCATTGTGATAAGCGTATCCCCGGTATAGTCAGGGGACAATGGGAGTCGTCCCCGTCCCCCCAGTATACGGCCAGAACCATTGACCCGGTACTTGTGGTTCGGACTGTCTCCAACCAGCCATAATGTGGTGAGAGTGAAATTATGTCTAAGTCCAGCTTTGGTACATTAGAAGCAACTCTGAAACTTAACCTAAGCGTTTTTCGAAGCTACTTTTTGGCTAACTTCTTATAGGAAGGTCTAGGAGCTCTGAAAATGAACGTGCGCGTCTTTCACTCTTCCCGAGGGACTTAGAAGAATTTTTTTTTTTTTTTTATTAAAATGGTGTATAAGGGTATATATATAAATATATTTTATGCACTGTATATGAGCTGGCGATTTCTAAGTCTGTGGTTCCGAGAGGGGGTAACCAGGCTCACTAATAAAGGTCAAGCCACTTGGCTGCCAGAATGCCCTGCTTCAGCACAGACCAGAAAGGCATTGTGATAAGCGTATCCCCGGTATAGTCAGGGGTTAATGGGAGTCGTCCCCGTCCCCCCAGTATACGGCCAGAACCATGGACCCGGTACTTGTGGTTCGGACTGTCTCCAACCAGCCATAATGTTGTGAGAGTGAAATTATGTCTAAGTCCAGCTTTGGTACATTAGAAGCAACTCTGAAACTTAACCTAAGCGTTTTTCGAAGCTACTTTTTGGCTAACTTCTTATAGGAAGGTCTAGGAGCTCTGAAAATGAACGTGCGCGTCTTTCACTCTTCCCGAGGGACTTAGAAGAATTTTGTGATATTTTTTATTAAAATGGTGTATAAGGTTATATATATATAAATATATTTTATGCACTGTATATGAGCTGGCGATTTCTAAGTCTGTGGTTCCGAGAGGGGGTAACCAGGCTCACTAATAAAGGTCAAGCCACTTGGCTGCCAGAATGCCCTGCTTCAGCACAGACCAGAAAGGCATTGTGATAAGCGTATCCCCGGTATAGTCAGGGGTTAATGGGAGTCGTCCCCGTCCCCCCAGTATACGGCCAGAACCATGGACCCGGTACTTGTGGTTCGGACTGTCTCCAACCAGCCATAATGTTGTGAGAGTGAAATTATGTCTATGTCCAGCTTTGGTACATTAGAAGCAACTCTGAAACTTAACCTAAGCGTTTTTCGAAGCTACTTTTTGGCTAACTTCTTATAGGAAGGTCTAGGAGCTCTGAAAATGAACGTACGCGTCTTTCACTCTTCCCTAGGGACTTAGAAGAATTTTGTGATATTTTTTATTAAAATGGTGTATAAGGGTATATATATAAATATATTTTATGCACTGTATATGAGCTGGCGATTTCTAAGTCTGTGGTTCCGAGAGGGGGTAACCAGGCTCACTAATAAAGGTCAAGCCACTTGGCTGCCAGAATGCCCTGCTTCAGCACAGACCAGAAAGGCATTGTGATAAGCGTATCCCCGGTATAGTCAGAGGTTAATGGGAGTCGTCCCCGTCCCCCCAGTATACGGCCAGAACCATGGACCCGGTACTTGTGGTTCGGACTCTCTCCAACCAGCCATAATGTTGTGAGAGTGAAATTATGTCTAAGTCCAGCTTTGGTACATTAGAAGCAACTCTGAAACTTAACCTAAGCGTTTTTCGAAGCTACTTTTTGGCTAACTTCTTATAGGAAGGTCTAGGAGCTCTGAAAATGAACGTGCGCGTCTTTCACTCTTCCCGAGGGACTTAGAAGAATTTTGTGATATTTTTTATTAAAATGGTGTATAAGGGTATATATATATAAATATATTTTATGCACTGTATATGAGCTGGCGATTTCTAAGTCTGTGGTTCCGAGAGGGGGTAACCAGGCTCACTAATAAAGGTCAAGCCACTTGGCTGCCAGAATGCCCTGCTTCAGCACAGACCAGAAAGGCATTGTGATAAGCGTATCCCCGGTATAGTCAGGGGACAATGGGAGTCGTCCCCGTCCCCCCAGTATACGGCCAGAACCATTGACCCGGTACTTGTGGTTCGGACTGTCTCCAACCAGCCATAATGTGGTGAGAGTGAAATTATGTCTAAGTCCAGCTTTGGTACATTAGAAGCAACTCTGAAACTTAACCTAAGCGTTTTTCGAAGCTACTTTTTGGCTAACTTCTTATAGGAAGGTCTAGGAGCTCTGAAAATGAATGTGCGCGTCTTTCACTCTTCCCGAGGGACTTAGAAGAATTTTGTGATATTTTTTATTAAAATGGTGTATAAGGTTATATATATAAATATATTTTATGCACTGTATATGAGCTGGCGATTTCTAAGTCTGTGGTTCCGAGAGGGGGTAACCAGGCTCACTAATAAAGGTCAAGCCACTTGGCTGCCAGAATGCCCTGCTTCAGCACAGACCAGAAAGGCATTGTGATAAGCGTATCCCCGGTATAGTCAGGGGTTAATGGGAGTCGTCCCCGTCCCCCCAGTATACGGCCAGAACCATGGACCCGGTACTTGTGGTTCGGACTGTCTCCAACCAGCCATAATGTTGTGAGAGTGAAATTATGTCTAAGTCCAGCTTTGGTACATTAGAAGCAACTCTGAAACTTAACCTAAGCGTTTTTCGAAGCTACTTTTTGGCTAACTTCTTATAGGAAGGTCTAGGAGCTCTGAAAATGAACGTGCGCGTCTTTCACTCTTCCTGAGGGACTTAGAAGAATTTTGTGATATTTTTTATTAAAATGGTGTATAAGGGTATATATATAAATATATTTTATGCACTGTATATGAGCTGGCGATTTCTAAGTCTGTGGTTCCGAGAGGGGGTAACCAGGCTCACTAATAAAGGTCAAGCCACTTGGCTGCCAGAATGCCCTGCTTCAGCACAGACCAGAAAGGCATTGTGATAAGCGTATCCCCGGTATAGTCAGGGGTTAATGGGAGTCGTCCCCGTCCCCCCAGTATACGGCCAGAACCATGTACCCGGTACTTGTGGTTCGGACTCTCTCCAACCAGCCATAATGTTGTGAGAGTGAAATTATGTCTAAGTCCAGCTTTGGTACATTAGAAGCAACTCTGAAACTTAACCTAAGCGTTTTTCGAAGCTACTTTTTGGCTAACTTCTTATACAGTAGGAAGGTCTAGGAGCTCTGAAAATGAACGTGCGCGTCTTTCACTCTTCCCGAGGGACTTAGAAGAATTTTGTGATATTTTTTATTAAAATGGTGTATAAGGGTATATATATATAAATATATTTTATGCACTGTATATGAGCTGGCGATTTCTAAGTATGTGGTTCCGAGAGGGGGTAACCAGGCTCACTAATAAAGGTCAAGCCACTTGGCTGCCAGAATGCCCTGCTTCAGCACAGACCAGAAAGGCATTGTGATAAGCGTATCCCCGGTATAGTCAGGGGTTAATTGGAGTCGTCCCCGTCCCCCCAGTATACGGCCAGAACCATGGACCCGGTACTTGTGGTTCGGACTCTCTCCAACCTGCCATAATGTTGTGAGAGTGAAATTATGTCTAAGTCCAGCTTTGGTACATTAGAAGCAACTCTGAAACTTAACCTAAGCGTTTTTCGAAGCTACTTTTTGGCTAACTTCTTATAGGAAGGTCTAGGAGCTCTGAAAATGAACGTGCGCGTCTTTCACTCTTCCCGAGGGACTTAGAAGAATTTTGTGATATTTTTTATTAAAATGGTGTATAAGGGTATATATATAGATATATTTTATGCACTGTTTATGAGCTGGCGATTTCTAAGTCTGTGGTTCCGAGAGGGGGTAACCAGGCTCACTAATAAAGGTCAAGCTACTTGGCTGCCAGAATGCCCTGCTTCAGCACAGACCAGAAAGGCATTGTGATAAGCGTATCCCCGGTATAGTCAGGGGTCAATGGGAGTCGTCCCCGTCCCCCCAGTATACGGCAAGAACCATTGACCCGGTACTTGTGGTTCGGACTGTCTCCAACCAGCCATAATGTGGTGAGAGTGAAATTATGTCTAAGTCCAGCTTTGGTACATTAGAAGCAACTCTGAAACTTAACCTAAGCGTTTTTCGAAGCTACTTTTTGGCTAACTTCTTATAGGAAGGTCTAGGAGCTCTGAAAATGAACGTGCGCGTCTTTCACTCTTCCCGAGGGACTTAGAAGAATTTTGTTTTTGTTTTTATTAAAATGGTGTATAAGGGTATATATATAAATATATTTTATGCACTGTATATGAGCTGGCGATTTCTAAGTCTGTGGTTCCGAGAGGGGGTAACCAGGCTCACTAATAAAGGTCAAGCCACTTGGCTGCCAGAATGCCCTGCTTCAGCACAGACCAGAAAGGCATTGTGATAAGCGTATCCCCGGTATAGTCAGGGGTTAATGGGAGTCGTCCCCGTCCCCCCAGTATACGGCCAGAACCATGGACCCGGTACTTGTGGTTCGGACTGTCTCCAACCAGCCATAATGTTGTGAGAGTGAAATTATGTCTAAGTCCAGCTTTGGTACATTAGAAGCAACTCTGAAACTTAACCTAAGCGTTTTTCGAAGCTACTTTTTGGCTAACTTCTTATAGGAAGGTCTAGGAGCTCTGAAAATGAACGTGCGCGTCTTTCACTCTTCCCGAGGGACTTAGAAGAATTTTGTGATATTTTTTATTAAAATGGTGTATAAGGTTATATATATATAAATATATTTTATGCACTGTATATGAGCTGGCGATTTCTAAGTCTGTGGTTCCGAGAGGGGGTAACCAGGCTCACTAATAAAGGTCAAGCCACTTGGCTGCCAGAATGCCCTGCTTCAGCACAGACCAGAAAGGCATTGTGATAAGCGTATCCCCGGTATAGTCAGGGGTTAATGGGAGTCGTCCCCGTCCCCCCAGTATACGGCCAGAACCATGGACCCGGTACTTGTGGTTCGGACTGTCTCCAACCAGCCATAATGTTGTGAGAGTGAAATTATGTCTATGTCCAGCTTTGGTACATTAGAAGCAACTCTGAAACTTAACCTAAGCGTTTTTCGAAGCTACTTTTTGGCTAACTTCTTATAGGAAGGTCTAGGAGCTCTGAAAATGAACGTGCGCGTCTTTCACTCTTCCCGAGGGACTTAGAAGAATTTTGTGATATTTTTTATTAAAATGGTGTATAAGGGTATATATATAAATATATTTTATGCACTGTATATGAGCTGGCGATTTCTAAGTCTGTGGTTCCGAGAGGGGGTAACCAGGCTCACTAATAAAGGTCAAGCCACTTGGCTGCCAGAATGCCCTGCTTCAGCACAGACCAGAAAGGCATTGTGATAAGCGTATCCCCGGTATAGTCAGGGGTTAATGGGAGTCGTCCCCGTCCCCCCAGTATACGGCCAGAACCATGGACCCGGTACTTGTGGTTCGGACTCTCTCCAACCAGCCATAATGTTGTGAGAGTGAAATTATGTCTAAGTCCAGCTTTGGTACATTAGAAGCAACTCTGAAACTTAACCTAAGCGTTTTTCGAAGCTACTTTTTGGCTAACTTCTTATAGGAAGGTCTAGGAGCTCTGAAAATGAACGTGCGCGTCTTTCACTCTTCCCGAGGGACTTAGAAGAATTTTGTGATATTTTTTATTAAAATGGTGTATAAGGGTATATATATAAATATATTTTATGCACTGTATATGAGCTGGCGATTTCTAAGTCTGTGGTTCCGAGAGGGGGTAACCAGGCTCACTAATAAAGGTCAAGCCACTTGGCTGCCAGAATGCCCTGCTTCAGCACAGACCAGAAAGGCATTGTGATAAGCGTATCCCCGGTATAGTCAGGGGTTAATGGGAGTCGTCCCCGTCCCCCCAGTATACGGCCAGAACCATGGACCCGGTACTTGTGGTTCGGACTGTCTCCAACCAGCCATAATGTTGTGAGAGTGAAATTATGTCTAAGTCCAGCTTTGGTACATTAGAAGCAACTCTGAAACTTAACCTAAGCGTTTTTCGAAGCTACTTTTTGGCTAACTTCTTATAGGAAGGTCTAGGAGCTCTGAAAATGAACGTGCGCGTCTTTCACTCTTCCCGAGGGACTTAGAAGAATTTTGTGATATTTTTTATTAAAATGGTGTATAAGGGTATATATATATAAATATATTTTATGCACTGTATATGAGCTGGCGATTTCTAAGTCTGTGGTTCCGAGAGGGGTTAACCAGGCTCACTAATAAAGGTCAAGCCACTTGGCTGCCAGAATGCCCTGCTTCAGCACAGACCAGAAAGGCATTGTGATAAGCGTATCCCCGGTATAGTCAGGGGTTAATGGGAGTCGTCCCCGTCCCCCCAGTATACGGCCAGAACCATGGACCCGGTACTTGTGGTTCGGACTGTCTCCAACCAGCCATAATGTTGTGAGAGTGAAATTATGTCTAAGTCCAGCTTTGGTACATTAGAAGCAACTCTGAAACTTAACCTAAGCGTTTTTCGAAGCTACTTTTTGGCTAACTTCTTATAGGAAGGTCTAGGAGCTCTGAAAATGAACGTGCGCGTCTTTCACTCTTCCCGAGGGACTTAGAAGAATTTTGTGATATTTTTTATTAAAATGGTGTATAAGGGTATATATATATAAATATATTTTATGCACTGTATATGAGCTGGCGATTTCTAAGTCTGTGGTTCCGAGAGGGGGTAACCAGGCTCACTAATAAAGGTCAAGCCACTTGGCTGCCAGAATGCCCTGCTTCAGCACAGACCAGAAAGGCATTGTGATAAGCGTATCCCCGGTATAGTCAGGGGTTAATGGGAGTCGTCCCCGTCCCCCCAGTATACGGCCAGAACCATGGACCCGGTACTTGTGGTTCGGACTGTCTCCAACCAGCCATAATGTTGTGAAAGTGAAATTATGTCTAAGTCCAGCTTTGGTACATTAGAAGCAACTCTGAAACTTAACCTAAGCGTTTTTCGAAGCTACTTTTTGGCTAACTTCTTATAGGAAGGTCTAGGAGCTCTGAAAATGAACGTGCGCGTCTTTCACTCTTCCCGAGGGACTTAGAAGAATTTTGTGATATTTTTTATTAAAATGGTGTATAAGGGTATATATATAAATATATTTTATGCACTGTATATGAGCTGGCGATTTCTAAGTCTGTGGTTCCGAGAGGGGGTAACCAGGCTCACTAATAAAGGTCAAGCCACTTGGCTGCCAGAATGCCCTGCTTCAGCACAGACCAGAAAGGCATTGTGATAAGCGTATCCCCGGTATAGTCAGGGGTTAATTGGAGTCGTCCCCGTCCCCCCAGTATACGGCCAGAACCATGGACCCGGTACTTGTGGTTCGGACTCTCTCCAACCTGCCATAATGTTGTGAGAGTGAAATTATGTCTAAGTCCAGCTTTGGTACATTAGAAGCAACTCTGAAACTTAACCTAAGCGTTTTTCGAAGCTACTTTTTGGCTAACTTCTTATAGGAAGGTCTAGGAGCTCTGAAAATGAACGTGCGCGTCTTTCACTCTTCCCGAGGGACTTAGAAGAATTTTGTGATATTTTTTATTAAAATGGTGTATAAGGGTATATATATAAATATATTTTATGCACTGTATATGAGCTGGCGATTTCTAAGTCTGTGGTTCCGAGAGGGGGTAACCAGGCTCACTAATAAAGGTCAAGCCACTTGGCTGCCAGAATGCCCTCCTTCAGCACAGACCAGAAAGGCATTGTGATAAGCGTATCCCCGGTATAGTCAGGGGTTAATGGGAGTCGTCCCCGTCCCCCCAGTATACGGCCAGAACCATGGACCCGGTACTTGTGGTTCGGACTGTCTCCAACCAGCCATAATGTTGTGAGAATGAAATTATGTCTAAGTCCAGCTTTGGTACATTAGAAGCAACTCTGAAACTTAACCTAAGAGTTTTTCGAAGCTACTTTTTGGCTAACTTCTTATAGGAAGGTCTAGGAGCTCTGAAAATGAACGTGCGCGTCTTTCACTCTTCCCGAGGGACTTAGAAGAATTTTGTGATATTTTTTATTAAAATGGTGTATAAGGGTATATATATAAATATATTTTATGCACTGTATATGAGCTGGCGATTTCTAAGTCTGTGGTTCCGAGAGGGGGTAACCAGGCTCACTAATAAAGGTCAAGCCACTTGGCTGCCAGAATGCCCTGCTTCAGCACAGACCAGAAAGGCATTGTGATAAGCGTATCCCCGGTATAGTCAGGGGTTAATGAGAGTCGTCCCCGTCCCCCCAGTATACGGCCAGAACCATGGACCCGGTACTTGTGGTTCGGACTGTCTCCAACCAGCCATAATGTTGTGAGAGTGAAATTATGTCTAAGTCCAGCTTTGGTACATTAGAAGCAACTCTGAAACTTAACCTAAGCGTTTTTCGAAGCTACTTTTTGGCTAACTTCTTATAGGAAGGTCTAGGAGCTCTGAAAATGAACGTGCGCGTCTTTCACTCTTCCCGAGGGACTTAGAAGAATTTTGTGATATTTTTTATTAAAATGGTGTATAAGGGTATATATATATAAATATATTTTATGCACTGTATATGAGCTGGCGATTTCTAAGTCTGTGGTTCCGAGAGGGGGTAACCAGGCTCACTAATAAAGGTCAAGCCACTTGGCTGCCAGAATGCCCTGCTTCAGCACAGACCAGAAAGGCATTGTGATAAGCGTATCCCCGGTATAGTCAGGGGTTAATGGGAGTCGTCCCCGTCCCCCCAGTATACGGCCAGAACCATGGACCCGGTACTTGTGGTTCGGACTGTCTCCAACCAGCCATAATGTTGTGAAAGTGAAATTATGTCTAAGTCCAGCTTTGGTACATTAGAAGCAACTCTGAAACTTAACCTAAGCGTTTTTCGAAGCTACTTTTTGGCTAACTTCTTATAGGAAGGTCTAGGAGCTCTGAAAATGAACGTGCGCGTCTTTCACTCTTCCCGAGGGACTTAGAAGAATTTTGTGATATTTTTTATTAAAATGGTGTATAAGGGTATATATATAAATATATTTTATGCACTGTATATGAGCTGGCGATTTCTAAGTCTGTGGTTCCGAGAGGGGGTAACCAGGCTCACTAATAAAGGTCAAGCCACTTGGCTGCCAGAATGCCCTGCTTCAGCACAGACCAGAAAGGCATTGTGATAAGCGTATCCCCGGTATAGTCAGGGGTTAATTGGAGTCGTCCCCGTCCCCCCAGTATACGGCCAGAACCATGGACCCGGTACTTGTGGTTCGGACTCTCTCCAACCTGCCATAATGTTGTGAGAGTGAAATTATGTCTAAGTCCAGCTTTGGTACATTAGAAGCAACTCTGAAACTTAACCTAAGCGTTTTTCGAAGCTACTTTTTGGCTAACTTCTTATAGGAAGGTCTAGGAGCTCTGAAAATGAACGTGCGCGTCTTTCACTCTTCCCGAGGGACTTAGAAGAATTTTGTGATATTTTTTATTAAAATGGTGTATAAGGGTATATATATAAATATATTTTATGCACTGTATATGAGCTGGCGATTTCTAAGTCTGTGGTTCCGAGAGGGGGTAACCAGGCTCACTAATAAAGGTCAAGCCACTTGGCTGCCAGAATGCCCTCCTTCAGCACAGACCAGAAAGGCATTGTGATAAGCGTATCCCCGGTATAGTCAGGGGTTAATGGGAGTCGTCCCCGTCCCCCCAGTATACGGCCAGAACCATGGACCCGGTACTTGTGGTTCGGACTGTCTCCAACCAGCCATAATGTTGTGAGAATGAAATTATGTCTAAGTCCAGCTTTGGTACATTAGAAGCAACTCTGAAACTTAACCTAAGAGTTTTTCGAAGCTACTTTTTGGCTAACTTCTTATAGGAAGGTCTAGGAGCTCTGAAAATGAACGTGCGCGTCTTTCACTCTTCCCGAGGGACTTAGAAGAATTTTGTGATATTTTTTATTAAAATGGTGTATAAGGGTATATATATAAATATATTTTATGCACTGTATATGAGCTGGCGATTTCTAAGTCTGTGGTTCCGAGAGGGGGTAACCAGGCTCACTAATAAAGGTCAAGCCACTTGGCTGCCAGAATGCCCTGCTTCAGCACAGACCAGAAAGGCATTGTGATAAGCGTATCCCCGGTATAGTCAGGAGTTAATGGGAGTCGTCCCCGTCCCCCCAGTATACGGCCAGAACCATGGACCCGGTACTTGTGGTTCGGACTGTCTCCAACCAGCCATAATGTTGTGAGAGTGAAATTATGTCTAAGTCCAGCTTTGGTACATTAGAAGCAACTCTGAAACTTAACCTAAGCGTTTTTCGAAGTTACTTTTTGGCTAACTTCTTATAGGAAGGTCTAGGAGCTCTGAAAATGAACGTGCGCGTCTTTCACTCTTCCCGAGGGACTTAGAAGAATTTTGTGATATTTTTTATTAAAATGGTGTATAAGGGTATATATAAATATATTTTATGCACTGTATATGAGCTGGCGATTTCTAAGTCTGTGGTTCCGAGAGGGGGTAACCAGGCTCACTAATAAAGGTCAAGCCACTTGGCTGCCAGAATGCCCTGCTTCAGCACAGACCAGAAAGTCATTGTGATAAGCGTATCCCCGGTATAGTCAGGGGTTAATGGGAGTCGTCCCCGTCCCCCCAGTATACGGCCAGAACCATGGACCCGGTACTTGTGGTTCGGACTGTCTCCAACCAGCCATAATGTTGTGAGAGTGAAATTATGTCTAAGTCCAGCTTTGGTACATTAGAAGCAACTCTGAAACTTAACCTAAGCGTTTTTCGAAGCTACTTTTTGGCTAACTTCTTATAGGAAGGTCTAGGAGCTCTGAAAATGAACGTGCGCGTCTTTCACTCTTCCCGAGGGACTTAGAAGAATTTTGTGATATTTTTTATTAAAATGGTGTATAAGGGTATATATATAAATATATTTTATGCACTGTATATGAGCTGGCGATTTCTAAGTCTGTGGTTCCGAGAGGGGGTAACCAGGCTCACTAATAAAGGTCAAGCCACTTGGCTGCCAGAATGCCCTGCTTCAGCACAGACCAGAAAGGCATTGTGATAAGCGTATCCCCGGTATAGTCAGGGGTTAATGGGAGTCGTCCCCGTCCCCCCAGTATACGGCCAGAACCATGGACCCGGTACTTGTGGTTCGGACTGTCTCCAACCAGCCATAATGTTGTGAGAGTGAAATTATGTCTAAGTCCAGCTTTGGTACATTAGAAGCAACTCTGAAACTTAACCTAAGCGTTTTTCGAAGCTACTTTTTGGCTAACTTCTTATAGGAAGGTCTAGGAGCTCTGAAAATGAACGTGCGCGTCTTTCACTCTTCCCGAGGGACTTAGAAGAATTTTGTGATATTTTTTATTAAAATGGTGTATAAGGGTATATATATAAATATATTTTATGCACTGTATATGAGCTGGCGATTTCTAAGTCTGTGGTTCCGAGAGGGGGTAACCAGGCTCACTAATAAAGGTCAAGCCACTTGGCTGCCAGAATGCCCTGCTTCAGCACAGACCAGAAAGGCATTGTGATAAGCGTATCCCCGGTATAGTCAGGGGTTAATGGGAGTCGTCCCCGTCCCCCCAGTATACGGCCAGAACCATGGACCCGGTACTTGTGGTTCGGACTCTCTCCAACCAGCCATAATGTTGTGAGAGTGAAATTATGTCTAAGTCCAGCTTTGGTACATTAGAAGCAACTCTGAAACTTAACCTAAGCGTTTTTCGAAGCTACTTTTTGGCTAACTTCTTATAGGAAGGTCTAGGAGCTCTGAAAATGAACGTGCGCGTCTTTCACTCTTCCCGAGGGACTTAGAAGAATGTTGTGATATTTTTGATTAAAATGGTGTATAAGGGTATATATATAAATATATTTTATGCACTGTATATGAGCTGGCGATTTCTAAGTCTGTGGTTCCGAGAGGGGGTAACCAGGCTCACTAATAAAGGTCAAGCCACTTGGCTGCCAGAATGCCCTGCTTCAGCACAGACCAGAAAGGCATTGTGATAAGCGTATCCCCGGTATAGTCAGGGGTTAATGGGAGTCGTCCCCGTCCCCCCAGTATACGGCCAGAACCATGGACCCGGTACTTGTGGTTCGGACTGTCTCCAACCAGCCATAATGTTGTGAGAGTGAAATTATGTCTAAGTCCAGCTTTGGTACATTAGAAGCAACTCTGAAACTTAACCTAAGCGTTTTTCGAAGCTACTTTTTGACTAACTTCTTATAGGAAGGTCTAGGAGCTCTGAAAATGAACGTGCGCGTCTTTCACTCTTCCCGAGGGACTTAGAAGAATTTTGTGATATTTTTTATTAAAATGGTGTATAAGGGTATATATATAAATATATTTTATGCACTGTATATGAGCTGGCGATTTCTAAGTCTGTGGTTCCGAGAGGGGGTAACCAGGCTCACTAATAAAGGTCAAGCCACTTGGCTGCCAGAATGCCCTGCTTCAGCACAGACCAGAAAGGCATTGTGATAAGCGTATCCCCGGTATAGTCAGGGGTTAATGGGAGTCGTCCCCGTCCCCCCAGTATACGGCCAGAACCATGGACCCGGTACTTGTGGTTCGGACTGTCTCCAACCAGCCATAATGTTGTGAGAGTGAAATTATGTCTAAGTCCAGCTTTGGTACATTAGAAGCAACTCTGAAACTTAACCTAAGCGTTTTTCGAAGCTACTTTTTGGCTAACTTCTTATAGGAAGGTCTAGGAGCTCTGAAAATGAACGTGCGCGTCTTTCACTCTTCCCGAGGGACTTAGAAGAATTTTGTGATATTTTTTATTAAAATGGTGTATAAGGGTATATATATATAAATATATTTTATGCACTGTATATGAGCTGGCGATTTCTAAGTCTGTGGTTCCGAGAGGGGTTAACCAGGCTCACTAATAAAGGTCAAGCCACTTGGCTGCCAGAATGCCCTGCTTCAGCACAGACCAGAAAGGCATTGTGATAAGCGTATCCCCGGTATAGTCAGGGGTTAATGGGAGTCGTCCCCGTCCCCCCAGTATACGGCCAGAACCATGGACCCGGTACTTGTGGTTCGGACTGTCTCCAACCAGCCATAATGTTGTGAGAGTGAAATTATGTCTAAGTCCAGCTTTGGTACATTAGAAGCAACTCTGAAACTTAACCTAAGCGTTTTTCGAAGCTACTTTTTGGCTAACTTCTTATAGGAAGGTCTAGGAGCTCTGAAAATGAACGTGCGCGTCTTTCACTCTTCCCGAGGGACTTAGAAGAATTTTGTGATATTTTTTATTAAAATGGTGTATAAGGGTATATATATAAATATATTTTATGCACTGTATATGAGCTGGCGATTTCTAAGTCTGTGGTTCCGAGAGGGGGTAACCAGGCTCACTAATAAAGGTCAAGCCACTTGGCTGCCAGAATGCCCTGCTTCAGCACAGACCAGAAAGGCATTGTGATAAGCGTATCCCCGGTATAGTCAGGGGTTAATTGGAGTCGTCCCCGTCCCCCCAGTATACGGCCAGAACCATGGACCCGGTACTTGTGGTTCGGACTCTCTCCAACCTGCCATAATGTTGTGAGAGTGAAATTATGTCTAAGTCCAGCTTTGGTACATTAGAAGCAACTCTGAAACTTAACCTAAGCGTTTTTCGAAGCTACTTTTTGGCTAACTTCTTATAGGAAGGTCTAGGAGCTCTGAAAATGAACGTGCGCGTCTTTCACTCTTCCCGAGGGACTTAGAAGAATTTTGTGATATTTTTTATTAAAATGGTGTATAAGGGTATATATATAAATATATTTTATGCACTGTATATGAGCTGGCGATTTCTAAGTCTGTGGTTCCGAGAGGGGGTAACCAGGCTCACTAATAAAGGTCAAGCCACTTGGCTGCCAGAATGCCCTCCTTCAGCACAGACCAGAAAGGCATTGTGATAAGCGTATCCCCGGTATAGTCAGGGGTTAATGGGAGTCGTCCCCGTCCCCCCAGTATACGGCCAGAACCATGGACCCGGTACTTGTGGTTCGGACTGTCTCCAACCAGTAATAATGTTGTGAGAGTGAAATTATGTGTAAGTCCAGCTTTGGTACATTAGAAGCAACTCTGAAACTTAACCTAAGCGTTTTTCGAAGCTACTTTTTGGCTAACTTCTTATAGGAAGGTCTAGGAGCTCTGAAAATGAACGTGCGCGTCTTTCACTCTTCCCGAGGGACTTAGAAGAATTTTGTGATATTTTTTATTAAAATGGTGTATAAGGGTATATATATAAATATATTTTATGCACTGTATATGAGCTGGCGATTTCTAAGTCTGTGGTTCCGAGAGGGGGTAACCAGGCTCACTAATAAAGGTCAAGCCACTTGGCTGCCAGAATGCCCTGCTTCAGCACAGACCAGAAAGGCATTGTGATAAGCGTATCCCCGGTATAGTCAGGAGTTAATGGGAGTCGTCCCCATCCCCCCAGTATACGGCCAGAACCATGGAACCGGTACTTGTGGTTCGGACTGTCTCCAACCAGTAATAATGTTGTGAGAATGAAATTATGTCTAAGTCCAGCTTTGGTACATTAGAAGCAACTCTGAAACTTAACCTAAGAGTTTTTCGAAGCTACTTTTTGGCTAACTTCTTATAGGAAGGTCTAGGAGCTCTGAAAATGAACGTGCGCGTCTTTCACTCTTCCCGAGGGACTTAGAAGAATTTTGTGATATTTTTTATTAAAATGGTGTATAAGGGTATATATATAAATATATTTTATGCACTGTATATGAGCTGGCGATTTCTAAGTCTGTGGTTCCGAGAGGGGGTAACCAGGCTCACTAATAAAGGTCAAGCCACTTGGCTGCCAGAATGCCCTGCTTCAGCACAGACCAGAAAGGCATTGTGATAAGCGTATCCCCGGTATAGTCAGGAGTTAATGGGAGTCGTCCCCGTCCCCCCAGTATACGGCCAGAACCATGGACCCGGTACTTGTGGTTCGGACTGTCTCCAACCAGCCATAATGTTGTGAGAGTGAAATTATGTCTAAGTCCAGCTTTGGTACATTAGAAGCAACTCTGAAACTTAACCTAAGCGTTTTTCGAAGTTACTTTTTGGCTAACTTCTTATAGGAAGGTCTAGGAGCTCTGAAAATGAACGTGCGCGTCTTTCACTCTTCCCGAGGGACTTAGAAGAATTTTGTGATATTTTTTATTAAAATGGTGTATAAGGGTATATATAAATATATTTTATGCACTGTATATGAGCTGGCGATTTCTAAGTCTGTGGTTCCGAGAGGGGGTAACCAGGCTCACTAATAAAGGTCAAGCCACTTGGCTGCCAGAATGCCCTGCTTCAGCACAGACCAGAAAGTCATTGTGATAAGCGTATCCCCGGTATAGTCAGGGGTTAATGGGAGTCGTCCCCGTCCCCCCAGTATACGGCCAGAACCATGGACCCGGTACTTGTGGTTCGGACTGTCTCCAACCAGCCATAATGTTGTGAGAGTGAAATTATGTCTAAGTCCAGCTTTGGTACATTAGAAGCAACTCTGAAACTTAACCTAAGCGTTTTTCGAAGCTACTTTTTGGCTAACTTCTTATAGGAAGGTCTAGGAGCTCTGAAAATGAACGTGCGCGTCTTTCACTCTTCCCGAGGGACTTAGAAGAATTTTGTGATATTTTTTATTAAAATGGTGTATAAGGGTATATATATAAATATATTTTATGCACTGTATATGAGCTGGCGATTTCTAAGTCTGTGGTTCCGAGAGGGGGTAACCAGGCTCACTAATAAAGGTCAAGCCACTTGGCTGCCAGAATGCCCTGCTTCAGCACAGACCAGAAAGGCATTGTGATAAGCGTATCCCCGGTATAGTCAGGGGTTAATGGGAGTCGTCCCCGTCCCCCCAGTATACGGCCAGAACCATGGACCCGGTACTTGTGGTTCGGACTGTCTCCAACCAGCCATAATGTTGTGAGAGTGAAATTATGTCTAAGTCCAGCTTTGGTACATTAGAAGCAACTCTGAAACTTAACCTAAGCGTTTTTCGAAGTTACTTTTTGGCTAACTTCTTATAGGAAGGTCTAGGAGCTCTGAAAATGAACGTGCGCGTCTTTCACTCTTCCCGAGGGACTTAGAAGAATTTTGTGATATTTTTTATTAAAATGGTGTATAAGGGTATACAGTATATATAAATATATTTTATGCACTGTATATGAGCTGGCGATTTCTAAGTCTGTGGTTCCGAGAGGGGGTAACCAGGCTCACTAATAAAGGTCAAGCCACTTGGCTGCCAGAATGCCCTGCTTCAGCACAGACCAGAAAGGCATTGTGATAAGCGTATCCCCGGTATAGTCAGGGGTTAATGGGAGTCGTCCCCGTCCCCCCAGTATACGGCCAGAACCATGGACCCGGTACTTGTGGTTCGGACTGTCTCCAACCAGCCATAATGTTGTGAGAGTGAAATTATGTCTAAGTCCAGCTTTGGTACATTAGAAGCAACTCTGAAACTTAACCTAAGCGTTTTTCGAAGCTACTTTTTGGCTAACTTCTTATAGGAAGGTCTAGGAGCTCTGAAAATGAACGTGCGCGTCTTTCACTCTTCCCGAGGGACTTTGAAGAATTTTGTGATATTTTTTATTAAAATGGTGTATAAGGGTATATATATAAATATATTTTATGCACTGTATATGAGCTGGCGATTTCTAAGTCTTTGGCTCCGAGAGGGGGTAACCAGGCTCACTAATAAAGGTCAAGCCACTTGGCTGCCAGAATGCCCTGCTTCAGCACAGACCAGAAAGGCATTGTGATAAGCGTATCCCCGGTATAGTCAGGGGTTAATGGGAGTCGTCCCCGTCCCCCCAGTATACGGCCAGAACCATGGACCCGGTACTTGTGGTTCGGACTGTCTCCAACCAGCCATAATGTTGTGAGAGTGAAATTATGTCTAAGTCCAGCTTTGGTACATTAGAAGCAACTCTGAAACTTAACCTAAGCGTTTTTCGAAGCTACTTTTTGGCTAACTTCTTATAGGAAGGTCTAGGAGCTCTGAAAATGAACGTGCGCGTCTTTCACTCTTCCCGAGGGACTTTGAAGAATTTTGTGATATTTTTTATTAAAATGGTGTATAAGGGTATATATATAAATATATTTTATGCACTGTATATGAGCTGGCGATTTCTAAGTCTTTGGCTCCGAGAGGGGGTAACCAGGCTCACTAATAAAGGTCAAGCCACTTGGCTGCCAGAATGCCCTGCTTCAGCACAGACCAGAAAGGCATTGTGATAAGCGTATCCCCGGTATAGTCAGGGGTTAATTGGAGTCGTCCCTGTCCCCCCAGTATACGGCCAGAACCATGGACCCGGTACTTGTGGTTCGGACTGTCTCCAACCAGCCATAATGTTGTGAGAGTGAAATTATGTCTAAGTCCAGCTTTGGTACATTAGAAGCAACTCTGAAACTTAACCTAAGCGTTTTTCGAAGCTACTTTTTGGCTAACTTCTTATAGGAAGGTCTAGGAGCTCTGAAAATGAACGTGCGCGTCTTTCACTCTTCCCGAGGGACTTAGAAGAATTTTGTGATATTTTTTATTAAAATGGTGTATAAGAGTATATATATAAATATATTTTATGCACTGTATATGAGCTGGCGATTTCTAAGTCTGTGGTTCCGAGAGGGGGTAACCAGGCTCACTAATAAAGGTCAAGCCACTTGGCTGCCAGAATGCCCTCCTTCAGCACAGACCAGAAAGGCATTGTGATAAGCGTATCCCCGGTATAGTCAGGGGTTAATGGGAGTCGTCCCCGTCCCCCCAGTATACGGCCAGAACCATGGACCCGGTACTTGTGGTTCGGACTGTCTCCAACCAGTAATAATGTTGTGAGAGTGAAATTATGTGTAAGTCCAGCTTTGGTACATTAGAAGCAACTCTGAAACTTAACCTAAGCGTTTTTCGAAGCTACTTTTTGGCTAACTTCTTATAGGAAGGTCTAGGAGCTCTGAAAATGAACGTGCGCGTCTTTCACTCTTCCCGAGGGACTTAGAAGAATTTTGTGATATTTTTTATTAAAATGGTGTATAAGGGTATATATATAAATATATTTTATGCACTGTATATGAGCTGGCGATTTCTAAGTCTGTGGTTCCGAGAGGGGGTAACCAGGCTCACTAATAAAGGTCAAGCCACTTGGCTGCCAGAATGCCCTGCTTCAGCACAGACCAGAAAGGCATTGTGATAAGCGTATCCCCGGTATAGTCAGGAGTTAATGGGAGTCGTCCCCGTCCCCCCAGTATACGGCCAGAACCATGGAACCGGTACTTGTGGTTCGGACTGTCTCCAACCAGCCATAATGTTGTGAGAATGAAATTATGTCTAAGTCCAGCTTTGGTACATTAGAAGCAACTCTGAAACTTAACCTAAGAGTTTTTCGAAGCTACTTTTTGGCTAACTTCTTATAGGAAGGTCTAGGAGCTCTGAAAATGAACGTGCGCGTCTTTCACTCTTCCCGAGGGACTTAGAAGAATTTTGTGATATTTTTTATTAAAATGGTGTATAAGGGTATATATATAAATATATTTTATGCACTGTATATGAGCTGGCGATTTCTAAGTCTGTGGTTCCGAGAGGGGGTAACCAGGCTCACTAATAAAGGTCAAGCCACTTGGCTGCCAGAATGCCCTGCTTCAGCACAGACCAGAAAGGCATTGTGATAAGCGTATCCCCGGTATAGTCAGGAGTTAATGGGAGTCGTCCCCGTCCCCCCAGTATACGGCCAGAACCATGGACCCGGTACTTGTGGTTCGGACTGTCTCCAACCAGCCATAATGTTGTGAGAGTGAAATTATGTCTAAGTCCAGCTTTGGTACATTAGAAGCAACTCTGAAACTTAACCTAAGCGTTTTTCGAAGCTACTTTTTGGCTAACTTCTTATAGGAAGGTCTAGGAGCTCTGAAAATGAACGTGCACGTCTTTCACTCTTCCCGAGGGACTTAGAAGAATTTTGTGATATTTTTTATTAAAATGGTGTATAAAGGTATATATATAAATATATTTTATGCACTGTATATGAGCTGGCGATTTCTAAGTCTGTGGTTCCGAGAGGGGGTAACCAGGCTCACTAATAAAGGTCAAGCCACTTGGCTGCCAGAATGCCCTGCTTCAGCACAGACCAGAAAGTCATTGTGATAAGCGTATCCCCGGTATAGTCAGGGGTTAATGGGAGTCGTCCCCGTCCCCCCAGTATACGGCCAGAACCATGGACCCGGTACTTGTGGTTCGGACTGTCTCCAACCAGCCATAATGTTGTGAGAGTGAAATTATGTCTAAGTCCAGCTTTGGTACATTAGAAGCAACTCTGAAACTTAACCTAAGCGTTTTTCGAAGCTACTTTTTGGCTAACTTCTTATAGGAAGGTCTAGGAGCTCTGAAAATGAACGTGCGCGTCTTTCACTCTTCCCGAGGGACTTAGAAGAATTTTGTGATATTTTTTATTAAAATGGTGTATAAGGGTATATATATAAATATATTTTATGCACTGTATATGAGCTGGCGATTTCTAAGTCTGTGGTTCCGAGAGGGGGTAACCAGGCTCACTAATAAAGGTCAAGCCACTTGGCTGCCAGAATGCCCTGCTTCAGCACAGACCAGAAAGTCATTGTGATAAGCGTATCCCCGGTATAGTCAGGGGTTAATGGGAGTCGTCCCCGTCCCCCCAGTATACGGCCAGAACCATGGACCCGGTACTTGTGGTTCGGACTGTCTCCAACCAGCCATAATGTTGTGAGAGTGAAATTATGTCTAAGTCCAGCTTTGGTACATTAGAAGCAACTCTGAAACTTAACCTAAGCGTTTTTCGAAGCTACTTTTTGGCTAACTTCTTATAGGAAGGTCTAGGAGCTCTGAAAATGAACGTGCGCGTCTTTCACTCTTCCCGAGGGACTTAGAAGAATTTTGTGATATTTTTTATTAAAATGGTGTATAAGGGTATATATATAAATATATTTTATGCACTGTATATGAGCTGGCGATTTCTAAGTCTGTGGTTCCGAGAGGGGGTAACCAGGCTCACTAATAAAGGTCAAGCCACTTGGCTGCCAGAATGCCCTGCTTCAGCACAGACCAGAAAGGCATTGTGATAAGCGTATCCCCGGTATAGTCAGGAGTTAATGGGAGTCGTCCCCGTCCCCCCAGTATACGGCCAGAACCATGGACCCGGTACTTGTGGTTCGGACTGTCTCCAACCAGCCATAATGTTGTGAGAGTGAAATTATGTCTAAGTCCAGCTTTGGTACATTAGAAGCAACTCTGAAACTTAACCTAAGCGTTTTTCGAAGTTACTTTTTGGCTAACTTCTTATAGGAAGGTCTAGGAGCTCTGAAAATGAACGTGCGCGTCTTTCACTCTTCCCGAGGGACTTAGAAGAATTTTGTGATATTTTTTATTAAAATGGTGTATAAGGGTATATATATAAATATATTTTATGCACTGTATATGAGCTGGCGATTTCTAAGTCTTTGGCTCCGAGAGGGGGTAACCAGGCTCACTAATAAAGGTCAAGCCACTTGGCTGCCAGAATGCCCTGCTTCAGCACAGACCAGAAAGGCATTGTGATAAGCGTTTCCCCGGTATAGTCAGGGGTTAATTGGAGTCGTCCCCGTCCCCCCAGTATACGGCCAGAACCATGGACCCGGTACTTGTGGTTCGGACTGTCTCCAACCAGCCATAATGTTGTGAGAGTGAAATTATGTCTAAGTCCAGCTTTGGTACATTAGAAGCAACTCTGAAACTTAACCTAAGCGTTTTTCGAAGCTACTTTTTGGCTAACTTCTTATAGGAAGGTCTAGGAGCTCTGAAAATGAACGTGCGCGTCTTTCACTCTTCCCGAGGGACTTAGAAGAATTTTGTGATATTTTTTATTAAAATGGTGTATAAGGGTATATATATAAATATATTTTATGCACTGTATATGAGCTGGCGATTTCTAAGTCTGTGGTTCCGAGAGGGGGTAACCAGGCTCACTAATAAAGGTCAAGCCACTTGGCTGCCAGAATGCCCTGCTTCAGCACAGACCAGAAAGGCATTGTGATAAGCGTATCCCCGGTATAGTCAGGGGTTAATGGGAGTCGTCCCCGTCCCCCCAGTATACGGCCAGAACCATGGACCCGGTACTTGTGGTTCGGACTGTCTCCAACCAGCCATAATGTTGTGAGAGTGAAATTATGTCTAAGTCCAGCTTTGGTACATTAGAAGCAACTCTGAAACTTAACCTAAGCGTTTTTCGAAGGTACTTTTTGGCTAACTTCTTATAGGAAAGTCTAGGAGCTCTGAAAATGAACGTGCGCGTCTTTCACTCTTCCCGAGGGACTTTGAAGAATTTTGTGATATTTTTTATTAAAATGGTGTATAAGGGTATATATATAAATATATTTTATGCACTGTATATGAGCTGGCGATTTCTAAGTCTTTGGCTCCGAGAGGGGGTAACCAGGCTCACTAATAAAGGTCAAGCCACTTGGCTGCCAGAATGCCCTGCTTCAGCACAGACCAGAAAGGCATTGTGATAAGCGTATCCCCGGTATAGTCAGGGGTTAATTGGAGTCGTCCCTGTCCCCCCAGTATACGGCCAGAACCATGGACCCGGTACTTGTGGTTCGGACTGTCTCCAACCAGCCATAATGTTGTGAGAGTGAAATTATGTCTAAGTCCAGCTTTGGTACATTAGAAGCAACTCTGAAACTTAACCTAAGCGTTTTTCGAAGCTACTTTTTGGCTAACTTCTTATAGGAAGGTCTAGGAGCTCTGAAAATGAACGTGCGCGTCTTTCACTCTTCCCGAGGGACTTAGAAGAATTTTGTGATATTTTTTATTAAAATGGTGTATAAGGGTATATATATAAATATATTTTATGCACTGTATATGAGCTGGCGATTTCTAAGTCTGTGGTTCCGAGAGGGGGTAACCAGGCTCACTAATAAAGGTCAAGCCACTTGGCTGCCAGAATGCCCTCCTTCAGCACAGACCAGAAAGGCATTGTGATAAGCGTATCCCCGGTATAGTCAGGGGTTAATGGGAGTCGTCCCCGTCCCCCCAGTATACGGCCAGAACCATGGACCCGGTACTTGTGGTTCGGACTGTCTCCAACCAGTAATAATGTTGTGAGAGTGAAATTATGTGTAAGTCCAGCTTTGGTACATTAGAAGCAACTCTGAAACTTAACCTAAGCGTTTTTCGAAGCTACTTTTTGGCTAACTTCTTATAGGAAGGTCTAGGAGCTCTGAAAATGAACGTGCGCGTCTTTCACTCTTCCCGAGGGACTTAGAAGAATTTTGTGATATTTTTTATTAAAATGGTGTATAAGGGTATATATATAAATATATTTTATGCACTGTATATGAGCTGGCGATTTCTAAGTCTGTGGTTCCGAGAGGGGGTAACCAGGCTCACTAATAAAGGTCAAGCCACTTGGCTGCCAGAATGCCCTGCTTCAGCACAGACCAGAAAGGCATTGTGATAAGCGTATCCCCGGTATAGTCAGGAGTTAATGGGAGTCGTCCCCGTCCCCCCAGTATACGGCCAGAACCATGGACCCGGTACTTGTGGTTCGGACTGTCTCCAACCAGCCATAATGTTGTGAGAGTGAAATTATGTCTAAGTCCAGCTTTGGTACATTAGAAGCAACTCTGAAACTTAACCTAAGCGTTTTTCGAAGTTACTTTTTGGCTAACTTCTTATAGGAAGGTCTAGGAGCTCTGAAAATGAACGTGCGCGTCTTTCACTCTTCCCGAGGGACTTAGAAGAATTTTGTGATATTTTTTATTAAAATGGTGTATAAGGGTATATATAAATATATTTTATGCACTGTATATGAGCTGGCGATTTCTAAGTCTGTGGTTCCGAGAGGGGGTAACCAGGCTCACTAATAAAGGTCAAGCCACTTGGCTGCCAGAATGCCCTGCTTCAGCACAGACCAGAAAGTCATTGTGATAAGCGTATCCCCGGTATAGTCAGGGGTTAATGGGAGTCGTCCCCGTCCCCCCAGTATACGGCCAGAACCATGGACCCGGTACTTGTGGTTCGGACTGTCTCCAACCAGCCATAATGTTGTGAGAGTGAAATTATGTCTAAGTCCAGCTTTGGTACATTAGAAGCAACTCTGAAACTTAACCTAAGCGTTTTTCGAAGCTACTTTTTGGCTAACTTCTTATAGGAAGGTCTAGGAGCTCTGAAAATGAACGTGCGCGTCTTTCACTCTTCCCGAGGGACTTAGAAGAATTTTGTGATATTTTTTATTAAAATGGTGTATAAGGGTATATATATAAATATATTTTATGCACTGTATATGAGCTGGCGATTTCTAAGTCTGTGGTTCCGAGAGGGGGTAACCAGGCTAACTAATAAAGGTCAAGCCACTTGGCTGCCAGAATGCCCTGCTTCAGCACAGACCAGAAAGGCATTGTGATAAGCGTATCCCCGGTATAGTCAGGGGTAAATTGGAGTCGTCCCTGTCCCCCCAGTATACGGCCAGAACCATGGACCCGGTACTTGTGGTTCGGACTGTCTCCAACCAGCCATAATGTTGTGAGAGTGAAATTATGTCTAAGTCCAGGTTTGGTACATTAGAAGCAACTCTGAAACTTAACCTAAGCGTTTTTCGAAGCTACTTTTTGGCTAACTTCTTATAGGAAGGTCTAGTAGCTCTGAAAATGAACGTGCGCGTCTTTCACTCTTCCCGAGGGACTTAGAAGAATTTTGTGATATTTTTTATTAAAATGGTGTATAAGGGTATATATATAAATATATTTTATGCACTGTATATGAGCTGGCGATTTCTAAGTCTGTGGTTCCGAGAGGGGGTAACCAGGCTCACTAATAAAGGTCAAGCCACTTGGCTGCCAGAATGCCCTCCTTCAGCACAGACCAGAAAGGCATTATGATAAGCGTATCCCCGGTATAGTCAGGGGTTAATGGGAGTCGTCCCCGTCCCCCCAGTATACGGCCAGAACCATGGACCCGGTACTTGTGGTTCGGACTGTCTCCAACCAGTAATAATGTTGTGAGAGTGAAATTATGTGTAAGTCCAGCTTTAGTACATTAGAAGCAACTCTGAAACTTAACCTAAGCGTTTTTCGAAGCTACTTTTTGGCTAACTTCTTATAGGAAGGTCTAGGAGCTCTAAAAATGAACGTGCGCGTCTTTTACTCTTCCCGAGGGACTTAGAAGAATTTTGTGATATTTTTTATTAAAATGGTGTATAAGGGTATATATATAAATATATTTTATGCACTGTATATGAGCTGGCGATTTCTAAGTCTGTGGTTCCGAGAGGGGGTAACCAGGCTCACTAATAAAGGTCAAGCCACTTGGCTGCCAGAATGCCCTGCTTCAGTACAGACCAGAAAGGCATTGTGATAAGCGTATCCCCGGTATAGTCAGGGGTTAATGGGAGTCGTCCCCGTCCCCCCAGTATACGGCCAGAACCATGGACCCGGTACTTGTGGTTCGGACTGTCTCCAACCAGCCATAATGTTGTGAGAGTGAAATTATGTGTAAGTCCAGCTTTGGTACATTAGAAGCAACTCTGAAACTTAACCTAAGCGTTTTTCGAAGCTACTTTTTGGCTAACTTCTTATAGGAAGGTCTAGGAGCTCTGAAAATGAACGTGCGCGTCTTTCACTCTTCCCGAGGGACTTAGAAGAATTTTGTGATATTTTTTATTAAAATGGTGTATAAGGGTATATATATAAATATATTTTATGCACTGTATATGAGCTGGCGATTTCTAAGTCTGTGGTTCCGAGAGGGGGTAACCAGGCTCACTAATAAAGGTCAAGCCACTTGGCTGCCAGAATGCCCTGCTTCAGCACAGACCAGAAAGGCATTGTGATAAGCGTATCCCCGGTATAGTCAGGAGTTAATGGGAGTCGTCCCCGTCCCCCCAGTATACGGCCAGAACCATGGACCCGGTACTTGTGGTTCGGACTGTCTCCAACCAGCCATAATGTTGTGAGAGTGAAATTATGTCTAAGTCCAGCTTTGGTACATTAGAAGCAACTCTGAAACTTAACCTAAGCGTTTTTCGAAGTTACTTTTTGGCTAACTTCTTATAGGAAGGTCTAGGAGCTCTGAAAATGAACGTGCGCGTCTTTCACTCTTCCCGAGGGACTTAGAAGAATTTTGTGATATTTTTTATTAAAATGGTGTATAAGGGTATATATAAATATATTTTATGCACTGTATATGAGCTGGCGATTTCTAAGTCTGTGGTTCCGAGAGGGGGTAACCAGGCTCACTAATAAAGGTCAAGCCACTTGGCTGCCAGAATGCCCTGCTTCAGCACAGACCAGAAAGTCATTGTGATAAGCGTATCCCCGGTATAGTCAGGGGTTAATGGGAGTCGTCCCCGTCCCCCCAGTATACGGCCAGAACCATGGACCCGGTACTTGTGGTTCGGACTGTCTCCAACCAGCCATAATGTTGTGAGAGTGAAATTATGTCTAAGTCCAGCTTTGGTACATTAGAAGCAACTCTGAAACTTAACCTAAGCGTTTTTCGAAGCTACTTTTTGGCTAACTTCTTATAGGAAGGTCTAGGAGCTCTGAAAATGAACGTGCGCGTCTTTCACTCTTCCCGAGGGACTTAGAAGAATTTTGTGATATTTTTTATTAAAATGGTGTATAAGGGTATATATATAAATATATTTTATGCACTGTATATGAGCTGGCGATTTCTAAGTCTGTGGTTCCGAGAGGGGGTAACCAGGCTAACTAATAAAGGTCAAGCCACTTGGCTGCCAGAATGCCCTGCTTCAGCACAGACCAGAAAGGCATTGTGATAAGCGTATCCCCGGTATAGTCAGGGGTAAATTGGAGTCGTCCCTGTCCCCCCAGTATACGGCCAGAACCATGGACCCGGTACTTGTGGTTCGGACTGTCTCCAACCAGCCATAATGTTGTGAGAGTGAAATTATGTCTAAGTCCAGGTTTGGTACATTAGAAGCAACTCTGAAACTTAACCTAAGCGTTTTTCGAAGCTACTTTTTGGCTAACTTCTTATAGGAAGGTCTAGTAGCTCTGAAAATGAACGTGCGCGTCTTTCACTCTTCCCGAGGGACTTAGAAGAATTTTGTGATATTTTTTATTAAAATGGTGTATAAGGGTATATATATAAATATATTTTATGCACTGTATATGAGCTGGCGATTTCTAAGTCTGTGGTTCCGAGAGGGGGTAACCAGGCTCACTAATAAAGGTCAAGCCACTTGGCTGCCAGAATGCCCTCCTTCAGCACAGACCAGAAAGGCATTATGATAAGCGTATCCCCGGTATAGTCAGGGGTTAATGGGAGTCGTCCCCGTCCCCCCAGTATACGGCCAGAACCATGGACCCGGTACTTGTGGTTCGGACTGTCTCCAACCAGTAATAATGTTGTGAGAGTGAAATTATGTGTAAGTCCAGCTTTAGTACATTAGAAGCAACTCTGAAACTTAACCTAAGCGTTTTTCGAAGCTACTTTTTGGCTAACTTCTTATAGGAAGGTCTAGGAGCTCTGAAAATGAACGTGCGCGTCTTTTACTCTTCCCGAGGGACTTAGAAGAATTTTGTGATATTTTTTATTAAAATGGTGTATAAGGGTATATATATAAATATATTTTATGCACTGTATATGAGCTGGCGATTTCTAAGTCTGTGGTTCCGAGAGGGGGTAACCAGGCTCACTAATAAAGGTCAAGCCACTTGGCTGCCAGAATGCCCTGCTTCAGTACAGACCAGAAAGGCATTGTGATAAGCGTATCCCCGGTATAGTCAGGGGTTAATGGGAGTCGTCCCCGTCCCCCCAGTATACGGCCAGAACCATGGACCCGGTACTTGTGGTTCGGACTGTCTCCAACCAGCCATAATGTTGTGAGAGTGAAATTATGTGTAAGTCCAGCTTTGGTACATTAGAAGCAACTCTGAAACTTAACCTAAGCGTTTTTCGAAGCTACTTTTTGGCTAACTTCTTATAGGAAGGTCTAGGAGCTCTGAAAATGAACGTGCGCGTCTTTCACTCTTCCCGAGGGACTTAGAAGAATTTTGTGATATTTTTTATTAAAATGGTGTATAAGGGTATATATATAAATATATTTTATGCACTGTATATGAGCTGGCGATTTCTAAGTCTGTGGTTCCGAGAGGGGGTAACCAGGCTCACTAATAAAGGTCAAGCCACTTGGCTGCCAGAATGCCCTGCTTCAGCACAGACCAGAAAGGCATTGTGATAAGCGTATCCCCGGTATAGTCAGGGGTTTATGGGAGTCGTCCCCGTCCCCCCAGTATACGGCCAGAACCATGGACCCGGTACTTGTGGTTCGGACTGTCTCCAACCAGCCATAATGTTGTGAGAGTGAAATTATGTCTAAGTCCAGCTTTGGTACATTAGAAGCAACTCTGAAACTTAACCTAAGCGTTTTTCGAAGCTACTTTTTGGCTAACTTCTTATAGGAAGGTCTAGGAGCTCTGAAAATGAACGTGCGCGTCTTTCACTCTTCCCGAGGGACTTAGAAGAATTTTGTGATATTTTTTATTAAAATGGTGTATAAGGGTATATATATAAATATATTTTATGCACTGTATATGAGCTGGCGATTTCTAAGTCTGTGGTTCCGAGAGGGGGTAACCAGGCTCACTAATAAAGGTCAAGCCACTTGGCTGCCAGAATGCCCTGCTTCAGCACAGACCAGAAAGGCATTGTGATAAGCGTATCCCCGGTATAGTCAGGGGTTAATTGGAGTCGTCCCCGTCCCCCCAGTATACGGCCAGAACCATGGACCCGGTACTTGTGGTTCGGACTGTCTCCAACCAGCCATAATGTTGTGAGAGTGATTTTATGTCTAAGTCCAGCTTTGGTACATTAGAAGCAACTCTGAAACTTAACCTAAGCGTTTTTCGAAGCTACTTTTTGGCTAACTTCTTATAGGAAGGTCTAGGAGCTCTGAAAATGAACGTGCGCGTCTTTCACTCTTCCCGAGGGACTTAGAAGAATTTTGTGATATTTTTTATTAAAATGGTGTATAAGGGTATATATATAAATATATTTTATGCACTGTATATGAGCTGGCGATTTCTAAGTCTGTGGTTCCGAGAGGGGGTAACCAGGCTCACTAATAAAGGTCAAGCCACTTGGCTGCCAGAATGTCCTGCTTCAGCACAGACCAGAAAGGCATTGTGATAAGCGTATCCCCGGTATAGTCAGGGGTTAATTGGAGTCGTCCCCGTCCCCCCAGTATACGGCCAGAACCATGGACCCGGTACTTGTGGTTCGGACTCTCTCCAACCAGCCATAATGTTGTGAGAGTGAAATTATGTCTAAGTGCAGCTTTGGTACATTAGAAGCAACTCTGAAACTTAACCTAAGCGTTTTTCGAAGCTACTTTTAAGCTAACTTCTTATAGGAAGGTCTAGGAGCTCTGAAAATGAACGTGCACGTCTTTCACTCTTCCCGAGGGACTTAGAAGAATTTTGTGATATTTTTTATTAAAATGGTGTATAAGGGTATATATATAAATATATTTTATGCACTGTATATGAGCTGGCGATTTCTAAGTCTGTGGTTCCGAGAGGGGGTAACCAGGCTCACTAATAAAGGTCAAGCCACTTGGCTGCCAGAATGCCCTGCTTCAGCACAGACCAGAAAGGCATTGTGATAAGCGTATCCCCGGTATAGTCAGGGGTTAATTGGAGTCGTCCCCGTCCCCCCAGTATACGGCCAGAACCATGGACCCGGTACTTGTGGTTCGGACTCTCTCCAACCAGCCATAATGTTGTGAGAGTGATTTTATGTCTAAGTCCAGCTTTGGTACATTAGAAGCAACTCTGAAACTTAACCTAAGCGTTTTTCGAAGCTACTTTTTGGCTAACTTCTTATAGGAAGGTCTAGGAGCTCTGAAAATGAACGTGCGCGTCTTTCACTCTTCCCGAGGGACTTAGAAGAATTTTGTGATATTTTTTATTAAAATGGTGTATAAGGGTATATATATAAATATATTTTATGCACTGTATATGAGCTGGCGATTTCTAAGTCTGTGGTTCCGAGAGGGGGTAACCAGGCTCACTAATAAAGGTCAAGCCACTTGGCTGCCAGAATGCCCTCCTTCAGCACAGACCAGAAAGGCATTGTGATAAGCGTATCCCCGGTATAGTCAGGGGTTAATGGGAGTCGTCCCCGTCCCCCCAGTATACGGCCAGAACCATGGACCCGGTACTTGTGGTTCGGACTCTCTCCAACCAGCCATAATGTTGTGAGAGTGAAATTATGTCTAAGTGCAGCTTTGGTACATTAGAAGCAACTCTGAAACTTAACCTAAGCGTTTTTCGAAGCTACTTTTAAGCTAACTTCTTATAGGAAGGTCTAGGAGCTCTGAAAATGAACGTGCGCGTCTTTCACTCTTCCCGAGGGACTTAGAAGAATTTTGTGATATTTTTTATTAAAATGGTGTATAAGGGTATATATATAAATATATTTTATGCACTGTATATGAGCTGGCGATTTCTAAGTCTGTGGTTCCGAGAGGGGGTAACCAGGCTCACTAATAAAGGTCAAGCCACTTGGCTGCCAGAATGCCCTGCTTCAGCACAGACCAGAAAGGCATTGTGATAAGCGTATCCCCGGTATAGTCAGGGGTTAATTGGAGTCGTCCCCGTCCCCCCAGTATACGGCCAGAACCATGGACCCGGTACTTGTGGTTCGGACTGTCTCCAACCAGCCATAATGTTGTGAGAGTGAAATTATGTCTAAGTCCAGGTTTGGTACATTAGAAGCAACTCTGAAACTTAACCTAAGCGTTTTTCGAAGCTACTTTTTGGCTAACTTCTTATAGGAAGGTCTAGGAGCTCTGAAAATGAACGTGCGCGTCTTTTACTCTTCCCGAGGGACTTAGAAGAATTTTGTGATATTTTTTATTAAAATGGTGTATAAGGGTATATATATAAATATATTTTATGCACTGTATATGAGCTGGCGATTTCTAAGTCTGTGGTTCCGAGAGGGGGTAACCAGGCTCACTAATAAAGGTCAAGCCACTTGGCTGCCAGAATGCCCTGCTTCAGTACAGACCAGAAAGGCATTGTGATAAGCGTATCCCCGGTATAGTCAGGGGTTAATGGGAGTCGTCCCCGTCCCCCCAGTATACGGCCAGAACCATGGACCCGGTACTTGTGGTTCGGACTGTCTCCAACCAGCCATAATGTTGTGAGAGTGAAATTATGTGTAAGTCCAGCTTTGGTACATTAGAAGCAACTCTGAAACTTAACCTAAGCGTTTTTCGAAGCTACTTTTTGGCTAACTTCTTATAGGAAGGTCTAGGAGCTCTGAAAATGAACGTGCGCGTCTTTCACTCTTCCCGAGGGACTTAGAAGAATTTTGTGATATTTTTTATTAAAATGGTGTATAAGGGTATATATATAAATATATTTTATGCACTGTATATGAGCTGGCGATTTCTAAGTCTGTGGTTCCGAGAGGGGGTAACCAGGCTCACTAATAAAGGTCAAGCCACTTGGCTGCCAGAATGCCCTGCTTCAGCACAGACCAGAAAGGCATTGTGATAAGCGTATCCCCGGTATAGTCAGGGGTTAATGGGAGTCGTCCCCGTCCCCCCAGTATACGGCCAGAACCATGGACCCGGTACTTGTGGTTCGGACTGTCTCCAACCAGCCATAATGTTGTGAGAGTGAAATTATGTCTAAGTCCAGCTTTGGTACATTAGAAGCAACTCTGAAACTTAACCTAAGCGTTTTTCGAAGCTACTTTTTGGCTAACTTCTTATAGGAAGGTCTAGGAGCTCTGAAAATGAACGTGCGCGTCTTTCACTCTTCCCGAGGGACTTAGAAGAATTTTGTGATATTTTTTATTAAAATGGTGTATAAGGGTATATATATAAATATATTTTATGCACTGTATATGAGCTGGCGATTTCTAAGTCTGTGGTTCCGAGAGGGGGTAACCAGGCTCACTAATAAAGGTCAAGCCACTTGGCTGCCAGAATGCCCTGCTTCAGTACAGACCAGAAAGGCATTGTGATAAGCGAATCCCCGGTATAGTCAGGGGTTAATGGGAGTCGTCCCCGTCCCCCCAGTATACGGCCAGAACCATGGACCCGGTACTTGTGGTTCGGACTGTCTCCAACCAGCCATAATGTTGTGAGAGTGAAATTATGTGTAAGTCCAGCTTTGGTACATTAGAAGCAACTCTGAAACTTAACCTAAGCGTTTTTCGAAGCTACTTTTTGGCTAACTTCTTATAGGAAGGTCTAGGAGCTCTGAAAATGAACGTGCGCGTCTTTCACTCTTCCCGAGGGACTTAGAAGAATTTTGTGATATTTTTTATTAAAATGGTGTATAAGGGTATATATATAAATATATTTTATGCACTGTATATGAGCTGGCGATTTCTAAGTCTGTGGTTCCGAGAGGGGGTAACCAGGCTCACTAATAAAGGTCAAGCCACTTGGCTGCCAGAATGCCCTGCTTCAGCACAGACCAGAAAGGCATTGTGATAAGCGTATCCCCGGTATAGTCAGGGGTTAATGGGAGTCGTCCCCGTCCCCCCAGTATACGGCCAGAACCATGGACCCGGTACTTGTGGTTCGGACTGTCTCCAACCAGCCATAATGTTGTGAGAGTGAAATTATGTGTAAGTCCAGCTTTGGTACATTAGAAGCAACTCTGAAACTTAACCTAAGCGTTTTTCGAAGCTACTTTTTGGCTAACTTCTTATAGGAAGGTCTAGGAGCTCTGAAAATGAACGTGCGCGTCTTTCACTCTTCCCGAGGGACTTAGAAGAATTTTGTGATATTTTTTATTAAAATGGTGTATAAGGGTATATATATAAATATATTTTATGCACTGTATATGAGCTGGCGATTTCTAAGTCTGTGGTTCCGAGAGGGGGTAACCAGGCTCACTAATAAAGGTCAAGCCACTTGGCTGCCAGAATGCCCTGCTTCAGCACAGACCAGAAAGGCATTGTGATAAGCGTATCCCCGGTATAGTCAGGGGTTAATTGGAGTCGTCCCCGTCCCCCCAGTATACGGCCAGAACCATGGACCCGGTACTTGTGGTTCGGACTGTCTCCAACCAGCCATAATGTTGTGAGAGTGATTTTATGTCTAAGTCCAGCTTTGGTACATTAGAAGCAACTCTGAAACTTAACCTAAGCGTTTTTCGAAGCTACTTTTTGGCTACAGGTAACTTCTTATAGGAAGGTCTAGGAGCTCTGAAAATGAACGTGCGCGTCTTTCACTCTTCCCGAGGGACTTAGAAGAATTTTGTGATATTTTTTATTAAAATGGTGTATAAGGGTATATATATAAATATATTTTATGCACTGTATATGAGCTGGCGATTTCTAAGTCTGTGGTTCCGAGAGGGGGTAACCAGGCTCACTAATAAAGGTCAAGCCACTTGGCTGCCAGAATGCCCTGCTTCAGCACAGACCAGAAAGGCATTGTGATAAGCGTATCCCCGGTATAGTCAGGGGTTAATTGGAGTCGTCCCCGTCCCCCCAGTATACGGCCAGAACCATGGACCCGGTACTTGTGGTTCGGACTCTCTCCAACCAGCCATAATGTTGTGAGAGTGAAATTATGTCTAAGTGCAGCTTTGGTACATTAGAAGCAACTCTGAAACTTAACCTAAGCGTTTTTCGAAGCTACTTTTAAGCTAACTTCTTATAGGAAGGTCTAGGAGCTCTGAAAATGAACGTGCGCGTCTTTCACTCTTCCCGAGGGACTTAGAAGAATTTTGTGATATTTTTTATTAAAATGGTGTATAAGGGTATATATATAAATATATTTTATGCACTGTATATGAGCTGGCGATTTCTAAGTCTGTGGTTCCGAGAGGGGGTAACCAGGCTCACTAATAAAGGTCAAGCCACTTGGCTGCCAGAATGCCCTGCTTCAGCACAGACCAGAAAGGCATTGTGATAAGCGTATCCCCGGTATAGTCAGGGGTTAATGGGAGTCGTCCCCGTCCCCCCAGTATACGGCCAGAACCATGGACCCGGTACTGGTGGTTCGGACTGTCTCCAACCATCCATAATTTTGTGAGAGTGAAATTATGTCTAAGTCCAGCTTTGGTACATTAGAAGCAACTCTGAAACTTAACCTAAGCGTTTTTCGAAGCTACTTTTTGGCTAACTTCTTATAGGAAGGTCTAGGAGCTCTGAAAATGAACGTGCGTGTCTTTCACTCTTCCCGAGGTACTTAGAAGAATTTTGTGATATTTTTTATTAAAATGGTGTATAAGGGTATATATATAAATATATTTTATGCACTGTATATGAGCTGGCGATTTCTAAGTCTGTGGTTCCGAGAGGGGGTAACCAGGCTCACTAATAAAGGTCAAGCCACTTGGCTGCCAGAATGCCCTCCTTCAGCACAGACCAGAAAGGCATTGTGATAAGCGTATCCCCGGTATACAGTAGTCAGGGGTTAATGGGAGTCGTCCCCGTCCCCCCAGTATACGGCCAGAACCATGGACCCGGTACTTGTGGTTCGGACTCTCTCCAACCAGCCATAATGTTGTGAGAGTGAAATTATGTCTAAGTGCAGCTTTGGTACATTAGAAGCAACTCTGAAACTTAACCTAAGCGTTTTTCGAAGCTACTTTTAAGCTAACTTCTTATAGGAAGGTCTAGGAGCTCTGAAAATGAACGTGCACGTCTTTCACTCTTCCCGAGGGACTTAGAAGAATTTTGTGATATTTTTTATTAAAATGGTGTATAAGGGTATATATATAAATATATTTTATGCACTGTATATGAGCTGGCGATTTCTAAGTCTGTGGTTCCGAGAGGGGGTAACCAGGCTCACTAATAAAGGTCAAGCCACTTGGCTGCCAGAATGCCCTGCTTCAGCACAGACCAGAAAGGCATTGTGATAAGCGTATCCCCGGTATAGTCAGGGGTTAATGGGAGTCGTCCCCGTCCCCCCAGTATACGGCCAGAACCATGGACCCGGTACTTGTGGTTCGGACTCTCTCCAACCAGCCATAATGTTGTGAGAGTGAAATTATGTCTAAGTGCAGCTTTGGTACATTAGAAGCAACTCTGAAACTTAACCTAAGCGTTTTTCGAAGCTACTTTTAAACTAACTTCTTATAGGAAGGACTAGGAGCTCTGAAAATGAACGTGCGCGTCTTTCACTCTTCCCGAGGGACTTAGAAGAATTTTGTGATATTTTTTATTAAAATGGTGTATAAGGGTATATACTGTATATAAATATATTTTATGCACTGTATATGAGCTGGCGATTTCTAAGTCTGTGGTTCCGAGAGGGGGTAACCAGGCTCACTAATAAAAGTCAAGCCACTTGGATGCCAGAATGCCCTCCTTCAGCACAGACCAGAAAGGCATTGTGATAAGCGTATCCCCGGTATAGTCAGGGGTTAATGGGAGTCGTCCCCGTCCCCCCAGTATACGGCCAGAACCATGGACCCGGTACTGGTGGTTCGGACTGTCTCCAACCAGCCATAATGTTGTGAGAGTGAAATTATGTCTAAGTCCAGCTTTGGTACATTAGAAGCAACTCTGAAACTTAACCTAAGCGTTTTTCGAAGCTACTTTTTGGCTAACTTCTTATAGGAAGGTCTAGGAGCTCTGAAAATGAACGTGCGCGTCTTTCACTCTTCCCGAGGGACTTAGAAGAATTTTGTGATATTTTTTATTAAAATGGTGTATAAGGGTATATATATAAATATATTTTATGCACTGTATATGAGCTGGCGATTTCTAAGTCTGTGGTTCCGAGAGGGGGTAACCAGGCTCACTAATAAAGGTCAAGCCACTTGGCTCCCAGAATGCCCTCCTTCAGCACAGACCAGAAAGGCATTGTGATAAGCGTATCCCCGGTATAGTCAGGGGTTAATGGGAGTCGTCCCCGTCCCCCCAGTATACGGCCAGAACCATGGACCCGGTACTTGTGGTTCGGACTCTCTCCAACCAGCCATAATGTTGTGAGAGTGAAATTATGTCTAAGTGCAGCTTTGGTACATTAGAAGCAACTCTGAAACTTAACCTAAGCGTTTTTCGAAGCTACTTTTAAGCTAACTTCTTATAGGAAGGTCTAGGAGCTCTGAAAATGAACGTGCACGTCTTTCACTCTTCCCGAGGGACTTAGAAGAATTTTGTGATATTTTTTATTAAAATGGTGTATAAGGGTATATATATAAATATATTTTATGCACTGTATATGAGCTGGCGATTTCTAAGTCTGTGGTTCCGAGAGGGGGTAACCAGGCTCACTAATAAAGGTCAAGCCACTTGGCTGCCAGAATGCCCTGCTTCAGCACAGACCAGAAAGGCATTGTGAGTAGCGTATCCCCGGTATAGTCAGGGGTTAATGGGAGTCGTCCCCGTCCCCCCAGTATACGGCCAGAACCATGGACCCGGTACTTGTGGTTCGGACTCTCTCCAACCAGCCATAATGTTGTGAGAGTGAAATTATGTCTAAGTGCAGCTTTGGTACATTAGAAGCAACTCTGAAACATAACCTAAGCGTTTTTCGAAGCTACTTTTAAGCTAACTTCTTATAGGAAGGACTAGGAGCTCTGAAAATGAACGTGCGCGTCTTTCACTCTTCCCGAGGGACTTAGAAGAATTTTGTGATATTTTTTATTAAAATGGTGTATAAGGGTATATATATAAATATATTTTATGCACTGTATATGAGCTGGCGATTTCTAAGTCTGTGGTTCCGAGAGGGGGTAACCAGGCTCACTAATAAAAGTCAAGCCACTTGGCTGCCAGAATGCCCTCCTTCAGCACAGACCAGAAAGGCATTGTGATAAGCGTATCCCCGGTATAGTCAGGGGTTAATGGGAGTCGTCCCCGTCCCCCCAGTATACGGCCAGAACCATGGACCCGGTACTGGTGGTTCGGACTGTCTCCAACCAGCCATAATGTTGTGAGAGTGAAATTATGTCTAAGTCCAGCTTTGGTACATTAGAAGCAACTCTGAAACTTAACCTAAGCGTTTTTCGAAGCTACTTTTTGGCTAACTTCTTATAGGAAGGTCTAGGAGCTCTGAAAATGAACGTGCGCGTCTTTCACTCTTCCCGAGGGACTTAGAAGAATTTTGTGATATTTTTTATTAAAATGGTGTATAAGGGTATATATATAAATATATTTTATGCACTGTATATGAGCTGGCGATTTCTAAGTCTGTGGTTCCGAGAGGGGGTAACCAGGCTCACTAATAAAGGTCAAGCCACTTGGCTGCCAGAATGCCCTGCTTCAGCACAGACCAGAAAGGCATTGTGATAAGCGTATCCCCGGTATAGTCAGGGGTTAATGGGAGTCGTCCCCGTCCCCCCAGTATACGGCCAGAACCATGGACCCGGTACTTGTGGTTCGGACTGTCTCCAACCAGCCATAATGTTGTGAGAGTGAAATTATGTCTAAGTCCAGCTTTGGTACATTAGAAGCAACTCTGAAACTTAACCTAAGCGTTTTTCGAAGCTACTTTTTGGCTAACTTCTTATAGGAAGGTCTAGGAGCTCTGAAAATGAACGTGCGCGTCTTTCACTCTTCCCGAGGGACTTAGAAGAATTTTGTGATATTTTTTATTAAAATGGTGTATAAGGGTATATATATAAATATATTTTATGCACTGTATATGAGCTGGCGATTTCTAAGTCTGTGGTTCCGAGAGGGGGTAACCAGGCTCACTAATAAAGGTCAAGCCACTTGGCTGCCAGAATGCCCTGCTTCAGCACAGACCAGAAAGGCATTGTGATAAGCGTATCCCCGGTATAGTCAGGGGTTAATGGGAGTCGTCCCCGTCCCCCCAGTATACGGCCAGAACCATGGACCCGGTACTTGTGGTTCGGACTCTCTCCAACCAGCCATAATGTTGTGAGAGTGAAATTATGTCTAAGTGCAGCTTTGGTACATTAGAAGCAACTCTGAAACTTAACCTAAGCGTTTTTCGAAGCTACTTTTTGGCTAACTTCTTATAGGAAGGTCTAGGAGCTCTGAAAATGAACGTGCGCGTCTTTCACTCTTCCCGAGGGACTTAGAAGAATTTTGTGATATTTTTTATTAAAATGGTGTATAAGGGTATATATATAAATATATTTTATGCACTGTATATGAGCTGGCGATTTCTAAGTCTGTGGTTCCGAGAGGGGGTAACCAGGCTCACTAATAAAGGTCAAGCCACTTGGCTGCCAGAATGCCCTCCTTCAGCACACACCAGAAAGGCATTGTGATAAGCGTATCCCTGGTATAGTCAGGGGTTAATGGGAGTCGTCCCCGTCCCCCCAGTATACGGCCAGAACCATGGACCCGGTACTTGTGGTTCGGACTCTCTCCAACCAGCCATAATGTTGTGAGAGTGAAATTATGTCTAAGTGCAGCTTTGGTACATTAGAAGCAACTCTGAAACTTAACCTAAGCGTTTTTCGAAGCTACTTTTAAGCTAACTTCTTATAGGAAGGTCTAGGAGCTCTGAAAATGAACGTGCGCGTCTTTCACTCTTCCCGAGGGACTTAGAAGAATTTTGTGATATTTTTTATTAAAATGGTGTATAAGGGTATATATATAAATATATTTTATGCACTGTATATGAGCTGGCGATTTCTAAGTCTGTGGTTCCGAGAGGGGGTAACCAGGCTCACTAATAAAGGTCAAGCCACTTGGCTGCCAGAATGCCCTGCTTCAGCACAGACCAGAAAGGCATTGTGATAAGCGTATCCCCGGTATAGTCAGGGTTTAATTGGAGTCGTCCCCGTCCCCCCAGTATACGGCCAGAACCATGGACCCGGTACTTGTGGTTCGGACTCTCTCCAACCAGCCATAATGTTGTGAGAGTGAAATTATGTCTAAGTGCAGCTTTGGTACATTAGAAGCAACTCTGAAACTTAACCTAAGCGTTTTTCGAAGCTACTTTTAAGCTAACTTCTTATAGGAAGGTCTAGGAGCTCTGAAAATGAACGTGCGCGTCTTTCACTCTTCCCGAGGGACTTAGAAGAATTTTGTGATATTTTTTATTAAAATGGTGTATAAGGGTATATATATAAATATATTTTATGCACTGTATATGAGCTGGCGATTTCTAAGTCTGTGGTTCCGAGAGGGGGTAACCAGGCTCACTAATAAAAGTCAAGCCACTTGGCTGCCAGAATGCCCTCCTTCAGCACAGACCAGAAAGGCATTGTGATAAGCGTATCCCCGGTATAGTCAGGGGTTAATGGGAGTCGTCCCCGTCCCCCCAGTATACGGCCAGAACCATGGACCCGGTACTGGTGGTTCGGACTGTCTCCAACCAGCCATAATGTTGTGAGAGTGAAATTATGTCTAAGTCCAGCTTTGGTACATTAGAAGCAACTCTGAAACTTAACCTAAGCGTTTTTCGAAGCTACTTTTTGGCTAACTTCTTATAGGAAGGTCTAGGAGCTCTGAAAATGAACGTGCGTGTCTTTCACTCTTCCCGAGGTACTTAGAAGAATTTTGTGATATTTTTTATTAAAATGGTGTATAAGGGTATATATATAAATATATTTTATGCACTGTATATGAGCTGGCGATTTCTAAGTCTGTGGTTCCGAGAGGGGGTAACCAGGCTCACTAATAAAGGTCAAGCCACTTGGCTGCCAGAATGACCTCCTTCAGCACAGACCAGAAAGGCACTGTGATAAGCGTATCCCCGGTATAGTCAGGGGTTAATGGGAGTCGTCCCCGTCCCCCCAGTATACGGCCAGAACCATGGACCCGGTACTTGTGGTTCGGACTGTCTCCAACCAGCCATAATGTTGTGAGAGTGAAATTATGTCTAAGTCCAGCTATGGTACATTAGAAGCAACTCTGAAACTTAACCTAAGCGTTTTTCGAAGCTACTTTTTGGCTAACTTCTTATAGGAAGGTCTAGGAGCTCTGAAAATGAACGTGCGCGTCTTTCACTCTTCCCGAGGGACTTAGAAGAATTTTGTGATATTTTTTATTAAAATGGTGTATAAGGGTATATATATAAATATATTTTATGCACTGTATATGAGCTGGCGATTTCTAAGTCTGTGGTTCCGAGAGGGGGTAACCAGGCTCACTAATAAAGGTCAAGCCACTTGGCTGCCAGAATGCCCTCCTTCAGCACAGACCAGAAAGGCATTGTGATAAGCGTATCCCCGGTATAGTCAGGGGTTAATGGGAGTCGTCCCCGTCCCCCCAGTATACGGCCAGAACCATGGACCCGGTACTTGTGGTTCGGACTCTCTCCAACCAGCCATAATGTTGTGAGAGTGAAATTATGTCTAAGTGCAGCTTTGGTACATTAGAAGCAACTCTGAAACTTAACCTAAGCGTTTTTCGAAGCTACTTTTAAGCTAACTTCTTATAGGAAGGTCTAGGAGCTCTGAAAATGAACGTGCACGTCTTTCACTCTTCCCGAGGGACTTAGAAGAATTTTGTGATATTTTTTATTAAAATGGTGTATAAGGGTATATATATAAATATATTTTATGCACTGTATATGAGCTGGCGATTTCTAAGTCTGTGGTTCCGAGAGGGGGTAACCAGGCTCACTAATAAAGGTCAAGCCACTTGGCTGCCAGAATGCCCTGCTTCAGCACAGACCAGAAAGGCATTGTGAGTAGCGTATCCCCGGTATAGTCAGGGGTTAATGGGAGTCGTCCCCGTCCCCCCAGTATACGGCCAGAACCATGGACCCGGTACTTGTGGTTCGGACTCTCTCCAACCAGCCATAATGTTGTGAGAGTGAAATTATGTCTAAGTGCAGCTTTGGTACATTAGAAGCAACTCTGAAACTTAACCTAAGCGTTTTTCGAAGCTACTTTTAAGCTAACTTCTTATAGGAAGGACTAGGAGCTCTGAAAATGAACGTGCGCGTCTTTCACTCTTCCCGAGGGACTTAGAAGAATTTTGTGATATTTTTTATTAAAATGGTGTATAAGGGTATATATATAAATATATTTTATGCACTGTATATGAGCTGGCGATTTCTAAGTCTGTGGTTCCGAGAGGGGGTAACCAGGCTCACTAATAAAAGTCAAGCCACTTGGCTGCCAGAATGCCCTCCTTCAGCACAGACCAGAAAGGCATTGTGATAAGCGTATCCCCGGTATAGTCAGGGGTTAATGGGAGTCGTCCCCGTCCCCCCAGTATACGGCCAGAACCATGGACCCGGTACTGGTGGTTCGGACTGTCTCCAACCAGCCATAATGTTGTGAGAGTGAAATTATGTCTAAGTCCAGCTTTGGTACATTAGAAGCAACTCTGAAACTTAACCTAAGCGTTTTTCGAAGCTACTTTTTGGCTAACTTCTTATAGGAAGGTCTAGGAGCTCTGAAAATGAACGTGCGCGTCTTTCACTCTTCCCGAGGGACTTAGAAGAATTTTGTGATATTTTTTATTAAAATGGTGTATAAGGGTATATATATAAATATATTTTATGCACTGTATATGAGCTGGCGATTTCTAAGTCTGTGGTTCCGAGAGGGGGTAACCAGGCTCACTAATAAAGGTCAAGCCACTTGGCTGCCAGAATGCCCTGCTTCAGCACAGACCAGAAAGGCATTGTGATAAGCGTATCCCCGGTATAGTCAGGGTTTAATTGGAGTCGTCCCCGTCCCCCCAGTATACGGCCAGAACCATGGACCCGGTACTTGTGGTTCGGACTCTCTCCAACCAGCCATAATGTTGTGAGAGTGAAATTATGTCTAAGTGCAGCTTTGGTACATTAGAAGCAACTCTGAAACTTAACCTAAGCGTTTTTCGAAGCTACTTTTAAGCTAACTTCTTATAGGAAGGTCTAGGAGCTCTGAAAATGAACGTGCGCGTCTTTCACTCTTCCCGAGGGACTTAGAAGAATTTTGTGATATTTTTTATTAAAATGGTGTATAAGGGTATATATATAAATATATTTTATGCACTGTATATGAGCTGGCGATTTCTAAGTCTGTGGTTCCGAGAGGGGGTAACCAGGCTCACTAATAAAAGTCAAGCCACTTGGCTGCCAGAATGCCCTCCTTCAGCACAGACCAGAAAGGCATTGTGATAAGCGTATCCCCGGTATAGTCAGGGGTTAATGGGAGTCGTCCCCGTCCCCCCAGTATACGGCCAGAACCATGGACCCGGTACTGGTGGTTCGGACTGTCTCCAACCAGCCATAATGTTGTGAGAGTGAAATTATGTCTAAGTCCAGCTTTGGTACATTAGAAGCAACTCTGAAACTTAACCTAAGCGTTTTTCGAAGCTACTTTTTGGCTAACTTCTTATAGGAAGGTCTAGGAGCTCTGAAAATGAACGTGCGTGTCTTTCACTCTTCCCGAGGTACTTAGAAGAATTTTGTGATATTTTTTATTAAAATGGTGTATAAGGGTATATATATAAATATATTTTATGCACTGTATATGAGCTGGCGATTTCTAAGTCTGTGGTTCCGAGAGGGGGTAACCAGGCTCACTAATAAAGGTCAAGCCACTTGGCTGCCAGAATGACCTCCTTCAGCACAGACCAGAAAGGCACTGTGATAAGCGTATCCCCGGTATAGTCAGGGGTTAATGGGAGTCGTCCCCGTCCCCCCAGTATACGGCCAGAACCATGGACCCGGTACTTGTGGTTCGGACTGTCTCCAACCAGCCATAATGTTGTGAGAGTGAAATTATGTCTAAGTCCAGCTATGGTACATTAGAAGCAACTCTGAAACTTAACCTAAGCGTTTTTCGAAGCTACTTTTTGGCTAACTTCTTATAGGAAGGTCTAGGAGCTCTGAAAATGAACGTGCGCGTCTTTCACTCTTCCCGAGGGACTTAGAAGAATTTTGTGATATTTTTTATTAAAATGGTGTATAAGGGTATATATATAAATATATTTTATGCACTGTATATGAGCTGGCGATTTCTAAGTCTGTGGTTCCGAGAGGGGGTAACCAGGCTCACTAATAAAGGTCAAGCCACTTGGCTGCCAGAATGCCCTCCTTCAGCACAGACCAGAAAGGCATTGTGATAAGCGTATCCCCGGTATAGTCAGGGGTTAATGGGAGTCGTCCCCGTCCCCCCAGTATACGGCCAGAACCATGGACCCGGTACTTGTGGTTCGGACTCTCTCCAACCAGCCATAATGTTGTGAGAGTGAAATTATGTCTAAGTGCAGCTTTGGTACATTAGAAGCAACTCTGAAACTTAACCTAAGCGTTTTTCGAAGCTACTTTTAAGCTAACTTCTTATAGGAAGGTCTAGGAGCTCTGAAAATGAACGTGCACGTCTTTCACTCTTCCCGAGGGACTTAGAAGAATTTTGTGATATTTTTTATTAAAATGGTGTATAAGGGTATATATATAAATATATTTTATGCACTGTATATGAGCTGGCGATTTCTAAGTCTGTGGTTCCGAGAGGGGGTAACCAGGCTCACTAATAAAGGTCAAGCCACTTGGCTGCCAGAATGCCCTGCTTCAGCACAGACCAGAAAGGCATTGTGAGTAGCGTATCCCCGGTATAGTCAGGGGTTAATGGGAGTCGTCCCCGTCCCCCCAGTATACGGCCAGAACCATGGACCCGGTACTTGTGGTTCGGACTCTCTCCAACCAGCCATAATGTTGTGAGAGTGAAATTATGTCTAAGTGCAGCTTTGGTACATTAGAAGCAACTCTGAAACTTAACCTAAGCGTTTTTCGAAGCTACTTTTAAGCTAACTTCTTATAGGAAGGACTAGGAGCTCTGAAAATGAACGTGCGCGTCTTTCACTCTTCCCGAGGGACTTAGAAGAATTTTGTGATATTTTTTATTAAAATGGTGTATAAGGGTATATATATAAATATATTTTATGCACTGTATATGAGCTGGCGATTTCTAAGTCTGTGGTTCCGAGAGGGGGTAACCAGGCTCACTAATAAAAGTCAAGCCACTTGGCTGCCAGAATGCCCTCCTTCAGCACAGACCAGAAAGGCATTGTGATAAGCGTATCCCCGGTATAGTCAGGGGTTAATGGGAGTCGTCCCCGTCCCCCCAGTATACGGCCAGAACCATGGACCCGGTACTGGTGGTTCGGACTGTCTCCAACCAGCCATAATGTTGTGAGAGTGAAATTATGTCTAAGTCCAGCTTTGGTACATTAGAAGCAACTCTGAAACTTAACCTAAGCGTTTTTCGAAGCTACTTTTTGGCTAACGTCTTATAGGAAGGTCTAGGAGCTCTGAAAATGAACGTGCGCGTCTTTCACTCTTCCCGAGGGACTTAGAAGAATTTTGTGATATTTTTTATTAAAATGGTGTATAAGGGTATATATATAAATATATTTTATGCACTGTATATGAGCTGGCGATTTCTAAGTCTGTGGTTCCGAGAGGGGGTAACCAGGCTCACTAATAAAGGTCAAGCCACTTGGCTGCCAGAATGCCCTGCTTCAGCACAGACCAGAAAGGCATTGTGATAAGCGTATCCCCGGTATAGTCAGGGGTTAATGGGAGTCGTCCCCGTCCCCCCAGTATACGGCCAGAACCATGGACCCGGTACTTGTGGTTCGGACTGTCTCCAACCAGCCATAATGTTGTGAGAGTGAAATTATGTCTAAGTCCAGCTTTGGTACATTAGAAGCAACTCTGAAACTTAACCTAAGCGTTTTTCGAAGCTACTTTTTGGCTAACTTCTTATAGGAAGGTCTAGGAGCTCTGAAAATGAACGTGCGCGTCTTTCACTCTTCCCGAGGGACTTAGAAGAATTTTGTGATATTTTTTATTAAAATGGTGTATAAGGGTATATATATAAATATATTTTATGCACTGTATATGAGCTGGCGATTTCTAAGTCTGTGGTTCCGAGAGGGGGTAACCAGGCTCACTAATAAAGGTCAAGCCACTTGGCTGCCAGAATGCCCTGCTTCAGCACAGACCAGAAAGGCATTGTGATAAGCGTATCCCCGGTATAGTCAGGGGTTAATTGGAGTCGTCCCCGTCCCCCCAGTATACGGCCAGAACCATGGACCCGGTACTTGTGGTTCGGACTGTCTCCAACCAGCCATAATGTTGTGAGAGTGATTTTATGTCTAAGTCCAGCTTTGGTACATTAGAAGCAACTCTGAAACTTAACCTAAGCGTTTTTCGAAGCTACTTTTTGGCTAACTTCTTATAGGAAGGTCTAGGAGCTCTGAAAATGAACGTGCGCGTCTTTCACTCTTTCCGAGGGACTTAGAAGAATTTTGTGATATTTTTTATTAAAATGGTGTATAAGGGTATATATATAAATATATTTTATGCACTGTATATGAGCTGGCGATTTCTAAGTCTGTGGTTCCGAGAGGGGGTAACCAGGCTCACTAATAAAGGTCAAGCCACTTGGCTGCCAGAATGCCCTGCTTCAGCACAGACCAGAAAGGCATTGTGATAAGCGTATCCCCGGTATAGTCAGGGGTTAATTGGAGTCGTCCCCGTCCCCCCAGTATACGGCCAGAACCATGGACCCGGTACTTGTGGTTCGGACTCTCTCCAACCAGCCATAATGTTGTGAGAGTGAAATTATGTCTAAGTGCAGCTTTGGTACATTAGAAGCAACTCTGAAACTTAACCTAAGCGTTTTTCGAAGCTACTTTTAAGCTAACTTCTTATAGGAAGGTCTAGGAGCTCTGAAAATGAACGTGCGCGTCTTTCACTCTTCCCGAGGGACTTAGAAGAATTTTGTGATATTTTTTATTAAAATGGTGTATAAGGGTATATATATAAATATATTTTATGCACTGTATATGAGCTGGCGATTTCTAAGTCTGTGGTTCCGAGAGGGGGTAACCAGGCTCACTAATAAAAGTCAAGCCACTTGGCTGCCAGAATGCCCTCCTTCAGCACAGACCAGAAAGGCATTGTGATAAGCGTATCCCCGGTATAGTCAGGGGTTAATGGGAGTCGTCCCCGTCCCCCCAGTATACGGCCAGAACCATGGACCCGGTACTTGTGGTTCGGACTGTCTCCAACCAGCCATAATGTTGTGAGAGTGAAATTATGTCTAAGTCCAGCTTTGGTACATTAGAAGCAACTCTGAAACTTAACCTAAGCGTTTTTCGAAGCTACTTTTTGGCTAACTTCTTATAGGAAGGTCTAGGAGCTCTGAAAATGAACGTGCGCGTCTTTCACTCTTCCCGAGGGACTTAGAAGAATTTTGTGATATTTTTTATTAAAATGGTGTATAAGGGTATATATATAAATATATTTTATGCACTGTATATGAGCTGGCGATTTCTAAGTCTGTGGTTCCGAGAGGGGGTAACCAGGCTCACTAATAAAGGTCAAGCCACTTGGCTGCCAGAATGCCCTCCTTCAGCACAGACCAGAAAGGCATTGTGATAAGCGTATCCCCGGTATAGTCAGGGGTTAATGGGAGTCGTCCCCGTCCCCCCAGTATACGGCCAGAACCATGGACCCGGTACTTGTGGTTCGGACTGTCTCCAACCAGCCATAATGTTGTGAGAGTGAAATTATGTCTAAGTCCAGCTTTGGTACATTAGAAGCAACTCTGAAACTTAACCTAAGCGTTTTTCGAAGCTACTTTTTGGCTAACTTCTTATAGGAAGGTCTAGGAGCTCTGAAAATGAACGTGCGCGTCTTTCACTCTTCCCGAGGGACTTAGAAGAATTTTGTGATATTTTTTATTAAAATGGTGTATAAGGGTATATATATAAATATATTTTATGCACTGTATATGAGCTGGCGATTTCTAAGTCTGTGGTTCCGAGAGGGGGTAACCAGGCTCACTAATAAAGGTCAAGCCACTTGGCTGCCAGAATGCCCTCCTTCAGCACAGACCAGAAAGGCATTGTGATAAGCGTATCCCCGGTATAGTCAGGGGTTAATGGGAGTCGTCCCCGTCCCCCCAGTATACGGCCAGAACCATGGACCCGGTACTTGTGGTTCGGACTGTCTCCAACCAGCCATAATGTTGTGAGAGTGAAATTATGTCTAAGTCCAGCTTTGGTACATTAGAAGCAACTCTGAAACTTAACCTAAGCGTTTTTCGAAGCTACTTTTTGGCTAACTTCTTATAGGAAGGTCTAGGAGCTCTGAAAATGAACGTGCGCGTCTTTCACTCTTCCCGAGGGACTTAGAAGAATTTTGTGATATTTTTTATTAAAATGGTGTATAAGGGTATATATATAAATATATTTTATGCACTGTATATGAGCTGGCGATTTCTAAGTCTGTGGTTCCGAGAGGGGGTAACCAGGCTCACTAATAAAGGTCAAGCCACTTGGCTGCCAGAATGCCCTGCTTCAGCACAGACCAGAAAGGCATTGTGATAAGCGTATCCCCGGTATAGTCAGGGGTTAATTGGAGTCGTCCCCGTCCCCCCAGTATACGGCCAGAACCATGGACCCGGTACTTGTGGTTCGGACTCTCTCCAACCAGCCATAATGTTGTGAGAGTGAAATTATGTCTAAGTGCAGCTTTGGTACATTAGAAGCAACTCTGAAACTTAACCTAAGCGTTTTTCGAAGCTACTTTTAAGCTAACTTCTTATAGGAAGGTCTAGGAGCTCTGAAAATGAACGTGCGCGTCTTTCACTCTTCCCGAGGGACTTAGAAGAATTTTGTGATATTTTTTATTAAAATGGTGTATAAGGGTATATATATAAATATATTTTATGCACTGTATATGAGCTGGCGATTTCTAAGTCTGTGGTTCCGAGAGGGGGTAACCAGGCTCACTAATAAAAGTCAAGCCACTTGGCTGCCAGAATGCCCTCCTTCAGCACAGACCAGAAAGGCATTGTGATAAGCGTATCCCCGGTATAGTCAGGGGTTAATGGGAGTCGTCCCCGTCCCCCCAGTATACGGCCAGAACCATGGACCCGGTACTTGTGGTTCGGACTGTCTCCAACCAGCCATAATGTTGTGAGAGTGAAATTATGTCTAAGTCCAGCTTTGGTACATTAGAAGCAACTCTGAAACTTAACCTAAGCGTTTTTCGAAGCTACTTTTTGGCTAACTTCTTATAGGAAGGTCTAGGAGCTCTGAAAATGAACGTGCGCGTCTTTCACTCTTCCCGAGGGACTTAGAAGAATTTTGTGATATTTTTTATTAAAATGGTGTATAAGGGTATATATATAAATATATTTTATGCACTGTATATGAGCTGGCGATTTCTAAGTCTGTGGTTCCGAGAGGGGGTAACCAGGCTCACTAATAAAGGTCAAGCCACTTGGCTGCCAGAATGCCCTCCTTCAGCACAGACCAGAAAGGCATTGTGATAAGCGTATCCCCGGTATAGTCAGGGGTTAATGGGAGTCGTCCCCGTCCCCCCAGTATACGGCCAGAACCATGGACCCGGTACTTGTGGTTCGGACTGTCTCCAACCAGCCATAATGTTGTGAGAGTGAAATTATGTCTAAGTCCAGCTTTGGTACATTAGAAGCAACTCTGAAACTTAACCTAAGCGTTTTTCGAAGCTACTTTTTGGCTAACTTCTTATAGGAAGGTCTAGGAGCTCTGAAAATGAACGTGCGCGTCTTTCACTCTTCCCGAGGGACTTAGAAGAATTTTGTGATATTTTTTATTAAAATGGTGTATAAGGGTATATATATAAATATATTTTATGCACTGTATATGAGCTGGCGATTTCTAAGTCTGTGGTTCCGAGAGGGGGTAACCAGGCTCACTAATAAAGGTCAAGCCACTTGGCTGCCAGAATGCCCTCCTTCAGCACAGACCAGAAAGGCATTGTGATAAGCGTATCCCCGGTATAGTCAGGGGTTAATGGGAGTCGTCCCCGTCCCCCCAGTATACGGCCAGAACCATGGACCCGGTACTTGTGGTTCGGACTGTCTCCAACCAGCCATAATGTTGTGAGAGTGAAATTATGTCTAAGTCCAGCTTTGGTACATTAGAAGCAACTCTGAAACTTAACCTAAGCGTTTTTCGAAGCTACTTTTTGGCTAACTTCTTATAGGAAGGTCTAGGAGCTCTGAAAATGAACGTGCGCGTCTTTCACTCTTCCCGAGGGACTTAGAAGAATTTTGTGATATTTTTTATTAAAATGGTGTATAAGGGTATATATATAAATATATTTTATGCACTGTATATGAGCTGGCGATTTCTAAGTCTGTGGTTCCGAGAGGGGGTAACCAGGCTCACTAATAAAAGTCAAGCCACTTGGCTGCCAGAATGCCCTCCTTCAGCACAGACCAGAAAGGCATTGTGATAAGCGTATCCCCGGTATAGTCAGGGGTTAATGGGAGTCGTCCCCGTCCCCCCAGTATACGGCCAGAACCATGGACCCGGTACTTGTGGTTCGGACTGTCTCCAACCAGCCATAATGTTGTGAGAGTGAAATTATGTCTAAGTCCAGCTTTGGTACATTAGAAGCAACTCTGAAACTTAACCTAAGCGTTTTTCGAAGCTACTTTTTGGCTAACTTCTTATAGGAAGGTCTAGGAGCTCTGAAAATGAACGTGCGCGTCTTTCACTCTTCCCGAGGGACTTAGAAGAATTTTGTGATATTTTTTATTAAAATGGTGTATAAGGGTATATATATAAATATATTTTATGCACTGTATATGAGCTGGCGATTTCTAAGTCTGTGGTTCCGAGAGGGGGTAACCAGGCTCACTAATAAAGGTCAAGCCACTTGGCTGCCAGAATGCCCTCCTTCAGCACAGACCAGAAAGGCATTGTGATAAGCGTATCCCCGGTATAGTCAGGGGTTAATGGGAGTCGTCCCCGTCCCCCCAGTATACGGCCAGAACCATGGACCCGGTTCTTGTGGTTCGGACTGTCTCCAACCAGCCATAATGTTGTGAGAGTGAAATTATGTCTAAGTCCAGCTTTGGTACATTAGAAGCAACTCTGAAACTTAACCTAAGCGTTTTTCGAAGCTACTTTTTGGCTAACTTCTTATAGGAAGGTCTAGGAGCTCTGAAAATGAACGTGCGCGTCTTTCACTCTTCCCGAGGGACTTAGAAGAATTTTGTGATATTTTTTATTAAAATGGTGTATAAGGGTATATATATAAATATATTTTATGCACTGTATATGAGCTGGCGATTTCTAAGTCTGTGGTTCCGAGAGGGGGTAACCAGGCTCACTAATAAAGGTCAAGCCACTTGGCTGCCAGAATGCCCTGCTTCAGCACAGACCAGAAAGGCATTGTGATAAGCGTATCCCCGGTATAGTCAGGGGTTAATGGGAGTCGTCCCCGTCCCCCCAGTATACGGCCAGAACCATGGACCCGGTACTTGTGGTTCGGACTGTCTCCAACCAGCCATAATGTTGTGAGAGTGAAATTATGTCTAAGTCCAGCTTTGGTACATTAGAAGCAACTCTGAAACTTAACCTAAGCGTTTTTCGAAGCTACTTTTTGGCTAACTTCTTATAGGAAGGTCTAGGAGCTCTGAAAATGAACGTGCGCGTCTTTCACTCTTCCCGAGGGACTTTGAAGAATTTTGTGATATTTTTTATTAAAATGGTGTATAAGGGTATATATATAAATATATTTTATGCACTGTATATGAGCTGGCGATTTCTAAGTCTGTGGTTCCGAGAGGGGGTAACCAGGCTCACTAATAAAGGTCAAGCCACTTGGCTGCCAGAATGCCCTGCTTCAGCACAGACCAGAAAGGCATTGTGATAAGCGTATCCCCGGTATAGTCAGGGGTTAATTGGAGTCGTCCCCGTCCCCCCAGTATACGGCCAGAACCATGGACCCGGTACTTGTGGTTCGGACTGTCTCCAACCAGCCATAATGTTGTGAGAGTGATTTTATGTCTAAGTCCAGCTTTGGTACATTAGAAGCAACTCTGAAACTTAACCTAAGCGTTTTTCGAAGCTACTTTTTGGCTAACTTCTTATAGGAAGGTCTAGGAGCGCTGAAAATGAACGTGCGCGTCTTTCACTCTTTCCGAGGGACTTAGAAGAATTTTGTGATATTTTTTATTAAAATGGTGTATAAGGGTATATATATAAATATATTTTATGCACTGTATATGAGCTGGCGATTTCTAAGTCTGTGGTTCCGAGAGGGGGTAACCAGGCTCACTAATAAAGGTCAAGCCACTTGGCTGCCAGAATGCCCTGCTTCAGCACAGACCAGAAAGGCATTGTGATAAGCGTATCCCCGGTATAGTCAGGGGTTAATTGGAGTCGTCCCCGTCCCCCCAGTATACGGCCAGAACCATGGACCCGGTACTTGTGGTTCGGACTGTCTCCAACCAGCCATAATGTTGTGAGAGTGATTTTATGTCTAAGTCCAGCTTTGGTACATTAGAAGCAACTCTGAAACTTAACCTAAGCGTTTTTCGAAGCTACTTTTTGGCTAACTTCTTATAGGAAGGTCTAGGAGCTCTGAAAATGAACGTGCGCGTCTTTCACTCTTTCCGAGGGACTTAGAAGAATTTTGTGATATTTTTTATTAAAATGGTGTATAAGGGTATATATATAAATATATTTTATGCACTGTATATGAGCTGGCGATTTCTAAGTCTGTGGTTCCGAGAGGGGGTAACCAGGCTCACTAATAAAGGTCAAGCCACTTGGCTGCCAGAATGCCCTGCTTCAGCACAGACCAGAAAGGCATTGTGATAAGCGTATCCCCGGTATAGTCAGGGGTTAATTGGAGTCGTCCCCGTCCCCCCAGTATACGGCCAGAACCATGGACCCGGTACTTGTGGTTCGGACTCTCTCCAACCAGCCATAATGTTGTGAGAGTGAAATTATGTCTAAGTGCAGCTTTGGTACATTAGAAGCAACTCTGAAACTTAACCTAAGCGTTTTTCGAAGCTACTTTTAAGCTAACTTCTTATAGGAAGGTCTAGGAGCTCTGAAAATGAACGTGCGCGTCTTTCACTCTTCCCGAGGGACTTAGAAGAATTTTGTGATATTTTTTATTAAAATGGTGTATAAGGGTATATATATAAATATATTTTATGCACTGTATATGAGCTGGCGATTTCTAAGTCTGTGGTTCCGAGAGGGGGTAACCAGGCTCACTAATAAAAGTCAAGCCACTTGGCTGCCAGAATGCCCTCCTTCAGCACAGACCAGAAAGGCATTGTGATAAGCGTATCCCCGGTATAGTCAGGGGTTAATGGGAGTCGTCCCCGTCCCCCCAGTATACGGCCAGAACCATGGACCCGGTACTTGTGGTTCGGACTGTCTCCAACCAGCCATAATGTTGTGAGAGTGAAATTATGTCTAAGTCCAGCTTTGGTACATTAGAAGCAACTCTGAAACTTAACCTAAGCGTTTTTCGAAGCTACTTTTTGGCTAACTTCTTATAGGAAGGTCTAGGAGCTCTGAAAATGAACGTGCGCGTCTTTCACTCTTCCCGAGGGACTTAGAAGAATTTTGTGATATTTTTTATTAAAATGGTGTATAAGGGTATATATATAAATATATTTTATGCACTGTATATGAGCTGGCGATTTCTAAGTCTGTGGTTCCGAGAGGGGGTAACCAGGCTCACTAATAAAGGTCAAGCCACTTGGCTGCCAGAATGCCCTCCTTCAGCACAGACCAGAAAGGCATTGTGATAAGCGTATCCCCGGTATAGTCAGGGGTTAATGGGAGTCGTCCCCGTCCCCCCAGTATACGGCCAGAACCATGGACCCGGTACTTGTGGTTCGGACTGTCTCCAACCAGCCATAATGTTGTGAGAGTGAAATTATGTCTAAGTCCAGCTTTGGTACATTAGAAGCAACTCTGAAACTTAACCTAAGCGTTTTTCGAAGCTACTTTTTGGCTAACTTCTTATAGGAAGGTCTAGGAGCTCTGAAAATGAACGTGCGCGTCTTTCACTCTTCCCGAGGGACTTAGAAGAATTTTGTGATATTTTTTATTAAAATGGTGTATAAGGGTATATATATAAATATATTTTATGCACTGTATATGAGCTGGCGATTTCTAAGTCTGTGGTTCCGAGAGGGGGTAACCAGGCTCACTAATAAAAGTCAAGCCACTTGGCTGCCAGAATGCCCTCCTTCAGCACAGACCAGAAAGGCATTGTGATAAGCGTATCCCCGGTATAGTCAGGGGTTAATGGGAGTCGTCCCCGTCCCCCCAGTATACGGCCAGAACCATGGACCCGGTACTTGTGGTTCGGACTGTCTCCAACCAGCCATAATGTTGTGAGAGTGAAATTATGTCTAAGTCCAGCTTTGGTACATTAGAAGCAACTCTGAAACTTAACCTAAGCGTTTTTCGAAGCTACTTTTTGGCTAACTTCTTATAGGAAGGTCTAGGAGCTCTGAAAATGAACGTGCGCGTCTTTCACTCTTCCCGAGGGACTTAGAAGAATTTTGTGATATTTTTTATTAAAATGGTGTATAAGGGTATATATATAAATATATTTTATGCACTGTATATGAGCTGGCGATTTCTAAGTCTGTGGTTCCGAGAGGGGGTAACCAGGCTCACTAATAAAGGTCAAGCCACTTGGCTGCCAGAATGCCCTGCTTCAGCACAGACCAGAAAGGCATTGTGATAAGCGTATCCCCGGTATAGTCAGGGGTTAATTGGAGTCGTCCCCGTCCCCCCAGTATACGGCCAGAACCATGGACCCGGTACTTGTGGTTCGGACTCTCTCCAACCAGCCATAATGTTGTGAGAGTGAAATTATGTCTAAGTGCAGCTTTGGTACATTAGAAGCAACTCTGAAACTTAACCTAAGCGTTTTTCGAAGCTACTTTTAAGCTAACTTCTTATAGGAAGGTCTAGGAGCTCTGAAAATGAACGTGCGCGTCTTTCACTCTTCCCGAGGGACTTAGAAGAATTTTGTGATATTTTTTATTAAAATGGTGTATAAGGGTATATATATAAATATATTTTATGCACTGTATATGAGCTGGCGATTTCTAAGTCTGTGGTTCCGAGAGGGGGTAACCAGGCTCACTAATAAAAGTCAAGCCACTTGGCTGCCAGAATGCCCTCCTTCAGCACAGACCAGAAAGGCATTGTGATAAGCGTATCCCCGGTATAGTCAGGGGTTAATGGGAGTCGTCCCCGTCCCCCCAGTATACGGCCAGAACCATGGACCCGGTACTTGTGGTTCGGACTGTCTCCAACCAGCCATAATGTTGTGAGAGTGAAATTATGTCTAAGTCCAGCTTTGGTACATTAGAAGCAACTCTGAAACTTAACCTAAGCGTTTTTCGAAGCTACTTTTTGGCTAACTTCTTATAGGAAGGTCTAGGAGCTCTGAAAATGAACGTGCGCGTCTTTCACTCTTCCCGAGGGACTTAGAAGAATTTTGTGATATTTTTTATTAAAATGGTGTATAAGGGTATATATATAAATATATTTTATGCACTGTATATGAGCTGGCGATTTCTAAGTCTGTGGTTCCGAGAGGGGGTAACCAGGCTCACTAATAAAGGTCAAGCCACTTGGCTGCCAGAATGCCCTCCTTCAGCACAGACCAGAAAGGCATTGTGATAAGCGTATCCCCGGTATAGTCAGGGGTTAATGGGAGTCGTCCCCGTCCCCCCAGTATACGGCCAGAACCATGGACCCGGTACTTGTGGTTCGGACTGTCTCCAACCAGCCATAATGTTGTGAGAGTGAAATTATGTCTAAGTCCAGCTTTGGTACATTAGAAGCAACTCTGAAACTTAACCTAAGCGTTTTTCGAAGCTACTTTTTGGCTAACTTCTTATAGGAAGGTCTAGGAGCTCTGAAAATGAACGTGCGCGTCTTTCACTCTTCCCGAGGGACTTAGAAGAATTTTGTGATATTTTTTATTAAAATGGTGTATAAGGGTATATATATAAATATATTTTATGCACTGTATATGAGCTGGCGATTTCTAAGTCTGTGGTTCCGAGAGGGGGTAACCAGGCTCACTAATAAAGGTCAAGCCACTTGGCTGCCAGAATGCCCTCCTTCAGCACAGACCAGAAAGGCATTGTGATAAGCGTATCCCCGGTATAGTCAGGGGTTAATGGGAGTCGTCCCCGTCCCCCCAGTATACGGCCAGAACCATGGACCCGGTACTTGTGGTTCGGACTGTCTCCAACCAGCCATAATGTTGTGAGAGTGAAATTATGTCTAAGTCCAGCTTTGGTACATTAGAAGCAACTCTGAAACTTAACCTAAGCGTTTTTCGAAGCTACTTTTTGGCTAACTTCTTATAGGAAGGTCTAGGAGCTCTGAAAATGAACGTGCGCGTCTTTCACTCTTCCCGAGGGACTTAGAAGAATTTTGTGATATTTTTTATTAAAATGGTGTATAAGGGTATATATATAAATATATTTTATGCACTGTATATGAGCTGGCGATTTCTAAGTCTGTGGTTCCGAGAGGGGGTAACCAGGCTCACTAATAAAAGTCAAGCCACTTGGCTGCCAGAATGCCCTCCTTCAGCACAGACCAGAAAGGCATTGTGATAAGCGTATCCCCGGTATAGTCAGGGGTTAATGGGAGTCGTCCCCGTCCCCCCAGTATACGGCCAGAACCATGGACCCGGTACTTGTGGTTCGGACTGTCTCCAACCAGCCATAATGTTGTGAGAGTGAAATTATGTCTAAGTCCAGCTTTGGTACATTAGAAGCAACTCTGAAACTTAACCTAAGCGTTTTTCGAAGCTACTTTTTGGCTAACTTCTTATAGGAAGGTCTAGGAGCTCTGAAAATGAACGTGCGCGTCTTTCACTCTTCCCGAGGGACTTAGAAGAATTTTGTGATATTTTTTATTAAAATGGTGTATAAGGGTATATATATAAATATATTTTATGCACTGTATATGAGCTGGCGATTTCTAAGTCTGTGGTTCCGAGAGGGGGTAACCAGGCTCACTAATAAAGGTCAAGCCACTTGGCTGCCAGAATGCCCTGCTTCAGCACAGACCAGAAAGGCATTGTGATAAGCGTATCCCCGGTATAGTCAGGGGTTAATGGGAGTCGTCCCCGTCCCCCCAGTATACGGCCAGAACCATGGACCCGGTACTTGTGGTTCGGACTGTCTCCAACCAGCCATAATGTTGTGAGAGTGAAATTATGTCTAAGTCCAGCTTTGGTACATTAGAAGCAACTCTGAAACTTAACCTAAGCGTTTTTCGAAGCTACTTTTTGGCTAACTTCTTATAGGAAGGTCTAGGAGCTCTGAAAATGAACGTGCGCGTCTTTCACTCTTCCCGAGGGACTTTGAAGAATTTTGTGATATTTTTTATTAAAATGGTGTATAAGGGTATATATATAAATATATTTTATGCACTGTATATGAGCTGGCGATTTCTAAGTCTGTGGTTCCGAGAGGGGGTAACCAGGCTCACTAATAAAGGTCAAGCCACTTGGCTGCCAGAATGCCCTGCTTCAGCACAGACCAGAAAGGCATTGTGATAAGCGTATCCCCGGTATAGTCAGGGGTTAATTGGAGTCGTCCCCGTCCCCCCAGTATACGGCCAGAACCATGGACCCGGTACTTGTGGTTCGGACTGTCTCCAACCAGCCATAATGTTGTGAGAGTGATTTTATGTCTAAGTCCAGCTTTGGTACATTAGAAGCAACTCTGAAACTTAACCTAAGCGTTTTTCGAAGCTACTTTTTGGCTAACTTCTTATAGGAAGGTCTAGGAGCGCTGAAAATGAACGTGCGCGTCTTTCACTCTTTCCGAGGGACTTAGAAGAATTTTGTGATATTTTTTATTAAAATGGTGTATAAGGGTATATATATAAATATATTTTATGCACTGTATATGAGCTGGCGATTTCTAAGTCTGTGGTTCCGAGAGGGGGTAACCAGGCTCACTAATAAAGGTCAAGCCACTTGGCTGCCAGAATGCCCTGCTTCAGCACAGACCAGAAAGGCATTGTGATAAGCGTATCCCCGGTATAGTCAGGGGTTAATTGGAGTCGTCCCCGTCCCCCCAGTATACGGCCAGAACCATGGACCCGGTACTTGTGGTTCGGACTCTCTCCAACCAGCCATAATGTTGTGAGAGTGAAATTATGTCTAAGTGCAGCTTTGGTACATTAGAAGCAACTCTGAAACTTAACCTAAGCGTTTTTCGAAGCTACTTTTAAGCTAACTTCTTATAGGAAGGTCTAGGAGCTCTGAAAATGAACGTGCGCGTCTTTCACTCTTCCCGAGGGACTTAGAAGAATTTTGTGATATTTTTTATTAAAATGGTGTATAAGGGTATATATATAAATATATTTTATGCACTGTATATGAGCTGGCGATTTCTAAGTCTGTGGTTCCGAGAGGGGGTAACCAGGCTCACTAATAAAAGTCAAGCCACTTGGCTGCCAGAATGCCCTCCTTCAGCACAGACCAGAAAGGCATTGTGATAAGCGTATCCCCGGTATAGTCAGGGGTTAATGGGAGTCGTCCCCGTCCCCCCAGTATACGGCCAGAACCATGGACCCGGTACTTGTGGTTCGGACTGTCTCCAACCAGCCATAATGTTGTGAGAGTGAAATTATGTCTAAGTCCAGCTTTGGTACATTAGAAGCAACTCTGAAACTTAACCTAAGCGTTTTTCGAAGCTACTTTTTGGCTAACTTCTTATAGGAAGGTCTAGGAGCTCTGAAAATGAACGTGCGCGTCTTTCACTCTTCCCGAGGGACTTAGAAGAATTTTGTGATATTTTTTATTAAAATGGTGTATAAGGGTATATATATAAATATATTTTATGCACTGTATATGAGCTGGCGATTTCTAAGTCTGTGGTTCCGAGAGGGGGTAACCAGGCTCACTAATAAAGGTCAAGCCACTTGGCTGCCAGAATGCCCTCCTTCAGCACAGACCAGAAAGGCATTGTGATAAGCGTATCCCCGGTATAGTCAGGGGTTAATGGGAGTCGTCCCCGTCCCCCCAGTATACGGCCAGAACCATGGACCCGGTACTTGTGGTTCGGACTGTCTCCAACCAGCCATAATGTTGTGAGAGTGAAATTATGTCTAAGTCCAGCTTTGGTACATTAGAAGCAACTCTGAAACTTAACCTAAGCGTTTTTCGAAGCTACTTTTTGGCTAACTTCTTATAGGAAGGTCTAGGAGCTCTGAAAATGAACGTGCGCGTCTTTCACTCTTCCCGAGGGACTTAGAAGAATTTTGTGATATTTTTTATTAAAATGGTGTATAAGGGTATATATATAAATATATTTTATGCACTGTATATGAGCTGGCGATTTCTAAGTCTGTGGTTCCGAGAGGGGGTAACCAGGCTCACTAATAAAGGTCAAGCCACTTGGCTGCCAGAATGCCCTGCTTCAGCACAGACCAGAAAGGCATTGTGATAAGCGTATCCCCGGTATAGTCAGGGGTTAATGGGAGTCGTCCCCGTCCCCCCAGTATACGGCCAGAACCATGGACCCGGTACTTGTGGTTCGGACTGTCTCCAACCAGCCATAATGTTGTGAGAGTGAAATTATGTCTAAGTCCAGCTTTGGTACATTAGAAGCAACTCTGAAACTTAACCTAAGCGTTTTTCGAAGCTACTTTTTGGCTAACTTCTTATAGGAAGGTCTAGGAGCTCTGAAAATGAACGTGCGCGTCTTTCACTCTTCCCGAGGTACTTAGAAGAATTTTGTGATATTTTTTATTAAAATGGTGTATAAGGGTATATATATAAATATATTTTATGCACTGTATATGAGCTGGCGATTTCTAAGTCTGTGGTTCCGAGAGGGGGTAACCAGGCTCACTAATAAAGGTCAAGCCACTTGGCTGCCAGAATGCCCTCCTTCAGCACACACCAGAAAGGCATTGTGATAAGCGTATCCCCGGTATAGTCAGGGGTTAATGGGAGTCGTCCCCGTCCCCCCAGTATACGGCCAGAACCATGGACCCGGTACTTGTGGTTCGGACTGTCTCCAACCAGGCATAATGTTGTGAGAGTGAAATTATGTCTAAGTCCAGCTTTGGTACATTAGAAGCAACTCTGAAACTTAACCTAAGCGTTTTTCGAAGCTACTTTTTGGCTAACTTCTTATAGGAAGGTCTAGGAGCTCTGAAAATGAACGTGCGCGTCTTTCACTCTTCCCGAGGGACTTAGAAGAATTTTGTGATATTTTTTATTAAAATGGTGTATAAGGGTATATATATAAATATATTTTATGCACTGTATATGAGCTGGCGATTTCTAAGTCTGTGGTTCCGAGAGGGGGTAACCAGGCTCACTAATAAAGGTCAAGCCACTTGGCTGCCAGAATGCCCTCCTTCAGCACAGACCAGAAAGGCATTGTGATAAGCGTATCCCCGGTATAGTCAGGGGTTAATGGGAGTCGTCCCCGTCCCCCCAGTATACGGCCAGAACCATGGACCCGGTACTTGTGGTTCGGACTCTCTCCAACCAGCCATAATGTTGTGAGAGTGAAATTATGTCTAAGTGCAGCTTTGGTACATTAGAAGCAACTCTGAAACTTAACCTAAGCGTTTTTCGAAGCTACTTTTTGGCTAACTTCTTATAGGAAGGTCTAGGAGCTCTGAAAATGAACGTGCGCGTCTTTCACTCTTCCCGAGGGACTTAGAAGAATTTTGTGATATTTTTTATTAAAATGGTGTATAAGGGTATATATATAAATATATTTTATGCACTGTATATGAGCTGGCGATTTCTAAGTCTGTGGTTCCGAGAGGGGGTAACCAGGCTCACTAATAAAAGTCAAGCCACTTGGCTGCCAGAATGCCCTCCTTCAGCACAGACCAGAAAGGCATTGTGATAAGCGTATCCCCGGTATAGTCAGGGGTTAATGGGAGTCGTCCCCGTCCCCCCAGTATACGGCCAGAACCATGGACCCGGTACTTGTGGTTCGGACTGTCTCCAACCAGCCATAATGTTGTGAGAGTGAAATTATGTCTAAGTCCAGCTTTGGTACATTAGAAGCAACTCTGAAACTTAACCTAAGCGTTTTTCGAAGCTACTTTTTGGCTAACTTCTTATAGGAAGGTCTAGGAGCTCTGAAAATGAACGTGCGCGTCTTTCACTCTTCCCGAGGGACTTAGAAGAATTTTGTGATATTTTTTATTAAAATGGTGTATAAGGGTATATATATAAATATATTTTATGCACTGTATATGAGCTGGCGATTTCTAAGTCTGTGGTTCCGAGAGGGGGTAACCAGGCTCACTAATAAAGGTCAAGCCACTTGGCTGCCAGAATGCCCTCCTTCAGCACAGACCAGAAAGGCATTGTGATAAGCGTATCCCCGGTATAGTCAGGGGTTAATGGGAGTCGTCCCCGTCCCCCCAGTATACGGCCAGAACCATGGACCCGGTTCTTGTGGTTCGGACTGTCTCCAACCAGCCATAATGTTGTGAGAGTGAAATTATGTCTAAGTCCAGCTTTGGTACATTAGAAGCAACTCTGAAACTTAACCTAAGCGTTTTTCGAAGCTACTTTTTGGCTAACTTCTTATAGGAAGGTCTAGGAGCTCTGAAAATGAACGTGCGCGTCTTTCACTCTTCCCGAGGGACTTAGAAGAATTTTGTGATATTTTTTATTAAAATGGTGTATAAGGGTATATATATAAATATATTTTATGCACTGTATATGAGCTGGCGATTTCTAAGTCTGTGGTTCCGAGAGGGGGTAACCAGGCTCACTAATAAAGGTCAAGCCACTTGGCTGCCAGAATGCCCTGCTTCAGCACAGACCAGAAAGGCATTGTGATAAGCGTATCCCCGGTATAGTCAGGGGTTAATGGGAGTCGTCCCCGTCCCCCCAGTATACGGCCAGAACCATGGACCCGGTACTTGTGGTTCGGACTGTCTCCAACCAGCCATAATGTTGTGAGAGTGAAATTATGTCTAAGTCCAGCTTTGGTACATTAGAAGCAACTCTGAAACTTAACCTAAGCGTTTTTCGAAGCTACTTTTTGGCTAACTTCTTATAGGAAGGTCTAGGAGCTCTGAAAATGAACGTGCGCGTCTTTCACTCTTCCCGAGGGACTTAGAAGAATTTTGTGATATTTTTTATTAAAATGGTGTATAAGGGTATATATATAAATATATTTTATGCACTGTATATGAGCTGGCGATTTCTAAGTCTGTGGTTCCGAGAGGGGGTAACCAGGCTCACTAATAAAGGTCAAGCCACTTGGCTGCCAGAATGCCCTGCTTCAGCACAGACCAGAAAGGCATTGTGATAAGCGTATCCCCGGTATAGTCAGGGGTTAATTGGAGTCGTCCCCGTCCCCCCAGTATACGGCCAGAACCATGGACCCGGTACTTGTGGTTCGGACTGTCTCCAACCAGCCATAATGTTGTGAGAGTGATTTTATGTCTAAGTCCAGCTTTGGTACATTAGAAGCAACTCTGAAACTTAACCTAAGCGTTTTTCGAAGCTACTTTTTGGCTAACTTCTTATAGGAAGGTCTAGGAGCTCTGAAAATGAACGTGCGCGTCTTTCACTCTTTCCGAGGGACTTAGAAGAATTTTGTGATATTTTTTATTAAAATGGTGTATAAGGGTATATATATAAATATATTTTATGCACTGTATATGAGCTGGCGATTTCTAAGTCTGTGGTTCCGAGAGGGGGTAACCAGGCTCACTAATAAAGGTCAAGCCACTTGGCTGCCAGAATGCCCTGCTTCAGCACAGACCAGAAAGGCATTGTGATAAGCGTATCCCCGGTATAGTCAGGGGTTAATTGGAGTCGTCCCCGTCCCCCCAGTATACGGCCAGAACCATGGACCCGGTACTTGTGGTTCGGACTCTCTCCAACCAGCCATAATGTTGTGAGAGTGAAATTATGTCTAAGTGCAGCTTTGGTACATTAGAAGCAACTCTGAAACTTAACCTAAGCGTTTTTCGAAGCTACTTTTAAGCTAACTTCTTATAGGAAGGTCTAGGAGCTCTGAAAATGAACGTGCGCGTCTTTCACTCTTCCCGAGGGACTTAGAAGAATTTTGTGATATTTTTTATTAAAATGGTGTATAAGGGTATATATATAAATATATTTTATGCACTGTATATGAGCTGGCGATTTCTAAGTCTGTGGTTCCGAGAGGGGGTAACCAGGCTCACTAATAAAAGTCAAGCCACTTGGCTGCCAGAATGCCCTCCTTCAGCACAGACCAGAAAGGCATTGTGATAAGCGTATCCCCGGTATAGTCAGGGGTTAATGGGAGTCGTCCCCGTCCCCCCAGTATACGGCCAGAACCATGGACCCGGTACTTGTGGTTCGGACTGTCTCCAACCAGCCATAATGTTGTGAGAGTGAAATTATGTCTAAGTCCAGCTTTGGTACATTAGAAGCAACTCTGAAACTTAACCTAAGCGTTTTTCGAAGCTACTTTTTGGCTAACTTCTTATAGGAAGGTCTAGGAGCTCTGAAAATGAACGTGCGCGTCTTTCACTCTTCCCGAGGGACTTAGAAGAATTTTGTGATATTTTTTATTAAAATGGTGTATAAGGGTATATATATAAATATATTTTATGCACTGTATATGAGCTGGCGATTTCTAAGTCTGTGGTTCCGAGAGGGGGTAACCAGGCTCACTAATAAAGGTCAAGCCACTTGGCTGCCAGAATGCCCTCCTTCAGCACAGACCAGAAAGGCATTGTGATAAGCGTATCCCCGGTATAGTCAGGGGTTAATGGGAGTCGTCCCCGTCCCCCCAGTATACGGCCAGAACCATGGACCCGGTACTTGTGGTTCGGACTGTCTCCAACCAGCCATAATGTTGTGAGAGTGAAATTATGTCTAAGTCCAGCTTTGGTACATTAGAAGCAACTCTGAAACTTAACCTAAGCGTTTTTCGAAGCTACTTTTTGGCTAACTTCTTATAGGAAGGTCTAGGAGCTCTGAAAATGAACGTGCGCGTCTTTCACTCTTCCCGAGGGACTTAGAAGAATTTTGTGATATTTTTTATTAAAATGGTGTATAAGGGTATATATATAAATATATTTTATGCACTGTATATGAGCTGGCGATTTCTAAGTCTGTGGTTCCGAGAGGGGGTAACCAGGCTCACTAATAAAGGTCAAGCCACTTGGCTGCCAGAATGCCCTGCTTCAGCACAGACCAGAAAGGCATTGTGATAAGCGTATCCCCGGTATAGTCAGGGGTTAATGGGAGTCGTCCCCGTCCCCCAAGTATACGGCCAGAACCATGGACCCGGTTCTTGTGGTTCGGACTGTCTCCAACCAGCCATAATGTTGTGAGAGTGAAATTATGTCTAAGTCCAGCTTTGGTACATTAGAAGCAACTCTGAAACTTAACCTAAGCGTTTTTCGAAGCTACTTTTTGGCTAACTTCTTATAGGAAGGTCTAGGAGCTCTGAAAATGAACGTGCGCGTCTTTCACTCTTCCCGAGGGACTTAGAAGAATTTTGTGATATTTTTTATTAAAATGGTGTATAAGGGTATATATATAAATATATTTTATGCACTGTATATGAGCTGGCGATTTCTAAGTCTGTGGTTCCGAGAGGGGGTAACCAGGCTCACTAATAAAGGTCAAGCCACTTGGCTGCCAGAATGCCCTGCTTCAGCACAGACCAGAAAGGCATTGTGATAAGCGTATCCCCGGTATAGTCAGGGGTTAATGGGAGTCGTCCCCGTCCCCCCAGTATACGGCCAGAACCATGGACCCGGTACTTGTGGTTCGGACTGTCTCCAACCAGCCATAATGTTGTGAGAGTGAAATTATGTCTAAGTCCAGCTTTGGTACATTAGAAGCAACTCTGAAACTTAACCTAAGCGTTTTTCGAAGCTACTTTTTGGCTAACTTCTTATAGGAAGGTCTAGGAGCTCTGAAAATGAACGTGCGTGTCTTTCACTCTTCCCGAGGTACTTAGAAGAATTTTGTGATATTTTTTTATTAAAATGGTGTATAAGGGTATATATATAAATATATTTTATGCACTGTATATGAGCTGGCGATTTCTAAGTCTGTGGTTCCGAGAGGGGGTAACCAGGCTCACTAATAAAGGTCAAGCCACTTGGCTGCCAGAATGCCCTCCTTCAGCACACACCAGAAAGGCATTGTGATAAGCGTATCCCCGGTATAGTCAGGGGTTAATGGGAGTCGTCCCCGTCCCCCCAGTATACGGCCAGAACCATGGACCCGGTACTTGTGGTTCGGACTGTCTCCAACCAGGCATAATGTTGTGAGAGTGAAATTATGTCTAAGTCCAGCTTTGGTACATTAGAAGCAACTCTGAAACTTAACCTAAGCGTTTTTCGAAGCTACTTTTTGGCTAACTTCTTATAGGAAGGTCTAGGAGCTCTGAAAATGAACGTGCGCGTCTTTCACTCTTCCCGAGGGACTTAGAAGAATTTTGTGATATTTTTTATTAAAATGGTGTATAAGGGTATATATATAAATATATTTTATGCACTGTATATGAGCTGGCGATTTCTAAGTCTGTGGTTCCGAGAGGGGGTAACCAGGCTCACTAATAAAGGTCAAGCCACTTGGCTGCCAGAATGCCCTCCTTCAGCACAGACCAGAAAGGCATTGTGATAAGCGTATCCCCGGTATAGTCAGGGGTTAATGGGAGTCGTCCCCGTCCCCCCAGTATACGGCCAGAACCATGGACCCGGTACTTGTGGTTCGGACTCTCTCCAACCAGCCATAATGTTGTGAGAGTGAAATTATGTCTAAGTGCAGCTTTGGTACATTAGAAGCAACTCTGAAACTTAACCTAAGCGTTTTTCGAAGCTACTTTTAAGCTAACTTCTTATAGGAAGGTCTAGGAGCTCTGAAAATGAACGTGCACGTCTTTCACTCTTCCCGAGGGACTTAGAAGAATTTTGTGATATTTTTTATTAAAATGGTGTATAAGGGTATATATATATAAATATATTTTATGCACTGTATATGAGCTGGCGATTTCTAAGTCTGTGGTTCCGAGAGGGGGTAACCAGGCTCACTAATAAAGGTCAAGCCACTTGGCTGCCAGAATGCCCTGCTTCAGCACAGACCAGAAAGGCATTGTGAGTAGCGTATCCCCGGTATAGTCAGGGGTTAATGGGAGTCGTCCCCGTCCCCCCAGTATACGGCCAGAACCATGGACCCGGTACTTGTGGTTCGGACTCTCTCCAACCAGCCATAATGTTGTGAGAGTGAAATTATGTCTAAGTGCAGCTTTGGTACATTAGAAGCAACTCTGAAACTTAACCTAAGCGTTTTTCGAAGCTACTTTTAAGCTAACTTCTTATAGGAAGGACTAGGAGCTCTGAAAATGAACGTGCGCGTCTTTCACTCTTCCCGAGGGACTTAGAAGAATTTTGTGATATTTTTTATTAAAATGGTGTATAAGGGTATATATATAAATATATTTTATGCACTGTATATGAGCTGGCGATTTCTAAGTCTGTGGTTCCGAGAGGGGGTAACCAGGCTCACTAATAAAAGTCAAGCCACTTGGCTGCCAGAATGCCCTCCTTCAGCACAGACCAGAAAGGCATTGTGATAAGCGTATCCCCGGTATAGTCAGGGGTTAATGGGAGTCGTCCCCGTCCCCCCAGTATACGGCCAGAACCATGGACCCGGTACTGGTGGTTCGGACTGTCTCCAACCAGCCATAATGTTGTGACAGTGAAATTATGTCTAAGTCCAGCTTTGGTACATTAGAAGCAACTCTGAAACTTAACCTAAGCGTTTTTCGAAGCTACTTTTTGGCTAACTTCTTATAGGAAGGTCTAGGAGCTCTGAAAATGAACGTGCGCGTCTTTCACTCTTCCCGAGGGACTTAGAAGAATTTTGTGATATTTTTTATTAAAATGGTGTATAAGGGTATATATATAAATATATTTTATGCACTGTATATGAGCTGGCGATTTCTAAGTCTGTGGTTCCGAGAGGGGGTAACCAGGCTCACTAATAAAGGTCAAGCCACTTGGCTGCCAGAATGCCCTGCTTCAGCACAGACCAGAAAGGCATTGTGATAAGCGTATCCCCGGTATAGTCAGGGGTTAATGGGAGTCGTCCCCGTCCCCCCAGTATACGGCCAGAACCATGGACCCGGTACTTGTGGTTCGGACTGTCTCCAACCAGCCATAATGTTGTGAGAGTGATTTTATGTCTAAGTCCAGCTTTGGTACATTAGAAGCAACTCTGAAACTTAACCTAAGCGTTTTTCGAAGCTACTTTTTGGCTAACTTCTTATAGGAAGGTCTAGGAGCTCTGAAAATGAACGTGCGCGTCTTTCACTCTTCCCGAGGGACTTAGAAGAATTTTGTGATATTTTTTATTAAAATGGTGTATAAGGGTATATATATAAATATATTTTATGCACTGTATATGAGCTGGCGATTTCTAAGTCTGTGGTTCCGAGAGGGGGTAACCAGGCTCACTAATAAAGGTCAAGCCACTTGGCTGCCAGAATGCCCTGCTTCAGCACAGACCAGAAAGGCATTGTGATAAGCGTATCCCCGGTATAGTCAGGGGTTAATGGGAGTCGTCCCCGTCCCCCCAGTATACGGCCAGAACCATGGACCCGGTACTTGTGGTTCGGACTGTCTCCAACCAGCCATAATGTTGTGAGAGTGAAATTATGTCTAAGTCCAGCTTTGGTACATTAGAAGCAACTCTGAAACTTAACCTAAGCGTTTTTCGAAGCTACTTTTTGGCTAACTTCTTATAGGAAGGTCTAGGAGCTCTGAAAATGAACGTGCGCGTCTTTCACTCTTCCCGAGGGACTTAAAAGAATTTTGTGATATTTTTTATTAAAATGGTGTATAAGGGTATATATATAAATATATTTTATGCACTGTATATGAGCTGGCGATTTCTAAGTCTGTGGTTCCGAGAGGGGGTAACCAGGCTCACTAATAAAGGTCAAGCCACTTGGCTGCCAGAATGCCCTGCTTCAGCACAGACCAGAAAGGCATTGTGATAAGCGTATCCCCGGTATAGTCAGGGGTTAATGGGAGTCGTCCCCGTCCCCCCAGTATACGGCCAGAACCATGGACCCGGTACTTGTGGTTCGGACTGTCTCCAACCAGCCATAATGTTGTGAGAGTGATTTTATGTCTAAGTCCAGCTTTGGTACATTAGAAGCAACTCTGAAACTTAACCTAAGCGTTTTTCGAAGCTACTTTTTGGCTAACTTCTTATAGGAAGGTCTAGGAGCTCTGAAAATGAACGTGCGCGTCTTTCACTCTTCCCGAGGGACTTAGAAGAATTTTGTGATATTTTTTATTAAAATGGTGTATAAGGGTATATATATAAATATATTTTATGCACTGTATATGAGCTGGCGATTTCTAAGTCTGTGGTTCCGAGAGGGGGTAACCAGGCTCACTAATAAAGGTCAAGCCACTTGGCTGCCAGAATGCCCTGCTTCAGCACAGACCAGAAAGGCATTGTGATAAGCGTATCCCCGGTATAGTCAGGGGTTAATTGGAGTCGTCCCCGTCCCCCCAGTATACGGCCAGAACCATGGACCCGGTACTTGTGGTTCGGACTCTCTCCAACCAGCCATAATGTTGTGAGAGTGAAATTATGTCTAAGTGCAGCTTTGGTACATTAGAAGCAACTCTGAAACTTAACCTAAGCGTTTTTCGAAGCTACTTTTAAGCTAACTTCTTATAGGAAGGTCTAGGAGCTCTGAAAATGAACGTGCGCGTCTTTCACTCTTCCCGAGGGACTTAGAAGAATTTTGTGATATTTTTTATTAAAATGGTGTATAAGGGTATATATATAAATATATTTTATGCACTGTATATGAGCTGGCGATTTCTAAGTCTGTGGTTCCGAGAGGGGGTAACCAGGCTCACTAATAAAAGTCAAGCCACTTGGCTGCCAGAATGCCCTCCTTCAGCACAGACCAGAAAGGCATTGTGATAAGCGTATCCCCGGTATAGTCAGGGGTTAATGGGAGTCGTCCCCGTCCCCCCAGTATACGGCCAGAACCATGGACCCGGTACTGGTGGTTCGGACTGTCTCCAACCAGCCATAATGTTGTGAGAGTGAAATTATGTCTAAGTCCAGCTTTGGTACATTAGAAGCAACTCTGAAACTTAACCTAAGCGTTTTTCGAAGCTACTTTTTGGCTAACTTCTTATAGGAAGGTCTAGGAGCTCTGAAAATGAACGTGCGTGTCTTTCACTCTTCCCGAGGTACTTAGAAGAATTTTGTGATATTTTTTATTAAAATGGTGTATAAGGGTATATATATAAATATATTTTATGCACTGTATATGAGCTGGCGATTTCTAAGTCTGTGGTTCCGAGAGGGGGTAACCAGGCTCACTAATAAAGGTCAAGCCACTTGGCTGCCAGAATGCCCTCCTTCAGCACAGACCAGAAAGGCATTGTGATAAGCGTATCCCCGGTATAGTCAGGGGTTAATGGGAGTCGTCCCCGTCCCCCCAGTATACGGCCAGAACCATGGACCCGGTACTTGTGGTTCGGACTCTCTCCAACCAGCCATAATGTTGTGAGAGTGAAATTATGTCTAAGTCCAGCTTTGGTACATTAGAAGCAACTCTGAAACTTAACCTAAGCGTTTTTCGAAGCTACTTTTTGGCTAACTTCTTATAGGAAGGTCTAGGAGCTCTGAAAATGAACGTGCGCGTCTTTCACTCTTCCCGAGGGACTTAGAAGAATTTTGTGATATTTTTTATTAAAATGGTGTATAAGGGTATATATATAAATATATTTTATGCACTGTATATGAGCTGGCGATTTCTAAGTCTGTGGTTCCGAGAGGGGGTAACCAGGCTCACTAATAAAGGTCAAGCCACTTGGCTGCCAGAATGCCCTCCTTCAGCACAGACCAGAAAGGCATTGTGATAAGCGTATCCCCGGTATAGTCAGGGGTTAATGGGAGTCGTCCCCGTCCCCCCAGTATACGGCCAGAACCATGGACCCGGTACTGGTGGTTCGGACTGTCTCCAACCAGCCATAATGTTGTGAGAGTGAAATTATGTCTAAGTCCATCTTTGGTACATTAGAAGCAACTCTGAAACTTAACCTAAGCGTTTTTCGAAGCTACTTTTTGGCTAACTTCTTATAGGAAGGTCTAGGAGCTCTGAAAATGAACGTGCGTGTCTTTCACTCTTCCCGAGGTACTTAGAAGAATTTTGTGATATTTTTTATTAAAATGGTGTATAAGGGTATATATATAAATATATTTTATGCACTGTATATGAGCTGGCGATTTCTAAGTCTGTGGTTCCGAGAGGGGGTACCAGGCTCACTAATAAAAGTCAAGCCACTTGGCTGCCAGAATGCCCTCCTTCAGCACAGACCAGAAAGGCATTGTGATAAGCGTATCTCCGGTATAGTCAGGGGTTAATGGGAGTCGTCCCCGTCCCCCCAGTATACGGCCAGAACCATGGACCCGGTACTGGTGGTTCGGACTGTCTCCAACCAGCCATAATGTTGTGAGAGTGAAATTATGTCTAAGTCCAGCTTTGGTACATTAGAAGCAACTCTGAAACTTAACCTAAGCGTTTTTCGAAGCTACTTTTTGGCTAACTTCTTATAGGAAGGTCTAGGAGCTCTGAAAATGAACGTGCGCGTCTTTCACTCTTCCCGAGGGACTTAGAAGAATTTTGTGATATTTTTTATTAAAATGGTGTATAAGGGCATATATATAAATATATTTTATGCACTGTATATGAGCTGGCGATTTCTAAGTCTGTGGTTCCGAGAGGGGGTAACCAGGCTCACTAATAAAGGTCAAGCCACTTGGCTGCCAGAATGCCCTCCTTCAGCACAGACCAGAAAGGCATTGTGATAAGCGTATCCCCGGTATAGTCAGGGGTTAATGGGAGTCGTCCCCGTCCCCCCAGTATACGGCCAGAACCATGGACCCGGTACTGGTGGTTCGGACTGTCTCCAACCAGCCATAATGTTGTGAGAGTGAAATTATGTCTAAGTCCATCTTTGGTACATTAGAAGCAACTCTGAAACTTAACCTAAGCGTTTTTCGAAGCTACTTTTTGGCTAACTTCTTATAGGAAGGTCTAGGAGCTCTGAAAATGAACGTGCGTGTCTTTCACTCTTCCCGAGGTACTTAGAAGAATTTTGTGATATTTTTTATTAAAATGGTGTATAAGGGTATATATATAAATATATTTTATGCACTGTATATGAGCTGGCGATTTCTAAGTCTGTGGTTCCGAGAGGGGGTACCAGGCTCACTAATAAAAGTCAAGCCACTTGGCTGCCAGAATGCCCTCCTTCAGCACAGACCAGAAAGGCATTGTGATAAGCGTATCCCCGGTATAGTCAGGGGTTAATGGGAGTCGTCCCCGTCCCCCCAGTATACGGCCAGAACCATGGACCCGGTACTGGTGGTTCGGACTGTCTCCAACCAGCCATAATGTTGTGAGAGTGAAATTATGTCTAAGTCCAGCTTTGGTACATTAGAAGCAACTCTGAAACTTAACCTAAGCGTTTTTCGAAGCTACTTTTTGGCTAACTTCTTATAGGAAGGTCTAGGAGCTCTGAAAATGAACGTGCGTGTCTTTCACTCTTCCCGAGGTACTTAGAAGAATTTTGTGATATTTTTTATTAAAATGGTGTATAAGGGTATATATATAAATATATTTTATGCACTGTATATGAGCTGGCGATTTCTAAGTCTGTGGTTCCGAGAGGGGGTAACCAGGCTCACTAATAAAGGTCAAGCCACTTGGCTGCCAGAATGCCCTCCTTCAGCACAGACCAGAAAGGCATTGTGATAAGCGTATCCCCGGTATAGTCAGGGGTTAATGGGAGTCGTCCCCGTCCCCCCAGTATACGGCCAGAACCATGGACCCGGTACTTGTGGTTCGGACTCTCTCCAACCAGCCATAATGTTGTGAGAGTGAAATTATGTCTAAGTCCAGCTTTGGTACATTAGAAGCAACTCTGAAACTTAACCTAAGCGTTTTTCGAAGCTACTTTTTGGCTAACTTCTTATAGGAAGGTCTAGGAGCTCTGAAAATGAACGTGCGCGTCTTTCACTCTTCCCGAGGGACTTAGAAGAATTTTGTGATATTTTTTATTAAAATGGTGTATAAGGGTATATATATATAAATATATTTTATGCACTGTATATGAGCTGGCGATTTCTAAGTCTGTGGTTCCGAGAGGGGGTAACCAGGCTCACTAATAAAGGTCAAGCCACTTGGCTGCCAGAATGCCCTCCTTCAGCACAGACCAGAAAGGCATTGTGATAAGCGTATCCCCGGTATAGTCAGGGGTTAATGGGAGTCGTCCCCGTCCCCCCAGTATACGGCCAGAACCATGGACCCGGTACTTGTGGTTCGGACTGTCTCCAACCAGCCATAATGTTGTGAGAGTGAAATTATGTCTAAGTCCAGCTTTGGTACATTAGAAGCAACTCTGAAACTTAACCTAAGCGTTTTTCGAAGCTACTTTTTGGCTAACTTCTTATAGGAAGGTCTAGGAGCTCTGAAAATGAACGTGCGCGTCTTTCACTCTTTCCGAGGGACTTAGAAGAATTTTGTGATATTTTTTATTAAAATGGTGTATAAGGGTATATATATAAATATATTTTATGCACTGTATATGAGCTGGCGATTTCTAAGTCTGTGGTTCCGAGAGGGGGTAACCAGGCTCACTAATAAAGGTCAAGCCACTTGGCTGCCAGAATGCCCTGCTTCAGCACAGACCAGAAAGGCATTGTGATAAGCGTATCCCCGGTATAGTCAGGGGTTAATGGGAGTCGTCCCCGTCCCCCCAGTATACGGCCAGAACCATGGACCCGGTTCTTGTGGTTCGGACTGTCTCCAACCAGCCATAATGTTGTGAGAGTGAAATTATGTCTAAGTCCAGCTTTGGTACATTAGAAGCAACTCTGAAACTTAACCTAAGCGTTTTTCGAAGCTACTTTTTGGCTAACTTCTTATAGGAAGGTCTAGGAGCTCTGAAAATGAACGTGCGCGTCTTTCACTCTTCCCGAGGGACTTAGAAGAATTTTGTGATATTTTTTATTAAAATGGTGTATAAGGGTATATATATAAATATATTTTATGCACTGTATATGAGCTGGCGATTTCTAAGTCTGTGGTTCCGAGAGGGGGTAACCAGGCTCACTAATAAAGGTCAAGCCACTTGGCTGCCAGAATGCCCTCCTTCAGCACACACCAGAAAGGCATTGTGATAAGCGTATCCCCGGTATAGTCAGGGGTTAATGGGAGTCGTCCCCGTCCCCCCAGTATACGGCCAGAACCATGGACCCGGTACTTGTGGTTCGGACTGTCTCCAACCAGCCATAATGTTGTGAGAGTGAAATTATGTCTAAGTCCAGCTTTGGTACATTAGAAGCAACTCTGAAACTTAACCTAAGCGTTTTTCGAAGCTACTTTTTGGCTAACTTCTTATAGGAAGGTCTAGGAGCTCTGAAAATGAACGTGCGCGTCTTTCACTCTTCCCGAGGGACTTAGAAGAATTTTGTGATATTTTTTATTAAAATGGTGTATAAGGGTATATATATAAATATATTTTATGCACTGTATATGAGCTGGCGATTTCTAAGTCTGTGGTTCCGAGAGGGGGTAACCAGGCTCACTAATAAAGGTCAAGCCACTTGGCTGCCAGAATGCCCTGCTTCAGCACAGACCAGAAAGGCATTGTGATAAGCGTATCCCCGGTATAGTCAGGGGTTAATTGTAGTCGTCCCCGTCCCCCCAGTATACGGCCAGAACCATGGACCCGGTACTTGTGGTTCGGACTCTCTCCAACCAGCCATAATGTTGTGAGAGTGAAATTATGTCTAAGTGCAGCTTTGGTACATTAGAAGCAACTCTGAAACTTAACCTAAGCGTTTTTCGAAGCTACTTTTAAGCTAACTTCTTATAGGAAGGTCTAGGAGCTCTGAAAATGAACGTGCACGTCTTTCACTCTTCCCGAGGGACTTAGAAGAATTTTGTGATATTTTTTATTAAAATGGTGTATAAGGGTATATATATAAATATATTTTATGCACTGTATATGAGCTGGCGATTTCTAAGTCTGTGGTTCCGAGAGGGGGTAACCAGGCTCACTAATAAAGGTCAAGCCACTTGGCTGCCAGAATGCCCTGCTTCAGCACAGACCAGAAAGGCATTGTGATAAGCGTATCCCCGGTATAGTCAGGGGTTAATGGGAGTCGTCCCCGTCCCCCCAGTATACGGCCAGAACCATGGACCCGGTACTTGTGGTTCGGACTCTCTCCAACCAGCCATAATGTTGTGAGAGTGAAATTATGTTTAAGTGCAGCTTTGGTACATTAGAAGCAACTCTGAAACTTAACCTAAGCGTTTTTCGAAGCTACTTTTAAGCTAACTTCTTATAGGAAGGTCTAGGAGCTCTGAAAATGAACGTGCGCGTCTTTCACTCTTCCCGAGGGACTTAGAAGAATTTTGTGATATTTTTTATTAAAATGGTGTATAAGGGTATATATATAAATATATTTTATGCACTGTATATGAGCTGGCGATTTCTAAGTCTGTGGTTCCGAGAGGGGGTAACCAGGCTCACTAATAAAGGTCAAGCCACTTGGCTGCCAGAATGCCCTGCTTCAGCACAGACCAGAAAGGCATTGTGATAAGCGTATCCCCGGTATAGTCAGGGGTTAATGGGAGTCGTCCCCGTCCCCCCAGTATACGGCCAGAACCATGGACCCGGTTCTTGTGGTTCGGACTGTCTCCAACCAGCCATAATGTTGTGAGAGTGAAATTATGTCTAAGTCCAGCTTTGGTACATTAGAAGCAACTCTGAAACTTAACCTAAGCGTTTTTCGAAGCTACTTTTTGGCTAACTTCTTATAGGAAGGTCTAGGAGCTCTGAAAATGAACGTGCGCGTCTTTCACTCTTCCCGAGGGACTTAGAAGAATTTTGTGATATTTTTTATTAAAATGGTGTATAAGGGTATATATATAAATATATTTTATGCACTGTATATGAGCTGGCGATTTCTAAGTCTGTGGTTCCGAGAGGGGGTAACCAGGCTCACTAATAAAGGTCAAGCCACTTGGCTGCCAGAATGCCCTCCTTCAGCACACACCAGAAAGGCATTGTGATAAGCGTATCCCCGGTATAGTCAGGGGTTAATGGGAGTCGTCCCCGTCCCCCCAGTATACGGCCAGAACCATGGACCCGGTACTTGTGGTTCGGACTGTCTCCAACCAGCCATAATGTTGTGAGAGTGAAATTATGTCTAAGTCCAGCTTTGGTACATTAGAAGCAACTCTGAAACTTAACCTAAGCGTTTTTCGAAGCTACTTTTTGGCTAACTTCTTATAGGAAGGTCTAGGAGCTCTGAAAATGAACGTGCGCGTCTTTCACTCTTCCCGAGGGACTTAGAAGAATTTTGTGATATTTTTTATTAAAATGGTGTATAAGGGTATATATATAAATATATTTTATGCACTGTATATGAGCTGGCGATTTCTAAGTCTGTGGTTCCGAGAGGGGGTAACCAGGCTCACTAATAAAGGTCAAGCCACTTGGCTGCCAGAATGCCCTGCTTCAGCACAGACCAGAAAGGCATTGTGATAAGCGTATCCCCGGTATAGTCAGGGGTTAATTGTAGTCGTCCCCGTCCCCCCAGTATACGGCCAGAACCATGGACCCGGTACTTGTGGTTCGGACTCTCTCCAACCAGCCATAATGTTGTGAGAGTGAAATTATGTCTAAGTGCAGCTTTGGTACATTAGAAGCAACTCTGAAACTTAACCTAAGCGTTTTTCGAAGCTACTTTTAAGCTAACTTCTTATAGGAAGGTCTAGGAGCTCTGAAAATGAACGTGCACGTCTTTCACTCTTCCCGAGGGACTTAGAAGAATTTTGTGATATTTTTTATTAAAATGGTGTATAAGGGTATATATATAAATATATTTTATGCACTGTATATGAGCTGGCGATTTCTAAGTCTGTGGTTCCGAGAGGGGGTAACCAGGCTCACTAATAAAGGTCAAGCCACTTGGCTGCCAGAATGCCCTGCTTCAGCACAGACCAGAAAGGCATTGTGATAAGCGTATCCCCGGTATAGTCAGGGGTTAATGGGAGTCGTCCCCGTCCCCCCAGTATACGGCCAGAACCATGGACCCGGTACTTGTGGTTCGGACTCTCTCCAACCAGCCATAATGTTGTGAGAGTGAAATTATGTCTAAGTGCAGCTTTGGTACATTAGAAGCAACTCTGAAACTTAACCTAAGCGTTTTTCGAAGCTACTTTTAAGCTAACTTCTTATAGGAAGGTCTAGGAGCTCTGAAAATGAACGTGCGCGTCTTTCACTCTTCCCGAGGGACTTAGAAGAATTTTGTGATATTTTTTATTAAAATGGTGTATAAGGGTATATATATAAATATATTTTATGCACTGTATATGAGCTGGCGATTTCTAAGTCTGTGGTTCCGAGAGGGGGTAACCAGGCTCACTAATAAAAGTCAAGCCACTTGGCTGCCAGAATGCCCTCCTTCAGCACAGACCAGAAAGGCATTGTGATAAGCGTATCCCCGGTATAGTCAGGGGTTAATGGGAGTCGTCCCCGTCCCCCCAGTATACGGCCAGAACCATGGACCCGGTACTGGTGGTTCGGACTGTCTCCAACCAGCCATAATGTTGTGAGAGTGAAATTATGTCTAAGTCCAGCTTTGGTACATTAGAAGCAACTCTGAAACTTAACCTAAGCGTTTTTCGAAGCTACTTTTTGGCTAACTTCTTATAGGAAGGTCTAGGAGCTCTGAAAATGAACGTGCGCGTCTTTAACTCTTCCCGAGGGACTTAGAAGAATTTTGTGATAATTTTTATTAAAATGGTGTATAAGGGTATATATATATAAATATATTTTATGCACTGTATATGAGCTGGCGATTTCTAAGTCTGTGGTTCCGAGAGGGGGTAACCAGGCTCACTAATAAAGGTCAAGCCACTTGGCTGCCAGAATGCCCTGCTTCAGCACAGACCAGAAAGGCATTGTGATAAGCGTATCCCCGGTATAGTCAGGGGTTAATGGGAGTCGTCCCCGTCCCCCCAGTATACGGCCAGAACCATGGACCCGGTACTTGTGGTTCGGACTCTCTCCAACCAGCCATAATGTTGTGAGAGTGAAATTATGTCTAAGTGCAGCTTTGGTACATTAGAAGCAACTCTGAAACTTAACCTAAGCGTTTTTCGAAGCTACTTTTAAGCTAACTTCTTATAGGAAGGTCTAGGAGCTCTGAAAATGAACGTGCGCGTCTTTCACTCTTCCCGAGGGACTTAGAAGAATTTTGTGATATTTTTTATTAAAATGGTGTATAAGGGTATATATATAAATATATTTTATGCACTGTATATGAGCTGGCGATTTCTAAGTCTGTGGTTCCGAGAGGGGGTAACCAGGCTCACTAATAAAAGTCAAGCCACTTGGCTGCCAGAATGCCCTCCTTCAGCACAGACCAGAAAGGCATTGTGATAAGCGTATCCCCGGTATAGTCAGGGGTTAATGGGAGTCGTCCCCGTCCCCCCAGTATACGGCCAGAACCATGGACCCGGTACTGGTGGTTCGGACTGTCTCCAACCAGCCATAATGTTGTGAGAGTGAAATTATGTCTAAGTCCAGCTTTGGTACATTAGAAGCAACTCTGAAACTTAACCTAAGCGTTTTTCGAAGCTACTTTTTGGCTAACTTCTTATAGGAAGGTCTAGGAGCTCTGAAAATGAACGTGCGTGTCTTTCACTCTTCCCGAGGTACTTAGAAGAATTTTGTGATATTTTTTATTAAAATGGTGTATAAGGGTATATATATAAATATATTTTATGCACTGTATATGAGCTGGCGATTTCTAAGTCTGTGGTTCCGAGAGGGGGTAACCAGGCTCACTAATAAAGGTCAAGCCACTTGGCTGCCAGAATGCCCTGCTTCAGCACAGACCAGAAAGGCATTGTGATAAGCGTATCCCCGGTATAGTCAGGGGTTAATGGGAGTCGTCCCCGTCCCCCCAGTATACGGCCAGAACCATGGACCCGGTACTTGTGGTTCGGACTCTCTCCAACCAGCCATAATGTTGTGAGAGTGAAATTATGTCTAAGTGCAGCTTTGGTACATTAGAAGCAACTCTGAAACTTAACCTAAGCGTTTTTCGAAGCTACTTTTAAGCTAACTTCTTATAGGAAGGTCTAGGAGCTCTGAAAATGAACGTGCGTGTCTTTCACTCTTCCCGAGGTACTTAGAAGAATTTTGTGATATTTTTTATTAAAATGGTGTATAAGGGTATATATATAAATATATTTTATGCACTGTATATGAGCTGGCGATTTCTAAGTCTGTGGTTCCGAGAGGGGGTAACCAGGCTCACTAATAAAGGTCAAGCCACTTGGCTGCCAGAATGCCCTCCTTCAGCACAGACCAGAAAGGCATTGTGATAAGCGTATCCCCGGTATAGTCAGGGGTTAATGGGAGTCGTCCCCGTCCCCCCAGTATACGGCCAGAACCATGGACCCGGTACTTGTGGTTCGGACTGTCTCCAACCAGCCATAATGTTGTGAGAGTGAAATTATGTCTAAGTCCAGCTTTGGAACATTAGAAGCAACTCTGAAACTTAACCTAAGCGTTTTTCGAAGCTACTTTTTGGCTAACTTCTTATAGGAAGGTCTAGGAGCTCTGAAAATGAACGTGCGCGTCTTTCACTCTTCCCGAGGGACTTAGAAGAATTTTGTGATATTTTTTATTAAAATGGTGTATAAGGGTATATATATAAATATATTTTATGCACTGTATATGAGCTGGCGATTTCTAAGTCTGTGGTTCCGAGAGGGGGTAACCAGGCTCACTAATAAAAGTCAAGCCACTTGGCTGCCAGAATGCCCTCCTTCAGCACAGACCAGAAAGGCATTGTGATAAGCGTATCCCCGGTATAGTCAGGGGTTAATGGGAGTCGTCCCCGTCCCCCCAGTATACGGCCAGAACCATGGACCCGGTACTGGTGATTCGGACTGTCTCCAACCAGCCATAATGTTGTGAGAGTGAAATTATGTCTAAGTCCAGCTTTGGTACATTAGAAGCAACTCTGAAACTTAACCTAAGCGTTTTTCGAAGCTACTTTTTGGCTAACTTCTTATAGGAAGGTCTAGGAGCTCTGAAAATGAACGTGCGTGTCTTTCACTCTTCCCGAGGTACTTAGAAGAATTTTGTGATATTTTTTATTAAAATGGTGTATAAGGGTATATATATAAATATATTTTATGCACTGTATATGAGCTGGCGATTTCTAAGTCTGTGGTTCCGAGAGGGGGTAACCAGGCTCACTAATAAAGGTCAAGCCACTTGGCTGCCAGAATGCCCTCCTTCAGCACAGACCAGAAAGGCATTGTGATAAGCGTATCCCCGGTATAGTCAGGGGTTAATGGGAGTCGTCCCCGTCCCCCCAGTATACGGCCAGAACCATGGACCCGGTACTTGTGGTTCGGACTGTCTCCAACCAGCCATAATGTTGTGAGAGTGAAATTATGTCTAAGTCCAGCTTTGGTACATTAGAAGCAACTCTGAAACTTAACCTAAGCGTTTTTCGAAGCTACTTTTTGGCTAACTTCTTATAGGAAGGTCTAGGAGCTCTGAAAATGAACGTGCGCGTCTTTCACTCTTCCCGAGGGACTTAGAAGAATTTTGTGATATTTTTTATTAAAATGGTGTATAAGGGTATATATATAAATATATTTTATGCACTGTATATGAGCTGGCGATTTCTAAGTCTGTGGTTCCGAGAGGGGGTAACCAGGCTCACTAATAAAGGTCAAGCCACTTGGCTGCCAGAATGCCCTGCTTCAGCACAGACCAGAAAGGCATTGTGATAAGCGTATCCCCGGTATAGTCAGGGGTTAATGGGAGTCGTCCCCGTCCCCCCAGTATACGGCCAGAACCATGGACCCGGTACTTGTGGTTCGGACTGTCTCCAACCAGCCATAATGTTGTGAGAGTGAAATTATGTCTAAGTCCAGCTTTGGTACATTAGAAGCAACTCTGAAACTTAACCTAAGCGTTTTTCGAAGCTACTTTTTGGCTAACTTCTTATAGGAAGGTCTAGGAGCTCTGAAAATGAACGTGCGCGTCTTTTACTCTTCCCGAGGGACTTAGAAGAATTTTGTGATATTTTTTATTAAAATGGTGTATAAGGGTATATATATAAATATATTTTATGCACTGTATATGAGCTGGCGATTTCTAAGTCTGTGGTTCCGAGAGGGGGTAACCAGGCTCACTAATAAAGGTCAAGCCACTTGGCTGCCAGAATGCCCTGCTTCAGCACAGACCAGAAAGGCATTGTGATAAGCGTATCCCCGGTATAGTCAGGGGTTAATGGGAGTCGTCCCCGTCCCCCCAGTATACGGCCAGAACCATGGACCCGGTACTTGTGGTTCGGACTGTCTCCAACCAGCCATAATGTTGTGAGAGTGAAATTATGTCTAAGTCCAGCTTTGGTACATTAGAAGCAACTCTGAAACTTAACCTAAGCGTTTTTCGCAGCTACTTTTTGGCTAACTTCTTATAGGAAGGTCTAGGAGCTCTGAAAATGAACGTGCGCGTCTTTCACTCTTCCCGAGGGACTTAGAAGAATTTTGTGATATTTTTTATTAAAATGGTGTATAAGGGTATATATATAAATATATTTTATGCACTGTATATGAGCTGGCGATTTCTAAGTCTGTGGTTCCGAGAGGGGGTAACCAGGCTCACTAATAAAAGTCAAGCCACTTGGCTGCCAGAATGCCCTCCTTCAGCACAGACCAGAAAGGCATTGTGATAAGCGTATCCCCGGTATAGTCAGGGGTTAATGGGAGTCGTCCCCGTCCCCCCAGTATACGGCCAGAACCATGGACCCGGTACTGGTGGTTCGGACTGTCTCCAACCAGCCATAATGTTGTGAGAGTGAAATTATGTCTAAGTCCAGCTTTGGTACATTAGAAGCAACTCTGAAACTTAACCTAAGCGTTTTTCGAAGCTACTTTTTGGCTAACTTCTTATAGGAAGGTCTAGGAGCTCTGAAAATGAACGTGCGTGTCTTTCACTCTTCCCGAGGTACTTAGAAGAATTTTGTGATATTTTTTATTAAAATGGTGTATAAGGGTATATATATAAATATATTTTATGCACTGTATATGAGCTGGCGATTTCTAAGTCTGTGGTTCCGAGAGGGGGTAACCAGGCTCACTAATAAAGGTCAAGCCACTTGGCTGCCAGAATGCCCTGCTTCAGCACAGACCAGAAAGGCATTGTGATAAGCGTATCCCCGGTATAGTCAGGGGTTAATGGGAGTCGTCCCCGTCCCCCCAGTATACGGCCAGAACCATGGACCCGGTACTTGTGGTTCGGACTGTCTCCAACCAGCCATAATGTTGTGAGAGTGAAATTATGTCTAAGTCCAGCTTTGGTACATTAGAAGCAACTCTGAAACTTAACCTAAGCGTTTTTCGAAGCTACTTTTTGGCTAACTTCTTATAGGAAGGTCTAGGAGCTCTGAAAATGAACGTGCGCGTCTTTTACTCTTCCCGAGGGACTTAGAAGAATTTTGTGATATTTTTTATTAAAATGGTGTATAAGGGTATATATATAAATATATTTTATGCACTGTATATGAGCTGGCGATTTCTAAGTCTGTGGTTCCGAGAGGGGGTAACCAGGCTCACTAATAAAGGTCAAGCCACTTGGCTGCCAGAATGCCCTGCTTCAGCACAGACCAGAAAGGCATTGTGATAAGCGTATCCCCGGTATAGTCAGGGGTTAATGGGAGTCGTCCCCGTCCCCCCAGTATACGGCCAGAACCATGGACCCGGTACTTGTGGTTCGGACTGTCTCCAACCAGCCATAATGTTGTGAGAGTGAAATTATGTCTAAGTCCAGCTTTGGTACATTAGAAGCAACTCTGAAACTTAACCTAAGCGTTTTTCGCAGCTACTTTTTGGCTAACTTCTTATACTGTAGGAAGGTCTAGGAGCTCTGAAAATGAACGTGCGCGTCTTTCACTCTTCCCGAGGGACTTAGAAGAATTTTGTGATATTTTTTATTAAAATGGTGTATAAGGGTATATATATATAAATATATTTTATGCACTGTATATGAGCTGGCGATTTCTAAGTCTGTGGTTCCGAGAGGGGGTAACCAGGCTCACTAATAAAAGTCAAGCCACTTGGCTGCCAGAATGCCCTCCTTCAGCACAGACCAGAAAGGCATTGTGATAAGCGTATCCCCGGTATAGTCAGGGGTTAATGGGAGTCGTCCCCGTCCCCCCAGTATACGGCCAGAACCATGGACCCGGTACTGGTGGTTCGGACTGTCTCCAACCAGCCATAATGTTGTGAGAGTGAAATTATGTCTAAGTCCAGCTTTGGTACATTAGAAGCAACTCTGAAACTTAACCTAAGCGTTTTTCGAAGCTACTTTTTGGCTAACTTCTTATAGGAAGGTCTAGGAGCTCTGAAAATGAACGTGCGTGTCTTTCACTCTTCCCGAGGTACTTAGAAGAATTTTGTGATATTTTTTATTAAAATGGTGTATAAGGGTATATATATAAATATATTTTATGCACTGTATATGAGCTGGCGATTTCTAAGTCTGTGGTTCCGAGAGGGGGTAACCAGGCTCACTAATAAAGGTCAAGCCACTTGGCTGCCAGAATGCCCTCCTTCAGCACAGACCAGAAAGGCATTGTGATAAGCGTATCCCCGGTATTGTCAGGGGTTAATGGGAGTCGTCCCCGTCCCCCCAGTATACGGCCAGAACCATGGACCCGGTACTTGTGGTTCGGACTGTCTCCAACCAGCCATAATGTTGTGAGAGTGAAATTATGTCTAAGTCCAGCTTTGGAACATTAGAAGCAACTCTGAAACTTAACCTAAGCGTTTTTCGAAGCTACTTTTTGGCTAACTTCTTATAGGAAGGTCTAGGAGCTCTGAAAATGAACGTGCGCGTCTTTCACTCTTCCCGAGGGACTTAGAAGAATTTTGTGATATTTTTTATTAAAATGGTGTATAAGGGTATATATATAAATATATTTTATGCACTGTATATGAGCTGGCGATTTCTAAGTCTGTGGTTCCGAGAGGGGGTAACCAGGCTCACTAATAAAAGTCAAGCCACTTGGCTGCCAGAATGCCCTCCTTCAGCACAGACCAGAAAGGCATTGTGATAAGCGTATCCCCGGTATAGTCAGGGGTTAATGGGAGTCGTCCCCGTCCCCCCAGTATACGGCCAGAACCATGGACCCGGTACTGGTGATTCGGACTGTCTCCAACCAGCCATAATGTTGTGAGAGTGAAATTATGTCTAAGTCCAGCTTTGGTACATTAGAAGCAACTCTGAAACTTAACCTAAGCGTTTTTCGAAGCTACTTTTTGGCTAACTTCTTATAGGAAGGTCTAGGAGCTCTGAAAATGAACGTGCGTGTCTTTCACTCTTCCCGAGGTACTTAGAAGAATTTTGTGATATTTTTTATTAAAATGGTGTATAAGGGTATATATATAAATATATTTTATGCACTGTATATGAGCTGGCGATTTCTAAGTCTGTGGTTCCGAGAGGGGGTAACCAGGCTCACTAATAAAGGTCAAGCCACTTGGCTGCCAGAATGCCCTGCTTCAGCACAGACCAGAAAGGCATTGTGATAAGCGTATCCCCGGTATAGTCAGGGGTTAATGGGAGTCGTCCCCGTCCCCCCAGTATACGGCCAGAACCATGGACCCGGTACTGGTGGTTCGGACTGTCTCCAACCAGCCATAATGTTGTGAGAGTGAAATTATGTCTAAGTCCAGCTTTGGTACATTAGAAGCAACTCTGAAACTTAACCTAAGCGTTTTTCGAAGCTACTTTTTGGCTAACTTCTTATAGGAAGGTCTAGGAGCTCTGAAAATGAACGTGCGTGTCTTTCACTCTTCCCGAGGTACTTAGAAGAATTTTGTGATATTTTTTATTAAAATGGTGTATAAGGGTATATATATAAATATATTTTATGCACTGTATATGAGCTGGCGATTTCTAAGTCTCTGGTTCCGAGAGGGGGTAACCAGGCTCACTAATAAAGGTCAAGCCACTTGGCTGCCAGAATGCCCTCCTTCAGCACAGACCAGAAAGGCATTGTGATAAGCGTATCCCCGGTATTGTCAGGGGTTAATGGGAGTCGTCCCCGTCCCCCCAGTATACGGCCAGAACCATGGACCCGGTACTTGTGGTTCGGACTGTCTCCAACCAGCCATAATGTTGTGAGAGTGAAATTATGTCTAAGTCCAGCTTTGGTACATTAGAAGCAACTCTGAAACTTAACCTAAGCGTTTTTCGAAGATACTTTTTGGCTAACTTCTTATAGGAAGGTCTAGGAGCTCTGAAAATGAAGGTGCGCGTCTTTCACTCTTCCCGAGGGACTTAGAAGAATTTTGTGATATTTTTTATTAAAATGGTGTATAAGGGTATATATATAAATATATTTTATGCACTGTATATGAGCTGGCGATTTCTAAGTCTGTGGTTCCGAGAGGGGGTAACCAGGCTCACTAATAAAAGTCAAGCTACTTGGCTGCCAGAATGCCCTCCTTCAGCACAGACCAGAAAGGCATTGTGATAAGCGTATCCCCGGTATAGTCAGGGGTTAATGGGAGTCGTCCCCGTCCCCCCAGTATACGGCCAGAACCATGGACCCGGTACTGGTGGTTCGGACTGTCTCCAACCAGCCATAATGTTGTGAGAGTGAAATTATGTCTAAGTCCAGCTTTGGTACATTAGAAGCAACTCTGAAACTTAACCTAAGCGTTTTTCGAAGCTACTTTTTAGCTAACTTCTTATAGGAAGGTCTAGGAGCTCTGAAAATGAACGTACGCGTCTTTCACTCTTCCCGAGGGACTTAGAAGAATTTTGTGATATTTTTTATTAAAATGGTGTATAAGGGTATATATATAAATATATTTTATGCACTGTATATGAGCTGGCGATTTCTAAGTCTGTGGTTCCGAGAGGGGGTAACCAGGCTCACTAATAAAGGTCAAGCCACTTGGCTGCCAGAATGCCCTGCTTCAGCACAGACCAGAAAGGCATTGTGATAAGCGTATCCCCGGTATAGTCAGGGGTTAATGGGAGTCGTCCCCGTCCCCCCAGTATACGGCCAGAACCATGGACCCGGTACTTGTGGTTCGGACTGTCTCCAACCAGCCATAATGTTGTGAGAGTGAAATTATGTCTAAGTCCTGCTTTGGTACATTAGAAGCAACTCTGAAACTTAACCTAAGCGTTTTTCGAAGCTACTTTTTGGCTAACTTCTTATAGGAAGGTCTAGGAGCTCTGAAAATGAACGTGCGCGTCTTTCACTGTTCCCGAGGGACTTAGAAGAATTTTGTGATATTTTTTATTAAAATGGTGTATAAGGGTATATATATAAATATATTTTATGCACTGTATATGAGCTGGCGATTTCTAAGTCTGTGGTTCCGAGAGGGGGTAACCAGGCTCACTAATAAAGGTCAAGCCACTTGGCTGCCAGAATGCCCTGCTTCAGCACAGACCAGAAAGGCATTGTGATAAGCGTATCCCCGGTATAGTCAGGGGTTAATGGGAGTCGTCCCCGTCCCCCCAGTATACGGCCAGAACCATGGACCCGGTACTTGTGGTTCGGACTGTCTCCAACCAGCCATAATGTTGTGAGAGTGAAATTATGTCTAAGTCCAGCTTTGGTACATTAGAAGCAACTCTGAAACTTAACCTAAGCGTTTTTCGAAGCTACTTTTTGGCTAACTTCTTATAGGAAGGTCTAGGAGCTCTGAAAATGAACGTGCGCGTCTTTCACTCTTCCCGAGGGACTTAGAAGAATTTTGTGATATTTTTTATTAAAATGGTGTATAAGGGTATATATATAAATATATTTTATGCACTGTATATGAGCTGGCGATTTCTAAGTCTGTGGTTCCGAGAGGGGGTAACCAGGCTCACTAATAAAGGTCAAGCCACTTGGCTGCCAGAATGCCCTGCTTCAGCACAGACCAGAAAGGCATTGTGATAAGCGTATCCCCGGTATAGTCAGGGGTTAATGGGAGTCGTCCCCGTCCCCCCAGTATACGGCCAGAACTATGGACCCGGTACTTGTGGTTCGGACTGTCTCCAACCAGCCATAATGTTGTGAGAGTGAAATTATGTCTAAGTCCAGCTTTGGTACATTAGAAGCAACTCTGAAACTTAACCTAAGCGTTTTTCGAAGCTACTTTTTGGCTAACTTCTTATAGGAAGGTCTAGGAGCTCTGAAAATGAACGTGCGCGTCTTTCACTCTTCCCGAGGGACTTAGAAGAATTTTGTGATATTTTTTATTAAAATGGTGTATAAGGGTATATATATATAAATATATTTTATGCACTGTATATGAGCTGGCGATTTCTAAGTCTGTGGTTCCGAGAGGGGGTAACCAGGCTCACTAATAAAGGTCAAGCCACTTGGCTGCCAGAATGCCCTGCTTCAGCACAGACCAGAAAGGCATTGTGATAAGCGTATCCCCGGTATAGTCAGGGGTTAATGGGAGTCGTCCCCGTCCCCCCAGTATACGGCCAGAACTATGGACCCGGTACTTGTGGTTCGGACTGTCTCCAACCAGCCATAATGTTGTGAGAGTGAAATTATGTCTAAGTCCAGCTTTGGTACATTAGAAGCAACTCTGAAACTTAACCTAAGCGTTTTTCGAAGCTACTTTTTGGCTAACTTCTTATAGGAAGGTCTAGGAGCTCTGAAAATGAACGTACGCGTCTTTCACTCTTCCCGAGGGACTTAGAAGAATTTTGTGATATTTTTTATTAAAATGGTGTATAAGGGTATATATATAAATATATTTTATGCACTGTATATGAGCTGGCGATTTCTAAGTCTGTGGTTCCGAGAGGGGGTAACCAGGCTCACTAATAAAGGTCAAGCCACTTGGCTGCCAGAATGCCCTGCTTCAGCACAGACCAGAAAGGCATTGTGATAAGCGTATCCCCGGTATAGTCAGAGGTTAATGGGAGTCGTCCCCGTCCCCCCAGTATACGGCCAGAACCATGGACCCGGTACTTGTGGTTCGGACTGTCTCCAACCAGCCATAATGTTGTGAGAGTGAAATTATGTCTAAGTCCAGCTTTGGTACATTAGAAGCAACTCTGAAACTTAACCTAAGCGTTTTTCGAAGCTACTTTTTGGCTAACTTCTTATAGGAAGGTCTAGGAGCTCTGAAAATGAACGTGCGCGTCTTTCACTCTTCCCGAGGGACTTAGAAGAATTTTGTGATATTTTTTATTAAAATGGTGTATAAGGGTATATATATATAAATATATTTTATGCACTGTATATGAGCTGGCGATTTCTAAGTCTGTGGTTCCGAGAGGGGGTAACCAGGCTCACTAATAAAGGTCAAGCCACTTGGCTGCCAGAATGCCCTGCTTCAGCACAGACCAGAAAGGCATTGTGATAAGCGTATCCCCGGTATAGTCAGGGGTTAATTGGAGTCGTCCCCGTCCCCCCAGTATACGGCCAGAACCATGGACCCGGTACTTGTGGTTCGGACTCTCTAAAACCAGCCATAATGTTGTGAGAGTGAAATTATGTCTAAGTCCTGCTTTGGTACATTAGAAGCAACTCTGAAACTTAACCTAAGCGTTTTTCGAAGCTACTTTTTGGCTAACTTCTTATAGGAAGGTCTAGGAGCTCTGAAAATGAACGTGCGCGTCTTTCACTCTTCCCGAGGGACTTAGAAGAATTTTGTGATATTTTTTATTAAAATGGTGTATAAGGGTATATATATAAATATATTTTATGCACTGTATATGAGCTGGCGATTTCTAAGTCTGTGGTTCCGAGAGGGGGTAACCAGGCTCACTAATAAAGGTCAAGCCACTTGGCTGCCAGAATGCCCTGCTTCAGCACAGACCAGAAAGGCATTGTGATAAGCGTATCCCCGGTATAGTCAGGGGTTAATGGGAGTCGTCCCCGTCCCCCCAGTATACGGCCAGAACCATGGACCCGGTACTTGTGGTTCGGACTGTCTCCAACCAGCCATAATGTTGTGAGAGTGAAATTATGTCTAAGTCCAGCTTTGGTACATTAGAAGCAACTCTGAAACTTAACCTAAGCGTTTTTCGAAGCTACTTTTTGGCTAACTTCTTATAGGAAGGTCTAGGAGCTCTGAAAATGAACGTGCGCGTCTTTCACTCTTCCCGAGGGACTTAGAAGAATTTTGTGATATTTTTTATTAAAATGGTGTATAAGGGTATATATATAAATATATTTTATGCACTGTATATGAGCTGGCGATTTCTAAGTCTGTGGTTCCGAGAGGGGGTAACCAGGCTCACTAATAAAGGTCAAGCCACTTGGCTGCCAGAATGCCCTGCTTCAGCACAGACCAGAAAGGCATTGTGATAAGCGTATCCCCGGTATAGTCAGGGGTTAATGGGAGTCGTCCCCGTCCCCCCAGTATACGGCCAGAACTATGGACCCGGTACTTGTGGTTCGGACTGTCTCCAACCAGCCATAATGTTGTGAGAGTGAAATTATGTCTAAGTCCAGCTTTGGTACATTAGAAGCAACTCTGAAACTTAACCTAAGCGTTTTTCGAAGCTACTTTTTGACTAACTTCTTATAGGAAGGTCTAGGAGCTCTGAAAATGAACGTACGCGTCTTTCACTCTTCCCTAGGGACTTAGAAGAATTTTGTGATATTTTTTATTAAAATGGTGTATAAGGGTATATATATATATATATATATATTTTATGCACTGTATATGAGCTGGCGATTTCTAAGTCTGTGGTTCCGAGAGGGGGTAACCAGGCTCACTAATAAAGGTCAAGCCACTTGGCTGCCAGAATGCCCTGCTTCAGCACAGACCAGAAAGGCATTGTGATAAGCGTATCCCCGGTATAGTCAGGGGACAATGGGAGTCGTCCCCGTCCCCCCAGTATACGGCCAGAACCATGGACCCGGTACTTGTGGTTCGGACTGTCTCCAACCAGCCATAATGTTGTGAGAGTGAAATTATGTCTAAGTCCAGCTTTGGTACATTAGAAGCAACTCTGAAACTTAACCTAAGCGTTTTTCGAAGCTACTTTTTGTCTAACTTCTTATAGGAAGGTCTAGGAGCTCTGAAAATGAACGTGCGCGTCTTTCATCTTCCCGAGGGACTTAGAAGAATTTTGTGATATTTTTTATTAAAATGGTGTATAAGGGTATATATATAAATATATTTTATGCACTGTATATGAGCTGGCGATTTCTAAGTCTGTGGTTCCGAGAGGGGGTAACCAGGCTCACTAATAAAGGTCAAGCCACTTGGCTGCCAGAATGCCCTGCTTCAGCACAGACCAGAAAGGCATTGTGATAAGCGTATCCCCGGTATAGTCAGGGGTTAATGGGAGTCGTCCCCGTCCCCCCAGTATACGGCCAGAACTATGGACCCGGTACTTGTGGTTCGGACTGTCTCCAACCAGCCATAATGTTGTGAGAGTGAAATTATGTCTAAGTCCAGCTTTGGTACATTAGAAGCAACTCTGAAACTTAACCTAAGCGTTTTTCGAAGCTACTTTTTGGCTAACTTCTTATAGGAAGGTCTAGGAGCTCTGAAAATGAACGTACGCGTCTTTCACTCTTCCCTAGGGACTTAGAAGAATTTTGTGATATTTTTTATTAAAATGGTGTATAAGGGTATATATATAAATATATTTTATGCACTGTATATGAGCTGGCGATTTCTAAGTCTGTGGTTCCGAGAGGGGGTAACCAGGCTCACTAATAAAGGTCAAGCCACTTGGCTGCCAGAATGCCCTGCTTCAGCACAGACCAGAAAGGCATTGTGATAAGCGTATCCCCGGTATAGTCAGAGGTTAATGGGAGTCGTCCCCGTCCCCCCAGTATACGGCCAGAACCATGGACCCGGTACTTGTGGTTCGGACTGTCTCCAACCAGCCATAATGTTGTGAGAGTGAAATTATGTCTAAGTCCAGCTTTGGTACATTAGAAGCAACTCTGAAACTTAACCTAAGCGTTTTTCGAAGCTACTTTTTGGCTAACTTCTTATAGGAAGGTCTAGGAGCTCTGAAAATGAACGTGCGCGTCTTTCACTCTTCCCGAGGGACTTAGAAGAATTTTGTGATATTTTTTATTAAAATGGTGTATAAGGGTATATATATATAAATATATTTTATGCACTGTATATGAGCTGGCGATTTCTAAGTCTGTGGTTCCGAGAGGGGGTAACCAGGCTCACTAATAAAGGTCAAGCCACTTGGCTGCCAGAATGCCCTGCTTCAGCACAGACCAGAAAGGCATTGTGATAAGCGTATCCCCGGTATAGTCAGGGGTTAATTGGAGTCGTCCCCGTCCCCCCAGTATACGGCCAGAACCATGGACCCGGTACTTGTGGTTCGGACTCTCTCCAACCAGCCATAATGTTGTGAGAGTGAAATTATGTCTAAGTCCTGCTTTGGTACATTAGAAGCAACTCTGAAACTTAACCTAAGCGTTTTTCGAAGCTACTTTTTGGCTAACTTCTTATAGGAAGGTCTAGGAGCTCTGAAAATGAACGTGCGCGTCTTTCACTCTTCCAGAGGGACTTAGAAGAATTTTGTGATATTTTTTATTAAAATGGTGTATAAGGGTATATATATAAATATATTTTATGCACTGTATATGAGCTGGCGATTTCTAAGTCTGTGGTTCCGAGAGGGGGTAACCAGGCTCACTAATAAAGGTCAAGCCACTTGGCTGCCAGAATGCCCTGCTTCAGCACAGACCAGAAAGGCATTGTGATAAGCGTATCCCCGGTATAGTCAGGGGTTAATGGGAGTCGTCCCCGTCCCCCCAGTATACGGCCAGAACCATGGACCCGGTACTTGTGGTTCGGACTGTCTCCAACCAGCCATAATGTTGTGAGAGTGAAATTATGTCTAAGTCCAGCTTTGGTACATTAGAAGCAACTCTGAAACTTAACCTAAGCGTTTTTCGAAGCTACTTTTTGGCTAACTTCTTATAGGAAGGTCTAGGAGCTCTGAAAATGAACGTGCGCGTCTTTCACTCTTCCCGAGGGACTTAGAAGAATTTTGTGATATTTTTTATTAAAATGGTGTATAAGGGTATATATATAAATATATTTTATGCACTGTATATGAGCTGGCGATTTCTAAGTCTGTGGTTCCGAGAGGGGGTAACCAGGCTCACTAATAAAGGTCAAGCCACTTGGCTGCCAGAATGCCCTGCTTCAGCACAGACCAGAAAGGCATTGTGATAAGCGTATCCCCGGTATAGTCAGGGGTTAATGGGAGTCGTCCCCGTCCCCCCAGTATACGGCCAGAACCATGGACCCGGTACTTGTGGTTCGGACTGTCTCCAACCAGCCATAATGTTGTGAGAGTGAAATTATGTCTAAGTCCAGCTTTGGTACATTAGAAGCAACTCTGAAACTTAACCTAAGCGTTTTTCGAAGCTACTTTTTGGCTAACTTCTTATAGGAAGGTCTAGGAGCTCTGAAAATGAACGTGCGCGTCTTTCACTCTTCCCGAGGGACTTAGAAGAATTTTGTGATATTTTTTATTAAAATGGTGTATAAGGGTATATATATAAATATATTTTATGCACTGTATATGAGCTGGCGATTTCTAAGTCTGTGGTTCCGAGAGGGGGTAACCAGGCTCACTAATAAAGGTCAAGCCACTTGGCTGCCAGAATGCCCTGCTTCAGCACAGACCAGAAAGGCATTGTGATAAGCGTATCCCCGGTATAGTCAGGGGTTAATGGGAGTCGTCCCCGTCCCCCCAGTATACGGCCAGAACTATGGACCCGGTACTTGTGGTTCGGACTGTCTCCAACCAGCCATAATGTTGTGAGAGTGAAATTATGTCTACAGTAAGTCCAGCTTTGGTACATTAGAAGCAACTCTGAAACTTAACCTAAGCGTTTTTCGAAGATACTTTTTGACTAACTTCTTATAGGAAGGTCTAGGAGCTCTGAAAATGAACGTACGCGTCTTTCACTCTTCCCTAGGGACTTAGAAGAATTTTGTGATATTTTTTATTAAAATGGTGTATAAGGGTATATATATAAATATATTTTATGCACTGTATATGAGCTGGCGATTTCTAAGTCTGTGGTTCCGAGAGGGGGTAACCAGGCTCACTAATAAAGGTCAAGCCACTTGGCTGCCAGAATGCCCTGCTTCAGCACAGACCAGAAAGGCATTGTGATAAGCGTATCCCCGGTATAGTCAGAGGTTAATGGGAGTCGTCCCCGTCCCCCCAGTATACGGCCAGAACCATGGACCCGGTACTTGTGGTTCGGACTGTCTCCAACCAGCCATAATGTTGTGAGAGTGAAATTATGTCTAAGTCCAGCTTTGGTACATTAGAAGCAACTCTGAAACTTAACCTAAGCGTTTTTCGAAGCTACTTTTTGGCTAACTTCTTATAGGAAGGTCTAGGAGCTCTGAAAATGAACGTGCGCGTCTTTCACTCTTCCCGAGGGACTTAGAAGAATTTTGTGATATTTTTTATTAAAATGGTGTATAAGGGTATATATATATAAATATATTTTATGCACTGTATATGAGCTGGCGATTTCTAAGTCTGTGGTTCCGAGAGGGGGTAACCAGGCTCACTAATAAAGGTCAAGCCACTTGGCTGCCAGAATGCCCTGCTTCAGCACAGACCAGAAAGGCATTGTGATAAGCGTATCCCCGGTATAGTCAGGGGACAATGGGAGTCGTCCCCGTCCCCCCAGTATACGGCCAGAACCATTGACCCGGTACTTGTGGTTCGGACTGTCTCCAACCAGCCATAATGTGGTGAGAGTGAAATTATGTCTAAGTCCAGCTTTGGTACATTAGAAGCAACTCTGAAACTTAACCTAAGCGTTTTTCGAAGCTACTTTTTGGCTAACTTCTTATAGGAAGGTCTAGGAGCTCTGAAAATGAACGTGCGCGTCTTTCACTCTTCCCGAGGGACTTAGAAGAATTTTGTGATATTTTTTTATTAAAATGGTGTATAAGGGTATATATATAAATATATTTTATGCACTGTATATGAGCTGGCGATTTCTAAGTCTGTGGTTCCGAGAGGGGGTAACCAGGCTCACTAATAAAGGTCAAGCCACTTGGCTGCCAGAATGCCCTGCTTCAGCACAGACCAGAAAGGCATTGTGATAAGCGTATCCCCGGTATAGTCAGGGGTTAATGGGAGTCATCCCCGTCCCCCCCGTATACGGCCAGAACCATGGACCCGGTACTTGTGGTTCGGACTGTCTCCAACCAGCCATAATGTTGTGAGAGTGAAATTATGTCTAAGTCCAGCTTTGGTACATTAGAAGCAACTCTGAAACTTAACCTAAGCGTTTTTCGAAGCTACTTTTTGGCTAACTTCTTATAGGAAGGTCTAGGAGCTCTGAAAATGAACGTGCGCGTCTTTCATCTTCCCGAGGGACTTAGAAGAATTTTGTGATATTTTTTATTAAAATGGTGTATAAGGGTATATATATAAATATATTTTATGCACTGTATATGAGCTGGCGATTTCTAAGTCTGTGGTTCCGAGAGGGGGTAACCAGGCTCACTAATAAAGGTCAAGCCACTTGGCTGCCAGAATGCCCTGCTTCAGCACAGACCAGAAAGGCATTGTGATAAGCGTATCCCCGGTATAGTCAGGGGTTAATGGGAGTCGTCCCCGTCCCCCCAGTATACGGCCAGAACCATGGACCCGGTACTTGTGGTTCGGACTGTCTCCAACCAGCCATAATGTTGTGAGAGTGAAATTATGTCTAAGTCCAGCTTTGGTACATTAGAAGCAACTCTGAAACTTAACCTAAGCGTTTTTCGAAGCTACTTTTTGGCTAACTTCTTATAGGAAGGTCTAGGAGCTCTGAAAATGAACGTGCGCGTCTTTCACTCTTCCCGAGGGACTTAGAAGAATTTTGTGATATTTTTTATTAAAATGGTGTATAAGGGTATATATATAAATATATTTTATGCACTGTATATGAGCTGGCGATTTCTAAGTCTGTGGTTCCGAGAGGGGGTAACCAGGCTCACTAATAAAGGTCAAGCCACTTGGCTGCCAGAATGCCCTGCTTCAGCACAGACCAGAAAGGCATTGTGATAAGCGTATCCCCGGTATAGTCAGGGGTTAATGGGAGTCGTCCCCGTCCCCCCAGTATACGGCCAGAACTATGGACCCGGTACTTGTGGTTCGGACTGTCTCCAACCAGCCATAATGTTGTGAGAGTGAAATTATGTCTAAGTCCAGCTTTGGTACATTAGAAGCAACTCTGAAACTTAACCTAAGCGTTTTTCGAAGCTACTTTTTGGCTATCTTCTTATAGGAAGGTCTAGGAGCTCTGAAAATGAACGTACGCGTCTTTCACTCTTCCCTAGGGACTTAGAAGAATTTTGTGATATTTTTTATTAAAATGGTGTATAAGGGTATATATATATAAATATATTTTATGCACTGTATATGAGCTGGCGATTTCTAAGTCTGTGGTTCCGAGAGGGGGTAACCAGGCTCACTAATAAAGGTCAAGCCACTTGGCTGCCAGAATGCCCTGCTTCAGCACAGACCAGAAAGGCATTGTGATAAGCGTATCCCCGGTATAGTCAGAGGTTAATGGGAGTCGTCCCCGTCCCCCCAGTATACGGCCAGAACCATGGACCCGGTACTTGTGGTTCGGACTGTCTCCAACCAGCCATAATGTTGTGAGAGTGAAATTATGTCTAAGTCCAGCTTTGGTACATTAGAAGCAACTCTGAAACTTAACCTAAGCGTTTTTCGAAGCTACTTTTTGGCTAACTTCTTATAGGAAGGTCTAGGAGCTCTGAAAATGAACGTGCGCGTCTTTCACTCTTCCCGAGGGACTTAGAAGAATTTTGTGATATTTTTTATTAAAATGGTGTATAAGGGTATATATATATAAATATATTTTATGCACTGTATATGAGCTGGCGATTTCTAAGTCTGTGGTTCCGAGAGGGGGTAACCAGGCTCACTAATAAAGGTCAAGCCACTTGGCTGCCAGAATGCCCTGCTTCAGCACAGACCAGAAAGGCATTGTGATAAGCGTATCCCCGGTATAGTCAGGGGACAATGGGAGTCGTCCCCGTCCCCCCAGTATACGGCCAGAACCATTGACCCGGTACTTGTGGTTCGGACTGTCTCCAACCAGCCATAATGTGGTGAGAGTGAAATTATGTCTAAGTCCAGCTTTGGTACATTAGAAGCAACTCTGAAACTTAACCTAAGCGTTTTTCGAAGCTACTTTTTGGCTAACTTCTTATAGGAAGGTCTAGGAGCTCTGAAAATGAACGTGCGCGTCTTTCACTCTTCCCGAGGGACTTAGAAGAATTTTGTGATATTTTTTTATTAAAATGGTGTATAAGGGTATATATATAAATATATTTTATGCACTGTATATGAGCTGGCGATTTCTAAGTCTGTGGTTCCGAGAGGGGGTAACCAGGCTCACTAATAAAGGTCAAGCCACTTGGCTGCCAGAATGCCCTGCTTCAGCACAGACCAGAAAGGCATTGTGATAAGCGTATCCCCGGTATAGTCAGGGGTTAATGGGAGTCGTCCCCGTCCCCCCAGTATACGGCCAGAACCATGGACCCGGTACTTGTGGTTCGGACTGTCTCCAACCAGCCATAATGTTGTGAGAGTGAAATTATGTCTAAGTCCAGCTTTGGTACATTAGAAGCAACTCTGAAACTTAACCTAAGCGTTTTTCGAAGCTACTTTTTGGCTAACTTCTTATAGGAAGGTCTAGGAGCTCTGAAAATGAACGTGCGCGTCTTTCACTCTTCCCGAGGGACTTAGAAGAATTTTGTGATATTTTTTATTAAAATGGTGTATAAGGGTATATATATAAATATATTTTATGCACTGTATATGAGCTGGCGATTTCTAAGTCTGTGGTTCCGAGAGGGGGTAACCAGGCTCACTAATAAAGGTCAAGCCACTTGGCTGCCAGAATGCCCTGCTTCAGCACAGACCAGAAAGGCATTGTGATAAGCGTATCCCCGGTATAGTCAGGGGTTAATGGGAGTCGTCCCCGTCCCCCCAGTATACGGCCAGAACCATGGACCCGGTACTTGTGGTTCGGACTGTCTCCAACCAGCCATAATGTTGTGAGAGTGAAATTATGTCTAAGTCCAGCTTTGGTACATTAGAAGCAACTCTGAAACTTAACCTAAGCGTTTTTCGAAGCTACTTTTTGGCTAACTTCTTATAGGAAGGTCTAGGAGCTCTGAAAATGAACGTGCGCGTCTTTTACTCTTCCCGAGGGACTTAGAAGAATTTTGTGATATTTTTTATTAAAATGGTGTATAAGGGTATATATATAAATATATTTTATGCACTGTATATGAGCTGGCGATTTCTAAGTCTGTGGTTCCGAGAGGGGGTAACCAGGCTCACTAATAAAGGTCAAGCCACTTGGCTGCCAGAATGCCCTGCTTCAGCACAGACCAGAAAGGCATTGTGATAAGCGTATCCCCGGTATAGTCAGGGGTTAATGGGAGTCGTCCCCGTCCCCCCAGTATACGGCCAGAACCATGGACCCGGTACTTGTGGTTCGGACTGTCTCCAACCAGCCATAATGTTGTGAGAGTGAAATTATGTCTAAGTCCAGCTTTGGTACATTAGAAGCAACTCTGAAACTTAACCTAAGCGTTTTTCGCAGCTACTTTTTGGCTAACTTCTTATAGGAAGGTCTAGGAGCTCTGAAAATGAACGTGCGCGTCTTTCACTCTTCCCGAGGGACTTAGAAGAATTTTGTGATATTTTTTATTAAAATGGTGTATAAGGGTATATATATAAATATATTTTATGCACTGTATATGAGCTGGCGATTTCTAAGTCTGTGGTTCCGAGAGGGGGTAACCAGGCTCACTAATAAAAGTCAAGCCACTTGGCTGCCAGAATGCCCTCCTTCAGCACAGACCAGAAAGGCATTGTGATAAGCGTATCCCCGGTATAGTCAGGGGTTAATGGGAGTCGTCCCCGTCCCCCCAGTATACGGCCAGAACCATGGACCCGGTACTGGTGGTTCGGACTGTCTCCAACCAGCCATAATGTTGTGAGAGTGAAATTATGTCTAAGTCCAGCTTTGGTACATTAGAAGCAACTCTGAAACTTAACCTAAGCGTTTTTCGAAGCTACTTTTTGGCTAACTTCTTATAGGAAGGTCTAGGAGCTCTGAAAATGAACGTGCGTGTCTTTCACTCTTCCCGAGGTACTTAGAAGAATTTTGTGATATTTTTTATTAAAATGGTGTATAAGGGTATATATATAAATATATTTTATGCACTGTATATGAGCTGGCGATTTCTAAGTCTGTGGTTCCGAGAGGGGGTAACCAGGCTCACTAATAAAGGTCAAGCCACTTGGCTGCCAGAATGCCCTCCTTCAGCACAGACCAGAAAGGCATTGTGATAAGCGTATCCCCGGTATTGTCAGGGGTTAATGGGAGTCGTCCCCGTCCCCCCAGTATACGGCCAGAACCATGGACCCGGTACTTGTGGTTCGGACTGTCTCCAACCAGCCATAATGTTGTGAGAGTGAAATTATGTCTAAGTCCAGCTTTGGAACATTAGAAGCAACTCTGAAACTTAACCTAAGCGTTTTTCGAAGCTACTTTTTGGCTAACTTCTTATAGGAAGGTCTAGGAGCTCTGAAAATGAACGTGCGCGTCTTTCACTCTTCCCGAGGGACTTAGAAGAATTTTGTGATATTTTTTATTAAAATGGTGTATAAGGGTATATATATAAATATATTTTATGCACTGTATATGAGCTGGCGATTTCTAAGTCTGTGGTTCCGAGAGGGGGTAACCAGGCTCACTAATAAAAGTCAAGCCACTTGGCTGCCAGAATGCCCTCCTTCAGCACAGACCAGAAAGGCATTGTGATAAGCGTATCCCCGGTATAGTCAGGGGTTAATGGGAGTCGTCCCCGTCCCCCCAGTATACGGCCAGAACCATGGACCCGGTACTGGTGATTCGGACTGTCTCCAACCAGCCATAATGTTGTGAGAGTGAAATTATGTCTAAGTCCAGCTTTGGTACATTAGAAGCAACTCTGAAACTTAACCTAAGCGTTTTTCGAAGCTACTTTTTGGCTAACTTCTTATAGGAAGGTCTAGGAGCTCTGAAAATGAACGTGCGTGTCTTTCACTCTTCCCGAGGTACTTAGAAGAATTTTGTGATATTTTTTATTAAAATGGTGTATAAGGGTATATATATAAATATATTTTATGCACTGTATATGAGCTGGCGATTTCTAAGTCTGTGGTTCCGAGAGGGGGTAACCAGGCTCACTAATAAAGGTCAAGCCACTTGGCTGCCAGAATGCCCTCCTTCAGCACAGACCAGAAAGGCATTGTGATAAGCGTATCCCCGGTATAGTCAGGGGTTAATGGGAGTCGTCCCCGTCCCCCCAGTATACGGCCAGAACCATGGACCCGGTACTTGTGGTTCGGACTGTCTCCAACCAGCCATAATGTTGTGAGAGTGAAATTATGTCTAAGTCCAGCTTTGGTACATTAGAAGCAACTCTGAAACTTAACCTAAGCGTTTTTCGAAGCTACTTTTTGGCTAACTTCTTATAGGAAGGTCTAGGAGCTCTGAAAATGAACGTGCGCGTCTTTCACTCTTCCCGAGGGACTTAGAAGAATTTTGTGATATTTTTTATTAAAATGGTGTATAAGGGTATATATATAAATATATTTTATGCACTGTATATGAGCTGGCGATTTCTAAGTCTGTGGTTCCGAGAGGGGGTAACCAGGCTCACTAATAAAGGTCAAGCCACTTGGCTGCCAGAATGCCCTGCTTCAGCACAGACCAGAAAGGCATTGTGATAAGCGTATCCCCGGTATAGTCAGGGGTTAATGGGAGTCGTCCCCGTCCCCCCAGTATACGGCCAGAACCATGGACCCGGTACTTGTGGTTCGGACTGTCTCCAACCAGCCATAATGTTGTGAGAGTGAAATTATGTCTAAGTCCAGCTTTGGTACATTAGAAGCAACTCTGAAACTTAACCTAAGCGTTTTTCGAAGCTACTTTTTGGCTAACTTCTTATAGGAAGGTCTAGGAGCTCTGAAAATGAACGTGCGCGTCTGTTACTCTTCCCGAGGGACTTAGAAGAATTTTGTGATATTTTTTATTAAAATGGTGTATAAGGGTATATATATAAATATATTTTATGCACTGTATATGAGCTGGCGATTTCTAAGTCTGTGGTTCCGAGAGGGGGTAACCAGGCTCACTAATAAAGGTCAAGCCACTTGGCTGCCAGAATGCCCTGCTTCAGCACAGACCAGAAAGGCATTGTGATAAGCGTATCCCCGGTATAGTCAGGGGTTAATGGGAGTCGTCCCCGTCCCCCCAGTATACGGCCAGAACCATGGACCCGGTACTTGTGGTTCGGACTGTCTCCAACCAGCCATAATGTTGTGAGAGTGAAATTATGTCTAAGTCCAGCTTTGGTACATTAGAAGCAACTGTGAAACTTAACCTAAGCGTTTTTCGAAGCTACTTTTTGGCTAACTTCTTATAGGAAGGTCTAGGAGCTCTGAAAATGAACGTGCGCGTCTTTCACTCTTCCCGAGGGACTTAGAAGAATTTTGTGATATTTTTTATTAAAATGGTGTATAAGGGTATATATATAAATATATTTTATGCACTGTATATGAGCTGGCGATTTCTAAGTCTGTGGTTCCGAGAGGGGGTAACCAGGCTCACTAATAAAAGTCAAGCCACTTGGCTGCCAGAATGCCCTCCTTCAGCACAGACCAGAAAGGCATTGTGATAAGCGTATCCCCGGTATAGTCAGGGGTTAATGGGAGTCGTCCCCGTCCCCCCAGTATACGGCCAGAACCATGGACCCGGTACTGGTGGTTCGGACTGTCTCCAACCAGCCATAATGTTGTGAGAGTGAAATTATGTCTAAGTCCAGCTTTGGTACATTAGAAGCAACTCTGAAACTTAACCTAAGCGTTTTTCGAAGCTACTTTTTGGCTAACTTCTTATAGGAAGGTCTAGGAGCTCTGAAAATGAACGTGCGTGTCTTTCACTCTTCCCGAGGTACTTAGAAGAATTTTGTGATATTTTTTATTAAAATGGTGTATAAGGGTATATATATAAATATATTTTATGCACTGTATATGAGCTGGCGATTTCTAAGTCTGTGGTTCCGAGAGGGGGTAACCAGGCTCACTAATAAAGGTCAAGCCACTTGGCTGCCAGAATGCCCTCCTTCAGCACAGACCAGAAAGGCATTGTGATAAGCGTATCCCCGGTATTGTCAGGGGTTAATGGGAGTCGTCCCCGTCCCCCCAGTATACGGCCAGAACCATGGACCCGGTACTTGTGGTTCGGACTGTCTCCAACCAGCCATAATGTTGTGAGAGTGAAATTATGTCTAAGTCCAGCTTTGGTACATTAGAAGCAACTCTGAAACTTAACCTAAGCGTTTTTCGAAGATACTTTTTGGCTAACTTCTTATAGGAAGGTCTAGGAGCTCTGAAAATGAACGTGCGCGTCTTTCACTCTTCCCGAGGGACTTAGAAGAATTTTGTGATATTTTTTATTAAAATGGTGTATAAGGGTATATATATAAATATATTTTATGCACTGTATATGAGCTGGCGATTTCTAAGTCTGTGGTTCCGAGAGGGGGTAACCAGGCTCACTAATAAAAGTCAAGCTACTTGGCTGCCAGAATGCCCTCCTTCAGCACAGACCAGAAAGGCATTGTGATAAGCGTATCCCCGGTATAGTCAGGGGTTAATGGGAGTCGTCCCCGTCCCCCCAGTATACGGCCAGAACCATGGACCCGGTACTGGTGGTTCGGACTGTCTCCAACCAGCCATAATGTTGTGAGAGTGAAATTATGTCTAAGTCCAGCTTTGGTACATTAGAAGCAACTCTGAAACTTAACCTAAGCGTTTTTCGAAGCTACTTTTTGGCTAACTTCTTATAGGAAGGTCTAGGAGCTCTGAAAATGAACGTGCGCGTCTTTCACTCTTCCCGAGGGACTTAGAAGAATTTTGTGATATTTTTTATTAAAATGGTGTATAAGGGTATATATATAAATATATTTTATGCACTGTATATGAGCTGGCGATTTCTAAGTCTGTGGTTCCGAGAGGGGGTAACCAGGCTCACTAATAAAGGTCAAGCCACTTGGCTGCCAGAATGCCCTGCTTCAGCACAGACCAGAAAGGCATTGTGATAAGCGTATCCCCGGTATAGTCAGGGGTTTATTGGAGTCGTCCCCGTCCCCCCAGTATACGGCCAGAACCATGGACCCGGTACTTGTGGTTCGGACTCTCTCCAACCAGCCATAATGTTGTGAGAGTGAAATTATGTCTAAGTGCAGCTTTGGTACATTAGAAGCAACTCTGAAACTTAACCTAAGCGTTTTTCGAAGCTACTTTTAAGCTAACTTCTTATAGGAAGGTCTAGGAGCTCTGAAAATGAACGTGCACGTCTTTCACTCTTCCCGAGGGACTTAGAAGAATTTTGTGATATTTTTTATTAAAATGGTGTATAAGGGTATATATATAAATATATTTTATGCACTGTATATGAGCTGGCGATTTCTAAGTCTGTGGTTCCGAGAGGGGGTAACCAGGCTCACTAATAAAGGTCAAGCCACTTGGCTGCCAGAATGCCCTGCTTCAGCACAGACCAGAAAGGCATTGTGATAAGCGTATCCCCGGTATAGTCAGGGGTTAATGGGAGTCGTCCCCGTCCCCCCAGTATACGGCCAGAACCATGGACCCGGTACTTGTGGTTCGGACTCTCTCCAACCAGCCATAATGTTGTGAGAGTGAAATTATGTCTAAGTGCAGCTTTGGTACATTAGAAGCAACTCTGAAACTTAACCTAAGCGTTTTTCGAAGCTACTTTTAAGCTAACTTCTTATAGGAAGGTCTAGGAGCTCTGAAAATGAACGTGCGCGTCTTTCACTCTTCCCGAGGGACTTAGAAGAATTTTGTGATATTTTTTATTAAAATGGTGTATAAGGGTATATATATATAAATATATTTTATGCACTGTATATGAGCTGGCGATTTCTAAGTCTGTGGTTCCGAGAGGGGGTAACCAGGCTCACTAATAAAAGTCAAGCCACTTGGCTGCCAGAATGCCCTCCTTCAGCACAGACCAGAAAGGCATTGTGATAAGCGTATCCCCGGTATAGTCAGGGGTTAATGGGAGTCGTCCCCGTCCCCCCAGTATACGGCCAGAACCATGGACCCGGTACTGGTGGTTCGGACTGTCTCCAACCAGCCATAATGTTGTGAGAGTGAAATTATGTCTAAGTCCAGCTTTGGTACATTAGAAGCAACTCTGAAACTTAACCTAAGCGTTTTTCGAAGCTACTTTTTGGCTAACTTCTTATAGGAAGGTCTAGGAGCTCTGAAAATGAACGTGCGCGTCTTTAACTCTTCCCGAGGGACTTAGAAGAATTTTGTGATAATTTTTATTAAAATGGTGTATAAGGGTATATATATATAAATATATTTTATGCACTGTATATGAGCTGGCGATTTCTAAGTCTGTGGTTCCGAGAGGGGGTAACCAGGCTCACTAATAAAGGTCAAGCCACTTGGCTGCCAGAATGCCCTGCTTCAGCACAGACCAGAAAGGCATTGTGATAAGCGTATCCCCGGTATAGTCAGGGGTTAATGGGAGTCGTCCCCGTCCCCCCAGTATACGGCCAGAACCATGGACCCGGTACTTGTGGTTCGGACTCTCTCCAACCAGCCATAATGTTGTGAGAGTGAAATTATGTCTAAGTGCAGCTTTGGTACATTAGAAGCAACTCTGAAACTTAACCTTAGCGTTTTTCGAAGCTACTTTTAAGCTAACTTCTTATAGGAAGGTCTAGGAGCTCTGAAAATGAACGTGCGCGTCTTTCACTCTTCCCGAGGGACTTAGAAGAATTTTGTGATATTTTTTATTAAAATGGTGTATAAGGGTATATATATAAATATATTTTATGCACTGTATATGAGCTGGCGATTTCTAAGTCTGTGGTTCCGAGAGGGGGTAACCAGGCTCACTAATAAAAGTCAAGCCACTTGGCTGCCAGAATGCCCTCCTTCAGCACAGACCAGAAAGGCATTGTGATAAGCGTATCCCCGGTATAGTCAGGGGTTAATGGGAGTCGTCCCCGTCCCCCCAGTATACGGCCAGAACCATGGACCCGGTACTGGTGGTTCGGACTGTCTCCAACCAGCCATAATGTTGTGAGAGTGAAATTATGTCTAAGTCCAGCTTTGGTACATTAGAAGCAACTCTGAAACTTAACCTAAGCGTTTTTCGAAGCTACTTTTTGGCTAACTTCTTATAGGAAGGTCTAGGAGCTCTGAAAATGAACGTGCGTGTCTTTCACTCTTCCCGAGGTACTAAGAAGAATTTTGTGATATTTTTTATTAAAATGGTGTATAAGGGTATATATATAAATATATTTTATGCACTGTATATGAGCTGGCGATTTCTAAGTCTGTGGTTCCGAGAGGGGGTAACACAGGCTCACTAATAAAGGTCAAGCCACTTGGCTGCCAGAATGCCCTCCTTCAGCACAGACCAGAAAGGCATTGTGATAAGCGTATCCCCGGTATAGTCAGGGGTTAATGGGAGTCCCCCCCGTCCCCCCAGTATACGGCCAGAACCATGGACCCGGTACTTGTGGTTCGGACTGTCTCCAACCAGCCATAATGTTGTGAGAGTGAAATTATGTCTAAGTCCAGCTTTGGTACATTAGAAGCAACTCTGAAACTTAACCTAAGCGTTTTTCGAAGCTACTTTTTGGCTAACTTCTTATAGGAAGGTCTAGGAGCTCTGAAAATGAACGTGCGCGTCTTTCACTCTTCCCGAGGGACTTAGAAGAATTTTGTGATATTTTTTATTAAAATGGTGTATAAGGGTATATATATAAATATATTTTATGCACTGTATATGAGCTGGCGATTTCTAAGTCTGTGGTTCCGAGAGGGGGTAACCAGGCTCACTAATAAAAGTCAAGCCACTTGGCTGCCAGAATGCCCTCCTTCAGCACAGACCAGAAAGGCATTGTGATAAGCGTATCCCCGGTATAGTCAGGGGTTAATGGGAGTCGTCCCCGTCCCCCCAGTATACGCCCAGAACCATGGACCCGGTACTGGTGGTTCGGACTGTCTCCAACCAGCCATAATGTTGTGAGAGTGAAATTATGTCTAAGTCCAGCTTTGGTACATTAGAAGCAACTCTGAAACTTAACCTAAGCGTTTTTCGAAGCTACTTTTTGGCTAACTTCTTATAGGAAGGTCTAGGAGCTCTGAAAATGAACGTGCGTGTCTTTCACTCTTCCCGAGGTACTTAGAAGAATTTTGTGATATTTTTTATTAAAATGGTGTATAAGGGTATATATATAAATATATTTTATGCACTGTATATGAGCTGGCGATTTCTAAGTCTGTGGTTCCGAGAGGGGGTAACCAGGCTCACTAATAAAGGTCAAGCCACTTGGCTGCCAGAATGCCCTCCTTCAGCACAGACCAGAAAGGCATTGTGATAAGCGTATCCCCGGTATAGTCAGGGGTTAATGGGAGTCGTCCCCGTCCCCCCAGTATACGGCCAGAACCATGGACCCGGTACTTGTGGTTCGGACTGTCTCCAACCAGCCATAATGTTGTGAGAGTGAAATTATGTCTAAGTCCAGCTTTGGTACATTAGAAGCAACTCTGAAACTTAACCTAAGCGTTTTTCGAAGCTACTTTTTGGCTAACTTCTTATAGGAAGGTCTAGGAGCTCTGAAAATGAACGTGCGCGTCTTTCACTCTTCCCGAGGGACTTAGAATAATTTTGTGATATTTTTTATTAAAATGGTGTATAAGGGTATATATATAAATATATTTTATGCACTGTATATGAGCTGGCGATTTCTAAGTCTGTGGTTCCGAGAGGGGGTAACCAGGCTCACTAATAAAGGTCAAGCCACTTGGCTGCCAGAATGCCCTGCTTCTGCACAGACCAGAAAGGCATTGTGATAAGCGTATCCCTGGTATAGTCAGGGGTTAATGGGAGTCGTCCCCGTCCCCCCAGTATACGGCCAGAACCATGGACCCGGTACTTGTGGTTCGGACTGTCTCCAACCAGCCATAATGTTGTGAGAGTGAAATTATGTCTAAGTCCAGCTTTGGTACATTAGAAGCAACTCTGAAACTTAACCTAAGCGTTTTTCGAAGCTACTTTTTGGCTAACTTCTTATAGGAAGGTCTAGGAGCTCTGAAAATGAACGTGCGCGTCTTTCACTCTTCCCGAGGGACTTAGAAGAATTTTGTGATATTTTTTATTAAAATGGTGTATAAGGGTATATATATAAATATATTTTATGCACTGTATATGAGCTGGCGATTTCTAAGTCTGTGGTTCCGAGAGGGGGTAACCAGGCTCACTAATAAAGGTCAAGCCACTTGGCTGCCAGAATGCCCTGCTTCAGCACAGACCAGAAAGGCATTGTGATAAGCGTATCCCCGGTATAATCAGGGGTTAATGGGAGTTGTCCCCGTCCCCCCAGTATACGGCCAGAACCATGGACCCGGTACTTGTGGTTCGGACTGTCTCCAACCAGCCATAATGTTGTGAGAGTGAAATTATGTCTAAGTCCAGCTTTGGAACATTAGAAGCAACTCTGAAACTTAACCTAAGCGTTTTTCGAAGCTACTTTTTGGCTAACTTCTTATAGGAAGGTCTAGGAGCTCTGAAAATGAACGTGCGCGTCTTTCACTCTTCCCGAGGGACTTAGAAAAATGTTGTGATATTTTTTATTAAAATGGTGTATAAGGGTATATATATAAATATATTTTATGCACTGTATATGAGCTGGCGATTTCTAAGTCTGTGGTTCCGAGAGGGGGTAACCAGGCTCACTAATAAAGGTCAAGCCACTTGGCTGCCAGAATGCCCTCCTTCAGCACAGACCAGAAAGGCATTGTGATAAGCGTATCCCCGGTATAGTCAGGGGTTAATGGGAGTCGTCCCCGTCCCCCCAGTATACGGCCAGAACCATGGACCCGGTACTTGTGGTTCGGACTGTCTCCAACCAGCCATAATGTTGTGAGAGTGAAATTATGTCTAAGTCCAGCTTTGGTACATTAGAAGCAACTCTGAAACTTAACCTAAGCGTTTTTCGAAGCTACTTTTTGGCTAACTTCTTATAGGAAGGTCTAGGAGCTCTGAAAATGAACGTGCGCGTCTTTCACTCTTCCCGAGGGACTTAGAAGAATTTTGTGATATTTTTTATTAAAATGGTGTATAAGGGTATATATATAAATATATTTTATGCACTGTATATGAGCTGGCGATTTCTAAGTCTGTGGTTCCGAGAGGGGGTAACCAGGCTCACTAATAAAGGTCAAGCCACTTGGCTGCCAGAATGCCCTGCTTCTGCACAGACCAGAAAGGCATTGTGATAAGCGTATCCCTGGTATAGTCAGGGGTTAATAGGAGTCGTCCCCGTCCCCCCAGTATACGGCCAGAACCATGGACCCGGTACTTGTGGTTCGGACTGTCTCCAACCAGCCATAATGTTGTGAGAGTGAAATTATGTCTAAGTCCAGCTTTGGTACATTAGAAGCAACTCTGAAACTTAACCTAAGCGTTTTTCGAAGCTACTTTTTGGCTAACTTCTTATAGGAAGGTCTAGGAGCTCTGAAAATGAACGTACGCGTCTTTCACTCTTCCCGAGGGACTTAGAAAAATTTTGTGATATTTTTTATTAAAATGGTGTATAAGGGTATATATATAAATATATTTTATGCACTGTATATGAGCTGGCGATTTCTAAGTCTGTGGTTCCGAGAGGGGGTAACCAGGCTCACTAATAAAGGTCAAGCCACTTGGCTGCCAGAATGCCCTGCTTCAGCACAGACCAGAAAGGCATTGTGATAAGCGTATCCCCGGTATAGTCAGGGGTTAATGGGAGTCGTCCCCGTCCCCCCAGTATACGGCCAGAACCATGGACCCGGTACTTGTGGTTCGGACTGTCTCCAACCAGCCATAATGTTGTGAGAGTGAAATTATGTCTAAGTCCAGCTTTGGTACATTAGAAGCAACTCTGAAACTTAACCTAAGCGTTTTTCGAAGCTACTTTTTGGCTAACTTCTTATAGGAAGGTCTAGGAGCTCTGAAAATGAACGTACGCGTCTTTCACTCTTCCCGAGGGACTTAGAAAAATTTTGTGATATTTTTTATTAAAATGGTGTATAAGGGTATATATATAAATATATTTTATGCACTGTATATGAGCTGGCGATTTCTAAGTCTGTGGTTCCCAGAGGGGGTAACCAGGCTCACTAATAAAGGTCAAGCCACTTGGCTGCCAGAATGCCCTCCTTCAGCACAGACCAGAAAGGCATTGTGATAAGCGTATCCCCGGTATAGTCAGGGGTTAATGGGAGTCGTCCCCGTCCCCCCAGTATACGGCCAGAACCATGGACCCGGTACTTGTGTTTCGGACTGTCTCCAACCAGCCATAATGTTGTGAGAGTGAAATTATGTCTAAGTCCAGCTTTGGTACATTAGAAGCAACTCTGAAACTTAACCTAAGCGTTTTTCGAAGCTACTTTTTGGCTAACTTCTTATAGGAAGGTCTAGGAGCTCTGAAAATGAACGTGCGCGTCTTTCACTCTTCCCGAGGGACTTAGAAAAATTTTGTGATATTTTTTATTAAAATGGTGTATAAGGGTATATATATAAATATATTTTATGCACTGTATATGAGCTGGCGATTTCTAAGTCTGTGGTTCCGAGAGGGGGTAACCAGGCTCACTAATAAAGGTCAAGCCACTTGGCTGCCAGAATGCCCTCCTTCAGCACAGACCAGAAAGGCATTGTGATAAGCGTATCCCCGGTATAGTCAGGGGTTAATGGGAGTCGTCCCCGTCCCCCCAGTATACGGCCAGAACCATGGACCCGGTACTTGTGGTTCGGACTGTCTCCAACCAGCCATAATGTTGTGAGAGTGAAATTATGTCTAAGTCCAGCTTTGGTACATTAGAAGCAACTCTGAAACTTAACCTAAGCGTTTTTCGAAGCTACTTTTTGGCTAACTTCTTATAGGAAGGTCTAGGAGCTCTGAAAATGAACGTGCGTGTCTTTCACTCTTCCCGAGGTACTTAGAAGAATTTTGTGATATTTTTTATTAAAATGGTGTATAAGGGTATATATATAAATATATTTTATGCACTGTATATGAGCTGGCGATTTCTAAGTCTGTGGTTCCGAGAGGGGTTAACCAGGCTCACTAATAAAGGTCAAGCCACTTGGCTGCCAGAATGCCCTGCTTCAGCACAGACCAGAAAGGCATTGTGATAAGCGTATCCCCGGTATAATCAGGGGTTAATGGGAGTCGTCCCCGTCCCCTCCGTATACGGCCAGAACCATGGACCCGGTACTTGTGTTTCGGACTGTCTCCAACCAGCCATAATGTTGTGAGAGTGAAATTATGTCTAAGTCCAGCTTTGGTACATTAGAAGCAACTCTGAAACTTAACCTAAGCGTTTTTCGAAGCTACTTTTTGGCTAACTTCTTATAGGAAGGTCTAGGAGCTCTGAAAATGAACGTGCGCGTCTTTCACTCTTCCCGAGGGACTTAGAAAAATTTTGTGATATTTTTTATTAAAATGGTGTATAAGGGTATATATATAAATATATTTTATGCACTGTATATGAGCTGGCGATTTCTAAGTCTGTGGTTCCGAGAGGGGGTAACCAGGCTCACTAATAAAGGTCAAGCAACTTGGCTGCCAGAATGCCCTCCTTCAGCACAGACCAGAAAGGCATTGTGATAAGCGTATCCCCGGTATAGTCAGGGGTTAATGGGAGTCGTCCCCGTCCCCCCAGTATACGGCCAGAACCATGGACCCGGTACTTGTGGTTCGGACTGTCTCCAACCAGCCATAATGTTGTGAGAGTGAAATTATGTCTAAGTCCAGCTTTGGTACATTAGAAGCAACTCTGAAACTTAACCTAAGCGTTTTTCGAAGCTACTTTTTGGCTAACTTCTTATAGGAAGGTCTAGGAGCTCTGAAAATGAACGTGCGTGTCTTTCACTCTTCCCGAGGTACTTAGAAGAATTTTGTGATATTTTTTATTAAAATGGTGTATAAGGGTATATATATAAATATATTTTATGCACTGTATATGAGCTGGCGATTTCTAAGTCTGTGGTTCCGAGAGGGGGTAACCAGGCTCACTAATAAAGGTCAAGCCACTTGGCTGCCAGAATGCCCTCCTTCAGCACAGACCAGAAAGGCATTGTGATAAGCGTATCCCCGGTATAGTCAGGGGTTAATGGGAGTCGTCCCCGTCCCCCCAGTATACGGCCAGAACCATGGACCCGGTACTTGTGGTTCGGACTGTCTCCAACCAGCCATAATGTTGTGAGAGTGAAATTATGTCTAAGTCCAGCTTTGGTACATTAGAAGCAACTCTGAAACTTAACCTAAGCGTTTTTCGAAGCTACTTTTTGGCTAACTTCTTATAGGAAGGTCTAGGAGCTCTGAAAATGAACGTGCGCGTCTTTCACTCTTCCCGAGGGACTTAGAAGAATTTTGTGATATTTTTGATTAAAATGGTGTATAAGGGTATATATATAAATATATTTTATGCACTGTATATGAGCTGGCGATTTCTAAGTCTGTGGTTCCGAGAGGGGGTAACCAGGCTCACTAATAAAGGTCAAGCACTTGGCTGCCAGAATGCCCTGCTTCAGCACAGACCAGAAAGGCATTGTGATAAGCGTATCCCCGGTATAATCAGGGGTTAATGGGAGTCGTCCCCGTCCCCCCAGTATACGGCCAGAACCATGGACCCGGTACTTGTGGTTCGGACTGTCTCCAACCAGCCATAATGTTGTGAGAGTGAAATTATGTCTAAGTCCAGCTTTGGTACATTAGAAGCAACTCTGAAACTTAACCTAAGCGTTTTTCGAAGCTACTTTTTGGCTAACTTCTTATAGGAAGGTCTAGGAGCTCTGAAAATGAACGTGCGCGTCTTTCACTCTTCCCGAGGGACTTAGAAGAATTTTGTGATATTTTTTATTAAAATGGTGTATAAGGGTATATATATAAATATATTTTATGCACTGTATATGAGCTGGCGATTTCTAAGTCTGTGGTTCCGAGAGGGGGTAACCAGGCTCACTAATAAAGGTCAAGCCACTTGGCTGCCAGAATGCCCTCCTTCAGCACAGACCAGAAAGGCATTGTGATAAGCGTATCCCCGGTATAGTCAGGGGTTAATGGGAGTCGTCCCCGTCCCCCCAGTGTACGGCCAGAACCATGGACCCGGTACTTGTGGTTCGGACTGTCTCCAAGCAGCCATAATGTTGTGAGAGTGAAATAATGTCTAAGTCCAGCTTTGGTACATTAGAAGCAACTCTGAAACTTAACCTAAGCGTTTTTCGAAGCTACTTTTTGGCTAACTTCTTATAGGAAGGTCTAGGAGCTCTGAAAATGAACGTGCACGTCTTTCACTCTTCCCGAGGGACTTAGAAGAATTTTGTGATATTTTTTATTAAAATGGTGTATAAGGGTATATATATAAATATATTTTATGCACTGTATATGAGCTGGCGATTTCTAAGTCTGTGGTTCCGAGAGGGGGTAACCAGGCTCACTAATAAAGGTCAAGCCACTTGGCTGCCAGAATGCCCTGCTTCAGCACAGACCAGAAAGGCATTGTGATAAGCGTATCCCCGGTATAGTCAGGGGTTAATGGGAGTCGTCCCCGTCCCCCCAGTATACGGCCAGAACCATGGACCCGGTACTTGTGGTTCGGACTGTGTCCAACCAGCCATAATGTTGTGAGAGTGAAATTATGTGTAAGTCCAGCTTTGGTACATTAGAAGCAACTCTGAAACTTAACCTAAGCGTTTTTCGAAGCTACTTTTTGGCTAACTTCTTATAGGAAGGTCTAGGAGCTCTGAAAATGAACGTGCGCGTCTTTCACTCTTCCCGAGGGACTTAGAAGAATTTTGTGATATTTTTTATTAAAATGGTGTATAAGGGTATATATATAAATATATTTTATGCACTGTATATGAGCTGGCGATTTCTAAGTCTGTGGTTCCGAGAGGGGGTAACCAGGCTCACTAATAAAAGTCAAGCCACTTGGCTGCCAGAATGCCCTCCTTCAGCACAGACCAGAAAGGCATTGTGATAAGCGTATCCCCGGTTTAGTCAGGGGTTAATGGGAGTCGTCCCCGTCCCCCCAGTATACGGCCAGAACCATGGACCCGGTACTGGTGGTTCGGACTGTCTCCAACCAGCCATAATGTTGTGACAGTGAAATTATGTCTAAGTCCAGCTTTGGTACATTAGAAGCAACTCTGAAACTTAACCTAAGCGTTTTTCGAAGCTACTTTTTGGCTAACTTCTTATAGGAAGGTCTAGGAGCTCTGAAAATGAACGTGCGTGTCTTTCACTCTTCCCGAGGTACTTAGAATAATTTTGTGATATTTTTTATTAAAATGGTGTATAAGGGTATATATATAAATATATTTTATGCACTGTATATGAGCTGGCGATTTCTAAGTCTGTGGTTCCGAGAGGGGGTAACCAGGCTCACTAATAAAGGTCAAGCCACTTGGCTGCCAGAATGCCCTGCTTCAGCACAGACCAGAAAGGCATTGTGATAAGCGTATCCCCGGTATAGTCAGGGGTTAATGGGAGTCGTCCCCGTCCCCCCAGTATACGGCCAGAACCATGGACCCGGTACTTGTGGTTCGGACTGTCTCCAACCAGCCATAATGTTGTGAGAGTGAAATTATGTCTAAGTCCAGCTTTGGTACATTAGAAGCAACTCTGAAACTTAACCTAAGCGTTTTTCGAAGCTACTTTTTGGCTAACATCTTATAGGAAGGTCTAGGAGCTCTGAAAATGAACGTGCGCGTCTTTCACTCTTCCCGAGGGACTTAGAAGAATTTTGTGATATTTTTTATTAAAATGGTGTATAAGGGTATATATATAAATATATTTTATGCACTGTATATGAGCTGGCGATTTCTAAGTCTGTGGTTCCGAGAGGGGGTAACCAGGCTCACTAATAAAGGTCAAGCCACTTGGCTGCCAGAATGCCCTCCTTCAGCACAGACCAGAAAGGCATTGTGATAAGCGTATCCCCGGTATAGTCAGGGGTTAATGGGAGTCGTCCCCGTCCCCCCAGTATACGGCCAGAACCATGGACCCGGTACTTGTGGTTCGGACTGTCTCCAACCAGCCATAATGTTGTGAGAGTGAAATTATGTCTAAGTCCAGCTTTGGTACATTAGAAGCAACTCTGAAACTTAACCTAAGCGTTTTTCGAAGCTACTTTTTGGCTAACTTCTTATAGGAAGGTCTAGGAGCTCTGAAAATGAACGTGCGCGTCTTTCACTCTTCCCGAGGGACTTAGAAGAATTTTGTGATATTTTTTATTAAAATGGTGTATAAGGGTATATATATAAATATATTTTATGCACTGTATATGAGCTGGCGATTTCTAAGTCTGTGGTTCCGAGAGGGGGTAACCAGGCTCACTAATAAAGGTCAAGCCACTTGGCTGCCAGAATGCCCTGCTTCAGCACAGACCAGAAAGGCATTGTGATAAGCGTATCCCCGGTATAGACAGGGGTTAATGGGAGTCGTCCCCGTCCCCCCAGTATACGGCCAGAACCATGGACCCGGTACTTGTGGTTCGGACCCTCTCCAACCAGCCATAATGTTGTGAGAGTGAAATTATATCTAAGTCCAGCTTTGGTACATTAGAAGCAACTCTGAAACTTAACCTAAGCGTTTTTCGAAGCTACTTTTTGGCTAACTTCTTATAGGAAGGTCTAGGAGCTCTGAAAATGAACGTGCGCGTCTTTCACTCTTCCCGAGGGACTTAGAAGAATTTTGTGATATTTTTTATTAAAATGGTGTATAAGGGTATATATATAAATATATTTTATGCACTGTATATGAGCTGGCGATTTCTAAGTCTGTTGTTCCGAGAGGGGGTAACCAGGCTCACTAATAAAGGTCAAGCCACTTGGCTGCCAGAATGCCCTCCTTCAGCACAGACCAGAAAGGCATTGTGATAAGCGTATCCCCGGTATAGTCAGGGGTTAATGGGAGTCGTCCCCGTCCCCCCAGTATACGGCCAGAACCATGGACCCGGTACTTGTGGTTCGGACTGTCTCCAACCAGCCATAATGTTGTGAGAGTGAAATTATGTCTAAGTCCAGCTTTGGTACATTAGAAGCAACTCTGAAACTTAACCTAAGCGTTTTTCGAAGCAACTTTTTGGCTAACTTCTTATAGGAAGGTCTAGGAGCTCTGAAAATGAACGTGCGCGTCTTTCACTCTTCCCGAGGGACTTAGAAGAATTTTGTGATATTTTTTATTAAAATGGTGTATAAGGGTATATATATAAATATATTTTATGCACTGTATATGAGCTGGCGATTTCTATGTCTGTGGTTCCGAGAGGGGGTAACCAGGCTCACTAATAAAGGTCAAGCCACTTGGCTGCCAGAATGCCCTCCTTCAGCACAGACCAGAAAGGCATTGTGATAAGCGTATCCCCGGTATAGTCAGGGGTTAATGGGAGTCGTCCCCGTCCCCCCAGTATACGGCCAGAACCATGGACCCGGTACTTGTGGTTCGGACTGTCTCCAACCAGCCATAATGTTGTGAGAGTGAAATTATGTCTAAGTCCAGCTTTGGTACATTAGAAGCAACTCTGAAACTTAACCTAAGCGTTTTTCGAAGCTACTTTTTGGCTAACTTCTTATAGGAAGGTCTAGGAGCTCTGAAAATGAACGTGCGCGTCTTTCACTCTTCCCGAGGGACTTAGAAGAATTTTGTGATATTTTTTATTAAAATGGTGTATAAGGGTATATATATAAATATATTTTATGCACTGTATATGAGCTGGCGATTTCTAAGTCTGTGGTTCCGAGAGGGGGTAACCAGGCTCACTAATAAAGGTCAAGCCACTTGGCTGCCAGAATGCCCTGCTTCAGCACAGACCAGAAAGGCATTGTGATAAGCGTATCCCCGGTATAGTCAGGGGTTAATGGGAGTCGTCCCCGTCCCCCCAGTATACGGCCAGAACCATGGACCCGGTACTTGTGGTTCGGACTGTCTCCAACCAGCCATAATGTTGTGAGAGTGAAATTATATCTAAGTCCAGCTTTGGTACATTAGAAGCAACTCTGAAACTTAACCTAAGCGTTTTTCGAAGCTACTTTTTGGCTAACTTCTTATAGGAAGGTCTAGGAGCTCTGAAAATGAACGTGCGCGTCTTTCACTCTTCCCGAGGGACTTAGAAGAATTTTGTGATATTTTTTATTAAAATGGTGTATAAGGGTATATATATAAATATATTTTATGCACTGTATATGAGCTGGCGATTTCTAAGTCTGTTGTTCCGAGAGGGGGTAACCAGGCTCACTAATAAAGGTCAAGCCACTTGGCTGCCAGAATGCCCTCCTTCAGCACAGACCAGAAAGGCATTGTGATAAGCGTATCCCCGGTATAGTCAGGGGTTAATGGGAGTCGTCCCCGTCCCCCCAGTATACGGCCAGAACCATGGACCCGGTACTTGTGGTTCGGACTGTCTCCAACCAGCCATAATGTTGTGAGAGTGAAATTATATCTAAGTCCAGCTTTGGTACATTAGAAGCAACTCTGAAACTTAACCTAAGCGTTTTTCGAAGCTACTTTTTGGCTAACTTCTTATAGGAAGGTCTAGGAGCTCTGAAAATGAACGTGCGCGTCTTTCACTCTTCCCGAGGGACTTAGAAGAATTTTGTGATATTTTTTATTAAAATGGTGTATAAGGGTATATATATAAATATATTTTATGCACTGTATATGAGCTGGCGATTTCTAAGTCTGTTGTTCCGAGAGGGGGTAACCAGGCTCACTAATAAAGGTCAAGCCACTTGGCTGCCAGAATGCCCTCCTTCAGCACAGACCAGAAAGGCATTGTGATAAGCGTATCCCCGGTATAGTCAGGGGTTAATGGGAGTCGTCCCCGTCCCCCCAGTATACGGCCAGAACCATGGACCCGGTACTTGTGGTTCGGACTGTCTCCAACCAGCCATAATGTTGTGAGAGTGAAATTATGTCTAAGTCTAGCTTTGGTACATTAGAAGCAACTCTGAAACTTAACCTAAGCGTTTTTCGAAGCAACTTTTTGGCTAACTTCTTATAGGAAGGTCTAGGAGCTCTGAAAATGAACGTGCGCGTCTTTCACTCTTCCCGAGGGACTTAGAAGAATTTTGTGATATTTTTTATTAAAATGGTGTATAAGGGTATATATATAAATATATTTTATGCACTGTATATGAGCTGGCGATTTCTAAGTCTGTGGTTCCGAGAGGGGGTAACCAGGCTCACTAATAAAAGTCAAGCCACTTGGCTGCCAGAATGCCCTCCTTCAGCACAGACCAGAAAGGCATTGTGATAAGCGTATCCCCGGTTTAGTCAGGGGTTAATGGGAGTCGTCCCCGTCCCCCCAGTATACGGCCAGAACCATGGACCCGGTACTGGTGGTTCGGACTGTCTCCAACCAGCCATAATGTTGTGACAGTGAAATTATGTCTAAGTCCAGCTTTGGTACATTAGAAGCAACTCTGAAACTTAACCTAAGCGTTTTTCGAAGCTACTTTTTGGCTAACTTCTTATAGGAAGGTCTAGGAGCTCTGAAAATGAACGTGCGTGTCTTTCACTCTTCCCGAGGTACTTAGAATTATTTTGTGATATTTTTTATTAAAATGGTGTATAAGGGTATATATATAAATATATTTTATGCACTGTATATGAGCTGGCGATTTCTAAGTCTGTGGTTCCGAGAGGGGGTAACCAGGCTCACTAATAAAGGTCAAGCCACTTGGCTGCCAGAATGCCCTGCTTCAGCACAGACCAGAAAGGCATTGTGATAAGCGTATCCCCGGTATAGTCAGGGGTTAATGGGAGTCGTCCCCGTCCCCCCAGTATACGGCCAGAACCATGGACCCGGTACTTGTGGTTCGGACCCTCTCCAACCAGCCATAATGTTGTGAGAGTGAAATTATATCTAAGTCCAGCTTTGGTACATTAGAAGCAACTCTGAAACTTAACCTAAGCGTTTTTCGAAGCTACTTTTTGGCTAACTTCTTATAGGAAGGTCTAGGAGCTCTGAAAATGAACGTGCGCGTCTTTCACTCTTCCCGAGGGACTTAGAAGAATTTTGTGATTTTTTTTATTAAAATGGTGTATAAGGGTATATATAAATATATTTTATGCACTGTATATGAGCTGGCGATTTCTAAGTCTGTTGTTCCGAGAGGGGGTAACCAGGCTCACTAATAAAGGTCAAGCCACTTGGCTGCCAGAATGCCCTCCTTCAGCACAGACCAGAAAGGCATTGTGATAAGCGTATCCCCGGTATAGTCAGGGGTTAATGGGAGTCGTCCCCGTCCCCCCAGTATACGGCCAGAACCATGGACCCGGTACTTGTGGTTCGGACTGTCTCCAACCAGCCATAATGTTGTGAGAGTGAAATTATGTCTAAGTCCAGCTTTGGTACATTAGAAGCAACTCTGAAACTTAACCTAAGCGTTTTTCGAAGCAACTTTTTGGCTAACTTCTTATAGGAAGGTCTAGGAGCTCTGAAAATGAACGTGCGCGTCTTTCACTCTTCCCGAGGGACTTAGAAGAATTTTGTGATATTTTTTATTAAAATGGTGTATAAGGGTATATATATAAATATATTTTATGCACTGTATATGAGCTGGCGATTTCTAAGTCTGTGGTTCCGAGAGGGGGTAACCAGGCTCACTAATAAAAGTCAAGCCACTTGGCTGCCAGAATGCCCTCCTTCAGCACAGACCAGAAAGGCATTGTGATAAGCGTATCCCCGGTTTAGTCAGGGGTTAATGGGAGTCGTCCCCGTCCCCCCAGTATACGGCCAGAACCATGGATCCGGTACTGGTGGTTCGGACTGTCTCCAACCAGCCATAATGTTGTGACAGTGAAATTATGTCTAAGTCCAGCTTTGGTACATTAGAAGCAACTCTGAAACTTAACCTAAGCGTTTTTCGAAGCTACTTTTTGGCTAACTTCTTATAGGAAGGTCTAGGAGCTCTGAAAATGAACGTGCGTGTCTTTCACTCTTCCCGAGGTACTTAGAATTATTTTGTGATATTTTTTATTAAAATGGTGTATAAGGGTATATATATATAAATATATTTTATGCACTGTATATGAGCTGGCGATTTCTAAGTCTGTGGTTCCGAGAGGGGGTAACCAGGCTCACTAATAAAGGTCAAGCCACTTGGCTGCCAGAATGCCCTCCTTCAGCACAGACCAGAAAGGCATTGTGATAAGCGTATCCCCGGTATAGTCAGGGGTTAATGGGAGTCGTCCCCGTCCCCCCAGTATACGGCCAGAACCATGGACCCGGTACTTGTGGTTCGGACTGTCTCCAACCAGCCATAATGTTGTGAGAGTGAAATTATGTCTAAGTCCAGCTTTGGTACATTAGAAGCAACTCTGAAACTTAACCTAAGCGTTTTTCGAAGCTACTTTTTGGCTAACTTCTTATAGGAAGGTCTAGGAGCTCTGAAAATGAACGTGCGCGTCTTTCACTCTTCCCGAGGGACTTAGAAGAATTTTGTGATATTTTTTATTAAAATGGTGTATAAGGGTATATATATAAATATATTTTATGCACTGTATATGAGCTGGCGATTTCTAAGTCTGTGGTTCCGAGAGGGGGTAACCAGGCTCACTAATAAAGGTCAAGCCACTTGGCTGCCAGAATGCCCTGCTTCAGCACAGACCAGAAAGGCATTGTGATAAGCGTATCCCCGGTATAGTCAGGGGTTAATGGGAGTCGTCCCCGTCCCCCCAGTATACGGCCAGAACCATGGACCCGGTACTTGTGGTTCGGACTGTCTCCAACCAGCCATAATGTTGTGAGAGTGAAATTATGTCTAAGTCCAGCTTTGGTACATTAGAAGCAACTCTGAAACTTAACCTAAGCGTTTTTCGAAGCTACTTTTTGGCTAACTTCTTATAGGAAGGTCTAGGAGCTCTGAAAATGAACGTGCGCGTCTTTCACTCTTCCCGAGGGACTTAGAAGAATTTTGTGATATTTTTTATTAAAATGGTGTATAAGGGTATATATATAAATATATTTTATGCACTGTATATGAGCTGGCGATTTCTAAGTCTGTGGTTCCGAGAGGGGGTAACCAGGCTCACTAATAAAAGTCAAGCCACTTGGCTGCCAGAATGCCCTCCTTCAGCACAGACCAGAAAGGCATTGTGATAAGCGTATCCCCGGTTTAGTCAGGGGTTAATGGGAGTCGTCCCCGTCCCCCCAGTATACGGCCAGAACCATGGACCCGGTACTGGTGGTTCGGACTGTCTCCAACCAGCCATAATGTTGTGACAGTGAAATTATGTCTAAGTCCAGCTTTGGTACATTAGAAGCAACTCTGAAACTTAACCTAAGCGTTTTTCGAAGCTACTTTTTGGCTAACTTCTTATAGGAAGGTCTAGGAGCTCTGAAAATGAACGTGCGTGTCTTTCACTCTTCCCGAGGTACTTAGAATAATTTTGTGATATTTTTTATTAAAATGGTGTATAAGGGTATATATATAAATATATTTTATGCACTGTATATGAGCTGGCGATTTCTAAGTCTGTGGTTCCGAGAGGGGGTAACCAGGCTCACTAATAAAGGTCAAGCCACTTGGCTGCCAGAATGCCCTCCTTCAGCACAGACCAGAAAGGCATTGTGATAAGCGTATCCCCGGTATAGTCAGGGGTTAATGGGAGTCGTCCCCGTCCCCCCAGTATACGGCCAGAACCATGGACCCGGTACTTGTGGTTCGGACTGTCTCCAACCAGCCATAATGTTGTGAGAGTGAAATTATGTCTAAGTCCAGCTTTGGTACATTAGAAGCAACTCTGAAACTTAACCTAAGCGTTTTTCGAAGCTACTTTTTGGCTAACTTCTTATAGGAAGGTCTAGGAGCTCTGAAAATGAAGGTGCGCGTCTTTCACTCTTCCCGAGGGACTTAGAAGAATTTTGTGATATTTTTTATTAAAATGGTGTATAAGGGTATATATATAAATATATTTTATGCACTGTATATGAGCTGGCGATTTCTAAGTCTGTGGTTCCGAGAGGGGGTAACCAGGCTCACTAATAAAGGTCAAGCCACTTGGCTGCCAGAATGCCCTGCTTCAGCACAGACCAGAAAGGCATTGTGATAAGCGTATCCCCGGTATAGTCAGGGGTTAATGGGAGTCGTCCCCGTCCCCCCAGTATACGGCCAGAACCATGGACCCGGTACTTGTGGTTCGGACCCTCTCCAACCAGCCATAATGTTGTGAGAGTGAAATTATATCTAAGTCCAGCTTTGGTACATTAGAAGCAACTCTGAAACTTAACCTAAGCGTTTTTCGAAGCTACTTTTTGGCTAACTTCTTATAGGAAGGTCTAGGAGCTCTGAAAATGAACGTGCGCGTCTTTCACTCTTCCCGAGGGACTTAGAAGAATTTTGTGATTTTTTTTATTAAAATGGTGTATAAGGGTATATATAAATATATTTTATGCACTGTATATGAGCTGGCGATTTCTATGTCTGTGGTTCCGAGAGGGGGTAACCAGGCTCACTAATAAAGGTCAAGCCACTTGGCTGCCAGAATGCCCTGCTTCAGCACAGACCAGAAAGGCATTGTGATAAGCGTATCCCCGGTATAGTCAGGGGTTAATGGGAGTCGTCCCCGTCCCCCCAGTATACGGCCAGAACCATGGACCCGGTACTTGTGGTTCGGACTGTCTCCAACCAGCCATAATGTTGTGAGAGTGAAATTATGTCTAAGTCCAGCTTTGGTACATTAGAAGCAACTCTGAAACTTAACCTAAGCGTTTTTCGAAGCTACTTTTTGGCTAACTTCTTATAGGAAGGTCTAGGAGCTCTGAAAATGAACGTGCGCGTCTTTCACTCTTCCCGAGGGACTTAGAAGAATTTTGTGATATTTTTTATTAAAATGGTGTATAAGGGTATATATATAAATATATTTTATGCACTGTATATGAGCTGGCGATTTCTAAGTCTGTTGTTCCGAGAGGGGGTAACCAGGCTCACTAATAAAGGTCAAGCCACTTGGCTGCCAGAATGCCCTCCTTCAGCACAGACCAGAAAGGCATTGTGATAAGCGTATCCCCGGTATAGTCAGGGGTTAATGGGAGTCGTCCCCGTCCCCCCAGTATACGGCCAGAACCATGGACCCGGTACTTGTGGTTCGGACTGTCTCCAACCAGCCTTAATGTTGTGAGAGTGAAATTATGTCTACAGTAAGTCCAGCTTTGGTACATTAGAAGCAACTCTGAAACTTAACCTAAGCGTTTTTCGAAGCAACTTTTTGGCTAACTTCTTATAGGAAGGTCTAGGAGCTCTGAAAATGAACGTGCGCGTCTTTCACTCTTCCCGAGGGACTTAGAAGAATTTTGTGATATTTTTTATTAAAATGGTGTATAAGGGTATATATATAAATATATTTTATGCACTGTATATGAGCTGGCGATTTCTAAGTCTGTGGTTCCGAGAGGGGGTAACCAGGCTCACTAATAAAAGTCAAGCCACTTGGCTGCCAGAATGCCCTCCTTCAGCACAGACCAGAAAGGCATTGTGATAAGCGTATCCCCGGTTTAGTCAGGGGTTAATGGGAGTCGTCCCCGTCCCCCCAGTATACGGCCAGAACCATGGACCCGGTACTGGTGGTTCGGACTGTCTCCAACCAGCCATAATGTTGTGACAGTGAAATTATGTCTAAGTCCAGCTTTGGTACATTAGAAGCAACTCTGAAACTTAACCTAAGCGTTTTTCGAAGCTACTTTTTGGCTAACTTCTTATAGGAAGGTCTAGGAGCTCTGAAAATGAACGTGCGTGTCTTTCACTCTTCCCGAGGTACTTAGAATTATTTTGTGATATTTTTTATTAAAATGGTGTATAAGGGTATATATATATAAATATATTTTATGCACTGTATATGAGCTGGCGATTTCTAAGTCTGTGGTTCCGAGAGGGGGTAACCAGGCTCACTAATAAAGGTCAAGCCACTTGGCTGCCAGAATGCCCTCCTTCAGCACAGACCAGAAAGGCATTGTGATAAGCGTATCCCCGGTATAGTCAGGGGTTAATGGGAGTCGTCCCCGTCCCCCCAGTATACGGCCAGAACCATGGACCCGGTACTTGTGGTTCGGACTGTCTCCAACCAGCCATAATGTTGTGAGAGTGAAATTATGTCTAAGTCCAGCTTTGGTACATTAGAAGCAACTATGAAACTTAACCTAAGCGTTTTTCGAAGCTACTTTTTGGCTAACTTCTTATAGGAAGGTCTAGGAGCTCTGAAAATGAACGTGCGCGTCTTTCACTCTTCCCGAGGGACTTAGAAGAATTTTGTGATATTTTTTATTAAAATGGTGTATAAGGGTATATATATAAATATATTTTATGCACTGTATATGAGCTGGCGATTTCTAAGTCTGTGGTTCCGAGAGGGGGTAACCAGGCTCACTAATAAAGGTCAAGCCACTTGGCTGCCAGAATGCCCTCCTTCAGCACAGACCAGAAAGGCATTGTGATAAGCGTATCCCCGGTATAGTCAGGGGTTAATGGGAGTCGTCCCCGTCCCCCCAGTATACGGCCAGAACCATGGACCCGGTACTTGTGGTTCGGACTGTCTCCAACCAGCCATAATGTTGTGAGAGTGAAATTATGTCTAAGTCCAGCTTTGGTACATTAGAAGCAACTCTGAAACTTAACCTAAGCGTTTTTCGAAGCTACTTTTTGGCTAACTTCTTATAGGAAGGTCTAGGAGCTCTGAAAATGAACGTGCGCGTCTTTCACTCTTCCCGAGGGACTTAGAAGAATTTTGTGATATTTTTTATTAAAATGGTGTATAAGGGTATATATATAAATATATTTTATGCACTGTATATGAGCTGGCGATTTCTAAGTCTGTGGTTCCGAGAGGGGGTAACCAGGCTCACTAATAAAAGTCAAGCCACTTGGCTGCCAGAATGCCCTCCTTCAGCACAGACCAGAAAGGCATTGTGATAAGCGTATCCCCGGTTTAGTCAGGGGTTAATGGGAGTCGTCCCCGTCCCCCCAGTATACGGCCAGAACCATGGACCCGGTACTGGTGGTTCGGACTGTCTCCAACCAGCCATAATGTTGTGACAGTGAAATTATGTCTAAGTCCAGCTTTGGTACATTAGAAGCAACTCTGAAACTTAACCTAAGCGTTTTTCGAAGCTACTTTTTGGCTAACTTCTTATAGGAAGGTCTAGGAGCTCTGAAAATGAACGTTCGTGTCTTTCACTCTTCCCGAGGTACTTAGAATAATTTTGTGATATTTTTTATTAAAATGGTGTATAAGGGTATATATATAAATATATTTTATGCACTGTATATGAGCTGGCGATTTCTAAGTCTGTGGTTCCGAGAGGGGGTAACCAGGCTCACTAATAAAGGTCAAGCCACTTGGCTGCCAGAATGCCCTGCTTCAGCACAGACCAGAAAGGCATTGTGATAAGCGTATCCCCGGTATAGTCAGGGGTTAATGGGAGTCGTCCCCGTCCCCCCAGTATACGGCCAGAACCATGGACCCGGTACTTGTGGTTCGGACCCTCTCCAACCAGCCATAATGTTGTGAGAGTGAAATTATATCTAAGTCCAGCTTTGGTACATTAGAAGCAACTCTGAAACTTAACCTAAGCGTTTTTCGAAGCTACTTTTTGGCTAACTTCTTATAGGAAGGTCTAGGAGCTCTGAAAATGAACGTGCGCGTCTTTCACTCTTCCCGAGGGACTTAGAAGAATTTTGTGATTTTTTTTATTAAAATGGTGTATAAGGGTATATATAAATATATTTTATGCACTGTATATGAGCTGGCGATTTCTATGTCTGTGGTTCCGAGAGGGGGTAACCAGGCTCACTAATAAAGGTCAAGCCACTTGGCTGCCAGAATGCCCTGCTTCAGCACAGACCAGAAAGGCATTGTGATAAGCGTATCCCCGGTATAGTCAGGGGTTAATGGGAGTCGTCCCCGTCCCCCCAGTATACGGCCAGAACCATGGACCCGGTACTGGTGGTTCGGACTGTCTCCAACCAGCCATAATGTTGTGACAGTGAAATTATGTCTAAGTCCAGCTTTGGTACATTAGAAGCAACTCTGAAACTTAACCTAAGCGTTTTTCGAAGCTACTTTTTGGCTAACTTCTTATAGGAAGGTCTAGGAGCTCTGAAAATGAACGTGCGTGTCTTTCACTCTTCCCGAGGTACTTAGAATAATTTTGTGATATTTTTTATTAAAATGGTGTATAAGGGTATATATATAAATATATTTTATGCACTGTATATGAGCTGGCGATTTCTAAGTCTGTGGTTCCGAGAGGGGGTAACCAGGCTCACTAATAAAGGTCAAGCCACTTGGCTGCCAGAATGCCCTCCTTCAGCACAGACCAGAAAGGCATTGTGATAAGCGTATCCCCGGTATAGTCAGGGGTTAATGGGAGTCGTCCCCGTCCCCCCAGTATACGGCCAGAACCATGGACCCGGTACTTGTGGTTCGGACTGTCTCCAACCAGCCATAATGTTGTGAGAGTGAAATTATGTCTAAGTCCAGCTTTGGTACATTAGAAGCAACTCTGAAACTTAACCTAAGCGTTTTTCGAAGCTACTTTTTGGCTAACTTCTTATAGGAAGGTCTAGGAGCTCTGAAAATGAACGTGCGCGTCTTTCACTCTTCCCGAGGGACTTAGAAGAATTTTGTGATATTTTTGATTAAAATGGTGTATAAGGGTATATATATAAATATATTTTATGCACTGTATATGAGCTGGCGATTTCTAAGTCTGTGGTTCCGAGAGGGGGTAACCAGGCTCACTAATAAAGGTCAAGCCACTTGGCTGCCAGAATGCCCTCCTTCAGCACAGACCAGAAAGGCATTGTGATAAGCGTATCCCCGGTATAGTCAGGGGTTAATGGGAGTCGTCCCCGTCCCCCCAGTATACGGCCAGAACCATGGACCCGGTACTTGTGGTTCGGACTGTCTCCAACCAGCCATAATGTTGTGAGAGTGAAATTATGTCTAAGTCCAGCTTTGGTACATTAGAAGCAACTCTGAAACTTAACCTAAGCGTTTTTCGAAGCTACTTTTTGGCTAACTTCTTATAGGAAGGTCTAGGATCTCTGAAAATGAACGTGCGCGTCTTTCACTCTTCCCGAGGGACTTAGAAGAATTTTGTGATATTTTTTATTAAAATGGTGTATAAGGGTATATATATAAATATATTTTATGCACTGTATATGAGCTGGCGATTTCTAAGTCTGTGGTTCCGAGAGGGGGTAACCAGGCTCACTAATAAAAGTCAAGCCACTTGGCTGCCAGAATGCCCTCCTTCAGCACAGACCAGAAAGGCATTGTGATAAGCGTATCCCCGGTTTAGTCAGGGGTTAATGGGAGTCGTCCCCGTCCCCCCAGTATACGGCCAGAACCATGGACCCGGTACTGGTGGTTCGGACTGTCTCCAACCAGCCATAATGTTGTGACAGTGAAATTATGTCTAAGTCCAGCTTTGGTACATTAGAAGCAACTCTGAAACTTAACCTAAGCGTTTTTCGAAGCTACTTTTTGGCTAACTTCTTATAGGAAGGTCTAGGAGCTCTGAAAATGAACGTTCGTGTCTTTCACTCTTCCCGAGGTACTTAGAATAATTTTGTGATATTTTTTATTAAAATGGTGTATAAGGGTATATATATAAATATATTTTATGCACTGTATATGAGCTGGCGATTTCTAAGTCTGTGGTTCCGAGAGGGGGTAACCAGGCTCACTAATAAAGGTCAAGCCACTTGGCTGCCAGAATGCCCTCCTTCAGCACAGACCAGAAAGGCATTGTGATAAGCGTATCCCCGGTATAGTCAGGGGTTAATGGGAGTCGTCCCCGTCCCCCCAGTATACGGCCAGAACCATGGACCCGGTACTTGTGGTTCGGACTGTCTCCAACCAGCCATAATGTTGTGAGAGTGAAATTATGTCTAAGTCCAGCTTTGGTACATTAGAAGCAACTCTGAAACTTAACCTAAGCGTTTTTCGAAGCTACTTTTTGGCTAACTTCTTATAGGAAGGTCTAGGAGCTCTGAAAATGAACGTGCGCGTCTTTCACTCTTCCCGAGGGACTTAGAAGAATTTTGTGATATTTTTTATTAAAATGGTGTATAAGGGTATATATATAAATATATTTTATGCACTGTATATGAGCTGGCGATTTCTAAGTCTGTGGTTCCGAGAGGGGGTAACCAGGCTCACTAATAAAGGTCAAGCCACTTGGCTGCCAGAATGCCCTGCTTCAGCACAGACCAGAAAGGCATTGTGATAAGCGTATCCCCGGTATAGTCAGGGGTTAATGGGAGTCGTCCCCGTCCCCCCAGTATACGGCCAGAACCATGGACCCGGTACTTGTGGTTCGGACTGTCTCCAACCAGCCATAATGTTGTGAGAGTGAAATTATGTCTAAGTCCAGCTTTGGTACATTAGAAGCAACTCTGAAACTTAACCTAAGCGTTTTTCGAAGCTACTTTTTGGCTAACTTCTTATAGGAAGGTCTAGGAGCTCTGAAAATGAACGTGCGCGTCTTTCACTCTTCCCGAGGGACTTAGAAGAATTTTGTGATATTTTTTATTAAAATGGTGTATAAGGGTATATATATAAATATATTTTATGCACTGTATATGAGCTGGCGATTTCTAAGTCTGTGGTTCCGAGAGGGGGTAACCAGGCTCACTAATAAAAGTCAAGCCACTTGGCTGCCAGAATGCCCTCCTTCAGCACAGACCAGAAAGGCATTGTGATAAGCGTATCCCCGGTTTAGTCAGGGGTTAATGGGAGTCGTCCCCGTCCCCCCAGTATACGGCCAGAACCATGGACCCGGTACTGGTGGTTCGGACTGTCTCCAACCAGCCATAATGTTGTGACAGTGAAATTATGTCTAAGTCCAGCTTTGGTACATTAGAAGCAACTCTGAAACTTAACCTAAGCGTTTTTCGAAGCTACTTTTTGGCTAACTTCTTATAGGAAGGTCTAGGAGCTCTGAAAATGAACGTGCGTGTCTTTCACTCTTCCCGAGGTACTTAGAATAATTTTGTGATATTTTTTATTAAAATGGTGTATAAGGGTATATATATAAATATATTTTATGCACTGTATATGAGCTGGCGATTTCTAAGTCTGTGGTTCCGAGAGGGGGTAACCAGGCTCACTAATAAAGGTCAAGCCACTTGGCTGCCAGAATGCCCTCCTTCAGCACAGACCAGAAAGGCATTGTGATAAGCGTATCCCCGGTATAGTCAGGGGTTAATGGGAGTCGTCCCCGTCCCCCCAGTATACGGCCAGAACCATGGACCCGGTACTTGTGGTTCGGACTGTCTCCAACCAGCCATAATGTTGTGAGAGTGAAATTATGTCTAAGTCCAGCTTTGGTACATTAGAAGCAACTCTGAAACTTAACCTAAGCGTTTTTCGAAGCTACTTTTTGGCTAACTTCTTATAGGAAGGTCTAGGAGCTCTGAAAATGAACGTGCGCGTCTTTCACTCTTCCCGAGGGACTTAGAAGAATTTTGTGATATTTTTTATTAAAATGGTGTATAAGGGTATATATATAAATATATTTTATGCACTGTATATGAGCTGGCGATTTCTAAGTCTGTGGTTCCGAGAGGGGGTAACCAGGCTCACTAATAAAGGTCAAGCCACTTGGCTGCCAGAATGCCCTCCTTCAGCACAGACCAGAAAGGCATTGTGATAAGCGTATCCCCGGTATAGTCAGGGGTTAATGGGAGTCGTCCCCGTCCCCCCAGTATACGGCCAGAACCATGGACCCGGTACTGGTGGTTCGGACTGTCTCCAACCAGCCATAATGTTGTGACAGTGAAATTATGTCTAAGTCCAGCTTTGGTACATTAGAAGCAACTCTGAAACTTAACCTAAGCGTTTTTCGAAGCTACTTTTTGGCTAACTTCTTATAGGAAGGTCTAGGAGCTCTGAAAATGAACGTGCGTGTCTTTCACTCTTCCCGAGGTACTTAGAATTATTTTGTGATATTTTTTATTAAAATGGTGTATAAGGGTATATATATATAAATATATTTTATGCACTGTATATGAGCTGGCGATTTCTAAGTCTGTGGTTCCGAGAGGGGGTAACCAGGCTCACTAATAAAGGTCAAGCCACTTGGCTGCCAGAATGCCCTCCTTCAGCACAGACCAGAAAGGCATTGTGATAAGCGTATCCCCGGTATAGTCAGGGGTTAATGGGAGTCGTCCCCGTCCCCCCAGTATACGGCCAGAACCATGGACCCGGTACTTGTGGTTCGGACTGTCTCCAACCAGCCATAATGTTGTGAGAGTGAAATTATGTCTAAGTCCAGCTTTGGTACATTAGAAGCAACTATGAAACTTAACCTAAGCGTTTTTCGAAGCTACTTTTTGGCTAACTTCTTATAGGAAGGTCTAGGAGCTCTGAAAATGAACGTGCGCGTCTTTCACTCTTCCCGAGGGACTTAGAAGAATTTTGTGATATTTTTTATTAAAATGGTGTATAAGGGTATATATATAAATATATTTTATGCACTGTATATGAGCTGGCGATTTCTAAGTCTGTGGTTCCGAGAGGGGGTAACCAGGCTCACTAATAAAGGTCAAGCCACTTGGCTGCCAGAATGCCCTCCTTCAGCACAGACCAGAAAGGCATTGTGATAAGCGTATCCCCGGTATAGTCAGGGGTTAATGGGAGTCGTCCCCGTCCCCCCAGTATACGGCCAGAACCATGGACCCGGTACTTGTGGTTCGGACTGTCTCCAACCAGCCATAATGTTGTGAGAGTGAAATTATGTCTAAGTCCAGCTTTGGTACATTAGAAGCAACTCTGAAACTTAACCTAAGCGTTTTTCGAAGCTACTTTTTGGCTAACTTCTTATAGGAAGGTCTAGGAGCTCTGAAAATGAACGTGCGCGTCTTTCACTCTTCCCGAGGGACTTAGAAGAATTTTGTGATATTTTTTATTAAAATGGTGTATAAGGGTATATATATAAATATATTTTATGCACTGTATATGAGCTGGCGATTTCTAAGTCTGTGGTTCCGAGAGGGGGTAACCAGGCTCACTAATAAAGGTCAAGCCACTTGGCTGCCAGAATGCCCTGCTTCAGCACAGACCAGAAAGGCATTGTGATAAGCGTATCCCCGGTATAGTCAGGGGTTAATGGGAGTCGTCCCCGTCCCCCCAGTATACGGCCAGAACCATGGACCCGGTACTTGTGGTTCGGACTGTCTCCAACCAGCCATAATGTTGTGAGAGTGAAATTATGTCTAAGTCCAGCTTTGGTACATTAGAAGCAACTCTGAAACTTAACCTAAGCGTTTTTCGAAGCTACTTTTTGGCTAACTTCTTATAGGAAGGTCTAGGAGCTCTGAAAATGAACGTGCGCGTCTTTCACTCTTCCCGAGGGACTTAGAAGAATTTTGTGATATTTTTTATTAAAATGGTGTATAAGGGTATATATATAAATATATTTTATGCACTGTATATGAGCTGGCGATTTCTAAGTCTGTGGTTCCGAGAGGGGGTAACCAGGCTCACTAATAAAAGTCAAGCCACTTGGCTGCCAGAATGCCCTCCTTCAGCACAGACCAGAAAGGCATTGTGATAAGCGTATCCCCGGTTTAGTCAGGGGTTAATGGGAGTCGTCCCCGTCCCCCCAGTATACGGCCAGAACCATGGACCCGGTACTGGTGGTTCGGACTGTCTCCAACCAGCCATAATGTTGTGACAGTGAAATTATGTCTAAGTCCAGCTTTGGTACATTAGAAGCAACTCTGAAACTTAACCTAAGCGTTTTTCGAAGCTACTTTTTGGCTAACTTCTTATAGGAAGGTCTAGGAGCTCTGAAAATGAACGTGCGTGTCTTTCACTCTTCCCGAGGTACTTAGAATAATTTTGTGATATTTTTTATTAAAATGGTGTATAAGGGTATATATATAAATATATTTTATGCACTGTATATGAGCTGGCGATTTCTAAGTCTGTGGTTCCGAGAGGGGGTAACCAGGCTCACTAATAAAGGTCAAGCCACTTGGCTGCCAGAATGCCCTCCTTCAGCACAGACCAGAAAGGCATTGTGATAAGCGTATCCCCGGTATAGTCAGGGGTTAATGGGAGTCGTCCCCGTCCCCCCAGTATACGGCCAGAACCATGGACCCGGTACTTGTGTTTCGGACTGTCTCCAACCAGCCATAATGTTGTGACAGTGAAATTATGTCTAAGTCCAGCTTTGGTACATTAGAAGCAACTCTGAAACTTAACCTAAGCGTTTTTCGAAGCTACTTTTTGGCTAACTTCTTATAGGAAGGTCTAGGAGATCTGAAAATGAACGTGCGCGTCTTTCACTCTTCCCGAGGGACTTAGAAGAATTTTGTGATATTTTTTATTAAAATGGTGTATAAGGGTATATATATAAATATATTTTATGCACTGTATATGAGCTGGCGATTTCTAAGTCTGTGGTTCCGAGAGGGGGTAACCAGGCTCACTAATAAAAGTCAAGCCACTTGGCTGCCAGAATGCCCTCCTTCAGCACAGACCAGAAAGGCATTGTGATAAGCGTATCCCCGGTATAGTCAGGGGTTAATGGGAGTCGTCCCCGTCCCCCCAGTATACGGCCAGAACCATGGACCCGGTACTGGTGGTTCGGACTGTCTCCAACCAGCCATAATGTTGTGACAGTGAAATTATGTCTAAGTCCAGCTTTGGTACATTAGAAGCAACTCTGAAACTTAACCTAAGCGTTTTTCGAAGCTACTTTTTGGCTAACTTCTTATAGGAAGGTCTAGGAGCTCTGAAAATGAACGTGCGTGTCTTTCACTCTTCCCGATGTACTTAGAAGAATTTTGTGATATTTTTTATTAAAATGGTGTATAAGGGTATATATATAAATATATTTTATGCACTGTATATGAGCTGGCGATTTCTAAGTCTGTGGTTCCGAGAGGGGTTAACCAGGCTCACTAATAAAGGTCAAGTCACTTGGCTGCCAGAATGCCCTCCTTCAGCACAGACCAGAAAGGCATTGTGATAAGCGTATCCCCGGTATAGTCAGGGGTTATTGGGAGTCGTCCCCGTCCCCCCAGTATACGGCCAGAACCATGGACCCGGTACTTGTGGTTCGGACTGTCTCCAACCAGCCATAATGTTGTGAGAGTGAAATTATGTCTAAGTCCAGCTTTGGTACATTAGAAGCAACTCTGAAACTTAACCTAAGCGTTTTTCGAAGCTACTTTTTGGCTAACTTCTTATAGGAAGGTCTAGGAGCTCTGAAAATGAACGTGCGCGTCTTTCACTCTTCCCGAGGGACTTAGAAGAATTTTGTGATATTTTTTATTAAAATGGTGTATAAGGGTATATATATAAATATATTTTATGCACTGTATATGAGCTGGCGATTTCTAAGTCTGTGGTTAAGAGAGGGGGTAACCAGGCTCACTAATAAAGGTCAAGCCACTTGGCTGCCAGAATGCCCTCCTTCAGCACAGACCAGAAAGGCATTGTGATAAGCGTATCCCCGGTATAGTCAGGGGTTAATGGGAGTCGTCCCCGTCCCCCCAGTATACGGCCAGAACCATGGACCCGGTACTTGTGGTTCGGACTGTCTCCAACCAGCCATAATGTTGTGAGAGTGAAATTATGTCTAAGTCCAGCTTTGGTACATTAGAAGCAACTCTGAAACTTAACCTAAGCGTTTTTCGAAGCTACTTTTTGGCTAACTTCTTATAGGAAGGTCTAGGAGCTCTGAAAATGAACGTGCGCGTCTTTCACTCTTCCCGAGGGACTTAGAAGAATTTTGTGATATTTTTTATTAAAATGGTGTATAAGGGTATATATATAAATATATTTTATGCACTGTATATGAGCTGGCGATTTCTAAGTCTGTTGTTCCGAGAGGGGGTAACCAGGCTCACTAATAAAGGTAAAGCCACTTGGCTGCCAGAATGCCCTCCTTCAGCACAGACCAGAAAGGCATTGTGATAAGCGTATCCCCGGTATAGTCAGGGGTTAATGGGAGTCGTCCCCGTCCCCCCAGTATACGGCCAGAACCATGGACCCGGTACTTGTGGTTCGGACTGTCTCCAACCAGCCATAATGTTGTGAGAGTGAAATTATGTCTAAGTCCAGCTTTGGTACATTAGAAGCAACTCTGAAACTTAACCTAAGCGTTTTTCGAAGCAACTTTTTGGCTAACTTCTTATAGGAAGGTCTAGGAGCTCTGAAAATGAACGTGCGCGTCTTTCACTCTTCCCGAGGGACTTAGAAGAATTTTGTGATATTTTTTATTAAAATGGTGTATAAGGGTATATATATAAATATATTTTATGCACTGTATATGAGCTGGCGATTTCTATGTCTGTGGTTCCGAGAGGGGGTAACCAGGCTCACTAATAAAGGTCAAGCCACTTGGCTGCCAGAATGCCCTCCTTCAGCACAGACCAGAAAGGCATTGTGATAAGCGTATCCCCGGTATAGTCAGGGGTTAATGGGAGTCGTCCCCGTCCCCCCAGTATACGGCCAGAACCATGGACCCGGTACTTGTGGTTCGGACTGTCTCCAACCAGCCATAATGTTGTGAGAGTGAAATTATGTCTAAGTCCAGCTTTGGTACATTAGAAGCAACTCTGAAACTTAACCTAAGCGTTTTTCGTAGCTACTTTTTGGCTAACTTCTTATAGGAAGGTCTAGGAGCTCTGAAAATGAACGTGCGCGTCTTTCACTCTTCCCGAGGGACTTAGAAGAATTTTGTGATATTTTTTATTAAAATGGTGTATAAGGGTATATATATAAATATATTTTATGCACTGTATATGAGCTGGCGATTTCTAAGTCTGTGGTTCCGAGAGGGGGTAACCAGGCTCACTAATAAAGGTCAAGCCACTTGGCTGCCAGAATGCCCTGCTTCAGCACAGACCAGAAAGGCATTGTGATAAGCGTATCCCCGGTATAGTCAGGGGTTAATGGGAGTCGTCCCCGTCCCCCCAGTATACGGCCAGAACCATGGACCCGGTACTTGTGGTTCGGACCCTCTCCAACCAGCCATAATGTTGTGAGAGTGAAATTATATCTAAGTCCAGCTTTGGTACATTAGAAGCAACTCTGAAACTTAACCTAAGCGTTTTTCGAAGCTACTTTTTGGCTAACTTCTTATAGGAAGGTCTAGGAGCTCTGAAAATGAACGTGCGCGTCTTTCACTCTTCCCGAGGGACTTAGAAGAATTTTGTGATTTTTTTTATTAAAATGGTGTATAAGGGTATATATAAATATATTTTATGCACTGTATATGAGCTGGCGATTTCTATGTCTGTGGTTCCGAGAGGGGGTAACCAGGCTCACTAATAAAGGTCAAGCCACTTGGCTGCCAGAATGCCCTGCTTCAGCACAGACCAGAAAGGCATTGTGATAAGCGTATCCCCGGTATAGTCAGGGGTTAATGGGAGTCGTCCCCGTCCCCCCAGTATACGGCCAGAACCATGGACCCGGTACTTGTGGTTCGGACTGTCTCCAACCAGCCATAATGTTGTGAGAGTGAAATTATGTCTAAGTCCAGCTTTGGTACATTAGAAGCAACTCTGAAACTTAACCTAAGCGTTTTTCGAAGCTACTGTACTTTTTGGCTAACTTCTTATAGGAAGGTCTAGGAGCTCTGAAAATGAACGTGCGCGTCTTTCACTCTTCCCGAGGGACTTAGAAGAATTTTGTGATATTTTTTATTAAAATGGTGTATAAGGGTATATATATAAATATATTTTATGCACTGTATATGAGCTGGCGATTTCTAAGTCTGTTGTTCCGAGAGGGGGTAACCAGGCTCACTAATAAAGGTCAAGCCACTTGGCTGCCAGAATGCCCTCCTTCAGCACAGACCAGAAAGGCATTGTGATAAGCGTATCCCCGGTATAGTCAGGGGTTAATGGGAGTCGTCCCCGTCCCCCCAGTATACGGCCAGAACCATGGACCCGGTACTTGTGGTTCGGACTGTCTCCAACCAGCCATAATGTTGTGAGAGTGAAATTATGTCTAAGTCCAGCTTTGGTACATTAGAAGCAACTCTGAAACTTAACCTAAGCGTTTTTCGAAGCAACTTTTTGGCTAACTTCTTATAGGAAGGTCTAGGAGCTCTGAAAATGAACGTGCGCGTCTTTCACTCTTCCCGAGGGACTTAGAAGAATTTTGTGATATTTTTTATTAAAATGGTGTATAAGGGTATATATATAAATATATTTTATGCACTGTATTTGAGCTGGCGATTTCTAAGTCTGTGGTTCCGAGAGTGGGTAACCAGGCTCACTAATAAAGGTCAAGCCACTTGGCTGCCAGAATGCCCTCCTTCAGCACAGACCAGAAAGGCATTGTGATAAGCGTATCCCCGGTATAGTCAGGGGTTAATGGGAGTCGTCCCCGTCCCCCCAGTATACGGCCAGAACCATGGACCCGGTACTTGTGGTTCGGACTGTCTCCAACCAGCCATAATGTTGTGAGAGTGAAATTATGTCTAAGTCCAGCTTTGGTACATTAGAAGCAACTCTGAAACTTAACCTAAGCGTTTTTCGAAGCAACTTTTTGGCTAACTTCTTATAGGAAGGTCTAGGAGCTCTGAAAATGAACGTGCGCGTCTTTCACTCTTCCCGAGGGACTTAGAAGAATTTTGTGATATTTTTTATTAAAATGGTGTATAAGGGTATATATATAAATATATTTTATGCACTGTATATGAGCTGGCGATTTCTATGTCTGTGGTTCCGAGAGGGGGTAACCAGGCTCACTAATAAAGGTCAAGCCACTTGGCTGCCAGAATGCCCTCCTTCAGCACAGACCAGAAAGGCATTGTGATAAGCGTATCCCCGGTATAGTCAGGGGTTAATGGGAGTCGTCCCCGTCCCCCCAGTATACGGCCAGAACCATGGACCCGGTACTTGTGGTTCGGACTGTCTCCAACCAGCCATAATGTTGTGAGAGTGAAATTATGTCTAAGTCCAGCTTTGGTACATTAGAAGCAACTCTGAAACTTAACCTAAGCGTTTTTCGAAGCAACTTTTTGGCTAACTTCTTATAGGAAGGTCTAGGAGCTCTGAAAATGAACGTGCGCGTCTTTCACTCTTCCCGAGGGACTTAGAAGAATTTTGTGATATTTTTTATTAAAATGGTGTATAAGGGTATATATATAAATATATTTTATGCACTGTATATGAGCTGGCGATTTCTATGTCTGTGGTTCCGAGAGGGGGTAACCAGGCTCACTAATAAAGGTCAAGCCACTTGGCTGCCAGAATGCCCTCCTTCAGCACAGACCAGAAAGGCATTGTGATAAGCGTATCCCCGGTATAGTCAGGGGTTAATGGGAGTCGTCCCCGTCCCCCCAGTATACGGCCAGAACCATGGACCCGGTACTTGTGGTTCGGACTGTCTCCAACCAGCCATAATGTTGTGAGAGTGAAATTATGTCTAAGTCCAGCTTTGGTACATTAGAAGCAACTCTGAAACTTAACCTAAGCGTTTTTCGAAGCTACTTTTTGGCTAACTTCTTATAGGAAGGTCTAGGAGCTCTGAAAATGAACGTGCGCGTCTTTCACTCTTCCCGAGGGACTTAGAAGAATTTTGTGATATTTTTTATTAAAATGGTGTATAAGGGTATATATATAAATATATTTTATGCACTGTATATGAGCTGGCGATTTCTAAGTCTGTGGTTCCGAGAGGGGGTAACCAGGCTCACTAATAAAGGTCAAGCCACTTGGCTGCCAGAATGCCCTGCTTCAGCACAGACCAGAAAGGCATTGTGATAAGCGTATCCCCGGTATAGTCAGGGGTTAATGGGAGTCGTCCCCGTCCCCCCAGTATACGGCCAGAACCATGGACCCGGTACTTGTGGTTCGGACCCTCTCCAACCAGCCATAATGTTGTGAGAGTGAAATTATATCTAAGTCCAGCTTTGGTACATTAGAAGCAACTCTGAAACTTAACCTAAGCGTTTTTCGAAGCTACTTTTTGGCTAACTTCTTATAGGAAGGTCTAGGAGCTCTGAAAATGAACGTGCGCGTCTTTCACTCTTCCCGAGGGACTTAGAAGAATTTTGTGATTTTTTTTATTAAAATGGTGTATAAGGGTATATATAAATATATTTTATGCACTGTATATGAGCTGGCGATTTCTATGTCTGTGGTTCCGAGAGGGGGTAACCAGGCTCACTAATAAAGGTCAAGCCACTTGGCTGCCAGAATGCCCTCCTTCAGCACAGACCAGAAAGGCATTGTGATAAGCGTATCCCCGGTATAGTCAGGGGTTAATGGGAGTCGTCCCCGTCCCCCCAGTATACGGCCAGAACCATGGACCCGGTACTTGTGGTTCGGACTGTCTCCAACCAGCCATAATGTTGTGAGAGTGAAATTATGTCTAAGTCCAGCTTTGGTACATTAGAAGCAACTCTGAAACTTAACCTAAGCGTTTTTCGAAGCTACTTTTTGGCTAACTTCTTATAGGAAGGTCTAGGAGCTCTGAAAATGAACGTGCGCGTCTTTCACTCTTCCCGAGGGACTTAGAAGAATTTTGTGATATTTTTTATTAAAATGGTGTATAAGGGTATATATATAAATATATTTTATGCACTGTATATGAGCTGGCGATTTCTAAGTCTGTGGTTCCGAGAGGGGGTAACCAGGCTCACTAATAAAGGTCAAGCCACTTGGCTGCCAGAATGCCCTGCTTCAGCACAGACCAGAAAGGCATTGTGATAAGCGTATCCCCGGTATAGTCAGGGGTTAATGGGAGTCGTCCCCGTCCCCCCAGTATACGGCCAGAACCATGGACCCGGTACTTGTGGTTCGGACCCTCTCCAACCAGCCATAATGTTGTGAGAGTGAAATTATATCTAAGTCCAGCTTTGGTACATTAGAAGCAACTCTGAAACTTAACCTAAGCGTTTTTCGAAGCTACTTTTTGGCTAACTTCTTATAGGAAGGTCTAGGAGCTCTGAAAATGAACGTGCGCGTCTTTCACTCTTCCCGAGGGACTTAGAAGAATTTTGTGATTTTTTTTATTAAAATGGTGTATAAGGGTATATATAAATATATTTTATGCACTGTATATGAGCTGGCGATTTCTATGTCTGTGGTTCCGAGAGGGGGTAACCAGGCTCACTAATAAAGGTCAAGCCACTTGGCTGCCAGAATGCCCTGCTTCAGCACAGACCAGAAAGGCATTGTGATAAGCGTATCCCCGGTATAGTCAGGGGTTAATGGGAGTCGTCCCCGTCCCCCCAGTATACGGCCAGAACCATGGACCCGGTACTTGTGGTTCGGACTGTCTCCAACCAGCCATAATGTTGTGAGAGTGAAATTATGTCTAAGTCCAGCTTTGGTACATTAGAAGCAACTCTGAAACTTAACCTAAGCGTTTTTCGAAGCTACTGTACTTTTTGGCTAACTTCTTATAGGAAGGTCTAGGAGCTCTGAAAATGAACGTGCGCGTCTTTCACTCTTCCCGAGGGACTTAGAAGAATTTTGTGATATTTTTTATTAAAATGGTGTATAAGGGTATATATATAAATATATTTTATGCACTGTATATGAGCTGGCGATTTCTAAGTCTGTTGTTCCGAGAGGGGGTAACCAGGCTCACTAATAAAGGTCAAGCCACTTGGCTGCCAGAATGCCCTCCTTCAGCACAGACCAGAAAGGCATTGTGATAAGCGTATCCCCGGTATAGTCAGGGGTTAATGGGAGTCGTCCCCGTCCCCCCAGTATACGGCCAGAACCATGGACCCGGTACTTGTGGTTCGGACTGTCTCCAACCAGCCATAATGTTGTGAGAGTGAAATTATGTCTAAGTCCAGCTTTGGTACATTAGAAGCAACTCTGAAACTTAACCTAAGCGTTTTTCGAAGCAACTTTTTGGCTAACTTCTTATAGGAAGGTCTAGGAGCTCTGAAAATGAACGTGCGCGTCTTTCACTCTTCCCGAGGGACTTAGAAGAATTTTGTGAAATTTTTTATTAAAATGGTGTATAAGGGTATATATATAAATATATTTTATGCACTGTATTTGAGCTGGCGATTTCTAAGTCTGTGGTTCCGAGAGGGGGTAACCAGGCTCACTAATAAAGGTCAAGCCACTTGGCTGCCAGAATGCCCTCCTTCAGCACAGACCAGAAAGGCATTGTGATAAGCGTATCCCCGGTATAGTCAGGGGTTAATGGGAGTCGTCCCCGTCCCCCCAGTATACGGCCAGAACCATGGACCCGGTACTTGTGGTTCGGACTGTCTCCAACCAGCCATAATGTTGTGAGAGTGAAATTATGTCTAAGTCCAGCTTTGGTACATTAGAAGCAACTCTGAAACTTAACCTAAGCGTTTTTCGAAGCAACTTTTTGGCTAACTTCTTATAGGAAGGTCTAGGAGCTCTGAAAATGAACGTGCGCGTCTTTCACTCTTCCCGAGGGACTTAGAAGAATTTTGTGATATTTTTTATTAAAATGGTGTATAAGGGTATATATATAAATATATTTTATGCACTGTATATGAGCTGGCGATTTCTATGTCTGTGGTTCCGAGAGGGGGTAACCAGGCTCACTAATAAAGGTCAAGCCACTTGGCTGCCAGAATGCCCTCCTTCAGCACAGACCAGAAAGGCATTGTGATAAGCGTATCCCCGGTATAGTCAGGGGTTAATGGGAGTCGTCCCCGTCCCCCCAGTATACGGCCAGAACCATGGACCCGGTACTTGTGGTTCGGACTGTCTCCAACCAGCCATAATGTTGTGAGAGTGAAATTATGTCTAAGTCCAGCTTTGGTACATTAGAAGCAACTCTGAAACTTAACCTAAGCGTTTTTCGAAGCTACTTTTTGGCTAACTTCTTATAGGAAGGTCTAGGAGCTCTGAAAATGAACGTGCGCGTCTTTCACTCTTCCCGAGGGACTTAGAAGAATTTTGTGATATTTTTTATTAAAATGGTGTATAAGGGTATATATATAAATATATTTTATGCACTGTATATGAGCTGGCGATTTCTAAGTCTGTGGTTCCGAGAGGGGGTAACCAGGCTCACTAATAAAGGTCAAGCCACTTGGCTGCCAGAATGCCCTGCTTCAGCACAGACCAGAAAGGCATTGTGATAAGCGTATCCCCGGTATAGTCAGGGGTTAATGGGAGTCGTCCCCGTCCCCCCAGTATACGGCCAGAACCATGGACCCGGTACTTGTGGTTCGGACCCTCTCCAACCAGCCATAATGTTGTGAGAGTGAAATTATATCTAAGTCCAGCTTTGGTACATTAGAAGCAACTCTGAAACTTAACCTAAGCGTTTTTCGAAGCTACTTTTTGGCTAACTTCTTATAGGAAGGTCTAGGAGCTCTGAAAATGAACGTGCGCGTCTTTCACTCTTCCCGAGGGACTTAGAAGAATTTTGTGATTTTTTTTATTAAAATGGTGTATAAGGGTATATATAAATATATTTTATGCACTGTATATGAGCTGGCGATTTCTATGTCTGTGGTTCCGAGAGGGGGTAACCAGGCTCACTAATAAAGGTCAAGCCACTTGGCTGCCAGAATGCCCTGCTTCAGCACAGACCAGAAAGGCATTGTGATAAGCGTATCCCCGGTATAGTCAGGGGTTAATGGGAGTCGTCCCCGTCCCCCCAGTATACGGCCAGAACCATGGACCCGGTACTTGTGGTTCGGACTGTCTCCAACCAGCCATAATGTTGTGAGAGTGAAATTATGTCTAAGTCCAGCTTTGGTACATTAGAAGCAACTCTGAAACTTAACCTAAGCGTTTTTCGAAGCAACTTTTTGGCTAACTTCTTATAGGAAGGTCTAGGAGCTCTGAAAATGAACGTGCGCGTCTTTCACTCTTCCCGAGGGACTTAGAAGAATTTTGTGATATTTTTTATTAAAATGGTGTATAAGGGTATATATATAAATATATTTTATGCACTGTATATGAGCTGGCGATTTCTATGTCTGTGGTTCCGAGAGGGGGTAACCAGGCTCACTAATAAAGGTCAAGCCACTTGGCTGCCAGAATGCCCTCCTTCAGCACAGACCAGAAAGGCATTGTGATAAGCGTATCCCCGGTATAGTCAGGGGTTAATGGGAGTCGTCCCCGTCCCCCCAGTATACGGCCAGAACCATGGACCCGGTACTTGTGGTTCGGACTGTCTCCAACCAGCCATAATGTTGTGAGAGTGAAATTATGTCTAAGTCCAGCTTTGGTACATTAGAAGCAACTCTGAAACTTAACCTAAGCGTTTTTCGAAGCTACTTTTTGGCTAACTTCTTATAGGAAGGTCTAGGAGCTCTGAAAATGAACGTGCGCGTCTTTCACTCTTCCCGAGGGACTTAGAAGAATTTTGTGATATTTTTTATTAAAATGGTGTATAAGGGTATATATATAAATATATTTTATGCACTGTATATGAGCTGGCGATTTCTAAGTCTGTGGTTCCGAGAGGGGGTAACCAGGCTCACTAATAAAGGTCAAGCCACTTGGCTGCCAGAATGCCCTGCTTCAGCACAGACCAGAAAGGCATTGTGATAAGCGTATCCCCGGTATAGTCAGGGGTTAATGGGAGTCGTCCCCGTCCCCCCAGTATACGGCCAGAACCATGGACCCGGTACTTGTGGTTCGGACCCTCTCCAACCAGCCATAATGTTGTGAGAGTGAAATTATATCTAAGTCCAGCTTTGGTACATTAGAAGCAACTCTGAAACTTAACCTAAGCGTTTTTCGAAGCTACTTTTTGGCTAACTTCTTATAGGAAGGTCTAGGAGCTCTGAAAATGAACGTGCGCGTCTTTCACTCTTCCCGAGGGACTTAGAAGAATTTTGTGATTTTTTTTATTAAAATGGTGTATAAGGGTATATATAAATATATTTTATGCACTGTATATGAGCTGGCGATTTCTATGTCTGTGGTTCCGAGAGGGGGTAACCAGGCTCACTAATAAAGGTCAAGCCACTTGGCTGCCAGAATGCCCTGCTTCAGCACAGACCAGAAAGGCATTGTGATAAGCGTATCCCCGGTATAGTCAGGGGTTAATGGGAGTCGTCCCCGTCCCCCCAGTATACGGCCAGAACCATGGACCCGGTACTTGTGGTTCGGACTGTCTCCAACCAGCCATAATGTTGTGAGAGTGAAATTATGTCTAAGTCCAGCTTTGGTACATTAGAAGCAACTCTGAAACTTAACCTAAGCGTTTTTCGAAGCTACTTTTTGGCTAACTTCTTATAGGAAGGTCTAGGAGCTCTGAAAATGAACGTGCGCGTCTTTCACTCTTCCCGAGGGACTTAGAAGAATTTTGTGATATTTTTTATTAAAATGGTGTATAAGGGTATATATATAAATATATTTTATGCACTGTATATGAGCTGGCGATTTCTAAGTCTGTTGTTCCGAGAGGGGGTAACCAGGCTCACTAATAAAGGTCAAGCCACTTGGCTGCCAGAATGCCCTCCTTCAGCACAGACCAGAAAGGCATTGTGATAAGCGTATCCCCGGTATAGTCAGGGGTTAATGGGAGTCGTCCCCGTCCCCCCAGTATACGGCCAGAACCATGGACCCGGTACTTGTGGTTCGGACTGTCTCCAACCAGCCATAATGTTGTGAGAGTGAAATTATGTCTAAGTCCAGCTTTGGTACATTAGAAGCAACTCTGAAACTTAACCTAAGCGTTTTTCGAAGCAACTTTTTGGCTAACTTCTTATAGGAAGGTCTAGGAGCTCTGAAAATGAACGTGCGCGTCTTTCACTCTTCCCGAGGGACTTAGAAGAATTTTGTGATATTTTTTATTAAAATGGTGTATAAGGGTATATATATAAATATATTTTATGCACTGTATTTGAGCTGGCGATTTCTAAGTCTGTGGTTCCGAGAGGGGGTAACCAGGCTCACTAATAAAGGTCAAGCCACTTGGCTGCCAGAATGCCCTCCTTCAGCACAGACCAGAAAGGCATTGTGATAAGCGTATCCCCGGTATAGTCAGGGGTTAATGGGAGTCGTCCCCGTCCCCCCAGTATACGGCCAGAACCATGGACCCGGTACTTGTGGTTCGGACTGTCTCCAACCAGCCATAATGTTGTGAGAGTGAAATTATGTCTAAGTCCAGCTTTGGTACATTAGAAGCAACTCTGAAACTTAACCTAAGCGTTTTTCGAAGCAACTTTTTGGCTAACTTCTTATAGGAAGGTCTAGGAGCTCTGAAAATGAACGTGCGCGTCTTTCACTCTTCCCGAGGGACTTAGAAGAATTTTGTGATATTTTTTATTAAAATGGTGTATAAGGGTATATATATAAATATATTTTATGCACTGTATTTGAGCTGGCGATTTCTAAGTCTGTGGTTCCGAGAGGGGGTAACCAGGCTCACTAATAAAGGTCAAGCCACTTGGCTGCCAGAATGCCCTCCTTCAGCACAGACCAGAAAGGCATTGTGATAAGCGTATCCCCGGTATAGTCAGGGGTTAATGGGAGTCGTCCCCGTCCCCCCAGTATACGGCCAGAACCATGGACCCGGTACTTGTGGTTCGGACTGTCTCCAACCAGCCATAATGTTGTGAGAGTGAAATTATGTCTAAGTCCAGCTTTGGTACATTAGAAGCAACTCTGAAACTTAACCTAAGCGTTTTTCGAAGCAACTTTTTGGCTAACTTCTTATAGGAAGGTCTAGGAGCTCTGAAAATGAACGTGCGCGTCTTTCACTCTTCCCGAGGGACTTAGAAGAATTTTGTGATATTTTTTATTAAAATGGTGTATAAGGGTATATATATAAATATATTTTATGCACTGTATATGAGCTGGCGATTTCTAAGTCTGTGGTTCCGAGAGGGGGTAACCAGGCTCACTAATAAAAGTCAAGCCACTTGGCTGCCAGAATGCCCTCCTTCAGCACAGACCAGAAAGGCATTGTGATAAGCGTATCCCCGGTTTAGTCAGGGGTTAATGGGAGTCGTCCCCGTCCCCCCAGTATACGGCCAGAACCATGGACCCGGTACTGGTGGTTCGGACTGTCTCCAACCAGCCATAATGTTGTGACAGTGAAATTATGTCTAAGTCCAGCTTTGGTACATTAGAAGCAACTCTGAAACTTAACCTAAGCGTTTTTCGAAGCTACTTTTTGGCTAGCTTCTTATAGGAAGGTCTAGGAGCTCTGAAAATGAACGTGCGTGTCTTTCACTCTTCCCGAGGTACTTAGAATTATTTTGTGATATTTTTTATTAAAATGGTGTATAAGGGTATATATATATAAATATATTTTATGCACTGTATATGAGCTGGCGATTTCTAAGTCTGTGGTTCCGAGAGGGGGTAACCAGGCTCACTAATAAAGGTCAAGCCACTTGGCTGCCAGAATGCCCTCCTTCAGCACAGACCAGAAAGGCATTGTGATAAGCGTATCCCCGGTATAGTCAGGGGTTAATGGGAGTCGTCCCCGTCCCCCCAGTATACGGCCAGAACCATGGACCCGGTACTTGTGGTTCGGACTGTCTCCAACCAGCCATAATGTTGTGAGAGTGAAATTATGTCTAAGTCCAGCTTTGGTACATTAGAAGCAACTCTGAAACTTAACCTAAGCGTTTTTCGAAGCTACTTTTTGGCTAACTTCTTATAGGAAGGTCTAGGAGCTCTGAAAATGAACGTGCGCGTCTTTCACTCTTCCCGAGGGACTTAGAAGAATTTTGTGATATTTTTTATTAAAATGGTGTATAAGGGTATATATATAAATATATTTTATGCACTGTATATGAGCTGGCGATTTCTAAGTCTGTGGTTCCGAGAGGGGGTAACCAGGCTCACTAATAAAGGTCAAGCCACTTGGCTGCCAGAATGCCCTGCTTCAGCACAGACCAGAAAGGCATTGTGATAAGCGTATCCCCGGTATAGTCAGGGGTTAATGGGAGTCGTCCCCGTCCCCCCAGTATACGGCCAGAACCATGGACCCGGTACTTGTGGTTCGGACTGTCTCCAACCAGCCATAATGTTGTGAGAGTGAAATTATGTCTAAGTCCAGCTTTGGTACATTAGAAGCAACTCTGAAACTTAACCTAAGCGTTTTTCGAAGCTACTTTTTGGCTAACTTCTTATAGGAAGGTCTAGGAGCTCTGAAAATGAACGTGCGCGTCTTTCACTCTTCCCGAGGGACTTAGAAGAATTTTGTGATATTTTTTATTAAAATGGTGTATAAGGGTATATATATAAATATATTTTATGCACTGTATATGAGCTGGCGATTTCTAAGTCTGTGGTTCCGAGAGGGGGTAACCAGGCTCACTAATAAAAGTCAAGCCACTTGGCTGCCAGAATGCCCTCCTTCAGCACAGACCAGAAAGGCATTGTGATAAGCGTATCCCCGGTTTAGTCAGGGGTTAATGGGAGTCGTCCCCGTCCCCCCAGTATACGGCCAGAACCATGGACCCGGTACTGGTGGTTCGGACTGTCTCCAACCAGCCATAATGTTGTGACAGTGAAATTATGTCTAAGTCCAGCTTTGGTACATTAGAAGCAACTCTGAAACTTAACCTAAGCGTTTTTCGAAGCTACTTTTTGGCTAACTTCTTATAGGAAGGTCTAGGAGCTCTGAAAATGAACGTGCGTGTCTTTCACTCTTCCCGAGGTACTTAGAATAATTTTGTGATATTTTTTATTAAAATGGTGTATAAGGGTATATATATAAATATATTTTATGCACTGTATATGAGCTGGCGATTTCTAAGTCTGTGGTTCCGAGAGGGGGTAACCAGGCTCACTAATAAAGGTCAAGCCACTTGGCTGCCAGAATGCCCTGCTTCAGCACAGACCAGAAAGGCATTGTGATAAGCGTATCACCGGTATAGTCAGGGGTTAATGGGAGTCGTCCCCGTCCCCCCAGTATACGGCCAGAACCATGGACCCGGTACTTGTGGTTCGGACTGTCTCCAACCAGCCATAATGTAGTGAGAGTGAAATTATGTCTAAGTCCAGCTTTGGTACATTAGAAGCAACTCTGAAACTTAACCTAAGCGTTTTTCGAAGCTACTTTTTGGCTAACTTCTTATAGGAAGGTCTAGGAGCTCTGAAAATGAACGTGCGCGTCTTTCACTCTTCCCGAGGGACTTAGAAGAATTTTGTGATATTTTTTATTAAAATGGTGTATAAGGGTATATATATAAATATATTTTATGCACTGTATATGAGCTGGCGATTTCTAAGTCTGTGGTTCCGAGAGGGGGTAACCAGGCTCACTAATAAAAGTCAAGCCACTTGGCTGCCAGAATGCCCTCCTTCAGCACAGACCAGAAAGGCATTGTGATAAGCGTATCCCCGGTTTAGTCAGGGGTTAATGGGAGTCGTCCCCGTCCCCCCAGTATACGGCCAGAACCATGGACCCGGTACTGGTGGTTCGGACTGTCTCCAACCAGCCATAATGTTGTGACAGTGAAATTATGTCTAAGTCCAGCTTTGGTACATTAGAAGCAACTCTGAAACTTAACCTAAGCGTTTTTCGAAGCTACTTTTTGGCTAACTTCTTATAGGAAGGTCTAGGAGCTCTGAAAATGAACGTGCGTGTCTTTCACTCTTCCCGAGGTACTTAGAATAATTTTGTGATATTTTTTATTAAAATGGTGTATAAGGGTATATATATAAATATATTTTATGCACTGTATATGAGCTGGCGATTTCTAAGTCTGTGGTTCCGAGAGGGGGTAACCAGGCTCACTAATAAAGGTCAAGCCACTTGGCTGCCAGAATGCCCTCCTTCAGCACAGACCAGAAAGGCATTGTGATAAGCGTATCCCCGGTATAGTCAGGGGTTAATGGGAGTCGTCCCCGTCCCCCCAGTATACGGCCAGAACCATGGACCCGGTACTTGTGGTTCGGACTGTCTCCAACCAGCCATAATGTTGTGAGAGTGAAATTATGTCTAAGTCCAGCTTTGGTACATTAGAAGCAACTCTGAAACTTAACCTAAGCGTTTTTCGAAGCTACTTTTTGGCTAACTTCTTATAGGAAGGTCTAGGAGCTCTGAAAATGAACGTGCGCGTCTTTCACTCTTCCCGAGGGACTTAGAAGAATTTTGTGATATTTTTTATTAAAATGGTGTATAAGGGTATATATATAAATATATTTTATGCACTGTATATGAGCTGGCGATTTCTAAGTCTGTGGTTCCGAGAGGGGGTAACCAGGCTCACTAATAAAGGTCAAGCCACTTGGCTGCCAGAATGCCCTGCTTCAGCACAGACCAGAAAGGCATTGTGATAAGCGTATCCCCGGTATAGTCAGGGGTTAATGGGAGTCGTCCCCGTCCCCCCAGTATACGGCCAGAACCATGGACCCGGTACTTGTGGTTCGGACTGTCTCCAACCAGCCATAATGTTGTGAGAGTGAAATTATGTCTAAGTCCAGCTTTGGTACATTAGAAGCAACTCTGAAACTTAACCTAAGCGTTTTTCGAAGCTACTTTTTGGCTAACTTCTTATAGGAAGGTCTAGGAGCTCTGAAAATGAACGTGCGCGTCTTTCACTCTTCCCGAGGGACTTAGAAGAATTTTGTGATATTTTTTATTAAAATGGTGTATAAGGGTATATATATAAATATATTTTATGCACTGTATATGAGCTGGCGATTTCTAAGTCTGTGGTTCCGAGAGGGGGTAACCAGGCTCACTAATAAAGGTCAAGCCACTTGGCTGCCAGAATGCCCTGCTTCAGCACAGACCAGAAAGGCATTGTGATAAGCGTATCCCCGGTATAATCAGGGGTTAATGGGAGTCGTCCCCGTCCCCCCAGTATACGGCCAGAACCATGGACCCGGTACTTGTGGTTCGGACTGTCTCCAACCAGCCATAATGTTGTGAGAGTGAAATTATGTCTAAGTCCAGCTTTGGTACATTAGAAGCAACTCTGAAACTTAACCTAAGCGTTTTTCGAAGCTACTTTTTGGCTAACTTCTTATAGGAAGGTCTAGGAGCTCTGAAAATGAACGTGCGCGTCTTTCACTCTTCCCGAGGGACTTAGAAGAATTTTGTGATATTTTTTATTAAAATGGTGTATAAGGGTATATATATAAATATATTTTATGCACTGTATATGAGCTGGCGATTTCTAAGTCTGTGGTTCCGAGAGGGGGTAACCAGGCTCACTAATAAAGGTCAAGCCACTTGGCTGCCAGAATGCCCTCCTTCAGCACAGACCAGAAAGGCATTGTGATAAGCGTATCCCCGGTATAGTCAGGGGTTAATGGGAGTCGTCCCCGTCCCCCCAGTATACGGCCAGAACCATGGACCCGGTACTTGTGGTTCGGACTGTCTCCAACCAGCCATAATGTTGTGAGAGTGAAATTATGTCTAAGTCCAGCTTTGGTACATTAGAAGCAACTCTGAAACTTAACCTAAGCGTTTTTCGAAGCTACTTTTTGGCTAACTTCTTATAGGAAGGTCTAGGAGATCTGAAAATGAACGTGCGCGTCTTTCACTCTTCCCGAGGGACTTAGAAGAATTTTGTGATATTTTTTATTAAAATGGTGTATAAGGGTATATATATAAATATATTTTATGCACTGTATATGAGCTGGCGATTTCTAAGTCTGTGGTTCCGAGAGGGGGTAACCAGGCTCACTAATAAAAGTCAAGCCACTTGGCTGCCAGAATGCCCTCCTTCAGCACAGACCAGAAAGGCATTGTGATAAGCGTATCCCCGGTATAGTCAGGGGTTAATGGGAGTCGTCCCCGTCCCCCCTGTATACGGCCAGAACCATGGACCCGGTACTGGTGGTTCGGACTGTCTCCAACCAGCCATAATGTTGTGACAGTGAAATTATGTCTAAGTCCAGCTTTGGTACATTAGAAGCAACTCTGAAACTTAACCTAAGCGTTTTTCGAAGCTACTTTTTGGCTAACTTCTTATAGGAAGGTCTAGGAGATCTGAAAATGAACGTGCGCGTCTTTCACTCTTCCCGAGGGACTTAGAAGAATTTTGTGATATTTTTTATTAAAATGGTGTATAAGGGTATATATATAAATATATTTTATGCACTGTATATGAGCTGGCGATTTCTAAGTCTGTGGTTCCGAGAGGGGGTAACCAGGCTCACTAATAAAAGTCAAGCCACTTGGCTGCCAGAATGCCCTCCTTCAGCACAGACCAGAAAGGCATTGTGATAAGCGTATCCCCGGTATAGTCAGGGGTTAATGGGAGTCGTCCCCGTCCCCCCAGTATACGGCCAGAACCATGGACCCGGTACTGGTGGTTCGGACTGTCTCCAACCAGCCATAATGTTGTGACAGTGAAATTATGTCTAAGTCCAGCTTTGGTACATTAGAAGCAACTCTGAAACTTAACCTAAGCGTTTTTCGAAGCTACTTTTTGGCTAACTTCTTATAGGAAGGTCTAGGAGCTCTGAAAATGAACGTGCGTGTCTTTCACTCTTCCCGAGGTACTTAGAAGAATTTTGTGATATTTTTTATTAAAATGGTGTATAAGGGTATATATATAAATATATTTTATGCACTGTATATGAGCTGGCGATTTCTAAGTCTGTGGTTCCGAGAGGGGGTAACCAGGCTCACTAATAAAGGTCAAGTCACTTGGCTGCCAGAATGCCCTCCTTCAGCACAGACCAGAAAGGCATTGTGATAAGCGTATCCCCGGTATAGTCAGGGGTTAATGGGAGTCGTCCCCGTCCCCCCAGTATACGGCCAGAACCATGGACCCGGTACTTGTGGTTCGGACTGTCTCCAACCAGCCATAATGTTGTGAGAGTGAAATTATGTCTAAGTCCAGCTTTGGTACATTAGAAGCAACTCTGAAACTTAACCTAAGCGTTTTTCGAAGCTACTTTTTGGCTAACTTCTTATAGGAAGGTCTAGGAGCTCTGAAAATGAACGTGCGCGTCTTTCACTCTTCCCGAGGGACTTAGAAGAATTTTGTGATATTTTTTATTAAAATGGTGTATAAGGGTATATATATAAATATATTTTATGCACTGTATATGAGCTGGCGATTTCTAAGTCTGTGGTTCCGAGAGGGGGTAACCAGGCTCACTAATAAAGGTCAAGCCACTTGGCTGCCAGAATGCCCTCCTTCAGCACAGACCAGAAAGGCATTGTGATAAGCGTATCCCCGGTATAGTCAGGGGTTAATGGGAGTCGTCCCCGTCCCCCCAGTATACGGCCAGAACCATGGACCCGGTACTTGTGGTTCGGACTGTCTCCAACCAGCCATAATGTTGTGAGAGTGAAATTATGTCTAAGTCCAGCTTTGGTACATTAGAAGCAACTCTGAAACTTAACCTAAGCGTTTTTCGAAGCTACTTTTTGGCTAACTTCTTATAGGAAGGTCTAGGAGCTCTGAAAATGAACGTGCGCGTCTTTCACTCTTCCCGAGGGACTTAGAAGAATTTTGTGATATTTTTTATTAAAATGGTGTATAAGGGTATATATATAAATATATTTTATGCACTGTATATGAGCTGGCGATTTCTAAGTCTGTGGTTCCGAGAGGGGGTAACCAGGCTCACTAATAAAGGTCAAGCCACTTGGCTGCCAGAATGCCCTGCTTCAGCACAGACCAGAAAGGCATTGTGATAAGCGTATCCCCGGTATAGTCAGGGGTTAATGGGAGTCGTCCCCGTCCCCCCAGTATACGGCCAGAACCATGGACCCGGTACTTGTGGTTCGGACTGTCTCCAACCAGCCATAATGTTGTGAGAGTGAAATTATGTCTAAGTCCAGCTTTGGTACATTAGAAGCAACTCTGAAACTTAACCTAAGCGTTTTTCGAAGCTACTTTTTGGCTAACTTCTTATAGGAAGGTCTAGGAGCTCTGAAAATGAACGTGCGCGTCTTTCACTCTTCCCGAGGGACTTAGAAGAATTTTGTGATATTTTTTATTAAAATGGTGTATAAGGGTATATATATAAATATATTTTATGCACTGTATATGAGCTGGCGATTTCTAAGTCTGTGGTTCCGAGAGGGGGTAACCAGGCTCACTAATAAAGGTCAAGCCACTTGGCTGCCAGAATGCCCTCCTTCAGCACAAACCAGAAAGGCATTGTGATAAGCGTATCCCCGGTATAGTCAGGGGTTAATGGGAGTCGTCCCCGTCCCCCCAGTATACGGCCAGAACCATGGACCCGGTACTTGTGGTTCGGACTGTCTCCAACCAGCCATAATGTTGTGAGAGTGAAATTATGTCTAAGTCCAGCTTTGGTACATTAGAAGCAACTCTGAAACTTAACCTAAGCGTTTTTCGAAGCTACTTTTTGGCTAACTTCTTATAGGAAGGTCTAGGAGCTCTGAAAATGAACGTGCGCGTCTTTCACTCTTCCCGAGGGACTTAGAAGAATTTTGTGATATTTTTTATTAAAATGGTGTATAAGGGTATATATAGAAATATATTTTATGCACTGTATATGAGCTGGCGATTTCTAAGTCTGTGGTTCCGAGAGGGGGTAACCAGGCTCACTAATAAAAGTCAAGCCACTTGGCTGCCAGAATGCCCTCCTTCAGCACAGACCAGAAAGGCATTGTGATAAGCGTATCCCCGGTATAGTCAGGGGTTAATGGGAGTCGTCCCCGTCCCCCCTGTATACGGCCAGAACCATGGACCCGGTACTGGTGGTTCGGACTGTCTCCAACCAGCCATAATGTTGTGACAGTGAAATTATGTCTAAGTCCAGCTTTGGTACATTAGAAGCAACTCTGAAACTTAACCTAAGCGTTTTTCGAAGCTACTTTTTGGCTAACTTCTTATAGGAAGGTCTAGGAGATCTGAAAATGAACGTGCGCGTCTTTCACTCTTCCCGAGGGACTTAGAAGAATTTTGTGATATTTTTTATTAAAATGGTGTATAAGGGTATATATATAAATATATTTTATGCACTGTATATGAGCTGGCGATTTCTAAGTCTGTGGTTCCGAGAGGGGGTAACCAGGCTCACTAATAAAGGTCAAGCCACTTGGCTGCCAGAATGCCCTCCTTCAGCACAGACCAGAAAGGCATTGTGATAAGCGTATCCCCGGTATAGTCAGGGGTTAATGGGAGTCGTCCCCGTCCCCCCAGTATACGGCCAGAACCATGGACCCGGTACTTGTGGTTCGGACTGTCTCCAACCAGCCATAATGTTGTGAGAGTGAAATTATGTCTAAGTCCAGCTTTGGTACATTAGAAGCAACTCTGAAACTTAACCTAAGCGTTTTTCGAAGCTACTTTTTGGCTAACTTCTTATAGGAAGGTCTAGGAGATCTGAAAATGAACGTGCGCGTCTTTCACTCTTCCCGAGGGACTTAGAAGAATTTTGTGATATTTTTTATTAAAATGGTGTATAAGGGTATATATATATAAATATATTTTATGCACTGTATATGAGCTGGCGATTTCTAAGTCTGTGGTTCCGAGAGGGGGTAACCAGGCTCACTAATAAAAGTCAAGCCACTTGGCTGCCAGAATGCCCTCCTTCAGCACAGACCAGAAAGGCATTGTGATAAGCGTATCCCCGGTATAGTCAGGGGTTAATGGGAGTCGTCCCCGTCCCCCCTGTATACGGCCAGAACCATGGACCCGGTACTGGTGGTTCGGACTGTCTCCAACCAGCCATAATGTTGTGACAGTGAAATTATGTCTAAGTCCAGCTTTGGTACATTAGAAGCAACTCTGAAACTTAACCTAAGCGTTTTTCGAAGCTACTTTTTGGCTAACTTCTTATAGGAAGGTCTAGGAGATCTGAAAATGAACGTGCGCGTCTTTCACTCTTCCCGAGGGACTTAGAAGAATTTTGTGATATTTTTTATTAAAATGGTGTATAAGGGTATATATATAAATATATTTTATGCACTGTATATGAGCTGGCGATTTCTAAGTCTGTGGTTCCGAGAGGGGGTAACCAGGCTCACTAATAAAAGTCAAGCCACTTGGCTGCCAGAATGCCCTCCTTCAGCACAGACCAGAAAGGCATTGTGATAAGCGTATCCCCGGTATAGTCAGGGGTTAATGGGAGTCGTCCCCGTCCCCCCAGTATACGGCCAGAACCATGGACCCGGTACTGGTGGTTCGGACTGTCTCCAACCAGCCATAATGTTGTGACAGTGAAATTATGTCTAAATCCAGCTTTGGTACATTAGAAGCAACTCTGAAACTTAACCTAAGCGTTTTTCGAAGCTACTTTTTGGCTAACTTCTTATAGGAAGGTCTAGGAGCTCTGAAAATGAACGTGCGTGTCTTTCACTCTTCCCGAGGTACTTAGAAGAATTTTGTGATATTTTTTATTAAAATGGTGTATAAGGGTATATATATAAATATATTTTATGCACTGTATATGAGCTGGCGATTTCTAAGTCTGTGGTTCCGAGAGGGGGTAACCAGGCTCACTAATAAAGGTCAAGTCACTTGGCTGCCAGAATGCCCTCCTTCAGCACAGACCAGAAAGGCATTGTGATAAGCGTATCCCCGGTATAGTCAGGGGTTAATGGGAGTCGTCCCCGTCCCCCCAGTATACGGCCAGAACCATGGACCCGGTACTTGTGGTTCGGACTGTCTCCAACCAGCCATAATGTTGTGAGAGTGAAATTATGTCTAAGTCCAGCTTTGGTACATTAGAAGCAACTCTGAAACTTAACCTAAGCGTTTTTCGAAGCTACTTTTTGGCTAACTTCTTATAGGAAGGTCTAGGAGCTCTGAAAATGAACGTGCGCGTCTTTCACTCTTCCCGAGGGACTTAGAAGAATTTTGTGATATTTTTTATTAAAATGGTGTATAAGGGTATATATATAAATATATTTTATGCACTGTATATGAGCTGGCGATTTCTAAGTCTGTGGTTCCGAGAGGGGGTAACCAGGCTCACTAATAAAGGTCAAGTCACTTGGCTGCCAGAATGCCCTCCTTCAGCACAGACCAGAAAGGCATTGTGATAAGCGTATCCCCGGTATAGTCAGGGGTTAATGGGAGTCGTCCCCGTCCCCCCAGTATACGGCCAGAACCATGGACCCGGTACTTGTGGTTCGGACTGTCTCCAACCAGCCATAATGTTGTGAGAGTGAAATTATGTCTAAGTCCAGCTTTGGTACATTAGAAGCAACTCTGAAACTTAACCTAAGCGTTTTTCGAAGCTACTTTTTGGCTAACTTCTTATAGGAAGGTCTAGGAGCTCTGAAAATGAACGTGCGCGTCTTTCACTCTTCCCGAGGGACTTAGAAGAATTTTGTGATATTTTTTATTAAAATGGTGTATAAGGGTATATATATAAATATATTTTATGCACTGTATATGAGCTGGCGATTTCTAAGTCTGTGGTTCCGAGAGGGGGTAACCAGGCTCACTAATAAAGGTCAAGCCACTTGGCTGCCAGAATGCCCTCCTTCAGCACAGACCAGAAAGGCATTGTGATAAGCGTATCCCCGGTATAGTCAGGGGTTAATGGGAGTCGTCCCCGTCCCCCCAGTATACGGCCAGAACCATGGACCCGGTACTTGTGGTTCGGACTGTCTCCAACCAGCCATAATGTTGTGAGAGTGAAATTATGTCTAAGTCCAGCTTTGGTACATTAGAAGCAACTCTGAAACTTAACCTAAGCGTTTTTCGAAGCTACTTTTTGGCTAACTTCTTATAGGAAGGTCTAGGAGCTCTGAAAATGAACGTGCGCGTCTTTCACTCTTCCCGAGGGACTTAGAAGAATTTTGTGATATTTTTTATTAAAATGGTGTATAAGGGTATATATATAAATATATTTTATGCACTGTATATGAGCTGGCGATTTCTAAGTCTGTGGTTCCGAGAGGGGGTAACCAGGCTCACTAATAAAGGTCAAGCCACTTGGCTGCCAGAATGCCCTGCTTCAGCACAGACCAGAAAGGCATTGTGATAAGCGTATCCCCGGTATAGTCAGGGGTTAATGGGAGTCGTCCCCGTCCCCCCAGTATACGGCCAGAACCATGGACCCGGTACTTGTGGTTCGGACTGTCTCCAACCAGCCATAATGTTGTGAGAGTGAAATTATGTCTAAGTCCAGCTTTGGTACATTAGAAGCAACTCTGAAACTTAACCTAAGCGTTTTTCGAAGCTACTTTTTGGCTAACTTCTTATAGGAAGGTCTAGGAGCTCTGAAAATGAACGTGCGCGTCTTTCACTCTTCCCGAGGGACTTAGAAGAATTTTGTGATATTTTTTATTAAAATGGTGTATAAGGGTATATATATAAATATATTTTATGCACTGTATATGAGCTGGCGATTTCTAAGTCTGTGGTTCCGAGAGGGGGTAACCAGGCTCACTAATAAAGGTCAAGCCACTTGGCTGCCAGAATGCCATCCTTCAGCACAAACCAGAAAGGCATTGTGATAAGCGTATCCCCGGTATAGTCAGGGGTTAATGGGAGTCGTCCCCGTCCCCCCAGTATACGGCCAGAACCATGGACCCGGTACTTGTGGTTCGGACTGTCTCCAACCAGCCATAATGTTGTGAGAGTGAAATTATGTCTAAGTCCAGCTTTGGTACATTAGAAGCAACTCTGAAACTTAACCTAAGCGTTTTTCGAAGCTACTTTTTGGCTAACTTCTTATAGGAAGGTCTAGGAGCTCTGAAAATGAACGTGCGCGTCTTTCACTCTTCCCGAGGGACTTAGAAGAATTTTGTGATATTTTTTATTAAAATGGTGTATAAGGGTATATATATAAATATATTTTATGCACTGTATATGAGCTGGCGATTTCTAAGTCTGTGGTTCCGAGAGGGGGTAACCAGGCTCACTAATAAAAGTCAAGCCACTTGGCTGCCAGAATGCCCTCCTTCAGCACAGACCAGAAAGGCATTGTGATAAGCGTATCCCCGGTATAGTCAGGGGTTAATGGGAGTCGTCCCCGTCCCCCCTGTATACGGCCAGAACCATGGACCCGGTACTGGTGGTTCGGACTGTCTCCAACCAGCCATAATGTTGTGACAGTGAAATTATGTCTAAGTCCAGCTTTGGTACATTAGAAGCAACTCTGAAACTTAACCTAAGCGTTTTTCGAAGCTACTTTTTGGCTAACTTCTTATAGGAAGGTCTAGGAGATCTGAAAATGAACGTGCGCGTCTTTCACTCTTCCCGAGGGACTTAGAAGAATTTTGTGATATTTTTTATTAAAATGGTGTATAAGGGTATATATATAAATATATTTTATGCACTGTATATGAGCTGGCGATTTCTAAGTCTGTGGTTCCGAGAGGGGGTAACCAGGCTCACTAATAAAGGTCAAGCCACTTGGCTGCCAGAATGCCCTCCTTCAGCACAGACCAGAAAGGCATTGTGATAAGCGTATCCCCGGTATAGTCAGGGGTTAATGGGAGTCGTCCCCGTCCCCCCAGTATACGGCCAGAACCATGGACCCGGTACTTGTGGTTCGGACTGTCTCCAACCAGCCATAATGTTGTGAGAGTGAAATTATGTCTAAGTCCAGCTTTGGTACATTAGAAGCAACTCTGAAACTTAACCTAAGCGTTTTTCGAAGCTACTTTTTGGCTAACTTCTTATAGGAAGGTCTAGGAGATCTGAAAATGAACGTGCGCGTCTTTCACTCTTCCCGAGGGACTTAGAAGAATTTTGTGATATTTTTTATTAAAATGGTGTATAAGGGTATATATATATAAATATATTTTATGCACTGTATATGAGCTGGCGATTTCTAAGTCTGTGGTTCCGAGAGGGGGTAACCAGGCTCACTAATAAAAGTCAAGCCACTTGGCTGCCAGAATGCCCTCCTTCAGCACAGACCAGAAAGGCATTGTGATAAGCGTATCCCCGGTATAGTCAGGGGTTAATGGGAGTCGTCCCCGTCCCCCCTGTATACGGCCAGAACCATGGACCCGGTACTGGTGGTTCGGACTGTCTCCAACCAGCCATAATGTTGTGACAGTGAAATTATGTCTAAGTCCAGCTTTGGTACATTAGAAGCAACTCTGAAACTTAACCTAAGCGTTTTTCGAAGCTACTTTTTGGCTAACTTCTTATAGGAAGGTCTAGGAGATCTGAAAATGAACGTGCGCGTCTTTCACTCTTCCCGAGGGACTTAGAAGAATTTTGTGATATTTTTTATTAAAATGGTGTATAAGGGTATATATATAAATATATTTTATGCACTGTATATGAGCTGGCGATTTCTAAGTCTGTGGTTCCGAGAGGGGGTAACCAGGCTCACTAATAAAAGTCAAGCCACTTGGCTGCCAGAATGCCCTCCTTCAGCACAGACCAGAAAGGCATTGTGATAAGCGTATCCCCGGTATAGTCAGGGGTTAATGGGAGTCGTCCCCGTCCCCCCAGTATACGGCCAGAACCATGGACCCGGTACTGGTGGTTCGGACTGTCTCCAACCAGCCATAATGTTGTGACAGTGAAATTATGTCTAAATCCAGCTTTGGTACATTAGAAGCAACTCTGAAACTTAACCTAAGCGTTTTTCGAAGCTACTTTTTGGCTAACTTCTTATAGGAAGGTCTAGGAGCTCTGAAAATGAACGTGCGTGTCTTTCACTCTTCCCGAGGTACTTAGAAGAATTTTGTGATATTTTTTATTAAAATGGTGTATAAGGGTATATATATAAATATATTTTATGCACTGTATATGAGCTGGCGATTTCTAAGTCTGTGGTTCCGAGAGGGGGTAACCAGGCTCACTAATAAAGGTCAAGTCACTTGGCTGCCAGAATGCCCTCCTTCAGCACAGACCAGAAAGGCATTGTGATAAGCGTATCCCCGGTATAGTCAGGGGTTAATGGGAGTCGTCCCCGTCCCCCCAGTATACGGCCAGAACCATGGACCCGGTACTTGTGGTTCGGACTGTCTCCAACCAGCCATAATGTTGTGAGAGTGAAATTATGTCTAAGTCCAGCTTTGGTACATTAGAAGCAACTCTGAAACTTAACCTAAGCGTTTTTCGAAGCTACTTTTTGGCTAACTTCTTATAGGAAGGTCTAGGAGCTCTGAAAATGAACGTGCGCGTCTTTCACTCTTCCCGAGGGACTTAGAAGAATTTTGTGATATTTTTTATTAAAATGGTGTATAAGGGTATATATATAAATATATTTTATGCACTGTATATGAGCTGGCGATTTCTAAGTCTGTGGTTCCGAGAGGGGGTAACCAGGCTCACTAATAAAGGTCAAGCCACTTGGCTGCCAGAATGCCCTCCTTCAGCACAGACCAGAAAGGCATTGTGATAAGCGTATCCCCGGTATAGTCAGGGGTTAATGGGAGTCGTCCCCGTCCCCCCAGTATACGGCCAGAACCATGGACCCGGTACTTGTGGTTCGGACTGTCTCCAACCAGCCATAATGTTGTGAGAGTGAAATTATGTCTAAGTCCAGCTTTGGTACATTAGAAGCAACTCTGAAACTTAACCTAAGCGTTTTTCGAAGCTACTTTTTGGCTAACTTCTTATAGGAAGGTCTAGGAGCTCTGAAAATGAACGTGCGCGTCTTTCACTCTTCCCGAGGGACTTAGAAGAATTTTGTGATATTTTTTATTAAAATGGTGTATAAGGGTATATATATAAATATATTTTATGCACTGTATATGAGCTGGCGATTTCTAAGTCTGTGGTTCCGAGAGGGGGTAACCAGGCTCACTAATAAAGGTCAAGCCACTTGGCTGCCAGAATGCCCTGCTTCAGCACAGACCAGAAAGGCATTGTGTTAAGCGTATCCCCGGTATAGTCAGGGGTTAATGGGAGTCGTCCCCGTCCCCCCAGTATACGGCCAGAACCATGGACCCGGTACTGGTGGTTCGGACTGTCTCCAACCAGCCATAATGTTGTGACAGTGAAATTATGTCTAAGTCCAGCTTTGGTACATTAGAAGCAACTCTGAAACTTAACCTAAGCGTTTTTCGAAGCTACTTTTTGGCTAACTTCTTATAGGAAGGTCTAGGAGCTCTGAAAATGAACGTGCGCGTCTTTCACTCTTCCCGAGGGACTTAGAAGAATTTTGTGATATTTTTTATTAAAATGGTGTATAAGGGTATATATATATAAATATATTTTATGCACTGTATATGAGCTGGCGATTTCTAAGTCTGTGGTTCCGAGAGGGGGTAACCAGGCTCACTAATAAAGGTCAAGCCACTTGGCTGCCAGAATGCCCTGCTTCAGCACAGACCAGAAAGGCATTGTGATAAGCGTATCCCCGGTATAGTCAGGGGTTAATGGGAGTCGTCCCCGTCCCCCCAGTATACGGCCAGAACCATGGACCCGGTACTTGTGGTTCGGACTGTCTCCAACCAGCCATAATGTTGTGAGAGTGAAATTATGTCTAAGTCCAGCTTTGGTACATTAGAAGCAACTCTGAAACTTAACCTAAGCGTTTTTCGAAGCTACTTTTTGGCTAACTTCTTATAGGAAGGTCTAGGAGCTCTGAAAATGAACGTGCGCGTCTTTCACTCTTCCCGAGGGACTTAGAAGAATTTTGTGATATTTTTTATTAAAATGGTGTATAAGGGTATATATATAAATATATTTTATGCACTGTATATGAGCTGGCGATTTCTAAGTCTGTGGTTCCGAGAGGGGGTAACCAGGCTCACTAATAAAGGTCAAGCCACTTGGCTGCCAGAATGCCCTGCTTCAGCACAGACCAGAAAGGCATTGTGATAAGCGTATCCCCGGTATAATCAGGGGTTAATGGGAGTCGTCCCCGTCCCCCCAGTATACTGCCAGAACCATGGACCCGGTACTTGTGGTTCGGACTGTCTCCAACCAGCCATAATGTTGTGAGAGTGAAATTATGTCTAAGTCCAGCTTTGGTACATTAGAAGCAACTCTGAAACTTAACCTAAGCGTTTTTCGAAGCTACTTTTTGGCTAACTTCTTATAGGAAGGTCTAGGAGCTCTGAAAATGAACGTGCGCGTCTTTCACTCTTCCCGAGGGACTTAGAAGAATTTTGTGATATTTTTTATTAAAATGGTGTATAAGGGTATATATATAAATATATTTTATGCACTGTATATGAGCTGGCGATTTCTAAGTCTGTGGTTCCGAGAGGGGGTAACCAGGCTCACTAATAAAGGTCAAGCCACTTGGCTGCCAGAATGCCCTCCTTCAGCACAGACCAGAATGGCATTGTGATAAGCGTATCCCCGGTATAGTCAGGGGTTAATGGGAGTCGTCCCCGTCCCCCCAGTATACGGCCAGAACCATGGACCCGGTACTTGTGGTTCGGACTGTCTCCAACCAGCCATAATGTTGTGAGAGTGAAATTATGTCTAAGTCCAGCTTTGGTACATTAGAAGCAACTCTGAAACTTAACCTAAGCGTTTTTCGAAGCTACTTTTTGGCTAACTTCTTATAGGAAGGTCTAGGAGATCTGAAAATGAACGTGCGCGTCTTTCACTCTTCCCGAGGGACTTAGAAGAATTTTGTGATATTTTTTATTAAAATGGTGTATAAGGGTATATATATAAATATATTTTATGCACTGTATATGAGCTGGCGATTTCTAAGTCTGTGGTTCCGAGAGGGAGTAACCAGGCTCACTAATAAAAGTCAAGCCACTTGGCTGCCAGAATGCCCTCCTTCAGCACAGACCAGAAAGGCATTGTGATAAGCGTATCCCCGGTATAGTCAGGGGTTAATGGGAGTCGTCCCCGTCCCCCCAGTATACGGCCAGAACCATGGACCTGGTACTGGTGGTTCGGACTGTCTCCAACCAGCCATAATGTTGTGACAGTGAAATTATGTCTAAGTCCAGCTTTGGTACATTAGAAGCAACTCTGAAACTTAACCTAAGCGTTTTTCGAAGCTACTTTTTGGCTAACTTCTTATAGGAAGGTCTAGGAGCTCTGAAAATGAACGTGCGTGTCTTTCACTCTTCCCGAGGTACTTAGAAGAATTTTGTGATATTTTTTATTAAAATGGTGTATAAGGGTATATATATAAATATATTTTATGCACTGTATATGAGCTGGCGATTTCTAAGTCTGTGGTTCCGAGAGGGGGTAACCAGGCTCACTAATAAAGGTCAAGCCACTTGGCTGCCAGAATGCCCTCCTTCAGCACAGACCAGAAAGGCATTGTGATAAGCGTATCCCCGGTATAGTCAGGGGTTAATGGGAGTCGTCCCCGTCCCCCCAGTATACGGCCAGAACCATGGACCCGGTACTTGTGGTTCGGACTGTCTCCAACCAGCCATAATGTTGTGAGAGTGAAATTATGTCTAAGTCCAGCTTTGGTACATTAGAAGCAACTCTGAAACTTAACCTAAGCGTTTTTCGAAGCTACTTTTTGGCTAACTTCTTATAGGAAGGTTTAGGAGCTCTGAAAATGAACGTGCGCGTCTTTCACTCTTCCCGAGGGACTTAGAAGAATTTGTGATATTTTTTATTAAAATGGTGTATAAGGGTATATATATAAATATATTTTATGCACTGTATATGAGCTGGCGATTTCTAAGTCTGTGGTTCCTAGAGGGGGTAACCAGGCTCACTAATAAAGGTCAAGCCACTTGGCTGCCAGAATGCCCTGCTTCAGCACAGACCAGAAAGGCATTGTGATAAGCGTATCCCCGGTATAGTCAGGGGTTAATGGGAGTCGTCCCCGTCCCCCCAGTATACGGCCAGAACCATGGACCCGGTACTTGTGGTTCGGACTGTCTCCAACCAGCCATAATGATTGAGAGTGAAATTATGTCTAAGTCCAGCTTTTGTACATTAGAAGCAACTCTGAAACTTAACCTAAGCGTTTTTCGAAGCTACTTTTTGGCTAACTTCTTATAGGAAGGTCTAGGAGCTCTGAAAATGAACGTGCGCGTCTTTCACTCTTCCCGAGGGACTTAGAAGAATTTTGTGATATTTTTTATTAAAATGGTGTATAAGGGTATATATATAAATATATTTTATGCACTGTATATGAGCTGGCGATTTCTAAGTCTGTGGTTCCGAGAGGGGGTAACCAGGCTCACTAATAAAAGTCAAGCCACTTGGCTGCCAGAATGCCCTCCTTCAGCACAGACCAGAAAGGCATTGTGATAAGCGTATCCCCGGTATAGTCAGGGGTTAATGGGAGTCGTCCCCGTCCCCCCAGTATACGGCCGGAACCATGGACCCGGTACTGGTGGTTCGGACTGTCTCCAACCAGCCATAATGTTGTGACAGTGAAATTATGTCTAAGTCCAGCTTTGGTACATTAGAAGCAACTCTGAAACTTAACCTAAGCGTTTTTCGAAGCTACTTTTTGGCTAACTTCTTATAGGAAGGTCTAGGAGCTCTGAAAATGAACGTGCGTGTCTTTCACTCTTCCCGAGGTACTTAGAAGAATTTTGTGATATTTTTAATTAAAATGGTGTATAAGGGTATATATATAAATATATTTTATGCACTGTATATGAGCTGGCGATTTCTAAGTCTGTGGTTCCGAGAGGGGGTAACCAGGCTCACTAATAAAGGTCAAGCCACTTGGCTGCCAGAATGCCCTCCTTCAGCACAGACCAGAAAGGCATTGTGATAAGCGTATCCCCGGTATAGTCAGGGGTTAATGGGAGTCGTCCCCGTCCCCCCAGTATACGGCCAGAACCATGGACCCGGTACTTGTGGTTCGGACTGTCTCCAACCAGCCATAATGATTGAGAGTGAAATTATGTCTAAGTCCAGCTTTGGTACATTAGAAGCAACTCTGAAACTTAACCTAAGCGTTTTTCGAAGCTACTTTTTGGCTAACTTCTTATAGGAAGGTCTAGGAGCTCTGAAAATGAACGTGCGCGTCTTTCACTCTTCCCGAGGGACTTAGAAGAATTTTGTGATATTTTTTATTAAAATGGTGTATAAGGGTATATATATAAATATATTTTATGCACTGTATATGAGCTGGCGATTTCTAAGTCTGTGGTTCCGAGAGGGGGTAACCAGGCTCACTAATAAAGGTCAAGCCACTTGGCTGCCAGAATGCCCTCCTTCAGCACAGACCAGAAAGGCATTGTGATAAGCGTATCCCCGGTATAGTCAGGGGTTAATGGGAGTCGTCCCCGTCCCCCCAGTATACGGCCAGAACCATGGACCCGGTACTTGTGGTTCGGACTGTCTCCAACCAGCCATAATGTTGTGAGAGTGAAATTATGTCTAAGTCCAGCTTTGGTACATTAGAAGCAACTCTGAAACTTAACCTTAGCGTTTTTCGAAGCTACTTTTTGGCTAACTTCTTATAGGAAGGTCTAAAAGCTCTTAAAATGAACGTGCGTGTCTTTCACTGTTCTCGAGGGACTTAGAAGAATTTTGTGATATTTTTTATTAAAATGGTGTATAAGGGTATATATATAAATATATTTTATGCACTGTATATGAGCTGGCGATTTCTAAGTCTGTGGTTCCGAGAGGGGGTAACCAGGCTCACTAATAAAAGTCAAGCCACTTGGCTGCCAGAATGCCCTCCTTCAGCACAGACCAGAAAGGCATTGTGATAAGCGTATCCCCGGTATAGTCAGGGGTTAATGGGAGTCGTCCCCGTCCCCCCAGTATACGGCCAGAACCATGGACCTGGTACTGGTGGTTCGGACTGTCTCCAACCAGCCATAATGTTGTGACAGTGAAATTATGTCTAAGTCCAGCTTTGGTACATTAGAAGCAACTCTGAAACTTAACCTAAGCGTTTTTCGAAGCTACTTTTTGGCTAACTTCTTATAGGAAGGTCTAGGAGCTCTGAAAATGAACATGCGTGTCTTTCACTCTTCCCGAGGTACTTAGAAGAATTTTGTGATATTTTTTATTAAAATGGTGTATAAGGGTATATATATAAATATATTTTATGCACTGTATATGAGCTGGCGATTTCTAAGTCTGTGGTTCCGAGAGGGGGTAACCAGGCTCACTAATAAAGGTCAAGCCACTTGGCTGCCAGAATGCCCTCCTTCAGCACAGACCAGAAAGGCATTGTGATAAGCGTATCCCCGGTATAGTCAGGGGTTAATGGGAGTCGTCCCCGTCCCCCCAGTATACGGCCAGAACCATAGACCCGGTACTTGTGGTTCGGACTGTCTCCAACCAGCCATAATGTTGTGACAGTGAAATTATGTCTAAGTCCAGCTTTGGTACATTAGAAGCAACTCTGAAACTTAACCTAAGCGTTTTTCGAAGCTACTTTTTGGCTAACTTCTTATAGGAAGGTCTAGGAGCTCTGAAAATGAACGTGCGCGTCTTTCACTCTTCCCGAGGGACTTAGAAGAATTTTGTGATATTTTTTATTAAAATGGTGTATAAGGGTATATATATAAATATATTTTATGCACTGTATATGAGCTGGCGATTTCTAAGTCTGTGGTTCCGAGAGGGGGTAACCAGGCTCACTAATAAAGGTCAAGCCACTTGGCTGCCAGAATGCCCTGCTTCAGCACAGACCAGAAAGGCATTGTGTTAAGCGTATCCCCGGTATAGTCAGGGGTTAATGGGAGTCGTCCCCGTCCCCCCAGTATACGGCCAGAACCATGGACCCGGTACTTGTGGTTCGGACTGTCTCCAACCAGCCATAATGTTGTGAGAGTGAAATTATGTCTAAGTCCAGCTTTGGTACATTAGAAGCAACTCTGAAACTTAACCTAAGCGTTTTTCGAAGCTACTTTTTGGCTAACTTCTTATAGGAAGGTTTAGGAGCTCTGAAAATGAACGTGCGCGTCTTTCACTCTTCCCGAGGGACTTAGAAGAATTTGTGATATTTTTTATTAAAATGGTGTATAAGGGTATATATATAAATATATTTTATGCACTGTATATGAGCTGGCGATTTCTAAGTCTGTGGTTCCGAGAGGGGGTAACCAGGCTCACTAATAAAAGTCAAGCCACTTGGCTGCCAGAATGCCCTCCTTCAGCACAGACCAGAAAGGCATTGTGATAAGCGTATCCCCGGTATAGTCAGGGGTTAATGGGAGTCGTCCCCGTCCCCCCAGTATACGGCCGGAACCATGGACCCGGTACTGGTGGTTCGGACTGTCTCCAACCAGCCATAATGTTGTGACAGTGAAATTATGTCTAAGTCCAGCTTTGGTACATTAGAAGCAACTCTGAAACTTAACCTAAGCGTTTTTCGAAGCTACTTTTTGGCTAACTTCTTATAGGAAGGTCTAGGAGCTCTGAAAATGAACGTGCGTGTCTTTCACTCTTCCCGAGGTACTTAGAAGAATTTTGTGAAATTTTTAATTAAAATGGTGTATAAGGGTATATATATAAATATATTTTATGCACTGTATATGAGCTGGCGATTTCTAAGTCTGTGGTTCCGAGAGGGGGTAACCAGGCTCACTAATAAAGGTCAAGCCACTTGGCTGCCAGAATGCCCTCCTTCAGCACAGACCAGAAAGGCATTGTGATAAGCGTATCCCCGGTATAGTCAGGGGTTAATGGGAGTCGTCCCCGTCCCCCCAGTATACGGCCAGAACCATGGACCCGGTACTTGTGGTTCGGACTGTCTCCAACCAGCCATAATGTTGTGAGAGTGAAATTATGTCTAAGTCCAGCTTTGGTACATTAGAAGCAACTCTGAAACTTAACCTAAGCGTTTTTCGAAGCTACTTTTTGGCTAACTTCTTATAGGAAGGTCTAGGAGCTCTGAAAATGAACGTGCGTGTCTTTCACTCTTCCCGAGGGACTTAGAAGAATTTTGTGATATTTTTTATTAAAATGGTGTATAAGGGTATATATATAAATATATTTTATGCACTGTATATGAGCTGGCGATTTCTAAGTCTGTGGTTCCGAGAGGGGGTAACCAGGCTCACTAATAAAGGTCAAGCCACTTGGCTGCCAGAATGCCCTGCTTCAGCACAGACCAGAAAGGCATTGTGATAAGCGTATCCCCGGTATAGTCAGGGGTTAATGGGAGTCGTCCCCGTCCCCCCAGTATACGGCCAGAACCATGGACCCGGTACTTGTGGTTCGGACTGTCTCCAACCAGCCATAATGATTGAGAGTGAAATTATGTCTAAGTCCAGCTTTGGTACATTAGAAGCAACTCTGAAACTTAACCTAAGCGTTTTTCGAAGCTACTTTTTGGCTAACTTCTTATAGGAAGGTCTAGGAGCTCTGAAAATGAACGTGCGCGTCTTTCACTCTTCCCGAGGGACTTAGAAGAATTTGTGATATTTTTTATTAAAATGGTGTATAAGGGTATATATATAAATATATTTTATGCACTGTATATGAGCTGGCGATTTCTAAGTCTGTGGTTCCGAGAGGGGGTAACCAGGCTCACTAATAAATGTCAAGCCACTTGGCTGCCAGAATGCCCTGCTTCAGCACAGACCAGAAAGGCATTGTGATAAGCGTATCCCCGGTATAGTCAGGGGTTAATGGGAGTCGTCCCCGTCCCCCCAGTATACGGCCAGAACCATGGACCCGGTACTTGTGGTTCGGACTGTCTCCAACCAGCCATAATGATTGAGAGTGAAATTATGTCTAAGTCCAGCTTTTGTACATTAGAAGCAACTCTGAAACTTAACCTAAGCGTTTTTCGAAGCTACTTTTTGGCTAACTTCTTATAGGAAGGTCTAGGAGCTCTGAAAATGAACGTGCGCGTCTTTCACTCTTCCCGAGGGACTTAGAAGAATTTTGTGATATTTTTTATTAAAATGGTGTATAAGGGTATATATATAAATATATTTTATGCACTGTATATGAGCTGGCGATTTCTAAGTCTGTGGTTCCGAGAGGGGGTAACCAGGCTCACTAATAAAAGTCAAGCCACTTGGCTGCCAGAATGCCCTCCTTCAGCACAGACCAGAAAGGCATTGTGATAAGCGTATCCCCGGTATAGTCAGGGGTTAATGGGAGTCGTCCCCGTCCCCCCAGTATACGGCCGGAACCATGGACCCGGTACTGGTGGTTCGGACTGTCTCCAACCAGCCATAATGTTGTGACAGTGAAATTATGTCTAAGTCCAGCTTTGGTACATTAGAAGCAACTCTGAAACTTAACCTAAGCGTTTTTCGAAGCTACTTTTTGGCTAACTTCTTATAGGAAGGTCTAGGAGCTCTGAAAATGAACGTGCGTGTCTTTCACTCTTCCCGAGGTACTTAGAAGAATTTTGTGAAATTTTTAATTAAAATGGTGTATAAGGGTATATATATAAATATATTTTATGCACTGTATATGAGCTGGCGATTTCTAAGTCTGTGGTTCCGAGAGGGGGTAACCAGGCTCACTAATAAAGGTCAAGCCACTTGGCTGCCAGAATGCCCTCCTTCAGCACAGACCAGAAAGGCATTGTGATAAGCGTATCCCCGGTATAGTCAGGGGTTAATGGGAGTCGTCCCCGTCCCCCCAGTATACGGCCAGAACCATGGACCCGGTACTTGTGGTTCGGACTGTCTCCAACCAGCCATAATGTTGTGAGAGTGAAATTATGTCTAAGTCCAGCTTTGGTACATTAGAAGCAACTCTGAAACTTAACCTAAGCGTTTTTCGAAGCTACTTTTTGGCTAACTTCTTATAGGAAGGTCTAGGAGCTCTGAAAATGAACGTGCGTGTCTTTCACTCTTCCCGAGGGACTTAGAAGAATTTTGTGATATTTTTTATTAAAATGGTGTATAAGGGTATATATATAAATATATTTTATGCACTGTATATGAGCTGGCGATTTCTAAGTCTGTGGTTCCGAGAGGGGGTAACCAGGCTCACTAATAAAGGTCAAGCCACTTGGCTGCCAGAATGCCCTGCTTCAGCACAGACCAGAAAGGCATTGTGATAAGCGTATCCCCGGTATAGTCAGGGGTTAATGGGAGTCGTCCCCGTCCCCCCAGTATACGGCCAGAACCATGGACCCGGTACTTGTGGTTCGGACTGTCTCCAACCAGCCATAATGATTGAGAGTGAAATTATGTCTAAGTCCAGCTTTGGTACATTAGAAGCAACTCTGAAACTTAACCTAAGCGTTTTTCGAAGCTACTTTTTGGCTAACTTCTTATAGGAAGGTCTAGGAGCTCTGAAAATGAACGTGCGCGTCTTTCACTCTTCCCGAGGGACTTAGAAGAATTTTGTGATATTTTTTATTAAAATGGTGTATAAGGGTATATATATAAATATATTTTATGCACTGTATATGAGCTGGCGATTTCTAAGTCTGTGGTTCCGAGAGGGGGTAACCAGGCTCACTAATAAAGGTCAAGCCACTTGGCTGCCAGAATGCCCTCCTTCAGCATAGACCAGAAAGGCATTGTGATAAGCGTATCCCCGGTATAGTCAGGGGTTAATGGGAGTCGTCCCCGTCCCCCCAGTATACGGCCAGAACCATGGACCCGGTTCTTGTGGTTCGGACTGTCTCCAACCAGCCATAATGATTGAGAGTGAAATTATGTCTAAGTCCAGCTTTGGTACATTAGAAGCAACTCTGAAACTTAACCTAAGCGTTTTTCGAAGCTACTTTTTGGCTAACTTCTTATAGGAAGGTCTAGAAGATCTGAAAATGAACGTGCGCGTCTTTCACTCTTCCCGAGGGACTTAGAAGAATTTTGTGATATTTTTTATTAAAATGGTGTATAAGGGTATATATATAAATATATTTTATGCACTGTATATGAGCTGGCGATTTCTAAGTCTGTGGTTCCGAGAGGGGGTAACCAGGCTCACTAATAAAAGTCAAGCCACTTGGCTGCCAGAATGCCCTCCTTCAGCACAGACCAGAAAGGCATTGTGATAAGCGTATCCCCGGTATAGTCAGGGGTTAATGGGAGTCGTCCCCGTCCCCCCAGTATACGGCCAGAACCATGGACCCGGTACTGGTGGTTCGGACTGTCTCCAACCAGCCATAATGTTGTGAGAGTGAAATTATGTCTAAGTCCAGCTTTGGTACATTAGAAGCAACTCTGAAACTTAACCTAAGCGTTTTTCGAAGCTACTTTTTGGCTAACTTCTTATAGGAAGGTCTAGGAGCTCTGAAAATGAACGTGCGTGTCTTTCACTCTTCCCGAGGTACTTAGAAGAATTTTGTGATATTTTTTATTAAAATGGTGTATAAGGGTATATATATAAATATATTTTATGCACTGTATATGAGCTGGCGATTTCTAAGTCTGTGGTTCCGAGAGGGGGTAACCAGGCTCACTAATAAAGGTCAAGCCACTTGGCTGCCAGAATGCCCTCCTTCAGCACAGACCAGAAAGGCATTGTGATAAGCGTATCCCCGGTATAGTCAGGGGTTAATGGGAGTCGTCCCCGTCCCCCCAGTATACGGCCAGAACCATGGACCCGGTACTTGTGGTTCGGACTGTCTCCAACCAGCCATAATGTTGTGAGAGTGAAATTATGTCTAAGTCCAGCTTTGGTACATTAGAAGCAACTCTGAAACTTAACCTAAGCGTTTTTCGAAGCTACTTTTTGGCTAACTTCTTATAGGAAGGTCTAGGAGCACTGAAAATGAACGTGCGCGTCTTTCACTCTTCCCGAGGGACTTAGAAGAATTTTGTGATATTTTTTATTAAAATGGTGTATAAGGGTATATATATAAATATATTTTATGCACTGTATATGAGCTGGCGATTTCTAAGTCTGTGGTTCCGAGAGGGGGTAACCAGGCTCACTAATAAAGGTCAAGCCACTTGGCTGCCAGAATGCCCTCCTTCAGCACAGACCAGAAAGGCATTGTGATAAGCGTATCCCCGGTATAGTCAGGGGTTAATGGGAGTCGTCCCCGTCCCCCCAGTATACGGCCAGAACCATGGACCCGGTACTTGTGGTTCGGACTGTCTCCAACCAGCCATAATGTTGTGAGAGTGAAATTATGTCTAAGTCCAGCTTTGGTACATTAGAAGCAACTCTGAAACTTAACCTAAGCGTTTTTCGAAGCTACTTTTTGGCTAACTTCTTATAGGAAGGTCTAGGAGCTCTGAAAATGAACGTGCGCGTCTTTCACTCTTCCCGAGGGACTTAGAAGAATTTTGTGATATTTTTTATTAAAATGGTGTATAAGGGTATATATATAAATATATTTTATGCACTGTATATGAGCTGGCGATTTCTAAGTCTGTGGTTCCGAGAGGGGGTAACCAGGCTCACTAATAAAGGTCAAGCCACTTGGCTGCCAGAATGCCCTGCTTCAGCACAGACCAGAAAGGCATTGTGTTAAGCGTATCCCCGGTATAGTCAGGGGTTAATGGGAGTCGTCCCCGTCCCCCCAGTATACGGCCAGAACCATGGACCCGGTACTTGTGGTTCGGACTGTCTCCAACCAGCCATAATGTTGTGAGAGTGAAATTGTGTCTAAGTCCAGCTTTGGTACATTAGAAGCAACTCTGAAACTTAACCTAAGCGTTTTTCGAAGCTACTTTTTGGCTAACTTCTTATACAGTAGGAAGGTCTAGGAGCTCTGAAAATGAACGTGCGCGTCTTTCACTCTTCCCGAGGGACTTAGTAGAATTTGTGATATTTTTTATTAAAATGGTGTATAAGGGTATATATATAAATATATTTTATGCACTGTATATGAGCTGGCGATTTCTAAGTCTGTGGTTCCGAGAGGGGGTAACCAGGCTCACTAATAAAAGTCAAGCCACTTGGCTGCCAGAATGCCCTCCTTCAGCACAGACCAGAAAGGCATTGTGATAAGCGTATCCCCGGTATAGTCAGGGGTTAATGGGAGTCGTCCCCGTCCCCCCAGTATACGGCCGGAACCATGGACCCGGTACTGGTGGTTCGGACTGTCTCCAACCAGCCATAATGTTGTGACAGTGAAATTATGTCTAAGTCCAGCTTTGGTACATTAGAAGCAACTCTGAAACTTAACCTAAGCGTTTTTCGAAGCTACTTTTTGGCTAACTTCTTATAGGAAGGTCTAGGAGCTCTGAAAATGAACGTGCGTGTCTTTCACTCTTCCCGAGGTACTTAGAAGAATTTTGTGATATTTTTTATTAAAATGGTGTATAAGGGTATATATATAAATATATTTTATGCACTGTATATGAGCTGGCGATTTCTAAGTCTGTGGTTCCGAGAGGGGGTAACCAGGCTCACTAATAAAGGTCAAGCCACTTGGCTGCCAGAATGCCCTCCTTCAGCACAGACCAGAAAGGCATTGTGATAAGCGTATCCCCGGTATAGTCAGGGGTTAATGGGAGTCGTCCCCGTCCCCCCAGTATACGGACAGAACCATGGACCCGGTACTTGTGGTTCGGACTGTCTCCAACCAGCCATAATGTTGTGAGAGTGAAATTATGTCTAAGTCCAGCTTTGGTACATTAGAAGCAACTCTGAAACTTAACCTAAGCGTTTTTCGAAGCTACTTTTTGGCTAACTTCTTATAGGAAGGTCTAGGAGCTCTGAAAATGAACGTGCGCGTTTTTCACTCTTCCCGAGGGACTTAGAAGAATTTTGTGATATTTTTTATTAAAATGGTGTATAAGGGTATATATATAAATATATTTTATGCACTGTATATGAGCTGGCGATTTCTAAGTCTGTGGTTCCGAGAGGGGGTAACCAGGCTCACTAATAAAGGTCAAGCCACTTGGCTGCCAGAATGCCCTCCTTCAGCACAGACCAGAAAGGCATTGTGATAAGCGTATCCCCGGTATAGTCAGGGGTTAATGGGAGTCGTCCCCGTCCCCCCAGTATACGGCCAGAACCATGGACCCGGTACTTGTGGTTCGGACTGTCTCCAACCAGCCATAATGTTGTGAGAGTGAAATTATGTCAAAGTCCAGCTTTGGTACATTAGAAGCAACTCTGAAACTTAACCTTAGCGTTTTTCGAAGCTACTTTTTGGCTAACTTCTTATAGGAAGGTCTAGGAACTCTGAAAATGAACGTGCGCGTCTTTCACTGTTCTCGAGGGACTTAGAAGAATTTTGTGATATTTTTTATTAAAATGGTGTATAAGGGTATATATATAAATATATTTTATGCACTGTATATGAGCTGGCGATTTCTAAGTCTGTGGTTCCGAGAGGGGGTAACCAGGCTCACTAATAAAGGTCAAGCCACTTGGCTGCCAGAATGCCCTCCTTCAGCACAGACCAGAAAGGCATTGTGATAAGCGTATCCCCGGTAGAGTCAGGGGTTAATGGGAGTCGTCCCCGTCCCCCCAGTATACGGCCAGAACCATGGACCCGGTACTTGTGGTTCGGACTGTCTCCAACCAGCCATAATGTTGTGAGAGTGAAATTATGTCTAAGTCCAGCTTTGGTACATTAGAAGCAACTCTGAAACTTAACCTAAGCGTTTTTCGAAGCTACTTTTTGGCTAACTTCTTATAGGAAGGTCTAGGAGCTGTGAAAATGAACGTGCGCGTCTTTCACTCTTCCCGAGGGACTTAGAAGAATTTTGTGATATTTTTTATTAAAATGGTGTATAAGGGTATATATATAAATATATTGTATGCACTGTATATGAGCTGGCGATTTCTAAGTCTGTGGTTCCGAGAGGGGGTAACCAGGCTCACTAATAAAGGTCAAGCCACTTGGCTGCCAGAATGCCCTCCTTCAGCACAGACCAGAAAGGCATTGTGATAAGCGTATCCCCGGTATAGTCAGGGGTTAATGGTAGTCGTCCCCGTCCCCCCAGTATACGGCCAGAACCATGGACCCGGTACTTGTGGTTCGGACTGTCTCCAACCAGCCATAATGTTGTGAGAGTGAAATTATGTCTAAGTCCAGCTTTGGTACATTAGAAGCAACTCTGAAACTTAACCTAAGCGTTTTTCGAAGCTACTTTTTGGCTAACTTCTTATAGGAAGGTCTAGGAGCTCTGAAAATGAACGTGCGCGTCTTTCACTCTTCCCGAGGGACTTAGAAGAATTTTGTGATATTTTTATTAAAATGGTGTATAAGGGTATATATATATAAATATATTTTATGCACTGTATATGAGCTGGCGATTTCTAAGTCTGTGGTTCCGAGAGGGGGTAACCAGGCTCACTAATAAAGGTCAAGCCACTTGGCTGCCAGAATGCCCTGCTTCAGCACAGACCAGAAAGGCATTGTGATAAGCGTATCCCCGGTATAGTCAGGGGTTAATGGGAGTCGTCCCCGTCCCCCCAGTATACGGCCAGAACCATGGACCCGGTACTTGTGGTTCGGACTGTCTCCAACCAGCCATAATGTTGTGAGAGTGAAATTATGTCTAAGTCCAGCTTTGGTACATTAGAAGCAACTCTGAAACTTAACCTAAGCGTTTTTCGAAGCTACTTTTTGGCTAACTTCTTATAGGAAGGTCTAGGAGCTCTGAAAATGAACGTGCGCGTTTTTCACTCTTCCCGAGGGACTTAGAAGAATTTTGTGATATTTTTTATTAAAATGGTGTATAAGGGTATATATATAAATATATTTTATGCACTGTATATGAGCTGGCGATTTCTAAGTCTGTGGTTCCGAGAGGGGGTAACCAGGCTCACTAATAAAGGTCAAGCCACTTGGCTGCCAGAATGCCCTGCTTCAGCACAGACCAGAAAGGCATTGTGATAAGCGTATACCCGGTATAGTCAGGGGTTAATGGGAGTCGTCCCCGTCCCCCCAGTATACGGCCAGAACCATGGACCCGGTACTTGTGGTTCGGACTGTCTCCAACCAGCCATAATGATTGAGAGTGAAATTATGTCTAAGTCCAGCTTTGGTACATTAGAAGCAACTCTGAAACTTAACCTAAGCGTTTTTCGAAGCTACTTTTTGGCTAACTTCTTATAGGAAGGTCTAGGAGCTCTGAAAATGAACGTGCGCGTCTTTCACTCTTCCCGAGGGACTTAGAAGAATTTTGTGATATTTTTTATTAAAATGGTGTATAAGGGTATATATATAAATATATTTTATGCACTGTATATGAGCTGACGATTTTTAAGTCTGTGGTTCCGAGAGGGGGTAACCAGGCTCACTAATAAAGGTCAAGCCACTTGGCTGCCAGAATGCCCTCCTTCAGCACAGACCAGAAAGGCATTGTGATAAGCGTATCCCCGGTATAGTCAGGGGTTAATGGGAGTCGTCCCCGTCCCCCCAGTATACGGCCAGAACCATGGACCCGGTACTTGTGGTTCGGACTGTCTCCAACCAGCCATAATGTTGTGAGAGTGAAATTATGTCAAAGTCCAGCTTTGGTACATTAGAAGCAACTCTGAAACTTAACCTTAGCGTTTTTCGAAGCTACTTTTTGGCTAACTTCTTATAGGAAGGTCTAGGAACTCTGAAAATGAACGTGCGCGTCTTTCACTGTTCTCGAGGGACTTAGAAGAATTTTGTGATATTTTTTATTAAAATGGTGTATAAGGGTATATATATAAATATATTTTATGCACTGTATATGAGCTGGCGATTTCTAAGTCTGTGGTTCCGAGAGGGGGTAACCAGGCTCACTAATAAAGGTCAAGCCACTTGGCTGCCAGAATGCCCTCCTTCAGCACAGACCAGAAAGGCATTGTGATAAGCGTATCCCCGGTAGAGTCAGGGGTTAATGGGAGTCGTCCCCGTCCCCCCAGTATACGGCCAGAACCATGGACCCGGTACTTGTGGTTCGGACTGTCTCCAACCAGCCATAATGTTGTGAGAGTGAAATTATGTCTAAGTCCAGCTTTGGTACATTAGAAGCAACTCTGAAACTTAACCTAAGCGTTTTTCGAAGCTACTTTTTGGCTAACTTCTTATAGGAAGGTCTAGGAGCTGTGAAAATGAACGTGCGCGTCTTTCACTCTTCCCGAGGGACTTAGAAGAATTTTGTGATATTTTTTATTAAAATGGTGTATAAGGGTATATATATAAATATATTGTATGCACTGTATATGAGCTGGCGATTTCTAAGTCTGTGGTTCCGAGAGGGGGTAACCAGGCTCACTAATAAAGGTCAAGCCACTTGGCTGCCAGAATGCCCTCCTTCAGCACAGACCAGAAAGGCATTGTGATAAGCGTATCCCCGGTATAGTCAGGGGTTAATGGGAGTCGTCCCCGTCCCCCCAGTATACGGCCAGAACCATGGACCCGGTACTTGTGGTTCGGACTGTCTCCAACCAGCCATAATGTTGTGAGAGTGAAATTATGTCTAAGTCCAGCTTTGGTACATTAGAAGCAACTCTGAAACTTAACCTAAGCGTTTTTCGAAGCTACTTTTTGGCTAACTTCTTATAGGAAGGTTTAGGAGCTCTGAAAATGAACGTGCGCGTCTTTCACTGTTCTCGAGGGACTTAGAAGAATTTTGTGATATTTTTTATTAAAATGGTGTATAAGGGTATATATATAAATATATTTTATGCACTGTATATGAGCTGGCGATTTCTAAGTCTGTGGTTCCGAGAGGGGGTAACCAGGCTCACTAATAAAGGTCAAGCCACTTGGCTGCCAGAATGCCCTCCTTCAGCACAGACCAGAAAGGCATTGTGATAAGCGTATCCCCGGTAGAGTCAGGGGTTAATGGGAGTCGTCCCCGTCCCCCCAGTATACGGCCAGAACCATGGACCCGGTACTTGTGGTTCGGACTGTCTCCAACCAGCCATAATGTTGTGAGAGTGAAATTATGTCTAAGTCCAGCTTTGGTACATTAGAAGCAACTCTGAAACTTAACCTAAGCGTTTTTCGAAGCTACTTTTTGGCTAACTTCTTATAGGAAGGTCTAGGAGCTGTGAAAATGAACGTGCGCGTCTTTCACTCTTCCCGAGGGACTTAGAAGAATTTTGTGATATTTTTTATTAAAATGGTGTATAAGGGTATATATATAAATATATTGTATGCACTGTATATGAGCTGGCGATTTCTAAGTCTGTGGTTCCGAGAGGGGGTAACCAGGCTCACTAATAAAGGTCAAGCCACTTGGCTGCCAGAATGCCCTCCTTCAGCACAGACCAGAAAGGCATTGTGATAAGCGTATCCCCGGTATAGTCAGGGGTTAATGGGAGTCGTCCCCGTCCCCCCAGTATACGGCCAGAACCATGGACCCGGTACTTGTGGTTCGGACTGTCTCCAACCAGCCATAATGTTGTGAGAGTGAAATTATGTCTAAGTCCAGCTTTGGTACATTAGAAGCAACTCTGAAACTTAACCTAAGCGTTTTTCGAAGCTACTTTTTGGCTAACTTCTTATAGGAAGGTCTAGGAGCTGTGAAAATGAACGTGCGCGTCTTTCACTCTTCCCGAGGGACTTAGAAGAATTTTGTGATATTTTTTATTAAAATGGTGTATAAGGGTATATATATAAATATATTGTATGCACTGTATATGAGCTGGCGATTTCTAAGTCTGTGGTTCCGAGAGGGGGTAACCAGGCTCACTAATAAAGGTCAAGCCACTTGGCTGCCAGAATGCCCTCCTTCAGCACAGACCAGAAAGGCATTGTGATAAGCGTATCCCCGGTATAGTCAGGGGTTAATGGGAGTCGTCCCCGTCCCCCCAGTATACGGCCAGAACCATGGACCCGGTACTTGTGGTTCGGACTGTCTCCAACCAGCCATAATGTTGTGAGAGTGAAATTATGTCTAAGTCCAGCTTTGGTACATTAGAAGCAACTCTGAAACTTAACCTAAGCGTTTTTCGAAGCTACTTTTTGGCTAACTTCTTATAGGAAGGTTTAGGAGCTCTGAAAATGAACGTGCGCGTCTTTCACTCTTCCCGAGGGACTTAGAAGAATTTTGTGATATTTTTTATTAAAATGGTGTATAAGGGTATACTGTATATATAAATATATTTTATGCACTGTATATGAGCTGGCGATTTCTAAGTCTGTGGTTCCGAGAGGGGGTAACCAGGCTCACTAATAAAGGTCAAGCCACTTGGCTGCCAGAATGCCCTCCTTCAGCACAGACCAGAAAGGCATTGTGATAAGCGTATCCCCGGTATAGTCAGGGGTTAATGGTAGTCGTCCCCGTCCCCCCAGTATACGGCCAGAACCATGGACCCGGTACTTGTGGTTCGGACTGTCTCCAACCAGCCATAATGTTGTGAGAGTGAAATTATGTCTAAGTCCAGCTTTGGTACATTAGAAGCAACTCTGAAACTTAACCTAAGCGTTTTTCGAAGCTACTTTTTGGCTAACTTCTTATAGGAAGGTCTAGGAGCTCTGAAAATGAACGTGCGCGTCTTTCACTCTTCCCGAGGGACTTAGAAGAATTTTGTGATATTTTTTATTAAAATGGTGTATAAGGGTATATATATAAATATATTTTATGCACTGTATATGAGCTGGCGATTTCTAAGTCTGTGGTTCCGAGAGGGGGTAACCAGGCTCACTAATAAAGGTCAAGCCACTTGGCTGCCAGAATGCCCTGCTTCAGCACAGACCAGAAAGGCATTGTGATAAGCGTATCCCCGGTATAGTCAGGGGTTAATTGGAGTCGTCCCCGTCCCCCCAGTATACGGCCAGAACCATGGACCCGGTACTTGTGGTTCGGACTGTCTCCAACCAGCCATAATGTTGTGAGAGTGAAATTATGTCTAAGTCCAGCTTTGGTACATTAGAAGCAACTCTGAAACTTAACCTAAGCGTTTTTCGAAGCTACTTTTTGGCTAACTTCTTATAGGAAGGTCTAGGAGCTCTGAAAATGAACGTGCGCGTCTTTCACTCTTCCCGAGGGACTTAGAAGAATTTTGTGATATTTTTTATTAAAATGGTGTATAAGGGTATATATATAAATATATTTTATGCACTGTATATGAGCTGGCGATTTCTAAGTCTGTGGTTCCGAGAGGGGGTAACCAGGCTCACTAATAAAGGTCAAGCCACTTGGCTGCCAGAATGCCCTGCTTCAGCACAGACCAGAAAGGCATTGTGATAAGCGTATCCCCGGTATAGTCAGGGGTTAATGGGAGTCGTCCCCGTCCCCCCAGTATACGGCCAGAACCATGGACCCGGTACTTGTGGTTCGGACTGTCTCCAACCAGCCATAATGTTGTGAGAGTGAAATTATGTCTAAGTCCAGCTTTGGTACATTAGAAGCAACTCTGAAACTTAACCTAAGCGTTTTTCGAAGCTACTTTTTGGCTAACTTCTTATAGGAAGGTCTAGGAGCTCTGAAAATGAACGTGCGCGTCTTTCACTCTTCCCGAGGGACTTAGAAGAATTTTGTGATATTTTTTATTAAAATGGTGTATAAGGGTATATATATAAATATATTTTATGCACTGTATATGAGCTGGCGATTTCTAAGTCTGTGGTTCCGAGAGGGGGTAACCAGGCTCACTAATAAAGGTCAAGCCACTTGGCTGCCAGAATGCCCTCCTTCAGCACAGACCAGAAAGGCATTGTGATAAGCGTATCCCCGGTATAGTCAGGGGTTAATGGGAGTCGTCCCCGTCCCCCCAGTATACGGCCAGAACCATGGACCCGGTACTTGTGGTTCGGACTGTCTCCAAGCAGCCATAATGTTGTGAGAGTGAAATTATGTCTAAGTCCAGCTTTGGTACATTAGAAGCAACTCTGAAACTTAACCTAAGTGTTTTTCGAAGCTACTTTTTGGCTAACTTCTTATAGGAAGGTCTAGGAGCTCTGAAAATTAACGTGCGCTTCTTTCACTCTTCCCGAGGGACTTAGAAGAATTTTGTGATATTTTTTATTAAAATGGTGTATAAGGGTATATATATAAATATATTTTATGCACTGTATATGAGCTGGCGATTTCTAAGTCTGTGGTTCCGAGAGGGGGTAACCAGGCTCACTAATAAAGGTCAAGCCACTTGGCTGCCAGAATGCCCTGCTTCAGCACAGACCAGAAAGGCATTGTGATAAGCGTATCCCCGGTATAGTCAGGTGTTAATTGGAGTCGTCCCCGTCCCCCCAGTATACGGCCAGAACCATGGACCCGGTACTTGTGGTTCGGACTCTCTCCAACCAGCCATAATGTTGTGAGAGTGAAATTATGTCTAAGTCCAGCTTTGGTACATTAGAAGCAACTCTGAAACTTAACCTAAACGTTTTTCGAAGCTACTTTTTGGCTAACTTCTTATAGGAAGGTCTAGGAGATGTGAAAAAGAACGTGCACGTCTTTCACTCTTCCCGAGGGACTTAGAAGAATTTTGTGATATTTTTTATTAAAATGGTGTATAAGGGTATATATATAAATATATTTTATGCACTGTATATGAGCTGGCGATTTCTAAGTCTGTGGTTCCGAGAGGGGGTAACCAGGCTCACTAATAAAGGTCAAGCCACTTGGCTGCCAGAATGCCCTGCTTCAGCACAGACCAGAAAGGCATTGTGATAAGCGTATCCCCGGTATAGTCAGGGGTTAATGGGAGTCGTCCCCGTCCCCCCAGTATACGGCCAGAACCATGGACCCGGTACTTGTAGTTCGGACTGTCTCCAACCAGCCATAATGTTGTGAGAGTGAAATTATGTCTAAGTCCAGCTTTGGTACATTAGAAGCAACTCTGAAACTTAACCTAAGCGTTTTTCGAAGCTACTTTTTGGCTAACTTCTTATAGGAAGGTCTAGGAGCTCTGAAAATGAACGTGCGCGTCTTTCACTCTTCCCGAGGGACTTAGAAGAATTTTGTGATATTTTTTATTAAAATGGTGTATAAGGGTATATACAGTATATAAATATATTTTATGCACTGTATATGAGCTGGCGATTTCTAAGTCTGTGGTTCCGAGAGGGGGTAACCAGGCTCACTAATAAAGGTCAAGCCACTTGGCTGCCAGAATGCCCTGCTTCAGCACAGACCAGAAAGGCATTGTGATAAGCGTATCCCCGGTATAGTCAGGGGTTAATTGGAGTCGTCCCCGTCCCCCCAGTATACGGCCAGAACCATGGACCCGGTACTTGTGGTTCGGACTGTCTCCAACCAGCCATAATGTTGTGAGAGTGAAATTATGTCTAAGTCCAGCTTTGGTACATTAGAAGCAACTCTGAAACTTAACCTAAGCGTTTTTCGAAGCTACTTTTTGGCTAACTTCTTATAGGAAGGTCTAGGAGCTCTGAAAATGAACGTGCGCGTCTTTCACTCTTCCCGAGGGACTTAGAAGAATTTTGTGATATTTTTTATTAAAATGGTGTATAAGGGTATATATATAAATATATTTTATGCACTGTATATGAGCTGGCGATTTCTAAGTCTGTGGTTCCGAGAGGGGGTAACCAGGCTCACTAATAAAGGTCAAGCCACTTGGCTGCCAGAATGCCCTGCTTCAGCACAGACCAGAAAGGCATTGTGATAAGCGTATCCCCGGTATAGTCAGGGGTTAATGGGAGTCGTCCCCGTCCCCCCAGTATACGGCCAGAACCATGGACCCGGTACTTGTGGTTCGGACTTTCTCCAACCAGCCATAATGTTGTGAGAGTGAAATTATGTCTAAGTCCAGCTTTGGTACATTAGAAGCAACTCTGAAACTTAACCTAAGCGTTTTTCGAAGCTACTTTTTGGCTAACTTCTTATAGGAAGGTCTAGAAGCTCTGAAAATGAACGTGCGCGTCTTTCACTCTTCCCGAGGGACTTAGAAGAATTTTGTGATATTTTTTATTAAAATGGTGTATAAGGGTATATATATAAATATATTTTATGCACTGTATATGAGCTGGCGATTTCTAAGTCTGTGGTTCCGAGAGGGGGTAACCAGGCTCACTAATAAAGGTCAAGCCACTTGGCTGCCAGAATGCCCTCCTTCAGCACAGACCAGAAAGGCATTGTGATAAGCGTATCCCCGGTATAGTCAGGGGTTAATGGGAGTCGTCCCCGTCCCCCCAGTATACGGCCAGAACCATGGACCCGGTACTTGTGGTTCGGACTGTCTCCAAGCAGCCATAATGTTGTGAGAGTGAAATTATGTCTAAGTCCAGCTTTGGTACATTAGAAGCAACTCTGAAACTTAACCTAAGTGTTTTTCGAAGCTACTTTTTGGCTAACTTCTTATAGGAAGGTCTAGGAGCTCTGAAAATTAACGTGCGCTTCTTTCACTCTTCCCGAGGGACTTAGAAGAATTTTGTGATATTTTTTATTAAAATGGTGTATAAGGGTATATATATAAATATATTTTATGCACTGTATATGAGCTGGCGATTTCTAAGTCTGTGGTTCCGAGAGGGGGTAACCAGGCTCACTAATAAAGGTCAAGCCACTTGGCTGCCAGAATGCCCTGCTTCAGCACAGACCAGAAAGGCATTGTGATAAGCGTATCCCCGGTATAGTCAGGTGTTAATTGGAGTCGTCCCCGTCCCCCCAGTATACGGCCAGAACCATGGACCCGGTACTTGTGGTTCGGACTCTCTCCAACCAGCCATAATGTTGTGAGAGTGAAATTATGTCTAAGTCCAGCTTTGGTACATTAGAAGCAACTCTGAAACTTAACCTAAACGTTTTTCGAAGCTACTTTTTGGCTAACTTCTTATAGGAAGGTCTAGGAGATCTGAAAAAGAACGTGCACGTCTTTCACTCTTCCCGAGGGACTTAGAAGAATTTTGTGATATTTTTTATTAAAATGGTGTATAAGGGTATATATATAAATATATTTTATGCACTGTATATGAGCTGGCGATTTCTAAGTCTGTGGTTCCGAGAGGGGGTAACCAGGCTCACTAATAAAGGTCAAGCCACTTGGCTGCCAGAATGCCCTGCTTCAGCACAGACCAGAAAGGCATTGTGATAAGCGTATCCCCGGTATAGTCAGGGGTTAATGGGAGTCGTCCCCGTCCCCCCAGTATACGGCCAGAACCATGGACCCGGTACTTGTAGTTCGGACTGTCTCCAACCAGCCATAATGTTGTGAGAGTGAAATTATGTCTAAGTCCAGCTTTGGTACATTAGAAGCAACTCTGAAACTTAACCTAAGCGTTTTTCGAAGCTACTTTTTGGCTAACTTCTTATAGGAAGGTCTAGGAGCTCTGAAAATGAACGTGCGCGTCTTTCACTCTTCCCGAGGGACTTAGAAGAATTTTGTGATATTTTTTATTAAAATGGTGTATAAGGGTATATACAGTATATAAATATATTTTATGCACTGTATATGAGCTGGCGATTTCTAAGTCTGTGGTTCCGAGAGGGGGTAACCAGGCTCACTAATAAAGGTCAAGCCACTTGGCTGCCAGAATGCCCTGCTTCAGCACAGACCAGAAAGGCATTGTGATAAGCGTATCCCCGGTATAGTCAGGGGTTAATTGGAGTCGTCCCCGTCCCCCCAGTATACGGCCAGAACCATGGACCCGGTACTTGTGGTTCGGACTCTCTCCAACCAGCCATAATGTTGTGAGAGTGAAATTATGTCTAAGTCCAGCTTTGGTACATTAGAAGCAACTCTGAAACTTAACCTAAACGTTTTTCGAAGCTACTTTTTGGCTAACTTCTTATACTGTAGGAAGGTCTAGGAGCTCTGAAAATGAACGTGCACGTCTTTCACTCTTCCCGAGGGACTTAGAAGAATTTTGTGATATTTTTTATTAAAATGGTGTATAAGGGTATATATATAAATATATTTTATGCACTGTATATGAGCTGGCGATTTCTAAGTCTGTGGTTCCGAGAGGGGGTAACCAGGCTCACTAATAAAGGTCAAGCCACTTGGCTGCCAGAATGCCCTGCTTCAGCACAGACCAGAAAGGCATTGTGATAAGCGTATCCCCGGTATAGTCAGGGGTTAATGGGAGTCGTCCCCGTCCCCCCAGTATACGGCCAGAACCATGGACCCGGTACTTGTCGTTCGGACTGTCTCCAACCAGCCATAATGTTGTGAGAGTGAAATTATGTCTAAGTCCAGCTTTGGTACATTAGAAGCAACTCTGAAACTTAACCTAAGTGTTTTTCGAAGCTACTTTTTGGCTAACTTCTTATAGGAAGGTCTAGGAGCTCTGAAAATTAACGTGCGCTTCTTTCACTCTTCCCGAGGGACTTAGAAGAATTTTGTGATATTTTTTATTAAAATGGTGTATAAGGGTATATATATAAATATATTTTATGCACTGTATATGAGCTGGCGATTTCTAAGTCTGTGGTTCCGAGAGGGGGTAACCAGGCTCACTAATAAAGGTCAAGCCACTTGGCTGCCAGAATGCCCTGCTTCAGCACAGACCAGAAAGGCATTGTGATAAGCGTATCCCCGGTATAGTCAGGTGTTAATTGGAGTCGTCCCCGTCCCCCCAGTATACGGCCAGAACCATGGACCCGGTACTTGTGGTTCGGACTCTCTCCAACCAGCCATAATGTTGTGAGAGTGAAATTATGTCTAAGTCCAGCTTTGGTACATTAGAAGCAACTCTGAAACTTAACCTAAACGTTTTTCGAAGCTACTTTTTGGCTAACTTCTTATAGGAAGGTCTAGGAGATCTGAAAAAGAACGTGCACGTCTTTCACTCTTCCCGAGGGACTTAGAAGAATTTTGTGATATTTTTTATTAAAATGGTGTATAAGGGTATATATATAAATATATTTTATGCACTGTATATGAGCTGGCGATTTCTAAGTCTGTGGTTCCGAGAGGGGGTAACCAGGCTCACTAATAAAGGTCAAGCCACTTGGCTGCCAGAATGCCCTGCTTCAGCACAGACCAGAAAGGCATTGTGATAAGCGTATCCCCGGTATAGTCAGGGGTTAATGGGAGTCGTCCCCGTCCCCCCAGTATACGGCCAGAACCATGGACCCGGTACTTGTAGTTCGGACTGTCTCCAACCAGCCATAATGTTGTGAGAGTGAAATTATGTCTAAGTCCAGCTTTGGTACATTAGAAGCAACTCTGAAACTTAACCTAAGCGTTTTTCGAAGCTACTTTTTGGCTAACTTCTTATAGGAAGGTCTAGGAGCTCTGAAAATGAACGTGCGCGTCTTTCACTCTTCCCGAGGGACTTAGAAGAATTTTGTGATATTTTTTATTAAAATGGTGTATAAGGGTATATACAGTATATAAATATATTTTATGCACTGTATATGAGCTGGCGATTTCTAAGTCTGTGGTTCCGAGAGGGGGTAACCAGGCTCACTAATAAAGGTCAAGCCACTTGGCTGCCAGAATGCCCTGCTTCAGCACAGACCAGAAAGGCATTGTGATAAGCGTATCCCCGGTATAGTCAGGGGTTAATTGGAGTCGTCCCCGTCCCCCCAGTATACGGCCAGAACCATGGACCCGGTACTTGTGGTTCGGACTCTCTCCAACCAGCCATAATGTTGTGAGAGTGAAATTATGTCTAAGTCCAGCTTTGGTACATTAGAAGCAACTCTTAAACTTAACCTAAACGTTTTTCGAAGCTACTTTTTGGCTAACTTCTTATACTGTAGGAAGGTCTAGGAGCTCTGAAAATGAACGTGCACGTCTTTCACTCTTCCCGAGGGACTTAGAAGAATTTTGTGATATTTTTTATTAAAATGGTGTATAAGGGTATATATATAAATATATTTTATGCACTGTATATGAGCTGGCGATTTCTAAGTCTGTGGTTCCGAGAGGGGGTAACCAGGCTCACTAATAAAGGTCAAGCCACTTGGCTGCCAGAATGCCCTGCTTCAGCACAGACCAGAAAGGCATTGTGATAAGCGTATCCCCGGTATAGTCAGGGGTTAATGGGAGTCGTCCCCGTCCCCCCAGTATACGGCCAGAACCATGGACCCGGTACTTGTAGTTCGGACTGTCTCCAACCAGCCATAATGTTGTGAGAGTGAAATTATGTCTAAGTCCAGCTTTGGTACATTAGAAGCAACTCTGAAACTTAACCTAAGCGTTTTTCGAAGCTACTTTTTGGCTAACTTCTTATAGGAAGGTCTAGGAGCTCTGAAAATGAACGTGCGCGTCTTTCACTCTTCCCGAGGGACTTAGAAGAATTTTGTGATATTTTTTATTAAAATGGTGTATAAGGGTATATATATAAATATATTTTATGCACTGTATATGAGCTGGCGATTTCTAAGTCTGTGGTTCCGAGAGGGGGTAACCAGGCTCACTAATAAAGGTCAAGCCACTTGGCTGCCAGAATGCCCTGCTTCAGCACAGACCAGAAAGGCATTGTGATAAGCGTATCCCCGGTATAGTCAGGGGTTAATTGGAGTCGTCCCCGTCCCCCCAGTATACGGCCAGAACCATGGACCCGGTACTTGTGGTTCGGACTCTCTCCAACCAGCCATAATGTTGTGAGAGTGAAATTATGTCTAAGTCCTGCTTTGGTACATTAGAAGCAACTCTGAAACTTAACCTAAACGTTTTTCGAAGCTACTTTTTGGCTAACTTCTTATAGGAAGGTCTAGGAGCTCTGAAAATGAACGTGCACGTCTTTCACTCTTCCCGAGGTACTTAGAAGAATTTTGTGATATTTTTTATTAAAATGGTGTATAAGGGTATATATATAAATATATTTTATGCACTGTATATGAGCTGGCGATTTCTAAGTCTGTGGTTCCGAGAGGGGGTAACCAGGCTCACTAATAAAGGTCAAGCCACTTGGCTGCCAGAATGCCCTCCTTCAGCACAGACCAGAAAGGCATTGTGATAAGCGTATCCCCGGTATAGTCAGGGGTTAATGGGAGTCGTCCCCGTCCCCCCAGTATACGGCCAGAACCATGGACCCGGTACTTGTGGTTCGGACTGTCTCCAACCAGCCATAATGTTGTGAGAGTGAAATTATGTCTAAGTCCAGCTTTGGTACATTAGAAGCAACTCTGAAACTTAACCTAAGCGTTTTTCGAAGCTACTTTTTGGCTAACTTCTTATAGGAAGGTCTAGGAGCTGTGAAAATGAACGTGCGCGTCTTTCACTCTTCCCGAGGGACTTAGAAGAATTTTGTGATATTTTTTATTAAAATGGTGTATAAGGGTATATATATAAATATATTTTATGCACTGTATATGAGCTGGCGATTTCTAAGTCTGTGGTTCCGAGAGGGGGTAACCAGGCTCACTAATAAAGGTCAAGCCACTTGGCTGCCAGAATGCCCTCCTTCAGCACAGACCAGAAAGGCATTGTGATAAGCGTATCCCCGGTATAGTCAGGGGTTAATGGGAGTCGTCCCCGTCCCCCCAGTATACAGCCAGAACCATGGACCCGGTACTTGTGGTTCGGACTGTCTCCAACCAGCCATAATGTTGTGAGAGTGAAATTATGTCTAAGTCCAGCTTTGGTACATTAGAAGCAACTCTGAAACTTAACCTAAGTGTTTTTCGAAGCTACTTTTTGGCTAACTTCTTATAGGAAGGTCTAGGAGCTCTGAAAATTAACGTGCGCTTCTTTCACTCTTCCCGAGGGACTTAGAAGAATTTTGTGATATTTTTTATTAAAATGGTGTATAAGGGTATATATATAAATATATTTTATGCACTGTATATGAGCTGGCGATTTCTAAGTCTGTGGTTCCGAGAGGGGGTAACCAGGCTCACTAATAAAGGTCAAGCCACTTGGCTGCCAGAATGCCCTGCTTCAGCACAGACCAGAAAGGCATTGTGATAAGCGTATCCCCGGTATAGTCAGGGGTTAATTGGAGTCGTCCCCGTCCCCCCAGTATACGGCCAGAACCATGGACCCGGTACTTGTGGTTCGGACTCTCTCCAACCAGCCATAATGTTGTGAGAGTGAAATTATGTCTAAGTCCAGCTTTGGTACATTAGAAGCAACTCTGAAACTTAACCTAAGCGTTTTTCGAAGCTACTTTTTGGCTAACTTCTTATAGGAAGGTCTAGGAGCTCTGAAAATGAACGTGCGCGTCTTTCACTCTTCCCGAGGGACTTAGAAGAATTTTGTGATATTTTTTATTAAAATGGTGTATAAGGGTATATATATAAATATATTTTATGCACTGTATATGAGCTGGCGATTTCTAAGTCTGTGGTTCCGAGAGGGGGTAACCAGGCTCACTAATAAAGGTCAAGCCACTTGGCTGCCAGAATGCCCTGCTTCAGCACAGACCAGAAAGGCATTGTGATAAGCGTATCCCCGGTATAGTCAGGGGTTAATTGGAGTCGTCCCCGTCCCCCCAGTATACGGCCAGAACCATGGACCCGGTACTTGTGGTTCGGACTCTCTCCAACCAGCCATAATGTTGTGAGAGTGAAATTATGTCTAAGTCCAGCTTTGGTACATTAGAAGCAACTCTGAAACTTAACCTAAACGTTTTTCGAAGCTACTTTTTGGCTAACTTCTTATAGGAAGGTCTAGGAGCTCTGAAAAAGAACGTGCACGTCTTTCACTCTTCCCGAGGGACTTAGAAGAATTTTGTGATATTTTTTATTAAAATGGTGTATAAGGGTATATATATAAATATATTTTATGCACTGTATATGAGCTGGCGATTTCTAAGTCTGTGGTTCCGAGAGGGGGTAACCAGGCTCACTAATAAAGGTCAAGCCACTTGGCTGCCAGAATGCCCTGCTTCAGCACAGACCAGAAAGGCATTGTGATAAGCGTATCCCCGGTATAGTCAGGGGTTAATGGGAGTCGTCCCCGTCCCCCCAGTATACGGCCAGAACCATGGACCCGGTACTTGTAGTTCGGACTGTCTCCAACCAGCCATAATGTTGTGAGAGTGAAATTATGTCTAAGTCCAGCTTTGGTACATTAGAAGCAACTCTGAAACTTAACCTAAGCGTTTTTCGAAGCTACTTTTTGGCTAACTTCTTATAGGAAGGTCTAGGAGCTCTGAAAATGAACGTGCGCGTCTTTCACTCTTCCCGAGGGACTTAGAAGAATTTTGTGATATTTTTTATTAAAATGGTGTATAAGGGTATATATATAAATATATTTTATGCACTGTATATGAGCTGGCGATTTCTAAGTCTGTGGTTCCGAGAGGGGGTAACCAGGCTCACTAATAAAGGTCAAGCCACTTGGCTGCCAGAATGCCCTGCTTCAGCACAGACCAGAAAGGCATTGTGATAAGCGTATCCCCGGTATAGTCAGGGGTTAATTGGAGTCGTCCCCGTCCCCCCAGTATACGGCCAGAACCATGGACCCGGTACTTGTGGTTCGGACTCTCTCCAACCAGCCATAATGTTGTGAGAGTGAAATTATGTCTAAGTCCAGCTTTGGTACATTAGAAGCAACTCTGAAACTTAACCTAAACGTTTTTCGAAGCTACTTTTTGGCTAACTTCTTATACTGTAGGAAGGTCTAGGAGCTCTGAATATGAACGTGCACGTCTTTCACTCTTCCCGAGGGACTTAGAAGAATTTTGTGATATTTTTTATTAAAATGGTGTATAAGGGTATATATATAAATATATTTTATGCACTGTATATGAGCTGGCGATTTCTAAGTCTGTGGTTCCGAGAGGGGGTAACCAGGCTCACTAATAAAGGTCAAGCCACTTGGCTGCCAGAATGCCCTGCTTCAGCACAGACCAGAAAGGCATTGTGATAAGCGTATCCCCGGTATAGTCAGGGGTTAATTGGAGTCGTCCCCGTCCCCCCAGTATACGGCCAGAACCATGGACCCGATACTTGTGGTTCGGACTCTCTCCAACCAGCCATAATGTTGTGAGAGTGAAATTATGTCTAAGTCCAGCTTTGGTACATTAGAAGCAACTCTGAAACTTAACCTAAACGTTTTTCGAAGCTACTTTTTGGCTAACTTCTTATAGGAAGGTCTAGGAGCTCTGAAAATGAACGTGCACGTCTTTCACTCTTCCCGAGGGACTTAGAAGAATTTTGTGTTATTTTTTATTAAAATGGTGTATAAGGGTATATATATAAATATATTTTATGCACTGTATATGAGCTGGCGATTTCTAAGTCTGTGGTTCCGAGAGGGGGTAACCAGGCTCACTAATAAAGGTCAAGCCACTTGGCTGCCAGAATGCCCTGCTTCAGCACAGACCAGAAAGGCATTGTGATAAGCGTATCCCCGGTATAGTCAGGGGTTAATGGGAGTCGTCCCCGTCCCCCCAGTATACGGCCAGAACCATGGACCCGGTACTTGTGGTTCGGACTCTCTCCAACCAGCCATAATGTTGTGAGAGTGAAATTATGTCTAAGTCCAGCTTTGGTACATTAGAAGCAACTCTGAAACTTAACCTAAGCGTTTTTCGAAGCTACTTTTTGGCTAACTTCTTATAGGAAGGTCTAGGAGCCCTGAAAATGAACGTGCGCGTCTTTCACTCTTCCCGAGGGACTTAGAAGAATTTTGTGATATTTTTTATTAAAATGGTGTATAAGGGTATATATATAAATATATTTTATGCACTGTATATGAGCTGGCGATTTCTAAGTCTGTGGTTCCGAGAGGGGGTAACCAGGCTCACTAATAAAAGTCAAGCCACTTGGCTGCCAGAATGCCCTCCTTCAGCACAGACCAGAAAGGCATTGTGATAAGCGTATCCCCGGTATAGTCAGGGGTTAATGGGAGTCGTCCCCGTCCCCCCAGTATACGGCCAGAACCATGGACCCGGTACTTGTGGTTCGGACTCTCTCCAACCAGCCATAATGTTGTGAGAGTGAAATTATGTCTAAGTCCAGCTTTGGTACATTAGAAGCAACTCTGAAACTTAACCTAAGCGTTTTTCGAAGCTACTTTTTGGCTAACTTCTTATAGGAAGGTCTAGGAGCCCTGAAAATGAACGTGCGCGTCTTTCACTCTTCCCGAGGGACTTAGAAGAATTTTGTGATATTTTTTATTAAAATGGTGTATAAGGGTATATATATAAATATATTTTATGCACTGTATATGAGCTGGCGATTTCTAAGTCTGTGGTTCCGAGAGGGGGTAACCAGGCTCACTAATAAAAGTCAAGCCACTTGGCTGCCAGAATGCCCTCCTTCAGCACAGACCAGAAAGGCATTGTGATAAGCGTATCCCCGGTATAGTCAGGGGTTAATGGGAGTCGTCCCCGTCCCCCCAGTATACGGCCAGAACCATGGACCCGGTACTGGTGGTTCGGACTGTCTCCAACCAGCCATAATGTTGTGACAGTGAAATTATGTCTAAGTCCAGCTTTGGTACATTAGAAGCAACTCTGAAACTTAACCTAAGCGTTTTTCGAAGCTACTTTTTGGCTAACTTCTTATAGGAAGGTCTAGGAGCTCTGAAAATGAACGTGCGTGTCTTTCACTCTTCCCGAGGTACTTAGAAGAATTTTGTGATATTTTTTATTAAAATGGTGTATAAGGGTATATATATAAATATATTTTATGCACTGTATATGAGCTGGCGATTTCTAAGTCTGTGGTTCCGAGAGGGGGTAACCAGGCTCACTAATAAAAGTCAAGCCACTTGGCTGCCAGAATGCCCTCCTTCAGCACAGACCAGAAAGGCATTGTGATAAGCGTATCCCCGGTATAGTCAGGGGTTAATGGGAGTCGTCCCCGTCCCCCCAGTATACGGCCAGAACCATGGACCCGGTACTGGTGGTTCGGACTGTCTCCAACCAGCCATAATGTTGTGACAGTGAAATTATGTCTAAGTCCAGCTTTGGTACATTAGAAGCAACTCTGAAACTTAACCTAAGCGTTTTTCGAAGCTACTTTTTGGCTAACTTCTTATAGGAAGGTCTAGGAGCTCTGAAAATGAACGTGCGTGTCTTTCACTCTTCCCGAGGTACTTAGAAGAATTTTGTGATATTTTTTATTAAAATGGTGTATAAGGGTATATATATAAATATATTTTATGCACTGTATATGAGCTGGCGATTTCTAAGTCTGTGGTTCCGAGAGGGGGTAACCAGGCTCACTAATAAAGGTCAAGCCACTTGGCTGCCAGAATGCCCTGCTTCAGCACAGACCAGAAAGGCATTGTGATAAGCGTATCCCCGGTATAGTCAGGGGTTAATGGGAGTCGTCCCCGTCCCCCCAGTATACGGCCAGAACCATGGACCCGGTACTTGTAGTTCGGACTGTCTCCAACCAGCCATAATGTTGTGAGAGTGAAATTATGTCTAAGTCCAGCTTTGGTACATTAGAAGCAACTCTGAAACTTAACCTAAGCGTTTTTCGAAGCTACTTTTTGGCTAACTTCTTATAGGAAGGTCTAGGAGCTCTGAAAATGAACGTGCGTGTCTTTCACTCTTCCCGAGGTACTTAGAAGAATTTTGTGATATTTTTTATTAAAATGGTGTATAAGGGTATATATATAAATATATTTTATGCACTGTATATGAGCTGGCGATTTCTAAGTCTGTGGTTCCGAGAGGGGGTAACCAGGCTCACTAATAAAGGTCAAGCCACTTGGCTGCCAGAATGCCCTCCTTCAGCACAGACCAGAAAGGCATTGTGATAAGCGTATCCCCGGTATAGTCAGGGGTTAATGGGAGTCGTCCCCGTCCCCCCAGTATACGGCCAGAACCATGGACCCGGTACTTGTGGTTCGGACTGTCTCCAACCAGCCATAATGTTGTGAGAGTGAAATTATGTCTAAGTCCAGCTTTGGTACATTAGAAGCAACTCTGAAACTTAACCTAAGCGTTTTTCGAAGCTACTTTTTGGCTAACTTCTTATAGGAAGGTCTAGGAGCTGTGAAAATGAACGTGCGCGTCTTTCACTCTTCCCGAGGGACTTAGAAGAATTTTGTGATATTTTTTATTAAAATGGTGTATAAGGGTATATATATAAATATATTTTATGCACTGTATATGAGCTGGCGATTTCTAAGTCTGTGGTTCCGAGAGGGGGTAACCAGGCTCACTAATAAAGGTCAAGCCACTTGGCTGCCAGAATGCCCTGCTTCAGCACAGACCAGAAAGGCATTGTGATAAGCGTATCCCCGGTATAGTCAGGGGTTAATGGGAGTCGTCCCCGTCCCCCCAGTATACGGCCAGAACCATGGACCCGGTACTTGTGGTTCGGACTGTCTCCAACCAGCCATAATGTTGTGAGAGTGAAATTATGTCTAAGTCCAGCTTTGGTACATTAGAAGCAACTCTGAAACTTAACCTAAGCGTTTTTCGAAGCTACTTTTTGGCTAACTTCTTATAGGAAGGTCTAGGAGCTCTGAAAATGAACGTGCGCGTCTTTCACTCTTCCCGAGGGACTTAGAAGAATTTTGTGATATTTTTTATTAAAATGGTGTATAAGGGTATATATATAAATATATTTTATGCACTGTATATGAGCTGGCGATTTCTAAGTCTGTGGTTCCGAGAGGGGGTAACCAGGCTCACTAATAAAGGTCAAGTTACTTGGCTGCCAGAATGCCCTGCTTCAGCACAGACCAGAAAGGCATTGTGATAAGCGTATCCCCGGTATAGTCAGGGGTTAATTGGAGTCGTCCCCGTCCCCCCAGTATACGGCCAGAACCATGGACCCGGTACTTGTGGTTCGGACTGTCTCCAACCAGCCATAATGTTGTGAGAGTGAAATTATGTCTAAGTCCAGCTTTGGTACATTAGAAGCAACTCTGAAACTTAACCTAAGCGTTTTTCGAAGCTACTTTTTGGCTAACTTCTTATAGGAAGGTCTAGGAGCTCTGAAAATGAACGTGCGCGTCTTTCACTCTTCCCGAGGGACTTAGAAGAATTTTGTGATATTTTTTATTAAAATGGTGTATAAGGGTATATATATAAATATATTTTATGCACTGTATATGAGCTGGCGATTTCTAAGTCTGTGGTTCCGAGAGGGGGTAACCAGGCTCACTAATAAAGGTCAAGCCACTTGGCTGCCAGAATGCCCTCCTTCAGCACAGACCAGAAAGGCATTGTGATAAGCGTATCCCCGGTATAGTCAGGGGTTAATGGAAGTCGTCCCCGTCCCCCCAGTATACGGCCAGAACCATGGACCCGGTACTTGTGGTTCGGACTGTCTCCAAGCAGCCATAATGTTGTGAGAGTGAAATTATGTCTAAGTCCAGCTTTGGTACATTAGAAGCAACTCTGAAACTTAACCTAAGTGTTTTTCGAAGCTACTTTTTGGCTAACTTCTTATAGGAAGGTCTAGGAGCTCTGAAAATTAACGTGCGCTTCTTTCACTCTTCCCGAGGGACTTAGAAGAATTTTGTGATATTTTTTATTAAAATGGTGTATAAGGGTATAAATATAAATATATTTTATGCACTGTATATGAGCTGGCGATTTCTAAGTCTGTGGTTCCGAGAGGGGGTAACCAGGCTCACTAATAAAGGTCAAGCCACTTGGCTGCCAGAATGCCCTGCTTCATCACAGACCAGAAAGGCATTGTGATAAGCGTATCCCCGGTATAGTCAGGGGTTAATGGGAGTCGTCCCCGTCCCCCCAGTATACGGCCAGAACCATGGACCCGGTACTTGTAGTTCGGACTGTCTCCAACCAGCCATAATGTTGTGAGAGTGAAATTATGTCTAAGTCCAGCTTTGGTACATTAGAAGCAACTCTGAAACTTAACCTAAGCGTTTTTCGAAGATACTTTTTGGCTAACTTCTTATAGGAAGGTCTAGGAGCTCTGAAAATGAACGTGCGCGTCTTTCACTCTTCCCGAGGGACTTAGAAGAATTTTGTGATATTTTTTATTAAAATGGTGTATAAGGGTATATATATAAATATATTTTATGCACTGTATATGAGCTGGCGATTTCTAAGTCTGTGGTTCCGAGAGTGGGTAACCAGGCTCACTAATAAAGGTCAAGCCACTTGGCTGCCAGAATGCCCTGCTTCAGCACAGACCAGAAAGGCATTGTGATAAGCGTATCCCCGGTATAGTCAGGGGTTAATGGGAGTCGTCCCCGTCCCCCCAGTATACGGCCAGAACCATGGACCCGGTACTTGTGGTTCGGACTGTCTCCAACCAGCCATAATGTTGTGAGAGTGAAATTATGTCTAAGTCCAGCTTTGGTACATTAGAAGCAACTCTGAAACTTAACCTAAGCGTTTTTCGAAGCTACTTTTTGGCTAACTTCTTATAGGAAGGTCTAGGAGCTCTGAAAATTAACGTGCTCGTCTTTCACTCTTCCCGAGGGACTTAGAAGAATTTTGTGATATTTTTTATTAAAATGGTGTATAAGGGTATATATATAAATATATTTTATGCACTGTATATGAGCTGGCGATTTCTAAGTCTGTGGTTCCGAGAGGGGATAACCAGGCTCACTAATAAAGGTCAAGCCACTTGGCTGCCAGAATGCCCTGCTTCAGCACAGACCAGAAAGGCATTGTGATAAGCGTATCCCCGGTATAGTCAGGGGTTAATGGGAGTCGTCGCCGTCCCCCCAGTATACGGCCAGAACCATGGACCCGGTACTTGTGGTTCGGAATCTCTCCAACCAGCCATAATGTTGTGAGAGTGAAATTATGTCTAAGTCCAGCTTTGGTACATTAGAAGCAACTCTGAAACTTAACCTAAACGTTTTTCGAAGCTACTTTTTGGCTAACTTCTTATAGGAAGGTCTAGGAGCTCTGAAAATGAACGTGCACGTCTTTCACTCTTCCCGAGAGACTTAGAAGAATTTTGTGATATTTTTTATTAAAATGGTGTATAAGGGTATATATATAAATATATTTTATGCACTGTATATGAGCTGGCGATTTCTAAGTCTGTGGTTCCGAGAGGGGGTAACCAGGCTCACTAATAAAGGTCAAGCCACTTGGCTGCCAGAATGCCCTGCTTCAGCACAGACCAGAAAGGCATTGTGATAAGCGTATCCCCGGTATAGTCAGGGGTTAATGGGAGTCGTCCCCGTCCCCCCAGTATACGGCCAGAACCATGGACCCGGTACTTGTGGTTCGGACTGTCTCCAACCAGCCATAATGTTGTGAGAGTGAAATTATGTCTAAGTCCAGCTTTGGTACATTAGAAGCAACTCTGAAACTTAACCTAAGCGTTTTTCGAAGCTACTTTTTGGCTAACTTCTTATAGGAAGGTCTAGGAGCTCTGAAAATGAACGTGCGCGTCTTTCACTCTTCCCGAGGGACTTAGAAGAATTTTGTGATATTTTTTATTAAAATGGTGTATAAGGGTATATATATAAATATATTTTATGCACTGTATATGAGCTGGCGATTTCTAAGTCTGTGGTTCCGAGAGGGGGTAACCAGGCTCACTAATAAAGGTCAAGCCACTTGGCTGCCAGAATGCCCTGCTTCAGCACAGACCAGAAAGGCATTGTGATAAGCGTATCCCCGGTATAGTCAGGGGTTAATGGGAGTCGTCGCCGTCCCCCCAGTATACGGCCAGAACCATGGACCCGGTACTTGTGGTTCGGACTGTCTCCAACCAGCCATAATGTTGTGAGAGTGAAATTATGTCTAAGTCCAGCTTTGGTACATTAGAAGCAACTCTGAAACTTAACCTAAGCGTTTTTCGAAGCTACTTTTTGGCTAACTTCTTATAGGAAGGTCTAGGAGCTCTGAAAATGAACGTGCGCGTCTTTCACTCTTCCCGAGGGACTTAGAAGAATTTTGTGATATTTTTTATAAAAATGGTGTATAAGGGTATATATATAAATATATTTTATGCACTGTATATGAGCTGGCGATTTCTAAGTCTGTGATTCCGAGAGGGGGTAACCAGGCTCACTAATAAAGGTCAAGCCACTTGGCTGCCAGAATGCCCTGCTTCAGCACAGACCAGAAAGGCATTGTGATAAGCGTATCCCCGGTATAGTCAGGGGTTAATGGGAGTCGTCGCCGTCCCCCCAGTATACGGCCAGAACCATGGACCCGGTACTTGTGGTTCGGACTGTCTCCAAGCAGCCATAATGTTGTGAGAGTGAAATTATGTCTAAGTCCAGCTTTGGTACATTAGAAGCAACTCTGAAACTTAACCTAAGCGTTTTTCGAAGCTACTTTTTGGCTAACTTCTTATAGGAAGGTCTAGGAGCTCTGAAAATGAACGTGCGCGTCTTTCACTCTTCCCGAGGGACTTAGAAGAATTTTGTGATATTTTTTATTAAAATGGTGTATAAGGGTATATATATAAATATATTTTATGCACTGTATATGAGCTGGCGATTTCTAAGTCTGTGGTTCCGAGAGGGGGTAACCAGGCTCACTAATAAAGGTCAAGCCACTTGGCTGCCAGAATGCCCTGCTTCAGCACAGACCAGAAAGGCATTGTGATAAGCGTATCCCCGGTATAGTCAGGGGTTAATTGGAGTCGTCCCCGTCCCCCCAGTATACGGCCAGAACCATGGACCCGGTACTTGTGGTTCGGACTATCTCCAACCAGCCATAATGTTGTGAGAGTGAAATTATGTCTAAGTCCAGCTTTGGTACATTAGAAGCAACTCTGAAACTTAACCTAAGCGTTTTTCGAAGCTACTTTTTGGCTAACTTCTTATAGGAAGGTCTAGGAGCTCTGAAAATGAACGTGCGCGTCTTTCACTCTTCCCGAGGGACTTAGAAGAATTTTGTGATATTTTTTATTAAAATGGTGTATAAGGGTATATATATAAATATATTTTATGCACTGTATATGAGCTGGCGATTTCTAAGTCTGTGGTTCCGAGAGGGGGTAACCAGGCTCACTAATAAAGGTCAAGCCACTTGGCTGCCAGAATGCCCTGCTTCAGCACAGACCAGAAAGGCATTGTGATAAGCGTATCCCCGGTATAGTCAGGGGTTAATGGGAGTCGTCCCCGTCCCCCCAGTATACGGCCAGAACCATGGACCCGGTACTTGTGGTTCGGACTGTCTCCAACCAGCCATAATGTTGTGAGAGTGAAATTATGTCTAAGTCCAGCTTTGGTACATTAGAAGCAACTCTGAAACTTAACCTAAGCGTTTTTCGAAGCTACTTTTTGGCTAACTTCTTATAGGAAGGTCTAGGAGCTCTGAAAATTAACGTGCGCGTCTTTCACTCTTCCCGAGGGACTTAGAAGAATGTTGTGATATTTTTTATTAAAATGGTGTATAAGGGTATATATATAAATATATTTTATGCACTGTATATGAGCTGGCGATTTCTAAGTCTGTGGTTCCGAGAGGGGGTAACCAGGCTCACTAATAAAGGTCAAGCCACTTGGCTGCCAGAATGCCCTGCTTCAGCACAGACCAGAAAGGCATTGTGATAAGCGTATCCCCGGTATAGTCAGGGGTTAATGGGAGTCGTCCCCGTCCCCCCAGTATACGGCCAGAACCATGGACCCGGTACTTGTGGTTCGGACTGTCTCCAACCAGCCATAATGTTGTGAGAGTGAAATTATGTCTAAGTCCAGCTTTGGTACATTAGAAGCAACTCTGAAACTTAACCTAAGCGTTTTTCGAAGCTACTTTTTGGCTAACTTCTTATAGGAAGGTCTAGGAGCTCTGAAAATGAACGTGCACGTCTTTCTCTCTTCCCGAGGGACTTAGAAGAATTTTGTGATATTTTTTATTAAAATGGTGTATAAGGGTATATATATAAATATATTTTATGCACTGTATATGAGCTGGCGATTTCTAAGTCTGTGGTTCCGAGAGGGGGTAACCAGGCTCACTAATAAAGGTCAAGCCACTTGGCTGCCAGAATGCCCTGCTTCAGCACAGACCAGAAAGGCATTGTGATAAGCGTATCCCCGGTATAGTCAGGGGTTAAAGGGAGTCGTCCCCATCCCCCCAGTATACGGCCAGAACCATGGACCCGGTACTTGTGGTTCGGACTATGTCCATCCAGCCATAATGTTGTGAGAGTGAAATTATGTGTAAGTCCAGCTTTGGTACATTAGAAGCAACTCTGAAACTTAACCTAAGCGTTTTTCGAAGCTACTTTTTGGCTAACTTCTTATAGGAAGGTCTAGGAGCTCTGAAAATGAATGTGCGTGTCTTTCACTCTTCCCGAGGGACTTAGAAGAATTTTGTGATATTTTTTATTAAAATGGTGTATAAGGGTATATATATAAATATATTTTATGCACTGTATATGAGCTGGCGATTTCTAAGTCTGTGGTTCCGAGAGGGGGTAACCAGGCTCACTAATAAAGGTCAAGCCACTTGGCTGCCAGAATGCCCTGCTTCAGCACAGACCAGAAAGGCATTGTGATAAGCGTATCCCCGGTATAGTCAGGGGTTAATGGGAGTCGTCCCCGTCCCCCCAGTATACGGCCAGAACCATGGACCCGGTACTTGTGGTTCGGACTGTCTCCAACCAGCCATAATGTTGTGAGAGTGAAATTATGTCTAAGTCCAGCTTTGGTACATTAGAAGCAACTCTGAAACTTAACCTAAGCGTTTTTCGAAGCTACTTTTTGGCTAACTTCTTATAGGAAGGTCTAGGAGCTCTAAAAATGAACGTGCGCGTCTTTCACTCTTCCCGAGGGACTTAGAAGAATTTTGTGATATTTTTTATTAAAATGGTGTATAAGGGTATATATATAAATATATTTTATGCACTGTATATGAGCTGGCGATTTCTAAGTCTGTGGTTCCGAGAGGGGGTAACCAGGCTCACTAATAAAGGTCAAGCCACTTGGCTGCCAGAATGCCCTGCTTCAGCACAGACCAGAAAGGCATTGTGATAAGCGTATCCCCGGTATAGTCAGGGGTTAATGGGAGTCGTCCCCGTCCCCCCAGTATACGGCCAGAACCATGGACCCGGTACTTGTGGTTCGGACTGTCTCCAACCAGCCATAATGTTGTGAGAGTGAAATTATGTCTAAGTCCAGCTTTGGTACATTAGAAGCAACTCTGAAACTTAACCTAAGCGTTTTTCGAAGCTACTTTTTGGCTAACTTCTTATAGGAAGGTCTAGGAGCTCTGAAAATTAACGTGCGCGTCTTTCACTCTTCCCGAGGGACTTAGAAGAATGTTGTGATATTTTTTATTAAAATGGTGTATAAGGGTATATATATAAATATATTTTATGCACTGTATATGAGCTGGCGATTTCTAAGTCTGTGGTTCCGAGAGGGGGTAACCAGGCTCACTAATAAAGGTCAAGCCACTTGGCTGCCAGAATGCCCTGCTTCAGCACAGACCAGAAAGGCATTGTGATAAGCGTATCCCCGGTATAGTCAGGGGTTAATGGGAGTCGTCCCCGTCCCCCCAGTATACGGCCAGAACCATGGACCCGGTACTTGTGGTTCGGACTGTCTCCAACCAGCCATAAAGTTGTGAGAGTGAAATTATGTCTAAGTCCAGCTTTGGTACATTAGAAGCAACTCTGAAACTTAACCTAAGCGTTTTTCGAAGCTACTTTTTGGCTAACTTCTTATAGGAAGGTCTAGGAGCTCTGAAAATGAACGTGCACGTCTTTCACTCTTCCCGAGGGACTTAGAAGAATTTTGTGATATTTTTTATTAAAATGGTGTATAAGGGTATATATATAAATATATTTTATGCACTGTATATGAGCTGGCGATTTCTAAGTCTGTGGTTCCGAGAGGGGGTAACCAGGCTCACTAATAAAGGTCAAGCCACTTGGCTGCCAGAATGCCCTGCTTCAGCACAGACCAGAAAGGCATTGTGATAAGCGTATCCCCGGTATAGTCAGGGGTTAATGGGAGTCGTCCCCGTCCCCCCAGTATACGGCCAGAACCATGGACCCGGTACTTGTGGTTCGGACTGTCTCCAACCAGCCATAATGTTGTGAGAGTGAAATTATGTCTAAGTCCAGCTTTGGTACATTAGAAGCAACTCTGAAACTTAACCTAAGCGTTTTTCAAAGCTACTTTTTGGCTAACTTCTTATAGGAAGGTCTAGGAGCTCTAAAAATGAACGTGCGCGTCTTTCACTCTTCCCGAGGGACTTAGAAGAATTTTGTGATATTTTTTATTAAAATGGTGTATAAGGGTATATATATAAATATATTTTATGCACTGTATATGAGCTGGCGATTTCTAAGTCTGTGGTTCCGAGAGGGGGTAACCAGGCTCACTAATAAAGGTCAAGCCACTTGGCTGCCAGAATGCCCTGCTTCAGCACAGACCAGAAAGGCATTGTGATAAGCGTATCCCCGGTATAGTCAGGGGTTAATGGGAGTCGTCCCCGTCCCCCCAGTATACGGCCAGAACCATGGACCCGGTACTTGTGGTTCGGACTGTGTCCAACCAGCCATAATGTTGTGAGAGTGAAATTATGTGTAAGTCCAGCTTTGGTACATTAGAAGCAACTCTGAAACTTAACCTAAGCGTTTTTCGAAGCTACTTTTTGGCTAACTTCTTATAGGAAGGTCTAGGAGCTCTGAAAATGAACGTGCGCGTCTTTCACTCTTCCCGAGGGACTTAGAAGAATTTTGTGATATTTTTTATTAAAATGGTGTATAAGGGTATATATATAAATATATTTTATGCACTGTATATGAGCTGGCGATTTCTAAGTCTGTGGTTCCGAGAGGGGGTAACCAGGCTCACTAATAAAGGTCAAGCCACTTGGCTGCCAGAATGCCCTGCTTCAGCACAGACCAGAAAGGCATTGTGATAAGCGTATCCCCGGTATAGTCAGGGGTTAATGGGAGTCGTCCCCGTCCCCCCAGTATACGGCCAGAACCATGGACCCGGTACTTGTGGTTCGGTCTATGTCCAACCAGCCATAATGTTGTGAGAGTGAAATTATGTGTAAGTCCAGCTTTGGTACATTAGAAGCAACTCTGAAACTAAACCTAAGCGTTTTTCGAAGCTACTTTTTGGCTAATTTCTTATAGGAAGGTCTAGGAGCTCTGAAAATGAACGTGCGTGTCTTTCTCTCTTCCCGAGGGACTTAGAAGAATTTTGTGATATTTTTTATTAAAATGGTGTATAAGGGTATATATATAAATATATTTTATGCACTGTATATGAGCTGGCGATTTCTAAGTCTGTGGTTCCGAGAGGGGGTAACCAGGCTCACTAATAAAGGTCAAGCCACTTGGCTGCCAGAATGCCCTGCTTCAGCACAGACCAGAAAGGCATTGTGATAAGCGTATCCCCGGTATATTCAAGGGTTTATGGGAGTCGTCCCCGTCCCCCCAGTATATGTCCAGAACCATGGACCCGGTACTTGTGGTTCGGACTGTCTCCAACCAGCCATAATGTTGTGAGAGTGAAATTATGTCTAAGTCCAGCTTTGGTACATTAGAAGCAACTCTGAAACTTAACCTAAGCGTTTTTCGAAGCTACTTTTTGGCTAACTTCTTATAGGAAGGTCTAGGAGCTCTGAAAATGAACGTGCGCGTCTTTCACTCTTCCCGAGGGACTTAGAAGACTTTTGTGATATTTTTTATTAAAATGGTGTATAAGGGTATATATATAAATATATTTTATGCACTGTATATGAGCTGGCGATTTCTAAGTCTGTGGTTCCGAGAGGGGGTAACCAGGCTCACTAATAAAGGTCAAGCCACTTGGCTGCCAGAATGCCCTGCTTCAGCACAGACCAGAAAGGCATTGTGATAAGCTTATCCCCGGTATAGTCAGGGGTTAATGGGAGTCGTCCCCGTCCCCCCAGTATACGGCCAGAACCATGGACCCGGTACTTGTGGTTCGGACTGTCTCCAACCAGCCATAATGTTGTGAGAGTGAAATTATGTGTAAGTCCAGCTTTGGTACATTAGAAGCAACTCTGAAACTTAACCTAAGCGTTTTTCGAAGCTACTTTTTGGCTAACTTCTTATAGGAAGGTCTAGTAGCTCTGAAAATGAACGTGCGCGTCTTTCACTCTTCCCGAGGGACTTAGAAGAATTTTGTGATATTTTTTATTAAAATGGTGTATAAGGGTATATATATAAATATATTTTATGCACTGTATATGAGCTGGCGATTTCTAAGTCTGTGGTTCCGAGAGGGGGTAACCAGGCTCACTAATAAAGGTCAAGCCACTTGGCTGCCAGAATGCCCTGCTTCAGCACAGACCAGAAAGGCATTGTGATAAGCGTATCCCCGGTATAGTCAGGGGTTAATGGGAGTCGTCCCCGTCCCCCCAGTATACGGCCAGAACCATGGACCCGGTACTTGTGGTTCGGACTATGTCCAACCAGCCATAATGTTGTGAGAGTGAAATTATGTGTAAGTCCAGCTTTGGTACATTAGAAGCAACTCTGAAACTTAACCTAAGTGTTTTTCGAAGCTACTTTTTGGCTAACTTCTTATAGGAAGGTCTAGGAGCTCTGAAAATGAACGTGCGTGTCTTTCACTCTTCCCGAGGGACTTAGAAGAATTTTGTGATATTTTTTATTAAAATGGTGTATAAGGGTATATATATAAATATATTTTATGCACTGTATATGAGTTGGCGATTTCTAAGTCTGTGGTTCCGAGAGGGGGTAACCAGGCTCACTAATAAAGGTCAAGCCACTTGGCTGCCAGAATGCCCTGCTTCAGCACAGACCAGAAAGGCATTGTGATAAGCGTATCCCCCGGTATAGTCAGGGGTTAATGGGAGTCGTCCCCGTCCCCCCAGTATACGGCCAGAACCATGGACCCGGTACTTGTGGTTCGGACTGTGTCCAACCAGCCATAATGTTGTGAGAGTGAAATTATGTGTAAGTCCAGCTTTGGTACATTAGAAGCAACTCTGAAACTTAACCTAAGCGTTTTTCGAAGCTACTTTTTGGCTAACTTCTTATAGGAAGGTCTAGGAGCTCTGAAAATGAACGTGCGCGTCTTTCACTCTTCCCGAGGGACTTAGAAGAATTTTGTGATATTTTTTATTAAAATGGTGTATAAGGGTATATATATAAATATATTTTATGCACTGTATATGAGCTGGCGATTTCTAAGTCTGTGGTTCCGAGAGGGGGTAACCAGGCTCACTAATAAAGGTCAAGCCACTTGGCTGCCAGAATGCCCTGCTTCAGCACAGACCAGAAAGGCATTGTGATAAGCGTATCCCCGGTATAGTCAGGGGTTAATGGGAGTCGTCCCCGTCCCCCCAGTATACGGCCAGAACCATGGACCCGGTACTTGTGGTTCGGACTGTCTCCAACCAGCCATAATGTTGTGAGAGTGAAATTATGTCTAAGTCCAGCTTTGGTACATTAGAAGCAACTCTGAAACTTAACCTAAGCGTTTTTCGAAGCTACTTTTTGGCTAACTTCTTATAGGAAGGTCTAGGAGCTCTGAAAATGAACGTGCGCGTCTTTCACTCTTCCCGAGGGACTTAGAAGAATTTTGTGATATTTTTTATTAAAATGGTGTATAAGGGTATATATATAAATATATTTTATGCACTGTATATGAGCTGGCGATTTCTAAGTCTGTGGTACCGAGAGGGGGTAACCAGGCTCACTAATAAAGGTCAAGCCACTTGGCTGCCAGAATGCCCTGCTTCAGCACAGACCAGAAAGGCATTGTGATAAGCGTATCCCCGGTATAGTCAGGGGTTAATGGGAGTCGTCCCCGTCCCCCCAGTATACGGCCAGAACCATGGACCCGGTACTTGTGGTTCGGACTATGTCCAACCAGCCATAATGTTGTGAGAGTGAAATTATGTGTAAGTCCAGCTTTGGTACATTAGAAGCAACTCTGAAACTTAACCTAAGCGTTTTTCGAAGCTACTTTTTGGCTAACTTCTTATAGGAAGGTCTAGGAGCTCTGAAAATGAACGTGCGTGTCTTTCACTCTTCCCGAGGGACTTGGAAGAATTTTGTGATATTTTTTATTAAAATGGTGTATAAGGGTATATATATAAATATATTTTATGCACTGTATATGAGTTGGCGATTTCTAAGTCTGTGGTTCCGAGAGGGGGTAACCAGGCTCACTAATAAAGGTCAAGCCACTTGGCTGCCAGAATGCCCTGCTTCAGCACAGACCAGAAAGGCATTGTGATAAGCGTATCCCCGGTATAGTCAGGGGTTAATGGGAGTCGTCCCCGTCCCCCCAGTATACGGCCAGAACCATGGACCCGGTACTTGTGGTTCGGACTATGTCCAACCAGCCATAATGTTGTGAGAGTGAAATTATGTCTAAGTCCAGCTTTGGTACATTAGAAGCAACTCTGAAACTTAACCTAAGCGTTTTTCGAAGCTACTTTTTGGCTAACTTCTTATAGGAAGGTCTAGGAGCTCTGAAAATGAACGTGCGCGTCTTTCACTCTTCCCGAGGGACTTAGAAGAATTTTGTGATATTTTTTATTAAAATGGTGTATAAGGGTATATATATAAATATATTTTATGCACTGTATATGAGCTGGCGATTTCTAAGTCTGTGGTTCCGAGAGGGGGTAACCAGGCTCACTAATAAAGGTCAAGCCACTTGGCTGCCAGAATGGGTAACCAGGCTCACTAATAAAGGTCAAGCCACTTGGCTGCCAGAATGCCCTTCTTCAGCACAGACCAGAAAGGCATTGTGATAAGCGTATCCCCGGTATAGTCAGGGGTTAATGGGAGTCGTCCCCGTCCCCCCAGTATACGGCCAGAACCATGGACCCGGTACTTGTGGTTCGGACTGTCTCCAACCAGCCATAATGTTGTGAGAGTGAAATTATGTCTAAGTCCAGCTTTGGTACATTAGAAGCAACTCTGAAACTTAACCTAAGCGTTTTTCGAAGCTACTTTTTGGCTAACTTCTTATAGGAAGGTCTAGGAGCTCTAAAAATGAACGTGCGCGTCTTTCACTCTTCCCGAGGGACTTAGAAGAATTTTGTGATATTTTTTATTAAAATGGTGTATAAGGGTATATATATAAATATATTTTATGCACTGTATATGAGCTGGCGATTTCTAAGTCTGTGGTTCCGAGAGGGGGTAACCAGGCTCACTAATAAAGGTCAAGCCACTTGGCTGCCAGAATGCCCTGCTTCAGCACAGACCAGAAAGGCATTGTGATAAGCGTATCCCCGGTATAGTCAGGGGTTAATGGGAGTCGTCCCCGTCCCCCCAGTATACGGCCAGAACCATGGACCCGGTACTTGTGGTTCGGACTGTGTCCAACCAGCCATAATGTTGTGAGAGTGAAATTATGTGTAAGTCCAGCTTTGGTACATTAGAAGCAACTCTGAAACTTAACCTAAGCGTTTTTCGAAGCTACTTTTTGGCTAACTTCTTATAGGAAGGTCTAGGAGCTCTGAAAATGAACGTGCGCGTCTTTCACTCTTCCCGAGGGACTTAGAAGAATTTTGTGATATTTTTTATTAAAATGGTGTATAAGGGTATATATATAAATATATTTTATGCACTGTATATGAGCTGGCGATTTCTAAGTCTGTGGTTCCGAGAGGGGGTAACCAGGCTCACTAATAAAGGTCAAGCCACTTGGCTGCCAGAATGCCCTGCTTCAGCACAGACCAGAAAGGCATTGTGATAAGCGTATCCCCGGTATAGTCAGGGGTTAATGGGAGTCGTCCCCGTCCCCCCAGTATACGGCCAGAACCATGGACCCGATACTTGTGGTTCGGTCTATGTCCAACCAGCCATAATGTTGTGAGAGTGAAATTATGTGTAAGTCCAGCTTTGGTACATTAGAAGCAACTCTGAAACTTAACCTAAGCGTTTTTCGAAGCTACTTTTTGGCTAACTTCTTATAGGAAGGTCTAGGAGCTCTGAAAATGAACGTGCGTGTCTTTCTCTCTTCCCGAGGGACTTAGAAGAATTTTGTGATATTTTTTATTAAAATGGTGTATAAGGGTATATATATAAATATATTTTATGCACTGTATATGAGCTGGCGATTTCTAAGTCTGTGGTTCCGAGAGGGGGTAACCAGGCTCACTAATAAAGGTCAAGCCACTTGGCTGCCAGAATGCCCTGCTTCAGCACAGACCGGAAAGGCATTGTGATAAGCGTATCCCCCGGTATAGTCAGGGGTTAATGGGAGTCGTCCCCGTCCCCCCAGTATACGGCCAGAACCATGGACCCGGTACTTGTGGTTCGGACTGTCTCCAACCAGCCATAATGTTGTGAGAGTGAAATTATGTCTAAGTCCAGCTTTGGTACATTAGAAGCAACTCTGAAACTTAACCTAAGCGTTTTTCGAAGCTACTTTTTGGCTAACTTCTTATAGGAAGGTCTAGGAGCTCTGAAAATGAACGTGCGCGTCTTTCACTCTTCCCGAGGGACTTAGAAGAATTTTGTGATATTTTTTATTAAAATGGTGTATAAGGGTATATATATAAATATATTTTATGCACTGTATATGAGCTGGCGATTTCTAAGTCTGTGGTTCCGAGAGGGGGTAACCAGGCTCACTAATAAAGGTCAAGCCACTTGGCTGCCAGAATGGGTAACCAGGCTCACTAATAAAGGTCAAGCCACTTGGCTGCCAGAATGCCCTGCTTCAGCACAGACCAGAAAGGCATTGTGATAAGCGTATCCCCGGTATAGTCAGGGGTTAATGGGAGTCGTCCCCGTCCCCCCAGTATACGGCCAGAACCATGGACCCGGTACTTGTGGTTCGGACTGTCTCCAACCAGCCATAATGTTGTGAGAGTGAAATTATGTCTAAGTCCAGCTTTGGTACATTAGAAGCAACTCTGAAACTTAACCTAAGCGTTTTTCGAAGCTACTTTTTGGCTAACTTCTTATAGGAAGGTCTAGGAGCTCTAAAAATGAACGTGCGCGTCTTTCACTCTTCCCGAGGGACTTAGAAGAATTTTGTGATATTTTTTATTAAAATGGTGTATAAGGGTATATATATAAATATATTTTATGCACTGTATATGAGCTGGCGATTTCTAAGTCTGTGGTACCGAGAGGGGGTAACCAGGCTCACTAATAAAGGTCAAGCCACTTGGCTGCCAGAATGCCCTGCTTCAGCACAGACCAGAAAGGCATTGTGATAAGCGTATCCCCGGTATAGTCAGGGGTTAATGGGAGTCGTCCCCGTCCCCCCAGTATACGGCCAGAACCATGGACCCGGTACTTGTGGTTCGGACTATGTCCAACCAGCCATAATGTTGTGAGAGTGAAATTATGTGTAAGTCCAGCTTTGGTACATTAGAAGCAACTCTGAAACTTAACCTAAGCGTTTTTCGAAGCTACTTTTTGGCTAACTTCTTATAGGAAGGTCTAGGAGCTCTGAAAATGAACGTGCGTGTCTTTCACTCTTCCCGAGGGACTTGGAAGAATTTTGTGATATTTTTTATTAAAATGGTGTATAAGGGTATATATATAAATATATTTTATGCACTGTATATGAGTTGGCGATTTCTAAGTCTGTGGTTCCGAGAGGGGGTAACCAGGCTCACTAATAAAGGTCAAGCCACTTGGCTGCCAGAATGCCCTGCTTCAGCACAGACCAGAAAGGCATTGTGATAAGCGTATCCCCCGGTATAGTCAGGGGTTAATGGGAGTCGTCCCCGTCCCCCCAGTATACGGCCAGAAACATGGACCCGGTACTTGTGGTTCGGACTGTCTCCAACCAGCCATAATGTTGTGAGAGTGAAATTATGTCTAAGTCCAGCTTTGGTACATTAGAAGCAACTCTGAAACTTAACCTAAGCGTTTTTCGAAGCTACTTTTTGGCTAACTTCTTATAGGAAGGTCTAGGAGCTCTGAAAATGAACGTGCGCGTCTTTCACTCTTCCCGAGGGACTTAGAAGAATTTTGTGATATTTTTTATTAAAATGGTGTATAAGGGTATATATATAAATATATTTTATGCACTGTATATGAGCTGGCGATTTCTAAGTCTGTGGTTCCGAGAGGGGGTAACCAGGCTCACTAATAAAGGTCAAGCCACTTGGCTGCCAGAATGGGTAACCAGGCTCACTAATAAAGGTCAAGCCACTTGGCTGCCAGAATGCCCTGCTTCAGCACAGACCAGAAAGGCATTGTGATAAGCGTATCCCCGGTATAGTCAGGGGTTAATGGGAGTCGTCCCCGTCCCCCCAGTATACGGCCAGAACCATGGACCCGGTACTTGTGGTTCGGACTGTCTCCAACCAGCCATAATGTTGTGAGAGTGAAATTATGTCTAAGTCCAGCTTTGGTACATTAGAAGCAACTCTGAAACTTAACCTAAGCGTTTTTCGAAGCTACTTTTTGGCTAACTTCTTATAGGAAGGTCTAGGAGCTCTAAAAATGAACGTGCGCGTCTTTCACTCTTCCCGAGGGACTTAGAAGAATTTTGTGATATTTTTTATTAAAATGGTGTATAAGGGTATATATATAAATATATTTTATGCACTGTATATGAGCTGGCGATTTCTAAGTCTGTGGTTCCGAGAGGGGGTAACCAGGCTCACTAATAAAGGTCAAGCCACTTGGCTGCCAGAATGCCCTGCTTCAGCACAGACCAGAAAGGCATTGTGATAAGCGTATCCCCGGTATAGTCAGGGGTTAATGGGAGTCGTCCCCGTCCCCCCAGTATACGGCCAGAACCATGGACCCGGTACTTGTGGTTCGGACTGTGTCCAACCAGCCATAATGTTGTGAGAGTGAAATTATGTGTAAGTCCAGCTTTGGTACATTAGAAGCAACTCTGAAACTTAACCTAAGCGTTTTTCGAAGCTACTTTTTGGCTAACTTCTTATAGGAAGGTCTAGGAGCTCTGAAAATGAACGTGCGCGTCTTTCACTCTTCCCGAGGGACTTAGAAGAATTTTGTGATATTTTTTATTAAAATGGTGTATAAGGGTATATATATAAATATATTTTATGCACTGTATATGAGCTGGCGATTTCTAAGTCTGTGGTTCCGAGAGGGGGTAACCAGGCTCACTAATAAAGGTCAAGCCACTTGGCTGCCAGAATGCCCTGCTTCAGCACAGACCAGAAAGGCATTGTGATAAGCGTATCCCCGGTATAGTCAGGGGTTAATGGGAGTCGTCCCCGTCCCCCCAGTATACGGCCAGAACCATGGACCCGGTACTTGTGGTTCGGTCTATGTCCAACCAGCCATAATGTTGTGAGAGTGAAATTATGTGTAAGTCCAGCTTTGGTACATTAGAAGCAACTCTGAAACTTAACCTAAGCGTTTTTCGAAGCTACTTTTTGGCTAACTTCTTATAGGAAGGTCTAGGAGCTCTGAAAATGAACGTGCGTGTCTTTCTCTCTTCCCGAGGGACTTAGAAGAATTTTGTGATATTTTTTATTAAAATGGTGTATAAGGGTATATATATAAATATATTTTATGCACTGTATATGAGCTGGCGATTTCTAAGTCTGTGGTTCCGAGAGGGGGTAACCAGGCTCACTAATAAAGGTCAAGCCACTTGGCTGCCAGAATGCCCTGCTTCAGCACAGACCGGAAAGGCATTGTGATAAGCGTATCCCCCGGTATAGTCAGGGGTTAATGGGAGTCGTCCCCGTCCCCCCAGTATACGGCCAGAACCATGGACCCGGTACTTGTGGTTCGGACTGTCTCCAACCAGCCATAATGTTGTGAGAGTAAAATTATGTCTAAGTCCAGCTTTGGTACATTAGAAGCAACTCTGAAACTTAACCTAAGCGTTTTTCGAAGCTACTTTTTGGCTAACTTCTTATAGGAAGGTCTAGGAGCTCTGAAAATGAACGTGCGCGTCTTTCACTCTTCCCGAGGGACTTAGAAGAATTTTGTGATATTTTTTATTAAAATGGTGTATAAGGGTATATATATAAATATATTTTATGCACTGTATATGAGCTGGCGATTTCTAAGTCTGTGGTTCCGAGAGGGGGTAACCAGGCTCACTAATAAAGGTCAAGCCACTTGGCTGCCAGAATGGGTAACCAGGCTCACTAATAAAGGTCAAGCCACTTGGCTGCCAGAATGCCCTGCTTCAGCACAGACCAGAAAGGCATTGTGATAAGCGTATCCCCGGTATAGTCAGGGGTTAATGGGAGTCGTCCCCGTCCCCCCAGTATACGGCCAGAACCATGGACCCGGTACTTGTGGTTCGGACTGTCTCCAACCAGCCATAATGTTGTGAGAGTGAAATTATGTCTAAGTCCAGCTTTGGTACATTAGAAGCAACTCTGAAACTTAACCTAAGCGTTTTTCGAAGCTACTTTTTGGCTAACTTCTTATAAGAAGGTCTAGGAGCTCTAAAAATGAACGTGCGCGTCTTTCACTCTTCCCGAGGGACTTAGAAGAATTTTGTGATATTTTTTATTAAAATGGTGTATAAGGGTATATATATAAATATATTTTATGCACTGTATATGAGCTGGCGATTTCTAAGTCTGTGGTTCCGAGAGGGGGTAACCAGGCTCACTAATAAAGGTCAAGCCACTTGGCTGCCAGAATGCCCTGCTTCAGCACAGACCAGAAAGGCATTGTGATAAGCGTATCCCCGGTATAGTCAGGGGTTAATGGGAGTCGTCCCCGTCCCCCCAGTATACGGCCAGAACCATGGACCCGGTACTTGTGGTTCGGTCTATGTCCAACCAGCCATAATGTTGTGAGAGTGAAATTATGTGTAAGTCCAGCTTTGGTACATTAGAAGCAACTCTGAAACTAAACCTAAGCGTTTTTCGAAGCTACTTTTTGGCTAACTTCTTATAGGAAGGTCTAGGAGCTCTGAAAATGAACGTGCACGTCTTTCACTCTTCCCGAGGGACTTAGAAGAATTTTGTGATATTTTTTATTAAAATGGTGTATAAGGGTATATATATAAATATATTTTATGCACTGTATATGAGCTGGCGATTTCTAAGTCTGTGGTTCCGAGAGGGGGTAACCAGGCTCACTAATAAAGGTCAAGCCACTTGGCTGCCAGAATGCCCTGCTTCAGCACAGACCAGAAAGGCATTGTGATAAGCGTATCCCCGGTATAGTCAGGGGTTAATGGGAGTCGTCCCCGTCCCCCCAGTATACGGCCAGAACCATGGACCCGGTACTTGTGGTTCGGACTATGTCCAACCAGCCATAATGTTGTGAGAGTGAAATTATGTGTAAGTCCAGCTTTGGTACATTAGAAGCAACTCTGAAACTTAACCTAAGCGTTTTTCGAAGCTACTTTTTGGCTAACTTCTTATAGGAAGGTCTAGGAGCTCTGAAAATGAACGTGCGTGTCTTTCACTCTTCCCGAGGGACTTAGAAGAATTTTGTGATATTTTTTATTAAAATGGTGTATAAGGGTATATATATAAATATATTTTATGCACTGTATATGAGTTGGCGATTTCTAAGTCTGTGGTTCCGAGAGGGGGTAACCAGGCTCACTAATAAAGGTCAAGCCACTTGGCTGCCAGAATGCCCTGCTTCAGCACAGACCAGAAAGGCATTGTGATAAGCGTATCCCCCGGTATAGTCAGGGGTTAATGGGAGTCGTCCCCGTCCCCCCAGTATACGGCCAGAACCATGGACCCGGTACTTGTGGTTCGGACTGTGTCCAACCAGCCATAATGTTGTGAGAGTGAAATTATGTGTAAGTCCAGCTTTGGTACATTAGAAGCAACTCTGAAACTTAACCTAAGCGTTTTTCGAAGCTACTTTTTGGCTAACTTCTTATAGGAAGGTCTAGGAGCTCTGAAAATGAACGTGCGCGTCTTTCACTCTTCCCGAGGGACTTAGAAGAATTTTGTGATATTTTTTATTAAAATGGTGTATAAGGGTATATATATAAATATATTTTATGCACTGTATATGAGCTGGCGATTTCTAAGTCTGTGGTTCCGAGAGGGGGTAACCAGGCTCACTAATAAAGGTCAAGCCACTTGGCTGCCAGAATGCCCTGCTTCAGCACAGACCAGAAAGGCATTGTGATAAGCGTATCCCCGGTATAGTCAGGGGTTAATGGGAGTCGTCCCCGTCCCCCCAGTATACGGCCAGAACCATGGACCCGGTACTTGTGGTTCGGACTGTCTCCAACCAACCATAATGTTGTGAGAGTGAAATTATGTCTAAGTCCAGCTTTGGTACATTAGAAGCAACTCTGAAACTTAACCTAAGCGTTTTTCGAAGCTACTTTTTGGCTAACTTCTTATAGGAAGGTCTAGGAGCTCTGAAAATGAACGTGCGCGTCTTTCACTCTTCCCGAGGGACTTAGAAGAATTTTGTGATATTTTTTATTAAAATGGTGTATAAGGGTATATATATAAATATATTTTATGCACTGTATATGAGCTGGCGATTTCTAAGTCTGTGGTACCGAGAGGGGGTAACCAGGCTCACTAATAAAGGTCAAGCCACTTGGCTGCCAGAATGCCCTGCTTCAGCACAGACCAGAAAGGCATTGTGATAAGCGTATCCCCGGTATAGTCAGGGGTTAATGGGAGTCGTCCCCGTCCCCCCAGTATACGGCCAGAACCATGGACCCGGTACTTGTGGTTCGGACTATGTCCAACCAGCCATAATGTTGTGAGAGTGAAATTATGTGTAAGTCCAGCTTTGGTACATTAGAAGCAACTCTGAAACTTAACCTAAGCGTTTTTCGAAGCTACTTTTTGGCTAACTTCTTATAGGAAGGTCTAGGAGCTCTGAAAATGAACGTGCGTGTCTTTCACTCTTCCCGAGGGACTTGGAAGAATTTTGTGATATTTTTTATTAAAATGGTGTATAAGGGTATATATATAAATATATTTTATGCACTGTATATGAGTTGGCGATTTCTAAGTCTGTGGTTCCGAGAGGGGGTAACCAGGCTCACTAATAAAGGTCAAGCCACTTGGCTGCCAGAATGCCCTGCTTCAGCACAGACCAGAAAGGCATTGTGATAAGCGTATCCCCCGGTATAGTCAGGGGTTAATGGGAGTCGTCCCCGTCCCCCCAGTATACGGCCAGAAACATGGACCCGGTACTTGTGGTTCGGACTGTCTCCAACCAGCCATAATGTTGTGAGAGTGAAATTATGTCTAAGTCCAGCTTTGGTACATTAGAAGCAACTCTGAAACTTAACCTAAGCGTTTTTCGAAGCTACTTTTTGGCTAACTTCTTATAGGAAGGTCTAGGAGCTCTGAAAATGAACGTGCGCGTCTTTCACTCTTCCCGAGGGACTTAGAAGAATTTTGTGATATTTTTTATTAAAATGGTGTATAAGGGTATATATATAAATATATTTTATGCACTGTATATGAGCTGGCGATTTCTAAGTCTGTGGTTCCGAGAGGGGGTAACCAGGCTCACTAATAAAGGTCAAGCCACTTGGCTGCCAGAATGGGTAACCAGGCTCACTAATAAAGGTCAAGCCACTTGGCTGCCAGAATGCCCTGCTTCAGCACAGACCAGAAAGGCATTGTGATAAGCGTATCCCCGGTATAGTCAGGGGTTAATGGGAGTCGTCCCCGTCCCCCCAGTATACGGCCAGAACCATGGACCCGGTACTTGTGGTTCGGACTGTCTCCAACCAGCCATAATGTTGTGAGAGTGAAATTATGTCTAAGTCCAGCTTTGGTACATTAGAAGCAACTCTGAAACTTAACCTAAGCGTTTTTCGAAGCTACTTTTTGGCTAACTTCTTATAGGAAGGTCTAGGAGCTCTAAAAATGAACGTGCGCGTCTTTCACTCTTCCCGAGGGACTTAGAAGAATTTTGTGATATTTTTTATTAAAATGGTGTATAAGGGTATATATATAAATATATTTTATGCACTGTATATGAGCTGGCGATTTCTAAGTCTGTGGTTCCGAGAGGGGGTAACCAGGCTCACTAATAAAGGTCAAGCCACTTGGCTGCCAGAATGCCCTGCTTCAGCACAGACCAGAAAGGCATTGTGATAAGCGTATCCCCGGTATAGTCAGGGGTTAATGGGAGTCGTCCCCGTCCCCCCAGTATACGGCCAGAACCATGGACCCGGTACTTGTGGTTCGGTCTATGTCCAACCAGCCATAATGTTGTGAGAGTGAAATTATGTGTAAGTCCAGCTTTGGTACATTAGAAGCAACTCTGAAACTAAACCTAAGCGTTTTTCGAAGCTACTTTTTGGCTAACTTCTTATAGGAAGGTCTAGGAGCTCTGAAAATGAACGTGCGTGTCTTTCTCTCTTCCCGAGGGACTTAGAAGAATTTTGTGATATTTTTTATTAAAATGGTGTATAAGGGTATATATATAAATATATTTTATGCACTGTATATGAGCTGGCGATTTCTAAGTCTGTGGTTCCGAGAGGGGGTAACCAGGCTCACTAATAAAGGTCAAGCCACTTGGCTGCCAGAATGCCGTGCTTCAGCACAGACCAGAAAGGCATTGTGATAAGCGTATCCCCGGTATAGTCAAGGGTTAATGGGAGTCGTCCCCGTCCCCCCAGTATATGGCCAGAACCATGGACCCGGTACTTGTGGTTCGGACTGTCTCCAACCAGCCATAATGTTGTGAGAGTGAAATTATGTGTAAGTCCAGCTTTGGTACATTAGAAGCAACTCTGAAACTTAACCTAAGCGTTTTTCGAAGCTACTTTTTGGCTAACTTCTTATAGGAAGGTCTAGGAGCTCTGAAAATGAACGTGCGCGTCTTTCACTCTTCCCGAGGGACTTAGAAGAATTTTGTGATATTTTTTATTAAAATGGTGTATAAGGGTATATATATAAATATATTTTATGCACTGTATATGAGCTGGCGATTTCTAAGTCTGTGGTTCCGAGAGGGGGTAACCAGGCTCACTAATAAAGGTCAAGCCACTTGGCTGCCAGAATGCCCTGCTTCAGCACAGACCAGAAAGGCATTGTGATAAGCGTATCCCCGGTATAGTCAGGGGTTAATGGGAGTCGTCCCCGTCCCCCCAGTATACGGCCAGAACCATGGACCCGGTACTTGTGGTTCGGACTATGTCCAACCAGCCATAATGTTGTGAGAGTGAAATTATGTGTAAGTCCAGCTTTGGTACATTAGAAGCAACTCTGAAACTTAACCTAAGCGTTTTTCGAAGCTACTTTTTGGCTAACTTCTTATAGGAAGGTCTAGGAGCTCTGAAAATGAACGTGCGTGTCTTTCACTCTTCCCGAGGGACTTAGAAGAATTTTGTGATATTTTTTATTAAAATGGTGTATAAGGGTATATATATAAATATATTTTATGCACTGTATATGAGTTGGCGATTTCTAAGTCTGTGGTTCCGAGAGGGGGTAACCAGGCTCACTAATAAAGGTCAAGCCACTTGGCTGCCAGAATGCCCTGCTTCAGCACAGACCAGAAAGGCATTGTGATAAGCGTATCCCCCGGTATAGTCAGGGGTTAATGGGAGTCGTCCCCGTCCCCCCAGTATACGGCCAGAACCATGGACCCGGTACTTGTGGTTCGGACTGTGTCCAACCAGCCATAATGTTGTGAGAGTGAAATTATGTGTAAGTCCAGCTTTGGTACATTAGAAGCAACTCTGAAACTTAACCTAAGCGTTTTTCGAAGCTACTTTTTGGCTAACTTCTTATAGGAAGGTCTAGGAGCTCTGAAAATGAACGTGCGCGTCTTTCACTCTTCCCGAGGGACTTAGAAGAATTTTGTGATATTTTTTATTAAAATGGTGTATAAGGGTATATATATAAATATATTTTATGCACTGTATATGAGCTGGCGATTTCTAAGTCTGTGGTTCCGAGAGGGGGTAACCAGGCTCACTAATAAAGGTCAAGCCACTTGGCTGCCAGAATGCCCTGCTTCAGCACAGACCAGAAAGGCATTGTGATAAGCGTATCCCCGGTATAGTCAGGGGTTAATGGGAGTCGTCCCCGTCCCCCCAGTATACGGCCAGAACCATGGACCCGGTACTTGTGGTTCGGACTGTCTCCAACCAGCCATAATGTTGTGAGAGTGAAATTATGTCTAAGTCCAGCTTTGGTACATTAGAAGCAACTCTGAAACTTAACCTAAGCGTTTTTCGAAGCTACTTTTTGGCTAACTTCTTATAGGAAGGTCTAGGAGCTCTGAAAATGAACGTGCGCGTCTTTCACTCTTCCCGAGGGACTTAGAAGAATTTTGTGATAATTTTTATTAAAATGGTGTATAAGGGTATATATATAAATATATTTTATGCACTGTATATGAGCTGGCGATTTCTAAGTCTGTGGTTCCGAGAGGGGGTAACCAGGCTCACTAATAAAGGTCAAGCCACTTGGCTGCCAGAATGGGTAACCAGGCTCACTAATAAAGGTCAAGCCACTTGGCTGCCAGAATGCCCTGCTTCAGCACAGACCAGAAAGGCATTGTGATAAGCGTATCCCCGGTATAGTCAGGGGTTAATGGGAGTCGTCCCCGTCCCCCCAGTATACGGCCAGAACCATGGACCCGGTACTTGTGGTTCGGACTGTCTCCAACCAGCCATAATGTTGTGAGAGTGAAATTATGTCTAAGTCCAGCTTTGGTACATTAGAAGCAACTCTGAAACTTAACCTAAGCGTTTTTCGAAGCTACTTTTTGGCTAACTTCTTATAGGAAGGTCTAGGAGCTCTAAAAATGAACGTGCGCGTCTTTCACTCTTCCCGAGGGACTTAGAAGAATTTTGTGATATTTTTTATTAAAATGGTGTATAAGGGTATATATATAAATATATTTTATGCACTGTATATGAGCTGGCGATTTCTAAGTCTGTGGTTCCGAGAGGGGGTAACCAGGCTCACTAATAAAGGTCAAGCCACTTGGCTGCCAGAATGCCCTGCTTCAGCACAGACCAGAAAGGCATTGTGATAAGCGTATCCCCGGTATAGTCAGGGGTTAATGGGAGTCGTCCCCGTCCCCCCAGTATACGGCCAGAACCATGGACCCGGTACTTGTGGTTCGGACTGTGTCCAACCAGCCATAATGTTGTGAGAGTGAAATTATGTGTAAGTCCAGCTTTGGTACATTAGAAGCAACTCTGAAACTTAACCTAAGCGTTTTTCGAAGCTACTTTTTGGCTAACTTCTTATAGGAAGGTCTAGGAGCTCTGAAAATGAACGTGCGCGTCTTTCACTCTTCCCGAGGGACTTAGAAGAATTTTGTGATATTTTTTATTAAAATGGTGTATAAGGGTATATATATAAATATATTTTATGCACTGTATATGAGCTGGCGATTTCTAAGTCTGTGGTTCCGAGAGGGGGTAACCAGGCTCACTAATAAAGGTCAAGCCACTTGGCTGCCAGAATGCCCTGCTTCAGCACAGACCAGAAAGGCATTGTGATAAGCGTATCCCCGGTATAGTCAGGGGTTAATGGGAGTCGTCCCCGTCCCCCCAGTATACGGCCAGAACCATGGACCCGGTACTTGTGGTTCGGTCTATGTCCAACCAGCCATAATGTTGTGAGAGTGAAATTATGTGTAAGTCCAGCTTTGGTACATTAGAAGCAACTCTGAAACTTAACCTAAGCGTTTTTCGAAGCTACTTTTGGCTAACTTCTTATAGGAAGGTCTAGGAGCTCTGAAAATGAACGTGCGTGTCTTTCTCTCTTCCCGAGGGACTTAGAAGAATTTTGTGATATTTTTTATTAAAATGGTGTATAAGGGTATATATATAAATATATTTTATGCACTGTATATGAGCTGGCGATTTCTAAGTCTGTGGTTCCGAGAGGGGGTAACCAGGCTCACTAATAAAGGTCAAGCCACTTGGCTGCCAGAATGCCCTGCTTCAGCACAGACCGGAAAGGCATTGTGATAAGCGTATCCCCCGGTATAGTCAGGGGTTAATGGGAGTCGTCCCCGTCCCCCCAGTATACGGCCAGAACCATGGACCCGGTACTTGTGGTTCGGACTGTCTCCAACCAGCCATAATGTTGTGAGAGTGAAATTATGTCTAAGTCCAGCTTTGGTACATTAGAAGCAACTCTGAAACTTAACCTAAGCGTTTTTCGAAGCTACTTTTTGGCTAACTTCTTATAGGAAGGTCTAGGAGCTCTGAAAATGAACGTGCGCGTCTTTCACTCTTCCCGAGGGACTTAGAAGAATTTTGTGATATTTTTTATTAAAATGGTGTATAAGGGTATATATATAAATATATTTTATGCACTGTATATGAGCTGGCGATTTCTAAGTCTGTGGTTCCGAGAGGGGGTAACCAGGCTCACTAATAAAGGTCAAGCCACTTGGCTGCCAGAATGCCCTGCTTCAGCACAGACCAGAAAGGCATTGTGATAAGCGTATCCCCGGTATAGTCAGGGGTTAATGGGAGTCGTCCCCGTCCCCCCAGTATACGGCCAGAACCATGGACCCGGTACTTGTGGTTCGGACTGTGTCCAACCAGCCATAATGTTGTGAGAGTGAAATTATGTGTAAGTCCAGCTTTGGTACATTAGAAGCAACTCTGAAACTTAACCTAAGCGTTTTTCGAAGCTACTTTTTGGCTAACTTCTTATAGGAAGGTCTAGGAGCTCTGAAAATGAACGTGCGCGTCTTTCACTCTTCCCGAGGGACTTAGAAGAATTTTGTGATATTTTTTATTAAAATGGTGTATAAGGGTATATATATAAATATATTTTATGCACTGTATATGAGCTGGCGATTTCTAAGTCTGTGGTTCCGAGAGGGGGTAACCAGGCTCACTAATAAAGGTCAAGCCACTTGGCTGCCAGAATGCCCTGCTTCAGCACAGACCAGAAAGGCATTGTGATAAGCGTATCCCCGGTATAGTCAGGGGTTAATGGGAGTCGTCCCCGTCCCCCCAGTATACGGCCAGAACCATGGACCCGGTACTTGTGGTTCGGTCTATGTCCAACCAGCCATAATGTTGTGAGAGTGAAATTATGTGTAAGTCCAGCTTTGGTACATTAGAAGCAACTCTGAAACTTAACCTAAGCGTTTTTCGAAGCTACTTTTTGGCTAACTTCTTATAGGAAGGTCTAGGAGCTCTGAAAATGAACGTGCGTGTCTTTCTCTCTTCCCGAGGGACTTAGAAGAATTTTGTGATATTTTTTATTAAAATGGTGTATAAGGGTATATATATAAATATATTTTATGCACTGTATATGAGCTGGCGATTTCTAAGTCTGTGGTTCCGAGAGGGGGTAACCAGGCTCACTAATAAAGGTCAAGCCACTTGGCTGCCAGAATGCCCTGCTTCAGCACAGACCGGAAAGGCATTGTGATAAGCGTATCCCCCGGTATAGTCAGGGGTTAATGGGAGTCGTCCCCGTCCCCCCAGTATACGGCCAGAACCATGGACCCGGTACTTGTGGTTCGGACTGTCTCCAACCAGCCATAATGTTGTGAGAGTGAAATTATGTCTAAGTCCAGCTTTGGTACATTAGAAGCAACTCTGAAACTTAACCTAAGCGTTTTTCGAAGCTACTTTTTGGCTAACTTCTTATAGGAAGGTCTAGGAGCTCTGAAAATGAACGTGCGCGTCTTTCACTCTTCCCGAGGGACTTAGAAGAATTTTGTGATATTTTTTATTAAAATGGTGTATAAGGGTATATATATAAATATATTTTATGCACTGTATATGAGCTGGCGATTTCTAAGTCTGTGGTTCCGAGAGGGGGTAACCAGGCTCACTAATAAAGGTCAAGCCACTTGGCTGCCAGAATGGGTAACCAGGCTCACTAATAAAGGTCAAGCCACTTGGCTGCCAGAATGCCCTGCTTCAGCACAGACCAGAAAGGCATTGTGATAAGCGTATCCCCGGTATAGTCAGGGGTTAATGGGAGTCGTCCCCGTCCCCCCAGTATACGGCCAGAACCATGGACCCGGTACTTGTGGTTCGGACTGTCTCCAACCAGCCATAATGTTGTGAGAGTGAAATTATGTCTAAGTCCAGCTTTGGTACATTAGAAGCAACTCTGAAACTTAACCTAAGCGTTTTTCGAAGCTACTTTTTGGCTAACTTCTTATAGGAAGGTCTAGGAGCTCTAAAAATGAACGTGCGCGTCTTTCACTCTTCCCGAGGGACTTAGAAGAATTTTGTGATATTTTTTATTAAAATGGTGTATAAGGGTATATATATAAATATATTTTATGCACTGTATATGAGCTGGCGATTTCTAAGTCTGTGGTTCCGAGAGGGGGTAACCAGGCTCACTAATAAAGGTCAAGCCACTTGGCTGCCAGAATGCCCTGCTTCAGCACAGACCAGAAAGGCATTGTGATAAGCGTATCCCCGGTATAGTCAGGGGTTAATGGGAGTCGTCCCCGTCCCCCCAGTATACGGCCAGAACCATGGACCCGGTACTTGTGGTTCGGTCTATGTCCAACCAGCCATAATGTTGTGAGAGTGAAATTATGTGTAAGTCCAGCTTTGGTACATTAGAAGCAACTCTGAAACTAAACCTAAGCGTTTTTCGAAGCTACTTTTTGGCTAACTTCTTATAGGAAGGTCTAGGAGCTCTGAAAATGAACGTGCGCGTCTTTCACTCTTCCCGAGGGACTTAGAAGAATTTTGTGATATTTTTTATTAAAATGGTGTATAAGGGTATATATATAAATATATTTTATGCACTGTATATGAGCTGGCGATTTCTAAGTCTGTGGTTCCGAGAGGGGGTAACCAGGCTCACTAATAAAGGTCAAGCCACTTGGCTGCCAGAATGCCCTGCTTCAGCACAGACCAGAAAGGCATTGTGATAAGCGTATCCCCGGTATAGTCAAGGGTTAATGGGAGTCGTCCCCGTCCCCCCAGTATATGGCCAGAACCATGGACCCGGTACTTGTGGTTCGGACTGTCTCCAACCAGCCATAATGTTGTGAGAGTGAAATTATGTCTAAGTCCAGCTTTGGTACATTAGAAGCAACTCTGAAACTTAACCTAAGCGTTTTTCGAAGCTACTTTTTGGCTAACTTCTTATAGGAAGGTCTAGGAGCTCTGAAAATGAACGTGCGCGTCTTTCACTCTTCCCGAGGGACTTAGAAGACTTTTGTGATATTTTTTATTAAAATGGTGTATAAGGGTATATATATAAATATATTTTATGCACTGTATATGAGCTGGCGATTTCTAAGTCTGTGGTTCCGAGAGGGGGTAACCAGGCTCACTAATAAAGGTCAAGCCACTTGGCTGCCAGAATGCCCTGCTTCAGCACAGACCAGAAAGGCATTGTGATAAGCTTATCCCCGGTATAGTCAGGGGTTAATGGGAGTCGTCCCCGTCCCCCCAGTATACGGCCAGAACCATGGACCCGGTACTTGTGGTTCGGACTGTCTCCAACCAGCCATAATGTTGTGAGTGAAATTATGTGTAAGTCCAGCTTTGGTACATTAGAAGCAACTCTGAAACTTAACCTAAGCGTTTTTCGAAGCTACTTTTTGGCTAACTTCTTATAGGAAGGTCTAGGAGCTCTGAAAATGAACGTGCGCGTCTTTCACTCTTCCCGAGGGACTTAGAAGAATTTTGTGATATTTTTTATTAAAATGGTGTATAAGGGTATATATATAAATATATTTTATGCACTGTATATGAGCTGGCGATTTCTAAGTCTGTGGTTCCGAGAGGGGGTAACCAGGCTCACTAATAAAGGTCAAGCCACTTGGCTGCCAGAATGCCCTGCTTCAGCACAGACCAGAAAGGCATTGTGATAAGCGTATCCCCGGTATAGTCAGGGGTTAATGGGAGTCGTCCCCGTCCCCCCAGTATACGGCCAGAACCATGGACCCGGTACTTGTGGTTCGGTCTATGTCCAACCAGCCATAATGTTGTGAGAGTGAAATTATGTGTAAGTCCAGCTTTGGTACATTAGAAGCAACTCTGAAACTTAACCTAAGCGTTTTTCGAAGCTACTTTTTGGCTAACTTCTTATAGGAAGGTCTAGGAGCTCTGAAAATGAACGTGCGTGTCTTTCTCTCTTCCCGAGGGACTTAGAAGAATTTTGTGATATTTTTTATTAAAATGGTGTATAAGGGTATATATATAAATATATTTTATGCACTGTATATGAGCTGGCGATTTCTAAGTCTGTGGTTCCGAGAGGGGGTAACCAGGCTCACTAATAAAGGTCAAGCCACTTGGCTGCCAGAATGCCCTGCTTCAGCACAGACCGGAAAGGCATTGTGATAAGCGTATCCCCCGGTATAGTCAGGGGTTAATGGGAGTCGTCCCCGTCCCCCCAGTATACGGCCAGAACCATGGACCCGGTACTTGTGGTTCGGACTGTCTCCAACCAGCCATAATGTTGTGAGAGTGAAATTATGTCTAAGTCCAGCTTTGGTACATTAGAAGCAACTCTGAAACTTAACCTAAGCGTTTTTCGAAGCTACTTTTTGGCTAACTTCTTATAGGAAGGTCTAGGAGCTCTGAAAATGAACGTGCGCGTCTTTCACTCTTCCCGAGGGACTTAGAAGAATTTTGTGATATTTTTTATTAAAATGGTGTATAAGGGTATATATATAAATATATTTTATGCACTGTATATGAGCTGGCGATTTCTAAGTCTGTGGTTCCGAGAGGGGGTAACCAGGCTCACTAATAAAGGTCAAGCCACTTGGCTGCCAGAATGGGTAACCAGGCTCACTAATAAAGGTCAAGCCACTTGGCTGCCAGAATGCCCTGCTTCAGCACAGACCAGAAAGGCATTGTGATAAGCGTATCCCCGGTATAGTCAGGGGTTAATGGGAGTCGTCCCCGTCCCCCCAGTATACGGCCAGAACCATGGACCCGGTACTTGTGGTTCGGACTGTCTCCAACCAGCCATAATGTTGTGAGAGTGAAATTATGTCTAAGTCCAGCTTTGGTACATTAGAAGCAACTCTGAAACTTAACCTAAGCGTTTTTCGAAGCTACTTTTTGGCTAACTTCTTATAGGAAGGTCTAGGAGCTCTAAAAATGAACGTGCGCGTCTTTCACTCTTCCCGAGGGACTTAGAAGAATTTTGTGATATTTTTTATTAAAATGGTGTATAAGGGTATATATATAAATATATTTTATGCACTGTATATGAGCTGGCGATTTCTAAGTCTGTGGTTCCGAGAGGGGGTAACCAGGCTCACTAATAAAGGTCAAGCCACTTGGCTGCCAGAATGCCCTGCTTCAGCACAGACCAGAAAGGCATTGTGATAAGCGTATCCCCGGTATAGTCAGGGGTTAATGGGAGTCGTCCCCGTCCCCCCAGTATACGGCCAGAACCATGGACCCGGTACTTGTGGTTCGGTCTATGTCCAACCAGCCATAATGTTGTGAGAGTGAAATTATGTGTAAGTCCAGCTTTGGTACATTAGAAGCAACTCTGAAACTAAACCTAAGCGTTTTTCGAAGCTACTTTTTGGCTAACTTCTTATAGGAAGGTCTAGGAGCTCTGAAAATGAACGTGCGCGTCTTTCACTCTTCCCGAGGGACTTAGAAGAATTTTGTGATATTTTTTATTAAAATGGTGTATAAGGGTATATATATAAATATATTTTATGCACTGTATATGAGCTGGCGATTTCTAAGTCTGTGGTTCCGAGAGGGGGTAACCAGGCTCACTAATAAAGGTCAAGCCACTTGGCTGCCAGAATGCCCTGCTTCAGCACAGACCAGAAAGGCATTGTGATAAGCGTATCCCCGGTATAGTCAAGGGTTAATGGGAGTCGTCCCCGTCCCCCCAGTATATGGCCAGAACCATGGACCCGGTACTTGTGGTTCGGACTGTCTCCAACCAGCCATAATGTTGTGAGAGTGAAATTATGTCTAAGTCCAGCTTTGGTACATTAGAAGCAACTCTGAAACTTAACCTAAGCGTTTTTCGAAGCTACTTTTTGGCTAACTTCTTATAGGAAGGTCTAGGAGCTCTGAAAATGAACGTGCGCGTCTTTCACTCTTCCCGAGGGACTTAGAAGACTTTTGTGATATTTTTTATTAAAATGGTGTATAAGGGTATATATATAAATATATTTTATGCACTGTATATGAGCTGGCGATTTCTAAGTCTGTGGTTCCGAGAGGGGGTAACCAGGCTCACTAATAAAGGTCAAGCCACTTGGCTGCCAGAATGCCCTGCTTCAGCACAGACCAGAAAGGCATTGTGATAAGCTTATCCCCGGTATAGTCAGGGGTTAATGGGAGTCGTCCCCGTCCCCCCAGTATACGGCCAGAACCATGGACCCGGTACTTGTGGTTCGGACTGTCTCCAACCAGCCATAATGTTGTGAGTGAAATTATGTGTAAGTCCAGCTTTGGTACATTAGAAGCAACTCTGAAACTTAACCTAAGCGTTTTTCGAAGCTACTTTTTGGCTAACTTCTTATAGGAAGGTCTAGGAGCTCTGAAAATGAACGTGCACGTCTTTCACTCTTCCCGAGGGACTTCGAAGAATTTTGTGATATTTTTTATTAAAATGGTGTATAAGGGTATATATATAAATATATTTTATGCACTGTATATGAGCTGGCGATTTCTAAGTCTGTGGTTCCGAGAGGGGGTAACCAGGCTCACTAATAAAGGTCAAGCCACTTGGCTGCCAGAATGCCCTGCTTCAGCACAGACCAGAAAGGCATTGTGATAAGCGTATCCCCGGTATAGTCAGGGGTTAATGGGAGTCGTCCCCGTCCCCCCAGTATACGGCCAGAACCATGGACCCGGTACTTGTGGTTCGGACTGTGTCCAACCAGCCATAATGTTGTGAGAGTGAAATTATGTGTAAGTCCAGCTTTGGTACATTAGAAGCAACTCTGAAACTTAACCTACAGTAAGCGTTTTTCGAAGCTACTTTTTGGCTAACTTCTTATAGGAAGGTCTAGGAGCTCTGAAAATGAACGTGCACGTCTTTCACTCTTCCCGAGGGACTTAGAAGAATTTTGAGATATTTTTTATTAAAATGGTGTATAAGGGTATATATATAAATATATTTTATGCACTGTATATGAGCTGGCGATTTCTAAGTCTGTGGTTCCGAGAGGGGGTAACCAGGCTCACTAATAAAGGTCAAGCCACTTGGCTGCCAGAATGCCCTGCTTCAGCACAGACCAGAAAGGCATTGTGATAAGCGTATCCCCGGTATAGTCAGGGGTTAATGGGAGTCGTCCCCGTCCCCCCAGTATACGGCCAGAACCATGGACCCGGTACTTGTGGTTCGGACTGTGTCCAACCAGCCATAATGTTGTGAGAGTGAAATTATGTGTAAGTCCAGCTTTGGTACATTAGAAGCAACTCTGAAACTTAACCTAAGCGTTTTTCGAAGCTACTTTTTGGCTAACTTCTTATAGGAAGGTCTAGGAGCTCTGAAAATGAACGTGCGTGTCTTTCACTCTTCCCGAGGGACTTAGAAGAATTTTGTGATATTTTTTATTAAAATGGTGTATAAGGGTATATATATAAATATATTTTATGCACTGTATATGAGCTGGCGATTTCTAAGTCTGTGGTTCCGAGAGGGGGTAACCAGGCTCACTAATAAAGGTCAAGCCACTTGGCTGCCAGAATGCCCTGCTTCAGCACAGACCAGAAAGGCATTGTGATAAGCGTATCCCCGGTATAGTCAGGGGTTAATGGGAGTCGTCCCCGTCCCCCCAGTATACGGCCAGAACCATGGACCCGGTACTTGTGGTTCGGACTGTCTCCAACCAGCCATAATGTTGTGAGAGTGAAATTATGTCTAAGTCCAGCTTTGGTACATTAGAAGCAACTCTGAAACTTAACCTAAGCGTTTTTCGAAGCTACTTTTTGGCGAACTTCTTATAGGAAGGTCTAGGAGCTCTGAAAATGAACGTGCGCGTCTTTCACTCTTCCCGAGGGACTTAGAAGAATTTTGTGATATTTTTAATTAAAATGGTGTATAAGGGTATATATATAAATATATTTTATGCACTGTATATGAGCTGGCGATTTCTAAGTCTGTGGTTCCGAGAGGGGGTAACCAGGCTCACTAATAAAGGTCAAGCCACTTGGCTGCCAGAATGCCCTGCTTCAGCACAGACCAGAAAGGCATTGTGATAAGCGTATCCCCGGTATAGTCAGGGGTTAATGGGAGTCGTCCCCGTCCCCCCAGTATACGGCCAGAACCATGGACCCGGTACTTGTGGTTCGGACTGTCTCCAACCAGCCATAATGTTGTGAGAGTGAAATTATGTCTATGTCCAGCTTTGGTACATTAGAAGCAACTCTGAAACTTAACCTAAGCGTTTTTCGAAGCTACTTTTTGGCTAACTTCTTATAGGAAGGTCTAGGAGCTCTGAAAATGAACGTGCGCGTCTTTCACTCTTCCCGAGGGACTTAGAAGAATTTTGTGATATTTTTTATTAAAATGGTGTATAAGGGTATATATATAAATATATTTTATGCACTGTATATGAGCTGGCGATTTCTAAGTCTGTGGTTCCGAGAGGGGGTAACCAGGCTCACTAATAAAGGTCAAGCCACTTGGCTGCCAGAATGCCCTGCTTCAGCACAGACCAGAAAGGCATTGTGATAAGCGTATCCCCGGTATAGTCAGGGGTTAATGGGAGTCGTCCCCGCCCCCCCAGTATACGGCCAGAACCATGGACCCGGTACTTGTGGTTCGGACTGTGTCCAACCAGCCATAATGTTGTGAGAGTGAAATTATGTGTAAGTCCAGCTTTGGTACATTAGAAGCAACTCTGAAACTTAACCTACAGTAAGCGTTTTTCGAAGCTACTTTTTGGCTAACTTCTTATAGGAAGGTCTAGGAGCTCTGAAAATGAACGTGCGCGTCTTTCACTCTTCCCGAGGGACTTAGAAGACTTTTGTGATATTTTTTATTAAAATGGTGTATAAGGGTATATATATAAATATATTTTATGCACTGTATATGAGCTGGCGATTTCTAAGTCTGTGGTTCCGAGAGGGGGTAACCAGGCTCACTAATAAAGGTCAAGCCACTTGGCTGCCAGAATGCCCTGCTTCAGCACAGACCAGAAAGGCATTGTGATAAGCTTATCCCCGGTATAGTCAGGGGTTAATGGGAGTCGTCCCCGTCCCCCCAGTATATGGCCAGAACCATGGACCCGGTACTTGTGGTTCGGACTGTCTCCAACCAGCCATAATGTTGTGAGAGTGAAATTATGTCTAAGTCCAGCTTTGGTACATTAGAAGCAACTCTGAAACTTAACCTAAGCGTTTTTCGAAGCTACTTTTTGGCTAACTTCTTATAGGAAGGTCTAGGAGCTCTGAAAATGAACGTGCGCGTCTTTCACTCTTCCCGAGGGACTTAGAAGACTTTTGTGATATTTTTTATTAAAATGGTGTATAAGGGTATATATATAAATATATTTTATGCACTGTATATGAGCTGGCGATTTCTAAGTCTGTGGTTCCGAGAGGGGGTAACCAGGCTCACTAATAAAGGTCAAGCCACTTGGCTGCCAGAATGCCCTGCTTCAGCACAGACCAGAAAGGCATTGTGATAAGCTTATCCCCGGTATAGTCAGGGGTTAATGGGAGTCGTCCCCGTCCCCCCAGTATACGGCCAGAACCATGGACCCGGTACTTGTGGTTCGGACTGTGTCCAACCAGCCATAATGTTGTGAGAGTGAAATTATGTGTAAGTCCAGCTTTGGTACATTAGAAGCAACTCTGAAACTTAACCTAAGCGTTTTTCGAAGCTACTTTTTGGCTAACTTCTTATAGGAAGGTCTAGGAGCTCTGAAAATGAACGTGCACGTCTTTCACTCTTCCCGAGGGACTTAGAAGAATTTTGTGATATTTTTTATTAAAATGGTGTATAAGGGTATATATATAAATATATTTTATGCACTGTATATGAGCTGGCGATTTCTAAGTCTGTGGTTCCGAGAGGGGGTAACCAGGCTCACTAATAAAGGTCAAGCCACTTGGCTGCCAGAATGCCCTGCTTCAGCACAGACCAGAAAGGCATTGTGATAAGCGTATCCCCGGTATAGTCAGGGGTTAATGGGAGTCGTCCCCGTCCCCCCAGTATACGGCCAGAACCATGGACCCGGTACTTGTGGTTCGGACTGTGTCCAACCAGCCATAATGTTGTGAGAGTGAAATTATGTGTAAGTCCAGCTTTGGTACATTAGAAGCAACTCTGAAACTTAACCTACAGTAAGCGTTTTTCGAAGCTACTTTTTGGCTAACTTCTTATAGGAAGGTCTAGGAGCTCTGAAAATGAACGTGCGCGTCTTTCACTCTTCCCGAGGGACTTAGAAGAATTTTGTGATCTTTTTTATTAAAATGGTGTATAAGGGTATATATATAAATATATTTTATGCACTGTATATGAGCTGGCGATTTCTAAGTCTGTGGTTCCGAGAGGGGGTAACCAGGCTCACTAATAAAGGTCAAGCCACTTGGCTGCCAGAATGCCCTGCTTCAGCACAGACCAGAAAGGCATTGTGATAAGCGTATCCCCGGTATAGTCAGGGGTTAATGGGAGTCGTCCCCGTCCCCCCAGTATACGGCCAGAACCATGGACCCGGTACTTGTGGTTCGGACTGTCTCCAACCAGCCATAATGTTGTGAGAGTGAAATTATGTGTAAGTCCAGCTTTGGTACATTAGAAGCAACTCTGAAACTTAACCTAAGCGTTTTTCGAAGCTACTTTTTGGCTAACTTCTTATAGGAAGGTCTAGGAGCTCTGAAAATGAACGTGCGCGTCTTTTACTCTTCCCGAGGGACTTAGAAGAATTTTGCGATATTTTTTATTAAAATGGTGTATAAGGGTATATATATAAATATATTTTATGCACTGTATATGAGCTGGCGATTTCTAAGTCTGTGGTTCCGAGAGGGGGTAACCAGGCTCACTAATAAAGGTCAAGCCACTTGGCTGCCAGAATGCCCTGCTTCAGCACAGACCAGAAAGGCATTGTGATAAGCGTATCCCCGGTATAGTCAGGGGTTAATGGGAGTCGTCCCCGTCCCCCCAGTATACGGCCAGAACCATGGACCCGGTACTTGTGGTTCGGACTGTCTCCAACCAGCCATAATGTTGTGAGAGTGAAATTATGTCTAAGTCCAGCTTTGGTACATTAGAAGCAACTCTGAAACTTAACCTAAGCGTTTTTCGAAGCTACTTTTTGGCTAACTTCTTATAGGAAGGTCTAGGAGCTCTGAAAATGAACATGCGTAACCAGGCTCACTAATAAAGGTCAAGCCACTTGGCTGCCAGAATGCCCTGCTTCAGCACAGACCAGAAACGCATTGTGATAAGCGTATCCCCGGTATTGTCAGGGGTTAATGGGAGTCATCCCCGTCCCCCCAGTATACGGCCAGAACCATGGACCCGGTACTTGTGGTTCGGACTCTCTCCAACCAGCCATAATGTTGTGAGAGTGAAATTATGTCTAAGTCCAGCTTTGGTACATTAGAAGCAACACTGAAACTTAACTTAAGCGTTTTTCGAAGCTACTTTTTGGCTAACTTCTTATAGGAAGGTCTAGGAGCTCTGAAAATGAAAGTGCACGTCTTTCACTCTTCCCGAGGGACTTAGAAGAATTTTGTGATATTTTTTATTAAAATGGTGTATAAGGGTATATATATATAAATATATTTTATGCACTGTATATGAGCTGGCGATTTCTAAGTCTGTGGTTCCGAGAGGGGGTAACCAGGCTCACTAATAAAGGTCAAGCCACTTGGCTGCCAGAATGCCCTGCTTCAGCACAGACCAGAAAGGCATTGTGATAAGCGTATCCCCGGTATAGTCAGGGGTTAATGGGAGTCGTCCCCGTCCCCCCAGTATACGGCCAGAACCATGGACCCGGTACTTGTGGTTCGGACTGTCTCCAACCAGCCATAATGTTGTGAGAGTGAAATTATGTCTAAGTCCAGCTTTGGTACATTAGAAGCAACTCTGAAACTTAACCTAAGCGTTTTTCGAAGCTACTTTTTGGCTAACTTCTTATAGGAAGGTCTAGGAGCTCTGAAAATGAACGTGCGCGTCTTTCACTCTTCCCGAGGGACTTAGAAGAATTTTGTGATATTTTTTATTAAAATGGTGTATAAGGGAATATATATAAATATATTTTATGCACTGTATATGAGCTGGCGATTTCTAAGTATGTGGTTCCGAGAGGGGGTAACCAGGCTCACTAATAAAGGTCAAGCCACTTGGCTGCCAGAATGCCCTGCTTCAGCACAGACCAGAAAGGCATTGTGATAAGCGTATCCCCGGTATAGTCAGGGGTTAATGGGAGTCATCCCCGTCCCCCCAGTATACGGCCAGAACCATGGACCCGGTACTTGTGGTTCGGACTGTCTCCAACCAGCCATAATGTTGTGAGAGTGAAATTATGTCTAAGTCCAGCTTTGGTACATTAGAAGCTACTCTGAAACTTAACCTAAGCGTTTTTCGAAGCTACTTTTTGGCTAACTTCTTATAGGAAGGTCTAGGAGCTCTGAAAATGAACGTGCACGTCTTTCACTCTTCCCGAGGGACTTAGAAGAATTTTGTGATATTTTTTATTAAAATGGTGTATAAGGGTATATATATAAATTTATTTTATGCACTGTATATGAGCTGGCGATTTCTAAGTCTGTGGTTCCGAGAGGGGGTAACCAGGCTCACTAATAAAGGTCAAGCCACTTGGCTGCCAGAATGCCCTGCTTCAGCACAGACCAGAAAGGCATTGTGATAAGCGTATCCCCGGTATAGTCAGGGGTTAATGGGAGTCGTCCCCGTCCCCCCAGTATACGGCCAGAACCATGGACCCGGTACTTGTGGTTCGGACTGTCTCCAACCAGCCATAATGTTGTGAGAGTGAAATTATGTCTAAGTCCAGCTTTGGTACATTAGAAGCAACTCTGAAACTTAACCTAAGCGTTTTTCGAAGCTACTTTTTGGCTAACTTCTTATAGGAAGGTCTAGGAGCTCTGAAAATGAACGTGCACGTCTTTCACTCTTCCCGAGGGACTTAGAAGAATTTTGTGATATTTTTTATTAAAATGGTGTATAAGGGTATATATATAAATATATTTTATGCACTGTATATGAGCTGGCGATTTCTAAGTCTGTGGTTCTGAGAGGGGGTAACCAGGCTCACTAATAAAGGTCAAGCCACTTGGCTGCCAGAATGCCCTGCTTCAGCACAGACCAGAAAGGCATTGTGATAAGCGTATCCCCGGTATAGTCAGGGGTTAATGGGAGTCGTCCCCGTCCCCCCAGTATACGGCCAGAACCATGGACCCGGTACTTGTGGTTTGGACTGTCTCCAACCAGCCATAATGTTGTGAGAGTGAAATTATGTCTAAGTCCAGCTTTGGTACATTAGAAGCAACTCTGAAACTTAACCTAAGCGTTTTTCGAAGCTACTTTTTGGCTAACTTCTTATAGGAAGGTCTAGGAGCTCTGAAAATGAACGTGCACGTCTTTCATTCTTCCCGAGGGACTTAGAAGAATTTTGTGATATTTTTTATTAAAATGGTGTATAAGGGTATATATATAAATATATTTTATGCACTGTATATGAGCTGGCGATTTCTAAGTCTGTGGTTCCGAGAGGGGGTAACCAGGCTCACTAATAAAGGTCAAGCCACTTGGCTGCCAGAATACCCTGCTTCAGCACAGACCAGAAAGGCATTGTGATAAGCGTATCCCCGGTATAGTCAGGGGTTAATGGGAGTCGTCCCCGTCCCCCCAGTATACGGCCAGAACCATGGACCCGGTACTTGTGGTTCGGACTGTCTCCAACCAGCCATAATGTTGTGAGAGTGAAATTATGTCTAAGTCCAGCTTTGGTACATTAGAAGCAACTCTGAAACTTAACCTAAGCGTTTTTCGAAGCTACTTTTTGGCTAACTTCTTATAGGAAGGTCTAGGCGCTCTGAAAATGAACGTGCGCGTCTTTCACTCTTCCCGAGGGACTTAGAAGAATTTTGTGATATTTTTTATTAAAATGGTGTATAAGGGTATATATATAAATATATTTTATGCACTGTATATGAGCTGGCGATTTCTAAGTATGTGGTTCCGAGAGGGGGTAACCAGGCTCACTAATAAAGGTCAAGCCACTTGGCTGCCAGAATGCCCTGCTTCAGCACAGACCAGAAAGGCATTGTGATAAGCGTATCCCCGGTATAGTCAGGGGTTAATGGGAGTCATCCCCGTCCCCCCAGTATACGGCCAGAACCATGGACCCGGTACTTGTGGTTCGGACTGTCTCCAACCAGCCATAATGTTGTGAGAGTGAAATTATGTCTAAGTCCAGCTTTGGTACATTAGAAGCAACTCTGAAACTTAACCTAAGCGTTTTTCGAAGCTACTTTTTGGCTAACTTCTTATAGGAAGGTCTAGGAGCTCTGAAAATGAACGTGCACGTCTTTCACTCTTCCCGAGGGACTTAGAAGAATTTTGTGATATTTTTTATTAAAATGGTGTATAAGGGTATATATATAAATATATTTTATGCACTGTATATGAGCTGGCGATTTCTAAGTCTGTTGTTCCGAGAGGGGGTAACCAGGCTCACTAATAAAGGTCAAGCCACTTGGCTGCCAGAATGCCCTGCTTCAGCACAGACCAGAAAGGCATTGTGATAAGCGTATCCCCGGTATAGTCAGGGGTTAATGGGAGTCGTCCCCGTCCCCCCAGTATACGGCCAGAACCATGGACCCGGTACTTGTGGTTCGGACTGTCTCCAACCAGCCATAATGTTGTGAGAGTGAAATTATGTCTAAGTCCAGCTTTGGTACATTAGAAGCAACTCTGAAACTTAACCTAAGCGTTTTTCGAAGCTACTTTTTGGCTAACTTCTTATAGGAAGGTCTAGGAGCTCTGAAAATGAACGTGCGCGTCTTTCACTCTTCCCGAGGGACTTAGAAGAATGTTGTGATATTTTTTATTAAAATGGTGTATAAGGGTATATATATAAATATATTTTATGCACTGTATATGAGCTGGCGATTTCTAAGTCTGTGGTTCCGAGAGGGGGTAACCAGGCTCACTAATAAAGGTCAAGCCACTTGGCTGCCAGAATTCCCTGCTTCAGCACAGACCAGAAAGGCATTGTGATAAGCGTATCCCCGGTATAGTCAGGGGTTAATGGGAGTCGTCCCCGTCCCCCCAGTATACGGCCAGAACCATGGACCCGGTACTTGTGGTTCGGACTCTCTCCAACCAGCCATAATGTTGTGAGAGTGAAATTATGTCTAAGTCCAGCTTTGGTACATTAGAAGCAACTCTGAAACTTAACCTAAGCGTTTTTCGAAGCTACTTTTTGGCTAACTTCTTATAGGAAGGTCTAGGCGCTCTGAAAATGAACGTGCGCGTCTTTCACTCTTCCCGAGGGACTTAGAAGAATTTTGTGATATTTTTTATTAAAATGGTGTATAAGGGTATATATATAAATATATTTTATGCACTGTATATGAGCTGGCGATTTCTAAGTATGTGGTTCCGAGAGGGGGTAACCAGGCTCACTAATAAAGGTCAAGCCACTTGGCTGCCAGAATGCCCTGCTTCAGCACAGACCAGAAAGGCATTGTGATAAGCGTATCCCCGGTATAGTCAGGGGTTAATGGGAGTCATCCCCGTCCCCCCAGTATACGGCCAGAACCATGGACCCGGTACTTGTGGTTCGGACTGTCTCCAACCAGCCATAATGTTGTGAGAGTGAAATTATGTCTAAGTCCAGCTTTGGTACATTAGAAGCAACTCTGAAACTTAACCTAAGCGTTTTTCGAAGCTACTTTTTGGCTAACTTCTTATAGGAAGGTCTAGGAGCTCTGAAAATGAACGTGCACGTCTTTCACTCTTCCCGAGGGACTTAGAAGAATTTTGTGATATTTTTTATTAAAATGGTGTATAAGGGTATATATATAAATATATTTTATGCACTGTATATGAGCTGGCGATTTCTAAGTCTGTGGTTCTGAGAGGGGGTAACCAGGCTCACTAATAAAAGTCAAGCCACTTGGCTGCCAGAATGCCCTGCTTCAGCACAGACCAGAAAGGCATTGTGATAAGCGTATCCCCGGTATAGTCAGGGGTTAATGGGAGTCGTCCCCGTCCCCCCAGTATACGGCCAGAACCATGGACCCGGTACTTGTGGTTTGGACTGTGTCCAACCAGCCATAATGTTGTGAGAGTGAAATTATGTGTAAGTCCAGCTTTGGTACATTAGAAGCAACTCTGAAACTTAACCTAAGCGTTTTTCGAAGCTACTTTTTGGCTAACTTCTTATAGGAAGGTCTAGGAGCTCTGAAAATGAACGTGCGTGTCTTTCTCTCTTCCCGAGGCACATAGAAGAATTTTGTGATATTTTTTATTAAAATGGTGTATAAGGGTATATATATAAATATATTTTATGCACTGTATATGAGCTGGCGATTTCTAAGTCTGTGGTTCCGAGAGGGGGTAACCAGGCTCACTAATAAAGGTCAAGCCACTTGGCTGCCAGAATGCCCTGCTTCAGCACAGACCAGAAAGGCATTGTGATAAGCGTATCCCCGGTATAGTCAGGGGTTAATGGGAGTCGTCCCCGTCCCCCCAGTATACGGCCAGAACCATGGACCCGGTACTTGTGGTTCGGACTGTCTCCAACCAGCCATAATGTTGTGAGAGTGAAATTATGTCTAAGTCCAGCTTTGGTACATTAGAAGCAACTCTGAAACTTAACCTAAGCGTTTTTCGAAGCTACTTTTTGGCTAACTTCTTATAGGAAGGTCTAGGAGCTCTGAAAATGAACGTGCGCGTCTTTCACTCTTCCCGAGGGACTTAGAAGAATGTTGTGATATTTTTTATTAAAATGGTGTATAAGGGTATATATATAAATATATTTTATGCACTGTATATGAGCTGGCGATTTCTAAGTCTGTGGTTCCGAGAGGGGGTAACCAGGCTCACTAATAAAGGTCAAGCCACTTGGCTGCCAGAATGCCCTGCTTCAGCACAGACCAGAAAGGCATTGTGATAAGCGTATCCCCGGTATAGTCAGGGGTTAATGGGAGTCGTCCCCGTCCCCCCAGTATACGGCCAGAACCATGGACCCGGTACTTGTGGTTCGGACTGTCTCCAACCAGCCATAATGTTGTGAGAGTGAAATTATGTCTAAGTCCAGCTTTGGTACATTAGAAGCAACTCTGAAACTTAACCTAAGCGTTTTTCGAAGCTACTTTTTGGCTAACTTCTTATAGGAAGGTCTAGGAGCTCTGAAAATGAACATGCGCGTCTTTCACTCTTCCCGAGGGACTTAGAAGAATTTTGTGATATTTTTTATTAAAATGGTGTATAAGGGTATATATATAAATATATTTTATGCACTGTATATGAGCTGGCGATTTCTAAGTCTGTGGTTCCGAGAGGGGGTAACCAGGCTCACTAATAAAGGTCAAGCCACTTGGCTGCCAGAATGCCCTGCTTCAGCACAGACCAGAAACGCATTGTGATAAGCGTATCCCCGGTATTGTCAGGGGTTAATGGGAGTCGTCCCCGTCCCCCCAGTATACGGCCAGAACCATGGACCCGGTACTTGTGGTTCGGACTGTCTCCAACCAGCCATAATGTTGTGAGAGTGAAATTATGTCTAAGTCCAGCTTTGGTACATTAGAAGCAACTCTGAAACTTAACCTAAGCGTTTTTCGAAGCTACTTTTTGGCTAACTTCTTATAGGAAGGTCTCGGAGCTCTGAAAATGAACGTGCGCGTCTTTCACTCTTCCCGAGGGACTTAGAAGAATTTTGTGATATTTTTTATTAAAATGGTGTATAAGGGTATATATATAAATATATTTTATGCACTGTATATGAGCTGGCGATTTCTAAGTATGTGGTTCCGAGAGGGGGTAACCAGGCTCACTAATAAAGGTCAAGCCACTTGGCTGCCAGAATGCCCTGCTTCAGCACAGACCAGAAAGGCATTGTGATAAGCGTATCCCCGGTATAGTCAGGGGTTAATGGGAGTCATCCCCGTCCCCCCAGTATACGGCCAGAACCATGGACCCGGTACTTGTGGTTCGGACTGTCTCCAACCAGCCATAATGTTGTGAGAGTGAAATTATGTCTAAGTCCAGCTTTGGTACATTAGAAGCAACTCTGAAACTTAACCTAAGCGTTTTTCGAAGCTACTTTTTGGCTAACTTCTTATAGGAAGGTCTAGGAGCTCTGAAAATGAACGTGCACGTCTTTCACTCTTCCCGAGGGACTTAGAAGAATTTTGTGATATTTTTTATTAAAATGGTGTATAAGGGTATATATATAAATATATTTTATGCACTGTATATGAGCTGGCGATTTCTAAGTCTGTGGTTCCGAGAGGGGGTAACCAGGCTCACTAATAAAGGTCAAGCCACTTGGCTGCCAGAATGCCCTGCTTCAGCACAGACCAGAAAGGCATTGTGATAAGCGTATCCCCGGTATAGTCAGGGGTTAATGGGAGTCGTCCCCGTCCCCCCAGTATACGGCCAGAACCATGGACCCGGTACTTGTGGTTCGGACTGTCTCCAACCAGCCATAATGTTGTGAGAGTGAAATTATGTCTAAGTCCAGCTTTGGTACATTAGAAGCAACTCTGAAACTTAACCTAAGCGTTTTTCGAAGCTACTTTTTGGCTAACTTCTTATAGGAAGGTCTAGGAGCTCTGAAAATGAACGTGCGCGTCTTTCACTCTTCCCGAGGGACTTAGAAGAATTTTGTGATATTTTTTATTAAAATGGTGTATAAGGGTATATATATAAATATATTTTATGCACTGTATATGAGCTGGCGATTTCTAAGTATGTGGTTCCGAGAGGGGGTAACCAGGCTCACTAATAAAGGTCAAGCCACTTGGCTGCCAGAATGCCCTGCTTCAGCACAGACCAGAAAGGCATTGTGATAAGCGTATCCCCGGTATAGTCAGGGGTTAATGGGAGTCATCCCCGTCCCCCCAGTATACGGCCAGAACCATGGACCCGGTACTTGTGGTTCGGACTGTCTCCAACCAGCCATAATGTTGTGAGAGTGAAATTATGTCTAAGTCCAGCTTTGGTACATTAGAAGCAACTCTGAAACTTAACCTAAGCGTTTTTCGAAGCTACTTTTTGGCTAACTTCTTATAGGAAGGTCTAGGAGCTCTGAAAATGAACGTGCACGTCTTTCACTCTTCCCGAGGGACTTAGAAGAATTTTGTGATATTTTTTATTAAAATGGTGTATAAAGGTATATATATAAATATATTTTATGCACTGTATATGAGTTGGCGATTTCTAAGTCTGTGGTTCTGAGAGGGGGTAACCAGGCTCACTAATAAAGGTCAAGCCACTTGGCTGCCAGAATGCCCTGCTTCAGCACAGACCAGAAAGGCATTGTGATAAGCGTATCCCCGGTATAGTCAGGGGTTAATGGGAGTCGTCCCCGTCCCCCCAGTATACGGCCAGAACCATGGACCCGGTACTTGTGGTTTGGACTGTGTCCAACCAGCCATAATGTTGTGAGAGTGAAATTATGTGTAAGTCCAGCTTTGGTACATTAGAAGCAACTCTGAAACTTAACCTAAGCGTTTTTCGAAGCTACTTTTTGGCTAACTTCTTATAGGAAGGTCTAGGAGCTCTGAAAATGAACGTGCGTGTCTTTCACTCTTCCCGAGGCACTTAGAAGAATTTTGTGATATTTTTTATTAAAATGGTGTATAAGGGTATATATATAAATATATTTTATGCACTGTATATGAGCTGGCGATTTCTAAGTCTGTGGTTCCGAGAGGGGGTAACCAGGCTCACTAATAAAGGTCAAGCCACTTGGCTGCCAGAATGCCCTGCTTCAGCACAGACCAGAAAGGCATTGTGATAAGCGTATCCCCGGTATAGTCAGGGGTTAATGGGAGTCGTCCCCGTCCCCCCAGTATACGGCCAGAACCATGGACCCGGTACTTGTGGTTCGGACTGTCTCCAACCAGCCATAATGTTGTGAGAGTGAAATTATGTCTAAGTCCAGCTTTGGTACATTAGAAGCAACTCTGAAACTTAACCTAAGCGTTTTTCGAAGCTACTTTTTGGCTAACTTCTTATAGGAAGGTCTAGGAGCTCTGAAAATGAACGTGCGCGTCTTTCACTCTTCCCGAGGGACTTAGAAGAATTTTGTGATATTTTTTATTAAAATGGTGTATAAGGGTATATATATAAATATATTTTATGCACTGTATATGAGCTGGCGATTTCTAAGTCTGTGGTTCCGAGAGGGGGTAACCAGGCTCACTAATAAAGGTCAAGCCACTTGGCTGCCAGAATGCCCTGCTTCAGCACAGACCAGAAAGGCATTGTGATAAGCGTATCCCCGGTATAGTCAGGGGTTAATGGGAGTCGTCCCCGTCCCCCCAGTATACGGCCAGAACCATGGACCCGGTACTTGTGGTTTGGACTGTGTCCAACCAGCCATAATGTTGTGAGAGTGAAATAATGTGTAAGTCCAGCTTTGGTACATTAGAAGCAACTCTGAAACTTAACCTAAGCGTTTTTCGAAGCTACTTTTTGGCTAACTTCTTATAGGAAGGTCTAGGAGCTCTGAAAATGAACGTGCGTGTCTTTCACTCTTCCCGAGGCACTTAGAAGAATTTTGTGATATTTTTTATTAAAATGGTGTATAAGGGTATATATATAAATATATTTTATGCACTGTATATGAGCTGGCGATTTCTAAGTCTGTGGTTCCGAGAGGGGGTAACCAGGCTCACTAATAAAGGTCAAGCCACTTGGCTGCCAGAATGCCCTGCTTCAGCACAGACCAGAAAGGCATTGTGATAAGCGTATCCCCGGTATAGTCAGGGGTTAATGGGAGTCGTCCCCGTCCCCCCAGTATACGGCCAGAACCATGGACCCGGTACTTGTGGTTCGGACTGTCTCCAACCAGCCATAATGTTGTGAGAGTGAAATTATGTCTAAGTCCAGCTTTGGTACATTAGAAGCAACTCTGAAACTTAACCTAAGCGTTTTTCGAAGCTACTTTTTGGCTAACTTCTTATAGGAAGGTCTAGGAGCTCTGAAAATGAACGTGCGCGTCTTTCACTCTTCCCGAGGGACTTAGAAGAATTTTGTGATATTTTTTATTAAAATGGTGTATAAGGGTATATATATAAATATATTTTATGCACTGTATATGAGCTGGCGATTTCTAAGTCTGTGGTTCCGAGAGGGGGTAACCAGGCTCACTAATAAAGGTCAAGCCACTTGGCTGCCAGAATGCCCTGCTTCAGCACAGACCAGAAAGGCATTGTGATAAGCGTATCCCCGGTATAGTCAGGGGTTAATGGGAGTCGTCCCCGTCCCCCCAGTATACGGCCAGAACCATGGACCCGGTACTTGTGGTTCGGACTGTCTCCAACCAGCCATAATGTTGTGAGAGTGAAATTATGTCTAAGTCCAGCTTTGGTACATTAGAAGCAACTCTGAAACTTAACCTAAGCGTTTTTCGAAGCTACTTTTTGGCTAACTTCTTATAGGAAGGTCTAGGAGCTCTGAAAATGAACATGCGCGTCTTTCACTCTTCCCGAGGGACTTAGAAGAATTTTGTGATATTTTTTATTAAAATTGTGTATAAGGGTATATATATAAATATATTTTATGCACTGTATATGAGCTGGCGATTTCTAAGTCTGTGGTTCCGAGAGGGGGTAACCAGGCTCACTAATAAAGGTCAAGCCACTTGGCTGCCAGAATGCCCTGCATCAGCACAGACCAGAAACGCATTGTGATAAGCGTATCCCCGGTATTGTCAGGGGTTAATGGGAGTCATCCCCGTCCCCCCAGTATACGGCCAGAACCATGGACCCGGTACTTGTGGTTCGGACTCTCTCCAACCAGCCATAATGTTGTGAGAGTGAAATTATGTCTAAGTCCAGCTTTGGTACATTAGAAGCAACTCTGAAACTTAACCTAAGCGTTTTTCGAAGCTACTTTTTGGCTAACTTCTTATAGGAAGGTCTAGGAGCTCTGAAAATGAAAGTGCACGTCTTTCACTCTTCCCGAGGGACTTAGAAGAATTTTGTGATATTTTTTATTAAAATGGTGTATAAGGGTATATATATAAATATATTTTATGCACTGTATATGAGCTGGCGATTTCTAAGTCTGTGGTTCCGAGAGGGGGTAACCAGGCTCACTAATAAAGGTCAAGCCACTTGGCTGCTAGAATGCCCTGCTTCAGCACAGACCAGAAAGGCATTGTGATAAGCGTATCCCCGGTATAGTCAGGGGTTAATGGGAGTCGTCCCCGTCCCCCCAGTATACGGCCAGAACCATGGACCCGGTACTTGTGGTTCGGACTGTCTCCAACCAGCCATAATGTTGTGAGAGTGAAATTATGTCTAAGTCCAGCTTTGGTACATTAGAAGCAACTCTGAAACTTAACCTAAGCGTTTTTCGAAGCTACTTTTTGGCTAACTTCTTATAGGAAGGTCTAGGAGCTCTGAAAATGAACGTGCGCGTCTTTCACTCTTCCCGAGGGACTTAGAAGAATTTTGTGATATTTTTTATTAAAATGGTGTATAAGGGTATATATATAAATATATTTTATGCACTGTATATGAGCTGGCGATTTCTAAGTATGTGGTTCCGAGAGGGTGTAACCAGGCTCACTAATAAAGGTCAAGCCACTTGGCTGCCAGAATGCCCTGCTTCAGCACAGACCAGAAAGGCATTGTGATAAGCGTATCCCCGGTATAGTCAGGGGTTAATGGGAGTCATCCCCGTCCCCCCAGTATACGGCCAGAACCATGGACCCGGTACTTGTGGTTCGGACTGTCTCCAACCAGCCATAATGTTGTGAGAGTGAAATTATGTCTAAGTCCAGCTTTGGTACATTAGAAGCAACTCTGAAACTTAACCTAAGCGTTTTTCGAAGCTACTTTTTGGCTAACTTCTTATAGGAAGGTCTAGGAGCTCTGAAAATGAACGTGCGCGTCTTTCACTCTTCCCGAGGGACTTAGAAGAATTTTGTGATATTTTTTATTAAAATGGTGTATAAGGGTATATATATAAATATATTTTATGCACTGTATATGAGCTGGCGATTTCTAAGTATGTGGTTCCGAGAGGGGGTAACCAGGCTCACTAATAAAGGTCAAGCCACTTGGCTGCTAGAATGCCCTGCTTCAGCACAGACCAGAAAGGCATTGTGATAAGCGTATCCCCGGTATAGTCAGGGGTTAATGGGAGTCGTCCCCGTCCCCCCAGTATACGGCCAGAACCATGGACCCGGTACTTGTGGTTCGGACTGTCTCCAACCAGCCATAATGTTGTGAGAGTGAAATTATGTCTAAGTCCAGCTTTGGTACATTAGAAGCAACTCTGAAACTTAACCTAAGCGTTTTTCGAAGCTACTTTTTGGCTAACTTCTTATAGGAAGGTCTAGGAGCTCTGAAAATGAACGTGCGCGTCTTTCACTCTTCCCGAGGGACTTAGAAGAATTTTGTGATATTTTTTATTAAAATGGTGTATAAGGGTATATATATAAATATATTTTATGCACTGTATATGAGCTGGCGATTTCTAAGTATGTGGTTCCGAGAGGGGGTAACCAGGCTCACTAATAAAGGTCAAGCCACTTGGCTGCCAGAATGCCCTGCTTCAGCACAGACCAGAAAGGCATTGTGTTAAGCGTATCCCCGGTATAGTCAGGGGTTAATGGGAGTCATCCCCGTCCCCCCAGTATACGGCCAGAACCATGGACCCGGTACTTGTGGTTCGGACTGTCTCCAACCAGCCATAATGTTGTGAGAGTGAAATTATGTCTAAGTCCAGCTTTGGTACATTAGAAGCAACTCTGAAACTTAACCTAAGCGTTTTTCGAAGCTACTTTTTGGCTAACTTCTTATAGGAAGGTCTAGGAGCTCTGAAAATGAACGTGCACGTCTTTCACTCTTCCCGAGGGACTTAGAAGAATTTTGTGATATTTTTTATTAAAATGGTGTATAAGGGTATATATATAAATATATTTTATGCACTGTATATGAGCTGGCGATTTCTAAGTCTGTGGTTCCGAGAGGGGGTAACCAGGCTCACTAATAAAGGTCAAGCCACTTGGCTGCCAGAATGCCCTGCTTCAGCACAGACCAGAAAGGCATTGTGATAAGCGTATCCCCGGTATAGTCAGGGGTTAATGGGAGTCGTCCCCGTCCCCCCAGTATACGGCCAGAACCATGGACCCGGTACTTGTGGTTCGGACTGTCTCCAACCAGCCATAATGTTGTGAGAGTGAAATTATGTCTAAGTCCAGCTTTGGTACATTAGAAGCAACTCTGAAACTTAACCTAAGCGTTTTTCGAAGCTACTTTTTGGCTAACTTCTTATAGGAAGGTCTAGGAGCTCTGAAAATGAATGTGCACGTCTTTCACTCTTCCCGAGGGACTTAGAAGAATTTTGTGATATTTTTTATTAAAATGGTGTATAAGGGTATATATATAAATATATTTTATGCACTGTATATGAGCTGGCGATTTCTAAGTCTGTGGTTCCGAGAGGGGGTAACCAGGCTCACTAATAAAGGTCAAGCCACTTGGCTGCCAGAATGCCCTGCTTCAGCACAGACCAGAAAGGCATTGTGATAAGCGTATCCCCGGTATAGTCAGGGGTTAATGGGAGTCGTCCCCGTCCCCCCAGTATACGGCCAGAACCATGGACCCGGTACTTGTGGTTCGGACTGTCTCCAACCAGCCATAATGTTGTGAGAGTGAAATTATGTCTAAGTCCAGCTTTGGTACATTAGAAGCAACTCTGAAACTTAACCTAAGCGTTTTTCGAAGCTACTTTTTGGCTAACTTCTTATAGGAAGGTCTAGGAGCTCTGAAAATGAACGTGCGCGTCTTTCACTCTTCCCGAGGGACTTAGAAGAATTTTGTGATATTTTTTATTAAAATGGTGTATAAGGGTATATATATAAATATATTTTATGCACTGTATATGAGCTGGCGATTTCTAAGTATGTGGTTCCGAGAGGGGGTAACCAGGCTCACTAATAAAGGTCAAGCCACTTGGCTGCCAGAATGCCCTGCTTCAGCACAGACCAGAAAGGCATTGTGATAAGCGTATCCCCGGTATAGTCAGGGGTTAATGGGAGTCATCCCCGTCCCCCCAGTATACGGCCAGAACCATGGACCCGGTACTTGTGGTTCGGACTGTCTCCAACCAGCCATAATGTTGTGAGAGTGAAATTATGTCTAAGTCCAGCTTTGGTACATTAGAAGCAACTCTGAAACTTAACCTAAGCGTTTTTCGAAGCTACTTTTTGGCTAACTTCTTATAGGAAGGTCTAGGAGCTCTGAAAATGAACGTGCACGTCTTTCACTCTTCCCGAGGGACTTAGAAGAATTTTGTGATATTTTTTATTAAAATGGTGTATAAAGGTATATATATAAATATATTTTATGCACTGTATATGAGCTGGCGATTTCTAAGTCTGTGGTTCTGAGAGGGGGTAACCAGGCTCACTAATAAAGGTCAAGCCACTTGGCTGCCAGAATGCCCTGCTTCAGCACAGACCAGAAAGGCATTGTGATAAGCGTATCCCCGGTATAGTCAGGGGTTAATGGGAGTCGTCCCCGTCCCCCCAGTATACGGCCAGAACCATGGACCCGGTACTTGTGGTTCGGACTGTCTCCAACCAGCCATAATGTTGTGAGAGTGAAATTATGTCTAAGTCCAGCTTTGGTACATTAGAAGCAACTCTGAAACTTAACCTAAGCGTTTTTCGAAGCTACTTTTTGGCTAACTTCTTATAGGAAGGTCTAGGAGCTCTGAAAATGAACGTGCGCGTCTTTCACTCTTCCCGAGGGACTTAGAAGAATTTTGTGATATTTTTTATTAAAATGGTGTATAAGGGTATATATATAAATATATTTTATGCACTGTATATGAGCTGGCGATTTCTAAGTATGTGGTTCCGAGAGGGGGTAACCAGGCTCACTAATAAAGGTCAAGCCACTTGGCTGCCAGAATGCCCTGCTTCAGCACAGACCAGAAACGCATTGTGATAAGCGTATCCCCGGTATTGTCAGGGGTTAATGGGAGTCATCCCCGTCCCCCCAGTATACGGCCAGAACCATGGACCCGGTACTTGTGGTTCGGACTGTCTCCAACCAGCCATAATGTTGTGAGAGTGAAATTATGTCTAAGTCCAGCTTTGGTACATTAGAAGCAACTCTGAAACTTAACCTAAGCGTTTTTCGAAGCTACTTTTTGGCTAACTTCTTATAGGAAGGTCTAGGAGCTCTGAAAATGAACGTGCGCGTCTTTCACTCTTCCCGAGGGACTTAGAAGAATTTTGTGATATTTTTTATTAAAATGGTGTATAAGGGTATATATATAAATATATTTTATGCACTGTATATGAGCTGGCGATTTCTAAGTCTGTGGTTCCGAGAGGGGGTAACCAGGCTCACTAATAAAGGTCAAGCCACTTGGCTGCCAGAATGCCCTCCTTCAGCACAGACCAGAAAGGCATTGTGATAAACGTATCCCCGGTATAGTCAGGGGTTAATGGGAGTCGTCCCCGTCCCCCCAGTAAACGGCCAGAACCATGGACCCGGTACTTGTGGTTCGGACTGTCTCCAACCAGCCATAATGTTGTGAGAGTTAAATTATGTCTAAGTCCAGCTTTGGTACATTAGAAGCAACTCTGAAACTTAACCTAAGCGTTTTTCGAAGCTACTTTTAAGCTAACTTCTTATAGGAAGGTCTAGGAGATCTGAAAATGGACGTGCGCGTCTTTCACTCTTCCCGAGGGACTTAGAAGAATTTTGTGATATTTTTTATTAAAATGGTGTATAAGGGTATATATATAAATATATTTTATGCACTGTATATGAGCTGGCGATTTCTAAGTCTGTGGTTCCGAGAGGGGGTAACCAGGCTCACTAATAAAGGTCAAGCCACTTGGCTGCCAGAATGCCCTCCTTCAGCACAGACCAGAAAGGCATTGTGATAAGCGTATCCCCGGTATAGTCAGGGGTTAATGGGAGTCGTCCCCGTCCCCCCAGTATACGGCCAGAACCATGGACCCGGTACTTGTGGTTCGGACTGTCTCCAACCAGCCATAATGTTGTGAGAGTGAAATTATGTCTAAGTCCAGCTTTGGTACATTAGAAGCAACTCTGAAACTTAACCTAAGCGTTTTTCGAAGCTACTTTTTGGCTAACTTCTTATAGGAAGGTCTAGGAGCTCTGAAAATGAACGTGCGCGTCTTTCACTCTTCCCGAGGGACTTAGAAGAATTTTGTGATATTTTTTATTAAAATGGTGTATAAGGGTATATATATAAATATATTTTATGCACTGTATATGAGCTGGCGATTTCTAAGTCTGTGGTTCCGAGAGGGGGTAACCAGGCTCACTAATAAAGGTCAAGCCACTTGGCTGCCAGAATGCCCTCCTTCAGCACAGACCAGAAAGGCATTGTGATAAGCGTATCCCCGGTATAGTCAGGGGTTAATGGGAGTCGTCCCCGTCCCCCCAGTATACGGCCAGAACCATGGACCCGGTACTTGTGGTTCGGACTGTCTCCAACCAGCCATAATGTTGTGAGAGTGAAATTATGTCTAAGTCCAGCTTTGGTACATTAGAAGCAACTCTGAAACTTAACCTAAGCGTTTTTCGAAGCTACTTTTAAGCTAACTTCTTATAGGAAGGTCTAGGAGATCTGAAAATGGACGTGCGCGTCTTTCACTCTTCCCGAGGTACTTAGAAGAATTTTGTGATATTTTTTATTAAAATGGTGTATAAGGGTATATATATAAATATATTTTATGCACTGTATATGAGCTGGCAATTTCTAAGTCTGTGGTTCCGAGAGGGGGTAACCAGGCTCACTAATAAAGGTCAAGCCACTTGGCTGCCAGAATGCCCTGCTTCAGCACAGACCAGAAAGGCATTGTGATAAGCGTATCACCGGTATAGTCAGGGGTTAAATGGAGTCGTCCCCGTCCCCCCAGTATACGGCCAGAACCATGGACCCGGTACTTGTGGTTCGGACTGTCTCCAACCAGCCATAATGTTGTGAGAGTGAAATTATGTCTAAGTCCAGCTTTGATACATTAGAAGCAACTCTGAAACTTAACCTAAGCGTTTTTCGAAGCTACTTTTTGGCTAACTTCTTATAGGAAGGTCTAGGAGCTCTGAAAATGAACGTGCGCGTCTTTCACTCTTCCCGAGGGACTTAGAAGAATTTTGTGATATTTTTTATTAAAATGGTGTATAAGGGTATATATATAAATATATTTTATGCACTGTATATGAGCTGGCGATTTCTAAGTCTGTGGTTCCGAGAGGGGGTAACCAGGCTCACTAATAAAGGTCAAGCCACTTGGCTGCCAGAATGCCCTCCTTCAGCACAGACCAGAAAGGCATTGTGATAAACGTATCCCCGGTATAGTCAGGGGTTAATGGGAGTCGTCCCCGTCCCCCCAGTATACGGCCAGAACCATGGACCCGGTACTTGTGGTTCGGACTGTCTCCAACCAGCCATAATGTTGTGAGAGTGAAATTATGTCTAAGTCCAGCTTTGGTACATTAGAAGCAACTCTGAAACTTAACCTACAGTAAGAGTTTTTCGAAGCTACTTTTAAGCTAACTTCTTATAGGAAGGTCTAGGAGATCTGAAAATGGACGTGCGCGTCTTTCACTCTTCCCGAGGGACTTAGAAGAATTTTGTGATATTTTTTATTAAAATGGTGTATAAGGGTATATATATAAATATATTTTATGCACTGTATATGAGCTGGCGATTTCTAAGTCTGTGGTTCCGAGAGGGGGTAACCAGGCTCACTAATAAAGGTCAAGCCACTTGGCTGCCAGAATGCCCTCCTTCAGCACAGACCAGAAAGGCATTGTGATAAGCGTATCCCCGGTATAGTCAGGGGTTAATGGGAGTCGTCCCCGTCCCCCCAGTATACGGCCAGAACCATGGACCCGGTACTTGTGGTTCGGACTGTCTCCAACCAGCCATAATGTTGTGAGAGTGAAATTATGTCTAAGTCCAGCTTTGGTACATTAGAAGCAACTCTGAAACTTAACCTAAGCGTTTTTCGAAGCTACTTTTTGGCTAACTTCTTATAGGAAGGTCTAGGAGCTCTGAAAATGAACGTGCACGTCTTTCACTCTTCCCTAGGGACTTAGAAGAATTTTGTGATATTTTTTATTATAATGGTGTATAAGGGTATATATATAAATATATTTTATGCACTGTATATGAGCTGGCGATTTCTAAGTCTGTGGTTCCGAGAGGGGGTAACCAGGCTCACTAATAAAGGTCAAGCCACTTGGCTGCCAGAATGCCCTGCTTCAGCACAGACCAGAAAGGCATTGTGATAAGCGTATCACCGGTATAGTCAGGGGTTAATTGGAGTCGTCCCCGTCCCCCCAGTATACGGCCAGAACCATGGACCCGGTACTTGTGGTTCGGACTGTCTCCAACCAGCCATAATGTTGTGAGAGTGAAATTATGTCTAAGTCCAGCTTTGGTACATTAGAAGCAACTCTGAAACTTAACCTAAGCGTTTTTCGAAGCTACTGTTTGGCTAACTTCTTATAGGAAGGTCTACGAGCTCTGAAAATGAACGTACGCGTCTTTCACTCTTCCAGAGGGACTTAGAAGAATTTTGTGATATTTTTTATTAAAATGGTGTATAAGGGTATATATATAAATATATTTTATGCACTGTATATGAGCTGGCGATTTCTAAGTCTGTGGTTCCGAGAGGGGGTAACCAGGCTCACTAATAAAGGTCAAGACACTTGGCTGCCAGAATGCCCTGCTTCAGCACAGACCAGAAAGGCATTGTGATAAGCGTATCCCCGGTATAGTCAGGGGTTAATGGGAGTCATCCCCGTCCCCCCAGTATACGGCCAGAACCATGGACCCGGTACTTGTGGTTCGGACTGTCTCCAACCAGCCATAATGTTGTGAGAGTGAAATTATGTCTAAGTCCAGCTTTGGTACATTAGAAGCAACTCTGAAACTTAACCTAAGCGTTTTTCGAAGCTACTTTTTGGCTAACTTCTTATAGGAAGGTCTAGGAGCTCTGAAAATGAACGTGCGCGTCTTTCACTCTTCCCGAGGGACTTAGAAGAATTTTGTGATATTTTTTATTAAAATGGTGTATAAGGGTATATATATAAATATATTTTATGCACTGTATATGAGCTGGCGATTTCTAAGTCTGTGGTTCCGAGAGGGGGTAACCAGGCTCACTAATAAAGGTCAAGCCACTTGGCTGCCAGAATGCCCTGCTTCAGCACAGACCAGAAAGGCATTGTGATAAGCGTATCACCGGTATAGTCAGGGGTTAATTGGAGTCGTCCCCGTCCCCCCAGTATACGGCCAGAACCATGGACCCGGTACTTGTGGTTCGGACTGTCTCAAACCAGCCATAATGTTGTGAGAGTGAAATTATGTCTAAGTCCAGCTTTGGTACATTAGAAGCAACTCTGAAACTTAACCTAAGCGTTTTTCGAAGCTACTTTTTGGCTAACTTCTTATAGGAAGGTCTAGGAGCTCTGAAAATGAACGTGCGCGTCTTTCAATCTTCCCGAGGGACTTAGAAGAATTTTGTGATATTTTTTATTAAAATGGTGTATAAGGGTATATATATAAATATATTTTATGCACTGTATATGAGCTGGCGATTTCCAAGTCTGTGGTTCCGAGAGGGGGTAACCAGGCTCACTAATAAAGGTCAAGACACTTGGCTGCCAGAATGCCCTGCTTCAGCACAGACCAGAAAGGCATTGTGATAAGCGTATCCCCGGTATAGTCAGGGGTTAATGGGAGTCGTCCCCGTCCCCCCAGTATACGGCCAGAACCATGGACCCGGTACTTGTGGTTCGGACTGTCTCCAACCAGCCATAATGTTGTGAGAGTGAAATTATGTCTAAGTCCAGCTTTGGTACATTAGAAGCAACTCTGAAACTTAACCTAAGCGTTTTTCGAAGCTACTTTTTGGCTAACTTCTTATAGGAAGGTCTAGGAGCTCTGAAAATGAACGTGCGCGTCTTTCACTCTTCCCGAGGGACTTAGAAGAATTTTGTGATATTTTTTATTAAAATGGTGTATAAGGGTATATATATAAATATATTTTATGCACTGTATATGAGCTGGCGATTTCTAAGTCTGTGGTTCCGAGAGGGGGTAACCAGGCTCACTAATAAAGGTCAAGCCACTTGGCTGCCAGAATGCCCTGCTTCAGCACAGACCAGAAAGGCATTGTGATAAGCGTATCCCCGGTATAGTCAGGGGTTAATGGGAGTCGTCCCCGTCCCCCCAGTATACGGCCAGAACCATGGACCCGGTACTTGTGGTTCGGACTGTCTCCAACCAGCCATAATGTTGTGAGAGTGAAATTATGTCTAAGTCCAGCTTTGGTACATTAGAAGCAACTCTGAAACTTAACCTAAGCGTTTTTCGAAGCTACTTTTTGGCTAACTTCTTATAGGAAGGTCTAGGAGCTCTGAAAATGAACGTGCGCGTCTTTCACTCTTCCCGAGGGACTTAGAAGAATTTTGTGATATTTTTTATTAAAATGGTGTATAAGGGTATATATATAAATATATTTTATGCACTGTATATGAGCTGGCGATTTCTAAGTCTGTGGTTCCGAGAGGGGGTAACCAGGCTCACTAATAAAGGTCAAGCAACTTTGCTGCCAGAATGCCCTGCTTCAGCACAGACCAGAAAGGCATTGTGATAAGCGTATCCCCGGTATAGTCAGGGGTTAATGGGAGTCGTCCCCGTCCCCCCAGTATACGGCCAGAACCATGGACCCGGTACTTGTGGTTCGGACTGTGTCCAACCAGCCATAATGTTGTGAGAGTGAAATTATGTGTAAGTCCAGCTTTGGTACATTAGAAGCAACTCTGAAACTTAACCTAAGCGTTTTTCGAAGCTACTTTTTGGCTAACTTCTTATAGGAAGGTCTAGGAGCTCTGAAAATGAACGTGCGCGTCTTTCACTCTTCCCGAGGGACTTAGAAGAATTTTGTGATATTTTTTATTAAAATGGTGTATAAGGGTATATATATAAATATATTTTATGCACTGTATATGAGCTGGCGATTTCTAAGTCTGTGGTTCCGAGAGGGGGTAACCAGGCTCACTAATAAAGGTCAAGCCACTTGGCTGCCAGAATGCCCTCCTTCAGCACAGACCAGAAAGGCATTGTGATAAGCGTATCCCCGGTATAGTCAGGGGTTAATGGGAGTCGTCCCCGTCCCCCCAGTATACGGCCAGAACCATGGACCCGGTACTTGTGGTTCGGACTGTCTCCAACCAGCCATAATGTTGTGAGAGTGAAATTATGTCTAAGTGCAGCTTTGGTACAGTACATTAGAAGCAACTCTGAAACTTAACCTAAGCGTTTTTCGAAGCTACTTTTTGGCTAACTTCTTATAGGAAGGTCTAGGAGCTCTGAAAATGAACGTGCGCGTCTTTCACTCTTCCAGAGGGACTTAGAAGAATTTTGTGATATTTTTTATTAAAATGGTGTATAAGGGTATATATATAAATATATTTTATGCACTGTATATGAGCTGGCGATTTCTAAGTCTGTGGTTCCGAGAGGGGGTAACCAGGCTCACTAATAAAGGTCAAGCCACTTGGCTGCCAGAATGCCCTCCTTCAGCACAGACCAGAAAGGCATTGTGATAAACGTATCCCCGGTATAGTCAGGGGTTAATGGGAGTCGTCCCCGTCCCCCCAGTATACGGCCAGAACCATGGACCCGGTACTTGTGGATCGGACTGTCTCCAACCAGCCATAATGTTGTGAGAGTGAAATTATGTCTAAGTCCAGCTTTGGTACATTAGAAGCAACTCTGAAACTTAACCTAAGCGTTTTTCGAAGCTACTTTTAAGCTAACTTCTTATAGGAAGGTCTAGGAGATCTGAAAATGGACGTGCGCGTCTTTCACTCTTCCCGAGGGACTTAGAAGAATTTTGTGATATTTTTTATTAAAATGGTGTATAAGGGTATATATATAAATATATTTTATGCACTGTATATGAGCTGGCGATTTCTAAGTCTGTGGTTCCGAGAGGGGGTAACCAGGCTCACTAATAAAGGTCAAGCCACTTGGCTGCCAGAATGCCCTCCTTCAGCACAGACCAGAAAGGCATTGTGATAAGCGTATCCCCAGTATAGTCAGGGGTTAATGGGAGTCGTCCCCGTCCCCCCAGTATACGGCCAGAACCATGGACCCGGTACTTGTGGTTCGGACTGTCTCCAACCAGCCATAATGTTGTGAGTGAAATTATGTCTAAGTCCAGCTTTGGTACATTAGAAGCAACTCTGAAACTTAACCTAAGCGTTTTTCGAAGCTACTTTTTGGCTAACTTCTTATAGGAAGGTCTAGGAGCTCTGAAAATGAACGTGCGCGTCTTTCACTCTTCCCGAGGAACTTAGAAGAATTTTGTGATATTTTTTATTAAAATGGTGTATAAGGGTATATATATAAATATATTTTATGCACTGTATATGAGCTGGCGATTTCTAAGTCTGTGGTTCCGAGAGGGGGTAACCAGGCTCACTAATAAAGGTCAAGCCACTTGGCTGCCAGAATGCCCTGCTTCAGCACAGACCAGAAAGGCATTGTGATAAGCGTATCACCGGTATAGTCAGGGGTTAATTGGAGTCGTCCCCGTCCCCCCAGTATACGGCCAGAACCATGGACCCGGTACTTGTGGTTCGGACTGTCTCAAACCAGCCATAATTTTGTGAGAGTGAAATTATGTCTAAGTGCAGCTTTGGTACATTAGAAGCAACTCTGAAACTTAACCTAAGCGTTTTTCGAAGCTACTTTTTGGCTAACTTCTTATAGGAAGGTCTAGGAGCTCTGAAAATGAACGTGCACGTCTTTCACTCTTCCCTAGGGACTTAGAAGAATTTTGTGATATTTTTTATTAAAATGGTGTATAAGGGTATATATATAAATATATTTTATGCACTGTATATGAGCTGGCGATTTCTAAGTCTGTGGTTCCGAGAGGGGGTAACCAGGCTCACTAATAAAGGTCAAGCCACTTGGCTGCCAGAATGACCTGCTTCAGCACAGACCAGAAAGGCATTGTGATAAGCGTATCACCGGTATAGTCAGGGGTTAATTGGAGTCGTCCCCGTCCCCCCAGTATACGGCCAGAACCATGGACCCGGTACTTGTGGTTCGGACTGTCTCAAACCAGCCATAATGTTGTGAGAGTGAAATTATGTCTAAGTGCAGCTTTGGTACATTAGAAGCAACTCTGAAACTTAACCTAAGCGTTTTTCGAAGCTACTTTTTGGCTAACTTCTTATAGGAAGGTCTAGGAGCTCTGAAAATGAATGTGCACGTCTTTCACTTTTTCCTAGGGACTTAGAAGAATTTTGTGATATTTTTTATTAAAATGGTGTATAAGGGTATATATATAAATATATTTTATGCACTGTATATGAGCTGGCGATTTCTAAGTCTGTGGTTCCGAGAGGGGGTAACCAGGCTCACTAATAAAGGTCAAGCCACTTATCTGCCAGAATGCCCTGCTTCAGCACAGACCAGAAAGGCATTGTGATAAGCGTATCACCGGTATAGTCAGGGGTTAATTGGAGTCGTCCCCGTCCCCCCAGTATACGGCCAGAACCATGGACCCGGTACTTGTGGTTCGGACTGTCTCCAACCAGCCATAATGTTGTGAGAGTGAAATTATGTCTAAGTCCAGCTTTGGTACATTAGAAGCAACTCTGAAACTTAACCTAAGCGTTTTTCGAAGCTACTTTTTGGCTAACTTCTTATAGGAAGGTCTAGGAGCTCTGAAAATGAACGTGCGCGTCTTTCACTCTTCCCGAGGGACTTAGAAGAATTTTGTGATATTTTTTATTAAAATGGTGTATAAGGGTATATATATATAAATATATTTTATGCACTGTATATGAGCTGGCGATTTCTAAGTCTGTGGTTCCGAGAGGGGGTAACCAGGCTCACTAATAAAGGTCAAGCCACTTGGCTGCCAGAATGCCCTCCTTCAGCACAGACCAGAAAGGCATTGTGATAAACGTATCCCCGGTATAGTCAGGGGTTAATGGGAGTCGTCCCCGTCCCCCCAGTATACGGCCAGAACCATGGACCCGGTACTTGTGGTTCGGACTGTCTCCAACCAGCCATAATGTTGTGAGAGTGAAATTATGTCTAAGTCCAGCTTTGGTACATTAGAAGCAACTCTGAAACTTAACCTAAGCGTTTTTCGAAGCTACTTTTAAGCTAACTTCTTATAGGAAGGTCTAGGAGATCTGAAAATGGACGTGCGCGTCTTTCACTCTTCCCGAGGGACTTAGAAGAATTTTGTGATATTTTTTATTAAAATGGTGTATAAGGGTATATATATAAATATATTTTATGCACTGTATATGAGCTGGCGATTTCTAAGTCTGTTGTTCCGAGAGGGGGTAACCAGGCTCACTAATAAAGGTCAAGCCACTTGGCTGCCAGAATGCCCTCCTTCAGCACAGACCAGAAAGGCATTGTGATAAGCGTATCCCCAGTATAGTCAGGGGTTAATGGGAGTCGTCCCCGTCCCCCCAGTATACGGCCAGAACCATGGACCCGGTACTTGTGGTTCGGACTCTCTCCAACCAGCCATAATGTTGTGAGAGTGAAATTATGTCTAAGTCCAGCTTTGGTACATTAGAAGCAACTCTGAAACTTAACCTAAGCGTTTTTCGAAGCTACTTTTTGGCTAACTTCTTATAGGAAGGTCTAGGAGCTCTGAAAATGAACGTGCAAGTCTTTCACTCTTCCCGAGGAACTTAGAAGAATTTTGTGATATTTTTTATTAAAATGGTGTATAAGGGTATATATATAAATATATTTTATGCACTGTATATGAGCTGGCGATTTCTAAGTCTGTGGTTCCGAGAGGGGGTAACCAGGCTCACTAATAAAGGTCAAGCCACTTGGCTGCCAGAATGCCCTCCTTCAGCACAGACCAGAAAGGCATTGTGATAAGCGTATCCCCAGTATAGTCAGGGGTTAATGGGAGTCGTCCCCGTCCCCCCAGTATACGGCCAGAACCATGGACCCGGTACTTGTGGTTCGGACTGTCTCCAACCAGCCATAATGTTGTGAGAGTGAAATTATGTCTAAGTCCAGCTTTGGTACATTAGAAGCAACTCTGAAACTTAACCTAAGCGTTTTTCGAAGCTACTTTTTGGCTAACTTCTTATAGGAAGGTCTAGGAGCTCTGAAAATGAACGTGCGCGTCTTTCACTCTTCCCGAGGGACTTAGAAGAATTTTGTGATATTTTTTATTAAAATGGTGTATAAGGGTATATATATAAAGATATTTTATGCACTGTATATGAGCTGGCGATTTCTAAGTCTGTGGTTCCGAGAGGGGGTAACCAGGCTCACTAATAAAGGTCAAGCCACTTGGCTGCCAGAATGCCCTCCTTCAGCACAGACCAGAAAGGCATTGTGATAAACGTATCCCCGGTATAGTCAGGGGTTAATGGGAGTCGTCCCCGTCCCCCCAGTATACGGCCAGAACCATGGACCCGGTACTTGTGGTTCGGACTGTCTCCAACCAGCCATAATGTTGTGAGAGTGAAATTATGTCTAAGTCCAGCTTTGGTACATTAGAAGCAACTCTGAAACTTAACCTAAGCGTTTTTCGAAGCTACTTTTAAGCTAACTTCTTATAAGAAGGTCTAGGAGATCTGAAAATTGACGTGCGCGTCTTTCACTCTTCCCGAGGGACTTAGAAGAATTTTGTGATATTTTTTATTAAAATGGTGTATAAGGGTATATATATAAATATATTTTATGCACTGTATATGAGCTGGCGATTTCTAAGTCTGTGGTTCCGAGAGGGGGTAACCAGGCTCACTAATAAAGGTCAAGCCACTTGGCTGCCAGAATGCCCTGCTTCAGCACAGACCAGAAAGGCATTGTGATAAGCGTATCACCGGTATAGTCAGGGGTTAATTGGAGTCGTCCCCGTCCCCCCAGTATACGGCCAGAACCATGGACCCGGTACTTGTGGTTCGGACTGTCTCCAACCAGCCATAATGTTGTGAGAGTGAAATTATGTCTAAGTCCAGCTTTGGTACATTAGAAGCAACTCTGAAACTTAACCTAAGCGTTTTTCGAAGCTACTTTTTGGCTAACTTCTTATAGGAAGGTCTAGGAGCTCTGAAAATGAACGTGCGCGTCTTTCACTCTTCCCGAGGAACTTAGAAGAATTTTGTGATATTTTTTATTAAAATGGTGTATAAGGGTATATATATAAATATATTTTATGCACTGTATATGAGCTGGCGATTTCTAAGTCTGTGGTTCCGAGAGGGGGTAACCAGGCTCACTAATAAAGGTCAAGCCACTTGGCTGCCAGAATGCCCTCCTTCAGCACAGACCAGAAAGGCATTGTGATAAACGTATCCCCGGTATAGTCAGGGGTTAATGGGAGTCGTCCCCATCCCCCCAGTATACGGCCAGAACCATGGACCCGGCACTTGTGGTTCGGACTGTCTCCAACCAGCCATAATGTTGTGAGAGTGAAATTATGTCTAAGTCCAGCTTTGGTACATTAGAAGCAACTCTGAAACTTAACCTAAGCGTTTTTCGAAGCTACTTTTAAGCTAACTTCTTATAAGAAGGTCTAGGAGATCTGAAAATGGACGTGCGCGTCTTTCACTCTTCCCGATGGACTTAGAAGAATTTTGTGATATTTTTTATTAAAATGGTGTATAAGGGTATATATATAAATATATTTTATGCACTGTATATGAGCTGGCGATTTCTAAGTCTGTGGTTCCGAGAGGGGGTAACCAGGCTCACTAATAAAGGTCAAGCCACTTGGCTGCCAGAATGCCCTCCTTCAGCACAGACCAGAAAGGCATTGTGATAAGCGTATCACCGGTATAGTCAGGGGTTAATTGGAGTCGTCCCCGTCCCCCCAGTATACGGCCAGAACCATGGACCCGGTACTTGTGGTTCGGACTGTCTCCAACCAGCCATAATGTTGTGAGAGTGAAATTATGTCTAAGTCCAGCTTTGGTACATTAGAAGCAACTCTGAAACTTAACCTAAGCGTTTTTCGAAGCTACTTTTTGGCTAACTTCTTATAGGAAGGTCTAGGAGCTCTGAAAATGAACGTGCGCGTCTTTCACTCTTCCCGAGGGACTTAGAAGTATGTTGTGATATTTTTTATTAAAATGGTGTATAAGGGTATATATATAAATATATTTTATGCACTGTATATGAGCTGGCGATTTCTAAGTCTGTGGTTCCGAGAAGGGGTAACCAGGCTCACTAATAAAGGTCAAGCCACTTGGCTGCCAGAATGCCCTGCTTCAGCACAGACCAGAAAGGCATTGTGATAAGCGTATCCCCGGTATAGTCAGGGGTTAATTGGAGTCGTCCCCGTCCCCCCAGTATACGGCCAGAACCATGGACCCGGTACTTGTGGTTCGGACTCTCTCCAACCAGCCATAATGTTGTGAGAGTGAAATTATGTCTAAGTCCAGCTTTGGTACATTAGAAGCAACTCTGAAACTTAACCTAAGCGTTTTTCGAAGCTACTTTTTGGCTAACTTCTTATAGGAAGGTCTAGGAGCTCTGAAAATGAACGTGCGCGTCTTTCACTCTTCCCGAGGAACTTAGAAGAATTTTGTGATATTTTTTATTAAAATGGTGTATAAGGGTATATATATAAATATATTTTATGCACTGTATATGAGCTGGCGATTTCTAAGTCTGTGGTTCCGAGAGGGGGTAACCAGGCTCACTAATAAAGGTCAAGCCACTTGGCTGCCAGAATGCCCTCCTTCAGCACAGACCAGAAAGGCATTGTGATAAACGTATCCCCGGTATAGTCAGGGGTTAATGGGAGTCGTCCCCGTCCCCCCAGTATACGGCCAGAACCATGGACCCGGCACTTGTGGTTCGGACTGTCTCCAACCAGCCATAATGTTGTGAGAGTGAAATTATGTCTAAGTCCAGCTTTGGTACATTAGAAGCAACTCTGAAACTTAACCTAAGCGTTTTTCGAAGCTACTTTTTGGCTAACTTCTTATAGGAAGGTCTAGGAGCTCTGAAAATGAACGTGCGCGTCTTTCACTCTTCCCGAGGAACTTAGAAGAATTTTGTGATATTTTTTATTAAAATGGTGTATAAGGGTATATATATAAATATATTTTATGCACTGTATATGAGCTGGCGATTTCTAAGTCTGTGGTTCCGAGAGGGGGTAACCAGGCTCACTAATAAAGGTCAAGCCACTTGGCTGCCAGAATGCCCTCCTTCAGCACAGACCAGAAAGGCATTGTGATAAACGTATCCCCGGTATAGTCAGGGGTTAATGGGAGTCGTCCCCATCCCCCCAGTATACGGCCAGAACCATGGACCCGGCACTTGTGGTTCGGACTGTCTCCAACCAGCCATAATGTTGTGAGAGTGAAATTATGTCTAAGTCCAGCTTTGGTACATTAGAAGCAACTCTGAAACTTAACCTAAGCGTTTTTCGAAGCTACTTTTAAGCTAACTTCTTATAAGAAGGTCTAGGAGATCTGAAAATGGACGTGCGCGTCTTTCACTCTTCCCGATGGACTTAGAAGAATTTTGTGATATTTTTTATTAAAATGGTGTATAAGGGTATATATATAAATATATTTTATGCACTGTATATGAGCTGGCGATTTCTAAGTCTGTGGTTCCGAGAGGGGGTAACCAGGCTCACTAATAAAGGTCAAGCCACTTGGCTGCCAGAATGCCCTCCTTCAGCACAGACCAGAAAGGCATTGTGATAAGCGTATCACCGGTATAGTCAGGGGTTAATTGGAGTCGTCCCCGTCCCCCCAGTATACGGCCAGAACCATGGACCCGGTACTTGTGGTTCGGACTGTCTCCAACCAGCCATAATGTTGTGAGAGTGAAATTATGTCTAAGTCCAGCTTTGGTACATTAGAAGCAACTCTGAAACTTAACCTAAGCGTTTTTCGAAGCTACTTTTTGGCTAACTTCTTATAGGAAGGTCTAGGAGCTCTGAAAATGAACGTGCGCGTCTTTCACTCTTCCCGAGGGACTTAGAAGTATGTTGTGATATTTTTTATTAAAATGGTGTATAAGGGTATATATATAAATATATTTTATGCACTGTATATGAGCTGGCGATTTCTAAGTCTGTGGTTCCGAGAAGGGGTAACCAGGCTCACTAATAAAGGTCAAGCCACTTGGCTGCCAGAATGCCCTGCTTCAGCACAGACCAGAAAGGCATTGTGATAAGCGTATCCCCGGTATAGTCAGGGGTTAATTGGAGTCGTCCCCGTCCCCCCAGTATACGGCCAGAACCATGGACCCGGTACTTGTGGTTCGGACTCTCTCCAACCAGCCATAATGTTGTGAGAGTGAAATTATGTCTAAGTCCAGCTTTGGTACATTAGAAGCAACTCTGAAACTTAACCTAAGCGTTTTTCGAAGCTACTTTTTGGCTAACTTCTTATAGGAAGGTCTAGGAGCTCTGAAAATGAACGTGCGCGTCTTTCACTCTTCCCGAGGAACTTAGAAGAATTTTGTGATATTTTTTATTAAAATGGTGTATAAGGGTATATATATAAATATATTTTATGCACTGTATATGAGCTGGCGATTTCTAAGTCTGTGGTTCCGAGAGGGGGTAACCAGGCTCACTAATAAAGGTCAAGCCACTTGGCTGCCAGAATGCCCTCCTTCAGCACAGACCAGAAAGGCATTGTGATAAACGTATCCCCGGTATAGTCAGGGGTTAATGGGAGTCGTCCCCGTCCCCCCAGTATACGGCCAGAACCATGGACCCGGCACTTGTGGTTCGGACTGTCTCCAACCAGCCATAATGTTGTGAGAGTGAAATTATGTCTAAGTCCAGCTTTGGTACATTAGAAGCAACTCTGAAACTTAACCTAAGCGTTTTTCGAAGCTACTTTTAAGCTAACTTCTTATAAGAAGGTCTAGGAGATCTGAAAATGGACGTGCGCGTCTTTCACTCTTCCCGAGGGACTTAGAAGAATTTTGTGATATTTTTTATTAAAATGGTGTATAAGGGTATATATATAAATATATTTTATGCACTGTATATGAGCTGGCGATTTCTAAGTCTGTGGTTCCGAGAGGGGGTAACCAGGCTCACTAATAAAGGTCAAGCCACTTGGCTGCCAGAATGCCCTCCTTCAGCACAGACCAGAAAGGCATTGTGATAAGCGTATCACCGGTATAGTCAGGGGTTAATTGGAGTCGTCCCCGTCCCCCCAGTATACGGCCAGAACCATGGACCCGGTACTTGTGGTTCGGACTGTCTCCAACCAGCCATAATGTTGTGAGAGTGAAATTATGTCTAAGTCCAGCTTTGGTACATTAGAAGCAACTCTGAAACTTAACCTAAGCGTTTTTCGAAGCTACTTTTTGGCTAACTTCTTATAGGAAGGTCTAGGAGCTCTGAAAATGAACGTGCGCGTCTTTCACTCTTCCCGAGGGACTTAGAAGTATGTTGTGATATTTTTTATTAAAATGGTGTATAAGGGTATATATATAAATATATTTTATGCACTGTATATGAGCTGGCGATTTCTAAGTCTGTGGTTCCGAGAAGGGGTAACCAGGCTCACTAATAAAGGTCAAGCCACTTGGCTGCCAGAATGCCCTGCTTCAGCACAGACCAGAAAGGCATTGTGATAAGCGTATCCCCGGTATAGTCAGGGGTTAATTGGAGTCGTCCCCGTCCCCCCAGTATACGGCCAGAACCATGGACCCGGTACTTGTGGTTCGGACTCTCTCCAACCAGCCATAATGTTGTGAGAGTGAAATTATGTCTAAGTCCAGCTTTGGTACATTAGAAGCAACTCTGAAACTTAACCTAAGCGTTTTTCGAAGCTACTTTTTGGCTAACTTCTTATAGGAAGGTCTAGGAGCTCTGAAAATGAACGTGCGCGTCTTTCACTCTTCCCGAGGAACTTAGAAGAATTTTGTGATATTTTTTATTAAAATGGTGTATAAGGGTATATATATAAATATATTTTATGCACTGTATATGAGCTGGCGATTTCTAAGTCTGTGGTTCCGAGAGGGGGTAACCAGGCTCACTAATAAAGGTCAAGCCACTTGGCTGCCAGAATGCCCTCCTTCAGCACAGACCAGAAAGGCATTGTGATAAACGTATCCCCGGTATAGTCAGGGGTTAATGGGAGTCGTCCCCGTCCCCCCAGTATACGGCCAGAACCATGGACCCGGCACTTGTGGTTCGGACTGTCTCCAACCAGCCATAATGTTGTGAGAGTGAAATTATGTCTAAGTCCAGCTTTGGTACATTAGAAGCAACTCTGAAACTTAACCTAAGCGTTTTTCGAAGCTACTTTTAAGCTAACTTCTTATAAGAAGGTCTAGGAGATCTGAAAATGGACGTGCGCGTCTTTCACTCTTCCCGAGGGACTTAGAAGAATTTTGTGATATTTTTTATTAAAATGGTGTATAAGGGTATATATATAAATATATTTTATGCACTGTATATGAGCTGGCGATTTCTAAGTCTGTGGTTCCGAGAGGGGGTAACCAGGCTCACTAATAAAGGTCAAGCCACTTGGCTGCCAGAATGCCCTCCTTCAGCACAGACCAGAAAGGCATTGTGATAAGCGTATCACCGGTATAGTCAGGGGTTAATTGGAGTCGTCCCCGTCCCCCCAGTATACGGCCAGAACCATGGACCCGGTACTTGTGGTTCGGACTGTCTCCAACCAGCCATAATGTTGTGAGAGTGAAATTATGTCTAAGTCCAGCTTTGGTACATTAGAAGCAACTCTGAAACTTAACCTAAGCGTTTTTCGAAGCTACTTTTTGGCTAACTTCTTATAGGAAGGTCTAGGAGCTCTGAAAATGAACGTGCGCGTCTTTCACTCTTCCCGAGGGACTTAGAAGAATGTTGTGATGTTTTTTATTAAAATGGTGTATAAGGGTATATATATAAATATATTTTATGCACTGTATATGAGCTGGCGATTTCTAAGTCTGTGGTTCCGAGAGGGGGTAACCAGGCTCACTAATAAAGGTCAAGCCACTTGGCTGCCAGAATGCCCTCCTTCAGCACAGACCAGAAAGGCATTGTGATAAGCGTATCCCCGGTATAGTCAGGGGTTAATGGGAGTCGTCCCCGTCCCCCCAGTATACGGCCAGAACCATGGACCCGGTACTTGTGGTTCGGACTGTCTCCAAGCAGCCATAATGTTGTGAGAGTGAAATTATGTCTAAGTCCAGCTTTGGTACATTAGAAGCAACTCTGAAACTTAACCTAAGCGTTTTTCGAAGCTACTTTTTGGCTAACTTCTTATAGGAAGGTCTAGGAGCTCTGAAAATGAACGTGCGCGTCTTTCACTCTTCCCGAGGGACTTAGAAGAATTTTGTGATATTTTTTATTAAAATGGTGTATAAGGGTATATATATAAATATATTTTATGCACTGTATATGAGCTGGCGATTTCTAAGTCTGTGGTTCCGAGAGGAGGTAACCAGGCTCACTAATAAAGGTCAAGCCACTTGGCTGCCAGAATCCTCTCCTTCAGCACAGACCAGAAAGGCATTGTGATAAGCGTATCCCCGGTATAGTCAGGGGTTAATGGGAGTCGTCCCCGTCCCCCCAGTATACGGCCAGAACCATGGACCCGGTACTTGTGGTTCGGACTGTCTCCAACCAGCCATAATGTTGTGAGAGTGAAATTATGTCTAAGTCCAGCTTTGGTACATTAGAAGCAACTCTGAAACTTAACCTAAGCGTTTTTCGAAGCAACTTTTTGGCTAACTTCTTATAGGAAGGTCTAGGAGCTCTGAAAATGAACGTGCGCGTCTTTCACTCTTCCCGAGGGACTTAGAAGAATGTTGTGATGTTTTTTATTAAAATGGTGTATAAGGGTATATATATAAATATATTTTATGCACTGTATATGAGCTGGCGATTTCTAAATCTGTGGTTCCGAGAGGGGTAACCAGGCTCACTAATAAAGGTCAAGCCACTTGGCTGCCAGAATGCCCTCCTTCAGCACAGACCAGAAAGGCATTGTGATAAGCGTATCCCCGGTATAGTCAGGGGTTAATGGGAGTCGTCCCCGTCCCCCCAGTATACGGCCAGAACCATGGACCCGGTACTTGTGGTTCGGACTGTCTCCAAGCAGCCATAATGTTGTGAGAGTGAAATTATGTCTAAGTCCAGCTTTGGTACATTAGAAGCAACTCTGAAACTTAACCTAAGCGTTTTTCGAAGCTACTTTTTGGCTAACTTCTTATAGGAAGGTCTAGGAGCTCTGAAAATGAACGTGCGCGTCTTTCACTCTTCCCGAGGGACTTAGAAGAATTTTGTGATATTTTTTATTAAAATGGTGTATAAGGGTATATATATAAATATATTTTATGCACTGTATATGAGCTGGCGATTTCTAAGTCTGTGGTTCCGAGAGGGGGTAACCAGGCTCACTAATAAAGGTCAAGCCACTTGGCTGCCAGAATGCCCTGCTTCAGCACAGACCAGTAAGTCATTGTGATAAGCGTATCCCCGGTATAGTCAGGGGTTAATTGGAGTCGTCCCCGTCCCTCCAGTATACGGCCAGAACCATGGACCCGGTACTTGTGGTTCGGACTGTCTCCATCCAGCCATAATGTTGTGAGAGTGAAATTATGTCTAAGTGCAGCTTTGGTACATTAGAAGCAACTCTGAAACTTAACCTAAGCGTTTTTCGAAGCTACTTTTAAGCTAACTTCTTATAGGAAGGTCTAGGAGATCTGAAAATGGACGTGCGCGTCTTTCACTCTTCCCGAGGGACTTAGAAGAATTTTGTGATATTTTTTATTAAAATGTTGTATAAGGGTATATATATAAATATATTTTATGCACTGTATATGAGCTGGCGATTTCTAAGTCTGTGGTTCCGAGAGGGGGTAACCAGGCTCACTAATAAAGGTCAAGCCACTTGGCTGCCAGAATGCCCTGCTTCAGCACAGACCAGAAAGGCATTGTGATAAGCGTATCCCCGGTATAGTCAGGGGTTAATTGGAGTCGTCCCCGTCCCCCCAGTATACGGCCAGAACCATGGACCCGGTACTTGTGGTTCGGACTCTCTCCAACCAGCCATAATGTTGTGAGAGTGAAATTATGTCTAAGTCCAGCTTTGGTACATTAGAAGCAACTCTGAAACTTAACCTAAGCGTTTTTCGAAGCTACTTTTTGGCTAACTTCTTATAGGAAGGTCTAGGAGCTCTGAAAATGAACGTGCTCGTCTTTCACTCTTCCCGAGGGACTTAGAAGAATTTTGTGATATTTTTTATTAAAATGGTGTATAAGGGTATATATATAAATATATTTTATGCACTGTATATGAGCTGGCGATTTCTAAGTCTGTGGTTCCGAGAGGGGGTAACCAGGCTCACTAATAAAGGTCAAGCCACTTGGCTGCCAGAATGCCCTCCTTCAGCACAGATCAGAAAGGCATTGTGATAAGCGTATCCCCGGTATAGTCAGGGGTTAATGGGAGTCGTCCCCGTCCCCCCAGTATACGGCCAGAACCATGGACCCGGTACTTGTGGTTCGGACTGTCTCCAACCAGCCATAATGTTGTGAGAGTGAAATTATGTCTAAGTCCAGCTTTGGTACATTAGAAGCAACTCTGAAACTTAACCTAAGCGTTTTTCGAAGCTACTTTTTGGCTAACTTCTTATAGGAAGGTCTAGGAGCTCTGAAAATGAACGTGCGCGTCTTTCACTCTTCCCGAGGGACTTAGAAGAATTTTGTGATATTTTTTATTAAAATGGTGTATAAGGGTATATATATAAATATATTTTATGCACTGTATATGAGCTGGCGATTTCTAAGTCTGTGGTTCCGAGAGGAGGTAACCAGGCTCACTAATAAAGGTCAAGCCACTTGGCTGCCAGAATGCCCTCCTTCAGCACAGACCAGAAAGGCATTGTGATAAGCGTATCCCCGGTATAGTCAGGGGTTAATGGGAGTCGTCCCCGTCCCCCCAGTATACGGCCAGAACCATGGACCCGGTACTTGTGGTTCGGACTGTCTCCAACCAGCCATAATGTTGTGAGAGTGAAATTATGTCTAAGTCCAGCTTTGGTACATTAGAAGCAACTCTGAAACTTAACCTAAGCGTTTTTCGAAGCTACTTTTTGGCTAACTTCTTATAGGAAGGTCTAGGAGCTCTGAAAATGAACGTGCGCGTCTTTCACTCTTCCCGAGGGACTTAGAAGAATTTTGTGATATTTTTTATTAAAATGGTGTATAAGGGTATATATATAAATATATTTTATGCACTGTATATGAGCTGGCGATTTCTAAGTCTGTGGTTCCGAGAGGGGGTAACCAGGCTCACTAATAAAGGTCAAGCCACTTGGCTGCCAGAATGCCCTGCTTCAGCACAGACCAGAAAGGCATTGTGATAAGCGTATCCCCGGTATAGTCAGGGGTTAATTGGAGTCGTCCCCGTCCCCCCAGTATACGGCCAGAACCATGGACCCGGTACTTGTGGTTCGGACTCTCTCCAACCAGCCATAATGTTGTGAGAGTGAAATTATGTCTAAGTCCAGCTTTGGTACATTAGAAGCAACTCTGAAACTTAACCTAAGCGTTTTTCGAAGCTACTTTTTGGCTAACTTCTTATAGGAAGGTCTAGGAGCTCTGAAAATGAACGTGCGCGTCTTTCACTCTTCCCGAGGGACTTAGAAGAATTTTGTGATATTTTTTATTAAAATGGTGTATAAGGGTATATATATAAATATATTTTATGCACTGTATATGAGCTGGCGATTTCTAAGTCTGTGGTTCCGAGAGGGGGTAACCAGGCTCACTAATAAAGGTCAAGCCACTTGGCTGCCAGAATGCCCTGCTTCAGCACAGACCAGAAAGGCATTGTGATAAGCGTATCCCCGGTATAGTCAGGGGTTAATGGGAGTCGTCCCCATCCCCCCAGTATACGGCCAGAACCATGGACCCGGTACTTGTGGTTCGGACTCTCTCCAACCAGCCATAATGTTGTGAGAGTGAAATTATGTCTAAGTCCAGCTTTGGTACATTAGAAGCAACTCTGAAACTTAACCTACGCGTTTTTCGAAGTTACTTTTTGGCTAACTTCTTATAGGAAGGTCTAGGAGCTCTGAAAATGAACGTGCGCGTCTTTCACTCTTCCCGAGGGACTTAGAAGAATTTTGTGATATTTTTTATTAAAATGGTGTATAAGGGTATATATATAAATATATTTTATGCACTGTATATGAGCTGGCGATTTCTAAGTCTGTGGTTCCGAGAGGGGGTAACCAGGCTCACTAATAAAGGTCAAGCCACTTAGCTGCCAGAATGCCCTGCTTCAGCACAGACCAGAAAGGCATTGTGATAAGCGTATCCCCGGTATAGTCAGGGGTTAATGGGAGTCATCCCCGTCCCCCCAGTATACGGCCAGAACCATGGACCCGGTACATGGACTCTCTCCAACCAGCCATAATGTTGTGAGAGTGAAATTATGTCTAAGTCCAGCTTTGGTACATTAGAAGCAACTCTGAAACTTAACCTACGCGTTTTTCGAAGCTACTTTTTGGCTAACTTCTTATAGGAAGGTCTAGGAGCTCTGAAAATGAACGTGCGCGTCTTTCACTCTTCCCTAGGGACTTAGAAGAATTTTGTGATATTTTTTATTAAAATGGTGTATAAGGGTATATATATAAATATATTTTATGCACTGTATATGAGCTGGCGATTTCTAAGTCTGTGGTTCCGAGAGGAGGTAACCAGGCTCACTAATAAAGGTCAAGCCACTTGGCTGCCAGAATGCCCTCCTTCAGCACAGACCAGAAAGGCATTGTGATAAGCGTATCCCCGGTATAGTCAGGGGTTAATGGGAGTCGTCCCCGTCCCCCCAGTATACGGCCAGAACCATGGACCCGGTACTTGTGGTTCGGAGTGTCTCCAACCAGCCATAATGTTGTGAGAGTGAAATTATGTCTAAGTGCAGCTTTGGTACATTAGAAGCAACTCTGAAACTTAACCTAAGCGTTTTTCGAAGCTACTTTTTGGCTAACTTCTTATAGGAAGGTCTAGGAGCTCTGAAAATGAACGTGCGCGTCTTTCACTCTTCCCGAGGGACTTAGAAGAATGTTGTGATATTTTTTATTAAAATGGTGTATAAGGGTATATATATAAATATATTTTATGCACTGTATATGAGCTGGCGATTTCTAAGTCTGTGGTTCCGAGAGGGGGTAACCAGGCTCACTAATAAAGGTCAAGCCACTTGGCTGCCAGAATGCCCTGCTTCAGCACAGACCAGAAAGGCATTGTGATAAGCGTATCCCCGGTATAGTCAGGGGTTAATTGGAGTCGTCCCCGTCCCCCCAGTATACGGCCAGAACCATGGACCCGGTACTTGTGGTTCGGACTCTCTCCAACCAGCCATAATGTTGTGAGTGAAATTATGTATAAGTCCAGCTTTGGTACATTAGAAGCAACTCTGAAACTTAACCTAAGCGTTTTTCGAAGCTACTTTTTGGCTAACTTCTTATAGGAAGGTCTAGGAGCTCTGAAAATGAACGTGCGCGTCTTTCACTCTTCCCGAGGGACTTAGAAGAATTTTGTGATATTTTTTATTAAAATGGTGTATAAGGGTATATATATAAATATATTTTATGCACTGTATATGAGCTGGCGATTTCTAAGTCTGTGGTTCCGAGAGGGGGTAACCAGGCTCACTAATAAAGGTCAAGCCACTTGGCTGCCAGAATGCCCTGCTTCAGCACAGACCAGAAAGGCATTGTGATAAGCGTATCCCCGGTATAGTCAGGGGTTAATGGGAGTCATCCCCGTCCCCCCAGTATACGGCCAGAACCATGGACCCGGTACTTGTGGTTCGGACTCTCTCCAACCAGCCATAATGTTGTGAGAGTGAAATTATGTCTAAGTCCAGCTTTGGTACATTAGAAGCAACTCTGAAACTTTACCTAAGCGTTTTTCGAAGCTACTTTTTGGCTAACTTCTTATAGGAAGGTCTAGGAGCTCTGAAAATGAACGTGCGCGTCTTTAACTCTTCCCGAGGGACTTAGAAGAATTTTGTGATATTTTTTATTAAAATGGTGTATAAGGGTATATATATAAATATATTTTATGCACTGTATATGAGCTGGCGATTTCTAAGTCTGTGGTTCCGAGAGGGGGTAACCAGGCTCACTAATAAAGGTCAAGCCACTTGGCTGCCAGAATGCCCTGCTTCAGCACAGACCAGAAAGGCATTGTGATAAGCGTATCCCCGGTATAGTCAGGGGTTAATGGGAGTCGTCCCCGTCCCCCCAGTATACGGCCAGAACCATGGACCCGGTACTTGTTGTTCGGACTCTCTCCAACCAGCCATAATGTTGTGAGAGTGAAATTATGTCTAAGTCCAGCTTTGGTACATTAGAAGCAACTCTGAAACTTAACCTACGCGTTTTTCGATGCTACTTTTTGGCTAACTTCTTATAGGAAGGTCTAGGAGCTCTGAAAATGAACGTGCGCGTCTTTCACTCTTCCCGAGGGACTTAGAAGAATTTTGTGATATTTTTTATTAAAATGGTGTATAAGGGTATATATATAAATATATTTTATGCACTGTATATGAGCTGGCGATTTCTAAGTCTGTGGTTCCGAGAGGAGGTAACCAGGCTCACTAATAAAGGTCAAGCCACTTGGCTGCCAGAATGCCCTCCTTCAGCACAGACCAGAAAGGTATTGTGATAAGCGTATCCCCGGTATAGTCAGGGGTTAATGGGAGTCGTCCCCGTCCCCCCAGTATACGCCCAGAACCATGGACCCGGTACTTGTGGTTCGGACTGTCCCCAACCAGCCATAATGTTGTGAGAGTGAAATTATGTCTAAGTCCAGCTTTGGTACATTAGAAGCAACTCTGAAACTTAACCTAAGCGTTTTTCGAAGCTACTTTTTGGCTAACTTCTTATAGGAAGGTCTAGGAGCTCTGAAAATGAACGTGCGCGTCTTTCACTCTTCCCGAGGGACTTAGAAGAATTTTGTGATATTTTTTATTAAAATGGTGTATAAGGGTATATATATAAATATATTTTATGCACTGTATATGAGCTGGCGATTTCTTAGTCTGTGGTTCCGAGAGGGGGTAACCAGGCTCACTAATAAAGGTCAAGCCACTTGGCTGCCAGAATGCCCTACGTCAGCACAGACCAGAAAGGCATTGTGATAAGCGTATCCCCGGTATAGTCAGGGGTTAATTGGAGTCGTCCCCGTCCCCCCAGTATACGGCCAGAACCATGGACCCGGTACTTGTGGTTCGGACTGTCTCCAACCAGCCATAATGTTGTGAGAGTGAAATTATGTCTAAGTCCAGCTTTGGTACATTAGAAGCAACTCTGAAACTTAACCTAAGCGTTTTTCGAAGCTACTTTTTGGCTAACTTCTTATAGGAAGGTCTAGGAGCTCTGAAAATGAACGTGCGCATCTTTCACTCTTCCCGAGGGACTTAGAAGAATTTTGTGATATTTTTTATTAAAATGGTGTATAAGGGTATATATATAAATATATTTTATGCACTGTATATGAGCTGGCGATTTCTTAGTCTGTGGTTCCGAGAGGGGGTAACCAGGCTCACTAATAAAGGTCAAGCCACTTGGCTGCCAGAATGCCCTACTTCAGCACAGACCAGAAAGGCATTGTGATAAGCGTATCCCCGGTATAGTCAGGGGTTAATTGGAGTCGTCCCCGTCCCCCCAGTATACGGCCAGAACCATGGACCCGGTACTTGTGGTTCGGACTCTCTCCAACCAGCCATAATGTTGTGAGAGTGAAATTATGTCTAAGTCCAGCTTTGGAACATTAGAAGCAACTCTGAAACTTAACCTAAGCGTTTTTCGATGCTACTTTTTGGCTAACTTCTTATAGGAAGGTCTAGGAGCTCTGAAAATGAACGTGCGCGTCTTTCACTCTTCCCGAGGGACTTAGAAGAATTTTGTGATATTTTTTATTAAAATGGTGTATAAGGGTATATATATATAAATATATTTTATGCACTGTATATGAGCTGGCGATTTCTAAGTCTGTGGTTCCGAGAGGGGGTAACCAGGCTCACTAATAAAGGTCAAGCCACTTGGCTGCCAGAATGCCCTGCTTCAGCACAGACCAGAAAGGCATTGTGATAAGCGTATATCCGGTATAGTCAGGGGTTAATGGGAGTCGTCCCCGTCCCCCCAGTATACGGCCAGAACCATGGACCCGGTACTTGTGGTTCGGACTGTCTCCAACCAGCCATAATGTTGTGAGAGTGAAATTATGTCTAAGTCCAGCTTTGGTACATTAGAAGCAACTCTGAAACTTAACCTAAGCGTTTTTCGAAGCTACTTTTTGGCTAACTTCTTATAGGAAGGTCTAGGAGCTCTGAAAATGAACGTGCGCGTCTTTAACTCTTCCCGAGGGACTTAGAAGAATTTTGTGATATTTTTTATTAAAATGGTGTATAAGGGTATATATATAAATATATTTTATGCACTGTATATGAGCTGGCGATTTCTAAGTCTGTGGTTCCGAGAGGGGGTAACCAGGCTCACTAATAAAGGTCAAGCCACTTGGCTGCCAGAATGCCCTGCTTCAGCACAGACCAGAAAGGCATTGTGATAAGCGTATCCCCGGTATAGTCAGGGGTTAATGGGAGTCGTCCCCGTCCCCCCAGTATACGGCCAGAACCATGGACCCGGTACTTGTGGTTCGGACTCTCTCCAACCAGCCATAATGTTGTGAGAGTGAAATTATGTCTAAGTCCAGCTTTGGTACATTAGAAGCAACTCTGGAACTTAACCTAAGCGTTTTTCGAAGATACTTTTTGGCTAACTTCTAATAGGAAGGTCTAGGAGCTCTGAAAATGAACGTGCGCGTCTTTCACTCTTCCCGAGGGACTTAGAAGAATTTTGTGATATTTTTTATTAAAATGGTGTATAAGGGTATATATATATATAAATATATTTTATGCACTGTATATGAGCTGGCGATTTCTAAGTCTGTGGTTCCGAGAGGGGGTAACCAGGCTCACTAATAAAGGTCAAGCCACTTGGCTGCCAGAATGCCCTACTTCAGCACAGACCAGAAAGGCATTGTGATAAGCGTATCCCCGGTATAGTCAGGGGTTAATGGGAGTCGTCCCCGTCCCCCCAGTATACGGCCAGAACCATGGACCCGGTACTTGTGGTTCGGACTCTCTCCAACCAGCCATAATGTTGTGAGAGTGAAATTATGTCTAAGTCCAGCTTTGGTACATTAGAAGCAACTCTGAAACTTAACCTAAGCGTTTTTCGAAGCTACTTTTTGGCTAACTTCTTATAGGAAGGTCTAGGAGCTCTGAAAATGAACGTGCGCGTCTTTCACTCTTCCCGAGGGACTTAGAAGAATGTTGTGATATTTTTTATTAAAATGGTGTATAAGGGTATATATATAAATATATTTTATGCACTGTATATGAGCTGGCGATTTCTAAGTCTGTGGTTCCGAGAGGGGGTAACCAGGCTCACTAATAAAGGTCAAGCCACTTGGCTGCCAGAATGCCCTGCTTCAGCACAGACCAGAAAGGCATTGTGATAAGCGTATCCCCGGTATAGTCAGGGGTTAATGGGAGTCGTCCCCGTCCCCCCAGTATACGGCCAGAACCATGGACCCGGTACTTGTGGTTCGGACTCTCTCCAACCAGCCATAATGTTGTGAGAGTGAAATTATGTCTAAGTCCAGCTTTGGTACATTAGAAGCAACTCTGAAACTTAACCTAAGCGTTTTTCGAAGCTACTTTTTGGCTAACTTCTTATAGGAAGGTCTAGGAGCTCTGAAAATGAACGTGCGCGTCTTTCACTCTTCCCGAGGGACTTAGAAGAATTTTGTAATATTTTTTTATTAAAATGGTGTATAAGGGTATATATATATATAAATATATTTTATGCACTGTATATGAGCTGGCGATTTCTAAGTCTGTGGTTCCGAGAGGAGGTAACCAGGCTCACTAATAAAGGTCAAGCCACTTGGCTGCCAGAATGCCCTCCTTCAGCACAGACCAGAAAGGCATTGTGATAAGCGTATCCCCGGTATAGTCAGGGGTTAATGGGAGTCGTCCCCGTCCCCCCAGTATACGGCCAGAACCATGGACCCGGTACTTGTGGTTCGGACTGTCTCCAACCAGCCATAATGTTGTGAGTGTGAAATTATGTCTAAGTCCAGCTTTGGTACATTAGAAGCAACTCTGAAACTTAACCTAAGCGTTTTTCGAAGCTACTTTTTGGCTAACTTCTTATAGGAAGGTCTAGGAGCTCTGAAAATGAACGTGCGCGTCTTTCACTCTTCCCGAGGGACTTAGAAGAATGTTGTGATATTTTTTATTAAAATGGTGTATAAGGGTATATATATAAATATATTTTATGCACTGTATATGAGCTGGCGATTTCTAAGTCTGTGGTTCCGAGAGGGGGTAACCAGGCTCACTAATAAAGGTCAAGCCACTTGGCTGCCAGAATGCCCTGCTTCAGCACAGACCAGAAAGGCATTGTGATAAGCGTATCCCCGGTATAGTCAGGGGTTAATGGGAGTCGTCCCCGTCCCCCCAGTATACGGCCAGAACCATGGACCCGGTACTTGTGGTTCGGACTGTCTCCAACCAGCCATAATGTTGTGAGAGTGAAATTATGTCTAAGTCCAGCTTTGGTACATTAGAAGCAACTCTGAAACTTAACCTAAGCGTTTTTCGAAGCTACTTTTTGGCTAACTTCTTATAGGAAGGTCTAGGAGCTCTGAAAATGAACGTGCGCGTCTTTCACTCTTCCCGAGGGACTTAGAAGAATTTTGTGATATTTTTTATTAAAATGGTGTATAAGGGTATATATATAAATATATTTTATGCACTGTATATGAGCTGGCGATTTCTTAGTCTGTGGTTCCGAGAGGGGGTAACCAGGCTCACTAATAAAGGTCAAGCCACTTGGCTGCCAGAATGCCCTACTTCAGCACAGACCAGAAAGGCATTGTGATAAGCGTATCCCCGGTATAGTCAGGGGTTAATGGGAGTCGTCCCCGTCCCCCCAGTATACGGCCAGAACCATGGACCCGGTACTTGTGGTTCGGACTCTCTCCAACCAGCCATAATGTTGTGAGAGTGAAATTATGTCTAAGTCCAGCTTTGGTACATTAGAAGCAACTCTGAAACTTAACCTAAGCGTTTTTCGAAGCTACTTTTTGGCTAACTTCTTATAGGAAGGTCTAGGAGCTCTGAAAATGAACGTGCGCGTCTTTCACTCTTCCCGAGGGACTTAGAAGAATTTTGTAATATTTTTTTATTAAAATGGTGTATAAGGGTATATATATATATAAATATATTTTATGCACTGTATATGAGCTGGCGATTTCTAAGTCTGTGGTTCCGAGAGGAGGTAACCAGGCTCACTAATAAAGGTCAAGCCACTTGGCTGCCAGAATGCCCTCCTTCAGCACAGACCAGAAAGGCATTGTGATAAGCGTATCCCCGGTATAGTCAGGGGTTAATGGGAGTCGTCCCCGTCCCCCCAGTATACGGCCAGAACCATGGACCCGGTACTTGTGGTTCGGACTGTCTCCAACCAGCCATAATGTTGTGAGTGTGAAATTATGTCTAAGTCCAGCTTTGGTACATTAGAAGCAACTCTGAAACTTAACCTAAGCGTTTTTCGAAGCTACTTTTTGGCTAACTTCTTATAGGAAGGTCTAGGAGCTCTGAAAATGAACGTGCGCGTCTTTCACTCTTCCCGAGGGACTTAGAAGAATGTTGTGATATTTTTTATTAAAATGGTGTATAAGGGTATATATATAAATATATTTTATGCACTGTATATGAGCTGGCGATTTCTAAGTCTGTGGTTCCGAGAGGGGGTAACCAGGCTCACTAATAAAGGTCAAGCCACTTGGCTGCCAGAATGCCCTGCTTCAGCACAGACCAGAAAGGCATTGTGATAAGCGTATCCCCGGTATAGTCAGGGGTTAATGGGAGTCGTCCCCGTCCCCCCAGTATACGGCCAGAACCATGGACCCGGTACTTGTGGTTCGGACTGTCTCCAACCAGCCATAATGTTGTGAGAGTGAAATTATGTCTAAGTCCAGCTTTGGTACATTAGAAGCAACTCTGAAACTTAACCTAAGCGTTTTTCGAAGCTACTTTTAAGCTAACTTCTTATAGGAAGGTCTAGGAGATCTGAAAATGAACGTGCGCGTCTTTCACTCTTCCCGAGGGACTTAGAAGAATTTTGTGATATTTTTTATTAAAATGGTGTATAAGGGTATATATATAAATATATTTTATGCACTGTATATGAGCTGGCGATTTCTAAGTCTGTGGTTCCGAGAGGGGGTAACCAGGCTCACTAATAAAGGTCAAGCCACTTGGCTGCCAGAATGCCCTGCTTCAGCACAGACCAGAAAGGCATTGTGATAAGCGTATCCCCGGTATAGTCAGGGGTTAATTGGAGTCGTCCCCGTCCCCCCAGTATACGGCAAGAACCATGGACCCGGTACTTGTGGTTCGGACTCTCTCCAACCAGCCATAATGTTGTGAGAGTGAAATTATGTATAAGTCCAGCTTTGGTACATTAGAAGCAACTCTGAAACTTAACCTAAGCGTTTTTCGAAGCTACTTTTTGGCTAACTTCTTATAGGAAGGTCTAGGAGCTCTGAAAATGAACGTGCGCGTCTTTCACTCTTCCCGAGGGACTTCGAAGAATTTTGTGATATTTTTTATTAAAATGGTGTATAAGGGTATATATATAAATATATTTTATGCACTGTATATGAGCTGGCGATTTCTAAGTCTGTGGTTCCGAGAGGGGGTAACCAGGCTCACTAATAAAGGTCAAGCCACTTGGCTGCCAGAATGCCCTCCTTCAGCACAGACCAGAAAGGCATTGTGATAAGCGTATCCCCGGTATAGTCAGGGGTTAATGGGAGTCGTCCCCGTCCCCCCAGTATACGGCCAGAACCATGGACCCGGTACTTGTGGTTCGGACTGTCTCCAACCAGCCATAATGTTGTGAGAGTGAAATTATGTCTAAGTCCAGCTTTGGTACATTAGAAGCAACTCTGAAACTTAACCTAAGCGTTTTTCGAAGCTACTTTTTGGCTAACTTCTTATAGGAAGGTCTAGGAGCTCTGAAAATGAACGTGCGCGTCTTTCACTCTTCCCGAGGGACTTAGAAGAATTTTGTGATATTTTTTATTAAAATGGTGTATAAGGGTATATATATAAATATATTTTATGCACTGTATATGAGCTGGCGATTTCTAAGTCTGTGGTTCCGAGAGGGGGTAACCAGGCTCACTAATAAAGGTCAAGCCACTTGGCTGCCAGAATGCCCTGCTTCAGCACAGACCAGAAAGGCATTGTGATAAGCGTATCCCCGGTATAGTCAGGGGTTAATTGGAGTCGTCCCCGTCCCCCCAGTATACGGCCAGAACCATGGACCCGGTACTTGTGGTTCGGACTCTCTCCAACCAGCCATAATGTTGTGAGAGTGAAATTATGTCTAAGTCCAGCTTTGGTACATTAGAAGCAACTCTGAAACTTAACCTAAGCGTTTTTCGAAGCTACTTTTTGGCTAACTTCTTATAGGAAGGTCTAGGAGCTCTGAAAATGAACGTGCGCGTCTTTCACTCTTCCCGAGGGACTTAGAAGAATTTTGTGATATTTTTTATTAAAATGGTGTATAAGGGTATATATATAAATATATTTTATGCACTGTATATGAGCTGGCGATTTCTAAGTCTGTGGTTCCGAGAGGAGGTAACCAGGCTCACTAATAAAGGTCAAGCCACTTGGCTGCCAGAATGCCCTCCTTCAGCACAGACCAGAAAGGCATTGTGATAAGCGTATCCCCGGTATAGTCAGGGGTTAATGGGAGTCGTCCCCATCCCCCCAGTATACGGCCAGAACCATGGACCCGGTACTTGTGGTTCGGACTGTCTCCAACCAGCCATAATGTTGTGAGTGTGAAATTATGTCTAAGTCCAGCTTTGGTACATTAGAAGCAACTCTGAAACTTAACCTAAGCGTTTTTCGAAGCTACTTTTTGGCTAACTTCTTATAGGAAGGTCTAGGAGCTCTGAAAATGAACGTGCGCGTCTTTCACTCTTCCCGAGGGACTTAGAAGAATTTTGTGATATTTTTTATTAAAATGGTGTATAAGGGTATATATATAAATATATTTTATGCACTGTATATGAGCTGGCGATTTCTAAGTCTGTGGTTCCGAGAGGGGGTAACCAGGCTCACTAATAAAGGTCAAGCCACTTGGCTGCCAGAATGCCCTGCTTCAGCACAGACCAGAAAGGCATTGTGATAAGCGTATCCCCGGTATAGTCAGGGGTTAATTGGAGTCGTCCTCGTCCCCCCAATATACGGCCAGAACCATGGACCCGGTACTTGTGGTTCGGACTCTCTCCAACCAGCCGTAATGTTGTGAGAGTGAAATTATGTCTAAGTCCAGCTTTGGTACATTAGAAGCAACTCTGAAACTTAACCTAAGCGTTTTTCGAAGCTACTTTTTGGCTAACTTCTTATAGGAAGGTCTAGGAGCTCTGAAAATGAACGTGCGCGTCTTTCACTCTTCCCGAGGGACTTAGAAGAATTTTGTGATATTTTTTATTAAAATGGTGTATAAGGGTATATATATAAATATATTTTATGCACTGTATATGAGCTGGCGATTTCTAAGTCTGTGGTTCCGAGAGGGGGTAACCAGGCTCACTAATAAAGGTCAAGCCACTTGGCTGCCAGAATGCCCTGCTTCAGCACAGACCAGAAAGGCATTGTGATAAGCGTATCCCCGGTATAGTCAGGGGTTAATTGGAGTCGTCCCCGTCCCCCCAGTATACGGCCAGAACCATGGACCCGGTACTTGTGGTTCGGACTCTCTCCAACCAGCCATAATGTTGTGAGAGTGAAATTATGTATAAGTCCAGCTTTGGTACATTAGAAGCAACTCTGAAACTTAACCTAAGCGTTTTTCGAAGCTACTTTTTGGCTAACTTCTTATAGGAAGGTCTAGGAGCACTGAAAATGAACGTGCGCGTCTTTTACTCTTCCCGAGGGACTTCGAAGAATTTTGTGATATTTTTTATTAAAATGGTGTATAAGGGTATATATATAAATATATTTTATGCACTGTATATGAGCTGGCGATTTCTAAGTCTGTGGTTCCGAGAGGGGGTAACCAGGCTCACTAATAAAGGTCAAGCCACTTGGCTGCCAGAATGCCCTCCTTCAGCACAGACCAGAAAGGCATTGTGATAAGCGTATCCCCGGTATAGTCAGGGGTTTAATGGGAGTCGTCCCCGTCCCCCCAGTATACGGCCAGAACCATGGACCCGGTACTTGTGGTTCGGACTGTCTCCAACCAGCCATAATGTTGTGAGAGTGAAATTATGTCTAAGTCCAGCTTTGGTACATTAGAAGCAACTCTGAAACTTAACCTAAGCGTTTTTCGAAGCTACTTTTTGGCTAACTTCTTATAGGAAGGTCTAGGAGCTCTGAAAATGAACGTGCGCGTCTTTCACTCTTCCCGAGGGACTTAGAAGAATTTTGTGATATTTTTTATTAAAATGGTGTATAAGGGTATATATATAAATATATTTTATGCACTGTATATGAGCTGGCGATTTCTAAGTCTGTGGTTCCGAGAGGGGGTAACCAGGCTCACTAATAAAGGTCAAGCCACTTGGCTGCCAGAATGCCCTCCTTCAGCACAAGACCAGAAAGGCATTGTGATAAGCGTATCCCCGGTATAGTCAGGGGTTAATGGGACTCGTCCCCGTCCCCCCAGTATACGGCCAGAACCATGGACCCGGTACTTGTGGTTCGGACTGTCTCCAAGCAGCCATAATGTTGTGAGAGTGAAATTATGTCTAAGTCCAGCTTTGGTATATTAGAAGAAACTCTGAAACTTAACCTAAGCGTTTTTCGAAGCTACTTTTTGGCTAACTTCTTATAGGAAGGTCTAGGAGCTCTGAAAATGAACGTGCGCGTCTTTCACTCTTCCCGAGGGACTTAGAAGAATTTTGTGATATTTTTTATTAAAATGGTGTATAAGGGTATATATATAAATATATTTTATGCACTGTATATGAGCTGGCGATTTCTAAGTCTGTGGTTCCGAGAGGGGGTAACCAGGCTCACTAATAAAGGTCAAGCCACTTGGCTGCCAGAATGCCCTCCTTCAGCACAAACCAGAAAGGCATTGTGATAAGCGTATCCCCGGTATAGTCAGGGGTTAATGGGAGTCGTTCGTCCCCGTCCCCCCAGTATACGGCCAGAACCATGGACCCGGTACTTGTGGTTCGGACTGTCTCCAACCAGCCATAATGTTGTGAGAGTGAAATTATGTCTAAGTGCAGCTTTGGTACATTAGAAGCAACTCTGAAACTTAACCTAAGCGTTTTTCGACGCTACTTTTAAGCTAACTTCTTATAGGAAGGTCTAGGAGATCTGAAAATGGACGTGCGCGTCTTTCACTCTTCCAGAGGGACTTAGAAGAATTTTGTGATATTTTTTATTAAAATGGTGTATAAGGGTATATATATAAATATATTTTATGCACTGTATATGAGCTGGCGATTTCTAAGTCTGTGGTTCCGAGAGGGGGTAACCAGGCTCACTAATAAAGGTCAAGCCACTTGGCTGCCAGAATGCCCTGCTTCAGCACAGACCAGAAAGGCATTGTGATAAGCGTATCCCCGGTATAGTCAGGGGTTAATTGGAGTCGTCCCCGTCCCCCCAGTATACGGCCAGAACCATGGACCCGGTACTTGTGGTTCGGACTCTCTCCAACCAGCCATAATGTTGTGAGAGTGAAATTATGTCTAAGTCCACCTTTGGTACATTAGAAGCAACTCTGAAACTTAACCTAAGCGTTTTTCGAAGCTACTTTTTGGCTAACTTCTTATAGGAAGGTCTAGGAGCTCTGAAAATGAACGTGCGCGTCTTTCACTCTTCCCGAGGGACTTAGAAGATTTTTGTGATATTTTTTATTAAAATGGTGTATAAGGGTATATATATATATATATATTTTATGCACTGTATATGAGCTGGCGATTTCTAAGTCTGTGGTTCCGAGAGGGGGTAACCAGGCTCACTAATAAAGGTCAAGCCACTTGGCTGCCAGAATGCCCTCCTTCAGCACAAACCAGAAAGGCATTGTGATAAGCGTATCCCCGGTATAGTCAGGGGTTAATGGGAGTCGTTCGTCCCCGTCCCCCCAGTATACGGCCAGAACCATGGACCCGGTACTTGTGGTTCGGACTGTCTCCAACCAGCCATAATGTTGTGAGAGTGAAATTATGTCTAAGTCCAGCTTTGGTACATTAGAAGCAACTCTGAAACTTAACCTAAGCGTTTTTCGAAGCTACTTTTAAGCTAACTTCTTATAGGAAGGTCTAGGAGATCTGAAAATGAACGTGCGCGTCTTTCACTCTTCCCGAGGGACTTAGAAGAATTTTGTGATATTTTTTATTAAAATGGTGTATAAGGGTATATATATAAATATATTTTATGCACTGTATATGAGCTGGCGATTTCTAAGTCTGTGGTTCCGAGAGGGGGTAACCAGGCTCACTAATAAAGGTCAAGCCACTTGGCTGCCAGAATGCCCTCCTTCAGCACAGACCAGAAAGGCATTGTGATAAGCGTATCCCCGGTATAGTCAGGGGTTAATGGGAGTCGTCCCCGTCCCCCCAGTATACGGCCAGAACCATGGACCCGGTACTTGTGGTTCGGACTGTCTCCAAGCAGCCATAATGTTGTGAGAGTGAAATTATGTCTAAGTCCAGCTTTGGTATATTAGAAGCAACTCTGAAACTTAACCTAAGCGTTTTTCGAAGCTACTTTTTGGCTAACTTCTTATAGGAAGGTCTAGGAGCTCTGAAAATGAACGTGCGCGTCTTTCACTCTTCCCGAGGGACTTAGAAGAATTTTGTGATATTTTTTATTAAAATGGTGTATAAGGGTATATATATAAATATATTTTATGCACTGTATATGAGCTGGCGATTTCTAAGTCTGTGGTTCCGAGAGGGGGTAACCAGGCTCACTAATAAAGGTCAAGCCACTTGGCTGCCAGAATGCCCTCCTTCAGCACAAACCAGAAAGGCATTGTGATAAGCGTATCCCCGGTATAGTCAGGGGTTAATGGGAGTCGTTCGTCCCCGTCCCCCCAGTATACAGCCAGAACCATGGACCCGGTACTTGTGGTTCGGACTGTCTCCAAGCAGCCATAATGTTGTGAGAGTGAAATTATGTCTAAGTCCAGCTTTGGTACATTAGAAGCAACTCTGAAACTTAACCTAAGCGTTTTTCGAAGCTACTTTTTGGCTAACTTCTTATAGGAAGGTCTAGGAGCTCTGAAAATGAAGGTGCGCGTCTTTCACTCTTCCCGAGGGACTTAGAAGAATTTTGTGATATTTTTTATTAAAATGGTGTATAAGGGTATATATATAAATATATTTTATGCACTGTATATGAGCTGGCGATTTCTAAGTCTGTGGTTCCGAGAGGGGGTAACCAGGCTCACTAATAAAGGTCAAGCCACTTGGCTGCCAGAATGCCCTGCTTCAGCACAGACCAGAAAGGCATTGTGATAAGCGTATCCCCGGTATAGTCAGGGGTTAATTGGAGTCGTCCCCGTCCCCCCAGTATACGGCCAGAACCATGGACCCGGTACTTGTGGTTCGGACTGTCTCCAACCAGCCATAATGTTGTGAGAGTGAAATTATGTCTAAGTGCAGCTTTGGTACATTAGAAGCAACTCTGAAACTTAACCTAAGCGTTTTTCGAAGCTACTTTTTGGCTAACTTCTTATAGGAAGGTCTAGGAGCTCTGAAAATGAACGTGCGCGTCTTTCACTCTTCCCGAGGGACTTAGAAGAATTTTGTGATATTTTTTATTAAAATGGTGTATAAGGGTATATATATAAATATATTTTATGCACTGTATATGAGCTGGCGATTTCTAAGTCTGTGGTTCCGAGAGGGGGTAACCAGGCTCACTAATAAAGGTCAAGCCACTTGGCTGCCAGAATGCCCTTCTTCAGCACAGACCAGAAAGGCATTGTGATAAGCGTATCACCGGTATAGTCAGGGGTTAATGGGAGTCGTCCCCATCCCCCCAGTATACGGCCAGAACCATGGACCCGGTACTTGTGGTTCGGACTGTCTCCAACCAGCCATAATGTTGTGAGAGTGAAATTATGTCTAAGTCCAGCTTTGGTACATTAGAAGCAACTCTGAAACTTAACCTAAGCGTTTTTCGAAGCTACTTTTAAGCTAACTTCTTATAGGAAGGTCTAGGAGATCTGAAAATGGACGTGCGCGTCTTTCACTCTTCCCGAGGGACTTAGAAGAATTTTGTGATATTTTTTATTAAAATGGTGTATAAGGGTATATATATAAATATATTTAATGCACTGTATATGAGCTGGCGATTTCTAAGTCTGTGGTTCCGAGAGGGGGTAACCAGGCTCACTAATAAAGGTCAAGCCACTTGGCTGCCAGAATGCCCTGCTTCAGCACAGACCAGAAAGGCATTGTGATAAGCGTATCACCGGTATAGTCAGGGGTTAATTGGAGTCGTCCCCGTCCCCCCAGTATACGGCCAGAACCATGGACCCGGTACTTGTGGTTCGGACTGTCTCCAACCAGCCATAATGTTGTGAGAGTGAAATTATGTCTAAGTCCAGCTTTGGTACATTAGAAGCAACTCTGAAACTTAACCTAAGCGTTTTTCGAAGCTACTTTTTGGCTAACTTCTTATAGGAAGGTCTAGGAGCTCTGAAAATGAACGTGCGCGTCTTTCACTCTTCCCGAGGGACTTAGAAGAATTTTGTGATATTTTTTATTAAAATGGTGTATAAGGGTATATATATAAATATATTTTATGCACTGTATATGAGCTGGCGATTTCTAAGTCTGTGGTTCCGAGAGGGGGTAACCAGGCTCACTAATAAAGGTCAAGCCACTTGGCTGCCAGAATGCCCTCCTTCAGCACAGACCAGAAAGGCATTGTGATAAACGTATCCCCGGTATAGTCAGGGGTTAATGGGAGTCGTCCCCGTCCCCCCAGTATACGGCCAGAACCATGGACCCGGTACTTGTGGTTCGGACTGTCTCCAACCAGCCATAATGTTGTGAGAGTGAAATTATGTCTAAGTCCAGCTTTGGTACATTAGAAGCAACTCTGAAACTTAACCTAAGCGTTTTTCGAAGCTACTTTTTGGCGAACTTCTTATAGGAAGGTCTAGGAGCTCTGAAAATGAACGTGCGCGTCTTTCACTCTTCCCGAGGGACTTAGAAGAATTTTGTGATATTTTTTATTAAAATGGTGTATAAGGGTATATATATAAATATATTTTATGCACTGTATATGAGCTGGCGATTTCTAAGTCTGTGGTTCCGAGAGGGGGTAACCAGGCTCACTAATAAAGGTCAAGCCACTTGGCTGCCAGAATGCCCTCCTTCAGCACAGACCAGAAAGGCATTGTGATAAGCGTATCCCCGGTATAGTCAGGGGTTAATGGGAGTCGTCCCCGTCCCCCCAGTATACTGCCAGAACCATGGACCCGGTACTTGTGGTTCGGACTGTCTCCAAGCAGCCATAATGTTGTGAGAGTGAAATTATGTCTAAGTCCAGCTTTGGTACATTAGAAGCAACTCTGAAACTTAACCTAAGCGTTTTTCGAAGCTACTTTTTGGCTAACTTCTTATAGGAAGGTCTAGGAGCTCTGAAAATGAAGGTGCGCGTCTTTCACTCTTCCCGAGGGACTTAGAAGAATTTTGTGATATTTTTTATTAAAATGGTGTATAAGGGTATATATATAAATATATTTTATGCACTGTATATGAGCTGGCGATTTCTAAGTCTGTGGTTCCGAGAGGGGGTAACCAGGCTCACTAATAAAGGTCAAGCCACTTGGCTGCCAGAATGCCCTGCTTCAGGACAGACCAGAAAGGCATTGTGATAAGCGTATCCCCGGTATAGTCAGGGGTTAATTGGAGTCGTCCCCGTCCCCCCAGTATACGGCCAGAACCATGGACCCGGTACTTGTGGTTCGGACTGTCTCCAACCAGCCATAATGTTGTGAGAGTGAAATTATGTCTAAGTCCAGCTTTGGTACATTAGAAGCAACTCTGAAACTTAACCTAAGCGTTTTTCGAAGCTACTTTTTGGCTAACTTCTTATAGGAAGGTCTAGGAGCTCTGAAAATGAACGTGCGCGTCTTTCACTCTTCCCGAGGGACTTAGAAGAATTTTGTGATATTTTTTATTAAAATGGTGTATAAGGGTATATATATAAATATATTTTATGCACTGTATATGAGCTGGCGATTTCTAAGTCTGTGGTTCCGAGAGGGGGTAACCAGGCTCACTAATAAAGGTCAAGCCACTTGGCTGCCAGAATGCCCTGCTTCAGGACAGACCAGAAAGGCATTGTGATAAGCGTATCCCCGGTATAGTCAGGGGTTAATTGGAGTCGTCCCCGTCCCCCCAGTATACGGCCAGAACCATGGACCCGGTACTTGTGGTTCGGACTGTCTCCAACCAGCCATAATGTTGTGAGAGTGAAATTATGTCTAAGTCCAGCTTTGGTACATTAGAAGCAACTCTGAAACTTAACCTAAGCGTTTTTCGAAGCTACTTTTTGGCTAACTTCTTATAGGAAGGTCTAGGAGCTCTGAAAATGAACGTGCGCGTCTTTCACTCTTCCCGAGGGACTTAGAAGAATTTTGTGATATTTTTTATTAAAATGGTGTATAAGGGTATATATATAAATATATTTTATGCACTGTATATGAGCTGGCGATTTCTAAGTCTGTGGTTCCGAGAGGGGGTAACCAGGCTCACTAATAAAGGTCAAGCCACTTGGCTGCCAGAATGCCCTCCTTCAGCACAAACCAGAAAGGCATTGTGATAAGCGTATCCCCGGTATAGTCAGGGGTTAATGGGAGTCGTTCGTCCCCGTCCCCCCAGTATACAGCCAGAACCATGGACCCGGTACTTGTGGTTCGGACTGTCTCCAAGCAGCCATAATGTTGTGAGAGTGAAATTATGTCTAAGTCCAGCTTTGGTACATTAGAAGCAACTCTGAAACTTAACCTAAGCGTTTTTCGAAGCTACTTTTTGGCTAACTTCTTATAGGAAGGTCTAGGAGCTCTGAAAATGAAGGTGCGCGTCTTTCACTCTTCCCGAGGGACTTAGAAGAATTTTGTGATATTTTTTATTAAAATGGTGTATAAGGGTATATATATAAATATATTTTATGCACTGTATATGAGCTGGCGATTTCTAAGTCTGTGGTTCCGAGAGGGGGTAACCAGGCTCACTAATAAAGGTCAAGCCACTTGGCTGCCAGAATGCCCTGCTTCAGCACAGACCAGAAAGGCATTGTGATAAGCGTATCCCCGGTATAGTCAGGGGTTAATTGGAGTCGTCCCCGTCCCCCCAGTATACGGCCAGAACCATGGACCCGGTACTTGTGGTTCGGACTGTCTCCAACCAGCCATAATGTTGTGAGAGTGAAATTATGTCTAAGTGCAGCTTTGGTACATTAGAAGCAACTCTGAAACTTAACCTAAGCGTTTTTCGAAGCTACTTTTTGGCTAACTTCTTATAGGAAGGTCTAGGAGCTCTGAAAATGAACGTGCGCGTCTTTCACTCTTCCCGAGGGACTTAGAAGAATTTTGTGATATTTTTTATTAAAATGGTGTATAAGGGTATATATATAAATATATTTTATGCACTGTATATGAGCTGGCGATTTCTAAGTCTGTGGTTCCGAGAGGGGGTAACCAGGCTCACTAATAAAGGTCAAGCCACTTGGCTGCCAGAATGCCCTTCTTCAGCACAGACCAGAAAGGCATTGTGATAAGCGTATCACCGGTATAGTCAGGGGTTAATGGGAGTCGTCCCCATCCCCCCAGTATACGGCCAGAACCATGGACCCGGTACTTGTGGTTCGGACTGTCTCCAACCAGCCATAATGTTGTGAGAGTGAAATTATGTCTAAGTCCAGCTTTGGTACATTAGAAGCAACTCTGAAACTTAACCTAAGCGTTTTTCGAAGCTACTTTTAAGCTAACTTCTTATAGGAAGGTCTAGGAGATCTGAAAATGGACGTGCGCGTCTTTCACTCTTCCCGAGGGACTTAGAAGAATTTTGTGATATTTTTTATTAAAATGGTGTATAAGGGTATATATATAAATATATTTAATGCACTGTATATGAGCTGGCGATTTCTAAGTCTGTGGTTCCGAGAGGGGGTAACCAGGCTCACTAATAAAGGTCAAGCCACTTGGCTGCCAGAATGCCCTGCTTCAGCACAGACCAGAAAGGCATTGTGATAAGCGTATCACCGGTATAGTCAGGGGTTAATTGGAGTCGTCCCCGTCCCCCCAGTATACGGCCAGAACCATGGACCCGGTACTTGTGGTTCGGACTGTCTCCAACCAGCCATAATGTTGTGAGAGTGAAATTATGTCTAAGTCCAGCTTTGGTACATTAGAAGCAACTCTGAAACTTAACCTAAGCGTTTTTCGAAGCTACTTTTTGGCTAACTTCTTATAGGAAGGTCTAGGAGCTCTGAAAATGAACGTGCGCGTCTTTCACTCTTCCCGAGGGACTTAGAAGAATTTTGTGATATTTTTTATTAAAATGGTGTATAAGGGTATATATATAAATATATTTTATGCACTGTATATGAGCTGGCGATTTCTAAGTCTGTGGTTCCGAGAGGGGGTAACCAGGCTCACTAATAAAGGTCAAGCCACTTGGCTGCCAGAATGCCCTCCTTCAGCACAGACCAGAAAGGCATTGTGATAAACGTATCCCCGGTATAGTCAGGGGTTAATGGGAGTCGTCCCCGTCCCCCCAGTATACGGCCAGAACCATGGACCCGGTACTTGTGGTTCGGACTGTCTCCAACCAGCCATAATGTTGTGAGAGTGAAATTATGTCTAAGTCCAGCTTTGGTACATTAGAAGCAACTCTGAAACTTAACCTAAGCGTTTTTCGAAGCTACTTTTTGGCGAACTTCTTATAGGAAGGTCTAGGAGCTCTGAAAATGAACGTGCGCGTCTTTCACTCTTCCCGAGGGACTTAGAAGAATTTTGTGATATTTTTTATTAAAATGGTGTATAAGGGTATATATATAAATATATTTTATGCACTGTATATGAGCTGGCGATTTCTAAGTCTGTGGTTCCGAGAGGGGGTAACCAGGCTCACTAATAAAGGTCAAGCCACTTGGCTGCCAGAATGCCCTCCTTCAGCACAGACCAGAAAGGCATTGTGATAAGCGTATCCCCGGTATAGTCAGGGGTTAATGGGAGTCGTCCCCGTCCCCCCAGTATACTGCCAGAACCATGGACCCGGTACTTGTGGTTCGGACTGTCTCCAAGCAGCCATAATGTTGTGAGAGTGAAATTATGTCTAAGTCCAGCTTTGGTACATTAGAAGCAACTCTGAAACTTAACCTAAGCGTTTTTCGAAGCTACTTTTTGGCTAACTTCTTATAGGAAGGTCTAGGAGCTCTGAAAATGAAGGTGCGCGTCTTTCACTCTTCCCGAGGGACTTAGAAGAATTTTGTGATATTTTTTATTAAAATGGTGTATAAGGGTATATATATAAATATATTTTATGCACTGTATATGAGCTGGCGATTTCTAAGTCTGTGGTTCCGAGAGGGGGTAACCAGGCTCACTAATAAAGGTCAAGCCACTTGGCTGCCAGAATGCCCTGCTTCAGGACAGACCAGAAAGGCATTGTGATAAGCGTATCCCCGGTATAGTCAGGGGTTAATTGGAGTCGTCCCCGTCCCCCCAGTATACGGCCAGAACCATGGACCCGGTACTTGTGGTTCGGACTGTCTCCAACCAGCCATAATGTTGTGAGAGTGAAATTATGTCTAAGTCCAGCTTTGGTACATTAGAAGCAACTCTGAAACTTAACCTAAGCGTTTTTCGAAGCTACTTTTTGGCTAACTTCTTATAGGAAGGTCTAGGAGCTCTGAAAATGAACGTGCGCGTCTTTCACTCTTCCCGAGGGACTTAGAAGAATTTTGTGATATTTTTTATTAAAATGGTGTATAAGGGTATATATATAAATATATTTTATGCACTGTATATGAGCTGGCGATTTCTAAGTCTGTGGTTCCGAGAGGGGGTAACCAGGCTCACTAATAAAGGTCAAGCCACTTGGCTGCCAGAATGCCCTTCTTCAGCACAGACCAGAAAGGCATTGTGATAAGCGTATCACCGGTATAGTCAGGGGTTAATGGGAGTCGTCCCCATCCCCCCAGTATACGGCCAGAACCATGGACCCGGTACTTGTGGTTCGGACTGTCTCCAACCAGCCATAATGTTGTGAGAGTGAAATTATGTCTAAGTCCAGCTTTGGTACATTAGAAGCAACTCTGAAACTTAACCTAAGCGTTTTTCGAAGCTACTTTTAAGCTAACTTCTTATAGGAAGGTCTAGGAGATCTGAAAATGGACGTGCGCGTCTTTCACTCTTCCCGAGGGACTTAGAAGAATTTTGTGATATTTTTTATTAAAATGGTGTATAAGGGTATATATATAAATATATTTAATGCACTGTATATGAGCTGGCGATTTCTAAGTCTGTGGTTCCGAGAGGGGGTAACCAGGCTCACTAATAAAGGTCAAGCCACTTGGCTGCCAGAATGCCCTGCTTCAGCACAGACCAGAAAGGCATTGTGATAAGCGTATCACCGGTATAGTCAGGGGTTAATTGGAGTCGTCCCCGTCCCCCCAGTATACGGCCAGAACCATGGACCCGGTACTTGTGGTTCGGACTGTCTCCAACCAGCCATAATGTTGTGAGAGTGAAATTATGTCTAAGTCCAGCTTTGGTACATTAGAAGCAACTCTGAAACTTAACCTAAGCGTTTTTCGAAGCTACTTTTTGGCTAACTTCTTATAGGAAGGTCTAGGAGCTCTGAAAATGAACGTGCGCGTCTTTCACTCTTCCCGAGGGACTTAGAAGAATTTTGTGATATTTTTTATTAAAATGGTGTATAAGGGTATATATATAAATATATTTTATGCACTGTATATGAGCTGGCGATTTCTAAGTCTGTGGTTCCGAGAGGGGGTAACCAGGCTCACTAATAAAGGTCAAGCCACTTGGCTGCCAGAATGCCCTCCTTCAGCACAGACCAGAAAGGCATTGTGATAAACGTATCCCCGGTATAGTCAGGGGTTAATGGGAGTCGTCCCCGTCCCCCCAGTATACGGCCAGAACCATGGACCCGGTACTTGTGGTTCGGACTGTCTCCAACCAGCCATAATGTTGTGAGAGTGAAATTATGTCTAAGTCCAGCTTTGGTACATTAGAAGCAACTCTGAAACTTAACCTAAGCGTTTTTCGAAGCTACTTTTTGGCGAACTTCTTATAGGAAGGTCTAGGAGCTCTGAAAATGAACGTGCGCGTCTTTCACTCTTCCCGAGGGACTTAGAAGAATTTTGTGATATTTTTTATTAAAATGGTGTATAAGGGTATATATATAAATATATTTTATGCACTGTATATGAGCTGGCGATTTCTAAGTCTGTGGTTCCGAGAGGGGGTAACCAGGCTCACTAATAAAGGTCAAGCCACTTGGCTGCCAGAATGCCCTCCTTCAGCACAGACCAGAAAGGCATTGTGATAAGCGTATCCCCGGTATAGTCAGGGGTTAATGGGAGTCGTCCCCGTCCCCCCAGTATACTGCCAGAACCATGGACCCGGTACTTGTGGTTCGGACTGTCTCCAACCAGCCATAATGTTGTGAGAGTGAAATTATGTCTAAGTCCAGCTTTGGTACATTAGAAGCAACTCTGAAACTTAACCTAAGCGTTTTTCGAAGCTACTTTTTGGCTAACTTCTTATAGGAAGATCAAGGAGCTCTGAAAATGAAGGTGCGCGTCTTTCACTCTTCCCGAGGGACTTAGAAGAATTTTGTGATATTTTTTATTAAAATGGTGTATAAGGGTATATATATAAATATATTTTATGCACTGTATATGAGCTGGCGATTTCTAAGTCTGTGGTTCCGAGAGGGGGTAACCAGGCTCACTAATAAAGGTCAAGCCACTTGGCTGCCAGAATGCCCTGCTTCAGCACAGACCAGAAAGGCATTGTGATAAGCGTATCCCCGGTATAGTCAGGGGTTAATTGGAGTCGTCCCCGTCCCCCCAGTATACGGCCAGAACCATGGACCCGGTACTTGTGGTTCGGACTGTCTCCAACCAGCCATAATGTTGTGAGAGTGAAATTATGTCTAAGTCCAGCTTTGGTACATTAGAAGCAACTCTGAAACTTAACCTAAGCGTTTTTCGAAGCTACTTTTAAGCTAACTTCTTATAGGAAGGTCTAGGAGATCTGAAAATGGACGTGCGCGTCTTTCACTCTTCCCGAGGGACTTAGAAGAATTTTGTGATATTTTTTATTAAAATGGTGTATAAGGGTATATATATAAATATATTTAATGCACTGTATATGAGCTGGCGATTTCTAAGTCTGTGGTTCCGAGAGGGGGTAACCAGGCTCACTAATAAAGGTCAAGCCACTTGGCTGCCAGAATGCCCTGCTTCAGCACAGACCAGAAAGGCATTGTGATAAGCGTATCACCGGTATAGTCAGGGGTTAATTGGAGTCGTCCCCGTCCCCCCAGTATACGGCCAGAACCATGGACCCGGTACTTGTGGTTCGGACTGTCTCCAACCAGCCATAATGTTGTGAGAGTGAAATTATGTCTAAGTCCAGCTTTGGTACATTAGAAGCAACTCTGAAACTTAACCTAAGCGTTTTTCGAAGCTACTTTTTGGCTAACTTCTTATAGGAAGGTCTAGGAGCTCTGAAAATGAACGTGCGCGTCTTTCACTCTTCCCGAGGGACTTAGAAGAATTTTGTGATATTTTTTATTAAAATGGTGTATAAGGGTATATATATAAATATATTTTATGCACTGTATATGAGCTGGCGATTTCTAAGTCTGTGGTTCCGAGAGGGGGTAACCAGGCTCACTAATAAAGGTCAAGCCACTTGGCTGCCAGAATGCCCTCCTTCAGCACAGACCAGAAAGGCATTGTGATAAACGTATCCCCGGTATAGTCAGGGGTTAATGGGAGTCGTCCCCGTCCCCCCAGTATACGGCCAGAACCATGGACCCGGTACTTGTGGTTCGGACTGTCTCCAACCAGCCATAATGTTGTGAGAGTGAAATTATGTCTAAGTCCAGCTTTGGTACATTAGAAGCAACTCTGAAACTTAACCTAAGCGTTTTTCGAAGCTACTTTTTGGCGAACTTCTTATAGGAAGGTCTAGGAGCTCTGAAAATGAACGTGCGCGTCTTTCACTCTTCCCGAGGGACTTAGAAGAATTTTGTGATATTTTTTATTAAAATGGTGTATAAGGGTATATATATAAATATATTTTATGCACTGTATATGAGCTGGCGATTTCTAAGTCTGTGGTTCCGAGAGGGGGTAACCAGGCTCACTAATAAAGGTCAAGCCACTTGGCTGCCAGAATGCCCTCCTTCAGCACAGACCAGAAAGGCATTGTGATAAGCGTATCCCCGGTATAGTCAGGGGTTAATGGGAGTCGTCCCCGTCCCCCCAGTATACTGCCAGAACCATGGACCCGGTACTTGTGGTTCGGACTGTCTCCAACCAGCCATAATGTTGTGAGAGTGAAATTATGTCTAAGTCCAGCTTTGGTACATTAGAAGCAACTCTGAAACTTAACCTAAGCGTTTTTCGAAGCTACTTTTTGGCTAACTTCTTATAGGAAGGTCTAGGAGCTCTGAAAATGAACGTGCGCGTCTTTCACTCTTCCCGAGGGACTTAGAAGAATTTTGTGATATTTTTTATTAAAATGGTGTATAAGGGTATATATATAAATATATTTTATGCACTGTATATGAGCTGGCGATTTCTAAGTCTGTGGTTCCGAGAGGGGGTAACCAGGCTCACTAATAAAGGTCAAGCCACTTGGCTGCCAGAATGCCCTGCTTCAGCACAGACCAGAAAGGCATTGTGATAAGCGTATCACCGGTATTGTCAGGGGTTAATGGGAGTCGTCCCCATCCCCCCAGTATACGGCCAGAACCATGGACCCGGTACTTGTGGTTCGGACTGTCTCCAACCAGCCATAATGTTGTGAGAGTGAAATTATGTCTAAGTCCAGCTTTGGTACATTAGAAGAAACTCTGAAACTTAACCTAAGCGTTTTTCGAAGCTACTTTTTGGCTAACTTCTTATAGGAAGGTCTAGGAGCTCTGAAAATGAAGGTGCGCGTCTTTCACTCTTCAAGAGGGACTTAGAAGAATTTTGTGATATTTTTTATTAAAATGGTGTATAAGGGTATATATATAAATATATTTTATGCACTGTATATGAGCTGGCGATTTCTAAGTCTGTGGTTCCGAGAGGGGGTAACCAGGCTCACTAATAAAGGTCAAGCCACTTGGCTGCCAGAATGCCCTGCTTCAGCACAGACCAGAAAGGCATTGTGATAAGCGTATCACCGGTATAGTCAGGGGTTAATTGGAGTCGTCCCCGTCCCCCCAGTATACGGCCAGAACCATGGACCCGGTACTTGTGGTTCGGACTGTCTCCAACCAGCCATAATGTTGTGAGAGTGAAATTATGTCTAAGTCCAGCTTTGGTACATTAGAAGAAACTCTGAAACTTAACCTAAGCGTTTTTCGAAGCTACTTTTTGGCTAACTTCTTATAGGAAGGTCTAGGAGCTCTGAAAATGAAGGTGCGCGTCTTTCACTCTTCCCGAGGGACTTAGAAGAATTTTGTGATATTTTTTATTAAAATGGTGTATAAGGGTATATATATAAATATATTTAATGCACTGTATATGAGCTGGCGATTTCTAAGTCTGTGGTTCCGAGAGGGGGTAACCAGGCTCACTAATAAAGGTCAAGCCACTTGGATGCCAGAATGCCCTGCTTCAGCACAGACCAGAAAGGCATTGTGATAAGCGTATCCCCGGTATAGTCAGGGGTTAATTGGAGTCGTCCCCGTCCCCCCAGTATACGGCCAGAACCATGGACCCGGTACTTGTGGTTCGGACTGTCTCCAACCAGCCATAATGTTGTGAGAGTGAAATTGTCTAAGTCCAGCTTTGGTACATTAGAAGAAACTCTGAAACTTAACCTAAGCGTTTTTCGAAGCTACTTTTTGGCTAACTTCTTATAGGAAGGTCTAGGAGCTCTGAAAATGAAGGTGCGCGTCTTTCACTCTTCCCGAGGGACTTAGAAGAATTTTGTGATATTTTTTATTAAAATGGTGTATAAGGGTATATATATAAATATATTTTATGCACTGTATATGAGCTGGCGATTTCTAAGTCTGTGGTTCCGAGAGGGGGTAACCAGGCTCACTAATAAAGGTCAAGCCACTTGGCTGCCAGAATGCCCTCCTTAAGCACAAACCAGAAAGGCATTGTGATAAGCGTATCCCCGGTATAGTCAGGGGTTAATGGGAGTCGTTCGTCCCCGTTCCCCCAGTATACGGCCAGAACCATGGACCCGGTACTTGTGGTTCGGACTGTCTCCAAGCAGCCATAATGTTGTGAGAGTGAAATTATGTCTAAGTCCAGCTTTGGTACATTAGAAGCAACTCTGAAACTTAACCTAAGCGTTTTTCGAAGCTACTTTTTGGCTAACTTCTTATAGGAAGGTCTAGGAGCTCTGAAAATGAAGGTGCGCGTCTTTCACTCTTCCCGAGGGACTTAGAAGAATTTTGTGATATTTTTTATTAAAATGGTGTATAAGGGTATATATATAAATATATTTTATGCACTGTATATGAGCTGGCGATTTCTAAGTCTGTGGTTCCGAGAGGGGGTAACCAGGCTCACTAATAAAGGTCAAGCCACTTGGCTGCCAGAATGCCCTGCTTCAGCACAGACCAGAAAGGCATTGTGATAAGCGTATCACCGGTATAGTCAGGGGTTAATTGGAGTCGTCCCCGTCCCCCCAGTATACGGCCAGAACCATGGACCCGGTACTTGTGGTTCGGACTGTCTCCAACCAGCCATAATGTTGTGAGAGTGAAATTATGTCTAAGTCCAGCTTTGGTACATTAGAAGAAACTCTGAAACTTAACCTAAGCGTTTTTCGAAGCTACTTTTTGGCTAACTTCTTATAGGAAGGTCTAGGAGCTCTGAAAATGAAGGTGCGCGTCTTTCACTCTTCCCGAGGGACTTAGAAGAATTTTGTGATATTTTTTATTAAAATGGTGTATAAGGGTATATATATAAATATATTTAATGCACTGTATATGAGCTGGCGATTTCTAAGTCTGTGGTTCCGAGAGGGGGTAACCAGGCTCACTAAAAAAGGTCAAGCCACTTGGCTGCCAGAATGCCCTGCTTCAGCACAGACCAGAAAGGCATTGTGATAAGCGTATCCCCGGTATAGTCAGGGGTTAATTGGAGTCGTCCCCGTCCCCCCAGTATACGGCCAGAACCATGGACCCGGTACTTGTGGTTCGGACTGTCTCCAACCAGCCATAATGTTGTGAGAGTGAAATTGTCTAAGTCCAGCTTTGGTACATTAGAAGAAACTCTGAAACTTAACCTAAGCGTTTTTCGAAGCTACTTTTTGGCTAACTTCTTATAGGAAGGTCTAGGAGCTCTGAAAATGAAGGTGCGCGTCTTTCACTCTTCCCGAGGGACTTAGAAGAATTTTGTGATATTTTTTATTAAAATGGTGTATAAGGGTATATATATAAATATATTTTATGCACTGTATATGAGCTGGCGATTTCTAAGTCTGTGGTTCCGAGAGGGGGTAACCAGGCTCACTAATAAAGGTCAAGCCACTTGGCTGCCAGAATGCCCTCCTTAAGCACAAACCAGAAAGGCATTGTGATAAGCGTATCCCCGGTATAGTCAGGGGTTAATGGGAGTCGTTCGTCCCCGTTCCCCCAGTATACGGCCAGAACCATGGACCCGGTACTTGTGGTTCGGACTGTCTCCAAGCAGCCATAATGTTGTGAGAGTGAAATTATGTCTAAGTCCAGCTTTGGTACATTAGAAGCAACTCTGAAACTTAACCTAAGCGTTTTTCGAAGCTACTTTTTGGCTAACTTCTTATAGGAAGGTCTAGGAGCTCTGAAAATGAACGTGCGCGTCTTTCACTCTTCCCGAGGGACTTAGAAGAATTTTGTGATATTTTTTATTAAAATGGTGTATAAGGGTATATATATAAATATATTTTATGCACTGTATATGAGCTGGCGATTTCTAAGTCTGTGGTTCCGAGAGGGGGTAACCAGGCTCACTAATAAAGGTCAAGCCACTTGGCTGCCAGAATGCCCTGCTTCAGCACAGACCAGAAAGGCATTGTGATAAGCGTATCACCGGTATAGTCAGGGGTTAATGGGAGTCGTCCCCATCCCCCCAGTATACGGCCAGAACCATGGACCCGGTACTTGTGGTTCGGACTGTCTCCAACCAGCCATAATGTTGTGAGAGTGAAATTATGTCTAAGTCCAGCTTTGGTACATTAGAAGCAACTCTGAAACTTAACCTAAGCGTTTTTCGAAGCTACTTTTAAGCTAACTTCTTATAGGAAGGTCTAGGAGATCTGAAAATGGACGTGCGCGTCTTTCACTCTTCCCGAGGGACTTAGAAGAATTTTGTGATATTTTTTATTAAAATGGTGTATAAGGGTATATATATAAATATATTTAATGCACTGTATATGAGCTGGCGATTTCTAAGTCTGTGGTTCCGAGAGGGGGTAACCAGGCTCACTAATAAAGGTCAAGCCACTTGGCTGCCAGAATGCCCTGCTTCAGCACAGACCAGAAAGGCATTGTGATAAGCGTATCACCGGTATAGTCAGGGGTTAATTGGAGTCGTCCCCGTCCCCCCAGTATACGGCCAGAACCATGGACCCGGTACTTGTGGTTCGGACTGTCTCCAACCAGCCATAATGTTGTGAGTGAAATTATGTCTAAGTCCAGCTTTGGTACATTAGAAGAAACTCTGAAACTTAACCTAAGCGTTTTTCGAAGCTACTTTTTGGCTAACTTCTTATAGGAAGGTCTAGGAGCTCTGAAAATGAAGGTGCGCGTCTTTCACTCTTCCCGAGGGACTTAGAAGAATTTTGTGATATTTTTTATTAAAATGGTGTATAAGGGTATATATATAAATATATTTTATGCACTGTATATGAGCTGGCGATTTCTAAGTCTGTGGTTCCGAGAGGGGGTAACCAGGCTCACTAATAAAGGTCAAGCCACTTGGCTGCCAGAATGCCCTCCTTAAGAACAAACCAGAAAGGCATTGTGATAAGCGTATCCCCGGTATAGTCAGGGGTTAATGGGAGTCGTTCGTCCCCGTTCCCCCAGTATACGGCCAGAACCATGGACCCGGTACTTGTTGTTCGGACTGTCTCCAACCAGCCATAATGTTGTGAGAGTGAAATTATGTCTAAGTCCAGCTTTGGTATATTAGAAGCAACTCTGAAACTTAACCTAAGCGTTTTTCGAAGCTACTTTTTGGCTAACTTCTTATAGGAAGGTCTAGGAGCTCTGAAAATGAAGGTGCGCGTCTTTCACTCTTCCCGAGGGACTTAGAAGAATTTTGTGATATTTTTTATTAAAATGGTGTATAAGGGTATATATATAAATATATTTTATGCACTGTATATGAGCTGGCGATTTCTAAGTCTGTGGTTCCGAGAGGGGGTAACCAGGCTCACTAATAAAGGTCAAGCCACTTGGCTGCCAGAATGCCCTCCTTCAGCACAGACCAGAAAGGCATTGTGATAAGCGTATCCCCGGTATAGTCAGGGGTTAATGGGAGTCGTTCGTCCCCGTCCCCCCAGTATACGGCCAGAACCATGGACCCGGTACTTGTGGTTCGGACTGTCTCCAAGCAGCCATAATGTTGTGAGAGTGAAATTATGTCTAAGTCCAGCTTTGGTACATTAGAAGCAACTCTGAAACTTAACCTAAGCGTTTTTCGAAGCTACTTTTTGGCGAACTTCTTATAGGAAGGTCTAGGAGCTCTGAAAATGAACGTGCGCGTCTTTCACTCTTCCCGAGGGACTTAGAAGAATTTTGTGATATTTTTTATTAAAATGGTGTATAAGGGTATATATATAAATATATTTTATGCACTGTATATGAGCTGGCGATTTCTAAGTCTGTGGTTCCGAGAGGGGGTAACCAGGCTCACTAATAAAGGTCAAGCCACTTGGCTGCCAGAATGCCCTGCTTCAGCACAGACCAGAAAGGCATTGTGATAAGCGTATCACCGGTATAGTCAGGGGTTAATGGGAGTCGTCCCCATCCCCCCAGTATACGGCCAGAACCATGGACCCGGTACTTGTGGTTCGGACTGTCTCCAACCAGCCATAATGTTGTGAGAGTGAAATTATGTCTAAGTCCAGCTTTGGTACATTAGAAGCAACTCTGAAACTTAACCTAAGCGTTTTTCGAAGCTACTTTTAAGCTAACTTCTTATAGGAAGGTCTAGGAGATCTGAAAATGGACGTGCGCGTCTTTCACTCTTCCCGAGGGACTTAGAAGAATTTTGTGATATTTTTTATTAAAATGGTGTATAAGGGTATATATATAAATATATTTAATGCACTGTATATGAGCTGGCGATTTCTAAGTCTGTGGTTCCGAGAGGGGGTAACCAGGCTCACTAATAAAGGTCAAGCCACTTGGCTGCCAGAATGCCCTGCTTCAGCACAGACCAGAAAGGCATTGTGATAAGCGTATCACCGGTATAGTCAGGGGTTAATTGGAGTCGTCCCCGTCCCCCCAGTATACGGCCAGAACCATGGACCCGGTACTTGTGGTTCGGACTGTCTCCAACCAGCCATAATGTTGTGAGTGAAATTATGTCTAAGTCCAGCTTTGGTACATTAGAAGAAACTCTGAAACTTAACCTAAGCGTTTTTCGAAGCTACTTTTTGGCTAACTTCTTATAGGAAGGTCTAGGAGCTCTGAAAATGAAGGTGCGCGTCTTTCACTCTTCCCGAGGGACTTAGAAGAATTTTGTGATATTTTTTATTAAAATGGTGTATAAGGGTATATATATAAATATATTTTATGCACTGTATATGAGCTGGCGATTTCTAAGTCTGTGGTTCCGAGAGGGGGTAACCAGGCTCACTAATAAAGGTCAAGCCACTTGGCTGCCAGAATGCCCTCCTTAAGAACAAACCAGAAAGGCATTGTGATAAGCGTATCCCCGGTATAGTCAGGGGTTAATGGGAGTCGTTCGTCCCCGTTCCCCCAGTATACGGCCAGAACCATGGACCCGGTACTTGTTGTTCGGACTGTCTCCAACCAGCCATAATGTTGTGAGAGTGAAATTATGTCTAAGTCCAGCTTTGGTATATTAGAAGCAACTCTGAAACTTAACCTAAGCGTTTTTCGAAGCTACTTTTTGGCTAACTTCTTATAGGAAGGTCTAGGAGCTCTGAAAATGAAGGTGCGCGTCTTTCACTCTTCCCGAGGGACTTAGAAGAATTTTGTGATATTTTTTATTAAAATGGTGTATAAGGGTATATATATAAATATATTTTATGCACTGTATATGAGCTGGCGATTTCTAAGTCTGTGGTTCCGAGAGGGGGTAACCAGGCTCACTAATAAAGGTCAAGCCACTTGGCTGCCAGAATGCCCTCCTTCAGCACAGACCAGAAAGGCATTGTGATAAGCGTATCCCCGGTATAGTCAGGGGTTAATGGGAGTCGTTCGTCCCCGTCCCCCCAGTATACGGCCAGAACCATGGACCCGGTACTTGTGGTTCGGACTGTCTCCAAGCAGCCATAATGTTGTGAGAGTGAAATTATGTCTAAGTCCAGCTTTGGTACATTAGAAGCAACTCTGAAACTTAACCTAAGCGTTTTTCGAAGCTACTTTTTGGCGAACTTCTTATAGGAAGGTCTAGGAGCTCTGAAAATGAACGTGCGCGTCTTTCACTCTTCCCGAGGGACTTAGAAGAATTTTGTGATATTTTTTATTAAAATGGTGTATAAGGGTATATATATAAATATATTTTATGCACTGTATATGAGCTGGCGATTTCTAAGTCTGTGGTTCCGAGAGGGGGTAACCAGGCTCACTAATAAAGGTCAAGCCACTTGGCTGCCAGAATGCCCTGCTTCAGCACAGACCAGAAAGGCATTGTGATAAGCGTATCACCGGTATAGTCAGGGGTTAATTGGAGTCGTCCCCGTCCCCCCAGTATACGGCCAGAACCATGGACCCGGTACTTGTGGTTCGGACTGTCTCCAACCAGCCATAATGTTGTGAGAGTGAAATTATGTCTAAGTCCAGCTTTGGTACATTAGAAGCAACTCTGAAACTTAACCTAAGCGTTTTTCGAAGCTACTTTTTGGCTAACTTCTTATAGGAAGGTCTAGGAGCTCTGAAAATGAACGTGCGCGTCTTTCACTCTTCCCGAGGGACTTAGAAGAATTTTGTGATATTTTTTATTAAAATGGTGTATAAGGGTATATATATAAATATATTTTATGCACTGTATATGAGCTGGCGATTTCTAAGTCTGTGGTTCCGAGAGGGGGTAAACAGGCTCACTAATAAAGGTCAAGCCACTTGGCTGCCAGAATGCCCTGCTTCAGCACAGACCAGAAAGGCATTGTGATAAGCGTATCACCGGTATAGTCAGGGGTTAATGGGAGTCGTCCCCATCCCCCCAGTATACGGCCAGAACCATGGACCCGGTACTTGTGGTTCGGACTGTCTCCAACCAGCCATAATGTTGTGAGAGTGAAATTATGTCTAAGTCCAGCTTTGGTACATTAGAAGCAACTCTGAAACTTAACCTAAGCGTTTTTCGAAGCTACTTTTAAGCTAACTTCTTATAGGAAGGTCTAGGAGATCTGAAAATGGACGTGCGCGTCTTTCACTCTTCCCGAGGGACTTAGAAGAATTTTGTGATATTTTTTATTAAAATGGTGTATAAGGGTATATATATAAATATATTTAACACTGTATATGAGCTGGCGATTTCTAAGTCTGTGGTTCCGAGAGGGGGTAACCAGGCTCACTAATAAAGGTCAAGCCACTTGGCTGCCAGAATGCCCTGCTTCAGCACAGACCAGAAAGGCATTGTGATAAGCGTATCACCGGTATAGTCAGGGGTTAATTGGAGTCGTCCCCGTCCCCCCAGTATACGGCCAGAACCATGGACCCGGTACTTGTGGTTCGGACTGTCTCCAACCAGCCATAATGTTGTGAGAGTGAAATTATGTCTAAGTCCAGCTTTGGTACATTAGAAGCAACTCTGAAACTTAACCTAAGCGTTTTTCGAAGCTACTTTTTGGCTAACTTCTTATAGGAAGGTCTAGGAGCTCTGAAAATGAACGTGCGCGTCTTTCACTCTTCCCGAGGGACTTAGAAGAATTTTGTGATATTTTTTATTAAAATGGTGTATAAGGGTATATATATAAATATATTTTATGCACTGTATATGAGCTGGCGATTTCTAAGTCTGTGGTTCCGAGAGGGGGTAACCAGGCTCACTAATAAAGGTCAAGCCACTTGGCTGCCAGAATGCCCTCCTTCAGCACAGACCAGAAAGGCATTGTGATAAACGTATCCCCGGTATAGTCAGGGGTTAATGGGAGTCGTCCCCGTCCCCCCAGTATACGGCCAGAACCATGGACCCGGTACTTGTGGTTCGGACTGTCTCCAACCAGCCATAATGTTGTGAGAGTGAAATTATGTCTAAGTCCAGCTTTGGTACATTAGAAGCAACTCTGAAACTTAACCTAAGCGTTTTTCGAAGCTACTTTTTGGCGAACTTCTTATAGGAAGGTCTAGGAGCTCTGAAAATGAACGTGCGCGTCTTTCACTCTTCCCGAGGGACTTAGAAGAATTTTGTGATATTTTTTATTAAAATGGTGTATAAGGGTATATATATAAATATATTTTATGCACTGTATATGAGCTGGCGATTTCTAAGTCTGTGGTTCCGAGAGGGGGTAACCAGGCTCACTAATAAAGGTCAAGCCACTTGGCTGCCAGAATGCCCTCCTTCAGCACAGACCAGAAAGGCATTGTGATAAGCGTATCCCCGGTATAGTCAGGGGTTAATGGGAGTCGTCCCCGTCCCCCCAGTATACTGCCAGAACCATGGACCCGGTACTTGTGGTTCGGACTGTCTCCAACCAGCCATAATGTTGTGAGAGTGAAATTATGTCTAAGTCCAGCTTTGGTACATTAGAAGCAACTCTGAAACTTAACCTAAGCGTTTTTCGAAGCTACTTTTTGGCTAACTTCTTATAGGAAGGTCTAGGAGCTCTGAAAATGAACGTGCGCGTCTTTCACTCTTCCCGAGGGACTTAGAAGAATTTTGTGATATTTTTTATTAAAATGGTGTATAAGGGTATATATATAAATATATTTTATGCACTGTATATGAGCTGGCGATTTCTAAGTCTGTGGTTCCGAGAGGGGGTAACCAGGCTCACTAATAAAGGTCAAGCCACTTGGCTGCCAGAATGCCCTGCTTCAGCACAGACCAGAAAGGCATTGTGATAAGCGTATCACCGGTATAGTCAGGGGTTAATGGGAGTCGTCCCCATCCCCCCAGTATACGGCCAGAACCATGGACCCGGTACTTGTGGTTCGGACTGTCTCCAACCAGCCATAATGTTGTGAGAGTGAAATTATGTCTAAGTCCAGCTTTGGTACATTAGAAGCAACTCTGAAACTTAACCTAAGCGTTTTTCGAAGCTACTTTTAAGCTAACTTCTTATAGGAAGGTCTAGGAGATCTGAAAATGGACGTGCGCGTCTTTCACTCTTCCCGAGGGACTTAGAAGAATTTTGTGATATTTTTTATTAAAATGGTGTTTAAGGGTATATATATAAATATATTTAATGCACTGTATATGAGCTGGCGATTTCTAAGTCTGTGGTTCCGAGAGGGGGTAACCAGGCTCACTAATAAAGGTCAAGCCACTTGGCTGCCAGAATGCCCTGCTTCAGCACAGACCAGAAAGGCATTGTGATAAGCGTATCACCGGTATAGTCAGGGGTTAATTGGAGTCGTCCCCGTCCCCCCAGTATACGGCCAGAACCATGGACCCGGTACTTGTGGTTCGGACTGTCTCCAACCAGCCATAATGTTGTGAGAGTGAAATTATGTCTAAGTCCAGCTTTGGTACATTAGAAGCAACTCTGAAACTTAACCTAAGCGTTTTTCGAAGCTACTTTTTGGCTAACTTCTTATAGGAAGGTCTAGGAGCTCTGAAAATGAACGTGCGCGTCTTTCACTCTTCCCGAGGGACTTAGAAGAATTTTGTGATATTTTTTATTAAAATGGTGTATAAGGGTATATATATAAATATATTTTATGCACTGTATATGAGCTGGCGATTTCTAAGTCTGTGGTTCCGAGAGGGGGTAACCAGGCTCACTAATAAAGGTCAAGCCACTTGGCTGCCAGAATGCCCTCCTTCAGCACAGACCAGAAAGGCATTGTGATAAACGTATCCCCGGTATAGTCAGGGGTTAATGGGAGTCGTCCCCGTCCCCCCAGTATACGGCCAGAACCATGGACCCGGTACTTGTGGTTCGGACTGTCTCCAACCAGCCATAATGTTGTGAGAGTGAAATTATGTCTAAGTCCAGCTTTGGTACATTAGAAGCAACTCTGAAACTTAACCTAAGCGTTTTTCGAAGCTACTTTTTGGCGAACTTCTTATAGGAAGGTCTAGGAGCTCTGAAAATGAACGTGCGCGTCTTTCACTCTTCCCGAGGGACTTAGAAGAATTTTGTGATATTTTTTATTAAAATGGTGTATAAGGGTATATATATAAATATATTTTATGCACTGTATATGAGCTGGCGATTTCTAAGTCTGTGGTTCCGAGAGGGGGTAACCAGGCTCACTAATAAAGGTCAAGCCACTTGGCTGCCAGAATGCCCTGCTTCAGCACAGACCAGAAAGGCATTGTGATAAGCGTATCACCGGTATAGTCAGGGGTTAATTGGAGTCGTCCCCGTCCCCCCAGTATACGGCCAGAACCATGGACCCGGTACTTGTGGTTCGGACTGTCTCCAACCAGCCATAATGTTGTGAGAGTGAAATTATGTCTAAGTCCAGCTTTGGTACATTAGAAGCAACTCTGAAACTTAACCTAAGCGTTTTTCGAAGCTACTTTTTGGCTAACTTCTTATAGGAAGGTCTAGGAGCTCTGAAAATGAACGTGCGCGTCTTTCACTCTTCCCGAGGGACTTAGAAGAATTTTGTGATATTTTTTATTAAAATGGTGTATAAGGGTATATATATATAAATATATTTTATGCACTGTATATGAGCTGGCGATTTCTAAGTCTGTGGTTCCGAGAGGGGGTAAACAGGCTCACTAATAAAGGTCAAGCCACTTGGCTGCCAGAATGCCCTGCTTCAGCACAGACCAGAAAGGCATTGTGATAAGCGTATCACCGGTATAGTCAGGGGTTAATGGGAGTCGTCCCCATCCCCCCAGTATACGGCCAGAACCATGGACCCGGTACTTGTGGTTCGGACTGTCTCCAACCAGCCATAATGTTGTGAGAGTGAAATTATGTCTAAGTCCAGCTTTGGTACATTAGAAGCAACTCTGAAACTTAACCTAAGCGTTTTTCGAAGCTACTTTTAAGCTAACTTCTTATAGGAAGGTCTAGGAGATCTGAAAATGGACGTGCGCGTCTTTCACTCTTCCCGAGGGACTTAGAAGAATTTTGTGATATTTTTTATTAAAATGGTGTATAAGGGTATATATATAAATATATTTAATGCACTGTATATGAGCTGGCGATTTCTAAGTCTGTGGTTCCGAGAGGGGGTAACCAGGCTCACTAATAAAGGTCAAGCCACTTGGCTGCCAGAATGCCCTGCTTCAGCACAGACCAGAAAGGCATTGTGATAAGCGTATCACCGGTATAGTCAGGGGTTAATTGGAGTCGTCCCCGTCCCCCCAGTATACGGCCAGAACCATGGACCCGGTACTTGTGGTTCGGACTGTCTCCAACCAGCCATAATGTTGTGAGAGTGAAATTATGTCTAAGTCCAGCTTTGGTACATTAGAAGCAACTCTGAAACTTAACCTAAGCGTTTTTCGAAGCTACTTTTTGGCTAACTTCTTATAGGAAGGTCTAGGAGCTCTGAAAATGAACGTGCGCGTCTTTCACTCTTCCCGAGGGACTTAGAAGAATTTTGTGATATTTTTTATTAAAATGGTGTATAAGGGTATATATATAAATATATTTTATGCACTGTATATGAGCTGGCGATTTCTAAGTCTGTGGTTCCGAGAGGGGGTAACCAGGCTCACTAATAAAGGTCAAGCCACTTGGCTGCCAGAATGCCCTCCTTCAGCACAGACCAGAAAGGCATTGTGATAAACGTATCCCCGGTATAGTCAGGGGTTAATGGGAGTCGTCCCCGTCCCCCCAGTATACGGCCAGAACCATGGACCCGGTACTTGTGGTTCGGACTGTCTCCAACCAGCCATAATGTTGTGAGAGTGAAATTATGTCTAAGTCCAGCTTTGGTACATTAGAAGCAACTCTGAAACTTAACCTAAGCGTTTTTCGAAGCTACTTTTTGGCGAACTTCTTATAGGAAGGTCTAGGAGCTCTGAAAATGAACGTGCGCGTCTTTCACTCTTCCCGAGGGACTTAGAAGAATTTTGTGATATTTTTTATTAAAATGGTGTATAAGGGTATATATATAAATATATTTTATGCACTGTATATGAGCTGGCGATTTCTAAGTCTGTGGTTCCGAGAGGGGGTAACCAGGCTCACTAATAAAGGTCAAGCCACTTGGCTGCCAGAATGCCCTCCTTCAGCACAGACCAGAAAGGCATTGTGATAAGTGTATCCCCGGTATAGTCAGGGGTTAATGGGAGTCGTCCCCGTCCCCCCAGTATACTGCCAGAACCATGGACCCGGTACTTGTGGTTCGGACTGTCTCCAACCAGCCATAATGTTGTGAGAGTGAAATTATGTCTAAGTCCAGCTTTGGTACATTAGAAGCAACTCTGAAACTTAACCTAAGCGTTTTTCGAAGCTACTTTTTGGCTAACTTCTTATAGGAAGGTCTAGGAGCTCTGAAAATGAACGTGCGCGTCTTTCACTCTTCCCGAGGGACTTAGAAGAATTTTGTGATATTTTTTATTAAAATGGTGTATAAGGGTATATATATAAATATATTTTATGCACTGTATATGAGCTGGCGATTTCTAAGTCTGTGGTTCCGAGAGGGGGTAACCAGGCTCACTAATAAAGGTCAAGCCACTTGGCTGCCAGAATGCCCTGCTTCAGCACAGACCAGAAAGGCATTGTGATAAGCGTATCACCGGTATAGTCAGGGGTTAATGGGAGTCGTCCCCATCCCCCCAGTATACGGCCAGAACCATGGACCCGGTACTTGTGGTTCGGACTGTCTCCAACCAGCCATAATGTTGTGAGAGTGAAATTATGTCTAAGTCCAGCTTTGGTACATTAGAAGCAACTCTGAAACTTAACCTAAGCGTTTTTCGAAGCTACTTTTAAGCTAACTTCTTATAGGAAGGTCTAGGAGATCTGAAAATGGACGTGCGCGTCTTTCACTCTTCCCGAGGGACTTAGAAGAATTTTGTGATATTTTTTATTAAAATGGTGTATAAGGGTATATATATAAATATATTTAATGCACTGTATATGAGCTGGCGATTTCTAAGTCTGTGGTTCCGAGAGGGGGTAACCAGGCTCACTAATAAAGGTCAAGCCACTTGGCTGCCAGAATGCCCTGCTTCAGCACAGACCAGAAAGGCATTGTGATAAGCGTATCACCGGTATAGTCAGGGGTTAATTGGAGTCGTCCCCGTCCCCCCAGTATACGGCCAGAACCATGGACCCGGTACTTGTGGTTCGGACTGTCTCCAACCAGCCATAATGTTGTGAGAGTGAAATTATGTCTAAGTCCAGCTTTGGTACATTAGAAGCAACTCTGAAACTTAACCTAAGCGTTTTTCGAAGCTACTTTTTGGCTAACTTCTTATAGGAAGGTCTAGGAGCTCTGAAAATGAACGTGCGCGTCTTTCACTCTTCCCGAGGGACTTAGAAGAATTTTGTGATATTTTTTATTAAAATGGTGTATAAGGGTATATATATAAATATATTTTATGCACTGTATATGAGCTGGCGATTTCTAAGTCTGTGGTTCCGAGAGGGGGTAACCAGGCTCACTAATAAAGGTCAAGCCACTTGGCTGCCAGAATGCCCTCCTTCAGCACAGACCAGAAAGGCATTGTGATAAACGTATCCCCGGTATAGTCAGGGGTTAATGGGAGTCGTCCCCGTCCCCCCAGTATACGGCCAGAACCATGGACCCGGTACTTGTGGTTCGGACTGTCTCCAACCAGCCATAATGTTGTGAGAGTGAAATTATGTCTAAGTCCAGCTTTGGTACATTAGAAGCAACTCTGAAACTTAACCTAAGCGTTTTTCGAAGCTACTTTTTGGCGAACTTCTTATAGGAAGGTCTAGGAGCTCTGAAAATGAACGTGCGCGTCTTTCACTCTTCCCGAGGGACTTAGAAGAATTTTGTGATATTTTTTATTAAAATGGTGTATAAGGGTATATATATAAATATATTTTATGCACTGTATATGAGCTGGCGATTTCTAAGTCTGTGGTTCCGAGAGGGGGTAACCAGGCTCACTAATAAAGGTCAAGCCACTTGGCTGCCAGAATGCCCTCCTTCAGCACAGACCAGAAAGGCATTGTGATAAGCGTATCCCCGGTATAGTCAGGGGTTAATGGGAGTCGTCCCCGTCCCCCCAGTATACTGCCAGAACCATGGACCCGGTACTTGTGGTTCGGACTGTCTCCAACCAGCCATAATGTTGTGAGAGTGAAATTATGTCTAAGTCCAGCTTTGGTACATTAGAAGCAACTCTGAAACTTAACCTAAGCGTTTTTCGAAGCTACTTTTTGGCGAACTTCTTATAGGAAGGTCTAGGAGCTCTGAAAATGAACGTGCGCGTCTTTCACTCTTCCCGAGGGACTTAGAATAATTTTGTGATATTTTTTATTAAAATGGTGTATAAGGGTATATATATAAATATATTTTATGCACTGTATATGAGCTGGCGATTTCTAAGTCTGTGGTTCCGAGAGGGGGTAACCAGGCTCACTAATAAAGGTCAAGCCACTTGGCTGCCAGAATGCCCTGCTTCAGCACAGACCAGAAAGGCATTGTGATAAGCGTATCACCGGTATAGTCAGGGGTTAATGGGAGTCGTCCCCATCCCCCCAGTATACGGCCAGAACCATGGACCCGGTACTTGTGGTTCGGACTGTCTCCAACCAGCCATAATGTTGTGAGAGTGAAATTATGTCTAAGTCCAGCTTTGGTACATTAGAAGCAACTCTGAAACTTAACCTAAGCGTTTTTCGAAGCTACTTTTAAGCTAACTTCTTATAGGAAGGTCTAGGAGATCTGAAAATGGACGTGCGCGTCTTTCACTCTTCCCGAGGGACTTAGAAGAATTTTGTGATATTTTTTATTAAAATGGTGTATAAGGGTATATATATAAATATATTTAATGCACTGTATATGAGCTGGCGATTTCTAAGTCTGTGGTTCCGAGAGGGGGTAACCAGGCTCACTAATAAAGGTCAAGCCACTTGGCTGCCAGAATGCCCTGCTTCAGCACAGACCAGAAAGGCATTGTGATAAGCGTATCACCGGTATAGTCAGGGGTTAATTGGAGTCGTCCCCGTCCCCCCAGTATACGGCCAGAACCATGGACCCGGTACTTGTGGTTCGGACTGTCTCCAACCAGCCATAATGTTGTGAGAGTGAAATTATGTCTAAGTCCAGCTTTGGTACATTAGAAGCAACTCTGAAACTTAACCTAAGCGTTTTTCGAAGCTACTTTTTGGCTAACTTCTTATAGGAAGGTCTAGGAGCTCTGAAAATGAACGTGCGCGTCTTTCACTCTTCCCGATGGACTTAGAAGAATTTTGTGATATTTTTTATTAAAATGGTGTATAAGGGTATATATATAAATATATTTTATGCACTGTATATGAGCTGGCGATTTCTAAGTCTGTGGTTCCGAGAGGGGGTAACCAGGCTCACTAATAAAGGTCAAGCCACTTGGCTGCCAGAATGCCCTGCTTCAGCACAGACCAGAAAGGCATTGTGATAAGCGTATCACCGGTATAGTCAGGGGTTAATGGGAGTCGTCCCCATCCCCCCAGTATACGGCCAGAACCATGGACCCGGTACTTGTGGTTCGGACTGTCTCCAACCAGCCATAATGTTGTGAGAGTGAAATTATGTCTAAGTCCAGCTTTGGTACATTAGAAGCAACTCTGAAACTTAACCTAAGCGTTTTTCGAAGCTACTTTTAAGCTAACTTCTTATAGGAAGGTCTAGGAGCTCTAAAAATGGACGTGCGCGTCTTTCACTCTTCCCGAGGGACTTAGAAGAATTTTGGGATATTTTTTATTAAAATGGTGTATAAGGGTATATATATAAATATATTTAATGCACTGTATATGAGCTGGCGATTTCTAAGTCTGTGGTTCCGAGAGGGGGTAACCAGGCTCACTAATAAAGGTCAAGCCACTTGGCTGCCAGAATGCCCTGCTTCAGCACAGACCAGAAAGGCATTGTGATAAGCGTATCACCGGTATAGTCAGGGGTTAATTGGAGTCGTCCCCGTCCCCCCAGTATACGGCCAGAACCATGGACCCGGTACTTGTGGTTCGGACTGTGTCCAACCAGCCATAATGTTGTGAGAGTGAAATTATGTGTAAGTCCAGCTTTGGTACATTAGAAGCAACTCTGAAACTTAACCTAAGCGTTTTTCGAAGCTACTTTTTGGCTAACTTCTTATAGGAAGGTCTAGGAGCTCTGAAAATGAACGTGCGCGTCTTTCACTCTTCCCGAGGGACTTAGAAGAATTTTGTGATATTTTTTATTAAAATGGTGTATAAGGGTATATATATAAATATATTTTATGCACTGTATATGAGCTGGCGATTTCTAAGTCTGTGGTTCCGAGAGGGGGTAACCAGGCTCACTAATAAAGGTCAAGCCACTTGGCTGCCAGAATGCCCTGCTTCAGCACAGACCAGAAAGGCATTGTGATAAGCGTATCACCGGTATAGTCAGGGGTTAATGGGAGTCGTCCCCATCCCCCCAGTATACGGCCAGAACCATGGACCCGGTACTTGTGGTTCGGACTGTCTCCAACCAGCCATAATGTTGTGAGAGTGAAATTATGTCTAAGTCCAGCTTTGGTACATTAGAAGCAACTCTGAAACTTAACCTAAGCGTTTTTCGAAGCTACTTTTAAGCTAACTTCTTATAGGAAGGTCTAGGAGCTCTGAAAATGGACGTGCGCGTCTTTCACTCTTCCCGAGGGACTTACAGTAGAAGAATTTTGTGATATTTTTTATTAAAATGGTGTATAAGGGTATATATATAAATATATTTAATGCACTGTATATGAGCTGGCGATTTCTAAGTCTGTGGTTCCGAGAGGGGGTAACCAGGCTCACTAATAAAGGTCAAGCCACTTGGCTGCCAGAATGCCCTGCTTCAGCACAGACCAGAAAGGCATTGTGATAAGCGTATCACCGGTATAGTCAGGGGTTAATTGGAGTCGTCCCCGTCCCCCCAGTATACGGCCAGAACCATGGACCCGGTACTTGTGGTTCGGACTGTCTCCAACCAGCCATAATGTTGTGAGAGTGAAATTATGTCTAAGTCCAGCTTTGGTACATTAGAAGCAACTCTGAAACTTAACCTAAGCGTTTTTCGAAGCTACTTTTTGGCTAACTTCTTATAGGAAGGTCTAGGAGCTCTGAAAATGAACGTGCGCGTCTTTCACTCTTCCCGAGGGACTTAGAAGAATTTTGTGATATTTTTTATTAAAATGGTGTATAAGGGTATATATATAAATATATTTTATGCACTGTATATGAGCTGGCGATTTCTAAGTCTGTGGTTCCGAGAGGGGGTAACCAGGCTCACTAATAAAGGTCAAGCCACTTGGCTGCCAGAATGCCCTCCTTCAGCACAGACCAGAAAGGCATTGTGATAAGCGTATCCCCGGTATAGTCAGGGGTTAATGGGAGTCGTCCCCGTCCCCCCAGTATACGGCCAGAACCATGGACCCGGTACTTGTGGTTCGGACTGTCTCCAACCAGCCATAATGTTGTGAGAGTGAAATTATGTCTAAGTCCAGCTTTGGTACATTAGAAGCAACTCTGAAACTTAACCTAAGCGTTTTTCGAAGCTACTTTTTGGCTAACTTCTTATAGGAAGGTCTAGGAGCTCTGAAAATGAACGTGCGCGTCTTTCACTCTTCCCGAGGGACTTAGAAGAATTTTGTGATATTTTTTATTAAAATGGTGTATAAGGGTATATATATAAATATATTTTATGCACTGTATATGAGCTGGCGATTTCTAAGTCTGTGGTTCCGAGAGGGGGTAACCAGGCTCACTAATAAAGGTCAAGCCACTTGGCTGCCAGAATGCCCTGCTTCAGCACAGACCAGAAAGGCATTGTGATAAGCGTATCACCGGTATAGTCAGGGGTTAATTGGAGTCGTCCCCGTCCCCCCAGTATACGGCCAGAACCATGGACCCGGTACTTGTGGTTCGGACTGTCTCCAACCAGCCATAATGTTGTGAGAGTGAAATTATGTCTAAGTCCAGCTTTGGTACATTAGAAGCAACTCTGAAACTTAACCTAAGCGTTTTTCGAAGCTACTTTTTGGCTAACTTCTTATAGGAAGGTCTAGGAGCTCTGAAAATGAACGTGCGCGTCTTTCACTCTTCCCGAGGGACTTAGAAGAATTTTGTGATATTTTTTATTAAAATGGTGTATAAGGGTATATATATAAATATATTTTATGCACTGTATATGAGCTGGCGATTTCTAAGTCTGTGGTTCCGAGAGGGGGTAACCAGGCTCACTAATAAAGGTCAAGACACTTGGCTGCCAGAATGCCCTGCTTCAGCACAGACCAGAAAGGCATTGTGATAAGCGTATCACCGGTATAGTCAGGGGTTAATTGGAGTCGTCCCCGTCCCCCCAGTATACGGCCAGAACCATGGACCCGGTACTTGTGGTTCGGACTGTCTCCAACCAGCCATAATGTTGTGAGAGTGAAATTATGTCTAAGTCCAGCTTTGGTACATTAGAAGCAACTCTGAAACTTAACCTAAGCGTTTTTCGAAGCTACTTTTAAGCTAACTTCTTATAGGAAGGTCTAGGAGATCTGAAAATGGACGTGCGCGTCTTTCACTCTTCCCGAGGGACTTAGAAGAATTTTGTGATATTTTTTATTAAAATGGTGTATAAGGGTATATATATAAATATATTTAATGCACTGTATATGAGCTGGCGATTTCTAAGTCTGTGGTTCCGAGAGGGGGTAACCAGGCTCACTAATAAAGGTCAAGCCACTTGGCTGCCAGAATGCCCTGCTTCAGCACAGACCAGAAAGGCATTGTGATAAGCGTATCACCGGTATAGTCAGGGGTTAATTGGAGTCGTCCCCGTCCCCCCAGTATACGGCCAGAACCATGGACCCGGTACTTGTGGTTCGGACTGTCTCCAACCAGCCATAATGTTGTGAGAGTGAAATTATGTCTAAGTCCAGCTTTGGTACATTAGAAGCAACTCTGAAACTTAACCTAAGCGTTTTTCGAAGCTACTTTTAAGCTAACTTCTTATAGGAAGGTCTAGGAGATCTGAAAATGGACGTGCGCGTCTTTCACTCTTCCCGAGGGACTTAGAAGAATTTTGTGATATTTTTTATTAAAATGGTGTATAAGGGTATATATATAAATATATTTAATGCACTGTATATGAGCTGGCGATTTCTAAGTCTGTGGTTCCGAGAGGGGGTAACCAGGCTCACTAATAAAGGTCAAGCCACTTGGCTGCCAGAATGCCCTGCTTCAGCACAGACCAGAAAGGCATTGTGATAAGCGTATCACCGGTATAGTCAGGGGTTAATTGGAGTCGTCCCCGTCCCCCCAGTATACGGCCAGAACCATGGACCCGGTACTTGTGGTTCGGACTGTCTCCAACCAGCCATAATGTTGTGAGAGTGAAATTATGTCTAAGTCCAGCTTTGGTACATTAGAAGCAACTCTGAAACTTAACCTAAGCGTTTTTCGAAGCTACTTTTAAGCTAACTTCTTATAGGAAGGTCTAGGAGATCTGAAAATGGACGTGCGCGTCTTTCACTCTTCCCGAGGGACTTAGAAGAATTTTGTGATATTTTTTATTAAAATGGTGTATAAGGGTATATATATAAATATATTTAATGCACTGTATATGAGCTGGCGATTTCTAAGTCTGTGGTTCCGAGAGGGGGTAACCAGGCTCACTAATAAAGGTCAAGCCACTTGGCTGCCAGAATGCCCTGCTTCAGCACAGACCAGAAAGGCATTGTGATAAGCGTATCACCGGTATAGTCAGGGGTTAATTGGAGTCGTCCCCGTCCCCCCAGTATACGGCCAGAACCATGGACCCGGTACTTGTGGTTCGGACTGTCTCCAACCAGCCATAATGTTGTGAGAGTGAAATTATGTCTAAGTCCAGCTTTGGTACATTAGAAGCAACTCTGAAACTTAACCTAAGCGTTTTTCGAAGCTACTTTTTGGCTAACTTCTTATAGGAAGGTCTAGGAGCTCTGAAAATGAACGTGCGCGTCTTTCACTCTTCCCGAGGGACTTAGAAGAATTTTGTGATATTTTTTATTAAAATGGTGTATAAGGGTATATATATAAATATATTTTATGCACTGTATATGAGCTGGCGATTTCTAAGTCTGTGGTTCCGAGAGGGGGTAACCAGGCTCACTAATAAAGGTCAAGCCACTTGGCTGCCAGAATGCCCTCCTTCAGCACAGACCAGAAAGGCATTGTGATAAACGTATCCCCGGTATAGTCAGGGGTTAATGGGAGTCGTCCCCGTCCCCCCAGTATACGGCCAGAACCATGGACCCGGTACTTGTGGTTCGGACTGTCTCCAACCAGCCATAAAGTTGTGAGTGAAATTATGTCTAAGTCCAGCTTTGGTACATTAGAAGCAACTCTGAAACTTAACCTAAGCGTTTTTCGAAGCTACTTTTTGGCTAACTTCTTATAGGAAGGTCTAGGAGCTCTGAAAATGAACGTGCGCGTCTTTCACTCTTCCCGAGGGACTTAGAAGAATTTTGTGATATTTTTTATTAAAATGGTGTATAAGGGTATATATATAAATATATTTAATGCACTGTATATGAGCTGGCGATTTCTAAGTCTGTGGTTCCGAGAGGGGGTAACCAGGCTCACTAATAAAGGTCAAGCCACTTGGCTGCCAGAATACCCTGCTTCAGCACAGACCAGAAAGGCATTGTGATAAGCGTATCACCGGTATAGTCAGGGGTTAATTGGAGTCGTCCCCGTCCCCCCAGTATACGGCCAGAACTATGGACCCGGTACTTGTGGTTCGGACTGTCTCCAACCAGCCATAATGTTGTGAGAGTGAAATTATGTCTAAGTCCAGCTTTGGTACATTAGAAGCAACTCTGAAACTTAACCTAAGCGTTTTTCGAAGCTACTTTTTGGCTAACTTCTTATAGGAAGGTCTAGGAGCTCTGAAAATGAACGTGCGCGTCTTTCACTCTTCCCGAGGGACTTAGAAGAATTTTGTGATATTTTTTATTAAAATGGTGTATAAGGGTATATATATAAATATATTTTATGCACTGTATATGAGCTGGCGATTTCTAAGTCTGTGGTTCCGAGAGGGGGTAACCAGGCTCACTAATAAAGGTCAAGCCACTTGGCTGCCAGAATGCCCTCCTTCAGCACAGACCAGAAAGGCATTGTGATAAACGTATCCCCGGTATAGTCAGGGGTTAATGGGAGTCGTCCCCGTCCCCCCAGTATACGGCCAGAACCATGGACCCGGTACTTGTGGTTCGGACTGTCTCCAACCAGCCATAATGTTGTGAGAGTGAAATTATGTCTAAGTCCAGCTTTGGTACATTAGAAGCAACTCTGAAACTTAACCTAAGCGTTTTTCGAAGCTACTTTTAAGCTAACTTCTTATAGGAAGGTCTAGGAGATCTGAAAATGGACGTGCGCGTCTTTCACTCTTCCCGAGGGACTTAGAAGAATTTTGTGATATTTTTTATTAAAATGGTGTATAAGGGTATATATATAATATATTTTATGCACTGTACTGTATATGAGCTGGCGATTTCTAAGTCTGTGGTTCCGAGAGGGGGTAACCAGGCTCACTAATAAAGGTCAAGCCACTTGGCTGCCAGAATGCCCTCCTTCAGCACAGACCAGAAAGGCATTGTGATAAGCGTATCCCCGGTATAGTCAGGGGTTAATGGGAGTCGTCCCCGTCCCCCCAGTATACGGCCAGAACCATGGACCCGGTACTTGTGGTTCGGACTGTCTCCAACCAGCCATAATGTTGTGAGAGTGAAATTATGTCTAAGTCCAGCTTTGGTACATTAGAAGCAACTCTGAAACTTAACCTAAGCGTTTTTCGAAGCTACTTTTAAGCTAACTTCTTATAGGAAGGTCTAGGAGATCTGAAAATGGACGTGCGCGTCTTTCACTCTTCCCGAGGGACTTAGAAGAATTTTGTGATATTTTTTATTAAAATGGTGTATAAGGGTATATATATAAATATATTTTATGCACTGTATATGAGCTGGCGATTTCAAAGTCTGAGTTCCGAGAGGGGGTAACCAGGCTCACTAATAAAGGTCAAGCCACTTGGCTGCCAGAATGCCCTGCTTCAGCACAGACCAGAAAGGCATTGTGATAAGCGTGTCACCGGTATAGTCAGGGGTTAATTGGAGTCGTCCCCGTCCCCCCAGTATACGGCCAGAACCATGGACCCGGTACTTGTGGTTCGGACTGTCTCCAACCAGCCATAATGTTGTGAGAGTGAAATTATGTCTAAGTCCAGCTTTGGTACATTAGAAGCAACTCTGAAACTTAACCTAAGCGTTTTTCGAAGCTACTTTTTGGCTAACTTCTTATAGGAAGGTCTAGGAGCTCTGAAAATGAACGTGCGCGTCTTTCACTCTTCCCGAGGGACTTAGAAGAATTTTGTGATATTTTTTATTAAAATGGTGTATAAGGGTATATATATAAATATATTTTATGCACTGTATATGAGCTGGCGATTTTTAAGTCTGTGGTTCCGAGAGGGGGTAACCAGGCTCACTAATAAAGGTCAAGCCACTTGGCTGCCAGAATGCCCTCCTTCAGCACAGACCAGAAAGGCATTGTGATAAACGTATCCCCGGTATAGTCAGGGGTTAATGGGAGTCGTCCCCGTCCCCCCAGTATACGGCCAGAACCATGGACCCGGTACTTGTGGTTCGGACTGTCTCCAACCAGCCATAATGTTGTGAGAGTGAAATTATGTCTAAGTCCAGCTTTGGTACATTAGAAGCAACTCTGAAACTTAACCTACAGTAAGCGTTTTTCGAAGCTACTTTTAAGCTAACTTCTTATAGGAAGGTCTAGGAGATCTGAAAATGGACGTGCGCGTCTTTCACTCTTCCCGAGTGACTTAGAAGAATTTTGTGATATTTTTTATTAAAATGGTGTATAAGGGTATATATATAAATATATTTTATGCACTGTATATGAGCTGGCGATTTCTAAGTCTGTGGTTCCGAGAGGGGGTAACCAGGCTCACTAATAAAAGTCAAGCCACTTGGCTGCCAGAATGCCCTCCTTCAGCACAGACCAGAAAGGCATTGTGATAAACGTATCCCCGGTATAGTCAGGGGTTAATGGGAGTCGTCCCCGTCCCCCCAGTATACGGCCAGAACCATGGACCCGGTACTTGTGGTTCGGACTGTCTCCAACCAGCCATAATGTTGTGAGAGTGAAATTATGTCTAAGTCCAGCTTTGGTACATTAGAAGCAACTCTGAAACTTAACCTAAGCGTTTTTCGAAGCTACTTTTTGGCGAACTTCTTATAGGAAGGTCTAGGAGCTCTGAAAATGAACGTGCGCGTCTTTCACTCTTCCCGAGGGACTTAGAAGAATTTTGTGATATTTTTTATTAAAATGGTGTATAAGGGTATATATATAAATATATTTTATGCACTGTATATGAGCTGGCGATTTCTAAGTCTGTGGTTCCGAGAGGGGGTGACCAGGCTCACTAATAAAGGTCAAGCCACTTGGCTGCCAGAATGCCCTCCTTCAGCACAGACCAGAAAGGCATTGTGATAAGCGTATCACCGGTATAGTCAGGGGTTAATGGGAGTCGTCCCCATCCCCCCAGTATACGGCCAGAACCATGGACCCGGTACTTGTGGTTCGGACTGTCTCCAACCAGCCATAATGTTGTGAGAGAGAAATTATGTCTAAGTCAAGCTTTGGTACATTAGAAGCAACTCTGAAACTTAACCTAAGCGTTTTTCGAAGCTACTTTTAAGCTAACTTCTTATAGGAAGGTCTAGGAGATCTGAAAATGGACGTGCGCGTCTTTCACTCTTCCCGAGGGACTTAGAAGAATTTTGTGATATTTTTTATTAAAATGGTGTATAAGGGTATATATATAAATATATTTAATGCACTGTATATGAGCTGGCGATTTCTAAGTCTGTGGTTCCGAGAGGGGGTAACCAGGCTCACTAATAAAGGTCAAGCCACTTGGCTGCCAGAATACCCTGCTTCAGCACAGACCAGAAAGGCATTGTGATAAGCGTATCACCGGTATAGTCAGGGGTTAATTGGAGTCGTCCCCGTCCCCCCAGTATACGGCCAGAACTATGGACCCGGTACTTGTGGTTCGGACTGTCTCCAACCAGCCATAATGTTGTGAGAGTGAAATTATGTCTAAGTCCAGCTTTGGTACATTAGAAGCAACTCTGAAACTTAACCTAAGCGTTTTTCGAAGCTACTTTTTGGCTAACTTCTTATAGGAAGGTCTAGGAGCTCTGAAAATGAACGTGCGCGTCTTTCACTCTTCCCGAGGGACTTAGAAGAATTTTGTGATATTTTTTATTAAAATGGTGTATAAGGGTATATATATAAATATATTTTATGCACTGTATATGAGCTGGCGATTTCTAAGTCTGTGGTTCCGAGAGGGGGTAACCAGGCTCACTAATAAAGGTCAAGCCACTTGGCTGCCAGAATGCCCTCCTTCAGCACAGACCAGAAAGGCATTGTGATAAACGTATCCCCGGTATAGTCAGGGGTTAATGGGAGTCGTCCCCGTCCCCCCAGTATACGGCCAGAACCATGGACCCGGTACTTGTGGTTCGGACTGTCTCCAACCAGCCATAATGTTGTGAGAGTGAAATTATGTCTAAGTCCAGCTTTGGTACATTAGAAGCAACTCTGAAACTTAACCTAAGCGTTTTTCGAAGCTACTTTTAAGCTAACTTCTTATAGGAAGGTCTAGGAGATCTGAAAATGGACGTGCGCGTCTTTCACTCTTCCCGAGGGACTTAGAAGAATTTTGTGATATTTTTTATTAAAATGGTGTATAAGGGTATATATATAATATATTTTATGCACTGTACTGTATATGAGCTGGCGATTTCTAAGTCTGTGGTTCCGAGAGGGGGTAACCAGGCTCACTAATAAAGGTCAAGCCACTTGGCTGCCAGAATGCCCTCCTTCAGCACAGACCAGAAAGGCATTGTGATAAGCGTATCCCCGGTATAGTCAGGGTTTAATGGGAGTCGTCCCCGTCCCCCCAGTATACGGCCAGAACCATGGACCCGGTACTTGTGGTTCGGACTGTCTCCAACCAGCCATAATGTTGTGAGAGTGAAATTATGTCTAAGTCCAGCTTTGGTACATTAGAAGCAACTCTGAAACTTAACCTACAGTAAGCGTTTTTCGAAGCTACTTTTAAGCTAACTTCTTATAGGAAGGTCTAGGAGATCTGAAAATGGACGTGCGCGTCTTTCACTCTTCCCGAGTGACTTAGAAGAATTTTGTGATATTTTTTATTAAAATGGTGTATAAGGGTATATATATAAATATATTTTATGCACTGTATATGAGCTGGCGATTTCTAAGTCTGTGGTTCCGAGAGGGGGTAACCAGGCTCACTAATAAAAGTCAAGCCACTTGGCTGCCAGAATGCCCTCCTTCAGCACAGACCAGAAAGGCATTGTGATAAACGTATCCCCGGTATAGTCAGGGGTTAATGGGAGTCGTCCCCGTCCCCCCAGTATACGGCCAGAACCATGGACCCGGTACTTGTGGTTCGGACTGTCTCCAACCAGCCATAATGTTGTGAGAGTGAAATTATGTCTAAGTCCAGCTTTGGTACATTAGAAGCAACTCTGAAACTTAACCTAAGCGTTTTTCGAAGCTACTTTTTGGCGAACTTCTTATAGGAAGGTCTAGGAGCTCTGAAAATGAACGTGCGCGTCTTTCACTCTTCCCGAGGGACTTAGAAGAATTTTGTGATATTTTTTATTAAAATGGTGTATAAGGGTATATATATAAATATATTTTATGCACTGTATATGAGCTGGCGATTTCTAAGTCTGGGGTTCCGAGAGGGGGTGACCAGGCTCACTAATAAAGGTCAAGCCACTTGGCTGCCAGAATGCCCTCCTTCAGCACAGACCAGAAAGGCATTGTGATAAGCGTATCACCGGTATAGTCAGGGGTTAATGGGAGTCGTCCCCATCCCCCCAGTATACGGCCAGAACCATGGACCCGGTACTTGTGGTTCGGACTGTCTCCAACCAGCCATAATGTTGTGAGAGAGAAATTATGTCTAAGTCAAGCTTTGGTACATTAGAAGCAACTCTGAAACTTAACCTAAGCGTTTTTCGAAGCTACTTTTAAGCTAACTTCTTATAGGAAGGTCTAGGAGATCTGAAAATGGACGTGCGCGTCTTTCACTCTTCCCGAGGGACTTAGAAGAATTTTGTGATATTTTTTATTAAAATGGTGTATAAGGGTATATATATAAATATATTTAATGCACTGTATATGAGCTGGCGATTTCTAAGTCTGTGGTTCCGAGAGGGGGTAACCAGGCTCACTAATAAAGGTCAAGCCACTTGGCTGCCAGAATACCCTGCTTCAGCACAGACCAGAAAGGCATTGTGATAAGCGTATCACCGGTATAGTCAGGGGTTAATTGGAGTCGTCCCCGTCCCCCCAGTATACGGCCAGAACTATGGACCCGGTACTTGTGGTTCGGACTGTCTCCAACCAGCCATAATGTTGTGAGAGTGAAATTATGTCTAAGTCCAGCTTTGGTACATTAGAAGCAACTCTGAAACTTAACCTAAGCGTTTTTCGAAGCTACTTTTAAGCTAACTTCTTATAGGAAGGTCTAGGAGATCTGAAAATGGACGTGCGCGTCTTTCACTCTTCCCGAGGGACTTAGAAGAATTTTGTGATATTTTTTATTAAAATGGTGTATAAGGGTATATATATAATATATTTTATGCACTGTACTGTATATGAGCTGGCGATTTCTAAGTCTGTGGTTCCGAGAGGGGGTAACCAGGCTCACTAATAAAGGTCAAGCCACTTGGCTGCCAGAATGCCCTCCTTCAGCACAGACCAGAAAGGCATTGTGATAAGCGTATCCCCGGTATAGTCAGGGTTTAATGGGAGTCGTCCCCGTCCCCCCAGTATACGGCCAGAACCATGGACCCGGTACTTGTGGTTCGGACTGTCTCCAACCAGCCATAATGTTGTGAGAGTGAAATTATGTCTAAGTCCAGCTTTGGTACATTAGAAGCAACTCTGAAACTTAACCTAAGCGTTTTTCGAAGCTACTTTTAAGCTAACTTCTTATAGGAAGGTCTAGGAGATCTGAAAATGGACGTGCGCGTGTTTCACTCTTCCCGAGGGACTTAGAAGAATTTTGTGATATTTTTTATTAAAATGGTGTATAAGGGTATATACAGTATATAAATATATTTTATGCACTGTATATGAGCTGGCGATTTCAAAGTCTGTGGTTCCGAGAGGGGGTAACCAGGCTCACTAATAAAGGTCAAGCCACTTGGCTGCCAGAATGCCCTGCTTCAGCACAGACCAGAAAGGCATTGTGATAAGCGTGTCACCGGTATAGTCAGGGGTTGATTGGAGTCGTCCCCGTCCCCCCAGTATACGGCCAGAACCATGGACCCGGTACTTGTGGTTCGGACTGTCTCCAACCAGCCATAATGTTGTGAGAGTGAAATTATGTCTAAGTCCAGCTTTGGTACATTAGAAGCAACTCTGAAACTTAACCTAAGCGTTTTTCGAAGCTACTTTTTGGCTAACTTCTTATAGGAAGGTCTAGGAGCTCTGAAAATGAACGTGCGCGTCTTTCACTCTTCCCGAGGGACTTAGAAGAATTTTGTGATATTTTTTATTAAAATGGTGTATAAGGGTATATATATAAATATATTTTATGCACTGTATATGAGCTGGCGATTTCTAAGTCTGTGGTTCCGAGAGGGGGTAACCAGGCTCACTAATAAAGGTCAAGCCACTTGGCTGCCAGAATGCCCTCCTTCAGCACAGACCAGAAAGGCATTGTGATAAACGTATCCCCGGTATAGTCAGGGGTTAATGGGAGTCGTCCCCGTCCCCCCAGTATACGGCCAGAACCATGGACCCGGTACTTGTGGTTCGGACTGTCTCCAACCAGCCATAATGTTGTGAGAGTGAAATTATGTCTAAGTCCAGCTTTGGTACATTAGAAGCAACTCTGAAACTTAACCTACAGTAAGCGTTTTTCGAAGCTACTTTTAAGCTAACTTCTTATAGGAAGGTCTAGGAGATCTGAAAATGGACGTGCGCGTCTTTCACTCTTCCCGAGTGACTTAGAAGAATTTTGTGATATTTTTTATTAAAATGGTGTATAAGGGTATATATATAAATATATTTTATGCACTGTATATGAGCTGGCGATTTCTAAGTCTGTGGTTCCGAGAGGGGGTAACCAGGTTCACTAAAAAAGGTCAAGCCACTTGGCTGCCAGAATGCCCTCTTTCAGCACAGACCAGAAAGGCATTGTGATAAGCGTATCCCCGGTATAGTCAGGGGTTAATGGGAGTCGTCCCCGTCCCCCCAGTATACGGCCAGAACCATGGACCCGGTACTTGTGGTTCGGACTGTCTCCAACCAGCCATAATGTTGTGAGAGTGAAATTATGTCTAAGTCCAGCTTTGGTACATTAGAAGCAACTCTGAAACTTAACCTAAGCGTTTTTCGAAGCTACTTTTAAGCTAACTTCTTATAGGAAGGTCTAGGAGATCTGAAAATGGACGTGCGCGTCTTTCACTCTTCCCGAGGGACTTAGAAGAATTTTGTGATATTTTTTATTAAAATGGTGTATAAGGGTATATATATAAATATATTTTATGCACTGTATATGAGCTGGCGATTTCAAAGTCTGTGGTTCCGAGAGGGGGTAACCAGGCTCACTAATAAAGGTCAAGCCACTTGGCTGCCAGAATGCCCTGCTTCAGCACAGACCAGAAAGGCATTGTGATAAGCGTGTCACCGGTATAGTCAGGGGTTAATTGGAGTCGTCCCCGTCCCCCCAGTATACGGCCAGAACCATGGACCCGGTACTTGTGGTTCGGACTGTCTCCAACCAGCCATAATGTTGTGAGAGTGAAATTATGTCTAAGTCCAGCTTTGGTACATTAGAAGCAACTCTGAAACTTAACCTAAGCGTTTTTCGAAGCTACTTTTAAGCTAACTTCTTATAGGAAGGTCTAGGAGATCTGAAAATGGACGTGCGCGTGTTTCACTCTTCCCGAGGGACTTAGAAGAATTTTGTGATATTTTTTATTAAAATGGTGTATAAGGGTATATATATAAATATATTTTATGCACTGTATATGAGCTGGCGATTTCTAAGTCTGTGGTTCCGAGAGGGGGTAACCAGGCTCACTAATAAAGGTCAAGCCACTTGGCTGCCAGAATGCCCTCCTTCAGCACAGACCAGAAAGGCATTGTGATAAGCGTATCCCCGGTATAGTCAGGGGTTAATGGGAGTCGTCCCCGTCCCCCCAGTATACGGCCAGAACCATGGACCCGGTACTTGTGGTTCGGACTGTCTCCAACCAGCCATAATGTTGTGAGAGTGAAATTATGTCTAAGTCCAGCTTTGGTACATTAGAAGCAACTCTGAAACTTAACCTAAGCGTTTTTCGAAGCTACTTTTAAGCTACTGTAACTTCTTATAGGAAGGTCTAGGAGATCTGAAAATGGACGTGCGCGTCTTTCACTCTTCCCGAGGGACTTAGAAGAATTTTGTGATATTTTTTATTAAAATGGTGTATAAGGGTATATATATAAATATATTTTATGCACTGTATATGAGCTGGCGATTTCAAAGTCTGTGGTTCCGAGAGGGGGTAACCAGGCTCACTAATAAAGGTCAAGCCACTTGGCTGCCAGAATGCCCTGCTTCAGCACAGACCAGAAAGGCATTGTGATAAGCGTATCCCCGGTATAGTCAGGGGTTAATGGGAGTCGTCCCCGTCCCCCCAGTATACGGCCAGAACCATGGACCCGGTACTTGTGGTTCGGACTGTCTCCAACCAGCCATAATGTTGTGAGAGTGAAATTATGTCTAAGTCCAGCTTTGGTACATTAGAAGCAACTCTGAAACTTAACCTAAGCGTTTTTCGAAGCTACTTTTTGGCTAACTTCTTATAGGAAGGTCTAGGAGCTCTGAAAATGAACGTGCGCGTCTTTCACTCTTCCCGAGGGACTTAGAAGAATTTTGTGATATTTTTTATTAAAATGGTGTATAAGGGTATATATATAAATATATTTTATGCACTGTATATGAGCTGGCGATTTCTAAGTCTGTGGTTCCGAGAGGGGGTAACCAGGCTCACTAATAAAGGTCAAGCCACTTGGCTGCCAGAATGCCCTCCTTCAGCACAGACCAGAAAGGCATTGTGATAAACGTATCCCCGGTATAGTCAGGGGTTAATGGGAGTCGTCCCCGTCCCCCCAGTATACGGCCAGAACCATGGACCCGGTACTTGTGGTTCGGACTGTCTCCAACCAGCCATAATGTTGTGAGAGTGAAATTATGTCTAAGTCCAGCTTTGGTACATTAGAAGCAACTCTGAAACTTAACCTACAGTAAGCGTTTTTCGAAGCTACTTTTAAGCTAACTTCTTATAGGAAGGTCTAGGAGATCTGAAAATGGACGTGCGCGTCTTTCACTCTTCCCGAGTGACTTAGAAGAGTTTTGTGATATTTTTTATTAAAATGGTGTATAAGGGTATATATATAAATATATTTTATGCACTGTATATGAGCTGGCGATTTCTAAGTCTGTGGTTCCGAGAGGGGGTAACCAGGCTCACTAAAAAAGGTCAAGCCACTTGGCTGCCAGAATGCCCTCTTTCAGCACAGACCAGAAAGGCATTGTGATAAGCGTATCCCCGGTATAGTCAGGGGTTAATGGGAGTCGTCCCCGTCCCCCCAGTATACGGCAAGAACCATGGACCCGGTACTTGTGGTTCGGACTGTCTCTAACCAGCCATAATGTTGTGAGAGTGAAATTATGTCTAAGTCCAGCTTTGGTACATTAGAAGCAACTCTGAAACTTAACCTAAGCGTTTTTCGAAGCTACTTTTAAGCTAACTTCTTATAGGAAGGTCTAGGAGATCTGAAAATGGACGTGCGCGTCTTTCACTCTTCCCGAGGGACTTAGAATAATTTTGTGATATTTTTTATTAAAATGGTGTATAAGGGTATATATATAAATATATTTTATGCACTGTATATGAGCTGGCGATTTCAAAGTCTGTGGTTCCGAGAGGGGGTAACCAGGCTCACTAATAAAGGTCAAGCCACTTGGCTGCCAGAATGCCCTCTTTCAGCACATACCAGAAAGGCATTGTGATAAGCGTATCCCCGGTATAGTCAGGGGTTAATGGGAGTCGTCCCCGTCCCCCCAGTATACGGCCAGAACCATGGACCCGGTACTTGTGGTTCGGACTGTCTCCAACCAGCCATAATGTTGTGAGAGTGAAATTATGTCTAAGTCCAGCTTTGGTACATTAGAAGCAACTCTGAAACTTAACCTAAGCGTTTTTCGAAGCTACTGTTTGGCTAACTTCTTATAGGAAGGTCTAGGAGCTCTGAAAATGAACGTACGCGTCTTTCACTCTTCCAGAGGGACTTAGAAGAATTTTGTGATATTTTTTATTAAAATGGTGTATAAGGGTATATATATAAATATATTTTATGCACTGTATGTGAGCTGGCGATTTCTAAGTCTGTGGTTCCGAGAGGGGGTAACCAGGCTCACTAATAAAGGTCAAGACACTTGGCTGCCAGAATGCCCTGCTTCAGCACAGACCAGAAAGGCATTGTGATAAGCGTATCCCCGGTATAGTCAGGGGTTAATGGGAGTCGTCCCCGTCCCCCCAGTATACGGCCAGAACCATGGACCCGGTACTTGTGGTTCGGACTGTCTCCAACCAGCCATAATGTTGTGAGAGTGAAATTATGTCTAAGTCCAGCTTTGGTACATTAGAAGCAACTCTGAAACTTAACCTAAGCGTTTTTCGAAGCTACTTTTTGGCTAACTTCTTATAGGAAGGTCTAGGAGCTCTGAAAATGAACGTGCGCGTCTTTCACTCTTCCCGAGGGACTTAGAAGAATTTTGTGATATTTTTTATTAAAATGGTGTATAAGGGTATATATATAAATATATTTTATGCACTGTATATGAGCTGGCGATTTCTAAGTCTGTGGTTCCGAGAGGGGGTAACCAGGCTCACTAATAAAGGTCAAGCCACTTGGCTGCCAGAATGCCCTCCTTCAGCACAGACCAGAAAGGCATTGTGATAAACGTATCCCCGGTATAGTCAGGGGTTAATGGGAGTCGTCCCCGTCCCCCCAGTATACGGCCAGAACCATGGACCCGGTACTTGTGGTTCGGACTGTCTCCAACCAGCCATAATGTTGTGAGAGTGAAATTATGTCTAAGTCCAGCTTTGGTACATTAGAAGCAACTCTGAAACTTAACCTACAGTAAGCGTTTTTCGAAGCTACTTTTAAGCTAACTTCTTATAGGAAGGTCTAGGAGATCTGAAAATGGACGTGCGCGTCTTTCACTCTTCCCGAGTGACTTAGAAGAGTTTTGTGATATTTTTTATTAAAATGGTGTATAAGGGTATATATATAAATATATTTTATGCACTGTATGTGAGCTGGCGATTTCTAAGTCTGTGGTTCCGAGAGGGGGTAACCAGGCTCACTAATAAAGGTCAAGCCACTTGGCTGCCAGAATGCCCTGCTTCAGCACAGACCAGAAAGGCATTGTGATAAGCGTATCCCCGGTATAGTCAGGGGTTAATGGGAGTCGTCCCCGTCCCCCCAGTATACGGCCAGAACCATGGACCCGGTACTTGTGGTTCGGACTGTCTCCAACCAGCCATAATGTTGTGAGAGTGAAATTATGTCTAAGTCCAGCTTTGGTACATTAGAAGCAACTCTGAAACTTAACCTAAGCGTTTTTCGAAGCTACTTTTTGGCTAACTTCTTATAGGAAGGTCTAGGAGCTCTGAAAATGAACGTGCGCGTCTTTCACTCTTCCCGAGGGACTTAGAAGAATTTTGTGATATTTTTTATTAAAATGGTGTATAAGGGTATATATATAAATATATTTTATGCACTGTATATGAGCTGGCGATTTCTAAGTCTGTGGTTCCGAGAGGGGGTAACCAGGCTCACTAATAAAGGTCAAGCCACTTGGCTGCCAGAATGCCCTCCTTCAGCACAGACCAGAAAGGCATTGTGATAAACGTATCCCCGGTATAGTCAGGGGTTAATGGGAGTCGTCCCCGTCCCCCCAGTATACGGCCAGAACCATGGACCCGGTACTTGTGGTTCGGACTGTCTCCAACCAGCCATAATGTTGTGAGAGTGAAATTATGTCTAAGTCCAGCTTTGGTACATTAGAAGCAACTCTGAAACTTAACCTAAGCGTTTTTCGAAGCTACTGTTTGGCTAACTTCTTATAGGAAGGTCTAGGAGCTCTGAAAATGAACGTACGCGTCTTTCACTCTTCCAGAGGGACTTAGAAGAATTTTGTGATATTTTTTATTAAAATGGTGTATAAGGGTATATATATAAATATATTTTATGCACTGTATGTGAGCTGGCGATTTCTAAGTCTGTGGTTCCGAGAGGGGGTAACCAGGCTCACTAATAAAGGTCAAGACACTTGGCTGCCAGAATGCCCTGCTTCAGCACAGACCAGAAAGGCATTGTGATAAGCGTATCCCCGGTATAGTCAGGGGTTAATGGGAGTCGTCCCCGTCCCCCCAGTATACGGCCAGAACCATGGACCCGGTACTTGTGGTTCGGACTGTCTCCAACCAGCCATAATGTTGTGAGAGTGAAATTATGTCTAAGTCCAGCTTTGGTACATTAGAAGCAACTCTGAAACTTAACCTAAGCGTTTTTCGAAGCTACTTTTTGGCTAACTTCTTATAGGAAGGTCTAGGAGCTCTGAAAATGAACGTGCGCGTCTTTCACTCTTCCCGAGGGACTTAGAAGAATTTTGTGATATTTTTTATTAAAATGGTGTATAAGGGTATATATATAAATATATTTTATGCACTGTATATGAGCTGGCGATTTCTAAGTCTGTGGTTCCGAGAGGGGGTAACCAGGCTCACTAATAAAGGTCAAGCCACTTGGCTGCCAGAATGCCCTCCTTCAGCACAGACCAGAAAGGCATTGTGATAAACGTATCCCCGGTATAGTCAGGGGTTAATGGGAGTCGTCCCCGTCCCCCCAGTATACGGCCAGAACCATGGACCCGGTACTTGTGGTTCGGACTGTCTCCAACCAGCCATAATGTTGTGAGAGTGAAATTATGTCTAAGTCCAGCTTTGGTACATTAGAAGCAACTCTGAAACTTAACCTACAGTAAGCGTTTTTCGAAGCTACTTTTAAGCTAACTTCTTATAGGAAGGTCTAGGAGATCTGAAAATGGACGTGCGCGTCTTTCACTCTTCCCGAGTGACTTAGAAGAGTTTTGTGATATTTTTTATTAAAATGGTGTATAAGGGTATATATATAAATATATTTTATGCACTGTATGTGAGCTGGCGATTTCTAAGTCTGTGGTTCCGAGAGGGGGTAACCAGGCTCACTAATAAAGGTCAAGCCACTTGGCTGCCAGAATGCCCTGCTTCAGCACAGACCAGAAAGGCATTGTGATAAGCGTATCCCCGGTATAGTCAGGGGTTAATGGGAGTCGTCCCCGTCCCCCCAGTATACGGCCAGAACCATGGACCCGGTACTTGTGGTTCGGACTGTCTCCAACCAGCCATAATGTTGTGAGAGTGAAATTATGTCTAAGTCCAGCTTTGGTACATTAGAAGCAACTCTGAAACTTAACCTAAGCGTTTTTCGAAGCTACTTTTTGGCTAACTTCTTATAGGAAGGTCTAGGAGCTCTGAAAATGAACGTGCGCGTCTTTCACTCTTCCCGAGGGACTTAGAAGAATTTTGTGATATTTTTTATTAAAATGGTGTATAAGGGTATATAAATAAATATATTTTATGCACTGTATATGAGCTGGCGATTTCTAAGTCTGTGGTTCCGAGAGGGGGTAACCAGGCTCACTAATAAAGGTCAAGCCACTTGGCTGCCAGAATGCCCTCCTTCAGCACAGACCAGAAAGGCATTGTGATAAACGTATCCCCGGTATAGTCAGGGGTTAATGGGAGTCGTCCCCGTCCCCCCAGTATACGGCCAGAACCATGGACCCGGTACTTGTGGTTCGGACTGTCTCCAACCAGCCATAATGTTGTGAGAGTGAAATTATGTCTAAGTCCAGCTTTGGTACATTAGAAGCAACTCTGAAACTTAACCTACAGTAAGCGTTTTTCGAAGCTACTTTTAAGCTAACTTCTTATAGGAAGGTCTAGGAGATCTGAAAATGGACGTGCGCGTCTTTCACTCTTCCCGAGTGACTTAGAAGAGTTTTGTGATATTTTTTATTAAAATGGTGTATAAGGGTATATATATAAATATATTTTATGCACTGTATATGAGCTGGCGATTTCTAAGTCTGTGGTTCCGAGAGGGGGTAACCAGGCTCACTAAAAAAGGTCAAGCCACTTGGCTGCCAGAATGCCCTCTTTCAGCACAGACCAGAAAGGCATTGTGATAAGCGTATCCCCGGTATAGTCAGGGGTTAATGGGAGTCGTCCCCGTCCCCCCAGTATACGGCAAGAACCATGGACCCGGTACTTGTGGTTCGGACTGTCTCTAACCAGCCATAATGTTGTGAGAGTGAAATTATGTCTAAGTCCAGCTTTGGTACATTAGAAGCAACTCTGAAACTTAACCTAAGCGTTTTTCGAAGCTACTTTTAAGCTAACTTCTTATAGGAAGGTCTAGGAGATCTGAAAATGGACGTGCGCGTCTTTCACTCTTCCCGAGGGACTTAGAATAATTTTGTGATATTTTTTATTAAAATGGTGTATAAGGGTATATATATAAATATATTTTATGCACTGTATATGAGCTGGCGATTTCAAAGTCTGTGGTTCCGAGAGGGGGTAACCAGGCTCACTAATAAAGGTCAAGCCACTTGGCTGCCAGAATGCCCTCTTTCAGCACATACCAGAAAGGCATTGTGATAAGCGTATCCCCGGTATAGTCAGGGGTTAATGGGAGTCGTCCCCGTCCCCCCAGTATACGGCCAGAACCATGGACCCGGTACTTGTGGTTCGGACTGTCTCCAACCAGCCATAATGTTGTGAGAGTGAAATTATGTCTAAGTCCAGCTTTGGTACATTAGAAGCAACTCTGAAACTTAACCTAAGCGTTTTTCGAAGCTACTGTTTGGCTAACTTCTTATAGGAAGGTCTAGGAGCTCTGAAAATGAACGTACGCGTCTTTCACTCTTCCAGAGGGACTTAGAAGAATTTTGTGATATTTTTTATTAAAATGGTGTATAAGGGTATATATATAAATATATTTTATGCACTGTATGTGAGCTGGCGATTTCTAAGTCTGTGGTTCCGAGAGGGGGTAACCAGGCTCACTAATAAAGGTCAAGACACTTGGCTGCCAGAATGCCCTGCTTCAGCACAGACCAGAAAGGCATTGTGATAAGCGTATCCCCGGTATAGTCAGGGGTTAATGGGAGTCGTCCCCGTCCCCCCAGTATACGGCCAGAACCATGGACCCGGTACTTGTGGTTCGGACTGTCTCCAACCAGCCATAATGTTGTGAGAGTGAAATTATGTCTAAGTCCAGCTTTGGTACATTAGAAGCAACTCTGAAACTTAACCTAAGCGTTTTTCGAAGCTACTTTTTGGCTAACTTCTTATAGGAAGGTCTAGGAGCTCTGAAAATGAACGTGCGCGTCTTTCACTCTTCCCGAGGGACTTAGAAGAATTTTGTGATATTTTTTATTAAAATGGTGTATAAGGGTATATATATAAATATATTTTATGCACTGTATATGAGCTGGCGATTTCTAAGTCTGTGGTTCCGAGAGGGGGTAACCAGGCTCACTAATAAAGGTCAAGCCACTTGGCTGCCAGAATGCCCTCCTTCAGCACAGACCAGAAAGGCATTGTGATAAGCGTATCCCCGGTATAGTCAGGGGTTAATGGGAGTCGTCCCCGTCCCCCCAGTATACGGCCAGAACCATGGACCCAGTACTTGTGGTTCGGACTGTCTCCAACCAGCCATAATGTTGTGAGAGTGAAATTATGTCTAAGTCCAGCTTTGGTACATTAGAAGCAACTCTGAAACTTAACCTAAGCGTTTTTCGAAGCTACTTTTAAGCTAACTTCTTATAGGAAGGTCTAGGAGATCTGAAAATGGATGTGCGCGTCTTTCACTCTTCCCGAGGGACTTAGAAGAATTTTGTGATATTTTTTATTAAAATGGTGTATAAGGGTATATATATAAATATATTTTATGCACTGTATATGAGCTGGCGATTTCTAAGTCTGTGGTTCCGAGAGGGGGTAACCAGGCTCACTAATAAAGGTCAAGCCACTTGGCTGCCAGAATGCCCTGCTTCAGCACAGACCAGAAAGGCATTGTGATAAGCGTATCACCGGTATAGTCAGGGGTTAATTGGAGTCGTCCCCGTCCCCCCAGTATACGGCCAGAACCATGGACCCGGTACTTGTGGTTCGGACTGTCTCCAACCAGCCATAATGTTGTGAGAGTGAAATTATGTCTAAGTCCAGCTTTGGTACATTAGAAGCAACTCTGAAACTTAACCTAAGCGTTTTTCGAAGCTACTTTTTGGCTAACTTCTTATAGGAAGGTCTAGGAGCTCTGAAAATGAACGTGCGCGTCTTTCACTCTTCCCGAGGGACTTAGAAGAATTTTGTGATATTTTTTATTAAAATGGTGTATAAGGGTATATATATAAATATATTTTATGCACTGTATTTGAGCTGGCGATTTCTAAGTCTGTGGTTCCGAGAGGGGGTAACCAGGCTCACTAATAAAGGTCAAGTGGCTTAAGTTTCAGAATTGCTTCTAATGTACCAAAGCTGGACTTAGACATAATTTCACTCTCACAACATTATGGCTGGTTGGAGAGAGTCCGAACCACAAGTACCGGGTCCATGGTTCTGGCCGTATACTGGGGGGACGGGGACGACTCCAATTAACCCCTGACTATACCGGGGATACGCTTATCACAATGCCTTTCTGGTCTGTGCTGAAGCAGGGCATTCTGGCAGCCAAGTGGCTTGACCTTTATTAGTGAGCCTGGTTACCCCCTCTCGGAACCACAGACTTAGAAATCGCCAGCTCATATACAGTGCATAAAATATATTTATATATATACCCTTATACACCATTTTAATAAAAAATATCACAACATTCTTCTAAGTCCCTCGGGAAGAGTGAAAGACGCGCACGTTCATTTTCAGAGCTCCTAGACCTTCCTATAAGAAGTTAGCCAAAAAGTAGCTTCGAAAAACGCTTAGGTTAAGTTTCAGAGTTGCTTCTAATGTACCAAAGCTGGACTTAGACATAATTTCACACTCACAACATTATGGCTGGTTGGAGACAGTCCGAACCACAAGTACCGGGTCCATGGTTCTGGCCGTATACTGGGGGGACGGGGACGACTCCCATTAACCCCTGACTATACCGGGGATACGCTTATCACAATGCCTTTCTGGTCTGTGCTGAAGGAGGGCATTCTGGCAGCCAAGTGGCTTGACCTTTATTAGTGAGCCTGGTTACCTCCTCTCGGAACCACAGACTTAGAAATCGCCAGCTCATATACAGTGCATAAAATATATTTATATATATACCCTTATACACCATTTTAATAAAAAATATTACAAAATTCTTCTAAGTCCCTCGGGAAGAGTGAAAGACGCGCACGTTCATTTTCAGAGCTCCTAGACCTTCCTATAAGAAGTTAGCCAAAAAGTAGCTTCGAAAAACGCTTAGGTTAAGTTTCAGAGTTGCTTCTAATGTACCAAAGCTGGACTTAGACATAATTTCACTCTCACAACATTATGGCTGGTTGGAGAGAGTCCGAACCACAAGTACCGGGTCCATGGTTCTGGCCGTATACTGGGGGGACGGGGACGACTCCAATTAACCCCTGACTATACCGGGGATACGCTTATCACAATGCCTTTCTGGTCTGTGCTGAAGCAGGGCATTCTGGCAGCCAAGTGGCTTGACCTTTATTAGTGAGCCTGGTTACCCCCTCTTGGAACCACAGACTTAGAAATCGCCAGCTCATATACAGTGCATAAAATATATTTATATATATACCCTTATACACCATTGTAATAAAAAATATCACAACATTCTTCTAAGTCCCTCGGGAAGAGTGAAAGACGCGCACGTTCATTTTCAGAGCTCCTAGACCTTCCTATAAGAAGTTAGCCAAAAAGTAGCTTCGAAAAACGCTTAGGTTAAGTTTCAGAGTTGCTTCTAATGTACCAAAGCTGGACTTAGACATAATTTCACACTCACAACATTATGGCTGGTTGGAGACAGTCCGAACCACAAGTACCGGGTCCATGGTTCTGGCCGTATACTGGGGGGACGGGGACGACTCCCATTAACCCCTGACTATACCGGGGATACGCTTATCACAATGCCTTTCTGGTCTGTGCTGAAGGAGGGCATTCTGGCAGCCAAGTGGCTTGACCTTTATTAGTGAGCCTGGTTACCTCCTCTCGGAACCACAGACTTAGAAATCGCCAGCTCATATACAGTGCATAAAATATATTTTTATATATACCCTTATACACCATTTTAATAAAAAATATTACAAAATTCTTCTAAGTCCCTCAGGAAGAGTGAAAGACGCGCACGTTCATTTTCAGAGCTCCTAGACCTTCCTATAAGAAGTTAACCAAAAAGTAGCTTCGAAAAACGCTTAGGTTAAGTTTCAGAGTTGCTTCTAATGTACCAAAGCTGGACTTAGACATAATTTCACTCTCACAACATTATGGCTGGTTGGAGAGAGTCCGAACCACAAGTACCGGGTCCATGGTTCTGGCCGTATACTGGGGGGACGGGGACGACTCCCATTAACCCCTGACTATACCGGGGATACGCTTATCACAATGCCTTTCTGGTCTGTGCTGAAGCAGGGCATTCTGGCAGCCAAGTGGCTTGACCTTTATTAGTGAGCCTGGTTACCCCCTCTCGGAACCACAGACTTAGAAATCGCCAGCTCATATACAGTGCATAAAATATATTTATATATATACCCTTATACACCATTTTAATAAAAAATATCACAAAATTCTTCTAAGTCCCTCGGGAAGAGTGAAAGACGCGCACGTTCATTTTCAGAGCTCCTAGACCTTCCTATAAGAAGTTAGCCAAAAAGTAGCTTCGAAAAACGCTTAGGTTAAGTTTCAGAGTTGCTTCTAATGTACCAAAGCTGGACTTAGACATAATTTCACTCTCACAACATTATGGCTGGTTGGAGACAGTCCGAACCACAAGTACCGGGTCCATGGTTCTGGCCGTATACTGGGGGGACGGGGACGACTCCCATTAACCCCTGACTATACCGGATATACGCTTATCACAATGCCTTTCTGGTCTGTGCTGAAGCAGGGCATTCTGGCAGCCAAGTGGCTTGACCTTTATTAGTGAGCCTGGTTACCCCCTCTCGGAACCACAGACTTAGAAATCGCCAGCTCATATACAGTGCATAAAATATATTTATATATATATACCCTTATACACCATTTTAATAAAAAATATCACAAAATTCTTCTAAGTCCCTCGGGAAGAGTGAAAGACGCGCACGTTCATTTTCAGAGCTCCTAGACCTTCCTATAAGAAGTTAGCCAAAAAGTAGCATCGAAAAACGCTTAGGTTAAGTTTCAGAGTTGCTTCTAATGTTCCAAAGCTGGACTTAGACATAATTTCACTCTCACAACATTATGGCTGGTTGGAGAGAGTCCGAACCACAAGTACCGGGTCCATGGTTCTGGCCGTATACTGGGGGGACGGGGACGACTCCCATTAACCCCTGACTATACCGGATATACGCTTATCACAATGCCTTTCTGGTCTGTGCTGAAGCAGGGCATTCTGGCAGCCAAGTGGCTTGACCTTTATTAGTGAGCCTGGTTACCCCCTCTCGGAACCACAGACTTAGAAATCGCCAGCACATATACAGTGCATAAAATATATTTATATATATATACCCTTATACACCATTTTAATAAAAAATATCACAAAATTCTTCTAAGTCCCTCGGGAAGAGTGAAAGACGCGCACGTTCATTTTCAGAGCTCCTAGACCTTCCTATAAGAAGTTAGCCAAAAAGTAGCATCGAAAAACGCTTAGGTTAAGTTTCAGAGTTGCTTCTAATGTTCAAAAGCTGGACTTAGACATAATTTCACTCTCACAACATTATGGCTGGTTGGAGAGAGTCCGAACCACAAGTACCGGGTCCATGGTTCTGGCCGTATACTGGGGGGACGGGGACGACTCCAATTAACCCCTGACTATACCGGGGATACGCTTATCACAATGCCTTTCTGGTCTGTGCTGAAGTAGGGCATTCTGGCAGCCAAGTGGCTTGACCTTTATTAGTGAGCCTGGTTACCCCCTCTCGGAACCACAGACTAAGAAATCGCCAGCTCATATACAGTGCATAAAATATATTTATATATATACCCTTATACACCATTTTAATAAAAAATATCACAAAATTCTTCTAAGTCCCTCGGGAAGAGTGAAAGACGCGCACGTTCATTTTCAGAGCTCCTAGACCTTCCTATAAGAAGTTAGCCAAAAAGTAGCTTCGAAAAACGCGTAGGTTAAGTTTCAGAGTTGCTTCTAATGTACCAAAGCTGGACTTAGACATAATTTCACTCTCACAACATTATGGCTGGTTGGAGAGAGTCCGAACCACAAGTACCGGGTCCATGGTTCTGGCCGTATACTGGGGGGACGGGGACGACTCCCATTAACCCCTGACTATACCGGGGATACGCTTATCACAATGCCTTTCTGGTCTGTGCTGAAGCAGGGCATTCTGGCAGCCAAGTGGCTTGACCTTTATTAGTGAGCCTGGTTACCCCCTCTCGGAACCACAGACTTAGAAATCGCCAGCTCATATACAGTGCATAAAATATATTTATATATATACCCTTATACACCATTTTAATAAAAAATATCACAAAATTCTTCGAAGTCCCTCGGGAAGAGTGAAAGACGCGCACGTTCATTTTCAGAGCTCCTAGACCTTCCTATAAGAAGTTAGCCAAAAAGTAGCTTCGAAAAACGCTTAGGTTAAGTTTCAGAGTTGCTTCTAATGTACCAAAGCTGGACTTAGACATAATTTCACTCTCACAACATTATGGCTGCTTGGAGACAGTCCGAACCACAAGTACCGGGTCCATGGTTCTGGCCGTATACTGGGGGGACGGGGACGACTCCCATTAACCCCTGACTATACCGGGGATACGCTTATCACAATGCCTTTCTGGTCTGTGCTGAAGCAGGGCATTCTGGCAGCCAAGTGGCTTGACCTTTATTAGTGAGCCTGGTTACCCCCTCTCGGAACCACAGACTTAGAAATCGCCAGCTCATATACAGTGCATAAAATATATTTATATATATACCCTTATACACCATTTTAATAAAAAATATCACAAAAATTCTTCTAAGTCCCTCGGGAAGAGTGAAAGACGCGCACGTTCATTTTCAGAGCTCCTAGACCTTCCTATAAGAAGTTAGCCAAAAAGTAGCTTCGAATAACGCTTAGGTTAAGTTTCAGAGTTGCTTCTAATGTACCAAAGCTGGACTTAGACATAATTTCACTCTCACAACATTATGGCTGGTTGGAGACAGTCCGAACCACAAGTACCGGGTCCATGGTTCTGGCCGTATACTGGGGGGACGGGGACGACTCCCATTAACCCCTGACTATACCGGGGATACGTTTATCACAATGCCTTTCTGGTCTGTGCTGAAGCAGGGCATTCTGGCAGCCAAGTGGCTTGACCTTTATTAGTGAGCCTGGTTACCCCCTCTCGGAACCACAGACTTAGAAATCGCCAGCTCATATACAGTGCATAAAATATATTTATATATATACCCTTATACACCATTTTAATAAAAAATATCACAACATTCTTCTAAGTCCCTCGGGAAGAGTGAAAGACGCGCACGTTCATTTTCAGAGCTCCTAGACCTTCCTATAAGAAGTTAGCCAAAAAGTAGCTTCGAAAAACGCTTAGGTTAAGTTTCAGAGTTGCTTCTAATGTACCAAAGCTGGACTTAGACATAATTTCACACTCACAACATTATGGCTGGTTGGAGACAGTCCGAACCACAAGTACCGGGTCCATGGTTCTGGCCGTATACTGGGGGGACGGGGACGACTCCCATTAACCCCTGACTATACCGGGGATACGCTTATCACAATGCCTTTCTGGTCTGTGCTGAAGGAGGGCATTCTGGCAGCCAAGTGGCTTGACCTTTATTAGTGAGCCTGGTTACCTCCTCTCGGAACCACAGACTTAGAAATCGCCAGCTCATATACAGTGCATAAAATATATTTATATATATACCCTTATACACCATTTTAATAAAAAATATTACAAAATTCTTCTAAGTCCCTCGGGAAGAGTGAAAGACGCGCACGTTCATTTTCAGAGCTCCTAGACCTTCCTATAAGAAGTTAGCCAAAAAGTAGCTTCGAAAAACGCTTAGGTTAAGTTTCAGAGTTGCTTCTAATGTACCAAAGCTGGACTTAGACATAATTTCACTCTCACAACATTATGGCTGGTTGGAGAGAGTCCGAACCACAAGTACCGGGTCCATGGTTCTGGCCGTATACTGGGGGGACGGGGACGACTCCAATTAACCCCTGACTATACCGGGGATACGCTTATCACAATGCCTTTCTGGTCTGTGCTGAAGCAGGGCATTCTGGCAGCCAAGTGGCTTGACCTTTATTAGTGAGCCTGGTTACCCCCTCTCGGAACCACAGACTTAGAAATCGCCAGCTCATATACAGTGCATAAAATATATTTATATATATACCCTTATACACCATTTTAATAAAAAATATCACAACATTCTTCTAAGTCCCTCGGGAAGAGTGAAAGACGCGCACGTTCATTTTCAGAGCTCCTAGACCTTCCTATAAGAAGTTAGCCAAAAAGTAGCTTCGAAAAACGCTTAGGTTAAGTTTCAGAGTTGCTTCTAATGTACCAAAGCTGGACTTAGACATAATTTCACACTCACAACATTATGGCTGGTTGGAGACAGTCCGAACCACAAGTACCGGGTCCATGGTTCTGGCCGTATACTGGGGGGACGGGGACGACTCCCATTAACCCCTGACTATACCGGGGATACGCTTATCACAATGCCTTTCTGGTCTGTGCTGAAGGAGGGCATTCTGGCAGCCAAGTGGCTTGACCTTTATTAGTGAGCCTGGTTACCTCCTCTCGGAACCACAGACTTAGAAATCGCCAGCTCATATACAGTGCATAAAATATATTTTTATATATACCCTTATACACCATTTTAATAAAAAATATTACAAAATTCTTCTAAGTCCCTCGGGAAGAGTGAAAGACGCGCACGTTCATTTTCAGTGCTCCTAGACCTTCCTATAAGAAGTTAACCAAAAAGTAGCTTCGAAAAACGCTTAGGTTAAGTTTCAGAGTTGCTTCTAATGTACCAAAGCTGGACTTAGACATAATTTCACTCTCACAACATTATGGCTGGTTGGAGAGAGTCCGAACCACAAGTACCGGGTCCATGGTTCTGGCCGTATACTGGGGGGACGGGGACGACTCCCATTAACCCCTGACTATACCGGGGATACGCTTATCACAATGCCTTTCTGTTCTGTGCTGAAGCAGGGCATTCTGGCAGCCAAGTGGCTTGACCTTTATTAGTGAGCCTGGTTACCCCCTCTCGGAAACACAGACTTAGAAATCGCCAGCTCATATACAGTGCATAAAATATATTTATATATATACCCTTATACACCATTTTAATAAAAAATATCACAAAATTTTTCTAAGTCCCTCGTGAAGAGTGAAAGACGCGCACGTTCATTTTCAGAGCTCCTAGACCTTCCTATAAGAAGTTAGCCAAAAAGTAGCTTCGAAAAACGCTTAGGTTAAGTTTCAGAGTTGCTTCTAATGTACCAAAGCTGGACTTAGACATAATTTCACTCTCACAACATTATGGCTGGTTGGAGAGAGTCCGAACCACAAGTACCGGGTCCATGGTTCTGGCCGTATACTGGGGGGACGGGGACGACTCCAATTAACCCCTGACTATACCGGGGATACGCTTATCACAATGCCTTTCTGGTCTGTGCTGAAGCAGGGCATTCTGGCAGCCAAGTGGCTTGACCTTTATTAGTGAGCCTGGTTACCCCCTCTCGGAACCACAGACTTAGAAATCGCCAGCTCATATACAGTGCATAAAATATATTTATATATATACCCTTATACACCATTTTAATAAAAAAATATCACAAAATTCTTCTAAGTCCCTCGGGAAGAGTGAAAGACGCGCACGTTCATTTTCAGAGCTCCTAGACCTTCCTATAAGAAGTTAGCCAAAAAGTAGCTTCGAAAAACGCTTAGGTTAAGTTTCAGAGTTGCTTCTAATGTACCAAAGCTGGACTTAGACATCATTTCACTCTCACAACATTATGGCTGGTTGGAGACAGTCCGAACCACAAGTACCGGGTCCATGGTTCTGGCCGTATACTGCGGGGACGGGGACGACTCCCATTAACCCCTGACTATACCGGATATACGCTTATCACAATGCCTTTCTGGTCTGTGCTGAAGCAGGGCATTCTGGCAGCCAAGTGGCTTGACCTTTATTAGTGAGCCTGGTTACCCCCTCTCGGAACCACAGACTTAGAAATCGCCAGCTCATATACAGTGCATAAAATATATTTATATATATACCCTTATACACCATTTTAATAAAAAATATCACAACATTCTTCTAAGTCCCTCGGGAAGAGTGAAAGACGCGCACGTTCATTTTCAGAGCTCCTAGACCTTCCTATAAGAAGTTAGCCAAAAAGTAGCTTCGAAAAACGCTTAGGTTAAGTTTCAGAGTTGCTTCTAATGTACCAAAGCTGGACTTAGACATAATTTCACACTCACAACATTATGGCTGGTTGGAGACAGTCCGAACCACAAGTACCGGGTCCATGGTTCTGGCCGTATACTGGGGGGACGGGGACGACTCCCATTAACCCCTGACTATACCGGGGATACGCTTATCACAATGCCTTTCTGGTCTGTGCTGAAGGAGGGCATTCTGGCAGCCAAGTGGCTTGACCTTTATTAGTGAGCCTGGTTACCTCCTCTCGGAACCACAGACTTAGAAATCGCCAGCTCATATACAGTGCATAAAATATATTTTTATATATACCCTTATACACCATTTTAATAAAAAATATTACAAAATTCTTCTAAGTCCCTCGGGAAGAGTGAAAGACGCGCACGTTCATTTTCAGAGCTCCTAGACCTTCCTATAAGAAGTTAGCCAAAAAGTAGCATCGAAAAACGCTTAGGTTAAGTTTCAGAGTTGCTTCTAATGTTCCAAAGCTGGACTTAGACATAATTTCACTCTCACAACATTATGGCTGGTTGGAGAGAGTCCGAACCACAAGTACCGGGTCCATGGTTCTGGCCGTATACTGGGGGGACGGGGACGACTCCCATTAACCCCTGACTATACCGGGGATACGCTTATCACAATACCTTTCTGGTCTGTGCTGAAGGAGGGCATTCAGGCAGCCAAGTGGCTTGACCTTTATTAGTGAGCCTGGTTACCTCCTCTCGGAACCACAGACTTAGAAATCGCCAGCTCATATACAGTGCATAAAATATATTTATATATATACCCTTATACACCATTTTAATAAAAAATATCACAAAATTCTTCTAAGTCCCTCGGGAAGAGTGAAAGACGCGCACGTTCATTTTCAGAGCTCCTAGACCTTCCTATAAGAAGTTAGCCAAAAAGTAGCTTCGAAAAACGCGTAGGTTAAGTTTCAGAGTTGCTTCTAATGTACCAAAGCTGGACTTAGACATAATTTCACTCTCACAACATTATGGCTGGTTGGAGAGAGTCCGAACCACAAGTACCGGGTCCATGGTTCTGGCCGTATACTGGGGGGACGGGGACGACTCCCATTAACCCCTGACTATACCGGGGATACGCTTATCACAATGCCTTTCTGGTCTGTGCTGAAGCAGGGCATTCTGGCAGCCAAGTGGCTTGACCTTTATTAGTGAGCCTGGTTACCCCCTCTCGGAACCACAGACTTAGAAATCGCCAGCTCATATACAGTGCATAAAATATATTTATATATATACCCTTATACACCATTTTAATAAAAAATATCACAAAATTCTTCTAAGTCCCTCGGGAAGTGTGAAAGACGCGCACGTTCATTTTCAGAGCTCCTACACCTTCCTATAAGAAGTTAGCCAAAAAGTAGCTTCGAAAAACGCTTAGGTTAAGTTTAAGAGTTGCTTCTAATGTACCAAAGCTGGACTTAGACATAATTTCACTCTCACAACATTATGGCTGGTTGGAGAGAGTCCGAACCACAAGTACCGGGTCCATGGTTCTGGCCGTATACTGGGGGGACGGGGACGACTCCCATTAACCCCTGACTATACCGGATATACGCTTATCACAATGCCTTTCTGGTCTGTGCTGAAGCAGGGCATTCTGGCAGCCAAGTGGCTTGACCTTTATTAGTGAGCCTGGTTACCCCCTCTCGGAACCACAGACTTAGAAATCGCCAGCTCATATACAGTGCATAAAATATATTTATATATACAGTATATATACCCTTATACACCATTTTAATAAAAAATATCACAAAATTCTTCTAAGTCCCTCGGGAAGAGTGAAAGACGCGCACGTTCATTTTCAGAGCTCCTAGACCTTCCTATAAGAAGTTAGCCAAAAAGTAGCATCGAAAAACGCTTAGGTTAAGTTTCAGAGTTGCTTCTAATGTTCAAAAGCTGGACTTAGACATAATTTCACTCTCACAACATTATGGCTGGTTGGAGAGAGTCCGAACCACAAGTACCGGGTCCATGGTTCTGGCCGTATACTGGGGGGACGGGGACGACTCCAATTAACCCCTGACTATACCGGGGATACGCTTATCACAATGCCTTTCTGGTCTGTGCTGAAGTAGGGCATTCTGGCAGCCAAGTGGCTTGACCTTTATTAGTGAGCCTGGTTACCCCCTCTCGGAACCACAGACTAAGAAATCGCCAGCTCATATACAGTGCATAAAATATATTTATATATATACCCTTATACACCATTTTAATAAAAAATATCACAAAATTCTTCTAAGTCCCTCGGGAAGAGTGAAAGACGCGCACGTTCATTTTCAGAGCTCCTAGACCTTCCTATAAGAAGTTAGCCAAAAAGTAGCTTCGAAAAACGCGTAGGTTAAGTTTCAGAGTTGCTTCTAATGTACCAAAGCTGGACTTAGACATAATTTCACTCTCACAACATTATGGCTGGTTGGAGAGAGTCCGAACCACAAGTACCGGGTCCATGGTTCTGGCCGTATACTGGGGGGACGGGGACGACTCCCATTAACCCCTGACTATACCGGGGATACGCTTATCACAATGCCTTTCTGGTCTGTGCTGAAGCAGGGCATTCTGGCAGCCAAGTGGCTTGACCTTTATTAGTGAGCCTGGTTACCCCCTCTCGGAACCACAGACTTAGAAATCGCCAGCTCATATACAGTGCATAAAATATATTTATATATATACCCTTATACACCATTTTAATAAAAAATATCACAAAATTCTTCTAAGTCCCTCGGGAAGAGTGAAAGACGCGCACGTTCATTTTCAGAGCTCCTAGACCTTCCTATAAGAAGTTAGCCAAAAAGTAGCTTCGAAAAACGCTTAGGTTAAGTTTCAGAGTTGCTTCTAATGTACCAAAGCTGGACTTAGACATAATTTCACTCTCACAACATTATGGCTGGTTGGAGAGAGTCCGAACCACAAGTACCGGGTCCATGGTTCTGGCCGTATACTGGGGGGACGGGGACGACTCCCATTAACCCCTGACTATACCGGGGATACGCTTATCACAATGCCTTTCTGGTCTGTGCTGAAGCAGGGCATTCTGGCAGCCAAGTGGCTTGACCTTTATTAGTGAACCTGGTTACCCCCTCTCGGAACCACAGACTTAGAAATCGCCAGCTCATATACAGTGCATAAAATATATTTATATATACAGTATATATACCCTTATACACCATTTTAATAAAAAATATCACAAAATTCTTCTAAGTCCCTCGGGAAGAGTGAAAGACGCGCACGTTCATTTTCAGAGCTCCTAGACCTTCCTATAAGAAGTTAGCCAAAAAGTAGCATCGAAAAACGCTTAGGTTAAGTTTCAGAGTTGCTTCTAATGTTCAAAAGCTGGACTTAGACATAATTTCACTCTCACAACATTATGGCTGGTTGGAGAGAGTCCGAACCACAAGTACCGGGTCCATGTTTCTGGCCGTATACTGGGGGGACGGGGACGACTCCAATTAACCCCTGATTATACCGGGGATACGCTTATCACAATGCCTTTCTGGTCTGTGCTGAAGTAGGGCATTCTGGCAGCCAAGTGGCTTGACCTTTATTAGTGAGCCTGGTTACCCCCTCTCGGAACCACAGACTAAGAAATCGCCAGCTCATATACAGTGCATAAAATATATTTATATATATACCCTTATACACCATTTTAATAAAAAATATCACAAAATTCTTCTAAGTCCCTCGGGAAGAGTGAAAGACGCGCACGTTCATTTTCAGAGCTCCTAGACCTTCCTATAAGAAGTTAGCCAAAAAGTAGCTTCGAAAAACGCGTAGGTTAAGTTTCAGAGTTGCTTCTAATGTACCAAAGCTGGACTTAGACATAATTTCACTCTCACAACATTATGGCTGGTTGGAGAGAGTCCGAACCACAAGTACCGGGTCCATGGTTCTGGCCGTATACTGGGGGGACGGGGACGACTCCCATTAACCCCTGACTATACCGGGGATACGCTTATCACAATGCCTTTCTGGTCTGTGCTGAAGCAGGGCATTCTGGCAGCCAAGTGGCTTGACCTTTATTAGTGAGCCTGGTTACCCCCTCTCGGAACCACAGACTTAGAAATCGCCAGCTCATATACAGTGCATAAAATATATTTATATATATACCCTTATACACCATTTTAATAAAAAATATCACAAAATTCTTCTAAGTCCCTCGGGAAGAGTGAAAGACGCGCACGTTCATTTTCAGAGCTCCTAGACCTTCCTATAAGAAGTTAGCCAAAAAGTAGCTTCGAAAAACGCTTAGGTTAAGTTTCAGAGTTGCTTCTAATGTACCAAAGCTGGACTTAGACATAATTTCACTCTCACAACATTATGGCTGGTTGGAGAGAGTCCGAACCACAAGTACCGGGTCCATGGTTCTGGCCGTATACTGGGGGGACGGGGACGACTCCCATTAACCCCTGACTATACCGGGGATACGCTTATCACAATGCCTTTCTGGTCTGTGCTGAAGCAGGGCATTCTGGCAGCCAAGTGGCTTGACCTTTATTAGTGAACCTGGTTACCCCCTCTCGGAACCACAGACTTAGAAATCGCCAGCTCATATACAGTGCATAAAATATATTTATACTAGCTGAGAGACCCGGCGTTGCCCGGGATGTAATGTTCCCGTTCCTCTCTCTCCTCCCCCCTCTCTCTGTTTGTCCCCCATTCACATCAATCCAGTCCCCCCCCCTCCCTCCCTCCTTTACAGCTTCATGTAGCGTGTGTGCGTCAGTCACTGTGTGTTTGCTCGCGCGTCAGTGAGTCTGAGGCAGAAACACAAACACACACAGACTGACTGACGCACACACAGTCAGTGTGTGCCTCAGTCAGTTTGTGCGTGCGTCAGTCAGGCTTTGTGTGCGCGTCAGTCAGTGTGTGCGTGCGTGCGGCAGTCAGTCAGTGTGTGCGCGCGGGGCGTCAAAGGCAGGGGGGGGCGTCAAAGGCAGGGGGGGGCGTCAAAGGGAGGGGGGGGGCGTCAAAGGGAGGGGGGGGGGCGTCAAAGGGAGGGGGGGGGCGTCAAAGGGAGGGGGGGGCGTCAAAGGGAGGGGGGGGGCGTCAAAGGGAGGGGGGGGGGCGTCAAAGGGAGGGGGGGGGGCGTCAAAGGGAGGGGGGGGGGCGTCAAAGGGAGGGGGGGGGCGTCAAAGGGAGGGGGGGGGCGTCAAAGGGAGGGGGGGGGCGTCAAAGGGAGGGGGGGGGGCGTCAAAGGGAGGGGGGGGGCGTCAAAGGGAGGGGGGGGGGCGTCAAAGGGAGGGGGGGGGGCGTCAAAGGGAGGGGGGGGGGGCGTCAAAGGGAGGGGCGTCAAAGGGAGGGGGGGGGGGCGTCAAAGGGAGGGGGGGGGGGCGTCAAAGGGAGGGGGGGGGGGGGCGTCAAAGGGAGGGGGGGGGGGGCGTCAAAGGGAGGGGGGGGGGCGCCTCAAAGGCATGGATTCCTCCCCCTGCATTTCCTGCAGTGGACAGGAGGGGGGGGGGCAGTGGACAGGAGGGGGGGGCAGTGGACAGGAGGGGGGGGGCAGTGGACAGGAGGGGGGGGCAGTGGACAGGAGGGGGGGGGCAGTGGACAGGAGGGGGGGGGCAGTGGACAGGAGGGGGGGGGCAGTGGACAGGAGGGAGGGGGCAGTGGACAGGAGGGAGGGGGCAGTGGACAGGAGGGAGGGGGCAGTGGACAGGAGGGAGGGGGCAGTGGACAGGAGGGGGGGGGGCAGTGGACAGGAGGGGGGGGGGCAGTGGACAGGAGGGGGGGGGCAGTGGACAGGAGGGGGGGGGCAGTGGACAGGAGGGGGGGGGCAGTGGACAGGAGGGGGGGGCAGTGGACAGGAGGGGGGGGGGCAGTGGACAGGAGGGGGGGGCAGTGGACAGGAGGGGGGGGGCAGTGGACAGGAGGGGGGGGGCAGTGGACAGGAGGGGGGGGGGCAGTGGACAGGAGGGGGGGGGGCAGTGGACAGGAGGGAGGGGGCAGTGGACAGGAGGGGGGGGCAGTGGACAGGAGGGGGGGGCAGTGGACAGGAGGGGGGGGCAGTGGACAGGAGGGGGGGGCAGTGGACAGGAGGGGGGGGCAGTGGACAGGAGGGGGGGGCAGTGGACAGGAGGGGGGGCAGTGGACAGGAGGGGGGGGCAGTGGACAGGAGGGGGGGGCAGTGGACAGGAGGGGGGGGGCAGTGGACAGGAGGGGGGGGCAGTGGACAGGAGGGGGGGGCAGTGGACAGGAGGGGGGGGGCAGTGGACAGGAGGGGGGGGGCAGTGGACAGGAGGGAGGGGGCAGTGGACAGGAGGGGGGGGCAGTGGACAGGAGGGGGGGCAGTGGACAGGAGGGGGGGGGCAGTGGACAGGAGGGGGGGGCAGTGGAAAGGAGGGGGGGGCAGTGGACAGGAGGGGGGGGCAGTGGACAGGAGGGGGGGGGCAGTGGACAGGAGGGGGGGGGCAGTGGACAGGAGGGGGGGGGCAGTGGACAGGAGGGGGGGGCAATGGATAGGAGGGGGGGCAGTGGACAGTGACACACACACACACACACACACACACACACACACACACACACACACACACACACACACACACACACACACACACACACACACACACACACACACACACACACACACACACACCTCAGTTGATGCGCCCTTTCTCAGTTCCGTTTGGCGCCCGAGGTGGGGAGCGACACCTACCTGTACTTCCGGGCGCCGCCACCATCTGACTCGGCGCCGCGAGGGAGGAAGGGGGTCCGCCATCTTACGCGCCGCGTGGCAGCTGCGGGAAGCGAGGTGATTTGGAGCGGGGAGGGGGGCGAGGTGATTTGGAGCGGGGAGGGGGGAGAGGTGATTTGGAGCGGGGAGAGGTGATTTGGAGCGGTGAGGGGGGAGAGGTGATGCCGCTGGGGAGGGGGAAGAGGTGATGCCGCTGGGGAGGGGGAAGAGGTGATGCCGCTGGGGAGGGGGAAGAGGTGATGCCGCTGGGGAGGGGGAAGAGGTGATGCCGCTGGGGAGGGGGAAGAGGTGATTTGGAGAGGGGAGAGAGGTGTGTGTGTGTGTGTGTGTGTGTGTGTGTGTGTGTGTGTGTGTGTGTGTGTGTGTGTGTGTGTGTGTGTGTGTGTGTGTGTGTGTGTGTGTGTGTGTTTTATTTATTTTTTTGGACCTTTGGCCCGTCACTCCGCCTCAGGCCAATGAGAGGTGTGGGGGGCGGGCCAAGGGGGTGGTGTGAGTGTGTGAGGCCAATGAGAGGTGTGCGGGGGCGGGCGGGCCAAGGGACCAATGAGATTGCCGCTAGGGACACCGGACATCCAGCAGGCAGGCATGCAGGCAGGCAGGCAAACATACAGTGCTTTCACTAATATAGTATAAGATATATACCCTTATACACCATTTTAATAAAAAATATCACAAAATTCTTCTAAGTCCCTCGGGAAGAGTGAAACACGCGCACGTCCATTTTCAGATCTCCTAGACCTTCCTATAAGAAGTTAGCTTAAAAGTAGCTTCGAAAAACGCTTAGGTTAAGTTTCAGAGTTGCTTCTAATGTTCAAAAGCTGGACTTAGACATAATTTCACTCTCACAACATTATGGCTGGTTGGAGAGAGTCCGAACCACAAGTACCGGGTCCATGGTTCTGGCCGTATACTGGGGGGACGGGGACGACTCCAATTAACCCCTGACTATACCGGGGATACGCTTATCACAATGCCTTTCTGGTCTGTGCTGAAGTAGGGCATTCTGGCAGCCAAGTGGCTTGACCTTTATTAGTGAGCCTGGTTACCCCCTCTCGGAACCACAGACTAAGAAATCGCCAGCTCATATACAGTGCATAAAATATATTTATATATATACCCTTATACACCATTTTAATAAAAAATATCACAAAATTCTTCTAAGTCCCTCGGGAAGAGTGAAAGACGCGCACGTTCATTTTCAGAGCTCCTAGACCTTCCTATAAGAAGTTAGCCAAAAAGTAGCTTCGAAAAACGCGTAGGTTAAGTTTCAGAGTTGCTTCTAATGTACCAAAGCTGGACTTAGACATAATTTCACTCTCACAACATTATGGCTGGTTGGAGAGAGTCCGAACCACAAGTACCGGGTCCATGGTTCTGGCCGTATACTGGGGGGACGGGGACGACTCCCATTAACCCCTGACTATACCGGGGATACGCTTATCACAATGCCTTTCTGGTCTGTGCTGAAGCAGGGCATTCTGGCAGCCAAATGGCTTGACCTTTATTAGTGAGCCTGGTTACCCCCTCTCGGAACCACAGACTTAGAAATCGCCAGCTCATATACAGTGCATAAAATATATTTATATATACTGTATACCCTTATACACCATTTTAATAAAAAATATCACAAAAATTCTTCTAAGTCCCTCGGGAAGAGTGAAAGACGCGCACGTTCATTTTCAGAGCTCCTAGACCTTCCTATAAGAAGTTAGCCAAAAAGTAGCTTCGAATAACGCTTAGGTTAAGTTTCAGAGTTGCTTCTAATGTACCAAAGCTGGACTTAGACATAATTTCACTCTCACAACATTATGGCTGGTTGGAGACAGTCCGAACCACAAGTACCGGGTCCATGGTTCTGGCCGTATACTGGGGGGACGGGGACGACTCCCATTAACCCCTGACTATACCGGGGATACGCTTATCACAATGCCTTTCTGGTCTGTGCTGAAGGAGGGCATTCTGGCAGCCAAGTGGCTTGACCTTTATTAGTGAGCCTGGTTACCTCCTCTCGGAACCACAGACTTAGAAATCGCCAGCTCATATACAGTGCATAAAATATATTTATATATATACCCTTATACACCATTTTAATAAAAAATATCACAAAATTATTCTAAGTCCCTCGGGAAGAGTGAAAGACGCGCACGTTCATTTTCAGAGCTCCTAGACCTTCCTATTAGAAGTTAGCCAAAAAGTATCTTCGAAAAACGCTTAGGTTAAGTTCCAGAGTTGCTTCTAATGTACCAAAGCTGGACTTAGACATAATTTCACTCTCACAACATTATGGCTGGTTGGAGACAGTCCGAACCACAAGTACCGGGTCCATGGTTCTGGCCGTATACTGGGGGGACGGGGACGACTCCCATTAACCCCTGACTATACCGGGGATACGCTTATCACAATGCCTTTCTGGTCTGTGCTGAAGGAGGGCATTCTGGCAGCCAAGTGGCATGACCTTTATTAGTGAGCCTGGTTACCCCCTCTCGGAACCACAGACTTAGAAATCGCCAGCTCATATACAGTGCATAAAATATATTTATATATATACCCTTATACACCATTTTAATAAAAAATATCACAAAATTCTTCTAAGTCCCTCGGGAAGAGTGAAAGACGAGCACTTTCATTTTCAGAGCTCCTAGACCTTCCTATAAGAAGTTAGCCAAAAAGTAGCTTCGAAAAACGCTTAGGTTAAGTTTCAGAGTTCCTTCTAATGTTCCAAAGCTGGACTTAGACATAATTTCACTCTCACAACATTATGGCTGGTTGGAGACAGTCCGAACCACAAGTACCGGGTCCATGGTTCTGGCCGTATACTGGGGGGACGGGGACGACTCCCATTAACCCCTGACTATACCGGGGATACGCTTATCACAATGCCTTTCTGGTCTGTGCTGAAGGAGGGCATTCTGGCAGCCAAGTGGCTTGACCTTTATTAGTGAGCCTGGTTACCTCCTCTCGGAACCACAGACTTAGAAATCGCCAGCTCATATACAGTGCATAAAATATATTTATATATATACCCTTATACACCATTTTAATAAAAAATATCACAAAATTCTTCTAAGTCCCTCGGGAAGCGTGAAAGACGCGCACGTTCATTTTCAGAGCTCCTAGACCTTCCTATTAGAAGTTAGCCAAAAAGTATCTTCGAAAAACGCTTAGGTTAAGTTTCAGAATTGCTTCTAATGTACCAAAGCTGGACTTACACATAATTTCACTCTCACAACATTATGGCTGGTTGGAGACAGTCCGAACCACAAGTACCGGGTCCATGGTTCTGGCCGTATACTGGGGGGACGGGGACGACTCCCATTAACCCCTGACTATACCGGGGATACGCTTATCACAATGCCTTTCTGGTCTGTGCTGAAGGAGGGCATTCTGGCAGCCAAGTGGCTTGACCTTTATTAGTGAGCCTGGTTACCCCCTCTCGGAACCACAGACTTAGAAATCGCCAGCTCATATACAGTGCATAAAATATATTTATATATATACCCTTATACAACATTTTAATAAAAAATATCACAAAATTCTTCTAAGTCCCTCGGGAAGAGTGAAAGACGCGCACGTTCATTTTCAGAGCTCCTAGACCTTCCTATAAGAAGTTAGCCAAAAAGTAGCTTCGAAAAACGCTTAGGTTACGTTTCAGAGTTGCTTCTAATGTACCAAAGCTGGACTTAGACATAATTTCACTCTCACAACATTATGGCTGCTTGGAGACAGTCCGAACCACAAGTACCGGGTCCATGGTTCTGGCCGTATACTGGGGGGACGGGGACGACTCCCATTAACCCCTGACTATACCGGGGATACGCTTATCACAATGCCTTTCTGGTCTGTGCTGAAGGAGGGCATTCTGGCAGCCAAGTGGCTTGACCTTTATTAGTGAGCCTGGTTACCCCCTCTCGGAACCACAGACTTAGAAATCGCCAGCTCATATACAGTGCATAAAATATATTTATATATATACCCTTATACACCATTTTAATAAAAAATATCACAAAATTCTTCTAAGTCCCTCGGGAAGAGTGAAAGACGCGCACGTTCATTTTCAGAGCTCCTAGACCTTCCTATAAGAAGTTAGCCAAAAAGTGGCATCGAAAAACGCTTAGGTTAAGTTTCAGAGTTGCTTCTAATGTACCAAAGCTGGACTTAGACATAATTTCACTCTCACAACATTATGGCTGGTTGGAGAGAGTCCGAACCACAAGTACCGGGTCCATGGTTCTGGCCGTATACTGGGGGGACGGGGACGACTCCAATTAACCCCTGACTATACCGGGGATACGCTTATCACAATGACTTACTGGTCTGTGCTGAAGCAAGGCATTCTGGCAGCCAAGTGGCTTGACCTTTATTAGTGAGCCTGGTTACCCCCTCTCGGAACCACAGACTTAGAAATCGCCAGCTCATATACAGTGCATAAAATATATTTATATATATACCCTTATACAACATTTTAATAAAAAATATCACAAAATTCTTCTAAGTCCCTCGGGAAGAGTGAAAGACGCGCACGTTCATTTTCAGAGCTCCTAGACCTTCCTATAAGAAGTTAGCCAAAAAGTAGCTTCGAAAAACGCTTAGGTTAAGTTTCAGAGTTGCTTCTAATGTACCAAAGCTGGACTTAGACATAATTTCACTCTCACAACATTATGGCTGGTTGGAGAGAGTCCGAACCACAAGTACCGGGTCCATGGTTCTGGCCGTATACTGGGGGGACGGGGACGACTCCAATTAACCCCTGACTATACCGGGGATACGCTTATCACAATGCCTTTCTGGTCTGTGCTGAAGCAGGGCATTCTGGCAGCCAAGTGGCTTGACCTTTATTAGTGAGCCTGGTTACCCCTTCTCGGAACCACAGACTTAGAAATCGCCAGCTCATATACAGTGCATAAAATATATTTATATATATACCCTTATACACCATTTTAATAAAAAACATCACAACATTCTTCTAAGTCCCTCGGGAAGAGTGAAAGACGCGCACGTTCATTTTCAGAGCTCCTAGACCTTCCTATAAGAAGTTAGCCAAAAAGTAGCTTCGAAAAACGCTTAGGTTAAGTTTCAGAGTTGCTTCTAATGTACCAAAGCTGGACTTAGACATAATTTCACTCTCACAACATTATGGCTGGTTGGAGACAGTCCGAACCACAAGTACCGGGTCCATGGTTCTGGCCGTATACTGGGGGGACGGGGACGACTCCCATTAACCCCTGACTATACCGGGGATACGCTTATCACAATGCCTTTCTGGTCTGTGCTGAAAGAGGGCATTCTGGCAGCCAAGTGGCTTGACCTTTATTAGTGAGCCTGGTTACCTCCTCTCGGAACCACAGACTTAGAAATCGCCAGCTCATATACAGTGCATAAAATATATTTATATATATACCCTTATACACCATTTTAATAAAAAATATCACAAAATTCTTCTAAGTCCCTCGGGAAGAGTGAAAGACGCGCACGTCCATTTTCAGATCTCCTAGACCTTCCTATAAGAAGTTAGCTTAAAAGTAGCTTCGAAAAACGCTTAGGTTAAGTTTCAGAGTTGCTTCTAATGTACCAAAGCTGCACTTAGACATAATTTCACTCTCACAACATTATGGCTGGATGGAGACAGTCCGAACCACAAGTACCGGGTCCATGGTTCTGGCCGTATACTGGAGGGACGGGGACGACTCCAATTAACCCCTGACTATACCGGGGATACGCTTATCACAATGACTTACTGGTCTGTGCTGAAGCAGGGCATTCTGGCAGCCAAGTGGCTTGACCTTTATTAGTGAGCCTGGTTACCCCCTCTCGGAACCACAGACTTAGAAATCGCCAGCTCATATACAGTGCATAAAATATATTTATATATATACCCTTATACACCATTTTAATAAAAAATATCACAAAATTCTTCTAAGTCCCTCGGGAAGAGTGAAAGACGCGCACGTTCATTTTCAGAGCTCCTAGACCTTCCTATAAGAAGTTAGCCAAAAAGTAGCTTCGAAAAACGCTTAGGTTAAGTTTCAGAGTTGCTTCTAATGTACCAAAGCTGGACTTAGACATAATTTCACTCTCACAACATTATGGCTGGTTGGAGACAGTCCGAACCACAAGTACCGGGTCCATGGTTCTGGCCGTATACTGGGGGGACGGGGACGACTCCCATTAACCCCTGACTATACCGGGGATACGCTTATCACAATGCCTTTCTGGTCTGTGCTGAAAGAGGGCATTCTGGCAGCCAAGTGGCTTGACCTTTATTAGTGAGCCTGGTTACCTCCTCTCGGAACCACAGACTTAGAAATCGCCAGCTCATATACAGTGCATAAAATATATTTATATATATACCCTTATACACCATTTTAATAAAAAATATCACAAAATTCTTCTAAGTCCCTCGGGAAGAGTGAAAGACGCGCACGTCCATTTTCAGATCTCCTAGACCTTCCTATAAGAAGTTAGCTTAAAAGTAGCTTCGAAAAACGCTTAGGTTAAGTTTCAGAGTTGCTTCTAATGTACCAAAGCTGCACTTAGACATAATTTCACTCTCACAACATTATGGCTGGATGGAGACAGTCCGAACCACAAGTACCGGGTCCATGGTTCTGGCCGTATACTGGAGGGACGGGGACGACTCCAATTAACCCCTGACTATACCGGGGATACGCTTATCACAATGACTTACTGGTCTGTGCTGAAGCAGGGCATTCTGGCAGCCAAGTGGCTTGACCTTTATTAGTGAGCCTGGTTACCCCCTCTCGGAACCACAGACTTAGAAATCGCCAGCTCATATACAGTGCATAAAATATATTTATATATATACCCTTATACACCATTTTAATAAAAAATATCACAAAATTCTTCTAAGTCCCTCGGGAAGAGTGAAAGACGCGCACGTTCATTTTCAGAGCTCCTAGACCTTCCTATAAGAAGTTAGCCAAAAAGTAGCTTCGAAAAACGCTTAGGTTAAGTTTCAGAGTTGCTTCTAATGTACCAAAGCTGGACTTAGACATAATTTCACTCTCACAACATTATGGCTGCTTGGAGACAGTCCGAACCACAAGTACCGGGTCCATGGTTCTGGCCGTATACTGGGGGGACGGGGACGACTCCCATTAACCCCTGACTATACCGGGGATACGCTTATCACAATGCCTTTCTGGTCTGTGCTGAAGGAGGGCATTCTGTCAGCCAAGTGGCTTGACCTTTATTAGTGAGCCTGGTTACCCCCTCTCGGAACCACAGACTTAGAAATCGCCAGCTCATATACAGTGCATAAAATATATTTATATATATACCCTTATACACCATTTTAATAAAAAATATCACAAAATTCTTCTAAGTCCCTCGGGAAGAGTGAAAGACGCGCACGTCCATTTTCAGATCTCCTAGACCTTCTTATAAGAAGTTAGCTTAAAAGTAGCTTCGAAAAACGCTTAGGTTAAGTTTCAGAGTTGCTTCTAATGTACCAAAGCTGGACTTAGACATAATTTCACTCTCACAACATTATGGCTGGTTGGAGACAGTCCGAACCACAAGTGCCGGGTCCATGGTTCTGGCCGTATACTGGGGGGACGGGGACGACTCCCATTAACCCCTGACTATACTGGGGATACGCTTATCACAATGCCTTTCTGGTCTGTGCTGAAGCAGGGCATTCTGGCAGCCAAGTGGCTTGACCTTTATTAGTGAGCCTGGTTACCCCCTCTCGGAACCACAGACTTAGAAATCGCCAGCTCATATACAGTGCATAAAATATATTTATATATATACCCTTATACACCATTTTAATAAAAAATATCACAAAATTCTTCTAAGTCCCTCGGGAAGAGTGAAAGACGCGCACGTCCATTTTCAGATCTCCTAGACCTTCTTATAAGAAGTTAGCTTAAAAGTAGCTTCGAAAAACGCTTAGGTTAAGTTTCAGAGTTGCTTCTAATGTACCAAAGCTGGACTTAGACATAATTTCACTCTCACAACATTATGGCTGGTTGGAGACAGTCCGAACCACAAGTGCCGGGTCCATGGTTCTGGCCGTATACTGGGGGGACGGGGACGACTCCCATTAACCCCTGACTATACTGGGGATACGCTTATCACAATGCCTTTCTGGTCTGTGCTGAAGCAGGGCATTCTGGCAGCCAAGTGGCTTGACCTTTATTAGTGAGCCTGGTTACCCCCTCTCGGAACCACAGACTTAGAAATCGCCAGCTCATATACAGTGCATAAAATATATTTATATATATACCCTTATACACCATTTTAATAAAAAATATCACAAAATTCTTCTAAGTCCCTCGGGAAGAGTGAAAGACGCGCACGTCCATTTTCAGATCTCCTAGACCTTCTTATAAGAAGTTAGCTTAAAAGTAGCTTCGAAAAACGCTTAGGTTAAGTTTCAGAGTTGCTTCTAATGTACCAAAGCTGCACTTAGACATAATTTCACTCTCACAACATTATGGCTGGATGGAGACAGTCCGAACCACAAGTACCGGGTCCATGGTTCTGGCCGTATACTGGAGGGACGGGGACGACTCCAATTAACCCCTGACTATACCGGGGATACGCTTATCACAATGACTTACTGGTCTGTGCTGAAGCAGGGCATTCTGGCAGCCAAGTGGCTTGACCTTTATTAGTGAGCCTGGTTACCCCCTCTCGGAACCACAGACTTAGAAATCGCCAGCTCATATACAGTGCATAAAATATATTTATATATATACCCTTATACACCATTTTAATAAAAAATATCACAAAATTCTTCTAAGTCCCTCGGGAAGAGTGAAAGACGCGCACGTTCATTTTCAGAGCTCCTAGACCTTCCTATAAGAAGTTAGCCAAAAAGTAGCTTCGAAAAACGCTTAGGTTAAGTTTCAGAGTTGCTTCTAATGTACCAAAGCTGGACTTAGACATAATTTCACTCTCACAACATTATGGCTGCTTGGAGACAGTCCGAACCACAAGTACCGGGTCCATGGTTCTGGCCGTATACTGGGGGGACGGGGACGACTCCCATTAACCCCTGACTATACCGGGGATACGCTTATCACAATGCCTTTCTGGTCTGTGCTGAAGGAGGGCATTCTGTCAGCCAAGTGGCTTGACCTTTATTAGTGAGCCTGGTTACCCCCTCTCGGAACCACAGACTTAGAAATCGCCAGCTCATATACAGTGCATAAAATATATTTATATATATACCCTTATACACCATTTTAATAAAAAATATCACAAAATTCTTCTAAGTCCCTCGGGAAGAGTGAAAGACGCGCACGTCCATTTTCAGATCTCCTAGACCTTCTTATAAGAAGTTAGCTTAAAAGTAGCTTCGAAAAACGCTTAGGTTAAGTTTCAGAGTTGCTTCTAATGTACCAAAGCTGCACTTAGACATAATTTCACTCTCACAACATTATGGCTGGATGGAGACAGTCCGAACCACAAGTACCGGGTCCATGGTTCTGGCCGTATACTGGAGGGACGGGGACGACTCCAATTAACCCCTGACTATACCGGGGATACGCTTATCACAATGACTTACTGGTCTGTGCTGAAGCAGGGCATTCTGGCAGCCAAGTGGCTTGACCTTTATTAGTGAGCCTGGTTACCCCCTCTCGGAACCACAGACTTAGAAATCGCCAGCTCATATACAGTGCATAAAATATATTTATATATATACCCTTATACACCATTTTAATAAAAAATATCACAAAATTCTTCTAAGTCCCTCGGGAAGAGTGAAAGACGCGCACGTTCATTTTCAGAGCTCCTAGACCTTCCTATAAGAAGTTAGCCAAAAAGTAGCTTCGAAAAACGCTTAGGTTAAGTTTCAGAGTTGCTTCTAATGTACCAAAGCTGGACTTAGACATAATTTCACTCTCACAACATTATGGCTGCTTGGAGACAGTCCGAACCACAAGTACCGGGTCCATGGTTCTGGCCGTATACTGGGGGGACGGGGACGACTCCCATTAACCCCTGACTATACCGGGGATACGCTTATCACAATGCCTTTCTGGTCTGTGCTGAAGGAGGGCATTCTGTCAGCCAAGTGGCTTGACCTTTATTAGTGAGCCTGGTTACCCCCTCTCGGAACCACAGACTTAGAAATCGCCAGCTCATATACAGTGCATAAAATATATTTATATATATACCCTTATACACCATTTTAATAAAAAATATCACAAAATTCTTCTAAGTCCCTCGGGAAGAGTGAAAGACGCGCACGTCCATTTTCAGATCTCCTAGACCTTCTTATAAGAAGTTAGCTTAAAAGTAGCTTCGAAAAACGCTTAGGTTAAGTTTCAGAGTTGCTTCTAATGTACCAAAGCTGGACTTAGACATAATTTCACTCTCACAACATTATGGCTGGTTGGAGACAGTCCGAACCACAAGTGCCGGGTCCATGGTTCTGGCCGTATACTGGGGGGACGGGGACGACTCCCATTAACCCCTGACTATACTGGGGATACGCTTATCACAATGCCTTTCTGGTCTGTGCTGAAGCAGGGCATTCTGGCAGCCAAGTGGCTTGACCTTTATTAGTGAGCCTGGTTACCCCCTCTCGGAACCACAGACTTAGAAATCGCCAGCTCATATACAGTGCATAAAATATATTTATATATATACCCTTATACACCATTTTAATAAAAAATATCACAAAATTCTTCTAAGTCCCTCGGGAAGAGTGAAAGACGCGCACGTCCATTTTCAGATCTCCTAGACCTTCTTATAAGAAGTTAGCTTAAAAGTAGCTTCGAAAAACGCTTAGGTTAAGTTTCAGAGTTGCTTCTAATGTACCAAAGCTGGACTTAGACATAATTTCACTCTCACAACATTATGGCTGGTTGGAGACAGTCCGAACCACAAGTGCCGGGTCCATGGTTCTGGCCGTATACTGGGGGGACGGGGACGACTCCCATTAACCCCTGACTATACTGGGGATACGCTTATCACAATGCCTTTCTGGTCTGTGCTGAAGCAGGGCATTCTGGCAGCCAAGTGGCTTGACCTTTATTAGTGAGCCTGGTTACCCCCTCTCGGAACCACAGACTTAGAAATCGCCAGCTCATATACAGTGCATAAAATATATTTATATATATACCCTTATACACCATTTTAATAAAAAATATCACAAAATTCTTCTAAGTCCCTCGGGAAGAGTGAAAGACGCGCACGTCCATTTTCAGATCTCCTAGACCTTCTTATAAGAAGTTAGCTTAAAAGTAGCTTCGAAAAACGCTTAGGTTAAGTTTCAGAGTTGCTTCTAATGTACCAAAGCTGGACTTAGACATAATTTCACTCTCACAACATTATGGCTGGTTGGAGACAGTCCGAACCACAAGTACCGGGTCCATGGTTCTGGCCGTATACTGGGGGGACGGGGACGACTCCCATTAACCCCTGACTATACTGGGGATACGCTTATCACAATGCCTTTCTGGTCTGTGCTGAAGCAGGGCATTCTGGCAGCCAAGTGGCTTGACCTTTATTAGTGAGCCTGGTTACCCCCTCTCGGAACCACAGACTTAGAAATCGCCAGCTCATATACAGTGCATAAAATATATTTATATATATACCCTTATACACCATTTTAATAAAAAATATCACAAAATTCATCTAAGTCCCTCGGGAAGAGTGAAAGACGCGCACGTCCATTTTCAGATCTCCTAGACCTTCTTATAAGAAGTTAGCTTAAAAGTAGCTTCGAAAAACGCTTAGGTTAAGTTTCAGAGTTGCTTCTAATGTACCAAAGCTGGACTTAGACATAATTTCACTCTCACAACATTATGGCTGGTTGGAGACAGTCCGAACCACAAGTACCGGGTCCATGGTTCTGGCCGTATACTGGGGGGACGGGGACGACTCCCATTAACCCCTGACTATACCGGGGATACGTTTATCACAATGCCTTTCTGGTCTGTGCTGAAGGAGGGCATTCTGGCAGCCAAGTGGCTTGACCTTTATTAGTGAGCCTGGTTACCCCCTCTCGGAACCACAGACTTAGAAATCGCCAGCTCATATACAGTGCATAAAATATATTTATATATATACCCTTATACACCATTTTAATAAAAAATATCACAAAATTCTTCTAAGTTCCTCGGGAAGAGTGAAAGACGCGCACGTTCATTTTCAGAGCTCCTAGACCTTCCTATAAGAAGTTAGCCAAAAAGTAGCTTCGAAAAACACTTAGGTTAAGTTTCAGAGTTGCTTCTAATGTACCAAAGCTGGACTTAGACATAATTTCACTCTCACGACATTATGGCTGGTTGGAGACAGTCCGAACCACAAGTACCGGGTCCATGGTTCTGGCCGTATACTGGGGGGACGGGGACGACTCCCATTAACCCCTGACTATACTGGGGATACGCTTATCACAATGCCTTTCTGGTCTGTGCTGAAGGAGGGCATTCTGGCAGTCAAGTGGCTTGACCTTTATTAGTGAGCCTTGTTACCCCCTCTCGGAACAACAGACTTAGAAATCGCCAGCTCATATACAGTGCATAAAATATATTTATATATATACCCTTATACACCATTTTAATAAAAAATATCACAAAATTCTTCTAAGTCCCTCGGGAAGAGTGAAAGACGCGCACGTCCATTTTCAGATCTCCTAGACCTTCCTATAAGAAGTTAGCTTAAAAGTAGCTTCGAAAAACGCTTAGGTTAAGTTTCAGAGTTGCTTCTAATGTACCAAAGCTGGACTTAGACATAATTTCACTCTCACAACATTATGGCTGGTTGGAGACAGTCCGAACCACAAGTACCGGGTCCATGGTTCTGGCCGTATACTGGGGGGACGGGGACGACTCCCATTAACCCCTGACTATACCGGGGATACGTTTATCACAATGCCTTTCTGGTCTGTGCTGAAGGAGGGCATTCTGGCAGCCAAGTGGCTTGACCTTTATTAGTGAGCCTGGTTACCCCCTCTCGGAACCACAGACTTAGAAATCGCCAGCTCATATACAGTGCATAAAATATATTTATATATATACCCTTATACACCATTTTAATAAAAAATATCACAAAATTCTTCTAAGTCCCTCGGGAAGAGTGAAAGACGCGCACGTTCATTTTCAGAGCTCCTAGACCTTCCTATAAGAAGTTAGCCAAAAAGTAGCTTCGAAAAACGCTTAAGTTAAGTTTCAGAGTTGCTTCTAATGTACCAAAGCTGGACTTAGACATAATTTCACTCTCACAACATTATGGCTGGTTGGAGACAGTCCGAACCACAAGTACCGGGTCCATGGTTCTGGCCGTATACTGGGGGGACGGGGACGACTCCAATTAACCCCTGACTATACCGGTGATACGCTTATCACAATGCCTTTCTGGTCTGTGCTGAAGCAGGGCATTCTGGCAGCCAAGTGGCTTGACCTTTATTAGTGAGCCTGGTTACCCCCTCTCGGAACCACAGACTTAGAAATCGCCAGCTCATATACAGTGCATAAAATATATTTATATATATACCCTTATACACCATTTTAATAAAAAATATCACAAAATTCTTCTAAGTCCCTAGGGAAAAGTGAAAGACGTGCACGTTCATTTTCAGAGCTCCTAGACCTTCCTATAAGAAGTTAGCCAAAAAGTAGCTTCGAAAAACGCTTAGGTTAAGTTTCAGAGTTGCTTCTAATGTACCAAAGCTGCACTTAGACATAATTTCACTCTCACAACATTATGGCTGGTTTGAGACAGTCCGTACCACAAGTACCGGGTCCATGGTTCTGGCCGTATACTGGGGGGACGGGGACGACTCCAATTAACCCCTGACTATACCGGTGATACGCTTATCACAATGCCTTTCTGGTCTGTGCTGAAGCAGGGCATTCTGGCAGCCAAGTGGCTTGACCTTTATTAGTGAGCCTGGTTACCCCCTCTCGGAACCACAGACTTAGAAATCGCCAGCTCATATACAGTGCATAAAATATATTTATATATATACCCTTATACACCATTTTAATAAAAAATATCCCAAAATTCTTCTAAGTCCCTAGGGAAGAGTGAAAGACGTGCACGTTCATTTTCAGAGCTCCTAGACCTTCCTATAAGAAGTTAGCTTAAAAGTAGCTTCGAAAAACGCTTAGGTTAAGTTTCAGAGTTGCTTCTAATGTACCAAAGCTGGACTTAGACATAATTTCACTCTCACAACATTATGGCTGGTTGGAGACAGTCCGAACCACAAGTACCGGGTCCATGGTTCTGGCCGTATACTGGGGGGACGGGGACGACTCCCATTAACCCCTGACTATACCGGGGATACGTTTATCACAATGCCTTTCTGGTCTGTGCTGAAGGAGGGCATTCTGGCAGCCAAGTGGCTTGACCTTTATTAGTGAGCCTGGTTACCCCCTCTCGGAACCACAGACTTAGAAATCGCCAGCTCATATACAGTGCATAAAATATATTTATATATATATACCCTTATACACCATTTTAATAAAAAATATCACAAAATTCTTCTAAGTCCCTAGGGAAAAGTGAAAGACGTGCACGTTCATTTTCAGAGCTCCTAGACCTTCCTATAAGAAGTTAGCCAAAAAGTAGCTTCGAAAAACGCTTAGGTTAAGTTTCAGAGTTGCTTCTAATGTACCAAAGCTGCACTTAGACATAATTTCACTCTCACAACATTATGGCTGGTTTGAGACAGTCCGTACCACAAGTACCGGGTCCATGGTTCTGGCCGTATACTGGGGGGACGGGGACGACTCCAATTAACCCCTGACTATACCGGTGATACGCTTATCACAATGCCTTTCTGGTCTGTGCTGAAGCAGGGCATTCTGGCAGCCAAGTGGCTTGACCTTTATTAGTGAGCCTGGTTACCCCCTCTCGGAACCACAGACGTAGAAATCGCAAGCTCATATACAGTGCATAAAATATATTTATATATATACCCTTATACACCATTTTAATAAAAAATATCACAAAATTCTTCTAAGTCCCTAGGGAAGAGTAAAAGACGTGCACGTTCATTTTTAGAGCTCCTAGACCTTCCTATAAGAAGTTAGCCAAAAAGTAGCTTCGAAAAACGCTTAGGTTAAGTTTCAGAGTTGCTTCTAATGTACCAAAGCTGCACTTAGACATAATTTCACTCTCACAACATTATGGCTGGTTTGAGACAGTCCGAACCACAAGTACCGGGTCCATGGTTCTGGCCGTATACTGGGGGGACGGGGACGACTCCAATTAACCCCTGACTATACCGGTGATACGCTTATCACAATGCCTTTCTGGTCTGTGCTGAAGCAGGGCATTCTGGCAGCCAAGTGGCTTGACCTTTATTAGTGAGCCTGGTTACCCCCTCTCGGAACCACAGACTTAGAAATCGCCAGCTCATATACAGTGCATAAAATATATTTATATATATACCCTTATACACCATTTTAATAAAAAATATCACAAAATTCTTCTAAGTCCCTCGGGAAGAGTGAAAGACGCGCACGTCCATTTTCAGATCTCCTAGACCTTCTTATAAGAAGTTAGCTTAAAAGTAGCTTCGAAAAACGCTTAGGTTAAGTTTCAGAGTTGCTTCTAATGTACCAAAGCTGGACTTAGACATAATTTCACTCTCACAACATTATGGCTGGTTGGAGACAGTCCGAACCACAAGTACCGGGTCCATGGTTCTGGCCGTATACTGGGGGGACGGGGACGACTCCCATTAACCCCTGACTATACCGGGGATACGTTTATCACAATGCCTTTCTGGTCTGTGCTGAAGGAGGGCATTCTGGCAGCCAAGTGGCTTGACCTTTATTAGTGAGCCTGGTTACCCCCTCTCGGAACCACAGACTTAGAAATCGCCAGCTCATATACAGTGCATAAAATATATTTATATATATATACCCTTATACACCATTTTAATAAAAAATATCACAAAATTCTTCTAAGTCCCTAGGGAAAAGTGAAAGACGTGCACGTTCATTTTCAGAGCTCCTAGACCTTCCTATAAGAAGTTAGCCAAAAAGTAGCTTCGAAAAACGCTTAGGTTAAGTTTCAGAGTTGCTTCTAATGTACCAAAGCTGCACTTAGACATAATTTCACTCTCACAACATTATGGCTGGTTTGAGACAGTCCGTACCACAAGTACCGGGTCCATGGTTCTGGCCGTATACTGGGGGGACGGGGACGACTCCAATTAACCCCTGACTATACCGGTGATACGCTTATCACAATGCCTTTCTGGTCTGTGCTGAAGCAGGGCATTCTGGCAGCCAAGTGGCTTGACCTTTATTAGTGAGCCTGGTTACCCCCTCTCGGAACCACAGACGTAGAAATCGCCAGCTCATATACAGTGCATAAAATATATTTATATATATACCCTTATACACCATTTTAATAAAAAATATCACAAAATTCTTCTAAGTCCCTAGGGAAGAGTAAAAGACGTGCACGTTCATTTTTAGAGCTCCTAGACCTTCCTATAAGAAGTTAGCCAAAAAGTAGCTTCGAAAAACGCTTAGGTTAAGTTTCAGAGTTGCTTCTAATGTACCAAAGCTGCACTTAGACATAATTTCACTCTCACAACATTATGGCTGGTTTGAGACAGTCCGAACCACAAGTACCGGGTCCATGGTTCTGGCCGTATACTGGGGGGACGGGGACGACTCCAATTAACCCCTGACTATACCGGTGATACGCTTATCACAATGCCTTTCTGGTCTGTGCTGAAGCAGGGCATTCTGGCAGCCAAGTGGCTTGACCTTTATTAGTGAGCCTGGTTACCCCCTCTCGGAACCACAGACTTAGAAATCGCCAGCTCATATACAGTGCATAAAATATATTTATATATATACCCTTATACACCATTTTAATAAAAAATATCACAAAATTCTTCTAAGTCCCTCGGGAAGAGTGAAAGACGCGCACGTCCATTTTCAGATCTCCTAGACCTTCTTATAAGAAGTTAGCTTAAAAGTAGCTTCGAAAAACGCTTAGGTTAAGTTTCAGAGTTGCTTCTAATGTACCAAAGCTGGACTTAGACATAATTTCACTCTCACAACATTATGGCTGGTTGGAGACAGTCCGAACCACAAGTACCGGGTCCATGGTTCTGGCCGTATACTGGGGGGACGGGGACGACTCCCATTAACCCCTGACTATACCGGGGATACGTTTATCACAATGCCTTTCTGGTCTGTGCTGAAGGAGGGCATTCTGGCAGCCAAGTGGCTTGACCTTTATTAGTGAGCCTGGTTACCCCCTCTCGGAACCACAGACTTAGAAATCGCCAGCTCATATACAGTGCATAAAATATATTTATATATATACCCTTATACACCATTTTAATAAAAAATATCACAAAATTCTTCTAAGTCCCTCTGGAAGAGGGAAAGACGCGCACGTTCATTTTCAGAGCTCCTAGACCTTCCTATAAGAAGTTAGCCAAAAAGTAGCTTCGAAAAACGCTTAGGTTAAGTTTCAGAGTTGCTTCTAATGTACCAAAGCTGGACTTAGACATAATTTCACTCTCACAACATTATGGCTGGTTGGAGACAGTCCGAACCACAAGTACCGGGTCCATGGTTCTGGCCGTATACTGGGGGGACGGGGACGACTCCCATTAACCCCTGACTATACTGGGGATACGCTTATCACAATGCCTTTCTGGTCTGTGCTGAAGCAGGGCATTCTGGCAGCCAAGTGGCTTGACCTTTATTAGTGAGCCTGGTTACCCCCTCTCGGAACCACAGACTTAGAAATCGCCAGCTCATATACAGTGCATAAAATATATTTATATATATACCCTTATACACCATTTTAATAAAAAATATCACAAAATTCATCTAAGTCCCTCGGGAAGAGTGAAAGACGCGCACGTCCATTTTCAGATCTCCTAGACCTTCTTATAAGAAGTTAGCTTAAAAGTAGCTTCGAAAAACGCTTAGGTTAAGTTTCAGAGTTGCTTCTAATGTACCAAAGCTGGACTTAGACATAATTTCACTCTCACAACATTATGGCTGGTTGGAGACAGTCCGAACCACAAGTACCGGGTCCATGGTTCTGGCCGTATACTGGGGGGACGGGGACGACTCCCATTAACCCCTGACTATACCGGGGATACGTTTATCACAATGCCTTTCTGGTCTGTGCTGAAGGAGGGCATTCTGGCAGCCAAGTGGCTTGACCTTTATTAGTGAGCCTGGTTACCCCCTCTCGGAACCACAGACTTAGAAATCGCCAGCTCATATACAGTGCATAAAATATATTTATATATATACCCTTATACACCATTTTAATAAAAAATATCACAAAATTCTTCTAAGTTCCTCGGGAAGAGTGAAAGACGCGCACGTTCATTTTCAGAGCTCCTAGACCTTCCTATAAGAAGTTAGCCAAAAAGTAGCTTCGAAAAACACTTAGGTTAAGTTTCAGAGTTGCTTCTAATGTACCAAAGCTGGACTTAGACATAATTTCACTCTCACGACATTATGGCTGGTTGGAGACAGTCCGAACCACAAGTACCGGGTCCATGGTTCTGGCCGTATACTGGGGGGACGGGGACGACTCCCATTAACCCCTGACTATACTGGGGATACGCTTATCACAATGCCTTTCTGGTCTGTGCTGAAGGAGGGCATTCTGGCAGTCAAGTGGCTTGACCTTTATTAGTGAGCCTTGTTACCCCCTCTCGGAACAACAGACTTAGAAATCGCCAGCTCATATACAGTGCATAAAATATATTTATATATATACCCTTATACACCATTTTAATAAAAAATATCACAAAATTCTTCTAAGTCCCTCGGGAAGAGTGAAAGACGCGCACGTCCATTTTCAGATCTCCTAGACCTTCCTATAAGAAGTTAGCTTAAAAGTAGCTTCGAAAAACGCTTAGGTTAAGTTTCAGAGTTGCTTCTAATGTACCAAAGCTGGACTTAGACATAATTTCACTCTCACAACATTATGGCTGGTTGGAGACAGTCCGAACCACAAGTACCGGGTCCATGGTTCTGGCCGTATACTGGGGGGACGGGGACGACTCCCATTAACCCCTGACTATACCGGGGATACGTTTATCACAATGCCTTTCTGGTCTGTGCTGAAGGAGGGCATTCTGGCAGCCAAGTGGCTTGACCTTTATTAGTGAGCCTGGTTACCCCCTCTCGGAACCACAGACTTAGAAATCGCCAGCTCATATACAGTGCATAAAATATATTTATATATATACCCTTATACACCATTTTAATAAAAAATATCACAAAATTCTTCTAAGTCCCTCGGGAAGAGTGAAAGACGCGCACGTTCATTTTCAGAGCTCCTAGACCTTCCTATAAGAAGTTAGCCAAAAAGTAGCTTCGAAAAACGCTTAAGTTAAGTTTCAGAGTTGCTTCTAATGTACCAAAGCTGGACTTAGACATAATTTCACTCTCACAACATTATGGCTGGTTGGAGACAGTCCGAACCACAAGTACCGGGTCCATGGTTCTGGCCGTATACTGGGGGGACGGGGACGACTCCAATTAACCCCTGACTATACCGGTGATACGCTTATCACAATGCCTTTCTGGTCTGTGCTGAAGCAGGGCATTCTGGCAGCCAAGTGGCTTGACCTTTATTAGTGAGCCTGGTTACCCCCTCTCGGAACCACAGACTTAGAAATCGCCAGCTCATATACAGTGCATAAAATATATTTATATATATACCCTTATACACCATTTTAATAAAAAATATCACAAAATTCTTCTAAGTCCCTAGGGAAAAGTGAAAGACGTGCACGTTCATTTTCAGAGCTCCTAGACCTTCCTATAAGAAGTTAGCCAAAAAGTAGCTTCGAAAAACGCTTAGGTTAAGTTTCAGAGTTGCTTCTAATGTACCAAAGCTGCACTTAGACATAATTTCACTCTCACAACATTATGGCTGGTTTGAGACAGTCCGTACCACAAGTACCGGGTCCATGGTTCTGGCCGTATACTGGGGGGACGGGGACGACTCCAATTAACCCCTGACTATACCGGTGATACGCTTATCACAATGCCTTTCTGGTCTGTGCTGAAGCAGGGCATTCTGGCAGCCAAGTGGCTTGACCTTTATTAGTGAGCCTGGTTACCCCCTCTCGGAACCACAGACTTAGAAATCGCCAGCTCATATACAGTGCATAAAATATATTTATATATATACCCTTATACACCATTTTAATAAAAAATATCCCAAAATTCTTCTAAGTCCCTAGGGAAGAGTGAAAGACGTGCACGTTCATTTTCAGAGCTCCTAGACCTTCCTATAAGAAGTTAGCTTAAAAGTAGCTTCGAAAAACGCTTAGGTTAAGTTTCAGAGTTGCTTCTAATGTACCAAAGCTGGACTTAGACATAATTTCACTCTCACAACATTATGGCTGGTTGGAGACAGTCCGAACCACAAGTACCGGGTCCATGGTTCTGGCCGTATACTGGGGGGACGGGGACGACTCCCATTAACCCCTGACTATACCGGGGATACGTTTATCACAATGCCTTTCTGGTCTGTGCTGAAGGAGGGCATTCTGGCAGCCAAGTGGCTTGACCTTTATTAGTGAGCCTGGTTACCCCCTCTCGGAACCACAGACTTAGAAATCGCCAGCTCATATACAGTGCATAAAATATATTTATATATATATACCCTTATACACCATTTTAATAAAAAATATCACAAAATTCTTCTAAGTCCCTAGGGAAAAGTGAAAGACGTGCACGTTCATTTTCAGAGCTCCTAGACCTTCCTATAAGAAGTTAGCCAAAAAGTAGCTTCGAAAAACGCTTAGGTTAAGTTTCAGAGTTGCTTCTAATGTACCAAAGCTGCACTTAGACATAATTTCACTCTCACAACATTATGGCTGGTTTGAGACAGTCCGAACCACAAGTACCGGGTCCATGGTTCTGGCCGTATACTGGGGGGACGGGGACGACTCCAATTAACCCCTGACTATACCGGTGATACGCTTATCACAATGCCTTTCTGGTCTGTGCTGAAGCAGGGCATTCTGGCAGCCAAGTGGCTTGACCTTTATTAGTGAGCCTGGTTACCCCCTCTCGGAACCACAGACTTAGAAATCGCCAGCTCATATACAGTGCATAAAATATATTTATATATATACCCTTATACACCATTTTAATAAAAAATATCACAAAATTCTTCTAAGTCCCTCGGGAAGAGTGAAAGACGCGCACGTCCATTTTCAGATCTCCTAGACCTTCTTATAAGAAGTTAGCTTAAAAGTAGCTTCGAAAAACGCTTAGGTTAAGTTTCAGAGTTGCTTCTAATGTACCAAAGCTGGACTTAGACATAATTTCACTCTCACAACATTATGGCTGGTTGGAGACAGTCCGAACCACAAGTACCGGGTCCATGGTTCTGGCCGTATACTGGGGGGACGGGGACGACTCCCATTAACCCCTGACTATACCGGGGATACGTTTATCACAATGCCTTTCTGGTCTGTGCTGAAGGAGGGCATTCTGGCAGCCAAGTGGCTTGACCTTTATTAGTGAGCCTGGTTACCCCCTCTCGGAACCACAGACTTAGAAATCGCCAGCTCATATACAGTGCATAAAATATATTTATATATATATACCCTTATACACCATTTTAATAAAAAATATCACAAAATTCTTCTAAGTCCCTAGGGAAAAGTGAAAGACGTGCACGTTCATTTTCAGAGCTCCTAGACCTTCCTATAAGAAGTTAGCCAAAAAGTAGCTTCGAAAAACGCTTAGGTTAAGTTTCAGAGTTGCTTCTAATGTACCAAAGCTGCACTTAGACATAATTTCACTCTCACAACATTATGGCTGGTTTGAGACAGTCCGTACCACAAGTACCGGGTCCATTGTTCTGGCCGTATACTGGGGGGACGGGGACGACTCCAATTAACCCCTGACTATACCGGTGATACGCTTATCACAATGCCTTTCTGGTCTGTGCTGAAGCAGGGCATTCTGGCAGCCAAGTGGCTTGACCTTTATTAGTGAGCCTGGTTACCCCCTCTCGGAACCACAGACGTAGAAATCGCCAGCTCATATACAGTGCATAAAATATATTTATATATATACCCTTATACACCATTTTAATAAAAAATATCACAAAATTCTTCTAAGTCCCTAGGGAAGAGTAAAAGACGTGCACGTTCATTTTTAGAGCTCCTAGACCTTCCTATAAGAAGTTAGCCAAAAAGTAGCTTCGAAAAACGCTTAGGTTAAGTTTCAGAGTTGCTTCTAATGTACCAAAGCTGCACTTAGACATAATTTCACTCTCACAACATTATGGCTGGTTTGAGACAGTCCGAACCACAAGTACCGGGTCCATGGTTCTGGCCGTATACTGGGGGGACGGGGACGACTCCAATTAACCCCTGACTATACCGGTGATACGCTTATCACAATGCCTTTCTGGTCTGTGCTGAAGCAGGGCATTCTGGCAGCCAAGTGGCTTGACCTTTATTAGTGAGCCTGGTTACCCCCTCTCGGAACCACAGACTTAGAAATCGCCAGCTCATATACAGTGCATAAAATATATTTATATATATACCCTTATACACCATTTTAATAAAAAATATCACAAAATTCTTCTAAGTCCCTCGGGAAGAGTGAAAGACGCGCACGTCCATTTTCAGATCTCCTAGACCTTCTTATAAGAAGTTAGCTTAAAAGTAGCTTCGAAAAACGCTTAGGTTAAGTTTCAGAGTTGCTTCTAATGTACCATTGCTGGACTTAGACATAATTTCACTCTCACAACATTATGGCTGGTTGGAGACAGTCCGAACCACAAGTACCGGGTCCATGGTTCTGGCCGTATACTGGGGGGACGGGGACGACTCCCATTAACCCCTGACTATACCGGGGATACGTTTATCACAATGCCTTTCTGGTCTGTGCTGAAGGAGGGCATTCTGGCAGCCAAGTGGCTTGACCTTTATTAGTGAGCCTGGTTACCCCCTCTCGGAACCACAGACTTAGAAATCGCCAGCTCATATACAGTGCATAAAATATATTTATATATATACCCTTATACACCATTTTAATAAAAAATATCACAAAATTCTTCTAAGTCCCTCTGGAAGAGGGAAAGACGCGCACGTTCATTTTCAGAGCTCCTAGACCTTCCTATAAGAAGTTAGCCAAAAAGTAGCTTCGAAAAACGCTTAGGTTAAGTTTCAGAGTTGCTTCTAATGTACCAAAGCTGGACTTAGACATAATTTCACTCTCACAACATTATGGCTGGTTGGAGACAGTCCGAACCACAAGTACCGGGTCCATGGTTCTGGCCGTATACTGGGGGGACGGGGACGACTCCAATTAACCCCTGACTATACCGGTGATACGCTTATCACAATGCCTTTCTGGTCTGTGCTGAAGCAGGGCATTCTGGCAGCCAAGTGGCTTGACCTTTATTAGTGAGCCTGGTTACCCCCTCTCGGAACCACAGACTTAGAAATCGCCAGCTCATATACAGTGCATAAAATATATTTATATATATACCCTTATACACCATTTTAATAAAAAATATCACAAAATTCTTCTAAGTCCCTAGGGAAAAGTGAAAGACGTGCACGTTCATTTTCAGAGCTCCTAGACCTTCCTATAAGAAGTTAGCCAAAAAGTAGCTTCGAAAAACGCTTAGGTTAAGTTTCAGAGTTGCTTCTAATGTACCAAAGCTGCACTTATACATTATTTCACTCTCACAACATTATGGCTGGCTGGAGACAGTCCGAACCACAAGTACCGGGTCCATGGTTCTGGCCGTATACTGGGGGGACGGGGATGACTCCCATTAACCCCTGACTATACCGGGGATACGCTTATCACAATGCCTTTCTGGTCTGTGCTGAAGGAGGGCATTCTGGCAGCCAAGTGGCTTGACCTTTATTAGTGAGCCTGGTTACCCCCTCTCGGAACCACAGACTTAGAAATCGCCAGCTCATATACAGTGCATAAAATATATTTATATATATACCCTTATACACCATTTTAATAAAAAATATCACAAAATTCTTCTAAGTCCCTAGGGAAAAGTGAAAGACGTGCACGTTCATTTTCAGAGCTCCTAGACCTTCCTATAAGAAGTTAGCCAAAAAGTAGCTTCGAAAAACGCTTAGGTTAAGTTTCAGAGTTGCTTCTAATGTACCAAAGCTGCACTTAGACATAATTTCACTCTCACAACATTATGGCTGGTTTGAGACAGTCCGTACCACAAGTACCGGGTCCATGGTTCTGGCCGTATACTGGGGGGACGGGGACGACTCCAATTAACCCCTGACTATACCGGTGATACGCTTATCACAATGCCTTTCTGGTCTGTGCTGAAGCAGGGCATTCTGGCAGCCATGTGGCTTGACCTTTATTAGTGAGCCTGGTTACCCCCTCTCGGAACCACAGACGTAGAAATCGCCAGCTCATATACAGTGCATAAAATATATTTATATATATACCCTTATACACCATTTTAATAAAAAATATCACAAAATTCTTCTAAGTCCCTAGGGAAGAGTAAAAGACGTGCACATTCATTTTTAGAGCTCCTAGACCTTCCTATAAGAAGTTAGCCAAAAAGTAGCTTCGAAAAACGCTTAGGTTAAGTTTCAGAGTTGCTTCTAATGTACCAAAGCTGCACTTAGACATAATTTCACTCTCACAACATTATGGCTGGTTGGAGACAGTCCGAACCACAAGTACCGGGTCCATGGTTCTGGCCGTATACTGGGGGGACGGGGACGACTCCCATTAACCCCTGACTATACCGGGGATACGTTTATCACAATGCCTTTCTGGTCTGTGCTGAAGGAGGGCATTCTGGCAGCCAAGTGGCTTGACCTTTATTAGTGAGCCTGGTTACCCCCTCTCGGAACCACAGACTTAGAAATCGCCAGCTCATATACAGTGCATAAAATATATTTATATATATACCCTTATACACCATTTTAATAAAAAATATCACAAAATTCTTCTAAGTCCCTCTGGAAGAGGGAAAGACGCGCACGTTCATTTTCAGAGCTCCTAGACCTTCCTATAAGAAGTTAGCCAAAAAGTAGCTTCGAAAAACGCTTAGGTTAAGTTTCAGAGTTGCTTCTAATGTACCAAAGCTGGACTTAGACATAATTTCACTCTCACAACATTATGGCTGGTTGGAGACAGTCCGAACCACAAGTACCGGGTCCATGGTTCTGGCCGTATACTGGGGGGACGGGGACGACTCCAATTAACCCCTGACTATACCGGTGATACGCTTATCACAATGCCTTTCTGGTCTGTGCTGAAGCAGGGCATTCTGGCAGCCAAGTGGCTTGACCTTTATTAGTGAGCCTGGTTACCCCCTCTCGGAACCACAGACTTAGAAATCGCCAGCTCATATACAGTGCATAAAATATATTTATATATATACCCTTATACACCATTTTAATAAAAAATATCACAAAATTCTTCTAAGTCCCTAGGGAAAAGTGAAAGACGTGCACGTTCATTTTCAGAGCTCCTAGACCTTCCTATAAGAAGTTAGCCAAAAAGTAGCTTCGAAAAACGCTTAGGTTAAGTTTCAGAGTTGCTTCTAATGTACCAAAGCTGCACTTAGACATAATTTCACTCTCACAACATTATGGCTGGTTTGAGACAGTCCGTACCACAAGTACCGGGTCCATGGTTCTGGCCGTATACTGGGGGGACGGGGACGACTCCAATTAACCCCTGACTATACCGGTGATACGCTTATCACAATGCCTTTCTGGTCTGTGCTGAAGCAGGGCATTCTGGCAGCCATGTGGCTTGACCTTTATTAGTGAGCCTGGTTACCCCCTCTCGGAACCACAGACGTAGAAATCGCCAGCTCATATACAGTGCATAAAATATATTTATATATATACCCTTATACACCATTTTAATAAAAAATATCACAAAATTCTTCTAAGTCCCTAGGGAAGAGTAAAAGACGTGCACATTCATTTTTAGAGCTCCTAGACCTTCCTATAAGAAGTTAGCCAAAAAGTAGCTTCGAAAAACGCTTAGGTTAAGTTTCAGAGTTGCTTCTAATGTACCAAAGCTGCACTTAGACATAATTTCACTCTCACAACATTATGGCTGGTTGGAGACAGTCCGAACCACAAGTACCGGGTCCATGGTTCTGGCCGTATACTGGGGGGACGGGGACGACTCCCATTAACCCCTGACTATACCGGGGATACGTTTATCACAATGCCTTTCTGGTCTGTGCTGAAGGAGGGCATTCTGGCAGCCAAGTGGCTTGACCTTTATTAGTGAGCCTGGTTACCCCCTCTCGGAACCACAGACTTAGAAATCGCCAGCTCATATACAGTGCATAAAATATATTTATATATATACCCTTATACACCATTTTAATAAAAAATATCACAAAATTCTTCTAAGTCCCTCTGGAAGAGGGAAAGACGCGCACGTTCATTTTCAGAGCTCCTAGACCTTCCTATAAGAAGTTAGCCAAAAAGTAGCTTCGAAAAACGCTTAGGTTAAGTTTCAGAGTTGCTTCTAATGTACCAAAGCTGGACTTAGACATAATTTCACTCTCACAACATTATGGCTGGTTGGAGACAGTCCGAACCACAAGTACCGGGTCCATGGTTCTGGCCGTATACTGGGGGGACGGGGACGACTCCAATTAACCCCTGACTATACCGGTGATACGCTTATCACAATGCCTTTCTGGTCTGTGCTGAAGCAGGGCATTCTGGCAGCCAAGTGGCTTGACCTTTATTAGTGAGCCTGGTTACCCCCTCTCGGAACCACAGACTTAGAAATCGCCAGCTCATATACAGTGCATAAAATATATTTATATATATACCCTTATACACCATTTTAATAAAAAATATCACAAAATTCTTCTAAGTCCCTAGGGAAAAGTGAAAGACGTGCACGTTCATTTTCAGAGCTCCTAGACCTTCCTATAAGAAGTTAGCCAAAAAGTAGCTTCGAAAAACGCTTAGGTTAAGTTTCAGAGTTGCTTCTAATGTACCAAAGCTGCACTTATACATTATTTCACTCTCACAACATTATGGCTGGCTGGAGACAGTCCGAACCACAAGTACCGGGTCCATGGTTCTGGCCGTATACTGGGGGGACGGGGATGACTCCCATTAACCCCTGACTATACCGGGGATACGCTTATCACAATGCCTTTCTGGTCTGTGCTGAAGGAGGGCATTCTGGCAGCCAAGTGGCTTGACCTTTATTAGTGAGCCTGGTTACCCCCTCTCGGAACCACAGACTTAGAAATCGCCAGCTCATATACAGTGCATAAAATATATTTATATATATACCCTTATACACCATTTTAATAAAAAATATCACAAAATTCTTCTAAGTCCCTAGGGAAAAGTGAAAGACGTGCACGTTCATTTTCAGAGCTCCTAGACCTTCCTATAAGAAGTTAGCCAAAAAGTAGCTTCGAAAAACGCTTAGGTTAAGTTTCAGAGTTGCTTCTAATGTACCAAAGCTGCACTTAGACATAATTTCACTCTCACAACATTATGGCTGGTTTGAGACAGTCCGTACCACAAGTACCGGGTCCATGGTTCTGGCCGTATACTGGGGGGACGGGGACGACTCCAATTAACCCCTGACTATACCGGTGATACGCTTATCACAATGCCTTTCTGGTCTGTGCTGAAGCAGGGCATTCTGGCAGCCATGTGGCTTGACCTTTATTAGTGAGCCTGGTTACCCCCTCTCGGAACCACAGACGTAGAAATCGCCAGCTCATATACAGTGCATAAAATATATTTATATATATACCCTTATACACCATTTTAATAAAAAATATCACAAAATTCTTCTAAGTCCCTAGGGAAGAGTAAAAGACGTGCACATTCATTTTTAGAGCTCCTAGACCTTCCTATAAGAAGTTAGCCAAAAAGTAGCTTCGAAAAACGCTTAGGTTAAGTTTCAGAGTTGCTTCTAATGTACCAAAGCTGCACTTAGACATAATTTCACTCTCACAACATTATGGCTGGTTGGAGACAGTCCGAACCACAAGTACCGGGTCCATGGTTCTGGCCGTATACTGGGGGGACGGGGACGACTCCCATTAACCCCTGACTATACCGGGGATACGTTTATCACAATGCCTTTCTGGTCTGTGCTGAAGGAGGGCATTCTGGCAGCCAAGTGGCTTGACCTTTATTAGTGAGCCTGGTTACCCCCTCTCGGAACCACAGACTTAGAAATCGCCAGCTCATATACAGTGCATAAAATATATTTATATATATACCCTTATACACCATTTTAATAAAAAATATCACAAAATTCTTCTAAGTCCCTCTGGAAGAGGGAAAGACGCGCACGTTCATTTTCAGAGCTCCTAGACCTTCCTATAAGAAGTTAGCCAAAAAGTAGCTTCGAAAAACGCTTAGGTTAAGTTTCAGAGTTGCTTCTAATGTACCAAAGCTGGACTTAGACATAATTTCACTCTCACAACATTATGGCTGGTTGGAGACAGTCCGAACCACAAGTACCGGGTCCATGGTTCTGGCCGTATACTGGGGGGACGGGGACGACTCCAATTAACCCCTGACTATACCGGTGATACGCTTATCACAATGCCTTTCTGGTCTGTGCTGAAGCAGGGCATTCTGGCAGCCAAGTGGCTTGACCTTTATTAGTGAGCCTGGTTACCCCCTCTCGGAACCACAGACTTAGAAATCGCCAGCTCATATACAGTGCATAAAATATATTTATATATATACCCTTATACACCATTTTAATAAAAAATATCACAAAATTCTTCTAAGTCCCTAGGGAAAAGTGAAAGACGTGCACGTTCATTTTCAGAGCTCCTAGACCTTCCTATAAGAAGTTAGCCAAAAAGTAGCATCGAAAAACGCTTAGGTTAAGTTTCAGAGTTGCTTCTAATGTACCAAAGCTGCACTTATACATTATTTCAATCTCACAACATTATGGCTGGCTGGAGACAGTCCGAACCACAAGTACCGGGTCCATGGTTCTGGCCGTATACTGGGGGGACGGGGACGACTCCCATTAACCCCTGACTATACCGGGGATACGCTTATCACAATGCCTTTCTGGTCTGTGCTGAAGGAGGGCATTCTGGCAGCCAAGTGGCTTGACCTTTATTAGTGAGCCTGGTTACCCCCTCTCGGAACCACAGACTTAGAAATCGCCAGCTCATATACAGTGCATAAAATATATTTATATATATACCCTTATACACCATTTTAATAAAAAATATCACAAAATTCTTCTAAGTCCCTCGGGAAGAGTGAAAGACGCGCACGTTCATTTTCAGAGCTCCTAGACCTTCCTATAAGAAGTTAGCCAAAAAGTAGCTTCGAAAAACGCTTAGGTTAAGTTTCAGAGTTGCTTCTAATGTACCAAAGCTGGACTTACACATAATTTCACTCTCACAACATTATGGCTGGTTGGACACAGTCCGAACCACAAGTACCGGGTCCATGGTTCTGGCCGTATACTGGGGGGACGGGGACGACTCCCATTAACCCCTGACTATACCGGGGATACGCTTATCACAATGCCTTTCTGGTCTGTGCTGAAGCAGGGCATTCTGGCAGCCAAGTGGCTTGACCTTTATTAGTGAGCCTGGTTACCCCCTCTCGGAACCACAGACTTAGAAATCGCCAGCTCATATACAGTGCATAAAATATATTTATATATATATACCCTTATACACCATTTTAATAAAAAATATCACAAAATTCTTCTAAGTCCCTCGGGAAGAGTGAAAGACGCGCACGTTCATTTTCAGAGCTCCTAGACCTTCCTATAAGAAGTTAGCCAAAAAGTAGCTTCGAAAAACGCTTAGGTTAAGTTTCAGAGTTGCTTCTAATGTACCAAAGCTGGACTTAGACATAATTTCACTCTCACAACATTATGGCTGGTTGGAGACAGTCCGAACCACAAGTACCGGGTCCATGGTTCTGGCCGTATACTGGGGTGACGGGGACGACTCCCATTAACCCCTGACTATACCGGGGATACGCTTATCACAATGCCTTTCTGGTCTGTGCTGAAGGAGGGCATTCTGGCAGCCAAGTGGCTTGACCTTTATTAGTGAGCCTGGTTACCCCCTCTCGGAACCACAGACTTAGAAATCGCCAGCTCATATACAGTGCATAAAATATATTTATATATATACCCTTATACACCATTTTAATAAAAAATATCACAAAATTCTTCTAAGTCCCTCGGGAAGAGTGAAAGACGCGCACGTTCATTTTCAGAGCTCCTAGACCTTCCTATAAGAAGTTAGCCAAAAAGTAGCTTCGAAAAACGCTTAGGTTAAGTTTCAGAGTTGCTTCTAATGTACCAAAGTTGGACTTAGACATAATTTCACTCTCACAACATTATGGCTGGTTGGAGAGAGTCCGAACCACAAGTACCGGGTCCATGGTTCTGGCCGTATACTGGGGGGACGGGGACGACTCCAATTAACCCCTGACTATACCGGTGATACGCTTATCACAATGCCTTTCTGGTCTGTGCTGAAACTTCTTATAGGAAGGTCTAGGAGCTCTGAAAATGAACGTGCGCGTCTTTCACTCTTCCCGAGGGACTTAGAAGAATTGTGTGATATTTTTTATTAAAATGGTGTATAAGGGTATATATATAAATATATTTTATGCACTGTATATGAGCTGGCGATTTCTAAGTCTGTGGTTCCGAGAGGGGGTAACCAGGCTCACTATTAAAGGTCAAGCCACTTGGCTGCCAGAATGCCCTGCTTCAGCACAGACCAGAAAGGCATTGTGATAAGCGTATCCCCGGTATAGTCAGGGGTTAATGGGAGTCGTCCCCGTCCCCCCAGTATACGGCCAGAACCATGGACCCGGTACTTGTGGTTCGGACTGTCTCCAACCAGCCATAATGTTGTGAGAGTGAAATTATGTCTAAGTCCAGCTTTGGTACATTAGAAGCAACTCTGAAACTTAACCTAAGCGTTTTTCGAAGCTACTTTTTGGCTAACTTCTTATAGGAAGGTCTAGGAGCTCTGAAAATGAACGTGCGCGTCTTTCACTCTTCCCGAGGGACTTCGAAGAATTTTGTGATATTTTTTATTAAAATGGTGTATAAGGGTATATATATAAATATATTTTATGCACTGTATATGAGCTGGCGATTTCTAAGTCTGTGGTTCCGAGAGGGGGTAACCAGGCTCACTAATAAAGGTCAAGCCACTTGGCTGCCAGAATGCCCTGCTTCAGCACAGACCAGAAAGGCATTGTGATAAGCGTATACCCGGTATAGTCAGGGGTTAATTGGAGTCGTCCCCGTCCCCCCAGTATACGGCCAGAACCATGGACCCGGTACTTGTGGTTCGGACTCTCTCCAACCAGCCATAATGTTGTGAGAGTGAAATTATGTATAAGTCCAGCTTTGGTACATTAGAAGCAACTCTGAAACTTAACCTAAGCGTTTTTCGAAGCTACTTTTTGGCTAACTTCTTATAGGAAGGTCTAGGAGCTCTGAAAATGAACGTGCGCGTCTTTCACTCTTCCCGAGGGACTTCGAAGAATTTTGTGATATTTTTTATTAAAATGGTGTATAAGGGTATATATATAAATATATTTTATGCACTGTATATGAGCTGGCGATTTCTAAGTCTGTGGTTCCGAGAGGGGGTAACCAGGCTCACTAATAAAGGTCAAGCCACTTGGCTGCCAGAATGCCCTCCTTCAGCACAGACCAGAAAGGCATTGTGATAAGCGTATCCCCGGTATAGTCAGGGGTTAATGGGAGTCGTCCCCGTCCCCCCAGTATACGGCCAGAACCATGGACCCGGTACTTGTGGTTCGGACTGTCTCCAAGCAGCCATAATGTTGTGAGAGTGAAATTATGTCTAAGTCCAGCTTTGGTACATTAGCAGCAACTCTGAAACTTTACCTAAGCGTTTTTCGAAGCTACTTTTAAGCTAACTTCTTATAGGAAGGTCTAGGAGATCTGAAAATGGACGTGCGGGTCTTTCACTCTTCCCGAGGGACTTAGAAGAATTTTGTGATATTTTTTATTAAAATGGTGTATAAGGGTATATATATAAATAGATTTTATGCACTGTATATGAGCTGGCGATTTCTAAGTCTGTGGTTCCGAGAGGGGGTAACCAGGCTCACTAATAAAGGTCAAGCCACTTGGCTGCCAGAATGCCCTGCTTCAGCACAGACCAGAAAGGCATTGTGATAAGCGTATCCCCGGTATAGTCAGGGGTTAATTGGAGTCGTCCCCGTCCCCCCAGTATACGGCCAGAACCATGGACCCGGTACTTGTGGTTCGGACTCTCTCCAACCAGCCATAATGTTGTGAGAGTGAAATTATGTCTAAGTCCAGCTTTGGTACATTAGAAGCAACTCTGAAACTTAACCTAAGCGTTTTTCGAAGCTACTTTTTGGCTAACTTCTTATAGGAAGGTCTAGGAGCTCTAAAAATGAACGTGCGCGTCTTTCACTCTTCCCGAGGGACTTAGAAGAATTTTGTGATATTTTTTATTAAAATGGTGTATAAGGGTATATATATAAATATATTTTATGCACTGTATATGAGCTGGCGATTTCTAAGTCTGTGGTTCCGAGAGGAGGTAACCAGGCTCACTAATAAAGGTCAAGCCACTTGGCTGCCAGAATGCCCTCCTTCAGCACAGACCAGAAAGGCATTGTGATAAGCGTATCCCCGGTATAGTCAGGGGTTAATTGGAGTCGTCCCCGTCCCCCCAGTATACGGCCAGAACCATGGACCCGGTACTTGTGGTTCGGACTCTCTCCAACCAGCCATAATGTTGTGAGAGTGAAATTATTTATAATTCCAGCTTTGGTACATTAGAAGCAATTCTGAAACTTAACCTAAGCGTTTTTCGATGCTACTTTTTGGCTAACTTCTTATAGGAAGGTCTAGGAGCTCTGAAAATGAACGTGCGCGTCTTTCACTCTTCTCGAGGGACTTAGAAGAATTGTGTGATATTTTTTATTAAAATGGTGTATAAGGGTATATATATAAATATATTTTATGCACTGTATATGAGCTGGCGATTTCTAAGTCTGTGGTTCCGAGAGGAGGTAACCAGGCTCACTAATAAAGGTCAAGCCACTTGGCTGCCAGAATGCCCTCCTTCAGCACAGACCAGAAAGGCATTGTGATAAGCGTATCCCCGGTATAGTCAGGGGTTAATTGGAGTCGTCCCCGTCCCCCCAGTATACGGCCAGAACCATGGACCCGGTACTTGTGGTTCGGACTCTCTCCAACCAGCCATAATGTTGTGAGAGTGAAATTATTTATAATTCCAGCTTTGGTACATTAGAAGCAATTCTGAAACTTAACCTAAGCGTTTTTCGATGCTACTTTTTGGCTAACTTCTTATAGGAAGGTCTAGGAGCTCTGAAAATGAACGTGCGCGTCTTTCACTCTTCTCGAGGGACTTAGAAGAATTGTGTGATATTTTTTATTAAAATGGTGTATAAGGGTATATATATAAATATATTTTATGCACTGTATATGAGCTGGCGATTTCTAAGTCTGTGGTTCCGAGAGGGGGTAACCAGGCTCACTAATAAAGGTCAAGCCACTTGGCTGCCAGAATGCCCTGCTTCAGCACAGACCAGAAAGGCATTGTGATAAGCGTATCCCCGGTATAGTCAGGGGTTAATGGGAGTCATCCCCGTCCCCCCAGTATACGGCCAGAACCATGGACCCGGTACTTGTGGTTCGGACTGTCTCCAAGCAGCCATAATGTTGTGAGAGTGAAATTATGTCTAAGTCCAGCTTTGGTACATTAGAAGCAACTCTGAAACTTAACCTAAGCGTTTTTCGAAGCTACTTTTTGGCTAACTTCTTATAGGAAGGTCTAGGAGCTCTGAAAATGAACGTGCGCGTCTTTCACTCTTCCCGAGGGACTTAGAAGAATTTTGTGATATTTTTTATTAAAATGGTGTATAAGGGTATATATATAAATATATTTTATGCACTGTATATGAGCTGGCGATTTCTAAGTCTGTGGTTCCGAGAGGGGGTAACCAGGCTCACTAATAAAGGTCAAGCCACTTGGCTGCCAGAATGCCCTGCTTCAGCACAGACCAGAAAGGCATTGTGATAAGCGTATCCCCGGTATAGTCAGGGGTTAATGGGAGTCGTCCCCGTCCCCCCCAGTATACGGCCAGAACCATGGACCCGGTACTTGTGGTTCGGACTGTCTCCAAGCAGCCATAATGTTGTGAGAGTGAAATTATGTCTAAGTCCAGCTTTGGTACATTAGCAGCAACTCTGAAACTTTACCTAAGCGTTTTTCGAAGATACTTTTAAGCTAACTTCTTATAGGAAGGTCTAGGAGATCTGAAAATGGACGTGCGGGTCTTTCACTCTTCCCGAGGGACTTAGAAGAATTTTGTGATATTTTTTATTAAAATGGTGTATAAGGGTATATATATAAATATATTTTATGCACTGTATATGAGCTGGCGATTTCTAAGTCTGTGGTTCCGAGAGGGGGTAACCAGGCTCACTAATAAAGGTCAAGCCACTTGGCTGCCAGAATGCCCTCCTTCAGCACAGACCAGAAAGGCATTGTGATAAGCGTATCCCCGGTATAGTCAGGGGTTAATTGGAGTCGTCCCCGTCCCCCCAGTATACGGCCAGAACCATGGACCCGGTACTTGTGGTTCGGACTCTCTCCAACCAGCCATAATGTTGTGAGAGTGAAATTATGTCTAAGTCCAGCTTTGGTACATTAGAAGCAACTCTGAAACTTAACCTAAGCGTTTTTCGAAGCTACTTTTTGGCTAACTTCTTATAGGAAGGTCTAGGAGCTCTGAAAATGAACGTGCGCGTCTTTCACTCTTCTCGAGGGACTTAGAAGAATTGTGTGATATTTTTTATTAAAATGGTGTATAAGGGTATATATATAAATATATTTTATGCACTGTATATGAGCTGGCGATTTCTAAGTCTGTGGTTCCGAGAGGAGGTAACCAGGCTCACTAATAAAGGTCAAGCCACTTGGCTGCCAGAATGCCCTCCTTCAGCACAGACCAGAAAGGCATTGTGATAAGCGTATCCCCGGTATAGTCAGGGGTTAATTGGAGTCGTCCCCGTCCCCCCAGTATACGGCCAGAACCATGGACCCGGTACTTGTGGTTCGGACTCTCTCCAACCAGCCATAATGTTGTGAGAGTGAAATTATTTATAATTCCAGCTTTGGTACATTAGAAGCAATTCTGAAACTTAACCTAAGCGTTTTTCGATGCTACTTTTTGGCTAACTTCTTATAGGAAGGTCTAGGAGCTCTGAAAATGAACGTGCGCGTCTTTCACTCTTCTCGAGGGACTTAGAAGAATTGTGTGATATTTTTTATTAAAATGGTGTATAAGGGTATATATATAAATATATTTTATGCACTGTATATGAGCTGGCGATTTCTAAGTCTGTGGTTCCGAGAGGGGGTAACCAGGCTCACTAATAAAGGTCAAGCCACTTGGCTGCCAGAATGCCCTGCTTCAGCACAGACCAGAAAGGCATTGTGATAAGCGTATCCCCGGTATAGTCAGGGGTTAATGGGAGTCATCCCCGTCCCCCCAGTATACGGCCAGAACCATGGACCCGGTACTTGTGGTTCGGACTGTCTCCAAGCAGCCATAATGTTGTGAGAGTGAAATTATGTCTAAGTCCAGCTTTGGTACATTAGAAGCAACTCTGAAACTTAACCTAAGCGTTTTTCGAAGCTACTTTTTGGCTAACTTCTTATAGGAAGGTCTAGGAGCTCTGAAAATGAACGTGCGCGTCTTTCACTCTTCCCGAGGGACTTAGAAGAATTTTGTGATATTTTTTATTAAAATGGTGTATAAGGGTATATATATAAATATATTTTATGCACTGTATATGAGCTGGCGATTTCTAAGTCTGTGGTTCCGAGAGGAGGTAACCAGGCTCACTAATAAAGGTCAAGCCACTTGGCTGCCAGAATGCCCTCCTTCAGCACAGACCAGAAAGGCATTGTGAAAAGCGTATCCCCGGTATAGTCAGGGGTTAATTGGAGTCGTCCCCGTCCCCCCAGTATACGGCCAGAACCATGGACCCGGTACTTGTGGTTCGGACTCTCTCCAACCAGCCATAATGTTGTGAGAGTGAAATTATTTATAATTCCAGCTTTGGTACATTAGAAGCAATTCTGAAACTTAACCTAAGCGTTTTTCGATGCTACTTTTTGGCTAACTTCTTATAGGAAGGTCTAGGAGCTCTGAAAATGAACGTGCGCGTCTTTCACTCTTCTCGAGGGACTTAGAAGAATTGTGTGATATTTTTTATTAAAATGTTGTATAAGGGTATATATATAAATATATTTTATGCACTGTATATGAGCTGGCGATTTCTAAGTCTGTGGTTCCGAGAGGGGGTAACCAGGCTCACTAATAAAGGTCAAGCCACTTGGCTGCCAGAATGCCCTGCTTCAGCACAGACCAGAAAGGCATTGTGATAAGCGTATCCCCGGTATAGTCAGGGGTTAATGGGAGTCGTCCCCGTCCCCCCCAGTATACGGCCAGAACCATGGACCCGGTACTTGTGGTTCGGACTGTCTCCAAGCAGCCATAATGTTGTGAGAGTGAAATTATGTCTAAGTCCAGCTTTGGTACATTAGCAGCAACTCTGAAACTTTACCTAAGCGTTTTTCGAAGCTACTTTTAAGCTAACTTCTTATAGGAAGGTCTAGGAGATCTGAAAATGGACGTGCGGGTCTTTCACTCTTCCCGAGGGACTTAGAAGAATTTTGTGATATTTTTTATTAAAATGGTGTATAAGGGTATATATATAAATATATTTTATGCACTGTATATGAGCTGGCGATTTCTAAGTCTGTGGTTCCGAGAGGGGGTAACCAGGCTCACTAATAAAGGTCAAGCCACTTGGCTGCCAGAATGCCCTCCTTCAGCACAGACCAGAAAGGCATTGTGATAAGCGTATCCCCGGTATAGTCAGGGGTTAATTGGAGTCGTCCCCGTCCCCCCAGTATACGGCCAGAACCATGGACCCGGTACTTGTGGTTCGGACTGTCTCCAACCAGCCATAATGTTGTGAGAGTGAAATTATGTCTAAGTCCAGCTTTGGTACATTAGAAGCAACTCTGAAACTTAACCTAAGCGTTTTTCGAAGCTACTTTTTGGCTAACTTCTTATACAGTAGGAAGGTCTAGGAGCTCTGAAAATGAACGTGCGCGTCTTTCACTCTTCCCGAGGGACTTAGAAGAATTTTGTGATATTTTTTATTAAAATGGTGTATAAGGGTATATATATAAATATATTTTATGCACTGTATATGAGCTGGCGATTTCTAAGTCTGTGGTTCCGAGAGGGGGTAACCAGGCTCACTAATAAAGGTCAAGCCACTTGGCTGCCAGAATGCCCTCCTTCAGCACAGACCAGAAAGGCATTGTGATAAGCGTATCCCCGGTATAGTCAGGGGTTAATGGGAGTCGTTCGTCCCCGTCCCCCCAGTATACGGCCAGAACCATGGACCCGGTACTTGTGGTTCGGACTGTCTCCAACCAGCCATAATGTTGTGAGAGTGAAATTATGTCTAAGTGCAGCTTTGGTACATTAGAAGCAACTCTGAAACTTAACCTTAGTGTTTTTCGACGCTACTTTTAAGCTAACTTCTTATAGGAAGGTCTAGGAGATCTGAAAATGGACGTGCGCGTCTTTCACTCTTCCAGAGGGACTTAGAAGAATTTTGTGATATTTTTTATTAAAATGGTGTATAAGGGTATATATATAAATATATTTTATGCACTGTATATGAGCTGGCGATTTCTAAGTCTGTGGTTCCGAGAGGGGGTAACCAGGCTCACTAATAAAGGTCAAGCCACTTGGCTGCCAGAATGCCCTGCTTCAGCACAGACCAGAAAGGCATTGTGATAAGCGTATCCCCGGTATAGTCAGGGGTTAATTGGAGTCGTCCCCGTCCCCCCAGTATACGGCCAGAACCATGGACCCGGTACTTGTGGTTCGGACTCTCTCCAACCAGCCATAATGTTGTGAGAGTGAAATTATGTCTAAGTCCAGCTTTGGTACATTAGAAGCAACTCTGAAACTTAACCTAAGCGTTTTTCGAAGCTACTTTTTGGCTAACTTCTTATAGGAAGGTCTAGGAGCTCTGAAAATGAACGTGCGCGTCTTTCACTCTTCCCGAGGGACTTAGAAGAATTTTGTGATATTTTTTATTAAAATGGTGTATAAGGGTATATATATATATATATTTTATGCACTGTATATGAGCTGGCGATTTCTAAGTCTGTGGTTCCGAGAGGGGGTAACCAGGCTCACTAATAAAGGTCAAGCCACTTGGCTGCCAGAATGCCCTCCTTCAGCACAAACCAGAAAGGCATTGTGATAAGCGTATCCCCGGTATAGTCAGGGGTTAATGGGAGTCGTTCGTCCCCGTCCCCCCAGTATACGGCCAGAACCATGGACCCGGTACTTGTGGTTTGGACTGTGTCCAACCAGCCATAATGTTGTGAGAGTGAAATTATGTCTAAGTCCAGCTTTGGTACATTAGAAGCAACTCTGAAACTTAACCTAAGCGTTTTTCGAAGCTACTTTTTGGCTAACTTCTTATAGGAAGGTCTAGGAGCTCTGAAAATGAACGTGCGCGTCTTTCACTCTTCCCGAGGGACTTAGAAGAATGTTGTGATATTTTTTATTAAAATGGTGTATAAGGGTATATATATAAATATATTTTATGCACTGTATATGAGCTGGCGATTTCTAAGTCTGTGGTTCCGAGAGGGGGTAACCAGGCTCACTAATAAAGGTCAAGCCACTTGGCTGCCAGAATGCCCTGCTTCAGCACAGACCAGAAAGGCATTGTGATAAGCGTATCCCCGGTATAGTCAGGGGTTAATTGGAGTCGTCCCCGTCCCCCCAGTATACGGCCAGAACCATGGACCCGGTACTTGTGGTTCGGACTCTCTCCAACCAGCCATAATGTTGTGAGAGTGAAATTATGTCTAAGTCCAGCTTTGGTACATTAGAAGCAATTCTGAAACTTAACCTAAGCGTTTTTCGATGCTACTTTTTGGCTAACTTCTTATAGGAAGGTCTAGGAGCTCTGAAAATGAACGTGCGCGTCTTTCACTCTTCCCGAGGGACTTAGAAGAATTGTGTGATATTTTTTATTAAAATGGTGTATAAGGGTATATATATAAATATATTTTATGCACTGTATATGAGCTGGCGATTTCTAAGTCTGTGGTTCCGAGAGGGGGTAACCAGGCTCACTAATAAAGGTCAAGCCACTTGGCTGCCAGAATGCCCTGCTTCAGCACAGACCAGAAAGGCATTGTGATAAGCGTATCCCCGGTATAGTCAGGGGTTAATGGGAGTCGTCCCCGTCCCCCCAGTATACGGCCAGAACCATGGACCCGGTACTTGTGGTTCGGACTGTCTCCAACCAGCCATAATGTTGTGAGAGTGAAATTATGTCTAAGTCCAGCTTTGGTACATTAGAAGCAACTCTGAAACTTAACCTAAGCGTTTTTCGAAGCTACTTTTTGGCTAACTTCTTATAGGAAGGTCTAGGAGCTCTGAAAATGAACGTGCGCGTCTTTCACTCTTCCCGAGGGACTTAGAAGAATTTTGTGATATTTTTTATTAAAATGGTGTATAAGGGTATATATATAAATATATTTTATGCACTGTATATGAGCTGGCGATTTCTAAGTCTGTGGTTCCGAGAGGGGGTAACCAGGCTCACTAATAAAGGTCAAGCCACTTGGCTGCCAGAATGCCCTGCTTCAGCACAGACCAGAAAGGCATTGTGATAAGCGTATCCCCGGTATAGTCAGGGGTTAATTGGAGTCGTCCCCGTCCCCCCAGTATACGGCCAGAACCATGGACCCGGTACTTGTGGTTCGGACTCTCTCCAACCAGCCATAATGTTGTGAGAGTGAAATTATGTATAAGTCCAGCTTTGGTACATTAGAAGCAACTCTGAAACTTTACCTAAGCGTTTTTCGAAGCTACTTTTAAGCTAACTTCTTATAGGAAGGTCTAGGAGATCTGAAAATGGACGTGCGGGTCTTTCACTCTTCCCGAGGGACTTAGAAGAATTTTGTGATATTTTTTATTAAAATGGTGTATAAGGGTATATATATAAATATATTTTATGCACTGTATATGAGCTGGCGATTTCTAAGTCTGTGGTTCCGAGAGGGGGTAACCAGGCTCACTAATAAAGGTCAAGCCACTTGGCTGCCAGAATGCCCTGCTTCAGCACAGACCAGAAAGGCATTGTGATAAGCGTATCCCCGGTATAGTCAGGGGTTAATTGGAGTCGTCCCCGTCCCCCCAGTATACGGCCAGAACCATGGACCCGGTACTTGTGGTTCGGACTGTCTCCAACCAGCCATAATGTTGTGAGAGTGAAATTATGTCTAAGTCCAGCTTTGGTACATTAGAAGCAACTCTGAAACTTAACCTAAGCGTTTTTCGAAGCTACTTTTTGGCTAACTTCTTATAGGAAGGTATAGGAGCTCTGAAAATGAACGTGCGCGTCTTTCACTCTTCCCTAGGGACTTAGAAGAATGTTGTGATATTTTTTATTAAAATGGTGTATAAGGGTATATATATAAATATATTTTATGCACTGTATATGAGCTGGCGATTTCTAAGTCTGTGGTTCCGAGAGGGGGTAACCAGGCTCACTAATAAAGGTCAAGCCACTTGGCTGCCAGAATGCCCTGCTTCAGCACAGACCAGAAAGGCATTGTGATAAGCGTATCCCCGGTATAGTCAGGGGTTAATTGGAGTCGTCCCCGTCCCCCCAGTATACGGCCAGAACCATGGACCCGGTACTTGTGGTTCGGACTCTCTCCAACCAGCCATAATGTTGTGAGAGTGAAATTATGTCTAAGTCCAGCTTTGGTACATTAGAAGCAATTCTGAAACTTAACCTAAGCGTTTTTCGATGCTACTTTTTGGCTAACTTCTTATAGGAAGGTCTAGGAGCTCTGAAAATGAACGTGCGCGTCTTTCACTCTTCCCGAGGGACTTAGAAGAATTGTGTGATATTTTTTATTAAAATGGTGTATAAGGGTATATATATAAATATATTTTATGCACTGTATATGAGCTGGCGATTTCTAAGTCTGTTGTTCCGAGAGGGGGTAACCAGGCTCACTAATAAAGGTCAAGCCACTTGGCTGCCAGAATGCCCTGCTTCAGCACAGACCAGAAAGGCATTGTGATAAGCGTATCCCCGGTATAGTCAGGGGTTAATGGGAGTCGTCCCCGTCCCCCCAGTATACGGCCAGAACCATGGACCCGGTACTTGTGGTTCGGACTGTCTCCAACCAGCCATAATGTTGTGAGAGTGAAATTATGTCTAAGTCCAGCTTTGGTACATTAGAAGCAACTCTGAAACTTAACCTAAGCGTTTTTCGAAGCTACTTTTTGGCTAACTTCTTATAGGAAGGTCTAGGAGCTCTGAAAATGAACGTGCGCGTCTTTCACTCTTCCCGAGGGACTTAGAAGAATTTTGTGATATTTTTTATTAAAATGGTGTATAAGGGTATATATATAAATATATTTTATGCACTGTATATGAGCTGGCGATTTCTAAGTCTGTGGTTCCGAGAGGGGGTAACCAGGCTCACTAATAAAGGTCAAGCCACTTGGCTGCCAGAATGCCCTGCTTCAGCACAGACCAGAAAGGCATTGTGATAAGCGTATCCCCGGTATAGTCAGGGGTTAATTGGAGTCGTCCCCGTCCCCCCAGTATACGGCCAGAACCATGGACCCGGTACTTGTGGTTCGGACTCTCTTCAACCAGCCATAATGTTGTGAGAGTGAAATTATGTATAAGTCCAGCTTTGGTACATTAGAAGCAACTCTGAAACTTAACCTAAGCGTTTTTCGAAGCTACTTTTTGGCTAACTTCTTATAGGAAGGTCTAGGAGCTCTGAAAATGAACGTGCGCGTCTTTCACTCTTCCCGAGGGACTTCGAAGAATTTTGTGATATTTTTTATTAAAATGGTGTATAAGGGTATATATATAAATATATTTTATGCACTGTATATGAGCTGGCGATTTCTAAGTCTGTGGTTCCGAGAGGGGGTAACCAGGCTCACTAATAAAGGTCAAGCCACTTGGCTGCCAGAATGCCCTCCTTCAGCACAGACCAGAAAGGCATTGTGATAAGCGTATCCCCGGTATAGTCAGGGGTTAATGGGAGTCGTTCGTCCCCGTCCCCCCAGTATACGGCCAGAACCATGGACCCGGTACTTGTGGTTCGGACTCTCTCCAAGCAGCCATAATGTTGTGAGAGTGAAATTATGTATAAGTCCAGCTTTGGTACATTAGAAGCAACTCTGAAACTTTACCTAAGCGTTTTTCGAAGCTACTTTTAAGCTAACTTCTTATAGGAAGGTCTAGGAGATCTGAAAATGGACGTGCGGGTCTTTCACTCTTCCCGAGGGACTTAGAAGAATTTTGTGATATTTTTTATTAAAATGGTGTATAAGGGTATATATATAAATATATTTTATGCACTGTATATGAGCTGGCGATTTCTAAGTCTGTGGTTCCGAGAGGGGGTAACCAGGCTCACTAATAAAGGTCAAGCCACTTGGCTGCCAGAATGCCCTGCTTCAGCACAGACCAGAAAGGCATTGTGATAAGCGTATCCCCGGTATAGTCAGGGGTTAATTGGAGTCGTCCCCGTCCCCCCAGTATACGGCCAGAACCATGGACCCGGTACTTGTGGTTCGGACTGTCTCCAACCAGCCATAATGTTGTGAGAGTGAAATTATGTCTAAGTCCAGCTTTGGTACATTAGAAGCAACTCTGAAACTTAACCTAAGCGTTTTTCGAAGCTACTTTTTGGCTAACTTCTTATAGGAAGGTCTAGGAGCTCTGAAAATGAACGTGCGCGTCTTTCACTCTTCCCGAGGGACTTAGAAGAATGTTGTGATATTTTTTATTAAAATGGTGTATAAGGGTATATATATAAATATATTTTATGCACTGTATATGAGCTGGCGATTTCTAAGTCTGTGGTTCCGAGAGGGGGTAACCAGGCTCACTAATAAAGGTCAAGCCACTTGGCTGCCAGAATGCCCTGCTTCAGCACAGACCAGAAAGGCATTGTGATAAGCGTATCCCCGGTATAGTCAGGGGTTAATTGGAGTCGTCCCCGTCCCCCCAGTATACGGCCAGAACCATGGACCCGGTACTTGTGGTTCGGACTCTCTCCAACCAGCCATAATGTTGTGAGAGTGAAATTATGTATAAGTCCAGCTTTGGTACATTAGAAGCAACTCTGAAACTTAACCTAAGCGTTTTTCGAAGCTACTTTTTGGCTAACTTCTTATAGGAAGGTCTAGGAGCTCTGAAAATGAACGTGCGCGTCTTTCACTCTTCCCGAGGGACTTCGAAGAATTTTGTGATATTTTTTATTAAAATGGTGTATAAGGGTATATATATAAATATATTTTATGCACTGTACTTCACCGACACACTTTATTCGAGCAAATACCCAGTATGTACCTGGCAGATACCTGGAATGCGCCGCTCCTCACCTCTGACAAGCCCCGTTGCGTTTGCCTTCCCAGCCTGGGTTCATGCCTGGCTGACGGGCGGCTGATCTGTTAAATTATAATGATTAGGATTTAATAGGCTGCAATGCTTCGCGTGTCTACCAGATGGCATAAATTTATGAATTGTAATGCAGTATATATATATATACTGTGCAGTATTGCAGCCAGCGGGAATAAAATGCTTCAATCCCTGCCTGGAAAATAACCCAATGCACTTGGGCAGAAAACAGTCACAAACCTCAATACACCCGGGTATACCCGAATTCGTGGGACTAGCCGAGCTCGAATAAAGTGTGTCGCCAGTGTATATGAGCTGGCGATTTCTAAGTCTGTGGTTCCGAGAGGGGGTAACCAGGCTCACTAATAAAGGTCAAGCCACTTGGCTGCCAGAATGCCCTCCTTCAGCACAGACCAGAAAGGCATTGTGATAAGCGTATCCCCGGTATAGTCAGGGGTTAATGGGAGTCGTTCGTCCCCGTCCCCCCAGTATACGGCCAGAACCATGGACCCGGTACTTGTGGTTCGGACTGTCTCCAAGCAGCCATAATGTTGTGAGAGTGAAATTATGTCTAAGTCCAGCTTTGGTACATTAGCAGCAACTCTGAAACTTTACCTAAGCGTTTTTCGAAGCTACTTTTAAGCTAACTTCTTATAGGAAGGTCTAGGAGATCTGAAAATGGACGTGCGGGTCTTTCACTCTTCCCGAGGGACTTAGAAGAATTTTGTGATATTTTTTATTAAAATGGTGTATAAGGGTATATATATAAATATATTTTATGCACTGTATATGAGCTGGCGATTTCTAAGTCTGTGGTTCCGAGAGGGGGTAACCAGGCTCACTAATAAAGGTCAAGCCACTTGGCTGCCAGAATGCCCTCCTTCAGCACAGACCAGAAAGGCATTGTGATAAGCGTATCCCCGGTATAGTCAGGGGTTAATGGGAGTCGTTCGTCCCCGTCCCCCCAGTATACGGCCAGAACCATGGACCCGGTACTTGTGGTTCGGACTGTCTCCAACCAGCCATAATGTTGTGAGAGTGAAATTATGTCTAAGTGCAGCTTTGGTACATTAGAAGCAACTCTGAAACTTAACCTAAGCGTTTTTCGACGCTACTTTTAAGCTAACTTCTTATAGGAAGGTCTAGGAGATCTGAAAATGGACGTGCGCGTCTTTCACTCTTCCAGAGGGACTTAGAAGAATTTTGTGATATTTTTTATTAAAATGGTGTATAAGGGTATATATATAAATATATTTTATGCACTGTATATGAGCTGGCGATTTCTAAGTCTGTGGTTCCGAGAGGGGGTAACCAGGCTCACTAATAAAGGTCAAGCCACTTGGCTGCCAGAATGCCCTGCTTCAGCACAGACCAGAAAGGCATTGTGATAAGCGTATCCCCGGTATAGTCAGGGGTTAATTGGAGTCGTCCCCGTCCCCCCAGTATACGGCCAGAACCATGGACCCGGTACTTGTGGTTCGGACTCTCTCCAACCAGCCATAATGTTGTGAGAGTGAAATTATGTCTAAGTCCAGCTTTGGTACATTAGAAGCAACTCTGAAACTTAACCTAAGCGTTTTTCGAAGCTACTTTTTGGCTAACTTCTTATAGGAAGGTCTAGGAGCTCTGAAAATGAACGTGCGCGTCTTTCACTCTTCCCGAGGGACTTAGAAGAATTTTGTGATATTTTTTATTAAAATGGTGTATAAGGGTATATATATATATATATTTTATGCACTGTATATGAGCTGGCGATTTCTAAGTCTGTGGTTCCGAGAGGGGGTAACCAGGCTCACTAATAAAGGTCAAGCCACTTGGCTGCCAGAATGCCCTCCTTCAGCACAAACCAGAAAGGCATTGTGATAAGCGTATCCCCGGTATAGTCAGGGGTTAATGGGAGTCGTTCGTCCCCGTCCCCCCAGTATACGGCCAGAACCATGGACCCGGTACTTGTGGTTCGGACTGTCTCCAACCAGCCATAATGTTGTGAGAGTGAAATTATGTCTAAGTCCAGCTTTGGTACATTAGAAGCAACTCTGAAACTTAACCTAAGCGTTTTTCGAAGCTACTTTTAAGCTAACTTCTTATAGGAAGGTCTAGGAGCTCTGAAAATGAACGTGCGCGTCTTTCATTCTTCCCGAGGGACTTAGAAGAATTTTGTGATATTTTTTATTAAAATGGTGTATAAGGGTATATATATAAATATATTTTATGCACTGTATATGAGCTGGCGATTTCTAAGTCTGTGGTTCCGAGAGGGGGTAACCAGGCTCACTAATAAAGGTCAAGCCACTTGGCTGCCAGAATGCCCTCCTTAAGCACAAACCAGAAAGGCATTGTGATAAGCGTATCCCCGGTATAGTCAGGGGTTAATGGGAGTCGTTCGTGTCCGTTCCCCCAGTATACGGCCAGAACCATGGACCCGGTACTTGTTGTTCGGACTGTCTCCAAGCAGCCATAATGTTGTGAGAGTGAAATTATGTCTAAGTCCAGCTTTGGTATATTAGAAGCAACTCTGAAACTTAACCTAAGCGTTTTTCGAAGCTACTTTTTGGCTAACTTCTTATAGGAAGGTCTAGGAGCTTTCAAAATGAACGTGCGCGTCTTTCACTCTTCCCGAGGGACTTAGAAGAATTTTGTGATATTTTTTATTAAAATGGTGTATAAGGGTATATATATAAATATATTTTATGCACTGTATATGAGCTGGCGATTTCTAAGTCTGTGGTTCCGAGAGGGGGTAACCAGGCTCACTAATAAAGGTCAAGCCACTTGGCTGCCAGAATGCCCTGCTTCAGCACAGACCAGAAAGGCATTGTGATAAGCGTATCCCCGGTATAGTCAGGGGTTAATGGGAGTCGTCCCCGTCCCCCCAGTATACGGCCAGAACCATGGACCCGGTACTTGTGGTTCGGACTGTCTCCAACCAGCCATAATGTTGTGAGAGTGAAATTATGTCTAAGTCCAGCTTTGGTACATTAGAAGCAACTCTGAAACTTAACCTAAGCGTTTTTCGAAGCTACTTTTTGGCTAACTTCTTATAGGAAGGTCTAGGAGCTCTGAAAATCAACGTGCGCGTCTTTCACTCTTCCCGAGGGACTTAGAAGAATTTTGTGATATTTTTTATTAAAATGGTGTATAAGGGTATATATATAAATATATTTTATGCACTGTATATGAGCTGGCGATTTCTAAGTCTGTGGTTCCGAGAGGGGGTAACCAGGCTCACTAATAAAGGTCAAGCCACTTGGCTGCCAGAATGCCCTGCTTCAGCACAGACCAGAAAGGCATTGTGATAAGCGTATCCCCGGTATAGTCAGGGGTTAATGGGAGTCGTCCCCATCCCCCCAGTATACGGCCAGAACCATGGACCCGGTACTTGTGGTTCGGACTGTCTCCAACCAGCCATAATGTTGTGAGAGTGAAATTATGTCTAAGTCCAGCTTTGGTACATTAGAAGCAACTCTGAAACTTAACCTAAGCGTTTTTCGAAGCTGCTTTTTGGCTAACTTCTTATAGGAAGGTCTAGGAGCTCTGAAAATGAACGTGCGCGTCTTTCACTCTTCCAGAGGGACTTAGAAGAATTTTGTGATATTTTTTATTAAAATGGTGTATAAGGGTATATATATAAATATATTTTATGCACTGTATATGAGCTGGCGATTTCTAAGTCTGTGGTTCCGAGAGGGGGTAACCAGGCTCACTAATAAAGGTCAAGCCACTTGGCTGCCAGAATGCCCTGCTTCAGCACAGACCAGAAAGGCATTGTGATAAGCGTATCCCCGGTATAGTCAGGGGTTAATTGGAGTCGTCCCCGTCCCCCCAGTATACGGCCAGAACCATGGACCCGGTACTTGTGGTTCAGACTGTCTCCAACCAGCCATAATGTTGTGAGAGTGAAATTATGTCTAAGTCCAGCTTTGGTACATTAGAAGCAACTCTGAAACTTAACCTAAGCGTTTTTCGAAGCTACTTTTTGGCTAACTTCTTATAGGAAGGTCTAGGAGCTTTCAAAATGAACGTGCGCGTCTTTCACTCTTCCCGAGGGACTTAGAAGAATTTTGTGATATTTTTTATTAAAATGGTGTATAAGGGTATATATATAAATATATTTTATGCACTGTATATGAGCTGGCGATTTCTAAGTCTGTGGTTCCGAGAGGGGGTAACCAGGCTCACTAATAAAGGTCAAGCCACTTGGCTGCCAGAATGCCCTGCTTCAGCACAGACCAGAAAGGCATTGTGATAAGCGTATCCCCGGTATAGTCAGGGGTTAATGGGAGTCGTCCCCGTCCCCCCAGTATACGGCCAGAACCATGGACCCGGTACTTGTGGTTCGGACTGTCTCCAACCAGCCATAATGTTGTGAGAGTGAAATTATGTCTAAGTCCAGCTTTGGTACATTAGAAGCAACTCTGAAACTTAACCTAAGCGTTTTTCGAAGCTACTTTTTGGCTAACTTCTTATAGGAAGGTCTAGGAGCTTTCAAAATGAACGTGCGCGTCTTTCACTCTTCCCGAGGGACTTAGAAGAATTTTGTGATATTTTTTATTAAAATGGTGTATAAGGGTATATATATAAATATATTTTATGCACTGTATATGAGCTGGCGATTTCTAAGTCTGTGGTTCCGAGAGGGGGTAACCAGGCTCACTAATAAAGGTCAAGCCACTTGGCTGCCAGAATGCCCTGCTTCAGCACAGACCAGAAAGGCATTGTGATAAGCGTATCCCCGGTATAGTCAGGGGTTAATGGGAGTCGTCCCCGTCCCCCCAGTATACGGCCAGAACCATGGACCCGGTACTTGTGGTTCGGACTGTCTCCAACCAGCCATAATGTTGTGAGAGTGAAATTATGTCTAAGTCCAGCTTTGGTACATTAGAAGCAACTCTGAAACTTAACCTAAGCGTTTTTCGAAGCTACTTTTTGGCTAACTTCTTATAGGAAGGTCTAGGAGCTCTGAAAATGAACGTGCGCGTCTTTCACTCTTCCCGAGGGACTTAGAAGAATTTTGTGATATTTTTTATTAAAATGGTGTATAAGGGTATATATATAAATATATTTTATGCACTGTATATGAGCTGGCGATTTCTAAGTCTGTGGTTCCGAGAGGGGGTAACCAGGCTCACTAATAAAGGTCAAGCCACTTGGCTGCCAGAATGCCCTGCTTCAGCACAGACCAGAAAGGCATTGTGATAAGCGTATCCCCGGTATAGTCAGGGGTTAATGGGAGTCGTCCCCATCCCCCCAGTATACGGCCAGAACCATGGACCCGGTACTTGTGGTTCGGACTGTCTCCAACCAGCCATAATGTTGTGAGAGTGAAATTATGTCTAAGTCCAGCTTTGGTACATTAGAAGCAACTCTGAAACTTAACCTAAGCGTTTTTCGAAGCTGCTTTTTGGCTAACTTCTTATAGGAAGGTCTAGGAGCTCTGAAAATGAACGTGCGCGTCTTTCACTCTTCCAGAGGGACTTAGAAGAATTTTGTGATATTTTTTATTAAAATGGTGTATAAGGGTATATATATAAATATATTTTATGCACTGTATATGAGCTGGCGATTTCTAAGTCTGTGGTTCCGAGAGGGGGTAACCAGGCTCACTAATAAAGGTCAAGCCACTTGGCTGCCAGAATGCCCTGCTTCAGCACAGACCAGAAAGGCATTGTGATAAGCGTATCCCCGGTATAGTCAGGGGTTAATTGGAGTCGTCCCCGTCCCCCCAGTATACGGCCAGAACCATGGACCCGGTACTTGTGGTTCAGACTGTCTCCAACCAGCCATAATGTTGTGAGAGTGAAATTATGTCTAAGTCCAGCTTTGGTACATTAGAAGCAACTCTGAAACTTAACCTAAGCGTTTTTCGAAGCTACTTTTTGGCTAACTTCTTATAGGAAGGTCTAGGAGCTTTCAAAATGAACGTGCGCGTCTTTCACTCTTCCCGAGGGACTTAGAAGAATTTTGTGATATTTTTTATTAAAATGGTGTATAAGGGTATATATATAAATATATTTTATGCACTGTATATGAGCTGGCGATTTCTAAGTCTGTGGTTCCGAGAGGGGGTAACCAGGCTCACTAATAAAGGTCAAGCCACTTGGCTGCCAGAATGCCCTGCTTCAGCACAGACCAGAAAGGCATTGTGATAAGCGTATCCCCGGTATAGTCAGGGGTTAATGGGAGTCGTCCCCGTCCCCCCAGTATACGGCCAGAACCATGGACCCGGTACTTGTGGTTCGGACTGTCTCCAACCAGCCATAATGTTGTGAGAGTGAAATTATGTCTAAGTCCAGCTTTGGTACATTAGAAGCAACTCTGAAACTTAACCTAAGCGTTTTTCGAAGCTACTTTTTGGCTAACTTCTTATAGGAAGGTCTAGGAGCTCTGAAAATGAACGTGCGCGTCTTTCACTCTTCCCGAGGGACTTAGAAGAATTTTGTGATATTTTTTATTAAAATGGTGTATAAGGGTATATATATAAATATATTTTATGCACTGTATATGAGCTGGCGATTTCTAAGTCTGTGGTTCCGAGAGGGGGTAACCAGGCTCACTAATAAAGGTCAAGCCACTTGGCTGCCAGAATGCCCTGCTTCAGCACAGACCAGAAAGGCATTGTGATAAGCGTATCCCCGGTATAGTCAGGGGTTAATGGGAGTCGTCCCCATCCCCCCAGTATACGGCCAGAACCATGGACCCGGTACTTGTGGTTCGGACTGTCTCCAACCAGCCATAATGTTGTGAGAGTGAAATTATGTCTAAGTCCAGCTTTGGTACATTAGAAGCAACTCTGAAACTTAACCTAAGCGTTTTTCGAAGCTACTTTTTGGCTAACTTCTTATAGGAAGGTTTAGGAGCTCTGAAAATGAACGTGCGCGTCTTTCACTCTTCCCGAGGGACTTAGAAGAATTTTGTGATATTTTTTATTAAAATGGTGTATAAGGGTATATATATAAATATATTTTATGCACTGTATATGAGCTGGCGATTTCTAAGTCTGTGGTTCCGAGAGGGGGTAACCAGGCTAACTAATATAGGTCAAGCCACTTGGCTGCCAGAATGCCCTGCTTCAGCACAGACCAGAAAGGCATTGTGATAAGCGTATCCCCGGTATAGTCAGGGGTTAATGGGAGTCGTCCCCGCCCCCCCAGTATACGGCCAGAACCATGGACCCGGTACTTGTGGTTCGGACTGTCTCCAACCAGCCATAATGTTGTGAGAGTGAAATTATGTCTAAGTCCAGCTTTGGTACATTAGAAGCAACTCTGAAACTTAACCTAAGCGTTTTTCGAAGCTGCTTTTTGGCTAACTTCTTATAGGAAGGTCTAGGAGCTCTGAAAATGAACGTGCGCGTCTTTCACTCTTCCAGAGGGACTTAGAAGAATTTTGTGATATTTTTTATTAAAATGGTGTATAAGGGTATATATATAAATATATTTTATGCACTGTATATGAGCTGGCGATTTCTAAGTCTGTGGTTCCGAGAGGGGGTAACCAGGCTCACTAATAAAGGTCAAGCCACTTGGCTGCCAGAATGCCCTGCTTCAGCACAGACCAGAAAGGCATTGTGATAAGCGTATCCCCGGTATAGTCAGGGGTTAATGGGAGTCGTCCCCGTCCCCCCAGTATACGGCCAGAACCATGGACCCGGTACTTGTGGTTCGGACTGTCTCCAACCAGCCATAATGTTGTGAGAGTGAAATTATGTCTAAGTCCAGCTTTGGTACATTAGAAGCAACTCTGAAACTTAACCTAAGCGTTTTTCGAAGCTACTTTTTGGCTAACTTCTTATAGGAAGGTCTAGGAGCTCTGAAAATGAACGTGCGCGTCTTTCACTCTTCCCGAGGGACTTAGAAGAATTTTGTGATATTTTTTATTAAAATGGTGTATAAGGGTATATATATAAATATATTTTATGCACTGTATATGAGCTGGCGATTTCTAAGTCTGTGGTTCCGAGAGGGGGTAACCAGGCTCACTAATAAAGGTCAAGCCACTTGGCTGCCAGAATGCCCTGCTTCAGCACAGACCAGAAAGGCATTGTGATAAGCGTATCCCCGGTATAGTCAGGGGTTAATGGGAGTCGTCCCCATCCCCCCAGTATACGGCCAGAACCATGGACCCGGTACTTGTGGTTCGGACTGTCTCCAACCAGCCATAATGTTGTGAGAGTGAAATTATGTCTAAGTCCAGCTTTGGTACATTAGAAGCAACTCTGAAACTTAACCTAAGCGTTTTTCGAAGCTACTTTTTGGCTAACTTCTTATAGGAAGGTTTAGGAGCTCTGAAAATGAACGTGCGCGTCTTTCACTCTTCCCGAGGGACTTAGAAGAATTTTGTGATATTTTTTATTAAAATGGTGTATAAGGGTATATATATAAATATATTTTATGCACTGTATATGAGCTGGCGATTTCTAAGTCTGTGGTTCCGAGAGGGGGTAACCAGGCTAACTAATATAGGTCAAGCCACTTGGCTGCCAGAATGCCCTGCTTCAGCACAGACCAGAAAGGCATTGTGATAAGCGTATCCCCGGTATAGTCAGGGGTTAATGGGAGTCGTCCCCGCCCCCCCAGTATACGGCCAGAACCATGGACCCGGTACTTGTGGTTCGGACTGTCTCCAACCAGCCATAATGTTGTGAGAGTGAAATTATGTCTAAGTCCAGCTTTGGTACATTAGAAGCAACTCTGAAACTTAACCTAAGCGTTTTTCGAAGCTGCTTTTTGGCTAACTTCTTATAGGAAGGTCTAGGAGCTCTGAAAATGAACGTGCGCGTCTTTCACTCTTCCAGAGGGACTTAGAAGAATTTTGTGATATTTTTTATTAAAATGGTGTATAAGGGTATATATATAAATATATTTTATGCACTGTATATGAGCTGGCGATTTCTAAGTCTGTGGTTCCGAGAGGGGGTAACCAGGCTCACTAATAAAGGTCAAGCCACTTGGCTGCCAGAATGCCCTGCTTCAGCACAGACCAGAAAGGCATTGTGATAAGCGTATCCCCGGTATAGTCAGGGGTTAATGGGAGTCGTCCCCGTCCCCCCAGTATACGGCCAGAACCATGGACCCGGTACTTGTGGTTCGGACTGTCTCCAACCAGCCATAATGTTGTGAGAGTGAAATTATGTCTAAGTCCAGCTTTGGTACATTAGAAGCAACTCTGAAACTTAACCTAAGCGTTTTTCGAAGCTACTTTTTGGCTAACTTCTTATAGGAAGGTCTAGGAGCTCTGAAAATGAACGTGCGCGTCTTTCACTCTTCCCGAGGGACTTAGAAGAATTTTGTGATATTTTTTATTAAAATGGTGTATAAGGGTATATATATAAATATATTTTATGCACTGTATATGAGCTGGCGATTTCTAAGTCTGTGGTTCCGAGAGGGGGTAACCAGGCTCACTAATAAAGGTCAAGCCACTTGGCTGCCAGAATGCCCTGCTTCAGCACAGACCAGAAAGGCATTGTGATAAGCGTATCCCCGGTATAGTCAGGGGTTAATGGGAGTCGTCCCCGTCCCCCCAGTATACGGCCAGAACCATGGACCCGGTACTTGTGGTTCGGACTGTCTCCAACCAGCCATAATGTTGTGAGAGTGAAATTATGTCTAAGTCCAGCTTTGGTACATTAGAAGCAACTCTGAAACTTAACCTAAGCGTTTTTCGAAGCTACTTTTTGGCTAACTTCTTATAGGAAGGTCTAGGAGCTCTGAAAATGAACGTGCGCGTCTTTCACTCTTCCCGAGGGACTTAGAAGAATTTTGTGATATTTTTTATTAAAATGGTGTATAAGGGTATATATATAAATATATTTTATGCACTGTATATGAGCTGGCGATTTCTAAGTCTGTGGTTCCGAGAGGGGGTAACCAGGCTCACTAATAAAGGTCAAGCCACTTGGCTGCCAGAATGCCCTGCTTCAGCACAGACCAGAAAGGCATTGTGATAAGCGTATCCCCGGTATAGTCAGGGGTTAATGGGAGTCGTCCCCGTCCCCCCAGTATACGGCCAGAACCATGGACCCGGTACTTGTGGTTCGGACTGTCTCCAACCAGCCATAATGTTGTGAGAGTGAAATTATGTCTAAGTCCAGCTTTGGTACATTAGAAGCAACTCTGAAACTTAACCTAAGCGTTTTTCGAAGCTGCTTTTTGGCTAACTTCTTAAAGGAAGGTCTAGGAGCTCTGAAAATGAACGTGCGCGTCTTTCACTCTTCCAGAGGGACTTAGAAGAATTTTGTGATATTTTTTATTAAAATGGTGTATAAGGGTATATATATAAATATATTTTATGCACTGTATATGAGCTGGCGATTTCTAAGTCTGTGGTTCCGAGAGGGGGTAACCAGGCTCACTAATAAAGGTCAAGCCACTTGGCTGCCAGAATGCCCTGCTTCAGCACAGACCAGAAAGGCATTGTGATAAGCGTATCCCCGGTATAGTTAGGGGTTAATGGGAGTCGTCCCCGTCCCCCCAGTATACGGCCAGAACCATGGACCCGGTACTTGTGGTTCGGACTGTCTCCAACCAGCCATAATGTTGTGAGAGTGAAATTATGTCTAAGTCCAGCTTTGGTACATTAGAAGCAACTCTGAAACTTAACCTAAGCGTTTTTCGAAGCTACTTTTTGGCTAACTTCTTATAGGAAGGTCTAGGAGCTCTGAAAATGAACGTGCGCGTCTTTCACTCTTCCCGAGGGACTTAGAAGAATTTTGTGATATTTTTTATTAAAATGGTGTATAAGGGTATATATATAAATATATTTTATGCACTGTATATGAGCTGGCGATTTCTAAGTCTGTGGTTCCGAGAGGGGGTAACCAGGATAACTAATAAAGGTCAAGCCACTTGGCTGCCAGAATGCCCTGCTTCAGCACAGACCAGAAAGGCATTGTGATAAGCGTATCCCCGGTATAGTCATGGGTTAATGGGAGTCGTCCCCGCCCCCCCAGTATACGGCCAGAACCATGGACCCGGTACTTGTGGTTCGGACTGTCTCCAACCAGCCATAATGTTGTGAGAGTGAAATTATGTCTAAGTCCAGCTTTGGTACATTAGAAGCAACTCTGAAACTTAACCTAAGCGTTTTTCGAAGCTACTTTTTGGCTAACTTCTTATAGGAAGGTCTAAGAGCTCTGAAAATGAACGTGCGCGTCTTTCACTCTTCCAGAGGGACTTAGAAGAATTTTGTGATATTTTTTATTAAAATGGTGTATAAGGTTATATATATAAATATATTTTATGCACTGTATATGAGCTGGCGATTTCTAAGTCTGTGGTTCCGAGAGGGGGTAACCAGGCTCACTAATAAAGGTCAAGCCACTTGGCTGCCAGAATGCCCTGCTTCAGCACAGACCAGAAAGGCATTGTGATAAGCGTATCCCCGGTATAGTCAGGGGTTAATGGGAGTCGTCCCCGTCCCCCCAGTATACGGCCAGAACCATGGACCCGGTACTTGTGGTTCGGACTGTCTCCAACCAGCCATAATGTTGTGAGAGTGAAATTATGTCTAAGTCCAGCTTTGGTACATTAGAAGCAACTCTGAAACTTAACCTAAGCGTTTTTCGAAGCTACTTTTTGGCTAACTTCTTATAGGAAGGTCTAGGAGCTCTGAAAATGAACGTGCGCGTCTTTCACTCTTCCCGAGGGACTTAGAAGAATTTTGTGATATTTTTTATTAAAATGGTGTATAAGGGTATATATATAAATATATTTTATGCACTGTATATGAGCTGGCGATTTCTAAGTCTGTGGTTCCGAGAGGGGGTAACCAGGCTCACTAATAAAGGTCAAGCCACTTGGCTGCCAGAATGCCCTGCTTCAGCACAGACCAGAAAGGCATTGTGATAAGCGTATCCCCGGTATAGTCAGGGGTTAATGGGAGTAGTCCCCGTCCCCCCAGTATACGGCCAGAACCATGGACCCGGTACTTGTGGTTCGGACTCTCTCCAACCAGCCATAATGTTGTGAGAGTGAAATTATGTCTAAGTCCAGCTTTGGTACATTAGAAGCAACTCTGAAACTTAACCTAAGCGTTTTTCGAAGCTACTTTTTGGCTAACTTCTTATAGGAAGGTCTAGGAGCTCTGAAAATGAACGTGCGCGTCTTTCACTCTTCCCGAGGGACTTAGAAGAATTTTGTGATATTTTTTATTAAAATGGTGTATAAGGGTATATATATAAATATATTTTATGCACTGTATATGAGCTGGCGATTTCTAAGTCTGTGGTTCCGAGAGGGGGTAACCAGGCTCACTAATAAAGGTCAAGCCACTTGGCTGCCAGAATGCCCTGCTTCAGCACAGACCAGAAAGGCATTGTGATAAGCGTATCCCCGGTATAGTCAGGGGTTAATGGGAGTCGTCCCCGTCCCCCCAGTATACGGCCAGAACCATGGACCCGGTACTTGTGGTTCGGACTGTCTCCAACCAGCCATAATGTTGTGAGAGTGAAATTATGTCTAAGTCCAGCTTTGGTACATTAGAAGCAACTCTGAAACTTAACCTAAGCGTTTTTCGAAGCTGCTTTTTGGCTAACTTCTTAAAGGAAGGTCTAGGAGCTCTGAAAATGAACGTGCGCGTCTTTCACTCTTCCAGAGGGACTTAGAAGAATTTTGTGATATTTTTTATTAAAATGGTGTATAAGGGTATATATATAAATATATTTTATGCACTGTATATGAGCTGGCGATTTCTAAGTCTGTGGTTCCGAGAGGGGGTAACCAGGCTCACTAATAAAGGTCAAGCCACTTGGCTGCCAGAATGCCCTGCTTCAGCACAGACCAGAAAGGCATTGTGATAAGCGTATCCCCGGTATAGTTAGGGGTTAATGGGAGTCGTCCCCGTCCCCCCAGTATACGGCCAGAACCATGGACCCGGTACTTGTGGTTCGGACTGTCTCCAACCAGCCATAATGTTGTGAGAGTGAAATTATGTCTAAGTCCAGCTTTGGTACATTAGAAGCAACTCTGAAACTTAACCTAAGCGTTTTTCGAAGCTACTTTTTGGCTAACTTCTTATAGGAAGGTCTAGGAGCTCTGAAAATGAACGTGCGCGTCTTTCACTCTTCCCGAGGGACTTAGAAGAATTTTGTGATATTTTTTATTAAAATGGTGTATAAGGGTATATATATAAATATATTTTATGCACTGTATATGAGCTGGCGATTTCTAAGTCTGTGGTTCCGAGAGGGGGTAACCAGGATAACTAATAAAGGTCAAGCCACTTGGCTGCCAGAATGCCCTGCTTCAGCACAGACCAGAAAGGCATTGTGATAAGCGTATCCCCGGTATAGTCATGGGTTAATGGGAGTCGTCCCCGCCCCCCCAGTATACGGCCAGAACCATGGACCCGGTACTTGTGGTTCGGACTGTCTCCAACCAGCCATAATGTTGTGAGAGTGAAATTATGTCTAAGTCCAGCTTTGGTACATTAGAAGCAACTCTGAAACTTAACCTAAGCGTTTTTCGAAGCTACTTTTTGGCTAACTTCTTATAGGAAGGTCTAAGAGCTCTGAAAATGAACGTGCGCGTCTTTCACTCTTCCAGAGGGACTTAGAAGAATTTTGTGATATTTTTTATTAAAATGGTGTATAAGGTTATATATATAAATATATTTTATGCACTGTATATGAGCTGGCGATTTCTAAGTCTGTGGTTCCGAGAGGGGGTAACCAGGCTCACTAATAAAGGTCAAGCCACTTGGCTGCCAGAATGCCCTGCTTCAGCACAGACCAGAAAGGCATTGTGATAAGCGTATCCCCGGTATAGTCAGGGGTTAATTGGAGTCGTCCCCGTCCCCCCAGTATACGGCCAGAACCATGGACCCGGTACTTGTGGTTCAGACTGTCTCCAACCAGCCATAATGTTGTGAGAGTGAAATTATGTCTAAGTCCAGCTTTGGTACATTAGAAGCAACTCTGAAACTTAACCTAAGCGTTTTTCGAAGCTACTTTTTGGCTAACTTCTTATAGGAAGGTCTAGGAGCTTTCAAAATGAACGTGCGCGTCTTTCACTCTTCCCAAGGGACTTAGAAGAATTTTGTGATATTTTTTATTAAAATGGTGTATAAGGGTATATATATAAATATATTTTATGCACTGTATATGAGCTGGCGATTTCTAAGTCTGTGGTTCCGAGAGGGGGTAACCAGGCTCACTAATAAAGGTCAAGCCACTTGGCTGCCAGAATGCCCTGCTTCAGCACAGACCAGAAAGGCATTGTGATAAGAGTATCCCCGGTATAGTCAGGGGTTAATGGGAGTCGTCCCCGTCCCCCCAGTATACGGCCAGAACCATGGACCCGGTACTTGTGGTTCGGACTGTCTCCAACCAGCCATAATGTTGTGAGAGTGAAATTATGTCTAAGTCCAGCTTTGGTACATTAGAAGCAACTCTGAAACTTAACCTAAGCGTTTTTCGAAGCTACTTTTTGGCTAACTTCTTATAGGAAGGTCTAGGAGCTCTGAAAATGAACGTGCGCGTCTTTCACTCTTCCCGAGCGGACTTAGAAGAATTTTGTGATATTTTTTATTAAAATGGTGTATAAGGGTATATATATAAATATATTTTATGCACTGTATATGAGCTGGCGATTTCTAAGTCTGTGGTTCCGAGAGGGGGTAACCAGGCTCACTAATAAAGGTCAAGCCACTTGGCTGCCAGAATGCCCTGCTTCAGCACAGACCAGAAAGGCATTGTGATAAGCGTATCCCCGGTATAGTCAGGGGTTAATGGGAGTCGTCCCCATCCCCCCAGTATACGGCCAGAACCATGGACCCGGTACTTGTGGTTCGGACTGTCTCCAACCAGCCATAATGTTGTGAGAGTGAAATTATGTCTAAGTCCAGCTTTGGTACATTAGAAGCAACTCTGAAACTTAACCTAAGCGTTTTTCGAAGCTACTTTTTGGCTAACTTCTTATAGGAAGGTTTAGGAGCTCTGAAAATGAACGTGCGCGTCTTTCACTCTTCCCGAGGGACTTAGAAGAATTTTGTGATATTTTTTATTAAAATGGTGTATAAGGGTATATATATAAATATATTTTATGCACTGTATATGAGCTGGCGATTTCTAAGTCTGTGGTTCCGAGAGGGGGTAACCAGGCTAACTAATAAAGGTCAAGCCACTTGGCTGCCAGAATGCCCTGCTTCAGCACAGACCAGAAAGGCATTGTGATAAGCGTATCCCCGGTATAGTCAGGGGTTAATGGGAGTCGTCCCCGCCCCCCCAGTATACGGCCAGAACCATGGACCCGGTACTTGTGGTTCGGACTGTCTCCAACCAGCCATAATGTTGTGAGAGTGAAATTATGTCTAAGTCCAGCTTTGGTACATTAGGAGCAACTCTGAAACTTAACCTAAGCGTTTTTCGAAGCTGCTTTTTGGCTAACTTCTTATAGGAAGGTGTAGGAGCTCTGAAAATGAACGTGCGCGTCTTTCACTCTTCCAGAGGGACTTAGAAGAATTTTGTGATATTTTTTATTAAAATGGTGTATAAGGGTATATATATAAATATATTTTATGCACTGTATATGAGCTGGCGATTTCTAAGTCTGTGGTTCCGAGAGGGGGTAACCAGGCTCACTAATAAAGGTCAAGCCACTTGGCTGCCAGAATGCCCTGCTTCAGCACAGACCAGAAAGGCATTGTGATAAGCGTATCCCCGGTATAGTTAGGGGTTAATGGGAGTCGTCCCCGTCCCCCCAGTATACGGCCAGAACCATGGACCCGGTACTTGTGGTTCAGACTGTCTCCAACCAGCCATAATGTTGTGAGAGTGAAATTATGTCTAAGTCCAGCTTTGGTACATTAGAAGCAACTCTGAAACTTAACCTAAGCGTTTTTCGAAGCTACTTTTTGGCTAACTTCTTATAGGAAGGTCTAGGAGCTTTCAAAATGAACGTGCGCGTCTTTCACTCTTCCCAAGGGACTTAGAAGAATTTTGTGATATTTTTTATTAAAATGGTGTATAAGGGTATATATATAAATATATTTTATGCACTGTATATGAGCTGGCGATTTCTAAGTCAGTGGTTCCGAGAGGGGGTAACCAGGCTCACTAATAAAGGTCAAGCCACTTGGCTGCCAGAATGCCCTGCTTCAGCACAGACCAGAAAGGCATTGTGATAAGAGTATCCCCGGTATAGTCAGGGGTTAATAGGAGTCGTCCCCGTCCCCCCAGTATACGGCCAGAACCATGGACCCGGTACTTGTGGTTCGGACTGTCTCCAACCAGCCATAATGTTGTGAGAGTGAAATTATGTCTAAGTCCAGCTTTGGTACATTAGAAGCAACTCTGAAACTTAACCTAAGCGTTTTTCGAAGCTACTTTTTGGCTAACTTCTTATAGGAAGGTCTAGGAGCTCTGAAAATGAACGTGCGCGTCTTTCACTCTTCCCGAGGGACTTAGAAGAATTGTGTGATATTTTTTATTAAAATGGTGTATAAGGGTATATATATAAATATATTTTATGCACTGTATATGAGCTGGCGATTTCTAAGTCTGTGGTTCCGAGAGGGGGTAACCAGGCTCACTAATAAAGGTCAAGCCACTTGGCTGCCAGAATGCCCTGCTTCAGCACAGACCAGAAAGGCATTGTGATAAGCGTATCCCCGGTATAGTCAGGGGTTAATGGGAGTCGTCCCCATCCCCCCAGTATACGGCCAGAACCATGGACCCGGTACTTGTGGTTCGGACTGTCTCCAACCAGCCATAATGTTGTGAGAGTGAAATTATGTCTAAGTCCAGCTTTGGTACATTAGAAGCAACTCTGAAACTTAACCTAAGCGTTTTTCGAAGCTACTTTTTGGCTAACTTCTTATAGGAAGGTTTAGGAGCTCTGAAAATGAACGTGCGCGTCTTTCACTCTTCCCGAGGGACTTAGAAGAATTTTGTAATATTTTTTATTAAAATGGTGTATAAGGGTATATATATAAATATATTTTATGCACTGTATATGAGCTGGCGATTTCTAAGTCTGTGGTTCCGAGAGGGGGTAACCAGGCTAACTAATAAAGGTCAAGCCACTTGGCTGCCAGAATGCCCTGCTTCAGCACAGACCAGAAAGGCATTGTGATAAGCGTATCCCCGGTATAGTCAGGGGTTAATGGGAGTCGTCCCCGCCCCCCCAGTATACGGCCAGAACCATGGACCCGGTACTTGTGGTTCGGACTGTCTCCAACCAGCCATAATGTTGTGAGAGTGAAATTATGTCTAAGTCCAGCTTTGGTACATTAGAAGCAACTCTGAAACTTAACCTAAGCGTTTTTCGAAGCTGCTTTTTGGCTAACTTCTTATAGGAAGGTGTAGGAGCTCTGAAAATGAACGTGCGCGTCTTTCACTCTTCCAGAGGGACTTAGAAGAATTTTGTGATATTTTTTATTAAAATGGTGTATAAGGGTATATATATAAATATATTTTATGCACTGTATATGAGCTGGCGATTTCTAAGTCTGTGGTTCCGAGAGGGGGTAACCAGGCTCACTAATAAAGGTCAAGCCACTTGGCTGCCAGAATGCCCTGCTTCAGCACAGACCAGAAAGGCATTGTGATAAGCGTATCCCCGGTATAGTTAGGGGTTAATGGGAGTCGTCCCCGTCCCCCCAGTATACGGCCAGAACCATGGACCCGGTACTTGTGGTTCAGACTGTCTCCAACCAGCCATAATGTTGTGAGAGTGAAATTATGTCTAAGTCCAGCTTTGGTACATTAGAAGCAACTCTGAAACTTAACCTAAGCGTTTTTCGAAGCTACTTTTTGGCTAACTTCTTATAGGAAGGTCTAGGAGCTCTGAAAATGAACGTGCGCGTCTTTCACTCTTCCCGAGGGACTTAGAAGAATTTTGTGATATTTTTTATTAAAATGGTGTATAAGGTTATATATATAAATATATTTTATGCACTGTATATGAGCTGGCGATTTCTAAGTCTGTGGTTCCGAGAGGGGGTAACCAGGCTCACTAATAAAGGTCAAGCCACTTGGCTGCCAGAATGCCCTGCTTCAGCACAGACCAGAAAGGCATTGTGATAAGCGTATCCCCGGTATAGTCAGGGGTTAATGGGAGTCGTCCCCGTCCCCCCAGTATACGGCCAGAACCATGGACCCGGTACTTGTGGTTCAGACTGTCTCCAACCAGCCATAATGTTGTGAGAGTGAAATTATGTCTAAGTCCAGCTTTGGTACATTAGAAGCAACTCTGAAACTTAACCTAAGCGTTTTTCGAAGCTACTTTTTGGCTAACTTCTTATAGGAAGGTCTAGGAGCTTTCAAAATGAACGTGCGCGTCTTTCACTCTTCCCGAGGGACTTAGAAGAATTTTGTGATATTTTTTATTAAAATGGTGTATAAGGGTATATATATAAATATATTTTATGCACTGTATATGAGCTGGCGATTTCTACGTCTGTGGTTCCGAGAGGGGGTAACCAGGCTCACTAATAAAGGTCAAGCCACTTGGCTGCCAGAATGCCCTGCTTCAGCACAGACCAGAAAGGCATTGTGATAAGCGTATCCCCGGTATAGTCAGGGGTTAATGGGAGTCGTCCCCGTCCCCCCAGTATACGGCCAGAACCATGGACCCGGTACTTGTGGTTCGGACTGTCTCCAACCAGCCATAATGTTGTGAGAGTGAAATTATGTCTAAGTCCAGCTTTGGTACATTAGAAGCAACTCTGAAACTTAACCTAAGCGTTTTTCGAAGCTACTTTTTGGCTAACTTCTTATAGGAAGGTCTAGGAGCTCTGAAAATGAACGTGCGCGTCTTTCACTCTTCCCGAGGGACTTAGAAGAATTTTGTGATATTTTTTATTAAAATGGTGTATAAGGGTATATATATAAATATATTTTATGCACTGTATATGAGCTGGCGATTTCTAAGTCTGTGGTTCCGAGAGGGGGTAACCAGGCTCACTAATAAAGGTCAAGCCACTTGGCTGCCAGAATGCCCTGCTTCAGCACAGACCAGAAAGGCATTGTGATAAGCGTATCCCCGGTATAGTCAGGGGTTAATGGGAGTCGTCCCCGTCCCCCCAGTATACGGCCAGAACCATGGACCCGGTACTTGTGGTTCAGACTGTCTCCAACCAGCCATAATGTTGTGAGAGTGAAATTATGTCTAAGTCCAGCTTTGGTACATTAGAAGCAACTCTGAAACTTAACCTAAGCGTTTTTCGAAGCTACTTTTTGGCTAACTTCTTATAGGAAGGTCTAGGAGCTTTCAAAATGAACGTGCGCGTCTTTCACTCTTCCAGAGGGACTTAGAAGAATTTTGTGATATTTTTTATTAAAATGGTGTATAAGGGTATATTTTTAAATATATTTTATGCACTGTATATGAGCTGGCGATTTCTAAGTCTGTGGTTCCGAGAGGGGGTAACCAGGCTCACTAATAAAGTTCAAGCCACTTGGCTGCCAGAATGCCCTGCTTCAGCACAGACCAGAAAGGCATTGTGATAAGCGTATCCCCGGTATAGTCAGGGGTTAATGGGAGTCGTCCCCGTCCCCCCAGTATACGGCCAGAACCATGGACCCGGTACTTGTGGTTCGGACTGTCTCCAACCAGCCATAATGTTGTGAGAGTGAAATTATGTCTAAGTCCAGCTTTGGTACATTAGAAGCAACTCTGAAACTTAACCTAAGCGTTTTTCGAAGCTACTTTTTGGCTAACTTCTTATAGGAAGGTCTAGGAGCTCTGAAAATGAACGTGCGCGTCTTTCACTCTTCCCGAGGGACTTAGAAGAATTTTGTGATATTTTTTATTAAAATGGTGTATAAGGGTATATATATAAATATATTTTATGCACTGTATATGAGCTGGCGATTTCTAAGTCTGTGGTTCCGAGAGGGGGTAACCAGGCTCACTAATAAAGGTCAAGCCACTTGGCTGCCAGAATGCCCTGCTTCAGCACAGACCAGAAAGGCATTGTGATAAGCGTATCCCCGGTATAGTCAGGGGTTAATGGGAGTCGTCCCCGCCCCCCCAGTATACGGCCAGAACCATGGACCCGGTACTTGTGGTTCGGACTGTCTCCAACCAGCCATAATGTTGTGAGAGTGAAATTATGTCTAAGTCCAGCTTTGGTACATTAGAAGCAACTCTGAAACTTAACCTACGCGTTTTTCGAAGCTGCTTTTTGGCTAACTTCTTATAGGAAGGTCTAGGAGCTCTGAAAATGAACGTGCGCGTCTTTCACTCTTCCAGAGGGACTTAGAAGAATTTTGTGATATTTTTTATTAAAATGGTGTATAAGGGTATATATATAAATATATTTTATGCACTGTATATGAGCTGGCGATTTCTAAGTCTGTGGTTCCGAGAGGGGGTAACCAGGCTCACTAATAAAGGTCAAGCCACTTGGCTGCCAGAATGCCCTGCTTCAGCACAGACCAGAAAGGCATTGTGATAAGCGTATCCCCGGTATAGTCAGGGGTTAATGGGAGTCGTCCCCGCCCCCCCATTATACGGCCAGAACCATGGACCCGGTACTTGTGGTTCGGACTGTCTCCAACCAGCCATAATGTTGTGAGAGTGAAATTATGTCTAAGTCCAGCTTTGGTACATTAGAAGCAACTCTGAAACTTAACCTAAGCGTTTTTCGAAGCTACTTTTTGGCTAACTTCTTATAGGAAGGTTTAGGAGCTCTGAAAATGAACGTGCGCGTCTTTCACTCTTCCCGAGGGACTTAGAAGAATTTTGTGATATTTTTTATTAAAATGGTGTATAAGGGTATATATATAAATATTATTTATGCACTGTATATGAGCTGGCGATTTCTAAGTCTGTGGTTCCGAGAGGGGGTAACCAGGCTCACTAATAAAGGTCAAGCCACTTGGCTGCCAGAATGCCCTGCTTCAGCACAGACCAGAAAGGCATTGTGATAAGCGTATCCCCGGTATAGTCAGGGGTTAATGGGAGTCGTCCCCGCCCCCCCAGTATACGGCCAGAACCATGGACCCGGTACTTGTGGTTCGGACTGTCTCCAACCAGCCATAATGTTGTGAGAGTGAAATTATGTCTAAGTCCAGCTTTGGTACATTAGAAGCAACTCTGAAACTTAACCTACGCGTTTTTCGAAGCTGCTTTTTGGCTAACTTCTTATAGGAAGGTCTAGGAGCTCTGAAAATGAACGTGCGCGTCTTTCACTCTTCCAGAGGGACTTAGAAGAATTTTGTGATATTTTTTATTAAAATGGTGTATAAGGGTATATATATAAATATATTTTATGCACTGTATATGAGCTGGCGATTTCTAAGTCTGTGGTTCCGAGAGGGGGTAACCAGGCTCACTAATAAAGGTCAAGCCACTTGGCTGCCAGAATGCCCTGCTTCAGCACAGACCAGAAAGGCATTGTGATAAGCGTATCCCCGGTATAGTCAGGGGTTAATGGGAGTCGTCCCCGCCCCCCCATTATACGGCCAGAACCATGGACCCGGTACTTGTGGTTCGGACTGTCTCCAACCAGCCATAATGTTGTGAGAGTGAAATTATGTCTAAGTCCAGCTTTGGTACATTAGAAGCAACTCTGAAACTTAACCTAAGCGTTTTTCGAAGCTACTTTTTGGCTAACTTCTTATAGGAAGGTTTAGGAGCTCTGAAAATGAACGTGCGCGTCTTTCACTCTTCCCGAGGGACTTAGAAGAATTTTGTGATATTTTTTATTAAAATGGTGTATAAGGGTATATATATAAATATATTTTATGCACTGTATATGAGCTGGCGATTTCTAAGTCTGTGGTTCCGAGAGGGGGTAACCAGGCTCACTAATAAAGGTCAAGCCACTTGGCTGCCAGAATGCCCTGCTTCAGCACAGACCAGAAAGGCATTGTGATAAGCGTATCCCCGGTATAGTCAGGGGTTAATGGGAGTCGTCCCCGTCCCCCCAGTATACGGCCAGAACCATGGACCCGGTACTTGTGGTTCGGACTGTCTCCAACCAGCCATAATGTTGTGAGAGTGAAATTATGTCTAAGTCCAGCTTTGGTACATTAGAAGCAACTCTGAAACTTAACCTAAGCGTTTTTCGAAGCTGCTTTTTGGCTAACTTCTTATAGGAAGGTCTAGGAGCTCTGAAAATGAACATGCGCGTCTTTCACTCTTCCAGAGGGACTTAGAAGAATTTTGTGATATTTTTTTTTAAAATGGTGTATAAGGGTATATATATAAATATATTTTATGCACTGTATATGAGCTGGCGATTTCTAAGTCTGTGGTTCCGAGAGGGGGTAACCAGGCTCACTAATAAAGGTCAAGCCACTTGGCTGCCAGAATGCCCTGCTTAAGCACAGACCAGAAAGGCATTGTGATAAGCGTATCCCCGGTATAGTCAGGGGTTAATGGGAGTCGTCCCCGCCCCCACAGTATACGGCCAGAACCATGGACCCGGTACTTGTGGTTCGGACTGTCTCCAACCAGCCATAATGTTGTGAGAGTGAAATTATGTCTAAGTCCAGCTTTGGTACATTAGAAGCAACTCTGAAACTTAACCTACGCGTTTTTCGAAGCTGCTTTTTGGCTAACTTCTTATAGGAAGGTCTAGGAGCTCTGAAAATGAACGTGCGCGTCTTTCACTCTTCCAGAGGGACTTAGAAGAATTTTGTGATATTTTTTATTAAAATGGTGTATAAGGGTATATATATAAATATATTTTATGCACTGTATATGAGCTGGCGATTTCTAAGTCTGTGGTTCCGAGAGGGGGTAACCAGGCTCACTAATAAAGGTCAAGCCACTTGGCTGCCAGAATGCCCTGCTTCAGCACAGACCAGAAAGGCATTGTGATAAGCGTATCCCCGGTATAGTTAGGGGTTAATGGGAGTCGTCCCCGTCCCCCCAGTATACGGCCAGAACCATGGACCCGGTACTTGTGGTTCGGACTGTCTCCAACCAGCCATAATGTTGTGAGAGTGAAATTATGTCTAAGTCCAGCTTTGGTACATTAGAAGCAACTCTGAAACTTAACCTAAGCGTTTTTCGAAGCTACTTTTTGGCTAACTTCTTATAGGAAGGTCTAGGAGCTCTGAAAATGAACGTGCGCGTCTTTCACTCTTCCCGAGGGACTTAGAAGAATTTTGTGATATTTTTTATTAAAATGGTGTATAAGGGTATATATATAAATATATTTTATGCACTGTATATGAGCTGGCGATTTCTAAGTCTGTGATTCCGAGAGGGGGTAACCAGGCTCACTAATAAAGGTCAAGCCACTTGGCTGCCAGAATGCCCTGCTTCAGCACAGACCAGAAAGGCATTGTGATAAGCGTATCCCCGGTATAGTCAGGGGTTAATGGGAGTCGTCCCCGTCCCCCCAGTATACGGCCAGAACCATGGACCCGGTACTTGTGGTTCGGACTGTCTCCAACCAGCCATAATGTTGTGAGAGTGAAATTATGTCTAAGTCCAGCTTTGGTACATTAGAAGCAACTCTGAAACTTAACCTAAGCGTTTTTCGAAGTTACTTTTTGGCTAACTTCTTATAGGAAGGTTTAGGAGCTCTGAAAATGAACGTGCGCGTCTTTCACTCTTCCCGAGGGACTTAGAAGAATTTTGTGATATTTTTTATTAAAATGGTGTATAAGGGTATATATATAAATATATTTTATGCACTGTATATGAGCTGGCGATTTCTAAGTCTGTGGTTCCGAGAGGGGGTAACCAGGCTAACTAATAAAGGTCAAGCCACTTGGCTGCCAGAATGCCCTGCTTCAGCACAGACCAGAAAGGCATTGTGATAAGCGTATCCCCGGTATAGTCAGGGGTTAATGGGAGTCGTCCCCGCCCCCCCAGTATACGGCCAGAACCATGGACCCGGTACTTGTGGTTCGGACTGTCTCCAACCAGCCATAATGTTGTGAGAGTGAAATTATGTCTAAGTCCAGCTTTGGTACATTAGAAGCAACTCTGAAACTTAACCTAAGCGTTTTTCGAAGCTGCTTTTTGGCTAACTTCTTATAGGAAGGTCTAGGAGCTCTGAAAATGAACATGCGCGTCTTTCACTCTTCCCGAGGGACTTAGAAGAATTTTGTGATATTTTTTATTAAAATGGTGTATAAGGGTATATATATAAATATATTTTATGCACTGTATATGAGCTGGCGATTTCTAAGTCTGTGGTTCCGAGAGGGGGTAACCAGGCTCACTAATAAAGGTCAAGCCACTTGGCTGCCAGAATGCCCTGCTTCAGCACAGACCAGAAAGGCATTGTGATAAGCGTATCCCCGGTATAGTCAGGGGTTAATGGGAGTCGTCCCCATCCTCCCAGTATACGGCCAGAACCATGGACCCGGTACTTGTGGTTCGGACTGTCTCCAACCAGCCATAATGTTGTGAGAGTGAAATTATGTCTAAGTCCAGCTTTGGTACATTAGAAGCAACTCTGAAACTTAACCTAAGCGTTTTTCGAAGCTACTTTTTGGCTAACTTCTTATAGGAAGGTTTAGGAGCTCTGAAAATGAACGTGCGCGTCTTTCACTCTTCCCGAGGGACTTAGAAGAATTTTGTGATATTTTTTATTAAAATGGTGTATAAGGGTATATATATAAATATATTTTATGCACTGTATATGAGCTGGCGATTTCTAAGTCTGTGGTTCCGAGAGGGGGTAACCAGGCTAACTAATAAAGGTCAAGCCACTTGGCTGCCAGAATGCCCTGCTTCAGCACAGACCAGAAAGGCATTGTGATAAGCGTATCCCCGGTATAGTCAGGGGTTAATGGGAGTCGTCCCCGCCCCCCCAGTATACGGCCAGAACCATGGACCCGGTACTTGTGGTTCGGACTGTCTCCAACCAGCCATAATGTTGTGAGAGTGAAATTATGTCTAAGTCCAGCTTTGGTACATTAGAAGCAACTCTGAAACTTAACCTAAGCGTTTTTCGAAGCTGCTTTTTGGCTAACTTCTTATAGGAAGGTCTAGGAGCTCTGAAAATGAACGTGCGCGTCTTTCACTCTTCCAGAGGGACTTAGAAGAATTTTGTGATATTTTTTATTAAAATGGTGTATAAGGGTATATATATAAATATATTTTATGCACTGTATATGAGCTGGCGATTTCTAAGTCTGTGGTTCCGAGAGGGGGTAACCAGGCTAACTAATAAAGGTCAAGCCACTTGGCTGCCAGAATGCCCTGCTTCAGCACAGACCAGAAAGGCATTGTGATAAGCGTATCCCCGGTATAGTCAGGGGTTAATGGGAGTCGTCCCCGCCCCCCCAGTATACGGCCAGAACCATGGACCCGGTACTTGTGGTTCGGACTGTCTCCAACCAGCCATAATGTTGTGAGAGTGAAATTATGTCTAAGTCCAGCTTTGGTACATTAGAAGCAACTCTGAAACTTAACCTAAGCGTTTTTCGAAGCTGCTTTTTGGCTAACTTCTTATAGGAAGGTCTAGGAGCTCTGAAAATGAACGTGCGCGTCTTTCACTCTTCCAGAGGGACTTAGAAGAATTTTGTGATATTTTTTATTAAAATGGTGTATAAGGGTATATATATAAATATATTTTATGCACTGTATATGAGCTGGCGATTTCTAAGTCTGTGGTTCCGAGAGGGGGTAACCAGGCTCACTAATAAAGGTCAAGCCACTTGGCTGCCAGAATGCCCTGCTTCAGCACAGACCAGAAAGGCATTGTGATAAGCGTATCCCCGGTATAGTCAGGGGTTAATGGGAGTCGTCCCCATCCTCCCAGTATACGGCCAGAACCATGGACCCGGTACTTGTGGTTCGGACTGTCTCCAACCAGCCATAATGTTGTGAGAGTGAAATTATGTCTAAGTCCAGCTTTGGTACATTAGAAGCAACTCTGAAACTTAACCTAAGCGTTTTTCGAAGCTACTTTTTGGCTAACTTCTTATAGGAAGGTCTAGGAGCTCTGAAAATGAACATGCGCGTCTTTCACTCTTCCCGAGGGACTTAGAAGAATTTTGTGATATTTTTTATTAAAATGGTGTATAAGGGTATATATATAAATATATTTTATGCACTGTATATGAGCTGGCGATTTCTAAGTCTGTGGTTCCGAGAGGGGGTAACCAGGCTCACTAATAAAGGTCAAGCCACTTGGCTGCCAGAATGCCCTGCTTCAGCACAGACCAGAAAGGCATTGTGATAAGCGTATCCCCGGTATAGTCAGGGGTTAATGGGAGTCGTCCCCATCCTCCCAGTATACGGCCAGAACCATGGACCCGGTACTTGTGGTTCGGACTGTCTCCAACCAGCCATAATGTTGTGAGAGTGAAATTATGTCTAAGTCCAGCTTTGGTACATTAGAAGCAACTCTGAAACTTAACCTAAGCGTTTTTCGAAGCTACTTTTTGGCTAACTTCTTATAGGAAGGTTTAGGAGCTCTGAAAATGAACGTGCGCGTCTTTCACTCTTCCCGAGGGACTTAGAAGAATTTTGTGATATTTTTTATTAAAATGGTGTATAAGGGTATATATATAAATATATTTTATGCACTGTATATGAGCTGGCGATTTCTAAGTCTGTGGTTCCGAGAGGGGGTAACCAGGCTAACTAATAAAGGTCAAGCCACTTGGCTGCCAGAATGCCCTGCTTCAGCACAGACCAGAAAGGCATTGTGATAAGCGTATCCCCGGTATAGTCAGGGGTTAATGGGAGTCGTCCCCGCCCCCCCAGTATACGGCCAGAACCATGGACCCGGTACTTGTGGTTCGGACTGTCTCCAACCAGCCATAATGTTGTGAGAGTGAAATTATGTCTAAGTCCAGCTTTGGTACATTAGAAGCAACTCTGAAACTTAACCTAAGCGTTTTTCGAAGCTGCTTTTTGGCTAACTTCTTATAGGAAGGTCTAGGAGCTCTGAAAATGAACGTGCGCGTCTTTCACTCTTCCAGAGGGACTTAGAAGAATTTTGTGATATTTTTTATTAAAATGGTGTATAAGGGTATATATATAAATATATTTTATGCACTGTATATGAGCTGGCGATTTCTAAGTCTGTGGTTCCGAGAGGGGGTAACCAGGCTAACTAATAAAGGTCAAGCCACTTGGCTGCCAGAATGCCCTGCTTCAGCACAGACCAGAAAGGCATTGTGATAAGCGTATCCCCGGTATAGTCAGGGGTTAATGGGAGTCGTCCCCGCCCCCCCAGTATACGGCCAGAACCATGGACCCAGTACTTGTGGTTCGGACTGTCTCCAACCAGCCATAATGTTGTGAGAGTGAAATTATGTCTAAGTCCAGCTTTGGTACATTAGAAGCAACTCTGAAACTTAACCTAAGCGTTTTTCGAAGCTGCTTTTTGGCTAACTTCTTATAGGAAGGTCTAGGAGCTCTGAAAATGAACGTGCGCGTCTTTCACTCTTCCAGAGGGACTTAGAAGAATTTTGTGATATTTTTTATTAAAATGGTGTATAAGGGTATATATATAAATATATTTTATGCACTGTATATGAGCTGGCGATTTCTAAGTCTGTGGTTCCGAGAGGGGGTAACCAGGCTCACTAATAAAGGTCAAGCCACTTGGCTGCCAGAATGCCCTGCTTCAGCACAGACCAGAAAGGCATTGTGATAAGCGTATCCCCGGTATAGTCAGGGGTTAATGGGAGTCGTCCCCGCCCCCCCATTATACGGCCAGAACCATGGACCCGGTACTTGTGGTTCGGACTGTCTCCAACCAGCCATAATGTTGTGAGAGTGAAATTATGTCTAAGTCCAGCTTTGGTACATTAGAAGCAACTCTGAAACTTAACCTAAGCGTTTTTCGAAGCTACTTTTTGGCTAACTTCTTATAGGAAGGTTTAGGAGCTCTGAAAATGAACGTGCGCGTCTTTCACTCTTCCCGAGGGACTTAGAAGAATTGTGTGATATTTTTTATTAAAATGGTGTATAAGGGTATATATATAAATATATTTTATGCACTGTATATGAGCTGGCGATTTCTAAGTCTGTGGTTCCGAGAGGGGGTAACCAGGCTCACTAATAAAGGTCAAGCCACTTGGCTGCCAGAATGCCCTGCTTCAGCACAGACCAGAAAGGCATTGTGATAAGCGTATCCCCGGTATAGTCAGGGGTTAATGGGAGTCGTCCCCGTCCCCCCAGTATACGGCCAGAACCATGGACCCGGTACTTGTGGTTCGGACTGTCTCCAACCAGCCATAATGTTGTGAGAGTGAAATTATGTCTAAGTCCAGCTTTGGTACATTAGAAGCAACTCTGAAACTTAACCTAAGCGTTTTTCGAAGCTGCTTTTTGGCTAACTTCTTATAGGAAGGTCTAGGAGCTCTGAAAATGAACGTGCGCGTCTTTCACTCTTCCAGAGGGACTTAGAAGAATTTTGTGATATTTTTTTTTAAAATGGTGTATAAGGGTATATATATAAATATATTTTATGCACTGTATATGAGCTGGCGATTTCTAAGTCTGTGGTTCCGAGAGGGGGTAACCAGGCTCACTAATAAAGGTCAAGCCACTTGGCTGCCAGAATGCCCTGCTTAAGCACAGACCAGAAAGGCATTGTGATAAGCGTATCCCCGGTATAGTCAGGGGTTAATGGGAGTCGTCCCCGCCCCCACAGTATACGGCCAGAACCATGGACCCGGTACTTGTGGTTCGGACTGTCTCCAACCAGCCATAATGTTGTGAGAGTGAAATTATGTCTAAGTCCAGCTTTGGTACATTAGAAGCAACTCTGAAACTTAACCTAAGCGTTTTTCGAAGCTGCTTTTTGGCTAACTTCTTATAGGAAGGTCTAGGAGCTCTGAAAATGAACGTGCGCGTCTTTCACTCTTCCAGAGGGACTTAGAAGAATTTTGTGATATTTTTTATTAAAATGGTGTATAAGGGTATATATATAAATATATTTTATGCACTGTATATGAGCTGGCGATTTCTAAGTCTGTGGTTCCGAGAGGGGGTAACCAGGCTCACTAATAAAGGTCAAGCCACTTGGCTGCCAGAATGCCCTGCTTCAGCACAGACCAGAAAGGCATTGTGATAAGCGTATCCCCGGTATAGTTAGGGGTTAATGGGAGTCGTCCCCGTCCCCCCAGTATACGGCCAGAACCATGGACCCGGTACTTGTGGTTCGGACTGTCTCCAACCAGCCATAATGTTGTGAGAGTGAAATTATGTCTAAGTCCAGCTTTGGTACATTAGAAGCAACTCTGAAACTTAACCTAAGCGTTTTTCGAAGCTACTTTTTGGCTAACTTCTTATAGGAAGGTCTAGGAGCTCTGAAAATGAACGTGCGCGTCTTTCACTCTTCCCGAGGGACTTAGAAGAATTTTGTGATATTTTTTATTAAAATGGTGTATAAGGGTATATATATAAATATATTTTATGCACTGTATATGAGCTGGCGATTTCTAAGTCTGTGATTCCGAGAGGGGGTAACCAGGCTCACTAATAAAGGTCAAGCCACTTGGCTGCCAGAATGCCCTGCTTCAGCACAGACCAGAAAGGCATTGTGATAAGCGTATCCCCGGTATAGTCAGGGGTTAATGGGAGTCGTCCCCGTCCCCCCAGTATACGGCCAGAACCATGGACCCGGTACTTGTGGTTCGGACTGTCTCCAACCAGCCATAATGTTGTGAGAGTGAAATTATGTCTAAGTCCAGCTTTGGTACATTAGAAGCAACTCTGAAACTTAACCTAAGCGTTTTTCGAAGCTACTTTTTGGCTAACTTCTTATAGGAAGGTCTAGGAGCTCTGAAAATGAACGTGCGCGTCTTTCACTCTTCCCGAGGGACTTAGAAGAATTTTGTGATATTTTTTATTAAAATGGTGTATAAGGGTATATATATAAATATATTTTATGCACTGTATATGAGCTGGCGATTTCTAAGTCTGTGATTCCGAGAGGGGGTAACCAGGCTCACTAATAAAGGTCAAGCCACTTGGCTGCCAGAATGCCCTGCTTCAGCACAGACCAGAAAGGCATTGTGATAAGCGTATCCCCGGTATAGTCAGGGGTTAATGGGAGTCGTCCCCGTCCCCCCAGTATACGGCCAGAACCATGGACCCGGTACTTGTGGTTCGGACTGTCTCCAACCAGCCATAATGTTGTGAGAGTGAAATTATGTCTAAGTCCAGCTTTGGTACATTAGAAGCAACTCTGAAACTTAACCTAAGCGTTTTTCGAAGCTGCTTTTTGGCTAACTTCTTATAGGAAGGTCTAGGAGCTCTGAAAATGAACATGCGCGTCTTTCACTCTTCCCGAGGGACTTAGAAGAATTTTGTGATATTTTTTATTAAAATGGTGTATAAGGGTATATATATAAATATATTTTATGCACTGTATATGAGCTGGCGATTTCTAAGTCTGTGGTTCCGAGAGGGGGTAACCAGGCTCACTAATAAAGGTCAAGCCACTTGGCTGCCAGAATGCCCTGCTTCAGCACAGACCAGAAAGGCATTGTGATAAGCGTATCCCCGGTATAGTCAGGGGTTAATGGGAGTCGTCCCCATCCTCCCAGTATACGGCCAGAACCATGGACCCGGTACTTGTGGTTCGGACTGTCTCCAACCAGCCATAATGTTGTGAGAGTGAAATTATGTCTAAGTCCAGCTTTGGTACATTAGAAGCAACTCTGAAACTTAACCTAAGCGTTTTTCGAAGCTACTTTTTGGCTAACTTCTTATAGGAAGGTTTAGGAGCTCTGAAAATGAACGTGCGCGTCTTTCACTCTTCCCGAGGGACTTAGAAGAATTTTGTGATATTTTTTATTAAAATGGTGTATAAGGGTATATATATAAATATATTTTATGCACTGTATATGAGCTGGCGATTTCTAAGTCTGTGGTTCCGAGAGGGGGTAACCAGGCTAACTAATAAAGGTCAAGCCACTTGGCTGCCAGAATGCCCTGCTTCAGCACAGACCAGAAAGGCATTGTGATAAGCGTATCCCCGGTATAGTCAGGGGTTAATGGGAGTCGTCCCCGCCCCCCCAGTATACGGCCAGAACCATGGACCCGGTACTTGTGGTTCGGACTGTCTCCAACCAGCCATAATGTTGTGAGAGTGAAATTATGTCTAAGTCCAGCTTTGGTACATTAGAAGCAACTCTGAAACTTAACCTAAGCGTTTTTCGAAGCTGCTTTTTGGCTAACTTCTTATAGGAAGGTCTAGGAGCTCTGAAAATGAACGTGCGCGTCTTTCACTCTTCCAGAGGGACTTAGAAGAATTTTGTGATATTTTTTATTAAAATGGTGTATAAGGGTATATATATAAATATATTTTATGCACTGTATATGAGCTGGCGATTTCTAAGTCTGTGGTTCCGAGAGGGGGTAACCAGGCTAACTAATAAAGGTCAAGCCACTTGGCTGCCAGAATGCCCTGCTTCAGCACAGACCAGAAAGGCATTGTGATAAGCGTATCCCCGGTATAGTCAGGGGTTAATGGGAGTCGTCCCCGCCCCCCCAGTATACGGCCAGAACCATGGACCCGGTACTTGTGGTTCGGACTGTCTCCAACCAGCCATAATGTTGTGAGAGTGAAATTATGTCTAAGTCCAGCTTTGGTACATTAGAAGCAACTCTGAAACTTAACCTAAGCGTTTTTCGAAGCTGCTTTTTGGCTAACTTCTTATAGGAAGGTCTAGGAGCTCTGAAAATGAACGTGCGCGTCTTTCACTCTTCCAGAGGGACTTAGAAGAATTTTGTGATATTTTTTATTAAAATGGTGTATAAGGGTATATATATAAATATATTTTATGCACTGTATATGAGCTGGCGATTTCTAAGTCTGTGGTTCCGAGAGGGGGTAACCAGGCTCACTAATAAAGGTCAAGCCACTTGGCTGCCAGAATGCCCTGCTTCAGCACAGACCAGAAAGGCATTGTGATAAGCGTATCCCCGGTATAGTCAGGGGTTAATGGGAGTCGTCCCCGCCCCCCCATTATACGGCCAGAACCATGGACCCGGTACTTGTGGTTCGGACTGTCTCCAACCAGCCATAATGTTGTGAGAGTGAAATTATGTCTAAGTCCAGCTTTGGTACATTAGAAGCAACTCTGAAACTTAAACTAAGCGTTTTTCGAAGCTACTTTTTGGCTAACTTCTTATAGGAAGGTTTAGGAGCTCTGAAAATGAACGTGCGCGTCTTTCACTCTTCCCGAGGGACTTAGAAGAATTTTGTGATATTTTTTATTAAAATGGTGTATAAGGGTATATATATAAATATATTTTATGCACTGTATATGAGCTGGCGATTTCTAAGTCTGTGGTTCCGAGAGGGGGTAACCAGGCTCACTAATAAAGGTCAAGCCACTTGGCTGCCAGAATGCCCTGCTTCAGCACAGACCAGAAAGGCATTGTGATAAGCGTATCCCCGGTATAGTCAGGGGTTAATGGGAGTCGTCCCCGTCCCCCCAGTATACGGCCAGAACCATGGACCCGGTACTTGTGGTTCGGACTGTCTCCAACCAGCCATAATGTTGTGAGAGTGAAATTATGTCTAAGTCCAGCTTTGGTACATTAGAAGCAACTCTGAAACTTAACCTAAGCGTTTTTCGAAGCTGCTTTTTGGCTAACTTCTTATAGGAAGGTCTAGGAGCTCTGAAAATGAACATGCGCGTCTTTCACTCTTCCAGAGGGACTTAGAAGAATTTTGTGATATTTTTTTTTAAAATGGTGTATAAGGGTATATATATAAATATATTTTATGCACTGTATATGAGCTGGCGATTTCTAAGTCTGTGGTTCCGAGAGGGGGTAACCAGGCTCACTAATAAAGGTCAAGCCACTTGGCTGCCAGAATGCCCTGCTTAAGCACAGACCAGAAAGGCATTGTGATAAGCGTATCCCCGGTATAGTCAGGGGTTAATGGGAGTCGTCCCCGCCCCCACAGTATACGGCCAGAACCATGGACCCGGTACTTGTGGTTCGGACTGTCTCCAACCAGCCATAATGTTGTGAGAGTGAAATTATGTCTAAGTCCAGCTTTGGTACATTAGAAGCAACTCTGAAACTTAACCTAAGCGTTTTTCGAAGCTGCTTTTTGGCTAACTTCTTATAGGAAGGTCTAGGAGCTCTGAAAATGAACGTGCGCGTCTTTCACTCTTCCAGAGGGACTTAGAAGAATTTTGTGATATTTTTTATTAAAATGGTGTATAAGGGTATATATATAAATATATTTTATGCACTGTATATGAGCTGGCGATTTCTAAGTCTGTGGTTCCGAGAGGGGGTAACCAGGCTCACTAATAAAGGTCAAGCCACTTGGCTGCCAGAATGCCCTGCTTCAGCACAGACCAGAAAGGCATTGTGATAAGCGTATCCCCGGTATAGTTAGGGGTTAATGGGAGTCGTCCCCGTCCCCCCAGTATACGGCCAGAACCATGGACCCGGTACTTGTGGTTCGGACTGTCTCCAACCAGCCATAATGTTGTGAGAGTGAAATTATGTCTAAGTCCAGCTTTGGTACATTAGAAGCAACTCTGAAACTTAACCTAAGCGTTTTTCGAAGCTACTTTTTGGCTAACTTCTTATAGGAAGGTCTAGGAGCTCTGAAAATGAACGTGCGCGTCTTTCACTCTTCCCGAGGGACTTAGAAGAATTTTGTGATATTTTTTATTAAAATGGTGTATAAGGGTATATATATAAATATATTTTATGCACTGTATATGAGCTGGCGATTTCTAAGTCTGTGATTCCGAGAGGGGGTAACCAGGCTCACTAATAAAGGTCAAGCCACTTGGCTGCCAGAATGCCCTGCTTCAGCACAGACCAGAAAGGCATTGTGATAAGCGTATCCCCGGTATAGTCAGGGGTTAATGGGAGTCGTCCCCGTCCCCCCAGTATACGGCCAGAACCATGGACCCGGTACTTGTGGTTCGGACTGTCTCCAACCAGCCATAATGGGTTGAGAGTGAAATTATGTCTAAGTCCAGCTTTGGTACATTAGAAGCAACTCTGAAACTTAACCTAAGCGTTTTTCGAAGCTGCTTTTTGGCTAACTTCTTATAGGAAGGTCTAGGAGCTCTGAAAATGAACATGCGCGTCTTTCACTCTTCCAGAGGGACTTAGAAGAATTTTGTGATATTTTTTTTTAAAATGGTGTATAAGGGTATATATATAAATATATTTTATGCACTGTATATGAGCTGGCGATTTCTAAGTCTGTGGTTCCGAGAGGGGGTAACCAGGCTCACTAATAAAGGTCAAGCCACTTGGCTGCCAGAATGCCCTGCTTCAGCACAGACCAGAAAGGCATTGTGATAAGCGTATCCCCGGTATAGTCAGGGGTTAATGGGAGTCGTCCCCATCCCCCCAGTATACGGCCAGAACCATGGACCCGGTACTTGTGGTTCGGACTGTCTCCAACCAGCCATAATGTTGTGAGAGTGAAATTATGTCTAAGTCCAGCTTTGGTACATTAGAAGCAACTCTGAAACTTAACCTAAGCGTTTTTCGAAGCTACTTTTTGGCTAACTTCTTATAGGAAGGTTTAGGAGCTCTGAAAATGAACGTGCGCGTCTTTCACTCTTCCCGAGGGACTTAGAAGAATTTTGTGATATTTTTTATTAAAATGGTGTATAAGGGTATATATATAAATATATTTTATGCACTGTATATGAGCTGGCGATTTCTAAGTCTGTGGTTCCGAGAGGGGGTAACCAGGCTAACTAATAAAGGTCAAGCCACTTGGCTGCCAGAATGCCCTGCTTAAGCACAGACCAGAAAGGCATTGTGATAAGCGTATCCCCGGTATAGTCAGGGGTTAATGGGAGTCGTCCCCGCCCCCCCAGTATACGGCCAGAACCATGGACCCGGTACTTGTGGTTCGGACTGTCTCCAACCAGCCATAATGTTGTGAGAGTGAAATTATGTCTAAGTCCAGCTTTGGTACATTAGAAGCAACTCTGAAACTTAACCTAAGCGTTTTTCGAAGCTGCTTTTTGGCTAACTTCTTATAGGAAGGTCTAGGAGCTCTGAAAATGAACGTGCGCGTCTTTCACTCTTCCAGAGGGACTTAGAAGAATTTTGTGATATTTTTTATTAAAATGGTGTATAAGGGTATATATATAAATATATTTTATGCACTGTATATGAGCTGGCGATTTCTAAGTCTGTGGTTCCGAGAGGGGGTAACCAGGCTCACTAATAAAGGTCAAGCCACTTGGCTGCCAGAATGCCCTGCTTCAGCACAGACCAGAAAGGCATTGTGATAAGCGTATCCCCGGTATAGTTAGGGGTTAATGGGAGTCGTCCCCGTCCCCCCAGTATACGGCCAGAACCATGGACCCGGTACTTGTGGTTCGGACTGTCTCCAACCAGCCATAATGTTGTGAGAGTGAAATTATGTCTAAGTCCAGCTTTGGTACATTAGAAGCAACTCTGAAACTTAACCTAAGCGTTTTTCGAAGCTACTTTTTGGCTAACTTCTTATAGGAAGGTCTAGGAGCTCTGAAAATGAACGTGCGCGTCTTTCACTCTTCCCGAGGGACTTAGAAGAATTTTGTGATATTTTTTATTAAAATGGTGTATAAGGGTATATATATAAATATATTTTATGCACTGTATATGAGCTGGCGATTTCTAAGTCTGTGGTTCCGAGAGGGGGTAACCAGGCTCACTAATAAAGGTCAAGCCACTTGGCTGCCAGAATGCCCTGCTTCAGCACAGACCAGAAAGGCATTGTGATAAGCGTATCCCCGGTATAGTCAGGGGTTAATGGGAGTCGTCCCCATCCCCCCAGTATACGGCCAGAACCATGGACCCGGTACTTGTGGTTCGGACTGTCTCCAACCAGCCATAATGTTGTGAGAGTGAAATTATGTCTAAGTCCAGCTTTGGTACATTAGAAGCAACTCTGAAACTTAACCTAAGCGTTTTTCGAAGCTACTTTTTGGCTAACTTCTTATAGGAAGGTTTAGGAGCTCTGAAAATGAACGTGCGCGTCTTTCACTCTTCCCGAGGGACTTAGAAGAATTTTGTGATATTTTTTATTAAAATGGTGTATAAGGGTATATATATAAATATATTTTATGCACTGTATATGAGCTGGCGATTTCTAAGTCTGTGGTTCCGAGAGGGGGTAACCAGGCTAACTAATAAAGGTCAAGCCACTTGGCTGCCAGAATGCCCTGCTTCAGCACAGACCAGAAAGGCATTGTGATAAGCGTATCCCCGCTATAGTCAGGGGTTAATGGGAGTCGTCCCCGCCCCCCCAGTATACGGCCAGAACCATGGACCCGGTACTTGTGGTTCGGACTGTCTCCAACCAGCCATAATGTTGTGAGAGTGAAATTATGTCTAAGTCCAGCTTTGGTACATTAGAAGCAACTCTGAAACTTAACCTAAGCGTTTTTCGAAGCTGCTTTTTGGCTAACTTCTTATAGGAAGGTCTAGGAGCTCTGAAAATGAACGTGCGCGTCTTTCACTCTTCCAGAGGGACTTAGAAGAATTTTGTGATATTTTTTATTAAAATGGTGTATAAGGGTATATATATAAATATATTTTATGCACTGTATATGAGCTGGCGATTTCTAAGTCTGTGGTTCCGAGAGGGGGTAACCAGGCTCACTAATAAAGGTCAAGCCACTTGGCTGCCAGAATGCCCTGCTTCAGCACAGACCAGAAAGGCATTGTGATAAGCGTATCCCCGGTATAGTTAGGGGTTAATGGGAGTCGTCCCCGTCCCCCCAGTATACGGCCAGAACCATGGACCCGGTACTTGTGGTTCGGACTGTCTCCAACCAGCCATAATGTTGTGAGAGTGAAATTATGTCTAAGTCCAGCTTTGGTACATTAGAAGCAACTCTGAAACTTAACCTAAGCGTTTTTCGAAGCTACTTTTTGGCTAACTTCTTATAGGAAGGTTTAGGAGCTCTGAAAATGAACGTGCGCGTCTTTCACTCTTCCCGAGGGACTTAGAAGAATTTTGTGATATTTTTTATTAAAATGGTGTATAAGGGTATATATATAAATATATTTTATGCACTGTATATGAGCTGGCGATTTCTAAGTCTGTGGTTCCGAGAGGGGGTAACCAGGCTCACTAATAAAGGTCAAGCCACTTGGCTGCCAGAATGCCCTGCTTCAGCACAGACCAGAAAGGCATTGTGATAAGCGTATCCCCGGTATAGTTAGGGGTTAATGGGAGTCGTCCCCGTCCCCCCAGTATACGGCCAGAACCATGGACCCGGTACTTGTGGTTCGGACTGTCTCCAACCAGCCATAATGTTGTGAGAGTGAAATTATGTCTAAGTCCAGCTTTGGTACATTAGAAGCAACTCTGAAACTTAACCTAAGCGTTTTTCGAAGCTACTTTTTGGCTAACTTCTTATAGGAAGGTCTAGGAGCTCTGAAAATGAACGTGCGCGTCTTTCACTCTTCCCGAGGGACTTAGAAGAATTTTGTGATATTTTTTATTAAAATGGTGTATAAGGGTATATATATAAATATATTTTATGCACTGTATATGAGCTGGCGATTTCTAAGTCTGTGGTTCCGAGAGGGGGTAACCAGGCTAACTAATAAAGGTCAAGCCACTTGGCTGCCAGAATGCCCTGCTTCAGCACAGACCAGAAAGGCATTGTGATAAGCGTATCCCCGGTATAGTCAGGGGTTAATGGGAGTCGTCCCCGCCCCCCCATTATACGGCCAGAACCATGGACCCGGTACTTGTGGTTCGGACTGTCTCCAACCAGCCATAATGTTGTGAGAGTGAAATTATGTCTAAGTCCAGCTTTGGTACATTAGAAGCAACTCTGAAACTTAACCTAAGCGTTTTTCGAAGCTGCTTTTTGGCTAACTTCTTATAGGAAGGTCTAGGAGCTCTGAAAATGAACGTGCGCGTCTTTCACTCTTCCAGAGGGACTTAGAAGAATTTTGTGATATTTTTTATTAAAATGGTGTATAAGGGTATATATATAAATATATTTTATGCACTGTATATGAGCTGGCGATTTCTAAGTCTGTGGTTCCGAGAGGGGGTAACCAGGCTCACTAATAAAGGTCAAGCCACTTGGCTGCCAGAATGCCCTGCTTCAGCACAGACCAGAAAGTCATTGTGATAAGCGTATCCCCGGTATAGTTAGGGGTTAATGGGAGTCGTCCCCTTCCCCCCAGTATACGGCCAGAACCATGGACCCGGTACTTGTGGTTCGGACTGTCTCCAACCAGCCATAATGTTGTGAGAGTGAAATTATGTCTAAGTCCAGCTTTGGTACATTAGAAGCAACTCTGAAACTTAACCTAAGCGTTTTTCGAAGCTACTTTTTGGCTAACTTCTTATAGGAAGGTCTAGGAGCTCTGAAAATGAACGTGCGCGTCTTTCACTCTTCCCGAGGGACTTAGAAGAATTTTGTGATATTTTTAATTAAAATGGTGTATAAGGGTATATATATAAATATATTTTATGCACTGTATATGAGCTGGCGATTTCTAAGTCTGTGGTTCCGAGAGGGGGTAACCAGGCTCACTAATAAAGGTCAAGCCACTTGGCTGCCAGAATGCCCTGCTTCAGCACAGACCAGAAAGGCATTGTGATAAGCGTATCCCCGGTATAGTCAGGGGTTAATGGGAGTCGTCCCCGTCCCCCCAGTTTACGGCCAGAACCATGGACCCGGTACTTGTGGTTCGGACTGTCTCCAACCAGCCATAATGTTGTGAGAGTGAAATTATGTCTAAGTCCAGCTTTGGTACATTAGAAGCAACTCTGAAACTTAACCTAAGCGTTTTTCGAAGCTGCTTTTTGGCTAACTTCTTATAGGAAGGTCTAGGAGCTCTGAAAATGAACGTGCGCGTCTTTCACTCTTCCAGAGGGACTTAGAAGAATTTTGTGATATTTTTTATTAAAATGGTGTATAAGGGTATATATATAAATATATTTTATGCACTGTATATGAGCTGGCGATTTCTAAGTCTGTGGTTCCGAGAGGGGGTAACCAGGCTAACTAATAAAGGTCAAGCCACTTGGCTGCCAGAATGCCCTGCTTCAGCACAGACCAGAAAGGCATTGTGATAAGCGTATCCCCGGTATAGTCAGGGGTTAATGGGAGTCGTCCCCGCCCCCCCATTATACGGCCAGAACCATGGACCCGGTACTTGTGGTTCGGACTGTCTCCAACCAGCCATAATGTTGTGAGAGTGAAATTATGTCTAAGTCCAGCTTTGGTACATTAGAAGCAACTCTGAAACTTAACCTAAGCGTTTTTCGAAGCTGCTTTTTGGCTAACTTCTTATAGGAAGGTCTAGGAGCTCTGAAAATGAACGTGCGCGTCTTTCACTCTTCCAGAGGGACTTAGAAGAATTTTGTGATATTTTTTATTAAAATGGTGTATAAGGGTATATATATAAATATATTTTATGCACTGTATATGAGCTGGCGATTTCTAAGTCTGTGGTTCCGAGAGGGGGTAACCAGGCTCACTAATAAAGGTCAAGCCACTTGGCTGCCAGAATGCCCTGCTTCAGCACAGACCAGAAAGTCATTGTGATAAGCGTATCCCCAGTATAGTTAGGGGTTAATGGGAGTCGTCCCCTTCCCCCCAGTATACGGCCAGAACCATGGACCCGGTACTTGTGGTTCGGACTGTCTCCAACCAGCCATAATGTTGTGAGAGTGAAATTATGTCTAAGTCCAGCTTTGGTACATTAGAAGCAACTCTGAAACTTAACCTAAGCGTTTTTCGAAGCTACTTTTTGGCTAACTTCTTATAGGAAGGTCTAGGAGCTCTGAAAATGAACGTGCGCGTCTTTCACTCTTCCCGAGGGACTTAGAAGAATTTTGTGATATTTTTTATTAAAATGGTGTATAAGGGTATATATATAAATATATTTTATGCACTGTATATGAGCTGGCGATTTCTAAGTCTGTGGTTCCGAGAGGGGGTAACCAGGCTCACTAATAAAGGTCAAGCCACTTGGCTGCCAGAATGCCCTGCTTCAGCACAGACCAGAAAGGCATTGTGATAAGCGTATCCCCGGTATAGTCAGGGGTTAATGGGAGTCGTCCCCGTCCCCCCAGTATACGGCCAGAACCATGGACCCGGTACTTGTGGTTCGGACTGTCTCCAACCAGCCATAATGTTGTGAGAGTGAAATTATGTCTAAGTCCAGCTTTGGTACATTAGAAGCAACTCTGAAACTTAACCTAAGCGTTTTTCGAAGCTACTTTTTGGCTAACTTCTTATAGGAAGGTCTAGGAGCTCTGAAAATGAACGTGCGCGTCTTTCACTCTTCCCGAGGGACTTAGAAGAATTTTGTGATATTTTTTATTAAAATGGTGTATAAGGGTATATATATAAATATATTTTATGCACTGTATATGAGCTGGCGATTTCTAAGTCTGTGGTTCCGAGAGGGGGTAACCAGGCTCACTAATAAAGGTCAAGCCACTTGGCTGCCAGAATGCCCTGCTTCAGCACAGACCAGAAAGGCATTGTGATAAGCGTATCCCCGGTATAGTCAGGGGTTAATGGGAGTCGTCCCCGTCCCCCCAGTATACGGCCAGAACCATGGACCCGGTACTTGTGGTTCGGACTGTCTCCAACCAGCCATAATGTTGTGAGAGTGAAATTATGTCTAAGTCCAGCTTTGGTACATTAGAAGCAACTCTGAAACTTAACCTAAGCGTTTTTCGAAGCTGCTTTTTGGCTAACTTCTTATAGGAAGGTCTAGGAGCTCTGAAAATGAACATGCGCGTCTTTCACTCTTCCAGAGGGACTTAGAAGAATTTTGTGATATTTTTTATTAAAATGGTGTATAAGGGTATATATATATAAATATATTTTATGCACTGTATATGAGCTGGCGATTTCTAAGTCTGTGGTTCCGAGAGGGGGTAACCAGGCTCACTAATAAAGGTCAAGCCACTTGGCTGCCAGAATGCCCTGCTTCAGCACAGACCAGAAAGGCATTGTGATAAGCGTATCCCCGGTATAGTCAGGGGTTAATGGGAGTCGTCCCCATCCCCCCAGTATACGGCCAGAACCATGGACCCGGTACTTGTGGTTCGGACTGTCTCCAACCAGCCATAATGTTGTGAGAGTGAAATTATGTCTAAGTCCAGCTTTGGTACATTAGAAGCAACTCTGAAACTTAACCTAAGCGTTTTTCGAAGCTACTTTTTGGCTAACTTCTTATAGGAAGGTTTAGGAGTTCTGAAAATGAACGTGCGCGTCTTTCACTCTTCCCGAGGGACTTAGAAGAATTTTGTGATATTTTTTATTAAAATGGTGTATAAGGGTATATATATAAATATATTTTATGCACTGTATATGAGCTGGCGATTTCTAAGTCTGTGGTTCCGAGAGGGGGTAACCAGGCTAACTAATAAAGGTCAAGCCACTTGGCTGCCAGAATGCCCTGCTTCAGCACAGACCAGAAAGGCATTGTGATAAGCGTATCCCCGGTATAGTCAGGGGTTAATGGGAGTCGTCCCCGCCCCCCCAGTATACGGCCAGAACCATGGACCCGGTACTTGTGGTTCGGACTGTCTCCAACCAGCCATAATGTTGTGAGAGTGAAATTATGTCTAAGTCCAGCTTTGGTACATTAGAAGCAACTCTGAAACTTAACCTAAGCGTTTTTCGAAGCTACTTTTTGGCTAACTTCTTATAGGAAGGTCTAGGAGCTCTGAAAATGAACGTGCGCGTCTTTCACTCTTCCCGAGGGACTTAGAAGAATTTTGTGATATTTTTTATTAAAATGGTGTATAAGGGTATATATATAAATATATTTTATGCACTGTATATGAGCTGGCGATTTCTAAGTCTGTGGTTCCGAGAGGGGGTAACCAGGCTCACTAATAAAGGTCAAGCCACTTGGCTGCCAGAATGCCCTGCTTCAGCACAGACCAGAAAGGCATTGTGATAAGCGTATCCCCGGTATAGTCAGGAGTTAATGGGAGTCGTCCCCGTCCCCCCAGTATACGGCCAGAACCATGGACCCGGTACTTGTGGTTCGGACTGTCTCCAACCAGCCATAATGTTGTGAGAGTGAAATTATGTCTAAGTCCAGCTTTGGTACATTAGAAGCAACTCTGAAACTTAACCTAAGCGTTTTTCGAAGCTACTTTTTGGCTAACTTCTTATAGGAAGGTTTAGGAGCTCTGAAAATGAACGTGCGCGTCTTTCACTCTTCCCGAGGGACTTAGAAGAATTTTGTGATATTTTTTATTAAAATGGTGTATAAGGGTATATATATAAATATATTTTATGCACTGTATATGAGCTGGCGATTTCTAAGTCTGTGGTTCCGAGAGGGGGTAACCAGGCTAACTAATAAAGGTCAAGCCACTTGGCTGCCAGAATGCCCTGCTTCAGCACAGACCAGAAAGGCATTGTGATAAGCGTATCCCCGGTATAGTCAGGGGTTAATGGGAGTCGTCCCCGCCCCCCCAGTATACGGCCAGAACCATGGACCCGGTACTTGTGGTTCGGACTGTCTCCAACCAGCCATAATGTTGTGAGAGTGAAATTATGTCTAAGTCCAGCTTTGGTACATTAGAAGCAACTCTGAAACTTAACCTAAGCGTTTTTCGAAGCTGCTTTTTGGCTAACTTCTTATAGGAAGGTCTAGGAGCTCTGAAAATGAACGTGCGCGTCTTTCACTCTTCCAGAGGGACTTAGAAGAATTTTGTGATATTTTTTATTAAAATGGTGTATAAGGGTATATATATAAATATATTTTATGCACTGTATATGAGCTGGCGATTTCTAAGTCTGTGGTTCCGAGAGGGGGTAACCAGGCTCACTAATAAAGGTCAAGCCACTTGGCTGCCAGAATGCCCTGCTTCAGCACAGACCAGAAAGGCATTGTGATAAGCGTATCCCCGGTATAGTCAGGGGTTAATGGGAGTCGTCCCCATCCCCCCAGTATACGGCCAGAACCATGGACCCGGTACTTGTGGTTCGGACTGTCTCCAACCAGCCATAATGTTGTGAGAGTGAAATTATGTCTAAGTCCAGCTTTGGTACATTAGAAGCAACTCTGAAACTTAACCTAAGCGTTTTTCGAAGCTACTTTTTGGCTAACTTCTTATAGGAAGGTTTAGGAGCTCTGAAAATGAACGTGCGCGTCTTTCACTCTTCCCGAGGGACTTAGAAGAATTTTGTGATATTTTTTATTAAAATGGTGTATAAGGGTATATATATAAATATATTTTATGCACTGTATATGAGCTGGCGATTTCTAAGTCTGTGGTTCCGAGAGGGGGTAACCAGGCTAACTAATAAAGGTCAAGCCACTTGGCTTCCAGAATGCCCTGCTTCAGCACAGACCAGAAAGGCATTGTGATAAGCGTATCCCCGGTATAGTCAGGGGTTAATGGGAGTCGTCCCCGCCCCCCCAGTATACGGCCAGAACCATGGACCCGGTACTTGTGGTTCGGACTGTCTCCAACCAGCCATAATGTTGTGAGAGTGAAATTATGTCTAAGTCCAGCTTTGGTACATTAGAAGCAACTCTGAAACTTAACCTAAGCGTTTTTCGAAGCTACTTTTTGGCTAACTTCTTATAGGAAGGTTTAGGAGTTCTGAAAATGAACGTGCGCGTCTTTCACTCTTCCCGAGGGACTTAGAAGAATTTTGTGATATTTTTTATTAAAATGGTGTATAAGGGTATATATATAAATATATTTTATGCACTGTATATGAGCTGGCGATTTCTAAGTCTGTGGTTCCGAGAGGGGGTAACCAGGCTAACTAATAAAGGTCAAGCCACTTGGCTGCCAGAATGCCCTGCTTCAGCACAGACCAGAAAGGCATTGTGATAAGCGTATCCCCGGTATAGTCAGGGGTTAATGGGAGTCGTCCCCGCCCCCCCAGTATACGGCCAGAACCATGGACCCGGTACTTGTGGTTCGGACTGTCTCCAACCAGCCATAATGTTGTGAGAGTGAAATTATGTCTAAGTCCAGCTTTGGTACATTAGAAGCAACTCTGAAACTTAACCTAAGCGTTTTTCGAAGCTACTTTTTGGCTAACTTCTTATAGGAAGGTCTAGGAGCTCTGAAAATGAACGTGCGCGTCTTTCACTCTTCGCGAGGGACTTAGAAGAATTTTGTGATATTTTTTATTAAAATGGTGTATAAGGGTATATATATAAATATATTTTATGCACTGTATATGAGCTGGCGATTTCTAAGTCTGTGGTTCCGAGAGGGGGTAACCAGGCTCACTAATAAAGGTCAAGCCACTTGGCTGCCAGAATGCCCTGCTTCAGCACAGACCAGAAAGGCATTGTGATAAGCGTATCCCCGGTATAGTCAGGGGTTAATGGGAGTCGTCCCCGTCCCCCCAGTATACGGCCAGAACCATGGACCCGGTACTTGTGGTTCGGACTGTCTCCAACCAGCCATAATGTTGTGAGAGTGAAATTATGTCTAAGTCCAGCTTTGGTACATTAGAAGCAACTCTGAAACTTAACCTAAGCGTTTTTCGAAGCTGCTTTTTGGCTAACTTCTTATAGGAAGGTCTAGGAGCTCTTAAAATGAACATGCGCGTCTTTCACTCTTCCAGAGGGACTTAGAAGAATTTTGTGATATTTTTTATTAAAATGGTGTATAAGGGTATATATATAAATATATTTTATGCACTGTATATGAGCTGGCGATTTCTAAGTCTGTGGTTCCGAGAGGGGGTAACTAGGCTCACTAATAAAGGTCAAGCCACTTGGCTGCCAGAATGCCCTGCTTCAGCACAGACCAGAAAGGCATTGTGATAAGCGTATCCCCGGTATAGTCAGGGGTTAATGGGAGTCGTCCCCATCCCCCCAGTATACGGCCAGAACCATGGACCCGGTACTTGTGGTTCGGACTGTCTCCAACCAGCCATAATGTTGTGAGAGTGAAATTATGTCTAAGTCCAGCTTTGGTACATTAGAAGCAACTCTGAAACTTAACCTAAGCGTTTTTCGAAGCTACTTTTTGGCTAACTTCTTATAGGAAGGTTTAGGAGCTCTGAAAATGAACGTGCGCGTCTTTCACTCTTCCCGAGGGACTTAGAAGAATTTTGTGATATTTTTTATTAAAATGGTGTATAAGGGTATATATATAAATATATTTTATGCACTGTATATGAGCTGGCGATTTCTAAGTCTGTGGTTCCGAGAGGGGGTAACCAGGCTAACTAATAAAGGTCAAGCCACTTGGCTGCCAGAATGCCCTGCTTCAGCACAGACCAGAAAGGCATTGTGATAAGCGTATCCCCGGTATAGTCAGGGGTTAATGGGAGTCGTCCCCGCCCCCCCAGTATACGGCCAGAACCATGGACCCGGTACTTGTGGTTCGGACTGTCTCCAACCAGCCATAATGTTGTGAGAGTGAAATTATGTCTAAGTCCAGCTTTGGTACATTAGAAGCAACTCTGAAACTTAACCTAAGCGTTTTTCGAAGCTGCTTTTTGGCTAACTTCTTATAGGAAGGTCTAGGAGCTCTGAAAATGAACGTGCGCGTCTTTCACTCTTCCAGAGGGACTTAGAAGAATTTTGTGATATTTTTTATTAAAATGGTGTATAAGGGTATATATATAAATATATTTTATGCACTGTATATGAGCTGGCGATTTCTAAGTCTGTGGTTCCGAGAGGGGGTAACCAGGCTCACTAATAAAGGTCAAGCCACTTGGCTGCCAGAATGCCCTGCTTCAGCACAGACCAGAAAGTCATTGTGATAAGCGTATCCCCGGTATAGTTAGGGGTTAATGGGAGTCGTCCCCGTCCCCCCAGTATAAGGCCAGAACCATGGACCCGGTACTTGTGGTTCGGACTGTCTCCAACCAGCCATAATGTTGTGAGAGTGAAATTATGTCTAAGTCCAGCTTTGGTACATTAGAAGCAACTCTGAAACTTAACCTAAGCGTTTTTCGAAGCTACTTTTTGGCTAACTTCTTATAGGAAGGTCTAGGAGCTCTGAAAATGAACGTGCGCGTCTTTCACTCTTCCCGAGGGACTTAGAAGAATTTTGTGATATTTTTTATTAAAATGGTGTATAAGGGTATATATATAAATATATTTTATGCACTGTATATGAGCTGGCGATTTCTAAGTCTGTGGTTCCGAGAGGGGGTAACCAGGCTAACTAATAAAGGTCAAGCCACTTGGCTGCCAGAATGCCCTGCTTCAGCACAGACCAGAAAGGCATTGTGATAAGCGTATCCCCGGTATAGTCAGGGGTTAATGGGAGTCGTCCCCATCCCCCCAGTATACGGCCAGAACCATGGACCCGGTACTTGTGGTTCGGACTGTCTCCAACCAGCCATAATGTTGTGAGAGTGAAATTATGTCTAAGTCCAGCTTTGGTACATTAGAAGCAACTCTGAAACTTAACCTAAGCGTTTTTCGAAGCTACTTTTTGGCTAACTTCTTATAGGAAGGTTTAGGAGCTCTGAAAATGAACGTGCGCGTCTTTCACTCTTCCCGAGGGACTTAGAAGAATTTTGTGATATTTTTTATTAAAATGGTGTATAAGGGTATATATATAAATATATTTTATGCACTGTATATGAGCTGGCGATTTCTAAGTCTGTGGTTCCGAGAGGGGGTAACCAGGCTAACTAATAAAGGTCAAGCCACTTGGCTGCCAGAATGCCCTGCTTCAGCACAGACCAGAAAGGCATTGTGATAAGCGTATCCCCGGTATAGTCAGGGGTTAATGGGAGTCGTCCCCGCCCCCCCAGTATACGGCCAGAACCATGGACCCGGTACTTGTGGTTCGGACTGTCTCCAACCAGCCATAATGTTGTGAGAGTGAAATTATGTCTAAGTCCAGCTTTGGTACATTAGAAGCAACTCTGAAACTTAACCTAAGCGTTTTTCGAAGCTACTTTTTGGCTAACTTCTTATAGGAAGGTCTAGGAGCTCTGAAAATGAACGTGCGCGTCTTTCACTCTTCGCGAGGGACTTAGAAGAATTTTGTGATATTTTTTATTAAAATGGTGTATAAGGGTATATATATAAATATATTTTATGCACTGTATATGAGCTGGCGATTTCTAAGTCTGTGGTTCCGAGAGGGGGTAACCAGGCTCACTAATAAAGGTCAAGCCACTTGGCTGCCAGAATGCCCTGCTTCAGCACAGACCAGAAAGGCATTGTGATAAGCGTATCCCCGGTATAGTCAGGGGTTAATGGGAGTCGTCCCCGTCCCCCCAGTATACGGCCAGAACCATGGACCCGGTACTTGTGGTTCGGACTGTCTCCAACCAGCCATAATGTTGTGAGAGTGAAATTATGTCTAAGTCCAGCTTTGGTACATTAGAAGCAACTCTGAAACTTAACCTAAGCGTTTTTCGAAGCTGCTTTTTGGCTAACTTCTTATAGGAAGGTCTAGGAGCTCTGAAAATGAACATGCGCGTCTTTCACTCTTCCAGAGGGACTTAGAAGAATTTTGTGATATTTTTTATTAAAATGGTGTATAAGGGTATATATATAAATATATTTTATGCACTGTATATGAGCTGGCGATTTCTAAGTCTGTGGTTCCGAGAGGGGGTAACTAGGCTCACTAATAAAGGTCAAGCCACTTGGCTGCCAGAATGCCCTGCTTCAGCACAGACCAGAAAGGCATTGTGATAAGCGTATCCCCGGTATAGTCAGGGGTTAATGGGAGTCGTCCCCATCCCCCCAGTATACGGCCAGAACCATGGACCCGGTACTTGTGGTTCGGACTGTCTCCAACCAGCCATAATGTTGTGAGAGTGAAATTATGTCTAAGTCCAGCTTTGGTACATTAGAAGCAACTCTGAAACTTAACCTAAGCGTTTTTCGAAGCTACTTTTTGGCTAACTTCTTATAGGAAGGTTTAGGAGCTCTGAAAATGAACGTGCGCGTCTTTCACTCTTCCCGAGGGACTTAGAAGAATTTTGTGATATTTTTTATTAAAATGGTGTATAAGGGTATATATATAAATATATTTTATGCACTGTATATGAGCTGGCGATTTCTAAGTCTGTGGTTCCGAGAGGGGGTAACCAGGCTAACTAATAAAGGTCAAGCCACTTGGCTGCCAGAATGCCCTGCTTCAGCACAGACCAGAAAGGCATTGTGATAAGCGTATCCCCGGTATAGTCAGGGGTTAATGGGAGTCGTCCCCGCCCCCCCAGTATACGGCCAGAACCATGGACCCGGTACTTGTGGTTCGGACTGTCTCCAACCAGCCATAATGTTGTGAGAGTGAAATTATGTCTAAGTCCAGCTTTGGTACATTAGAAGCAACTCTGAAACTTAACCTAAGCGTTTTTCGAAGCTGCTTTTTGGCTAACTTCTTATAGGAAGGTCTAGGAGCTCTGAAAATGAACGTGCGCGTCTTTCACTCTTCCAGAGGGACTTAGAAGAATTTTGTGATATTTTTTATTAAAATGGTGTATAAGGGTATATATATAAATATATTTTATGCACTGTATATGAGCTGGCGATTTCTAAGTCTGTGGTTCCGAGAGGGGGTAACCAGGCTCACTAATAAAGGTCAAGCCACTTGGCTGCCAGAATGCCCTGCTTCAGCACAGACCAGAAAGTCATTGTGATAAGCGTATCCCCGGTATAGTTAGGGGTTAATGGGAGTCGTCCCCGTCCCCCCAGTATACGGCCAGAACCATGGACCCGGTACTTGTGGTTCGGACTGTCTCCAACCAGCCATAATGTTGTGAGAGTGAAATTATGTCTAAGTCCAGCTTTGGTACATTAGAAGCAACTCTGAAACTTAACCTAAGCGTTTTTCGAAGCTACTTTTTGGCTAACTTCTTATAGGAAGGTCTAGGAGCTCTGAAAATGAACGTGCGCGTCTTTCACTCTTCCCGAGGGACTTAGAAGAATTTTGTGATATTTTTTATTAAAATGGTGTATAAGGGTATATATATAAATATATTTTATGCACTGTATATGAGCTGGCGATTTCTAAGTCTGTGGTTCCGAGAGGGGGTAACCAGGCTAACTAATAAAGGTCAAGCCACTTGGCTGCCAGAATGCCCTGCTTCAGCACAGACCAGAAAGGCATTGTGATAAGCGTATCCCCGGTATAGTCAGGGGTTAATGGGAGTCGTCCCCGCCCCCCCAGTATACGGCCAGAACCATGGACCCGGTACTTGTGGTTCGGACTGTCTCCAACCAGCCATAATGTTGTGAGAGTGAAATTATGTCTAAGTCCAGCTTTGGTACATTAGAAGCAACTCTGAAACTTAACCTAAGCGTTTTTCGAAGCTGCTTTTTGGCTAACTTCTTATAGGAAGGTCTAGGAGCTCTGAAAATGAACGTGCGCGTCTTTCACTCTTCCAGAGGGACTTAGAAGAATTTTGTGATATTTTTTATTAAAATGGTGTATAAGGGTATATATATAAATATATTTTATGCACTGTATATGAGCTGGCGATTTCTAAGTCTGTGGTTCCGAGAGGGGGTAACCAGGCTCACTAATAAAGGTCAAGCCACTTGGCTGCCAGAATGCCCTGCTTCAGCACAGACCAGAAAGTCATTGTGATAAGCGTATCCCCGGTATAGTTAGGGGTTAATGGGAGTCGTCCCCTTCCCCCCAGTATACGGCCAGAACCATGGACCCGGTACTTGTGGTTCGGACTGTCTCCAACCAGCCATAATGTTGTGAGAGTGAAATTATGTCTAAGTCCAGCTTTGGTACATTAGAAGCAACTCTGAAACTTAACCTAAGCGTTTTTCGAAGCTACTTTTTGGCTAACTTCTTATAGGAAGGTCTAGGAGCTCTGAAAATGAACGTGCGCGTCTTTCACTCTTCCCGAGGGACTTAGAAGAATTTTGTGATATTTTTTATTAAAATGGTGTATAAGGGTATATACAGTATATAAATATATTTTATGCACTGTATATGAGCTGGCGATTTCTAAGTCTGTGGTTCCAAGAGGGGGTAACCAGGCTCACTAATAAAGGTCAAGCCACTTGGCTGCCAGAATGCCCTGCTTCAGCACAGACCAGAAAGGCATTGTGATAAGCGTATCCCCGGTATAGTCAGGGGTTAATGGGAGTCGTCCCCGTCCCCCCAGTTTACGGCCAGAACCATGGACCCGGTACTTGTGGTTCGGACTGTCTCCAACCAGCCATAATGTTGTGAGAGTGAAATTATGTCTAAGTCCAGCTTTGGTACATTAGAAGCAACTCTGAAACTTAACCTAAGCGTTTTTCGAAGCTGCTTTTTGGCTAACTTCTTATAGGAAGGTCTAAGTGCTCTTAAAATGAACGTGCGCGTCTTTCACTCTTCCCGAGGGACTTAGAAGAATTTTGTGATATTTTTTATTAAAATGGTGTATAAGGGTATATATATAAATATATTTTATGCACTGTATATGAGCTGGCGATTTCTAAGTCTGTGGTTCCGAGAGGGGGTAACCAGGCTCACTAATAAAGGTCAAGCCACTTGGCTGCCAGAATGCCCTGCTTCAGCACAGACCAGAAAGGCATTGTGATAAGCGTATCCCCGGTATAGTCAGGGGTTAATGGGAGTCGTCCCCATCCCCCCAGTATACGGCCAGAACCATGGACCCGGTACTTGTGGTTCGGACTGTCTCCAACCAGCCATAATGTTGTGAGAGTGAAATTATGTCTAAGTCCAGCTTTGGTACATTAGAAGCAACTCTGAAACTTAACCTAAGCGTTTTTCGAAGCTACTTTTTGGCTAACTTCTTATAGGAAGGTTTAGGAGCTCTGAAAATGAACGTGCGCGTCTTTCACTCTTCCCGAGGGACTTAGAAGAATTTTGTGATATTTTTTATTAAAATGGTGTATAAGGGTATATATATAAATATATTTTATGCACTGTATATGAGCTGGCGATTTCTAAGTCTGTGGTTCCGAGAGGGGGTAACCAGGCTAACTAATAAAGGTCAAGCCACTTGGCTGCCAGAATGCCCTGCTTCAGCACAGACCAGAAAGGCATTGTGATAAGCGTATCCCCGGTATAGTCAGGGGTTAATGGGAGTCGTCCCCGCCCCCCCAGTATACGGCCAGAACCATGGACCCGGTACTTGTGGTTCGGACTGTCTCCAACCAGCCATAATGTTGTGAGAGTGAAATTATGTCTAAGTCCAGCTTTGGTACATTAGAAGCAACTCTGAAACTTAACCTAAGCGTTTTTCGAAGCTACTTTTTGGCTAACTTCTTATAGGAAGGTTTAGGAGCTCTGAAAATGAACATGCGCGTCTTTCACTCTTCCAGAGGGACTTAGAAGAATTTTGTGATATTTTTTATTAAAATGGTGTATAAGGGTATATATATAAATATATTTTATGCACTGTATATGAGCTGGCGATTTCTAAGTCTGTGGTTCCGAGAGGGGGTAACTAGGCTCACTAATAAAGGTCAAGCCACTTGGCTGCCAGAATGCCCTGCTTCAGCACAGACCAGAAAGGCATTGTGATAAGCGTATCCCCGGTATAGTCAGGGGTTAATGGGAGTCGTCCCCATCCCCCCAGTATACGGCCAGAACCATGGACCCGGTACTTGTGGTTCGGACTGTCTCCAACCAGCCATAATGTTGTGAGAGTGAAATTATGTCTAAGTCCAGCTTTGGTACATTAGAAGCAACTCTGAAACTTAACCTAAGCGTTTTTCGAAGCTACTTTTTGGCTAACTTCTTATAGGAAGGTTTAGGAGCTCTGAAAATGAACGTGCGCGTCTTTCACTCTTCCCGAGGGACTTAGAAGAATTTTGTGATATTTTTTATTAAAATGGTGTATAAGGGTATATATATAAATATATTTTATGCACTGTATATGAGCTGGCGATTTCTAAGTCTGTGGTTCCGAGAGGGGGTAACCAGGCTAACTAATAAAGGTCAAGCCACTTGGCTGCCAGAATGCCCTGCTTCAGCACAGACCAGAAAGGCATTGTGATAAGCGTATCCCCGGTATAGTCAGGGGTTAATGGGAGTCGTCCCCGCCCCCCCAGTATACGGCCAGAACCATGGACCCGGTACTTGTGGTTCGGACTGTCTCCAACCAGCCATAATGTTGTGAGAGTGAAATTATGTCTAAGTCCAGCTTTGGTACATTAGAAGCAACTCTGAAACTTAACCTAAGCGTTTTTCGAAGCTGCTTTTTGGCTAACTTCTTATAGGAAGGTCTAGGAGCTCTGAAAATGAACGTGCGCGTCTTTCACTCTTCCAGAGGGACTTAGAAGAATTTTGTGATATTTTTTATTAAAATGGTGTATAAGGGTATATATATAAATATATTTTATGCACTGTATATGAGCTGGCGATTTCTAAGTCTGTGGTTCCGAGAGGGGGTAACCAGGCTCACTAATAAAGGTCAAGCCACTTGGCTGCCAGAATGCCCTGCTTCAGCACAGACCAGAAAGTCATTGTGATAAGCGTATCCCCGGTATAGTTAGGGGTTAATGGGAGTCGTCCCCGTCCCCCCAGTATACGGCCAGAACCATGGACCCGGTACTTGTGGTTCGGACTGTCTCCAACCAGCCATAATGTTGTGAGAGTGAAATTATGTCTAAGTCCAGCTTTGGTACATTAGAAGCAACTCTGAAACTTAACCTAAGCGTTTTTCGAAGCTACTTTTTGGCTAACTTCTTATAGGAAGGTCTAGGAGCTCTGAAAATGAACGTGCGCGTCTTTCACTCTTCCCGAGGGACTTAGAAGAATTTTGTGATATTTTTTATTAAAATGGTGTATAAGGGTATATATATAAATATATTTTATGCACTGTATATGAGCTGGCGATTTCTAAGTCTGTGGTTCCGAGAGGGGGTAACCAGGCTAACTAATAAAGGTCAAGCCACTTGGCTGCCAGAATGCCCTGCTTCAGCACAGACCAGAAAGGCATTGTGATAAGCGTATCCCCGGTATAGTCAGGGGTTAATGGGAGTCGTCCCCGCCCCCCCAGTATACGGCCAGAACCATGGACCCGGTACTTGTGGTTCGGACTGTCTCCAACCAGCCATAATGTTGTGAGAGTGAAATTATGTCTAAGTCCAGCTTTGGTACATTAGAAGCAACTCTGAAACTTAACCTAAGCGTTTTTCGAAGCTGCTTTTTGGCTAACTTCTTATAGGAAGGTCTAGGAGCTCTGAAAATGAACGTGCGCGTCTTTCACTCTTCCAGAGGGACTTAGAAGAATTTTGTGATATTTTTTATTAAAATGGTGTATAAGGGTATATATATAAATATATTTTATGCACTGTATATGAGCTGGCGATTTCTAAGTCTGTGGTTCCGAGAGGGGGTAACCAGGCTCACTAATAAAGGTCAAGCCACTTGGCTGCCAGAATGCCCTGCTTCAGCACAGACCAGAAAGTCATTGTGATAAGCGTATCCCCGGTATAGTTAGGGGTTAATGGGAGTCGTCCCCTTCCCCCCAGTATACGGCCAGAACCATGGACCCGGTACTTGTGGTTCGGACTGTCTCCAACCAGCCATAATGTTGTGAGAGTGAAATTATGTCTAAGTCCAGCGTTGGTACATTAGAAGCAACTCTGAAACTTAACCTAAGCGTTTTTCGAAGCTACTTTTTGGCTAACTTCTTATAGGAAGGTCTAGGAGCTCTGAAAATGAACGTGCGCGTCTTTCACTCTTCCCGAGGGACTTAGAAGAATTTTGTGATATTTTTTATTAAAATGGTGTATAAGGGTATATACAGTATATAAATATATTTTATGCACTGTATATGAGCTGGCGATTTCTAAGTCTGTGGTTCCAAGAGGGGGTAACCAGGCTCACTAATAAAGGTCAAGCCACTTGGCTGCCAGAATGCCCTGCTTCAGCACAGACCAGAAAGGCATTGTGATAAGCGTATCCCCGGTATAGTCAGGGGTTAATGGGAGTCGTCCCCGTCCCCCCAGTTTACGGCCAGAACCATGGACCCGGTACTTGTGGTTCGGACTGTCTCCAACCAGCCATAATGTTGTGAGAGTGAAATTATGTCTAAGTCCAGCTTTGGTACATTAGAAGCAACTCTGAAACTTAACCTAAGCGTTTTTCGAAGCTGCTTTTTGGCTAACTTCTTATAGGAAGGTCTAAGTGCTCTTAAAATGAACGTGCGCGTCTTTCACTCTTCCCGAGGGACTTAGAAGAATTTTGTGATATTTTTTATTAAAATGGTGTATAAGGGTATATATATAAATATATTTTATGCACTGTATATGAGCTGGCGATTTCTAAGTCTGTGGTTCCGAGAGGGGGTAACCAGGCTCACTAATAAAGGTCAAGCCACTTGGCTGCCAGAATGCCCTGCTTCAGCACAGACCAGAAAGGCATTGTGATAAGCGTATCCCCGGTATAGTCAGGGGTTAATGGGAGTCGTCCCCATCCCCCCAGTATACGGCCAGAACCATGGACCCGGTACTTGTGGTTCGGACTGTCTCCAACCAGCCATAATGTTGTGAGAGTGAAATTATGTCTAAGTCCAGCTTTGGTACATTAGAAGCAACTCTGAAACTTAACCTAAGCGTTTTTCGAAGCTACTTTTTGGCTAACTTCTTATAGGAAGGTTTAGGAGCTCTGAAAATGAACGTGCGCGTCTTTCACTCTTCCCGAGGGACTTAGAAGAATTTTGTGATATTTTTTATTAAAATGGTGTATAAGGGTATATATATAAATATATTTTATGCACTGTATATGAGCTGGCGATTTCTAAGTCTGTGGTTCCGAGAGGGGGTAACCAGGCTAACTAATAAAGGTCAAGCCACTTGGCTGCCAGAATGCCCTGCTTCAGCACAGACCAGAAAGGCATTGTGATAAGCGTATCCCCGGTATAGTCAGGGGTTAATGGGAGTCGTCCCCGCCCCCCCAGTATACGGCCAGAACCATGGACCCGGTACTTGTGGTTCGGACTGTCTCCAACCAGCCATAATGTTGTGAGAGTGAAATTATGTCTAAGTCCAGCTTTGGTACATTAGAAGCAACTCTGAAACTTAACCTAAGCGTTTTTCGAAGCTACTTTTTGGCTAACTTCTTATAGGAAGGTTTAGGAGCTCTGAAAATGAACGTGCGCGTCTTTCACTCTTCCCGAGGGACTTAGAAGAATTTTGTGATATTTTTTATTAAAATGGTGTATAAGGGTATATATATAAATATATTTTATGCACTGTATATGAGCTGGCGATTTCTAAGTCTGTGGTTCCGAGAGGGGGTAACCAGGCTAACTAATAAAGGTCAAGCCACTTGGCTGCCAGAATGCCCTGCTTCAGCACAGACCAGAAAGGCATTGTGATAAGCGTATCCCCGCTATAGTCAGGGGTTAATGGGAGTCGTCCCCGCCCCCCCAGTATACGGCCAGAACCATGGACCCGGTACTTGTGGTTCGGACTGTCTCCAACCAGCCATAATGTTGTGAGAGTGAAATTATGTCTAAGTCCAGCTTTGGTACATTAGAAGCAACTCTGAAACTTAACCTAAGCGTTTTTCGAAGCTGCTTTTTGGCTAACTTCTTATAGGAAGGTCTAGGAGCTCTGAAAATGAACGTGCGCGTCTTTCACTCTTCCAGAGGGACTTAGAAGAATTTTGTGATATTTTTTATTAAAATGGTGTATAAGGGTATATATATAAATATATTTTATGCACTGTATATGAGCTGGCGATTTCTAAGTCTGTGGTTCCGAGAGGGGGTAACCAGGCTCACTAATAAAGGTCAAGCCACTTGGCTGCCAGAATGCCCTGCTTCAGCACAGACCAGAAAGTCATTGTGATAAGCGTATCCCCGGTATAGTTAGGGGTTAATGGGAGTCGTCCCCTTCCCCCCAGTATACGGCCAGAACCATGGACCCGGTACTTGTGGTTCGGACTGTCTCCAACCAGCCATAATGTTGTGAGAGTGAAATTATGTCTAAGTCCAGCTTTGGTACATTAGAAGCAACTCTGAAACTTAACCTAAGCGTTTTTCGAAGCTACTTTTTGGCTAACTTCTTATAGGAAGGTCTAGGAGCTCTGAAAATGAACGTGCGCGTCTTTCACTCTTCCCGAGGGACTTAGAAGAATTTTGTGATATTTTTTATTAAAATGGTGTATAAGGGTATATATATAAATATATTTTATGCACTGTATATGAGCTGGCGATTTCTAAGTCTGTGGTTCCGAGAGGGGGTAACCAGGCTCACTAATAAAGGTCAAGCCACTTGGCTGCCAGAATGCCCTGCTTCAGCACAGACCAGAAAGGCATTGTGATAAGCGTATCCCCGGTATAGTCAGGGGTTAATGGGAGTCGTCCCCGTCCCCCCAGTTTACGGCCAGAACCATGGACCCGGTACTTGTGGTTCGGACTGTCTCCAACCAGCCATAATGTTGTGAGAGTGAAATTATGTCTAAGTCCAGCTTTGGTACATTAGAAGCAACTCTGAAACTTAACCTAAGCGTTTTTCGAAGCTGCTTTTTGGCTAACTTCTTATAGGAAGGTCTAAGAGCTCTGAAAATGAACGTGCGCGTCTTTCACTCTTCCCGAGGGACTTAGAAGAATTTTGTGATATTTTTTATTAAAATGGTGTATAAGGGTATATATATAAATATATTTTATGCACTGTATATGAGCTGGCGATTTCTAAGTCTGTGGTTCCGAGAGGGGGTAACCATGCTCACTAATAAAGGTCAAGCCACTTGGCTGCCAGAATGCCCTGCTTCAGCACAGACCAGAAAGGCATTGTGATAAGCGTATCCCCGGTATAGTCAGGGGTTAATGGGAGTCGTCCCCGTCCCCCCAGTATACGGCCAGAACCATGGACCCGGTACTTGTGGTTCGGACTGTCTCCAACCAGCCATAATGTTGTGAGAGTGAAATTATGTCTAAGTCCAGCTTTGGTACATTAGAAGCAACTCTGAAACTTAACCTAAGCGTTTTTCGAAGCTACTTTTTGGCTAACTTCTTATAGGAAGGTCTAGGAGCTCTGAAAATGAACGTGCGCGTCTTTCACTCTTCCCGAGGGACTTAGAAGAATTTTGTGATATTTTTTATTAAAATGGTGTATAAGGGTATATATATAAATATATTTTATGCACTGTATATGAGCTGGCGATTTCTAAGTCTGTGGTTCCGAGAGGGGGTAACCAGGCTCACTAATAAAGGTCAAGCCACTTGGCTGCCAGAATGCCCTGCTTCAGCACAGACCAGAAAGGCATTGTGATAAGCGTATCCCCGGTATAGTCAGGGGTTAATGGGAGTCGTCCCCGTCCCCCCAGTATACGGCCAGAACCATGGACCCGGTACTTGTGGTTCGGACTGTCTCCAACCAGCCATAATGTTGTGAGAGTGAAATTATGTCTAAGTCCAGGTTTGGTACATTAGAAGCAACTCTGAAACTTAACCTAAGCGTTTTTCGAAGCTACTTTTTGGCTAACTTCTTATAGGAAGGTTTAGGAGTTCTGAAAATGAACGTGCGCGTCTTTCACTCTTCCCGAGGGACTTAGAAGAATTTTGTGATATTTTTTATTAAAATGGTGTATAAGGGTATATATATAAATATATTTTATGCACGGTATATGAGCTGGCGATTTCTAAGTCTGTGGTTCCGAGAGGGGGTAACCAGGCTAACTAATAAAGGTCAAGCCACTTGGCTGCCAGAATGCCCTGCTTCAGCACAGACCAGAAAGGCATTGTGATAAGCGTATCCCCGGTATAGTCAGGGGTTAATGGGAGTCGTCCCCGCCCCCCCAGTATACGGCCAGAACCATGGACCCGGTACTTGTGGTTCGGACTGTCTCCAACCAGCCATAATGTTGTGAGAGTGAAATTATGTCTAAGTCCAGCTTTGGTACATTAGAAGCAACTCTGAAACTTAACCTAAGCGTTTTTCGAAGCTACTTTTTGGCTAACTTCTTATAGGAAGGTCTAGGAGCTCTGAAAATGAACGTGCGCGTCTTTCACTCTTCCCGAGGGACTTAGAAGAATTTTGTGATATTTTTTATTAAAATGGTGTATAAGGGTATATATATAAATATATTTTATGCACTGTATATGAGCTGGCGATTTCTAAGTCTGTGGTTCCGAGAGGGGGTAACCAGGCTCACTAATAAAGGTCAAGCCACTTGGCTGCCAGAATGCCCTGCTTCAGCACAGACCAGAAAGGCATTGTGATAAGCGTATCCCCGGTATAGTCAGGGGTTAATGGGAGTCGTCCCCGTCCCCCCAGTATACGGCCAGAACCATGGACCCGGTACTTGTGGTTCGGACTGTCTCCAACCAGCCATAATGTTGTGAGAGTGAAATTATGTCTAAGTCCAGCTTTGGTACATTAGAAGCAACTCTGAAACTTAACCTAAGCGTTTTTCGAAGCTGCTTTTTGGCTAACTTCTTATAGGAAGGTCTAGGAGCTCTGAAAATGAACGTGCGCGTCTTTCACTCTTCCCGAGGGACTTAGAAGAATTTTGTGATATTTTTTATTAAAATGGTGTATAAGGGTATATATATAAATATATTTTATGCACTGTATATGAGCTGGCGATTTCTAAGTCTGTGGTTCCGAGAGGGGGTAACTAGGCTCACTAATAAAGGTCAAGCCACTTGGCTGCCAGAATGCCCTGCTTCAGCACAGACCAGAAAGGCATTGTGATAAGCGTATCCCCGGTATAGTCAGGGGTTAATGGGAGTCGTCCCCATCCCCCCAGTATACGGCCAGAACCATGGACCCGGTACTTGTGGTTCGGACTGTCTCCAACCAGCCATAATGTTGTGAGAGTGAAATTATGTCTAAGTCCAGCTTTGGTACATTAGAAGCAACACTGAAACTTAACCTAAGCGTTTTTCGAAGCTACTTTTTGGCTAACTTCTTATAGGAAGGTTTAGGAGCTCTGAAAATGAACGTGCGCGTCTTTCACTCTTCCCGAGGGACTTAGAAGAATTTTGTGATATTTTTTATTAAAATGGTGTATAAGGGTATATATATAAATATATTTTATGCACTGTATATGAGCTGGCGATTTCTAAGTCTGTGGTTCCGAGAGGGGGTAACCAGGCTAACTAATAAAGGTCAAGCCACTTGGCTGCCAGAATGCCCTGCTTCAGCACAGACCAGAAAGGCATTGTGATAAGCGTATCCCCGGTATAGTCAGGGGTTAATGGGAGTCGTCCCCGCCCCCCCAGTATACGGCCAGAACCATGGACCCGGTACTTGTGGTTCGGACTGTCTCCAACCAGCCATAATGTTGTGAGAGTGAAATTATGTCTAAGTCCAGCTTTGGTACATTAGAAGCAACTCTGAAACTTAACCTAAGCGTTTTTCGAAGCTGCTTTTTGGCTAACTTCTTATAGGAAGGTCTAGGAGCTCTGAAAATGAACGTGCGCGTCTTTCACTCTTCCAGAGGGACTTAGAAGAATTTTGTGATATTTTTTATTAAAATGGTGTATAAGGGTATATATATAAATATATTTTATGCACTGTATATGAGCTGGCGATTTCTAAGTCTGTGGTTCCGAGAGGGGGTAACCAGGCTCACTAATAAAGGTCAAGCCACTTGGCTGCCAGAATGCCCTGCTTCAGCACAGACCAGAAAGTCATTGTGATAAGCGTATCCCCGGTATAGTTAGGGGTTAATGGGAGTCGTCCCCGTCCCCCCAGTATACGGCCAGAACCATGGACCCGGTACTTGTGGTTCGGACTGTCTCCAACCAGCCATAATGTTGTGAGAGTGAAATTATGTCTAAGTCCAGCTTTGGTACATTAGAAGCAACTCTGAAACTTAACCTAAGCGTTTTTCGAAGCTACTTTTTGGCTAACTTCTTATAGGAAGGTCTAGGAGCTCTGAAAATGAACGTGCGCGTCTTTCACTCTTCCCGAGGGACTTAGAAGAATTTTGTGATATTTTTTATTAAAATGGTGTATAAGGGTATATATATAAATATATTTTATGCACTGTATATGAGCTGGCGATTTCTAAGTCTGTGGTTCCGAGAGGGGGTAACCAGGCTCACTAATAAAGGTCAAGCCACTTGGCTGCCAGAATGCCCTGCTTCAGCACAGACCAGAAAGGCATTGTGATAAGCGTATCCCCGGTATAGTCAGGGGTTAATGGGAGTCGTCCCCATCCCCCCAGTATACGGCCAGAACCATGGACCCGGTACTTGTGGTTCGGACTGTCTCCAACCAGCCATAATGTTGTGAGAGTGAAATTATGTCTAAGTCCAGCTTTGGTACATTAGAAGCAACTCTGAAACTTAACCTAAGCGTTTTTCGAAGCTACTTTTTGGCTAACTTCTTATAGGAAGGTTTAGGAGCTCTGAAAATGAACGTGCGCGTCTTTCACTCTTCCCGAGGGACTTAGAAGAATTTTGTGATATTTTTTATTAAAATGGTGTATAAGGGTATATATATAAATATATTTTATGCACTGTATATGAGCTGGCGATTTCTAAGTCTGTGGTTCCGAGAGGGGGTAACCAGGCTAACTAATAAAGGTCAAGCCACTTGGCTGCCAGAATGCCCTGCTTCAGCACAGACCAGAAAGGCATTGTGATAAGCGTATCCCCGGTATAGTCAGGGGTTAATGGGAGTCGTCCCCGCCCCCCCAGTATACGGCCAGAACCATGGACCCGGTACTTGTGGTTCGGACTGTCTCCAACCAGCCATAATGTTGTGAGAGTGAAATTATGTCTAAGTCCAGCTTTGGTACATTAGAAGCAACTCTGAAACTTAACCTAAGCGTTTTTCGAAGCTGCTTTTTGGCTAACTTCTTATAGGAAGGTCTAGGAGCTCTGAAAATGAACGTGCGCGTCTTTCACTCTTCCAGAGGGACTTAGAAGAATTTTGTGATATTTTTTATTAAAATGGTGTATAAGGGTATATATATAAATATATTTTATGCACTGTATATGAGCTGGCGATTTCTAAGTCTGTGGTTCCGAGAGGGGGTAACCAGGCTCACTAATAAAGGTCAAGCCACTTGGCTGCCAGAATGCCCTGCTTCAGCACAGACCAGAAAGTCATTGTGATAAGCGTATCCCCGGTATAGTTAGGGGTTAATGGGAGTCGTCCCCGTCCCCCCAGTATACGGCCAGAACCATGGACCCGGTACTTGTGGTTCGGACTGTCTCCAACCAGCCATAATGTTGTGAGAGTGAAATTATGTCTAAGTCCAGCTTTGGTACATTAGAAGCAACTCTGAAACTTAACCTAAGCGTTTTTCGAAGCTACTTTTTGGCTAACTTCTTATAGGAAGGTCTAGGAGCTCTGAAAATGAACGTGCGCGTCTTTCACTCTTCCCGAGGGACTTAGAAGAATTTTGTGATATTTTTTATTAAAATGGTGTATAAGGGTATATATATAAATATATTTTATGCACTGTATATGAGCTGGCGATTTCTAAGTCTGTGGTTCCGAGAGGGGGTAACCAGGCTCACTAATAAAGGTCAAGCCACTTGGCTGCCAGAATGCCCTGCTTCAGCACAGACCAGAAAGGCATTGTGATAAGCGTATCCCCGGTATAGTCAGGGGTTAATGGGAGTCGTCCCCATCCCCCCAGTATACGGCCAGAACCATGGACCCGGTACTTGTGGTTCGGACTGTCTCCAACCAGCCATAATGTTGTGAGAGTGAAATTATGTCTAAGTCCAGCTTTGGTACATTAGAAGCAACTCTGAAACTTAACCTAAGCGTTTTTCGAAGCTACTTTTTGGCTAACTTCTTATAGGAAGGTTTAGGAGCTCTGAAAATGAACGTGCGCGTCTTTCACTCTTCCCGAGGGACTTAGAAGAATTTTGTGATATTTTTTATTAAAATGGTGTATAAGGGTATATATATAAATATATTTTATGCACTGTATATGAGCTGGCGATTTCTAAGTCTGTGGTTCCGAGAGGGGGTAACCAGGCTAACTAATAAAGGTCAAGCCACTTGGCTGCCAGAATGCCCTGCTTCAGCACAGACCAGAAAGGCATTGTGATAAGCGTATCCCCGGTATAGTCAGGGGTTAATGGGAGTCGTCCCCGCCCCCCCAGTATACGGCCAGAACCATGGACCCGGTACTTGTGGTTCGGACTGTCTCCAACCAGCCATAATGTTGTGAGAGTGAAATTATGTCTAAGTCCAGCTTTGGTACATTAGAAGCAACTCTGAAACTTAACCTAAGCGTTTTTCGAAGCTGCTTTTTGGCTAACTTCTTATAGGAAGGTCTAGGAGCTCTGAAAATGAACGTGCGCGTCTTTCACTCTTCCAGAGGGACTTAGAAGAATTTTGTGATATTTTTTATTAAAATGGTGTATAAGGGTATATATATAAATATATTTTATGCACTGTATATGAGCTGGCGATTTCTAAGTCTGTGGTTCCGAGAGGGGGTAACCAGGCTCACTAATAAAGGTCAAGCCACTTGGCTGCCAGAATGCCCTGCTTCAGCACAGACCAGAAAGTCATTGTGATAAGCGTATCCCCGGTATAGTTAGGGGTTAATGGGAGTCGTCCCCGCCCCCCCAGTATACGGCCAGAACCATGGACCCGGTACTTGTGGTTCGGACTGTCTCCAACCAGCCATAATGTTGTGAGAGTGAAATTATGTCTAAGTCCAGCTTTGGTACATTAGAAGCAACTCTGAAACTTAACCTAAGCGTTTTTCGAAGCTACTTTTTGGCTAACTTCTTATAGGAAGGTCTAGGAGCTCTGAAAATGAACGTGCGCGTCTTTCACTCTTCCAGAGGGACTTAGAAGAATTTTGTGATATTTTTTATTAAAATGGTGTATAAGGGTATATATATAAATATATTTTATGCACTGTATATGAGCTGGCGATTTCTAAGTCTGTGGTTCCGAGAGGGGGTAACCAGGCTCACTAATAAAGGTCAAGCCACTTGGCTGCCAGAATGCCCTGCTTCAGCACAGACCAGAAAGTCATTGTGATAAGCGTATCCCCGGTATAGTTAGGGGTTAATGGGAGTCGTCCCCGTCCCCCCAGTATACGGCCAGAACCATGGACCCGGTACTTGTGGTTCGGACTGTCTCCAACCAGCCATAATGTTGTGAGAGTGAAATTATGTCTAAGTCCAGCTTTGGTACATTAGAAGCAACTCTGAAACTTAACCTAAGCGTTTTTCGAAGCTACTTTTTGGCTAACTTCTTATAGGAAGGTCTAGGAGCTCTGAAAATGAACGTGCGCGTCTTTCACTCTTCCCGAGGGACTTAGAAGAATTTTGTGATATTTTTTATTAAAATGGTGTATAAGGGTATATATATAAATATATTTTATGCACTGTATATGAGCTGGCGATTTCTAAGTCTGTGGTTCCGAGAGGGGGTAACCAGGCTAACTAATAAAGGTCAAGCCACTTGGCTGCCAGAATGCCCTGCTTCAGCACAGACCAGAAAGGCATTGTGATAAGCGTATCCCCGGTATAGTCAGGGGTTAATGGGAGTCGTCCCCGCCCCCCCAGTATACGGCCAGAACCATGGACCCGGTACTTGTGGTTCGGACTGTCTCCAACCAGCCATAATGTTGTGAGAGTGAAATTATGTCTAAGTCCAGCTTTGGTACATTAGAAGCAACTCTGAAACTTAACCTAAGCGTTTTTCGAAGCTGCTTTTTGGCTAACTTCTTATAGGAAGGTCTAGGAGCTCTGAAAATGAACGTGCGCGTCTTTCACTCTTCCAGAGGGACTTAGAAGAATTTTGTGATATTTTTTATTAAAATGGTGTATAAGGGTATATATATAAATATATTTTATGCACTGTATATGAGCTGGCGATTTCTAAGTCTGTGGTTCCGAGAGGGGGTAACCAGGCTCACTAATAAAGGTCAAGCCACTTGGCTGCCAGAATGCCCTGCTTCAGCACAGACCAGAAAGTCATTGTGATAAGCGTATCCCCGGTATAGTTAGGGGTTAATGGGAGTCGTCCCCGTCCCCCCAGTATACGGCCAGAACCATGGACCCGGTACTTGTGGTTCGGACTGTCTCCAACCAGCCATAATGTTGTGAGAGTGAAATTATGTCTAAGTCCAGCTTTGGTACATTAGAAGCAACTCTGAAACTTAACCTAAGCGTTTTTCGAAGCTACTTTTTGGCTAACTTCTTATAGGAAGGTCTAGGAGCTCTGAAAATGAACGTGCGCGTCTTTCACTCTTCCCGAGGGACTTAGAAGAATTTTGTGATATTTTTTATTAAAATGGTGTATAAGGGTATATATATAAATATATTTTATGCACTGTATATGAGCTGGCGATTTCTAAGTCTGTGGTTCCGAGAGGGGGTAACCAGGCTCACTAATAAAGGTCAAGCCACTTGGCTGCCAGAATGCACTGCTTCAGCACAGACCAGAAAGGCATTGGGATAAGCGTATCCCCGGTATAGTCAGGGGTTAATGGGAGTCGTCCCCGTCCCCCCAGTATACGGCCAGAACCATGGACCCGGTACTTGTGGTACGGACTGTCTCCAACCAGCCATATTGTTGTGAGTGAAATTATGTCTAAGTCCAGCTTTGGTACATTAGAAGCAACTCTGAAACTTAACCTAAGCGTTTTTCGAAGCTACTTTTTGGCTAACTTCTTATACAATAGGAAGGTCTAGGAGCTCTGAAAATGAACGAGCGCGTCTTTCACTCTTCCCGAGGGACTTAGAAGAATTTTGTGATAATTTTTATTAAAATGGTGTATAAGGGTATATATATAAATATATTTTATGCACTGTATATGAGCTGGCGATTTCTAAGTCTGTGGTTCCGAGAGGGGGTAACCAGGCTCACTAATAAAGGTCAAGCCACTTGGCTGCCAGAATGCCCTCCTTCAGCACAGACCAGAAAGGCATTGTGATAAGCGTATCCCCGGTATAGTCAGGGGTTAATGGGAGTCGTCCCCGTCCCCCCAGTATACGGCCAGAACCATGGACCCGGTACTTGTGGTTCGGACTCTCTCCAACCAGCCATAATGTTGTGAGAGTGAAATTATGTCTAAGTCCAGCTTTGGTACATTAGAAGCAACTCTGAAACTTAACCTAAGCTTTTTTCGAAGCTACATTTTGGCTAACTTCTTATAGGAAGGTCTAGGAGCTCTGAAAATAAACGTGCGCGTCTTTCACTCTTCCCGAGGGACTTAGAAGAATTTTGTGATATTTTTTATTAAAATGGTGTATAAGGGTATATATATAAATATATTTTATGCACTGTATATGAGCTGGCGATTTCTAAGTCTGTGGTTCCGAGAGGGGGTAACCAGGCTCACTAATAAAGGTCAAGCCACTTGGCTGCCAGAATGCCCTCCTTCAGCACAGACCAGAAAGGCATTGTGATAAGCGTATCCCCGGTATAGTCAGGGGTTAATGGGAGTCGTCCCCTTCCCCCCAGTATACGGCCAGAACCATGGACCAGGTACTTGTGGTTCGGACTGTCTCCAACCAGCCATAATGTTGTGAGAGTGAAATTATGTCTAAGTCCAGCTTTGGTACATTAGAAACAACTCTGAAACTTAACCTAAGCGTTTTTCGAAGCTACTTGTTGGCTAACTTCTTATAGGAAGGTCTAGGAGCTCTGAAAATGAACGTGCGCGTCTTTCACTCTTCCCGAGGGACTTAGAAGAATTTTGTGATATTTTTTATTAAAATGGTGTATAAGGGTATATATATAAATATATTTTATGCACTGTATATGAGCTGGCGATTTCTAAGTCTGTGGTTCCGAGAGGGGGTAACCAGGCTCACTAATAAAGGTCAAGCCACTTGGCTGCCAGAATGGCCTGCTTCAGCACAGACCAGAAAGGCATTGTGATAAGCGTATCCCCGGTATAGTCAGGGGTTAATGGGAGTCGTCCCCGTCCCCCCAGTATACGGCCAGAACCATGGACCCGGTACTTGTGGGTCGGACTGTCTCCAACCAGCCATAATGTTGTGAGAGTGAAATTATGTCTAAGTCCAGCTTTGGTACATTAGAAGCAACTCTGAAACTTAACCTAAGCTTTTTCGAAGCTACTTTTTGGCTAACTTCTTATAGGAAGGTCTAGGAGCTCTGAAAATAAATGTGCGCGTCTTTCACTCTTCCCGAGGGACTTAGAAGAATTTTGTGATATTTTTTATTAAAATGGTGTATAAGGGTATATATATAAATATATTTTATGCACTGTATATGAGCTGGCGATTTCTTAGTCTGTGGTTCCGAGAGGGGGTAACCAGGCTCACTAATAAAGGTCAAGCCACTTGGCTGCCAGAATGCCCTGCTTCAGCACAGACCAGAAAGGCATTGTGATAAGCGTATCCCCGGTATAGTCAGGGATTAATGGGAGTCGTCCCCGTCCCCCCAGTATACGGCCAGAACCATGGACCCGGTACTTGTGGTTCGGACTGTCTCCAACCAACCATAATGTTGTGAGAGTGAAATTATGTCTAAGTCCAGCTTTGGTACATTAGAAGCAACTCTGAAACTTAACCTAAGCGTTTTTCGAAATTACTTTTTAGCTAACTTCTTATAGGAAGGGCTAGGAGCTCTGAAAATGAACGTGCGCGTCTTTCACTCTTCCCGAGGGACTTAGAAGAATTTTGTGATATTTTTTATTAAAATGGTGTATAAGGGTATATATATAAATATATTTTATGCACTGTATATGAGCTGGCGATTTCTAAGTCTGTGGTTCCGAGAGGGGGTAACCAGGCTCACTAATAAAGGTCAAGCCACTTGGCTGCCAGAATGCTCTCCTTCAGCACAGACCAGAAAGGCATTGTGATAAGCGTATCCCCGGTATAGTCAGGGGTTAATGGGAGTCGTCCCCTTCCCCCCAGTATACGGCCAGAACCATGGACCCGGTACTTGTCGTTCGGACTGTCTCCAACCAGCCATAATGTTGTGAGAGTGAAATTATGTCTAAGTCCAGCTTTGGTACATTAGAAGCAACTCTGAAACTTAACCTAAGCGTTTTTCGAAGCTACTTTTTGGCTAACTTCTTATAGGAAGGTCTAGGAGCTCTGAAAATGAACGTGCGCGTCTTTCACTCTTCCCGAGGGACTTAGAAGAATTTTGTGATATTTTTTATTAAAATGGTGTATAAGTGTATATATATAAATATATTTTATGCACTGTATATGAGCTGGCGATTTCTAAGTCTGTGGTTCCGAGAGGGGGTAACCAGGCTCACTAATAAAGGTCAAGCCACTTGGCTGCCAGAATGGCCTGCTTCAGCACAGACCAGAAAGGCATTGTGATAAGCGTATCCCCGGTATAGTCAGGGGTTAATGGGAGTCGTCCCCGTCCCCCCAGTATACGGCCAGAACCATGGACCCGGTACTTGTGGGTCGGACTGTCTCCAACCAGCCATAATGTTGTGAGAGTGAAATTATGTCTAAGTCCAGCTTTGGTACATTAGAAGCAACTCTGAAACTTAACCTAAGCGTTTTTCGAAGCTACTTTCTGGCTAACTTCTTATAGGAAGGTCTAGGAGCTCTGAAAATGAACGTGCGCGTCTTTCACTCTTCCCGAGGGACTTAGAAGAATTTTGTGATATTTTTTATTAAAATGGTGTATAAGGGTATATATATAAATATATTTTATGCACTGTATATGAGCTGTCGATTTCTAAGTCTGTGGTTCCGAGAGGGGGTAACCAGGCTCACTAATAAAGGTCAAGCCACTTGGCTGCCAGAATGCCCTCCTTCAGCACAGACCAGAAAGGCATTGTGATAAGCGTATCCCCGGTATAGTCAGGGGTTAATGGGAGTCGTCCCCTTCCCCCCAGTATACGGCCAGAACCATGGACCAGGTACTTGTGGTTCGGACTGTCTCCAACCAGCCATAATGTTGTGAGAGTGAAATTATGTCTAAGTCCAGCTTTGGTACATTAGAAACAACTCTGAAACTTAACCTAAGCGTTTTTCGAAGCTACTTGTTGGCTAACTTCTTATAGGAAGGTCTAGGAGCTCTGAAAATGAACGTGCGCGTCTTTCACTCTTTCCGAGGGACTTAGAAGAATTTTGTGATATTTTTTATTAAAATGGTGTATAAGGGTATATATATAAATATATTTTATGCACTGTATATGAGCTGGCGATTTCTAAGTCTGTGGTTCCGAGAGGGGGTAACCAGGCTCACTAATAAAGGTCAAGCCACTTGGCTGCCAGAATGGCCTGCTTCAGCACAGACCAGAAAGGCATTGTGATAAGCGTATCCCCGGTATAGTCAGGGGTTAATGGGAGTCGTCCCCGTCCCCCCAGTATACGGCCAGAACCATGGACCCGGTACTTGTGGGTCGGACTGTCTCCAACCAGCCATAATGTTGTGAGAGTGAAATTATGTCTAAGTCCAGCTTTGGTACATTAGAAGCAACTCTGAAACTTAACCTAAGCTTTTTCGAAGCTACTTTTTGGCTAACTTCTTATAGGAAGGTCTAGGAGCTCTGAAAATAAATGTGCGCGTCTTTCACTCTTCCCGAGGGACTTAGAAGAATTTTGTGATATTTTTTATTAAAATGGTGTATAAGGGTATATATATAAATATATTTTATGCACTGTATATGAGCTGGCGATTTCTTAGTCTGTGGTTCCGAGAGGGGGTAACCAGGCTCACTAATAAAGGTCAAGCCACTTGGCTGCCAGAATGCCCTGCTTCAGCACAGACCAGAAAGGCATTGTGATAAGCGTATCCCCGGTATAGTCAGGGATTAATGGGAGTCGTCCCCGTCCCCCCAGTATACGGCCAGAACCATGGACCCGGTACTTGTGGTTCGGACTGTCTCCAACCAACCATAATGTTGTGAGAGTGAAATTATGTCTAAGTCCAGCTTTGGTACATTAGAAGCAACTCTGAAACTTAACCTAAGCGTTTTTCGAAATTACTTTTTAGCTAACTTCTTATAGGAAGGGCTAGGAGCTCTGAAAATGAACGTGCGCGTCTTTCACTCTTCCCGAGGGACTTAGAAGAATTTTGTGATATTTTTTATTAAAATGGTGTATAAGGGTATATATATAAATATATTTTATGCACTGTATATGAGCTGGCGATTTCTAAGTCTGTGGTTCCGAGAGGGGGTAACCAGGCTCACTAATAAAGGTCAAGCCACTTGGCTGCCAGAATGCTCTCCTTCAGCACAGACCAGAAAGGCATTGTGATAAGCGTATCCCCGGTATAGTCAGGGGTTAATGGGAGTCGTCCCCTTCCCCCCAGTATACGGCCAGAACCATGGACCCGGTACTTGTCGTTCGGACTGTCTCCAACCAGCCATAATGTTGTGAGAGTGAAATTATGTCTAAGTCCAGCTTTGGTACATTAGAAGCAACTCTGAAACTTAACCTAAGCGTTTTTCGAAGCTACTTTTTGGCTAACTTCTTATAGGAAGGTCTAGGAGCTCTGAAAATGAACGTGCGCGTCTTTCACTCTTCCCGAGGGACTTAGAAGAATTTTGTGATATTTTTTATTAAAATGGTGTATAAGTGTATATATATAAATATATTTTATGCACTGTATATGAGCTGGCGATTTCTAAGTCTGTGGTTCCGAGAGGGGGTAACCAGGCTCACTAATAAAGGTCAAGCCACTTGGCTGCCAGAATGGCCTGCTTCAGCACAGACCAGAAAGGCATTGTGATAAGCGTATCCCCGGTATAGTCAGGGGTTAATGGGAGTCGTCCCCGTCCCCCCAGTATACGGCCAGAACCATGGACCCGGTACTTGTGGGTCGGACTGTCTCCAACCAGCCATAATGTTGTGAGAGTGAAATTATGTCTAAGTCCAGCTTTGGTACATTAGAAGCAACTCTGAAACTTAACCTAAGCGTTTTTCGAAGCTACTTTCTGGCTAACTTCTTATAGGAAGGTCTAGGAGCTCTGAAAATGAACGTGCGCGTCTTTCACTCTTCCCGAGGGACTTAGAAGAATTTTGTGATATTTTTTATTAAAATGGTGTATAAGGGTATATATATAAATATATTTTATGCACTGTATATGAGCTGGCGATTTCTAAGTCTGTGGTTCCGAGAGGGGGTAACCAGGCTCACTAATAAAGGTCAAGCCACTTGGCTGCCAGAATGCCCTCGTTCAGCACAGACCAGAAAGGCATTGTGATAAGCGTATCCCCGGTATAATCAGGGGTTAATGGGAGTCGTCCCCTTCCCCCCAGTATACGGCCAGAACCATGGACCCGGTACTTTTCGTTCGGACTGTCTCCAACCAGCCATAATGTTGTGAGAGTGAAATTATGTCTAAGTCCAGCTTTGGTACATTAGAAGCAACTCTGAAACTTAACCTAAGCGTTTTTCGAAGCTACTTTTTGGCTAACTTCTTATAGGAAGGTCTAGGAGCTCTGAAAATGAACGTGCGCGTCTTTCACTCTTCCCGAGGGACTTAGAAGAATTTTGTGATATTTTTTATTAAAATGGTGTATAAGGGTATATATATAAATATATTTTATGCACAGTATATGAGCTGGCGATTTCTAAGTCTGTGGTTCCGAGAGGGGGTAACCAGGCTCACTAATAAAGGTCAAGCCACTTGGCTGCCAGAATGGCCTGCTTCAGCACAGACCAGAAAGGCATTGTGATAAGCGTATCCCCGGTATAGTCAGGGGTTAATGGGAGTCGTCCCCGTCCCCCCAGTATACGGCCAGAACCATGGACCCTGTACTTGTGGGTCGGACTGTCTCCAACCAGCCATAATGTTGTGAGAGTGAAATTATGTCTAAGTCCAGCTTTGGTACATTAGAAGCAACTCTGAAACTTAACCTAAGCGTTTTTCGAAGCTACTTTTTGGCTAACTTCTTATAGGAAGGTCTAGGAGCTCTGAAAATGAACGTGCGCGTCTTTCACTCTTCCCGAGGGACTTAGAAGAATTTTGTGATATTTTTTATTAAAATGGTGTATAAGGGTATATATATAAATATATTTTATGCACTGTATATGAGCTGGCGATTTCTAAGTCTGTGGTTCCGAGAGGGGGTAACCAGGCTCACTAATAAAGGTCAAGCCACTTGGCTGCCAGAATGCCCTCCTTCAGCACAGACCAGAAAGGCATTGTGATAAGCGTATCCCCGGTATAGTCAGGGGTTAATGGGAGTCGTCCCCTTCCCCTCAGTATACGGCCAGAACCATGGACCCGGTACTTTTCGTTCGGACTGTCTCCAACCAGCCATAATGTTGTGAGAGTGAAATTATGTCTAAGTCCAGCTTTGGTACATTAGAAGCAACTCTGAAACTTAACCTAAGCGTTTTTCGAAGCTACTTTTTGGCTAACTTCTTATAGGAAGGTCTAGGAGCTCTGAAAATGAACATGCGCGTCTTTCACTCTTCCCGAGGGACTTAGAAGAATTTTGTGATATTTTTTATTAAAATGGTGTATAAGGGTATATATATAAATATATTTTATGCACTGTATATGAGCTGGCGATTTCTAAGTCTGTGGTACCGAGAGGGGGTAACCAGGCTCACTAATAAAGGTCAAGCCACTTGGCTGCCAGAATGCCCTCCTTCAGCACAGACCAGAAAGGCATTGTGATAAGCGTATCCCCGGTATAGTCAGGGGTTAATGGGAGTCGTCCCCGTCCCCCCAGTATACGGCCAGAACCATGGACCCTGTACTTGTGGGTCGGACTGTCTCCAACCAGCCATAATGTTGTGAGAGTGAAATTATGTCTAAGTCCAGCTTTGGTACATTAGAAGCAACTCTGAAACTTAACCTAAGCGTTTTTCGAAGCTACTTTTTGGCTAACTTCTTATAGGAAGGTCTAGGAGCTCTGAAAATGAACGTGCGCGTCTTTCACTCTTCCCGAGGGACTTAGAAGAATTTTGTGATATTTTTTATTAAAATGGTGTATAAGGGTATATATATAAATATATTTTATGCACTGTATATGAGCTGGCGATTTCTAAGTCTGTGGTTCCGAGAGGGGGTAACCAGGCTCACTAATAAAGGTCAAGCCACTTGGCTGCCAGAATGCCCTCCTTCAGCACAGACCAGAAAGGCATTGTGATAAGCGTATCCCCGGTATAGTCAGGGGTTAATGGGAGTCGTCCCCTTCCCCCCAGTATACGGCCAGAACCATGGACCCGGTACTTTTCGTTCGGACTGTCTCCAACCAGCCATAATGTTGTGAGAGTGAAATTATGTCTAAGTCCAGCTTTGGTACATTAGAAGCAACTCTGAAACTTAACCTAAGCGTTTTTCGAAGCTACTTTTTGGCTAACTTCTTATAGGAAGGTCTAGGAGCTCTGAAAATGAACGTGCGCGTCTTTCACTCTTCCCGAGGGACTTAGAAGAATTTTGTGATATTTTTTATTAAAATGGTGTATAAGGGTATATATATAAATATATTTTATGCACTGTATATGAGCTGGCGATTTCTAAGTCTGTGGTTCCGAGAGGGGGTAACCAGGCTCACTAATAAAGGTCAAGCCACTTGGCTGCCAGAATGCCCTCCTTCAGCACAGACCAGAAAGGCATTGTGATAAGCGTATCCCCGGTATAGTCAGGGGTTAATGGGAGTCGTCCCCTTCCCCCCAGTATACGGCCAGAACCATGGACCCGGTACTTTTCGTTCGGACTGTCTCCAACCAGCCATAATGTTGTGAGAGTGAAATGATGTCTAAGTCCAGCTTTGGTACATTAGAAGCAACTCTGAAACTTAACCTAAGCGTTTTTCGAAGCTACTTTTTGGCTAACTTCTTATAGGAAGGTCTAGGAGCTCTGAAAATGAACGTGCGCGTCTTTCACTCTTCCCGAGGGACTTAGAAGAATTTTGTGATATTTTTTATTAAAATGGTGTATAAGGGTATATATATAAATATATTTTATGCACTGTATATGAGCTGGCGATTTCTAAGTCTGTGGTTCCGAGAGGGGGTAACCAGGCTCACTAATAAAGGTCAAGCCACTTGGCTGCCAGAATGGCCTGCTTCAGCACAGACTAGAAAGGCATTGTGATAAGCGTATCCCCGGTATAGCCAGGGGTTAATGGGAGTCGTCCCCGTCCCCCCAGTATACGGCCAGAACCATGGACCCTGTACTTGTGGGTCGGACTGTCTCCAACCAGCCATAATGTTCTGAGAGTGAAATTATGTCTAAGTCCAGCTTTGGTACATTAGAAGCAACTCTGAAACTTAACCTAAGCGTTTTTCGAAGCTACTTTTTGGCTAACTTCTTATAGGAAGGTCTAGGAGCTCTGAAAATGAACGTACACGTCTTTCACTCTTCCCGAGGGACTTAGAAGAATTTTGTGATATTTTTTATTAAAATGGTGTATAAGGGTATATATATAAATATATTTTATGCACTGTATATGAGCTGGCGATTTCTAAGTCTGTGGTTCCGAGAGGGGGTAACCAGGCTCACTAATAAAGGTCAAGCCACTTGGCTGCCAGAATGCCCTCCTTCAGCACAGACCAGAAAGGCATTGTGATAAGCGTATCCCCGGTATAGTCAGGGGTTAATGGGAGTCGTCCCCTTCCCCCCAGTATACGGCCAGAACCATGGACCCGGTACTTTTCGTTCGGACTGTCTCCAACCAGCCATAATGTTGTGAGAGTGAAATTATGTCTAAGTCCAGCTTTGGTACATTAGAAGCAACTCTGAAACTTAACCTAAGCGTTTTTCGAAGCTACTTTTTGGCTAACTTCTTATAGGAAGGTCTAGGAGCTCTGAAAATGAACGTGCGCGTCTTTCACTCTTCCCGAGGGACTTAGAAGAATTTTGTGATATTTTTTATTAAAATGGTGTATAAGGGTATATATATAAATATATTTTATGCACAGTATATGAGCTGGCGATTTCTAAGTCTGTGGTTCCGAGAGGGGGTAACCAGGCTCACTAATAAAGGTCAAGCCACTTGGCTGCCAGAATGGCCTGCTTCAGCACAGACCAGAAAGGCATTGTGATAAGCGTATCCCCGGTATAGTCAGGGGTTAATGGGAGTCGTCCCCGTCCCCCCAGTATACGGCCAGAACCATGGACCCTGTACTTGTGGGTCGGACTGTCTCCAACCAGCCATAATGTTGTGAGAGTGAAATTATGTCTAAGTCCAGCTTTGGTACATTAGAAGCAACTCTGAAACTTAACCTAAGCGTTTTTCGAAGCTACTTTTTGGCTAACTTCTTATAGGAAGGTCTAGGAGCTCTGAAAATGAACGTGCGCGTCTTTCACTCTTCCCGAGGGACTTAGAAGAATTTTGTGATATTTTTTATTAAAATGGTGTATAAGGGTATATATATAAATATATTTTATGCACTGTATATGAGCTGGCGATTTCTAAGTCTGTGGTTCCGAGAGGGGGTAACCAGGCTCACTAATAAAGGTCAAGCCACTTGGCTGCCAGAATGCCCTCCTTCAGCACAGACCAGAAAGGCATTGTGATAAGCGTATCCCCGGTATAGTCAGGGGTTAATGGGAGTCGTCCCCTTCCCCTCAGTATACGGCCAGAACCATGGACCCGGTACTTTTCGTTCGGACTGTCTCCAACCAGCCATAATGTTGTGAGAGTGAAATTATGTCTAAGTCCAGCTTTGGTACATTAGAAGCAACTCTGAAACTTAACCTAAGCGTTTTTCGAAGCTACTTTTTGGCTAACTTCTTATAGGAAGGTCTAGGAGCTCTGAAAATGAACATGCGCGTCTTTCACTCTTCCCGAGGGACTTAGAAGAATTTTGTGATATTTTTTATTAAAATGGTGTATAAGGGTATATATATAAATATATTTTATGCACTGTATATGAGCTGGCGATTTCTAAGTCTGTGGTACCGAGAGGGGGTAACCAGGCTCACTAATAAAGGTCAAGCCACTTGGCTGCCAGAATGCCCTCCTTCAGCACAGACCAGAAAGGCATTGTGATAAGCGTATCCCCGGTATAGTCAGGGGTTAATGGGAGTCGTCCCCGTCCCCCCAGTATACGGCCAGAACCATGGACCCTGTACTTGTGGGTCGGACTGTCTCCAACCAGCCATAATGTTGTGAGAGTGAAATTATGTCTAAGTCCAGCTTTGGTACATTAGAAGCAACTCTGAAACTTAACCTAAGCGTTTTTCGAAGCTACTTTTTGGCTAACTTCTTATAGGAAGGTCTAGGAGCTCTGAAAATGAACGTGCGCGTCTTTCACTCTTCCCGAGGGACTTAGAAGAATTTTGTGATATTTTTTATTAAAATGGTGTATAAGGGTATATATATAAATATATTTTATGCACTGTATATGAGCTGGCGATTTCTAAGTCTGTGGTTCCGAGAGGGGGTAACCAGGCTCACTAATAAAGGTCAAGCCACTTGGCTGCCAGAATGCCCTCCTTCAGCACAGACCAGAAAGGCATTGTGATAAGCGTATCCCCGGTATAGTCAGGGGTTAATGGGAGTCGTCCCCTTCCCCCCAGTATACGGCCAGAACCATGGACCCGGTACTTTTCGTTCGGACTGTCTCCAACCAGCCATAATGTTGTGAGAGTGAAATTATGTCTAAGTCCAGCTTTGGTACATTAGAAGCAACTCTGAAACTTAACCTAAGCGTTTTTCGAAGCTACTTTTTGGCTAACTTCTTATAGGAAGGTCTAGGAGCTCTGAAAATGAACGTGCGCGTCTTTCACTCTTCCCGAGGGACTTAGAAGAATTTTGTGATATTTTTTATTAAAATGGTGTATAAGGGTATATATATAAATATATTTTATGCACTGTATATGAGCTGGCGATTTCTAAGTCTGTGGTTCCGAGAGGGGGTAACCAGGCTCACTAATAAAGGTCAAGCCACTTGGCTGCCAGAATGCCCTCCTTCAGCACAGACCAGAAAGGCATTGTGATAAGCGTATCCCCGGTATAGTCAGGGGTTAATGGGAGTCGTCCCCTTCCCCCCAGTATACGGCCAGAACCATGGACCCGGTACTTTTCGTTCGGACTGTCTCCAACCAGCCATAATGTTGTGAGAGTGAAATGATGTCTAAGTCCAGCTTTGGTACATTAGAAGCAACTCTGAAACTTAACCTAAGCGTTTTTCGAAGCTACTTTTTGGCTAACTTCTTATAGGAAGGTCTAGGAGCTCTGAAAATGAACGTGCGCGTCTTTCACTCTTCCCGAGGGACTTAGAAGAATTTTGTGATATTTTTTATTAAAATGGTGTATAAGGGTATATATATAAATATATTTTATGCACTGTATATGAGCTGGCGATTTCTAAGTCTGTGGTTCCGAGAGGGGGTAACCAGGCTCACTAATAAAGGTCAAGCCACTTGGCTGCCAGAATGGCCTGCTTCAGCACAGACCAGAAAGGCATTGTGATAAGCGTATCCCCGGTATAGCCAGGGGTTAATGGGAGTCGTCCCCGTCCCCCCAGTATACGGCCAGAACCATGGACCCTGTACTTGTGGGTCGGACTGTCTCCAACCAGCCATAATGTTCTGAGAGTGAAATTATGTCTAAGTCCAGCTTTGGTACATTAGAAGCAACTCTGAAACTTAACCTAAGCGTTTTTCGAAGCTACTTTTTGGCTAACTTCTTATAGGAAGGTCTAGGAGCTCTGAAAATGAACGTACACGTCTTTCACTCTTCCCGAGGGACTTAGAAGAATTTTGTGATATTTTTTATTAAAATGGTGTATAAGGGTATATATATAAATATATTTTATGCACTGTATATGAGCTGGCGATTTCTAAGTCTGTGGTTCCGAGAGGGGGTAACCAGGCTCACTAATAAAGGTCAAGCCACTTGGCTGCCAGAATGCCCTCCTTCAGCACAGACCAGAAAGGCATTGTGATAAGCGTATCCCCGGTATAGTCAGGGGTTAATGGGAGTCGTCCCCTTCCCCCCAGTATACGGCCAGAACCATGGACCCGGTACTTTTCGTTCGGACTGTCTCCAACCAGCCATAATGTTGTGAGAGTGAAATTATGTCTAAGTCCAGCTTTGGTACATTAGAAGCAACTCTGAAACTTAACCTAAGCGTTTTTCGAAGCTACTTTTTGGCTAACTTCTTATAGGAAGGTCTAGGAGCTCTGAAAATGAACGTGCGCGTCTTTCACTCTTCCCGAGGGACTTAGAAGAATTTTGTGATATTTTTTATTAAAATGGTGTATAAGGGTATATATATAAATATATTTTATGCACTGTATATGAGCTGGCGATTTCTAAGTCTGTGGTTCCGAGAGGGGGTAACCAGGCTCACTAATAAAGGTCAAGCCACTTGGCTGCCAGAATGCCCTCCTTCAGCACAGACCAGAAAGGCATTGTGATAAGCGTATCCCCGGTATAGTCAGGGGTTAATGGGAGTCGTCCCCTTCCCCCCAGTATACGGCCAGAACCATGGACCCGGTACTTTTCGTTCGGACTGTCTCCAACCAGCCATAATGTTGTGAGAGTGAAATTATGTCTAAGTCCAGCTTTGGTACATTAGAAGCAACTCTGAAACTTAACCTAAGCGTTTTTCGAAGCTACTTTTTGGCTAACTTCTTATAGGAAGGTCTAGGAGCTCTGAAAATGAACGTGCGCGTCTTTCACTCTTCCCGAGGGACTTAGAAGAATTTTGTGATATTTTTTATTAAAATGGTGTATAAGGGTATATATATAAATATATTTTATGCACTGTATATGAGCTGGCGATTTCTAAGTCTGTGGTTCCGAGAGGGGGTAACCAGGCTCACTAATAAAGGTCAAGCCACTTGGCTGCCAGAATGCCCTCCTTCAGCACAGACCAGAAAGGCATTGTGATAAGCGTATCCCCGGTATAGTCAGGGGTTAATGGGAGTCGTCCCCTTCCCCCCAGTATACGGCCAGAACCATGGACCCGGTACTTTTCGTTCGGACTGTCTCCAACCAGCCATAATGTTGTGAGAGTGAAATTATGTCTAAGTCCAGCTTTGGTACAGTACATTAGAAGCAACTCTGAAACTTAACCTAAGCGTTTTTCGAAGCTACTTTTTGGCTAACTTCTTATAGGAAGGTCTAGGAGCTCTGAAAATGAACGTGCGCGTCTTTCACTCTTCCCGAGGGACTTAGAAGAATTTTGTGATATTTTTTATTAAAATGGTGTATAAGGGTATATATACAGTATAAATATATTTTATGCACTGTATATGAGCTGGCGATTTCTAAGTCTGTGGTTCCGAGAGGGGGTAACCAGGCTCACTAATAAAGGTCAAGCCACTTGGCTGCCAGAATGCCCTCCTTCAGCACAGACCAGAAAGGCATTGTGATAAGCGTATCCCCGGTATAGTCAGGGATTAATGGGAGTCGTCCCCGTCCCCCCAGTATACGGCCAGAACCATGGACCCGGTACTTGTGGGTCGGACTGTCTCCAACCAGCCATAATGTTGTGAGAGTGAAATTATGTCTAAGTCCAGCTTTGGTACATTAGAAGCAACTCTGAAACTTAACCTAAGCGTTTTTCGAAGCTACTTTCTGGCTAACTTCTTATAGGAAGGTCTAGGAGCTCTGAAAATGAACGTGCGCGTCTTTCACTCTTCCCGAGGGACTTAGAAGAATTTTGTGATATTTTTTATTAAAATGGTGTATAAGTGTATATATATAAATATATTTTATGCACTGTATATGAGCTGGCGATTTCTAAGTCTGTGGTTCCGAGACGGGGTAACCAGGCTCACTAATAAAGGTCAAGCCACTTGGCTGCCAGAATGCCCTCCTTCAGCACAGACCAGAAAGGCATTGTGATAAGCGTATCCCCGGTATAGTCAGGGGTTAATGGGAGTCGTCCCCTTCCCCCCAGTATACGGCCAGAACCATGGACCCGGTACTTTTCGTTCGGACTGTCTCCAACCAGCCATAATGTTGTGAGAGTGAAATTATGTCTAAGTCCAGCTTTGGTACATTAGAAGCAACTCTGAAACTTAACCTAAGCGTTTTTCGAAGCTACTTTTTGGCTAACTTCTTATAGGAAGGTCTAGGAGCTCTGAAAATGAACGTGCGCGTCTTTCACTCTTCCCGAGGGACTTAGAAGAATTTTGTGATATTTTTTATTAAAATGGTGTATAAGTGTATATATATAAATATATTTTATGCACTGTATATGAGCTGGCGATTTCTAAGTCTGTGGTTCCGAGACGGGGTAACCAGGCTCACTAATAAAGGTCAAGCCACTTGGCTGCCAGAATGCCCTCCTTCAGCACAGACCAGAAAGGCATTGTGATAAGCGTATCCCCGGTATAGTCAGGGGTTAATGGGAGTCGTCCCCTTCCCCCCAGTATACGGCCAGAACCATGGACCCGGTACTTTTCGTTCGGACTGTCTCCAACCAGCCATAATGTTGTGAGAGTGAAATTATGTCTAAGTCCAGCTTTGGTACATTAGAAGCAACTCTGAAACTTAACCTAAGCGTTTTTCGAAGCTACTTTTTGGCTAACTTCTTATAGGAAGGTCTAGGAGCTCTGAAAATGAACGTGCGCGTCTTTCACTCTTCCCGAGGGACTTAGAAGAATTTTGTGATATTTTTTATTAAAATGGTGTATAAGGGTATATATATAAATATATTTTATGCACTGTATATGAGCTGGCGATTTCTAAGTCTGTGGTTCCGAGAGGGGGTAACCAGGCTCACTAATAAAGGTCAAGCCACTTGGCTGCCAGAATGCCCTCCTTCAGCACAGACCAGAAAGGCATTGTGATAAGCGTATCCCCGGTATAGTCAGGGGTTAATGGGAGTCGTCCCCGTCCCCCCAGTATACGGCCAGAACCATGGACCCGGTACTTGTGGTTCGGACTGTCTCCAACCAGCCATAATGTTGTGAGAGTGAAATTATGTCTAAGTCCAGCTTTGGTACATTAGAAGCAACTCTGAAACTTAACCTAAGCGTTTTTCGAAGCTACTTTCTGGCTAACTTCTTATAGGAAGGTCTAGGAGCTCTGAAAATGAACGTGCGCGTCTTTCACTCTTCCCGAGGGACTTAGAAGAATTTTGTGATATTTTTTATTAAAATGGTGTATAAGTGTATATATATAAATATATTTTATGCACTGTATATGAGCTGGCGATTTCTAAGTCTGTGGTTCCGAGACGGGGTAACCAGGCTCACTAATAAAGGTCAAGCCACTTGGCTGCCAGAATGCCCTCCTTCAGCACAGACCAGAAAGGCATTGTGATAAGCGTATCCCCGGTATAGTCAGGGATTAATGGGAGTCGTCCCCGTCCCCCCAGTATACGGCCAGAACCATGGACCCGGTACTTGTGGGTCGGACTGTCTCCAACCAGCCATAATGTTGTGAGAGTGAAATTATGTCTAAGTCCAGCTTTGGTACATTAGAAGCAACTCTGAAACTTAACCTAAGCGTTTTTCGAAGCTACTTTCTGGCTAACTTCTTATAGGAAGGTCTAGGAGCTCTGAAAATGAACGTGCGCGTCTTTCACTCTTCCCGAGGGACTTAGAAGAATTTTGTGATATTTTTTATTAAAATGGTGTATAAGTGTATATATATAAATATATTTTATGCACTGTATATGAGCTGGCGATTTCTAAGTCTGTGGTTCCGAGACGGGGTAACCAGGCTCACTAATAAAGGTCAAGCCACTTGGCTGCCAGAATGCCCTCCTTCAGCACAGACCAGAAAGGCATTGTGATAAGCGTATCCCCGGTATAGTCAGGGGTTAATGGGAGTCGTCCCCTTCCCCCCAGTATACGGCCAGAACCATGGACCCGGTACTTTTCGTTCGGACTGTCTCCAACCAGCCATAATGTTGTGAGAGTGAAATTATGTCTAAGTCCAGCTTTGGTACATTAGAAGCAACTCTGAAACTTAACCTAAGCGTTTTTCGAAGCTACTTTTTGGCTAACTTCTTATAGGAAGGTCTAGGAGCTCTGAAAATGAACGTGCGCGTCTTTCACTCTTCCCGAGGGACTTAGAAGAATTTTGTGATATTTTTTATTAAAATGGTGTATAAGTGTATATATATAAATATATTTTATGCACTGTATATGAGCTGGCGATTTCTAAGTCTGTGGTTCCGAGACGGGGTAACCAGGCTCACTAATAAAGGTCAAGCCACTTGGCTGCCAGAATGCCCTCCTTCAGCACAGACCAGAAAGGCATTGTGATAAGCGTATCCCCGGTATAGTCAGGGGTTAATGGGAGTCGTCCCCTTCCCCCCAGTATACGGCCAGAACCATGGACCCGGTACTTTTCGTTCGGACTGTCTCCAACCAGCCATAATGTTGTGAGAGTGAAATTATGTCTAAGTCCAGCTTTGGTACATTAGAAGCAACTCTGAAACTTAACCTAAGCGTTTTTCGAAGCTACTTTTTGGCTAACTTCTTATAGGAAGGTCTAGGAGCTCTGAAAATGAACGTGCGCGTCTTTCACTCTTCCCGAGGGACTTAGAAGAATTTTGTGATATTTTTTATTAAAATGGTGTATAAGGGTATATATATAAATATATTTTATGCACTGTATATGAGCTGGCGATTTCTAAGTCTGTGGTTCCGAGAGGGGGTAACCAGGCTCACTAATAAAGGTCAAGCCACTTGGCTGCCAGAATGCCCTCCTTCAGCACAGACCAGAAAGGCATTGTGATAAGCGTATCCCCGGTATAGTCAGGGGTTAATGGGAGTCGTCCCCGTCCCCCCAGTATACGGCCAGAACCATGGACCCGGTACTTGTGGTTCGGACTGTCTCCAACCAGCCATAATGTTGTGAGAGTGAAATTATGTCTAAGTCCAGCTTTGGTACATTAGAAGCAACTCTGAAACTTAACCTAAGCGTTTTTCGAAGCTACTTTCTGGCTAACTTCTTATAGGAAGGTCTAGGAGCTCTGAAAATGAACGTGCGCGTCTTTCACTCTTCCCGAGGGACTTAGAAGAATTTTGTGATATTTTTTATTAAAATGGTGTATAAGGGTATATATATAAATATATTTTATGCACTGTATATGAGCTGGCGATTTCTAAGTCTGTGGTTCCGAGAGGGGGTAACCAGGCTCACTAATAAAGGTCAAGCCACTTGGCTGCCAGAATGCCCTCCTTCAGCACAGACCAGAAAGGCATTGTGATAAGCGTATCCCCGGTATAGTCAGGGGTTAATGGGAGTCGTCCCCTTCCCCCCAGTATACGGCCAGAACCATGGACCCGGTACTTGTCGTTCGGACTGTCTCCAACCAGCCATAATGTTGTGAGAGTGAAATTATGTCTAAGTCCAGCTTTGGTACATTAGAAGCAACTCTGAAACTTAACCTAAGCGTTTTTCGAAGCTACTTTTTGGCTAACTTCTTATAGGAAGGTCTAGGAGCTCTGAAAATGAACGTGCGCGTCTTTCACTCTTCCCGAGGGACTTAGAAGAATTTTGTGATATTTTTTATTAAAATGGTGTATAAGGGTATATATATAAATATATTTTATGCACTGTATATGAGCTGGCGATTTCTAAGTCTGTGGTTCCGAGAGGGGGTAACCAGGCTCACTAATAAAGGTCAAGCCACTTGGCTGCCAGAATGCCCTCCTTCAGCACAGACCAGAAAGGCATTGTGATAAGCGTATCCCCGGTATAGTCAGGGGTTAATGGGAGTCGTCCCCTTCCCCCCAGTATACGGCCAGAACCATGGACCCGGTACTTGTCGTTCGGACTGTCTCCAACCAGCCATAATGTTGTGAGAGTGAAATTATGTCTAAGTCCAGCTTTGGTACAATAGAAGCAACTCTGAAACTTAACCTAAGCGTTTTTCGAAGCTACTTTTTGGCTAACTTCTTATAGGAAGGTCTAGGAGCTCTGAAAATGAACATGCGCGTCTTTCACTCTTCCCGAGGGACTTAGAAGAATTTTGTGATATTTTTTATTAAAATGGTGTATAAGGGTATATATATAAATATATTTTATGCACTGTATATGAGCTGGCGATTTCTAAGTCTGTGGTTCCGAGAGGGGGTAACCAGGCTCACTAATAAAGGTCAAGCCACTTGGCTGCCAGAATGGCCTGCTTCAGCACAGACCAGAAAGGCATTGTGATAAGCGTATCCCCGGTATAGTCAGGGGTTAATGGGAGTCGTCCCCGTCCCCCCAGTATACGGCCAGAACCATGGACCCTGTACTTGTGGGTCGGACTGTCTCCAACCAGCCATAATGTTGTGAGAGTGAAATTATGTCTAAGTCCAGCTTTGGTACATTAGAAGCAACTCTGAAACTTAACCTAAGCGTTTTTCGAAGCTACTTTTTGGCTAACTTCTTATAGGAAGTTCTAGGAGCTCTGAAAATGAACGTGCGCGTCTTTCACTCTTCCCGAGGGACTTAGAAGAATTTTGTGATATTTTTTTATTAAAATGGTGTATAAGGGTATATATATAAATATATTTTATGCACTGTATATGAGCTGGCGATTTCTAAGTCTGTGGTTCCGAGAGGGGGTAACCAGGCTCACTAATAAAGGTCAAGCCACTTGGCTGCCAGAATGCCCTCCTTCAGCACAGACCAGAAAGGCATTGTGATAAGCGTATCCCCGGTATAGTCAGGGGTTAATGGGAGTCGTCCCCTTCCCCCCAGTATACGGCCAGAACCATGGACCCGGTACTTGTCGTTCGGACTGTCTCCAACCAGCCATAATGTTGTGAGAGTGAAATTATGTCTAAGTCCAGCTTTGGTACATTAGAAGCAACTCTGAAACTTAACCTAAGCGTTTTTCGAAGCTACTTTTTGGCTAACTTCTTATAGGAAGGTCTAGGAGCTCTGAAAATGAACATGCGCGTCTTTCACTCTTCCCGAGGGACTTAGAAGAATTTTGTGATATTTTTTATTAAAATGGTGTATAAGGGTATATATATAAATATATTTTATGCACTGTTTATGAGCTGGCGATTTCTAAGTCTGTGGTTCCGAGAGGGGGTAACCAGGCTCACTAATAAAGGTCAAGCCACTTGGCTGCCAGAATGCCCTGCTTCAGCACAGACCAGAAAGGCATTGTGATAAGCGTATCCCCGGTATAGTCAGAGGTTAATGGGAGTCGTCCCCGTCCCCCCAGTATACGGCCAGAACCATGGACCCGGTACTTGTGGTTCGGACTGTCTGCAACCAGCCATAATGTTGTGAGTGAAATTATGTCTAAGTCCAGCTTTGGTACATTAGAAGCAACTCTGAAACTTAACCTAAGCGTTTTTCGAAGCTACTTTTTGGCTAACTTCTTATAGGAAGGTCTAGGAGCTCTGAAAATGAACGTGCGCGTCTTTCACTCTTCCCGAGGGACTTAGAAGAATTTTGTGATAATTTTTATTAAAATGGTGTATAAGGGTATATATATATAAATATATTTTATGCACTGTATATGAGCTGGCGATTTCTAAGTCTGTGGTTCCGAGAGGGGGTAACCAGGCTCACTAATAAAGGTCAAGCCACTTGGCTGCCAGAATGCCCTGCTTCAGCACAGACCAGAAAGCCATTGTGATAAGCGTATCCCCGGTATAGTCAGGGGTTAATGGGAGTCGTCCCCTTCCCCCCAGTATACGGCCAGAACCATGGACCCGGTACTTGTCGTTCGGACTGTCTCCAACCAGCCATAATGTTGTGAGAGTGAAATTATGTCTAAGTCCAGCTTTGGTACATTAGAAGCAACTCTGAAACTTAACCTAAGCGTTTTTCGAAGCTACTTTTTGGCTAACTTCTTATAGGAAGGTCTAGGAGCTCTGAAAATGAACATGCGCGTCTTTCTCTCTTCCCGAGGGACTTAGAATAATTTTGTGATATTTTTTATTAAAATGGTGTATAAGGGTATATATATAAATATATTTTATGCACTGTATATGAGCTGGCGATTTCTAAGTCTGTGGTTCCGAGAGGGGGTAACCAGGCTCACTAATAAAGGTCAAGCCACTTGGCTGCCAGAATGCCCTCCTTCAGCACAGACCAGAAAGGCATTGTGATAAGCGTATCCCCGGTATAGTCAGGGGTTAATGGGAGTCGTCCCCTTCCCCCCAGTATACGGCCAGAACCATGGACCCGGTACTTGTCGTTCGGACTGTCTCCAACCAGCCATAATGTTGTGAGAGTGAAATTATGTCTAAGTCCAGCTTTGGTACATTAGAAGCAACTCTGAAACTTAACCTAAGCGTTTTTCGAAGCTACTTTTTGGCTAACTTCTTATAGGAAGGTCTAGGAGCTCTGAAAATGAACGTGCGCGTCTTTCACTCTTCCCGAGGGACTTAGAAGAATTTTGTGATATTTTTTATTAAAATGGTGTATAAGGGTATATATATAAATATATTTTATGCACTGTATATGAGCTGGCGATTTCTAAGTCTGTGGTTCCGAGAGGGGGTAACCAGGCTCACTAATAAAGGTCAAGCCACTTGGCTGCCAGAATGCCCTCCTTCAGCACAGACCAGAAAGGCATTGTGATAAGCGTATCCCCGGTATAGTCAGGGGTTAATGGGAGTCGTCCCCTTCCCCCCAGTATACGGCCAGAACCATGGACCCGGTACTTGTCGTTCGGACTGTCTCCAACCAGCCATAATGTTGTGAGAGTGAAATTATGTCTAAGTCCAGCTTTGGTACATTAGAAGCAACTCTGAAACTTAACCTAAGCGTTTTTCGAAGCTACTTTTTGGCTAACTTCTTATAGGAAGGTCTAGGAGCTCTGAAAATGAACATGCGCGTCTTTCACTCTTCCCGAGGGACTTAGAAGAATTTTGTGATATTTTTTATTAAAATGGTGTATAAGGGTATATATATAAATATATTTTATGCACTGTTTATGAGCTGGCGATTTCTAAGTCTGTGGTTCCGAGAGGGGGTAACCAGGCTCACTAATAAAGGTCAAGCCACTTGGCTGCCAGAATGCCCTGCTTCAGCACAGACCAGAAAGGCATTGTGATAAGCGTATCCCCGGTATAGTCAGAGGTTAATGGGAGTCGTCCCCGTCCCCCCAGTATACGGCCAGAACCATGGACCCGGTACTTGTGGTTCGGACTGTCTGCAACCAGCCATAATGTTGTGAGTGAAATTATGTCTAAGTCCAGCTTTGGTACATTAGAAGCAACTCTGAAACTTAACCTAAGCGTTTTTCGAAGCTACTTTTTGGCTAACTTCTTATAGGAAGGTCTAGGAGCTCTGAAAATGAACGTGCGCGTCTTTCACTCTTCCCGAGGGACTTAGAAGAATTTTGTGATAATTTTTATTAAAATGGTGTATAAGGGTATATATATATAAATATATTTTATGCACTGTATATGAGCTGGCGATTTCTAAGTCTGTGGTTCCGAGAGGGGGTAACCAGGCTCACTAATAAAGGTCAAGCCACTTGGCTGCCAGAATGCCCTGCTTCAGCACAGACCAGAAAGCCATTGTGATAAGCGTATCCCCGGTATAGTCAGGGGTTAATGGGAGTCGTCCCCTTCCCCCCAGTATACGGCCAGAACCATGGACCCGGTACTTGTCGTTCGGACTGTCTCCAACCAGCCATAATGTTGTGAGAGTGAAATTATGTCTAAGTCCAGCTTTGGTACATTAGAAGCAACTCTGAAACTTAACCTAAGCGTTTTTCGAAGCTACTTTTTGGCTAACTTCTTATAGGAAGGTCTAGGAGCTCTGAAAATGAACATGCGCGTCTTTCTCTCTTCCCGAGGGACTTAGAATAATTTTGTGATATTTTTTATTAAAATGGTGTATAAGGGTATATATATAAATATATTTTATGCACTGTATATGAGCTGGCGATTTCTAAGTCTGTGGTTCCGAGAGGGGGTAACCAGGCTCACTAATAAAGGTCAAGCCACTTGGCTGCCAGAATGCCCTCCTTCAGCACAGACCAGAAAGGCATTGTGATAAGCGTATCCCCGGTATAGTCAGGGGTTAATGGGAGTCGTCCCCTTCCCCCCAGTATACGGCCAGAACCATGGACCCGGTACTTGTCGTTCGGACTGTCTCCAACCAGCCATAATGTTGTGAGAGTGAAATTATGTCTAAGTCCAGCTTTGGTACATTAGAAGCAACTCTGAAACTTAACCTAAGCGTTTTTCGAAGCTACTTTTTGGCTAACTTCTTATAGGAAGGTCTAGGAGCTCTGAAAATGAACGTGCGCGTCTTTCACTCTTCCCGAGGGACTTAGAAGAATTTTGTGATATTTTTTATTAAAATGGTGTATAAGGGTATATATATAAATATATTTTATGCACTGTATATGAGCTGGCGATTTCTAAGTCTGTGGTTCCGAGAGGGGGTAACCAGGCTCACTAATAAAGGTCAAGCCACTTGGCTGCCAGAATGGCCTGCTTCAGCACAGACCAGAAAGGCATTGTGATAAGCGTATCCCCGGTATAGTCAGGGGTTAATGGGAGTCCCCCCCGTCCCCCCAGTATACGGCCAGAACCATGGACCCTGTACTTGTGGGTCGGACTGTCTCCAACCAGCCATAATGTTGTGAGAGTGAAATTATGTCTAAGTCCAGCTTTGGTACATTAGAAGCAACTCTGAAACTTAACCTAAGCGTTTTTCGAAGCTACTTTTTGGCTAACTTCTTATAGGAAGGTCTAGGAGCTCTGAAAATGAACGTGCGCGTCTTTCACTCTTCCCGAGGGACTTAGAAGAATTTTGTGATAATTTTTATTAAAATGGTGTATAAGGGTATATATATATAAATATATTTTATGCACTGTTTATGAGCTGGCGATTTCTAAGTCTGTGGTTCCGAGAGGGGGTAACCAGGCTCACTAATAAAGGTCAAGCCACTTGGCTGCCAGAATGCCCTGCTTCAGCACAGACCAGAAAGGCATTGTGATAAGCGTATCCCCGGTATAGTCAGGGGTTAATGGGAGTCGTCCCCGTCCCCCCAGTATACGGCCAGAACCATGGACCCTGTACTTGTGGGTCGGACTGTCTCCAACCAGCCATAATGTTGTGAGAGTGAAATTATGTCTAAGTCCAGCTTTGGTACATTAGAAGCAACTCTGAAACTTAACCTAAGCGTTTTTCGAAGCTACTTTTTGGCTAACTTCTTATAGGAAGGTCTAGGAGCTCTGAAAATGAACATGCGCGTCTTTCACTCTTCCCGAGGGACTTAGAAGAATTTTGTGATATTTTTATTAAAATGGTGTATAAGGGTATATGTATAAATATATTTTATGCACTGTATATGAGCTGGCGATTTCTAAGTCTGTGGTTCCGAGAGGGGGTAACCAGGCTCACTAATAAAGGTCAAGCCACTTGGCTGCCAGAATGCCCTCCTTCAGCACAGACCAGAAAGGCATTGTGATAAGCGTATCCCCGGTATAGTCAGGGGTTAATGGGAGTCGTCCCCTTCCCCCCAGTATACGGCCAGAACCATGGACCCGGTACTTGTCGTTCGGACTGTCTCCAACCAGCCATAATGTTGTGAGAGTGAAATTATGTCTAAATCCAGCTTTGGTACATTAGAAGCAACTCTGAAACTTAACCTAAGCGTTTTTCGAAGCTACTTTTTGGCTAACTTCTTATAGGAAGGTCTAGGAGCTCTGAAAATGAACGTGCGCGTCTTTCACTCTTCCCGAGGGACTTAGAAGAATTTTGTGATAATTTTTATTAAAATGGTGTATAAGGGTATATATATATATAAATATATTTTATGCACTGTTTATGAGCTGGCGATTTCTAAGTCTGTGGTTCCGAGAGGGGGTAACCAGGCTCACTAATAAAGGTCAAGCCACTTGGCTGCCAGAATGCCCTGCTTCAGCACAGACCAGAAAGGCATTGTGATAAGCGTATCCCCGGTATAGTCAGGGGTTAATGGGAGTCGTCCCCGTCCCCCCAGTATACGGCCAGAACCATGGACCCTGTACTTGTGGGTCGGACTGTCTCCAACCAGCCATAATGTTGTGAGAGTGAAATTATGTCTAAGTCCAGCTTTGGTACATTAGAAGCAACTCTGAAACTTAACCTAAGCGTTTTTCGAAGCTACTTTTTGGCTAACTTCTTATAGGAAGGTCTAGGAGCTCTGAAAATGAACGTGCGCGTCTTTCACTCTTCCCGAGGGACTTAGAAGAATTTTGTGATATTTTTTATTAAAATGGTGTATAAGGGTATATATATAAATATATTTTATGCACTGTATATGAGCTGGCGATTTCTAAGTCTGTGGTTCCGAGAGGGGGTAACCAGGCTCACTAATAAAGGTCAAGCCACTTGGCTGCCAGAATGGCCTGCTTCAGCACAGACCAGAAATGCATTGTGATAAGCGTATCCCCGGTATAGTCAGGGGTTAATGGGAGTCGTCCCCGTCCCCCCAGTATACGGCCAGAACCATGGACCCTGTACTTGTGGGTCGGACTGTCTCCAACCAGCCATAAGGTTGTGAGAGTGAAATTATGTCTAAGTCCAGCTTTGGTACATTAGAAGCAACTCTGAAACTTAACCTAAGCGTTTTTCGAAGCTACTTTTTGGTTAACTTCTTATAGGAAGGTCTAGGAGCTCTGAAAATGAACGTGCGCGTCTTTCACTCTTCCCGAGGGACTTAGAAGAATTTTGTGATAATTTTTATTAAAATGGTGTATAAGGGTATATATATATAAATATATTTTATGCACTGTTTATGAGCTTGCGATTTCTAAGTCTGTGGTTCCGAGAGGGGGTAACCAGGCTCACTAATAAAGGTCAAGCCACTTGGCTGCCAGAATGCCCTGCTTCAGCACAGACCAGAAAGGCATTGTGATAAGCGTATCCCCGGTATAGTCAGGGGTTAATGGGAGTCGTCCCCGTCCCCCCAGTATACGGCCAGAACCATGGACCCTGTACTTGTGGGTCGGACTGTCTCCAACCAGCCATAATGTTGTGAGAGTGAAATTATGTCTAAGTCCAGCTTTGGTACATTAGAAGCAACTCTGAAACTTAACCTAAGCGTTTTTCGAAGCTACTTTTTGGCTAACTTCTTATAGGAAGGTCTAGGAGCTCTGAAAATGAACATGCGCGTCTTTCACTCTTCCCGAGGGACTAAGAAAGAATTTTGTGATATTTTTATTAAAATGGTGTATAAGGGTATATATATAAATATATTTTATGCACTGTATATGAGCTGGCGATTTCTAAGTCTGTGGTTCCGAGAGGGGGTAACCAGGCTCACTAATAAAGGTCAAGCCACTTGGCTGCCAGAATGCCCTCCTTCAGCACAGACCAGAAAGGCATTGTGATAAGCGTATCCCCGGTATAGTCAGGGGTTAATGGGAGTCGTCCCCTTCCCCCCAGTATACGGCCAGAACCATGGACCCGGTACTTGTCGTTCGGACTGTCTCCAACCAGCCATAATGTTGTGAGAGTGAAATTATGTCTAAGTCCAGCTTTGGTACATTAGAAGCAACTCTGAAACTTAACCTAAGCGTTTTTCGAAGCTACTTTTTGGCTAACTTCTTATAGGAAGGTCTAGGAGCTCTGAAAATGAACATGCGCGTCTTTCACTCTTCCCGAGGGACTTAGAAGAATTTTGTGATATTTTTTATTAAAATGGTGTATAAGGGTATATATATAAATATATTTTATGCACTGTATATGAGCTGGCGATTTCTAAGTCTGTGGTTCCGAGAGGGGGTAACCAGGCTCACTAATAAAGGTCAAGCCACTTGGCTGCCAGAATGCCCTGCTTCAGCACAGACCAGAAAGGCATTGTGATAAGCGTATCCCCGGTATAGTCAGAGGTTAATGGGAGTCGTCCCCGTCCCCCCAGTATACGGCCAGAACCATGGACCCGGTACTTGTGGTTCGGACTGTCTGCAACCAGCCATAATGTTGTGAGTGAAATTATGTCTAAGTCCAGCTTTGGTACATTAGAAGCAACTCTGAAACTTAACCTAAGCGTTTTTCGAAGCTACTTTTTGGCTAACTTCTTATAGGAAGGTCTAGGAGATCTGAAAATGAACGTGCGCGTCTTTCACTCTTCCCGAGGGACTTAGAAGAATTTTGTGATAATTTTTATTAAAATGGTGTATAAGGGTATATATATATAAATATATTTTATGCACTGTTTATGAGCTTGCGATTTCTAAGTCTGTGGTTCCGAGAGGGGGTAACCAGGCTCACTAATAAAGGTCAAGCCACTTGGCTGCCAGAATGCCCTGCTTCAGCACAGACCAGAAAGGCATTGTGATAAGCGTATCCCCGGTATAGTCAGGGGTTAATGGGAGTCGTCCCCGTCCCCCCAGTATACGGCCAGAACCATGGACCCTGTACTTGTGGGTCGGACTGTCTCCAACCAGCCATAATGTTGTGAGAGTGAAATTATGTCTAAGTCCAGCTTTGGTACATTAGAAGCAACTCTGAAACTTAACCTAAGCGTTTTTCGAAGCTACTTTTTGGCTAACTTCTTATAGGAAGGTCTAGGAGCTCTGAAAATGAACATGCGCGTCTTTCACTCTTCCCGAGGGACTAAGAAAGAATTTTGTGATATTTTTATTAAAATGGTGTATAAGGGTATATATATAAATATATTTTATGCACTGTATATGAGCTGGCGATTTCTAAGTCTGTGGTTCCGAGAGGGGGTAACCAGGCTCACTAATAAAGGTCAAGCCACTTGGCTGCCAGAATGCCCTCCTTCAGCACAGACCAGAAAGGCATTGTGATAAGCGTATCCCCGGTATAGTCAGGGGTTAATGGGAGTCGTCCCCTTCCCCCCAGTATACGGCCAGAACCATGGACCCGGTACTTGTCGTTCGGACTGTCTCCAACCAGCCATAATGTTGTGAGAGTGAAATTATGTCTAAGTCCAGCTTTGGTACATTAGAAGCAACTCTGAAACTTAACCTAAGCGTTTTTCGAAGCTACTTTTTGGCTAACTTCTTATAGGAAGGTCTAGGAGCTCTGAAAATGAACATGCGCGTCTTTCACTCTTCCCGAGGGACTTAGAAGAATTTTGTGATATTTTTTATTAAAATGGTGTATAAGGGTATATATATAAATATATTTTATGCACTGTATATGAGCTGGCGATTTCTAAGTCTGTGGTTCCGAGAGGGGGTAACCAGGCTCACTAATAAAGGTCAAGCCACTTGGCTGCCAGAATGCCCTGCTTCAGCACAGACCAGAAAGGCATTGTGATAAGCGTATCCCCGGTATAGTCAGAGGTTAATGGGAGTCGTCCCCGTCCCCCCAGTATACGGCCAGAACCATGGACCCGGTACTTGTGGTTCGGACTGTCTGCAACCAGCCATAATGTTGTGAGTGAAATTATGTCTAAGTCCAGCTTTGGTACATTAGAAGCAACTCTGAAACTTAACCTAAGCGTTTTTCGAAGCTACTTTTTGGCTAACTTCTTATAGGAAGGTCTAGGAGATCTGAAAATGAACGTGCGCGTCTTTCACTCTTCCCGAGGGACTTAGAAGAATTTTGTGATAATTTTTATTAAAATGGTGTATAAGGGTATATATATATAAATATATTTTATGCACTGTTTATGAGCTTGCGATTTCTAAGTCTGTGGTTCCGAGAGGGGGTAACCAGGCTCACTAATAAAGGTCAAGCCACTTGGCTGCCAGAATGCCCTGCTTCAGCACAGACCAGAAAGGCATTGTGATAAGCGTATCCCCGGTATAGTCAGGGGTTAATGGGAGTCGTCCCCGTCCCCCCAGTATACGGCCAGAACCATGGACCCTGTACTTGTGGGTCGGACTGTCTCCAACCAGCCATAATGTTGTGAGAGTGAAATTATGTCTAAGTCCAGCTTTGGTACATTAGAAGCAACTCTGAAACTTAACCTAAGCGTTTTTCGAAGCTACTTTTTGGCTAACTTCTTATAGGAAGGTCTAGGAGCTCTGAAAATGAACATGCGCGTCTTTCACTCTTCCCGAGGGACTAAGAAAGAATTTTGTGATATTTTTATTAAAATGGTGTATAAGGGTATATATATAAATATATTTTATGCACTGTATATGAGCTGGCGATTTCTAAGTCTGTGGTTCCGAGAGGGGGTAACCAGGCTCACTAATAAAGGTCAAGCCACTTGGCTGCCAGAATGCCCTCCTTCAGCACAGACCAGAAAGGCATTGTGATAAGCGTATCCCCGGTATAGTCAGGGGTTAATGGGAGTCGTCCCCTTCCCCCCAGTATACGGCCAGAACCATGGACCCGGTACTTGTCGTTCGGACTGTCTCCAACCAGCCATAATGTTGTGAGAGTGAAATTATGTCTAAGTCCAGCTTTGGTACATTAGAAGCAACTCTGAAACTTAACCTAAGCGTTTTTCGAAGCTACTTTTTGGCTAACTTCTTATAGGAAGGTCTAGGAGCTCTGAAAATGAACATGCGCGTCTTTCACTCTTCCCGAGGGACTTAGAAGAATTTTGTGATATTTTTTATTAAAATGGTGTATAAGGGTATATATATAAATATATTTTATGCACTGTATATGAGCTGGCGATTTCTAAGTCTGTGGTTCCGAGAGGGGGTAACCAGGCTCACTAATAAAGGTCAAGCCACTTGGCTGCCAGAATGCCCTGCTTCAGCACAGACCAGAAAGGCATTGTGATAAGCGTATCCCCGGTATAGTCAGAGGTTAATGGGAGTCGTCCCCGTCCCCCCAGTATACGGCCAGAACCATGGACCCGGTACTTGTGGTTCGGACTGTCTGCAACCAGCCATAATGTTGTGAGTGAAATTATGTCTAAGTCCAGCTTTGGTACATTAGAAGCAACTCTGAAACTTAACCTAAGCGTTTTTCGAAGCTACTTTTTGGCTAACTTCTTATAGGAAGGTCTAGGAGCTCTGAAAATGAACGTGCGCGTCTTTCACTCTTCCCGAGGGACTTAGAAGAATTTTGTGATAATTTTTATTAAAATGGTGTATAAGGGTATATATATAAATATATTTTATGCACTGTATATGAGCTGGCGATTTCTAAGTCTGTGGTTCCGAGAGGGGGTAACCAGGCTCACTAATAAAGGTCAAGCCACTTGGCTGCCAGAATGCCCTCCTTCAGCACAGACCAGAAAGGCATTGTGATAAGCGTATCCCCGGTATAGTCAGGGGTTAATGGGAGTCGTCCCCTTCCCCCCAGTATACGGCCAGAACCATGGACCCGGTACTTGTCGATCGGACTGTCTCCAACCAGCCATAATGTTGTGAGAGTGAAATTATGTCTAAGTCCAGCTTTGGTACATTAGAAGCAACTCTGAAACTTAACCTAAGCGTTTTTCGAAGCTACTTTTTGGCTAACTTCTTATAGGAAGGTCTAGGAGCTCTCAAAATGAACATGCGCGTCTTTCACTCTTCCCGAGGGACTTAGAAGAATTTTGTGATATTTTTTATTAAAATGGTGTATAAGGGTATATATATAAATATATTTTATGCACTGTATATGAGCTGGCGATTTCTAAGTCTGTGGTTCCGAGAGGGGGTAACCAGGCTCACTAATAAAGGTCAAGCCACTTGGCTGCCAGAATGCCCTCCTTCAGCACAGACCAGAAAGGCATTGTGATAAGCGTATCCCCGGTATAGTCAGGGGTTAATGGGAGTCGTCCCCTTCCCCCCAGTATACGGCCAGAACCATGGACCCGGTACTTGTCGTTCGGACTGTCTCCAACCAGCCATAATGTTGTGAGAGTGAAATTATGTCTAAGTCCAGCTTTGGTACATTAGAAGCAACTCTGAAACTTAACCTAAGCGTTTTTCGAAGCTACTTTTTGGCTAACTTCTTATAGGAAGGTCTAGGAGCTCTGAAAATGAACGTGCGCGTCTTTCACTCTTCCCGAGGGACTTAGAAGAATTTTGTGATATTTTTTATTAAAATGGTGTATAAGGGTATATATATAAATATATTTTATGCACTGTATATGAGCTGGCGATTTCTAAGTCTGTGGTTCCGAGAGGGGGTAACCAGGCTCACTAATAAAGGTCAAGCCACTTGGCTGCCAGAATGCCCTGCTTCAGCACAGACCAGAAAGGCATTGTGATAAGCGTATCCCCGGTATAGTCAGAGGTTAATGGGAGTCGTCCCCGTCCCCCCAGTATACGGCCAGAACCATGGACCCGGTACTTGTGGTTCGGACTGTCTGCAACCAGCCATAATGTTGTGAGTGAAATTATGTCTAAGTCCAGCTTTGGTACATTAGAAGCAACTCTGAAACTTAACCTAAGCGTTTTTCGAAGCTACTTTTTGGCTAACTTCTTATAGGAAGGTCTAGGAGCTCTGAAAATGAACGTGCGCGTCTTTCACTCTTCCCGAGGGACTTAGAAGAATTTTGTGATAATTTTTATTAAAATGGTGTATAAGGGTATATATATATACTGTAAATATATTTTATGCACTGTATATGAGCTGGCGATTTCTAAGTCTGTGGTTCCAAGAGGGGGTAACCAGGCTCACTAATAAAGGTCAAGCCACTTGGCTGCCAGAATGCCCTCCTTCAGCACAGACCAGAAAGGCATTGTGATAAGCGTATCCCCGGTATAGTCAGGGGTTAATGGGAGTCGTCCCCTTCCCCCCAGTATACGGCCAGAACCATGGACCCGGTACTTGTCGATCGGACTGTCTCCAACCAGCCATAATGTTGTGAGAGTGAAATTATGTCTAAGTCCAGCTTTGGTACATTAGAAGCAACTCTGAAACTTAACCTAAGCGTTTTTCGAAGCTACTTTTTGCCTAACTTCTTATAGGAAGGTCTAGGAGCTCTCAAAATGAACATGCGCGTCTTTCACTCTTCCCGAGGGACTTAGAAGAATTTTGTGATATTTTTTATTAAAATGGTGTATAAGGGTATATATATAAATATATTTTATGCACTGTATATGAGCTGGCGATTTCTAAGTCTGTGGTTCCGAGAGGGGGTAACCAGGCTCATTAATAAAGGTCAAGCCACTTGGCTGCCAGAATGCCCTCCTTCAGCACAGACCAGAAAGGCATTGTGATAAGCGTATCCCCGGTATAGTCAGGGGTTAATGGGAGTCGTCCCCTTCCCCCCAGTATACGGCCAGAACCATGGACCCGGTACTTGTCGTTCGGACTGTCTCCAACCAGCCATAATGTTGTGAGAGTGAAATTATGTCTAAGTCCAGCTTTGGTACATTAGAAGCAACTCTGAAACTTAACCTAAGCGTTTTTCGAAGCTACTTTTTGGCTAACTTCTTATAGGAAGGTCTAGGAGCTCTGAAAATGAACGTGCGCGTCTTTCACTCTTCCCGAGGGACTTAGAAGAATTTTGTGATATTTTTTATTAAAATGGTGTATAAGGGTATATATATAAATATATTTTATGCACTGTATATGAGCTGGCGATTTCTAAGTCTGTGGTTCCGAGAGGGGGTAACCAGGCTCACTAATAAAGGTCAAGCCACTTGGCTGCCAGAATGGCCTGCTTCAGCACAGACCAGAAAGGCATTGTGATAAGCGTATCCCCGGTATAGTCAGGGGTTAATGGGAGTCGTCCCCGTCCCCCCAGTATACGGCCAGAACCATGGACCCTGTACTTGTGGGTCGGACTGTCTCCAACCAGCCATAATGTTGTGAGAGTGAAATGATGTCTAAGTCCAGCTTTGGTACATTAGAAGCAACTCTGAAACTTAACCTAAGCGTTTTTCGAAGCTACTTTTTGGCTAACTTCTTATAGGAAGGTCTAGGAGCTCTGAAAATGAACGTGCGCGTCTTTCACTCTTCCCGAGGGACTTAGAAGAATTTTGTGATAATTTTTATTAAAATGGTGTATAAGGGTATATATATATAAATATATTTTATGCACTGTTTATGAGCTGGCGATTTCTAAGTCTGTGGTTCCGAGAGGGGGTAACCAGGCTCACTAATAAAGGTCAAGCCACTTGGCTGCCAGAATGCCCTGCTTCAGCACAGACCAGAAAGGCATTGTGATAAGCGTATCCCCGGTATAGTCAGGGGTTAATGGGAGTCGTCCCCGTCCCCCCAGTATACGGCCAGAACCATGGACCCTGTACTTGTGGGTCGGACTGTCTCCAACCAGCCATAATGTTGTGAGAGTGAAATTATGTCTAAGTCCAGCTTTGGTACACAAGAAGCAACTCTGAAACTTAACCTAAGCGTTTTTCGAAGCTACTTTTTGGCTAAATTCTTATAGGAAGGTCTAGGAGCTCTGAAATAGAACATGCGCGTCTTTCACTCTTCCCGAGGGACTTAGAAGAATTTTGTGATATTTTTATTAAAATGGTGTATAAGGGTATATGTATAAATATATTTTATGCACTGTATATGAGCTGGCGATTTCTAAGTCTGTGGTTCCGAGAGGGGGTAACCAGGCTCACTAATAAAGGTCAAGCCACTTGGCTGCCAGAATGCCCTCCTTCAGCACAGACCAGAAAGGCATTGTGATAAGCGTATCCCCGGTATAGTCAGGGGTTAATGGGAGTCGTCCCCTTCCCCCCAGTATACGGCCAGAACCATGGACCCGGTACTTGTCGTTCGGACTGTCTCCAACCAGCCATAATGTTGTGAGAGTGAAATTATGTCTAAGTCCAGCTTTGGTACATTAGAAGCAACTCTGAAACTTAACCTAAGCGTTTTTCGAAGCTACTTTTTGGCTAACTTCTTATAGGAAGGTCTAGGAGCTCTGAAAATGAACGTGCGCGTCTTTCACTCTTCCCGAGGGACTTAGAAGAATTTTGTGATAATTTTTATTAAAATGGTGTATAAGGGTATATATATATAAATATATTTTATGCACTGTTTATGAGCTGGCGATTTCTAAGTCTGTGGTTCCGAGAGGGGGTAACCAGGCTCACTAATAAAGGTCAAGCCACTTGGCTGCCAGAATGCCCTGCTTCAGCACAGACCAGAAAGGCATTGTGATAAGCGTATCCCCGGTATAGTCAGGGGTTAATGGGAGTCGTCCCCGTCCCCCCAGTATACGGCCAGAACCATGGACCCTGTACTTGTGGGTCGGACTGTCTCCAACCAGCCATAATGTTGTGAGAGTGAAATTATGTCTAAGTCCAGCTTTGGTACATTAGAAGCAACTCTGAAACTTAACCTAAGCGTTTTTCGAAGCTACTTTTTGGCTAACTTCTTATAGGAAGGTCTAGGAGCTCTGAAAATGAACGTGCGCGTCTTTCACTCTTCCCGAGGGACTTAGAAGAATTTTGTGATATTTTTTATTAAAATGGTGTATAAGGGTATATATATAAATATATTTTATGCACTGTATATGAGCTGGCGATTTCTAAGTCTGTGGTTCCGAGAGGGGGTAACCAGGCTCACTAATAAAGGTCAAGCCACTTGGCTGCCAGAATGCCCTCCTTCAGCACAGACCAGAAAGGCATTGTGATAAGCGTATCCCCGGTATAGTCAGGGGTTAATGGGAGTCGTCCCCTTCCCCCCAGTATACGGCCAGAACCATGGACCCGGTATTTGTGGTTCGGACTGTCTCCAACCAGCCATAATGTTGTGAGTGAAATTATGTCTAAGTCCAGCTTTGGTACATTAGAAGCAACTCTGAAACTTAACCTAAGCGTTTTTCGAAGCTACTTTTTGGCTAACTTCTTATAGGAAGGTCTAGGAGCTCTGAAAATGAACGTGCGCGTCTTTCACTCTTCCCGAGGGACTTAGAAGAATTTTGTGATAATTTTTATTAAAATGGTGTATAAGGGTATATATATATAAATATATTTTATGCACTGTATATGAGCTGGCGATTTCTAAGTCTGTGGTTCCGAGAGGGGGTAACCAGGCTCACTAATAAAGGTCAAGCCACTTGGCTGCCAGAATGCCCTGCTTCAGCACAGACCAGAAAGGCATTGTGATAAGCGTATCCCCGGTATAGTCAGGGGTTAATGGGAGTCGTCCCCGTCCCCCCAGTATACGGCCAGAACCATGGACCCGGTACTTGAGTTCGGACTGTCTCCAACCAGCCATAATGTTGTGAGTGAAATTATGTCTAAGTCCAGCTTTGGTACATTAGAAGCAACTCTGAAACTTAACCTAAGCGTTTTTCGAAGCTACTTTTTGGCTAACTTCTTATAGGAAGGTCTAGGAGCTCTGAAAATGAACGTGCGCGTCTTTCACTCTTCCCGAGGGACTTAGAAGAATTTTGTGATATTTTTTATTAAAATGGTGTATAAGGGTATATATATAAATATATTTTATGCACTGTATATGAGCTGGCGATTTCTAAGTCTGTGGTTCCGAGAGGGGGTAACCAGGCTCACTAATAAAGGTCAAGCCACTTGGCTGCCAGAATGCCCTGCTTCAGCACAGACCAGAAAGGCATTGTGATAAGCGTATCCCCGGTATAGTCAGAGGTTAATGGGAGTCGTCCCCGTCCCCCCAGTATACGGCCAGAACCATGGACCCGGTACTTGTGGTTCGGACTGTCTCCAACTAGCCATAATGTTGTGAGTGAAATTATGTCTAAGTCCAGCTTTGGTACATTAGAAGCAACTCTGAAACTTAACCTAAGCGTTTTTCGAAGCTACTTTTTGGCTAACTTCTTATAGGAAGGTCTAGGAGCTCTGAAAATGAACGTGCGCGTCTTTCACTCTTCCCGAGGGACTTAGAAGAATTTTGTGATAATTTTTATTAAAATGGTGTATAAGGGTATATATATATAAATATATTTTATGCACTGTATATGAGCTGGCGATTTCTAAGTCTGTGGTTCCGAGAGGGGGTAACCAGGCTCACTAATAAAGGTCAAGCCACTTGGCTGCCAGAATGCCCTGCTTCAGCACAGACCAGAAAGGCATTGTGATAAGCGTATCCCCGGTATAGTCAGGGGTTAATGGGAGTCGTCCCCTTCCCCCCAGTATACGGCCAGAACCATGGACCCGGTACTTGTGATTCGGACTGTCTCCAACCAGCCATAATGTTGTGAGAGTGAAATTATGTCTAAGTCCAGCTTTGGTACATTAGAAGCAACTCTGAAACTTAACCTAAGCGTTTTTCGAAGCTACTTTTTGGCTAACTTCTTATAGGAAGGTCTAGGAGCTCTGAAAATGAACGTGCGCGTCTTTCACTCTTCCCGAGGGACTTAGAAGAATTTTGTGATATTTTTTATTAAAATGGTGTATAAGGGTATATATATAAATATATTTTATGCACTGTATATGAGCTGGCGATTTCTAAGTCTGTGGTTCCGAGAGGGGGTAACCAGGCTCACTAATAAAGGTCAAGCCACTTGGCTGCCAGAATGCCCTGCTTCAGCACAGACCAGAAAGGCATTGTGATAAGCGTATCCCCGGTATAGTCAGAGGTTAATGGGAGTCGTCCCCGTCCCCCCTGTATACGGCCAGAACCATGGACCCGGTACTTGTGGTTCGGACTGTCTCCAACTAGCCATAATGTTGTGAGTGAAATTATGTCTAAGTCCAGCTTTGGTACATTAGAAGCAACTCTGAAACTTAACCTAAGCGTTTTTCGAAGCTACTTTTTGGCTAACTTCTTATAGGAAGGTCTAGGAGCTCTGAAAATGAACGTGCGCGTCTTTCACTCTTCCCGAGGGACTTAGAAGAATTTTGTGATAATTTTTATTAAAATGGTGTATAAGGGTATATATATATAAATATATTTTATGCACTGTATATGAGCTGGCGATTTCTAAGTCTGTGGTTCCGAGAGGGGGTAACCAGGCTCACTAATAAAGGTCAAGCCACTTGGCTGCCAGAATGCCCTGCTTCAGCACAACCAGAAAGGCATTGTGATAAGCGTATCCCCGGTATAGTCAGGGGTTAATGGGAGTCGTCCCCGTCCCCCCAGTATACGGCCAGAACCATGGACCCGGTACTTGTGGTTCGGACTGTCTCCAACCAGCCATAATGTTGTGAGTGAAATTATGTCTAAGTCCAGCTTTGGTACATTAGAAGCAACTCTGAAACTTAACCTAAGCGTTTTTCGAAGCTACTTTTTGGCTAACTTCTTATAGGAAGGTCTAGGAGCTCTGAAAATGAACGTGCGCGTCTTTCACTCTTCCCGAGGGACTTAGAAGAATTTTGTGATATTTTTTATTAAAATGGTGTATAAGGGTATATATATAAATATATTTTATGCACTGTATATGAGCTGGCGATTTCTAAGTCTGTGGTTCCGAGAGGGGGTAACCAGGCTCACTAATAAAGGTCAAGCCACTTGGCTGCCAGAATGCCCTGCTTCAGCACAGACCAGAAAGGCATTGTGATAAGCGTATCCCCGGTATAGTCAGGGGTTAATGGGAGTCGTCCCCGTCCCCCCAGTATACGGCCAGAACCATGGACCCGGTACTTGTGGTTCGGACTGTCTCCAACCAGCCATAATGTTGTGAGTGAAATTATGTCTAAGTCCAGCTTTGGTACATTAGAAGCAACTCTGAAACTTAACCTAAGCGTTTATCGAAGCTACTTTTTGGCTAACTTCTTATAGGAAGGTCTAGGAGCTCTGAAAATGAACGTGCGCGTCTTTCACTCTTCCCGAGGGACTTAGAAGAATTTTGTGATATTTTTTATTAAAATGGTGTATAAGGGTATATATATAAATATATTTTATGCACTGTATATGAGCTGGCGATTTCTAAGTCTGTGGTTCCGAGAGGGGGTAACCAGGCTCACTAATAAAGGTCAAGCCACTTGGCTGCCAGAATGCCCTCCTTCAGCACAGACCAGAAAGGCATTGTGATAAGCGTATCCCCGGTATAGTCAGGGGTTAATGGGAGTCGTCCCCTTCCCCCCAGTATACGGCCAGAACCATGGACCCGGTACTTGTCGTTCGGACTGTCTCCAACCAGCCATAATGTTGTGAGAGTGAAATTATGTCTAAGTCCAGCTTTGGTACATTAGAAGCAACTCTGAAACTTAACCTAAGCGTTTTTCGAAGCTACTTTTTGGCTAACTTCTTATAGGAAGGTCTAGGAGCTCTGAAAATGAACATGCGCGTCTTTCACTCTTCCCGAGGGACTTAGAAGAATTTTGTGATATTTTTTATTAAAATGGTGTATAAGGGTATATATATAAATATATTTTATGCACTGTATATGAGCTGGCGATTTCTAAGTCTGTGGTTCCGAGAGGGGGTAACCAGGCTCACTAATAAAGGTCAAGCCACTTGGCTGCCAGAATGCCCTGCTTCAGCACAGATCAGAAAGGCATTGTGATAAGCGTATCCCCGGTATAATCAGGGGTTAATGGGAGTCGTCCCCGTCCCCCCAGTATACGGCCAGAACCATGGACCCGGTACTTGTGGTTCGGACTGTCTCCAACCAGCCATAATGTTGTGAGTGAAATTATGTCTAAGTCCAGCTTTGGTACATTAGAAGCAACTCTGAAACTTAACCTAAGCGTTTTTCGAAGCTACTTTTTGGCTAACTTCTTATAGGAAGGTCTAGGAGCTCTGAAAATGAACGTGCGCGTCTTTCACTCTTCCCGAGGGACTTAGAAGAATTTTGTGATATTTTTTATTAAAATGGTGTATAAGGGTATATATATACTGTAAATATATTTTATGCACTGTATATGAGCTGGCGATTTCTAAGTATGTGGTTCCAAGAGGGGGTAACCAGGCTCACTAATAAAGGTCAAGCCACTTGGCTGCCAGAATGCCCTCCTTCAGCACAGACCAGAAAGGCATTGTGATAAGCGTATCCCCGGTATAGTCAGGGGTTAATGGGAGTCGTCCCCTTCCCCCCAGTATACGGCCAGAACCATGGACCCGGTACTTGTCGTTCGGACTGTCTCCAACCAGCCATAATGTTGTGAGAGTGAAATTATGTCTAAGTCCAGCTTTGGTACATTAGAAGCAACTCTGAAACTTAACCTAAGCGTTTTTCGAAGCTACTTTTTGCCTAACTTCTTATAGGAAGGTCTAGGAGCTCTGAGCTGAAAATGAACATGCGCGTCTTTCACTCTTCCCGAGGGACTTAGAAGAATTTTGTGATATTTTTTATTAAAATGGTGTATAAGGGTATATATATAAATATATTTTATGCACTGTATATGAGCTGGCGATTTCTAAGTCTGTGGTTCCGAGAGGGGGTAACCAGGCTCACTAATAAAGGTCAAGCCACTTGGCTGCCAGAATGCCCTCCTTCAGCACAGACCAGAAAGGCATTGTGATAAGCGTATCCCCGGTATAGTCAGGGGTTAATGGGAGTCGTCCCCTTCCCCCCAGTATACGGCCAGAACCATGGACCCGGTACTTGTCGTTCGGACTGTCTCCAACCAGCCATAATGTTGTGAGAGTGAAATTATGTCTAAGTCCAGCTTTGGTACATTAGAAGCAACTCTGAAACTTAACCTAAGCGTTTTTCGAAGCTACTTTTTGGCTAACTTCTTATAGGAAGGTCTAGGAGCTCTGAAAATGAACGTGCGCGTCTTTCACTCTTCCCGAGGGACTTAGAAGAATTTTGTGATATTTTTTATTAAAATGGTGTATAAGGGTATATATATAAATATATTTTATGCACTGTATATGAGCTGGCGATTTCTAAGTCTGTGGTTCCGAGAGGGGGTAACCAGGCTCACTAATAAAGGTCAAGCCACTTGGCTGCCAGAATGGCCTGCTTCAGCACAGACCAGAAAGGCATTGTGATAAGCGTATCCCCGGTATAGTCAGGGGTTAATGGGAGTCGTCCCCGTCCCCCCAGTATACGGCCAGAACCATGGACCCTGTACTTGTGGGTCGGACTGTCTCCAACCAGCCATAATGTTGTGAGAGTGAAATTATGTCTAAGTCCAGCTTTGGTACATTAGAAGCAACTCTGAAACTTAACCTAAGCGTTTTTCGAAGCTACTTTTTGGCTAACTTCTTATAGGAAGGTCTAGGAGCTCTGAAAATGAACGTGCGCGTCTTTCACTCTTCCCGAGGGACTTAGAAGAATTTTGTGATAATTTTTATTAAAATGGTGTATAAGGGTATATATATATATAAATATATTTTATGCACTGTTTATGAGCTGGCGATTTCTAAGTCTGTGGTTCCGAGAGGGGGTAACCAGGCTCACTAATAAAGGTCAAGCCACTTGGCTGCCAGAATGCCCTGCTTCAGCACAGACCAGAAAGGCATTGTGATAAGCGTATCCCCGGTATAGTCAGGGGTTAATGGGAGTCGTCCCCGTCCCCCCAGTATACGGCCAGAACCATGGACCCTGTACTTGTGGGTCGGACTGTCTCCAACCAGCCATAATGTTGTGAGAGTGAAATTATGTCTAAGTCCAGCTTTGGTACATTAGAAGCAACTCTGAAACTTAACCTAAGCGTTTTTCGAAGCTACTTTTTGGCTAACTTCTTATAGGAAGGTCTAGGAGCTCTGAAAATGAACATGCGCGTCTTTCACTCTTCCCGAGGGACTTAGAAGAATTTTGTGATATTTTTATTAAAATGGTGTATAAGGGTATATGTATAAATATATTTTATGCACTGTATATGAGCTGGCGATTTCTAAGTCTGTGGTTCCGAGAGGGGGTAACCAGGCTCACTAATAAAGGTCAAGCCACTTGGCTGCCAGAATGCCCTCCTTCAGCGCAGACCAAAAAGGCATTGTGATAAGCGTATCCCCGGTATAGTCAGGGGTTAATGGGAGTCGTCCCCTTCCCCCCAGTATACGGCCAGAACCATGGACCCTGTACTTGTGGGTCGGACTGTCTCCAACCAGCCATAATGTTGTGAGAGTGAAATTATGTCTAAGTCCAGCTTTGGTACATTAGAAGCAACTCTGAAACTTAACCTAAGCGTTTTTCGAAGCTACTTTTTGGCTAACTTCTTATAGGAAGGTCTAGGAGCTCTGAAAATGAACGTGCGCGTCTTTCACTCTTCCCGAGGGACTTAGAAGAATTTTGTGATATTTTTTATTAAAATGGTGTATAAGGGTATATATATAAATATATTTTATGCACTGTATATGAGCTGGCGATTTCTAAGTCTGTGGTTCCGAGAGGGGGTAACCAGGCTCACTAATAAAGGTCAAGCCACTTGGCTGCCAGAATGCCCTCCTTCAGCACAGACCAGAAAGGCATTGTGATAAGCGTATCCCCGGTATAGTCAGAGGTTAATGGGAGTCGTCCCCGTCCCCCCAGTATACGGCAAGAACCATGGACCCGGTATTTGTGGTTCGGACTGTCTCCAACCAGCCATAATGTTGTGAGTGAAATTATGTCTAAGTCCAGCTTTGGTACATTAGAAGCAACTCTGAAACTTAACCTAAGCGTTTTTCGAAGCTACTTTTTGGCTAACTTCTTATAGGAAGGTCTAGGAGCTCTGAAAATGAACGTGCGCGTCTTTCACTCTTCCCGAGGGACTTAGAAGAATTTTGTGATAATTTTTATTAAAATGGTGTATAAGGGTATATATATATAAATATATTTTATGCACTGTATATGAGCTGGCGATTTCTAAGTCTGTGGTTCCGAGAGGGGGTAACCAGGCTCACTAATAAAGGTCAAGCCACTTGGCTGCCAGAATGCCCTGCTTCAGCACAGACCAGAAAGGCATTGTGATAAGCGTATCCCCGGTATAGTCAGGGGTTAATGGGAGTCGTCCCCGTCCCCCCAGTATACGGCCAGAACCATGGACCCGGTACTTGTGGTTCGGACTGTCTCCAACCAGCCATAATGTTGTGAGTGAAATTATGTCTAAGTCCAGCTTTGGTACATTAGAAGCAACTCTGAAACTTAACCTAAGCGTTTTTCGAAGCTACTTTTTGGCTAACTTCTTATAGGAAGGTCTAGGAGCTCTGAAAATGAACGTGCGCGTCTTTCACTCTTCCCGAGGGACTTAGAAGAATTTTGTGATATTTTTTATTAAAATGGTGTATAAGGGTATATATATAAATATATTTTATGCACTGTATATGAGCTGGCGATTTCTAAGTCTGTGGTTCCGAGAGGGGGTAACCAGGCTCACTAATAAAGGTCAAGCCACTTGGCTGCCAGAATGCCCTGCTTCAGCACAGACCAGAAAGGCATTGTGATAAGCGTATCCCCGGTATAGTCAGAGGTTAATGGGAGTCGTCCCCGTCCCCCCAGTATACGGCCAGAACCATGGACCCGGTACTTGTGGTTCGGACTGTCTCCAACTAGCCATAATGTTGTGAGTGAAATTATGTCTAAGTCCAGCTTTGGTACATTAGAAGCAACTCTGAAACTTAACCTAAGCGTTTTTCGAAGCTACTTTTTGGCTAACTTCTTATAGGAAGGTCTAGGAGCTCTGAAAATGAACGTGCGCGTCTTTCACTCTTCCCGAGGGACTTAGAAGAATTTTGTGATAATTTTTATTAAAATGGTGTATAAGGGTATATATATATAAATATATTTTATGCACTGTATATGAGCTGACGATTTCAAAATCTGTGGTTCCGAGAGGGGGTAACCAGGCTCACTAATAAAGGTCAAGCCACTTGGCTGCCAGAATGCCCTGCTTCAGCACAGACCAGAAAGGCATTGTGATAAGCGTATCCCCGGTATAGTCAGGGGTTAATGGGAGTCGTCCCCGTCCCCCCAGTAAACGGCCAGAACCATGGACCCGGTACTTGTGGTTCGGACTGTCTCCAACCAGCCATAATGTTGTGAGTGAAATTATGTCTAAGTCCAGCTTTGGTACATTAGAAGCAACTCTGAAACTTAACCTAAGCGTTTTTCGAAGCTACTTTTTGGCTAACTTCTTATAGGAAGGTCTAGGAGCTCTGAAAATGAACGTGCGCGTCTTTCACTCTTCCCGAGGGACTTAGAAGAATTTTGTGATATTTTTTATTAAAATGGTGTATAAGGGTATATATATAAATATATTTTATGCACTGTATATGAGCTGGCGATTTCTAAGTCTGTGGTTCCGAGAGGGGGTAACCAGGCTCACTAATAAAGGTCAAGCCACTTGGCTGCCAGAATGCCCTGCTTCAGCACAGACCAGAAAGGCATTGTGATAAGCGTATCCCCGGTATAGTCAGGGGTTAATGGGAGTCGTCCCCGTCCCCCCAGTATACGGCCAGAACCATGGACCCGGTACTTGTGGTTCGGACTGTCTCCAACCAGCCATAATGTTGTGAGTGAAATTATGTCTAAGTCCAGCTTTGGTACATTAGAAGCAACTCTGAAACTTAACCTAAGCGTTTTTCGAAGCTACTTTTTGGCTAACTTCTTATAGGAAGGTCTAGGAGCTCTGAAAATGAACGTGCGCGTCTTTCACTCTTCCCGAGGGACTTAGAAGAATTTTGTGATATTTTTTATTAAAATGGTGTATAAGGGTATATATATAAATATATTTTATGCACTGTATATGAGCTGGCGATTTCTAAGTCTGTGGTTCCGAGAGGGGGTAACCAGGCTCACTAATAAAGGTCAAGCCACTTGGCTGCCAGAATGCCCTCCTTCAGCACAGACCAGAAAGGCATTGTGATAAGCGTATCCCCGGTATAGTCAAGGGTTAATGGGAGTCGTCCCCTTCCCCCCAGTATACGGCCAGAACCATGGACCCGGTACTTGTCGTTCGGACTGTCTCCAACCAGCCATAATGTTGTGAGAGTGAAATTATGTCTAAGTCCAGCTTTGGTACATTAGAAGCAACTCTGAAACTTAACCTAAGCGTTTTTCGAAGCTACTTTTTGGCTAACTTCTTATAGGAAGGTCTAGGAGCTCTGAAAATGAACGTGCGCGTCTTTCACTCTTCCCGAGGGACTTAGAAGAATTTTGTGATATTTTTTATTAAAATGGTGTATAAGGGTATATATATAAATATATTTTATGCACTGTATATGAGCTGGCGATTTCTAAGTCTGTGGTTCCGAGAGGGGGTAACCAGGCTCACTAATAAAGGTCAAGCCACTTGGCTGCCAGAATGGCCTGCTTCAGCACAGACCAGAAAGGCATTGTGATAAGCGTATCCCCGGTATAGTCAGGGGTTAATGGGAGTCGTCCCCGTCCCCCCAGTATACGGCCAGAACCATGGACCCTGTACTTGTGGGTCGGACTGTCTCCAACCAGCCATAATGTTGTGAGAGTGAAATTATGTCTAAGTCCAGCTTTGGTACATTAGAAGCAACTCTGAAACTTAACCTAAGCGTTTTTCGAAGCTACTTTTTGGCTAACTTCTTATAGGAAGGTCTAGGAGCTCTGAAAATGAACGTGCACGTCTTTCACTCTTCCCGAGGGACTTAGAAGAATTTTGTGATAATTTTTATTAAAATGGTGTATAAGGGTATATATATATAAATATATTTTATGCACTGTATATGAGCTGGCGATTTCTAAGTCTGTGGTTCCGAGAGGGGGTAACCAGGCTCACTAATAAAGGTCAAGCCACTTGGCTGCCAGAATGCCCTGCTTCAGCACAGACCAGAAAGGCATTGTGATAAGCGTATCCCCGGTATAGTCAGGGGTTAATGGGAGTCGTCCCCGTCCCCCCAGTATACGGCCAGAACCATGGACCCGGTACTTGTGGTTCGGACTGTCTCCAACCAGCCATAATGTTGTGAGTGAAATTATGTCTAAGTCCAGCTTTGGTACATTAGAAGCAACTCTGAAACTTAACCTAAGCGTTTTTCGAAGCTACTTTTTGGCTAACTTCTTATAGGAAGGTCTAGGAGCTCTGAAAATGAACGTGCGCGTCTTTCACTCTTCCCGAGGGACTTAGAAGAATTTTGTGATATTTTTTATTAAAATGGTGTATAAGGGTATATATATAAATATATTTTATGCACTGTATATGAGCTGGCGATTTCTAAGTCTGTGGTTCCGAGAGGGGGTAACCAGGCTCACTAATAAAGGTCAAGCCACTTGGCTGCCAGAATGCCCTCCTTCAGCACAGACCAGAAAGGCATTGTGATAAGCGTATCCCCGGTATAGTCAGGGGTTAATGGGAGTCGTCCCCTTCCCCCCAGTATACGGCCAGAACCATGGACCCGGTACTTGTCGTTCGGACTGTCTCCAACCAGCCATAATGTTGTGAGAGTGAAATTATGTCTAAGTCCAGCTTTGGTACATTAGAAGCAACTCTGAAACTTAACCTAAGCGTTTTTCGAAGCTACTTTTTGGCTAACTTCTTATAGGAAGGTCTAGGAGCTCTGAAAATGAACATGCGCGTCTTTCACTCTTCCCGAGGGACTTAGAAGAATTTTGTGATATTTTTTATTAAAATGGTGTATAAGGGTATATATATAAATATATTTTATGCACTGTATATGAGCTGGCGATTTCTAAGTCTGTGGTTCCGAGAGGGGGTAACCAGGCTCACTAATAAAGGTCAAGCCACTTGGCTGCCAGAATGCCCTCCTTCAGCACAGACCAGAAAGGCATTGTGATAAGCGTATCCCCGGTATAGTCAGGGGTTAATGGGAGTCGTCCCCTTCCCCCCAGTATACGGCCAGAACCATGGACCCGGTACTTGTCGTTCGGACTGTCTCCAACCAGCCATAATGTTGTGAGAGTGAAATTATGTCTAAGTCCAGCTTTGGTACATTAGAAGCAACTCTGAAACTTAACCTAAGCGTTTTTCGAAGCTACTTTTTGGCTAACTTCTTATAGGAAGGTCTAGGAGCTCTGAAAATGAACGTGCGCGTCTTTCACTCTTCCCGAGGGACTTAGAAGAATTTTGTGATATTTTTTATTAAAATGGTGTATAAGGGTATATATATAAATATATTTTATGCACTGTATATGAGCTGGCGATTTCTAAGTCTGTGGTTCCGAGAGGGGGTAACCAGGCTCACTAATAAAGGTCAAGCCACTTGGCTGCCAGAATGGCCTGCTTCAGCACAGACCAGAAAGGCATTGTGATAAGCGTATCCCCGGTATAGTCAGGGGTTAATGGGAGTCGTCCCCGTCCCCCCAGTATACGGCCAGAACCATGGACCCGGTACTTGTGGGTCGGACTGTCTCCAACCAGCCATAATGTTGTGAGAGTGAAATTATGTCTAAGTCCAGCTTTGGTACATTAGAAGCAACTCTGAAACTTAACCTAAGCGTTTTTCGAAGCTACTTTTTGGCTAACTTCTTATAGGAAGGTCTAGGAGCTCTGAAAATGAACGTGCGCGTCTTTCACTCTTCCCGAGGGACTTAGAAGAATTTTGTGATAATTTTTATTAAAATGGTGTATAAGGGTATATATATAAATATATTTTATGCACTGTATATGAGCTGGCGATTTCTAAGTCTGTGGTTCCGAGAGGGGGTAACCAGGCTCACAAATAAAGGTCAAGCCACTTGGCTGCCAGAATGGCCTGCTTCAGCACAGACCAGAAAGGCATTGTGATAAGCGTATCCCCGGTATAGTCAGGGGTTAATGGGAGTCGTCCCCGTCCCCCCAGTATACGGCCAGAACCATGGACCCTGTACTTGTGGGTCGGACTGTCTCCAACCAGCCATAATGTTGTGAGAGTGAAATTATGTCTAAGTCCAGCTTTGGTACATTAGAAGCAACTCTGAAACTTAACCTAAGCGTTTTTCGAAGCTAATTTTTGGCTAACTTCTTATAGGAAGGTCTAGGAGCTCTTAAAATGAACGTGCACGTCTTTCACTCTTCCCGAGGGACTTAGAAGAATTTTGTGATAATTTTTATTAAAATGGTGTATAAGGGTATATATATATAAATATATTTTATGCACTGTTTATGAGCTGGCGATTTCTAAGTCTGTGGTTCCGAGAGGGGGTAACCAGGCTCACTAATAAAGGTCAAGCCACTTGGCTGCCAGAATGCCCTGCTTCAGCACAGACCAGAAAGGCATTGTGATAAGCGTATCCCCGGTATAGTCAGGGGTTAATGGGAGTCGTCCCCGTCCCCCCAGTATACGGCCAGAACCATGGACCCTGTACTTGTGGGTCGGACTGTCTCCAACCAGCCATAATGTTGTGAGAGTGAAATTATGTCTAAGTCCAGCTTTGGTACATTAGAAGCAACTCTGAAACTTAACCTAAGCGTTTTTCGAAGCTACTTTTTGGCTAACTTCTTATAGGAAGGTCTAGGAGTTCTGAAAATGAACGTGCGCGTCTTTCACTCTTCCCGAGGGACTTAGAAGAATTTTGTGATATTTTTTATAAAAATGGTGTATAAGGGTATATATATAAATATGTTTTATGCACTGTATATGAGCTGGCGATTTCTAAGTCTGTGGTTCCGAGAGGGGGTAACCAGGCTCACTAATAAAGGTCAAGCCACTTGGCTGCCAGAATGCCCTGCTTCAGCACAGACCAGAAAGGTATTGTGATAAGCGTATCCCCGGTATAGTCAGGGGTTAATGGGAGTCGTCCCCGTCCCCCCAGTATACGGCCAGAACCATGGACCCGGTACTTGTGGTTCGGACTGTCTCCAACCAGCCATAATGTTGTGAGTGAAATTATGTCTAAGTCCAGCTTTGGTACATTAGAAGCAACTCTGAAACTTAACCTAAGCGTTTTTCGAAGCTACTTTTTGGCTAACTTCTTATAGGAAGGTCTAGGAGCTCTGAAAATGAACGTGCGCGTCTTTCACTCTTCCCGAGGGACTTAGAAGAATTTTGTGATATTTTTTATTAAAATGGTGTATAAGGGTATATATATAAATATATTTTATGCACTGTATATGAGCTGGCGATTTCTAAGTCTGTGGTTCCGAGAGGGGGTAACCAGGCTCACTAATAAAGGTCAAGCCACTTGGCTGCCAGAATGCCCTCCTTCAGCACAGACCAGAAAAGCATTGTGATAAGCGTATCCCCGGTATAGTCAGGGGTTAATGGGAGTCGTCCCCTTCCCCCCAGTATACGGCCAGAACCATGGACCCGGTACTTGTCGTTCGGACTGTCTCCAACCAGCCATAATGTTGTGAGAGTGAAATTATGTCTAAGTCCAGCTTTGGTACATTAGAAGCAACTCTGAAACTTAACCTAAGCGTTTTTCGAAGCTACTTTTTGGCTAACTTCTTATAGGAAGGTCTAGGAGCTCTGAAAATGAACATGCGCGTCTTTCACTCTTCCCGAGGGACTTAGAAGAATTTTGTGATATTTTTTATTAAAATGGTGTATAAGGGTATATATATAAATATATTTTATGCACTGTATATGAGCTGGCGATTTCTAAGTCTGTGGTTCCGAGAGGGGGTAACCAGGCTCACTAATAAAGGTCAAGCCACTTGGCTGCCAGAATGGCCTGCTTCAGCACAGACCAGAAAGGCATTGTGATAAGCGTATCCCCGGTATAGTCAGGGGTTAATGGGAGTCGTCCCCGTCCCCCCAGTATACGGCCAGAACCATGGACCCTGTACTTGTGGGTCGGACTGTCTCCAACCAGCCATAATGTTGTGAGAGTGAAATTATGTCTAAGTCCAGCTTTGGTACATTAGAAGCAACTCTGAAACTTAACCTAAGCGTTTTTCGAAGCTACTTTTTGGCTAACTTCTTATAGGAAGGTCTAGGAGCTCTGAAAATGAACGTGCGCGTCTTTCACTCTTCCCGAGGGACTTAGAAGAATTTTGTGATATTTTTTATTAAAATGGTGTATAAGGGTATATATATAAATATATTTGATGCACTGTATATGAGCTGGCGATTTCTAAGTCTGTGGTTCCGAGAGGGGGTAACCAGGCTCACTAATAAAGGTCAAGCCACTTGGCTGCCAGAATGGCCTGCTTCAGCACAGACCAGAAAGGCATTGTGATAAGCGTATCCCCGGTATAGTCAGGGGTTAATGGGAGTCGTCCCCGTCCCCCCAGTATACGGCCAGAACCATGGACCCGGTACTTGTGGGTCGGACTGTCTCCAACCAGCCATAATGTTGTGAGAGTGAAATTATGTCTAAGTCCAGCTTTGGTACATTAGAAGCAACTCTGAAACTTAACCTAAGCGTTTTTCGAAGCTACATTTTGGCTAACTTCTTATAGGAAGGTCTAGGAGCTCTGAAAATGAACGTGCGCGTCTTTCACTCTTCCCGAGGGACTTAGAAGAATTTTGTGATATTTTTTATTAAAATGGTGTATAAGGGTATATATATAAATATATTTTATGCACTGTATATGAGCTGGCGATTTCTAAGTCTGTGGTTCCGAGAGGGGATAACCAGGCTCACTAATAAAGGTCAAGCCACTTGGCTGCCAGAATGGCCTGCTTCAGCACAGACCAGAAAGGCATTGTGATAAGCGTATCCCCGGTATAGTCAGGGGTTAATGGGAGTCGTCCCCGTCCCCCCAGTATACGGCCAGAACCATGGACCCTGTACTTGTGATTCGGACTGTCTCCAACCAGCCATAATGTTGTGAGAGTGAAATTATGTCTAAGTCCAGCTTTGGTACATTAGAAGCAACTCTGAAACTTAACCTAAGCGTTTTTCGAAGCTACTTTTTGGCTAACTTCTTATAGGAAGGTCTAGGAGCTCTGAAAATGAACGTGCGCGTCTTTCACTCTTCCCGAGGGACTTAGAAGAATTTTGTGATAATTTTTATTAAAATGGTGTATAAGGGTATATATATAAATATATTTTATGCACTGTATATGAGCTGGCGATTTCTAAGTCTGTGGTTCCGAGAGGGGGTAACCAGGCTCACTAATAAAGGTCAAGCCACTTGGCTGCCAGAATGGCCTGCTTCAGCACAGACCAGAAAGGCATTGTGATAAGCGTATCCCCGGTATAGTCAGGGGTTAATGGGAGTCGTCCCCGTCCCCCCAGTATACGGCCAGAACCATGGACCCTGTACTTGTGGGTCGGACTGTCTCCAACCAGCCATAATGTTGTGAGAGTGAAATTATGTCTAAGTCCAGCTTTGGTACATTAGAAGCAACTCTGAAACTTAACCTAAGCGTTTTTCGAAGCTACTTTTTGGCTAACTTCTTATACGAAGGTCTAGGAGCTCTGAAAATGAACGTGCGCGTCTTTCACTCTTCCCGAGGGACTTAGAAGAATTTTGTGATATTTTTTATTAAAATGGTGTATAAGGGTATATATATAAATATATTTGATGCACTGTATATGAGCTGGCGATTTCTAAGTCTGTGGTTCCGAGAGGGGGTAACCAGGCTCACTAATAAAGGTCAAGCCACTTGGCTGCCAGAATGGCCTGCTTCAGCACAGACCAGAAAGGCATTGTGATAAGCGTATCCCCGGTATAGTCAGGGGTTAATGGGAGTCGTCCCCGTCCCCCCAGTATACGGCCAGAACCATGGACCCGGTACTTGTGGGTCGGACTGTCTCCAACCAGCCATAATGTTGTGAGAGTGAAATTATGTCTAAGTCCAGCTTTGGTACATTAGAAGCAACTCTGAAACTTAACCTAAGCGTTTTTCGAAGCTACATTTTGGCTAACTTCTTATAGGAAGGTCTAGGAGCTCTGAAAATGAACGTGCGCGTCTTTCACTCTTCCCGAGGGACTTAGAAGAATTTTGTGATATTTTTTATTAAAATGGTGTATAAGGGTATATATATAAATATATTTTATGCACTGTATATGAGCTGGCGATTTCTAAGTCTGTGGTTCCGAGAGGGGATAACCAGGCTCACTAATAAAGGTCAAGCCACTTGGCTGCCAGAATGGCCTGCTTCAGCACAGACCAGAAAGGCATTGTGATAAGCGTATCCCCGGTATAGTCAGGGGTTAATGGGAGTCGTCCCCGTCCCCCCAGTATACGGCCAGAACCATGGACCCTGTACTTGTGATTCGGACTGTCTCCAACCAGCCATAATGTTGTGAGAGTGAAATTATGTCTAAGTCCAGCTTTGGTACATTAGAAGCAACTCTGAAACTTAACCTAAGCGTTTTTCGAAGCTACTTTTTGGCTAACTTCTTATAGGAAGGTCTAGGAGCTCTGAAAATGAACGTGCGCGTCTTTCACTCTTCCCGAGGGACTTAGAAGAATTTTGTGATAATTTTTATTAAAATGGTGTATAAGGGTATATATATAAATATATTTTATGCACTGTATATGAGCTGGCGATTTCTAAGTCTGTGGTTCCGAGAGGGGGTAACCAGGCTCACTAATAAAGGTCAAGCCACTTGGCTGCCAGAATGGCCTGCTTCAGCACAGACCAGAAAGGCATTGTGATAAGCGTATCCCCGGTATAGTCAGGGGTTAATGGGAGTCGTCCCCGTCCCCCCAGTATACGGCCAGAACCATGGACCCTGTACTTGTGGGTCGGACTGTCTCCAACCTGCCATAATGTTGTGAGAGTGAAATTATGTCTAAGTCCAGCTTTGGTACATTAGAAGCAACTCTGAAACTTAACCTAAGCGTTTTTCGAAGCTACTTTTTGGCTAACTTCTTATAGGAAGGTCTAGGAGCTCTTAAAATGAACGTGCACGTCTTTCACTCTTCCCGAGGGACTTAGAAGAATTTTGTGATAATTTTTATTAAAATGGTGTATAAGGGTATATATATATAAATATATTTTATGCACTGTTTATGAGCTGGCGATTTCTAAGTCTGTGGTTCCGAGAGGGGGTAACCAGGCTCACTAATAAAGGTCAAGCCACTTGGCTGCCAGAATGCCCTGCTTCAGCACAGACCAGAAAGGCATTGTGATAAGCGTATCCCCGGTATAGTCAGGGGTTAATGGGAGTCGTCCCCGTCCCCCCAGTATACGGCCAGAACCATGGACCCTGTACTTGTGGGTCGGACTGTCTCCAACCAGCCATAATGTTGTGAGAGTGAAATTATGTCTAAGTCCAGCTTTGGTACATTAGAAGCAACTCTGAAACTTAACCTAAGCGTTTTTCGAAGCTACTTTTTGGCTAACTTCTTATAGGAAGGTCTAGGAGCTCTGAAAATGAACGTGCGCGTCTTTCACTCTTCCCGAGGGACTTAGAAGAATTTTGTGATATTTTTTATAAAAATGGTGTATAAGGGTATATATATAAATATGTTTTATGCACTGTATATGAGCTGGCGATTTCTAAGTCTGTGGTTCCGAGAGGGGGTAACCAGGCTCACTAATAAAGGTCAAGCCACTTGGCTGCCAGAATGCCCTGCTTCAGCACAGACCAGAAAGGTATTGTGATAAGCGTATCCCCGGTATAGTCAGGGGTTAATGGGAGTCGTCCCCGTCCCCCCAGTATACGGCCAGAACCATGGACCCGGTACTTGTGGTTCGGACTGTCTCCAACCAGCCATAATGTTGTGAGTGAAATTATGTCTAAGTCCAGCTTTGGTACATTAGAAGCAACTCTGAAACTTAACCTAAGCGTTTTTCGAAGCTACTTTTTGGCTAACTTCTTATAGGAAGGTCTAGGAGCTCTGAAAATGAACGTGCGCGTCTTTCACTCTTCCCGAGGGACTTAGAAGAATTTTGTGATATTTTTTATTAAAATGGTGTATAAGGGTATATATATAAATATATTTTATGCACTGTATATGAGCTGGCGATTTCTAAGTCTGTGGTTCCGAGAGGGGGTAACCAGGCTCACTAATAAAGGTCAAGCCACTTGGCTGCCAGAATGCCCTCCTTCAGCACAGACCAGAAAGGCATTGTGATAAGCGTATCCCCGGTATAGTCAGGGGTTAATGGGAGTCGTCCCCTTCCCCCCAGTATACGGCCAGAACCATGGACCCGGTACTTGTCGTTCGGACTGTCTCCAACCAGCCATAATGTTGTGAGAGTGAAATTATGTCTAAGTCCAGCTTTGGTACATTAGAAGCAACTCTGAAACTTAACCTAAGCGTTTTTCGAAGCTACTTTTTGGCTAACTTCTTATAGGAAGGTCTAGGAGCTCTGAAAATGAACATGCGCGTCTTTCACTCTTCCCGAGGGACTTAGAAGAATTTTGTGATATTTTTTATTAAAATGGTGTATAAGGGTATATATATAAATATATTTTATGCACTGTATATGAGCTGGCGATTTCTAAGTCTGTGGTTCCGAGAGGGGGTAACCAGGCTCACTAATAAAGGTCAAGCCACTTGGCTGCCAGAATGGCCTGCTTCAGCACAGACCAGAAAGGCATTGTGATAAGCGTATCCCCGGTATAGTCAGGGGTTAATGGGAGTCGTCCCCGTCCCCCCAGTATACGGCCAGAACCATGGACCCTGTACTTGTGGGTCGGACTGTCTCCAACCAGCCATAATGTTGTGAGAGTGAAATTATGTCTAAGTCCAGCTTTGGTACATTAGAAGCAACTCTGAAACTTAACCTAAGCGTTTTTCGAAGCTACTTTTTGGCTAACTTCTTATAGGAAGGTCTAGGAGCTCTGAAAATGAACGTGCGCGTCTTTCACTCTTCCCGAGGGACTTAGAAGAATTTTGTGATATTTTTTATTAAAATGGTGTATAAGGGTATATATATAAATATATTTGATGCACTGTATATGAGCTGGCGATTTCTAAGTCTGTGGTTCCGAGAGGGAGTAACCAGGCTCACTAATAAAGGTCAAGCCACTTGGCTGCCAGAATGCCCTCCTTCAGCACAGACCAGAAAGGCATTGTGATAAGCGTATCCCCGGTATAGTCAGGGGTTAATGGGAGTCGTCCCCTTCCCCCCAGTATACGGCCAGAACCATGGACCCGGTACTTGTCGTTCGGACTGTCTCCAACCAGCCATAATGTTGTGAGAGTGAAATTATGTCTAAGTCCAGCTTTGGTACATTAGAAGCAACTCTGAAACTTAACCTAAGCGTTTTTCGAAGCTACTTTTTGGCTAACTTCTTATAGGAAGGTCTAGGAGCTCTGAAAATGAACATGCGCGTCTTTCACTCTTCCCGAGGGACTTAGAAGAATTTTGTGATATTTTTTATTAAAATGGTGTATAAGGGTATATATATAAATATATTTTATGCACTGTATATGAGCTGGCGATTTCTAAGTCTGTGGTTCCGAGAGGGGGTAACCAGGCTCACTAATAAAGGTCAAGCCACTTGGCTGCCAGAATGGCCTGCTTCAGCACAGACCAGAAAGGCATTGTGATAAGCGTATCCCCGGTATAGTCAGGGGTTAATGGGAGTCGTCCCCGTCCCCCCAGTATACGGCCAGAACCATGGACCCTGTACTTGTGGGTCGGACTGTCTCCAACCAGCCATAATGTTGTGAGAGTGAAATTATGTCTAAGTCCAGCTTTGGTACATTAGAAGCAACTCTGAAACTTAACCTAAGCGTTTTTCGAAACTACTTTTTGGCTAACTTCTTATAGGAAGGTCTAGGAGCTCTGAAAATGAACTTGCGCGTCTTTCACTCTTCCCGAGGGACTTAGAAGAATTTTGTGATAATTTTTATTAAAATGGTGTATAAGGGTATATATATATATAAATATATTTTATGCACTGTTTATGAGCTGGCGATTTCTAAGTCTGTGGTTCCGAGAGGGGGTAACCAGGCTCACTAATAAAGGTCAAACCACTTGGCTGCCAGAATGCCCTGCTTCAGCACAGACCAGAAAGGCATTGTGATAAGCGTATCCCCGGTATAGTCAGGGGTTAATGGGAGTCGTCCCCGTCCCCCCAGTATACGGCCAGAACCATGGACCCTGTACTTGTGGGTCGGACTGTCTCCAACCAGCCATAATGTTGTGAGAGTGAAATTATGTCTAAGTCCAGCTTTGGTACATTAGAAGCAACTCTGAAACTTAACCTAAGCGTTTTTCGAAGCTACTTTTTGGCTAACTTCTTATAGGAAGGTCTAGGAGCTCTGAAAATGAACGTGCGCGTCTTTCACTCTTCCCGAGGGACTTAGAAGAATTTTGTGATAATTTTTATTAAAATGGTGTATAAGGGTATATATATATAAATATATTTTATGCACTGTATATGAGCTGGCGATTTCTAAGTCTGTGGTTCCGAGAGGGGGTAACCAGGCTCACTAATAAAGGTCAAGCCACTTGGCTGCCAGAATGCCCTGCTTCAGCACAGACCAGAAAGGCATTGTGATAAGCGTATCCCCGGTATAGTCAGGGGTTAATGGGAGTCGTCCCCGTCCCCCCAGTATACGGCCAGAACCATGGACCCGGTACTTGTGGTTCGGACTGTCTCCAACGAGCCATAATGTTGTGAGTGAAATTATGTCTAAGTCCAGCTTTGGTACATTAGAAGCAACTCTCAAACTTAACCTAAGCGTTTTTCGAAGCTACTTTTTGGCTAACTTCTTATAGGAAGGTCTAGGAGCTCTGAAAATGAACGTGCGCGTCTTTCACTCTTCCAGAGGGACTTAGAAGAATTTTGTGATATTTTTTATTAAAATGGTGTATAAGGGTATATATATAAATATATTTTATGCACTGTATATGAGCTGGCGATTTCTAAGTCTGTGGTTCCGAGAGGGGGTAACCAGGCTCACTAATAAAGGTCAAGCCACTTGGCTGCCAGAATGCCCTGCTTCAGCACAGACCAGAAAGGCATTGTGATAAGCGTATCCCCGGTCTAGTCAGAGGTTAATGGGAGTCGTCCCCGTCCCCCCAGTATACGGCCAGAACCATGGACCCGGTACTTGTGGTTCGGACTGTCTCCAACCAGCCATAATGTTGTGAGTGAAATTATGTCTAAGTCCAGCTTTGGTACATTAGAAGCAACTCTGAAACTTAACCTAAGCGTTTTTCGAAGCTACTTTTTGGCTAACTTCTTATAGGAAGGTCTAGGAGCTCTGAAAATGAACGTGCGCGTCTTTCACTCTTCCCGAGGGACTTAGAAGAATTTTGTGATAATTTTTATTAAAATGGTGTATAAGGGTATATATATATAAATATATTTTATGCACTGTATATGAGCTGGCGATTTCTAAGTCTGTGGTTCCGAGAGGGGGTACCAGGCTCACTAATAAAGGTCAAGCCACTTGGCTGCCAGAATGCCCTGCTTCAGCACAGACAAGAAAGGCATTGTGATAAGCGTATCCCCGGTATAGTCAGGGGTTAATGGGAGTCGTCCCCGTCCCCCCAGTATACGGCCAGAACCATGGACCCGGTACTTGTGGTTCGGACTGTCTCCAACCAGCCATAATGTTGTGAGTGAAATTATGTCTAAGTCCAGCTTTGGTACATTAGAAGCAACTCTGAAACTTAACCTAAGCGTTTTTCGAAGCTACTTTTTGGCTAACTTCTTATAGGAAGGTCTAGGAGCTCTGAAAATGAACGTGCGCGTCTTTCACTCTTCCCGAGGGACTTAGAAGAATTTTGTGATAATTTTTATTAAAATGGTGTATAAGGGTATATATATATAAATATATTTTATGCACTGTATATGAGCTGGCGATTTCTAAGTCTGTGGTTCCGAGAGGGGGTAACCAGGCTCACTAATAAAGGTCAAGCCACTTGGCTGCCAGAATGCCCTGCTTCAGCACAGACAAGAAAGGCATTGTGATAAGCGTATCCCCGGTATAGTCAGGGGTTAATGGGAGTCGTCCCCGTCCCCCCAGTATACGGCCAGAACCATGGACCCGGTACTTGTGGTTCGGACTGTCTCCAACCAGCCATAATGTTGTGAGTGAAATTATGTCTAAGTCCAGCTTTGGTACATTAGAAGCAACTCTGAAACTTAACCTAAGCGTTTTTCGAAGCTACTTTTTGGCTAACTTCTTATAGGAAGGTCTAGGAGCTCTGAAAATGAACGTGCACGTCTTTCACTATTCCCGAGGGACTTAGAAGAATTTTGTGATAATTTTTTATTAAAATGGTGTATAAGGGTATATACTGTATATAAATATATTTTATGCACTGTATATGAGCTGGCGATTTCTAAGTCTGTGGTTCCGAGAGGGGGTAACCAGGCTCACTAATAAAGGTCAAGCCACTTGGCTGCCAGAATGCCCTCCTTCAGCACAGACCAGAAAGGCATTGTGATAAGCGTATCCCCGGTATAGTCAGGGGTTAATGGGAGTCGTCCCCTTCCCCCCAGTATACGGCCAGAACCATGGACCCGGTACTTGTGGTTCGGACTGTCCCCAACCAGCCATAATGTTGTGAGAGTGAAATTATGTCTAAGTCCAGCTTTGGTACATTAGAAGCAACTCTGAAACTTAACCTAAGCGTTTTTCGAAGCTACTTTTTGGCTAACTTCTTATAGGAAGGTCTAGGAGCTCTGAAAATGAACGTGCGCGTCTTTCACTCTTCCCGAGGGACTTAGAAGAATTTTGTGATATTTTTTATTAAAATGGTGTATAAGGGTATATATATATAAATATATTTTATGCACTGTATATGAGCTGGCGATTTCTAAGTCTGTGGTTCCGAGAGGGGGTAACCAGGCTCACTAATAAAGGTCAAGCCACTTGGCTGCCAGAATGCCCTCCTTCAGCACAGACCAGAAAGGCATTGTGATAAGCGTATCCCCGGTATAGTCAGGGGTTAATGGGAGTCGTCCCCTTCCCCCCAGTATACGGCCAGAACCATGGACCCGGTACTTGTGGTTCGGACTGTCTCCAACCAGCCATAATGTTGTGAGAGTGAAATTATGTCTAAGTCCAGCTTTGGTACATTAGAAGCAACTCTGAAACTTAACCTAAGCGTTTTTCGAAGCTACTTTTTGGCTAACTTCTTATAGGAAGGTCTAGGAGCTCTGAAAATGAACGTGCGCGTCTTTCACTCTTCCCGAGGGACTTAGAAGAATTTTGTGATATTTTTTATTAAAATGGTGTATAAGGGTATATATATAAATATATTTTATGCACTGTATATGAGCTGGCGATTTCTAAGTCTGTGGTTCCGAGAGGGGGTAACCAGGCTCACTAATAAAGGTCAAGCCACTTGGCTGCCAGAATGCCCTGCTTCAGCACAGACCAGAAAGGCATTGTGATAAGCGTATCCCCGGTATAGTCAGGGGTTAATGGGAGTCGTCCCCGTCCCCCCAGTATACGGCCAGAACCATGGACCCGGTACTTGTGGTTCGGACTGTCTCCAACCAGCCATAATGTTGTGAGTGAAATTATGTCTAAGTCCAGCTTTGGTACATTAGAAGCAACTCTGAAACTTAACCTAAGCGTTTTTCGAAGCTACTTTTTGGCTAACTTCTTATAGGAAGGTCTAGGAGCTCTGAAAATGAACGTGCGCGTGTTTCACTCTTCCCGAGGGACTTAGAAGAATTTTGTGATATTTTTTATTAAAATGGTGTATAAGGGTATATATATAAATATATTTTATGCACTGTATATGAGCTGGCGATTTCTAAGTCTGTGGTTCCGAGAGGGGGTAACCAGGCTCACTAATAAAGGTCAAGCCACTTGGCAGCCAGAATGCCCTGCTTCAGCACAGACCAGAAAGGCATTGTGATAAGCGTATCCCCGGTCTAGTCAGAGGTTAATGGGAGTCGTCCCCGTCCCCCCAGTATACGGCCAGAACCATGGACCCGGTACTTGTGGTTCGGAATGTCTCCAAAAAGCCATAATGTTGTGAGAGTGAAATTATGTCTAAGTCCAGCTTTGGTACATTAGAAGCAACTCTGAAACTTAACCTAAGCGTTTTTCGAAGCTACTTTTTGGCTAACTTCTTATAGGAAGGTCTAGGAGCTCTGAAAATGAACGTGCGCGTCTTTCACTCTTCCCGAGGGACTTAGAAGAATTTTGTGATAATTTTTTATTAAAATGGTGTATAAGGGTATATATATAAATATATTTTATGCACTGTATATGAGCTGGCGATTTCTAAGTCTGTGGTTCCGAGAGGGGGTAACCAGGCTCACTAATAAAGGTCAAGCCACTTGGCTGCCAGAATGCCCTCCTTCAGCACAGACCAGAAAGGCATTGTGATAAGCGTATCCCCGGTATAGTCAGGGGTTAATGGGAGTCGTCCCCTTCCCCCCAGTATACGGCCAGAACCATGGACCCGGTACTTGTGGTTCGGACTGTCTCCAACCAGCCATAATGTTGTGAGAGTGAAATTATGTCTAAGTCCAGCTTTGGTACATTAGAAGCAACTCTGAAACTTAACCTAAGCGTTTTTCGAAGCTACTTTTTGGCTAACTTCTTATAGGAAGGTCTAGGAGCTCTGAAAATGAACGTGCGCGTCTTTCACTCTTCCCGAGGGACTTAGAAGAATTTTGTGATATTTTTTATTAAAATGGTGTATAAGGGTATATATATAAATATATTTTATGCACTGTATATGAGCTGGCGATTTCTAAGTCTGTGGTTCCGAGAGGGGGTAACCAGGCTCACTAATAAAGGTCAAGCCACTTGGCTGCCAGAATGCCCTGCTTCAGCACAGACCAGAAAGGCATTGTGATAAGCGTATCCCCGGTATAGTCAGGGGTTAATGGGAGTCGTCCCCGTCCCCCCAGTATACGGCCAGAACCATGGACCCGGTACTTGTGGTTCGGACTGTCTCCAACAAGCCATAATGTTGTGAGTGAAATTATGTCTAAGTCCAGCTTTGGTACATTAGAAGCAACTCTGAAACTTAACCTAAGCGTTTTTCGAAGCTACTTTTTGGCTAACTTCTTATAGGAAGGTCTAGGAGCTCTGAAAATGAACGTGCGCGTCTTTCACTCTTCCCGAGGGACTTAGAAGAATTTTGTGATATTTTTTATTAAAATGGTGTATAAGGGTATATATATAAATATATTTTATGCACTGAATATGAGCTGGCGATTTCTAAGTCTGTGGTTTCGAGAGGGGGTAACCAGGCTCACTAATAAAGGTCAAGCCACTTGGCTGCCAGAATGCCCTGCTTCAGCACAGACCAGAAAGGCATTGTGATAAGCGTATCCCCGGTATAGTCAGAGGTTAATGGGAGTCGTCCCCGTCCCCCCAGTATACGGCCAGAACCATGGACCCGGTACTTGTGGTTCGGACTGTCTCCAACCAGCCATAATGTTGTGAGTGAAATTATGTCAAAGTCCAGCTTTGGTACATTAGAAGCAACTCTGAAACTTAACCTACGCGTCTTTCGAAGCTACTTTTTGGCTAACTTCTTATAGGAATGTCTAGGAGCTCTGAAAATGAACGTGCGCGTCTTTCACTCTTCCCGAGGGACTTAGAAGAATTTTGTGATATTTTTTATTAAAATGGTGTATAAGGGTATATATATAAATATATTTTATGCACTGTATATGAGCTGGCGATTTATAAGTCTGTGGTTTCGAGAGGGGGTAACCAGGCTCACTAATAAAGGTCAAGCCACTTGGCTGCCAGAATGCCCTGCTTCAGCACAGACCAGAAAGGCATTGTGATAAGCGTATCCCCGGTATAGTCAGAGGTTAATGGGAGTCGTCCCCGTCCCCCCAGTATACGGCCAGAACCATGGACCCGGTACTTGTGGTTCGGACTGTCTCCAACCAGCCATAATGTTGTGAGTGAAATTATGTCAAAGTCCAGCTTTGGTACATTAGAAGCAACTCTGAAACTTAACCTAAGCGTTTTTCGAAGCTACTTTTTGGCTAACTTCTTATAGGAAGGTCTAGGAGCTCTGAAAATGAACGTGCGCGTCTTTCACTCTTCCCGAGGGACTTAGAAGAATTTTGTGATAATTTTTATTAAAATGGTGTATAAGGGTATATATATAAATATATTTTATGCACTGTATATGAGCTGGCGATTTCTAAGTCTGTGGTTCCGAGAGGGGGTAACCAGGCTCACTAATAAAGGTCAAGCCACTTGGCTGCCAGAATGCCCTCCTTCAGCACAGACCAGAAAGGCATTGTGATAAGCGTATCCCCGGTATAGTCAGGGGTTAATGGGAGTCGTCCCCATCCCCCCAGTATACGGCCAGAACCATGGACCCGGTACTTGTGGTTCGGACTGTCTCCAACCAGCCATAATGTTGTGAGAGTGAAATTATGTCTAAGTCCAGCTTTGGTACATTAGAAGCAACTCTGAAACTTAACCTAAGCGTCTTTCGAAGCTACTTTTTGGCTAACTTCTTATAGGAATGTCTAGGAGCTCTGAAAATGAACGTGCGCGTCTTTCACTCTTCCCGAGGGACTTAGAAGAATTTTGTGATATTTTTTATTAAAATGGTGTATAAGGGTATATATATAAATATATTTTATGCACTGTATATGAGCTGGCGATTTCTAAGTCTGTGGTTTCGAGAGGGGGTAACCAGGCTCACTAATAAAGGTCAAGCCACTTGGCTGCCAGAATGCCCTGCTTCAGCACAGACCAGAAAGGCATTGTGATAAGCGTATCCCCGGTATAGTCAGAGGTTAATGGGAGTCGTCCCCGTCCCCCCAGTATACGGCCAGAACCATGGACCCGGTACTTGTGGTTCGGACTGTCTCCAACCAGCCATAATGTTGTGAGTGAAATTATGTCAAAGTCCAGCTTTGGTACATTAGAAGCAACTCTGAAACTTAACCTAAGCGTTTTTCGAAGCTACTTTTTGGCTAACTTCTTATAGGAAGGTCTAGGAGCTCTGAAAATGAACGTGCGCGTCTTTCACTCTTCCCGAGGGACTTAGAAGAATTTTGTGATAATTTTTATTAAAATGGTGTATAAGGGTATATATATATAAATATATTTTATGCACTGTATATGAGCTGGCGATTTCTAAGTCTGTGGTTCCGAGAGGGGGTAACCAGGCTCACTAATAAAGGTCAAGCCACTTGGCTGCCAGAATGCCCTGCTTCAGCACAGACCAGAAAGGCATTGTGATAAGCGTATCCCCGGTATAGTCAGGGGTTAATGGGAGTCGTCCCCGTCCCCCCAGTATACGGCCAGAACCATGGACCCGGTACTTGTGGTTCGGACTGTCTCCAACCAGCCATAATGTTGTGAGTGAAATTATGTCTAAGTCCAGCTTTGGTACATTAGAAGCAACTCTGAAACTTAACCTAAGCGTCTTTCGAAGCTACTTTTTGGCTAACTTCTTATAGGAATGTCTAGGTGCTCTGAAAATGAACGTGCGCGTCTTTCACTCTTCCCGAGGGACTTAGAAGAATTTTGTGATATTTTTTATTAAAATGGTGTATAAGGGTATATATATAAATATATTTTATGCACTGTATATGAGCTGGCGATTTCTAAGTCTGTGGTTCCGAGAGGGGGTAACCAGGCTCACTAATAAAGGTCAAGCCACTTGGCTGCCAGAATGCCCTGCTTCAGCACAGACCAGAAAGGCATTGTGATAAGCGTATCCCCGGTATAGTCAGGGGTTAATGGGAGTCGTCCCCGTCCCCCCAGTATACGGCCAGAACCATGGACCCGGTACTTGTGGTTCGGACTGTCTCCAACCAGCCATAATGTTGTGAGTGAAATTATGTCTAAGTCCAGCTTTGGTACATTAGAAGCAACTCTGAAACTTAACCTAAGCGTTTTTCGAAGCTACTTTTTGGCTAACTTCTTATAGGAAGGTCTAGGAGCTCTGAAAATGAACGTGCGCGTCTTTCACTCTTCCCGAGGGACTTAGAAGAATTTTGTGATATTTTTTATTAAAATGGTGTATAAGGGTATATATATAAATATATTTTATGCACTGTATATGAGCTGGCGATTTCTAAGTCTGTGGTTCCGAGAGGGGGTAACCAGGCTCACTAATAAAGGTCAAGCCACTTGGCTGCCAGAATGCCCTCCTTCAGCACAGACCAGAAAGGCAATGTGATAAGCGTATCCCCGGTATAGTCAGGGGTTAATGGGAGTCGTCCCCATCCCCCCAGTATACGGCCAGAACCATGGACCCGGTACTTGTGGTTCGGACTGTCTCCAACCAGCCATAATGTTGTGAGAGTGAAATTATGTCTAAGTCCAGCTTTGGTACATTAGAAGCAACTCTGAAACTTAACCTACGCGTTTTTCGAAGCTACTTTTTGGCTAACTTCTTATAGGAATGTCTAGGAGCTCTGAAAATGAACATGCGCGTCTTTCACTCTTCCCGAGGGACTTAGAAGAATTTTGTGATATTTTTTATTAAAATGGTGTATAAGGGTATATATATAAATATATTTTATGCACTGTATATGAGCTGGCGATTTCTAAGTCTGTGGTTTCGAGAGGGGGTAACCAGGCTCACTAATAAAGGTCAAGCCACTTGGCTGCCAGAATGCCCTGCTTCAGCACAGACCAGAAAGGCATTGTGATAAGCGTATCCCCGGTATAGTCAGAGGTTAATGGGAGTCGTCCCCGTCCCCCCAGTATACGGCCAGAACCATGGACACGGTACTTGTGGTTCGGACTGTCTCCAACCAGCCATAATGTTGTGAGTGAAATTATGTCAAAGTCCAGCTTTGGTACATTAGAAGCAACTCTGAAACTTAACCTAAGCGTTTTTCGAAGCTACTTTTTGGCTAACTTCTTATAGGAAGGTCTAGGAGCTCTGAAAATGAACGTGCGCGTCTTTCACTCTTCCCGAGGGACTTAGAAGAATTTTGTGATAATTTTTATTAAAATGGTGTATAAGGGTATATATATATAAATATATTTTATGCACTGTATATGAGCTGGCGATTTCTAAGTCTGTGGTTCCGAGAGGGGGTAACCAGGCTCACTAATAAAGGTCAAGCCACTTGGCTGCCAGAATGCCCTGCTTCAGCACAGACCAGAAAGGCATTGTGATAAGCGTATCCCCGGTATAGTCAGGGGTTAATGGGAGTCGTCCCCGTCCCCCCAGTATACGGCCAGAACCATGGACCCGGTACTTGTGGTTCGGACTGTCTCCAACCAGCCATAATGTTGTGAGTGAAATTATGTCTAAGTCCAGCTTTGGTACATTAGAAGCAACTCTGAAACTTAACCTAAGCGTTTTTCGAAGCTACTTTTTGGCTAACTTCTTATAGGAAGGTCTAGGAGCTCTGAAAATGAACGTGCGCGTCTTTCACTCTTCCCGAGGGACTTAGAAGAATTTTGTGATATTTTTTATTAAAATGGTGTATAAGGGTATATATATAAATATATTTTATGCACTGTATATGAGCTGGCGATTTCTAAGTCTGTGGTTTCGAGAGGGGGTAACCAGGCTCACTAATAAAGGTCAAGCCACTTGGCTGCCAGAATGCCCTCCTTCAGCACAGACCAGAAAGGCATTGTGATAAGCGTATCCCCGGTATAGTCAGGGGTTAATGGGAGTCGTCCCCGTCCCCCCAGTATACGGCCAGAACCATGGACCCGGTACTTGTGGTTCGGACTGTCTCCAACCAGCCATAATGTTGTGAGTGAAATTATGTCTAAGTCCAGCTTTGGTACATTAGAAGCAACTCTGAAACTTAACCTAAGCGTTTTTCGAAACTACTTTTTGGCTAACTTCTTATAGGAAGGTCTAGGAGCTCTGAAAATGAACGTGCGCGTCTTTCACTCTTCCCGAGGGACTTAGAAGAATTTTGTGATAATTTTTATTAAAATGGTGTATAAGGGTATATATATATAAATATATTTTATGCACTGTATATGAGCTGGCGATTTCTAAGTCTGTGGTTCCGAGAGGGGGTAACCAGGCTCACTAATAAAGGTCAAGCCACTTGGCTGCCAGAATGCCCTGCTTCAGCACAGACCAGAAAGGCATTGTGATAAGCGTATCCCCGGTATAGTCAGGGGTTAATGGGAGTCGTCCCCGTCCCCCCAGTATACGGCCAGAACCATGGACCCGGTACTTGTGGTTCGGACTGTCTCCAACCAGCCATAATGTTGTGAGAGTGAAATTATGTCTAAGTCCAGCTTTGGTACATTAGAAGCAACTCTGAAACTTAACCTAAGCGTTTTTCGAAACTACTTTTTGGCTAACTTCTTATAGGAAGGTCTAGGAGCTCTGAAAATGAACGTGCGCGTCTTTCACTCTTCCCGAGGGACTTAGAAGAATTTTGTGATATTTTTTATTAAAATGGTGTATAAGGGTATATATATGTAACGGGTGCTCCCTCTGGCCTGACCCACCCAATCTCATATTGGCCCGTGTAGTCTAACCAGTCCCCCATTACAAGGCGTGTGTGGTGGTGCACCTGCAAGTAACAGGACTCTTGAGTCTCCCGCTGGGTGTTATTAGGGGATGTCATCAGGACAGGTAGCTGAGGTAGTGGGTGCGAGTCCAACTTACTTCATGTGCAGCGCCTCCACCTCATCAGGATCTGTGCTTCCGCAGGGAGATGGTCCTGGTGAGGAACTCCTTCTTGGTGGTGCCATCCACTGCTGAGTAACTTCACACTCACCCAGTGGAGGTATCTTTAACAAGGGCATCTTTATTTGCATGGTGGTATGGGCAAGCTGCCCCTCACAGATAACAGCTCAGCCACTCATCTCTTTGCAGCACTCTCTTAGGAAGGTCCCTTGTCCCTAATAGAGCTGCTTTCCACCTTTACTCTCAGAGAGAGATTCCCCAGCTTCTCTGGCTGCTGTAATCTCCTCTCCTGAGCTGCTTTGTCTCTCTTTTGAGCTGCTCTGTCTGTCAGCTCCTCTAACTCTGCCAGCTCCTCTAACTCTGCCAGCTCCTCTAACTCTGCTGCGTCTCCTTACTCTGCTGCGTATGCTTACTGACTCACAGCTAGCAGGAGACACTGCAACAATGTTGCAAACCTTCAGGTGCCTCTCAGTGAACAGAGCAGCACAACAACAGGAACTGAACTCCTAACTTTAGGCAGTGCTGTGTCTTATATCACCCCCCAGAGAACAAACCTGCTCTGTACCACTAAGTGGGGGCACAATGCATGTTGTCACTTCCTTTGGGGACATATGACACCTCACCAGGGTGTGAGGGCAAACCTCCATGATAACTACTGGCATTCCTGCATACTTACCAGGTTTACTGCCAGCATGAGAAAGAGATATGTACACCAATCTTACACATGGCTACATTCTCCCCCTGGTGGAACCCCAACGTCCCGGCTGGGATCTAAATTTGCGGAACCTTCCTTCAGGTAGCACTGCAAAACATAACAACACATTACAGTACATATCTTTTCATCATACAATAACAGATACATCCTAACTTTAGATGTATAACAACTAGGATTACCCCATGCTGGAGTATCCATTACTGGGACTACTCTACCCTCTTAAGGTGGCTTGCGCAGAACATGGTCCACTGGGCTTAGAGCATCAATGCTGTAACACTCTAGGGGACATACTGTACACCCACCATCAGCCCATAACTCTGGCCTGGATGCTAGTGGACTGAGAGGATCATGCCCATACACCTCCCTAAGGCCTCTCTGGGAGATGTAGACTACCCCCTCTTGACTACACCACGTCTCATCTAACCCGCCAGGATCCCAATTTTCTGAATCAAGGGAACCCATTTCAAACATAAGTTCGTTCTCCCAGGGACGATGAAAATTACGTACCAACTTTTGGCGATCCCTAATAACTCTTCCTGACAGTGAAGGCACATAGGGGGCTCTCCGGGCAATAGGCACCATATGAGCAACATTACCCAAATCCCCAGATGAAACTCCCAATGTTCCTGGAGACCCAAAGTTTGACCCAATGCTCTTAGGATCACATCCCACCCCAACAGTACGATTGTCATCATTAGTGCAGTATAACATTCGTTGCATAGACATTTCCCTCCCCGACCCCTCATCGGAGACAAAACAGTCACCCCAGTCCAGATTTTCCCCAGTCCATTCTTCCAAAGTGGCTCGGGACTCCCCAGACAACCCTTGGCTAGGCTGGGACCCATAGGAAAAAGTGACAGGGGCAGGGGTTTTAACTATGGCCTGGGGTTGGGCATAGGGAAACACCGCCGGCATACGCGGGGCTACGACCCGCAACTTCTCGCTACCTTGCCCAGTACCATCGGACTGGCACTCCGGTTCACTCGCCTCCTTACTCCCAGGCTTCCGCAGGGCCTGCTGGCTCTTCTCGGACCCAGGCAACCAGGTACAGCTGCTTGGCCGAGAGGACACGGCCATCTCGCTGGACTCGCCGCCATCTTGCGTTGGGTTCCCAACCGGAACCTCTTCCTCCAGAACGACATCCGCCACCGGAAGTGATGGTTCTGCTCCCCGCTCCGTTTGGGCCTGGGCTAGGCCTTTCTCCGCCGTTGCCACCACCGGCACCTGTGGGGGGTTAGGAGGTTCCTCTGTGGTAGGCCAGACTGGCTGTTGTAGGGCACACGGGCCTACATCATGGTCCGCAGCCGATGGGATAAATGTCTCTTTATCTTCAGCTTCACTTGTGTGGTCCGCCGGCTGGCGCATCACCACAGCTGGTTGACTACTGTCTTCAGTAGTACAGGATGGGGATAGGGACATCTCCGCAGGGGAACAGCATCGGGGCGCTTCGCATTCGCTGATGGCCATCGGCCTGAAGCGGTCCTGCTCCGCCGGTACCAGTGGTAGCGATCCCCCTTCTCCCTGGGCAGTCACCTTACCCTTCGTTGATTCCGTCAGGAATGGTTCCATCATCTGGGGTTCCGGTATTGGAACCGGATCTGGACCCGTCTCTGTCATCGGAGCTTGGAACTCCTCACGCTTAGGCAGATAACAGCTAGACACAAGCAGGATTGCTCCTTTTGCAAAGAAAGTAGCTCCCCAAACAAGTTCTTTTCCCAGAGATACACAATCAGAGTCCTCACACCTCAAGCTGGTGATTCCGTCATTGGATACTTCCCGGAATCCTTTAGGCAATGAATAACTGGCAAAGATCCTATCACCCCTCCTCCTTTTATGTATACACGGGCACAAAAGAAAGGGGTAAGTCACTCTTTTGGCCCGCCATGCCCCTTGTAGCTGAGGTTGTGCTTTGCTGCATTCTGTTTCGTTCTTAGGGGAAACAGAAGTTGCTACGGGCAGTTCAATGTGCTCACTCCCCCTGGTGGACTCTAGAGGAGGGTCTCGTAGACTTGTAGGCTGACCCAGCACAGGGGCGTAGTCAGTCATAGTCCATGAGGGCGCGGCTCCAGCTTTCGCGCCAAACTCCCCAACGGGGTGGAGTTTTCTCGTTGGCGCCAATCCTGGCCAACAATTAGCAAACTGCAAAGTTGCAAGACTTTCTGCAGCTGGCCCACGCGGTGTCCCGGGAACGCGGGAACCGCCATTTTGGGTCGTATTATCTTTCTTCATCACATTTGAGGTAGCGTGTGGCTGTTTGTATATTGAATGATAACAAAGTCCATTTCGTTCCTCCCATCTAGCAACACTGTCGTCCTCACTAGTCTCGAGGGTACTTTCCCGAGAGCATAGACAGGACAAACCCGGCGCAGCCACGGCTGTCACGCCAGTCTCCAACAGGCTCACAGAAGTCTCTTCTGTAGCTTGTTCTTCTTCCACGCACAGGTCATATGCATGTTCCTCGGTTACCCGCCTTCCTGGACCTTCTGCGCTCTGCAGATCCTCCATTCTGACGGTTCTCTCTGCCCCCTGCCATCCTGGACCTTCTACTCTGTGCAGATCCTCCATTCTGACGGTTCTCTCTGCCCCCTGCCATCCTGGACCTTCTGCGCTCTGCAGATCCTCCATTCTGACGGGGCTCTCTCGAGAAGGGACACTTTCTACCAAGGAGTGGTTCTGACTCTGTGCTGAACTACTCACAGTGCAGGGGCGGGTTTCAGGTTTTGGCACCCACACCCAACCCGGACAATACTCTGCAACAATTTCTTGCACAGTCCTGGTGCTCTCCCGACTTGGCGGGAGCCGCCATCTTTGGTGTGACTCACTGCTTGAGAGAGCCTCCATTCTTGCGGTCGCCATTCTTTTCTCTGTTATAATTTCTGTTATCGCACATGGAGCTTCTCTCTGCGGGGCAGCTGCCACACCGATGCAATAAAATGCCTTGTGCACCACCTTGTGTACCTAATGTAGATCTGACTCGTGTTTGCACTACCTCAGGCTAGGCTCACTCTTTCTGTGTCTACTGTAACGCTTTCCTCCAGTCTGTGCTCCTTGGTAAGTGATCTGGAATGGAGACTAGAATACTCTGGCTCTTCCATATAGTACTTTGGGCGTCGACCTACTTTTGGCTAGCCTAGTGCGGACCCTTCCAGAATTCCTGCTCTCAGTTACCAGTTTACCCCTTCAGGCGTCCCCCGCTAGCGCTACCTCAAGGCGACTAGAACAGCAATAGCCCCCGGCTCCAGACTCACTAACCCCTAACGGATCCCAAGGCGTCTTTGCGGCATGCATATCCAGCATCTCCCTGACTACCCCTGGCTCCGTCCCACGCAGCACAAAGTGGCAGCAGACACTCTCCCTGTTTCCTAATGTGTGCCTAGCAAAAGCCTGTCCTGTTAACAGGTCTCTCAGCAGCGCCTCCAATTGTAACGGGTGCTCCCTCTGGCCTGACCCACCCAATCTCATATTGGCCCGTGTAGTCTAACCAGTCCCCCATTACAAGGCGTGTGTGGTGGTGCACCTGCAAGTAACAGGACTCTTGAGTCTCCCGCTGGGTGTTATTAGGGGATGTCATCAGGACAGGTAGCTGAGGTAGTGGGTGCGAGTCCAACTTACTTCATGTGCAGCGCCTCCACCTCATCAGGATCTGTGCTTCCGCAGGGAGATGGTCCTGGTGAGGAACTCCTTCTTGGTGGTGCCATCCACTGCTGAGTAACTTCACACTCACCCAGTGGAGGTATCTTTAACAAGGGCATCTTTATTTGCATGGTGGTATGGGCAAGCTGCCCCTCACAGATAACAGCTCAGCCACTCATCTCTTTGCAGCACTCTCTTAGGAAGGTCCCTTGTCCCTAATAGAGCTGCTTTCCACCTTTACTCTCAGAGAGAGATTCCCCAGCTTCTCTGGCTGCTGTAATCTCCTCTCCTGAGCTGCTTTGTCTCTCTTTTGAGCTGCTCTGTCTGTCAGCTCCTCTAACTCTGCCAGCTCCTCTAACTCTGCCAGCTCCTCTAACTCTGCTGCGTCTCCTTACTCTGCTGCGTATGCTTACTGACTCACAGCTAGCAGGAGACACTGCAACAATGTTGCAAACCTTCAGGTGCCTCTCAGTGAACAGAGCAGCACAACAACAGGAACTGAACTCCTAACTTTAGGCAGTGCTGTGTCTTATATCACCCCCCAGAGAACAAACCTGCTCTGTACCACTAAGTGGGGGCACAATGCATGTTGTCACTTCCTTTGGGGACATATGACACCTCACCAGGGTGTGAGGGCAAACCTCCATGATAACTACTGGCATTCCTGCATACTTACCAGGTTTACTGCCAGCATGAGAAAGAGATATGTACACCAATCTTACACATGGCTACATATATAAATATATTTTATGCACTGTATATGAGCTGGCGATTTCTAAGTCTGTGGTTCCGAGAGGGGGTAACCAGGCTCACTAATAAAGGTCAAGCCACTTGGCTGCCAGAATGCCCTGCTTCAGCACAGACCAGAAAGGCATTGTGATAAGCGTATCCCCGGTATAGTCAGGGGTTAATGGGAGTCGTCCCCGTCCCCCCAGTATACGGCCAGAACCATGGACCCGGTACTTGTGGTTCGGACTGTCTCCAATAAGCCATAATGTTGTGAGTGAAATTATGTCTAAGTCCAGCTTTGGTACATTAGAAGCAAATCTGAAACTTAACCTAAGCGTTTTTCGAAGCTACTTTTTGGCTAACTTCTTATAGGAAGGTCTAGGAGCTCTGAAAATGAACGTGCGCGTCTTTCACTCTTCCCGAGGGACTTAGAAGAATTTTGTGATAATTTTTATTAAAATGGTGTATAAGGGTATATATATAAATATATTTTATGCACTGTATATGAGCTGGCGATTTCTAAGTCTGTGGTTCCGAGAGGGGGTAACCAGGCTCACTAATAAAGGTCAAGCCACTTGGCTGCCAGAATGCCCTGCTTCAGCACAGACCAGAAAGGCATTGTGATAAGCGTATCCCCGGTATAGTCAGGGGTTAATGGGAGTCGTCCCCATCCCCCCAGTATACGGCCAGAACCATGGACCCGGTACTTGTGGTTCGGACTGTCTCCAACCAGCCATAATGTTGTGAGAGTGAAATTATGTCTAAGTCCAGCTTTGGTACATTAGAAGCAACTCTGAAACTTAACCTAAGCGTTTTTCGAAACTACTTTTTGGCTAACTTCTTATAGGAAGGTCTAGGAGCTCTGAAAATCAACGTGCGCGTCTTTCACTCTTCCCGAGGGACTTAGAAGAATTTTGTGATAATTTTTATTAAAATGGTGTATAAGGGTATATATATATAAATATATTTTATGCACTGTATATGACCTGGCGATTTCTAAGTCTGTGGTTCCGAGAGGGGGTAACCAGGCTCACTAATAAAGGTCAAGCCACTTGGCTGCCAGAATGCCCTGCTTCAGCACAGACCAGAAAGGCATTGTGATAAGCGTATCCCCGGTATAGTCAGGGGTTAATGGGAGTAGTCCCCGTCCCCCCAGTATACGGCCAGAACCATGGACCCGGTACTTGTGGTTCGGACTGTCTTCAACCAGCCATAATGTTGTGAGTGAAATTATGTCTAAGTCCAGCTTTGGTACATTAGAAGCAACTCGGAAACTTAACCTAAGCGTTTTTCGAAGCTACTTTTTGGCTAACTTCTTATACAGTAGGAAGGTCTAGGAGCTCTGAAAATGAACGAGCGCATCTTTCACTCTTCCCGAGGGACTTAGAAGAATTTTGTGATATTTTTTATTAAAATGGTGTATAAGTGTATATATATAAATATATTTTATGCACTGTATATGAGCTGGCGATTTCTATGTCTGTGGTTCCGAGACGGGGTAACCAGGCTCACTAATAAAGGTCAAGCCACTTGGCTGCCAGAATGGCCTGCTTCAGCACAGATAAGAAAGGCATTGTGATAAGCGTATCCCAGGTATAGTCAGGGGTTAATGGGAGTCGTCCCCGTCCCCCCAGTATACGGCCAGAACCATGGACCCTGTACTTGTGGGTCGGACTGTCTCCAACCAGCCATAATGTTGTGAGAGTGAAATTATGTCTAAGTCCAGCTTTGGTACATTAGAAGCAACTCTGAAACTTAACCTAAGCGTTTTTCGAAGCTACTTTTTGGCTAACTTCTTATAGGAAGGTCTAGGAGCTCTGAAAATGAACGTGCGCGTCTTTCACTCTTCCCGAGGGACTTAGAAGAATTTTGTGATATTTTTTATTGAAATGGTGTATAAGGGTATATATATAAATATATTTTATGCACTGTATATGAGCTGGCGATTTCTAAGTCTGTGGTTCCGAGAGGGGGTAACCAGGCTCACTAATAAAGGTCAAGCCACTTGGCTGCCAGAATGCCCTCCTTCAGCACAGACCAGAAAGGCATTGTGATAAGCGTATCCCCGGTATAGTCAGGGGTTAATGGGAGTCGTCCCCTTCCCCCCAGTATACGGCCAGAACCATGGACCCGGTACTTGTCGTTCGGACTGTCTCCAACCAGCCATAATGTTATGAGAGTGAAATTATGTCTAAGTCCAGCTTTGGTACATTAGAAGCAACTCTGAAACTTAACCTAAGCGTTTTTCGAAGCTACTTTTTGGCTAACTTCTTATAGGAAGGTCTAGGAGCTCTGAAAATGAACGTGCGCGTCTTTCACTCTTCCCGAGGGAATTAGAAGAATTTTGTGATATTTTTTATTAAAATGGTGTATAAGGGTATATATATAAATATATTTAATGCACTGTATATGAGCTGGCGATTTCTAAGTCTGTGGTTCCGAGAGGGGGTAACCAGGCTCACTAATAAAGGTCAAAACACTTGGCTGCCAGAATGGCCTGCTTCAGCACAGACCAGAAAGGCATAGTGATAAGCGTATCCCCGGTATAGTCAGGGGTTAATGGGAGTCGTCCCCGTCCCCCCAGTATACGGCCAGAACCATGGACACTGTACTTGTGGGTCGGACTGTCTCCAACCAGCCATAATGTTGTGAGAGTGAAATTATGTCTAAGTCCAGCTTTGGTACATTAGAAGCAACTCTGAAACTTAACCTAAGCGTTTTTCGAAGCTACTTTTTGGCTAACTTCTTATAGGAAGGTCTAGGAGCTCTGAAAATGAACGTGCGCGTCTTTCACTCTTCCCGAGGGACTTAGAAGAATTTTGTGATATTTTTTATTAAAATGGTGTATAAGGGTATATATATAAATATATTTTATGCACTGTATATGAGCTGGCGATTTCTAAGTCTGTGGTTCCGAGAGGGGGTAACCAGGCTCACTAATAAAGGTCAAGCCACTTGGCTGCCAGAATGCCCTGCTTCAGCACAGACCAGAAAGGCATTGTGATAAGCGTATCCCCGGTATAGTCAGGGGTTAATGGGAGTCGTCCCCGTCCCCCCAGTATACGGCCAGAACCATGGACCCGGTACTTGTGGTTCGGACTGTCTCCAACCAGCCATAATGTTGTGAGTGAAATTATGTCTAAGTCCAGCTTTGGTACATTAGAAGCAAATCTGAAACTTAACCTAAGCGTTTTTCGAAGCTACTTTTTGGCTAACTTCTTATAGGAAGGTCTAGGAGCTCTGAAAATGAACGTGCGCGTCTTTCACTCTTCCCGAGGGACTTAGAAGAATTTTGTGATAATTTTTATTAAAATGGTGTATAAGGGTATATATATATAAATATATTTTATGCACTGTATATGAGCTGGCGATTTCTAAGTCTGTGGTTCCGAGAGGGGGTAACCAGGCTCACTAATAAAGGTCAAGCCACTTGGCTGCCAGAATGCCCTGCTTCAGCACAGACCAGAAAGGCATTGTGATAAGCGTATCCCCGGTATAGTCAGGGGTTAATGGGAGTCGTCCCCATCCCCCCAGTATACGGCCAGAACCATGGACCCGGTACTTGTGGTTCGGACTGTCTCCAACCAGCCATAATGTTGTGAGAGTGAAATTATGTCTAAGTCCAGCTTTGGTACATTAGAAGCAACTCTGAAACTTAACCTAAGCGTTTTTCGAAACTACTTTTTGGCTAACTTCTTATAGGAAGGTCTAGGAGCTCTGAAAATGAACGTGCGCGTCTTTCACTCTTCCCGAGGGACTTAGAAGAATTTTGTGATATTTTTTATTAAAATGGTGTATAAGGGTATATATATAAATATATTTTATGCACTGTATATGAGCTGGCGATTTCTAAGTCTGTGGTTCCGAGAGGGGGTAACCAGGCTCACTAATAAAGGTCAAAACACTTGGCTGCCAGAATGGCCTGCTTCAGCACAGACCAGAAAGGCATAGTGATAAGCGTATCCCCGGTATAGTCAGGGGTTAATGGGAGTCGTCCCCGTCCCCCCAGTATACGGCCAGAACCATGGACACTGTACTTGTGGGTCGGACTGTCTCCAACCAGCCATAATGTTGTGAGAGTGAAATTATGTCTAAGTCCAGCTTTGGTACATTAGAAGCAACTCTGAAACTTAACCTAAGCGTTTTTCGAAGCTACTTTTTGGCTAACTTCTTATAGGAAGGTCTAGGAGCTCTGAAAATGAACGTGCGCGTCTTTCACTCTTCCCGAGGGACTTAGAAGAATTTTGTGATATTTTTTATTAAAATGGTGTATAAGGGTATATATATAAATATATTTTATGCACTGTATATGAGCTGGCGATTTCTAAGTCTGTGGTTCCGAGAGGGGGTAACCAGGCTCACTAATAAAGGTCAAGCCACTTGGCTGCCAGAATGCCCTGCTTCAGCACAGACCAGAAAGGCATTGTGATAAGCGTATCCCCGGTATAGTCAGGGGTTAATGGGAGTCGTCCCCGTCCCCCCAGTATACGGCCAGAACCATGGACCCGGTACTTGTGGTTCGGACTGTCTCCAACCAGCCATAATGTTGTGAGTGAAATTATGTCTAAGTCCAGCTTTGGTACATTAGAAGCAAATCTGAAACTTAACCTAAGCGTTTTTCGAAGCTACTTTTTGGCTAACTTCTTATAGGAAGGTCTAGGAGCTCTGAAAATGAACGTGCGCGTCTTTCACTCTTCCCGAGGGACTTAGAAGAATTTTGTGATAATTTTTATTAAAATGGTGTATAAGGGTATATATATATAAATATATTTTATGCACTGTATATGAGCTGGCGATTTCTAAGTCTGTGGTTCCGAGAGGGGGTAACCAGGCTCACTAATAAAGGTCAAGCCACTTGGCTGCCAGAATGCCCTGCTTCAGCACAGACCAGAAAGGCATTGTGATAAGCGTATCCCCGGTATAGTCAGGGGTTAATGGGAGTCGTCCCCATCCCCCCAGTATACGGCCAGAACCATGGACCCGGTACTTGTGGTTCGGACTGTCTCCAACCAGCCATAATGTTGTGAGAGTGAAATTATGTCTAAGTCCAGCTTTGGTACATTAGAAGCAACTCTGAAACTTAACCTAAGCGTTTTTCGAAACTACTTTTTGGCTAACTTCTTATAGGAAGGTCTAGGAGCTCTGAAAATGAACGTGCGCGTCTTTCACTCTTCCCGAGGGACTTAGAAGAATTTTGTGATAATTTTTATTAAAATGGTGTATAAGGGTATATATATATAAATATATTTTATGCACTGTATATGAGCTGGCGATTTCTAAGTCTGTGGTTCCGAGAGGGGGTAACCAGGCTCACTAATAAAGGTCAAGCCACTTGGCTGCCAGAATGCCCTGCTTCAGCACAGACCAGAAAGGCATTGTGATAAGCGTATCCCCGGTATAGTCAGGGGTTAATGGGAGTCGTCCCCATCCCCCCAGTATACGGCCAGAATCATGGACCCGGTACTTGTGGTTCGGACTGTCTCCAACCAGCCATAATGTTGTGAGAGTGAAATTATGTCTAAGTCCAGCTTTGGTACATTAGAAGCAACTCTGAAACTTAACCTAAGCGTTTTTCGAAACTACTTTTTGGCTAACTTCTTATAGGAAGGTCTAGGAGCTCTGAAAATGAACGTGCACGTCTTTCACTCTTCCCGAGGGACTTAGAAGAATTTTGTGATAATTTTTATTAAAATGGTATATAAGGGTATATATATATAAATATATTTTATGCACTGTATATGACCTGGCGATTTCTAAGTCTGTGGTTCCGAGAGGGGGTAACCAGGCTCACTAATAAAGGTCAAGCCACTTGGCTGCCAGAATGCCCTGCTTCAGCACAGACCAGAAAGGCATTGTGATAAGCGTATCCCCGGTATAGTCAGGGGTTAATGGGAGTCGTCCCCGTCCCCCCAGTATACGGCCAGAACCATGGACCCGGTACTTGTGGTTCGGACTGTCTCCAACCAGCCATAATGTTGTGAGTGAAATTATGTCTAAGTCCAGCTTTGGTACATTAGAAGCAAATCTGAAACTTAACCTAAGCGTTTTTCGAAGCTACTTTTTGGCTAACTTCTTATAGGAAGGTCTAGGAGCTCTGAAAATGAACGTGCGCGTCTTTCACTCTTCCCGAGGGACTTAGAAGAATTTTGTGATATTTTTTATTAAAATGGTGTATAAGGGTATATATATAAATATATTTTATGCCCTGTATATGAGCTGGCGATTTCTAAGTCTGTGGTTCCGAGAGGGGGTAACCAGGCTCACTAATAAAGGTCAAGCCACTTGGCTGCCAGAATGCCCTGCTTCAGCACAGACCAGAAAGGCATTGTGATAAGCGTATCTCCGGTATAGTCAGGGGTTAATGGGAGTCGTCCCCGTCCCCCCAGTATACGGCCAGAACCATGGACCCGGTACTTGTGGTTCGGACTGTCTCCAACCAGCCATAATGTTGTGAGTGAAATTATGTCTAAGTCCAGCTTTGGTACATTAGAAGCAAATCTGAAACTTAACCTAAGCGTTTTTCGAAGCTACTTTTTGGCTAACTTCTTATAGGAAGGTCTAGGAGCTCTGAAAATGAACGTGCGCGTCTTTCACTCTTCCCGAGGGACTTAGAAGAATTTTGTGATAATTTTTATTAAAATGGTGTATAAGGGTATATATATATAAATATATTTTATGCACTGTATATGAGCTGGCGATTTCTAAGTCTGTGGTTCCGAGAGGGGGTAACCAGGCTCACTAATAAAGGTCAAGCCACTTGGCTGCCAGAATGCCCTGCTTCAGCACAGACCAGAAAGGCATTGTGATAAGCGTATCCCCGGTATAGTCAGGGGTTAATGGGAGTCGTCCCCATCCCCCCAGTATACGGCCAGAACCATGGACCCGGTACTTGTGGTTCGGACTGTCTCCAACCAGCCATAATGTTGTGAGAGTGAAATTATGTCTAAGTCCAGCTTTGGTACATTAGAAGCAACTCTGAAACTTAACCTAAGCGTTTTTCGAAACTACTTTTTGGCTAACTTCTTATAGGAAGGTCTAGGAGCTCTGAAAATGAACGTGCGCGTCTTTCACTCTTCCCGAGGGACTTAGAAGAATTTTGTGATAATTTTTATTAAAATGGTGTATAAGGGTATATATATATAAATATATTTTATGCACTGTATATGAGCTGGCGATTTCTAAGTCTGTGGTTCCGAGAGGGGGTAACCAGGCTCACTAATAAAGGTCAAGCCACTTGGCTGCCAGAATGCCCTGCTTCAGCACAGACCAGAAAGGCATTGTGATAAGCGTATCCCCGGTATAGTCAGGGGTTAATGGGAGTCGTCCCCATCCCCCCAGTATACGGCCAGAATCATGGACCCGGTACTTGTGGTTCGGACTGTCTCCAACCAGCCATAATGTTGTGAGAGTGAAATTATGTCTAAGTCCAGCTTTGGTACATTAGAAGCAACTCTGAAACTTAACCTAAGCGTTTTTCGAAACTACTTTTTGGCTAACTTCTTATAGGAAGGTCTAGGAGCTCTGAAAATGAACGTGCACGTCTTTCACTCTTCCCGAGGGACTTAGAAGAATTTTGTGATAATTTTTATTAAAATGGTATATAAGGGTATATATATATAAATATATTTTATGCACTGTATATGACCTGGCGATTTCTAAGTCTGTGGTTCCGAGAGGGGGTAACCAGGCTCACTAATAAAGGTCAAGCCACTTGGCTGCCAGAATGCCCTGCTTCAGCACAGACCAGAAAGGCATTGTGATAAGCGTATCCCCGGTATAGTCAGGGGTTAATGGGAGTCGTCCCCGTCCCCCCAGTATACGGCCAGAACCATGGACCCGGTACTTGTGGTTCGGACTGTCTCCAACCAGCCATAATGTTGTGAGTGAAATTATGTCTAAGTCCAGCTTTGGTACATTAGAAGCAAATCTGAAACTTAACCTAAGCGTTTTTCGAAGCTACTTTTTGGCTAACTTCTTATAGGAAGGTCTAGGAGCTCTGAAAATGAACGTGCGCGTCGTTCACTCTTCCCGAGGGACTTAGAAGAATTTTGTGATATTTTTTATTAAAATGGTGTATAAGGGTATATATATAAATATATTTTATGCACTGTATATGAGCTGGCGATTTCTAAGTCTGTGGTTCCTAGAGGGGGTAACCAGGCTCACTAATAAAGGTCAAGCCACTTGGCTGCCAGAATGCCCTCCTTCAGCACAGACCAGAAAGGCATTGTGATAAGCGTATCCCCGGTATAGTCAGGGGTTAATGGGAGTCGTCCCCTTCCCCCCAGTATACGGCCAGAACCATGGACCCGGTACTTGTGGTTCGGACTGTCTCCAACCAGCCATAATGTTGTGAGAGTGAAATTATGTCTAAGTCCAGCTTTGGTACATTAGAAGCAACTCTGAAACTTAACCTAAGCGTTTTTCGAAGCTACTTTTTGGCTAACTTCTTATAGGAAGGTCTAGGAGCTCTGAAAATGAACGTGCGCGTCTTTCACTCTTCCCGAGGGACTTAGAAGAATTTTGTGATATTTTTTATTAAAATGGTGTATAAGGGTATATATATAAATATATTTTATGCACTGTATATGAGCTGGCGATTTCTAAGTCTGTGGTTCCGAGAGGGGGTAACCAGGCTCACTAATAAAGGTCAAGCCACTTGGCTGCCAGAATGCCCTGCTTCAGCACAGACCAGAAAGGCATTGTGATAAGCGTATCCCCGGTATAGTCAGGGGTTAATGGGAGTTGTCCCCGTCCCCCCAGTATACGGCCAGAACCATGGACCCGGTACTTGTGGTTCGGACTGTCTCCAACCAGCCATAATGTTGTGAGTGAAATTATGTCTAAGTCCAGCTTTGGTACATTAGAAGCAACTCTGAAACTTAACCTAAGCGTTTTTCGAAGCTACTTTTTGGCTAACTTCTTATACAGTAGGAAGGTCTAGGAGCTCTGAAAATGAACGAGCGCGTCTTTCACTCTTCCCGAGGGACTTAGAAGAATTTTGTGATAATTTTTATTAAAATGGTGTATAAGGGTATATATATATAAATATATTTTATGCACTGTATATGAGCTGGCGATTTCTAAGTCTGTGGTTCCGAGAGGGGGTAACCAGGCTCACTAATAAAGGTCAAGCCACTTGGCTGCCAGAATGCCCTGCTTCAGCACAGACCAGAAAGGCATTGTGATAAGCGTATCCCCGGTATAGTCAGGGGTTAATGGGAGTCGTCCCCATCCCCCCAGTATACGGCCAGAACCATGGACCCGGTACTTGTGGTTCGGACTGTCTCCAACCAGCCATAATGTTGTGAGAGTGAAATTATGTCTAAGTCCAGCTTTGGTACATTAGAAGCAACTCTGAAACTTAACCTAAGCGTTTTTCGAAACTACTTTTTGGCTAACTTCTTATAGGAAGGTCTAGGAGCTCTGAAAATGAACGTGCGCGTCTTTCACTCTTCCCGAGGGACTTAGAAGAATTTTGTGATAATTTTTATTAAAATGGTGTATAAGGGTATATATATATAAATATATTTTATGCACTGTATATGAGCTGGCGATTTCTAAGTCTGTGGTTCCGAGAGGGGGTAACCAGGCTCACTAATAAAGGTCAAGCCACTTGGCTGCCAGAATGCCCTGCTTCAGCACAGACCAGAAAGGCATTGTGATAAGCGTATCCCCGGTATAGTCAGGGGTTAATGGGAGTCGTCCCCATCCCCCCAGTATACGGCCAGAATCATGGACCCGGTACTTGTGGTTCGGACTGTCTCCAACCAGCCATAATGTTGTGAGAGTGAAATTATGTCTAAGTCCAGCTTTGGTACATTAGAAGCAACTCTGAAACTTAACCTAAGCGTTTTTCGAAACTACTTTTTGGCTAACTTCTTATAGGAAGGTCTAGGAGCTCTGAAAATGAACGTGCACGTCTTTCACTCTTCCCGAGGGACTTAGAAGAATTTTGTGATAATTTTTATTAAAATGGTATATAAGGGTATATATATATAAATATATTTTATGCACTGTATATGACCTGGCGATTTCTAAGTCTGTGGTTCCGAGAGGGGGTAACCAGGCTCACTAATAAAGGTCAAGCCACTTGGCTGCCAGAATGCCCTGCTTCAGCACAGACCAGAAAGGCATTGTGATAAGCGTATCCCCGGTATAGTCAGGGGTTAATGGGAGTCGTCCCCGTCCCCCCAGTATACGGCCAGAACCATGGACCCGGTACTTGTGGTTCGGACTGTCTCCAACCAGCCATAATGTTGTGAGTGAAATTATGTCTAAGTCCAGCTTTGGTACATTAGAAGCAAATCTGAAACTTAACCTAAGCGTTTTTCGAAGCTACTTTTTGGCTAACTTCTTATAGGAAGGTCTAGGAGCTCTGAAAATGAACGTGCGCGTCGTTCACTCTTCCCGAGGGACTTAGAAGAATTTTGTGATATTTTTTATTAAAATGGTGTATAAGGGTATATATATAAATATATTTTATGCACTGTATATGAGCTGGCGATTTCTAAGTCTGTGGTTCCTAGAGGGGGTAACCAGGCTCACTAATAAAGGTCAAGCCACTTGGCTGCCAGAATGCCCTCCTTCAGCACAGACCAGAAAGGCATTGTGATAAGCGTATCCCCGGTATAGTCAGGGGTTAATGGGAGTCGTCCCCTTCCCCCCAGTATACGGCCAGAACCATGGACCCGGTACTTGTGGTTCGGACTGTCTCCAACCAGCCATAATGTTGTGAGAGTGAAATTATGTCTAAGTCCAGCTTTGGTACATTAGAAGCAACTCTGAAACTTAACCTAAGCGTTTTTCGAAGCTACTTTTTGGCTAACTTCTTATAGGAAGGTCTAGGAGCTCTGAAAATGAACGTGCGCGTCTTTCACTCTTCCCGAGGGACTTAGAAGAATTTTGTGATATTTTTTATTAAAATGGTGTATAAGGGTATATATATAAATATATTTTATGCACTGTATATGAGCTGGCGATTTCTAAGTCTGTGGTTCCGAGAGGGGGTAACCAGGCTCACTAATAAAGGTCAAGCCACTTGGCTGCCAGAATGCCCTGCTTCAGCACAGACCAGAAAGGCATTGTGATAAGCGTATCCCCGGTATAGTCAGGGGTTAATGGGAGTTGTCCCCGTCCCCCCAGTATACGGCCAGAACCATGGACCCGGTACTTGTGGTTCGGACTGTCTCCAACCAGCCATAATGTTGTGAGTGAAATTATGTCTAAGTCCAGCTTTGGTACATTAGAAGCAACTCTGAAACTTAACCTAAGCGTTTTTCGAAGCTACTTTTTGGCTAACTTCTTATACAGTAGGAAGGTCTAGGAGCTCTGAAAATGAACGAGCGCGTCTTTCACTCTTCCCGAGGGACTTAGAAGAATTTTGTGATAATTTTTATTAAAATGGTGTATAAGGGTATATATATATAAATATATTTTATGCACTGTATATGAGCTGGCGATTTCTAAGTCTGTGGTTCCGAGAGGGGGTAACCAGGCTCACTAATAAAGGTCAAGCCACTTGGCTGCCAGAATGCCCTGCTTCAGCACAGACCAGAAAGGCATTGTGATAAGCGTATCCCCGGTATAGTCAGGGGTTAATGGGAGTCGTCCCCATCCCCCCAGTATACGGCCAGAACCATGGACCCGGTACTTGTGGTTCGGACTGTCTCCAACCAGCCATAATGTTGTGAGAGTGAAATTATGTCTAAGTCCAGCTTTGGTACATTAGAAGCAACTCTGAAACTTAACCTAAGCGTTTTTCGAAACTACTTTTTGGCTAACTTCTTATAGGAAGGTCTAGGAGCTCTGAAAATGAACGTGCACGTCTTTCACTCTTCCCGAGGGACTTAGAAGAATTTTGTGATAATTTTTATTAAAATGGTATATAAGGGTATATATATATAAATATATTTTATGCACTGTATATGACCTGGCGATTTCTAAGTCTGTGGTTCCGAGAGGGGGTAACCAGGCTCACTAATAAAGGTCAAGCCACTTGGCTGCCAGAATGCCCTGCTTCAGCACAGACCAGAAAGGCATTGTGATAAGCGTATCCCCGGTATAGTCAGGGGTTAATTGGAGTCGTCCCCGTCCCCCCAGTTTACGGCCAGAACCATGGACCCGGTACTTGTGGTTCGGACTGTCTCCAACCAGCCATAATGTTGTGAGTGAAATTATGTCTAAGTCCAGCTTTGGTACATTAGAAGCAAATCTGAAACTTAACCTAAGCGTTTTTCGAAGCTACTTTTTGGCTAACTTCTTATAGGAAGGTCTAGGAGCTCTGAAAATGAACGTGCGCGTCTTTCACTCTTCCCGAGGGACTTAGAAGAATTTTGTGATATTTTTTATTAAAATGGTGTATAAGGGTATATATATATAAATATATTTTATGCACTGTATATGAGCTGGCGATTTCTAAGTCTGTGGTGCCTAGAGGGGGTAACCAGGCTCACTAATAAAGGTCAAGCCACTTGGCTGCCAGAATGCCCTCCTTCAGCACAGACCAGAAAGGCATTGTGATAAGCGTATCCCCGGTATAGTCAGGGGTTAATGGGAGTCGTCCCCTTCCCCCCAGTATACGGCCAGAACCATGGACCCCGTACTTGTGGTTCGGACTGTCTCCAACCAGCCATAATGTTGTGAGAGTGAAATTATGTCTAAGTCCAGCTTTGGTACATTAGAAGCAACTCTGAAACTTAACCTAAGCGTTTTTCGAAGCTACTTTTTGGCTAACTTCTTATAGGAAGGTCTAGGAGCTCTGAAAATGAACGTGCGCGTCTTTCACTCTTCCCGAGGGACTTAGAAGAATTTTGTGATATTTTTTATTAAAATGGTGTATAAGGGTATATATATAAATATATTTTATGCACTGTATATGAGCTGGCGATTTCTAAGTCTGTGGTTCCGAGAGGGGGTAACCAGGCTCACTAATAAAGGTCAAGCCACTTGGCTGCCAGAATGCCCTGCTTCAGCACAGACCAGAAAGGCATTGTGATAAGCGTATCCCCGGTATAGTCAGGGGTTAATGGGAGTTGTCCACGTCCCCCCAGTATACGGCCAGAACCATGGACCCGGTACTTGTGGTTCGGACTGTCTCCAACCAGCCATAATGTTGTGAGTGAAATTATGTCTAAGTCCAGCTTTGGTACATTAGAAGCAACTCTGAAACTTAACCTAAGCGTTTTTCGAAGCTACTTTTTGGCTAACTTCTTATACAGTAGGAAGGTCTAGGAGCTCTGAAAATGAACGAGCGCGTCTTTCACTCTTCCCGAGGGACTTAGAAGAATTTTGTGATAATTTTTATTAAAATGGTGTATAAGGGTATATATATACTGTATAAATATATTTTATGCACTGTATATGAGCTGGCGATTTCTAAGTCTGTGGTTCCGAGAGGGGGTAACCAGGCTCACTAATAAAGGTCAAGCCACTTGGCTGCCAGAATGCCCTGCTTCAGCACAGACCAGAAAGGCATTGTGATAAGCGTATCCCCGGTATAGTCAGGGGTTAATGGGAGTCGTCCCCATCCCCCCAGTATACGGCCAGAACCATGGACCCGGTACTTGTGGTTCGGACTGTCTCCAACCAGCCATAATGTTGTGAGAGTGAAATTATGTCTAAGTCCAGCTTTGGTACATTAGAAGCAACTCTGAAACTTAACCTAAGCGTTTTTCGAAACTACTTTTTGGCTAACTTCTTATAGGAAGGTCTAGGAGCTCTGAAAATGAACGTGCACGTCTTTCACTCTTCCCGAGGGACTTAGAAGAATTTTGTGATAATTTTTATTAAAATGGTATATAAGGGTATATATATATAAATATATTTTATGCACTGTATATGACCTGGCGATTTCTAAGTCTGTGGTTCCGAGAGGGGGTAACCAGGCTCACTAATAAAGGTCAAGCCACTTGGCTGCCAGAATGCCCTGCTTCAGCACAGACCAGAAAGGCATTGTGATAAGCGTATCCCCGGTATAGTCAGGGGTTAATGGGAGTCGTCCCCGTCCCCCCAGTTTACGGCCAGAACCATGGACCCGGTACTTGTGGTTCGGACTGTCTCCAACCAGCCATAATGTTGTGAGTGAAATTATGTCTAAGTCCAGCTTTGGTACATTAGAAGCAAATCTGAAACTTAACCTAAGCGTTTTTCGAAGCTACTTTTTGGCTAACTTCTTATAGGAAGGTCTAGGAGCTCTGAAAATGAACGTGCGCGTCTTTCACTCTTCCCGAGGGACTTAGAAGAATTTTGTGATATTTTTTATTAAAATGGTGTATAAGGGTATATATATAAATATATTTTATGCACTGTATATGAGCTGGCGATTTCTAAGTCTGTGGTTCCTAGAGGGGGTAACCAGGCTCACTAATAAAGGTCAAGCCACTTGGCTGCCAGAATGCCCTCCTTCAGCACAGACCAGAAAGGCATTGTGATAAGCGTATCCCCGGTATAGTCAGGGGTTAATGGGAGTCGTCCCCTTCCCCCCAGTATACGGCCAGAACCATGGACCCGGTACTTGTGGTTCGGACTGTCTCCAACCAGCCATAATGTTGTGAGAGTGAAATTATGTCTAAGTCCAGCTTTGGTACATTAGAAGCAACTCTGAAACTTAACCTAAGCGTTTTTCGAAGCTACTTTTTGGCTAACTTCTTATAGGAAGGTCTAGGAGCTCTGAAAATGAACGTGCGCGTCTTTCACTCTTCCCGAGGGACTTAGAAGAATTTTGTGATATTTTTTATTAAAATGGTGTATAAGGGTATATATATAAATATATTTTATGCACTGTATATGAGCTGGCGATTTCTAAGTCTGTGGTTCCGAGAGGGGGTAACCAGGCTCACTAATAAAGGTCAAGCCACTTGGCTGCCAGAATGCCCTGCTTCAGCACAGACCAGAAAGGCATTGTGATAAGCGTATCCCCGGTATAGTCAGGGGTTAATGGGAGTTGTCCCCGTCCCCCCAGTATACGGCCAGAACCATGGACCCGGTACTTGTGGTTCGGACTGTCTCCAACCAGCCATAATGTTGTGAGTGAAATTATGTCTAAGTCCAGCTTTGGTACATTAGAAGCAACTCTGAAACTTAACCTAAGCGTTTTTCGAAGCTACTTTTTGGCTAACTTCTTATACAGTAGGAAGGTCTAGGAGCTCTGAAAATGAACGAGCGCGTCTTTCACTCTTCCCGAGGGACTTAGAAGAATTTTGTGATATTTTTTATTAAAATGGTGTATAAGGGTATATATATAAATATATTTTATGCACTGTATATGAGCTGGCGATTTCTAAGTCTGTGGTTCCGAGAGGGGGTAACCAGGCTCACTAATAAAGGTCAAGCCACTTGGCTGCCAGAATGCCCTCCTTCAGCACAGACTAGAAAGGCATTGTGATAAGCGTTTCCCCGGTATAGTCAGGGGTTAATGGGAGTCGTCCCCGTCCCCCCAGTATACGGCCAGAACCATGGACCCGGTACTTGTGGTTCGGACTGTCTCCAACCAGCCATAATGTTGTGAGAGTGAAATTATGTCTAAGTCCAGCTTTGGTACAGTAGAAGCAACTCTGAAACTTAACCTAAGCGTTTTTCGAAGCTACTTTTTGGCTAACTTCTTATAGGAAGGTCTAGGAGCTCTGAAAATGAACGTGCGCGTCTTTCACTCTTCCCGAGGGACTTAGAAGAATTTTGTGATAATTTTTATTAAAATGGTATATAAGGGTATATATATATAAATATATTTTATGCACTGTATATGACCTGGCGATTTCTAAGTCTGTGGTTCCGAGAGGGGGTAACCAGGCTCACTAATAAAGGTCAAGCCACTTGGCTGCCAGAATGCCCTGCTTCAGCACAGACCAGAAAGGCATTGTGATAAGCGTATCCCCGGTATAGTCAGGGGTTAATGGGAGTCGTCCCCGTCCCCCCAGTTTACGGCCAGAACCATGGACCCGGTACTTGTGGTTCGGACTGTCTCCAACCAGCCATAATGTTGTGAGAGTGAAATTATGTCTAAGTCCAGCTTTGGTACATTAGAAGCAACTCTGAAACTTAACCTAAGCGTTTTTCGAAGCTACTTTTTGGCTAACTTCTTATAGGAAGGTCTAGGAGCTCTGAAAATGAACGTGCGCGTCTTTCACTCTTCCCGAGGGACTTAGAAGAATTTTGTGATATTTTTTATTAAAATGGTGTATAAGGGTATATATATAAATATATTTTATGCACTGTATATGAGCTGGCGATTTCTAAGTCTGTGGTTCCGAGAGGGGGTAACCAGGCTCACTAATAAAGGTCAAGCCACTTGGCTGCCAGAATGCCCTGCTTCAGCACAGACCAGAAAGGCATTGTGATAAGCGTATCCCCGGTATAGTCAGGGGTTAATGGGAGTTGTCCCCGTCCCCCCAGTATACGGCCAGAACCATGGACCCGGTACTTGTGGTTCGGACTGTCTCCAACCAGCCATAATGTTGTGAGTGAAATTATGTCTAAGTCCAGCTTTGGTACATTAGAAGCAACTCTGAAACTTAACCTAAGCGTTTTTCGAAGCTACTTTTTGGCTAACTTCTTATACAGTAGGAAGGTCTAGGAGCTCTGAAAATGAACGAGCGCGTCTTTCACTCTTCCCGAGGGACTTAGAAGAATTTTGTGATAATTTTTATTAAAATGGTGTATAAGGGTATATATATATAAATATATTTTATGCACTGTATATGAGCTGGCGATTTCTAAGTCTGTGGTTCCGAGAGGGGGTAACCAGGCTCACTAATAAAGGTCAAGCCACTTGGCTGCCAGAATGCCCTGCTTCAGCACAGACCAGAAAGGCATTGTGATAAGCGTATCCCCGGTATAGTCAGGGGTTAATGGGAGTCGTCCCCATCCCCCCAGTATACGGCCAGAACCATGGACCCGGTACTTGTGGTTCGGACTGTCTCCAACCAGCCATAATGTTGTGAGAGTGAAATTATGTCTAAGTCCAGCTTTGGTACATTAGAAGCAACTCTGAAACTTAACCTAAGCGTTTTTCGAAACTACTTTTTGGCTAACTTCTTATAGGAAGGTCTAGGAGCTCTGAAAATGAACGTGCACGTCTTTCACTCTTCCCGAGGGACTTAGAAGAATTTTGTGATAATTTTTATTAAAATGGTATATAAGGGTATATATATATAAATATATTTTATGCACTGTATATGACCTGGCGATTTCTAAGTCTGTGGTTCCGAGAGGGGGTAACCAGGCTCACTAATAAAGGTCAAGCCACTTGGCTGCCAGAATGCCCTGCTTCAGCACAGACCAGAAAGGCATTGTGATAAGCGTATCCCCGGTATAGTCAGGGGTTAATGGGAGTCGTCCCCGTCCCCCCAGTTTACGGCCAGAACCATGGACCCGGTACTTGTGGTTCGGACTGTCTCCAACCTGCCATAATGTTGTGAGTGAAATTATGTCTAAGTCCAGCTTTGGTACATTAGAAGCAAATCTGAAACTTAACCTAAGCGTTTTTCGAAGCTACTTTTTGGCTAACTTCTTATAGGAAGGTCTAGGAGCTCTGAAAATGAACGTGCGCGTCTTTCACTCTTCCCGAGGGACTTAGAAGAATTTTGTGATATTTTTTATTAAAATGGTGTATAAGGGTATATATATAAATATATTTTATGCACTGTATATGAGCTGGCGATTTCTAAGTCTGTGGTTCCTAGAGGGGGTAACCAGGCTCACTAATAAAGGTCAAGCCACTTGGCTGCCAGAATGCCCTCCTTCAGCACAGACCAGAAAGGCATTGTGATAAGCGTATCCCCGGTATAGTCAGGGGTTAATGGGAGTCGTCCCCTTCCCCCCAGTATACGGCCAGAACCATGGACCCGGTACTTGTGGTTCGGACTGTCTCCAACCAGCCATAATGTTGTGAGAGTGAAATTATGTCTAAGTCCAGCTTTGGTACATTAGAAGCAACTCTGAAACTTAACCTACTGTAAGCGTTTTTCGAAGCTACTTTTTGGCTAACTTCTTATAGGAAGGTCTAGGAGCTCTGAAAATGAACGTGCGCGTCTTTCACTCTTCCCGAGGGACTTAGAAGAATTTTGTGATATTTTTTATTAAAATGGTGTATAAGGGTATATATATAAATATATTTTATGCACTGTATATGAGCTGGCGATTTCTAAGTCTGTGGTTCCGAGAGGGGGTAACCAGGCTCACTAATAAAGGTCAAGCCACTTGGCTGCCAGAATGCCCTGCTTCAGCACAGACCAGAAAGGCATTGTGATAAGCGTATCCCCGGTATAGTCAGGGGTTAATGGGAGTCGTCCCCGTCCCCCCAGTTTACGGCCAGAACCATGGACCCGGTACTTGTGGTTCGGACTGTCTCCAACCAGCCATAATGTTGTGAGTGAAATTATGTCTAAGTCCAGCTTTGGTACATTAGAAGCAACTCTGAAACTTAACCTAAGCGTTTTTCGAAGCTACTTTTTGGCTAACTTCTTATACAGTAGGAAGGTCTAGGAGCTCTGAAAATGAACGAGCGCGTCTTTCACTCTTCCCGAGGGACTTAGAAGAATTTTGTGATATTTTTTATTAAAATGGTGTATAAGGGTATATATATAAATATATTTTATGCACTGTATATGAGCTGGCGATTTCTAAGTCTGTGGTTCCGAGAGGGGGTAACCAGGCTCACTAATAAAGGTCAAGCCACTTGGCTGCCAGAATGCCCTCCTTCAGCACAGACCAGAAAGGCATTGTGATAAGCGTATCCCCGGTATAGTCAGGGGTTAATGGGAGTCGTCCCCGTCCCCCCAGTATACGGCCAGAACCATGGACCCGGTACTTGTGGTTCGGACTGTCTCCAACCAGCCATAATGTTGTGAGAGTGAAATTATGTCTAAGTCCAGCTTTGGTACATTAGAAGCAACTCTGAAACTTAACCTAAGCGTTTTTCGAAGCTACTTTTTGGCTAACTTCTTATAGGAAGGTCTAGGAGCTCTGAAAATGAACGTGCGCGTCTTTCACTCTTCCCGAGGGACTTAGAAGAATTTTGTGATATTTTTTATTAAAATGGTGTATAAGGGTATATATATAAATATATTTTATGCACTGTATATGAGCTGGCGATTTCTAAGTCTGTGGTTCCGAGAGGGGGTAACCAGGCTCACTAATAAAGGTCAAGCCACTTGGCTGCCAGAATGCCCTCCTTCAGCACAGACCAGAAAGGCATTGTGATAAGCGTATCCCCGGTATAGTCAGGGGTTAATGGGAGTCGTCCACGTCCCCCCAGTATACGGCCAGAACCATGGACCCGATACTTGTGGTTCGGACTGTCTCCAACCAGCCATAATGTTGTGAGTGAAATTATGTCTAAGTCCAGCTTTGGTACATTAGAAGCAAATCTGAAACTTAACCTAAGCGTTTTTCGAAGCTACTTTTTGGCTAACTTCTTATAGGAAGGTCTAGGAGCTCTGAAAATGAACGTGCGCGTCTTTCACTCTTCCCGAGGGACTTAGAAGAATTTTGTGATATTTTTTATTAAAATGGTGTATAAGGGTATATATATAAATATATTTTATGCACTGTATATGAGCTGGCGATTTCTATGTCTGTGGTTCCGAGAGGGGGTAACCAGGCTCACTAATAAAGGTCAAGCCACTTGGCTGCCAGAATGCCCTCCTTCAGCACAGACCAGAAAGGCATTGTGATAAGCGTATCCCCGGTATAGTCAGGGGTTAATGGTAGTCGTCCCCGTCCCCCCAGTATACGGCCAGAACCATGGACCCGGTACTTGTGGTTCGGACTGTCTCCAACCAGCCATAATGTTGTGAGTGAAATTATGTCTAAGTCCAGCTTTGGTACATTAGAAGCAAATCTGAAACTTAACCTAAGCGTTTTTCGAAGCTACTTTTTGGCTAACTTCTTATAGGAAGGTCTAGGAGCTCTGAAAATGAACGTGCGCGTCTTTCACTCTTCCCGAGGGACTTAGAAGAATTTTGTGATAATTTTTATTAAAATGGTGTATAAGGGTATATATATCTATATAAATATATTTTATTCACTGTATATGAGCTGGCGATTTCTAAGTCTGTGGTTCCGAGAGGGGGTAACCAGGCTCACTAATAAAGGTCAAGCCACTTGGCTGCCAGAATGCCCTCCTTCAGCACAGACCAGAAAGGCATTGTGATAAGCGTATCCCCGGTATAGTCAGGGGTTAATGGGAGTCGTCCCCGTCCCCCCAGTATACGGCCAGAACCATGGACCCGGTACTTGTGGTTCGGACTGTCTCCAACCAGCCATAATGTTGTGAGAGTGAAATTATGTCTAAGTACAGCTTTGGTACATTAGAAGCAACTCTGAAACTTAACCTAAGCGTTTTTCGAAGCTACTTTTTGGCTAACTTCTTATAGGAAGGTCTAGGAGCTCTGAAAATGAACGTGCGCGTCTTTCACTCTTCCCGAGGGACTTAGAAGAATTTTGTGATATTTTTTATTAAAATGGTGTATAAGGGTATATATATAAATATATTTTATGCACTGTATATGAGCTGGCGATTTCTAAGTCTGTGGTTCCTAGAGGGGGTAACCAGGCTCACTAATAAAGGTCAAGCCACTTGGCTGCCAGAATGCCCTCCTTCAGCACAGACCAGAAAGGCATTGTGATAAGCGTATCCCCGGTATAGTCAGGGGTTAATGGGAGTCGTCCCCTTCCCCCCAGTATACGGCCAGAACCATGGACCCGGTACTTGTGGTTCGGACTGTCTCCAACCAGCCATAATGTTGTGAGAGTGAAATTATGTCTAAGTCCAGCTTTGGTACATTAGAAGCAACTCTGAAACTTAACCTAAGCGTTTTTCGAAGCTACTTTTTGGCTAACTTCTTATAGGAAGGTCTAGGAGCTCTGAAAATGAACGTGCGCGTCTTTCACTCTTCCCGAGGGACTTAGAAGAATTTTGTGATATTTTTTATTAAAATGGTGTATAAGGGTATATATATAAATATATTTTATGCACTGTATATGAGCTGGCGATTTCTAAGTCTGTGGTTCCGAGAGGGGGTAACCAGGCTCACTAATAAAGGTCAAGCCACTTGGCTGCCAGAATGCCCTGCTTCAGCACAGACCAGAAAGGCATTGTGATAAGCGTATCCCCGGTATAGTCAGGGGTTAATGGGAGTTGTCCCCGTCCCCCCAGTATACGGCCAGAACCATGGACCCGGTACTTGTGGTTCGGACTGTCTCCAACCAGCCATAATGTTGTGAGTGAAATTATGTCTAAGTCCAGCTTTGGTACATTAGAAGCAACTCTGAAACTTAACCTAAGCGTTTTTCGAAGCTACTTTTTGGCTAACTTCTTATACAGTAGGAAGGTCTAGGAGCTCTGAAAATGAACGAGCGCGTCTTTCACTCTTCCCGAGGGACTTAGAAGAATTTTGTGATATTTTTTATTAAAATGGTGTATAAGGGTATATATATAAATATATTTTATGCACTGTATATGAGCTGGCGATTTCTAAGTCTGTGGTTCCGAGAGGGGGTAACCAGGCTCACTAATAAAGGTCAAGCCACTTGGCTGCCAGAATGCCCTCCTTCAGCACAGACCAGAAAGGCATTGTGATAAGCGTATCCCCGGTATAGTCAGGGGTTAATGGGAGTCGTCCCCGTCCCCCCAGTATACGGCCAGAACCATGGACCCGGTACTTGTGGTTCGGACTGTCTCCAACCAGCCATAATGTTGTGAGAGTGAAATTATGTCTAAGTCCAGCTTTGGTACATTAGAAGCAACTCTGAAACTTAACCTAAGCGTTTTTCGAAGCTACTTTTTGGCTAACTTCTTATAGGAAGGTCTAGGAGCTCTGAAAATGAACGTGCGCGTCTTTCACTCTTCCCGAGGGACTTAGAAGAATTTTGTGATATTTTTTATTAAAATGGTGTATAAGGGTATATATATAAATATATTTTATGCACTGTATATGAGCTGGCGATTTCTAAGTCTGTGGTTCCGAGAGGGGGTAACCAGGCTCACTAATAAAGGTCAAGCCACTTGGCTGCCAGAATGCCCTCCTTCAGCACAGACCAGAAAGGCATTGTGATAAGCGTATCCCCGGTATAGTCAGGGGTTAATGGGAGTCGTCCACGTCCCCCCAGTATACGGCCAGAACCATGGACCCGGTACTTGTGGTTCGGACTGTCTCCAACCAGCCATAATGTTGTGAGTGAAATTATGTCTAAGTCCAGCTTTGGTACATTAGAAGCAAATCTGAAACTTAACCTAAGCGTTTTTCGAAGCTACTTTTTGGCTAACTTCTTATAGGAAGGTCTAGGAGCTCTGAAAATGAACGTGCGCGTCTTTCACTCTTCCCGAGGGACTTAGAAGAATTTTGTGATATTTTTTATTAAAATGGTGTATAAGGGTATATATATAAATATATTTTATGCACTGTATATGAGCTGGCGATTTCTATGTCTGTGGTTCCGAGAGGGGGTAACCAGGCTCACTAATAAAGGTCAAGCCACTTGGCTGCCAGAATGCCCTCCTTCAGCACAGACCAGAAAGGCATTGTGATAAGCGTATCCCCGGTATAGTCAGGGGTTAATGGGAGTCGTCCCCGTCCCCCCAGTATACGGCCAGAACCATGGACCCGGTACTTGTGGTTCGGACTGTCTCCAACCAGCCATAATGTTGTGAGTGAAATTATGTCTAAGTCCAGCTTTGGTACATTAGAAGCAAATCTGAAACTTAACCTAAGCGTTTTTCGAAGCTACTTTTTGGCTAACTTCTTATAGGAAGGTCTAGGAGGTCTGAAAATGAACGTGCGCGTCTTTCACTCTTCCCGAGGGACTTAGAAGAATTTTGTGATAATTTTTATTAAAATGGTGTATAAGGGTATATATATCTATATAAATATATTTTATTCACTGTATATGAGCTGGCGATTTCTAAGTCTGTGGTTCCGAGAGGGGGTAACCAGGCTCACTAATAAAGGTCAAGCCACTTGGCTGCCAGAATGCCCTCCTTCAGCACAGACCAGAAAGGCATTGTGATAAGCGTATCCCCGGTATAGTCAGGGGTTAATGGGAGTCGTCCCCGTCCCCCCAGTATACGGCCAGAACCATGGACCCGGTACTTGTGGTTCGGACTGTCTCCAACCAGCCATAATGTTGTGAGAGTGAAATTATGTCTAAGTACAGCTTTGGTACATTAGAAGCAACTCTGAAACTTAACCTAAGCGTTTTTCGAAGCTACTTTTTGGCTAACTTCTTATAGGAAGGTCTAGGAGCTCTGAAAATGAACGTGCGCGTCTTTCACTCTTCCCGAGGGACTTAGAAGAATTTTGTGATAATTTTTATTAAAATGGTGTATAAGGGTATATATATATATAAATATATTTTATGCACTGTATATGAGCTGGCGATTTCTAAGTCTGTGGTTCCGAGAGGGGGTAACCAGGCTCACTAATAAAGGTCAAGCCACTTGGCTGCCAGAATGCCCTGCTTCAGCACAGACCAGAAAGGCATTGTGATAAGCGTATCCCCGGTATAGTCAGGGGTTAATGGGAGTCGTCCCCGTCCCCCCAGTATACGGCCAGAACCATGGACCCGGTACTTGTGGTTCGGACTGTCTCCAACCAGCCATAATGTTGTGAGAGTGAAATTATGTCTAAGTCCAGCTTTGGTACATTAAAAGCAACTCTGAAACTTAACCTAAGCGTTTTTCGAAACTTCTTTTTGGCTAACTTCTTATAGGAAGGTCTAGGAGCTCTGAAAATGAACGTGCGCGTCTTTGACTCTTCCCGAGGGACTTAGAAGAATTTTGTGATATTTTTTATTAAAATGGTGTATAAGGGTATATATATATAAATATATTTTATGCACTGTATATGAGCTGGCGATTTCTAAGTCTGTGGTTCCGAGAGGGGGTAACCAGGCTCACTAATAAAGGTCAAGCCACTTGGCTGCCAGAATGCCCTGCTTCAGCACAGACCAGAAAGGCATTGTGATAAGCGTATCCCCGGTATAGTCAGGGGTTAATGGGAGTCGTCCCCGTCCCCCCAGTATACGGCCAGAACCATGGACCCGGTACTTGTGGTTCGGACTGTCTCCAACCAGCCATAATGTTGTGAGTGAAATTATGTCTAAGTCCAGCTTTGGTACATTAGAAGCAAATCTGAAACTTAACCTAAGCGTTTTTCGAAGCTACTTTTTGGCTAACTTCTTATAGGAAGGTCTAGGAGCTCTGAAAATGAACGTGCGCGTCTTTCACTCTTCCCGAGGGACTTAGAAGAATTTTGTGATAATTTTTATTAAAATGGTGTATAAGGGTATATATATATATAAATATATTTTATGCACTGTATATGACCTGGCGATTTCTAAGTCTGTGGTTCCGAGAGGGGGTAACCAGGCTCACTAATAAAGGTCAAGCCACTTGGCTGCCAGAATGCCCTGCTTCAGCACAGACCAGAAAGGCATTGTGATAAGCGTAACCCCGGTATAGTCAGGGGTTAATGGGAGTCGTCCCCGTCCCCCCAGTATACGGCCAGAACCATGGACCCGGTACTTGTGGTTCGGACTGTCTCCAACCAGCCATAATGTTGTGAGTGAAATTATGTCTAAGTCCAGCTTTGGTACATTAGAAGCAAATCTGAAACTTAACCTAAGCGTTTTTCGAAGCTACTTTTTGGCTAACTTCTTATAGGAAGGTCTAGGAGCTCTGAAAATGAACGTGCGCGTCTTTCACTCTTCCCGAGGGACTTAGAAGAATTTTGTGATATTTTTTATTAAAATGGTGTATAAGGGTATATATATAAATATATTTTATGCACTGTATATGAGCTGGCGATTTCTAAGTCTGTGGTTCCTAGAGGGGGTAACCAGGCTCACTAATAAAGGTCAAGCCACTTGGCTGCCAGAATGCCCTCCTTCAGCACAGACCAGAAAGGCATTGTGATAAGCGTATCCCCGGTATAGTCAGGGGTTAATGGGAGTCGTCCCCTTCCCCCCAGTATACGGCCAGAACCATGGACCCGGTACTTGTGGTTCGGACTGTCTCCAACCAGCCATAATGTTGTGAGAGTGAAATTATGTCTAAGTCCAGCTTTGGTACATTAGAAGCAACTCTGAAACTTAACCTAAGCGTTTTTCGAAGCTACTTTTTGGCTAACTTCTTATAGGAAGGTCTAGGAGCTCTGAAAATGAACGTGCGCGTCTTTCACTCTTCCCGAGGGACTTAGAAGAATTTTGTGATATTTTTTATTAAAATGGTGAATAAGGGTATATATATAAATATATTTTATGCACTGTATATGAGCTGGCGATTTCTAAGTCTGTGGTTCCGAGAGGGGGTAACCAGGCTCACTAATAAAGGTCAAGCCACTTGGCTGCCAGAATGCCCTGCTTCAGCACAGACCAGAAAGGCATTGTGATAAGCGTATTCCCGGCATAGTCAGGGGTTAATGGGAGTTGTCCCCGTCCCCCCAGTATACGGCCAGAACCATGGACCCGGTACTTGTGGTTCGGACTGTCTCCAACCAGCCATAATGTTGTGAGTGAAATTATGTCTAAGTCCAGCTTTGGTACATTAGAAGCAACTCTGAAACTTAACCTAAGCGTTTTTCGAAGCTACTTTTTGGCTAACTTCTTATACAGTAGGAAGGTCTAGGAGCTCTGAAAATGAACGAGCGCGTCTTTCACTCTTCCCGAGGGACTTAGAAGAATTTTGTGGTATTTTTTATTAAAATGGTGTATAAGGGTATATATATAAATATATTTTATGCACTGTATATGAGCTGGCGATTTCTATGTCTGTGGTTCCGAGAGGGGGTAACCAGGCTCACTAATAAAGGTCAAGCCACTTGGCTGCCAGAATGCCCTCCTTCAGCACAGACCAGAAAGGCATTGTGATAAGCGTATCCCCGGTATAGTCAGGGGTTAATGGGAGTCGTCCCCGTCCCCCCAGTATACGGCCAGAACCATGGACCCGGTACTTGTGGTTCGGACTGTCTCCAACCAGCCATAATGTTGTGAGTGAAATTATGTCTAAGTCCAGCTTTGGTACATTAGAAGCAAATCTGAAACTTAACCTAAGCGTTTTTCGAAGCTACTTTTTGGCTAACTTCTTATAGGAAGGTCTAGGAGCTCTGAAAATGAACGTGCGCGTCTTTCACTCTTCCCGAGGGACTTAGAAGAATTTTGTGATAATTTTTATTAAAATGGTGTATAAGGGTATATATATCTATATAAATATATTTTATTCACTGTATATGAGCTGGCGATTTCTAAGTCTGTGGTTCCGAGAGGGGGTAACCAGGCTCACTAATAAAGGTCAAGCCACTTGGCTGCCAGAATGCCCTCCTTCAGCACAGACCAGAAAGGCATTGTGATAAGCGTATCCCCGGTATAGTCAGGGGTTAATGGGAGTCGTCCCCGTCCCCCCAGTATACGGCCAGAACCATGGACCCGGTACTTGTGGTTCGGACTGTCTCCAACCAGCCATAATGTTGTGAGAGTGAAATTATGTCTAAGTACAGCTTTGGTACATTAGAAGCAACTCTGAAACTTAACCTAAGCGTTTTTCGAAGCTACTTTTTGGCTAACTTCTTATAGGAAGGTCTAGGAGCTCTGAAAATGAACGTGCGCGTCTTTCACTCTTCCCGAGGGACTTAGAAGAATTTTGTGATAATTTTTATTAAAATGGTGTATAAGGGTATATATATATATAAATATATTTTATGCACTGTATATGAGCTGGCGATTTCTAAGTCTGTGGTTCCGAGAGGGGGTAACCAGGCTCACTAATAAAGGTCAAGCCACTTGGCTGCCAGAATGCCCTGCTTCAGCACAGACCAGAAAGGCATTGTGATAAGCGTATCCCCGGTATAGTCAGGGGTTAATGGGAGTCGTCCCCGTCCCCCCAGTATACGGCCAGAACCATGGACCCGGTACTTGTGGTTCGGACTGTCTCCAACCAGCCATAATGTTGTGAGAGTGAAATTATGTCTAAGTCCAGCTTTGGTACATTAAAAGCAACTCTGAAACTTAACCTAAGCGTTTTTCGAAACTACTTTTTGGCTAACTTCTTATAGGAAGGTCTAGGAGCTCTGAAAATGAACGTGCGCGTCTTTGACTCTTCCCGAGGGACTTAGAAGAATTTTGTGATATTTTTTATTAAAATGGTGTATAAGGGTATATATATATAAATATATTTTATGCACTGTATATGAGCTGGCGATTTCTAAGTCTGTGGTTCCGAGAGGGGGTAACCAGGCTCACTAATAAAGGTCAAGCCACTTGGCTGCCAGAATGCCCTGCTTCAGCACAGACCAGAAAGGCATTGTGATAAGCGTATCCCCGGTATAGTCAGGGGTTAATGGGAGTCGTCCCCGTCCCCCCAGTATACGGCCAGAACCATGGACCCGGTACTTGTGGTTCGGACTGTCTCCAACCAGCCATAATGTTGTGAGTGAAATTATGTCTAAGTCCAGCTTTGGTACATTAGAAGCAAATCTGAAACTTAACCTAAGCGTTTTTCGAAGCTACTTTTTGGCTAACTTCTTATAGGAAGGTCTAGGAGCTCTGAAAATGAACGTGCGCGTCTTTCACTCTTCCCGAGGGACTTAGAAGAATTTTGTGATAATTTTTATTAAAATGGTGTATAAGGGTATATATATATATAAATATATTTTATGCACTGTATATGACCTGGCGATTTCTAAGTCTGTGGTTCCGAGAGGGGGTAACCAGGCTCACTAATAAAGGTCAAGCCACTTGGCTGCCAGAATGCCCTGCTTCAGCACAGACCAGAAAGGCATTGTGATAAGCGTATCCCCGGTATAGTCAGGGGTTAATGGGAGTCGTCCCCGTCCCCCCAGTATACGGCCAGAACCATGGACCCGGTACTTGTGGTTCGGACTGTCTCCAACCAGCCATAATGTTGTGAGTGAAATTATGTCTAAGTCCAGCTTTGGTACATTAGAAGCAAATCTGAAACTTAACCTAAGCGTTTTTCGAAGCTACTTTTTGGCTAACTTCTTATAGGAAGGTCTAGGAGCTCTGAAAATGAACGTGCGCGTCTTTCACTCTTCCCGAGGGACTTAGAAGTATTTTGTGATATTTTTTATTAAAATGGTGTATAAGGGTATATATATAAAAATATTTTATGCACTGTATATGAGCTGGCGATTTCTAAGTCTGTGGTTCCGAGAGGGGGTAACCAGGCTCACTAATAAAGGTCAAGCCACTTGGCTGCCAGAATGCCCTCCTTCAGCACAGACCAGAAAGGCATTGTGATAAGCGTATCCCCGGTATAGTCAGGGGTTAATGAGAGTCGTCCCCGTCCCCCCAGTATACGGCCAGAACCATGGACCCGGTACTTGTGGTTCGGACTGTCTCCAACCAGCCATAATGTTGTGAGAGTGAAATTATGTCTAAGTCCAGCTTTGGTACATTAGAAGCAACTCTGAAACTTAACCTAAGCGTTTTTCGAAGCTACTTTTTGGCTAACTTCTTATAGGAAGGTCTAGGAGCTCTGAAAATGAACGTGCGCGTCTTTCACTCTTCCCGAGGGACTTAGAAGAATTTTGTGATATTTTTTATTAAAATGGTGTATAAGGGTATATATATAAATATATTTTATGCACTGTATATGAGCTGGCGATTTCTAAGTCTGTGGTTCCGAGAGGGGGTAACCAGGCTCACTAATAAAGGTCAAGCCACTTGGCTGCCAGAATGCCCTCCTTCAGCACAGACCAGAAAGGCATTGTGATAAGCGTATCCCCGGTATAGTCAGGGGTTAATGGGAGTCGTCCCCGTCCCCCCAGTATACGGCCAGAACCATGGACCGGTACTTGTGGTTCGGACTGTCTCCAACCAGCCATAATGTTGTGAGTGAAATTATGTCTAAGTCCAGCTTTGGTACATTAGAAGCAAATCTGAAACTTAACCTACTGTAAGCGTTTTTCGAAGCTACTTTTTGGCTAACTTCTTATAGGAAGGTCTAGGAGCTCTGAAAATGAACGTGCGCGTCTTTCACTCTTCCCGAGGGACTTAGAAGAATTTTGTGATAATTTTTATTAAAATGGTGTATAAGGGTATATATATATATATAAATATATTTTATTCACTGTATATGAGCTGGCGATTTCTAAGTCTGTGGTTCCGAGAGGGGGTAACCAGGCTCACTAATAAAGGTCAAGCCACTTGGCTGCCAGAATGCCCTCCTTCAGCACAGACCAGAAAGGCATTGTGATAAGCGTATCCCCGGTATAGTCAGGGGTTAATGGGAGTCGTCCCCGTCCCCCCAGTATACGACCAGAACCATGGACCCGGTACTTGTGGTTCGGACTGTCTCCAACCAGCCATAATGTTGTGAGAGTGAAATTATGTCTAAGTACAGCTTTGGTACATTAGAAGCAACTCTGAAACTTAACCTAAGCGTTTTTCGAAGCTACTTTTTGGCTAACTTCTTATAGGAAGGTCTAGGAGCTCTGAAAATGAACGTGCGCGTCTTTCACTCTTCTCGAGGGACTTAGAAGAATTTTGTGATAATTTTTATTAAAATGGTGTACAGTATAAGGGTATATATATATATAAATATATTTTTGCACTGTATATGAGCTGGCGATTTCTAAGTCTGTGGTTCCGAGAGGGGGTAACCAGGCTCACTAATAAAGGTCAAGCCACTTGGCTGCCAGAATGCCCTGCTTCAGCACAGACCAGAAAGGCATTGTGATAAGCGTATCCCCGGTATAGTCAGGGGTTAATGGGAGTCGTCCCCGTCCCCCCAGTATACGGCCAGAACCATGGACCCGGTACTTGTGGTTCGGACTGTCTCCAACCAGCCATAATGTTGTGAGAGTGAAATTATGTCTAAGTCCAGCTTTGGTACATTAAAAGCAACTCTGAAACTTAACCTAAGCGTTTTTCGAAACTACTTTTTGGCTAACTTCTTATAGGAAGGTCTAGGAGCTCTGAAAATGAACGTGCGCGTCTTTCACTCTTCCCGAGGGACTTAGAAGAATTTTGTGATATTTTTTATTAAAATGGTGTATAAGGGTATATATATAAATATATTTTATGCACTGTATATGAGCTGGCGATTCTAAGTCTGTGGTTCCGAGAGGGGGTAACCAGGCTCACTAATAAAGGTCAAGCCACTTGGCTGCCAGAATGCCCTGCTTCAGCACAGACCAGAAAGGCATTGTGATAAGCGTATCCCCGGTATAGTCAGGGGTTAATGGGAGTCGTCCCCATCCCCCCAGTATACGGCCAGAACCATGGACCCGGTACTTGTGGTTCGGACTGTCTCCAACCAGCCATAATGTTGTGAGTGAAATTATGTCTAAGTCCAGCTTTGGTACATTAGAAGCAAATCTGAAACTTAACCTAAGCGTTTTTCGAAGCTACTTTTTGGCTAACTTCTTATAGGAAGGTCTAGGAGCTCTGAAAATGAACGTGCGCGTCTTTCACTCTTCCCGAGGGACTTAGAAGAATTTTGTGATATTTTTTATTAAAATGGTGTATAAGGGTATATATATAAATATATTTTATGCACTGTATATGAGCTGGCGATTTCTAAGTCTGTGGTTCCGAGAGGGGGTAACCAGGCTCACTAATAAAGGTCAAGCCACTTGGCTGCCAGAATGCCCTGCTTCAGCACAGACCAGAAAGGCATTGTGATAAGCGTATCCCCGGTATAGTCAGGGGTTAATGGGAGTCGTCCCCGTCCCCCCAGTATACGGCCAGAACCATGGACCCGGTACTTGTGGTTCGGACTGTCTCCAACCAGCCATAATGTTGTGAGAGTGAAATTATGTCTAAGTCCAGCTTTGGTACATTAGAAGCAACTCTGAAACTTAACCTAAGCGTTTTTCGAAACTACTTTTTGGCTAACTTCTTATAGGAAGGTCTAGGAGCTCTGAAAATGAACGTGCACGTCTTTCACTCTTCCCGAGGGACGTAGAAGAATTTTGTGATAATTTTTATTAAAATGGTGTATAAGGGTATATATATATAAATATATTTTATGCACTGTATATGACCTGGCGATTTCTAAGTCTGTGGTTCCGAGAGGGGGTAACCAGGCTCACTAATAAAGGTCAAGCCACTTGGCTGCCAGAATGCCCTGCTTCAGCACAGACCAGAAAGGCATTGTGATAAGCGTATCCCCGGTATAGTCAGGGGTTAATGGGAGTCGTCCCCGTCCCCCCAGTATACGGCCAGAACCATGGACCCGGTACTTGTGGTTCGGACTGTCTCCAACCAGCCATAATGTTGTGAGTGAAATTATGTCTAAGTCCAGCTTTGGTACATTAGAAGCAAATCTGAAACTTAACCTAAGCGTTTTTCGAAGCTACTTTTTGGCTAACTTCTTATAGGAAGGTCTAGGAGCTCTGAAAATGAACGTGCGCGTCTTTCACTCTTCCCGAGGGACTTAGAAGAATTTTGTGATATTTTTTATTAAAATGGTGTATAAGGGTATATATATAAATATATTTTATGCACTGTATATGAGCTGGCGATTTCTAAGTCTGTGGTTCCTAGAGGGGGTAACCAGGCTCACTAATAAAGGTCAAGCCACTTGGCTGCCAGAATGCCCTCCTTCAGCACAGACCAGAAAGGCATTGTGATAAGCGTATCCCCGGTATAGTCAGGGGTTAATGGGAGTCGTCCCCTTCCCCCCAGTATACGGCCAGAACCATGGACCCGGTACTTGTGGTTCGGACTGTCTCCAACCAGCCATAATGTTGTGAGAGTGAAATTATGTCTAAGTCCAGCTTTGGTACATTAGAAGCAACTCTGAAACTTAACCTAAGCGTTTTTCGAAGCTACTTTTTGGCTAACTTCTTATAGGAAGGTCTAGGAGCTCTGAAAATGAACGTGCGCGTCTTTCACTCTTCCCGAGGGACTTAGAAGAATTTTGTGATATTTTTTATTAAAATGGTGTATAAGGGTATATATATAAATATATTTTATGCACTGTATATGAGCTGGCGATTTCTAAGTCTGTGGTTCCGAGAGGGGGTAACCAGGCTCACTAATAAAGGTCAAGCCACTTGGCTGCCAGAATGCCCTGCTTCAGCACAGACCAGAAAGGCATTGTGATAAGCGTATCCCCGGCATAGTCAGGGGTTAATGGGAGTTGTCCCCGTCCCCCCAGTATACGGCCAGAACCATGGACCCGGTACTTGTGGTTCGGACTGTCTCCAACCAGCCATAATGTTGTGAGTGAAATTATGTCTAAGTCCAGCTTTGGTACATTAGAAGCAACTCTGAAACTTAACCTAAGCGTTTTTCGAAGCTACTTTTTGGCTAACTTCTTATAGGAAGGTCTAGGAGCTCTGAAAATGAACGTGCGCGTCTTTCACTCTTCCCGAGGGACTTAGAAGAATTTTGTGATATTTTTTATTAAAATGGTGAATAAGGGTATATATATAAATATATTTTATGCACTGTATATGAGCTGGCGATTTCTAAGTCTGTGGTTCCGAGAGGGGGTAACCAGGCTCACTAATAAAGGTCAAGCCACTTGGCTGCCAGAATGCCCTGCTTCAGCACAGACCAGAAAGGCATTGTGATAAGCGTATCCCCGGCATAGTCAGGGGTTAATGGGAGTTGTCCCCGTCCCCCCAGTATACGGCCAGAACCATGGACCCGGTACTTGTGGTTCGGACTGTCTCCAACCAGCCATAATGTTGTGAGTGAAATTATGTCTAAGTCCAGCTTTGGTACATTAGAAGCAACTCTGAAACTTAACCTAAGCGTTTTTCGAAGCTACTTTTTGGCTAACTTCTTATACAGTAGGAAGGTCTAGGAGCTCTGAAAATGAACGAGCGCGTCTTTCACTCTTCCCGAGGGACTTAGAAGAATTTTGTGGTATTTTTTATTAAAATGGTGTATAAGGGTATATATATAAATATATTTTATGCACTGTATATGAGCTGGCGATTTCTAAGTCTGTGGTTCCGAGAGGGGGTAACCAGGCTCACTAATAAAGGTCAAGCCACTTGGCTGCCAGAATGCCCTCCTTCAGCACAGACCAGAAAGGCATTGTGATAAGCGTATCCCCGGTATAGTCAGGGGTTAATGAGAGTCGTCCCCGTCCCCCCAGTATACGGCCAGAACCATGGACCCGGTACTTGTGGTTCGGACTGTCTCCAACCAGCCATAATGTTGTGAGAGTGAAATTATGTCTAAGTCCAGCTTTGGTACATTAGAAGCAACTCTGAAACTTAACCTAAGCGTTTTTCGAAGCTACTTTTTGGCTAACTTCTTATAGGAAGGTCTAGGAGCTCTGAAAATGAACGTGCGCGTCTTTCACTCTTCCCGAGGGACTTAGAAGAATTTTGTGATATTTTTTATTAAAATGGTGTATAAGGGTATATATATAAATATATTTTATGCACTGTATATGAGCTGGCGATTTCTAAGTCTGTGGTTCCGAGAGGGGGTAACCAGGCTCACTAATAAAGGTCAAGCCACTTGGCTGCCAGAATGCCCTCCTTCAGCACAGACCAGAAAGGCATTGTGATAAGCGTATCCCCGGTATAGTCAGGGGTTAATGGGAGTCGTCCCCGTCCCCCCAGTATACGGCCAGAACCATGGACCGGTACTTGTGGTTCGGACTGTCTCCAACCAGCCATAATGTTGTGAGTGAAATTATGTCTAAGTCCAGCTTTGGTACATTAGAAGCAAATCTGAAACTTAACCTACTGTAAGCGTTTTTCGAAGCTACTTTTTGGCTAACTTCTTATAGGAAGGTCTAGGAGCTCTGAAAATGAACGTGCGCGTCTTTCACTCTTCCCGAGGGACTTAGAAGAATTTTGTGATAATTTTTATTAAAATGGTGTATAAGGGTATATATATATATATAAATATATTTTATTCACTGTATATGAGCTGGCGATTTCTAAGTCTGTGGTTCCGAGAGGGGGTAACCAGGCTCACTAATAAAGGTCAAGCCACTTGGCTGCCAGAATGCCCTCCTTCAGCACAGACCAGAAAGGCATTGTGATAAGCGTATCCCCGGTATAGTCAGGGGTTAATGGGAGTCGTCCCCGTCCCCCCAGTATACGACCAGAACCATGGACCCGGTACTTGTGGTTCGGACTGTCTCCAACCAGCCATAATGTTGTGAGAGTGAAATTATGTCTAAGTACAGCTTTGGTACATTAGAAGCAACTCTGAAACTTAACCTAAGCGTTTTTCGAAGCTACTTTTTGGCTAACTTCTTATAGGAAGGTCTAGGAGCTCTGAAAATGAACGTGCGCGTCTTTCACTCTTCTCGAGGGACTTAGAAGAATTTTGTGATAATTTTTATTAAAATGGTGTACAGTATAAGGGTATATATATATATAAATATATTTTTGCACTGTATATGAGCTGGCGATTTCTAAGTCTGTGGTTCCGAGAGGGGGTAACCAGGCTCACTAATAAAGGTCAAGCCACTTGGCTGCCAGAATGCCCTGCTTCAGCACAGACCAGAAAGGCATTGTGATAAGCGTATCCCCGGTATAGTCAGGGGTTAATGGGAGTCGTCCCCGTCCCCCCAGTATACGGCCAGAACCATGGACCCGGTACTTGTGGTTCGGACTGTCTCCAACCAGCCATAATGTTGTGAGAGTGAAATTATGTCTAAGTCCAGCTTTGGTACATTAAAAGCAACTCTGAAACTTAACCTAAGCGTTTTTCGAAACTACTTTTTGGCTAACTTCTTATAGGAAGGTCTAGGAGCTCTGAAAATGAACGTGCGCGTCTTTCACTCTTCCCGAGGGACTTAGAAGAATTTTGTGATATTTTTTATTAAAATGGTGTATAAGGGTATATATATAAATATATTTTATGCACTGTATATGAGCTGGCGATTCTAAGTCTGTGGTTCCGAGAGGGGGTAACCAGGCTCACTAATAAAGGTCAAGCCACTTGGCTGCCAGAATGCCCTGCTTCAGCACAGACCAGAAAGGCATTGTGATAAGCGTATCCCCGGTATAGTCAGGGGTTAATGGGAGTCGTCCCCATCCCCCCAGTATACGGCCAGAACCATGGACCCGGTACTTGTGGTTCGGACTGTCTCCAACCAGCCATAATGTTGTGAGTGAAATTATGTCTAAGTCCAGCTTTGGTACATTAGAAGCAAATCTGAAACTTAACCTAAGCGTTTTTCGAAGCTACTTTTTGGCTAACTTCTTATAGGAAGGTCTAGGAGCTCTGAAAATGAACGTGCGCGTCTTTCACTCTTCCCGAGGGACTTAGAAGAATTTTGTGATATTTTTTATTAAAATGGTGTATAAGGGTATATATATAAATATATTTTATGCACTGTATATGAGCTGGCGATTTCTAAGTCTGTGGTTCCGAGAGGGGGTAACCAGGCTCACTAATAAAGGTCAAGCCACTTGGCTGCCAGAATGCCCTGCTTCAGCACAGACCAGAAAGGCATTGTGATAAGCGTATCCCCGGTATAGTCAGGGGTTAATGGGAGTCGTCCCCGTCCCCCCAGTATACGGCCAGAACCATGGACCCGGTACTTGTGGTTCGGACTGTCTCCAACCAGCCATAATGTTGTGAGAGTGAAATTATGTCTAAGTCCAGCTTTGGTACATTAGAAGCAACTCTGAAACTTAACCTAAGCGTTTTTCGAAACTACTTTTTGGCTAACTTCTTATAGGAAGGTCTAGGAGCTCTGAAAATGAACGTGCACGTCTTTCACTCTTCCCGAGGGACGTAGAAGAATTTTGTGATAATTTTTATTAAAATGGTGTATAAGGGTATATATATATAAATATATTTTATGCACTGTATATGACCTGGCGATTTCTAAGTCTGTGGTTCCGAGAGGGGGTAACCAGGCTCACTAATAAAGGTCAAGCCACTTGGCTGCCAGAATGCCCTGCTTCAGCACAGACCAGAAAGGCATTGTGATAAGCGTATCCCCGGTATAGTCAGGGGTTAATGGGAGTCGTCCCCGTCCCCCCAGTATACGGCCAGAACCATGGACCCGGTACTTGTGGTTCGGACTGTCTCCAACCAGCCATAATGTTGTGAGTGAAATTATGTCTAAGTCCAGCTTTGGTACATTAGAAGCAAATCTGAAACTTAACCTAAGCGTTTTTCGAAGCTACTTTTTGGCTAACTTCTTATAGGAAGGTCTAGGAGCTCTGAAAATGAACGTGCGCGTCTTTCACTCTTCCCGAGGGACTTAGAAGAATTTTGTGATATTTTTTATTAAAATGGTGTATAAGGGTATATATATAAATATATTTTATGCACTGTATATGAGCTGGCGATTTCTAAGTCTGTGGTTCCTAGAGGGGGTAACCAGGCTCACTAATAAAGGTCAAGCCACTTGGCTGCCAGAATGCCCTCCTTCAGCACAGACCAGAAAGGCATTGTGATAAGCGTATCCCCGGTATAGTCAGGGGTTAATGGGAGTCGTCCCCTTCCCCCCAGTATACGGCCAGAACCATGGACCCGGTACTTGTGGTTCGGACTGTCTCCAACCAGCCATAATGTTGTGAGAGTGAAATTATGTCTAAGTCCAGCTTTGGTACATTAGAAGCAACTCTGAAACTTAACCTAAGCGTTTTTCGAAGCTACTTTTTGGCTAACTTCTTATAGGAAGGTCTAGGAGCTCTGAAAATGAACGTGCGCGTCTTTCACTCTTCCCGAGGGACTTAGAAGAATTTTGTGATATTTTTTATTAAAATGGTGTATAAGGGTATATATATAAATATATTTTATGCACTGTATATGAGCTGGCGATTTCTAAGTCTGTGGTTCCGAGAGGGGGTAACCAGGCTCACTAATAAAGGTCAAGCCACTTGGCTGCCAGAATGCCCTGCTTCAGCACAGACCAGAAAGGCATTGTGATAAGCGTATCCCCGGCATAGTCAGGGGTTAATGGGAGTTGTCCCCGTCCCCCCAGTATACGGCCAGAACCATGGACCCGGTACTTGTGGTTCGGACTGTCTCCAACCAGCCATAATGTTGTGAGTGAAATTATGTCTAAGTCCAGCTTTGGTACATTAGAAGCAACTCTGAAACTTAACCTAAGCGTTTTTCGAAGCTACTTTTTGGCTAACTTCTTATAGGAAGGTCTAGGAGCTCTGAAAATGAACGTGCGCGTCTTTCACTCTTCCCGAGGGACTTTGAAGAATTTTGTGATATTTTTTATTAAAATGGTGTATAAGGGTATATATATAAATATATTTTATGCACTGTATATGAGCTGGCGATTTCTATGTCTGTGGTTCCGAGAGGGGGTAACCAGGCTCACTAATAAAGGTCAAGCCACTTGGCTGCCAGAATGCCCTCCTTCAGCACAGACCAGAAAGGCATTGTGATAAGCGTATCCCCGGTATAGTCAGGGGTTAATGGGAGTCGTCCCCGTCCCCCCAGTATACGGCCAGAACCATGGACCCGGTACTTGTGGTTCGGACTGTCTCCAACCAGCCATAATGTTGTGAGTGAAATTATGTCTAAGTCCAGCTTTGGTACATTAGAAGCAAATCTGAAACTTAACCTACTGTAAGCGTTTTTCGAAGCTACTTTTTGGCTAACTTCTTATAGGAAGGTCTAGGAGCTCTGAAAATGAACGTGCGCGTCTTTCACTCTTCCCGAGGGACTTAGAAGAATTTTGTGATAATTTTTATTAAAATGGTGTATAAGGGTATATATATATATATATATAAATATATTTTATTCACTGTATATGAGCTGGCGATTTCTAAGTCTGTGGTTCCGAGAGGGGGTAACCAGGCTCACTAATAAAGGTCAAGCCACTTGGCTGCCAGAATGCCCTCCTTCAGCACAGACCAGAAAGGCATTGTGATAAGCGTATCCCCGGTATAGTCAGGGGTTAATGGGAGTCGTCCCCGTCCCCCCAGTATACGGCCAGAACCATGGACCCGGTACTTGTGGTTCGGACTGTCTCCAACCAGCCATAATGTTGTGAGAGTGAAATTATGTCTAAGTACAGCTTTGGTACATTAGAAGCAACTCTGAAACTTAACCTAAGCGTTTTTCGAAGCTACTTTTTGGCTAACTTCTTATAGGAAGGTCTAGGAGCTCTGAAAATGAACGTGCGCGTCTTTCACTCTTCCCGAGGGACTTAGAAGAATTTTGTGATAATTTTTATTAAAATGGTGTACAGTATAAGGGTATATATATATATAAATATATTTTTGCACTGTATATGAGCTGGCGATTTCTAAGTCTGTGGTTCCGAGAGGGGGTAACCAGGCTCACTAATAAAGGTCAAGCCACTTGGCTGCCAGAATGCCCTGCTTCAGCACAGACCAGAAAGGCATTGTGATAAGCGTATCCCCGGTATAGTCAGGGGTTAATGGGAGTCGTCCCCGTCCCCCCAGTATACGGCCAGAACCATGGACCCGGTACTTGTGGTTCGGACTGTCTCCAACCAGCCATAATGTTGTGAGAGTGAAATTATGTCTAAGTCCAGCTTTGGTACATTAAAAGCAACTCTGAAACTTAACCTAAGCGTTTTTCGAAACTACTTTTTGGCTAACTTCTTATAGGAAGGTCTAGGAGCTCTGAAAATGAACGTGCGCGTCTTTCACTCTTCCCGAGGGACTTAGAAGAATTTTGTGATATTTTTTATTAAAATGGTGTATAAGGGTATATATATAAATATATTTTATGCACTGTATATGAGCTGGCGATTTCTAAGTCTGTGGTTCCGAGAGGGGGTAACCAGGCTCACTAATAAAGGTCAAGCCACTTGGCTGCCAGAATGCCCTGCTTCAGCACAGACCAGAAAGGCATTGTGATAAGCGTATCCCCGGTATAGTCAGGGGTTAATGGGAGTCGTCCCCATCCCCCCAGTATACGGCCAGAACCATGGACCCGGTACTTGTGGTTCGGACTGTCTCCAACCAGCCATAATGTTGTGAGAGTGAAATTATGTCTAAGTCCAGCTTTGGTACATTAGAAGCAACTCTGAAACTTAACCTAAGCGTTTTTCGAAACTACTTTTTGGCTAACTTCTTATAGGAAGGTCTAGGAAATCTGAAAATGAACGTGCGCGTCTTTCACTCTTCCCGAGGGACTTAGAAGAATTTTGTGATAATTTTTATTAAAATGGTGTATAAGGTTATATATATATAAATATATTTTATGCACTGTATATGACCTGGCGATTTCTAAGTCTGTGGTTCCGAGAGGGGGTAACCAGGCTCACTAATAAAGGTCAAACCACTTGGCTGCCAGAATGCCCTGCTTCAGCACAGACCAGAAAGGCATTGTGATAAGCGTATCCCCGGTATAGTCAGGGGTTAATGGGAGTCGTCCCCGTCCCCCCAGTATACGGCCAGAACCATGGACCCGGTACTTGTGGTTCGGACTGTCTCCAACCAGCCATAATGTTGTGAGTGAAATTATGTCTAAGTCCAGCTTTGGTACATTAGAAGCAACTCTGAAACTTAACCTAAGCGTTTTTCGAAGCTACTTTTTGGCTAACTTCTTATACAGTAGGAAGGTCTAGGAGCTCTGAAAATGAACGTGCGCGTCTTTCACTCTTCCCGAGGGACTTAGAAGAATTTTGTGATAATTTTTATTAAAATGGTGTATAAGGGTATATATATAAATATATTTTATGCACTGTATATGAGCTGGCGATTTCTAAGTCTGTGGTTCCGAGAGAGGGTAACCAGGCTCACTAATAAAGGTCAAGCCACTTGGCTGCCAGAATGCCTTGCTTCAGCACAGACCAGAAAGGCATTGTGATAAGCGTATCCCCGGTATAGTCAGGGGTTAATGGGAGTCGTCCCCGTCCCCCCAGTATACGGCCAGAACCATGGACCCGGTACTTGTGGTTCGGACTGTCTCCAAATAGCCATAATGTTGTGAGTGAAATTATGTCTAAGTCCAGCTTTGGTACATTAGAAGCAACTCTGAAACTTAACCTAAGCTTTTTTCGAAGCTACTTTTTGGCTAACTTCTTATAGGAAGGTCTAGGAGCTCTGAAAATAAACGTGCGCGTCTCTCACTCTTCCCGAGGGACTTAGAAGAATTTTGTGATATTTTTTATTAAAATGGTGTATAAGGGTATATATATAAATATATTTTATGCACTGTATATGAGCTGGCGATTTCTAAGTCTGTGGTTCCGAGAGGGGGTAACCAGGCTCACTAATAAAGGTCAAGCCACTTGGCTGCCAGAATGCCCTCCTTCAGCACAGACCAGAAAGGCATTGTGATAAGCGTATCCACGGTATAGTCAGGGGTTAATGGGAGTCGTCCCCTTCCCCCCAGTATACGGCCAGAACCATGGACCCGGTACTTGTGGTTCGGACTGTCTCCAACCAGCCATAATGTTGTGAGAGTGAAATTATGTCTAAGTCCAGCTTTGGTACATTAGAAGCAACTCTGAAACTTAACCTAAGCGTTTGTCGAAGCTACGTTTTGGCTAACTTCTTATACAGTAGGAAGGTCTAGGAGCTCTGAAAATGAACGAGCGCGTCTTTCACTCTTCCCGAGGGACTTAGAAGAATTTTGTGATAATTTTTATTAAAATGGTGTATAAGGGTATATATATAAATATATTTTATGCACTGTATATGAGCTGGCGATTTCTAAGTCTGTGGTTCCGAGAGGGGGTAACCAGGCTCACTAATAAAGGTCAAGCCACTTGGCTGCCAGAATGCCCTCCTTCAGCACAGACCAGAAAGGCATTGTGATAAGCGTATCCCCGGTATAGTCAGGGGTTAATGGGAGTCGTCCCCGTCCCCCCAGTATACGGCCAGAACCATGGACCCGGTACTTGTGGTTCGGACTGTCTCCAAATAGCCATAATGTTGTGAGTGAAATTATGTCTAAGTCCAGCTTTGGTACATTAGAAGCAACTCTGAAACTTAACCTAAGCGTTTTTCGAAGCTACGTTTTGGCTAACTTCTTATACAGTAGGAAGGTCTAGGAGCTCTGAAAATGAACGAGCGCGTCTTTCACTCTTCCCGAGGGACTTAGAAGAATTTTGTGATATTTTTTATTAAAATGGTGTTTAAGGGTATATATATAAATATATTTTATGCACTGTATATGAGCTGGCGATTTCTAAGTCTGTGGTTCCGAGAGGGGGTAACCAGGCTCACTAATAAAGGTCAAGCCACTTGGCTGCCAGAATGCCCTCCTTCAGCACAGACCAGAAAGGCATTGTGATAAGCGTATCCCCGGTATAGTCAGGGGTTAATGGGAGTCGTCCCCGTCCCCCCAGTATACGGCCAGAACCATGGACCCGGTACTTGTGGTTCGGACTGTCTCCAACCAGCCATAATGTTGTGAGAGTGAAATTATGTCTAAGTCCAGCTTTGGTACATTAGAAGCAACTCTGAAACTTAACCTAAGCGTTTTTCGAAGCTACTTTTTGGCTAACTTCTTATAGGAAGGTCTAGGAGCTCTGAAAATGAACGTGCGCGTCTTTCACTCTTCCCGAGGGACTTAGAAGAATTTTGTGATAATTTTTATTAAAATGGTCTATAAGGGTATATATATAAATATATTTTATGCACTGTATATGAGCTGGCGATTTCTAAGTCTGTGGTTCCGAGAGGGGTTAACCAGGCTCACTAATAAAGGTCAAGCAACTTGGCTGCCAGAATGCCCTCCTTCAGCACAGACCAGAAAAGCATTGTGATAAGCGTATCCCCGGTATAGTCAGGGGTTAATGGGAGTCGTCCCCGTCCCCCCAGTATACGGCCAGAACCATGGACCCGGTACTTGTGGTTCGGACTGTCTCCAACCAGCCATAATGTTGTGAGAGTGAAATTATGTCTAAGTCCAGCTTTGGTACATTAGAAGCAACTCTGAAACTTAACCTAAGCTTTTTTCGAAGCTACTTTTTGGCTAACTTCTTATAGGAAGGTTTAGGAGCTCTGAAAATGAACGTGCGCGTCTTTCACTCTTCCCGAGGGACTTAGAAGAATTTTGTGATATTTTTTATTAAAATGGTGTATAAGGGTATATATATAAATATATTTTATGCACTGTATATGAGCTGGCGATTTCTAAGTCTGTGGTTCCGAGAGGGGGTAACCAGGCTCACTAATAAAGGTCAAGCCACTTGGCTGCCAGAATGCCCTGCTTCAGCACAGACCAGAAAGGCATTGTGATAAGCGTATCCCCGGTATAGTCAGGGGTTAATGGGAGTCGTCCCCGTCCCCCAGTATACGGCCAGAACCATGGACCCGGTACTTGTGGTTCGGACTGTCTCCAACCAGCCATAAAGTTGTGAGTGAAATTATTTCTAAGTCCAGCTTTGGTACATTAGAAGCAACTCTGAAACTTAACCTAAGCGTTTTTCGAAGCTACTTTTTGGCTAACTTCTTATAGGAAGGTCTAGGAGCTCTGAAACTGAACGTGCGCGTCTTTCACTCTTCCCGAGGGACTTAGAAGAATTTTGTGATATTTTTTATTAAAATGGTGTATAAGGGTATATATATAAATATATTTTATGCACTGTAAATGAGCTGGCGATTTCTAAGTCTGTGGTTCCGTGAGGGGGTAACCAGGCTCACTAATAAAGGTCAAGCCACTTGGCTGCCAGAATGCCCTCCTTCAGCACAGACCAGAAAGGCATTGTGATAAGCGTATCCCCGGTATAGTCAGGGGTTAATGGGAGTCGTCCCCGTCCCCCCAGTATACGGCCAGAACCATGGACCCGGTACTTGTGGTTCGGACTGTCTCCAACCAGCCATAATGTTGTGAGAGTGAAATTATGTCTAAGTCCAGCTTTGGTACATTAGAAGCAACTCTGAAACTTAACCTAAGCGTTTTTCGAAGCTACTTTATGGCTAACTTCTTATAGGAAGGTCTAGGAGCTCTGAAAATGAACGTGCGCGTCTTTCACTCTTCCCGAGGGACTTAGAATAATTTTGTGATATTTTTTATTAAAATGGTGTATAAGGGTATATATATAAATATATTTTATGCACTGTATATGAGCTGACGATTTCTAAGTCTGTGGTTCCGAGAGGGGGTAACCAGGCTCACTAATAAAGGTCAAGCCACTTGGCTGCCAGAATTCCCTCCTTCAGCACAGACCAGAAAGGCATTGTGATAAGCGTATCCCCGGTATAGTCAGGGGTTAATGGGAGTCGTCCCCGTCCCCCCAGTATACGGCCAGAACCATGGACCCGGTACTTGTGGTTCGGACTGTCTCCAACCAGCCATAATGTTGTGAGAGTGAAATTATGTCTAAGTCCAGCTTTGGTACATTAGAAGCAACTCTGAAACTTAACCTAAGCTTTTTTCGAAGCTACTTTTTGGCTAACTTCTTATAGGAAGGTCTAGGAGCTCTGAAAATGAACGTGCGCGTCTTTCAATCTTCCCGAGGGACTTAGAATAATTTTGTGATATTTTTTATTAAAATGGTGTATAAAGGTATATATATAAATATATTTTATGCACTGTATATGAGCTGGCGATTTCTAAGTCTGTGGTTCCGAGAGGGGGTAACCAGGCTCACTAATAAAGGTCATGCCACTTGGCTGCCAGAATGCCCTCCTTCAGCACAGACCAGAAAGGCATTGTGATAAGCGTATCCCCGGTATAGTCAGGGGTTAATGGGAGTCGTCCCCGTCCCCCCAGTATACGGCCAGAACCATGGACCCGGTACTTGTGGTTCGGACTGTCTCCAACCAGCCATAATGTTGTGAGAGTGAAATTATGTCTAAGTCCAGCTTTGGTACATTAGAAGCAACTCTGAAACTTAACCTAAGCTTTTTTCGAAGCTACTTTTTGGCTAACTTCTTATAGGAAGGTCTAGGAGCTCTGAAAATGAACGTGCGCGTCTTTCAATCTTCCCGAGGGACTTAGAATAATTTTGTGATATTTTTTATTAAAATGGTGTATAAAGGTATATATATAAATATATTTTATGCACTGTATATGAGCTGGCAATTTCTAAGTCTGTGGTTCCGAGAGGGGGTAACCAGGCTCACTAATAAAGGTCATGCCACTTGGCTGCCAGAATGCCCTGCTTCAGCACAGACCAGAAAGGCATTGTGATAAGTGTATCCCCGGTATAGTCAGGGGTTAATGGGAGTCGTCCCCGTCCCCCCAGTATACGGCCAGAACCATGGACCCGGTACTTGTGGTTCGGACTGTCTCCAACCAGCCATAATGTTGTGAGAGTTAAATTATGTCTAAGTCCAGCTTTGGTACATTAGAAGCAACTCTGAAACTTAACCTAAGCGTTTTTCGAAGCTACTTTTTGGCTAACTTCTTATAGGAAGGTCTAGGAGCTCTGAAAATGAACGTGCGCGTCTTTCACTCTTCCCGAGGGACTTAGAAGAATTTTGTGATATTTTTTATTAAAATGGTGTATAAGGGTATATATATAAATATATTTTATGCACTGTATATGAGCTGGCGATTTCTAAGTCTGTGGTTCCGAGAGGGGGTAACCAGGCTCACTAATAAAGGTCAAGCCACTTGGCTGCCAGAATGCTTTCCTTCAGCACAGACCAGAAAGGCATTGTGATAAGCGTATCCCCGGTATAGTCAGGGGTTAATGGGAGTCGTCCCCGTCCCCCCAGTATACGGCCAGAACCATGGACCCGGTACTTGTGGTTCGGACTGTCTCCAAATAGCCATAATGTTGTGAGTGAAATTATGTCTAAGTCCAGCTTTGGTACATTAGAAGCAACTCTGAAACTTAACCTAAGCGTTTTTCGAAGCTACGTTTTGGCTAACTTCTTATACAGTAGGAAGGTCTAGGAGCTCTGAAAATGAACGAGCGCGTCTTTCACTCTTCCCGAGGGACTTAGAAGAATTTTGTGATATTTTTTATTAAAATGGTGTTTAAGGGTATATATATAAATATATTTTATGCACTGTATATGAGCTGGCGATTTCTAAGTCTGTGGTTCCGAGAGGGGGTAACCAGGCTCACTAATAAAGGTCAAGCCACTTGGCTGCCAGAATGCCCTCCTTCAGCACAGACCAGAAAGGCATTGTGATAAGCGTATCCCCGGTATAGTCAGGGGTTAATGGGAGTCGTCCCCGTCCCCCCAGTATACGGCCAGAACCATGGACCCGGTACTTGTGGTTCGGACTGTCTCCAACCAGCCATAATGTTGTGAGAGTGAAATTATGTCTAAGTCCAGCTTTGGTACATTAGAAGCAACTCTGAAACTTAACCTAAGCGTTTTTCGAAGCTACTTTTTGGCTAACTTCTTATAGGAAGGTCTAGGAGCTCTGAAAATGAACGTGCGCGTCTTTCACTCTTCCCGAGGGACTTAGAAGAATTTTGTGATAATTTTTATTAAAATGGTCTATAAGGGTATATATATAAATATATTTTATGCACTGTATATGAGCTGGCGATTTCTAAGTCTGTGGTTCCGAGAGGGGTTAACCAGGCTCACTAATAAAGGTCAAGCAACTTGGCTGCCAGAATGCCCTCCTTCAGCACAGACCAGAAAAGCATTGTGATAAGCGTATCCCCGGTATAGTCAGGGGTTAATGGGAGTCGTCCCCGTCCCCCCAGTATACGGCCAGAACCATGGACCCGGTACTTGTGGTTCGGACTGTCTCCAACCAGCCATAATGTTGTGAGAGTGAAATTATGTCTAAGTCCAGCTTTGGTACATTAGAAGCAACTCTGAAACTTAACCTAAGCTTTTTTCGAAGCTACTTTTTGGCTAACTTCTTATAGGAAGGTTTAGGAGCTCTGAAAATGAACGTGCGCGTCTTTCACTCTTCCCGAGGGACTTAGAAGAATTTTGTGATATTTTTTATTAAAATGGTGTATAAGGGTATATATATAAATATATTTTATGCACTGTATATGAGCTGGCGATTTCTAAGTCTGTGGTTCCGAGAGGGGGTAACCAGGCTCACTAATAAAGGTCATGCCACTTGGCTGCCAGAATGCCCTCCTTCAGCACAGACCAGAAAGGCATTGTGATAAGCATATCCCCGGTATAGTCAGGGGTTCATGGGAGTCGTCCCTGTCCCCCCAGTATACGGCCAGAACCATGGACCCGGTACTTGTGGTTCGGACTGTCTCCAACCAGCCATAATGTTGTGAGAGTGAAATTATGTCTAAGTCCAGCTTTGGTACATTAGAAGCAACTCTGAAACTTAACCTAAGCGTTTTTCGAAGCTACTTTTTGGCTAACTTCTTATAGGAAGGTCTAGGAGCTCTGAAAATGAACGTGCGCGTCTTTCACTCTTCCCGAGGGACTTAGAAGAATTTTGTGATATTTTTTATTAAAATGGTGTATAAGGGTATATATATAAATATATTTTATGCACTGTATATGAGCTGGCGATTTCTAAGTCTGTGGTTCCGAGAGGGGGTAACCAGGCTCACTAATAAAGGTCAAGCCACTTGGCTGCCAGAATGCCCTGCTTCAGCACAGACCAGAAAGGCATTGTGATAAGCGTATCCCCGGTATAGTCAGGGGTTAATGGGAGTCGTCCCCGTCCCCCCAGTATACGGCCAGAACCATGGACCCGGTACTTGTGGTTCGGACTGTCTCCAACCAGCCATAATGTTGTGAGAGTGAAATTATGTCTAAGTCCAGCTTTGGTACATTAGAAGCAACTCTGAAACTTAACCTAAGCTTTTTTCGAAGCTACTTTTTGGCTAACTTCTTATAGGAAGGTCTAGGAGCTCTGAAAATGAACGTGCGCGTCTTTCACTCTTCCCGAGGGACTTAGAATAATTTTGTGATATTTTTTATTAAAATGGTGTATAAAGGTATATATATAAATATATTTTATGCACTGTATATGAGCTGGCGATTTCTAAGTCTGTGGTTCCGAGAGGGGGTAACCAGGCTCACTAATAAAGGTCATGCCACTTGGCTGCCAGAATGCCCTGCTTCAGCACAGACCAGAAAGGCATTGTGATAAGCGTATCCCCGGTATAGTCAGGGGTTAATGGGAGTCGTCCCCGTCCCCCCAGTATACGGCCAGAACCATGGACCCGGTACTTGTGGTTCGGACTGTCTCCAACCAGCCATAATGTTGTGAGAGTTAAATTATGTCTAAGTCCAGCTTTGGTACATTAGAAGCAACTCTGAAACTTAACCTAAGCGTTTTTCGAAGCTACTTTTTGGCTAACTTCTTATAGGAAGGTCTAGGAGCTCTGAAAATGAACGTGCGCGTCTTTCACTCTTCCCGAGGGACTTAGAAGTATTTTGTGATATTTTTTATTAAAATGGTGTATAAGGGTATATATATAAATATATTTTATGCACTGTATATGAGCTGGCGATTTCTAAGTCTGTGGTTCCGAGAGGGGGTAACCAGGCTCACTAATAAAGGTCAAGCCACTTGGCTGCCAGAATGCCCTCCTTCAGCACAGACCAGAAAGGCATTGTGATAAGCGTATCCCCGGTATAGTCAGGGGTTCATGGGAGTCGTCCCCGTCCCCCCAGTATACGGCCAGAACCATGGACCCGGTACTTGTGGTTCGGACTGTCTCCAACCAGCCATAATGTTGTGAGAGTGAAATTATGTCTAAGTCCAGCTTTGGTACATTAGAAGCAACTCTGAAACTTAACCTAAGCGTTTTTCGAAGCTACTTTTTGGCTAACTTCTTATAGGAAGGTCTAGGAGCACTGAAAATGAACGTGCGCGTCTTTCACTCTTCCCGAGGGACTTAGAAGAATTTTGTGATATTTTTTATTAAAATGGTGTATAAGGGTATATATATAAATATATTTTATGCACTGTATATGAGCTGGCGATTTCTAAGTCTGTGGTTCCGAGAGGGGGTAACCAGGCTCACTAATAAAGGTCAAGCCACTTGGCTGCCAGAATGCCCTGCTTCAGCACAGACCAGAAAGGCATTGTGATAAGCGTATCCCCGGTATAGTCAGGGGTTAATGGGAGTCGTCCCCGTCCCCCCAGTATACGGCCAGAACCATGGACCCGGTACTTGTAGTTCGGACTGTCTCCAACCAGCCATAATGTTGTGAGAGTGAAATTATGTCTAAGTCCAACTTTGGTACATTAGAATCAACTCTGAAACTTAACCTAAGCGTTTTTCGAAGCTACTTTTTGGCTAACTTCTTATAGGAAGGTCTAGGAGCTCTGAAAATGAACTTGCGCGTCTTTCACTCTTCCCGAGGGACTTAGAAGAATTTTGTGAAATTTTTTATTAAAATGGTGTATAAGGGTATATATATAAATATATTTTATGCACTGTATATGAGCTGGCGATTTCTAAGTCTGTGGTTCCGAGAGGGGGTAACCAGGCTCACTAATAAAGGTCAAGCCACTTGGCTGCCAGAATGCCCTGCTTCAGCACAGACCAGAAAGGCATTGTGATAAGCGTATCCCCGGTATAGTCAGGGGTTAATGGGAGTCGTCCCCGTCCCCCCAGTATACGGCCAGAACCATGGACCCGGTACTTGTGGTTCGGACTGTCTCCAACCAGCCATAATGTTGTGAGAGTGAAATTATGTCTAAGTCCAGCTTTGGTACATTAGAAGCAACTCTGAAACTTAACCTAAGCGTTTTTCGAAGCTACTTTTTGGCTAACTTCTTATAGGAAGGTCTAGGAGCTCTGAAAATTAACGTGCGCGTCTTTCACTCTTCCCGAGGGACTTAGAAGAATTTTGTGATATTTTTTATTAAAATGGTGTATAAGGGTATATATATAAATATATTTTATGCACTGTATATGAGCTTGCGATTTCTAAGTCTGTGGTTCCGAGAGGGGGTAACCAGGCTCACTAATAAAGGTCAAGCCACTTGGCTGCCAGAATGCTTTCCTTCAGCACAGACCAGAAAGGCATTGTGATAAGCGTATCCCCGGTATAGTCAGGGGTTAATGGGAGTCGTCCCCGTCCCCCCAGTATACGGCCAGAACCATGGACCCGGTACTTGTGGTTCGGACTGTCTCCAACCAGCCATAAAGTTGTGAGTGAAATTATGTCTAAGTCCAGCTTTGGTACATTAGAAGCAACTCTGAAACTTAACCTAAACGTTTTTCGAAGCTACTTTTTGGCTAACTTCTTATAGGAAGGTCTAGGAGCTCTGAAAATGAACGTGCGCGTCTTTCACTCTTCCCGAGGGACTTAGAAGAATTTTGTGATATTTTTTATTAAAATGGTGTATAAGGGTATATATATAAATATATTTTATGCACTGTAAATGAGCTGGCGATTTCTAAGTCTGTGGTTCCGTGAGGGGGTAACCAGGCTCACTAATAAAGGTCAAGCCACTTGGCTGCCAGAATGCCCTCCTTCAGCACAGACCAGAAAGGCATTGTGATAAGCGTATCCCCGGTATAGTCAGGGGTTAATGGGAGTCGTCCCCGTCCCCCCAGTATACGGCCAGAACCATGGACCCGGTACTTGTGGTTCGGACTGTCTCCAACCAGCCATAATGTTGTGAGAGTGAAATTATGTCTAAGTCCAGCTTTGGTACATTAGAAGCAACTCTGAAACTTAACCTAAGCTTTTTTCGAAGCTACTTTTTGGCTAACTTCTTATAGGAAGGTCTAGGAGCTCTGAAAATGAACGTGCGCGTCTTTCAATCTTCCCGAGGGACTTAGAATAATTTTGTGATATTTTTTATTAAAATGGTGTATAAAGGTATATATATAAATATATTTTATGCACTGTATATGAGCTGGCAATTTCTAAGTCTGTGGTTCCGAGAGGGGGTAACCAGGCTCACTAATAAAGGTCATGCCACTTGGCTGCCAGAATGCCCTGCTTCAGCACAGACCAGAAAGGCATTGTGATAAGTGTATCCCCGGTATAGTCAGGGGTTAATGGGAGTCGTCCCCGTCCCCCCAGTATACGGCCAGAACCATGGACCCGGTACTTGTGGTTCGGACTGTCTCCAACCAGCCATAATGTTGTGAGAGTTAAATTATGTCTAAGTCCAGCTTTGGTACATTAGAAGCAACTCTGAAACTTAACCTAAGCGTTTTTCGAAGCTACTTTTTGGCTAACTTCTTATAGGAAGGTCTAGGAGCTCTGAAAATGAACGTGCGCGTCTTTCACTCTTCCCGAGGGACTTAGAAGAATTTTGTGATATTTTTTATTAAAATGGTGTATAAGGGTATATATATAAATATATTTTATGCACTGTATATGAGCTGGCGATTTCTAAGTCTGTGGTTCCGAGAGGGGGTAACCAGGCTCACTAATAAAGGTCAAGCCACTTGGCTGCCAGAATGCTTTCCTTCAGCACAGACCAGAAAGGCATTGTGATAAGCGTATCCCCGGTATAGTCAGGGGTTAATGGGAGTCGTCCCCGTCCCCCCAGTATACGGCCAGAACCATGGACCCGGTACTTGTGGTTCGGACTGTCTCCAACCAGCCATAAAGTTGTGAGTGAAATTATGTCTAAGTCCAGCTTTGGTACATTAGAAGCAACTCTGAAACTTAACCTAAGCGTTTTTCGAAGCTACTTTTTGGCTAACTTCTTATAGGAAGGTCTAGGAGCTCTGAAAATGAACGTGCGCGTCTTTCACTCTTCCCGAGGGACTTAGAAGAATTTTGTGATATTTTTTATTAAAATGGTGTATAAGGGTATATATATAAATATATTTTATGCACTGTAAATGAGCTGGCGATTTCTAAGTCTGTGGTTCCGTGAGGGGGTAACCAGGCTCACTAATAAAGGTCAAGCCACTTGGCTGCCAGAATGCCCTCCTTCAGCACAGACCAGAAAGGCATTGTGATAAGCGTATCCCCGGTATAGTCAGGGGTTAATGGGAGTCGTCCCCGTCCCCCCAGTATACGGCCAGAACCATGGACCCGGTACTTGTGGTTCGGACTGTCTCCAACCAGCCATAAAGTTGTGAGTGAAATTATGTCTAAGTCCAGCTTTGGTACATTAGAAGCAACTCTGAAACTTAACCTAAGCGTTTTTCGAAGCTACTTTTTGGCTAACTTCTTATAGGAAGGTCTAGGAGCTCTGAAAATGAACGTGCGCGTCTTTCACTCTTCCCGAGGGACTTAGAAGAATTTTGTGATATTTTTTATTAAAATGGTGTATAAGGGTATATATATAAATATATTTTATGCACTGTAAATGAGCTGGCGATTTCTAAGTCTGTGGTTCCGTGAGGGGGTAACCAGGCTCACTAATAAAGGTCATGCCACTTGGCTGCCAGAATGCCCTGCTTCAGCACAGACCAGAAAGGCATTGTGATAAGTGTATCCCCGGTATAGTCAGGGGTTAATGGGAGTCGTCCCCGTCCCCCCAGTATACGGCCAGAACCATGGACCCGGTACTTGTGGTTCGGACTGTCTCCAACCAGCCATAATGTTGTGAGAGTTAAATTATGTCTAAGTCCAGCTTTGGTACATTAGAAGCAACTCTGAAACTTAACCTAAGCGTTTTTCGAAGCTACTTTTTGGCTAACTTCTTATAGGAAGGTCTAGGAGCTCTGAAAATGAACGTGCGCGTCTTTCACTCTTCCCGAGGGACTTAGAAGAATTTTGTGATATTTTTTATTAAAATGGTGTATAAGGGTATATATATAAATATATTTTATGCACTGTATATGAGCTGGCGATTTCTAAATCTGTGGTTCCGAGAGGGGGTAACCAGGCTCACTAATAAAGGTCAAGCCACTTGGCTGCCAGAATGCTTTCCTTCAGCACAGACCAGAAAGGCATTGTGATAAGCGTATCCCCGGTATAGTCAGGGGTTAATGGGAGTCGTCCCCGTCCCCCCAGTATACGGCCAGAACCATGGACCCGGTACTTGTGGTTCGGACTGTCTCCAACCAGCCATAAAGTTGTGAGTGAAATTATGTCTAAGTCCAGCTTTGGTACATTAGAAGCAACTCTGAAACTTAACCTAAGCGTTTTTCGAAGCTACTTTTTGGCTAACTTCTTATAGGAAGGTCTAGGAGCTCTGAAAATGAACGTGCGCGTCTTTCACTCTTCCCGAGGGACTTAGAAGAATTTTGTGATATTTTTTATTAAAATGGTGTATAAGGGTATATATATAAATATATTTTATGCACTGTAAATGAGCTGGCGATTTCTAAGTCTGTGGTTCCGTGAGGGGGTAACCAGGCTCACTAATAAAGGTCAAGCCACTTGGCTGCCAGAATGCCCTCCTTCAGCACAGACCAGAAAGGCATTGTGATAAGCGTATCCCCGGTATAGTCAGGGGTTAATGGGAGTCGTCCCCGTCCACCCAGTATACGGCCAGAACCATGGACCCGGTACTTGTGGTTCGGACTGTCTCCAACCAGCCATAATGTTGTGAGAGTGAAATTATGTCTAAGTCCAGCTTTGGTACATTAGAAGCAACTCTGAAACTTAACCTAAGCGTTTTTCGAAGCTACTTTTTGGCTAACTTCTTATAGGAAGGTCTAGGAGCTCTGAAAATGAACGTGCGCGTCTTTCACTCTTCCCGAGGGACTTAGAATAATTTTGTGATATTTTTTATTAAAATGGTTTATAAGGGTATATATATAAATATATTTTATGCACTGTATATGAGCTGACGATTTCTAAGTCTGTGGTTCCGAGAGGGGGTAACCAGGCTCACTAATAAAGGTCAAGCCACTTGGCTGCCAGAATGCCCTCCTTCAGCACAGACCAGAAAGGCATTGTGATAAGCGTATCCCCGGTATAGTCAGGGGTTAATGGGAGTCGTCCCCGTCCCCCCAGTATACGGCCAGAACCATGGACCCGGTACTTGTGGTTCGGACTGTCTCCAACCAGCCATAATGTTGTGAGAGTGAAATTATGTCTAAGTCCAGCTTTGGTACATTAGAAGCAACTCTGAAACTTAACCTAAGCTTTTTTCGAAGCTACTTTTTGGCTAACTTCTTATAGGAAGGTCTAGGAGCTCTGAAAATGAACGTGCACGTCTTTCACTCTTCCCGAGGGACTTAGAAGTATTTTGTGATATTTTTTATTAAAATGGTGTATAAGGGTATATATATAAATATATTTTATGCACTGTATATGAGCTGGCGATTTCTAAGTCTGTGGTTCCGAGAGGGGGTAACCAGGCTCACTAATAAAGGTCAAGCCACTTGGCTGCCAGAATGCCCTCCTTCAGCACAGACCAGAAAGGCATTGTGATAAGCGTATCCCCGGTATAGTCAGGGGTTCATGGGAGTCGTCCCCGTCCCCCCAGTATACGGCCAGAACCATGGACCCGGTACTTGTGGTTCGGACTGTCTCCAACCAGCCATAAAGTTGTGAGTGAAATTATGTCTAAGTCCAGCTTTGGTACATTAGAAGCAACTCTGAAACTTAACCTAAGCGTTTTTCGAAGCTACTTTTTGGCTAACTTCTTATAGGAAGGTCTAGGAGCTCTGAAAATGAACGTGCGCGTCTTTCACTCTTCCCGAGGGACTTAGAAGAATTTTGTGATATTTTTTATTAAAATGGTGTATAAGGGTATATATATAAATATATTTTATGCACTGTAAATGAGCTGGCGATTTCTAAGTCTGTGGTTCCGTGAGGGGGTAACCAGGCTCACTAATAAAGGTCAAGCCACTTGGCTGCCAGAATGCCCTCCTTCAGCACAGACCAGAAAGGCATTGTGATAAGCGTATCCCCGGTATAGTCAGGGGTTAATGGGAGTCGTCCCCGTCCACCCAGTATACGGCCAGAACCATGGACCCGGTACTTGTGGTTCGGACTGTCTCCAACCAGCCATAATGTTGTGAGAGTGAAATTATGTCTAAGTCCAGCTTTGGTACATTAGAAGCAACTCTGAAACTTAACCTAAGCGTTTTTCGAAGCTACTTTTTGGCTAACTTCTTATAGGAAGGTCTAGGAGCTCTGAAAATGAACGTGCGCGTCTTTCACTCTTCCCGAGGGACTTAGAATAATTTTGTGATATTTTTTATTAAAATGGTTTATAAGGGTATATATATAAATATATTTTATGCACTGTATATGAGCTGACGATTTCTAAGTCTGTGGTTCCGAGAGGGGGTAACCAGGCTCACTAATAAAGGTCAAGCCACTTGGCTGCCAGAATGCCCTCCTTCAGCACAGACCAGAAAGGCATTGTGATAAGCGTATCCCCGGTATAGTCAGGGGTTAATGGGAGTCGTCCCCGTCCCCCCAGTATACGGCCAGAACCATGGACCCGGTACTTGTGGTTCGGACTGTCTCCAACCAGCCATAATGTTGTGAGAGTGAAATTATGTCTAAGTCCAGCTTTGGTACATTAGAAGCAACTCTGAAACTTAACCTAAGCTTTTTTCGAAGCTACTTTTTGGCTAACTTCTTATAGGAAGGTCTAGGAGCTCTGAAAATGAACGTGCACGTCTTTCACTCTTCCCGAGGGACTTAGAAGTATTTTGTGATATTTTTTATTAAAATGGTGTATAAGGGTATATATATAAATATATTTTATGCACTGTATATGAGCTGGCGATTTCTAAGTCTGTGGTTCCGAGAGGGGGTAACCAGGCTCACTAATAAAGGTCAAGCCACTTGGCTGCCAGAATGCCCTCCTTCAGCACAGACCAGAAAGGCATTGTGATAAGCGTATCCCCGGTATAGTCAGGGGTTCATGGGAGTCGTCCCCGTCCCCCCAGTATACGGCCAGAACCATGGACCCGGTACTTGTGGTTCGGACTGTCTCCAACCAGCCATAATGTTGTGAGAGTGAAATTATGTCTAAGTCCAGCTTTGGTACATTAGAAGCAACTCTGAAACTTAACCTAAGCGTTTTTCGAAGCTACTTTTTGGCTAACTTCTTATAGGAAGGTCTAGGAGCTCTGAAAATGAACGTGCGCGTCTTTCACTCTTCCCGAGGGACTTAGAAGAATTTTGTGATATTTTTTATTAAAATGGTGTATAAGGGTATATATATAAATATATTTTATGCACTGTAAATGAGCTGGCGATTTCTAAGTCTGTGGTTCCGTGAGGGGGTAACCAGGCTCACTAATAAAGGTCAAGCCACTTGGCTGCCAGAATGCCCTCCTTCAGCACAGACCAGAAAGGCATTGTGATAAGCGTATCCCCGGTATAGTCAGGGGTTAATGGGAGTCGTCCCCGTCCCCCCAGTATACGGCCAGAACCATGGACCCGGTACTTGTGGTTCGGACTGTCTCCAACCAGCCATAAAGTTGTGAGTGAAATTATGTCTAAGTCCAGCTTTGGTACATTAGAAGCAACTCTGAAACTTAACCTAAGCGTTTTTCGAAGCTACTTTTTGGCTAACTTCTTATAGGAAGGTCTAGGAGCTCTGAAAATGAACGTGCGCGTCTTTCACTCTTCCCGAGGGACTTAGAAGAATTTTGTGATATTTTTTATTAAAATGGTGTATAAGGGTATATATATAAATATATTTTATGCACTGTAAATGAGCTGGCGATTTCTAAGTCTGTGGTTCCGTGAGGGGGTAACCAGGCTCACTAATAAAGGTCAAGCCACTTGGCTGCCAGAATGCCCTCCTTCAGCACAGACCAGAAAGGCATTGTGATAAGCGTATCCCCGGTATAGTCAGGGGTTAATGGGAGTCGTCCCCGTCCCCCCAGTATACGGCCAGAACCATGGACCCGGTACTTGTGGTTCGGACTGTCTCCAACCAGCCATAATGTTGTGAGAGTGAAATTATGTCTAAGTCCAGCTTTGGTACATTAGAAGCAACTCTGAAACTTAACCTAAGCGTTTTTCGAAGCTACTTTATGGCTAACTTCTTATAGGAAGGTCTAGGAGCTCTGAAACTGAACGTGCGCGTCTTTCACTCTTCCCGAGGGACTTAGAATAATTTTGTGATATTTTTTATTAAAATGGTTTATAAGGGTATATATATAAATATATTTTATGCACTGTATATGAGCTGACGATTTCTAAGTCTGTGGTTCCGAGAGGGGGTAACCAGGCTCACTAATAAAGGTCAAGCCACTTGGCTGCCAGAATGCCCTCCTTCAGCACAGACCAGAAATGCATTGTGATAAGCGTATCCCCGGTATAGTCAGGGGTTAATGGGAGTCGTCCCCGTCCCCCCAGTATACGGCCAGAACCATGGACCCGGTACTTGTGGTTCGGACTGTCTCCAACCAGCCATAATGTTGTGAGAGTGAAATTATGTCTAAGTCCAGCTTTGGTACATTAGAAGCAACTCTGAAACTTAACCTAAGCGTTTTTCGAAGCTACTTTATGGCTAACTTCTTATAGGAAGGTCTAGGAGCTCTGAAACTGAACGTGCGCGTCTTTCACTCTTCCCGAGGGACTTAGAATAATTTTGTGATATTTTTTATTAAAATGGTGTATAAAGGTATATATATAAATATATTTTATGCACTGTATATGAGCTGGCGATTTCTAAGTCTGTGGTTCCGAGAGGGGGTAACCAGGCTCACTAATAAAGGTCATGCCACTTGGCTGCCAGAATGCCCTCCTTCAGCACAGACCAGAAAGGCATTGTGATAAGCATATCCCCGGTATAGTCAGGGGTTCATGGGAGTCGTCCCTGTCCCCCCAGTATACGGCCAGAACCATGGACCCGGTACTTGTGGTTCGGACTGTCTCCAACCAGCCATAATGTTGTGAGAGTGAAATTATGTCTAAGTCCAGCTTTGGTACATTAGAAGCAACTCTGAAACTTAACCTAAGCGTTTTTCGAAGCTACTTTTTGGCTAACTTCTTATAGGAAGGTCTAGGAGCTCTGAAAATGAACGTGCGCGTCTTTCACTCTTCCCGAGGGACTTAGAAGAATTTTGTGATATTTTTTATTAAAATGGTGTATAAGGGTATATATATAAATATATTTTATGCACTGTATATGAGCTGGCGATTTCTAAGTCTGTGGTTCCGAGAGGGGGTAACCAGGCTCACTAATAAAGGTCAAGCCACTTGGCTGCCAGAATGCCCTGCTTCAGCACAGACCAGAAAGGCATTGTGATAAGCGTATCCCCGGTATAGTCAGGGGTTAATGGGAGTCGTCCCCGTCCCCCCAGTATACGGCCAGAACCATGGACCCGGTACTTGTGGTTCGGACTGTCTCCAACCAGCCATAATGTTGTGAGAGTGAAATTATGTCTAAGTCCAGCTTTGGTACATTAGAAGCAACTCTGAAACTTAACCTAAGCTTTTTTCGAAGCTACTTTTTGGCTAACTTCTTATAGGAAGGTCTAGGAGCTCTGAAAATGAACGTGCGCGTCTTTCACTCTTCCCGAGGGACTTAGAATAATTTTGTGATATTTTTTATTAAAATGGTGTATAAAGGTATATATATAAATATATTTTATGCACTGTATATGAGCTGGCGATTTCTAAGTCTGTGGTTCCGAGAGGGGGTAACCAGGCTCACTAATAAAGGTCATGCCACTTGGCTGCCAGAATGCCCTGCTTCAGCACAGACCAGAAAGGCATTGTGATAAGCGTATCCCCGGTATAGTCAGGGGTTAATGGGAGTCGTCCCCGTCCCCCCAGTATACGGCCAGAACCATGGACCCGGTACTTGTGGTTCGGACTGTCTCCAACCAGCCATAATGTTGTGAGAGTTAAATTATGTCTAAGTCCAGCTTTGGTACATTAGAAGCAACTCTGAAACTTAACCTAAGCGTTTTTCGAAGCTACTTTTTGGCTAACTTCTTATAGGAAGGTCTAGGAGCTCTGAAAATGAACGTGCGCGTCTTTCACTCTTCCCGAGGGACTTAGAAGTATTTTGTGATATTTTTTATTAAAATGGTGTATAAGGGTATATATATAAATATATTTTATGCACTGTATATGAGCTGGCGATTTCTAAGTCTGTGGTTCCGAGAGGGGGTAACCAGGCTCACTAATAAAGGTCAAGCCACTTGGCTGCCAGAATGCCCTCCTTCAGCACAGACCAGAAAGGCATTGTGATAAGCGTATCCCCGGTATAGTCAGGGGTTCATGGGAGTCGTCCCCGTCCCCCCAGTATACGGCCAGAACCATGGACCCGGTACTTGTGGTTCGGACTGTCTCCAACCAGCCATAATGTTGTGAGAGTGAAATTATGTCTAAGTCCAGCTTTGGTACATTAGAAGCAACTCTGAAACTTAACCTAAGCGTTTTTCGAAGCTACTTTTTGGCTAACTTCTTATAGGAAGGTCTAGGAGCTCTGAAAATGAACGTGCGCGTCTTTCACTCTTCCCGAGGGACTTAGAAGAATTTTGTGATATTTTTTATTAAAATGGTGTATAAGGGTATATATATAAATATATTTTATGCACTGTATATGAGCTGGCGATTTCTAAGTCTGTGGTTCCGAGAGGGGGTAACCAGGCTCACTAATAAAGGTCAAGCCACTTGGCTGCCAGAATGCCCTGCTTCAGCACAGACCAGAAAGGCATTGTGATAAGCGTATCCCCGGTATAGTCAGGGGTTAATGGGAGTCGTCCCCGTCCCCCCAGTATACGGCCAGAACCATGGACCCGGTACTTGTAGTTCGGACTGTCTCCAACCAGCCATAATGTTGTGAGAGTGAAATTATGTCTAAGTCCAACTTTGGTACATTAGAATCAACTCTGAAACTTAACCTAAGCGTTTTTCGAAGCTACTTTTTGGCTAACTTCTTATAGGAAGGTCTAGGAGCTCTGAAAATGAACTTGCGCGTCTTTCACTCTTCCCGAGGGACTTAGAAGAATTTTGTGAAATTTTTTATTAAAATGGTGTATAAGGGTATATATATAAATATATTTTATGCACTGTATATGAGCTGGCGATTTCTAAGTCTGTGGTTCCGAGAGGGGGTAACCAGGCTCACTAATAAAGGTCAAGCCACTTGGCTGCCAGAATGCCCTGCTTCAGCACAGACCAGAAAGGCATTGTGATAAGCGTATCCCCGGTATAGTCAGGGGTTAATGGGAGTCGTCCCCGTCCCCCCAGTATACGGCCAGAACCATGGACCCGGTACTTGTGGTTCGGACTGTCTCCAACCAGCCATAATGTTGTGAGAGTGAAATTATGTCTAAGTCCAGCTTTGGTACATTAGAAGCAACTCTGAAACTTAACCTAAGCGTTTTTCGAAGCTACTTTTTGGCTAACTTCTTATAGGAAGGTCTAGGAGCTCTGAAAATGAACGTGCGCGTCTTTCACTCTTCCCGAGGGACTTAGAAGAATTTTGTGATATTTTTTATTAAAATGGTGTATAAGGGTATATATATAAATATATTTTATGCACTGTATATGAGCTGGCGATTTCTAAGTCTGTGGTTCCGAGAGGGGGTAACCAGGCTCACTAATAAAGGTCAAGCCACTTGGCTGCCAGAATGCCCTCCTTCAGCACAGACCAGAAAGGCATTGTGATAAGCGTATCCCCGGTATAGTCAGGGGTTAATGGGAGTCGTCCCCGTCCCCCCAGTATACGGCCAGAACCATGGACCCGGTACTTGTGGTTCGGACTGTCTCCAACCAGCCATAATGTTGTGAGAGTGAAATTATGTCTAAGTCCAGCTTTGGTACATTAGAAGCAACTCTGAAACTTAACCTAAGCGTTTTTCGAAGCTACTTTTTGGCTAACTTCTTATAGGAAGGTCTAGGAGCTCTGAAAATGAACGTGCGCGTCTTTCACTCTTCCCGAGGGACTTAGAAGAATTTTGTGATATTTTTTATTAAAATGGTGTATAAGGGTATATATATAAATATATTTTATGCACTGTAAATGAGCTGGCGATTTCTAAGTCTGTGGTTCCGTGAGGGGGTAACCAGGCTCACTAATAAAGGTCATGCCACTTGGCTGCCAGAATGCCCTGCTTCAGCACAGACCAGAAAGGCATTGTGATAAGTGTATCCCCGGTATAGTCAGGGGTTAATGGGAGTCGTCCCCGTCCCCCCAGTATACGGCCAGAACCATGGACCCGGTACTTGTGGTTCGGACTGTCTCCAACCAGCCATAATGTTGTGAGAGTGAAATTATGTCTAAGTCCAGCTTTGGTACATTAGAAGCAACTCTGAAACTTAACCTAAGCTTTTTTCGAAGCTACTTTTTGGCTAACTTCTTATAGGAAGGTCTAGGAGCTCTGAAAATGAACGTGCGCGTCTTTCACTCTTCCCGAGGGACTTAGAATAATTTTGTGATATTTTTTATTAAAATGGTGTATAAAGGTATATATATAAATATATTTTATGCACTGTATATGAGCTGGCGATTTCTAAGTCTGTGGTTCCGAGAGGGGGTAACCAGGCTCACTAATAAAGGTCATGCCACTTGGCTGCCAGAATGCCCTCCTTCAGCACAGACCAGAAAGGCATTGTGATAAGCATATCCCCGGTATAGTCAGGGGTTCATGGGAGTCGTCCCTGTCCCCCCAGTATACGGCCAGAACCATGGACCCGGTACTTGTGGTTCGGACTGTCTCCAACCAGCCATAATGTTGTGAGAGTGAAATTATGTCTAAGTCCAGCTTTGGTACATTAGAAGCAACTCTGAAACTTAACCTAAGCGTTTTTCGAAGCTACTTTTTGGCTAACTTCTTATAGGAAGGTCTAGGAGCTCTTAAAATGAACGTGCGCGTCTTTCACTCTTCCCGAGGGACTTAGAAGAATTTTGTGATATTTTTTATTAAAATGGTGTATAAGGGTATATATATAAATATATTTTATGCACTGTATATGAGCTGGCGATTTCTAAGTCTGTGGTTCCGAGAGGGGGTAACCAGGCTCACTAATAAAGGTCAAGCCACTTGGCTGCCAGAATGCCCTGCTTCAGCACAGACCAGAAAGGCATTGTGATAAGCGTATCCCCGGTATAGTCAGGGGTTAATGGGAGTCGTCCCCGTCCCCCCAGTATACGGCCAGAACCATGGACCCGGTACTTGTGGTTCGGACTGTCTCCAACCAGCCATAATGTTGTGAGAGTGAAATTATGTCTAAGTCCAGCTTTGGTACATTAGAAGCAACTCTGAAACTTAACCTAAGCTTTTTTCGAAGCTACTTTTTGGCTAACTTCTTATAGGAAGGTCTAGGAGCTCTGAAAATGAACGTGCGCGTCTTTCACTCTTCCCGAGGGACTTAGAATAATTTTGTGATATTTTTTATTAAAATGGTGTATAAAGGTATATATATAAATATATTTTATGCACTGTATATGAGCTGGCGATTTCTAAGTCTGTGGTTCCGAGAGGGGGTAACCAGGCTCACTAATAAAGGTCATGCCACTTGGCTGCCAGAATGCCCTGCTTCAGCACAGACCAGAAAGGCATTGTGATAAGCGTATCCCCGGTATAGTCAGGGGTTAATGGGAGTCGTCCCCGTCCCCCCAGTATACGGCCAGAACCATGGACCCGGTACTTGTGGTTCGGACTGTCTCCAACCAGCCATAATGTTGTGAGAGTTAAATTATGTCTAAGTCCAGCTTTGGTACATTAGAAGCAACTCTGAAACTTAACCTAAGCGTTTTTCGAAGCTACTTTTTGGCTAACTTCTTATAGGAAGGTCTAGGAGCTCTGAAAATGAACGTGCGCGTCTTTCACTCTTCCCGAGGGACTTAGAAGAATTTTGTGATATTTTTTATTAAAATGGTGTATAAGGGTATATATATAAATATATTTTATGCACTGTAAATGAGCTGGCGATTTCTAAGTCTGTGGTTCCGTGAGGGGGTAACCAGGCTCACTAATAAAGGTCATGCCACTTGGCTGCCAGAATGCCCTGCTTCAGCACAGACCAGAAAGGCATTGTGATAAGTGTATCCCCGGTATAGTCAGGGGTTAATGGGAGTCGTCCCCGTCCCCCCAGTATACGGCCAGAACCATGGACCCGGTACTTGTGGTTCGGACTGTCTCCAACCAGCCATAATGTTGTGAGAGTTAAATTATGTCTAAGTCCAGCTTTGGTACATTAGAAGCAACTCTGAAACTTAACCTAAGCGTTTTTCGAAGCTACTTTTTGGCTAACTTCTTATAGGAAGGTCTAGGAGCTCTGAAAATGAACGTGCGCGTCTTTCACTCTTCCCGAGGGACTTAGAAGAATTTTGTGATATTTTTTATTAAAATGGTGTATAAGGGTATATATATAAATATATTTTATGCACTGTATATGAGCTGGCGATTTCTAAGTCTGTGGTTCCGAGAGGGGGTAACCAGGCTCACTAATAAAGGTCAAGCCACTTGGCTGCCAGAATGCTTTCCTTCAGCACAGACCAGAAAGGCATTGTGATAAGCGTATCCCCGGTATAGTCAGGGGTTAATGGGAGTCGTCCCCGTCCCCCCAGTATACGGCCAGAACCATGGACCCGGTACTTGTGGTTCGGACTGTCTCCAACCAGCCATAAAGTTGTGAGTGAAATTATGTCTAAGTCCAGCTTTGGTACATTAGAAGCAACTCTGAAACTTAACCTAAGCGTTTTTCGAAGCTACTTTTTGGCTAACTTCTTATAGGAAGGTCTAGGAGCTCTGAAAATGAACGTGCGCGTCTTTCACTCTTCCCGAGGGACTTAGAAGAATTTTGTGATATTTTTTATTAAAATGGTGTATAAGGGTATATATATAAATATATTTTATGCACTGTAAATGAGCTGGCGATTTCTAAGTCTGTGGTTCCGTGAGGGGGTAACCAGGCTCACTAATAAAGGTCAAGCCACTTGGCTGCCAGAATGCCCTCCTTCAGCACAGACCAGAAAGGCATTGTGATAAGCGTATCCCCGGTATAGTCAGGGGTTAATGGGAGTCGTCCCCGTCCCCCCAGTATACGGCCAGAACCATGGACCCGGTACTTGTGGTTCGGACTGTCTCCAACCAGCCATAAAGTTGTGAGTGAAATTATGTCTAAGTCCAGCTTTGGTACATTAGAAGCAACTCTGAAACTTAACCTAAGCGTTTTTCGAAGCTACTTTTTGGCTAACTTCTTATAGGAAGGTCTAGGAGCTCTGAAAATGAACGTGCGCGTCTTTCACTCTTCCCGAGGGACTTAGAAGAATTTTGTGATATTTTTTATTAAAATGGTGTATAAGGGTATATATATAAATATATTTTATGCACTGTAAATGAGCTGGCGATTTCTAAGTCTGTGGTTCCGTGAGGGGGTAACCAGGCTCACTAATAAAGGTCATGCCACTTGGCTGCCAGAATGCCCTGCTTCAGCACAGACCAGAAAGGCATTGTGATAAGTGTATCCCCGGTATAGTCAGGGGTTAATGGGAGTCGTCCCCGTCCCCCCAGTATACGGCCAGAACCATGGACCCGGTACTTGTGGTTCGGACTGTCTCCAACCAGCCATAATGTTGTGAGAGTTAAATTATGTCTAAGTCCAGCTTTGGTACATTAGAAGCAACTCTGAAACTTAACCTAAGCGTTTTTCGAAGCTACTTTTTGGCTAACTTCTTATAGGAAGGTCTAGGAGCTCTGAAAATGAACGTGCGCGTCTTTCACTCTTCCCGAGGGACTTAGAAGAATTTTGTGATATTTTTTATTAAAATGGTGTATAAGGGTATATATATAAATATATTTTATGCACTGTATATGAGCTGGCGATTTCTAAATCTGTGGTTCCGAGAGGGGGTAACCAGGCTCACTAATAAAGGTCAAGCCACTTGGCTGCCAGAATGCTTTCCTTCAGCACAGACCAGAAAGGCATTGTGATAAGCGTATCCCCGGTATAGTCAGGGGTTAATGGGAGTCGTCCCCGTCCCCCCAGTATACGGCCAGAACCATGGACCCGGTACTTGTGGTTCGGACTGTCTCCAACCAGCCATAAAGTTGTGAGTGAAATTATGTCTAAGTCCAGCTTTGGTACATTAGAAGCAACTCTGAAACTTAACCTAAGCGTTTTTCGAAGCTACTTTTTGGCTAACTTCTTATAGGAAGGTCTAGGAGCTCTGAAAATGAACGTGCGCGTCTTTCACTCTTCCCGAGGGACTTAGAAGAATTTTGTGATATTTTTTATTAAAATGGTGTATAAGGGTATATATATAAATATATTTTATGCACTGTAAATGAGCTGGCGATTTCTAAGTCTGTGGTTCCGTGAGGGGGTAACCAGGCTCACTAATAAAGGTCAAGCCACTTGGCTGCCAGAATGCCCTCCTTCAGCACAGACCAGAAAGGCATTGTGATAAGCGTATCCCCGGTATAGTCAGGGGTTAATGGGAGTCGTCCCCGTCCACCCAGTATACGGCCAGAACCATGGACCCGGTACTTGTGGTTCGGACTGTCTCCAACCAGCCATAATGTTGTGAGAGTGAAATTATGTCTAAGTCCAGCTTTGGTACATTAGAAGCAACTCTGAAACTTAACCTAAGCGTTTTTCGAAGCTACTTTTTGGCTAACTTCTTATAGGAAGGTCTAGGAGCTCTGAAAATGAACGTGCGCCTCTTTCACTCTTCCCGAGGGACTTAGAATAATTTTGTGATATTTTTTATTAAAATGGTTTATAAGGGTATATATATAAATATATTTTATGCACTGTATATGAGCTGACGATTTCTAAGTCTGTGGTTCCGAGAGGGGGTAACCAGGCTCACTAATAAAGGTCAAGCCACTTGGCTGCCAGAATGCCCTCCTTCAGCACAGACCAGAAAGGCATTGTGATAAGCGTATCCCCGGTATAGTCAGGGGTTAATGGGAGTCGTCCCCGTCCCCCCAGTATACGGCCAGAACCATGGACCCGGTACTTGTGGTTCGGACTGTCTCCAACCAGCCATAATGTTGTGAGAGTGAAATTATGTCTAAGTCCAGCTTTGGTACATTAGAAGCAACTCTGAAACTTAACCTAAGCTTTTTTCGAAGCTACTTTTTGGCTAACTTCTTATAGGAAGGTCTAGGAGCTCTGAAAATGAACGTGCACGTCTTTCACTCTTCCCGAGGGACTTAGAAGTATTTTGTGATATTTTTTATTAAAATGGTGTATAAGGGTATATATATAAATATATTTTATGCACTGTATATGAGCTGGCGATTTCTAAGTCTGTGGTTCCGAGAGGGGGTAACCAGGCTCACTAATAAAGGTCAAGCCACTTGGCTGCCAGAATGCCCTCCTTCAGCACAGACCAGAAAGGCATTGTGATAAGCGTATCCCCGGTATAGTCAGGGGTTCATGGGAGTCGTCCCCGTCCCCCCAGTATACGGCCAGAACCATGGACCCGGTACTTGTGGTTCGGACTGTCTCCAACCAGCCATAAAGTTGTGAGTGAAATTATGTCTAAGTCCAGCTTTGGTACATTAGAAGCAACTCTGAAACTTAACCTAAGCGTTTTTCGAAGCTACTTTTTGGCTAACTTCTTATAGGAAGGTCTAGGAGCTCTGAAAATGAACGTGCGCGTCTTTCACTCTTCCCGAGGGACTTAGAAGAATTTTGTGATATTTTTTATTAAAATGGTGTATAAGGGTATATATATAAATATATTTTATGCACTGTAAATGAGCTGGCGATTTCTAAGTCTGTGGTTCCGTGAGGGGGTAACCAGGCTCACTAATAAAGGTCAAGCCACTTGGCTGCCAGAATGCCCTCCTTCAGCACAGACCAGAAAGGCATTGTGATAAGCGTATCCCCGGTATAGTCAGGGGTTAATGGGAGTCGTCCCCGTCCACCCAGTATACGGCCAGAACCATGGACCCGGTACTTGTGGTTCGGACTGTCTCCAACCAGCCATAATGTTGTGAGAGTGAAATTATGTCTAAGTCCAGCTTTGGTACATTAGAAGCAACTCTGAAACTTAACCTAAGCGTTTTTCGAAGCTACTTTTTGGCTAACTTCTTATAGGAAGGTCTAGGAGCTCTGAAAATGAACGTGCGCGTCTTTCACTCTTCCCGAGGGACTTAGAATAATTTTGTGATATTTTTTATTAAAATGGTTTATAAGGGTATATATATAAATATATTTTATGCACTGTATATGAGCTGACGATTTCTAAGTCTGTGGTTCCGAGAGGGGGTAACCAGGCTCACTAATAAAGGTCAAGCCACTTGGCTGCCAGAATGCCCTCCTTCAGCACAGACCAGAAAGGCATTGTGATAAGCGTATCCCCGGTATAGTCAGGGGTTAATGGGAGTCGTCCCCGTCCCCCCAGTATACGGCCAGAACCATGGACCCGGTACTTGTGGTTCGGACTGTCTCCAACCAGCCATAATGTTGTGAGAGTGAAATTATGTCTAAGTCCAGCTTTGGTACATTAGAAGCAACTCTGAAACTTAACCTAAGCTTTTTTCGAAGCTACTTTTTGGCTAACTTCTTATAGGAAGGTCTAGGAGCTCTGAAAATGAACGTGCACGTCTTTCACTCTTCCCGAGGGACTTAGAAGTATTTTGTGATATTTTTTATTAAAATGGTGTATAAGGGTATATATATAAATATATTTTATGCACTGTATATGAGCTGGCGATTTCTAAGTCTGTGGTTCCGAGAGGGGGTAACCAGGCTCACTAATAAAGGTCAAGCCACTTGGCTGCCAGAATGCCCTCCTTCAGCACAGACCAGAAAGGCATTGTGATAAGCGTATCCCCGGTATAGTCAGGGGTTCATGGGAGTCGTCCCCGTCCCCCCAGTATACGGCCAGAACCATGGACCCGGTACTTGTGGTTCGGACTGTCTCCAACCAGCCATAATGTTGTGAGAGTGAAATTATGTCTAAGTCCAGCTTTGGTACATTAGAAGCAACTCTGAAACTTAACCTAAGCGTTTTTCGAAGCTACTTTTTGGCTAACTTCTTATAGGAAGGTCTAGGAGCTCTGAAAATGAACGTGCGCGTCTTTCACTCTTCCCGAGGGACTTAGAAGAATTTTGTGATATTTTTTATTAAAATGGTGTATAAGGGTATATATATAAATATATTTTATGCACTGTAAATGAGCTGGCGATTTCTAAGTCTGTGGTTCCGTGAGGGGGTAACCAGGCTCACTAATAAAGGTCAAGCCACTTGGCTGCCAGAATGCCCTCCTTCAGCACAGACCAGAAAGGCATTGTGATAAGCGTATCCCCGGTATAGTCAGGGGTTAATGGGAGTCGTCCCCGTCCCCCCAGTATACGGCCAGAACCATGGACCCGGTACTTGTGGTTCGGACTGTCTCCAACCAGCCATAAAGTTGTGAGTGAAATTATGTCTAAGTCCAGCTTTGGTACATTAGAAGCAACTCTGAAACTTAACCTAAGCGTTTTTCGAAGCTACTTTTTGGCTAACTTCTTATAGGAAGGTCTAGGAGCTCTGAAAATGAACGTGCGCGTCTTTCACTCTTCCCGAGGGACTTAGAAGAATTTTGTGATATTTTTTATTAAAATGGTGTATAAGGGTATATATATAAATATATTTTATGCACTGTAAATGAGCTGGCGATTTCTAAGTCTGTGGTTCCGTGAGGGGGTAACCAGGCTCACTAATAAAGGTCAAGCCACTTGGCTGCCAGAATGCCCTCCTTCAGCACAGACCAGAAAGGCATTGTGATAAGCGTATCCCCGGTATAGTCAGGGGTTAATGGGAGTCGTCCCCGTCCCCCCAGTATACGGCCAGAACCATGGACCCGGTACTTGTGGTTCGGACTGTCTCCAACCAGCCATAATGTTGTGAGAGTGAAATTATGTCTAAGTCCAGCTTTGGTACATTAGAAGCAACTCTGAAACTTAACCTAAGCGTTTTTCGAAGCTACTTTATGGCTAACTTCTTATAGGAAGGTCTAGGAGCTCTGAAACTGAACGTGCGCGTCTTTCACTCTTCCCGAGGGACTTAGAATAATTTTGTGATATTTTTTATTAAAATGGTTTATAAGGGTATATATATAAATATATTTTATGCACTGTATATGAGCTGACGATTTCTAAGTCTGTGGTTCCGAGAGGGGGTAACCAGGCTCACTAATAAAGGTCAAGCCACTTGGCTGCCAGAATGCCCTCCTTCAGCACAGACCAGAAATGCATTGTGATAAGCGTATCCCCGGTATAGTCAGGGGTTAATGGGAGTCGTCCCCGTCCCCCCAGTATACGGCCAGAACCATGGACCCGGTACTTGTGGTTCGGACTGTCTCCAACCAGCCATAATGTTGTGAGAGTGAAATTATGTCTAAGTCCAGCTTTGGTACATTAGAAGCAACTCTGAAACTTAACCTAAGCTTTTTTCGAAGCTACTTTTTGGCTAACTTCTTATAGGAAGGTCTAGGAGCTCTGAAAATGAACGTGCGCGTCTTTCACTCTTCCCGAGGGACTTAGAATAATTTTGTGATATTTTTTATTAAAATGGTGTATAAAGGTATATATATAAATATATTTTATGCACTGTATATGAGCTGGCGATTTCTAAGTCTGTGGTTCCGAGAGGGGGTAACCAGGCTCACTAATAAAGGTCATGCCACTTGGCTGCCAGAATGCCCTCCTTCAGCACAGACCAGAAAGGCATTGTGATAAGCATATCCCCGGTATAGTCAGGGGTTCATGGGAGTCGTCCCTGTCCCCCCAGTATACGGCCAGAACCATGGACCCGGTACTTGTGGTTCGGACTGTCTCCAACCAGCCATAATGTTGTGAGAGTGAAATTATGTCTAAGTCCAGCTTTGGTACATTAGAAGCAACTCTGAAACTTAACCTAAGCGTTTTTCGAAGCTACTTTTTGGCTAACTTCTTATAGGAAGGTCTAGGAGCTCTGAAAATGAACGTGCGCGTCTTTCACTCTTCCCGAGGGACTTAGAAGAATTTTGTGATATTTTTTATTAAAATGGTGTATAAGGGTATATATATAAATATATTTTATGCACTGTATATGAGCTGGCGATTTCTAAGTCTGTGGTTCCGAGAGGGGGTAACCAGGCTCACTAATAAAGGTCAAGCCACTTGGCTGCCAGAATGCCCTCCTTCAGCACAGACCAGAAAGGCATTGTGATAAGCGTATCCCCGGTATAGTCAGGGGTTAATGGGAGTCGTCCCCGTCCCCCCAGTATACGGCCAGAACCATGGACCCGGTACTTGTGGTTCGGACTGTCTCCAACCAGCCATAATGTTGTGAGAGTGAAATTATGTCTAAGTCCAGCTTTGGTACATTAGAAGCAACTCTGAAACTTAACCTAAGCGTTTTTCGAAGCTACTTTTTGGCTAACTTCTTATAGGAAGGTCTAGGAGCTCTGAAAATGAACGTGCGCGTCTTTCACTCTTCCCGAGGGACTTAGAAGAATTTTGTGATATTTTTTATTAAAATGGTGTATAAGGGTATATATATAAATATATTTTATGCACTGTAAATGAGCTGGCGATTTCTAAGTCTGTGGTTCCGTGAGGGGGTAACCAGGCTCACTAATAAAGGTCATGCCACTTGGCTGCCAGAATGCCCTGCTTCAGCACAGACCAGAAAGGCATTGTGATAAGTGTATCCCCGGTATAGTCAGGGGTTAATGGGAGTCGTCCCCGTCCCCCCAGTATACGGCCAGAACCATGGACCCGGTACTTGTGGTTCGGACTGTCTCCAACCAGCCATAATGTTGTGAGAGTTAAATTATGTCTAAGTCCAGCTTTGGTACATTAGAAGCAACTCTGAAACTTAACCTAAGCGTTTTTCGAAGCTACTTTTTGGCTAACTTCTTATAGGAAGGTCTAGGAGCTCTGAAAATGAACGTGCGCGTCTTTCACTCTTCCCGAGGGACTTAGAAGAATTTTGTGATATTTTTTATTAAAATGGTGTATAAGGGTATATATATAAATATATTTTATGCACTGTATATGAGCTGGCGATTTCTAAATCTGTGGTTCCGAGAGGGGGTAACCAGGCTCACTAATAAAGGTCAAGCCACTTGGCTGCCAGAATGCTTTCCTTCAGCACAGACCAGAAAGGCATTGTGATAAGCGTATCCCCGGTATAGTCAGGGGTTAATGGGAGTCGTCCCCGTCCCCCCAGTATACGGCCAGAACCATGGACCCGGTACTTGTGGTTCGGACTGTCTCCAACCAGCCATAAAGTTGTGAGTGAAATTATGTCTAAGTCCAGCTTTGGTACATTAGAAGCAACTCTGAAACTTAACCTAAGCGTTTTTCGAAGCTACTTTTTGGCTAACTTCTTATAGGAAGGTCTAGGAGCTCTGAAAATGAACGTGCGCGTCTTTCACTCTTCCCGAGGGACTTAGAAGAATTTTGTGATATTTTTTATTAAAATGGTGTATAAGGGTATATATATAAATATATTTTATGCACTGTAAATGAGCTGGCGATTTCTAAGTCTGTGGTTCCGTGAGGGGGTAACCAGGCTCACTAATAAAGGTCAAGCCACTTGGCTGCCAGAATGCCCTCCTTCAGCACAGACCAGAAAGGCATTGTGATAAGCGTATCCCCGGTATAGTCAGGGGTTAATGGGAGTCGTCCCCGTCCACCCAGTATACGGCCAGAACCATGGACCCGGTACTTGTGGTTCGGACTGTCTCCAACCAGCCATAATGTTGTGAGAGTGAAATTATGTCTAAGTCCAGCTTTGGTACATTAGAAGCAACTCTGAAACTTAACCTAAGCGTTTTTCGAAGCTACTTTTTGGCTAACTTCTTATAGGAAGGTCTAGGAGCTCTGAAAATGAACGTGCGCGTCTTTCACTCTTCCCGAGGGACTTAGAATAATTTTGTGATATTTTTTATTAAAATGGTTTATAAGGGTATATATATAAATATATTTTATGCACTGTATATGAGCTGACGATTTCTAAGTCTGTGGTTCCGAGAGGGGGTAACCAGGCTCACTAATAAAGGTCAAGCCACTTGGCTGCCAGAATGCCCTCCTTCAGCACAGACCAGAAAGGCATTGTGATAAGCGTATCCCCGGTATAGTCAGGGGTTAATGGGAGTCGTCCCCGTCCCCCCAGTATACGGCCAGAACCATGGACCCGGTACTTGTGGTTCGGACTGTCTCCAACCAGCCATAATGTTGTGAGAGTGAAATTATGTCTAAGTCCAGCTTTGGTACATTAGAAGCAACTCTGAAACTTAACCTAAGCTTTTTTCGAAGCTACTTTTTGGCTAACTTCTTATAGGAAGGTCTAGGAGCTCTGAAAATGAACGTGCGCGTCTTTCAATCTTCCCGAGGGACTTAGAATAATTTTGTGATATTTTTTATTAAAATGGTGTATAAAGGTATATATATAAATATATTTTATGCACTGTATATGAGCTGGCGATTTCTAAGTCTGTGGTTCCGAGAGGGGGTAACCAGGCTCACTAATAAAGGTCATGCCACTTGGCTGCCAGAATGCCCTCCTTCAGCACAGACCAGAAAGGCATTGTGATAAGCGTATCCCCGGTATAGTCAGGGGTTAATGGGAGTCGTCCCCGTCCCCCCAGTATACGGCCAGAACCATGGACCCGGTACTTGTGGTTCGGACTGTCTCCAACCAGCCATAATGTTGTGAGAGTGAAATTATGTCTAAGTCCAGCTTTGGTACATTAGAAGCAACTCTGAAACTTAACCTAAGCTTTTTTCGAAGCTACTTTTTGGCTAACTTCTTATAGGAAGGTCTAGGAGCTCTGAAAATGAACGTGCGCGTCTTTCAATCTTCCCGAGGGACTTAGAATAATTTTGTGATATTTTTTATTAAAATGGTGTATAAAGGTATATATATAAATATATTTTATGCACTGTATATGAGCTGGCAATTTCTAAGTCTGTGGTTCCGAGAGGGGGTAACCAGGCTCACTAATAAAGGTCATGCCACTTGGCTGCCAGAATGCCCTGCTTCAGCACAGACCAGAAAGGCATTGTGATAAGTGTATCCCCGGTATAGTCAGGGGTTAATGGGAGTCGTCCCCGTCCCCCCAGTATACGGCCAGAACCATGGACCCGGTACTTGTGGTTCGGACTGTCTCCAACCAGCCATAATGTTGTGAGAGTTAAATTATGTCTAAGTCCAGCTTTGGTACATTAGAAGCAACTCTGAAACTTAACCTAAGCGTTTTTCGAAGCTACTTTTTGGCTAACTTCTTATAGGAAGGTCTAGGAGCTCTGAAAATGAACGTGCGCGTCTTTCACTCTTCCCGAGGGACTTAGAAGAATTTTGTGATATTTTTTATTAAAATGGTGTATAAGGGTATATATATAAATATATTTTATGCACTGTATATGAGCTGGCGATTTCTAAGTCTGTGGTTCCGAGAGGGGGTAACCAGGCTCACTAATAAAGGTCAAGCCACTTGGCTGCCAGAATGCTTTCCTTCAGCACAGACCAGAAAGGCATTGTGATAAGCGTATCCCCGGTATAGTCAGGGGTTAATGGGAGTCGTCCCCGTCCCCCCAGTATACGGCCAGAACCATGGACCCGGTACTTGTGGTTCGGACTGTCTCCAACCAGCCATAAAGTTGTGAGTGAAATTATGTCTAAGTCCAGCTTTGGTACATTAGAAGCAACTCTGAAACTTAACCTAAGCGTTTTTCGAAGCTACTTTTTGGCTAACTTCTTATAGGAAGGTCTAGGAGCTCTGAAAATGAACGTGCGCGTCTTTCACTCTTCCCGAGGGACTTAGAAGAATTTTGTGATATTTTTTATTAAAATGGTGTATAAGGGTATATATATAAATATATTTTATGCACTGTAAATGAGCTGGCGATTTCTAAGTCTGTGGTTCCGTGAGGGGGTAACCAGGCTCACTAATAAAGGTCAAGCCACTTGGCTGCCAGAATGCCCTCCTTCAGCACAGACCAGAAAGGCATTGTGATAAGCGTATCCCCGGTATAGTCAGGGGTTAATGGGAGTCGTCCCCGTCCCCCCAGTATACGGCCAGAACCATGGACCCGGTACTTGTGGTTCGGACTGTCTCCAACCAGCCATAAAGTTGTGAGTGAAATTATGTCTAAGTCCAGCTTTGGTACATTAGAAGCAACTCTGAAACTTAACCTAAGCGTTTTTCGAAGCTACTTTTTGGCTAACTTCTTATAGGAAGGTCTAGGAGCTCTGAAAATGAACGTGCGCGTCTTTCACTCTTCCCGAGGGACTTAGAAGAATTTTGTGATATTTTTTATTAAAATGGTGTATAAGGGTATATATATAAATATATTTTATGCACTGTAAATGAGCTGGCGATTTCTAAGTCTGTGGTTCCGTGAGGGGGTAACCAGGCTCACTAATAAAGGTCATGCCACTTGGCTGCCAGAATGCCCTGCTTCAGCACAGACCAGAAAGGCATTGTGATAAGTGTATCCCCGGTATAGTCAGGGGTTAATGGGAGTCGTCCCCGTCCCCCCAGTATACGGCCAGAACCATGGACCCGGTACTTGTGGTTCGGACTGTCTCCAACCAGCCATAATGTTGTGAGAGTTAAATTATGTCTAAGTCCAGCTTTGGTACATTAGAAGCAACTCTGAAACTTAACCTAAGCGTTTTTCGAAGCTACTTTTTGGCTAACTTCTTATAGGAAGGTCTAGGAGCTCTGAAAATGAACGTGCGCGTCTTTCACTCTTCCCGAGGGACTTAGAAGAATTTTGTGATATTTTTTATTAAAATGGTGTATAAGGGTATATATATAAATATATTTTATGCACTGTATATGAGCTGGCGATTTCTAAATCTGTGGTTCCGAGAGGGGGTAACCAGGCTCACTAATAAAGGTCAAGCCACTTGGCTGCCAGAATGCTTTCCTTCAGCACAGACCAGAAAGGCATTGTGATAAGCGTATCCCCGGTATAGTCAGGGGTTAATGGGAGTCGTCCCCGTCCCCCCAGTATACGGCCAGAACCATGGACCCGGTACTTGTGGTTCGGACTGTCTCCAACCAGCCATAAATTTGTGAGTGAAATTATGTCTAAGTCCAGCTTTGGTACATTAGAAGCAACTCTGAAACTTAACCTAAGCGTTTTTCGAAGCTACTTTTTGGCTAACTTCTTATAGGAAGGTCTAGGAGCTCTGAAAATGAACGTGCGCGTCTTTCACTCTTCCCGAGGGACTTAGAAGAATTTTGTGATATTTTTTATTAAAATGGTGTATAAGGGTATATATATAAATATATTTTATGCACTGTAAATGAGCTGGCGATTTCTAAGTCTGTGGTTCCGTGAGGGGGTAACCAGGCTCACTAATAAAGGTCAAGCCACTTGGCTGCCAGAATGCCCTCCTTCAGCACAGACCAGAAAGGCATTGTGATAAGCGTATCCCCGGTATAGTCAGGGGTTAATGGGAGTCGTCCCCGTCCACCCAGTATACGGCCAGAACCATGGACCCGGTACTTGTGGTTCGGACTGTCTCCAACCAGCCATAATGTTGTGAGAGTGAAATTATGTCTAAGTCCAGCTTTGGTACATTAGAAGCAACTCTGAAACTTAACCTAAGCGTTTTTCGAAGCTACTTTTTGGCTAACTTCTTATAGGAAGGTCTAGGAGCTCTGAAAATGAACGTGCGCGTCTTTCACTCTTCCCGAGGGACTTAGAATAATTTTGTGATATTTTTTATTAAAATGGTTTATAAGGGTATATATATAAATATATTTTATGCACTGTATATGAGCTGACGATTTCTAAGTCTGTGGTTCCGAGAGGGGGTAACCAGGCTCACTAATAAAGGTCAAGCCACTTGGCTGCCAGAATGCCCTCCTTCAGCACAGACCAGAAAGGCATTGTGATAAGCGTATCCCCGGTATAGTCAGGGGTTAATGGGAGTCGTCCCCGTCCCCCCAGTATACGGCCAGAACCATGGACCCGGTACTTGTGGTTCGGACTGTCTCCAACCAGCCATAATGTTGTGAGAGTGAAATTATGTCTAAGTCCAGCTTTGGTACATTAGAAGCAACTCTGAAACTTAACCTAAGCTTTTTTCGAAGCTACTTTTTGGCTAACTTCTTATAGGAAGGTCTAGGAGCTCTGAAAATGAACGTGCACGTCTTTCACTCTTCCCGAGGGACTTAGAAGTATTTTGTGATATTTTTTATTAAAATGGTGTATAAGGGTATATATATAAATATATTTTATGCACTGTATATGAGCTGGCGATTTCTAAGTCTGTGGTTCCGAGAGGGGGTAACCAGGCTCACTAATAAAGGTCAAGCCACTTGGCTGCCAGAATGCCCTCCTTCAGCACAGACCAGAAAGGCATTGTGATAAGCGTATCCCCGGTATAGTCAGGGGTTCATGGGAGTCGTCCCCGTCCCCCCAGTATACGGCCAGAACCATGGACCCGGTACTTGTGGTTCGGACTGTCTCCAACCAGCCATAAAGTTGTGAGTGAAATTATGTCTAAGTCCAGCTTTGGTACATTAGAAGCAACTCTGAAACTTAACCTAAGCGTTTTTCGAAGCTACTTTTTGGCTAACTTCTTATAGGAAGGTCTAGGAGCTCTGAAAATGAACGTGCGCGTCTTTCACTCTTCCCGAGGGACTTAGAAGAATTTTGTGATATTTTTTATTAAAATGGTGTATAAGGGTATATATATAAATATATTTTATGCACTGTAAATGAGCTGGCGATTTCTAAGTCTGTGGTTCCGTGAGGGGGTAACCAGGCTCACTAATAAAGGTCAAGCCACTTGGCTGCCAGAATGCCCTCCTTCAGCACAGACCAGAAAGGCATTGTGATAAGCGTATCCCCGGTATAGTCAGGGGTTAATGGGAGTCGTCCCCGTCCACCCAGTATACGGCCAGAACCATGGACCCGGTACTTGTGGTTCGGACTGTCTCCAACCAGCCATAATGTTGTGAGAGTGAAATTATGTCTAAGTCCAGCTTTGGTACATTAGAAGCAACTCTGAAACTTAACCTAAGCGTTTTTCGAAGCTACTTTTTGGCTAACTTCTTATAGGAAGGTCTAGGAGCTCTGAAAATGAACGTGCGCGTCTTTCACTCTTCCCGAGGGACTTAGAATAATTTTGTGATATTTTTTATTAAAATGGTTTATAAGGGTATATATATAAATATATTTTATGCACTGTATATGAGCTGACGATTTCTAAGTCTGTGGTTCCGAGAGGGGGTAACCAGGCTCACTAATAAAGGTCAAGCCACTTGGCTGCCAGAATGCCCTCCTTCAGCACAGACCAGAAAGGCATTGTGATAAGCGTATCCCCGGTATAGTCAGGGGTTAATGGGAGTCGTCCCCGTCCCCCCAGTATACGGCCAGAACCATGGACCCGGTACTTGTGGTTCGGACTGTCTCCAACCAGCCATAATGTTGTGAGAGTGAAATTATGTCTAAGTCCAGCTTTGGTACATTAGAAGCAACTCTGAAACTTAACCTAAGCTTTTTTCGAAGCTACTTTTTGGCTAACTTCTTATAGGAAGGTCTAGGAGCTCTGAAAATGAACGTGCACGTCTTTCACTCTTCCCGAGGGACTTAGAAGTATTTTGTGATATTTTTTATTAAAATGGTGTATAAGGGTATATATATAAATATATTTTATGCACTGTATATGAGCTGGCGATTTCTAAGTCTGTGGTTCCGAGAGGGGGTAACCAGGCTCACTAATAAAGGTCAAGCCACTTGGCTGCCAGAATGCCCTCCTTCAGCACAGACCAGAAAGGCATTGTGATAAGCGTATCCCCGGTATAGTCAGGGGTTCATGGGAGTCGTCCCCGTCCCCCCAGTATACGGCCAGAACCATGGACCCGGTACTTGTGGTTCGGACTGTCTCCAACCAGCCATAATGTTGTGAGAGTGAAATTATGTCTAAGTCCAGCTTTGGTACATTAGAAGCAACTCTGAAACTTAACCTAAGCGTTTTTCGAAGCTACTTTTTGGCTAACTTCTTATAGGAAGGTCTAGGAGCTCTGAAAATGAACGTGCGCGTCTTTCACTCTTCCCGAGGGACTTAGAAGAATTTTGTGATATTTTTTATTAAAATGGTGTATAAGGGTATATATATAAATATATTTTATGCACTGTAAATGAGCTGGCGATTTCTAAGTCTGTGGTTCCGTGAGGGGGTAACCAGGCTCACTAATAAAGGTCAAGCCACTTGGCTGCCAGAATGCCCTCCTTCAGCACAGACCAGAAAGGCATTGTGATAAGCGTATCCCCGGTATAGTCAGGGGTTAATGGGAGTCGTCCCCGTCCCCCCAGTATACGGCCAGAACCATGGACCCGGTACTTGTGGTTCGGACTGTCTCCAACCAGCCATAAAGTTGTGAGTGAAATTATGTCTAAGTCCAGCTTTGGTACATTAGAAGCAACTCTGAAACTTAACCTAAGCGTTTTTCGAAGCTACTTTTTGGCTAACTTCTTATAGGAAGGTCTAGGAGCTCTGAAAATGAACGTGCGCGTCTTTCACTCTTCCCGAGGGACTTAGAAGAATTTTGTGATATTTTTTATTAAAATGGTGTATAAGGGTATATATATAAATATATTTTATGCACTGTAAATGAGCTGGCGATTTCTAAGTCTGTGGTTCCGTGAGGGGGTAACCAGGCTCACTAATAAAGGTCAAGCCACTTGGCTGCCAGAATGCCCTCCTTCAGCACAGACCAGAAAGGCATTGTGATAAGCGTATCCCCGGTATAGTCAGGGGTTAATGGGAGTCGTCCCCGTCCCCCCAGTATACGGCCAGAACCATGGACCCGGTACTTGTGGTTCGGACTGTCTCCAACCAGCCATAATGTTGTGAGAGTGAAATTATGTCTAAGTCCAGCTTTGGTACATTAGAAGCAACTCTGAAACTTAACCTAAGCGTTTTTCGAAGCTACTTTATGGCTAACTTCTTATAGGAAGGTCTAGGAGCTCTGAAACTGAACGTGCGCGTCTTTCACTCTTCCCGAGGGACTTAGAATAATTTTGTGATATTTTTTATTAAAATGGTTTATAAGGGTATATATATAAATATATTTTATGCACTGTATATGAGCTGACGATTTCTAAGTCTGTGGTTCCGAGAGGGGGTAACCAGGCTCACTAATAAAGGTCAAGCCACTTGGCTGCCAGAATGCCCTCCTTCAGCACAGACCAGAAATGCATTGTGATAAGCGTATCCCCGGTATAGTCAGGGGTTAATGGGAGTCGTCCCCGTCCCCCCAGTATACGGCCAGAACCATGGACCCGGTACTTGTGGTTCGGACTGTCTCCAACCAGCCATAATGTTGTGAGAGTGAAATTATGTCTAAGTCCAGCTTTGGTACATTAGAAGCAACTCTGAAACTTAACCTAAGCTTTTTTCGAAGCTACTTTTTGGCTAACTTCTTATAGGAAGGTCTAGGAGCTCTGAAAATGAACGTGCGCGTCTTTCACTCTTCCCGAGGGACTTAGAATAATTTTGTGATATTTTTTATTAAAATGGTGTATAAAGGTATATATATAAATATATTTTATGCACTGTATATGAGCTGGCGATTTCTAAGTCTGTGGTTCCGAGAGGGGGTAACCAGGCTCACTAATAAAGGTCATGCCACTTGGCTGCCAGAATGCCCTCCTTCAGCACAGACCAGAAAGGCATTGTGATAAGCATATCCCCGGTATAGTCAGGGGTTCATGGGAGTCGTCCCTGTCCCCCCAGTATACGGCCAGAACCATGGACCCGGTACTTGTGGTTCGGACTGTCTCCAACCAGCCATAATGTTGTGAGAGTGAAATTATGTCTAAGTCCAGCTTTGGTACATTAGAAGCAACTCTGAAACTTAACCTAAGCGTTTTTCGAAGCTACTTTTTGGCTAACTTCTTATAGGAAGGTCTAGGAGCTCTGAAAATGAACGTGCGCGTCTTTCACTCTTCCCGAGGGACTTAGAAGAATTTTGTGATATTTTTTATTAAAATGGTGTATAAGGGTATATATATAAATATATTTTATGCACTGTATATGAGCTGGCGATTTCTAAGTCTGTGGTTCCGAGAGGGGGTAACCAGGCTCACTAATAAAGGTCAAGCCACTTGGCTGCCAGAATGCCCTGCTTCAGCACAGACCAGAAAGGCATTGTGATAAGCGTATCCCCGGTATAGTCAGGGGTTAATGGGAGTCGTCCCCGTCCCCCCAGTATACGGCCAGAACCATGGACCCGGTACTTGTGGTTCGGACTGTCTCCAACCAGCCATAATGTTGTGAGAGTGAAATTATGTCTAAGTCCAGCTTTGGTACATTAGAAGCAACTCTGAAACTTAACCTAAGCTTTTTTCGAAGCTACTTTTTGGCTAACTTCTTATAGGAAGGTCTAGGAGCTCTGAAAATGAACGTGCGCGTCTTTCACTCTTCCCGAGGGACTTAGAATAATTTTGTGATATTTTTTATTAAAATGGTGTATAAAGGTATATATATAAATATATTTTATGCACTGTATATGAGCTGGCGATTTCTAAGTCTGTGGTTCCGAGAGGGGGTAACCAGGCTCACTAATAAAGGTCATGCCACTTGGCTGCCAGAATGCCCTGCTTCAGCACAGACCAGAAAGGCATTGTGATAAGCGTATCCCCGGTATAGTCAGGGGTTAATGGGAGTCGTCCCCGTCCCCCCAGTATACGGCCAGAACCATGGACCCGGTACTTGTGGTTCGGACTGTCTCCAACCAGCCATAATGTTGTGAGAGTTAAATTATGTCTAAGTCCAGCTTTGGTACATTAGAAGCAACTCTGAAACTTAACCTAAGCGTTTTTCGAAGCTACTTTTTGGCTAACTTCTTATAGGAAGGTCTAGGAGCTCTGAAAATGAACGTGCGCGTCTTTCACTCTTCCCGAGGGACTTAGAAGTATTTTGTGATATTTTTTATTAAAATGGTGTATAAGGGTATATATATAAATATATTTTATGCACTGTATATGAGCTGGCGATTTCTAAGTCTGTGGTTCCGAGAGGGGGTAACCAGGCTCACTAATAAAGGTCAAGCCACTTGGCTGCCAGAATGCCCTCCTTCAGCACAGACCAGAAAGGCATTGTGATAAGCGTATCCCCGGTATAGTCAGGGGTTCATGGGAGTCGTCCCCGTCCCCCCAGTATACGGCCAGAACCATGGACCCGGTACTTGTGGTTCGGACTGTCTCCAACCAGCCATAATGTTGTGAGAGTGAAATTATGTCTAAGTCCAGCTTTGGTACATTAGAAGCAACTCTGAAACTTAACCTAAGCGTTTTTCGAAGCTACTTTTTGGCTAACTTCTTATAGGAAGGTCTAGGAGCTCTGAAAATGAACGTGCGCGTCTTTCACTCTTCCCGAGGGACTTAGAAGAATTTTGTGATATTTTTTATTAAAATGGTGTATAAGGGTATATATATAAATATATTTTATGCACTGTATATGAGCTGGCGATTTCTAAGTCTGTGGTTCCGAGAGGGGGTAACCAGGCTCACTAATAAAGGTCAAGCCACTTGGCTGCCAGAATGCCCTGCTTCAGCACAGACCAGAAAGGCATTGTGATAAGCGTATCCCCGGTATAGTCAGGGGTTAATGGGAGTCGTCCCCGTCCCCCCAGTATACGGCCAGAACCATGGACCCGGTACTTGTAGTTCGGACTGTCTCCAACCAGCCATAATGTTGTGAGAGTGAAATTATGTCTAAGTCCAACTTTGGTACATTAGAATCAACTCTGAAACTTAACCTAAGCGTTTTTCGAAGCTACTTTTTGGCTAACTTCTTATAGGAAGGTCTAGGAGCTCTGAAAATGAACGTGCGCGTCTTTCACTCTTCCCGAGGGACTTAGAAGAATTTTGTGATATTTTTTATTAAAATGGTGTATAAGGGTATATATATAAATATATTTTATGCACTGTATATGAGCTGGCGATTTCTAAGTCTGTGGTTCCGAGAGGGGGTAACCAGGCTCACTAATAAAGGTCAAGCCACTTGGCTGCCAGAATGCCCTCCTTCAGCACAGACCAGAAAGGCATTGTGATAAGCGTATCCCCGGTATAGTCAGGGGTTAATGGGAGTCGTCCCCGTCCCCCCAGTATACGGCCAGAACCATGGACCCGGTACTTGTGGTTCGGACTGTCTCCAACCAGCCATAATGTTGTGAGAGTGAAATTATGTCTAAGTCCAGCTTTGGTACATTAGAAGCAACTCTGAAACTTAACCTAAGCGTTTTTCGAAGCTACTTTTTGGCTAACTTCTTATAGGAAGGTCTAGGAGCTCTGAAAATGAACGTGCGCGTCTTTCACTCTTCCCGAGGGACTTAGAAGAATTTTGTGATATTTTTTATTAAAATGGTGTATAAGGGTATATATATAAATATATTTTATGCACTGTAAATGAGCTGGCGATTTCTAAGTCTGTGGTTCCGTGAGGGGGTAACCAGGCTCACTAATAAAGGTCATGCCACTTGGCTGCCAGAATGCCCTGCTTCAGCACAGACCAGAAAGGCATTGTGATAAGTGTATCCCCGGTATAGTCAGGGGTTAATGGGAGTCGTCCCCGTCCCCCCAGTATACGGCCAGAACCATGGACCCGGTACTTGTGGTTCGGACTGTCTCCAACCAGCCATAATGTTGTGAGAGTTAAATTATGTCTAAGTCCAGCTTTGGTACATTAGAAGCAACTCTGAAACTTAACCTAAGCGTTTTTCGAAGCTACTTTTTGGCTAACTTCTTATAGGAAGGTCTAGGAGCTCTGAAAATGAACGTGCGCGTCTTTCACTCTTCCCGAGGGACTTAGAAGAATTTTGTGATATTTTTTATTAAAATGGTGTATAAGGGTATATATATAAATATATTTTATGCACTGTATATGAGCTGGCGATTTCTAAATCTGTGGTTCCGAGAGGGGGTAACCAGGCTCACTAATAAAGGTCAAGCCACTTGGCTGCCAGAATGCTTTCCTTCAGCACAGACCAGAAAGGCATTGTGATAAGCGTATCCCCGGTATAGTCAGGGGTTAATGGGAGTCGTCCCCGTCCCCCCAGTATACGGCCAGAACCATGGACCCGGTACTTGTGGTTCGGACTGTCTCCAACCAGCCATAAAGTTGTGAGTGAAATTATGTCTAAGTCCAGCTTTGGTACATTAGAAGCAACTCTGAAACTTAACCTAAGCGTTTTTCGAAGCTACTTTTTGGCTAACTTCTTATAGGAAGGTCTAGGAGCTCTGAAAATGAACGTGCGCGTCTTTCACTCTTCCCGAGGGACTTAGAAGAATTTTGTGATATTTTTTATTAAAATGGTGTATAAGGGTATATATATAAATATATTTTATGCACTGTAAATGAGCTGGCGATTTCTAAGTCTGTGGTTCCGTGAGGGGGTAACCAGGCTCACTAATAAAGGTCAAGCCACTTGGCTGCCAGAATGCCCTCCTTCAGCACAGACCAGAAAGGCATTGTGATAAGCGTATCCCCGGTATAGTCAGGGGTTAATGGGAGTCGTCCCCGTCCACCCAGTATACGGCCAGAACCATGGACCCGGTACTTGTGGTTCGGACTGTCTCCAACCAGCCATAATGTTGTGAGAGTGAAATTATGTCTAAGTCCAGCTTTGGTACATTAGAAGCAACTCTGAAACTTAACCTAAGCGTTTTTCGAAGCTACTTTTTGGCTAACTTCTTATAGGAAGGTCTAGGAGCTCTGAAAATGAACGTGCGCGTCTTTCACTCTTCCCGAGGGACTTAGAATAATTTTGTGATATTTTTTATTAAAATGGTTTATAAGGGTATATATATAAATATATTTTATGCACTGTATATGAGCTGACGATTTCTAAGTCTGTGGTTCCGAGAGGGGGTAACCAGGCTCACTAATAAAGGTCAAGCCACTTGGCTGCCAGAATGCCCTCCTTCAGCACAGACCAGAAAGGCATTGTGATAAGCGTATCCCCGGTATAGTCAGGGGTTAATGGGAGTCGTCCCCGTCCCCCCAGTATACGGCCAGAACCATGGACCCGGTACTTGTGGTTCGGACTGTCTCCAACCAGCCATAATGTTGTGAGAGTGAAATTATGTCTAAGTCCAGCTTTGGTACATTAGAAGCAACTCTGAAACTTAACCTAAGCTTTTTTCGAAGCTACTTTTTGGCTAACTTCTTATAGGAAGGTCTAGGAGCTCTGAAAATGAACGTGCACGTCTTTCACTCTTCCCGAGGGACTTAGAAGTATTTTGTGATATTTTTTATTAAAATGGTGTATAAGGGTATATATATAAATATATTTTATGCACTGTATATGAGCTGGCGATTTCTAAGTCTGTGGTTCCGAGAGGGGGTAACCAGGCTCACTAATAAAGGTCAAGCCACTTGGCTGCCAGAATGCCCTCCTTCAGCACAGACCAGAAAGGCATTGTGATAAGCGTATCCCCGGTATAGTCAGGGGTTCATGGGAGTCGTCCCCGTCCCCCCAGTATACGGCCAGAACCATGGACCCGGTACTTGTGGTTCGGACTGTCTCCAACCAGCCATAAAGTTGTGAGTGAAATTATGTCTAAGTCCAGCTTTGGTACATTAGAAGCAACTCTGAAACTTAACCTAAGCGTTTTTCGAAGCTACTTTTTGGCTAACTTCTTATAGGAAGGTCTAGGAGCTCTGAAAATGAACGTGCGCGTCTTTCACTCTTCCCGAGGGACTTAGAAGAATTTTGTGATATTTTTTATTAAAATGGTGTATAAGGGTATATATATAAATATATTTTATGCACTGTAAATGAGCTGGCGATTTCTAAGTCTGTGGTTCCGTGAGGGGGTAACCAGGCTCACTAATAAAGGTCAAGCCACTTGGCTGCCAGAATGCCCTCCTTCAGCACAGACCAGAAAGGCATTGTGATAAGCGTATCCCCGGTATAGTCAGGGGTTAATGGGAGTCGTCCCCGTCCACCCAGTATACGGCCAGAACCATGGACCCGGTACTTGTGGTTCGGACTGTCTCCAACCAGCCATAATGTTGTGAGAGTGAAATTATGTCTAAGTCCAGCTTTGGTACATTAGAAGCAACTCTGAAACTTAACCTAAGCGTTTTTCGAAGCTACTTTTTGGCTAACTTCTTATAGGAAGGTCTAGGAGCTCTGAAAATGAACGTGCGCGTCTTTCACTCTTCCCGAGGGACTTAGAATAATTTTGTGATATTTTTTATTAAAATGGTTTATAAGGGTATATATATAAATATATTTTATGCACTGTATATGAGCTGACGATTTCTAAGTCTGTGGTTCCGAGAGGGGGTAACCAGGCTCACTAATAAAGGTCAAGCCACTTGGCTGCCAGAATGCCCTCCTTCAGCACAGACCAGAAAGGCATTGTGATAAGCGTATCCCCGGTATAGTCAGGGGTTAATGGGAGTCGTCCCCGTCCCCCCAGTATACGGCCAGAACCATGGACCCGGTACTTGTGGTTCGGACTGTCTCCAACCAGCCATAATGTTGTGAGAGTGAAATTATGTCTAAGTCCAGCTTTGGTACATTAGAAGCAACTCTGAAACTTAACCTAAGCTTTTTTCGAAGCTACTTTTTGGCTAACTTCTTATAGGAAGGTCTAGGAGCTCTGAAAATGAACGTGCACGTCTTTCACTCTTCCCGAGGGACTTAGAAGTATTTTGTGATATTTTTTATTAAAATGGTGTATAAGGGTATATATATAAATATATTTTATGCACTGTATATGAGCTGGCGATTTCTAAGTCTGTGGTTCCGAGAGGGGGTAACCAGGCTCACTAATAAAGGTCAAGCCACTTGGCTGCCAGAATGCCCTCCTTCAGCACAGACCAGAAAGGCATTGTGATAAGCGTATCCCCGGTATAGTCAGGGGTTCATGGGAGTCGTCCCCGTCCCCCCAGTATACGGCCAGAACCATGGACCCGGTACTTGTGGTTCGGACTGTCTCCAACCAGCCATAATGTTGTGAGAGTGAAATTATGTCTAAGTCCAGCTTTGGTACATTAGAAGCAACTCTGAAACTTAACCTAAGCGTTTTTCGAAGCTACTTTTTGGCTAACTTCTTATAGGAAGGTCTAGGAGCTCTGAAAATGAACGTGCGCGTCTTTCACTCTTCCCGAGGGACTTAGAAGAATTTTGTGATATTTTTTATTAAAATGGTGTATAAGGGTATATATATAAATATATTTTATGCACTGTAAATGAGCTGGCGATTTCTAAGTCTGTGGTTCCGTGAGGGGGTAACCAGGCTCACTAATAAAGGTCAAGCCACTTGGCTGCCAGAATGCCCTCCTTCAGCACAGACCAGAAAGGCATTGTGATAAGCGTATCCCCGGTATAGTCAGGGGTTAATGGGAGTCGTCCCCGTCCCCCCAGTATACGGCCAGAACCATGGACCCGGTACTTGTGGTTCGGACTGTCTCCAACCAGCCATAAAGTTGTGAGTGAAATTATGTCTAAGTCCAGCTTTGGTACATTAGAAGCAACTCTGAAACTTAACCTAAGCGTTTTTCGAAGCTACTTTTTGGCTAACTTCTTATAGGAAGGTCTAGGAGCTCTGAAAATGAACGTGCGCGTCTTTCACTCTTCCCGAGGGACTTAGAAGAATTTTGTGATATTTTTTATTAAAATGGTGTATAAGGGTATATATATAAATATATTTTATGCACTGTAAATGAGCTGGCGATTTCTAAGTCTGTGGTTCCGTGAGGGGGTAACCAGGCTCACTAATAAAGGTCAAGCCACTTGGCTGCCAGAATGCCCTCCTTCAGCACAGACCAGAAAGGCATTGTGATAAGCGTATCCCCGGTATAGTCAGGGGTTAATGGGAGTCGTCCCCGTCCCCCCAGTATACGGCCAGAACCATGGACCCGGTACTTGTGGTTCGGACTGTCTCCAACCAGCCATAATGTTGTGAGAGTGAAATTATGTCTAAGTCCAGCTTTGGTACATTAGAAGCAACTCTGAAACTTAACCTAAGCGTTTTTCGAAGCTACTTTATGGCTAACTTCTTATAGGAAGGTCTAGGAGCTCTGAAACTGAACGTGCGCGTCTTTCACTCTTCCCGAGGGACTTAGAATAATTTTGTGATATTTTTTATTAAAATGGTTTATAAGGGTATATATATAAATATATTTTATGCACTGTATATGAGCTGACGATTTCTAAGTCTGTGGTTCCGAGAGGGGGTAACCAGGCTCACTAATAAAGGTCAAGCCACTTGGCTGCCAGAATGCCCTCCTTCAGCACAGACCAGAAATGCATTGTGATAAGCGTATCCCCGGTATAGTCAGGGGTTAATGGGAGTCGTCCCCGTCCCCCCAGTATACGGCCAGAACCATGGACCCGGTACTTGTGGTTCGGACTGTCTCCAACCAGCCATAATGTTGTGAGAGTGAAATTATGTCTAAGTCCAGCTTTGGTACATTAGAAGCAACTCTGAAACTTAACCTAAGCTTTTTTCGAAGCTACTTTTTGGCTAACTTCTTATAGGAAGGTCTAGGAGCTCTGAAAATGAACGTGCGCGTCTTTCACTCTTCCCGAGGGACTTAGAATAATTTTGTGATATTTTTTATTAAAATGGTGTATAAAGGTATATATATAAATATATTTTATGCACTGTATATGAGCTGGCGATTTCTAAGTCTGTGGTTCCGAGAGGGGGTAACCAGGCTCACTAATAAAGGTCATGCCACTTGGCTGCCAGAATGCCCTCCTTCAGCACAGACCAGAAAGGCATTGTGATAAGCATATCCCCGGTATAGTCAGGGGTTCATGGGAGTCGTCCCTGTCCCCCCAGTATACGGCCAGAACCATGGACCCGGTACTTGTGGTTCGGACTGTCTCCAACCAGCCATAATGTTGTGAGAGTGAAATTATGTCTAAGTCCAGCTTTGGTACATTAGAAGCAACTCTGAAACTTAACCTAAGCGTTTTTCGAAGCTACTTTTTGGCTAACTTCTTATAGGAAGGTCTAGGAGCTCTGAAAATGAACGTGCGCGTCTTTCACTCTTCCCTAGGGACTTAGAAGAATTTTGTGATATTTTTTATTAAAATGGTGTATAAGGGTATATATATAAATATATTTTATGCACTGTATATGAGCTGGCGATTTCTAAGTCTGTGGTTCCGAGAGGGGGTAACCAGGCTCACTAATAAAGGTCAAGCCACTTGGCTGCCAGAATGCCCTGCTTCAGCACAGACCAGAAAGGCATTGTGATAAGCGTATCCCCGGTATAGTCAGGGGTTAATGGGAGTCGTCCCCGTCCCCCCAGTATACGGCCAGAACCATGGACCCGGTACTTGTGGTTCGGACTGTCTCCAACCAGCCATAATGTTGTGAGAGTGAAATTATGTCTAAGTCCAGCTTTGGTACATTAGAAGCAACTCTGAAACTTAACCTAAGCTTTTTTCGAAGCTACTTTTTGGCTAACTTCTTATAGGAAGGTCTAGGAGCTCTGAAAATGAACGTGCGCGTCTTTCACTCTTCCCGAGGGACTTAGAATAATTTTGTGATATTTTTTATTAAAATGGTGTATAAAGGTATATATATAAATATATTTTATGCACTGTATATGAGCTGGCGATTTCTAAGTCTGTGGTTCCGAGAGGGGGTAACCAGGCTCACTAATAAAGGTCATGCCACTTGGCTGCCAGAATGCCCTGCTTCAGCACAGACCAGAAAGGCATTGTGATAAGCGTATCCCCGGTATAGTCAGGGGTTAATGGGAGTCGTCCCCGTCCCCCCAGTATACGGCCAGAACCATGGACCCGGTACTTGTGGTTCGGACTGTCTCCAACCAGCCATAATGTTGTGAGAGTTAAATTATGTCTAAGTCCAGCTTTGGTACATTAGAAGCAACTCTGAAACTTAACCTAAGCGTTTTTCGAAGCTACTTTTTGGCTAACTTCTTATAGGAAGGTCTAGGAGCTCTGAAAATGAACGTGCGCGTCTTTCACTCTTCCCGAGGGACTTAGAAGTATTTTGTGATATTTTTTATTAAAATGGTGTATAAGGGTATATATATAAATATATTTTATGCACTGTATATGAGCTGGCGATTTCTAAGTCTGTGGTTCCGAGAGGGGGTAACCAGGCTCACTAATAAAGGTCAAGCCACTTGGCTGCCAGAATGCCCTCCTTCAGCACAGACCAGAAAGGCATTGTGATAAGCGTATCCCCGGTATAGTCAGGGGTTCATGGGAGTCGTCCCCGTCCCCCCAGTATACGGCCAGAACCATGGACCCGGTACTTGTGGTTCGGACTGTCTCCAACCAGCCATAATGTTGTGAGAGTGAAATTATGTCTAAGTCCAGCTTTGGTACATTAGAAGCAACTCTGAAACTTAACCTAAGCGTTTTTCGAAGCTACTTTTTGGCTAACTTCTTATAGGAAGGTCTAGGAGCTCTGAAAATGAACGTGCGCGTCTTTCACTCTTCCCGAGGGACTTAGAAGAATTTTGTGATATTTTTTATTAAAATGGTGTATAAGGGTATATATATAAATATATTTTATGCACTGTATATGAGCTGGCGATTTCTAAGTCTGTGGTTCCGAGAGGGGGTAACCAGGCTCACTAATAAAGGTCAAGCCACTTGGCTGCCAGAATGCCCTGCTTCAGCACAGACCAGAAAGGCATTGTGATAAGCGTATCCCCGGTATAGTCAGGGGTTAATGGGAGTCGTCCCCGTCCCCCCAGTATACGGCCAGAACCATGGACCCGGTACTTGTGGTTCGGACTGTCTCCAACCAGCCATAATGTTGTGAGAGTTAAATTATGTCTAAGTCCAGCTTTGGTACATTAGAAGCAACTCTGAAACTTAACCTAAGCGTTTTTCGAAGCTACTTTTTGGCTAACTTCTTATAGGAAGGTCTAGGAGCTCTGAAAATGAACGTGCGCGTCTTTCACTCTTCCCGAGGGACTTAGAAGAATTTTGTGATATTTTTTATTAAAATGGTGTATAAGGGTATATATATAAATATATTTTATGCACTGTAAATGAGCTGGCGATTTCTAAGTCTGTGGTTCCGAGAGGGGGTAACCAGGCTCACTAATAAAGGTCAAGCCACTTGGCTGCCAGAATGCCCTGCTTCAGCACAGACCAGAAAGGCATTGTGATAAGCGTATCCCCGGTATAGTCAGGGGTTAATGGGAGTCGTCCCCGTCCCCCCAGTATACGGCCAGAACCATGGACCCGGTACTTGTGGTTCGGACTGTCTACAACCAGCCATAATGTTGTGAGAGTTAAATTATGTCTAAGTCCAGCTTTGGTACATTAGAAGCAACTCTGAAACTTAACCTAAGCGTTTTTCGAAGCTACTTTTTGGCTAACTTCTTATAGGAAGGTCTAGGAGCTCTGAAAATGAACGTGCGCGTCTTTCACTCTTCCCGAGGGACTTAGAAGAATTTTGTGATATTTTTTATTAAAATGGTGTATAAGGGTATATATATAAATATATTTTATGCACTGTAAATGAGCTGGCGATTTCTAAGTCTGTGGTTCCGAGAGGGGGTAACCAGGCTCACTAATAAAGGTCAAGCCACTTGGCTGCCAGAATGCCCTGCTTCAGCACAGACCAGAAAGGCATTGTGATAAGCGTATCCCCGGTATAGTCAGGGGTTAATGGGAGTCGTCCCCGTCCCCCAGTATTCGGCCAGAACCATGGACCCGGTACTTGTGGTTCGGACTGTCTCCAACCAGCCATAAAGTTGTGAGTGAAATTATTTCTAAGTCCAGCTTTGGTACATTAGAAGCAACTCTGAAACTTAACCTAAGCGTTTTTCGAAGCTACTTTTTGGCTAACTTCTTATAGGAAGGTCTAGGAGCTCTGAAAATGAACGTGCGCGTCTTTCACTCTTCCCGAGGGACTTAGAAGAATTTTGTGATATTTTTTATTAAAATGGTGTATAAGGGTATATATATAAATATATTTTATGCACTGTAAATGAGCTGGCGATTTCTAAGTCTGTGGTTCCGTGAGGGGGTAACCAGGCTCACTAATAAAGGTCAAGCCACTTGGCTGCCAGAATGCCCTCCTTCAGCACAGACCAGAAAGGCATTGTGATAAGCGTATCCCCGGTATAGTCAGGGGTTAATGGGAGTCGTCCCCGTCCCCCCAGTATACGGCCAGAACCATGGACCCGGTACTTGTGGTTCGGACTGTCTCCAACCAGCCATAATGTTGTGAGAGTGAAATTATGTCTAAGTCCAGCTTTGGTACATTAGAAGCAACTCTGAAACTTAACCTAAGCGTTTTTCGAAGCTACTTTATGGCTAACTTCTTATAGGAAGGTCTAGGAGCTCTGAAAATGAACGTGCGCGTCTTTCACTCTTCCCGAGGGACTTAGAATAATTTTGTGATATTTTTTATTAAAATGGTGTATAAGGGTATATATATAAATATATTTTATGCACTGTATATGAGCTGACGATTTCTAAGTCTGTGGTTCCGAGAGGGGGTAACCAGGCTCACTAATAAAGGTCAAGCCACTTGGCTGCCAGAATTCCCTCCTTCAGCACAGACCAGAAAGGCATTGTGATAAGCGTATCCCCGGTATAGTCAGGGGTTAATGGGAGTCGTCCCCGTCCCCCCAGTATACGGCCAGAACCATGGACCCGGTACTTGTGGTTCGGACTGTCTCCAACCAGCCATAATGTTGTGAGAGTGAAATTATGTCTAAGTCCAGCTTTGGTACATTAGAAGCAACTCTGAAACTTAACCTAAGCTTTTTTCGAAGCTACTTTTTGGCTAACTTCTTATAGGAAGGTCTAGGAGCTCTGAAAATGAACGTGCGCGTCTTTCAATCTTCCCGAGGGACTTAGAATAATTTTGTGATATTTTTTATTAAAATGGTGTATAAAGGTATATATATAAATATATTTTATGCACTGTATATGAGCTGGCGATTTCTAAGTCTGTGGTTCCGAGAGGGGGTAACCAGGCTCACTAATAAAGGTCATGCCACTTGGCTGCCAGAATGCCCTCCTTCAGCACAGACCAGAAAGGCATTGTGATAAGCGTATCCCCGGTATAGTCAGGGGTTAATGGGAGTCGTCCCCGTCCCCCCAGTATACGGCCAGAACCATGGACCCGGTACTTGTGGTTCGGACTGTCTCCAACCAGCCATAATGTTGTGAGAGTGAAATTATGTCTAAGTCCAGCTTTGGTACATTAGAAGCAACTCTGAAACTTAACCTAAGCTTTTTTCGAAGCTACTTTTTGGCTAACTTCTTATAGGAAGGTCTAGGAGCTCTGAAAATGAACGTGCGCGTCTTTCAATCTTCCCGAGGGACTTAGAATAATTTTGTGATATTTTTTATTAAAATGGTGTATAAAGGTATATATATAAATATATTTTATGCACTGTATATGAGCTGGCGATTTCTAAGTCTGTGGTTCCGAGAGGGGGTAACCAGGCTCACTAATAAAGGTCATGCCACTTGGCTGCCAGAATGCCCTGCTTCAGCACAGACCAGAAAGGCATTGTGATAAGTGTATCCCCGGTATAGTCAGGGGTTAATGGGAGTCGTCCCCGTCCCCCCAGTATACGGCCAGAACCATGGACCCGGTACTTGTGGTTCGGACTGTCTCCAACCAGCCATAATGTTGTGAGAGTGAAATTATGTCTAAGTCCAGCTTTGGTACATTAGAAGCAACTCTGAAACTTAACCTAAGCTTTTTTCGAAGCTACTTTTTGGCTAACTTCTTATAGGAAGGTCTAGGAGCTCTGAAAATGAACGTGCGCGTCTTTCAATCTTCCCGAGGGACTTAGAATAATTTTGTGATATTTTTTATTAAAATGGTGTATAAAGGTATATATATAAATATATTTTATGCACTGTATATGAGCTGGCGATTTCTAAGTCTGTGGTTCCGAGAGGGGGTAACCAGGCTCACTAATAAAGGTCATGCCACTTGGCTGCCAGAATGCCCTCCTTCAGCACAGACCAGAAAGGCATTGTGATAAGCGTATCCCCGGTATAGTCAGGGGTTAATGGGAGTCGTCCCCGTCCCCCCAGTATACGGCCAGAACCATGGACCCGGTACTTGTGGTTCGGACTGTCTCCAACCAGCCATAATGTTGTGAGAGTGAAATTATGTCTAAGTCCAGCTTTGGTACATTAGAAGCAACTCTGAAACTTAACCTAAGCTTTTTTCGAAGCTACTTTTTGGCTAACTTCTTATAGGAAGGTCTAGGAGCTCTGAAAATGAACGTGCGCGTCTTTCAATCTTCCCGAGGGACTTAGAATAATTTTGTGATATTTTTTATTAAAATGGTGTATAAAGGTATATATATAAATATATTTTATGCACTGTATATGAGCTGGCGATTTCTAAGTCTGTGGTTCCGAGAGGGGGTAACCAGGCTCACTAATAAAGGTCATGCCACTTGGCTGCCAGAATGCCCTGCTTCAGCACAGACCAGAAAGGCATTGTGATAAGTGTATCCCCGGTATAGTCAGGGGTTAATGGGAGTCGTCCCCGTCCCCCCAGTATACGGCCAGAACCATGGACCCGGTACTTGTGGTTCGGACTGTCTCCAACCAGCCATAATGTTGTGAGAGTTAAATTATGTCTAAGTCCAGCTTTGGTACATTAGAAGCAACTCTGAAACTTAACCTAAGCGTTTTTCGAAGCTACTTTTTGGCTAACTTCTTATAGGAAGGTCTAGGAGCTCTGAAAATGAACGTGCGCGTCTTTCACTCTTCCCGAGGGACTTAGAAGTATTTTGTGATATTTTTTATTAAAATGGTGTATAAGGGTATATATATAAATATATTTTATGCACTGTATATGAGCTGGCGATTTCTAAGTCTGTGGTTCCGAGAGGGGGTAACCAGGCTCACTAATAAAGGTCAAGCCACTTGGCTGCCAGAATGCCCTCCTTCAGCACAGACCAGAAAGGCATTGTGATAAGCGTATCCCCGGTATAGTCAGGGGTTCATGGGAGTCGTCCCCGTCCCCCCAGTATACGGCCAGAACCATGGACCCGGTACTTGTGGTTCGGACTGTCTCCAACCAGCCATAATGTTGTGAGAGTGAAATTATGTCTAAGTCCAGCTTTGGTACATTAGAAGCAACTCTGAAACTTAACCTAAGCGTTTTTCGAAGCTACTTTTTGGCTAACTTCTTATAGGAAGGTCTAGGAGCTCTGAAAATGAACGTGCGCGTCTTTCACTCTTCCCGAGGGACTTAGAAGAATTTTGTGATATTTTTTATTAAAATGGTGTATAAGGGTATATATATAAATATATTTTATGCACTGTATATGAGCTGGCGATTTCTAAGTCTGTGGTTCCGAGAGGGGGTAACCAGGCTCACTAATAAAGGTCAAGCCACTTGGCTGCCAGAATGCCCTGCTTCAGCACAGACCAGAAAGGCATTGTGATAAGCGTATCCCCGGTATAGTCAGGGGTTAATGGGAGTCGTCCCCGTCCCCCCAGTATACGGCCAGAACCATGGACCCGGTACTTGTGGTTCGGACTGTCTCCAACCAGCCATAATGTTGTGAGAGTTAAATTATGTCTAAGTCCAGCTTTGGTACATTAGAAGCAACTCTGAAACTTAACCTAAGCGTTTTTCGAAGCTACTTTTTGGCTAACTTCTTATAGGAAGGTCTAGGAGCTCTGAAAATGAACGTGCGCGTCTTTCACTCTTCCCGAGGGACTTAGAAGAATTTTGTGATATTTTTTATTAAAATGGTGTATAAGGGTATATATATAAATATATTTTATGCACTGTAAATGAGCTGGCGATTTCTAAGTCTGTGGTTCCGAGAGGGGGTAACCAGGCTCACTAATAAAGGTCAAGCCACTTGGCTGCCAGAATGCCCTGCTTCAGCACAGACCAGAAAGGCATTGTGATAAGCGTATCCCCGGTATAGTCAGGGGTTAATGGGAGTCGTCCCCGTCCCCCAGTATTCGGCCAGAACCATGGACCCGGTACTTGTGGTTCGGACTGTCTCCAACCAGCCATAAAGTTGTGAGTGAAATTATTTCTAAGTCCAGCTTTGGTACATTAGAAGCAACTCTGAAACTTAACCTAAGCGTTTTTCGAAGCTACTTTTTGGCTAACTTCTTATAGGAAGGTCTAGGAGCTCTGAAAATGAACGTGCGCGTCTTTCACTCTTCCCGAGGGACTTAGAAGAATTTTGTGATATTTTTTATTAAAATGGTGTATAAGGGTATATATATAAATATATTTTATGCACTGTAAATGAGCTGGCGATTTCTAAGTCTGTGGTTCCGTGAGGGGGTAACCAGGCTCACTAATAAAGGTCAAGCCACTTGGCTGCCAGAATGCCCTCCTTCAGCACAGACCAGAAAGGCATTGTGATAAGCGTATCCCCGGTATAGTCAGGGGTTAATGGGAGTCGTCCCCGTCCCCCCAGTATACGGCCAGAACCATGGACCCGGTACTTGTGGTTCGGACTGTCTCCAACCAGCCATAATGTTGTGAGAGTGAAATTATGTCTAAGTCCAGCTTTGGTACATTAGAAGCAACTCTGAAACTTAACCTAAGCGTTTTTCGAAGCTACTTTATGGCTAACTTCTTATAGGAAGGTCTAGGAGCTCTGAAAATGAACGTGCGCGTCTTTCACTCTTCCCGAGGGACTTAGAATAATTTTGTGATATTTTTTATTAAAATGGTGTATAAGGGTATATATATAAATATATTTTATGCACTGTATATGAGCTGACGATTTCTAAGTCTGTGGTTCCGAGAGGGGGTAACCAGGCTCACTAATAAAGGTCAAGCCACTTGGCTGCCAGAATTCCCTCCTTCAGCACAGACCAGAAAGGCATTGTGATAAGCGTATCCCCGGTATAGTCAGGGGTTAATGGGAGTCGTCCCCGTCCCCCCAGTATACGGCCAGAACCATGGACCCGGTACTTGTGGTTCGGACTGTCTCCAACCAGCCATAATGTTGTGAGAGTGAAATTATGTCTAAGTCCAGCTTTGGTACATTAGAAGCAACTCTGAAACTTAACCTAAGCTTTTTTCGAAGCTACTTTTTGGCTAACTTCTTATAGGAAGGTCTAGGAGCTCTGAAAATGAACGTGCGCGTCTTTCAATCTTCCCGAGGGACTTAGAATAATTTTGTGATATTTTTTATTAAAATGGTGTATAAAGGTATATATATAAATATATTTTATGCACTGTATATGAGCTGGCGATTTCTAAGTCTGTGGTTCCGAGAGGGGGTAACCAGGCTCACTAATAAAGGTCATGCCACTTGGCTGCCAGAATGCCCTCCTTCAGCACAGACCAGAAAGGCATTGTGATAAGCGTATCCCCGGTATAGTCAGGGGTTAATGGGAGTCGTCCCCGTCCCCCCAGTATACGGCCAGAACCATGGACCCGGTACTTGTGGTTCGGACTGTCTCCAACCAGCCATAATGTTGTGAGAGTGAAATTATGTCTAAGTCCAGCTTTGGTACATTAGAAGCAACTCTGAAACTTAACCTAAGCTTTTTTCGAAGCTACTTTTTGGCTAACTTCTTATAGGAAGGTCTAGGAGCTCTGAAAATGAACGTGCGCGTCTTTCAATCTTCCCGAGGGACTTAGAATAATTTTGTGATATTTTTTATTAAAATGGTGTATAAAGGTATATATATAAATATATTTTATGCACTGTATATGAGCTGGCGATTTCTAAGTCTGTGGTTCCGAGAGGGGGTAACCAGGCTCACTAATAAAGGTCATGCCACTTGGCTGCCAGAATGCCCTGCTTCAGCACAGACCAGAAAGGCATTGTGATAAGTGTATCCCCGGTATAGTCAGGGGTTAATGGGAGTCGTCCCCGTCCCCCCAGTATACGGCCAGAACCATGGACCCGGTACTTGTGGTTCGGACTGTCTCCAACCAGCCATAATGTTGTGAGAGTGAAATTATGTCTAAGTCCAGCTTTGGTACATTAGAAGCAACTCTGAAACTTAACCTAAGCTTTTTTCGAAGCTACTTTTTGGCTAACTTCTTATAGGAAGGTCTAGGAGCTCTGAAAATGAACGTGCGCGTCTTTCAATCTTCCCGAGGGACTTAGAATAATTTTGTGATATTTTTTATTAAAATGGTGTATAAAGGTATATTTATAAATATATTTTATGCACTGTATATGAGCTGGCGATTTCTAAGTCTGTGGTTCCGAGAGGGGGTAACCAGGCTCACTAATAAAGGTCATGCCACTTGGCTGCCAGAATGCCCTCCTTCAGCACAGACCAGAAAGGCATTGTGATAAGCGTATCCCCGGTATAGTCAGGGGTTAATGGGAGTCGTCCCCGTCCCCCCAGTATACGGCCAGAACCATGGACCCGGTACTTGTGGTTCGGACTGTCTCCAACCAGCCATAATGTTGTGAGAGTGAAATTATGTCTAAGTCCAGCTTTGGTACATTAGAAGCAACTCTGAAACTTAACCTAAGCTTTTTTCGAAGCTACTTTTTGGCTAACTTCTTATAGGAAGGTCTAGGAGCTCTGAAAATGAACGTGCGCGTCTTTCAATCTTCCCGAGGGACTTAGAATAATTTTGTGATATTTTTTATTAAAATGGTGTATAAAGGTATATATATAAATATATTTTATGCACTGTATATGAGCTGGCGATTTCTAAGTCTGTGGTTCCGAGAGGGGGTAACCAGGCTCACTAATAAAGGTCATGCCACTTGGCTGCCAGAATGCCCTGCTTCAGCACAGACCAGAAAGGCATTGTGATAAGTGTATCCCCGGTATAGTCAGGGGTTAATGGGAGTCGTCCCCGTCCCCCCAGTATACGGCCAGAACCATGGACCCGGTACTTGTGGTTCGGACTGTCTCCAACCAGCCATAATGTTGTGAGAGTTAAATTATGTCTAAGTCCAGCTTTGGTACATTAGAAGCAACTCTGAAACTTAACCTAAGCGTTTTTCGAAGCTACTTTTTGGCTAACTTCTTATAGGAAGGTCTAGGAGCTCTGAAAATGAACGTGCGCGTCTTTCACTCTTCCCGAGGGACTTAGAAGAATTTTGTGATATTTTTTATTAAAATGGTGTATAAGGGTATATATATAAATATATTTTATGCACTGTATATGAGCTGACGATTTCTAAGTCTGTGGTTCCGAGAGGGGTTAACCAGGCTCACTAATAAAGGTCAAGCCACTTGGCTGCCAGAATTCCCTCCTTCAGCACAGACCAGAAAGGCATTGTGATAAGCGTATCCCCGGTATAGTCAGGGGTTAATGGGAGTCGTCCCCGTCCCCCCAGTATACGGCCAGAACCATGGACCCGGTACTTGTGGTTCGGACTGTCTCCAACCAGCCATAATGTTGTGAGAGTGAAATTATGTCTAAGTCCAGCTTTGGTACATTAGAAGCAACTCTGAAACTTAACCTAAGCTTTTTTCGAAGCTACTTTTTGGCTAACTTCTTATAGGAAGGTCTAGGAGCTCTGAAAATGAACGTGCGCGTCTTTCAATCTTCCCGAGGGACTTAGAATAATTTTGTGATATTTTTTATTAAAATGGTGTATAAAGGTATATATATAAATATATTTTATGCACTGTATATGAGCTGGCGATTTCTAAGTCTGTGGTTCCGAGAGTGGGTAACCAGGCTCACTAATAAAGGTCATGCCACTTGGCTGCCAGAATGCCCTCCTTCAGCACAGACCAGAAAGGCATTGTGATAAGCGTATCCCCGGTATAGTCAGGGGTTAATGGGAGTCGTCCCCGTCCCCCCAGTATACGGCCAGAACCATGGACCCGGTACTTGTGGTTCGGACTGTCTCCAACCAGCCATAATGTTGTGAGAGTGAAATTATGTCTAAGTCCAGCTTTGGTACATTAGAAGCAACTCTTAAACTTAACCTTAGCTTTTTTCGAAGCTACTTTTTGGCTAACTTCTTATAGGAAGGTCTAGGAGCTCTGAAAATGAACGTGCGCGTCTTTCAATCTTCCCGAGGGACTTAGAATAATTTTGTGATATTTTTTATTAAAATGGTGTATAAAGGTATATATATAAATATATTTTATGCACTGTATATGAGCTGGCGATTTCTAAGTCTGTGGTTCCGAGAGGGGGTAACCAGGCTCACTAATAAAGGTCATGCCACTTGGCTGCCAGAATGCCCTCCTTCAGCACAGACCAGAAAGGCATTGTGATAAGCGTATCCCCGGTATAGTCAGGGGTTAATGGGAGTCGTCCCCGTCCCCCCAGTATACGGCCAGAACCATGGACCCGGTACTTGTGGTTCGGACTGTCTCCAACCAGCCATAATGTTGTGAGAGTGAAATTATGTCTAAGTCCAGCTTTGGTACATTAGAAGCAACTCTGAAACTTAACCTAAGCTTTTTTCGAAGCTACTTTTTGGCTAACTTCTTATAGGAAGGTCTAGGAGCTCTGAAAATGAACGTGCGCGTCTTTCAATCTTCCCGAGGGACTTAGAATAATTTTGTGATATTTTTTATTAAAATGGTGTATAAAGGTATATATATAAATATATTTTATGCACTGTATATGAGCTGGCGATTTCTAAGTCTGTGGTTCCGAGAGGGGGTAACCAGGCTCACTAATAAAGGTCATGCCACTTGGCTGCCAGAATGCCCTGCTTCAGCACAGACCAGAAAGGCATTGTGATAAGTGTATCCCCGGTATAGTCAGGGGTTAATGGGAGTCGTCCCCGTCCCCCCAGTATACGGCCAGAACCATGGACCCGGTACTTGTGGTTCGGACTGTCTCCAACCAGCCATAATGTTGTGAGAGTTAAATTATGTCTAAGTCCAGCTTTGGTACATTAGAAGCAACTCTGAAACTTAACCTAAGCGTTTTTCGAAGCTACTTTTTGGCTAACTTCTTATAGGAAGGTCTAGGAGCTCTGAAAATGAACGTGCGCGTCTTTCACTCTTCCCGAGGGACTTAGAAGAATTTTGTGATATTTTTTATTAAAATGGTGTATAAGGGTATATATATAAATATATTTTATGCACTGTATATGAGCTGACGATTTCTAAGTCTGTGGTTCCGAGAGGGGGTAACCAGGCTCACTAATAAAGGTCAAGCCACTTGGCTGCCAGAATTCCCTCCTTCAGCACAGACCAGAAAGGCATTGTGATAAGCGTATCCCCGGTATAGTCAGGGGTTAATGGGAGTCGTCCCCGTCCCCCCAGTATACGGCCAGAACCATGGACCCGGTACTTGTGGTTCGGACTGTCTCCAACCAGCCATAATGTTGTGAGAGTGAAATTATGTCTAAGTCCAGCTTTGGTACATTAGAAGCAACTCTGAAACTTAACCTAAGCTTTTTTCGAAGCTACTTTTTGGCTAACTTCTTATAGGAAGGTCTAGGAGCTCTGAAAATGAACGTGCGCGTCTTTCACTCTTCCCGAGGGACTTAGAAGAATTTTGTGATATTTTTTATTAAAATGGTGTATAAGGGTATATATATAAATATATTTTATGCACTGTATATGAGCTGACGATTTCTAAGTCTGTGGTTCCGAGAGGGGGTAACCAGGCTCACTAATAAAGGTCAAGCCACTTGGCTGCCAGAATTCCCTCCTTCAGCACAGACCAGAAAGGCATTGTGATAAGCGTATCCCCGGTATAGTCAGGGGTTAATGGGAGTCGTCCCCGTCCCCCCAGTATACGGCCAGAACCATGGACCCGGTACTTGTGGTTCGGACTGTCTCCAACCAGCCATAATGTTGTGAGAGTGAAATTATGTCTAAGTCCAGCTTTGGTACATTAGAAGCAACTCTGAAACTTAACCTAAGCTTTTTTCGAAGCTACTTTTTTGCTAACTTCTTATAGGAAGGTCTAGGAGCTCTGAAAATGAACGTGCGCGTCTTTCAATCTTCCCGAGGGACTTAGAATAATTTTGTGATATTTTTTATTAAAATGGTGTATAAAGGTATATATATAAATATATTTTATGCACTGTATATGAGCTGGCGATTTCTAAGTCTGTGGTTCCGAGAGGGGGTAACCAGGCTCACTAATAAAGGTCATGCCACTTGGCTGCCAGAATGCCCTGCTTCAGCACAGACCAGAAAGGCATTGTGATAAGTGTATCCCCGGTATAGTCAGGGGTTAATGGGAGTCGTCCCCGTCCCCCCAGTATACGGCCAGAACCATGGACCCGGTACTTGTGGTTCGGACTGTCTCCAACCAGCCATAATGTTGTGAGAGTTAAATTATGTCTAAGTCCAGCTTTGGTACATTAGAAGCAACTCTGAAACTTAACCTAAGCGTTTTTCGAAGCTACTTTTTGGCTAACTTCTTATAGGAAGGTCTAGGAGCTCTGAAAATGAACGTGCGCGTCTTTCACTCTTCCCGAGGGACTTAGAAGAATTTTGTGATATTTTTTATTAAAATGGTGTATAAGGGTATATATATAAATATATTTTATGCACTGTATATGAGCTGGCGATTTCTAAGTCTGTGGTTCCGAGAGGGGGTAACCAGGCTCACTAATAAAGGTCAAGCCACTTGGCTGCCAGAATGCTTTCCTTCAGCACAGACCAGAAAGGCATTGTGATAAGCGTATCCCCGGTATAGTCAGGGGTTAATGGGAGTCGTCCCCGTCCCCCCAGTATACGGCCAGAACCATGGACCCGGTACTTGTGGTTCGGACTGTCTCCAACCAGCCATAAAGTTGTGAGTGAAATTATGTCTAAGTCCAGCTTTGGTACATTAGAAGCAACTCTGAAACTTAACCTAAGCGTTTTTCGAAGCTACTTTTTGGCTAACTTCTTATAGGAAGGTCTAGGAGCTCTGAAAATGAACGTGCGCGTCTTTCACTCTTCCCGAGGGACTTAGAAGAATTTTGTGATATTTTTTATTAAAATGGTGTATAAGGGTATATATATAAATATATTTTATGCACTGTAAATGAGCTGGCGATTTCTAAGTCTGTGGTTCCGTGAGGGGGTAACCAGGCTCACTAATAAAGGTCAAGCCACTTGGCTGCCAGAATGCCCTCCTTCAGCACAGACCAGAAAGGCATTGTGATAAGCGTATCCCCGGTATAGTCAGGGGTTAATGGGAGTCGTCCCCGTCCCCCCAGTATACGGCCAGAACCATGGACCCGGTACTTGTGGTTCGGACTGTCTCCAACCAGCCATAATGTTGTGAGAGTGAAATTATGTCTAAGTCCAGCTTTGGTACATTAGAAGCAACTCTGAAACTTAACCTAAGCTTTTTTCGAAGCTACTTTTTGGCTAACTTCTTATAGGAAGGTCTAGGAGCTCTGAAAATGAACGTGCGCGTCTTTCAATCTTCCCGAGGGACTTAGAATAATTTTGTGATATTTTTTATTAAAATGGTGTATAAAGGTATATATATAAATATATTTTATGCACTGTATATGAGCTGGCGATTTCTAAGTCTGTGGTTCCGAGAGGGGGTAACCAGGCTCACTAATAAAGGTCATGCCACTTGGCTGCCAGAATGCCCTGCTTCAGCACAGACCAGAAAGGCATTGTGATAAGTGTATCCCCGGTATAGTCAGGGGTTAATGGGAGTCGTCCCCGTCCCCCCAGTATACGGCCAGAACCATGGACCCGGTACTTGTGGTTCGGACTGTCTCCAACCAGCCATAATGTTGTGAGAGTTAAATTATGTCTAAGTCCAGCTTTGGTACATTAGAAGCAACTCTGAAACTTAACCTAAGCGTTTTTCGAAGCTACTTTTTGGCTAACTTCTTATAGGAAGGTCTAGGAGCTCTGAAAATGAACGTGCGCGTCTTTCACTCTTCCCGAGGGACTTAGAAGAATTTTGTGATATTTTTTATTAAAATGGTGTATAAGGGTATATATATAAATATATTTTATGCACTGTATATGAGCTGGCGATTTCTAAGTCTGTGGTTCCGAGAGGGGGTAACCAGGCTCACTAATAAAGGTCAAGCCACTTGGCTGCCAGAATGCTTTCCTTCAGCACAGACCAGAAAGGCATTGTGATAAGCGTATCCCCGGTATAGTCAGGGGTTAATGGGAGTCGTCCCCGTCCCCCCAGTATACGGCCAGAACCATGGACCCGGTACTTGTGGTTCGGACTGTCTCCAACCAGCCATAAAGTTGTGAGTGAAATTATGTCTAAGTCCAGCTTTGGTACATTAGAAGCAACTCTGAAACTTAACCTAAGCGTTTTTCGAAGCTACTTTTTGGCTAACTTCTTATAGGAAGGTCTAGGAGCTCTGAAAATGAACGTGCGCGTCTTTCACTCTTCCCGAGGGACTTAGAAGAATTTTGTGATATTTTTTATTAAAATGGTGTATAAGGGTATATATATAAATATATTTTATGCACTGTAAATGAGCTGGCGATTTCTAAGTCTGTGGTTCCGTGAGGGGGTAACCAGGCTCACTAATAAAGGTCAAGCCACTTGGCTGCCAGAATGCCCTCCTTCAGCACAGACCAGAAAGGCATTGTGATAAGCGTATCCCCGGTATAGTCAGGGGTTAATGGGAGTCGTCCCCGTCCCCCCAGTATACGGCCAGAACCATGGACCCGGTACTTGTGGGTCGGACTGTCTCCAACCAGCCATAAAGTTGTGAGTGAAATTATGTCTAAGTCCAGCTTTGGTACATTAGAAGCAACTCTGAAACTTAACCTAAGCTTTTTTCGAAGCTACTTTTTGGCTAACTTCTTATAGGAAGGTCTAGGAGCTCTGAAAATGAACGTGCGCGTCTTTCAATCTTCCCGAGGGACTTAGAATAATTTTGTGATATTTTTTATTAAAATGGTGTATAAAGGTATATATATAAATATATTTTATGCACTGTATATGAGCTGGCGATTTCTAAGTCTGTGGTTCCGAGAGGGGGTAACCAGGCTCACTAATAAAGGTCATGCCACTTGGCTGCCAGAATGCCCTGCTTCAGCACAGACCAGAAAGGCATTGTGATAAGTGTATCCCCGGTATAGTCAGGGGTTAATGGGAGTCGTCCCCGTCCCCCCAGTATACGGCCAGAACCATGGACCCGGTACTTGTGGTTCGGACTGTCTCCAACCAGCCATAATGTTGTGAGAGTTAAATTATGTCTAAGTCCAGCTTTGGTACATTAGAAGCAACTCTGAAACTTAACCTAAGCGTTTTTCGAAGCTACTTTTTGGCTAACTTCTTATAGGAAGGTCTAGGAGCTCTGAAAATGAACGTGCGCGTCTTTCACTCTTCCCGAGGGACTTAGAAGAATTTTGTGATATTTTTTATTAAAATGGTGTATAAGGGTATATATATAAATATATTTTATGCACTGTATATGAGCTGGCGATTTCTAAGTCTGTGGTTCCGAGAGGGGGTAACCAGGCTCACTAATAAAGGTCAAGCCACTTGGCTGCCAGAATGCTTTCCTTCAGCACAGACCAGAAAGGCATTGTGATAAGCGTATCCCCGGTATAGTCAGGGGTTAATGGGAGTCGTCCCCGTCCCCCCAGTATACGGCCAGAACCATGGACCCGGTACTTGTGGTTCGGACTGTCTCCAACCAGCCATAAAGTTGTGAGTGAAATTATGTCTAAGTCCAGCTTTGGTACATTAGAAGCAACTCTGAAACTTAACCTAAGCGTTTTTCGAAGCTACTTTTTGGCTAACTTCTTATAGGAAGGTCTAGGAGCTCTGAAAATGAACGTGCGCGTCTTTCACTCTTCCCGAGGGACTTAGAAGAATTTTGTGATATTTTTTATTAAAATGGTGTATAAGGGTATATATATAAATATATTTTATGCACTGTAAATGAGCTGGCGATTTCTAAGTCTGTGGTTCCGTGAGGGGGTAACCAGGCTCACTAATAAAGGTCAAGCCACTTGGCTGCCAGAATGCCCTCCTTCAGCACAGACCAGAAAGGCATTGTGATAAGCGTATCCCCGGTATAGTCAGGGGTTAATGGGAGTCGTCCCCGTCCCCCCAGTATACGGCCAGAACCATGGACCCGGTACTTGTGGTTCGGACTGTCTCCAACCAGCCATAAAGTTGTGAGTGAAATTATGTCTAAGTCCAGCTTTGGTACATTAGAAGCAACTCTGAAACTTAACCTAAGCGTTTTTCGAAGCTACTTTTTGGCTAACTTCTTATAGGAAGGTCTAGGAGCTCTGAAAATGAACGTGCGCGTCTTTCACTCTTCCCGAGGGACTTAGAAGAATTTTGTGATATTTTTTATTAAAATGGTGTATAAGGGTATATATATAAATATATTTTATGCACTGTAAATGAGCTGGCGATTTCTAAGTCTGTGGTTCCGTGAGGGGGTAACCAGGCTCACTAATAAAGGTCATGCCACTTGGCTGCCAGAATGCCCTGCTTCAGCACAGACCAGAAAGGCATTGTGATAAGTGTATCCCCGGTATAGTCAGGGGTTAATGGGAGTCGTCCCCGTCCCCCCAGTATACGGCCAGAACCATGGACCCGGTACTTGTGGTTCGGACTGTCTCCAACCAGCCATAATGTTGTGAGAGTTAAATTATGTCTAAGTCCAGCTTTGGTACATTAGAAGCAACTCTGAAACTTAACCTAAGCGTTTTTCGAAGCTACTTTTTGGCTAACTTCTTATAGGAAGGTCTAGGAGCTCTGAAAATGAACGTGCGCGTCTTTCACTCTTCCCGAGGGACTTAGAAGAATTTTGTGATATTTTTTATTAAAATGGTGTATAAGGGTATATATATAAATATATTTTATGCACTGTATATGAGCTGGCGATTTCTAAATCTGTGGTTCCGAGAGGGGGTAACCAGGCTCACTAATAAAGGTCAAGCCACTTGGCTGCCAGAATGCTTTCCTTCAGCACAGACCAGAAAGGCATTGTGATAAGCGTATCCCCGGTATAGTCAGGGGTTAATGGGAGTCGTCCCCGTCCCCCCAGTATACGGCCAGAACCATGGACCCGGTACTTGTGGTTCGGACTGTCTCCAACCAGCCATAAAGTTGTGAGTGAAATTATGTCTAAGTCCAGCTTTGGTACATTAGAAGCAACTCTGAAACTTAACCTAAGCGTTTTTCGAAGCTACTTTTTGGCTAACTTCTTATAGGAAGGTCTAGGAGCTCTGAAAATGAACGTGCGCGTCTTTCACTCTTCCCGAGGGACTTAGAAGAATTTTGTGATATTTTTTATTAAAATGGTGTATAAGGGTATACAGTATATATAAATATATTTTATGCACTGTAAATGAGCTTGCGATTTCTAAGTCTGTGGTTCCGTGAGGGGGTAACCAGGCTCACTAATAAAGGTCAAGCCACTTGGCTGCCAGAATGCCCTCCTTCAGCACAGACCAGAAAGGCATTGTTTAAAGCGTATCCCCGGTATAGTCAGGGGTTAATGGGAGTCGTCCCCGTCCACCCAGTATACGGCCAGAACCATGGACCCGGTACTTGTGGTTCGGACTGTCTCCAACCAGCCATAAAGTTGTGAGTGAAATTATGTCTAAGTCCAGCTTTGGTACATTAGAAGCAACTCTGAAACTTAACCTAAGCGTTTTTCGAAGCTACTTTTTGGCTAACTTCTTATAGGAAGGTCTAGGAGCTCTGAAAATGAACGTGCGCGTCTTTCACTCTTCCCGAGGGACTTAGAAGAATTTTGTGATATTTTTTATTAAAATGGTGTATAAGGGTATATATATAAATATATTTTATGCACTGTAAATGAGCTGGCGATTTCTAAGTCTGTGGTTCCGTGAGGGGGTAACCAGGCTCACTAATAAAGGTCAAGCCACTTGGCTGCCAGAATGCCCTCCTTCAGCACAGACCAGAAAGGCATTGTGATAAGCGTATCCCCGGTATAGTCAGGGGTTAATGGGAGTCGTCCCCGTCCCCCCAGTATACGGCCAGAACCATGGACCCGGTACTTGTGGTTCGGACTGTCTCCAACCAGCCATAATGTTGTGAGAGTGAAATTATGTCTAAGTCCAGCTTTGGTACATTAGAAGCAACTCTGAAACTTAACCTAAGCGTTTTTCGAAGCTACTTTATGGCTAACTTCTTATAGGAAGGTCTAGGAGCTCTGAAAATGAACGTGCGCGTCTTTCACTCTTCCCGAGGGACTTAGAATAATTTTGTGATATTTTTTATTAAAATGGTTTATAAGGGTATATATATAAATATATTTTATGCACTGTATATGAGCTGACGATTTCTAAGTCTGTGGTTCCGAGAGGGGGTAACCAGGCTCACTAATAAAGGTCAAGCCACTTGGCTGCCTGAATGCCCTCCTTCAGCACAGACCAGAAAGGCATTGTGATAAGCGTATCCCCGGTATAGTCAGGGGTTAATGGGAGTCGTCCCCGTCCCCCCAGTATACGGCCAGAACCATGGACCCGGTACTTGTGGTTCGGACTGTCTCCAACCAGCCATAATGTTGTGAGAGTGAAATTATGTCTAAGTCCAGCTTTGGTACATTAGAAGCAACTCTGAAACTTAACCTAAGCTTTTTTCGAAGCTACTTTTTGGCTAACTTCTTATAGGAAGGTCTAGGAGCTCTGAAAATGAACGTGCACGTCTTTCACTCTTCCCGAGGGACTTAGAAGTATTTTGTGATATTTTTTATTAAAATGGTGTATAAGGGTATATATATAAATATATTTTATGCACTGTATATGAGCTGGCGATTTCTAAGTCTGTGGTTCCGAGAGGGGGTAACCAGGCTCACTAATAAAGGTCAAGCCACTTGGCTGCCAGAATGCCCTCCTTCAGCACAGACCAGAAAGGCATTGTGATAAGCGTATCCCCGGTATAGTCAGGGGTTCATGGGAGTCGTCCCCGTCCCCCCAGTATACGGCCAGAACCATGGACCCGGTACTTGTGGTTCGGACTGTCTCCAACCAGCCATAATGTTGTGAGAGTGAAATTATGTCTAAGTCCAGCTTTGGTACATTAGAAGCAACTCTGAAACTTAACCTAAGCGTTTTTCGAAGCTACTTTTTGGCTAACTTCTTATAGGAAGGTCTAGGAGCTCTGAAAATGAACGTGCGCGTCTTTCACTCTTCCCGAGGGACTTAGAAGAATTTTGTGATATTTTTTATTAAAATGGTGTATAAGGGTATATATATAAATATATTTTATGCACTGTATATGAGCTGGCGATTTCTAAGTCTGTGGTTCCGAGAGGGGGTAACCAGGCTCACTAATAAAGGTCAAGCCACTTGGCTGCCAGAATGCCCTCCTTCAGCACAGACCAGAAAGGCATTGTGATAAGCGTATCCCCGGTATAGTCAGGGGTTAATGGGAGTCGTCCCCGTCCCCCCAGTATACGGCCAGAACCATGGACCCGGTACTTGTGGTTCGGACTGTCTCCAACCAGCCATAAAGTTGTGAGTGAAATTATGTCTAAGTCCAGCTTTGGTACATTAGAAGCAACTCTGAAACTTAACCTAAGCGTTTTTCGAAGCTACTTTTTGGCTAACTTCTTATAGGAAGGTCTAGGAGCTCTGAAAATGAACGTGCGCGTCTTTCACTCTTCCCGAGGGACTTAGAAGAATTTTGTGATATTTTTTATTAAAATGGTGTATAAGGGTATATATATAAATATATTTTATGCACTGTAAATGAGCTGGCGATTTCTAAGTCTGTGGTTCCGTGAGGGGGTAACCAGGCTCACTAATAAAGGTCAAGCCACTTGGCTGCCAGAATGCCCTCCTTCAGCACAGACCAGAAAGGCATTGTGATAAGCGTATCCCCGGTATAGTCAGGGGTTAATGGGAGTCGTCCCCGTCCCCCCAGTATACGGCCAGAACCATGGACCCGGTACTTGTGGTTCGGACTGTCTCCAACCAGCCATAATGTTGTGAGAGTGAAATTATGTCTAAGTCCAGCTTTGGTACATTAGAAGCAACTCTGAAACTTAACCTAAGCGTTTTTCGAAGCTACTTTATGGCTAACTTCTTATAGGAAGGTCTAGGAGCTCTGAAAATGAACGTGCGCGTCTTTCACTCTTCCCGAGGGACTTAGAATAATTTTGTGATATTTTTTATTAAAATGGTTTATAAGGGTATATATATAAATATATTTTATGCACTGTATATGAGCTGACGATTTCTAAGTCTGTGGTTCCGAGAGGGGGTAACCAGGCTCACTAATAAAGGTCAAGCCACTTGGCTGCCAGAATGCCCTCCTTCAGCACAGACCAGAAATGCATTGTGATAAGCGTATCCCCGGTATAGTCAGGGGTTAATGGGAGTCGTCCCCGTCCCCCCAGTATACGGCCAGAACCATGGACCCGGTACTTGTGGTTCGGACTGTCTCCAACCAGCCATAATGTTGTGAGAGTGAAATTATGTCTAAGTCCAGCTTTGGTACATTAGAAGCAACTCTGAAACTTAACCTAAGCTTTTTTCGAAGCTACTTTTTGGCTAACTTCTTATAGGAAGGTCTAGGAGCTCTGAAAATGAACGTGCGCGTCTTTCACTCTTCCCGAGGGACTTAGAATAATTTTGTGATATTTTTTATTAAAATGGTGTATAAAGGTATATATATAAATATATTTTATGCACTGTATATGAGCTGGCGATTTCTAAGTCTGTGGTTCCGAGAGGGGGTAACCAGGCTCACTAATAAAGGTCATGCCACTTGGCTGCCAGAATGCCCTCCTTCAGCACAGACCAGAAAGGCATTGTGATAAGCATATCCCCGGTATAGTCAGGGGTTCATGGGAGTCGTCCCTGTCCCCCCAGTATACGGCCAGAACCATGGACCCGGTACTTGTGGTTCGGACTGTCTCCAACCAGCCATAATGTTGTGAGAGTGAAATTATGTCTAAGTCCAGCTTTGGTACATTAGAAGCAACTCTGAAACTTAACCTAAGCGTTTTTCGAAGCTACTTTTTGGCTAACTTCTTATAGGAAGGTCTAGGAGCTCTGAAAATGAACGTGCGCGTCTTTCACTCTTCCCGAGGGACTTAGAAGAATTTTGTGATATTTTTTATTAAAATGGTGTATAAGGGTATATATATAAATATATTTTATGCACTGTATATGAGCTGGCGATTTCTAAGTCTGTGGTTCCGAGAGGGGGTAACCAGGCTCACTAATAAAGGTCAAGCCACTTGGCTGCCAGAATGCCCTGCTTCAGCACAGACCAGAAAGGCATTGTGATAAGCGTATCCCCGGTATAGTCAGGGGTTAATGGGAGTCGTCCCCGTCCCCCCAGTATACGGCCAGAACCATGGACCCGGTACTTGTGGTTCGGACTGTCTCCAACCAGCCATAATGTTGTGAGAGTGAAATTATGTCTAAGTCCAGCTTTGGTACATTAGAAGCAACTCTGAAACTTAACCTAAGCTTTTTTCGAAGCTACTTTTTGGCTAACTTCTTATAGGAAGGTCTAGGAGCTCTGAAAATGAACGTGCGCGTCTTTCACTCTTCCCGAGGGACTTAGAATAATTTTGTGATATTTTTTATTAAAATGGTGTATAAAGGTATATATATAAATATATTTTATGCACTGTATATGAGCTGGCGATTTCTAAGTCTGTGGTTCCGAGAGGGGGTAACCAGGCTCACTAATAAAGGTCATGCCACTTGGCTGCCAGAATGCCCTGCTTCAGCACAGACCAGAAAGGCATTGTGATAAGCGTATCCCCGGTATAGTCAGGGGTTAATGGGAGTCGTCCCCGTCCCCCCAGTATACGGCCAGAACCATGGACCCGGTACTTGTGGTTCGGACTGTCTCCAACCAGCCATAATGTTGTGAGAGTTAAATTATGTCTAAGTCCAGCTTTGGTACATTAGAAGCAACTCTGAAACTTAACCTAAGCGTTTTTCGAAGCTACTTTTTGGCTAACTTCTTATAGGAAGGTCTAGGAGCTCTGAAAATGAACGTGCGCGTCTTTCACTCTTCCCGAGGGACTTAGAAGTATTTTGTGATATTTTTTATTAAAATGGTGTATAAGGGTATATATATAAATATATTTTATGCACTGTATATGAGCTGGCGATTTCTAAGTCTGTGGTTCCGAGAGGGGGTAACCAGGCTCACTAATAAAGGTCAAGCCACTTGGCTGCCAGAATGCCCTGCTTCAGCACAGACCAGAAAGGCATTGTGATAAGCGTATCCCCGGTATAGTCAGGGGTTAATGGGAGTCGTCCCCGTCCCCCCAGTATACGGCCAGAACCATGGACCCGGTACTTGTGGTTCGGACTGTCTCCAACCAGCCATAATGTTGTGAGAGTTAAATTATGTCTAAGTCCAGCTTTGGTACATTAGAAGCAACTCTGAAACTTAACCTAAGCGTTTTTCGAAGCTACTTTTTGGCTAACTTCTTATAGGAAGGTCTAGGAGCTCTGAAAATGAACGTGCGCGTCTTTCACTCTTCCCGAGGGACTTAGAAGAATTTTGTGATATTTTTTATTAAAATGGTGTATAAGGGTATATATATAAATATATTTTATGCACTGTAAATGAGCTGGCGATTTCTAAGTCTGTGGTTCCGAGAGGGGGTAACCAGGCTCACTAATAAAGGTCAAGCCACTTGGCTGCCAGAATGCCCTGCTTCAGCACAGACCAGAAAGGCATTGTGATAAGCGTATCCCCGGTATAGTCAGGGGTTAATGGGAGTCGTCCCCGTCCCCCCAGTATACGGCCAGAACCATGGACCCGGTACTTGTGGTTCGGACTCTCTACAACCAGCCATAATGTTGTGAGAGTTAAATTATGTCTAAGTCCAGCTTTGGTACATTAGAAGCAACTCTGAAACTTAACCTAAGCGTTTTTCGAAGCTACTTTTTGGCTAACTTCTTATAGGAAGGTCTAGGAGCTCTGAAAATGAACGTGCACGTCTTTCACTCTTCCCGAGGGACTTAGAAGAATTTTGTGATATTTTTTATTAAAATGGTGTATAAGGGTATATATATAAATATATTTTATGCACTGTAAATGAGCTGGCGATTTCTAAGTCTGTGGTTCCGAGAGGGGGTAACCAGGCTCACTAATAAAGGTCAAGCCACTTGGCTGCCAGAATGCCCTGCTTCAGCACAGACCAGAAAGGCATTGTGATAAGCGTATCCCCGGTATAGTCAGGGGTTAATGGGAGTCGTCCCCGTCCCCCCAGTATACGGCCAGAACCATGGACCCGGTACTTGTGGTTCGGACTGTCTCCAACCAGCCATAATGTTGTGAGAGTGAAATTATGTCTAAGTCCAGCTTTGGTACATTAGAAGCAACTCTGAAACTTAACCTAAGCGTTTTTCGAAGCTACTTTTTGGCTAACTTCTTATAGGAAGGTCTAGGAGCTCTGAAAATAAACGTGCGCGTCTTTCACTCTTCCTGAGGGATTAGAAGAATTTTGTGAAATTTTTTATTAAAATGGTGTATAAGGGTATATATATAAATATATTTTATGCACTGTATATGAGCTGGCGATTTCTAAGTCTGTGGTTCCGAGAGGGGGTAACCAGGCTCACTAATAAAGGTCAAGCCACTTGGCTGCCAGAATGCCCTGCTTCAGCACAGACCAGAAAGGCATTGTGATAAGCGTATCCCCGGTATAGTCAGGGGTTAATGGGAGTCGTCCCCGTCCCCCCAGTATACGGCCAGAACCATGGACCCGGTACTTGTGGTTCGGACTGTCTCCAACCAGCCATAATGTTGTGAGAGTGAAATTATGTCTAAGTCCAGCTTTGGTACATTAGAAGCAACTCTGAAACTTAACCTAAGCGTTTTTCGAAGCTACTTTTTGGCTAACTTCTTATAGGAAGGTCTAGGAGCTCTGAAAATGAACGTGCGCGTCTTTCACTCTTCCCGAGGGACTTAGAAGAATTTTGTGATATTTTTTATTAAAATGGTGTATAAGGGTATATATAAAAATATATTTTATGCACTGTAAATGAGCTGGCGATTTCTAAGTCTGTGGTTCCGAGAGGGGGTAACCAGGCTCACTAATAAAGGTCAAGCCACTTGGCTGCCAGAATGCCCTGCTTCAGCACAGACCAGAAAGGCATTGTGATAAGCGTATCCCCGGTATAGTCAGGGGTTAATGGGAGTCGTCCCCGTCCCCCCAGTATACGGCCAGAACCATGGACCCGGTACTTGTGGTTCGGACTGTCTCCAACCAGCCATAATGTTGTGAGAGTGAAATTATGTCTAAGTCCAGCTTTGGTACATTAGAAGCAACTCTGAAACTTAACCTAAGCGTTTTTCGAAGCTACTTTTTGGCTAACTTCTTATAGGAAGGTCTAGGAGCTCTGAAAATGAACGTGCGCGTCTTTCACTCTTCCCGAGGGACTTAGAAGAATTTTGTGATATTTTTTATTAAAATGGTGTATAAGGGTATATATATAAATATATTTTATGCACTGTATATGAGCTGGCGATTTCTAAGTCTGTGGTTCCGAGAGGGGGTAACCAGGCTCACTAATAAAGGTCAAGCCACTTGGCTGCCAGAATGCCCTCCTTCAGCACAGACCAGAAAGGCATTGTGATAAGCGTATCCCCGGTATAGTCAGGGGTTAATGGGAGTCGTCCCCGTCCCCCCAGTATACGGCCAGAACCATGGACCCGGTACTTGTGGTTCGGACTGTCTCCAACCAGCCATAATGTTGTGAGAGTGAAATTATGTCTAAGTCCAGCTTTGGTACATTAGAAGCATCTCTGAAACTTAACCTAAGCGTTTTTCGAAGCTACTTTTTGGCTAACTTCTTATAGGAAGGTCTAGGAGCTCTGAAAATAAACGTGCGCGTCTTTCACTCTTCCCGAGGGATTAGAAGAATTTTGTGAAATTTTTTATTAAAATGGTGTATAAGGGTATATATATAAATATATTTTATGCACTGTATATGAGCTGGCGATTTCTAAGTCTGTGGTTCCGAGAGGGGGTAACCAGGCTCACTAATAAAGGTCAAGCCACTTGGCTGCCAGAATGCCCTGCTTCAGCACAGACCAGAAAGGCATTGTGATAAGCGTATCCCCGGTATAGTCAGGGGTTAATGGGAGTCGTCCCCGTCCCCCCAGTATACGGCCAGAACCATGGACCCGGTACTTGTGGTTCGGACTCTCTACAACCAGCCATAATGTTGTGAGAGTTAAATTATGTCTAAGTCCAGCTTTGGTACATTAGAAGCAACTCTGAAACTTAACCTAAGCGTTTTTCGAAGCTACTTTTTGGCTAACTTCTTATAGGAAGGTCTAGGAGCTCTGAAAATGAACGTGCACGTCTTTCACTCTTCCCGAGGGACTTAGAAGAATTTTGTGATATTTTTTATTAAAATGGTGTATAAGGGTATATATATAAATATATTTTATGCACTGTAAATGAGCTGGCGATTTCTAAGTCTGTGGTTCCGAGAGGGGGTAACCAGGCTCACTAATAAAGGTCAAGCCACTTGGCTGCCAGAATGCCCTGCTTCAGCACAGACCAGAAAGGCATTGTGATAAGCGTATCCCCGGTATAGTCAGGGGTTAATGGGAGTCGTCCCCGTCCCCCCAGTATACGGCCAGAACCATGGACCCGGTACTTGTGGTTCGGACTGTCTCCAACCAGCCATAATGTTGTGAGAGTGAAATTATGTCTAAGTCCAGCTTTGGTACATTAGAAGCAACTCTGAAACTTAACCTAAGCGTTTTTCGAAGCTACTTTTTGGCTAACTTCTTATAGGAAGGTCTAGGAGCTCTGAAAATAAACGTGCGCGTCTTTCACTCTTCCTGAGGGATTAGAAGAATTTTGTGAAATTTTTTATTAAAATGGTGTATAAGGGTATATATATAAATATATTTTATGCACTGTATATGAGCTGGCGATTTCTAAGTCTGTGGTTCCGAGAGGGGGTAACCAGGCTCACTAATAAAGGTCAAGCCACTTGGCTGCCAGAATGCCCTGCTTCAGCACAGACCAGAAAGGCATTGTGATAAGCGTATCCCCGGTATAGTCAGGGGTTAATGGGAGTCGTCCCCGTCCCCCCAGTATACGGCCAGAACCATGGACCCGGTACTTGTGGTTCGGACTGTCTCCAACCAGCCATAATGTTGTGAGAGTGAAATTATGTCTAAGTCCAGCTTTGGTACATTAGAAGCAACTCTGAAACTTAACCTAAGCGTTTTTCGAAGCTACTTTTTGGCTAACTTCTTATAGGAAGGTCTAGGAGCTCTGAAAATGAACGTGCGCGTCTTTCACTCTTCCCGAGGGACTTAGAAGAATTTTGTGATATTTTTTATTAAAATGGTGTATAAGGGTATATATAAAAATATATTTTATGCACTGTAAATGAGCTGGCGATTTCTAAGTCTGTGGTTCCGAGAGGGGGTAACCAGGCTCACTAATAAAGGTCAAGCCACTTGGCTGCCAGAATGCCCTGCTTCAGCACAGACCAGAAAGGCATTGTGATAAGCGTATCCCCGGTATAGTCAGGGGTTAATGGGAGTCGTCCCCGTCCCCCCAGTATACGGCCAGAACCATGGACCCGGTACTTGTGGTTCGGACTGTCTCCAACCAGCCATAATGTTGTGAGAGTGAAATTATGTCTAAGTCCAGCTTTGGTACATTAGAAGCAACTCTGAAACTTAACCTAAGCGTTTTTCGAAGCTACTTTTTGGCTAACTTCTTATAGGAAGGCCTAGGAGCTCTGAAAATGAACGTGCGCGTCTTTCACTCTTCCCGAGGGACTTAGAAGAATTTTGTGATATTTTTTATTAAAATGGTGTATAAGGGTATATATATAAATATATTTTATGCACTGTATATGAGCTGGCGATTTCTAAGTCTGTGGTTCCGAGAGGGGGTAACCAGGCTCACTAATAAAGGTCAAGCCACTTGGCTGCCAGAATGCCCTCCTTCAGCACAGACCAGAAAGGCATTGTGATAAGCGTATCCCCGGTATAGTCAGGGGTTAATGGGAGTCGTCCCCGTCCCCCCAGTATACGGCCAGAACCATGGACCCGGTACTTGTGGTTCGGACTGTCTCCAACCAGCCATAATGTTGTGAGAGTGAAATTATGTCTAAGTCCAGCTTTGGTACATTAGAAGCATCTCTGAAACTTAACCTAAGCGTTTTTCGAAGCTACTTTTTGGCTAACTTCTTATAGGAAGGTCTAGGAGCTCTGAAAATAAACGTGCGCGTCTTTCACTCTTCCCGAGGGATTAGAAGAATTTTGTGAAATTTTTTATTAAAATGGTGTATAAGGGTATATATATAAATATATTTTATGCACTGTATATGAGCTGGCGATTTCTAAGTCTGTGGTTCCGAGAGGGGGTAACCAGGCTCACTAATAAAGGTCAAGCCACTTGGCTGCCAGAATGCCCTGCTTCAGCACAGACCAGAAAGGCATTGTGATAAGCGTATCCCCGGTATAGTCAGGGGTTAATGGGAGTCGTCCCCGCCCCCCAGTATACGGCCAGAACCATGGACCCGGTACTTGTGGTTCGGACTGTCTCCAACCAGCCATAATGTTGTGAGAGTGAAATTACTTATAAGTCCAGCTTTGGTACATTAGAAGCAACTCTGAAACTTAACCTAAGCGTTTTTCGAAGCTACTTTTTGGCTAACTTCTTATAGGAAGGTCTAGGAGCTCTGAAAATGAACGTGCGCGTCTTTCACTCTTCCCGAGGGACTTAGAAGAATTTTGTGATATTTTTTATTAAAATGGTGTATAAGGGTATATATAAAAATATATTTTATGCACTGTAAATGAGCTGGCGATTTCTAAGTCTGTGGTTCCGAGAGGGGGTAACCAGGCTCACTAATAAAGGTCAAGCCACTTGGCTGCCAGAATGCCCTGCTTCAGCACAGACCAGAAAGGCATTGTGATAAGCGTATCCCCGGTATAGTCAGGGGTTAATGGGAGTCGTCCCCGTCCCCCCAGTATACGGCCAGAACCATGGACCCGGTACTTGTGGTTCGGACTGTCTCCAACCAGCCATAATGTTGTGAGAGTTAAATTATGTCTAAGTCCAGCTTTGGTACATTAGAAGCAACTCTGAAACTTAACCTAAGCGTTTTTCGAAGCTACTTTTTGGCTAACTTCTTATAGGAAGGTCTAGGAGCTCTGAAAATGAACGTGCGCGTCTTTCACTCTTCCCGAGGGACTTAGAAGAATTTTGTGATATTTTTTATTAAAATGGTGTATAAGGGTATATATATAAATATATTTTATGCACTGTATATGAGCTGGCGATTTCTAAGTCTGTGGTTCCGAGAGGGGGTAACCAGGCTCACTAATAAAGGTCAAGCCACTTGGCTGCCAGAATGCCCTCCTTCAGCACAGACCAGAAAGGCATTGTGATAAGCGTATCCCCGGTATAGTCAGGGGTTAATGGGAGTCGTCCCCGTCCCCCCAGTATACGGCCAGAACCATGGACCCGGTACTTGTGGTTCGGACTGTCTCCAACCAGCCATAATGTTGTGAGAGTGAAATTATGTCTAAGTCCAGCTTTGGTACATTAGAAGCATCTCTGAAACTTAACCTAAGCGTTTTTCGAAGCTACTTTTTGGCTAACTTCTTATAGGAAGGTCTAGGAGCTCTGAAAATAAACGTGCGCGTCTTTCACTCTTCCCGAGGGATTAGAAGAATTTTATGAAATTTTTTATTAAAATGGTGTATAAGGGTATATATATAAATATATTTTATGCACTGTATATGAGCTGGCGATTTCTAAGTCTGTGGTTCCGAGAGGGGGTAACCAGGCTCACTAATAAAGGTCAAGCCACTTGGCTGCCAGAATGCCCTGCTTCAGCACAGACCAGAAAGGCATTGTGATAAGCGTATCCCCGGTATAGTCAGGGGTTAATGGGAGTCGTCCCCGTCCCCCCAGTATACGGCCAGAACCATGGACCCGGTACTTGTGGTTCGGACTGTCTCCAACCAGCCATAATGTTGTGAGAGTGAAATTATGTCTAAGTCCAGCTTTGGTACATTAGAAGCAACTCTGAAACTTAACCTAAGCGTTTTTCGAAGCTACTTTTTGGCTAACTTCTTATAGGAAGGTCTAGGAGCTCTGAAAATAAACGTGCGCGTCTTTCACTCTTCCTGAGGGATTAGAAGAATTTTGTGAAATTTTTTATTAAAATGGTGTATAAGGGTATATATATAAATATATTTTATGCACTGTATATGAGCTGGCGATTTCTAAGTCTGTGGTTCCGAGAGGGGGTAACCAGGCTCACTAATAAAGGTCAAGCCACTTGGCTGCCAGAATGCCCTCCTTCAGCACAGACCAGAAAGGCATTGTGATAAGCGTATCCCCGGTATAGTCAGGGGTTAATGGGAGTCGTCCCCGTCCCCCCAGTATACGGCCAGAACCATGGACCCGGTACTTGTGGTTCGGACTGTCTCCAACCAGCCATAATGTTGTGAGAGTGGAATTATGTCTAAGTCCAGCTTTGGTACATTAGAAGCAACTCTGAAACTTAACCTAAGCGTTTTTCGAAGCTACTTTTTGGCTAACTTCTTATAGGAAGGTCTAGGAGCTCTGAAAATGAACGTGCGCGTCTTTCACTCTTTCCGAGGGACTTAGAAGAATTTTGTGATATTTTTTATTAAAATGGTGTATAAGGGTATATATAAAAATATATTTTATGCACTGTAAATGAGCTGGCGATTTCTAAGTCTGTGGTTCCGAGAGGGGGTAACCAGGCTCACTAATAAAGGTCAAGCCACTTGGCTGCCAGAATGCCCTGCTTCAGCACAGACCAGAAAGGCATTGTGATAAGCGTATCCCCGGTATAGTCAGGGGTTAATGGGAGTCGTCCCCGTCCCCCCAGTATACGGCCAGAACCATGGACCCGGTACTTGTGGTTCGGACTGTCTCCAACCAGCCATAATGTTGTGAGAGTTAAATTATGTCTAAGTCCAGCTTTGGTACATTAGAAGCAACTCTGAAACTTAACCTAAGCGTTTTTCGAAGCTACTTTTTGGCTAACTTCTTATAGGAAGGTCTAGGAGCTCTGAAAATGAACGTGCGCGTCTTTCACTCTTCCCGAGGGACTTAGAAGAATTTTGTGATATTTTTTATTAAAATGGTGTATAAGGGTATATATATAAATATATTTTATGCACTGTATATGAGCTGACGATTTCTAAGTCTGTGGTTCCGAGAGGGGGTAACCAGGCTCACTAATAAAGGTCAAGCCACTTGGCTGCCAGAATGCCCTCCTTCAGCACAGACCAGAAAGGCATTGTGATAAGCGTATCCCCGGTATAGTCAGGGGTTAATGGGAGTCGTCCCCGTCCCCCCAGTATACGGCCAGAACCATGGACCCGGTACTTGTGGTTCGGACTGTCTCCAACCAGCCATAATGTTGTGAGAGTGAAATTATGTCTAAGTCCAGCTTTGGTACATTAGAAGCATCTCTGAAACTTAACCTAAGCGTTTTTCGAAGCTACTTTTTGGCTAACTTCTTATAGGAAGGTCTAGGAGCTCTGAAAATAAACGTGCGCGTCTTTCACTCTTCCCGAGGGATTAGAAGAATCTTGTGAAATTTTTTATTAAAATGGTGTATAAGGGTATATATATAAATATATTTTATGCACTGTATATGAGCTGGCGATTTCTAAGTCTGTGGTTCCGAGAGGGGGTAACCAGGCTCACTAATAAAGGTCAAGCCACTTGGCTGCCAGAATGCCCTGCTTCAGCACAGACCAGAAAGGCATTGTGATAAGCGTATCCCCGGTATAGTCAGGGGTTAATGGGAGTCGTCCCCGTCCCCCCAGTATACGGCCAGAACCATGGACCCGGTACTTGTGGTTCGGACTGTCTCCAACCAGCCATAATGTTGTGAGAGTGAAATTATGTCTAAGTCCAGCTTTGGTACATTAGAAGCAACTCTGAAACTTAACCTAAGCGTTTTTCGAAGCTACTTTTTGGCTAACTTCTTATAGGAAGGTCTAGGAGCTCTGAAAATGAACGTGCGCGTCTTTCACTCTTCCCGAGGGACTTAGAAGAATTTTGTGATATTTTTTATTAAAATGGTGTATAAGGGTATATATATAAATATATTTTATGCACTGTATATGAGCTGGCGATTTCTAAGTCTGTGGTTCCGAGAGGGGGTAACCAGGCTCACTAATAAAGGTCAAGCCACTTGGCTGCCAGAATGCCCTGCTTCAGCACAGACCAGAAAGGCATTGTGATAAGCGTATCCCCGGTATAGTCAGGGGTTAATGGGAGTCGTCCCCGTCCCCCCAGTATACGGCCAGAACCATGGACCCGGTACTTGTGGTTCGGACTGTCTCCAACCAGCCATAATGTTGTGAGAGTTAAATTATGTCTAAGTCCAGCTTTGGTACATTAGAAGCAACTCTGAAACTTAACCTAAGCGTTTTTCGAAGCTACTTTTTGGCTAACTTCTTATAGGAAGGTCTAGGAGCTCTGAAAATGAACGTGCGCGTCTTTCACTCTTCCCGAGGGACTTAGAAGAATTTTGTGATATTTTTTATTAAAATGGTGTATAAGGGTATATATATAAATATATTTTATGCACTGTATATGAGCTGGCGATTTCTAAGTCTGTGGTTCCGAGAGGGGGTAACCAGGCTCACTAATAAAGGTCAAGCCACTTGGCTGCCAGAATGCCCTGCTTCAGCACAGACCAGAAAGGCATTGTGATAAGCGTATCCCCGGTATAGTCAGGGGTTAATGGGAGTCGTCCCCGTCCCCCCAGTATACGGCCAGAACCATGGACCCGGTACTTGTGGTTCGGACTGTCTCCAACCAGCCATAATGTTGTGAGAGTTAAATTATGTCTAAGTCCAGCTTTGGTACATTAGAAGCAACTCTGAAACTTAACCTAAGCGTTTTTCGAAGCTACTTTTTGGCTAACTTCTTATAGGAAGGTCTAGGAGCTCTGAAAATGAACGTGCGCGTCTTTCACTCTTCCCGAGGGACTTAGAAGAATTTTGTGATATTTTTTATTAAAATGGTGTATAAGGGTATATATATAAATATATTTTATGCACTGTATATGAGCTGGCGATTTCTAAGTCTGTGGTTCCGAGAGGGGGTAACCAGGCTCACTAATAAAGGTCAAGCCACTTGGCTGCCAGAATGCCCTCCTTCAGCACAGACCAGAAAGGCATTGTGATAAGCGTATCCCCGGTATAGTCAGGGGTTAATGGGAGTCGTCCCCGTCCCCCCAGTATACGGCCAGAACCATGGACCCGGTACTTGTGGTTCGGACTGTCTCCAACCAGCCATAATGTTGTGAGAGTGAAATTATGTCTAAGTCCAGCTTTGGTACATTAGAAGCATCTCTGAAACTTAACCTAAGCGTTTTTCGAAGCTACTTTTTGGCTAACTTCTTATAGGAAGGTCTAGGAGCTCTGAAAATAAACGTGCGCGTCTTTCACTCTTCCCGAGGGACTTAGAAGAATTTTGTGATATTTTTTATTAAAATGGTGTTTAAGGGTATATATATAAATATATTTTATGCACTGTATATGAGCTGGCGATTTCTAAGTCTGTGGTTCCGAGAGGGGGTAACCAGGCTCACTAATAAAGGTCAAGCCACTTGGCTGCCAGAATGCCCTGCTTCAGCACAGACCAGAAAGGCATTGTGATAAGCGTATCCCCGGTATAGTCAGGGGTTAATGGGAGTCGTCCCCGTCCCCCCAGTATACGGCCAGAACCATGGACCCGGTACTTGTGGTTCGGACTGTCTCCAACCAGCCATAATGTTGTGAGAGTGAAATTATGTCTAAGTCCAGCTTTGGTACATTAGAAGCAACTCTGAAACTTAACCTAAGCGTTTTTCGAAACTACTTTTTGGCTAACTTCTTATAGGAAGGTCTAGGAGCTCTGAAAATTAACGTGCGCGTCTTTCACTCTTCCCGAGGGATTAGAAGAATTTTGTGAATTTTTTTATTAAAATGGTGTATAAGGGTATATATATAAATATATTTTATGCACTGTATATGAGCTGGCGATTTCTAAGTCTGTGGTTCCGAGAGGGGGTAACCAGGCTCACTAATAAAGGTCAAGCCACTTGGCTGCCAGAATGCCCTGCTTCAGCACAGACCAGAAAGGCATTGTGATAAGCGTATCCCCGGTATAGTCAGGGGTTAATGGGAGTCGTCCCCGTCCCCCCAGTATACGGCCAGAACCATGGACCCGGTACTTGTGGTTCGGACTGTCTCCAACCAGCCATAATGTTGTGAGAGTGAAATTATGTCTAAGTCCAGCTTTGGTACATTAGAAGCAACTCTGAAACTTAACCTAAGCGTTTTTCGAAACTACTTTTTGGCTAACTTCTTATAGGAAGTTCTAGGAGCTCTGAAAATTACCGTGCGCGTCTTTCACTCTTCCCGAGGGATTAGAAGAATTTTGTGAATTTTTTTATTAAAATGGTGTATAAGGGTATATATATAAATATATTTTATGCACTGTATATGAGCTGGCGATTTCTAAGTCTGTGGTTCCGAGAGGGGGTAACCAGGCTCACTAATAAAGGTCAAGCCACTTGGCTGCCAGAATGCCCTGCTTCAGCACAGACCAGAAAGGCATTGTGATAAGCGTATCCCCGGTATAGTCAGGGGTTAATGGGAGTCGTCCCCGTCCCCCCAGTATACGGCCAGAACCATGGACCCGGTACTTGTGGTTCGGACTGTCTCCAACCAGCCATAATGTTGAGAGAGTGAAATTATGTCTAAGTCCAGCTTTGGTACATTAGAAGCAACTCTGAAACTTAACCTAAGCGTTTTTCGAAGCTACTTTTTGGCTAACTTCTTATAGGAAGGTCTAGGAGCTCTGAAAATGAACGTGCGCGTCTTTCACTCTTCCCGAGGGACTTAGAATAATTTTGTGATATTTTTTATTAAAATGGTGTATAAAGGTATATATATAAATATATTTTATGAACTGTATATGAGCTGGCGATTTCTAAGTCTGTGGTTCCGAGAGGGGGTAACCAGGCTCACTAATAAAGGTCAAGCCACTTGGCTGCCAGAATGCCCTGATTCAGCACAGACCAGAAAGGCATTGTGATAAGCGTATCCCCGGTATAGTCAGGGGTTAATGGGAGTCGTCCCCGTCCCCCCAGTATACGGCCAGAACCATGGACCCGGTACTTGTAGTTCGGACTGTCTCCAACCAGCCATAATGTTGAGAGAGTGAAATTATGTTTACTGTAAGTCCAGCTTTGGTACATTAGAAGCAACTCTGAAACTTAACCTAAGCGTTTTTCGAAGCTACTTTTTGGCTAACTTCTTATAGGAAGGTCTAGGAGCTCTGAAAATTAACGTGCGCGTCTTTCACTCTTCCCGAGGGATTAGAAGAATTTTGTGAATTTTTTTATTAAAATGGTGTATAAGGGTATATATATAAATATATTTTATGCACTGTATATGAGCTGGCGATTTCTAAGTCTGTGGTTCCGAGAGGGGGTAACCAGGCTCACTAATAAAGGTCAAGCCACTTGGCTGCCAGAATGCCCTGCTTCAGCACAGACCAGAAAGGCATTGTGATAAGCGTATCCCCGGTATAGTCAGGGGTTAATGGGAGTCGTCCCCGTCCCCCCAGTATACGGCCAGAACCATGGACCCGGTACTTGTGGTTCGGACTGTCTCCAACCAGCCATAATGTTGTGAGAGTGAAATTATGTCTAAGTCCAGCTTTGGTACATTAGAAGCAACTCTGAAACTTAACCTAAGCGTTTTTCGAAACTACTTTTTGGCTAACTTCTTATAGGAAGTTCTAGGAGCTCTGAAAATTACCGTGCGCGTCTTTCACTCTTCCCGAGGGATTAGAAGAATTTTGTGAATTTTTTTATTAAAATGGTGTATAAGGGTATATATATAAATATATTTTATGCACTGTATATGAGCTGGCGATTTCTAAGTCTGTGGTTCCGAGAGGGGGTAACCAGGCTCACTAATAAAGGTCAAGCCACTTGGCTGCCAGAATGCCCTGCTTCAGCACAGACCAGAAAGGCATTGTGATAAGCGTATCCCCGGTATAGTCAGGGGTTAATGGGAGTCGTCCCCGTCCCCCCAGTATACGGCCAGAACCATGGACCCGGTACTTGTGGTTCGGACTGTCTCCAACCAGCCATAATGTTGAGAGAGTGAAATTATGTCTAAGTCCAGCTTTGGTACATTAGAAGCAACTCTGAAACTTAACCTAAGCGTTTTTCGAAGCTACTTTTTGGCTAACTTCTTATAGGAAGGTCTAGGAGCTCTGAAAATGAACGTGCGCGTCTTTCACTCTTCCCGAGGGACTTAGAATAATTTTGTGATATTTTTTATTAAAATGGTGTATAAAGGTATATATATAAATATATTTTATGAACTGTATATGAGCTGGCGATTTCTAAGTCTGTGGTTCCGAGAGGGGGTAACCAGGCTCACTAATAAAGGTCAAGCCACTTGGCTGCCAGAATGCCCTGATTCAGCACAGACCAGAAAGGCATTGTGATAAGCGTATCCCCGGTATAGTCAGGGGTTAATGGGAGTCGTCCCCGTCCCCCCAGTATACGGCCAGAACCATGGACCCGGTACTTGTAGTTCGGACTGTCTCCAACCAGCCATAATGTTGAGAGAGTGAAATTATGTTTACTGTAAGTCCAGCTTTGGTACATTAGAAGCAACTCTGAAACTTAACCTAAGCGTTTTTCGAAGCTACTTTTTGGCTAACTTCTTATAGGAAGGTCTAGGAGCTCTGAAAATGAACGTGCGCGTCTTTCACTCTTCCCGAGGGACTTAGAAGAATTTTGTGATATTTTTTATTAAAATGGTGTATAAGGGTATATATAAATATATTTTATGCACTGTATATGAGCTGTCGATTTCTAAGTCTGTGGTTCCGAGAGGGGGTAACCAGGCTCACTAATAAAGGTCAAGCCACTTGGCTGCCAGAATGCCCTCCTTCAGCACAGACCAGAAAGGCATTGTGATAAGCGTATCCCCGGTATAGTCAGGGGTTAATGGGAGTCGTCCCCGTCCCCCAAGTATACGGCCAGAACCATGGACCCGGTACTTGTGGTTCGGACTGTCTCCAACCAGCCATAATGTTGTGAGAGTGAAATTATGTCTAAGTCCAGCTTTGGTACATTAGAAGCAACTCTGAAACTTAACCTAAGCGTTTTTCGAAGCTACTTTTTGGCTAACTTCTTATAGGAAGGTCTAGGAGCTCTGAAAATGAACGTGCGCGTCTTTCACTCTTCCCGAGGGACTTAGAAGAATTTTGTGATATTTTTTATTAAAATGGTGTATAAGGGTATATATATAAATAAATTTTATGCACTGTATATGAGCTGGCGATTTCTAAGTCTGTGGTTCCGAGAGGGGGTAACCAGGCTCACTAATAAAGGTCAAGCCACTTGGCTGCCAGAATGCCCTGCTTCAGCACAGACCAGAAAGGCATTGTGATAAGCGTATCCCCGGTATAGTCAGGGGTTAATGGGAGTCGTCCCCGTCCCCCCAGTATACGGCCAGAACCATGGACCCGGTACTTGTGGTTCGGACTGTCTCCAACCAGCCATAATGTTGTGAGAGTGAAATTATGTCTAAGTCCAGCTTTGGTACATTAGAAGCAACTCTGAAACTTAACCTAAGCGTTTTTCGAAGCTACTTTTTGGCTAACTTCTTATAGGAAGGTCTAGGAGCTCTGAAAATGAACGTGCGCGTCTTTCACTCTTCCCGAGGGACTTAGAAGAATTTTGTGATATTTTTTATTAAAATGGTGTATAAGGGTATATATATAAATATATTTTATGCACTGTATATGAGCTGGCGATTTCTAAGTCTGTGGTTCCGAGAGGGGGTAACCAGGCTCACTAATAAAGGTCAAGCCACTTGGCTGCCAGAATGCCCTGCTTCAGCACAGACCAGAAAGGCATTGTGATAAGCGTATCCCCGGTATAGTCAGGGGTTAATGGGAGTCGTCCCCGTCCCCCCAGTATACGGCCAGAACCATGGACCCGGTACTTGTGGTTCGGACTGTCTCCAACCAGCCATAATGTTGTGAGAGTGAAATTATGTCTAAGTCCAGCTTTGGTACATTAGAAGCAACTCTGAAACTTAACCTAAGCGTTTTTCGAAACTACTTTTTGGCTAACTTCTTATAGGAAGGTCTAGGAGCTCTGAAAATTAACGTGCGCGTCTTTCACTCTTCCCGAGGGATTAGAAGAATTTTGTGAATTTTTTTATTAAAATGGTGTATAAGGGTATATATATAAATATATTTTATGCACTGTATATGAGCTGGCGATTTCTAAGTCTGTGGTTCCGAGAGGGGGTAACCAGGCTCACTAATAAAGGTCAAGCCACTTGGCTGCCAGAATGCCCTGCTTCAGCACAGACCAGAAAGGCATTGTGATAAGCGTATCCCCGGTATAGTCAGGGGTTAATGGGAGTCGTCCCCGTCCCCCCAGTATACGGCCAGAACCATGGACCCGGTACTTGTGGTTCGGACTGTCTCCAACCAGCCATAATGTTGTGAGAGTGAAATTATGTCTAAGTCCAGCTTTGGTACATTAGAAGCAACTCTGAAACTTAACCTAAGCGTTTTTCGAAACTACTTTTTGGCTAACTTCTTATAGGAAGGTCTAGGAGCTCTGAAAATTAACGTGCGCGTCTTTCACTCTTCCCGAGGGATTAGAAGAATTTTGTGAATTTTTTTATTAAAATGGTGTATAAGGGTATATATATAAATATATTTTATGCACTGTATATGAGCTGGCGATTTCTAAGTCTGTGGTTCCGAGAGGGGGTAACCAGGCTCACTAATAAAGGTCAAGCCACTTGGCTGCCAGAATGCCCTGATTCAGCACAGACCAGAAAGGCATTGTGATAAGCGTATCCCCGGTATAGTCAGGGGTTAATGGGAGTCGTCCCCGTCCCCCCAGTATACGGCCAGAACCATGGACCCGGTACTTGTGGTTCGGACTGTCTCCAACCAGCCATAATGTTGAGAGAGTGAAATTATGTTTACTGTAAGTCCAGCTTTGGTACATTAGAAGCAACTCTGAAACTTAACCTAAGCGTTTTTCGAAGCTACTTTTTGGCTAACTTCTTATAGGAAGGTCTAGGAGCTCTGAAAATGAACGTGCGCGTCTTTCACTCTTCCCGAGGGACTTAGAAGAATTTTGTGATATTTTTTATTAAAATGGTGTATAAGGGTATATATAAATATATTTTATGCACTGTATATGAGCTGTCGATTTCTAAGTCTGTGGTTCCGAGAGGGGGTAACCAGGCTCACTAATAAAGGTCAAGCCACTTGGCTGCCAGAATGCCGTGCTTCAGCACAGACCAGAAAGGCATTGTGATAAGCGTATCCCCGGTATAGTCAGGGGTTAATGGGAGTCGTCCCCGTCCCCCAAGTATACGGCCAGAACCATGGACCCGGTACTTGTGGTTCGGACTGTCTCCAACCAGCCATAATGTTGTGAGAGTGAAATTATGTCTAAGTCCAGCTTTGGTACATTAGAAGCAACTCTGAAACTTAACCTAAGCGTTTTTCGAAGCTACTTTTTGGCTAACTTCTTATAGGAAGGTCTAGGAGCTCTGAAAATGAACGTGCGCGTCTTTCACTCTTCCCGAGGGACTTACTGTAGAAGAATTTTGTGATATTTTTTTATTAAAATGGTGTATAAAGGTATATATATATAAATATATTTTATGCACTGTATATGAGCTGGCGATTTCTAAGTCTGTGGTTCCGAGAGGGGGTAACCAGGCTCACTAATAAAAGTCAAGAAACTTGGCTGCCAGAATGCCATCCTTCAGCACAGACTAGAAAGGCATTGTGATAAGCGTATCCCCGGTATAGTCAGGGGTTAATGGGAGTCGTCCCCGTCCCCCCAGTATACGGCCAGAACCATGGACCCGGTACTTGTGGTTCGGACTGTCTCCAACCAGCCATAATGTTGTGAGAGTGAAATTATGTCTAAGTCCAGCTTTGGTACATTAGAAGCAACTCTGAAACTTAACCTAAGCGTTTTTCGAAGCTACTTTTTGGCTAACTTCTTATAGGAAGGTCTAGGAGCTCTGAAAATGAACGTGCGCGTCTTTCACTCTTCCCGAGGGACTTAGAAGAATTTTGTGATATTTTTTATTAAAATGGTGTATAAGGGTATATATATAAATATATTTTATGCACTGTATATGAGCTGGCGATTTCTAAGTCTGTGGTTCCGAGAGGGGGTAACCAGGCTCACTAATAAAGGTCAAGCCACTTGGCTGCCAGAATGCCCTGCTTCAGCACAGACCAGAAAGGCATTGTGATAAGCGTATCCCCGGTATAGTCAGGGGTTAATGGGAGTCGTCCCCGTCCCCCCAGTATACGGCCAGAACCATGGACCCGGTACTTGTGGTTCGGACTGTCTCCAACCAGCCATAATGTTGTGAGAGTGAAATTATGTCTAAGTCCAGCTTTGGTACATTAGAAGCAACTCTGAAACTTAACCTAAGCGTTTTTCGAAGCTACTTTTTGGCTAACTTCTTATAGGAAGGTCTAGGAGCTCTGAAAATGAACGTGCGCGTCTTTCACTCTTCCCGAGGGACTTAGAAGAATTTTGTGATATTTTTTATTAAAATGGTGTATAAGGGTATATATATAAATATATTTTATGCACTGTATATGAGCTGGCGATTTCTAAGTCTGTGGTTCCGAGAGGGGGTAACCAGGCTCACTAATAAAGGTCAAGCCACTTGGCTGCCAGAATGCCCTGCTTCAGCACAGACCAGAAAGGCATTGTGATAAGCGTATCCCCGGTATAGTCAGGGGTTAATGGGAGTCGTCCCCGTCCCCCCAGTATACGGCCAGAACCATGGACCCGGTACTTGTGGTTCGGACTGTCTCCAACCAGTCATAATGTTGAGAGAGTGAAATTATGTCTAAGTCCAGCTTTGGTACATTAGAAGCAACTCTGAAACTTAACCTAAGCGTTTTGCGAAGCTACTTTTTGGCTAACTTCTTATAGGAAGGTCTAGGAACTCTGAAAATGAACGTGCGCGTCTTTCACTCTTCCCGAGGGACTTAGAAGAATTTTGTGATATTTTTTATTAAAATGGTGTATAAGGGTATATATATAAATATATTTTATGCACTGTATATGAGCTGTCGATTTCTAAGTCTGTGGTTCCGAGAGGGGGTAACCAGGCTCACTAATAAAGGTCAAGCCACTTGGCTGCCAGAATGCCCTCCTTCAGCACAGACCAGAAAGGCATTGTGATAAGCGTATCCCCGGTATAGTCAGGGGTTAATGGGAGTCGTCCCCGTCCCCCAAGTATACGGCCAGAACCATGGACCCGGTACTTGTGGTTCGGACTGTCTCCAACCAGCCATAATGTTGTGAGAGTGAAATTATGTCTAAGTCCAGCTTTGGTACATTAGAAGCAACTCTGAAACTTAACCTAAGCGTTTTTCGAAGCTACTTTTTGGCTAACTTCTTATAGGAAGGTCTAGGAGCTCTGAAAATGAACGTGCGCGTCTTTCACTCTTCCCGAGGGACTTAGAAGAATTTTGTGATATTTTTTATTAAAATGGTGTATAAGGGTATATATATAAATATATTTTATGCACTGTATATGAGCTGGCGATTTCTAAGTCTGTGGTTCCGAGAGGGGGTAACCAGGCTCACTAATAAAGGTCAAGCCACTTGGCTGCCAGAATGCCCTGCTTCAGCACAGACCAGAAAGGCATTGTGATAAGCGTATCCCCGGTATAGTCAGGGGTTAATGGGAGTCGTCCCCGTCCCCCCAGTATACGGCCAGAACCATGGACCCGGTACTTGTGGTTCGGACTGTCTCCAACCAGCCATAATGTTGTGAGAGTGAAATTATGTCTAAGTCCAGCTTTGGTACATTAGAAGCAACTCTGAAACTTAACCTAAGCGTTTTTCGAAGCTACTTTTTGGCTAACTTCTTATAGGAAGGTCTAGGAGCTCTGAAAATGAACGTGCGCGTCTTTCACTCTTCCCGAGGGACTTAGAAGAATTTTGTGATATTTTTTATTAAAATGGTGTATAAGGGTATATATATAAATATATTTTATGCACTGTATATGAGCTGACGATTTCTAAGTCTGTGGTTCCGAGAGGGGGTAACCAGGCTCACTAATAAAGGTCAAGCCACTTGGCTGCCAGAATGCCCTCCTTCAGCACAGACCAGAAAGGCATTGTGATAAGCGTATCCCCGGTATAGTCAGGGGTTAATGGGAGTCGTCCACGTCCCCCAAGTATACGGCCAGAACCATGGACCCGGTACTTGTGGTTCGGACTGTCTCCAACCAGCCATAATGTTGTGAGAGTGAAATTATGTCTAAGTCCAGCTTTGGTACATTAGAAGCAACTCTGAAACTTAACCTAAGCGTTTTTCGAAGCTACTTTTTGGCTAACTTCTTATAGGAAGGTCTAGGAGCTCTGAAAATGAAGGTGCGCGTCTTTCACTCTTCCCGAGGGACTTAGAAGAATTTTGTGATATTTTTTATTAAAATGGTGTATAAGGGTATATATATAAATATATTTTATGCACTGTATATGAGCTGGCGATTTCTAAGTCTGTGGTTCCGAGAGGGGGTAACCAGGCTCACTAATAAAGGTCAAGCCACTTGGCTGCCAGAATGCCCTGCTTCAGCACAGACCAGAAAGGCATTGTGATAAGCGTATCCCCGGTATAGTCAGGGGTTAATGGGAGTCGTCCCCGTCCCCCCAGTATACGGCCAGAACCATGGACCCGGTACTTGTGGTTCGGACTGTCTCCAACCAGCCATAATGTTGTGAGAGTGAAATTATGTCTAAGTCCAGCTTTGGTACATTAGAAGCAACTCTGAAACTTAACCTAAGCGTTTTTCGAAGCTACTTTTTGGCTAACTTCTTATAGGAAGGTCTAGGAGCTCTGAAAATGAACGTGCGCGTCTTTCACTCTTCCCGAGGGACTTAGAAGAATTTTGTGATATTTTTTATTAAAATGGTGTATAAGGGTATATATATAAATATATTTTATGCACTGTATATGAGCTGACGATTTCTAAGTCTGTGGTTCCGAGAGGGGGTAACCAGGCAAACTAATAAAGGTCAAGCCACTTGGCTGCCAGAATGCCCTCCTTCAGCACAGACCAGAAAGGCATTGTGATAAGCGTATCCCCGGTATAGTCAGGGGTTAATGGGAGTCGTCCCCGTCCCCCCAGTATACGGCCAGAACCATGGACCCGGTACTTGTGGTTCGGACTGTCTCCAACCAGCCATAATGTTGTGAGAGTGAAATTATGTCTAAGTCCAGCTTTGGTACATTAGAAGCAACTCTGAAACTTAACCTAAGCGTTTTTCGAAGCTACTTTTTGGCTAACTTCTTATAGGAAGGTCTAGGAGCTCTGAAAATGAACGTGCGCGTCTTTCACTCTTCCCGAGGGACTTAGAAGAATTTTGTGATATTTTTTATTAAAATGGTGTATAAGGGTATATATATAAATATATTTTATGCACTGTATATGAGCTGGCGATTTCTAAGTCTGTGGTTCCGAGAGGGGGTAACCAGGCTCACTAATAAAGGTCAAGCCACTTGGCTGCCAGAATGCCCTGCTTCAGCACAGACCAGAAAGGCATTGTGATAAGCGTATCCCCGGTATAGTCAGGGGTTAATGGGAGTCGTCCCCGTCCCCCCAGTATACGGCCAGAACCATGGACCCGGTACTTGTGGTTCGGACTGTCTCCAACCAGCCATAATGTTGTGAGAGTGAAATTATGTCTAAGTCCAGCTTTGGTACATTAGAAGCAACTCTGAAACTTAACCTAAGCGTTTTTCGAAGCTACTTTTTGGCTAACTTCTTATAGGAAGGTCTAGGAGCTCTGAAAATGAACGTGCGCGTCTTTCACTCTTCCCGAGGGACTTAGAAGAATTTTGTGATATTTTTTATTAAAATGGTGTATAAGGGTATATATATAAATATATTTTATGCACTGTATATGAGCTGACGATTTCTAAGTCTGTGGTTCCGAGAGGGGGTAACCAGGCTCACTAATAAAGGTCAAGCCACTTGGCTGCCAGAATGCCCTCCTTCAGCACAGACCAGAAAGGCATTGTGATAAGCGTATCCCCGGTATAGTCAGGGGTTAATGGGAGTCGTCCACGTCCCCCAAGTATACGGCCAGAACCATGGACCCGGTACTTGTGGTTCGGACTGTCTCCAACCAGCCATAATGTTGTGAGAGTGAAATTATGTCTAAGTCCAGCTTTGGTACATTAGAAGCAACTCTGAAACTTAACCTAAGCGTTTTTCGAAGCTACTTTTTGGCTAACTTCTTATAGGAAGGTCTAGGAGCTCTGAAAATGAACGTGCGCGTCTTTCACTCTTCCCGAGGGACTTAGAAGAATTTTGTGATATTTTTTATTAAAATGGTGTATAAGGGTATATATATAAATATATTTTATGCACTGTATATGAGCTGGCGATTTCTAAGTCTGTGGTTCCGAGAGGGGGTAACCAGGCTCACTAATAAAGGTCAAGCCACTTGGCTGCCAGAATGCCCTGCTTCAGCACAGACCAGAAAGGCATTGTGATAAGCGTATCCCCGGTATAGTCAGGGGTTAATGGGAGTCGTCCCCGTCCCCCCAGTATACGGCCAGAACCATGGACCCGGTACTTGTGGTTCGGACTGTCTCCAACCAGCCATAATGTTGTGAGAGTGAAATTATGTCTAAGTCCAGCTTTGGTACATTAGAAGCAACTCTGAAACTTAACCTAAGCGTTTTTCGAAGCTACTTTTTGGCTAACTTCTTATAGGAAGGTCTAGGAGCTCTGAAAATGAACGTGCGCGTCTTTCACTCTTCCCGAGGGACTTAGAAGAATTTTGTGATATTTTTTATTAAAATGGTGTATAAGGGTATATATATAAATATATTTTATGCACTGTATATGAGCTGACGATTTCTAAGTCTGTGGTTCCGAGAGGGGGTAACCAGGCAAACTAATAAAGGTCAAGCCACTTGGCTGCCAGAATGCCCTCCTTCAGCACAGACCAGAAAGGCATTGTGATAAGCGTATCCCCGGTATAGTCAGGGGTTAATGGGAGTCGTCCCCGTCCCCCCAGTATACGGCCAGAACCATGGACCCGGTACTTGTGGTTCGGACTGTCTCCAACCAGCCATAATGTTGTGAGAGTGAAATTATGTCTAAGTCCAGCTTTGGTACATTAGAAGCAACTCTGAAACTTAACCTAAGCGTTTTTCGAAGCTACTTTTTGGCTAACTTCTTATAGGAAGGTCTAGGAGCTCTGAAAATGAACGTGCGCGTCTTTCACTCTTCCCGAGGGACTTAGAAGAATTTTGTGATATTTTTTATTAAAATGGTGTATAAGGGTATATATATAAATATATTTTATGCACTGTATATGAGCTGGCGATTTCTAAGTCTGTGGTTCCGAGAGGGGGTAACCAGGCTCACTAATAAAGGTCAAGCCACTTGGCTGCCAGAATGCCCTGCTTCAGCACAGACCAGAAAGGCATTGTGATAAGCGTATCCCCGGTATAGTCAGGGGTTAATGGGAGTCGTCCCCGTCCCCCCAGTATACGGCCAGAACCATGGACCCGGTACTTGTGGTTCGGACTGTCTCCAACCAGCCATAATGTTGTGAGAGTGAAATTATGTCTAAGTCCAGCTTTGGTACATTAGAAGCAACTCTGAAACTTAACCTAAGCGTTTTTCGAAGCTACTTTTTGGCTAACTTCTTATAGGAAGGTCTAGGAGCTCTGAAAATGAACGTGCGCGTCTTTCACTCTTCCCGAGGGACTTAGAAGAATTTTGTGATATTTTTTATTAAAATGGTGTATAAGGGTATATATACAGTATAAATATATTTTATGCACTGTATATGAGCTGGCGATTTCTAAGTCTGTGGTTCCGAGAGGGGGTAACCAGGCTAACTAATAAAGGTCAAGCCACTTGGCTGCCAGAATGCCCTGCTTCAGCACAGACCAGAAAGGCATTGTGATAAGCGTATCCCCGGTATAGTCAGGGGTTAATGGGAGTCGTCCCCGTCCCCCCAGTATACGGCCAGAACCATGGACCCGGTACTTGTGGTTCGGACTGTCTCCAACCAGTCATAATGTTGAGAGAGTGAAATTATGTCTAAGTCCAGCTTTGGTACATTAGAAGCAACTCTGAAACTTAACCTAAGCGTTTTGCGAAGCTACTTTTTGGTAAACTTCTTATAGGAAGGTCTAGGAGCTCTGAAAATGAACGTGCGCGTCTTTCACTCTTCCCGAGGGACTTAGAAGAATTTTGTGATATTTTTTATTAAAATGGTGTATAAGGGTATATATATAAATATATTTTATGCACTGTATATGAGCTGTCGATTTCTAAGTCTGTGGTTCCGAGAGGGGGTAACCAGGCTCACTAATAAAGGTCAAGCCACTTGGCTGCCAGAATGCCCTCCTTCAGCACAGACCAGAAAGGCATTGTGATAAGCGTATCCCCGGTATAGTCAGGGGTTAATGGGAGTCGTCCCCGTCCCCCAAGTATACGGCCAGAACCATGGACCCGGTACTTGTGGTTCGGACTGTCTCCAACCAGCCATAATGTTGTGAGAGTGAAATTATGTCTAAGTCCAGCTTTGGTACATTAGAAGCAACTCTGAAACTTAACCTAAGCGTTTTTCGAAGCTACTTTTTGGCTAACTTCTTATAGGAAGGTCTAGGAGCTCTGAAAATGAACGTGCGCGTCTTTCACTCTTCCCGAGGGACTTAGAAGAATTTTGTGATATTTTTTATTAAAATGGTGTATAAGGGTATATATATAAATATATTTTATGCACTGTATATGAGCTGTCGATTTCTAAGTCTGTGGTTCCGAGAGGGGGTAACCAGGCTCACTAATAAAGGTCAAGCCACTTGGCTGCCAGAATGCCCTCCTTCAGCACAGACCAGAAAGGCATTGTGATAAGCGTATCCCCGGTATAGTCAGGGGTTAATGGGAGTCGTCCCCGTCCCCCAAGTATACGGCCAGAACCATGGACCCGGTACTTGTGGTTCGGACTGTCTCCAACCAGCCATAATGTTGTGAGAGTGAAATTATGTCTAAGTCCAGCTTTGGTACATTAGAAGCAACTCTGAAACTTAACCTAAGCGTTTTTCGAAGCTACTTTTTGGCTAACTTCTTATAGGAAGGTCTAGGAGCTCTGAAAATGAACGTGCGCGTCTTTCACTCTTCCCGAGGGACTTAGAAGAATTTTGTGATATTTTTTATTAAAATGGTGTATAAGGGTATATATATAAATATATTTTATGCACTGTATATGAGCTGGCGATTTCTAAGTCTGTGGTTCCGAGAGGGGGTAACCAGGCTCACTAATAAAGGTCAAGCCACTTGGCTGCCAGAATGCCCTGCTTCAGCACAGACCAGAAAGGCATTGTGATAAGCGTATCCCCGGTATAGTCAGGGGTTAATGGGAGTCGTCCCCGTCCCCCCAGTATACGGCCAGAACCATGGACCCGGTACTTGTGGTTCGGACTGTCTCCAACCAGCCATAATGTTGTGAGAGTGAAATTATGTCTAAGTCCAGCTTTGGTACATTAGAAGCAACTCTGAAACTTAACCTAAGCGTTTTTCGAAGCTACTTTTTGGCTAACTTCTTATAGGAAGGTCTAGGAGCTCTGAAAATGAACGTGCGCGTCTTTCACTCTTCCCGAGGGACTTAGAAGAATTTTGTGATATTTTTTATTAAAATGGTGTATAAGGGTATATATATAAATATATTTTATGCACTGTATATGAGCTGACGATTTCTAAGTCTGTGGTTCCGAGAGGGGGTAACCAGGCTCACTAATAAAGGTCAAGCCACTTGGCTGCCAGAATGCCCTCCTTCAGCACAGACCAGAAAGGCATTGTGATAAGCGTATCCCCGGTATAGTCAGGGGTTAATGGGAGTCGTCCACGTCCCCCAAGTATACGGCCAGAACCATGGACCCGGTACTTGTGGTTCGGACTGTCTCCAACCAGCCATAATGTTGTGAGAGTGAAATTATGTCTAAGTCCAGCTTTGGTACATTAGAAGCAACTCTGAAACTAACCTAAGCGTTTTTCGAAGCTACTTTTTGGCTAACTTCTTATAGGAAGGTCTAGGAGCTCTGAAAATGAACGTGCGCGTCTTTCACTCTTCCCGAGGGACTTAGAAGAATTTTGTGATATTTTTTATTAAAATGGTGTATAAGGGTATATATATAAATATATTTTATGCACTGTATATGAGCTGGCGATTTCTAAGTCTGTGGTTCCGAGAGGGGGTAACCAGGCTCACTAATAAAGGTCAAGCCACTTGGCTGCCAGAATGCCCTGCTTCAGCACAGACCAGAAAGGCATTGTGATAAGCGTATCCCCGGTATAGTCAGGGGTTAATGGGAGTCGTCCCCGTCCCCCCAGTATACGGCCAGAACCATGGACCCGGTACTTGTGGTTCGGACTGTCTCCAACCAGCCATAATGTTGTGAGAGTGAAATTATGTCTAAGTCCAGCTTTGGTACATTAGAAGCAACTCTGAAACTTAACCTAAGCGTTTTTCGAAGCTACTTTTTGGCTAACTTCTTATAGGAAGGTCTAGGAGCTCTGAAAATGAACGTGCGCGTCTTTCACTCTTCCCGAGGGACTTAGAAGAATTTTGTGATATTTTTTATTAAAATGGTGTATAAGGGTATATATATAAATATATTTTATGCACTGTATATGAGCTGGCGATTTCTAAGTCTGTGGTTCCGAGAGGGGGTAACCAGGCTAACTAATAAAGGTCAAGCCACTTGGCTGCCAGAATGCCCTGCTTCAGCACAGACCAGAAAGGCATTGTGATAAGCGTATCCCCGGTATAGTCAGGGGTTAATGGGAGTCGTCCCCGTCCCCCCAGTATACGGCCAGAACCATGGACCCGGTACTTGTGGTTCGGACTGTCTCCAACCAGTCATAATGTTGAGAGAGTGAAATTATGTCTAAGTCCAGCTTTGGTACATTAGAAGCAACTCTGAAACTTAACCTAAGCGTTTTGCGAAGCTACTTTTTGGTAAACTTCTTATAGGAAGGTCTAGGAGCTCTGAAAATGAACGTGCGCGTCTTTCACTCTTCCCGAGGGACTTAGAAGAATTTTGTGATATTTTTTATTAAAATGGTGTATAAGGGTATATATATAAATATATTTTATGCACTGTATATGAGCTGTCGATTTCTAAGTCTGTGGTTCCGAGAGGGGGTAACCAGGCTCACTAATAAAGGTCAAGCCACTTGGCTGCCAGAATGCCCTCCTTCAGCACAGACCAGAAAGGCATTGTGATAAGCGTATCCCCGGTATAGTCAGGGGTTAATGGGAGTCGTCCCCGTCCCCCAAGTATACGGCCAGAACCATGGACCCGGTACTTGTGGTTCGGACTGTCTCCAACCAGCCATAATGTTGTGAGAGTGAAATTATGTCTAAGTCCAGCTTTGGTACATTAGAAGCAACTCTGAAACTTAACCTAAGCGTTTTTCGAAGCTACTTTTTGGCTAACTTCTTATAGGAAGGTCTAGGAGCTCTGAAAATGAACGTGCGCGTCTTTCACTCTTCCCGAGGGACTTAGAAGAATTTTGTGATAATTTTTATTAAAATGGTGTATAAGGGTATATATATAAATATATTTTACGCACTGTATATGAGCTGTCGATTTCTAAGTCTGTGGTTCCGAGAGGGGGTAACCAGGCTCACTAATAAAGGTCAAGCCACTTGGCTGCCAGAATGCCCTCCTTCAGCACAGACCAGAAAGGCATTGTGATAAGCGTATCCCCGGTATAGTCAGGGGTTAATGGGAGTCGTCCCCGTCCCCCAAGTATACGGCCAGAACCATGGACCCGGTACTTGTGGTTCGGACTGTCTCCAACCAGCCATAATGTTGTGAGAGTGAAATTATGTCTAAGTCCAGCTTTGGTACATTAGAAGCAACTCTGAAACTTAACCTAAGCGTTTTTCGAAGCTACTTTTTGGCTAACTTCTTATAGGAAGGTCTAGGAGCTCTGAAAATGAACGTGCGCGTCTTTCACTCTTCCCGAGGGACTTAGAAGAATTTTGTGATATTTTTTATTAAAATGGTGTATAAGGGTATATATATAAATATATTTTATGCACTGTATATGAGCTGGCGATTTCTAAGTCTGTGGTTCCGAGAGGGGGTAACCAGGCTCACTAATAAAGGTCAAGCCACTTGGCTGCCAGAATGCCCTGCTTCAGCACAGACCAGAAAGGCATTGTGATAAGCGTATCCCCGGTATAGTCAGGGGTTAATGGGAGTCGTCCCCGTCCCCCCAGTATACGGCCAGAACCATGGACCCGGTACTTGTGGTTCGGACTGTCTCCAACCAGCCATAATGTTGTGAGAGTGAAATTATGTCTAAGTCCAGCTTTGGTACATTAGAAGCAACTCTGAAACTTAACCTAAGCGTTTTTCGAAGCTACTTTTTGGCTAACTTCTTATAGGAAGGTCTAGGAGCTCTGAAAATGAACGTGCGCGTCTTTCACTCTTCCCGAGGGACTTAGAAGAATTTTGTGATATTTTTTATTAAAATGGTGTATAAGGGTATATATATAAATATATTTTATGCACTGTATATGAGCTGACGATTTCTAAGTCTGTGGTTCCGAGAGGGGGTAACCAGGCTCACTAATAAAGGTCAAGCCACTTGGCTGCCAGAATGCCCTCCTTCAGCACAGACCAGAAAGGCATTGTGATAAGCGTATCCCCGGTATAGTCAGGGGTTAATGGGAGTCGTCCACGTCCCCCAAGTATACGGCCAGAACCATGGACCCGGTACTTGTGGTTCGGACTGTCTCCAACCAGCCATAATGTTGTGAGAGTGAAATTATGTCTAAGTCCAGCTTTGGTACATTAGAAGCAACTCTGAAACTTAACCTAAGCGTTTTTCGAAGCTACTTTTTGGCTAACTTCTTATAGGAAGGTCTAGGAGCTCTGAAAATGAACGTGCGCGTCTTTCACTCTTCCCGAGGGACTTAGAAGAATTTTGTGATATTTTTTATTAAAATGGTGTATAAGGGTATATATATAAATATATTTTATGCACTGTATATGAGCTGGCGATTTCTAAGTCTGTGGTTCCGAGAGGGGGTAACCAGGCTCACTAATAAAGGTCAAGCCACTTGGCTGCCAGAATGCCCTGCTTCAGCACAGACCAGAAAGGCATTGTGATAAGCGTATCCCCGGTATAGTCAGGGGTTAATGGGAGTCGTCCCCGTCCCCCCAGTATACGGCCAGAACCATGGACCCGGTACTTGTGGTTCGGACTGTCTCCAACCAGCCATAATGTTGTGAGAGTGAAATTATGTCTAAGTCCAGCTTTGGTACATTAGAAGCAACTCTGAAACTTAACCTAAGCGTTTTTCGAAGCTACTTTTTGGCTAACTTCTTATAGGAAGGTCTAGGAGCTCTGAAAATGAACGTGCGCGTCTTTCACTCTTCCCGAGGGACTTAGAAGAATTTTGTGATATTTTTTATTAAAATGGTGTATAAGGGTATATATATAAATATATTTTATGCACTGTATATGAGCTGGCGATTTCTAAGTCTGTGGTTCCGAGAGGGGGTAACCAGGCTCACTAATAAAGGTCAAGCCACTTGGCTGCCAGAATGCCCTGCTTCAGCACAGACCAGAAAGGCATTGTGATAAGCGTATCCCCGGTATAGTCAGGGGTTAATGGGAGTCGTCCCCGTCCCCCCAGTATACGGCCAGAACCATGGACCCGGTACTTGTGGTTCGGACTGTCTCCAACCAGCCATAATGTTGTGAGAGTGAAATTATGTCTAAGTCCAGCTTTGGTACATTAGAAGCAACTCTGAAACTTAACCTAAGCGTTTTTCGAAGCTACTTTTTGGCTAACTTCTTATAGGAAGGTCTAGGAGCTCTGAAAATGAACGTGCGCGTCTTTCACTCTTCCCGAGGGACTTAGAAGAATTTTGTGATATTTTTTATTAAAATGGTGTATAAGGGTATATATATAAATATATTTTATGCACTGTATATGAGCTGACGATTTCTAAGTCTGTGGTTCCGAGAGGGGGTAACCAGGCTCACTAATAAAGGTCAAGCCACTTGGCTGCCAGAATGCCCTCCTTCAGCACAGACCAGAAAGGCATTGTGATAAGCGTATCCCCGGTATAGTCAGGGGTTAATGGGAGTCGTCCACGTCCCCCAAGTATACGGCCAGAACCATGGACCCGGTACTTGTGGTTCGGACTGTCTCCAACCAGCCATAATGTTGTGAGAGTGAAATTATGTCTAAGTCCAGCTTTGGTACATTAGAAGCAACTCTGAAACTTAACCTAAGCGTTTTTCGAAGCTACTTTTTGGCTAACTTCTTATAGGAAGGTCTAGGAGCTCTGAAAATGAACGTGCGCGTCTTTCACTCTTCCCGAGGGACTTAGAAGAATTTTGTGATATTTTTTATTAAAATGGTGTATAAGGGTATATATATAAATATATTTTATGCACTGTATATGAGCTGGCGATTTCTAAGTCTGTGGTTCCGAGAGGGGGTAACCAGGCTCACTAATAAAGGTCAAGCCACTTGGCTGCCAGAATGCCCTGCTTCAGCACAGACCAGAAAGGCATTGTGATAAGCGTATCCCCGGTATAGTCAGGGGTTAATGGGAGTCGTCCCCGTCCCCCCAGTATACGGCCAGAACCATGGACCCGGTACTTGTGGTTCGGACTGTCTCCAACCAGCCATAATGTTGTGAGAGTGAAATTATGTCTAAGTCCAGCTTTGGTACATTAGAAGCAACTCTGAAACTTAACCTAAGCGTTTTTCGAAGCTACTTTTTGGCTAACTTCTTATAGGAAGGTCTAGGAGCTCTGAAAATGAACGTGCGCGTCTTTCACTCTTCCCGAGGGACTTAGAAGAATTTTGTGATATTTTTTATTAAAATGGTGTATAAGGGTATATATATAAATATATTTTATGCACTGTATATGAGCTGACGATTTCTAAGTCTGTGGTTCCGAGAGGGGGTAACCAGGCAAACTAATAAAGGTCAAGCCACTTGGCTGCCAGAATGCCCTCCTTCAGCACAGACCAGAAAGGCATTGTGATAAGCGTATCCCCGGTATAGTCAGGGGTTAATGGGAGTCGTCCCCGTCCCCCCAGTATACGGCCAGAACCATGGACCCGGTACTTGTGGTTCGGACTGTCTCCAACCAGCCATAATGTTGTGAGAGTGAAATTATGTCTAAGTCCAGCTTTGGTACATTAGAAGCAACTCTGAAACTTAACCTAAGCGTTTTTCGAAGCTACTTTTTGGCTAACTTCTTATAGGAAGGTCTAGGAGCTCTGAAAATGAACGTGCGCGTCTTTCACTCTTCCCGAGGGACTTAGAAGAATTTTGTGATATTTTTTATTAAAATGGTGTATAAGGGTATATATATAAATATATTTTATGCACTGTATATGAGCTGGCGATTTCTAAGTCTGTGGTTCCGAGAGGGGGTAACCAGGCTCACTAATAAAGGTCAAGCCACTTGGCTGCCAGAATGCCCTGCTTCAGCACAGACCAGAAAGGCATTGTGATAAGCGTATCCCCGGTATAGTCAGGGGTTAATGGGAGTCGTCCCCGTCCCCCCAGTATACGGCCAGAACCATGGACCCGGTACTTGTGGTTCGGACTGTCTCCAACCAGCCATAATGTTGTGAGAGTGAAATTATGTCTAAGTCCAGCTTTGGTACATTAGAAGCAACTCTGAAACTTAACCTAAGCGTTTTTCGAAGCTACTTTTTGGCTAACTTCTTATAGGAAGGTCTAGGAGCTCTGAAAATGAACGTGCGCGTCTTTCACTCTTCCCGAGGGACTTAGAAGAATTTTGTGATATTTTTTATTAAAATGGTGTATAAGGGTATATATATAAATATATTTTATGCACTGTATATGAGCTGGCGATTTCTAAGTCTGTGGTTCCGAGAGGGGGTAACCAGGCTCACTAATAAAGGTCAAGCCACTTGGCTGCCAGAATGCCCTGCTTCAGCACAGACCAGAAAGGCATTGTGATAAGCGTCTCCCCGGTATAGTCAGGGGTTAATGGGAGTCGTCCCCGTCCCCCCAGTATACGGCCAGAACCATGGACCCGGTACTTGTGGTTCGGACTGTCTCCAACCAGTCATAATGTTGAGAGAGTGAAATTATGTCTAAGTCCAGCTTTGGTACATTAGAAGCAACTCTGAAACTTAACCTAAGCGTTTTGCGAAGCTACTTTTTGGTTAACTTCTTATAGGAAGGTCTAGGAGCTCTGAAAATGAACGTGCGCGTCTTTCACTCTTCCCGAGGGACTTAGAAGAATTTTGTGATATTTTTTATTAAAATGGTGTATAAGGGTATATATATAAATATATTTTATGCACTGTATATGAGCTGTCGATTTCTAAGTCTGTGGTTCCGAGAGGGGGTAACCAGGCTCACTAATAAAGGTCAAGCCACTTGGCTGCCAGAATGCCCTCCTTCAGCACAGACCAGAAAGGCATTGTGATAAGCGTATCCCCGGTATAGTCAGGGGTTAATGGGAGTCGTCCCCGTCCCCCAAGTATACGGCCAGAACCATAGACCCGGTACTTGTGGTTCGGACTGTCTCCAACCAGCCATAATGTTGTGAGAGTGAAATTATGTCTAAGTCCAGCTTTGGTACATTAGAAGCAACTCTGAAACTTAACCTAAGCGTTTTTCGAAGCTACTTTTTGGCTAACTTCTTATAGGAAGGTCTAGGAGCTCTGAAAATGAACGTGCGCGTCTTTCACTCTTCCCGAGGGACTTAGAAGAATTTTGTGATATTTTTTATTAAAATGGTGTATAAGGGTATATATATAAATATATTTTATGCACTGTATATGAGCTGGCGATTTCTAAGTCTGTGGTTCCGAGAGGGGGTAACCAGGCTCACTAATAAAGGTCAAGCCACTTGGCTGCCAGAATGCCCTGCTTCAGCACAGACCAGAAAGGCATTGTGATAAGCGTATCCCCGGTATAGTCAGGGGTTAATGGGAGTCGTCCCCGTCCCCCCAGTATACGGCCAGAACCATGGACCCGGTACTTGTGGTTCGGACTGTCTCCAACCAGCCATAATGTTGTGAGAGTGAAATTATGTCTAAGTCCAGCTTTGGTACATTAGAAGCAACTCTGAAACTTAACCTAAGCGTTTTTCGAAGCTACTTTTTGGCTAACTTCTTATAGGAAGGTCTAGGAGCTCTGAAAATGAACGTGCGCGTCTTTCACTCTTCCCGAGGGACTTAGAAGAATTTTGTGATATTTTTTATTAAAATGGTGTATAAGGGTATATATATATAAATATATTTTATGCACTGTATATGAGCTGACGATTTCTAAGTCTGTGGTTCCGAGAGGGGGTAACCAGGCTCACTAATAAAGGTCAAGCCACTTGGCTGCCAGAATGCCCTCCTTCAGCACAGACCAGAAAGGCATTGTGATAAGCGTATCCCCGGTATAGTCAGGGGTTAATGGGAGTCGTCCACGTCCCCCAAGTATACGGCCAGAACCATGGACCCGGTACTTGTGGTTCGGACTGTCTCCAACCAGCCATAATGTTGTGAGAGTGAAATTATGTCTAAGTCCAGCTTTGGTACATTAGAAGCAACTCTGAAACTTAACCTAAGCGTTTTTCGAAGCTACTTTTTGGCTAACTTCTTATAGGAAGGTCTAGGAGCTCTGAAAATGAACGTGCGCGTCTTTCACTCTTCCCGAGGGACTTAGAAGAATTTTGTGATATTTTTTATTAAAATGGTGTATAAGGGTATATATATAAATATATTTTATGCACTGTATATGAGCTGGCGATTTCTAAGTCTGTGGTTCCGAGAGGGGGTAACCAGGCTCACTAATAAAGGTCAAGCCACTTGGCTGCCAGAATGCCCTGCTTCAGCACAGACCAGAAAGGCATTGTGATAAGCGTATCCCCGGTATAGTCAGGGGTTAATGGGAGTCGTCCCCGTCCCCCCAGTATACGGCCAGAACCATGGACCCGGTACTTGTGGTTCGGACTGTCTCCAACCAGCCATAATGTTGTGAGAGTGAAATTATGTCTAAGTCCAGCTTTGGTACATTAGAAGCAACTCTGAAACTTAACCTAAGCGTTTTTCGAAGCTACTTTTTGGCTAACTTCTTATAGGAAGGTCTAGGAGCTCTGAAAATGAACGTGCGCGTCTTTCACTCTTCCCGAGGGACTTAGAAGAATTTTGTGATATTTTTTATTAAAATGGTGTATAAGGGTATATATATAAATATATTTTATGCACTGTATATGAGCTGACGATTTCTAAGTCTGTGGTTCCGAGAGGGGGTAACCAGGCAAACTAATAAAGGTCAAGCCACTTGGCTGCCAGAATGCCCTCCTTCAGCACAGACCAGAAAGGCATTGTGATAAGCGTATCCCCGGTATAGTCAGGGGTTAATGGGAGTCGTCCCCGTCCCCCCAGTATACGGCCAGAACCATGGACCCGGTACTTGTGGTTCGGACTGTCTCCAACCAGCCATAATGTTGTGAGAGTGAAATTATGTCTAAGTCCAGCTTTGGTACATTAGAAGCAACTCTGAAACTTAACCTAAGCGTTTTTCGAAGCTACTTTTTGGCTAACTTCTTATAGGAAGGTCTAGGAGCTCTGAAAATGAACGTGCGCGTCTTTCACTCTTCCCGAGGGACTTAGAAGAATTTTGTGATATTTTTTATTAAAATGGTGTATAAGGGTATATATATAAATATATTTTATGCACTGTATATGAGCTGGCGATTTCTAAGTCTGTGGTTCCGAGAGGGGGTAACCAGGCTCACTAATAAAGGTCAAGCCACTTGGCTGCCAGAATGCCCTCCTTCAGCACAGACCAGAAAGGCATTTTGATAAGCGTATCCCCGGTATAGTCAGGGGTTAATGGGAGTCGTCCCCGTCCCCCCAGTATACGGCCAGAACCATGGACCCGGTACTTGTGGTTCGGACTGTCTCCAACCAGCCATAATGTTGTGAGAGTGAAATTATGTCTAAGTCCAGCTTTAGTACATTAGAACCAACTCTGAAACTTAACCTAAGCGTTTTTCGAAGCTACTTTTTGGCTAACTTCTTATAGGAAGGTCTAGGAGCTCTGAAAATGAACGTGCGCGTCTTTCACTCTTCCCGAGGGACTTAGAAGAATTTTGTGATATTTTTTATTAAAATGGTGTATAAGGGTATATATATAAATATATTTTATGCACTGTATATGAGCTGGCGATTTCTAAGTCTGTGGTTCCGAGAGGGGGTAACCAGGCTCACTAATAAAGGTCAAGCCACTTGGCTGCCAGAATGCCCTCCTTCAGCACAGACCAGAAAGGCATTGTGATAAGCGTATTCCCGGTATAGTCAGGGGTTTATTGGAGTCGTCCCCTTCCCCCCAGTATACGGCCAGAACCATGGACCCGGTACTTGTGGTTCGGACTGTCTCCAACCAGCCATAATGTTATGAGAGTGAAATTATGTCTAAGTCCAGCTTTGGTACATTAGAAGCAACTCTGAAACTTAACCTAAGCGTTTTTCGAAGCTACTTTTTGGCTAACTTCTTATAGGAAGGTCTAGGAGCTCTGAAAATGAACGTGCGCGTCTTTCACTCTTCCCGAGGGACTTAGAAGAATTTTGTGATAATTTTTATTAAAATGGTGTATAAGGGTATATATAAATATATTTTATGCACTGTATATGACCTGGCGATTTCTAAGTCTGTGGTTCCGAGAGGGGGTAACCAGGCTCACTAATAAAGGTCAAGCCACTTGGCTGCCAGAATGCCCTGCTTCAGCACAGACCAGAAAGGCATTGTGATAAGCGTATCCCCGGTATAGTCAGGGGTTAATGGGAGTCGTCCCCGTCCCCCCAGTATACGGCCAGAACCATGGACCCGGTACTTGTGGTTCGGACTGTCTCCAACCAGCCATAATGTTGTGAGAGTGAAATTATGTCTAAGTCCAGCTTTGGTACATTAGAAGCAACTCTGAAACTTAACCTAAGCGTTTTTCGAAGCTACTTTTTGGCTAACTTCTTATAGGAAGGTCTAGGAGCTCTGAAAATGAACGTGCGCGTCTTTCACTCTTCCCGAGGGACTTAGAAGAATTTTGTGATATTTTTTATTAAAATGGTGTATAAGGGTATATATATAAATATATTTTATGCACTGTATATGAGCTGACGATTTCTAAGTCTGTGGTTCCGAGAGGGGGTAACCAGGCAAACTAATAAAGGTCAAGCCACTTGGCTGCCAGAATGCCCTCCTTCAGCACAGACCAGAAAGGCATTGTGATAAGCGTATCCCCGGTATAGTCAGGGGTTAATGGGAGTCGTCCCCGTCCCCCCAGTATACGGCCAGAACCATGGACCCGGTACTTGTGGTTCGGACTGTCTCCAACCAGCCATAATGTTGTGAGAGTGAAATTATGTCTAAGTCCAGCTTTGGTACATTAGAAGCAACTCTGAAACTTAACCTAAGCGTTTTTCGAAGCTACTTTTTGGCTAACTTCTTATAGGAAGGTCTAGGAGCTCTGAAAATGAACGTGCGCGTCTTTCACTCTTCCCGAGGGACTTAGAAGAATTTTGTGATATTTTTTATTAAAATGGTGTATAAGGGTATATATATAAATATATTTTATGCACTGTATATGAGCTGACGATTTCTAAGTCTGTGGTTCCGAGAGGGGGTAACCAGGCAAACTAATAAAGGTCAAGCCACTTGGCTGCCAGAATGCCCTCCTTCAGCACAGACCAGAAAGGCATTGTGATAAGCGTATCCCCGGTATAGTCAGGGGTTAATGGGAGTCGTCCCCGTCCCCCCAGTATACGGCCAGAACCATGGACCCGGTACTTGTGGTTCGGACTGTCTCCAACCAGCCATAATGTTGTGAGAGTGAAATTATGTCTAAGTCCAGCTTTGGTACATTAGAAGCAACTCTGAAACTTAACCTAAGCGTTTTTCGAAGCTACTTTTTGGCTAACTTCTTATAGGAAGGTCTAGGAGCTCTGAAAATGAACGTGCGCGTCTTTCACTCTTCCCGAGGGACTTAGAAGAATTTTGTGATATTTTTTATTAAAATGGTGTATAAGGGTATATATATAAATATATTTTATGCACTGTATATGAGCTGGCGATTTCTAAGTCTGTGGTTCCGAGAGGGGGTAACCAGGCTCACTAATAAAGGTCAAGCCACTTGGCTGCCAGAATGCCCTCCTTCAGCACAGACCAGAAAGGCATTTTGATAAGCGTATCCCCGGTATAGTCAGGGGTTAATGGGAGTCGTCCCCGTCCCCCCAGTATACGGCCAGAACCATGGACCCGGTACTTGTGGTTCGGACTGTCTCCAACCAGCCATAATGTTGTGAGAGTGAAATTATGTCTAAGTCCAGCTTTAGTACATTAGAACCAACTCTGAAACTTAACCTAAGCGTTTTTCGAAGCTACTTTTTGGCTAACTTCTTATAGGAAGGTCTAGGAGCTCTGAAAATGAACGTGCGCGTCTTTCACTCTTCCCGAGGGACTTAGAAGAATTTTGTGATATTTTTTATTAAAATGGTGTATAAGGGTATACACTGGCGACACACTTTATTCGAGCTCGGCTAGTCCCACGAATTCGGGTATACCCGGGTGTATTGAGGTTTGTGACTGTTTTCTGACCGAGTGCATTGAGGTATTTTCCAGGCAGGGATTGAAGCATTTTATTCCCCCTGGCTGCAATACTGCACAGTATATATATATATACTGCATTACAATTCATGAATTTATGCCATCTGGTAGACACGCGAAGCATTGCAGCCTATTAAATCCTAATCATTATCATTTAACAGATCAGCCGCCCGTCAGCCAGGCATGAACCCAGGCTGGGAAGGCAAACACAACGGGGCTTGTCAGAGGTGAGGAGCGGCGCATTCCAGGTATCTGCCAGGTACATACTGGGTATTTGCTCGAATAAAGTGTGTCGGTGCAGTATATATAAATATATTTTATGCACTGTATATGAGCTGGCGATTTCTAAGTCTGTGGTTCCGAGAGGGGGTAACCAGGCTCACTAATAAAGGTCAAGCCACTTGGCTGCCAGAATGCCCTCCTTCAGCACAGACCAGAAAGGCATTGTGATAAGCGTATTCCCGGTATAGTCAGGGGTTTATTGGAGTCGTCCCCTTCCCCCCAGTATACGGCCAGAACCATGGACCCGGTACTTGTGGTTCGGACTGTCTCCAACCAGCCATAATGTTATGAGAGTGAAATTATGTCTAAGTCCAGCTTTGGTACATTAGAAGCAACTCTGAAACTTAACCTAAGCGTTTTTCGAAGCTACTTTTTGGCTAACTTCTTATAGGAAGGTCTAGGAGCTCTGAAAATGAACGTGCGCGTCTTTCACTCTTCCCGAGGGACTTAGAAGAATTTTGTGATAATTTTTATTAAAATGGTGTATAAGGGTATATATAAATATATTTTATGCACTGTATATGACCTGGCGATTTCTAAGTCTGTGGTTCCGAGAGGGGGTAACCAGGCTCACTAATAAAGGTCAAGCCACTTGGCTGCCAGAATGCCCTGCTTCAGCACAGACCAGAAAGGCATTGTGATAAGCGTATCCCCGGTATAGTCAGGGGTTAATGGGAGTCGTCCCCGTCCCCCCAGTATACGGCCAGAACCATGGACCCGGTACTTGTGGTTCGGACTGTCTCCAACCAGCCATAATGTTGTGAGAGTGAAATTATGTCTAAGTCCAGCTTTGGTACATTAGAAGCAACTCTGAAACTTAACCTAAGCGTTTTTCGAAGCTACTTTTTGGCTAACTTCTTATAGGAAGGTCTAGGAGCTCTGAAAATGAACGTGCGCGTCTTTCACTCTTCCCGAGGGACTTAGAAGAATTTTGTGATATTTTTTATTAAAATGGTGTATAAGGGTATATATATAAATATATTTTATGCACTGTATATGAGCTGACGATTTCTAAGTCTGTGGTTCCGAGAGGGGGTAACCAGGCAAACTAATAAAGGTCAAGCCACTTGGCTGCCAGAATGCCCTCCTTCAGCACAGACCAGAAAGGCATTGTGATAAGCGTATCCCCGGTATAGTCAGGGGTTAATGGGAGTCGTCCCCGTCCCCCCAGTATACGGCCAGAACCATGGACCCGGTACTTGTGGTTCGGACTGTCTCCAACCAGCCATAATGTTGTGAGAGTGAAATTATGTCTAAGTCCAGCTTTGGTACATTAGAAGCAACTCTGAAACTTAACCTAAGCGTTTTTCGAAGCTACTTTTTGGCTAACTTCTTATAGGAAGGTCTAGGAGCTCTGAAAATGAACGTGCGCGTCTTTCACTCTTCCCGAGGGACTTAGAAGAATTTTGTGATATTTTTTATTAAAATGGTGTATAAGGGTATATATATAAATATATTTTATGCACTGTATATGAGCTGGCGATTTCTAAGTCTGTGGTTCCGAGAGGGGGTAACCAGGCTCACTAATAAAGGTCAAGCCACTTGGCTGCCAGAATGCCCTCCTTCAGCAGAGACCAGAAAGGCATTTTGATAAGCGTATCCCCGGTATAGTCAGGGGTTAATGGGAGTCGTCCCCGTCCCCCCAGTATACGGCCAGAACCATGGACCCGGTACTTGTGGTTCGGACTGTCTCCAACCAGCCATAATGTTGTGAGAGTGAAATTATGTCTAAGTCCAGCTTTAGTACATTAGAACCAACTCTGAAACTTAACCTAAGCGTTTTTCGAAGCTACTTTTTGGCTAACTTCTTATAGGAAGGTCTAGGAGCTCTGAAAATGAACGTGCGCGTCTTTCACTCTTCCCGAGGGACTTAGAAGAATTTTGTGATATTTTTTATTAAAATGGTGTATAAGGGTATATATATAAATATATTTTATGCACTGTATATGAGCTGGCGATTTCTAAGTCTGTGGTTCCGAGAGGGGGTAACCAGGCTCACTAATAAAGGTCAAGCCACTTGGCTGCCAGAATGCCCTCCTTCAGCACAGACCAGAAAGGCATTGTGATAAGCGTATTCCCGGTATAGTCAGGGGTTTATTGGAGTCGTCCCCTTCCCCCCAGTATACGGCCAGAACCATGGACCCGGTACTTGTGGTTCGGACTGTCTCCAACCAGCCATAATGTTATGAGAGTGAAATTATGTCTAAGTCCAGCTTTGGTACATTAGAAGCAACTCTGAAACTTAACCTAAGCGTTTTTCGAAGCTACTTTTTGGCTAACTTCTTATAGGAAGGTCTAGGAGCTCTGAAAATGAACGTGCGCGTCTTTCACTCTTCCCGAGGGACTTAGAAGAATTTTGTGATAATTTTTATTAAAATGGTGTATAAGGGTATATATAAATATATTTTATGCACTGTATATGACCTGGCGATTTCTAAGTCTGTGGTTCCGAGAGGGGGTAACCAGGCTCACTAATAAAGGTCAAGCCACTTGGCTGCCAGAATGCCCTGCTTCAGCACAGACCAGAAAGGCATTGTGATAAGCGTATCCCCGGTATAGTCAGGGGTTAATGGGAGTCGTCCCCGTCCCCCCAGTATACGGCCAGAACCATGGACCCGGTACTTGTGGTTCGGACTGTCTCCAACCAGCCATAATGTTGTGAGAGTGAAATTATGTCTAAGTCCAGCTTTGGTACATTAGAAGCAACTCTGAAACTTAACCTAAGCGTTTTTCGAAGCTACTTTTTGGCTAACTTCTTATAGGAAGGTCTAGGAGCTCTGAAAATGAACGTGCGCGTCTTTCACTCTTCCCGAGGGACTTAGAAGAATTTTGTGATATTTTTTATTAAAATGGTGTATAAGGGTATATATATAAATATATTTTATGCACTGTATATGAGCTGGCGATTTCTAAGTCTGTGGTTCCGAGAGGGGGTAACCAGGCTCACTAATAAAGGTCAAGCCACTTGGCTGCCAGAATGCCCTCCTTCAGCACAGACCAGAAAGGCATTGTGATAAGCGTATTCCCGGTATAGTCAGGGGTTAATTGGAGTCGTCCCCTTCCCCCCAGTATACGGCCAGAACCATGTACCCGGTACTTGTGGTTCGGACTGTCTCCAACCAGCCATAATGTTGTGAGAGTGAAATTATGTCTAAGTCCAGCTTTGGTACATTAGAAGCAACTCTGAAACTTAACCTAAGCGTTTTTCGAAGCTACTTTTTGGCTAACTTCTTATAGGAAGGTCTAGGAGCTCTGAAAATAAACGTGCGCGTCTTTCACTCTTCCCGAGGGACTTAGAAGAATTTTGTGATATTTTTTATTAAAATGGTGTATAAGGGTATATATATAAATATATTTTATGCACTGTATATGAGCTGGCGATTTCTAAGTCTGTGGTTCCGAGAGGGGGTAACCAGGCTCACTAATAAAGGTCAAGCCACTTGGCTGCCAGAATGCCCTGCTTCAGCACATACCAGAAAGGCATTGTGATAAGCGTATCCCCGGTATAGTCAGGGGTTAATGGGAGTCGTCCCCGTCCCCCCAGTATACGGCCAGAACCATGGACCCGGTACTTGTGGTTCGGACTGTCTCCAACCAGCCATAATGTTGTGAGAGTGAAATTATGTCTAAGTCCAGCTTTGGTACATTAGAAGCAACTCTGAAACTTAACCTAAGCGTTTTTCAAAGCTACTTTTTGGCTAACTTCTTATAGGAAGGTCTAGGAGCTCTGAAAATGAACGTGCGCGTCTTTCACTCTTCCCGAGGGACTTAGAAGAATTTTGTGATATTTTTTATTAAAATGGTGTATAAGGGTATATATATAAATATATTTTATGCACTGTATATGAGCTGACGATTTCTAAGTCTGTGGTTCCGAGAGGGGGTAACCAGGCAAACTAATAAAGGTCAAGCCACTTGGCTGCCAGAATGCCCTCCTTCAGCACAGACCAGAAAGGCATTGTGATAAGCGTATCCCCGGTATAGTCAGGGGTTAATGGGAGTCGTCCCCGTCCCCCCAGTATACGGCCAGAACCATGGACGCGGTACTTGTGGTTCGGACTGTCTCCAACCAGCCATAATGTTGTGAGAGTGAAATTATGTCTAAGTCCAGCTTTAGTACATTAGAACCAACTCTGAAACTTAACCTAAGCGTTTTTCGAAGCTACTTTTTGGCTAACTTCTTATAGGAAGGTCTAGGAGCTCTGAAAATGAACGTGCGCGTCTTTCACTCTTCCCGAGGGACTTAGAAGAATTTTGTGATAATTTTTATTAAAATGGTGTATAAGGGTATATATATATAAATATATTTTATGCACTGTATATGAGCTGGCGATTTCTAAGTCTGTGGTTCCGAGAGGGGGTAACCAGGCTCACTAATAAAGGTCAAGCCACTTGGCTGCCAGAATGCCCTGCTTCAGCACATACCAGAAAGGCATTGTGATAAGCGTATCCCCGGTATAGTCAGGGGTTAATGGGAGTCGTCCCCGTCCCCCCAGTATACGGCCAGAACCATGGACCCGGTACTTGTGGTTCGGACTGTCTCCAACCAGCCATAATGTTGTGAGAGTGAAATTATGTCTAAGTCCAGCTTTGGTACATTAGAAGCAACTCTGAAACTTAACCTAAGCGTTTTTCAAAGCTACTTTTTGGCTAACTTCTTATAGGAAGGTCTAGGAGCTCTGAAAATGAACGTGCGCGTCTTTCACTCTTCCCGAGGGACTTAGAAGAATTTTGTGATATTTTTTATTAAAATGGTGTATAAGGGTATATATATAAATATATTTTATGCACTGTATATGAGCTGACGATTTCTAAGTCTGTGGTTCCGAGAGGGGGTAACCAGGCAAACTAATAAAGGTCAAGCCACTTGGCTGCCAGAATGCCCTCCTTCAGCACAGACCAGAAAGGCATTGTGATAAGCGTATCCCCGGTATAGTCAGGGGTTAATGGGAGTCGTCCCCGTCCCCCCAGTATACGGCCAGAACCATGGACGCGGTACTTGTGGTTCGGACTGTCTCCAACCAGCCATAATGTTGTGAGAGTGAAATTATGTCTAAGTCCAGCTTTAGTACATTAGAACCAACTCTGAAACTTAACCTAAGCGTTTTTCGAAGCTACTTTTTGGCTAACTTCTTATAGGAAGGTCTAGGAGCTCTGAAAATGAACGTGCGCGTCTTTCACTCTTCCCGAGGGACTTAGAAGAATTTTGTGATATTTTTTATTAAAATGGTGTATAAGGGTATATATATAAATATATTTTATGCACTGTATATGAGCTGACGATTTCTAAGTCTGTGGTTCCGAGAGGGGGTAACCAGGCAAACTAATAAAGGTCAAGCCACTTGGCTGCCAGAATGCCCTCCTTCAGCACAGACCAGAAAGGCATTGTGATAAGCGTATCCCCGGTATAGTCAGGGGTTAATGGGAGTCGTCCCCGTCCCCCCAGTATACGGCCAGAACCATGGACGCGGTACTTGTGGTTCGGACTGTCTCCAACCAGCCATAATGTTGTGAGAGTGAAATTATGTCTAAGTCCAGCTTTGGTACATTAGAAGCAACTCTGAAACTTAACCTAAGCGTTTTTCGAAGCTACTTTTTGGCTAACTTCTTATAGGAAGGTCTAGGAGCTCTGAAAATGAACGTGCGCGTCTTTCACTCTTCCCGAGGGACTTAGAAGAATTTTGTGATATTTTTTATTAAAATGGTGTATAAGGGTATATATATAAATATATTTTATGCACTGTATATGAGCTGGCGATTTCTAAGTCTGTGGTTCCGAGAGGGGGTAACCAGGCTCACTAATAAAGGTCAAGCCACTTGGCTGCCAGAATGCCCTCCTTCAGCACAGACCAGAAAGGCATTGTGATAAGCGTATCCCCGGTATAGTCAGGGGTTAATGGGAGTCGTCCCCGTCCCCCCAGTATACGGCCAGAACCATGGACGCGGTACTTGTGGTTCGGACTGTCTCCAACCAGCCATAATGTTGTGAGAGTGAAATTATGTCTAAGTCCAGCTTTGGTACATTAGAAGCAACTCTGAAACTTAACCTAAGCGTTTTTCGAAGCTACTTTTTGGCTAACTTCTTATAGGAAGGTCTAGGAGCTCTGAAAATGAACGTGCGCGTCTTTCACTCTTCCCGAGGGACTTAGAAGAATTTTGTGATATTTTTTATTAAAATGGTGTATAAGGGTATATATATAAATATATTTTATGCACTGTATATGAGCTGGCGATTTCTAAGTCTGTGGTTCCGAGAGGGGGTAACCAGGCTCACTAATAAAGGTCAAGCCACTTGGCTGCCAGAATGCCCTCCTTCAGCACAGACCAGAAAGGCATTGTGATAAGCGTATCCCCGGTATAGTCAGGGGTTAATGGGAGTCGTCCCCGTCCCCCCAGTATACGGCCAGAACCATGGACCCGGTACTTGTGGTTCGGACTGTCTCCAACCAGCCATAATGTTGTGAGAGTGAAATTATGTCTAAGTCCAGCTTTAGTACATTAGAACCAACTCTGAAACTTAACCTAAGCGTTTTTCGAAGCTACTTTTTGGCTAACTTCTTATAGGAAGGTCTAGGAGCTCTGAAAATGAACGTGCGCGTCTTTCACTCTTCCCGAGGGACTTAGAAGAATTTTGTGATAATTTTTATTAAAATGGTGTATAAGGGTATATATATATAAATATATTTTATGCACTGTATATGACCTGGCGATTTCTAAGTCTGTGGTTCCGAGAGGGGGTAACCAGGCTCACTAATAAAGGTCAAGCCACTTGGCTGCCAGAATGCCCTGCTTCAGCACAGACCAGAAAGGCATTGTGATAAGCGTATCCCCGGTATAGTCAGGGGTTAATGGGAGTCGTCCCCGTCCCCCCAGTATACGGCCAGAAACATGGACACGGTACTTGTGGTTCGGACTGTCTCCAACCAGCCATAATGTTGTGAGAGTGAAATTATGTCTAAGTCCAGCTTTGGTACATTAGAAGCAACTCTGAAACTTAACCTAAGCGTTTTTCGAAGCTACTTTTTGGCTAACTTCTTATAGGAAGGTCTAGGAGCTCTGAAAATGAACGTGCGCGTCTTTCACTCTTCCCGAGGGACTTAGAAGAATTTTGTGATATTTTTTATTAAAATGGTGTATAAGGGTATATATATAAATATATTTTATGCACTGTATATGAGCTGGCGATTTCTAAGTCTGTGGTTCCGAGAGGGGGTAACCAGGCTCACTAATAAAGGTCAAGCCACTTGGCTGCCAGAATGCCCTCCTTCAGCACAGACCAGAAAGGCATTGTGATAAGCGTATTCCCGGTATAGTCAGGGGTTAATTGGAGTCGTCCCCTTCCCCCCAGTATACGGCCAGAACCATGTACCCGGTACTTGTGGTTCGGACTGTCTCCAACCAGCCATAATGTTGTGAGAGTGAAATTATGTCTAAGTCCAGCTTTGGTACATTAGAAGCAACTCTGAAACTTAACCTAAGCGTTTTTCGAAGCTACTTTTTGGCTAACTTCTTATAGGAAGGTCTAGGAGCTCTGAAAATGGACGTGCGCGTCTTTCACTCTTCCCGAGGGACTTAGAAGAATTTTGTGATATTTTTTATTAAAATGGTGTATAAGGGTATATATATAAATATATTTTATGCACTGTATATGAGCTGGCGATTTCTAAGTCTGTGGTTCCGAGAGGGGGTAACCAGGCTCACTAATAAAGGTCAAGCCACTTGGCTGCCAGAATGCCCTGCTTCAGCACAGACCAGAAAGGCATTGTGATAAGCGTATCCCCGGTATAGTCAGGGGTTAATGGGAGTCGTCCCCGTCCCCCCAGTATACGGCCAGAACCATGGACCCGGTACTTGTGGTTCGGACTGTCTCCAACCAGCCATAATGTTGAGAGAGTGAAATTATGTCTAAGTCCAGCTTTGGTACATTAGAAGCAACTCTGAAACTTAACCTAAGCGTTTTGCGAAGCTACTTTTTGGCTAACTTCTTATAGGAAGGTCTAGGAGCTCTGAAAATGAACGTGCGCGTCTTTCACTCTTCCCGAGGGACTTAGAAGAATTTTGTGATATTTTTTATTAAAATGGTGTATAAGGGTATATATATAAATATATTTTATGCACTGTATATGAGCTGTCGATTTCTAAGTCTGTGGTTCCGAGAGGGGGTAACCAGGCTCACTAATAAAGGTCAAGCCACTTGGCTGCCAGAATGCCCTCCTTCAGCACAGACCAGAAAGGCATTGTGATAAGCGTATCCCCGGTATAGTCAGGGGTTAATGGGAGTCGTCCCCGTCCCCCAAGTATACGGCAAGAACCATGGACCCGGTACTTGTGGTTCGGACTGTCTCCAACCAGCCATAATGTTGTGAGAGTGAAATTATGTCTAAGTCCAGCTTTGGTACATTAGAAGCAACTCTGAAACTTAACCTAAGCGTTTTTCGAAGCTACTTTTTGGCTAACTTCTTATAGGAAGGTCTAGGAGCTCTGAAAATGAACGTGCGCGTCTTTCACTCTTCCCGAGGGACTTAGAAGAATTTTGTGATATTTTTTATTAAAATGGTGTATAAGGGTATATATATAAATATATTTTATGCACTGTATATGAGCTGGCGATTTCTAAGTCTGTGGTTCCGAGAGGGGGTAACCAGGCTCACTAATAAAGGTCAAGCCACTTGGCTGCCAGAATGCCCTGCTTCAGCACAGACCAGAAAGGCATTGTGATAAGCGTATCCCCGGTATAGTCAGGGGTTAATGGGAGTCGTCCCCGTCCCCCCAGTATACGGCCAGAACCATGGACCCGGTACTTGTGGTTCGGACTGTCTCCAACCAGCCATAATGTTGTGAGAGTGAAATTATGTCTAAGTCCAGCTTTGGTACATTAGAAGCAACTCTGAAACTTAACCTAAGCGTTTTTCGAAGCTACTTTTTGGCTAACTTCTTATAGGAAGGTCTAGGAGCTCTGAAAATGAACGTGCGCGTCTTTCACTCTTCCCGAGGGACTTAGAATAATTTTGTGATATTTTTTATTAAAATGGTGTATAAGGGTATATATATAAATATATTTTATGCACTGTATATGAGCTGACGATTTCTAAGTCTGTGGTTCCGAGAGGGGGTAACCAGGCAAACTAATAAAGGTCAAGCCACTTGGCTGCCAGAATGCCCTCCTTCAGCACAGACCAGAAAGGCATTGTGATAAGCGTATCCCCGGTATAGTCAGGGGTTAATGGGAGTCGTCCCCGTCCCCCCAGTATACGGCCAGAACCATGGACCCGGTACTTGTGGTTCGGACTGTCTCCAACCAGCCATAATGTTGTGAGAGTGAAATTATGTCTAAGTCCAGCTTTAGTACATTAGAACCAACTCTGAAACTTAACCTAAGCGTTTTTCGAAGCTACTTTTTGGCTAACTTCTTATAGGAAGGTCTAGGAGCTCTGAAAATGAACGTGCGCGTCTTTCACTCTTCCCGAGGGACTTAGAAGAATTTTGTGATATTTTTTATTAAAATGGTGTATAAGGGTATATATATAAATATATTTTATGCACTGTATATGAGCTGGCGATTTCTAAGTCTGTGGTTCCGAGAGGGGGTAACCAGGCTCACTAATAAAGGTCAAGCCACTTGGCTGCCAGAATGCCCTGCTTCAGCACAGACCAGAAAGGCATTGTGATAAGCGTATCCCCGGTATAGTCAGGGGTTAATGGGAGTCGTCCCCGTCCCCCCAGTATACGGCCAGAACCATGGACCCGGTACTTGTGGTTCGGACTGTCTCCAACCAGCCATAATGTTGAGAGAGTGAAATTATGTCTAAGTCCAGCTTTGGTACATTAGAAGCAACTCTGAAACTTAACCTAAGCGTTTTGCGAAGCTACTTTTTGGCTAACTTCTTATAGGAAGGTCTAGGAGCTCTGAAAATGAACGTGCGCGTCTTTCACTCTTCCCGAGGGACTTAGAAGAATTTTGTGATATTTTTTATTAAAATGGTGTATAAGGGTATATATATAAATATATTTTATGCACTGTATATGAGCTGTCGATTTCTAAGTCTGTGGTTCCGAGAGGGGGTAACCAGGCTCACTAATAAAGGTCAAGCCACTTGGCTGCCAGAATGCCCTCCTTCAGCACAGACCAGAAAGGCATTGTGATAAGCGTATCCCCGGTATAGTCAGGGGTTAATGGGAGTCGTCCCCGTCCCCCAAGTATACGGCAAGAACCATGGACCCGGTACTTGTGGTTCGGACTGTCTCCAACCAGCCATAATGTTGTGAGAGTGAAATTATGTCTAAGTCCAGCTTTGGTACATTAGAAGCAACTCTGAAACTTAACCTAAGCGTTTTTCGAAGCTACTTTTTGGCTAACTTCTTATAGGAAGGTCTAGGAGCTCTGAAAATGAACGTGCGCGTCTTTCACTCTTCCCGAGGGACTTAGAAGAATTTTGTGATATTTTTTATTAAAATGGTGTATAAGGGTATATATATAAATATATTTTATGCACTGTATATGAGCTGGCGATTTCTAAGTCTGTGGTTCCGAGAGGGGGTAACCAGGCTCACTAATAAAGGTCAAGCCACTTGGCTGGCAGAATGCCCTGCTTCAGCACAGACCAGAAAGGCATTGTGATAAGCGTATCCCCGGTATAGTCAGGGGTTAATGGGAGTCGTCCCCGTCCCCCCAGTATACGGCCAGAACCATGGACCCGGTACTTGTGGTTCGGACTGTCTCCAACCAGCCATAATGTTGTGAGAGTGAAATTATGTCTAAGTCCAGCTTTGGTACATTAGAAGCAACTCTGAAACTTAACCTAAGCGTTTTTCGAAGCTACTTTTTGGCTAACTTCTTATAGGAAGGTCTAGGAGCTCTGAAAATGAATGTGCGCGTCTTTCACTCTTCCCGAGGGACTTAGAAGAATTTTGTGATATTTTTTATTAAAATGGTGTATAAGGGTATATATATAAATATATTTTATGCACTGTATATGAGCTGACGATTTCTAAGTCTGTGGTTCCGAGAGGGGGTAACCAGGCAAACTAATAAAGGTCAAGCCACTTGGCTGCCAGAATGCCCTCCTTCAGCACAGACCAGAAAGGCATTGTGATAAGCGTATCCCCGGTATAGTCAGGGGTTAATGGGAGTCGTCCCCGTCCCCCCAGTATACGGCCAGAACCATGGACCCGGTACTTGTGGTTCGGATTGTCTCCAACCAGCCATAATGTTGTGAGAGTGAAATTATGTCTAAGTCCAGCTTTGGTACATTAGAAGCAACTCTGAAACTTAACCTAAGCGTTTTTCGAAGCTACTTTTTGGCTAACTTCTTATAGGAAGGTCTAGGAGCTCTGAAAATGAACGTGCGCGTCTTTCACTCTTCCCGAGGGACTTAGAAGAATTTTGTGATATTTTTTATTAAAATGGTGTATAAGAGTATATATATAAATATATTTTATGCACTGTATATGAGCTGGCGATTTCTAAGTCTGTGGTTCCGAGAGGGGGTAACCAGGCTCACTAATAAAGGTCAAGCCACTTGGCTGCCAGAATGCCCTCCTTCAGCACAGACCAGAAAGGCATTGTGATAAGCGTATCCCCGGTATAGTCAGGGGTTAATGGGAGTCGTCCCCGTCCCCCCAGTATACGGCCAGAACCATGGACCCGGTACTTGTGGTTCGGACTGTCTCCAACCAGCCATAATGTTGTGAGAGTGAAATTATGTCTAAGTCCAGCTTTAGTACATTAGAACCAACTCTGAAACTTAACCTAAGCGTTTTTCGAAGCTACTTTTTGGCTAACTTCTTATAGGAAGGTCTAGGAGCTCTGAAAATGAACGTGCGCGTCTTTCACTCTTCCCGAGGGACTTAGAAGAATTTTGTGATATTTTTTATTAAAATGGTGTATAAGGGTATATATAAATATATTTTATGCACTGTATATGACCTGGCGATTTCTAAGTCTGTGGTTCCGAGAGGGGGTAACCAGGCTCACTAATAAAGGTCAAGCCACTTGGCTGCCAGAATGCCCTGCTTCAGCACAGACCAGAAAGGCATTGTGATAAGCGTATCCCCGGTATAGTCAGGGGTTAATGGGAGTCGTCCCCGTCCCCCCAGTATACGGCCAGAACCATGGACCCGGTACTTGTGGTTCGGACTGTCTCCAACCAGCCATAATGTTGTGAGAGTGAAATTATGTCTAAGTCCAGCTTTGGTACATTAGAAGCAACTCTGAAACTTAACCTAAGCGTTTTTCGAAGCTACTTTTTGGCTAACTTCTTATAGGAAGGTCTAGGAGCTCTGAAAATGAACGTGCGCGTCTTTCACTCTTCCCGAGGGACTTAGAAGAATTTTGTGATATTTTTTATTAAAATGGTGTATAAGGGTATATATATAAATATATTTTATGCACTGTATATGAGCTGGCGATTTCTAAGTCTGTGGTTCCGAGAGGGGGTAACCAGGCTCACTAATAAAGGTCAAGCTACTTGGCTGCCAGAATGCCCTCCTTCAGCACAGACCAGAAAGGCATTGTGATAAGCGTATCCCCGGTATAGTCAGGGGTTAATGGGAGTCGTCCCCGTCCCCCCAGTATACGGCCAGAAACATGGACCCGGTACTTGTGGTTCGGACTGTCTCCAACCAGCCATAATGTTGTGAGAGTGAAATTATGTCTAAGTCCAGCTTTGGTACATTAGAAGCAACTCTGAAACTTAACCTAAGCGTTTTTCGAAGCTACTTTTTGGCTAACTTCTTATAGGAAGGTCTAGGAGCTCTGAAAATGAACGTGCGCGTCTTTCACTCTTCCCGAGGGACTTAGAAGAATTTTGTGATATTTTTTATTAAAATGGTGTAAAAGGGTATATATATAAATATATTTTATGCACTGTATATGAGCTGGCGATTTCTAAGTCTGTGGTTCCGAGAGGGGGTAACCAGGCTCACTAATAAAGGTCAAGCCACTTGGCTGCCAGAATGCCCTCCTTCAGCACAGACCAGAAAGGCATTGTGATAAGCGTATTCCCGGTATAGTCAGGGGTTAATTGGAGTCGTCCCCTTCCCCCCATTATACGGCCAGAACCATGTACCCGGTACTTGTGGTTCGGACTGTCTCCAACCAGCCATAATGTTGTGAGAGTGAAATTATGTCTAAGTCCAGCTTTGGTACATTAGAAGCAACTCTGAAACTTAACCTAAGCGTTTTTCGAAGCTACTTTTTGGCTAACTTCTTATAGGAAGGTCTAGGAGCTCTGAAAATAAACGTGCGCGTCTTTCACTCTTCCCGAGGGACTTAGAAGAATTTTGTGATATTTTTTATTAAAATGGTGTATAAGGGTATATATATAAATATATTTTATGCACTGTATATGAGCTGGCGATTTCTAAGTCTGTGGTTCCGAGAGGGGGTAACCAGGCTCACTAATAAAGGTCAAGCCACTTGGCTGCCAGAATGCCCTGCTTCAGCACAGACCAGAAAGGCATTGTGATAAGCGTATCCCCGGTATAGTCAGGGGTTAATGGGAGTCGTCCCCGTCCCCCCAGTATACGGCCAGAACCATGGACCCGGTACTTGTGGTTCGGACTGTCTCCAACCAGCCATAATGTTGTGAGAGTGAAATTATGTCTAAGTCCAGCTTTGGTACATTAGAAGCAACTCTGAAACTTAACCTAAGCGTTTTTCAAAGCTACTTTTTGGCTAACTTCTTATAGGAAGGTCTAGGAGCTCTGAAAATGAACGTGCGCGTCTTTCACTCTTCCCGAGGGACTTAGAAGAATTTTGTGATATTTTTTATTAAAATGGTGTATAAGGGTATATATATAAATATATTTTATGCACTGTATATGAGCTGACGATTTCTAAGTCTGTGGTTCCGAGAGGGGGTAACCAGGCAAACTAATAAAGGTCAAGCCACTTGGCTGCCAGAATGCCCTCCTTCAGCACAGACCAGAAAGGCATTGTGATAAGCGTATCCCCGGTATAGTCAGGGGTTAATGGGAGTCGTCCCCGTCCCCCCAGTATACGGCCAGAACCATGGACGCGGTACTTGTGGTTCGGACTGTCTCCAACCAGCCATAATGTTGTGAGAGTGAAATTATGTCTAAGTCCAGCTTTGGTACATTAGAAGCAACTCTGAAACTTAACCTAAGCGTTTTTCGAAGCTACTTTTTGGCTAACTTCTTATAGGAAGGTCTAGGAGCTCTGAAAATGAACGTGCGCGTCTTTCACTCTTCCCGAGGGACTTAGAAGAATTTTGTGATATTTTTTATTAAAATGGTGTATAAGGGTATATATATAAATATATTTTATGCACTGTATATGAGCTGGCGATTTCTAAGTCTGTGGTTCCGAGAGGGGGTAACCAGGCTCACTAATAAAGGTCAAGCCACTTGGCTGCCAGAATGCCCTCCTTCAGCACAGACCAGAAAGGCATTGTGATAAGCGTATCCCCGGTATAGTCAGGGGTTAATGGGAGTCGTCCCCGTCCCCCCAGTATACGGCCAGAACCATGGACCCGGTACTTGTGGTTCGGACTGTCTCCAACCAGCCATAATGTTGTGAGAGTGAAATTATGTCTAAGTCCAGCTTTAGTACATTAGAACCAACTCTGAAACTTAACCTAAGCGTTTTTCGAAGCTACTTTTTGGCTAACTTCTTATAGGAAGGTCTAGGAGCTCTGAAAATGAACGTGCGCGTCTTTCACTCTTCCCGAGGGACTTAGAAGAATTTTGTGATAATTTTTATTAAAATGGTGTATAAGGGTATATATATATAAATATATTTTATGCACTGTATATGACCTGGCGATTTCTAAGTCTGTGGTTCCGAGAGGGGGTAACCAGGCTCACTAATAAAGGTCAAGCCACTTGGCTGCCAGAATGCCCTGCTTCAGCACAGACCAGAAAGGCATTGTGATAAGCGTATCCCCGGTATAGTCAGGGGTTAATGGGAGTCGTCCCCGTCCCCCCAGTATACGGCCAGAACCATGGACCCGGTACTTGTGGTTCGGACTGTCTCCAACCAGCCATAATGTTGTGAGAGTGAAATTATGTCTAAGTCCAGCTTTGGTACATTAGAAGCAACTCTGAAACTTAACCTAAGCGTTTTTCGAAGCTACTTTTTGGCTAACTTCTTATAGGAAGGTCTAGGAGCTCTGAAAATGAACGTGCGCGTCTTTCACTCTTCCCGAGGGACTTAGAAGAATTTTGTGATATTTTTTATTAAAATGGTGTATAAGGGTATATATATAAATATATTTTATGCACTGTATATGAGCTGGCGATTTCTAAGTCTGTGGTTCCGAGAGGGGGTAACCAGGCTCACTAATAAAGGTCAAGCCACTTGGCTGCCAGAATGCCCTCCTTCAGCACAGACCAGAAAGGCATTGTGATAAGCGTATTCCCGGTATAGTCAGGGGTTAATTGGAGTCGTCCCCTTCCCCCCAGTATACGGCCAGAACCATGTACCCGGTACTTGTGGTTCGGACTGTCTCCAACCAGCCATAATGTTGTGAGAGTGAAATTATGTCTAAGTCCAGCTTTGGTACATTAGAAGCAACTCTGAAACTTAACCTAAGCGTTTTTCGAAGCTACTTTTTGGCTAACTTCTTATAGGAAGGTCTAGGAGCTCTGAAAATGGACGTGCGCGTCTTTCACTCTTCCCGAGGGACTTAGAAGAATTTTGTGATATTTTTTATTAAAATGGTGTATAAGGGTATATATATAAATATATTTTATGCACTGTATATGAGCTGGCGATTTCTAAGTCTGTGGTTCCGAGAGGGGGTAACCAGGCTCACTAATAAAGGTCAAGCCACTTGGCTGCCAGAATGCCCTGCTTCAGCACAGACCAGAAAGGCATTGTGATAAGCGTATCCCCGGTATAGTCAGGGGTTAATGGGAGTCGTCCCCGTCCCCCCAGTATACGGCCAGAACCATGGACCCGGTACTTGTGGTTCGGACTGTCTCCAACCAGCCATAATGTTGAGAGAGTGAAATTATGTCTAAGTCCAGCTTTGGTACATTAGAAGCAACTCTGAAACTTAACCTAAGCGTTTTGCGAAGCTACTTTTTGGCTAACTTCTTATAGGAAGGTCTAGGAGCTCTGAAAATGAACGTGCGCGTCTTTCACTCTTCCCGAGGGACTTAGAAGAATTTTGTGATATTTTTTATTAAAATGGTGTATAAGGGTATATATATAAATATATTTTATGCACTGTATATGAGCTGTCGATTTCTAAGTCTGTGGTTCCGAGAGGGGGTAACCAGGCTCACTAATAAAGGTCAAGCCACTTGGCTGCCAGAATGCCCTCCTTCAGCACAGACCAGAAAGGCATTGTGATAAGCGTATCCCCGGTATAGTAAGGGGTTAATGGGAGTCGTCCCCGTCCCCCAAGTATACGGCAAGAACCATGGACCCGGTACTTGTGTTTCGGACTGTCTCCAACCAGCCATAATGTTGTGAGAGTGAAATTATGTCTAAGTCCAGCTTTGGTACATTAGAAGCAACTCTGAAACTTAACCTAAGCGTTTTTCGAAGCTACTTTTTGGCTAACTTCTTATAGGAAGGTCTAGGAGCTCTGAAAATGAACGTGCGCGTCTTTCACTCTTCCCGAGGGACTTAGAAGAATTTTGTGATATTTTTTATTAAAATGGTGTATAAGGGTATATATATAAATATATTTTATGCACTGTATATGAGCTGGCGATTTCTAAGTCTGTGGTTCCGAGAGGGGGTAACCAGGCTCACTAATAAAGGTCAAGCCACTTGGCTGCCAGAATGCCCTGCTTCAGCACAGACCAGAAAGGCATTGTGATAAGCGTATCCCCGGTATAGTCAGGGGTTAATGGGAGTCGTCCCCGTCCCCCCAGTATACGGCCAGAACCATGGACCCGGTACTTGTGGTTCGGACTGTCTCCAACCAGCCATAATGTTGTGAGAGTGAAATTATGTCTAAGTCCAGCTTTGGTACATTAGAAGCAACTCTGAAACTTAACCTAAGCGTTTTTCGAAGCTACTTTTTGGCTAACTTCTTATAGGAAGGTCTAGGAGCTCTGAAAATGAACGTGCGCGTCTTTCACTCTTCCCGAGGGACTTAGAAGAATTTTGTGATATTTTTTATTAAAATGGTGTATAAGGGTATATATATAAATATATTTTATGCACTGTATATGAGCTGACGATTTCTAAGTCTGTGGTTCCGAGAGGGGGTAACCAGGCAAACTAATAAAGGTCAAGCCACTTGGCTGCCAGAATGCCCTCCTTCAGCACAGACCAGAAAGGCATTGTGATAAGCGTATCCCCGGTATAGTCAGGGGTTAATGGGAGTCGTCCCCGTCCCCCCAGTATACGGCCAGAACCATGGACCCGGTACTTGTGGTTCGGATTGTCTCCAACCAGCCATAATGTTGTGAGAGTGAAATTATGTCTAAGTCCAGCTTTGGTACATTAGAAGCAACTCTGAAACTTAACCTAAGCGTTTTTCGAAGCTACTTTTTGGCTAACTTCTTATAGGAAGGTCTAGGAGCTCTGAAAATGAACGTGCGCGTCTTTTACTCTTCCCGAGGGACTTAGAAGAATTTTGTGATATTTTTTATTAAAATGGTGTATAAGAGTATATATATATAAATATATTTTATGCACTGTATATGAGCTGGCGATTTCTAAGTCTGTAGTTCCGAGAGGGGGTAACCAGGCTCACTAATAAAGGTCAAGCCACTTGGCTGCCAGAATGCCCTCCTTCAGCACAGACCAGAAAGGCATTGTGATAAGCGTATCCCCGGTATAGTCAGGGGTTAATGGGAGTCGTCCCCGTCCCCCCAGTATACGGCCAGAACCATGGACCCGGTACTTGTGGTTCGGACTGTCTCCAACCAGCCATAATGTTGTGAGAGTGAAATTATGTCTAAGTCCAGCTTTAGTACATTAGAACCAACTCTGAAACTTAACCTAAGCGTTTTTCGAAGCTACTTTTTGGCTAACTTCTTATAGGAAGGTCTAGGAGCTCTGAAAATGAACGTGCGCGTCTTTCACTCTTCCCGAGGGACTTAGAAGAATTTTGTGATATTTTTTATTAAAATGGTGTATAAGGGTATATATATAAATATATTTTATGCACTGTATATGAGCTGGCGATTTCTAAGTCTGTGGTTCCGAGAGGGGGTAACCAGGCTCACTAATAAAGGTCAAGCCACTTGGCTGCCAGAATGCCCTGCTTCAGCACAGACCAGAAAGGCATTGTGATAAGCGTATCCCCGGTATAGTCAGGGGTTAATGGGAGTCGTCCCCGTCCCCCCAGTATACGGCCAGAACCATGGACCCGGTACTTGTGGTTCGGACTGTCTCCAACCAGCCATAATGTTGAGAGAGTGAAATTATGTCTAAGTCCAGCTTTGGTACATTAGAAGCAACTCTGAAACTTAACCTAAGCGTTTTGCGAAGCTACTTTTTGGCTAACTTCTTATAGGAAGGTCTAGGAGCTCTGAAAATGAACGTGCGCGTCTTTCACTCTTCCCGAGGGACTTAGAAGAATTTTGTGATATTTTTTATTAAAATGGTGTATAAGGGTATATATATAAATATATTTTATGCACTGTATATGAGCTGTCGATTTCTAAGTCTGTGGTTCCGAGAGGGGGTAACCAGGCTCACTAATAAAGGTCAAGCCACTTGGCTGCCAGAATGCCCTCCTTCAGCACAGACCAGAAAGGCATTGTGATAAGCGTATCCCCGGTATAGTCAGGGGTTAATGGGAGTCGTCCCCGTCCCCCAAGTATACGGCAAGAACCATGGACCCGGTACTTGTGGTTCGGACTGTCTCCAACCAGCCATAATGTTGTGAGAGTGAAATTATGTCTAAGTCCAGCTTTGGTACATTAGAAGCAACTCTGAAACTTAACCTAAGCGTTTTTCGAAGCTACTTTTTGGCTAACTTCTTATAGGAAGGTCTAGGAGCTCTGAAAATGAACGTGCGCGTCTTTCACTCTTCCCGAGGGACTTAGAAGAATTTTGTGATATTTTTTATTAAAATGGTGTATAAGGGTATATATATAAATATATTTTATGCACTGTATATGAGCTGGCGATTTCTAAGTCTGTGGTTCCGAGAGGGGGTAACCAGGCTCACTAATAAAGGTCAAGCCACTTGGCTGCCAGAATGCCCTGCTTCAGCACAGACCAGAAAGGCATTGTGATAAGCGTATCCCCGGTATAGTCAGGGGTTAATGGGAGTCGTCCCCGTCCCCCCAGTATACGGCCAGAACCATGGACCCGGTACTTGTGGTTCGGACTGTCTCCAACCAGCCATAATGTTGTGAGAGTGAAATTATGTCTAAGTCCAGCTTTGGTACATTAGAAGCAACTCTGAAACTTAACCTAAGCGTTTTTCGAAGCTACTTTTTGGCTAACTTCTTATAGGAAGGTCTAGGAGCTCTGAAAATGAACGTGCGCGTCTTTCACTCTTCCCGAGGGACTTAGAAGAATTTTGTGATATTTTTTATTAAAATGGTGTATAAGGGTATATATATAAATATATTTTATGCACTGTATATGAGCTGGCGATTTCTAAGTCTGTGGTTCCGAGAGGGGGTAACCAGGCTCACTAATAAAGGTCAAGCCACTTGGCTGCCAGAATGCCCTGCTTCAGCACAGACCAGAAAGGCATTGTGATAAGCGTATCCCCGGTATAGTCAGGGGTTAATGGGAGTTATCCCCGTCCCCCCAGTATACGGCCAGAACCATGGACCCGGTACTTGTGGTTCGGACTGTCTCCAACCAGCCATAATGTTGTGAGAGTGAAATTATGTCTAAGTCCAGCTTTGGTACATTAGAAGCAACTCTGAAACTTAACCTAAGCGTTTTTCGAAGCTACTTTTTGGCTAACTTCTTATAGGAAGGTCTAGGAGCTCTGAAAATGAACGTGCGCGTCTTTCACTCTTCCCGAGGGACTTAGAAGAATTTTGTGATATTTTTTATTAAAATGGTGTATAAGGGTATATATATAAATATATTTTATGCACTGTATATGAGCTGACGATTTCTAAGTCTGTGGTTCCGAGAGGGGGTAACCAGGCAAACTAATAAAGGTCAAGCCACTTGGCTGCCAGAATGCCCTCCTTCAGCACAGACCAGAAAGGCATTGTGATAAGCGTATCCCCGGTATAGTCAGGGGTTAATGGGAGTCGTCCCCGTCCCCCCAGTATACGGCCAGAACCATGGACCCGGTACTTGTGGTTCGGATTGTCTCCAACCAGCCATAATGTTGTGAGAGTGAAATTATGTCTAAGTCCAGCTTTGGTACATTAGAAGCAACTCTGAAACTTAACCTAAGCGTTTTTCGAAGCTACTTTTTGGCTAACTTCTTATAGGAAGGTCTAGGAGCTCTGAAAATGAACGTGCGCGTCTTTCACTCTTCCCGAGGGACTTAGAAGAATTTTGTGATATTTTTTATTAAAATGGTGTATAAGAGTATATATATAAATATATTTTATGCACTGTATATGAGCTGGCGATTTCTAAGTCTGTGGTTCCGAGAGGGGGTAACCAGGCTCACTAATAAAGGTCAAGCCACTTGGCTGCCAGAATGCCCTCCTTCAGCACAGACCAGAAAGGCATTGTGATAAGCGTATCCCCGGTATAGTCAGGGGTTAATGGGAGTCGTCCCCGTCCCCCCAGTATACGGCCAGAACCATGGACCCGGTACTTGTGGTTCGGACTGTCTCCAACCAGCCATAATGTTGTGAGAGTGAAATTATGTCTAAGTCCAGCTTTAGTACATTAGAACCAACTCTGAAACTTAACCTAAGCGTTTTTCGAAGCTACTTTTTGGCTAACTTCTTATAGGAAGGTCTAGGAGCTCTGAAAATGAACGTGCGCGTCTTTCACTCTTCCCGAGGGACTTAGAAGAATTTTGTGATATTTTTTATTAAAATGGTGTATAAGGGTATATATATAAATATATTTTATGCACTGTATATGAGCTGGCGATTTCTAAGTCTGTGGTTCCGAGAGGGGGTAACCAGGCTCACTAATAAAGGTCAAGCCACTTGGCTGCCAGAATGCCCTGCTTCAGCACAGACCAGAAAGGCATTGTGATAAGCGTATCCCCGGTATAGTCAGGGGTTAATGGGAGTCGTCCCCGTCCCCCCAGTATACGGCCAGAACCATGGACCCTGTACTTGTGGGTCGGACTGTCTCCAACCAGCCATAATGTTGTGAGAGTGAAATTATGTCTAAGTCCAGCTTTGGTACATTAGAAGCAACTCTGAAACTTAACCTAAGCGTTTTTCGAAGCTACTTTTTGGCTAACTTCTTATAGGAAGGTCTAGGAGCTCTGAAAATGAACGTGCGCGTCTTTCACTCTTCCCGAGGGACTTAGAAGAATTTTGTGATATTTTTTATTAAAATGGTGTATAAGGGTATATATATAAATAGATTTTATGCACTGTATATGACCTGGCGATTTCTAAGTCTGTGGTTCCGAGAGGGGGTAACCAGGCTCACTAATAAAGGTCAAGCCACTTGGCTGCCAGAATGCCCTCCTTCAGCACAGACCAGAAAGGCATTGTGATAAGCGTATTCCCGGTATAGTCAGGGGTTAATTGGAGTCGTCCCCTTCCCCCCAGTATACGGCCAGAACCATGGACCCGGTACTTGTGGTTCGGACTGTCTCCAACCAGCCATAATGTTGTGAGAGTGAAATTATGTCTAAGTCCAGCTTTGGTACATTAGAAGCAACTCTGAAACTTAACCTAAGCGTTTTAAGAAGCTACTTTTTGGCTAACTTCTTATAGAAAGGTCTAGGAGCTCTGAAAATGAACGTGCGCGTCTTTCACTCTTCCCGAGGGACTTAGAAGAATTTTGTGATAATTTTTATTAAAATGGTGTATAAGGGTATATATATATAAATATATTTTATGCACTGTATATGACCTGGCGATTTCTAAGTCTGTGGTTCCGAGAGGGGGTAACCAGGCTCACTAATAAAGGTCAAGCCACTTGGCTGCCAGAATGCCCTGCTTCAGCACAGACCAGAAAGGCATTGTGATAAGCATATCCCCGGTATAGTCAGGGGTTAATGGGAGTCGTCCCCGTCCCCCCAGTATACGGCCAGAACCATGGACCCGGTACTTGTGGTTCGGACTGTCTCCAACCAGCCATAATGTTGTGAGAGTGAAATTATGTCTAAGTCCAGCTTTGGTACATTAGAAGCAACTCTGAAACTTAACCTACTGTAAGCGTTTTTCGAAGCTACTTTTTGGCTAACTTCTTATAGGAAGGTCTAGGAGCTCTGAAAATGAACGTGCGCGTCTTTCACTCTTTCCGAGGGACTTAGAAGAATTTTGTGATATTTTTTTATTAAAATGGTGTATAAGGGTATATATATAAATATATTTTATGCACTGTATATGAGCTGGCGATTTCTAAGTCTGTGGTTCCGAGAGGGGGTAACCAGGCTCACTAATAAAGGTCAAGCCACTTGGCTGCCAGAATGCCCTCCTTCAGCACAGACCAGAAAGGCATTGTGATAAGCGTATCCCCGGTATAGTCAGGGGTTAATGGGAGTCGTCCCCGTCCCCCCAGCATACGGCCAGAACCATGGACCCGGTACTTGTGGTTCGGACTGTCTCCAACCAGCCATAATGTTGTGAGAGTGAAATTATGTCTAAGTCCAGCTTTGGTACATTAGAAGCAACTCTGAAACTTAACCTAAGCGTTTTTCGAAGCTACTTTTTGGCTAACTTCTTATAGGAAGGTCTAGGAGCTCTGAAAATGAACGTGCGCGTCTTTCACTCTTCCCGAGGGACTTAGAAGAATTTTGTGATATTTTTTATTAAAATGGTGTATAAGGGTATATATATAAATATATTTTATGCACTGTATATGAGCTGGCGATTTCTAAGTCTGTGGTTCCGAGAGGGGGTAACCAGGCTCACTAATAAAGGTCAAGCCACTTGGCTGCCAGAATGCCCTCCTTCAGCACAGACCAGAAAGGCATTGTGATAAGCGTATCCCCGGTATAGTCAGGGGTTAATGGGAGTCGTCCCCGTACCCCCAGTATACGGCCAGAACCATGGACCCGGTACTTGTGGTTCGGACTGTCTCCAACCAGCCATAATGTTGTGAGAGTGAAATTATGTCTAAGTCCAGCTTTGGTACATTAGAAGCAACTCTGAAACTTAACCTAAGCGTTTTTCGAAGCTACTTTTTGGCTAACTTCTTATAGGAAGGTCTAGGAGCTCTGAAAATGAACGTGCGCGTCTTTCACTCTTCCCGAGGGACTTAGAAGAATTTTGTGATAATTTTTATTAAAATGGTGTATAAGGGTATATATATAAATATATTTTATGCACTGTATATGAGCTGGCGATTTCTAAGTCTGTGGTTCCGAGAGGGGGTAACCAGGCTCACTAATAAAGGTCAAGCCACTTGGCTGCCAGAATGCCCTCCTTCAGCACAGACCAGAAAGGCATTGTGATAAGCGTATTCCCGGTATAGTCAGGGGTTAATTGGAGTCGTCCCCTTCCCCCCAGTATACGGCCAGAACCATGGACCCGGTACTTGTGGTTCGGACTGTCTCCAACCAGCCATAATGTTGTGAGAGTGAAATTATGTCTAAGTCCAGCTTTGGTACATTAGAAGCAACTCTGAAACTTAACCTAAGCGTTTTAAGAAGCTACTTTTTGGCTAACTTCTTATAGGAAGGTCTAGGAGCTCTGAAAATGAACGTGCGCGTCTTTCACTCTTCCCGAGGGACTTAGAAGAATTTTGTGATAATTTTTATTAAAATGGTGTATAAGGGTATATATATATAAATATATTTTATGCACTGTATATGACCTGGCGATTTCTAAGTCTGTGGTTCCGAGAGGGGGTAACCAGGCTCACTAATAAAGGTCAAGCCACTTGGCTGCCAGAATGCCCTGCTTCAGCACAGACCAGAAAGGCATTGTGATAAGCGTATCCCCGGTATAGTCAAGGGTTAATGGGAGTCGTCCCCGTCCCCCCAGTATACGGCCAGAACCATGGACCCGGTACTTGTGGTTCGGACTGTCTCCAACCAGCCATAATGTTGTGAGAGTGAAATTATGTCTAAGTCCAGCTTTGGTACATTAGAAGCAACTCTGAAACTTAACCTAAGCGTTTTTCGAAGCTACTTTTTGGCTAACTTCTTATAGGAAGGTCTAGGAGCTCTGAAAATGAACGTGCGCGTCTTTCACTCTTCCCGAGGGACTTAGAAGAATTTTGTGATATTTTTTATTAAAATGGTGTATAAGGGTATATATATAAATATATTTTATGCACTGTATATGAGCTGGCGATTTCTAAGTCTGTGGTTCCGAGAGGGGGTAACCAGGCTCACTAATAAAGGTCAAGCCACTTGGCTGCCAGAATGCCCTCCTTCAGCACAGACCAGAAAGGCATTGTGATAAGCGTATCCCCGGTATAGTCAGGGGTTAATAGGAGTCATCCCCGTCCCCCCAGTATACGGCCAGAACCATGGACCCGGTACTTGTGGTTCGGACTGTCTCCAACCAGCCATAATGTTGTGAGAGTGAAATTATGTCTAAGTCCAGCTTTGGTACATTAGAAGCAACTCTGAAACTTAACCTAAGCGTTTTTCGAAGCTACTTTTTGGCTAACTTCTTATAGGAAGGTCTAGGAGCTCTGAAAATGAACGTGCGCGTCTTTCACTCTTCCCGAGGGACTTAGAAGAATTTTGTGATATTTTTTATTAAAATGGTGTATAAGGGTATATATATAAATATATTTTATGCACTGTATATGAGCTGGCGATTTCTAAGTCTGTGGTTCCGAGAGGGGGTAACCAGGCTCACTAATAAAGGTCAAGCCACTTGGCTGCCAGAATGCCCTCCTTCAGCACAGACCAGAAAGGCATTGTGATAAGCGTATCCCCGGTATAGTCAGGGGTTAATAGGAGTCATCCCCGTCCCCCCAGTATACGGCCAGAACCATGGACCCGGTACTTGTGGTTCGGACTGTCTCCAACCAGCCATAATGTTGTGAGAGTGAAATTATGTCTAAGTCCAGCTTTGGTACATTAGAAGCAACTCTGAAACTTAACCTAAGCGTTTTTCGAAGCTACTTTTTGGCTAACTTCTTATAGGAAGGTCTAGGAGCTCTGAAAATGAACGTGCGCGTCTTTCACTCTTCCCGAGGGACTTAGAAGAATTTTGTGATATTTTTTATTAAAATGGTGTATAAGGGTATATATATAAATATATTTTATGCACTGTATATGAGCTGGCGATTTCTAAGTCTGTGGTTCCGAGAGGGGGTAACCAGGCTCACTAATAAAGGTCAAGCCACTTGGCTGCCAGAATGCCCTCCTTCAGCACAGACCAGAAAGGCATTGTGATAAGCGTATCCCCGGTATAGTCAGGGGTTAATAGGAGTCATCCCCGTCCCCCCAGTATACGGCCAGAACCATGGACCCGGTACTTGTGGTTCGGACTGTCTCCAACCAGCCATAATGTTGTGAGAGTGAAATTATGTCTAAGTCCAGCTTTGGTACATTAGAAGCAACTCTGAAACTTAACCTAAGCGTTTTTCGAAGCTACTTTTTGGCTAACTTCTTATAGGAAGGTCTAGGAGCTCTGAAAATGAACGTGCGCGTCTTTCACTCTTCCCGAGGGACTTAGAAGAATTTTGTGATATTTTTTATTAAAATGGTGTATAAGGGTATATATATAAATATATTTTATGCACTGTATATGAGCTGGCGATTTCTAAGTCTGTGGTTCCGAGAGGGGGTAACCAGGCTCACTAATAAAGGTCAAGCCACTTGGCTGCCAGAATGCCCTCCTTCAGCACAGACCAGAAAGGCATTGTGATAAGCGTATCCCCGGTATAGTCAGGGGTTAATGGGAGTCGTCCCCGTACCCCCAGTATACGGCCAGAACCATGGACCCGGTACTTGTGGTTCGGACTGTCTCCAACCAGCCATAATGTTGTGAGAGTGAAATTATGTCTAAGTCCAGCTTTGGTACATTAGAAGCAACTCTGAAACTTAACCTAAGCGTTTTTCGAAGCTACTTTTTGGCTAACTTCTTATAGGAAGGTCTAGGAGCTCTGAAAATGAACGTGCGCGTCTTTCACTCTTCCCGAGGGACTTAGAAGAATTTTGTGATAATTTTTATTAAAATGGTGTATAAGGGTATATATATAAATATATTTTATGCACTGTATATGAGCTGGCGATTTCTAAGTCTGTGGTTCCGAGAGGGGGTAACCAGGCTCACTAATAAAGGTCAAGCCACTTGGCTGCCAGAATGCCCTCCTTCAGCACAGACCAGAAAGGCATTGTGATAAGCGTATTCCCGGTATAGTCAGGGGTTAATTGGAGTCGTCCCCTTCCCCCCAGTATACGGCCAGAACCATGGACCCGGTACTTGTGGTTCGGACTGTCTCCAACCAGCCATAATGTTGTGAGAGTGAAATTATGTCTAAGTCCAGCTTTGGTACATTAGAAGCAACTCTGAAACTTAACCTAAGCGTTTTAAGAAGCTACTTTTTGGCTAACTTCTTATAGGAAGGTCTAGGAGCTCTGAAAATGAACGTGCGCGTCTTTCACTCTTCCCGAGGGACTTAGAAGAATTTTGTGATAATTTTTATTAAAATGGTGTATAAGGGTATATATATATAAATATATTTTATGCACTGTATATGACCTGGCGATTTCTAAGTCTGTGGTTCCGAGAGGGGGTAACCAGGCTCACTAATAAAGGTCAAGCCACTTGGCTGCCAGAATGCCCTGCTTCAGCACAGACCAGAAAGGCATTGTGATAAGCGTATCCCCGGTATAGTCAAGGGTTAATGGGAGTCGTCCCCGTCCCCCCAGTATACGGCCAGAACCATGGACCCGGTACTTGTGGTTCGGACTGTCTCCAACCAGCCATAATGTTGTGAGAGTGAAATTATGTCTAAGTCCAGCTTTGGTACATTAGAAGCAACTCTGAAACTTAACCTAAGCGTTTTTCGAAGCTACTTTTTGGCTAACTTCTTATAGGAAGGTCTAGGAGCTCTGAAAATGAACGTGCGCGTCTTTCACTCTTCCCGAGGGACTTAGAAGAATTTTGTGATATTTTTTATTAAAATGGTGTATAAGGGTATATATATAAATATATTTTATGCACTGTATATGAGCTGGCGATTTCTAAGTCTGTGGTTCCGAGAGGGGGTAACCAGGCTCACTAATAAAGGTCAAGCCACTTGGCTGCCAGAATGCCCTCCTTCAGCACAGACCAGAAAGGCATTGTGATAAGCGTATCCCCGGTATAGTCAGGGGTTAATAGGAGTCATCCCCGTCCCCCCAGTATACGGCCAGAACCATGGACCCGGTACTTGTGGTTCGGACTGTCTCCAACCAGCCATAATGTTGTGAGAGTGAAATTATGTCTAAGTCCAGCTTTGGTACATTAGAAGCAACTCTGAAACTTAACCTAAGCGTTTTTCGAAGCTACTTTTTGGCTAACTTCTTATAGGAAGGTCTAGGAGCTCTGAAAATGAACGTGCGCGTCTTTCACTCTTCCCGAGGGACTTAGAAGAATTTTGTGATATTTTTTATTAAAATGGTGTATAAGGGTATATATATAAATATATTTTATGCACTGTATATGAGCTGGCGATTTCTAAGTCTGTGGTTCCGAGAGGGGGTAACCAGGCTCACTAATAAAGGTCAAGCCACTTGGCTGCCAGAATGCCCTCCTTCAGCACAGACCAGAAAGGCATTGTGATAAGCGTATCCCCGGTATAGTCAGGGGTTAATAGGAGTCATCCCCGTCCCCCCAGTATACGGCCAGAACCATGGACCCGGTACTTGTGGTTCGGACTGTCTCCAACCAGCCATAATGTTGTGAGAGTGAAATTATGTCTAAGTCCAGCTTTGGTACATTAGAAGCAACTCTGAAACTTAACCTAAGCGTTTTTCGAAGCTACTTTTTGGCTAACTTCTTATAGGAAGGTCTAGGAGCTCTGAAAATGAACGTGCGCGTCTTTCACTCTTCCCGAGGGACTTAGAAGAATTTTGTGATATTTTTTATTAAAATGGTGTATAAGGGTATATATATAAATATATTTTATGCACTGTATATGAGCTGGCGATTTCTAAGTCTGTGGTTCCGAGAGGGGGTAACCAGGCTCACTAATAAAGGTCAAGCCACTTGGCTGCCAGAATGCCCTCCTTCAGCACAGACCAGAAAGGCATTGTGATAAGCGTATCCCCGGTATAGTCAGGGGTTAATGGGAGTCGTCCCCGTCCCCCCAGTATACGGCCAGAACCATGGACCCGGTACTTGTGGTTCGGACTGTCTCCAACCAGCCATAATGTTGTGAGAGTGAAATTATGTCTAAGTCCAGCTTTGGTACATTAGAAGCAACTCTGAAACTTAACCTAAGCGTTTTTCGAAGCTACTTTTTGGCTAACTTCTTATAGGAAGGTCTAGGAGCTCTGAAAATGAACGTGCGCGTCTTTCACTCTTCCCGAGGGACTTAGAAGAATTTTGTGATAATTTTTATTAAAATGGTGTATAAGGGTATATATATAAATATATTTTATGCACTGTATATGAGCTGGCGATTTCTAAGTCTGTGGTTCCGAGAGGGGGTAACCAGGCTCACTAATAAAGGTCAAGCCACTTGGCTGCCAGAATGCCCTCCTTCAGCACAGACCAGAAAGGCATTGTGATAAGCGTATTCCCGGTATAGTCAGGGGTTAATTGGAGTCGTCCCCTTCCCCCCAGTATACGGCCAGAACCATGGACCCGGTACTTGTGGTTCGGACTGTCTCCAACCAGCCATAATGTTGTGAGAGTGAAATTATGTCTAAGTCCAGCTTTGGTACATTAGAAGCAACTCTGAAACTTAACCTAAGCGTTTTAAGAAGCTACTTTTTGGCTAACTTCTTATAGGAAGGTCTAGGAGCTCTGAAAATGAACGTGCGCGTCTTTCACTCTTCCCGAGGGACTTAGAAGAATTTTGTGATAATTTTTATTAAAATGGTGTATAAGGGTATATATATATAAATATATTTTATGCACTGTATATGACCTGGCGATTTCTAAGTCTGTGGTTCCGAGAGGGGGTAACCAGGCTCACTAATAAAGGTCAAGCCACTTGGCTGCCAGAATGCCCTGCTTCAGCACAGACCAGAAAGGCATTGTGATAAGCGTATCCCCGGTATAGTCAGGGGTTAATGGGAGTCGTCCCCGTCCCCCCAGTATACGGCCAGAACCATGGACCCGGTACTTGTGGTTCGGACTGTCTCCAACCAGCCATAATGTTGTGAGAGTGAAATTATGTCTAAGTCCAGCTTTGGTACATTAGAAGCAACTCTGAAACTTAACCTAAGCGTTTTTCGAAGCTACTTTTTGGCTAACTTCTTATAGGAAGGTCTAGGAGCTCTGAAAATGAACGTGCGCGTCTTTCACTCTTCCCGAGGGACTTAGAAGAATTTTGTGATATTTTTTATTAAAATGGTGTATAAGGGTATATATAAATATATTTTATGCACTGTATATGAGCTGGCGATTTCTAAGTCTGTGGTTCCGAGAGGGGGTAACCAGGCTCACTAATAAAGGTCAAGCCACTTGGCTGCCAGAATGCCCTCCTTCAGCACAGACCAGAAAGGCATTGTGATAAGCGTATCCCCGGTATAGTCAGGGGTTAATGGGAGTCGTCCCCGTACCCCCAGTATACGGCCAGAACCATGGACCCGGTACTTGTGGTTCGGACTGTCTCCAACCAGCCATAATGTTGTGAGAGTGAAATTATGTCTAAGTCCAGCTTTGGTACATTAGAAGCAACTCTGAAACTTAACCTAAGCGTTTTTCGAAGCTACTTTTTGGCTAACTTCTTATAGGAAGGTCTAGGAGCTCTGAAAATGAACGTGCGCGTCTTTCACTCTTCCCGAGGGACTTAGAAGAATTTTGTGATAATTTTTATTAAAATGGTGTATAAGGGTATATATATAAATATATTTTATGCACTGTATATGAGCTGTCGATTTCTAAGTCTGTGGTTCCGAGAGGGGGTAACCAGGCTCACTAATAAAGGTCAAGCCACTTGGCTGCCAGAATGCCCTCCTTCAGCACAGACCAGAAAGGCATTGTGATAAGCGTATCCCCGGTATAGTCAGGGGTTAATGGGAGTCGTCCCCGTCCCCCCAGTATACGGCCAGAACCATGGACCCGGTACTTGTGGTTCGGACTGTCTCCAACCAGCCATAATGTTGTGAGAGTGAAATTATGTCTAAGTCCAGCTTTGGTACATTAGAAGCAACTCTGAAACTTAACCTAAGCGTTTTTCGAAGCTACTTTTTGGCTAACTTCTTATAGGAAGGTCTAGGAGCTCTGAAAATGAACGTGCGCGTCTTTCACTCTTCCCGAGGGACTTAGAAGAATTTTGTGATAATTTTTATTAAAATGGTGTATAAGGGTATATATATAAATATATTTTATGCACTGTATATGAGCTGGCGATTTCTAAGTCTGTGGTTCCGAGAGGGGGTAACCAGGCTCACTAATAAAGGTCAAGCCACTTGGCTGCCAGAATGCCCTCCTTCAGCACAGACCAGAAAGGCATTGTGATAAGCGTATCCCCGGTATAGTCAGGGGTTAATGGGAGTCGTCCCCGTCCCCCCAGTATACGGCCAGAACCATGGACCCGGTACTTGTGGTTCGGACTGTCTCCAACCAGCCATAATGTTGTGAGAGTGAAATTATGTCTAAGTCCAGCTTTGGTACATTAGAAGCAACTCTGAAACTTAACCTAAGCGTTTTTCGAAGCTACTTTTTGGCTAACTTCTTATAGGAAGGTCTAGGAGCTCTGAAAATGAACGTGCGCGTCTTTCACTCTTCCCGAGGGACTTAGAAGAATTTTGTGATATTTTTTATTAAAATGGTGTATAAGGGTATATATATAAATATATTTTATGCACTGTATATGAGCTGGCGATTTCTAAGTCTGTGGTTCCGAGAGGGGGTAACCAGGCTCACTAATAAAGGTCAAGCCACTTGGCTGCCAGAATGCCCTCCTTCAGCACAGAACAGAAAGGCATTGTGATAAGCGTATCCCCGGTATAGTCAGGGGTTAATGGGAGTCGTCCCCGTCCCCCCAGTATACGGCCAGAACCATGGACCCGGTACTTGTGGTTCGGACTGTCTCCAACCAGCCATAATGTTGTGAGAGTGAAATTATGTCTAAGTCCAGCTTTGGTACATTAGAAGCAACTCTGAAACTTAACCTAAGCGTTTTTCGAAGCTACTTTTTGGCTAACTTCTTATAGGAAGGTCTAGGAGCTCTGAAAATGAACGTGCGCGTCTTTCACTCTTCCCGAGGGACTTAGAAGAATTTTGTGATATTTTTTATTAAAATGGTGTATAAGGGTATATATATAAATATATTTTATGCACTGTATATGAGCTGGCGATTTCTAAGTCTGTGGTTCCGAGAGGGGGTAACCAGGCTCACTAATAAAGGTCAAGCCACTTGGCTGCCAGAATGCCCTCCTTCAGCACAGACCAGAAAGGCATTGTGATAAGCGTATCCCCGGTATAGTCAGGTGTTAATGGGAGTCGTCCCCGTACCCCCAGTATACGGCCAGAACCATGGACCCGGTACTTGTGGTTCGGACTGTCTCCAACCAGCCATAATGTTGTGAGAGTTAAATTATGTCTAAGTCCAGCTTTGGTACATTAGAAGCAACTCTGAAACTTAACCTAAGCGTTTTTCGAAGCTACTTTTTGGCTAACTTCTTATAGGAAGGTCTAGGAGCTCTGAAAATGAACGTGCGCGTCTTTCACTCTTCCCGAGGGACTTAGAAGAATTTTGTGATAATTTTTATTAAAATGGTGTATAAGGGTATATATATAAATATATTTTATGCACTGTATATGAGCTGGCGATTTCTAAGTCTGTGGTTCCGAGAGGGGGTAACCAGGCTCACTAATAAAGGTCAAGCCACTTGGCTGCCAGAATGCCCTCCTTCAGCACAGACCAGAAAGGCATTGTGATAAGCGTATCCCCGGTATAGTCAGGGGTTAATGGGAGTCGTCCCCGTCCCCCCAGTATACGGCCAGAACCATGGACCCGGTACTTGTGGTTCGGACTGTCTCCAACCAGCCATAATGTTGTGAGAGTGAAATTATGTCTAAGTCCAGCTTTGGTACATTAGAAGCAACTCTGAAACTTAACCTAAGCGTTTTTCGAAGCTACTTTTTGGCTAACTTCTTATAGGAAGGTCTAGGAGCTCTGAAAATGAACGTGCGCGTCTTTCACTCTTCCCGAGGGACTTAGAAGAATTTTGTGATATTTTTTATTAAAATGGTGTATAAGGGTATATATATAAATATATTTTATGCACTGTATATGAGCTGGCGATTTCTAAGTCTGTGGTTCCGAGAGGGGGTAACCAGGCTCACTAATAAAGGTCAAGCCACTTGGCTGCCAGAATGCCCTCCTTCAGCACAGACCAGAAAGGCATTGTGATAAGCGTATTCCCGGTATAGTCAGGGGTTAATTGGAGTCGTCCCCTTCCCCCCAGTATACGGCCAGAACCATGGACCCGGTACTTGTGGTTCGGACTGTCTCCAACCAGCCATAATGTTGTGAGAGTGAAATTATGTCTAAGTCCAGCTTTGGTACATTAGAAGCAACTCTGAAACTTAACCTAAGCGTTTTTCGAAGCTACTTTTTGGCTAACTTCTTATAGGAAGGTCTAGGAGCTCTGAAAATGAACGTGCGCGTCTTTCACTCTTCCCGAGGGACTTAGAAGAATTTAGTGATAATTTTTATTAAAATGGTGTATAAGGGTATAAATATAAATATATTTTATGCACTGTATATGAGCTGGCGATTTCTAAGTCTGTGGTTCCGAGAGGGGGTAACCAGGCTCACTAATAAAGGTCAAGCCACTTGGCTGCCAGAATGCCCTCCTTCAGCACAGACCAGAAAGGCATTGTGATAAGCGTATCCCCGGTATAGTCAGGGGTTAATGGGAGTCGTCCCCGTACCCCCAGTATACGGCCAGAACCATGGACCCGGTACTTGTGGTTCGGACTGTCTCCAACCAGCCATAATGTTGTGAGAGTGAAATTATGTCTAAGTCCAGCTTTGGTAAATTAGAAGCAACTCTGAAACTTAACCTAAGATTTTTTCGAAGCTACTTTTTGGCTAACTTCTTATAGGAAGGTCTAGGAGCTCTGAAAATGAACGTGCGCGTCTTTCACTCTTCCCGAGGGACTTAGAAGAGTTTTGTGAAATTTTTTATTAAAATGGTGTATAAGGGTATATATATAAATATATTTTATGCACTGTATATGAGCTGGCGATTTCTAAGTCTGTGGTTCCGAGAGGGGGTAACCAGGCTCACTAATAAAGGTCAAGCCACTTGGCTGCCAGAATGCCCTGCTTCAGCACAGACCAGAAAGGCATTGTGATAAGCGTATCCCCGGTATAGTCAGGGGTTAATGGGAGTCGTCCCCGTCCCCCCAGTATACGGCCAGAACCATGGACCCGGTACTTGTGGTTCGGACTGTCTCCAACCAGCCATAATGTTGTGAAAGTGAAATTATGTCTAAGTCCAGCTTTGGTACATTAGAAGCAACTCTGAAACTTAACCTAAGCGTTTTTCGAAGCTACTTTTTGGCTAACTTCTTATAGGAAGGTCTAGGAGCTCTGAAAATGAACGTGCGCGTCTTTCACTCTTCCCGAGGGACTTAGAAGAATTTTGTGATATTTTTTATTAAAATGGTGTATAAGGGTATATATATAAATATATTTTATGCACTGTATATGAGCTGGCGATTTCTAAGTCTGTGGTTCCGAGAGGGGGTAACCAGGCTCACTAATAAAGGTCAAGCCACTTGGCTGCCAGAATGCCCTCCTTCAGCACAGACCAGAAAGGCATTGTGATAAGCGTATCCCCGGTATAGTCAGGGGTTAATGGGAGTCGTCCCCTTCCCCCCAGTATACGGACAGAACCATGGACCCGGTACTTGTGGTTCGGACTGTCTCCAACCAGCCATAATGTTGTGAGAGTGAAATTATGTCTAAGTCCAGCTTTGGTACATTAGAAGCAACTCTGAAACTTAACCTAAGCGTTTTTCGAAGCTACTTTTTGGCTAACTTCTTATAGGAAGGTCTAGGAGCTCTGAAAATGAACGTGCGCGTCTTTCACTCTTCCCGAGGGACTTAGAAGAATTTTGTGAAATTTTTTATTAAAATGGTGTATAAGGGTATATATATATAAATATATTTTATGCACTGTATATGAGCTGGCGATTTCTAAGTCTGTGGTTCCGAGAGGGGGTAACCAGGCTCACTAATAAAGGTCAAGCCACTTGGCTGCCAGAATGCCCTGCTTCAGCACAGACCAGAAAGGCATTGTGATAAGCGTATCCCCGGTATAGTCAGGGGTTAATGGGAGTCGTCCCCGTCCCCCCAGTATACGGCCAGAACCATGGACCCGGTACTTGTGGTTCGGACTGTCTCCAACCAGCCATAATGTTGTGAGAGTGAAATTATGTCTAAGTCCAGCTTTGGTACATTAGAAGCAACTCTGAAACTTAACCTAAGCGTTTTTCGAAGCTACTTTTTGGCTAACTTCTTATAGGAAGGTCTAGGAGCTCTGAAAATGAACGTGCGCGTCTTTCACTCTTCCCGAGGGACTTAGAAGAATTTTGTGATATTTTTTATTAAAATGGTGTATAAGGGTATATATATAAATATATTTTATGCACTGTATATGAGCTGGCGATTTCTAAGTCTGTGGTTCCGAGAGGGGGTAACCAGGCTCACTAATAAAGGTCAAGCCACTTGGCTGCCAGAATGCCCTCCTTCAGCACAGACCAGAAAGGCATTGTGATAAGCGTATCCCCGGTATAGTCAGGGGTTAATGGGAGTCGTCCCCGTCCCCCCAGTATACGGCCAGAACCATGGACCCGGTACTTGTGGTTCGGACTGTCTCCAACCAGCCATAATGTTGTGAGAGTGAAATTATGTCTAAGTCCAGCTTTGGTACATTAGAAGCAACTCTGAAACTTAACCTAAGCGTTTTTCGAAGCTACTTTTTGTCTAACTTCTTATAGGAAGGTCTAGGAGCTCTGAAAATGAACGTGCGCGTCTTTCACTCTTCCCGAGGGACTTAGAAGAATTTTGTGATATTTTTTATTAAAATGGTGTATAAGGGTACAGTATATATATAAATATATTTTATGCACTGTATATGAGCTGACGATTTCTAAGTCTGTGGTTCCGAGAGGGGGTAACCAGGCTCACTAATAAAGGTCAAGCCACTTGGCTGCCAGAATGCCCTCCTTCAGCACAGACCAGAAAGGCATTGTGATAAGCGTATCCCCGGTATAGTCAGGGGTTAATGGGAGTCGTCCCCGTCCCCCCAGTATACGGCCAGAACCATGGACCCGGTACTTGTGGTTCGGACTGTCTCCAACCAGCCATAATGTTGTGAGAGTAAAATTATGTCTAAGTCCAGCTTTGGTACATTAGAAGCAACTCTGAAACTTAACCTAAGCGTTTTTCGAAGCTACTTTTTGGCTAACTTCTTATAGGAAGGTCTAGGAGCTCTGAAAATGAACGTGCGCGTCTTTCACTCTTCCCGAGGGACTTAGAAGAATTTTGTGATATTTTTTATTAAAATGGTGTATAAGGGTATATATATAAATATATTTTATGCACTGTATATGAGCTGGCGATTTCTAAGTCTGTGGTCCGAGAGGGGGTAACCAGGCTCACTAATAAAGGTCAAGCCACTTGGCTGCCAGAATGCCCTGCTTCAGCACAGACCAGAAAGGCATTGTGATAAGCGTATCCCCGGTATAGTCAGGGGTTAATGGGAGTCGTCCCCGTCCCCACAGTATACGCCCAGAACCATGGACCCGGTACTTGTGGTTCGGACTGTCTCCAACCAGCCATAATGTTGAGAGAGTGAAATTATGTCTAAGTCCAGCTTTGGTACATTAGAAGCAACTCTGAAACTTAACCTAAGCGTTTTTCGAAGCTACTTTTTGGCTAACTTCTTATAGGAAGGTCTAGGAGCTCTGAAAATGAACGTGCGCGTCTTTCACTCTTCCCGAGGGACTTAGAAGAATTTTGTGATATTTTTTATTAAAATGGTGTATAAGGGTATATATATAAATATATTTTATGCACTGTATATGAGCTGGCGATTTCTAAGTCTGTGGTTCCGAGAGGGGGTAACCAGGCAAACTAATAAAGGTCAAGCCACTTGGCTGCCAGAATGCCCTCCTTCAGCACAGACCAGAAAGGCATTGTGATAAGCGTATCCCCGGTATAGTCAGGGGTTAATGGGAGTCGTCCCCGTCCCCCCAGTATACGGCCAGAACCATGGACCCGGTACTTCTGGTTCGGACTGTCTCCAACCAGCCATAATGTTGTGAGAGTGAAATTATGTCTAAGTCCAGCTTTGGTACATTAGAAGCAACTCTGAAACTTAACCTAAGCGTTTTTCGAAGCTACTTTTTGGCTAACTTCTTATAGGAAGGTCTAGGAGCTCTGAAAATGAACGTGCGCGTCTTTCACTCTTCCCGAGGGACTTAGAAGAGTTTTGTGAATTTTTTTATTAAAATGGTGTATAAGGGTATATATATAAATATATTTTATGCACTGTATATGAGCTGGCGATTTCTAAGTCTGTGGTTCCGAGAGGGGGTAACCAGGCTCACTAATAAAGGTCAAGCCACTTGGCTGCCAGAATGCCCTGCTTCAGCACAGACCAGAAAGGCATTGTGATAAGCGTATCCCCGGTATAGTCAGGGGTTAATGGGAGTCGTCCCCGTCCCCCCAGTATACGGCCAGAACCATGGACCCGGTACTTGTGGTTCGGACTGTCTCCAACCAGCCATAATGTTGTGAGAGTGAAATTATGTCTAAGTCCAGCTTTGGTACATTAGAAGCAACTCTGAAACTTAACCTAAGCGTTTTTCGAAGCTACTTTTTGTCTAACTTCTTATAGGAAGGTCTAGGAGCTCTGAAAATGAACGTGCGCGTCTTTCACTCTTCCCGAGGGACTTAGAAGAATTTTGTGATATTTTTTATTAAAATGGTGTATAAGGGTACAGTATATATATAAATATATTTTATGCACTGTATATGAGCTGACGATTTCTAAGTCTGTGGTTCCGAGAGGGGGTAACCAGGCTCACTAATAAAGGTCAAGCCACTTGGCTGCCAGAATGCCCTCCTTCAGCACAGACCAGAAAGGCATTGTGATAAGCGTATCCCCGGTATAGTCAGGGGTTAATGGGAGTCGTCCCCGTCCCCCCAGTATACGGCCAGAACCATGGACCCGGTACTTGTGGTTCGGACTGTCTCCAACCAGCCATAATGTTGTGAGAGTAAAATTATGTCTAAGTCCAGCTTTGGTACATTAGAAGCAACTCTGAAACTTAACCTAAGCGTTTTTCGAAGCTACTTTTTGGCTAACTTCTTATAGGAAGGTCTAGGAGCTCTGAAAATGAACGTGCGCGTCTTTCACTCTTCCCGAGGGACTTAGAAGAATTTTGTGATATTTTTTATTAAAATGGTGTATAAGGGTATATATATAAATATATTTTATGCACTGTATATGAGCTGGCGATTTCTAAGTCTGTGGTCCGAGAGGGGGTAACCAGGCTCACTAATAAAGGTCAAGCCACTTGGCTGCCAGAATGCCCTGCTTCAGCACAGACCAGAAAGGCATTGTGATAAGCGTATCCCCGGTATAGTCAGGGGTTAATGGGAGTCGTCCCCGTCCCCACAGTATACGCCCAGAACCATGGACCCGGTACTTCTGGTTCGGACTGTCTCCAACCAGCCATAATGTTGTGAGAGTGAAATTATGTCTAAGTCCAGCTTTGGTACATTAGAAGCAACTCTGAAACTTAACCTAAGCGTTTTTCGAAGCTACTTTTTGGCTAACTTCTTATAGGAAGGTCTAGGAGCTCTGAAAATGAACGTGCGCGTCTTTCACTCTTCCCGAGGGACTTAGAAGAGTTTTGTGAATTTTTTTATTAAAATGGTGTATAAGGGTATATATATAAATATATTTTATGCACTGTATATGAGCTGGCGATTTCTAAGTCTGTGGTTCCGAGAGGGGGTAACCAGGCTCACTAATAAAGGTCAAGCCACTTGGCTGCCAGAATGCCCTGCTTCAGCACAGACCAGAAAGGCATTGTGATAAGCGTATCCCCGGTATAGTCAGGGGTTAATGGGAGTCGTCCCCGTCCCCCCAGTATACGGCCAGAACCATGGACCCGGTACTTGTGGTTCGGACTGTCTCCAACCAGCCATAATGTTGTGAGAGTGAAATTATGTCTAAGTCCAGCTTTGGTACATTAGAAGCAACTCTGAAACTTAACCTAAGCGTTTTTCGAAGCTACTTTTTGTCTAACTTCTTATAGGAAGGTCTAGGAGCTCTGAAAATGAACGTGCGCGTCTTTCACTCTTCCCGAGGGACTTAGAAGAATTTTGTGATATTTTTTATTAAAATGGTGTATAAGGGTACAGTATATATATAAATATATTTTATGCACTGTATATGAGCTGACGATTTCTAAGTCTGTGGTTCCGAGAGGGGGTAACCAGGCTCACTAATAAAGGTCAAGCCACTTGGCTGCCAGAATGCCCTCCTTCAGCACAGACCAGAAAGGCATTGTGATAAGCGTATCCCCGGTATAGTCAGGGGTTAATGGGAGTCGTCCCCGTCCCCCCAGTATACGGCCAGAACCATGGACCCGGTACTTGTGGTTCGGACTGTCTCCAACCAGCCATAATGTTGTGAGAGTAAAATTATGTCTAAGTCCAGCTTTGGTACATTAGAAGCAACTCTGAAACTTAACCTAAGCGTTTTTCGAAGCTACTTTTTGGCTAACTTCTTATAGGAAGGTCTAGGAGCTCTGAAAATGAACGTGCGCGTCTTTCACTCTTCCCGAGGGACTTAGAAGAATTTTGTGATATTTTTTATTAAAATGGTGTATAAGGGTATATATATAAATATATTTTATGCACTGTATATGAGCTGGCGATTTCTAAGTCTGTGGTCCGAGAGGGGGTAACCAGGCTCACTAATAAAGGTCAAGCCACTTGGCTGCCAGAATGCCCTGCTTCAGCACAGACCAGAAAGGCATTGTGATAAGCGTATCCCCGGTATAGTCAGGGGTTAATGGGAGTCGTCCCCGTCCCCACAGTATACGCCCAGAACCATGGACCCGGTACTTGTGGTTCGGACTGTCTCCAACCAGCCATAATGTTGAGAGAGTGAAATTATGTCTAAGTCCAGCTTTGGTACATTAGAAGCAACTCTGAAACTTAACCTAAGCGTTTTTCGAAGCTACTTTTTGGCTAACTTCTTATAGGAAGGTCTAGGAGCTCTGAAAATGAACGTGCGCGTCTTTCACTCTTCCCGAGGGACTTAGAAGAATTTTGTGATATTTTTTATTAAAATGGTGTATAAGGGTATATATATAAATATATTTTATGCACTGTATATGAGCTGGCGATTTCTAAGTCTGTGGTTCCGAGAGGGGGTAACCAGGCAAACTAATAAAGGTCAAGCCACTTGGCTGCCAGAATGCCCTCCTTCAGCACAGACCAGAAAGGCATTGTGATAAGCGTATCCCCGGTATAGTCAGGGGTTAATGGGAGTCGTCCCCGTCCCCCCAGTATACGGCCAGAACCATGGACCCGGTACTTCTGGTTCGGACTGTCTCCAACCAGCCATAATGTTGTGAGAGTGAAATTATGTCTAAGTCCAGCTTTGGTACATTAGAAGCAACTCTGAAACTTAACCTAAGCGTTTTTCGAAGCTACTTTTTGGCTAACTTCTTATAGGAAGGTCTAGGAGCTCTGAAAATGAACGTGCGCGTCTTTCACTCTTCCCGAGGGACTTAGAAGAGTTTTGTGAATTTTTTTATTAAAATGGTGTATAAGGGTATATATATAAATATATTTTATGCACTGTATATGAGCTGGCGATTTCTAAGTCTGTGGTTCCGAGAGGGGGTAACCAGGCTCACTAATAAAGGTCAAGCCACTTGGCTGCCAGAATGCCCTGCTTCAGCACAGACCAGAAAGGCATTGTGATAAGCGTATCCCCGGTATAGTCAGGGGTTAATGGGAGTCGTCCCCGTCCCCCCAGTATACGGCCAGAACCATGGACCCGGTACTTGTGGTTCGGACTGTCTCCAACCAGCCATAATGTTGTGATAGTGAAATTATGTCTAAGTCCAGCTTTGGTACATTAGAAGCAACTCTGAAACTTAACCTAAGCGTTTTTCGAAGCTACTTTTTGGCTAACTTCTTATAGGAAGGTCTAGGAGCTCTGAAAATGAACGTGCGCGTCTTTCACTCTTCCCGAGGGACTTAGAAGAATTTTGTGATATTTTTTATTAAAATGGTGTATAAGGGTATATATATAAATATATTTTATGCACTGTATATGAGCTGGCGATTTCTAAGTCTGTGGTTCCGAGAGGGGGTAACCAGGCTCACTAATAAATGTCAAGCCACTTGGCTGCCAGAATGCCCTCCTTCAGCACAGACCAGAAAGGCATTGTGATAAGCGTATCCCCGGTATAGTCAGGGGTTAATGGGAGTCGTCCCCTTCCCCCCAGTATACGGACAGAACCATGGACCCGGTACTTGTGGTTCGGACTGTCTCCAACCAGCCATAATGTTGTGAGAGTGAAATTATGTCTAAGTCCAGCTTTGGTACATTAGAAGCAACTCTGAAACTTAACCTAAGCGTTTTTCGAAGCTACTTTTTGGCTAACTTCTTATAGGAAGGTCTAGGAGCTCTGAAAATGAACGTGCGCGTCTTTCACTCTTCCCGAGGGACTTAGAAGAATTTTGTGATATTTTTTATTAAAATGGTGTATAAGGGTATATATATAAATATATTTTATGCACTGTATATGAGCTGGCGATTTCTAAGTCTGTGGTTCCGAGAGGGGGTAACCAGGCTCACTAATAAAGGTCAAGCCACTTGGCTGCCAGAATGCCCTCCTTCAGCACAGACCAGAAAGGCATTGTGATAAGCGTATCCCCGGTATAGTCAGGGGTTAATGGGAGTCGTCCCCGTCCCCCCAGTATACGGCCAGAACCATGGACCCGGTACTTGTGGTTCGGACTGTCTCCAACCAGCCATAATGTTGTGAGAGTGAAATTATGTCTAAGTCCAGCTTTAGTACATTAGAACCAACTCTGAAACTTAACCTAAGCGTTTATCGAAGCTACTTTTTGGCTAACTTCTTATAGGAAGGTCTAGGAGCTCTGAAAATGAACGTGCGCGTCTTTCACTCTTCCCGAGGGACTTAGAAGAATTTTGTGATATTTTTTATTAAAATGGTGTATAAGGGTATATATATAAATATATTTTATGCACTGTATATGAGCTGGCGATTTCTAAGTCTGTGGTTCCGAGAGGGGGTAACCAGGCTCACTAATAAAGGTCAAGCCACTTGGCTGCCAGAATGCCCTCCTTCAGCACAGACCAGAAAGGCATTGTGATAAGCGTATTCCCGGTATAGTCAGGGTTTAATTGGAGTCGTCCCCTTCCCCCCAGTATACGGCCAGAACCATGGACCCGGTACTTGTGGTTCGGACTGTCTCCAACCAGCCATAATGTTGTGAGAGTGAAATTATGTCTAAGTCCAGCTTTGGTACATTAGAAGCAACTCTGAAACTTAACCTAAGCGTTTTTCGTAACTACTTTTTGGCTAACTTCTTATAGGAAGGTCTAGGAGCTCTGAAAATGAACGTGCGCGTCTTTCACTCTTCCCGAGGGACTTAGAAGAATTTTGTGATATTTTTTATTAAAATGGTGTATAAGGGTATATATATAAATATATTTTATGCACTGTATATGAGCTGGCGATTTCTAAGTCTGTGGTTCCGAGAGGGGGTAACCAGGCTCACTAATAAAGGTCAAGCCACTTGGCTGCCAGAATGCCCTCCTTCAGCACAGACAAGAAAGGCATTGTGATAAGCGTATCCCCGGTATAGTCAGGGGTTAATGGGAGTCGTCCCCGTCCCCCCAGTATACGGCCAGAACCATGGACCCGGTACTTGTGGTTCGGACTGTCTCCAACCAGCCATAATGTTGTGAGAGTGAAATTATGTCTAAGTCCAGCTTTGGTACATTAGAAGCAACTCTGAAACTTAACCTAAGCGTTTTTCGAAGCTACTTTTTGGCTAACTTCTTATAGGAAGGTCTAGGAGCTCTGAAAATGAACGTGCGCGTCTTTCACTCTTCCCGAGGGACTTAGAAGAATTTTGTGATAATTTTTATTAAAATGGTGTATAAGGGTATATATATATAAATATATTTTATGCACTGTATATGACCTGTCGATTTCTAAGTCTGTGGTTCCGAGAGGGGGTAACCAGGCTCACTAATAAAGGTCAAGCCACTTGGCTGCCAGAATGCCCTGCTTCAGCACAGACCAGAAAGGCATTGTGATAAGCGTATCCCCGGTATAGTCAGGGGTTAATGGGAGTCGTCCCCGTCCCCCCAGTATACGGCCAGAACCATGGACCCGGTACTTGTGGTTCGGACTGTCTCCAACCAGCCATAATGTTGTGAGAGTGAAATTATGTCTAAGTCCAGCTTTGGTACATTAGAAGCAACTCTGAAACTTAACCTAAGCGTTTTTCGAAGCTACTTTTTGTCTAACTTCTTATAGGAAGGTCTAGGAGCTCTGAAAATGAACGTGCGCGTCTTTCACTCTTCCCGAGGGACTTAGAAGAATTTTGTGATATTTTTTATTAAAATGGTGTATAAGGGTACAGTATATATATAAATATATTTTATGCACTGTATATGAGCTGACGATTTCTAAGTCTGTGGTTCCGAGAGGGGGTAACCAGGCTCACTAATAAAGGTCAAGCCACTTGGCTGCCAGAATGCCCTCCTTCAGCACAGACCAGAAAGGCATTGTGATAAGCGTATCCCCGGTATAGTCAGGGGTTAATGGGAGTCGTCCCCGTCCCCCCAGTATACGGCCAGAACCATGGACCCGGTACTTGTGGTTCGGACTGTCTCCAACCAGCCATAATGTTGTGAGAGTAAAATTATGTCTAAGTCCAGCTTTGGTACATTAGAAGCAACTCTGAAACTTAACCTAAGCGTTTTTCGAAGCTACTTTTTGGCTAACTTCTTATAGGAAGGTCTAGGAGCTCTGAAAATGAACGTGCGCGTCTTTCACTCTTCCCGAGGGACTTAGAAGAATTTTGTGATATTTTTTATTAAAATGGTGTATAAGGGTATATATATAAATATATTTTATGCACTGTATATGAGCTGGCGATTTCTAAGTCTGTGGTTCCGAGAGGGGGTAACCAGGCTCACTAATAAAGGTCAAGCCACTTGGCTGCCAGAATGCCCTGCTTCAGCACAGACCAGAAAGGCATTGTGATAAGCGTATCCCCGGTATAGTCAGGGGTTAATGGGAGTCGTCCCCGTCCCCACAGTATACGCCCAGAACCATGGACCCGGTACTTGTGGTTCGGACTGTCTCCAACCAGCCATAATGTTGAGAGAGTGAAATTATGTCTAAGTCCAGCTTTGGTACATTAGAAGCAACTCTGAAACTTAACCTAAGCGTTTTTCGAAGCTACTTTTTGGCTAACTTCTTATAGGAAGGTCTAGGAGCTCTGAAAATGAACGTGCGCGTCTTTCACTCTTCCCGAGGGACTTAGAAGAATTTTGTGATATTTTTTATTAAAATGGTGTATAAGGGTATATATATAAATATATTTTATGCACTGTATATGAGCTGGCGATTTCTAAGTCTGTGGTTCCGAGAGGGGGTAACCAGGCAAACTAATAAAGGTCAAGCCACTTGGCTGCCAGAATGCCCTCCTTCAGCACAGACCAGAAAGGCATTGTGATAAGCGTATCCCCGGTATAGTCAGGGGTTAATGGGAGTCGTCCCCGTCCCCCCAGTATACGGCCAGAACCATGGACCCGGTACTTCTGGTTCGGACTGTCTCCAACCAGCCATAATGTTGTGAGAGTGAAATTATGTCTAAGTCCAGCTTTGGTACATTAGAAGCAACTCTGAAACTTAACCTAAGCGTTTTTCGAAGCTACTTTTTGGCTAACTTCTTATAGGAAGGTCTAGGAGCTCTGAAAATGAACGTGCGCGTCTTTCACTCTTCCCGAGGGACTTAGAAGAGTTTTGTGAATTTTTTTATTAAAATGGTGTATAAGGGTATATATATAAATATATTTTATGCACTGTATATGAGCTGGCGATTTCTAAGTCTGTGGTTCCGAGAGGGGGTAACCAGGCTCACTAATAAAGGTCAAGCCACTTGGCTGCCAGAATGCCCTGCTTCAGCACAGACCAGAAAGGCATTGTGATAAGCGTATCCCCGGTATAGTCAGGGGTTAATGGGAGTCGTCCCCGTCCCCCCAGTATACGGCCAGAACCATGGACCCGGTACTTGTGGTTCGGACTGTCTCCAACCAGCCATAATGTTGTGATAGTGAAATTATGTCTAAGTCCAGCTTTGGTACATTAGAAGCAACTCTGAAACTTAACCTAAGCGTTTTTCGAAGCTACTTTTTGGCTAACTTCTTATAGGAAGGTCTAGGAGCTCTGAAAATGAACGTGCGCGTCTTTCACTCTTCCCGAGGGACTTAGAAGAATTTTGTGATATTTTTTATTAAAATGGTGTATAAGGGTATATATATAAATATATTTTATGCACTGTATATGAGCTGGCGATTTCTAAGTCTGTGGTTCCGAGAGGGGGTAACCAGGCTCACTAATAAAGGTCAAGCCACTTGGCTGCCAGAATGCCCTCCTTCAGCACAGACCAGAAAGGCATTGTGATAAGCGTATCCCCGGTATAGTCAGGGGTTAATGGGAGTCGTCCCCGTCCCCCCAGTATACGGCCAGAACCATGGACCCGGTACTTGTGGTTCGGACTGTCTCCAACCAGCCATAATGTTGTGAGAGTGAAATTATGTCTAAGTCCAGCTTTAGTACATTAGAACCAACTCTGAAACTTAACCTAAGCGTTTATCGAAGCTACTTTTTGGCTAACTTCTTATAGGAAGGTCTAGGAGCTCTGAAAATGAACGTGCGCGTCTTTCACTCTTCCCGAGGGACTTAGAAGAATTTTGTGATATTTTTTATTAAAATGGTGTATAAGGGTATATATATAAATATATTTTATGCACTGTATATGAGCTGGCGATTTCTAAGTCTGTGGTTCCGAGAGGGGGTAACCAGGCTCACTAATAAAGGTCAAGCCACTTGGCTGCCAGAATGCCCTCCTTCAGCACAAACCAGAAAGGCATTGTGATAAGCGTATTCCCGGTATAGTCAGGGTTTAATTGGAGTCGTCCCCTTCCCCCCAGTATACGGCCAGAACCATGGACCCGGTACTTGTGGTTCGGACTGTCTCCAACCAGCCATAATGTTGTGAGAGTGAAATTATGTCTAAGTCCAGCTTTGGTACATTAGAAGCAACTCTGAAACTTAACCTAAGCGTTTTTCGAAGCTACTTTTTGGCTAACTTCTTATAGGAAGGTCTAGGAGCTCTGAAAATGAACGTGCGCGTCTTTCACTCTTCCCGAGGGACTTAGAAGAGTTTTGTGAATTTTTTTATTAAAATGGTGTATAAGGGTATATATATAAATATATTTTATGCACTGTATATGAGCTGGCGATTTCTAAGTCTGTGGTTCCGAGAGGGGGTAACCAGGCTCACTAATAAAGGTCAAGCCACTTGGCTGCCAGAATGCCCTGCTTCAGCACAGACCAGAAAGGCATTGTGATAAGCGTATCCCCGGTATAGTCAGGGGTTAATGGGAGTCGTCCCCGTCCCCCCAGTATACGGCCAGAACCATGGACCCGGTACTTGTGGTTCGGACTGTCTCCAACCAGCCATAATGTTGTGATAGTGAAATTATGTCTAAGTCCAGCTTTGGTACATTAGAAGCAACTCTGAAACTTAACCTAAGCGTTTTTCGAAGCTACTTTTTGGCTAACTTCTTATAGGAAGGTCTAGGAGCTCTGAAAATGAACGTGCGCGTCTTTCACTCTTCCCGAGGGACTTAGAAGAATTTTGTGATATTTTTTATTAAAATGGTGTATAAGGGTATATATATAAATATATTTTATGCACTGTATATGAGCTGGCGATTTCTAAGTCTGTGGTTCCGAGAGGGGGTAACCAGGCTCACTAATAAATGTCAAGCCACTTGGCTGCCAGAATGCCCTCCTTCAGCACAGACCAGAAAGGCATTGTGATAAGCGTATCCCCGGTATAGTCAGGGGTTAATGGGAGTCGTCCCCTTCCCCCCAGTATACGGACAGAACCATGGACCCGGTACTTGTGGTTCGGACTGTCTCCAACCAGCCATAATGTTGTGAGAGTGAAATTATGTCTAAGTCCAGCTTTGGTACATTAGAAGCAACTCTGAAACTTAACCTAAGCGTTTTTCGAAGCTACTTTTTGGCTAACTTCTTATAGGAAGGTCTAGGAGCTCTGAAAATGAACGTGCGCGTCTTTCACTCTTCCCGAGGGACTTAGAAGAATTTTGTGATATTTATTATTAAAATGGTGTATAAGGGTATATATATAAATATATTTTATGCACTGTATATGAGCTGGCGATTTCTAAGTCTGTGGTTCCGAGAGGGGGTAACCAGGCTCACTAATAAAGGTCAAGCCACTTGGCTGCCAGAATGCCCTGCTTCAGCACAGACCAGAAAGGCATTGTGATAAGCGTATCCCCGGTATAGTCAGGGGTTAATGGGAGTCGTCCCCGTCCCCCCAGTATACGGCCAGAACCATGGACCCGGTACTTGTGGTTCGGACTGTCTCCAACCAGCCATAATGTTGTGAGAGTGAAATTATGTCTAAGTCCAGCTTTAGTACATTAGAACCAACTCTGAAACTTAACCTAAGCGTTTATCGAAGCTACTTTTTGGCTAACTTCTTATAGGAAGGTCTAGGAGCTCTGAAAATGAACGTGCGCGTCTTTCACTCTTCCCGAGGGACTTAGAAGAATTTTGTGATATTTTTTATTAAAATGGTGTATAAGGGTATATATATAAATATATTTTATGCACTGTATATGAGCTGGCGATTTCTAAGTCTGTGGTTCCGAGAGGGGGTAACCAGGCTCACTAATAAAGGTCAAGCCACTTGGCTGCCAGAATGCCCTCCTTCAGCACAGACCAGAAAGGCATTGTGATAAGCGTATTCCCGGTATAGTCAGGGTTTAATTGGAGTCGTCCCCTTCCCCCCAGTATACGGCCAGAACCATGGACCCGGTACTTGTGGTTCGGACTGTCTCCAACCAGCCATAATGTTGTGAGAGTGAAATTATGTCTAAGTCCAGCTTTGGTACATTAGAAGCAACTCTGAAACTTAACCTAAGCGTTTTTCGTAACTACTTTTTGGCTAACTTCTTATAGGAAGGTCTAGGAGCTCTGAAAATGAACGTGCGCGTCTTTCACTCTTCCCGAGGGACTTAGAAGAATTTTGTGATATTTATTATTAAAATGGTGTATAAGGGTATATATATAAATATATTTTATGCACTGTATATGAGCTGGCGATTTCTAAGTCTGTGGTTCCGAGAGGGGGTAACCAGGCTCACTAATAAAGGTCAAGCCACTTGGCTGCCAGAATGCCCTCCTTCAGCACAGACCAGAAAGGCATTGTGATAAGCGTATCCCCGGTATAGTCAGGGGTTAATGGGAGTCGTCCCCGTCCCCCCAGTATACGGCCAGAACCATGGACCCGGTACTTGTGGTTCGGACTGTCTCCAACCAGCCATAATGTTGTGAGAGTGAAATTATGTCTAAGTCCAGCTTTGGTACATTAGAAGCAACTCTGAAACTTAACCTAAGCGTTTTTCGAAGCTACTTTTTGGCTAACTTCTTATAGGAAGGTCTAGGAGCTCTGAAAATGAACGTGCGCGTCTTTCACTCTTCCCGAGGGACTTAGAAGAATTTTGTGATAATTTTTATTAAAATGGTGTATAAGGGTATATATATATAAATATATTTTATGCACTGTATATGACCTGTCGATTTCTAAGTCTGTGGTTCCGAGAGGGGGTAACCAGGCTCACTAATAAAGGTCAAGCCACTTGGCTGCCAGAATGCCCTGCTTCAGCACAGACCAGAAAGGCATTGTGATAAGCGTATCCCCGGTATAGTCAGGGGTTAATGGGAGTCGTCCCCGTCCCCCCAGTATACGGCCAGAACCATGGACCCGGTACTTGTGGTTCGGACTGTCTCCAACCAGCCATAATGTTGTGAGAGTGAAATTATGTCTAAGTCCAGCTTTGGTACATTAGAAGCAACTCTGAAACTTAACCTAAGCGTTTTTCGAAGCTACTTTTTGTCTAACTTCTTATAGGAAGGTCTAGGAGCTCTGAAAATGAACGTGCGCGTCTTTCACTCTTCCCGAGGGACTTAGAAGAATTTTGTGATATTTTTTATTAAAATGGTGTATAAGGGTACAGTATATATATAAATATATTTTATGCACTGTATATGAGCTGACGATTTCTAAGTCTGTGGTTCCGAGAGGGGGTAACCAGGCTCACTAATAAAGGTCAAGCCACTTGGCTGCCAGAATGCCCTCCTTCAGCACAGACCAGAAAGGCATTGTGATAAGCGTATCCCCGGTATAGTCAGGGGTTAATGGGAGTCGTCCCCGTCCCCCCAGTATACGGCCAGAACCATGGACCCGGTACTTGTGGTTCGGACTGTCTCCAACCAGCCATAATGTTGTGAGAGTAAAATTATGTCTAAGTCCAGCTTTGGTACATTAGAAGCAACTCTGAAACTTAACCTAAGCGTTTTTCGAAGCTACTTTTTGGCTAACTTCTTATAGGAAGGTCTAGGAGCTCTGAAAATGAACGTGCGCGTCTTTCACTCTTCCCGAGGGACTTAGAAGAATTTTGTGATATTTTTTATTAAAATGGTGTATAAGGGTATATATATAAATATATTTTATGCACTGTATATGAGCTGGCGATTTCTAAGTCTGTGGTTCCGAGAGGGGGTAACCAGGCTCACTAATAAAGGTCAAGCCACTTGGCTGCCAGAATGCCCTGCTTCAGCACAGACCAGAAAGGCATTGTGATAAGCGTATCCCCGGTATAGTCAGGGGTTAATGGGAGTCGTCCCCGTCCCCACAGTATACGCCCAGAACCATGGACCCGGTACTTGTGGTTCGGACTGTCTCCAACCAGCCATAATGTTGAGAGAGTGAAATTATGTCTAAGTCCAGCTTTGGTACATTAGAAGCAACTCTGAAACTTAACCTAAGCGTTTTTCGAAGCTACTTTTTGGCTAACTTCTTATAGGAAGGTCTAGGAGCTCTGAAAATGAACGTGCGCGTCTTTCACTCTTCCCGAGGGACTTAGAAGAATTTTGTGATATTTTTTATTAAAATGGTGTATAAGGGTATATATATAAATATATTTTATGCACTGTATATGAGCTGGCGATTTCTAAGTCTGTGGTTCCGAGAGGGGGTAACCAGGCAAACTAATAAAGGTCAAGCCACTTGGCTGCCAGAATGCCCTCCTTCAGCACAGACCAGAAAGGCATTGTGATAAGCGTATCCCCGGTATAGTCAGGGGTTAATGGGAGTCGTCCCCGTCCCCCCAGTATACGGCCAGAACCATGGACCCGGTACTTCTGGTTCGGACTGTCTCCAACCAGCCATAATGTTGTGAGAGTGAAATTATGTCTAAGTCCAGCTTTGGTACATTAGAAGCAACTCTGAAACTTAACCTAAGCGTTTTTCGAAGCTACTTTTTGGCTAACTTCTTATAGGAAGGTCTAGGAGCTCTGAAAATGAACGTGCGCGTCTTTCACACTTCCCGAGGGACTTAGAAGAGTTTTGTGAATTTTTTTATTAAAATGGTGTATAAGGGTATATATATAAATATATTTTATGCACTGTATATGAGCTGGCGATTTCTAAGTCTGTGGTTCCGAGAGGGGGTAACCAGGCTCACTAATAAAGGTCAAGCCACTTGGCTGCCAGAATGCCCTGCTTCAGCACAGACCAGAAAGGCATTGTGATAAGCGTATCCCCGGTATAGTCAGGGGTTAATGGGAGTCGTCCCCTTCCCCCCAGTATACGGACAGAACCATGGACCCGGTACTTGTGGTTCGGACTGTCTCCAACCAGCCATAATGTTGTGAGAGTGAAATTATGTCTAAGTCCAGCTTTGGTACATTAGAAGCAACTCTGAAACTTAACCTAAGCGTTTTTCGAAGCTACTTTTTGGCTAACTTCTTATAGGAAGGTCTAGGAGCTCTGAAAATGAACGTGCGCGTCTTTCACTCTTCCCGAGGGACTTAGAAGAATTTTGTGATATTTTTTATTAAAATGGTGTATAAGGGTATATATATAAATATATTTTATGCACTGTATATGAGCTGGCGATTTCTAAGTCTGTGGTTCCGAGAGGGGGTAACCAGGCTCACTAATAAAGGTCAAGCCACTTGGCTGCCAGAATGCCCTCCTTCAGCACAGACCAGAAAGGCATTGTGATAAGCGTATTCCCGGTATAGTCAGGGTTTAATTGGAGTCGTCCCCTTCCCCCCAGTATACGGCCAGAACCATGGACCCGGTACTTGTGGTTCGGACTGTCTCCAACCAGCCATAATGTTGTGAGAGTGAAATTATGTCTAAGTCCAGCTTTGGTACATTAGAAGCAACTCTGAAACTTAACCTAAGCGTTTTTCGTAACTACTTTTTGGCTAACTTCTTATAGGAAGGTCTAGGAGCTCTGAAAATGAACGTGCGCGTCTTTCACTCTTCCCGAGGGACTTAGAAGAATTTTGTGATATTTTTTATTAAAATGGTGTATAAGGGTATATATATAAATATATTTTATGCACTGTATATGAGCTGGCGATTTCTAAGTCTGTGGTTCCGAGAGGGGGTAACCAGGCTCACTAATAAAGGTCAAGCCACTTGGCTGCCAGAATGCCCTCCTTCAGCACAGACCAGAAAGGCATTGTGATAAGCGTATCCCCGGTATAGTCAGGGGTTAATGGGAGTCGTCCCCGTCCCCCCAGTATACGGCCAGAACCATGGACCCGGTACTTGTGGTTCGGACTGTCTCCAACCAGCCATAATGTTGTGAGAGTGAAATTATGTCTAAGTCCAGCTTTGGTACATTAGAAGCAACTCTGAAACTTAACCTAAGCGTTTTTCGAAGCTACTTTTTGGCTAACTTCTTATAGGAAGGTCTAGGAGCTCTGAAAATGAACGTGCGCGTCTTTCACTCTTCCCGAGGGACTTAGAAGAATTTTGTGATAATTTTTATTAAAATGGTGTATAAGGGTATATATATATAAATATATTTTATGCACTGTATATGACCTGTCGATTTCTAAGTCTGTGGTTCCGAGAGGGGGTAACCAGGCTCACTAATAAAGGTCAAGCCACTTGGCTGCCAGAATGCCCTGCTTCAGCACAGACCAGAAAGGCATTGTGATAAGCGTATCCCCGGTATAGTCAGGGGTTAATGGGAGTCGTCCCCGTCCCCCCAGTATACGGCCAGAACCATGGACCCGGTACTTGTGGTTCGGACTGTCTCCAACCAGCCATAATGTTGTGAGAGTGAAATTATGTCTAAGTCCAGCTTTGGTACATTAGAAGCAACTCTGAAACTTAACCTAAGCGTTTTTCGAAGCTACTTTTTGGCTAACTTCTTATAGGAAGGTCTAGGAGCTCTGAAAATGAACGTGCGCGTCTTTCACTCTTCCCGAGGGACTTAGAAGAATTTTGTGATATTTTTTATTAAAATGGTGTATAAGGGTATATATATAAATATATTTTATGCACTGTATATGAGCTTGCGATTTCTAAGTCTGTGGTTCCGAGAGGGGGTAACCAGGCTCACTAATAAAGGTCAAGCCACTTGGCTGCCAGAATGCCCTCCTTCAGCACAGACCAGAAAGGCATTGTGATAAGCGTATCCCCGGTATAGTCAGGGGTTAATGGGAGTCGTCCCCGTCCCCCCAGTATACGGCCAGAACCATGGACCCGGTACTTGTGGTTCGGACTGTCTCCAACCAGCCATAATGTTGTGAGAGTGAAATTATGTCTAAGTCCAGCTTTGGTACATTAGAAGCAACTCTGAAACTTAACCTAAGCGTTTTTCGAAGCTACTTTTTGGCTAACTTCTTATAGGAAGGTCTAGGAGCTCTGAAAATGAACGTGCGCGTCTTTCACTCTTCCCGAGGGACTTAGAAGAATTTTGTGATATTTTTTATTAAAATGGTGTATAAGGGTATATATATAAATATATTTTATGCACTGTATATGAGCTGGCGATTTCTAAGTCTGTGGTTCCGAGAGGGGGTAACCAGGCTCACTAATAAAGGTCAAGCCACTTGGCTGCCAGAATGCCCTCCTTCAGCACAGACCAGAAAGGCATTGTGATAAGCGTATCCCCGGTATAGTCAGGGGTTAATGGGAGTCGTCCCCGTCCCCCCAGTATACGGCCAGAACCATGGACCCGGTACTTGTGGTTCGGAATGTCTCCAACCAGCCATAATGTTGTGAGAGTGAAATTATGTCTAAGTCCAGCTTTGGTACATTAGAAGCAACTCTGAAACTTAACCTAAGCGTTTTTCGAAGCTACTTTTTGGCTAACTTCTTATAGGAAGGTCTAGGTGCTCTGAAAATGAACGTGCGCGTCTTTCACTCTTCCCGAGGGACTTAGAAGAATTTTGTGATATTTTTTATTAAAATGGTGTATAAGGGTATATATATAAATATATTTTATGCACTGTATATGAGCTGGCGATTTCTAAGTCTGTGGTTCCGAGAGGGGGTAACCAGGCTCACTAATAAAGGTCAAGCCACTTGGCTGCCAGAATGCCCTCCTTCAGCACAGACCAGAAAGGCATTGTGATAAGCGTATTCCCGGTATAGTCAGGGGTTAATTGGAGTCGTCCCCTTCCCCCCAGTATACGGCCAGAACCATGGACCCGGTACTTGTGGTTCGGACTGTCTCCAACCAGCCATAATGTTGTGAGAGTGAAATTATGTCTAAGTCCAGCTTTGGTACATTAGAAGCAACTCTGAAACTTAACCTAAGCGTTTTTCGAAGCTACTTTTTGGCTAACTTCTTATAGGAAGGTCTAGGAGCTCTGAAATGAACGTGCGCGTCTTTCACTCTTCCCGAGGGACTTAGAAGAATTTTGTGATATTTTTTATTAAAATGGTGTATAAGGGTATATATATAAATATATTTTATGCACTGTATATGAGCTGGCGATTTCTAAGTCTGTGGTTCCGAGAGGGGGTAACCAGGCTCACTAATAAAGGTCAAGCCACTTGGCTGCCAGAATGCCCTCCTTCAGCACAGACCAGAAAGGCATTGTGATAAGCGTATTCCCGGTATAGTCAGGGGTTAATTGGAGTCGTCCCCTTCCCCCCAGTATACGGCCAGAACCATGGACCCGGTACTTGTGGTTCGGACTGTCTCCAACCAGCCATAATGTTGTGAGAGTGAAATTATGTCTAAGTCCAGCTTTGGTACATTAGAAGCAACTCTGAAACTTAACCTAAGCGTTTTTCGAAGCTACTTTTTGGCTAACTTCTTATAGGAAGGTCTAGGTGCTCTGAAAATGAACGTGCGCGTCTTTCACTCTTCCCGAGGGACTTAGAAGAATTTTGTGATATTTTTTATTAAAATGGTGTATAAGGGTATATATATAAATATATTTTATGCACTGTATATGAGCTGGCGATTTCTAAGTCTGTGGTTCCGAGAGGGGGTAACCAGGCTCACTAATAAAGGTCAAGCCACTTGGCTGCCAGAATGCCCTCCTTCAGCACAGACCAGAAAGGCATTGTGATAAGCGTATTCCCGGTATAGTCAGGGGTTAATTGGAGTCGTCCCCTTCCCCCCAGTATACGGCCAGAACCATGGACCCGGTACTTGTGGTTCGGACTGTCTCCAACCAGCCATAATGTTGTGAGAGTGAAATTATGTCTAAGTCCAGCTTTGGTACATTAGAAGCAACTCTGAAACTTAACCTAAGCGTTTTTCGAAGATACTTTTTGGCTAACTTCTTATAGGAAGGTCTAGGAGCTCTGAAAATGAACGTGCGCGTCTTTCACTCTTCCCGAGGGACTTAGAAGAATTTTGTGATATTTTTTATTAAAATGGTGTATAAGGGTATATATATAAATATATTTTATGCACTGTATATGAGCTGGCGATTTCTAAGTCTGTGGTTCCGAGAGGGGGTAACCAGGCTCACTAATAAAGGTCAAGCCACTTGGCTGCCAGAATGCCCTCCTTCAGCACAGACCAGAAAGGCATTGTGATAAGCGTATCCCCGGTATAGTCAGGGGTTAATGGGAGTCGTCCCCGTACCCCCAGTATACGGCCAGAACCATGGACCCGGTACTTGTGGTTCGGACTGTCTCCAACCAGCCATAATGTTGTGAGAGTGAAATTATGTCTAAGTCCAGCTTTGGTACATTAGAAGCAACTCTGAAACTTAACCTAAGCGTTTTTCGAAGCTACTTTTTGGCTAACTTCTTATAGGAAGGTCTAGGAGCTCTGAAAATGAATGTGCGCGTCTTTCACTCTTCCCGAGGGACTTAGAAGAATTTTGTGATAATTTTTATTAAAATGGTGTATAAGGGTATATATATATAAATATATTTTATGCACTGTATATGAGCTGGCGATTTCTAAGTCTGTGGTTCCGAGAGGGGGTAACCAGGCTCACTAATAAAGGTCAAGCCACTTGGCTGCCAGAATGCCCTCCTTCAGCACAGACCAGAAAGGCATTGTGATAAGCGTATCCCCGGTATAGTCAGGGGTTAATGGGAGTCGTCCCCGTCCCCCCAGTATACGGCCAGAACCATGGACCCGGTACTTGTGGTTCGGACTGTCTCCAACCAGCCATAATGTTGTGAGAGTGAAATTATGTCTAAGTCCAGCTTTGGTACATTAGAAGCAACTCTGAAACTTAACCTAAGCGTTTTTCGAAGCTACTTTTTGGCTAACTTCTTATAGGAAGGTCTAGGAGCTCTGAAAATGAACGTGCGCGTCTTTCACTCTTCCCGAGGGACTTAGAAGAATTTTGTGATATTTTTTATTAAAATGGTGTATAAGGGTATATATATAAATATATTTTATGCACTGTATATGAGCTGGCGATTTCTAAGTCTGTGGTTCCGAGAGGGGGTAACCAGGCTCACTAATAAAGGTCAAGCCACTTGGCTGCCAGAATGCCCTCCTTCAGCACAGACCAGAAAGGCATTGTGATAAGCGTATTCCCGGTATAGTCAGGGGTTAATTGGAGTCGTCCCCTTCCCCCCAGTATACGGCCAGAACCATGGACCCGGTACTTGTGGTTCGGACTGTCTCCAACCAGCCATAATGTTGTGAGAGTGAAATTATGTCTAAGTCCAGCTTTGGTACATTAGAAGCAACTCTGAAACTTAACCTAAGCGTTTTTCGAAGCTACTTTTTGGCTAACTTCTTATAGGAAGGTCTAGGAGCTCTGAAAATGAACGTGCGCGTCTTTCACTCTTCCCGAGGGACTTAGAAGAATTTTGTGATAATTTTTATTAAAATGGTGTATAAGGGTATATATATAAATATATTTTATGCACTGTATATGAGCTGGCGATTTGTAAGTCTGTGGTTCCGAGAGGGGGTAACCAGGCTCACTAATAAAGGTCAAGCAACTTGGCTGCCAGAATGCCCTCCTTCAGTACAGACCAGAAAAGCATTGTGATAAGCGTATCCCCGGTATAGTCAGGGGTTAATGGGAGTCGTCCCCGTCCCCCCAGTATACGGCCAGAACCATGGACCCGGTACTTGTGGTTCGGACTGTCTCCAACCAGCCATAATGTTGTGATAGTGAAATTATGTCTAAGTCCAGCTTTGGTACATTAGAAGCAACTCTGAAACTTAACCTAAGCGTTTTTCGAAGCTACTTTTTGGCTAACTTCTTATAGGAAGGTCTAGGAGCTCTGAAAATGAACGTGCGCGTCTTTCACTCTTCCCGAGGGACTTAGAAGAATTTTGTGATATTTTTTTATTAAAATGGTGTATAAGGGTATATATATAAATATATTTTATGCACTGTATATGAGCTGGCGATTTCTAAGTCTGTGGTTCCGAGAGGGGGTAACCAGGCTCACTAATAAAGGTCAAGCCACTTGGCTGCCAGAATGCCCTCCTTCAGCACAGACCAGAAAGGCATTGTGATAAGCGTATCCCCGGTATAGTCAGGGGTTAATGGGAGTCGTCCCCGTACCCCCAGTATACGGCCAGAACCATGGACCCGGTACTTGTGGTTCGGACTGTCTCCAACCAGCCATAATGTTGTGAGAGTGAAATTATGTCTAAGTCCAGCTTTGGTACATTAGAAGCAACTCTGAAACTTAACCTAAGCGTTTTTCGAAGCTACTTTTTGGCTAACTTCTTATAGGAAAGTCTAGGAGCTCTGAAAATGAACGTGCGCGTCTTTCACTCTTCCCGAGGGACTTAGAAGAATTTTGTGATAATTTTTATTAAAATGGTGTATAAGGGTATATATATAAATATATTTTATGCACTGTATATGAGCTGGCGATTTGTAAGTCTGTGGTTCCGAGAGGGGGTAACCAGGCTCACTAATAAAGGTCAAGCAACTTGGCTGCCAGAATGCCCTCCTTCAGTACAGACCAGAAAAGCATTGTGATAAGCGTATCCCCGGTATAGTCAGGGGTTAATGGGAGTCGTCCCCGTCCCCCCAGTATACGGCCAGAACCATGGACCCGGTACTTGTGGTTCGGACTGTCTCCAACCAGCCATAATGTTGTGATAGTGAAATTATGTCTAAGTCCAGCTTTGGTACATTAGAAGCAACTCTGAAACTTAACCTAAGCGTTTTTCGAAACTACTTTTTGGCTAACTTCTTATAGGAAGGTCTAGGAGCTCTGAAAATGAACGTGCGCGTCTTTCACTCTTCCCGAGGGACTTAGAAGAATTTTGTGATATTTTTTATTAAAATGGTGTATAAGGGTATATATATAAATATATTTTATGCACTGTATATGAGCTGGCGATTTCTAAGTCTGTGGTTCCGAGAGGGGGTAACCAGGCTCACTAATAAAGGTCAAGCCACTTGGCTGCCAGAATGCCCTCCTTCAGCACAGACCAGAAAGGCATTGTGATAAGCGTATCCTCGGTATAGTCAGGGGTTAATGGGAGTCGTCCCCTTCCCCCCAGTATACGGCCAGAACCATGGACCCGGTACTTGTGGTTCGGACTGTCTCCAACCAGCCATAATGTTGTGAGAGTGAAATTATGTCTAAGTCTAGCTTTGGTACATTAGAAGCAACTCTGAAACTTAACCTAAGCGTTTTTCGAAGCTACTTTTTGGCTAACTTCTTATAGGAAGGTCTAGGAGCTCTGAAAATGAACGTGCGCGTCTTTCACTCTTCCCGAGGGACTTAGAAGAATTTTGTGATATTTTTTATTAAAATGGTGTATAAGGGTATATATATAAATATATTTTATGCACTGTATATGAGCTGGCGATTTCTAAGTCTGTGGTTCCGAGAGGGGGTAACCAGGCTCACTAATAAAGGTCAAGCCACTTGGCTGCCAGAATGCCCTGCTTCAGCACAGACCAGAAAGGCATTGTGATAAGCGTATCCCCGGTATAGTCAGGGGTTAATGGGAGTCGTCCCCGTCCCCCCAGTATACGGCCAGAACCATGGACCCGGTACTTGTGGTTCGGACTGTCTCCAACCAGCCATAATGTTGTGAGAGTGAAATTATGTCTAAGTCCAACTTTGGTACATTAGAATCAACTCTGAAACTTAACCTAAGCGTTTTTCGAAGCTACTTTTTGGCTAACTTCTTATAGGAAGGTCTAGGAGCTCTGAAAATGAACTTGCACGTCTTTCACTCTTCCCGAGGGACTTAGAAGAATTTTGTGAATTTTTTTATTAAAATGGTGTATAAGGGTATATATATAAATATATTTTATGCACTGTATATGAGCTGGCGATTTCTAAGTCTGTGGTTCCGAGAGGGGGTAACCAGGCTCACTAATAAAGGTCAAGCCACTTGGCTGCCAGAATGCCCTGCTTCAGCACAGACCAGAAATGCATTGTGATAAGCGTATCCCCGGTATAGTCAGGGGTTAATGGGAGTCGTCCCCGTCCCCCCAGTATACGGCCAGAATCATGGACCCGGTACTTGTGGTTCGGACTGTCTCCAACCAGCCATAATGTTGTGAGAGTGAAATTATGTCTAAGTCCAGCTTTGGTACATTAGAAGCAACTCTGAAACTTAACCTAAGCGTTTTTCGAAGCTACTTTTTGGCTAACTTCTTATAGGAAGGTCTAGGAGCTCTGAAAATGAACGTGCGCGTCTTTCACTCTTCCCGAGGGACTTAGAAGAATGTTGTGATATTTTTTATTAAAATGGTGTATAAGGGCATATATATAAATATATTTTATGCACTGTATATGAGCTGGCGATTTCTAAGTCTGTGGTTCCGAGAGGGGGTACCAGGCTCACTAATAAAGGTCAAGCCACTTGGCTGCCAGAATGCCCTCCTTCAGCACAGACCAGAAAGGCATTGTGATAAGCGTATTCCCGGTATAGTCAGGGGTTAATTGGAGTCGTCCCCTTCCCCCCAGTATACGGCCAGAACCATGGACCCGGTACTTGTGGTTCGGACTGTCTCCAACCAGCCATAATGTTGTGAGAGTGAAATTATGTCTAAGTCCAGCTTTGGTACATTAGAAGCAACTCTGAAACTTAACCTAAGCGTATTTCGAAGCTACTTTTTGGCTAACTTCTTATAGGAAGGTCTAGGAGCTCTGAAAATGAACGTGCGCGTCTTTCACTCTTCCCGAGGGACTTAGAAGAATTTTGTGATATTTTTTATTAAAATGGTGTATAAGGGTATATATATAAATATATTTTATGCACTGTATATGAGCTGGCGATTTCTAAGTCTGTGGTTCCGAGAGGGGGTAACCAGGCTCACTAATAAAGGTCAAGCCACTTGGCTGCCAGAATGCCCTCCTTCAGCACAGACCAGAAAGGCATTGTGATAAGCGTATCCCCGGTATAGTCAGGGGTTAATGGGAGTCGTCCCCGTACCCCCAGTATACGGCCAGAACCATGGACCCGGTACTTGTGGTTCGGACTGTCTCCAACCAGCCATAATGTTGTGAGAGTGAAATTATGTCTAAGTCCAGCTTTGGTACATTAGAAGCAACTCTGAAACTTAACCTAAGCGTTTTTCGAAGCTACTTTTTGGCTAACTTCTTATAGGAAAGTCTAGGAGCTCTGAAAATGAACGTGCGCGTCTTTCACTCTTCCCGAGGGACTTAGAAGAATTTTGTGATAATTTTTATTAAAATGGTGTATAAGGGTATATATATAAATATATTTTATGCACTGTATATGAGCTGGCGATTTGTAAGTCTGTGGTTCCGAGAGGGGGTAACCAGGCTCACTAATAAAGGTCAAGCAACTTGGCTGCCAGAATGCCCTCCTTCAGTACAGACCAGAAAAGCATTGTGATAAGCGTATCCCCGGTATAGTCAGGGGTTAATGGGAGTCGTCCCCGTCCCCCCAGTATACGGCCAGAACCATGGACCCGGTACTTGTGGTTCGGACTGTCTCCAACCAGCCATAATGTTGTGATAGTGAAATTATGTCTAAGTCCAGCTTTGGTACATTAGAAGCAACTCTGAAACTTAACCTAAGCGTTTTTCGAAGCTACTTTTTGGCTAACTTCTTATAGGAAGGTCTAGGAGCTCTGAAAATGAACGTGCGCGTCTTTCACTCTTCCCGAGGGACTTAGAAGAATTTTGTGATATTTTTTATTAAAATGGTGTATAAGGGTATATATATAAATATATTTTATGCACTGTATATGAGCTGGCGATTTCTAAGTCTGTGGTTCCGAGAGGGGGTAACCAGGCTCACTAATAAAGGTCAAGCCACTTGGCTGCCAGAATGCCCTCCTTCAGCACAGACCAGAAAGGCATTGTGATAAGCGTATCCCCGGTATAGTCAGGGGTTAATGGGAGTCGTCCCCTTCCCCCCAGTATACGGCCAGAACCATGGACCCGGTACTTGTGGTTCGGACTGTCTCCAACCAGCCATAATGTTGTGAGAGTGAAATTATGTCTAAGTCCAGCTTTGGTACATTAGAAGCAACTCTGAAACTTAACCTAAGCGTTTTTCGAAGCTACTTTTTGGCTAACTTCTTATAGGAAGGTCTAGGAGCTCTGAAAATGAACGTGCGCGTCTTTCACTCTTCCCGAGGGACTTAGAAGAATTTTGTGATATTTTTTATTAAAATGGTGTATAAGGGTATATATATAAATATATTTTATGCACTGTATATGAGCTGGCGATTTCTAAGTCTGTGGTTCCGAGAGGGGGTAACCAGGCTCACTAATAAAGGTCAAGCCACTTGGCTGCCAGAATGCCCTGCTTCAGCACAGACCAGAAAGGCATTGTGATAAGCGTATCCCCGGTATAGTCAGGGGTTAATGGGAGTCGTCCCCGTCCCCACAGTATACGCCCAGAACCATGGACCCGGTACTTGTGGTTCGGACTGTCTCCAACCAGCCATAATGTTGAGAGAGTGAAATTATGTCTAAGTCCAGCTTTGGTACATTAGAAGCAACTCTGAAACTTAACCTAAGCGTTTTTCGAAGCTACTTTTTGGCTAACTTCTTATAGGAAGGTCTAGGAGCTCTGAAAATGAACGTGCGCGTCTTTCACTCTTCCCGAGGGACTTAGAAGAATTTTGTGATATTTTTTATTAAAATGGTGTATAAGGGTATATATATAAATATATTTTATGCACTGTATATGAGCTGGCGATTTCTAAGTCTGTGGTTCCGAGAGGGGGTAACCAGGCAAACTAATAAAGGTCAAGCCACTTGGCTGCCAGAATGCCCTCCTTCAGCACAGACCAGAAAGGCATTGTGATAAGCGTATCCCCGGTATAGTCAGGGGTTAATGGGAGTCGTCCCCGTCCCCCCGGTATACGGCCAGAACCATGGACCCGGTACTTCTGGTTCGGACTGTCTCCAACCAGCCATAATGTTGTGAGAGTGAAATTATGTCTAAGTCCAGCTTTGGTACATTAGAAGCAACTCTGAAACTTAACCTAAGCGTTTTTCGAAGCTACTTTTTGGCTAACTTCTTATAGGAAGGTCTAGGAGCTCTGAAAATGAACGTGCGCGTCTTTCACTCTTCCCGAGGGACTTAGAAGAGTTTTGTGAATTTTTTTATTAAAATGGTGTATAAGGGTATATATATAAATATATTTTATGCACTGTATATGAGCTGGCGATTTCTAAGTCTGTGGTTCCGAGAGGGGGTAACCAGGCTCACTAATAAAGGTCAAGCCACTTGGCTGCCAGAATGCCCTGCTTCAGCACAGACCAGAAAGGCATTGTGATAAGCGTATCCCCGGTATAGTCAGGGGTTAATGGGAGTCGTCCCCGTCCCCCCAGTATACGGCCAGAACCATGGACCCGGTACTTGTGGTTCGGACTGTCTCCAACCAGCCATAATGTTGTGATAGTGAAATTATGTCTAAGTCCAGCTTTGGTACATTAGAAGCAACTCTGAAACTTAACCTAAGCGTTTTTCGAAGCTACTTTTTGGCTAACTTCTTATAGGAAGGTCTAGGAGCTCTGAAAATGAACGTGCGCGTCTTTCACTCTTCCCGAGGGACTTAGAAGAATTTTGTGATATTTTTTATTAAAATGGTGTATAAGGGTATATATATAAATATATTTTATGCACTGTATATGAGCTGGCGATTTGTAAGTCTGTGGTTCCGAGAGGGGGTAACCAGGCTCACTAATAAAGGTCAAGCAACTTGGCTGCCAGAATGCCCTCCTTCAGTACAGACCAGAAAAGCATTGTGATAAGCGTATCCCCGGTATAGTCAGGGGTTAATGGGAGTCGTCCCCGTCCCCCCAGTATACGGCCAGAACCATGGACCCGGTACTTGTGGTTCGGACTGTCTCCAACCAGCCATAATGTTGTGATAGTGAAATTATGTCTAAGTCCAGCTTTGGTACATTAGAAGCAACTCTGAAACTTAACCTAAGCGTTTTTCGAAGCTACTTTTTGGCTAACTTCTTATAGGAAGGTCTAGGAGCTCTGAAAATGAACGTGCGCGTCTTTCACTCTTCCCGAGGGACTTAGAAGAATTTTGTGATATTTTTTTATTAAAATGGTGTATAAGGGTATATATATAAATATATTTTATGCACTGTATATGAGCTGGCGATTTCTAAGTCTGTGGTTCCGAGAGGGGGTAACCAGGCTCACTAATAAAGGTCAAGCCACTTGGCTGCCAGAATGCCCTCCTTCAGCACAGACCAGAAAGGCATTGTGATAAGCGTATCCCCGGTATAGTCAGGGGTTAATGGGAGTCGTCCCCGTACCCCCAGTATACGGCCAGAACCATGGACCCGGTACTTGTGGTTCGGACTGTCTCCAACCAGCCATAATGTTGTGAGAGTGAAATTATGTCTAAGTCCAGCTTTGGTACATTAGAAGCAACTCTGAAACTTAACCTAAGCGTTTTTCGAAGCTACTTTTTGGCTAACTTCTTATAGGAAAGTCTAGGAGCTCTGAAAATGAACGTGCGCGTCTTTCACTCTTCCCGAGGGACTTAGAAGAATTTTGTGATAATTTTTATTAAAATGGTGTATAAGGGTATATATATAAATATATTTTATGCACTGTATATGAGCTGGCGATTTGTAAGTCTGTGGTTCCGAGAGGGGGTAACCAGGCTCACTAATAAAGGTCAAGCAACTTGGCTGCCAGAATGCCCTCCTTCAGTACAGACCAGAAAAGCATTGTGATAAGCGTATCCCCGGTATAGTCAGGGGTTAATGGGAGTCGTCCCCGTCCCCCCAGTATACGGCCAGAACCATGGACCCGGTACTTGTGGTTCGGACTGTCTCCAACCAGCCATAATGTTGTGATAGTGAAATTATGTCTAAGTCCAGCTTTGGTACATTAGAAGCAACTCTGAAACTTAACCTAAGCGTTTTTCGAAACTACTTTTTGGCTAACTTCTTATAGGAAGGTCTAGGAGCTCTGAAAATGAACGTGCGCGTCTTTCACTCTTCCCGAGGGACTTAGAAGAATTTTGTGATATTTTTTATTAAAATGGTGTATAAGGGTATATATATAAATATATTTTATGCACTGTATATGAGCTGGCGATTTCTAAGTCTGTGGTTCCGAGAGGGGGTAACCAGGCTCACTAATAAAGGTCAAGCCACTTGGCTGCCAGAATGCCCTCCTTCAGCACAGACCAGAAAGGCATTGTGATAAGCGTATCCTCGGTATAGTCAGGGGTTAATGGGAGTCGTCCCCTTCCCCCCAGTATACGGCCAGAACCATGGACCCGGTACTTGTGGTTCGGACTGTCTCCAACCAGCCATAATGTTGTGAGAGTGAAATTATGTCTAAGTCTAGCTTTGGTACATTAGAAGCAACTCTGAAACTTAACCTAAGCGTTTTTCGAAGCTACTTTTTGGCTAACTTCTTATAGGAAGGTCTAGGAGCTCTGAAAATGAACGTGCGCGTCTTTCACTCTTCCCGAGGGACTTAGAAGAATTTTGTGATATTTTTTATTAAAATGGTGTATAAGGGTATATATATAAATATATTTTATGCACTGTATATGAGCTGGCGATTTCTAAGTCTGTGGTTCCGAGAGGGGGTAACCAGGCTCACTAATAAAGGTCAAGCCACTTGGCTGCCAGAATGCCCTGCTTCAGCACAGACCAGAAAGGCATTGTGATAAGCGTATCCCCGGTATAGTCAGGGGTTAATGGGAGTCGTCCCCGTCCCCCCAGTATACGGCCAGAACCATGGACCCGGTACTTGTGGTTCGGACTGTCTCCAACCAGCCATAATGTTGTGAGAGTGAAATTATGTCTAAGTCCAACTTTGGTACATTAGAATCAACTCTGAAACTTAACCTAAGCGTTTTTCGAAGCTACTTTTTGGCTAACTTCTTATAGGAAGGTCTAGGAGCTCTGAAAATGAACTTGCACGTCTTTCACTCTTCCCGAGGGACTTAGAAGAATTTTGTGAATTTTTTTATTAAAATGGTGTATAAGGGTATATATATAAATATATTTTATGCACTGTATATGAGCTGGCGATTTCTAAGTCTGTGGTTCCGAGAGGGGGTAACCAGGCTCACTAATAAAGGTCAAGCCACTTGGCTGCCAGAATGCCCTGCTTCAGCACAGACCAGAAATGCATTGTGATAAGCGTATCCCCGGTATAGTCAGGGGTTAATGGGAGTCGTCCCCGTCCCCCCAGTATACGGCCAGAATCATGGACCCGGTACTTGTGGTTCGGACTGTCTCCAACCAGCCATAATGTTGTGAGAGTGAAATTATGTCTAAGTCCAGCTTTGGTACATTAGAAGCAACTCTGAAACTTAACCTAAGCGTTTTTCGAAGCTACTTTTTGGCTAACTTCTTATAGGAAGGTCTAGGAGCTCTGAAAATGAACGTGCGCGTCTTTCACTCTTCCCGAGGGACTTAGAAGAATGTTGTGATATTTTTTATTAAAATGGTGTATAAGGGCATATATATAAATATATTTTATGCACTGTATATGAGCTGGCGATTTCTAAGTCTGTGGTTCCGAGAGGGGGTACCAGGCTCACTAATAAAGGTCAAGCCACTTGGCTGCCAGAATGCCCTCCTTCAGCACAGACCAGAAAGGCATTGTGATAAGCGTATTCCCGGTATAGTCAGGGGTTAATTGGAGTCGTCCCCTTCCCCCCAGTATACGGCCAGAACCATGGACCCGGTACTTGTGGTTCGGACTGTCTCCAACCAGCCATAATGTTGTGAGAGTGAAATTATGTCTAAGTCCAGCTTTGGTACATTAGAAGCAACTCTGAAACTTAACCTAAGCGTATTTCGAAGCTACTTTTTGGCTAACTTCTTATAGGAAGGTCTAGGAGCTCTGAAAATGAACGTGCGCGTCTTTCACTCTTCCCGAGGGACTTAGAAGAATTTTGTGATATTTTTTATTAAAATGGTGTATAAGGGTATATATATAAATATATTTTATGCACTGTATATGAGCTGGCGATTTCTAAGTCTGTGGTTCCGAGAGGGGGTAACCAGGCTCACTAATAAAGGTCAAGCCACTTGGCTGCCAGAATGCCCTCCTTCAGCACAGACCAGAAAGGCATTGTGATAAGCGTATCCCCGGTATAGTCAGGGGTTAATGGGAGTCGTCCCCGTACCCCCAGTATACGGCCAGAACCATGGACCCGGTACTTGTGGTTCGGACTGTCTCCAACCAGCCATAATGTTGTGAGAGTGAAATTATGTCTAAGTCCAGCTTTGGTACATTAGAAGCAACTCTGAAACTTAACCTAAGCGTTTTTCGAAGCTACTTTTTGGCTAACTTCTTATAGGAAAGTCTAGGAGCTCTGAAAATGAACGTGCGCGTCTTTCACTCTTCCCGAGGGACTTAGAAGAATTTTGTGATAATTTTTATTAAAATGGTGTATAAGGGTATATATATAAATATATTTTATGCACTGTATATGAGCTGGCGATTTGTAAGTCTGTGGTTCCGAGAGGGGGTAACCAGGCTCACTAATAAAGGTCAAGCAACTTGGCTGCCAGAATGCCCTCCTTCAGTACAGACCAGAAAAGCATTGTGATAAGCGTATCCCCGGTATAGTCAGGGGTTAATGGGAGTCGTCCCCGTCCCCCCAGTATACGGCCAGAACCATGGACCCGGTACTTGTGGTTCGGACTGTCTCCAACCAGCCATAATGTTGTGATAGTGAAATTATGTCTAAGTCCAGCTTTGGTACATTAGAAGCAACTCTGAAACTTAACCTAAGCGTTTTTCGAAGCTACTTTTTGGCTAACTTCTTATAGGAAGGTCTAGGAGCTCTGAAAATGAACGTGCGCGTCTTTCACTCTTCCCGAGGGACTTAGAAGAATTTTGTGATATTTTTTATTAAAATGGTGTATAAGGGTATATATATAAATATATTTTATGCACTGTATATGAGCTGGCGATTTCTAAGTCTGTGGTTCCGAGAGGGGGTAACCAGGCTCACTAATAAAGGTCAAGCCACTTGGCTGCCAGAATGCCCTCCTTCAGCACAGACCAGAAAGGCATTGTGATAAGCGTATCCCCGGTATAGTCAGGGGTTAATGGGAGTCGTCCCCTTCCCCCCAGTATACGGCCAGAACCATGGACCCGGTACTTGTGGTTCGGACTGTCTCCAACCAGCCATAATGTTGTGAGAGTGAAATTATGTCTAAGTCCAGCTTTGGTACATTAGAAGCAACTCTGAAACTTAACCTAAGCGTTTTTCGAAGCTACTTTTTGGCTAACTTCTTATAGGAAGGTCTAGGAGCTCTGAAAATGAACGTGCGCGTCTTTCACTCTTCCCGAGGGACTTAGAAGAATTTTGTGATATTTTTTATTAAAATGGTGTATAAGGGTATATATATAAATATATTTTATGCACTGTATATGAGCTGGCGATTTCTAAGTCTGTGGTTCCGAGAGGGGGTAACCAGGCTCACTAATAAAGGTCAAGCCACTTGGCTGCCAGAATGCCCTGCTTCAGCACAGACCAGAAAGGCATTGTGATAAGCGTATCCCCGGTATAGTCAGGGGTTAATGGGAGTCGTCCCCGTCCCCACAGTATACGCCCAGAACCATGGACCCGGTACTTGTGGTTCGGACTGTCTCCAACCAGCCATAATGTTGAGAGAGTGAAATTATGTCTAAGTCCAGCTTTGGTACATTAGAAGCAACTCTGAAACTTAACCTAAGCGTTTTTCGAAGCTACTTTTTGGCTAACTTCTTATAGGAAGGTCTAGGAGCTCTGAAAATGAACGTGCGCGTCTTTCACTCTTCCCGAGGGACTTAGAAGAATTTTGTGATATTTTTTATTAAAATGGTGTATAAGGGTATATATATAAATATATTTTATGCACTGTATATGAGCTGGCGATTTCTAAGTCTGTGGTTCCGAGAGGGGGTAACCAGGCAAACTAATAAAGGTCAAGCCACTTGGCTGCCAGAATGCCCTCCTTCAGCACAGACCAGAAAGGCATTGTGATAAGCGTATCCCCGGTATAGTCAGGGGTTAATGGGAGTCGTCCCCGTCCCCCCGGTATACGGCCAGAACCATGGACCCGGTACTTCTGGTTCGGACTGTCTCCAACCAGCCATAATGTTGTGAGAGTGAAATTATGTCTAAGTCCAGCTTTGGTACATTAGAAGCAACTCTGAAACTTAACCTAAGCGTTTTTCGAAGCTACTTTTTGGCTAACTTCTTATAGGAAGGTCTAGGAGCTCTGAAAATGAACGTGCGCGTCTTTCACTCTTCCCGAGGGACTTAGAAGAGTTTTGTGAATTTTTTTATTAAAATGGTGTATAAGGGTATATATATAAATATATTTTATGCACTGTATATGAGCTGGCGATTTCTAAGTCTGTGGTTCCGAGAGGGGGTAACCAGGCTCACTAATAAAGGTCAAGCCACTTGGCTGCCAGAATGCCCTGCTTCAGCACAGACCAGAAAGGCATTGTGATAAGCGTATCCCCGGTATAGTCAGGGGTTAATGGGAGTCGTCCCCGTCCCCCCAGTATACGGCCAGAACCATGGACCCGGTACTTGTGGTTCGGACTGTCTCCAACCAGCCATAATGTTGTGATAGTGAAATTATGTCTAAGTCCAGCTTTGGTACATTAGAAGCAACTCTGAAACTTAACCTAAGCGTTTTTCGAAGCTACTTTTTGGCTAACTTCTTATAGGAAGGTCTAGGAGCTCTGAAAATGAACGTGCGCGTCTTTCACTCTTCCCGAGGGACTTAGAAGAATTTTGTGATATTTTTTATTAAAATGGTGTATAAGGGTATATATATAAATATATTTTATGCACTGTATATGAGCTGGCGATTTCTAAGTCTGTGGTTCCGAGAGGGGGTAACCAGGCTCACTAATAAATGTCAAGCCACTTGGCTGCCAGAATGCCCTCCTTCAGCACAGACCAGAAAGGCATTGTGATAAGCGTATCCCCGGTATAGTCAGGGGTTAATGGGAGTCGTCCCCTTCCCCCCAGTATACGGACAGAACCATGGACCCGGTACTTGTGGTTCGGACTGTCTCCAACCAGCCATAATGTTGTGAGAGTGAAATTATGTCTAAGTCCAGCTTTGGTACATTAGAAGCAACTCTGAAACTTAACCTAAGCGTTTTTCGAAGCTACTTTTTGGCTAACTTCTTATAGGAAGGTCTAGGAGCTCTGAAAATGAACGTGCGCGTCTTTCACTCTTCCCGAGGGACTTAGAAGAATTTTGTGATATTTTTTATTAAAATGGTGTATAAGGGTATATATATAAATATATTTTATGCACTGTATATGAGCTGGCGATTTCTAAGTCTGTGGTTCCGAGAGGGGGTAACCAGGCTCACTAATAAAGGTCAAGCCACTTGGCTGCCAGAATGCCCTCCTTCAGCACAGACCAGAAAGGCATTGTGATAAGCGTATCCCCGGTATAGTCAGGGGTTAATGGGAGTCGTCCCCGTCCCCCCAGTATACGGCCAGAACCATGGACCCGGTACTTGTGGTTCGGACTGTCTCCAACCAGCCATAATGTTGTGAGAGTGAAATTATGTCTAAGTCCAGCTTTAGTACATTAGAACCAACTCTGAAACTTAACCTAAGCGTTTATCGAAGCTACTTTTTGGCTAACTTCTTATAGGAAGGTCTAGGAGCTCTGAAAATGAACGTGCGCGTCTTTCACTCTTCCCGAGGGACTTAGAAGAATTTTGTGATATTTTTTATTAAAATGGTGTATAAGGGTATATATATAAATATATTTTATGCACTGTATATGAGCTGGCGATTTCTAAGTCTGTGGTTCCGAGAGGGGGTAACCAGGCTCACTAATAAAGGTCAAGCCACTTGGCTGCCAGAATGCCCTCCTTCAGCACAGACCAGAAAGGCATTGTGATAAGCGTATTCCCGGTATAGTCAGGGTTTAATTGGAGTCGTCCCCTTCCCCCCAGTATACGGCCAGAACCATGGACCCGGTACTTGTGGTTCGGACTGTCTCCAACCAGCCATAATGTTGTGAGAGTGAAATTATGTCTAAGTCCAGCTTTGGTACATTAGAAGCAACTCTGAAACTTAACCTAAGCGTTTTTCGTAACTACTTTTTGGCTAACTTCTTATAGGAAGGTCTAGGAGCTCTGAAAATGAACGTGCGCGTCTTTCACTCTTCCCGAGGGACTTAGAAGAATTTTGTGATATTTTTTATTAAAATGGTGTATAAGGGTATATATATAAATATATTTTATGCACTGTATATGAGCTGGCGATTTCTAAGTCTGTGGTTCCGAGAGGGGGTAACCAGGCTCACTAATAAAGGTCAAGCCACTTGGCTGCCAGAATGCCCTCCTTCAGCACAGACCAGAAAGGCATTGTGATAAGCGTATCCCCGGTATAGTCAGGGGTTAATGGGAGTCGTCCCCGTCCCCCCAGTATACGGCCAGAACCATGGACCCGGTACTTGTGGTTCGGACTGTCTCCAACCAGCCATAATGTTGTGAGTGAAATTATGTCTAAGTCCAGCTTTGGTACATTAGAAGCAACTCTGAAACTTAACCTAAGCGTTTTTCGAAGCTACTTTTTGGCTAACTTCTTATAGGAAGGTCTAGGAGCTCTGAAAATGAACGTGCGCGTCTTTCACTCTTCCCGAGGGACTTAGAAGAATTTTGTGATAATTTTTATTAAAATGGTGTTTAAGGGTATATATATATAAATATATTTTATGCACTGTATATGACCTGTCGATTTCTAAGTCTGTGGTTCCGAGAGGGGGTAACCAGGCTCACTAATAAAGGTCAAGCCACTTGGCTGCCAGAATGCCCTGCTTCAGCACAGACCAGAAAGGCATTGTGATAAGCGTATCCCCGGTATAGTCAGGGGTTAATGGGAGTCGTCCCCGTCCCCCCAGTATACGGCCAGAACCATGGACCCGGTACTTGTGGTTCGGACTGTCTCCAACCAGCCATAATGTTGTGAGAGTGAAATTATGTCTAAGTCCAGCTTTGGTACATTAGAAGCAACTCTGAAACTTAACCTAAGCGTTTTTCGAAGCTACTTTTTGTCTAACTTCTTATAGGAAGGTCTAGGAGCTCTGAAAATGAACGTGCGCGTCTTTCACTCTTCCCGAGGGACTTAGAAGAATTTTGTGATATTTTTTATTAAAATGGTGTATAAGGGTACAGTATATATATAAATATATTTTATGCACTGTATATGAGCTGACGATTTCTAAGTCTGTGGTTCCGAGAGGGGGTAACCAGGCTCACTAATAAAGGTCAAGCCACTTGGCTGCCAGAATGCCCTCCTTCAGCACAGACCAGAAAGGCATTGTGATAAGCGTATCCCCGGTATAGTCAGGGGTTAATGGGAGTCGTCCCCGTCCCCCCAGTATACGGCCAGAACCATGGACCCGGTACTTGTGGTTCGGACTGTCTCCAACCAGCCATAATGTTGTGAGAGTAAAATTATGTCTAAGTCCAGCTTTGGTACATTAGAAGCAACTCTGAAACTTAACCTAAGCGTTTTTCGAAGCTACTTTTTGGCTAACTTCTTATAGGAAGGTCTAGGAGCTCTGAAAATGAACGTGCGCGTCTTTCACTCTTCCCGAGGGACTTAGAAGAATTTTGTGATATTTTTTATTAAAATGGTGTATAAGGGTATATATATAAATATATTTTATGCACTGTATATGAGCTGGCGATTTCTAAGTCTGTGGTTCCGAGAGGGGGTAACCAGGCTCACTAATAAAGGTCAAGCCACTTGGCTGCCAGAATGCCCTGCTTCAGCACAGACCAGAAAGGCATTGTGATAAGCGTATCCCCGGTATAGTCAGGGGTTAATGGGAGTCGTCCCCGTCCCCACAGTATACGCCCAGAACCATGGACCCGGTACTTGTGGTTCGGACTGTCTCCAACCAGCCATAATGTTGAGAGAGTGAAATTATGTCTAAGTCCAGCTTTGGTACATTAGAAGCAACTCTGAAACTTAACCTAAGCGTTTTTCGAAGCTACTTTTTGGCTAACTTCTTATAGGAAGGTCTAGGAGCTCTGAAAATGAACGTGCGCGTCTTTCACTCTTCCCGAGGGACTTAGAAGAATTTTGTGATATTTTTTATTAAAATGGTGTATAAGGGTATATATATAAATATATTTTATGCACTGTATATGAGCTGGCGATTTCTAAGTCTGTGGTTCCGAGAGGGGGTAACCAGGCAAACTAATAAAGGTCAAGCCACTTGGCTGCCAGAATGCCCTCCTTCAGCACAGACCAGAAAGGCATTGTGATAAGCGTATCCCCGGTATAGTCAGGGGTTAATGGGAGTCGTCCCCGTCCCCCCAGTATACGGCCAGAACCATGGACCCGGTACTTCTGGTTCGGACTGTCTCCAACCAGCCATAATGTTGTGAGAGTGAAATTATGTCTAAGTCCAGCTTTGGTACATTAGAAGCAACTCTGAAACTTAACCTAAGCGTTTTTCGAAGCTACTTTTTGGCTAACTTCTTATAGGAAGGTCTAGGAGCTCTGAAAATGAACGTGCGCGTCTTTCACTCTTCCCGAGGGACTTAGAAGAGTTTTGTGAATTTTTTTATTAAAATGGTGTATAAGGGTATATATATAAATATATTTTATGCACTGTATATGAGCTGGCGATTTCTAAGTCTGTGGTTCCGAGAGGGGGTAACCAGGCTCACTAATAAAGGTCAAGCCACTTGGCTGCCAGAATGCCCTGCTTCAGCACAGACCAGAAAGGCATTGTGATAAGCGTATCCCCGGTATAGTCAGGGGTTAATGGGAGTCGTCCCCGTCCCCCCAGTATACGGCCAGAACCATGGACCCGGTACTTGTGGTTCGGACTGTCTCCAATCAGCCATAATGTTGTGATAGTGAAATTATGTCTAAGTCCAGCTTTGGTACATTAGAAGCAACTCTGAAACTTAACCTAAGCGTTTTTCGAAGCTACTTTTTGGCTAACTTCTTATAGGAAGGTCTAGGAGCTCTGAAAATGAACGTGCGCGTCTTTCACTCTTCCCGAGGGACTTAGAAGAATTTTGTGATATTTTTTATTAAAATGGTGTATAAGGGTATATATATAAATATATTTTATGCACTGTATATGAGCTGGCGATTTCTAAGTCTGTGGTTCCGAGAGGGGGTAACCAGGCTCACTAATAAATGTCAAGCCACTTGGCTGCCAGAATGCCCTCCTTCAGCACAGACCAGAAAGGCATTGTGATAAGCGTATCCCCGGTATAGTCAGGGGTTAATGGGAGTCGTCCCCTTCCCCCCAGTATACGGACAGAACCATGGACCCGGTACTTGTGGTTCGGACTGTCTCCAACCAGCCATAATGTTGTGAGAGTGAAATTATGTCTAAGTCCAGCTTTGGTACATTAGAAGCAACTCTGAAACTTAACCTAAGCGTTTTTCGAAGCTACTTTTTGGCTAACTTCTTATAGGAAGGTCTAGGAGCTCTGAAAATGAACGTGCGCGTCTTTCACTCTTCCCGAGGGACTTAGAAGAATTTTGTGATATTTTTTATTAAAATGGTGTATAAGGGTATATATATAAATATATTTTATGCACTGTATATGAGCTGGCGATTTCTAAGTCTGTGGTTCCGAGAGGGGGTAACCAGGCTCACTAATAAAGGTCAAGCCACTTGGCTGCCAGAATGCCCTCCTTCAGCACAGACCAGAAAGGCATTGTGATAAGCGAATCCCCGGTATAGTCAGGGGTTAATGGGAGTCGTCCCCGTCCCCCCAGTATACGGCCAGAACCATGGACCCGGTACTTGTGGTTCGGACTGTCTCCAACCAGCCATAATGTTGTGAGAGTGAAATTATGTCTAAGTCCAGCTTTAGTACATTAGAACCAACTCTGAAACTTAACCTAAGCGTTTATCGAAGCTACTTTTTGGCTAACTTCTTATAGGAAGGTCTAGGAGCTCTGAAAATGAACGTGCGCGTCTTTCACTCTTCCCGAGGGACTTAGAAGAATTTTGTGATATTTTTTATTAAAATGGTGTATAAGGGTATATATATAAATATATTTTATGCACTGTATATGAGCTGGCGATTTCTAAGTCTGTGGTTCCGAGAGGGGGTAACCAGGCTCACTAATAAAGGTCAAGCCACTTGGCTGCCAGAATGCCCTCCTTCAGCACAGACCAGAAAGGCATTGTGATAAGCGTATTCCCGGTATAGTCAGGGTTTAATTGGAGTCGTCCCCTTCCCCCCAGTATACGGCCAGAACCATGGACCCGGTACTTGTGGTTCGGACTGTCTCCAACCAGCCATAATGTTGTGAGAGTGAAATTATGTCTAAGTCCAGCTTTGGTACATTAGAAGCAACTCTGAAACTTAACCTAAGCGTTTTTCGTAACTACTTTTTGGCTAACTTCTTATAGGAAGGTCTAGGAGCTCTGAAAATGAACGTGCGCGTCTTTCACTCTTCCCGAGGGACTTAGAAGAATTTTGTGATATTTTTTATTAAAATGGTGTATAAGGGTATATATATAAATATATTTTATACACTGTATATGAGCTGGCGATTTCTAAGTCTGTGGTTCCGAGAGGGGGTAACCAGGCTCACTAATAAAGGTCAAGCCACTTGGCTGCCAGAATGCCCTCCTTCAGCACAGACCAGAAAGGCATTGTGATAAGCGTATCCCCGGTATAGTCAGGGGTTAATGGGAGTCGTCCCCGTCCCCCCAGTATACGGCCAGAACCATGGACCCGGTACTTGTGGTTCGGACTGTCTCCAACCAGCCATAATGTTGTGAGAGTGAAATTATGTCTAAGTCCAGCTTTGGTACATTAGAAGCAACTCTGAAACTTAACCTAAGCGTTTTTCGAAGCTACTTTTTGGCTAACTTCTTATAGGAAGGTCTAGGAGCTCTGAAAATGAACGTGCGCGTCTTTCACTCTTCCCGAGGGACTTAGAAGAATTTTGTGATAATTTTTATTAAAATGGTGTATAAGGGTATATATATATAAATATATTTTATGCACTGTATATGACCTGTCGATTTCTAAGTCTGTGGTTCCGAGAGGGGGTAACCAGGCTCACTAATAAAGGTCAAGCCACTTGGCTGCCAGAATGCCCTGCTTCAGCACAGACCAGAAAGGCATTGTGATAAGCGTATCCCCGGTATAGTCAGGGGTTAATGGGAGTCGTCCCCGTCCCCCCAGTATACGGCCAGAACCATGGACCCGGTACTTGTGGTTCGGACTGTCTCCAACCAGCCATAATGTTGTGAGAGTGAAATTATGTCTAAGTCCAGCTTTGGTACATTAGAAGCAACTCTGAAACTTAACCTAAGCGTTTTTCGAAGCTACTTTTTGGCTAACTTCTTATAGGAAGGTCTAGGAGCTCTGAAAATGAACGTGCGCGTCTTTCACTCTTCCCGAGGGACTTAGAAGAATTTTGTGATATTTTTTATTAAAATGGTGTATAAGGGTATATATATAAATATATTTTATGCACTGTATATGAGCTTGCGATTTCTAAGTCTGTGGTTCCGAGAGGGGGTAACCAGGCTCACTAATATAGGTCAAGCCACTTGGCTGCCAGAATGCCCTCCTTCAGCACAGACCAGAAAGGCATTGTGATAAGCGTATCCCCGGTATAGTCAGGGGTTAATGGGAGTCGTCCCCGTCCCCCCAGTATACGGCCAGAACCATGGACCCGGTACTTGTGGTTCGGACTGTCTCCAACCAGCCATAATGTTGTGAGAGTGAAATTATGTCTAAGTCCAGCTTTGGTACATTAGAAGCAACTCTGAAACTTAACCTAAGCGTTTTTCGAAGCTACTTTTTGGCTAACTTCTTATAGGAAGGTCTAGGAGCTCTGAAAATGAACGTGCGCGTCTTTCACTCTTCCCGAGGGACTTAGAAGAATTTTGTGATATTTTTTATTAAAATGGTGTATAAGGGTATATATATAAATATATTTTATGCACTGTATATGAGCTGGCGATTTCTAAGTCTGTGGTTCCGAGAGGGGGTAACCAGGCTCACTAATAAAGGTCAAGCCACTTGGCTGCCAGAATGCCCTCCTTCAGCACAGACCAGAAAGGCATTGTGATAAGCGTATCCCCGGTATAGTCAGGGGTTAATGGGAGTCGTCCCCGTCCCCCCAGTATACGGCCAGAACCATGGACCCGGTACTTGTGGTTCGGAATGTCTCCAACCAGCCATAATGTTGTGAGAGTGAAATTATGTCTAAGTCCAGCTTTGGTACATTAGAAGCAACTCTGAAACTTAACCTAAGCGTTTTTCGAAGCTACTTTTTGGCTAACTTCTTATAGGAAGGTCTAGGTGCTCTGAAAATGAACGTGCGCGTCTTTCACTCTTCCCGAGGGACTTAGAAGAATTTTGTGATATTTTTTATTAAAATGGTGTATAAGGGTATATATATAAATATATTTTATGCACTGTATATGAGCTGGCGATTTCTAAGTCTGTGGTTCCGAGAGGGGGTAACCAGGCTCACTAATAAAGGTCAAGCCACTTGGCTGCCAGAATGCCCTCCTTCAGCACAGACCAGAAAGGCATTGTGATAAGCGTATTCCCGGTATAGTCAGGGGTTAATTGGAGTCGTCCCCTTCCCCCCAGTATACGGCCAGAACCATGGACCCGGTACTTGTGGTTCGGACTGTCTCCAACCAGCCATAATGTTGTGAGAGTGAAATTATGTCTAAGTCCAGCTTTGGTACATTAGAAGCAACTCTGAAACTTAACCTAAGCGTTTTTCGAAGCTACTTTTTGGCTAACTTCTTATAGGAAGGTCTAGGAGCTCTGAAAATGAACGTGCGCGTCTTTCACTCTTCCCGAGGGACTTAGAAGAATTTTGTGATATTTTTTATTAAAATGGTGTATAAGGGTATATATATAAATATATTTTATGCACTGTATATGAGCTGGCGATTTCTAAGTCTGTGGTTCCGAGAGGGGGTAACCAGGCTCACTAATAAAGGTCAAGCCACTTGCCTGCCAGAATGCCCTCCTTCAGCACAGACCAGAAAGGCATTGTGATAAGCGTATCCCCGGTATAGTCAGGGGTTAATGGGAGTCGTCCCCGTACCCCCAGTATACGGCCAGAACCATGGACCCGGTACTTGTGGTTCGGACTGTCTCCAACCAGCCATAATGTTGTGAGAGTGAAATTATGTCTAAGTCCAGCTTTGGTACATTAGAAGCAACTCTGAAACTTAACCTAAGCGTTTTTCGAAGCTACTTTTTGGCTAACTTCTTATAGGAAGGTCTAGGAGCTCTGAAAATGAACGTGCGCGTCTTTCACTCTTCCCGAGGGACTTAGAAGAATTTTGTGATAATTTTTATTAAAATGGTGTATAAGGGTATATATATAAATATATTTTATGCACTGTATATGAGCTGGCGATTTCTAAGTCTGTGGTTCCGAGAGGGGGTAACCAGGCTCACTAATAAAGGTCAAGCCACTTGGCTGCCAGAATGCCCTCCTTCAGCACAGACCAGAAAGGCATTGTGATAAGCGTATTCCCGGTATAGTCAGGGGTTAATTGGAGTCGTCCCCTTCCCCCCAGTATACGGCCAGAACCATGGACCCGGTACTTGTGGTTCGGACTGTCTCCAACCAGCCATAATGTTGTGAGAGTGAAATTATGTCTAAGTCCAGCTTTGGTACATTAGAAGCAACTCTGAAACTTAACCTAAGCGTTTTTCGAAGCTACTTTTTGGCTAACTTCTTATAGGAAGGTCTAGGTGCTCTGAAAATGAACGTGCGCGTCTTTCACTCTTCCCGAGGGACTTAGAAGAATTTTGTGATATTTTTTATTAAAATGGTGTATAAGGGTATATATATAAATATATTTTATGCACTGTATATGAGCTGGCGATTTCTAAGTCTGTGGTTCCGAGAGGGGGTAACCAGGCTCACTAATAAAGGTCAAGCCACTTGGCTGCCAGAATGCCCTCCTTCAGCACAGACCAGAAAGGCATTGTGATAAGCGTATTCCCGGTATAGTCAGGGGTTAATTGGAGTCGTCCCCTTCCCCCCAGTATACGGCCAGAACCATGGACCCGGTACTTGTGGTTCGGACTGTCTCCAACCAGCCATAATGTTGTGAGAGTGAAATTATGTCTAAGTCCAGCTTTGGTACATTAGAAGCAACTCTGAAACTTAACCTAAGCGTTTTTCGAAGATACTTTTTGGCTAACTTCTTATAGGAAGGTCTAGGAGCTCTGAAAATGAACGTGCGCGTCTTTCACTCTTCCCGAGGGACTTAGAAGAATTTTGTGATATTTTTTATTAAAATGGTGTATAAGGGTATATATATAAATATATTTTATGCACTGTATATGAGCTGGCGATTTCTAAGTCTGTGGTTCCGAGAGGGGGTAACCAGGCTCACTAATAAAGGTCAAGCCACTTGGCTGCCAGAATGCCCTCCTTCAGCACAGACCAGAAAGGCATTGTGATAAGCGTATCCCCGGTATAGTCAGGGGTTAATGGGAGTCGTCCCCGTACCCCCAGTATACGGCCAGAACCATGGACCCGGTACTTGTGGTTCGGACTGTCTCCAACCAGCCATAATGTTGTGAGAGTGAAATGATGTCTAAGTCCAGCTTTGGTACATTAGAAGCAACTCTGAAACTTAACCTAAGCGTTTTTCGAAGCTACTTTTTGGCTAACTTCTTATAGGAAGGTCTAGGAGCTCTGAAAATGAACGTGCGCGTCTTTCACTCTTCCCGAGGGACTTAGAAGAATTTTGTGATAATTTTTATTAAAATGGTGTATAAGGGTATATATATATAAATATATTTTATGCACTGTATATGAGCTGGCGATTTCTAAGTCTGTGGTTCCGAGAGGGGGTAACCAGGCTCACTAATAAAGGTCAAGCCACTTGGCTGCCAGAATGCCCTCCTTCAGCACAGACCAGAAAGGCATTGTGATAAGCGTATCCCCGGTATAGTCAGGGGTTAATGGGAGTCGTCCCCGTCCCCCCAGTATACGGCCAGAACCATGGACCCGGTACTTGTGGTTCGGACTGTCTCCAACCAGCCATAATGTTGTGAGAGTGAAATTATGTCTAAGTCCAGCTTTGGTACATTAGAAGCAACTCTGAAACTTAACCTAAGCGTTTTTCGAAGCTACTTTTTGGCTAACTTCTTATAGGAAGGTCTAGGAGCTCTGAAAATGAACGTGCGCGTCTTTCACTCTTCCCGAGGGACTTAGAAGAATTTTGTGATATTTTTTATTAAAATGGTGTATAAGGGTATATATATAAATATATTTTATGCACTGTATATGAGCTGGCGATTTCTAAGTCTGTGGTTCCGAGAGGGGGTAACCAGGCTCACTAATAAAGGTCAAGCCACTTGGCTGCCAGAATGCCCTCCTTCAGCACAGACCAGAAAGGCATTGTGATAAGCGTATTCCCGGTATAGTCAGGGGTTAATTGGAGTCGTCCCCTTCCCCCCAGTATACGGCCAGAACCATGGACCCGGTACTTGTGGTTCGGACTGTCTCCAACCAGCCATAATGTTGTGAGAGTGAAATTATGTCTAAGTCCAGCTTTGGTACATTAGAAGCAACTCTGAAACTTAACCTAAGCGTATTTCGAAGCTACTTTTTGGCTAACTTCTTATAGGAAGGTCTAGGAGCTCTGAAAATGAACGTGCGCGTCTTTCACTCTTCCCGAGGGACTTAGAAGAATTTTGTGATATTTTTTATTAAAATGGTGTATAAGGGTATATATATAAATATATTTTATGCACTGTATATGAGCTGGCGATTTCTAAGTCTGTGGTTCCGAGAGGGGGTAACCAGGCTCACTAATAAAGGTCAAGCCACTTGGCTGCCAGAATGCCCTCCTTCAGCACAGACCAGAAAGGCATTGTGATAAGCGTATTCCCGGTATAGTCAGGGGTTAATTGGAGTCGTCCCCTTCCCCCCAGTATACGGCCAGAACCATGGACCCGGTACTTGTGGTTCGGACTGTCTCCAACCAGCCATAATGTTGTGAGAGTGAAATTATGTCTAAGTCCAGCTTTGGTACATTAGAAGCAACTCTGAAACTTAACCTAAGCGTTTTTCGAAGCTACTTTTTGGCTAACTTCTTATAGGAAGGTCTAGGAGCTCTGAAAATGAACGTGCGCGTCTTTCACTCTTCCCGAGGGACTTAGAAGAATTTTGTGATAATTTTTATTAAAATGGTGTATAAGGGTATATATATAAATATATTTTATGCACTGTATATGAGCTGGCGATTTGTAAGTCTGTGGTTCCGAGAGGGGGTAACCAGGCTCACTAATAAAGGTCAAGCAACTTGGCTGCCAGAATGCCCTCCTTCAGTACAGACCAGAAAAGCATTGTGATAAGCGTATCCCCGGTATAGTCAGGGGTTAATGGGAGTCGTCCCCGTCCCCCCAGTATACGGCCAGAACCATGGACCCGGTACTTGTGGTTCGGACTGTCTCCAAACAGCCATAATGTTGTGAGAGTGAAATTATGTCTAAGTCCAGCTTTGGTACATTAGAAGCAACTCTGAAACTTAACCTAAGCGTTTTTCGAAGCTACTTTTTGGCTAACTTCTTATAGGAAGGTCTAGGAGCTCTGAAAATGAACGTGCGCGTCTTTCACTCTTCCCGAGGGACTTAGAAGAATTTTGTGAAATTTTTTATTAAAATGGTGTATAAGGGTATATATATAAATATATTTTATGCACTGTATATGAGCTGACGATTTCTAAGTCTGTGGTTCCGAGAGGGGGTAACCAGGCTCACTAATAAAGGTCAAGCCACTTGGCTGCCAGAATGCCCTCCTTCAGCACAGACCAGAAAGGCATTGTGATAAGCGTATCCCCGGTATAGTCAGGGGTTAATGGGAGTCGTCCCCGTCCCCCCAGTATACGGTCAGAACCATGGACCCGGTACTTGTGGTTCGGACTGTCTCCAACCAGCCATAATGTTGTGAGAGTAAAATTATGTCTAAGTCCAGCTTTGGTACATTAGAAGCAACTCTGAAACTTAACCTAAGCTTTTTTCGAAGCTACTTTTTGGCTAACTTCTTATAGGAAGGTCTAGGAGCTCTGAAAATGAACGTGCGCGTCTTTCACTCTTCCCGAGGGACTTAGAAGAATTTTGTGATATTTTTTATTAAAATGGTGTATAAGGGTATATATATAAATATATTTTATGCACTGTATATGAGCTGGCGATTTCTAAGTCTGTGGTTCCGAGAGGGGGTAACCAGGCTCACTAATAAAGGTCAAGCCACTTGGCTGCCAGAATGCCCTGCTTCAGCACAGACCAGAAAGGCATTGTGATAAGCGTATCCCCGGTATAGTCAGGGGTTAATGGGAGTCGTCCCCGTCCCCCCAGTATACGGCCAGAACCATGGACCCGGTACTTGTGGTTCGGACTGTCTCCAACCAGCCATAATGTTGAGAGAGTGAAATTATGTCTAAGTCCAGCTTTGGTACATTAGAAGCAACTCTGAAACTTAACCTAAGCGTTTTTCGAAAATACTTTTTGGCTAACTTCTTATAGGAAGGTCTAGGAGCTCTGAAAATGAACGTGCGCGTCTTTCACTCTTCCCGAAGGACTTAGAAGAATTTTGTGATATTTTTTATTAAAATGGTGTATAAGGGTATATATATAAATATATTTTATGCACTGTATATGAGCTGGCGATTTCTAAGTCTGTGGTTCCGAGAGGGGGTAACCAGGCTCACTAATAAAGGTCAAGCCACTTGGCTGCCAGAATGCCCTCCTTCAGCACAGACCAGAAAGGCATTGTGATAAGCGTATCCCCGGTATAGTCAGGGGTTAATGGGAGTCGTCCCCGTCCCCCCAGTATACGGCCAGAACCATGGACCCGGTACTTGTGGTTCGGACTGTCTCCAACCAGCCATAATGTTGTGAGAGTGAAATTATGTCTAAGTCCAGCTTTGGTACATTAGAAGCAACTCTGAAACTTAACCTAAGCGTTTTTCGAAGCTACTTTTTGGCTAACTTCTTATAGGAAGGTCTAGGAGCTCTGAAAATGAACGTGCGCGTCTTTCACTCTTCCCGAGGGACTTAGAAGAATTTTGTGATATTTTTTATTAAAATGGTGTATAAGGGTATATATATAAATATATTTTATGCACTGTATATGAGCTGGCGATTTCTAAGTCTGTGGTTCCGAGAGGGGGTAACCAGGCTCACTAATAAAGGTCAAGCCACTTGGCTGCCAGAATGCCCTGCTTCAGCACAGACCAGAAAGGCATTGTGATAAGCGTATCCCCGGTATAGTCAGGGGTTAATGGGAGTCGTCCCCGTCCCCCCAGTATACGGCCAGAACCATGGACCCGGTACTTGTGGTTCGGACTGTCTCCAACCAGCCATAATGTTGAGAGAGTGAAATTATGTCTAAGTCCAGCTTTGGTACATTAGAAGCAACTCTGAAACTTAACCTAAGCGTTTTTCGAAGCTACTTTTTGGCTAACTTCTTATAGGAAGGTCTAGGAGCTCTGAAAATGAACGTGCGCGTCTTTCACTCTTCCCGAGGGACTTAGAAGAATTTTGTGATATTTTTTATTAAAATGGTGTATAAGGGTATATATATAAATATATTTTATGCACTGTATATGAGCTGGCGATTTCTAAGTCTGTGGTTCCGAGAGGGGGTAACCAGGCTCACTAATAAAGGTCAAGCCACTTGGCTGCCAGAATGCCCTCCTTCAGCACAGACCAGAAAGGCATTGTGATAAGCGTATCCCCGGTATAGTCAGGGGTTAATGGGAGTCGTCCCCGTCCCCCCAGTATACGGCCAGAACCATGGACCCGGTACTTGTGGTTCGGACTGTCTCCAACCAGCCATAATGTTGTGAGAGTGAAATTATGTCTAAGTCCAGCTTTGGTACATTAGAAGCAACTCTGAAACTTAACCTAAGCGTTTTTCGAAGCTACTTTTTGGCTAACTTCTTATAGGAAGGTCTAGGAGCTCTGAAAATGAACGTGCGCGTCTTTCACTCTTCCCGAGGGACTTAGAAGAATTTTGTGATATTTTTTATTAAAATGGTGTATAAGGGTATATATATAAATATATTTTATGCACTGTATATGAGCTGACGATTTCTAAGTCTGTGGTTCCGAGAGGGGGTAACCAGGCTCACTAATAAAGGTCAAGCCACTTGGCTGCCAGAATGCCCTCCTTCAGCACAGACCAGAAAGGCATTGTGATAAGCGTATCCCCGGTATAGTCAGGGGTTAATGGGAGTCGTCCCCGTCCCCCCAGTATACGGTCAGAACCATGGACCCGGTACTTGTGGTTCGGACTGTCTCCAACCAGCCATAATGTTGTGAGAGTAAAATTATGTCTAAGTCCAGCTTTGGTACATTAGAAGCAACTCTGAAACTTAACCTAAGCTTTTTTCGAAGCTACTTTTTGGCTAACTTCTTATAGGAAGGTCTAGGAGCTCTGAAAATGAACGTGCGCGTCTTTCACTCTTCCCGAGGGACTTAGAAGAATTTTGTGATATTTTTTATTAAAATGGTGTATAAGGGTATATATATAAATATATTTTATGCACTGTATATGAGCTGGCGATTTCTAAGTCTGTGGTTCCGAGAGGGGGTAACCAGGCTCACTAATAAAGGTCAAGCCACTTGGCTGCCAGAATGCCCTGCTTCAGCACAGACCAGAAAGGCATTGTGATAAGCGTATCCCCGGTATAGTCAGGGGTTAATGGGAGTCGTCCCCGTCCCCCCAGTATACGGCCAGAACCATGGACCCGGTACTTGTGGTTCGGACTGTCTCCAACCAGCCATAATGTTGAGAGAGTGAAATTATGTCTATGTCCAGCTTTGGTACATTAGAAGCAACTCTGAAACTTAACCTAAGCGTTTTTCGAAGCTACTTTTTGGCTAACTTCTTATAGGAAGGTCTAGGAGCTCTGAAAATGAACGTGCGCGTCTTTCACTCTTCCCGAGGGACTTAGAAGAATTTTGTGATATTTTTTATTAAAATGGTGTATAAGGGTATATATATAAATATATTTTATGCACTGTATATGAGCTGGCGATTTCTAAGTCTGTGGTTCCGAGAGGGGGTAACCAGGCTCACTAATAAAGGTCAAGCCACTTGGCTGCCAGAATGGCCTGCTTCAGCACAGACCAGAAAGGCATTGTGATAAGCGTATCCCCGGTATAGTCAGGGGTTAATTGGAGTCGTCCCCGTCCCCCCAGTATACGGCCAGAACCATGGACCCGGTACTTGTGGTTCGGACTGTCTCCAACCAGCCATAATGTTGTGAGAGTGAAATTATGTCTAAGTCCAGCTTTGGTACATTAGAAGCAACTCTGAAACTTAACCTAAGCGTTTTTCGAAGCTACTTTTTGGCTAACTTCTTATAGGAAGGTCTAGGAGCTCTGAAAATGAACGTGCGCGTCTTTCACTCTTCCCGAGGGACTTAGAAGAATTTTGTGATATTTTTTATTAAAATGGTGTATAAGGGTATATATATAAATATATTTTATGCACTGTATATGAGCTGGCGATTTCTAAGTCTGTGGTTCCGAGAGGGGGTAACCAGGCTCACTAATAAAGGTCAAGCCACTTGGCTGCCAGAATGCCCTGCTTCAGCACAGACCAGAATTGCATTGTGATAAGCGTATCCCCGGTATAGTCAGGGGTTAATGGGAGTCGTCCCCGTCCCCCCAGTATACGGCCAGAACCATGGACCCGGTACTTGTGGTTCGGACTGTCTCCAACCAGCCATAATGTTGTGAGAGTGAAATTATGTCTAAGTCCAGCTTTGGTACATTAGAAGCAACTCTGAAACTTAACCTAAGCGTTTTTCGAAGCTACTTTTTGGCTAACTTCTTATAGGAAGGTCTAGGAGCTCTGAAAATGAACGTGCGCGTCTTTCACTCTTCCCGAGGGACTTAGAAGAATTTTGTGATATTTTTTATTAAAATGGTGTATAAGGGTATATATATAAATATATTTTATGCACTGTATATGAGCTGACGATTTCTAAGTCTGTGGTTCCGAGAGGGGGTAACCAGGCTCACTAATAAAGGTCAAGCCACTTGGCTGCCAGAATGCCCTCCTTCAGCACAGACCAGAAAGGCATTGTGATAAGCGTATCCCCGGTATAGTCAGGGGTTAATGGGAGTCGTCCCCGTCCCCCCAGTATACGGTCAGAACCATGGACCCGGTACTTGTGGTTCGGACTGTCTCCAACCAGCCATAATGTTGTGAGAGTAAAATTATGTCTAAGTCCAGCTTTGGTACATTAGAAGCAACTCTGAAACTTAACCTAAGCTTTTTTCGAAGCTACTTTTTGGCTAACTTCTTATAGGAAGGTCTAGGAGCTCTGAAAATGAACGTGCGCGTCTTTCACTCTTCCCGAGGGACTTAGAAGAATTTTGTGATATTTTTTATTAAAATGGTGTATAAGGGTATATATATAAATATATTTTATGCACTGTATATGAGCTGGCGATTTCTAAGTCTGTGGTTCCGAGAGGGGGTAACCAGGCTCACTAATAAAGGTCAAGCCACTTGGCTGCCAGAATGCCCTGCTTCAGCACAGACCAGAAAGGCATTGTGATAAGCGTATCCCCGGTATAGTCAGGGGTTAATGGGAGTCGTCCCCGTCCCCCCAGTATACGGCCAGAACCATGGACCCGGTACTTGTGGTTCGGACTGTCTCCAACCAGCCATAATGTTGAGAGAGTGAAATTATGTCTAAGTCCAGCTTTGGTACATTAGAAGCAACTCTGAAACTTAACCTAAGCGTTTTTCGAAAATACTTTTTGGCTAACTTCTTATAGGAAGGTCTAGGAGCTCTGAAAATGAACGTGCGCGTCTTTCACTCTTCCCGAGGGACTTAGAAGAATTTTGTGATATTTTTTATTAAAATGGTGTATAAGGGTATATATATAAATATATTTTATGCACTGTATATGAGCTGGCGATTTCTAAGTCTGTGGTTCCGAGAGGGGGTAACCAGGCTCACTAATAAAGGTCAAGCCACTTGGCTGCCAGAATGGCCTGCTTCAGCACAGACCAGAAAGGCATTGTGATAAGCGTATCCCCGGTATAGTCAGGGGTTAATTGGAGTCGTCCCCGTCCCCCCAGTATACGGCCAGAACCATGGACCCGGTACTTGTGGTTCGGACTGTCTCCAACCAGCCATAATGTTGAGAGAGTGAAATTATGTCTAAGTCCAGCTTTGGTACATTAGAAGCAACTCTGAAACTTAACCTAAGCGTTTTTCGAAGCTACTTTTTGGCTAACTTCTTATAGGAAGGTCTAGGAGCTCTGAAAATGAACGTGCGCGTCTTTCACTCTTCCCGAAGGACTTAGAAGAATTTTGTGATATTTTTTATTAAAATGGTGTATAAGGGTATATATATAAATATATTTTATGCACTGTATATGAGCTGGCGATTTCTAAGTCTGTGGTTCCGAGAGGGGGTAACCAGGCTCACTAATAAAGGTCAAGCCACTTGGCTGCCAGAATGCCCTCCTTCAGCACAGACCAGAAAGGCATTGTGATAAGCGTATCCCCGGTATAGTCAGGGGTTAATGGGAGTCGTCCCCGTCCCCCCAGTATACGGCCAGAACCATGGACCCGGTACTTGTGGTTCGGACTGTCTCCAACCAGCCATAATGTTGTGAGAGTGAAATTATGTCTAAGTCCAGCTTTGGTACATTAGAAGCAACTCTGAAACTTAACCTAAGCGTTTTTCGAAGCTACTTTTTGGCTAACTTCTTATAGGAAGGTCTAGGAGCTCTGAAAATGAACGTGCGCGTCTTTCACTCTTCCCGAGGGACTTAGAAGAATTTTGTGATATTTTTTATTAAAATGGTGTATAAGGGTATATATATAAATATATTTTATGCACTGTATATGAGCTGGCGATTTCTAAGTCTGTGGTTCCGAGAGGGGGTAACCAGGCTCACTAATAAAGGTCAAGCCACTTGGCTGCCAGAATGCCCTGCTTCAGCACAGACCAGAAAGGCATTGTGATAAGCGTATCCCCGGTATAGTCAGGGGTTAATGGGAGTCGTCCCCGTCCCCCCAGTATACGGCCAGAACCATGGACCCGGTACTTGTGGTTCGGACTGTCTCCAACCAGCCATAATGTTGAGAGAGTGAAATTATGTCTAAGTCCAGCTTTGGTACATTAGAAGCAACTCTGAAACTTAACCTAAGCGTTTTTCGAAGCTACTTTTTGGCTAACTTCTTATAGGAAGGTCTAGGAGCTCTGAAAATGAACGTGCGCGTCTTTCACTCTTCCCGAGGGACTTAGAAGAATTTTGTGATATTTTTTATTAAAATGGTGTATAAGGGTATATATATAAATATATTTTATGCACTGTATATGAGCTGGCGATTTCTAAGTCTGTGGTTCCGAGAGGGGGTAACCAGGCTCACTAATAAAGGTCAAGCCACTTGGCTGCCAGAATGCCCTCCTTCAGCACAGACCAGAAAGGCATTGTGATAAGCGTATCCCCGGTATAGTCAGGGGTTAATGGGAGTCGTCCCCGTCCCCCCAGTATACGGCCAGAACCATGGACCCGGTACTTGTGGTTCGGACTGTCTCCAACCAGCCATAATGTTGTGAGAGTGAAATTATGTCTAAGTCCAGCTTTGGTACATTAGAAGCAACTCTGAAACTTAACCTAAGCGTTTTTCGAAGCTACTTTTTGGCTAACTTCTTATAGGAAGGTCTAGGAGCTCTGAAAATGAACGTGCGCGTCTTTCACTCTTCCCGAGGGACTTAGAAGAATTTTGTGATATTTTTTATTAAAATGGTGTATAAGGGTATATATATAAATATATTTTATGCACTGTATATGAGCTGACGATTTCTAAGTCTGTGGTTCCGAGAGGGGGTAACCAGGCTCACTAATAAAGGTCAAGCCACTTGGCTGCCAGAATGCCCTCCTTCAGCACAGACCAGAAAGGCATTGTGATAAGCGTATCCCCGGTATAGTCAGGGGTTAATGGGAGTCGTCCCCGTCCCCCCAGTATACGGTCAGAACCATGGACCCGGTACTTGTGGTTCGGACTGTCTCCAACCAGCCATAATGTTGTGAGAGTAAAATTATGTCTAAGTCCAGCTTTGGTACATTAGAAGCAACTCTGAAACTTAACCTAAGCTTTTTTCGAAGCTACTTTTTGGCTAACTTCTTATAGGAAGGTCTAGGAGCTCTGAAAATGAACGTGCGCGTCTTTCACTCTTCCCGAGGGACTTAGAAGAATTTTGTGATATTTTTTATTAAAATGGTGTATAAGGGTATATATATAAATATATTTTATGCACTGTATATGAGCTGGCGATTTCTAAGTCTGTGGTTCCGAGAGGGGGTAACCAGGCTCACTAATAAAGGTCAAGCCACTTGGCTGCCAGAATGCCCTGCTTCAGCACAGACCAGAAAGGCATTGTGATAAGCGTATCCCCGGTATAGTCAGGGGTTAATGGGAGTCGTCCCCGTCCCCCCAGTATACGGCCAGAACCATGGACCCGGTACTTGTGGTTCGGACTGTCTCCAACCAGCCATAATGTTGAGAGAGTGAAATTATGTCTATGTCCAGCTTTGGTACATTAGAAGCAACTCTGAAACTTAACCTAAGCGTTTTTCGAAGCTACTTTTTGGCTAACTTCTTATAGGAAGGTCTAGGAGCTCTGAAAATGAACGTGCGCGTCTTTCACTCTTCCCGAGGGACTTAGAAGAATTTTGTGATATTTTTTATTAAAATGGTGTATAAGGGTATATATATAAATATATTTTATGCACTGTATATGAGCTGGCGATTTCTAAGTCTGTGGTTCCGAGAGGGGGTAACCAGGCTCACTAATAAAGGTCAAGCCACTTGGCTGCCAGAATGGCCTGCTTCAGCACAGACCAGAAAGGCATTGTGATAAGCGTATCCCCGGTATAGTCAGGGGTTAATTGGAGTCGTCCCCGTCCCCCCAGTATACGGCCAGAACCATGGACCCGGTACTTGTGGTTCGGACTGTCTCCAACCAGCCATAATGTTGTGAGAGTGAAATTATGTCTAAGTCCAGCTTTGGTACATTAGAAGCAACTCTGAAACTTAACCTAAGCGTTTTTCGAAGCTACTTTTTGGCTAACTTCTTATAGGAAGGTCTAGGAGCTCTGAAAATGAACGTGCGCGTCTTTCACTCTTCCCGAGGGACTTAGAAGAATTTTGTGATATTTTTTATTAAAATGGTGTATAAGGGTATATATATAAATATATTTTATGCACTGTATATGAGCTAACGATTTCTAAGTCTGTGGTTCCGAGAGGGGGTAACCAGGCAAACTAATAAAGGTAAAGACACTTGGCTGCCAGAATGCCCTCCTTCAGCACAGACCAGAAAGGCATTGTGATAAGCGTATCCCCGGTATAGTCAGGGGTTAATGGGAGTCGTCCCCGTCCCCCCAGTATACGGCCAGAACCATGGACCCGGTACTTGTGGTTCGGACTGTCTCCAACCAGCCATAATGTTGTGAGAGTGAAATTATGTCTAAGTCCAGCTTTGGTACATTAGAAGCAACTCTGAAACTTAACCTAAGCGTTTTGGCTAACTTCTTATAGGAAGGTCTAGGAGCTCTGAAAATGAACGTGCGCGTCTTTCACTCTTCCCGAGGGACTTAGAAGAATTTTGTGATATTTTTTATTAAAATGGTGTATAAGGGTATATATATATAAATATATTTTATGCACTGTATATGACCTGGCGATTTCTAAGTCTGTGGTTCCGAGAGGGGGTAACCAGGCTCACTAATAAAGGTCAAGCCACTTGGCTGCCAGAATGCCCTGCTTCAGCACAGACCAGAAAGGCATTGTGATAAGCGTATCCCCGGTATAGTCAGGGGTTAATGGGAGTCGTCCCCGTCCCCCCAGTATACGGCCAGAACCATGGACCCGGTACTTGTGGTTCGGACTGTCTCCAACCAGCCATAATGTTGTGAGAGTGAAATTATGTCTAAGTCCAGCTTTGGTACATTAGAAGCAACTCTGAAACTTAACCTAAGCGTTTTTCGAAGCTACTTTTTGGCTAACTTCTTATAGGAAGGTCTAGGAGCTCTGAAAATGAACGTGCGCGTCTTTCAATCTTCCCGAGGGACTTAGAAGAATTTTGTGATATTTTTTATTAAAATGGTGTATAAGGGTATATATATAAATATATTTTATGCACTGTATATGAGCTGGCGATTTCTAAGTCTGTGGTTCCGAGAGGGGGTAACCAGGCTCACTAATAAAGGTCAAGCCACTTGGCTGCCAGAATGCCCTCCTTCAGCACAGACCAGAAAGGCATTGTGATAAGCGTATTCCCGGTATAGTCAGGGGTTAATTGGAGTCGTCCCCTTCCCCCCAGTATACGGCCAGAACCATGGACCCGGTACTTGTGGTTCGGACTGTCTCCAACCAGCCAAAATGTTGTGAGAGTGAAATTATGTCTAAGTCCAGCTTTGGTACATTAGAAGCAACTCTGAAACTTAACCTAAGCGTTTTTCGAAGCTACTTTTTGGCTAACTTCTTATAGGAAGGTCTAGGAGCTCTGAAAATGAACGTGCGCGTCTTTCACTCTTCCCGAGGGACTTAGAAGAATTTTGTGATATTTTTTATTAAAATGGTGTATAAGGGTATATATATAAATATATTTTATGCACTGTATATGAGCTGGCGATTTCTAAGTCTGTGGATCCGAGAGGGGGTAACCAGGCTCACTAATAAAGGTCAAGCCACTTGGCTGCCAGAATGCCCTCCTTCAGCACAGACCAGAAAGGCATTGTGATAAGCGTATCCCCGGTATAGTCAGGGGTTAATGGGAGTCGTCCCCGTCCCCCCAGTATACGGCCAGAACCATGGACCCGGTACTTGTGGTTCGGACTGTCTCCAACCAGCCATAATGTTGTGAGAGTGAAATTATGTCTAAGTCCAGCTTTGGTACATTAGAAGCAACTCTGAAACTTAACCTAAGCGTTTTTCGAAGCTACTTTTTGGCTAACTTCTTATAGGAAGGTCTAGGAGCTCTGAAAATGAACGTGCGCGTCTTTCACTCTTCCCGAGGGACTTAGAAGAGTTTTGTGAAATTTTTTATTAAAATGGTGTATAAGGGTATATATATAAATATATTTTATGCACTGTATATGAGCTGGCGATTTCTAAGTCTGTGGTTCCGAGAGGGGGTAACCAGGCTCACTAATAAAGGTCAAGCCACTTGGCTGCCAGAATGCCCTCCTTCAGCACAGACCAGAAAGGCATTGTGATAAGCGTATCCCCGGTATAGTCAGGGGTTAATGGGAGTCGTCCCCGTCCCCCCAGTATACGGCCAGAACCATGGACCCGGTACTTGTGGTTCGGACTGTCTCCAACCAGCCATAATGTTGTGAGAGTGAAATTATGTCTAAGTCCAGCTTTGGTACATTAGAAGCAACTCTGAAACTTAACCTAAGCGTTTTTCGAAGCTACTTTTTGGCTAACTTCTTATAGGAAGGTCTAGGAGCTCTGAAAATGAACGTGCGCGTCTTTCACTCTTCCCGAGGGACTTAGAAGAATTTTGTGATATTTTTTATTAAAATGGTGTATAAGGGTATATATATAAATATATTTTATGCACTGTATATGAGCTGGCGATTTCTAAGTCTGTGGTTCCGAGAGGGGGTAACCAGGCTCACTAATAAAGGTCAAGCCACTTGGCTGCCAGAATGCCCTGCTTCAGCACAGACCAGAAAGGCATTGTGATAAGCGTATCCCCGGTATAGTCAGGGGTTAATGGGAGTCGTCCCCGTCCCCCCAGTATACGGCCAGAACCATGGACCCGGTACTTGTGGTTCGGACTGTCTCCAACCAGCCATAATGTTGTGAGAGTGAAATTATGTCTAAGTCCAACTTTGGTACATTAGAATCAACTCTGAAACTTAACCTAAGCGTTTTTCGAAGCTACTTTTTGGCTAACTTCTTATAGGAAGGTCTAGGAGCTCTGAAAATGAACTTGCGCGTCTTTCACTCTTCCCGAGGGACTTAGAAGAATTTTGTGAAATTTTTTATTAAAATGGTGTATAAGGGTATATATATAAATATATTTTATGCACTGTATATGAGCTGGCGATTTCTAAGTCTGTGGTTCCGAGAGGGGGTAACCAGGCTCACTAATAAAGGTCAAGCCACTTGGCTGCCAGAATGCCCTGCTTCAGCACAGACCAGAAAGGCATTGTGATAAGCGTATCCCCGGTATAGTCAGGGGTTAATGGGAGTCGTCCCCGTCCCCCCAGTATACGGCCAGAACCATGGACCCGGTACTTGTGGTTCGGACTGTCTCCAACCAGCCATAATGTTGTGAGAGTGAAATTATGTCTAAGTCCAGCTTTGGTACATTAGAAGCAACTCTGAAACTTAACCTAAGCGTTTTTCGAAGCTACTTTTTGGCTAACTTCTTATAGGAAGGTCTAGGAGCTCTGAAAATGAACGTGCGCGTCTTTCACTCTTCCCGAGGGACTTAGAAGAATTTTGTGATATTTTTTATTAAAATGGTGTATAAGGGTATATATATAAATATATTTTATGCACTGTATATGAGCTGGCGATTTCTAAGTCTGTGGTTCCGAGAGGGGGTAACCAGGCTCACTAATAAAGGTCAAGCCACTTGGCTGCCAGAATGCCCTCCTTCAGCACAGACCAGAAAGGCATTGTGATAAGCGTATCCCCGGTATAGTCAGGGGTTAATGGGAGTCGTCCCCGTCCCCCCAGTATACGGCCAGAACCATGGACCCGGTACTTGTGGTTCGGACTGTCTCCAACCAGCCATAATGTTGTGAGAGTGAAATTATGTCTAAGTCCAGCTTTGGTACATTAGAAGCAACTCTGAAACTTAACCTAAGCGTTTTTCGAAGCTACTTTTTGGCTAACTACTTATAGGAAGGTCTAGGAGCTCTGAAAATGAACGTGCGCGTCTTTCAATCTTCCCGAGGGACTTAGAAGAATTTTGTGATATTTTTTATTAAAATGGTGTATAAGGGTATATATATAAATATATTTTATGCACTGTATATGAGCTGGCGATTTCTAAGTCTGTGGTTCCGAGAGGGGGTAACCAGGCTCACTAATAAAGGTCAAGCCACTTGGCTGCCAGAATGCCCTCCTTCAGCACAGACCAGAAAGGCATTGTGATAAGCGTATTCCCGGTATAGTCAGGGGTTAATTGGAGTCGTCCCCTTCCCCCCAGTATACGGCCAGAACCATGGACCCGGTACTTGTGGTTCGGACTGTCTCCAACCAGCCAAAATGTTGTGAGAGTGAAATTATGTCTAAGTCCAGCTTTGGTACATTAGAAGCAACTCTGAAACTTAACCTAAGCGTTTTTCGAAGCTACTTTTTGGCTAACTTCTTATAGGAAGGTCTAGGAGCTCTGAAAATGAACGTGCGCGTCTTTCACTCTTCCCGAGGGACTTAGAAGAATTTTGTGATATTTTTTATTAAAATGGTGTATAAGGGTATATATATAAATATATTTTATGCACTGTATATGAGCTGGCGATTTCTACGGCTGTGGATCCGAGAGGGGGTAACCAGGCTCACTAATAAAGGTCAAGCCACTTGGCTGCCAGAATGCCCTCCTTCAGCACAGACCAGAAAGGCATTGTGATAAGCGTATCCCCGTTATAGTCAGGGGTTAATGGGAGTCGTCCCCGTCCCCCCAGTATACGGCCAGAACCATGGACCCGGTACTTGTGGTTCGGACTGTCTCCAACCAGCCATAATGTTGTGAGAGTGAAATTATGTCTAAGTCCAGCTTTGGTACATTAGAAGCAACTCTGAAACTTAACCTAAGCGTTTTTCGAAGCTACTTTTTGGCTAACTTCTTATAGGAAGGTCTAGGAGCTCTGAAAATGAACGTGCGCGTCTTTCACTCTTCCCGAGGGACTTAGAAGAATTTTGTGATATTTTTTATTAAAATGGTGTATAAGGGTATATATATAAATATATTTTATGCACTGTATATGAGCTGGCGATTTCTAAGTCTGTGGTTCCGAGAGGGGGTAACCAGGCTCACTAATAAAGGTCAAGCCACTTGGCTGCCAGAATGCCCTGCTTCAGCACAGACCAGAAAGGCATTGTGATAAGCGTATCCCCGGTATAGTCAGGGGTTAATGGGAGTCGTCCCCGTCCCCCCAGTATACGGCCAGAACCATGGACCCGGTACTTGTAGTTCGGACTGTCTCCAACCAGCCATAATGTTGTGAGAGTGAAATTATGTCTAAGTCCAACTTTGGTACATTAGAATCAACTCTGAAACTTAACCTAAGCGTTTTTCGAAGCTACTTTTTGGCTAACTTCTTATAGGAAGGTCTAGGAGCTCTGAAAATGAACTTGCGCGTCTTTCACTCTTCCCGAGGGACTTAGAAGAATTTTGTGAAATTTTTTATTAAAATGGTGTATAAGGGTATATATATAAATATATTTTATGCACTGTATATGAGCTGGCGATTTCTAAGTCTGTGGTTCCGAGAGGGGGTAACCAGGCTCACTAATAAAGGTCAAGCCACTTGGCTGCCAGAATGCCCTGCTTCAGCACAGACCAGAAAGGCATTGTGATAAGCGTATCCCCGGTATAGTCAGGGGTTAATGGGAGTCGTCCCCGTCCCCCCAGTATACGGCCAGAACCATGGACCCGGTACTTGTGGTTCGGACTGTCTCCAACCAGCCATAATGTTGTGAGAGTGAAATTATGTCTAAGTCCAGCTTTGGTACATTAGAAGCAACTCTGAAACTTAACCTAAGCGTTTTTCGAAGCTACTTTTTGGCTAACTTCTTATAGGAAGGTCTAGGAGCTCTGAAAATGAACGTGCGCGTCTTTCACTCTTCCCGAGGGACTTAGAAGAATTTTGTGATATTTTTTATTAAAATGGTGTATAAGGGTATATATATAAATATATTTTATGCACTGTATATGAGCTGGCGATTTCTAAGTCTGTGGTTCCGAGAGGGGGTAACCAGGCTCACTAATAAAGGTCAAGCCACTTGGCTGCCAGAATGCCCTCCTTCAGCACAGACCAGAAAGGCATTGTGATAAGCGTATCCCCGGTATAGTCAGGGGTTAATGGGAGTCGTCCCCGTCCCCCCAGTATACGGCCAGAACCATGGACCCGGTACTTGTGGTTCGGACTGTCTCCAACCAGCCATAATGTTGTGAGAGTGAAATTATGTCTAAGTCCAGCTTTGGTACATTAGAAGCAACTCTGAAACTTAACCTAAGCGTTTTTCGAAGCTACTTTTTGGCTAACTACTTATAGGAAGGTCTAGGAGCTCTGAAAATGAACGTGCGCGTCTTTCAATCTTCCCGAGGGACTTAGAAGAATTTTGTGATATTTTTTATTAAAATGGTGTATAAGGGTATATATATAAATATATTTTATGCACTGTATATGAGCTGGCGATTTCTAAGTCTGTGGTTCCGAGAGGGGGTAACCAGGCTCACTAATAAAGGTCAAGCCACTTGGCTGCCAGAATGCCCTCCTTCAGCACAGACCAGAAAGGCATTGTGATAAGCGTATTCCCGGTATAGTCAGGGGTTAATTGGAGTCGTCCCCTTCCCCCCAGTATACGGCCAGAACCATGGACCCGGTACTTGTGGTTCGGACTGTCTCCAACCAGCCAAAATGTTGTGAGAGTGAAATTATGTCTAAGTCCAGCTTTGGTACATTAGAAGCAACTCTGAAACTTAACCTAAGCGTTTTTCGAAGCTACTTTTTGGCTAACTTCTTATAGGAAGGTCTAGGAGCTCTGAAAATGAACGTGCGCGTCTTTCACTCTTCCCGAGGGACTTAGAAGAATTTTGTGATATTTTTTATTAAAATGGTGTATAAGGGTATATATATAAATATATTTTATGCACTGTATATGAGCTGGCGATTTCTAAGGCTGTGGATCCGAGAGGGGGTAACCAGGCTCACTAATAAAGGTCAAGCCACTTGGCTGCCAGAATGCCCTCCTTCAGCACAGACCAGAAAGGCATTGTGATAAGCGTATCCCCGGTATAGTCAGGGGTTAATGGGAGTCGTCCCCGTCCCCCCAGTATACGGCCAGAACCATGGACCCGGTACTTGTGGTTCGGACTGTCTCCAACCAGCCATAATGTTGTGAGAGTGAAATTATGTCTAAGTCCAGCTTTGGTACATTAGAAGCAACTCTGAAACTTAACCTAAGCGTTTTTCGAAGCTACTTTTTGGCTAACTTCTTATAGGAAGGTCTAGGAGCTCTGAAAATGAACGTGCGCGTCTTTCACTCTTCCCGAGGGACTTAGAAGAATTTTGTGATATTTTTTATTAAAATGGTGTATAAGGGTATATATATAAATATATTTTATGCACTGTATATGAGCTGGCGATTTCTAAGTCTGTGGTTCCGAGAGGGGGTAACCAGGCTCACTAATAAAGGTCAAGCCACTTGGCTGCCAGAATGCCCTGCTTCAGCACAGACCAGAAAGGCATTGTGATAAGCGTATCCCCGGTATAGTCAGGGGTTAATGGGAGTCGTCCCCGTCCCCCCAGTATACGGCCAGAACCATGGACCCGGTACTTGTAGTTCGGACTGTCTCCAACCAGCCATAATGTTGTGAGAGTGAAATTATGTCTAAGTCCAACTTTGGTACATTAGAATCAACTCTGAAACTTAACCTAAGCGTTTTTCGAAGCTACTTTTTGGCTAACTTCTTATAGGAAGGTCTAGGAGCTCTGAAAATGAACTTGCGCGTCTTTCACTCTTCCCGAGGGACTTAGAAGAATTTTGTGAAATTTTTTATTAAAATGGTGTATAAGGGTATATATATAAATATATTTTATGCACTGTATATGAGCTGGCGATTTCTAAGTCTGTGGTTCCGAGAGGGGGTAACCAGGCTCACTAATAAAGGTCAAGCCACTTGGCTGCCAGAATGCCCTGCTTCAGCACAGACCAGAAAGGCATTGTGATAAGCGTATCCCCGGTATAGTCAGGGGTTAATGGGAGTCGTCCCCGTCCCCCCAGTATACGGCCAGAACCATGGACCCGGTACTTGTGGTTCGGACTGTCTCCAACCAGCCATAATGTTGTGAGAGTGAAATTATGTCTAAGTCCAGCTTTGGTACATTAGAAGCAACTCTGAAACTTAACCTAAGCGTTTTTCGAAGCTACTTTTTGGCTAACTTCTTATAGGAAGGTCTAGGAGCTCTGAAAATGAACGTGCGCGTCTTTCACTCTTCCCGAGGGACTTAGAAGAATTTTGTGATATTTTTTATTAAAATGGTGTATAAGGGTATATATATAAATATATTTTATGCACTGTATATGAGCTGGCGATTTCTAAGTCTGTGGTTCCGAGAGGGGGTAACCAGGCTCACTAATAAAGGTCAAGCCACTTGGCTGCCAGAATGCCCTCCTTCAGCACAGACCAGAAAGGCATTGTGATAAGCGTATCCCCGGTATAGTCAGGGGTTAATGGGAGTCGTCCCCGTCCCCCCAGTATACGGCCAGAACCATGGACCCGGTACTTGTGGTTCGGACTGTCTCCAACCAGCCATAATGTTGTGAGAGTGAAATTATGTCTAAGTCCAGCTTTGGTACATTAGAAGCAACTCTGAAACTTAACCTAAGCGTTTTTCGAAGCTACTTTTTGGCTAACTACTTATAGGAAGGTCTAGGAGCTCTGAAAATGAACGTGCGCGTCTTTCAATCTTCCCGAGGGACTTAGAAGAATTTTGTGATATTTTTTATTAAAATGGTGTATAAGGGTATATATATAAATATATTTTATGCACTGTATATGAGCTGGCGATTTCTAAGTCTGTGGTTCCGAGAGGGGGTAACCAGGCTCACTAATAAAGGTCAAGCCACTTGGCTGCCAGAATGCCCTCCTTCAGCACAGACCAGAAAGGCATTGTGATAAGCGTATTCCCGGTATAGTCAGGGGTTAATTGGAGTCGTCCCCTTCCCCCCAGTATACGGCCAGAACCATGGACCCGGTACTTGTGGTTCGGACTGTCTCCAACCAGCCAAAATGTTGTGAGAGTGAAATTATGTCTAAGTCCAGCTTTGGTACATTAGAAGCAACTCTGAAACTTAACCTAAGCGTTTTTCGAAGCTACTTTTTGGCTAACTTCTTATAGGAAGGTCTAGGAGCTCTGAAAATGAACGTGCGCGTCTTTCACTCTTCCCGAGGGACTTAGAAGAATTTTGTGATATTTTTTATTAAAATGGTGTATAAGGGTATATATATAAATATATTTTATGCACTGTATATGAGCTGGCGATTTCTAAGGCTGTGGATCCGAGAGGGGGTAACCAGGCTCACTAATAAAGGTCAAGCCACTTGGCTGCCAGAATGCCCTCCTTCAGCACAGACCAGAAAGGCATTGTGATAAGCGTATCCCCGGTATAGTCAGGGGTTAATGGGAGTCGTCCCCGTCCCCCCAGTATACGGCCAGAACCATGGACCCGGTACTTGTGGTTCGGACTGTCTCCAACCAGCCATAATGTTGTGAGAGTGAAATTATGTCTAAGTCCAGCTTTGGTACATTAGAAGCAACTCTGAAACTTAACCTAAGCGTTTTTCGAAGCTACTTTTTGGCTAACTTCTTATAGGAAGGTCTAGGAGCTCTGAAAATGAACGTGCGCGTCTTTCACTCTTCCCGAGGGACTTAGAAGAATTTTGTGATATTTTTTATTAAAATGGTGTATAAGGGTATATATATAAATATATTTTATGCACTGTATATGAGCTGGCGATTTCTAAGTCTGTGGTTCCGAGAGGGGGTAACCAGGCTCACTAATAAAGGTCAAGCCACTTGGCTGCCAGAATGCCCTGCTTCAGCACAGACCAGAAAGGCATTGTGATAAGCGTATCCCCGGTATAGTCAGGGGTTAATGGGAGTCGTCCCCGTCCCCCCAGTATACGGCCAGAACCATGGACCCGGTACTTGTAGTTCGGACTGTCTCCAACCAGCCATAATGTTGTGAGAGTGAAATTATGTCTAAGTCCAACTTTGGTACATTAGAATCAACTCTGAAACTTAACCTAAGCGTTTTTCGAAGCTACTTTTTGGCTAACTTCTTATAGGAAGGTCTAGGAGCTCTGAAAATGAACTTGCGCGTCTTTCACTCTTCCCGAGGGACTTAGAAGAATTTTGTGAAATTTTTTATTAAAATGGTGTATAAGGGTATATATATAAATATATTTTATGCACTGTATATGAGCTGGCGATTTCTAAGTCTGTGGTTCCGAGAGGGGGTAACCAGGCTCACTAATAAAGGTCAAGCCACTTGGCTGCCAGAATGCCCTGCTTCAGCACAGACCAGAAAGGCATTGTGATAAGCGTATCCCCGGTATAGTCAGGGGTTAATGGGAGTCGTCCCCGTCCCCCCAGTATACGGCCAGAACCATGGACCCGGTACTTGTGGTTCGGACTGTCTCCAACCAGCCATAATGTTGTGAGAGTGAAATTATGTCTAAGTCCAGCTTTGGTACATTAGAAGCAACTCTGAAACTTAACCTAAGCGTTTTTCGAAGCTACTTTTTGGCTAACTTCTTATAGGAAGGTCTAGGAGCTCTGAAAATGAACGTGCGCGTCTTTCACTCTTCCCGAGGGACTTAGAAGAATTTTGTGATATTTTTTATTAAAATGGTGTATAAGGGTATATATATAAATATATTTTATGCACTGTATATGAGCTGGCGATTTCTAAGTCTGTGGTTCCGAGAGGGGGTAACCAGGCTCACTAATAAAGGTCAAGCCACTTGGCTGCCAGAATGCCCTCCTTCAGCACAGACCAGAAAGGCATTGTGATAAGCGTATCCCCGGTATAGTCAGGGGTTAATGGGAGTCGTCCCCGTCCCCCCAGTATACGGCCAGAACCATGGACCCGGTACTTGTGGTTCGGACTGTCTCCAACCAGCCATAATGTTGTGAGAGTGAAATTATGTCTAAGTCCAGCTTTGGTACATTAGAAGCAACTCTGAAACTTAACCTAAGCGTTTTTCGAAGCTACTTTTTGGCTAACTTCTTATAGGAAGGTCTAGGAGCTCTGAAAATGAACGTGCGCGTCTTTCACTCTTCCCGAGGGACTTAGAAGAATTTTGTGATATTTTTTATTAAAATGGTGTATAAGGGTATATATATAAATATATTTTATGCACTGTATATGAGCTGACGATTTCTAAGTCTGTGGTTCCGAGAGGGGGTAACCAGGCTCACTAATAAAGGTCAAGCCACTTGGCTGCCAGAATGCCCTGCTTCAGCACAGACCAGAAAGGCATTGTGATAAGCGTATCCCCGGTATAGTCAGGGGTTAATGGGAGTCGTCCCCGTCCCCCAAGTATACGGCCAGAACCATGGACCCGGTACTTGTGGTTCGGACTGTCTCCAACAAGCCATAATGTTGTGAGAGTGAAATTATGTCTAAGTCCAGCTTTGGTACATTAGAAGCAACTCTGAAACTTAACCTAAGCGTTTTTCGAAGCTACTTTTTGGCTAACTTCTTATAGGAAGGTCTAGGAGCTCTGAAAATGAACGTGCGCGTCTTTCACTCTTCCCGAGGGACTTAGAAGAATTTTGTGATATTTTTTATTAAAATGGTGTATAAGGGTATATATATAAATATATTTTATGCACTGTATATGAGCTGGCGATTTCTAAGTCTGTGGTTCCGAGAGGGGGTAACCAGGCTCACTAATAAAGGTCAAGCCACTTGGCTGCCAGAATGCCCTCCTTCAGCACAGACCAGAAAGGCATTGTGATAAGCGTATCCCCGGTATAGTCAGGGGTTAATGGGAGTCGTCCCCGTCCCCCCAGTATACGGCCAGAACCATGGACCCGGTACTTGTGGTTCGGACTGTCTCCAACCAGCCATAATGTTGTGAGAGTGAAATTATGTCTAAGTCCAGCTTTGGTACATTAGAAGCAACTCTGAAACTTAACCTAAGCGTTTTTCGAAGCTACTTTTTGGCTAACTTCTTATAGGAAGGTCTAGGAGCTCTGAAAATGAACGTGCGCGTCTTTCACTCTTCCCGAGGGACTTAGAAGAATTTTGTGATATTTTTTATTAAAATGGTGTATAAGGGTATATATATAAATATATTTTATGCACTGTATATGAGCTGACGATTTCTAAGTCTGTGGTTCCGAGAGGGGGTAACCAGGCTCACTAATAAAGGTCAAGCCACTTGGCTGCCAGAATGCCCTCCTTCAGCACAGACCAGAAAGGCATTGTGATAAGCGTATCCCCGGTATAGTCAGGGGTTAATGGGAGTCGTCCCCGTCCCCCCAGTATACGGCCAGAACCATGGACCCGGTACTTGTGGTTCGGACTGTCTCCAACCAGCCATAATGTTGTGAGAGTAAAATTATGTCTAAGTCCAGCTTTGGTACATTAGAAGCAACTCTGAAACTTAACCTAAGCGTTTTTCGAAGCTACTTTTTGGCTAACTTCTTATAGGAAGGTCTAGGAGCTCTGAAAATGAACGTGCGCGTCTTTCACTCTTCCCGAGGGACTTAGAAGAATTTTGTGATATTTTTTATTAAAATGGTGTATAAGGGTATATATATAAATATATTTTATGCACTGTATATGAGCTGGCGATTTCTAAGTCTGTGGTTCCGAGAGGGGGTAACCAGGCTCACTAATAAAGGTCAAGCCACTTGGCTGCCAGAATGCCCTGCTTCAGCACAGACCAGAAAGGCATTGTGATAAGCGTATCCCCGGTATAGTCAGGGGTTAATGGGAGTCGTCCCCGTCCCCCCAGTATACGGCCAGAACCATGGACCCGGTACTTGTGGTTCGGACTGTCTCCAACCAGCCATAATGTTGTGAGAGTGAAATTATGTCTAAGTCCAGCTTTGGTACATTAGAAGCAACTCTGAAACTTTACCTAAGCGTTTTTCGAAGCTACTTTTTGGCTAACTTCTTATAGGAAGGTCTAGGAGCTCTGAAAATGAACGTGCGCGTCTTTTACTCTTCCCGAGGGACTTAGAAGAATTTTGTGATATTTTTTATTAAAATGGTGTATAAGGGTATATATATAAATATATTTTATGCACTGTATATGAGCTGGCGATTTCTAAGTCTGTGGTTCCGAGAGGGGGTAACCAGGCTCACTAATAAAGGTCAAGCCACTTGGCTGCCAGAATGCCCTCCTTCAGCACAGACCAGAAAGGCATTGTGATAAGCGTATCCCCGGTATAGTCAGGGGTTAATGGGAGTCGTCCCCGTCCCCCCAGTATACGGCCAGAACCATGGACCCGGTACTTGTGGTTCGGACTGTCTCCAACCAGCCATAATGTTGTGAGAGTGAAATTAAGTCTAAGTCCAGCTTTGGTACATTAGAAGCAACTCTGAAACTTAACCTAAGCGTTTTTCGAAGCTACTTTTTGGCTAACTACTTATAGGAAGGTCTAGGAGCTCTGAAAATGAACGTGCGCGTCTTTCAATCTTCCCGAGGGACTTAGAAGAATTTTGTGATATTTTTTATTAAAATGGTGTATAAGGGTATATATATAAATATATTTTATGCACTGTATATGAGCTGGCGATTTCTAAGTCTGTGGTTCCGAGAGGGGGAAACCAGGCTCACTAATAAAGGTCAAGCCACTTGGCTGCCAGAATGCCCTCCTTCAGCACAGACCAGAAAGGCATTGTGATAAGCGTATTCCCGGTATAGTCAGGGGTTAATTGGAGTCGTCCCCTTCCCCCCAGTATACGGCCAGAACCATGGACCCGGTACTTGTGGTTCGGACTGTCTCCAACCAGCCAAAATGTTGTGAGAGTGAAATTATGTCTAAGTCCAGCTTTGGTACATTAGAAGCAACTCTGAAACTTAACCTAAGCGTTTTTCGAAGCTACTTTTTGGCTAACTTCTTATAGGAAGGTCTAGGAGCTCTGAAAATGAACGTGCGCGTCTTTCACTCTTCCCGAGGGACTTAGAAGAATTTTGTGATATTTTTTAATAAAATGGTGTATAAGGGTATATATATAAATATATTTTATGCACTGTATATGAGCTGGCGATTTCTAAGGCTGTGGATCCGAGAGGGGGTAACCAGGCTCACTAATAAAGGTCAAGCCACTTGGCTGCCAGAATGCCCTCCTTCAGCACAGACCAGAAAGGCATTGTGATAAGCGTATCCCCGGTATAGTCAGGGGTTAATGGGAGTCGTCCCCGTCCCCCCAGTATACGGCCAGAACCATGGACCCGGTACTTGTGGTTCGGACTGTCTCCAACCAGCCATAATGTTGTGAGAGTGAAATTATGTCTAAGTCCAGCTTTGGTACATTAGAAGCAACTCTGAAACTTAACCTAAGCGTTTTTCGAAGCTACTTTTTGGCTAACTTCTTATAGGAAGGTCTAGGAGCTCTGAAAATGAACGTGCGCGTCTTTCACTCTTCCCGAGGGACTTAGAAGAATTTTGTGATATTTTTTATTAAAATGGTGTATAAGGGTATATATATAAATATATTTTATGCACTGTATATGAGCTGGCGATTTCTAAGTCTGTGGTTCCGAGAGGGGGTAACCAGGCTCACTAATAAAGGTCAAGCCACTTGGCTGCCAGAATGCCCTGCTTCAGCACAGACCAGAAAGGCATTGTGATAAGCGTATCCCCGGTATAGTCAGGGGTTAATGGGAGTCGTCCCCGTCCCCCCAGTATACGGCCAGAACCATGGACCCGGTACTTGTAGTTCGGACTGTCTCCAACCAGCCATAATGTTGTGAGAGTGAAATTATGTCTAAGTCCAACTTTGGTACATTAGAATCAACTCTGAAACTTAACCTAAGCGTTTTTCGAAGCTACTTTTTGGCTAACTTCTTATAGGAAGGTCTAGGAGCTCTGAAAATGAACTTGCGCGTCTTTCACTCTTCCCGAGGGACTTAGAAGAATTTTGTGAAATTTTTTATTAAAATGGTGTATAAGGGTATATATATAAATATATTTTATGCACTGTATATGAGCTGGCGATTTCTAAGTCTGTGGTTCCGAGAGGGGGTAACCAGGCTCACTAATAAAGGTCAAGCCACTTGGCTGCCAGAATGCCCTGCTTCAGCACAGACCAGAAAGGCATTGTGATAAGCGTATCCCCGGTATAGTCAGGGGTTAATGGGAGTCGTCCCCGTCCCCCCAGTATACGGCCAGAACCATGGACCCGGTACTTGTGGTTCGGACTGTCTCCAACCAGCCATAATGTTGTGAGAGTGAAATTATGTCTAAGTCCAGCTTTGGTACATTAGAAGCAACTCTGAAACTTAACCTAAGCGTTTTTCGAAGCTACTTTTTGGCTAACTTCTTATAGGAAGGTCTAGGAGCTCTGAAAATGAATGTGCGCGTCTTTCACTCTTCCCGAGGGACTTAGAAGAATTTTGTGATATTTTTTATTAAAATGGTGTATAAGGGTATATATATAAATATATTTTATGCACTGTATATGAGCTGGCGATTTCTAAGTCTGTGGTTCCGAGAGGGGGTAACCAGGCTCACTAATAAAGGTCAAGCCACTTGGCTGCCAGAATGCCCTCCTTCAGCACAGACCAGAAAGGCATTGTGATAAGCGTATCCCCGGTATAGTCAGGGGTTAATGGGAGTCGTCCCCGTCCCCCCAGTATACGGCCAGAACCATGGACCCGGTACTTGTGGTTCGGACTGTCTCCAACCAGCCATAATGTTGTGAGAGTGAAATTATGTCTAAGTCCAGCTTTGGTACATTAGAAGCAACTCTGAAACTTAACCTAAGCGTTTTTCGAAGCTACTTTTTGGCTAACTTCTTATAGGAAGGTCTAGGAGCTCTGAAAATGAACGTGCGCGTCTTTCACTCTTCCCGAGGGACTTAGAAGAATTTTGTGATATTTTTTATTAAAATGGTGTATAAGGGTATATATACAGTATAAATATATTTTATGCACTGTATATGAGCTGACGATTTCTAAGTCTGTGGTTCCGAGAGGGGGTAACCAGGCTCACTAATAAAGGTCAAGCCACTTGGCTGCCAGAATGCCCTGCTTCAGCACAGACCAGAAAGGCATTGTGATAAGCGTATCCCCGGTATAGTCAGGGGTTAATGGGAGTCGTCCCCGTCCCCCCAGTATACGGCCAGAACCATGGACCCGGTACTTGTGGTTCGGACTGTCTCCAACAAGCCATAATGTTGTGAGAGTGAAATTATGTCTAAGTCCAGCTTTGGTACATTAGAAGCAACTCTGAAACTTAACCTAAGCGTTTTTCGAAGCTACTTTTTGGCTAACTTCTTATAGGAAGGTCTAGGAGCTCTGAAAATGAACGTGCGCGTCTTTCACTCTTCCCGAGGGACTTAGAAGAATTTTGTGATATTTTTTATTAAAATGGTGTATAAGGGTATATATATAAATATATTTTATGCACTGTATATGAGCTGGCGATTTCTAAGTCTGTGGTTCCGAGAGGGGGTAACCAGGCTCACTAATAAAGGTCAAGCCACTTGCCTGCCAGAATGCCCTCCTTCAGCACAGACCAGAAAGGCATTGTGATAAGCGTATCCCCGGTATAGTCAGGGGTTAATGGGAGTCGTCCCCGTCCCCCCAGTATACGGCCAGAACCATGGACCCGGTACTTGTGGTTCGGACTGTCTCCAACCAGCCATAATGTTGTGAGAGTGAAATTATGTCTAAGTCCAGCTTTGGTACATTAGAAGCAACTCTGAAACTTAACCTAAGCGTTTTTCGAAGCTACTTTTTGGCTAACTTCTTATAGGAAGGTCTAGGAGCTCTGAAAATGAACGTGCGCGTCTTTCACTCTTCCCGAGGGACTTAGAAGAATTTTGTGATGTTTTTTATTAAAATGGTGTATAAGGGTATATATATAAATATATTTTATGCACTGTATATGAGCTGACGATTTCTAAGTCTGTGGTTCCGAGAGGGGGTAACCAGGCTCACTAATAAAGGTCAAGCCACTTGGCTGCCAGAATGCCCTCCTTCAGCACAGACCAGAAAGGCATTGTGATAAGCGTATCCCCGGTATAGTCAGGGGTTAATGGGAGTCGTCCCCGTCCCCCCAGTATACGGCCAGAACCATGGACCCGGTACTTGTGGTTCGGACTGTCTCCAACCAGCCATAATGTTGTGAGAGTAAAATTATGTCTAAGTCCAGCTTTGGTACATTAGAAGCAACTCTGAAACTTAACCTAAGCTTTTTTCGAAGCTACTTTTTGGCTAACTTCTTATAGGAAGGTCTAGGAGCTCTGAAAATGAACGTGCGCGTCTTTCACTCTTCCCGAGGGACTTAGAAGAATTTTGTGATATTTTTTATTAAAATGGTGTATAAGGGTATATATATAAATATATTTTATGCACTGTATATGAGCTGACGATTTCTAAGTCTGTGGTTCCGAGAGGGGGTAACCAGGCTCACTAATAAAGGTCAAGCCACTTGGCTGCCAGAATGCCCTGCTTCAGCACAGACCAGAAAGGCATTGTGATAAGCGTATCCCCGGTATAGTCAGGGGTTAATGGGAGTCGTCCCCGTCCCCCCAGTATACGGCCAGAACCATGGACCCGGTACTTGTGGTTCGGACTGTCTCCAACAAGCCATAATGTTGTGAGAGTGAAATTATGTCTAAGTCCAGCTTTGGTACATTAGAAGCAACTCTGAAACTTAACCTAAGCGTTTTTCGAAGCTACTTTTTGGCTAACTTCTTATAGGAAGGTCTAGGAGCTCTGAAAATGAACGTGCGCGTCTTTCACTCTTCCCGAGGGACTTAGAAGAATTTTGTGATATTTTTTATTAAAATGGTGTATAAGGGTATATATATAAATATATTTTATGCACTGTATATGAGCTGGCGATTTCTAAGTCTGTGGTTCCGAGAGGGGGTAACCAGGCTCACTAATAAAGGTCAAGCCACTTGCCTGCCAGAATGCCCTCCTTCAGCACAGACCAGAAAGGCATTGTGATAAGCGTATCCCCGGTATAGTCAGGGGTTAATGGGAGTCGTCCCCGTCCCCCCAGTATACGGCCAGAACCATGGACCCGGTACTTGTGGTTCGGACTGTCTCCAACCAGCCATAATGTTGTGAGAGTGAAATTATGTCTAAGTCCAGCTTTGGTACATTAGAAGCAACTCTGAAACTTAACCTAAGCGTTTTTCGAAGCTACTTTTTGGCTAACTTCTTATAGGAAGGTCTAGGAGCTCTGAAAATGAACGTGCGCGTCTTTCACTCTTCCCGAGGGACTTAGAAGAATTTTGTGATATTTTTTATTAAAATGGTGTATAAGGGTATATATATAAATATATTTTATGCACTGTATATGAGCTGACGATTTCTAAGTCTGTGGTTCCGAGAGGGGGTAACCAGGCTCACTAATAAAGGTCAAGCCACTTGGCTGCCAGAATGCCCTCCTTCAGCACAGACCAGAAAGGCATTGTGATAAGCGTATCCCCGGTATAGTCAGGGGTTAATGGGAGTCGTCCCCGTCCCCCCAGTATACGGCCAGAACCATGGACCCGGTACTTGTGGTTCGGACTGTCTCCAACCAGCCATAATGTTGTGAGAGTAAAATTATGTCTAAGTCCAGCTTTGGTACATTAGAAGCAACTCTGAAACTTAACCTAAGCTTTTTTCGAAGCTACTTTTTGGCTAACTTCTTATAGGAAGGTCTAGGAGCTCTGAAAATGAACGTGCGCGTCTTTCACTCTTCCCGAGGGACTTAGAAGAATTTTGTGATATTTTTTATTAAAATGGTGTATAAGGGTATATATATAAATATATTTTATGCACTGTATATGAGCTGGCGATTTCTAAGTCTGTGGATCCGAGAGGGGGTAACCAGGCTCACTAATAAAGGTCAAGCCACTTGGCTGCCAGAATGCCCTCCTTCAGCACAGACCAGAAAGGCATTGTGATAAGCGTATCCCCGGTATAGTCAGGGGTTAATGGGAGTCGTCCCCGTCCCCCCAGTATACGGCCAGAACCATGGACCCGGTACTTGTGGTTCGGACTGTCTCCAACCAGCCATAATGTTGTGAGAGTGAAATTATGTCTAAGTCCAGCTTTGGTACATTAGAAGCAACTCTGAAACTTAACCTAAGCGTTTTTCGAAGCTACTTTTTGGCTAACTTCTTATAGGAAGGTCTAGGAGCTCTGAAAATGAACGTGCGCGTCTTTCACTCTTCCCGAGGGACTTAGAAGAATTTTGTGATATTTTTTATTAAAATGGTGTATAAGGGTATATATATAAATATATTTTATGCACTGTATATGAGCTGGCGATTTCTAAGTCTGTGGTTCCGAGAGGGGGTAACCAGGCTCACTAATAAAGGTCAAGCCACTTGGCTGCCAGAATGCCCTCCTTCAGCACAGACCAGAAAGGCATTGTGATAAGCGTATCCCCGGTATAGTCAGGGGTTAATGGGAGTCGTCCCCGTACCCCCAGTATACGGCCAGAACCATGGACCCGGTACTTGTGGTTCGGACTGTCTCCAACCAGCCATAATGTTGTGAGAGTGAAATTATGTCTAAGTCCAGCTTTGGTACATTAGAAGCAACTCTGAAACTTAACCTAAGCGTTTTTCGAAGCTACTTTTTGGCTAACTTCTTATAGGAAGGTCTAGGAGCTCTGAAAATGAACGTGCGCGTTTTTCACTCTTCCCGAGGGACTTAGAAGAGTTTTGTGAAATTTTTTATTAAAATGGTGTATAAGGGTATATATATAAATATATTTTATGCACTGTATATGAGCTGGCGATTTCTAAGTCTGTGGTTCCGAGAGGGGGTAACCAGGCTCACTAATAAAGGTCAAGCCACTTGGCTGCCAGAATGCCCTCCTTCAGCACAGACCAGAAAGGCATTGTGATAAGCGTATCCCCGGTATAGTCAGGGGTTAATGGGAGTCGTCCCCGTCCCCCCAGTATACGGCCAGAACCATGGACCCGGTACTTGTGGTTCGGACTGTCTCCAACCAGCCATAATGTTGTGAGAGTGAAATTATGTCTAAGTCCAGCTTTGGTACATTAGAAGCAACTCTGAAACTTAACCTAAGCGTTTTTCGAAGCTACTTTTTGGCTAACTTCTTATAGGAAGGTCTAGGAGCTCTGAAAATGAACGTGCGCGTCTTTCACTCTTCCCGAGGGACTTAGAAGAATTTTGTGATATTTTTTATTAAAATGGTGTATAAGGGTATATATATAAATATATTTTATGCACTGTATATGAGCTGGCGATTTCTAAGTCTGTGGTTCCGAGAGGGGGTAACCAGGCTCACTAATAAAGGTCAAGCCACTTGGCTGCCAGAATGCCCTGCTTCAGCACAGACCAGAAAGGCATTGTGATAAGCGTATCCCCGGTATAGTCAGGGGTTAATGGGAGTCGTCCCCGTCCCCCCAGTATACGGCCAGAACCATGGACCCGGTACTTGTGGTTCGGACTGTCTCCAACCAGCCATAATGTTGTGAGAGTGAAATTATGTCTAAGTCCAACTTTGGTACATTAGAATCAACTCTGAAACTTAACCTAAGCGTTTTTCGAAGCTACTTTTTGGCTAACTTCTTATAGGAAGGTCTAGGAGCTCTGAAAATGAACGTGCGCGTCTTTTACTCTTCCCGAGGGACTTAGAAGAATTTTGTGATATTTTTTATTAAAATGGTGTATAAGGGTATATATATAAATATATTTTATGCACTGTATATGAGCTGACGATTTCTAAGTCTGTGGTTCCGAGAGGGGGTAACCAGGCTCACTAATAAAGGTCAAGCCACTTGGCTGCCAGAATGCCCTCCTTCAGCACAGACCAGAAAGGCATTGTGATAAGCGTATCCCCGGTATAGTCAGGGGTTAATGGGAGTCGTCCCCGTCCCCCCAGTATACGGCCAGAACCATGGACCCGGTACTTGTGGTTCGGACTGTCTCCAACCAGCCATAATGTTGTGAGAGTAAAATTATGTCTAAGTCCAGCTTTGGTACATTAGAAGCAACTCTGAAACTTAACCTAAGCTTTTTTCGAAGCTACTTTTTGGCTAACTTCTTATAGGAAGGTCTAGGAGCTCTGAAAATGAACGTGCGCGTCTTTCACTCTTCCCGAGGGACTTAGAAGAATTTTGTGATATTTTTTATTAAAATGGTGTATAAGGGTATATATATAAATATATTTTATGCACTGTATATGAGCTGGCGATTTCTAAGTCTGTGGATCCGAGAGGGGGTAACCAGGCTCACTAATAAAGGTCAAGCCACTTGGCTGCCAGAATGCCCTCCTTCAGCACAGACCAGAAAGGCATTGTGATAAGCGTATCCCCGGTATAGTCAGGGGTTAATGGGAGTCGTCCCCGTCCCCCCAGTATACGGCCAGAACCATGGACCCGGTACTTGTGGTTCGGACTGTCTCCAACCAGCCATAATGTTGTGAGAGTGAAATTATGTCTAAGTCCAGCTTTGGTACATTAGAAGCAACTCTGAAACTTAACCTAAGCGTTTTTCGAAGCTACTTTTTGGCTAACTTCTTATAGGAAGGTCTAGGAGCTCTGAAAATGAACGTGCGCGTCTTTCACTCTTCCCGAGGGACTTAGAAGAATTTTGTGATATTTTTTATTAAAATGGTGTATAAGGGTATATATATAAATATATTTTATGCACTGTATATGAGCTGGCGATTTCTAAGTCTGTGGTTCCGAGAGGGGGTAACCAGGCTCACTAATAAAGGTCAAGCCACTTGGCTGCCAGAATGCCCTCCTTCAGCACAGACCAGAAAGGCATTGTGATAAGCGTATCCCCGGTATAGTCAGGGGTTAATGGGAGTCGTCCCCGTACCCCCAGTATACGGCCAGAACCATGGACCCGGTACTTGTGGTTCGGACTGTCTCCAACCAGCCATAATGTTGTGAGAGTGAAATTATGTCTAAGTCCAGCTTTGGTACATTAGAAGCAACTCTGAAACTTAACCTAAGCGTTTTTCGAAGCTACTTTTTGGCTAACTTCTTATAGGAAGGTCTAGGAGCTCTGAAAATGAACGTGCGCGTCTTTCACTCTTCCCGAGGGACTTAGAAGAGTTTTGTGAAATTTTTTATTAAAATGGTGTATAAGGGTATATATATAAATATATTTTATGCACTGTATATGAGCTGGCGATTTCTAAGTCTGTGGTTCCGAGAGGGGGTAACCAGGCTCACTAATAAAGGTCAAGCCACTTGGCTGCCAGAATGCCCTCCTTCAGCACAGACCAGAAAGGCATTGTGATAAGCGTATCCCCGGTATAGTCAGGGGTTAATGGGAGTCGTCCCCTTCCCCCCAGTATACGGCCAGAACCATGGACCCGGTACTTGTGGTTCGGACTGTCTCCAACCAGCCATAATGTTGTGAGAGTGAAATTATGTCTAAGTCCAGCTTTGGTACATTAGAAGCAACTCTGAAACTTAACCTAAGCGTTTTTCGAAGCTACTTTTTGGCTAACTTCTTATAGGAAGGTCTAGGAGCTCTGAAAATGAACGTGCGCGTCTTTCACTCTTCCCGAGGGACTTAGAAGAATTTTGTGATATTTTTTATTAAAATGGTGTATAAGGGTATATATATAAATATATTTTATGCACTGTATATGAGCTGGCGATTTCTAAGTCTGTGGTTCCGAGAGGGGGTAACCAGGCTCACTAATAAAGGTCAAGCCACTTGGCTGCCAGAATGCCCTGCTTCAGCACAGACCAGAAAGGCATTGTGATAAGCGTATCCCCGGTATAGTCAGGGGTTAATGGGAGTCGTCCCCGTCCCCCCAGTATACGGCCAGAACCATGGACCCGGTACTTGTGGTTCGGACTGTCTCCAACCAGCCATAATGTTGTGAGAGTGAAATTATGTCTAAGTCCAACTTTGGTACATTAGAATCAACTCTGAAACTTAACCTAAGCGTTTTTCGAAGCTACTTTTTGGCTAACTTCTTATAGGAAGGTCTAGGAGCTCTGAAAATGAACTTGCGCGTCTTTCACTCTTCCCGAGGGACTTAGAAGAATTTTGTGAAATTTTTTATTAAAATGGTGTATAAGGGTATATATATAAATATATTTTATGCACTGTATATGAGCTGGCGATTTCTAAGTCTGTGGTTCCGAGAGGGGGTAACCAGGCTCACTAATAAAGGTCAAGCCACTTGGCTGCCAGAATGCCCTGCTTCAGCACAGACCAGAAAGGCATTGTGATAAGCGTATCCCCGGTATAGTCAGGGGTTAATGGGAGTCGTCCCCGTCCCCCCAGTATACGGCCAGAACCATGGACCCGGTACTTGTGGTTCGGACTGTCTCCAACCAGCCATAATGTTGTGAGAGTGAAATTATGTCTAAGTCCAGCTTTGGTACATTAGAAGCAACTCTGAAACTTAACCTAAGCGTTTTTCGAAGCTACTTTTTGGCTAACTTCTTATAGGAAGGTCTAGGAGCTCTGAAAATGAACGTGCGCGTCTTTCACTCTTCCCGAGGGACTTAGAAGAATTTTGTGATATTTTTTATTAAAATGGTGTATAAGGGTATATATATAAATATATTTTATGCACTGTATATGAGCTGGCGATTTCTAAGTCTGTGGTTCCGAGAGGGGGTAACCAGGCTCACTAATAAAGGTCAAGCCACTTGGCTGCCAGAATGCCCTCCTTCAGCACAGACCAGAAAGGCATTGTGATAAGCGTATCCCCGGTATAGTCAGGGGTTAATGGGAGTCGTCCCCGTCCCCCCAGTATACGGCCAGAACCATGGACCCGGTACTTGTGGTTCGGACTGTCTCCAACCAGCCATAATGTTGTGAGAGTGAAATTATGTCTAAGTCCAGCTTTGGTACATTAGAAGCAACTCTGAAACTTAACCTAAGCGTTTTTCGAAGCTACTTTTTGGCTAACTACTTATAGGAAGGTCTAGGAGCTCTGAAAATGAACGTGCGCGTCTTTCAATCTTCCCGAGGGACTTAGAAGAATTTTGTGATATTTTTTATTAAAATGGTGTATAAGGGTATATATATAAATATATTTTATGCACTGTATATGAGCTGGCGATTTCTAAGTCTGTGGTTCCGAGAGGGGGTAACCAGGCTCACTAATAAAGGTCAAGCCACTTGGCTGCCAGAATGCCCTCCTTCAGCACAGACCAGAAAGGCATTGTGATAAGCGTATTCCCGGTATAGTCAGGGGTTAATTGGAGTCGTCCCCTTCCCCCCAGTATACGGCCAGAACCATGGACCCGGTACTTGTGGTTCGGACTGTCTCCAACCAGCCAAAATGTTGTGAGAGTGAAATTATGTCTAAGTCCAGCTTTGGTACATTAGAAGCAACTCTGAAACTTAACCTAAGCGTTTTTCGAAGCTACTTTTTGGCTAACTTCTTATAGGAAGGTCTAGGAGCTCTGAAAATGAACGTGCGCGTCTTTCACTCTTCCCGAGGGACTTAGAAGAATTTTGTGATATTTTTTATTAAAATGGTGTATAAGGGTATATATATATAAATATATTTTATGCACTGTATATGAGCTGGCGATTTCTAAGGCTGTGGATCCGAGAGGGGGTAACCAGGCTCACTAATAAAGGTCAAGCCACTTGGCTGCCAGAATGCCCTCCTTCAGCACAGACCAGAAAGGCATTGTGATAAGCGTATCCCCGGTATAGTCAGGGGTTAATGGGAGTCCCCCCCGTCCCCCCAGTATACGGCCAGAACCATGGACCCGGTACTTGTGGTTCGGACTGTCTCCAACCAGCCATAATGTTGTGAGAGTGAAATTATGTCTAAGTCCAGCTTTGGTACATTAGAAGCAACTCTGAAACTTAACCTAAGCGTTTTTCGAAGCTACTTTTTGGCTAACTTCTTATAGGAAGGTCTAGGAGCTCTGAAAATGAACGTGCGCGTCTTTCACTCTTCCCGAGGGACTTAGAAGAATTTTGTGATATTTTTTATTAAAATGGTGTATAAGGGTATATATATAAATATATTTTATGCACTGTATATGAGCTGGCGATTTCTAAGTCTGTGGTTCCGAGAGGGGGTAACCAGGCTCACTAATAAAGGTCAAGCCACTTGGCTGCCAGAATGCCCTGCTTCAGCACAGACCAGAAAGGCATTGTGATAAGCGTATCCCCGGTATAGTCAGGGGTTAATGGGAGTCGTCCCCGTCCCCCCAGTATACGGCCAGAACCATGGACCCGGTACTTGTAGTTCGGACTGTCTCCAACCAGCCATAATGTTGTGAGAGTGAAATTATGTCTAAGTCCAACTTTGGTACATTAGAATCAACTCTGAAACTTAACCTAAGCGTTTTTCGAAGCTACTTTTTGGCTAACTTCTTATAGGAAGGTCTAGGAGCTCTGAAAATGAACTTGCGCGTCTTTCACTCTTCCCGAGGGACTTAGAAGAATTTTGTGAAATTTTTTATTAAAATGGTGTATAAGGGTATATATATAAATATATTTTATGCACTGTATATGAGCTGGCGATTTCTAAGTCTGTGGTTCCGAGAGGGGGTAACCAGGCTCACTAATAAAGGTCAAGCCACTTGGCTGCCAGAATGCCCTGCTTCAGCACAGACCAGAAAGGCATTGTGATAAGCGTATCCCCGGTATAGTCAGGGGTTAATGGGAGTCGTCCCCGTCCCCCAAGTATACGGCCAGAACCATGGACCCCGTACTTGTGGTTCGGACTGTCTCCAACCAGCCATAATGTTGTGAGAGTGAAATTATGTCTAAGTCCAGCTTTGGTACATTAGAAGCAACTCTGAAACTTAACCTAAGCGTTTTTCGAAGCTACTTTTTGGCTAACTTCTTATAGGAAGGTCTAGGAGCTCTGAAAATGAACGTGCGCGTCTTTCACTCTTCCCGAGGGACTTAGAAGAATTTTGTGATATTTTTTATTAAAATGGTGTATAAGGGTATATATATAAATATATTTTATGCACTGTATATGAGCTGGCGATTTCTAAGTCTGTGGTTCCGAGAGGGGGTAACCAGGCTCACTAATAAAGGTCAAGCCACTTGGCTGCCAGAATGCCCTCCTTCAGCACAGACCAGAAAGGCATTGTGATAAGCGTATCCCCGGTATAGTCAGGGGTTAATGGGAGTCGTCCCCGTACCCCCAGTATACGGCCAGAACCATGGACCCGGTACTTGTGGTTCGGACTGTCTCCAACCAGCCATAATGTTGTGAGAGTGAAATTATGTCTAAGTCCAGCTTTGGTACATTAGAAGCAACTCTGAAACTTAACCTAAGCGTTTTTCGAAGCTACTTTTTGGCTAACTTCTTATAGGAAGGTCTAGGAGCTCTGAAAATGAACGTGCGCGTCTTTCACTCTTCCCGAGGGACTTAGAAGAATTTTGTGATATTTTTTATTAAAATGGTGTATAAGGGTATATATATAAATATATTTTATGCACTGTATATGAGCTGGCGATTTCTAAGTCTGTGGTTCCGAGAGGGGGTAACCAGGCTCACTAATAAAGGTCAAGCCACTTGGCTGCCAGAATGCCCTGCTTCAGCACAGACCAGAAAGGCATTGTGATAAGCGTATCCCCGGTATAGTCAGGGGTTAATGGGAGTCGTCCCCGTCCCCCCAGTATACGGCCAGAACCATGGACCCGGTACTTGTAGTTCGGACTGTCTCCAACCAGCCATAATGTTGTGAGAGTGAAATTATGTCTAAGTCCAACTTTGGTACATTAGAATCAACTCTGAAACTTAACCTAAGCTTTTTTCGAAGCTACTTTTTGGCTAACTTCTTATAGGAAGGTCTAGGAGCTCTGAAAATGAACTTGCGCGTCTTTCACTCTTCCCGAGGGACTTAGAAGAATTTTGTGAAATTTTTTATTAAAATGGTGTATAAGGGTATATATATAAATATATTTTATGCACTGTATATGAGCTGGCGATTTCTAAGTCTGTGGTTCCGAGAGGGGGTAACCAGGCTCACTAATAAAGGTCAAGCCACTTGGCTGCCAGAATGCCCTGCTTCAGCACAGACCAGAAAGGCATTGTGATAAGCGTATCCCCGGTATAGTCAGGGGTTAATGGGAGTCGTCCCCGTCCCCCAAGTATACGGCCAGAACCATGGACCCCGTACTTGTGGTTCGGACTGTCTCCAACCAGCCATAATGTTGTGAGAGTGAAATTATGTCTAAGTCCAGCTTTGGTACATTAGAAGCAACTCTGAAACTTAACCTAAGCGTTTTTCGAAGCTACTTTTTGGCTAACTTCTTATAGGAAGGTCTAGGAGCTCTGAAAATGAACGTGCGCGTCTTTCACTCTTCCCGAGGGACTTAGAAGAATTTTGTGATATTTTTTATTAAAATGGTGTATAAGGGTATATATATAAATATATTTTATGCACTGTATATGAGCTGGCGATTTCTAAGTCTGTGGTTCCGAGAGGGGGTAACCAGGCTCACTAATAAAGGTCAAGCCACTTGGCTGCCAGAATGCCCTCCTTCAGCACAGACCAGAAAGGCATTGTGATAAGCGTATCCCCGGTATAGTCAGGGGTTAATGGGAGTCGTCCCCGTACCCCCAGTATACGGCCAGAACCATGGACCCGGTACTTGTGGTTCGGACTGTCTCCAACCAGCCATAATGTTGTGAGAGTGAAATTATGTCTAAGTCCAGCTTTGGTACATTAGAAGCAACTCTGAAACTTAACCTAAGCGTTTTTCGAAGCTACTTTTTGGCTAACTTCTTATAGGAAGGTCTAGGAGCTCTGAAAATGAACGTGCGCGTCTTTCACTCTTCCCGAGGGACTTAGAAGAGTTTTGTGAAATTTTTTATTAAAATGGTGTATAAGGGTATATATATAAATATATTTTATGCACTGTATATGAGCTGGCGATTTCTAAGTCTGTGGTTCCGAGAGGGGGTAACCAGGCTCACTAATAAAGGTCAAGCCACTTGGCTGCCAGAATGCCCTCCTTCAGCACAGACCAGAAAGGCATTGTGATAAGCGTATCCCCGGTATAGTCAGGGGTTAATGGGAGTCGTCCCCGTCCCCCCAGTATACGGCCAGAACCATGGACCCGGTACTTGTGGTTCGGACTGTCTCCAACCAGCCATAATGTTGTGAGAGTGAAATTATGTCTAAGTCCAGCTTTGGTACATTAGAAGCAACTCTGAAACTTAACCTAAGCGTTTTTCGAAGCTACTTTTTGGCTAACTTCTTATAGGAAGGTCTAGGAGCTCTGAAAATGAACGTGCGCGTCTTTCACTCTTCCCGAGGGACTTAGAAGAATTTTGTGATATTTTTTATTAAAATGGTGTATAAGGGTATATATATATAAATATATTTTATGCACTGTATATGAGCTGGCGATTTCTAAGGCTGTGGATCCGAGAGGGGGTAACCAGGCTCACTAATAAAGGTCAAGCCACTTGGCTGCCAGAATGCCCTCCTTCAGCACAGACCAGAAAGGCATTGTGATAAGCGTATCCCCGGTATAGTCAGGGGTTAATGGGAGTCCCCCCCGTCCCCCCAGTATACGGCCAGAACCATGGACCCGGTACTTGTGGTTCGGACTGTCTCCAACCAGCCATAATGTTGTGAGAGTGAAATTATGTCTAAGTCCAGCTTTGGTACATTAGAAGCAACTCTGAAACTTAACCTAAGCGTTTTTCGAAGCTACTTTTTGGCTAACTTCTTATAGGAAGGTCTAGGAGCTCTGAAAATGAACGTGCGCGTCTTTCACTCTTCCCGAGGGACTTAGAAGAATTTTGTGATATTTTTTATTAAAATGGTGTATAAGGGTATATATATAAATATATTTTATGCACTGTATATGAGCTGGCGATTTCTAAGTCTGTGGTTCCGAGAGGGGGTAACCAGGCTCACTAATAAAGGTCAAGCCACTTGGCTGCCAGAATGCCCTGCTTCAGCACAGACCAGAAAGGCATTGTGATAAGCGTATCCCCGGTATAGTCAGGGGTTAATGGGAGTCGTCCCCGTCCCCCCAGTATACGGCCAGAACCATGGACCCGGTACTTGTAGTTCGGACTGTCTCCAACCAGCCATAATGTTGTGAGAGTGAAATTATGTCTAAGTCCAACTTTGGTACATTAGAATCAACTCTGAAACTTAACCTAAGCGTTTTTCGAAGCTACTTTTTGGCTAACTTCTTATAGGAAGGTCTAGGAGCTCTGAAAATGAACTTGCGCGTCTTTCACTCTTCCCGAGGGACTTAGAAGAATTTTGTGAAATTTTTTATTAAAATGGTGTATAAGGGTATATATATAAATATATTTTATGCACTGTATATGAGCTGGCGATTTCTAAGTCTGTGGTTCCGAGAGGGGGTAACCAGGCTCACTAATAAAGGTCAAGCCACTTGGCTGCCAGAATGCCCTGCTTCAGCACAGACCAGAAAGGCATTGTGATAAGCGTATCCCCGGTATAGTCAGGGGTTAATGGGAGTCGTCCCCGTCCCCCAAGTATACGGCCAGAACCATGGACCCCGTACTTGTGGTTCGGACTGTTTCCAACCAGCCATAATGTTGTGAGAGTGAAATTATGTCTAAGTCCAGCTTTGGTACATTAGAAGCAACTCTGAAACTTAACCTAAGCGTTTTTCGAAGCTACTTTTTGGCTAACTTCTTATAGGAAGGTCTAGGAGCTCTGAAAATGAACGTGCGCGTCTTTCACTCTTCCCGAGGGACTTAGAAGAATTTTGTGATATTTTTTATTAAAATGGTGTATAAGGGTATATATATAAATATATTTTATGCACTGTATATGAGCTGGCGATTTCTAAGTCTGTGGTTCCGAGAGGGGGTAACCAGGCTCACTAATAAAGGTCAAGCCACTTGGCTGCCAGAATGCCCTCCTTCAGCACAGACCAGAAAGGCATTGTGATAAGCGTATCCCCGGTATAGTCAGAGGTTAATGGGAGTCGTCCCCGTACCCCCAGTATACGGCCAGAACCATGGACCCGGTACTTGTGGTTCGGACTGTCTCCAACCAGCCATAATGTTGTGAGAGTGAAATTATGTCTAAGTCCAGCTTTGGTACATTAGAAGCAACTCTGAAACTTAACCTAAGCGTTTTTCGAAGCTACTTTTTGGCTAACTTCTTATAGGAAGGTCTAGGAGCTCTGAAAATGAACGTGCGCGTCTTTCACTCTTCCCGAGGGACTTAGAAGAGTTTTGTGAAATTTTTTATTAAAATGGTGTATAAGGGTATATATATAAATATATTTTATGCACTGTATATGAGCTGGCGATTTCTAAGTCTGTGGTTCCGAGAGGGGGTAACCAGGCTCACTAATAAAGGTCAAGCCACTTGGCTGCCAGAATGCCCTCCTTCAGCACAGACCAGAAAGGCATTGTGATAAGCGTATCCCCGGTATAGTCAGGGGTTAATGGGAGTCGTCCCCGTCCCCCCAGTATACGGCCAGAACCATGGACCCGGTACTTGTGGTTCGGACTGTCTCCAACCAGCCATAATGTTGTGAGAGTGAAATTATGTCTAAGTCCAGCTTTGGTACATTAGAAGCAACTCTGAAACTTAACCTAAGCGTTTTTCGAAGCTACTTTTTGGCTAACTTCTTATAGGAAGGTCTAGGAGCTCTGAAAATGAACGTGCGCGTCTTTGACTCTTCCCGAGGGACTTAGAAGAATTTTGTGATATTTTTTATTAAAATGGTGTATAAGGGTATATATATAAATATATTTTATGCACTGTATATGAGCTGGCGATTTCTAAGTCTGTGGTTCCGAGAGGGGGTAACCAGGCTCACTAATAAAGGTCAAGCCACTTGGCTGCCAGAATGCCCTGCTTCAGCACAGACCAGAAAGGCATTGTGATAAGCGTATCCCCGGTATAGTCAGGGGTTAATGGGAGTCGTCCCCGTCCCCCCAGTATACGGCCAGAACCATGGACCCGGTACTTGTGGTTCGGACTGTCTCCAACCAGCCATAATGTTGTGAGAGTGAAATTATGTCTAAGTCCAACTTTGGTACATTAGAATCAACTCTGAAACTTAACCTAAGCGTTTTTCGAAGCTACTTTTTGGCTAACTTCTTATAGGAAGGTCTAGGAGCTCTGAAAATGAACGTGCGCGTCTTTCACTCTTCCCGAGGGACTTAGAAGAATTTTGTGATATTTTTTATTAAAATGGTGTATAAGGGTATATATATAAATATATTTTATGCACTGTATATGAGCTGACGATTTCTAAGTCTGTGGTTCCGAGAGGGGGTAACCAGGCTCACTAATAAAGGTCAAGCCACTTGGCTGCCAGAATGCCCTCCTTCAGCACAGACCAGAAAGGCATTGTGATAAGCGTATCCCCGGTATAGTCAGGGGTTAATGGGAGTCGTCCCCGTCCCCCCAGTATACGGCCAGAACCATGGACCCGGTACTTGTGGTTCGGACTGTCTCCAACCAGCCATAATGTTGTGAGAGTAAAATTATGTCTAAGTCCAGCTTTGGTACATTAGAAGCAACTCTGAAACTTAACCTAAGCTTTTTTCGAAGCTACTTTTTGGCTAACTTCTTATAGGAAGGTCTAGGAGCTCTGAAAATGAACGTGCGCGTCTTTCACTCTTCCCGAGGGACTTAGAAGAATTTTGTGATATTTTTTATTAAAATGGTGTATAAGGGTATATATATAAATATATTTTATGCACTGTATATGAGCTGGCGATTTCTAAGTCTGTGGATCCGAGAGGGGGTAACCAGGCTCACTAATAAAGGTCAAGCCACTTGGCTGCCAGAATGCCCTCCTTCAGCACAGACCAGAAAGGCATTGTGATAAGCGTATCCCCGGTATAGTCAGGGGTTAATGGGAGTCCCCCCCGTCCCCCAAGTATACGGCCAGAACCATGGACCCCGTACTTGTGGTTCGGACTGTCTCCAACCAGCCATAATGTTGTGAGAGTGAAATTATGTCTAAGTCCAGCTTTGGTACATTAGAAGCAACTCTGAAACTTAACCTAAGCGTTTTTCGAAGCTACTTTTTGGCTAACTTCTTATAGGAAGGTCTAGGAGCTCTGAAAATGAACGTGCGCGTCTTTCACTCTTCCCGAGGGACTTTGAAGAATTTTGTGATATTTTTTATTAAAATGGTGTATAAGGGTATATATATAAATATATTTTATGCACTGTATATGAGCTGGCGATTTCTAAGTCTGTGGTTCCGAGAGGGGGTAACCAGGCTCACTAATAAAGGTCAAGCCACTTGGCTGCCAGAATGCCCTCCTTCAGCACAGACCAGAAAGGCATTGTGATAAGCGTATCCCCGGTATAGTCAGGGGTTAATGGGAGTCGTCCCCGTCCCCCCAGTATACGGCCAGAACCATGGACCCGGTACTTGTGGTTCGGACTGTCTCCAACCAGCCATAATGTTGTGAGAGTGAAATTATGTCTAAGTCCAACTTTGGTACATTAGAATCAACTCTGAAACTTAACCTAAGCGTTTTTCGAAGCTACTTTTTGGCTAACTTCTTATAGGAAGGTCTAGGAGCTCTGAAAATGAACTTGCGCGTCTTTCACTCTTCCCGAGGGACTTAGAAGAATTTTGTGAAATTTTTTATTAAAATGGTGTATAAGGGTATATATATAAATATATTTTATGCACTGTATATGAGCTGGCGATTTCTAAGTCTGTGGTTCCGAGAGGGGGTAACCAGGCTCACTAATAAAGGTCAAGCCACTTGGCTGCCAGAATGCCCTGCTTCAGCACAGACCAGAAAGGCATTGTGATAAGCGTATCCCCGGTATAGTCAGGGGTTAATGGGAGTCGTCCCCGTCCCCCAAGTATACGGCCAGAACCATGGACCCCGTACTTGTGGTTCGGACTGTCTCCAACCAGCCATAATGTTGTGAGAGTGAAATTATGTCTAAGTCCAGCTTTGGTACATTAGAAGCAACTCTGAAACTTAACCTAAGCGTTTTTCGAAGCTACTTTTTGGCTAACTTCTTATAGGAAGGTCTAGGAGCTCTGAAAATGAACGTGCGCGTCTTTCACTCTTCCCGAGGGACTTTGAAGAATTTTGTGATATTTTTTATTAAAATGGTGTATAAGGGTATATATATAAATATATTTTATGCACTGTATATGAGCTGGCGATTTCTAAGTCTGTGGTTCCGAGAGGGGGTAACCAGGCTCACTAATAAAGGTCAAGCCACTTGGCTGCCAGAATGCCCTCCTTCAGCACAGACCAGAAAGGCATTGTGATAAGCGTATCCCCGGTATAGTCAGGGGTTAATGGGAGTCGTCCCCGTCCCCCCAGTATACGGCCAGAACCATGGACCCGGTACTTGTGGTTCGGACTGTCTCCAACCAGCCATAATGTTGTGAGAGTGAAATTATGTCTAAGTCCAACTTTGGTACATTAGAATCAACTCTGAAACTTAACCTAAGCGTTTTTCGAAGCTACTTTTTGGCTAACTTCTTATAGGAAGGTCTAGGAGCTCTGAAAATGAACTTGCGCGTCTTTCACTCTTCCCGAGGGACTTAGAAGAATTTTGTGAAATTTTTTATTAAAATGGTGTATAAGGGTATATATATAAATATATTTTATGCACTGTATATGAGCTGGCGATTTCTAAGTCTGTGGTTCCGAGAGGGGGTAACCAGGCTCACTAATAAAGGTCAAGCCACTTGGCTGCCAGAATGCCCTGCTTCAGCACAGACCAGAAAGGCATTGTGATAAGCGTATCCCCGGTATAGTCAGGGGTTAATGGGAGTCGTCCCCGTCCCCCAAGTATACGGCCAGAACCATGGACCCCGTACTTGTGGTTCGGACTGTCTCCAACCAGCCATAATGTTGTGAGAGTGAAATTATGTCTAAGTCCAGCTTTGGTACATTAGAAGCAACTCTGAAACTTAACCTAAGCGTTTTTCGAAGCTACTTTTTGGCTAACTTCTTATAGGAAGGTCTAGGAGCTCTGAAAATGAACGTGCGCGTCTTTCACTCTTCCCGAGGGACTTTGAAGAATTTTGTGATATTTTTTATTAAAATGGTGTATAAGGGTATATATATAAATATATTTTATGCACTGTATATGAGCTGGCGATTTCTAAGTCTGTGGTTCCGAGAGGGGGTAACCAGGCTCACTAATAAAGGTCAAGCCACTTGGCTGCCAGAATGCCCTCCTTCAGCACAGACCAGAAAGGCATTGTGATAAGCGTATCCCCGGTATAGTCAGGGGTTAATGGGAGTCGTCCCCGTCCCCCCAGTATACGGCCAGAACCATGGACCCGGTACTTGTGGTTCGGACTGTCTCCAACCAGCCATAATGTTGTGAATGTGAAATTATGTCTAAGTCCAGCTTTGGTACATTAGAAGCAACTCTGAAACTTAACCTAAGCGTTTTTCGAAGCTACTTTTTGGCTAACTTCTTATAGGAAGGTCTAGGAGCTCTGAAAATGAACGTGCGCGTCTTTCACTCTTCCCGAGGGACTTAGAAGAATTTTGTGATATTTTTTATTAAAATGGTGTATAAGGGTATATATATAAATATATTTTATGCACTGTATATGAGCTGGCGATTTCTAAGGCTGTGGATCCGAGAGGGGGTAACCAGGCTCACTAATAAAGGTCAAGCCACTTGGCTGCCAGAATGCCCTCCTTCAGCACAGACCAGAAAGGCATTGTGATAAGCGTATCCCCGGTATAGTCCGGGGTTAATGGGAGTCGTCCCCGTCCCCCCAGTATACGGCCAGAACCATGGACCCGGTACTTGTGGTTCGGACTGTCTCCAACCAGCCATAATGTTGTGAGAGTGAAATTATGTCTAAGTCCAGCTTTGGTACATTAGAAGCAACTCTGAAACTTAACCTAAGCGTTTTTCGAAGCTACTTTTTGGCTAACTTCTTATAGGAAGGTCTAGGAGCTCTGAAAATGAACGTGCGCGTCTTTCACTCTTCCCGAGGGACTTAGAAGAATTTTGTGATATTTTTTATTAAAATGGTGTATAAGGGTATATATATAAATATATTTTATGCACTGTATATGAGCTGGCGATTTCTAAGTCTGTGGTTCCGAGAGGGGGTAACCAGGCTCACTAATAAAGGTCAAGCCACTTGGCTGCCAGAATGCCCTGCTTCAGCACAGACCAGAAAGGCATTGTGATAAGCGTATCCCCGGTATAGTCAGGGGTTAATGGGAGTCGTCCCCGTCCCCCAAGTATACGGCCAGAACCATGGACCCGGTACTTGTGGTTCGGACTGTCTCCAACCAGCCATAATGTTGTGAGAGTGAAATTATGTCTAAGTCCAGCTTTGGTACATTAGAAGCAACTCTGAAACTTAACCTAAGCGTTTTTCGAAGCTACTTTTTGGCTAACTTCTTATAGGAAGGTCTAGGAGCTCTGAAAATGAACGTGCGCGTCTTTCACTCTTCCCGAGGGACTTAGAAGAATTTTGTGATATTTTTTATTAAAATGGTGTATAAGGGTATATATATAAATATATTTTATGCACTGTATATGAGCTGGCGATTTCTAAGTCTGTGGTTCCGAGAGGGGGTAACCAGGCTCACTAATAAAGGTCAAGCCACTTGGCTGCCAGAATGCCCTCCTTCAGCACAGACCAGAAAGGCATTGTGATAAGCGTATCCCCGGTATAGTCAGGGGTTAATGGGAGTCGTCCCCGTACCCCCAGTATACGGCCAGAACCATGGACCCGGTACTTGTGGTTCGGACTGTCTCCAACCAGCCATAATGTTGTGAGAGTGAAATTATGTCTAAGTCCAGCTTTGGTACATTAGAAGCAACTCTGAAACTTAACCTAAGCGTTTTTCGAAGCTACTTTTTGGCTAACTTCTTATAGGAAGGTCTAGGAGCTCTGAAAATGAACTTGCGCGTCTTTCACTCTTCCCGAGGGACTTAGAAGAATTTTGTGAAATTTTTTATTAAAATGGTGTATAAGGGTATATATATAAATATATTTTATGCACTGTATATGAGCTGGCGATTTCTAAGTCTGTGGTTCCGAGAGGGGGTAACCAGGCTCACTAATAAAGGTCAAGCCACTTGGCTGCCAGAATGCCCTCCTTCAGCACAGACCAGAAAGGCATTGTGATAAGCGTATCCCCGGTATAGTCAGGGGTTAATGGGAGTCGTCCCCGTACCCCCAGTATACGGCCAGAACCATGGACCCGGTACTTGTGGTTCGGACTGTCTCCAACCAGCCATAATGTTGTGAGAGTGAAATTATGTCTAAGTCCAGCTTTGGTACATTAGAAGCAACTCTGAAACTTAACCTAAGCGTTTTTCGAAGCTACTTTTTGGCTAACTTCTTATAGGAAGGTCTAGGAGCTCTGAAAATGAACGTGCGCGTCTTTCACTCTTCCCGAGGGACTTAGAAGAGTTTTGTGAAATTTTTTATTAAAATGGTGTATAAGGGTATATATATAAATATATTTTATGCACTGTATATGAGCTGGCGATTTCTAAGTCTGTGGTTCCGAGAGGGGGTAACCAGGCTCACTAATAAAGGTCAAGCCACTTGGCTGCCAGAATGCCCTCCTTCAGCACAGACCAGAAAGGCATTGTGATAAGCGTATCCCCGGTATAGTCAGGGGTTAATGGGAGTCGTCCCCTTCCCCCCAGTATACGGCCAGAACCATGGACCCGGTACTTGTGGTTCGGACTGTCTCCAACCAGCCATAATGTTGTGAGAGTGAAATTATGTCTAAGTCCAGCTTTGGTACATTAGAAGCAACTCTGAAACTTAACCTAAGCGTTTTTCGAAGCTACTTTTTGGCTAACTTCTTATAGGAAGGTCTAGGAGCTCTGAAAATGAACGTGCGCGTCTTTCACTCTTCCCGAGGGACTTAGAAGAATTTTGTGATATTTTTTATTAAAATGGTGTATAAGGGTATATATATAAATATATTTTATGCACTGTATATGAGCTGGCGATTTCTAAGTCTGTGGTTCCGAGAGGGGGTAACCAGGCTCACTAATAAAGGTCAAGCCACTTGGCTGCCAGAATGCCCTGCTTCAGCACAGACCAGAAAGGCATTGTGATAAGCGTATCCCCGGTATAGTCAGGGGTTAATGGGAGTCGTCCCCGTCCCCCCAGTATACGGCCAGAACCATGGAACCGGTACTTGTGGTTCGGACTGTCTCCAACCAGCCATAATGTTGTGAGAGTGAAATTATGTCTAAGTCCAGCTTTGGTACATTAGAAGCAACTCTGAAACTTAACCTAAGCGTTTTTCGAAGCTACTTTTTGGCTAACTACTTATAGGAAGGTCTAGGAGCTCTGAAAATGAACGTGCGCGTCTTTCAATCTTCCCGAGGGACTTAGAAGAATTTTGTGATATTTTTTATTAAAATGGTGTATAAGGGTATATATATAAATATATTTTATGCACTGTATATGAGCTGGCGATTTCTAAGTCTGTGGTTCCGAGAGGGGGTAACCAGGCTCACTAATAAAGGTCAAGCCACTTGGCTGCCAGAATGCCCTCCTTCAGCACAGACCAGAAAGGCATTGTGATAAGCGTATTCCCGGTATAGTCAGGGGTTAATTGGAGTCGTCCCCTTCCCCCCAGTATACGGCCAGAACCATGGACCCGGTACTTGTGGTTCGGACTGTCTCCAACCAGCCAAAATGTTGTGAGAGTGAAATTATGTCTAAGTCCAGCTTTGGTACATTAGAAGCAACTCTGAAACTTAACCTAAGCGTTTTTCGAAGCTACTTTTTGGCTAACTTCTTATAGGAAGGTCTAGGAGCTCTGAAAATGAACGTGCGCGTCTTTCACTCTTCCCGAGGGACTTAGAAGAATTTTGTGATATTTTTTATTAAAATGGTGTATAAGGGTATATATATAAATATATTTTATGCACTGTATATGAGCTGGCGATTTCTAAGGCTGTGGATCCGAGAGGGGGTAACCAGGCTCACTAATAAAGGTCAAGCCACTTGGCTGCCAGAATGCCCTCCTTCAGCACAGACCAGAAAGGCATTGTGATAAGCGTATCCCCGGTATAGTCAGGGGTTAATGGGAGTCCCCCCCGTCCCCCCAGTATACGGCCAGAACCATGGACCCGGTACTTGTGGTTCGGACTGTCTCCAACCAGCCATAATGTTGTGAGAGTGAAATTATGTCTAAGTCCAGCTTTGGTACATTAGAAGCAACTCTGAAACTTAACCTAAGCGTTTTTCGAAGCTACTTTTTGGCTAACTTCTTATAGGAAGGTCTAGGAGCTCTGAAAATGAACGTGCGCGTCTTTCACTCTTCCCGAGGGACTTAGAAGAATTTTGTGAAATTTTTTATTAAAATGGTGTATAAGGGTATATATATAAATATATTTTATGCACTGTATATGAGCTGGCGATTTCTAAGTCTGTGGTTCCGAGAGGGGGTAACCAGGCTCACTAATAAAGGTCAAGCCACTTGGCTGCCAGAATGCCCTGCTTCAGCACAGACCAGAAAGGCATTGTGATAAGCGTATCCCCGGTATAGTCAGGGGTTAATGGGAGTCGTCCCCGTCCCCCAAGTATACGGCCAGAACCATGGACCCCGTACTTGTGGTTCGGACTGTCTCCAACCAGCCATAATGTTGTGAGAGTGAAATTATGTCTAAGTCCAGCTTTGGTACATTAGAAGCAACTCTGAAACTTAACCTAAGCGTTTTTCGAAGCTACTTTTTGGCTAACTTCTTATAGGAAGGTCTAGGAGCTCTGAAAATGAACGTGCGCGTCTTTCACTCTTCCCGAGGGACTTTGAAGAATTTTGTGATATTTTTTATTAAAATGGTGTATAAGGGTATATATATAAATATATTTTATGCACTGTATATGAGCTGGCGATTTCTAAGTCTGTGGTTCCGAGAGGGGGTAACCAGGCTCACTAATAAAGGTCAAGCCACTTGGCTGCCAGAATGCCCTCCTTCAGCACAGACCAGAAAGGCATTGTGATAAGCGTATCCCCGGTATAGTCAGGGGTTAATGGGAGTCGTCCCCGTCCCCCCAGTATACGGCCAGAACCATGGACCCGGTACTTGTGGTTCGGACTGTCTCCAACCAGCCATAATGTTGTGAGAGTGAAATTATGTCTAAGTCCAGCTTTGGTACATTAGAAGCAACTCTGAAACTTAACCTAAGCGTTTTTCGAAGCTACTTTTTGGCTAACTTCTTATAGGAAGGTCTAGGAGCTCTGAAAATGAACGTGCGCGTCTTTCACTCTTCCCGAGGGACTTAGAAGAATTTTGTGATATTTTTTATTAAAATGGTGTATAAGGGTATATATATAAATATATTTTATGCACTGTATATGAGCTGGCGATTTCTAAGGCTGTGGATCCGAGAGGGGGTAACCAGGCTCACTAATAAAGGTCAAGCCACTTGGCTGCCAGAATGCCCTCCTTCAGCACAGACCAGAAAGGCATTGTGATAAGCGTATCCCCGGTATAGTCAGGGGTTAATGGGAGTCGTCCCCGTCCCCCCAGTATACGGCCAGAACCATGGACCCGGTACTTGTGGTTCGGACTGTCTCCAACCAGCCATAATGTTGTGAGAGTGAAATTATGTCTAAGTCCAGCTTTGGTACATTAGAAGCAACTCTGAAACTTAACCTAAGCGTTTTTCGAAGCTACTTTTTGGCTAACTTCTTATAGGAAGGTCTAGGAGCTCTGAAAATGAACGTGCGCGTCTTTCACTCTTCCCGAGGGACTTAGAAGAATTTTGTGATATTTTTTATTAAAATGGTGTATAAGGGTATATATATAAATATATTTTATGCACTGTATATGAGCTGGCGATTTCTAAGTCTGTGGTTCCGAGAGGGGGTAACCAGGCTCACTAATAAAGGTCAAGCCACTTGGCTGCCAGAATGCCCTGCTTCAGCACAGACCAGAAAGGCATTGTGATAAGCGTATCCCCGGTATAGTCAGGGGTTAATGGGAGTCGTCCCCGTCCCCCCAGTATACGGCCAGAACCATGGACCCGGTACTTGTAGTTCGGACTGTCTCCAACCAGCCATAATGTTGTGAGAGTGAAATTATGTCTAAGTCCAACTTTGGTACATTAGAATCAACTCTGAAACTTAACCTAAGCGTTTTTCGAAGCTACTTTTTGGCTAACTTCTTATAGGAAGGTCTAGGAGCTCTGAAAATGAACTTGCGCGTCTTTCACTCTTCCCGAGGGACTTAGAAGAATTTTGTGAAATTTTTTATTAAAATGGTGTATAAGGGTATATATATAAATATATTTTATGCACTGTATATGAGCTGGCGATTTCTAAGTCTGTGGTTCCGAGAGGGGGTAACCAGGCTCACTAATAAAGGTCAAGCCACTTGGCTGCCAGAATGCCCTGCTTCAGCACAGACCAGAAAGGCATTGTGATAAGCGTATCCCCGGTATAGTCAGGGGTTAATGGGAGTCGTCCCCGTCCCCCAAGTATACGGCCAGAACCATGGACCCCGTACTTGTGGTTCGGACTGTCTCCAACCAGCCATAATGTTGTGAGAGTGAAATTATGTCTAAGTCCAGCTTTGGTACATTAGAAGCAACTCTGAAACTTAACCTAAGCGTTTTTCGAAGCTACTTTTTGGCTAACTTCTTATAGGAAGGTCTAGGAGCTCTGAAAATGAACGTGCGCGTCTTTCACTCTTCCCGAGGGACTTAGAAGAATTTTGTGATATTTTTTATTAAAATGGTGTATAAGGGTATATATATAAATATATTTTATGCACTGTATATGAGCTGGCGATTTCTAAGTCTGTGGTTCCGAGAGGGGGTAACCAGGCTCACTAATAAAGGTCAAGCCACTTGGCTGCCAGAATGCCCTCCTTCAGCACAGACCAGAAAGGCATTGTGATAAGCGTATCCCCGGTATAGTCAGGGGTTAATGGGAGTCGTCCCCGTCCCCCCAGTATACGGCCAGAACCATGGACCCGGTACTTGTGGTTCGGACTGTCTCCAACCAGCCATAATGTTGTGAGAGTGAAATTATGTCTAAGTCCAGCTTTGGTACATTAGAAGCAACTCTGAAACTTAACCTAAGCGTTTTTCGAAGCTACTTTTTGGCTAACTTCTTATAGGAAGGTCTAGGAGCTCTGAAAATGAACGTGCGCGTCTTTCACTCTTCCCGAGGGACTTAGAAGAATTTTGTGATATTTTTTATTAAAATGGTGTATAAGGGTATATATATAAATATATTTTATGCACTGTATATGAGCTGACGATTTCTAAGTCTGTGGTTCCGAGAGGGGGTAACCAGGCTCACTAATAAAGGTCAAGCCACTTGGCTGCCAGAATGCCCTGCTTCAGCACAGACCAGAAAGGCATTGTGATAAGCGTATCCCCGGTATAGTCAGGGGTTAATGGGAGTCGTCCCCGTCCCCCCAGTATACGGCCAGAACCATGGACCCGGTACTTGTGGTTCGGACTGTCTCCAACAAGCCATAATGTTGTGAGAGTGAAATTATGTCTAAGTCCAGCTTTGGTACATTAGAAGCAACTCTGAAACTTAACCTAAGCGTTTTTCGAAGCTACTTTTTGGCTAACTTCTTATAGGAAGGTCTAGGAGCTCTGAAAATGAACGTGCGCGTCTTTCACTCTTCCCGAGGGACTTAGAAGAATTTTGTGATATTTTTTATTAAAATGGTGTATAAGGGTATATATATAAATATATTTTATGCACTGTATATGAGCTGGCGATTTCTAAGTCTGTGGTTCCGAGAGGGGGTAACCAGGCTCACTAATAAAGGTCAAGCCACTTGGCTGCCGAATGCCCTCCTTCAGCACAGACCAGAAAGGCATTGTGATAAGCGTATCCCCGGTATAGTCAGGGGTTAATGGGAGTCGTCCCCGTCCCCCCAGTATACGGCCAGAACCATGGACCCGGTACTTGTGGTTCGGACTGTCACCAACCAGCCATAATGTTGTGAGAGTGAAATTATGTCTAAGTCCAGCTTTGGTACATTAGAAGCAACTCTGAAACTTAACCTAAGCGTTTTTCGAAGCTACTTTTTGGCTAACTTCTTATAGGAAGGTCTAGGAGCTCTGAAAATGAACGTGCGCGTCTTTCACTCTTCCCGAGGGACTTAGAAGAATTTTGTGATATTTTTTATTAAAATGGTGTATAAGGGTATATATATAAATATATTTTATGCACTGTATATGAGCTGGCGATTTCTAAGTCTGTGGTTCCGAGAGGGGGTAACCAGGCTCACTAATAAAGGTCAAGCCACTTGGCTGCCAGAATGCCCTGCTTCAGCACAGACCAGAAAGGCATTGTGATAAGCCTATCCCCGGTATAGTCAGGGGTTAATGGGAGTCGTCCCCGTCCCCCCAGTATACGGCCAGAACCATGGACCCGGTACTTGTGGTTCGGACTGTCTCCAACCAGCCATAATGTTGTGAGAGTGAAATTATGTCTAAGTCCAGCTTTGGTACATTAGAAGCAACTCTGAAACTTAACCTAAGCGTTTTTCGAAGCTACTTTTTGGCTAACTTCTTATAGGAAGGTCTAGGAGCTCTGAAAATGAACGTGCGCGTCTTTCACTCTTCCCGAGGGACTTAGAAGAATTTTGTGATATTTTTTATTAAAATGGTGTATAAGGGTATATATATAAATATATTTTATGCACTGTATATGAGCTGGCGATTTCTAAGTCTGTGGTTCCGAGAGGGGGTAACCAGGCTCACTAATAAAGGTCAAGCCACTTGGCTGCCAGAATGCCCTGCTTCAGCACAGACCAGAAAGGCATTGTGATAAGCGTATCCCCGGTATAGTCAGGGGTTAATGGGAGTCGTCCCCGTCCCCCCAGTATACGGCCAGAACCATGGACCCGGTACTTGTAGTTCGGACTGTCTCCAACCAGCCATAATGTTGTGAGAGTGAAATTATGTCTAAGTCCAACTTTGGTACATTAGAATCAACTCTGAAACTTAACCTAAGCGTTTTTCGAAGCTACTTTTTGGCTAACTTCTTATAGGAAGGTCTAGGAGCTCTGAAAATGAACTTGCGCGTCTTTCACTCTTCCCGAGGGACTTAGAAGAATTTTGTGAAATTTTTTATTAAAATGGTGTATAAGGGTATATATATAAATATATTTTATGCACTGTATATGAGCTGGCGATTTCTAAGTCTGTGGTTCCGAGAGGGGGTAACCAGGCTCACTAATAAAGGTCAAGCCACTTGGCTGCCAGAATGCCCTGCTTCAGCACAGACCAGAAAGGCATTGTGATAAGCGTATCCCCGGTATAGTCAGGGGTTAATGGGAGTCGTCCCCGTCCCCCAAGTATACGGCCAGAACCATGGACCCCGTACTTGTGGTTCGGACTGTCTCCAACCAGCCATAATGTTGTGAGAGTGAAATTATGTCTAAGTCCAGCTTTGGTACATTAGAAGCAACTCTGAAACTTAACCTAAGCGTTTTTCGAAGCTACTTTTTGGCTAACTTCTTATAGGAAGGTCTAGGAGCTCTGAAAATGAACGTGCGCGTCTTTCACTCTTCCCGAGGGACTTTGAAGAATTTTGTGATATTTTTTATTAAAATGGTGTATAAGGGTATATATATAAATATATTTTATGCACTGTATATGAGCTGGCGATTTCTAAGTCTGTGGTTCCGAGAGGGGGTAACCAGGCTCACTAATAAAGGTCAAGCCACTTGGCTGCCAGAATGCCCTCCTTCAGCACAGACCAGAAAGGCATTGTGATAAGCGTATCCCCGGTATAGTCAGGGGTTAATGGGAGTCGTCCCCGTCCCCCCAGTATACGGCCAGAACCATGGACCCGGTACTTGTGGTTCGGACTGTCTCCAACCAGCCATAATGTTGTGAGAGTGAAATTATGTCTAAGTCCAGCTTTGGTACATTAGAAGCAACTCTGAAACTTAACCTAAGCGTTTTTCGAAGCTACTTTTTGGCTAACTTCTTATAGGAAGGTCTAGGAGCTCTGAAAATGAACGTGCGCGTCTTTCACTCTTCCCGAGGGACTTAGAAGAATTTTGTGATATTTTTTATTAAAATGGTGTATAAGGGTATATATATAAATATATTTTATGCACTGTATATGAGCTGACGATTTCTAAGTCTGTGGTTCCGAGAGGGGGTAACCAGGCTCACTAATAAAGGTCAAGCCACTTGGCTGCCAGAATGCCCTGCTTCAGCACAGACCAGAAAGGCATTGTGATAAGCGTATCCCCGGTATAGTCAGGGGTTAATGGGAGTCGTCCCCGTCCCCCCAGTATACGGCCAGAACCATGGACCCGGTACTTGTGGTTCGGACTGTCTCCAACAAGCCATAATGTTGTGAGAGTGAAATTATGTCTAAGTCCAGCTTTGGTACATTAGAAGCAACTCTGAAACTTAACCTAAGCGTTTTTCGAAGCTACTTTTTGGCTAACTTCTTATAGGAAGGTCTAGGAGCTCTGAAAATGAACGTGCGCGTCTTTCACTCTTCCCGAGGGACTTAGAAGAATTTTGTGATATTTTTTATTAAAATGGTGTATAAGGGTATATATATAAATATATTTTATGCACTGTATATGAGCTGGCGATTTCTAAGTCTGTGGTTCCGAGAGGGGGTAACCAGGCTCACTAATAAAGGTCAAGCCATTTGGCTGCCAGAATGCCCTCCTTCAGCACAGACCAGAAAGGCATTGTGATAAGCGTATCCCCGGTATAGTCAGGGGTTAATGGGAGTCATCCCCGTCCCCCCAGTATACGGCCAGAACCATGGACCCGGTACTTGTGGTTCGGACTGTCTCCAACCAGCCATAATGTTGTGAGAGTAAAATTATGTCTAAGTCCAGCTTTGGTAAATTAGAAGCAACTCTGAAACTTAACCTAAGCTTTTTTCGAAGCTACTTTTTGGCTAACTTCTTATAGGAAGGTCTAGGAGCTCTGAAAAAGAACGTGCGCGTCTTTCACTCTTCCCGAGGGACTTAGAAGAATTTTGTGATATTTTTTATTAAAATGGTGTATAAGGGTATATATATAAATATATTTTATGCACTGTATATGAGCTGGCGATTTCTAAGTCTGTGGTTCCGAGAGGGGGTAACCAGGCTCACTAATAAAGGTCAAGCCACTTGGCTGCCAGAATGCCCTGCTTAAGCACAGACCAGAAAGGCATTGTGATAAGCGTATCCCCGGTATAGTCAGGGGTTAATGGGAGTCGTCCCCGTCCCCCCAGTATACGGCCAGAACCATGGACCCGGTACTTGTGGTTCGGACTGTCTCCAACCAGCCATAATGTTGAGAGAGTGAAATTATGTCTAAGTCCAGCTTTGGTACATTAGAAGCAACTCTGAAACTTAACCTAAGCGTTTTTCGAAGCTACTTTTTGGCTAACTTCTTATAGGAAGGTCTAGGAGCTCTGAAAATGAACGTGCGCGTCTTTCACTCTTCCCGAGGGACTTAGAAGAATTTTGTGATATTTTTTATTAAAATGGTGTATAAGGGTATATATATAAATATATTTTATGCACTGTATATGAGCTGTCGATTTCTAAGTCTGTGGTTCCGAGAGGGGGTAACCAGGCTCACTAATAAAGGTCAAGCCACTTGGCTGCCAGAATGCCCTCCTTCAGCACAGACCAGAAAGGCATTGTGATAAGCGTATCCCCGGTATAGTCAGCGGTTAATGGGAGTCGTCCCCGTCCCCCCAGTATACGGCCAGAACCATGGACCCGGTACTTGTGGTTCGGACTGTCTCCAACCAGCCATAATGTTGTGAGAGTAAAATTATGTCTAAGTCCAGCTTTGGTACATTAGAAGCAACTCTGAAACTTAACCTAAGCTTTTTTCGAAGCTACTTTTTGGCTAACTTCTTATAGGAAGGTCTAGGAGCTCTGAAAATGAACGTGCGCGTCTTTCACTCTTCCCGAGGGACTTAGAAGAATTTTATGATATTTTTTATTAAAATGGTGTATAAGGGTATATATATAAATATATTTTATGCACTGTATATGAGCTGGCGATTTCTAAGTCTGTGGTTCCGAGAGGGGGTAACCAGGCTCACTAATAAAGGTCAAGCCACTTGGCTGCCAGAATGCCCTGCTTCAGCACAGACCAGAAAGGCATTGTGATAAGCGTATCCCCGGTTTAGTCAGGGGTTAATGGGAGTCGTCCCCGTCCCCCCAGTATACGGCCAGAACCATGGACCCGGTACTTGTGGTTCGGACTGTCTCCAACCAGCCATAATGTTGAGAGAGTGAAATTATGTCTAAGTCCAGCTTTGGTACATTAGAAGCAACTCTGAAACTTAACCTAAGCGTTTTTCGAAGCTACTTTTTGGCTAACTTCTTATAGGAAGGTCTAGGAGCTCTGAAAATGAACGTGCGCGTCTTTCACTCTTCCCGAGGGACTTAGAAGAATTTTGTGATATTTTTTATTAAAATGGTGTATAAGGGTATATATATAAATATATTTTATGCACTGTATATGAGCTGTCGATTTCTAAGTCTGTGGTTCCGAGAGGGGGTAACCAGGCTCACTAATAAAGGTCAAGCCACTTGGCTGCCAGAATGCCCTCCTTCAGCACAGACCAGAAAGGCATTGTGATAAGCGTATCCCCGGTATAGTCAGGGGTTAATGGGAGTCGTCCCCGTCCCCCAAGTATACGGCCAGAACCATGGACCCGGTACTTGTGGTTCGGACTGTCTCCAACCAGCCATAATGTTGAGAGAGTGAAATTATGTCTAAGTCCAGCTTTGGTACATTAGAAGCAACTCTGAAACTTAACCTAAGCGTTTTTCGAAGCTACTTTTTGGCTAACTTCTTATAGGAAGGTCTAGGAGCTCTGAAAATGAACGTGCGCGTCTTTCACTCTTCCCGAGGGACTTAGAAGAATTTTGTGATATTTTTTATTAAAATGGTGTATAAGGGTATATATATAAATATATTTTATGCACTGTATATGAGCTGTCGATTTCTAAGTCTGTGGTTCCGAGAGGGGGTAACCAGGCTCACTAATAAAGGTCAAGCCACTTGGCTGCCAGAATGCCCTCCTTCAGCACAGACCAGAAAGGCATTGTGATAAGCGTATCCCCGGTATAGTCAGGGGTTAATGGGAGTCGTCCCCGTCCCCCAAGTATACGGCCAGAACCATGGACCCGGTACTTGTGGTTCGGACTGTCTCCAACCAGCCATAATGTTGTGAGAGTGAAATTATGTCTAAGTCCAGCTTTGGTACATTAGAAGCAACTCTGAAACTTAACCTAAGCGTTTTTCGAAGCTACTTTTTGGCTAACTTCTTATAGGAAGGTCTAGGAGCTCTGAAAATGAACGTGCGCGTCTTTCACTCTTCCCGAGGGACTTAGAAGAATTTTGTGATATTTTTTATTAAAATGGTGTATAAGGGTATATATATAAATATATTTTATGCACTGTATATGAGCTGTCGATTTCTAAGTCTGTGGTTCCGAGAGGGGGTAACCAGGCTCACTAATAAAGGTCAAGCCACTTGGCTGCCAGAATGCCCTCCTTCAGCACAGATCAGAAAGGCATTGTGATAAGCGTATCCCCGGTATAGTCAGGGGTTAATGGGAGTCGTCCCCGTCCCCCCAGTATACGGCCAGAACCATGGACCCGGTACTTGTGGTTCGGACTGTCTCCAACCAGCCATAATGTTGAGAGAGTGAAATTATGTCTAAGTCCAGCTTTGGTACATTAGAAGCAACTCTGAAACTTAACCTAAGCGTTTTTCGAAGCTACTTTTTGGCTAACTTCTTATAGGAAGGTCTAGGAGCTCTGAAAATGAACGTGCGCGTCTTTCACTCTTCCCGAGGGACTTAGAAGAATTTTGTGATATTTTTTATTAAAATGGTGTATAAGGGTATATATATAAATATATTTTATGCACTGTATATGAGCTGGCGATTTCTAAGTCTGTGGTTCCGAGAGGGGGTAACCAGGCTCACTAATAAAGGTCAAGCCACTTGGCTGCCAGAATGCCCTCCTTCAGCACAGACCAGAAAGGCATTGTGATAAGCGTATCCCCGGTATAGTCAGGGGTTAATGGGAGTCGTCCCCGTCCCCCAAGTATACGGCCAGAACCATGGACCCGGTACTTGTGGTTCGGACTGTCTCCAACCAGCCATAATGTTGTGAGAGTGAAATTATGTCTAAGTCCAGCTTTGGTACATTAGAAGCAACTCTGAAACTTAACCTAAGCGTTTTTCGAAGCTACTTTTTGGCTAACTTCTTATAGGAAGGTCTAGGAGCTCTGAAAATGAACGTGCGCGTCTTTCACTCTTCCCGAGGGACTTAGAAGAATTTTGTGATATTTTTTATTAAAATGGTGTATAAGGGTATATATATAAATATATTTTATGCACTGTATATGAGCTGGCGATTTCTAAGTCTGTGGTTCCGAGAGGGGGTAACCAGGCTCACTAATAAAGGTCAAGCCACTTGGCTGCCAGAATGCCCTCCTTCAGCACAGACCAGAAAGGCATTGTGATAAGCGTATCCCCGGTATAGTCAGGGGTTAATGGGAGTTGTCCCCGTCCCCCCAGTATACGGCCAGAACCATGGACCCGGTACTTGTGGTTCGGACTGTCTCCAACCAGCCATAATGTTGTGAGAGTGAAATTATGTCTAAGTCCAGCTTTGGTACATTAGAAGCAACTCTGAAACTTAACCTAAGCGTTTTTCGAAGCTACTTTTTGGCTAACTTCTTATAGGAAGGTCTAGGAGCTCTGAAAATGAACGTGCGCGTCTTTCACTCTTCCCGAGGGACTTAGAAGAATTTTGTGATATTTTTTATTAAAATGGTGTATAAGGGTATATATATAAATATATTTTATGCACTGTATATGAGCTGACGATTTCTAAGTCTGTGGTTCCGAGAGGGGGTAACCAGGCTCACTAATAAAGGTCAAGCCACTTGGCTGCCAGAATGCCCTCCTTCAGCACAGACCAGAAAGGCATTGTGATAAGCGTATCCCCGGTATAGTCAGGGGTTAATGGGAGTCGTCCCCGTCCCCCCAGTATACGGCCAGAACCATGGACCCGGTACTTGTGGTTCGGACTGTCTCCAACCAGCCATAATGTTGTGAGAGTAAAATTATGTCTAAGTCCAGCTTTGGTACATTAGAAGCAACTCTGAAACTTAACCTAAGCGTTTTTCGAAGCTACTTTTTGGCTAACTTCTTATAGGAAGGTCTAGGAGCTCTGAAAATGAACGTGCGCGTCTTTCACTCTTCCCGAGGGACTTAGAAGAATTTTGTGATAATTTTTATTAAAATGGTGTATAAGGGTATATATATAAATATATTTTATGCACTGTATATGAGCTGGCGATTTCTAAGTCTGTGGTTCCGAGAGGGGGTAACCAGGCTCACTAATAAAGGTCAAGCCACTTGGCTGCCAGAATGCCCTCCTTCAGCACAGACCAGAAAGGCATTGTGATAAGCGTATCCCCGGTATAGTCAGGGGTTAATGGGAGTCGTCCCTGTCCCCCCAGTATACGGCCAGAACCATGGACCCGGTACTTGTGGTTCGGACTGTCTCCAACCAGCCATAATGTTGTGAGAGTGAAATTATGTCTAAGTCCAGCTTTGGTACATTAGAAGCAACTCTGAAACTTAACCTAAGCGTTTTTCGAAGCTACTTTTTGGCTAACTTCTTATAGGAAGGTCTAGGAGCTCTGAAAATGAACGTGCGCGTCTTTCACTCTTCCCGAGGGACTTAGAAGAATTTTGTGATATTTTTTATTAAAATGGTGTATAAGGGTATATATATAAATATATTTTATGCACTGTATATGAGCTGGCGATTTCTAAGTCTGTGGTTCCGAGAGGGGGTAACCAGGCTCACTAATAAAGGTCAAGCCACTTGGCTGCCAGAATGCCCTCCTTCAGCACAGACCAGAAAGGCATTGTGATAAGCGTATCCCCGGTATAGTCAGGGGTTAATGGGAGTCGTCCCCGTACCCCCAGTATACGGCCAGAACCATGGACCCGGTACTTGTGGTTCGGACTGTCTCCAACCAGCCATAATGTTGTGAGAGTGAAATTATGTCTAAGTCCAGCTTTGGTACATTAGAAGCAACTCTGAAACTTAACCTAAGCGTTTTTCGAAGCTACTTTTTGGCTAACTTCTTATAGGAAGGTCTAGGAGCTCTGAAAATGAACGTGCGCGTCTTTCACTCTTCCCGAGGGACTTAGAAGAATTTTGTGATAATTTTTATTAAAATGGTGTATAAGGGTATATATATAAATATATTTTATGCACTGTATATGAGCTGGCGATTTGTAAGTCTGTGGTTCCGAGAGGGGGTAACCAGGCTCACTAATAAAGGTCAAGCAACTTGGCTGCCAGAATGCCCTCCTTCAGTACAGACCAGAAAAGCATTGTGATAAGCGTATCCCCGGTATAGTCAGGGGTTAATGGGAGTCGTCCCCGTCCCCCCAGTATACGGCCAGAACCATGGACCCGGTACTTGTGGTTCGGACTCTCTCCAACCAGCCATAATGTTGTGAGAGTGAAATTATGTCTAAGTCCAGCTTTGGTAAATTAGAAGCAACTCTGAAACTTAACCTAAGATTTTTTCGAAGCTACTTTTTGGCTAACTTCTTATAGGAAGGTCTAGGAGCTCTGAAAATGAACGTGCGCGTCTTTCACTCTTCCCGAGGGACTTAGAAGAGTTTTGTGAAATTTTTTATTAAAATGGTGTACTGTATAAGGGTATATATATAAATATATTTTATGCACTGTATATGAGCTGGCGATTTCTAAGTCTGTGGTTCCGAGAGGGGGTAACCAGGCTCACTAATAAAGGTCAAGCCACTTGGCTGCCAGAATGCCCTCCTTCAGCACAGACCAGAAAGGCATTGTGATAAGCGTATCCCCGGTATAGTCAGGGGTTAATGGGAGTCGTCCCTGTCCCCCCAGTATACGGCCAGAACCATGGACCCGGTACTTGTGGTTCGGACTGTCTCCAACCAGCCATAATGTTGTGAGAGTGAAATTATGTCTAAGTCCAGCTTTGGTACATTAGAAGCAACTCTGAAACTTAACCTAAGCGTTTTTCGAAGCTACTTTTTGGCTAACTTCTTATAGGAAGGTCTAGGAGCTCTGAAAATGAACGTGCGCGTCTTTCACTCTTCCCGAGGGACTTAGAAGAATTTTGTGATATTTTTTATTAAAATGGTGTATAAGGGTATATATATAAATATATTTTATGCACTGTATATGAGCTGGCGATTTCTAAGTCTGTGGTTCCGAGAGGGGGTAACCAGGCTCACTAATAAAGGTCAAGCCACTTGGCTGCCAGAATGCCCTCCTTCAGCACAGACCAGAAAGGCATTGTGATAAGCGTATCCCCGGTATAGTCAGGGGTTAATGGGAGTCGTCCCCGTACCCCCAGTATACGGCCAGAACCATGGACCCGGTACTTGTGGTTCGGACTGTCTCCAACCAGCCATAATGTTGTGAGAGTGAAATTATGTCTAAGTCCAGCTTTGGTACATTAGAAGCAACTCTGAAACTTAACCTAAGCGTTTTTCGAAGCTACTTTTTGGCTAACTTCTTATAGGAAGGTCTAGGAGCTCTGAAAATGAACGTGCGCGTCTTTCACTCTTCCCGAGGGACTTAGAAGAATTTTGTGATAATTTTTATTAAAATGGTGTATAAGGGTATATATATAAATATATTTTATGCACTGTATATGAGCTGGCGATTTGTAAGTCTGTGGTTCCGAGAGGGGGTAACCAGGCTCACTAATAAAGGTCAAGCAACTTGGCTGCCAGAATGCCCTCCTTCAGTACAGACCAGAAAAGCATTGTGATAAGCGTATCCCCGGTATAGTCAGGGGTTAATGGGAGTCGTCCCCGTCCCCCCAGTATACGGCCAGAACCATGGACCCGGTACTTGTGGTTCGGACTCTCTCCAACCAGCCATAATGTTGTGAGAGTGAAATTATGTCTAAGTCCAGCTTTGGTAAATTAGAAGCAACTCTGAAACTTAACCTAAGATTTTTTCGAAGCTACTTTTTGGCTAACTTCTTATAGGAAGGTCTAGGAGCTCTGAAAATGAACGTGCGCGTCTTTCACTCTTCCCGAGGGACTTAGAAGAGTTTTGTGAAATTTTTTATTAAAATGGTGTACTGTATAAGGGTATATATATAAATATATTTTATGCACTGTATATGAGCTGGCGATTTCTAAGTCTGTGGTTCCGAGAGGGGGTAACCAGGCTCACTAATAAAGGTCAAGCCACTTGGCTGCCAGAATGCCCTGCTTCAGCACAGACCAGAAAGGCATTGTGATAAGCGTATCCCCGGTATAGTCAGGGGTTAATGGGAGTCGTCCCCGTCCCCCCAGTATACGGCCAGAACCATGGACCCGGTACTTGTGGTTCGGACTGTCTCCAACCAGCCATAATATTGTGATAGTGAAATTATGTCTAAGTCCAGCTTTGGTACATTAGAAGCAACTCTGAAACTTAACCTAAGCGTTTTTCGAAGCTACTTTTTGGCTAACTTCTTATAGGAAGGTCTAGGAGCTCTGAAAATGAACGTGCGCGTCTTTCACTCTTCCCGAGGGACTTAGAAGAATTTTGTGATATTTTTTATTAAAATGGTGTATAAGGGTATATATATAAATATATTTTATGCACTGTATATGAGCTGGCGATTTGTAAGTCTGTGGTTCCGAGATGGGGTAACCAGGCTCACTAATAAAGGTCAAGCAACTTGGCTGCCAGAATGCCCTCCTTCAGTACAGACCAGAAAAGCATTGTGATAAGCGTATCCCCGGTATAGTCAGGGGTTAATGGGAGTCGTCCCCGTCCCCCCAGTATACGACCAGAACCATGGACCCGGTACTTGTGGTTCGGACTGTCTCCAACCAGCCATAATGTTGTGAGAGTGAAATTATGTCTAAGTCCAGCTTTGGTAAATTAGAAGCAACTCTGAAACTTAACCTAAGATTTTTTCGAAGCTACTTTTTGGCTAACTTCTTATAGGAAGGTCTAGGAGCTCTGAAAATGAACGTGCGCGTCTTTCACTCTTCCCGAGGGACTTAGAAGAATTTTGTGATATTTTTTATTAAAATGGTGTATAAGGGTATATATATAAATATATTTTATGCACTGTATATGAGCTGGCGATTTGTAAGTCTGTGGTTCCGAGATGGGGTAACCAGGCTCACTAATAAAGGTCAAGCAACTTGGCTGCCAGAATGCCCTCCTTCAGTACAGACCAGAAAAGCATTGTGATAAGCGTATCCCCGGTATAGTCAGGGGTTAATGGGAGTCGTCCCCGTCCCCCCAGTATACGGCCAGAACCATGGACCCGGTACTTGTGGTTCGGACTGTCTCCAACCAGCCATAATGTTGTGAGAGTGAAATTATGTCTAAGTCCAGCTTTGGTAAATTAGAAGCAACTCTGAAACTTAACCTAAGATTTTTTCGAAGCTACTTTTTGGCTAACTTCTTATAGGAAGGTCTAGGAGCTCTGAAAATGAACGTGCGCGTCTTTCACTCTTCCCGAGGGACTTAGAAGAGTTTTGTGAAATTTTTTATTAAAATGGTGTATAAGGGTATATATATAAATATATTTTATGCACTGTATATGAGCTGGCGATTTCTAAGTCTGTGGTTCCGAGAGGGGGTAACCAGGCTCACTAATAAAGGTCAAGCCACTTGGCTGCCAGAATGCCCTGCTTCAGCACAGACCAGAAAGGCATTGTGATAAGCGTATCCCCGGTATAGTCAGGGGTTAATGGGAGTCGTCCCCGTCCCCCCAGTATACGGCCAGAACCATGGACCCGGTACTTGTGGTTCGGACTGTCTCCAACCAGCCATAATATTGTGATAGTGAAATTATGTCTAAGTCCAGCTTTGGTACATTAGAAGCAACTCTGAAACTTAACCTAAGCGTTTTTCGAAGCTACTTTTTGGCTAACTTCTTATAGGAAGGTCTAGGAGCTCTGAAAATGAACGTGCGCGTCTTTCACTCTTCCCGAGGGACTTAGAAGAATTTTGTGATATTTTTTATTAAAATGGTGTATAAGGGTATATATATAAATATATTTTATGCACTGTATATGAGCTGGCGATTTGTAAGTCTGTGGTTCCGAGATGGGGTAACCAGGCTCACTAATAAAGGTCAAGCAACTTGGCTGCCAGAATGCCCTCCTTCAGTACAGACCAGAAAAGCATTGTGATAAGCGTATCCCCGGTATAGTCAGGGGTTAATGGGAGTCGTCCCCGTCCCCCCAGTATACGACCAGAACCATGGACCCGGTACTTGTGGTTCGGACTGTCTCCAACCAGCCATAATGTTGTGAGAGTGAAATTATGTCTAAGTCCAGCTTTGGTAAATTAGAAGCAACTCTGAAACTTAACCTAAGATTTTTTCGAAGCTACTTTTTGGCTAACTTCTTATAGGAAGGTCTAGGAGCTCTGAAAATGAACGTGCGCGTCTTTCACTCTTCCCGAGGGACTTAGAAGAATTTTGTGATATTTTTTATTAAAATGGTGTATAAGGGTATATATATAAATATATTTTATGCACTGTATATGAGCTGGCGATTTGTAAGTCTGTGGTTCCGAGATGGGGTAACCAGGCTCACTAATAAAGGTCAAGCAACTTGGCTGCCAGAATGCCCTCCTTCAGTACAGACCAGAAAAGCATTGTGATAAGCGTATCCCCGGTATAGTCAGGGGTTAATGGGAGTCGTCCCCGTCCCCCCAGTATACGGCCAGAACCATGGACCCGGTACTTGTGGTTCGGACTGTCTCCAACCAGCCATAATGTTGTGAGAGTGAAATTATGTCTAAGTCCAGCTTTGGTAAATTAGAAGCAACTCTGAAACTTAACCTAAGATTTTTTCGAAGCTACTTTTTGGCTAACTTCTTATAGGAAGGTCTAGGAGCTCTGAAAATGAACGTGCGCGTCTTTCACTCTTCCCGAGGGACTTAGAAGAGTTTTGTGAAATTTTTTATTAAAATGGTGTATAAGGGTATATATATAAATATATTTTATGCACTGTATATGAGCTGGCGATTTCTAAGTCTGTGGTTCCGAGAGGGGGTAACCAGGCTCACTAATAAAGGTCAAGCCACTTGGCTGCCAGAATGCCCTGCTTCAGCACAGACCAGAAAGGCATTGTGATAAGCGTATCCCCGGTATAGTCAGGGGTTAATGGGAGTCGTCCCCGTCCCCCCAGTATACGGCCAGAACCATGGACCCGGTACTTGTGGTTCGGACTCTCTCCAACCAGCCATAATGTTGTGAGAGTGAAATTATGTCTAAGTCCAGCTTTGGTAAATTAGAAGCAACTCTGAAACTTAACCTAAGATTTTTTCGAAGCTACTTTTTGGCTAACTTCTTATAGGAAGGTCTAGGAGCTCTGAAAATGAACGTGCGCGTCTTTCACTCTTCCCGAGGGACTTAGAAGAGTTTTGTGAAATTTTTTATTAAAATGGTGTATAAGGGTATATATATAAATATATTTTATGCACTGTATATGAGCTGGCGATTTCTAAGTCTGTGGTTCCGAGAGGGGGTAACCAGGCTCACTAATAAAGGTCAAGCCACTTGGCTGCCAGAATGCCCTGCTTCAGCACAGACCAGAAAGGCATTGTGATAAGCGTATCCCCGGTATAGTCAGGGGTTAATGGGAGTCGTCCCCGTCCCCCCAGTATACGGCCAGAACCATGGACCCGGTACTTGTGGTTCGGACTGTCTCCAACCAGCCATAATGTTGTGAGAGTGAAATTATGTCTAAGTCCAGCTTTGGTACATTAGAAGCAACTCTGAAACTTAACCTAAGCGTTTTTCGAAGCTACTTTTTGGCTAACTTCTTATAGGAAGGTCTAGGAGCTCTGAAAATGAACGTGCGCGTCTTTCACTCTTCCCGAGGGACTTAGAAGAATTTTGTGATATTTTTTATTAAAATGGTGTATAAGGGTATATATATAAATATATTTTATGCACTGTATATGAGCTGGCGATTTCTAAGTCTGTGGTTCCGAGAGGGGGTAACCAGGCTCACTAATAAAGGTCAAGCCACTTGGCTGCCAGAATGCCCTCCTTCAGCACAGACCAGAAAGGCATTGTGATAAGCGTATCCCCGGTATAGTCAGGGGTTAATGGGAGTCGTCTCCGTACCCCCAGTATACGGCCAGAACCATGGACCCGGTACTTGTGGTTCGGACTGTCTCCAACCAGCCATAATGTTGTGAGAGTGAAATTATGTCTAAGTCCAGCTTTGGTACATTAGAAGCAACTCTGAAACTTAACCTAAGCGTTTTTCGAAGCTACTTTTTGGCTAACTTCTTATAGGAAGGTCTAGGAGCTCTGAAAATGAACGTGCGCGTCTTTCACTCTTCCCGAGGGACTTAGAAGAATTTTGTGATAATTTTTATTAAAATGGTGTATAAGGGTATATATATAAATATATTTTATGCACTGTATATGAGCTGGCGATTTGTAAGTCTGTGGTTCCGAGATGGGGTAACCAGGCTCACTAATAAAGGTCAAGCAACTTGGCTGCCAGAATGCCCTCCTTCAGTACAGACCAGAAAAGCATTGTGATAAGCGTATCCCCGGTATAGTCAGGGGTTAATGGGAGTCGTCCCCGTCCCCCCAGTATACGGCCAGAACCATGGACCCGGTACTTGTGGTTCGGACTGTCTCCAACCAGCCATAATGTTGTGAGAGTGAAATTATGTCTAAGTCCAGCTTTGGTAAATTAGAAGCAACTCTGAAACTTAACCTAAGATTTTTTCGAAGCTACTTTTTGGCTAACTTCTTATAGGAAGGTCTAGGAGCTCTGAAAATGAACGTGCGCGTCTTTCACTCTTCCCGAGGGACTTAGAAGAGTTTTGTGAAATTTTTTATTAAAATGGTGTATAAGGGTATATATATAAATATATTTTATGCACTGTATATGAGCTGGCGATTTCTAAGTCTGTGGTTCCGAGAGGGGGTAACCAGGCTCACTAATAAAGGTCAAGCCACTTGGCTGCCAGAATGCCCTGCTTCAGCACAGACCAGAAAGGCATTGTGATAAGCGTATCCCCGGTATAGTCAGGGGTTAATGGGAGTCGTCCCCGTCCCCCCAGTATACGGCCAGAACCATGGACCCGGTACTTGTGGTTCGGACTCTCTCCAACCAGCCATAATGTTGTGAGAGTGAAATTATGTCTAAGTCCAGCTTTGGTAAATTAGAAGCAACTCTGAAACTTAACCTAAGATTTTTTCGAAGCTACTTTTTGGCTAACTTCTTATAGGAAGGTCTAGGAGCTCTGAAAATGAACGTGCGCGTCTTTCACTCTTCCCGAGGGACTTAGAAGAGTTTTGTGAAATTTTTTATTAAAATGGTGTATAAGGGTATATATATAAATATATTTTATGCACTGTATATGAGCTGGCGATTTCTAAGTCTGTGGTTCCGAGAGGGGGTAACCAGGCTCACTAATAAAGGTCAAGCCACTTGGCTGCCAGAATGCCCTGCTTCAGCACAGACCAGAAAGGCATTGTGATAAGCGTATCCCCGGTATAGTCAGGGGTTAATGGGAGTCGTCCCCGTCCCCCCAGTATACGGCCAGAACCATGGACCCGGTACTTGTGGTTCGGACTGTCTCCAACCAGCCATAATGTTGTGAGAGTGAAATTATGTCTAAGTCCAGCTTTGGTACATTAGAAGCAACTCTGAAACTTAACCTAAGCGTTTTTCGAAGCTACTTTTTGGCTAACTTCTTATAGGAAGGTCTAGGAGCTCTGAAAATGAACGTGCGCGTCTTTCACTCTTCCCGAGGGACTTAGAAGAATTTTGTGATATTTTTTATTAAAATGGTGTATAAGGGTATATATATAAATATATTTTATGCACTGTATATGAGCTGGCGATTTCTAAGTCTGTGGTTCCGAGAGGGGGTAACCAGGCTCACTAATAAAGGTCAAGCCACTTGGCTGCCAGAATGCCCTCCTTCAGCACAGACCAGAAAGGCATTGTGATAAGCGTATCCCCGGTATAGTCAGGGGTTAATGGGAGTCGTCTCCGTACCCCCAGTATACGGCCAGAACCATGGACCCGGTACTTGTGGTTCGGACTGTCTCCAACCAGCCATAATGTTGTGAGAGTGAAATTATGTCTAAGTCCAGCTTTGGTACATTAGAAGCAACTCTGAAACTTAACCTAAGCGTTTTTCGAAGCTACTTTTTGGCTAACTTCTTATAGGAAGGTCTAGGAGCTCTGAAAATGAACGTGCGCGTCTTTCACTCTTCCCGAGGGACTTAGAAGAATTTTGTGATAATTTTTATTAAAATGGTGTATAAGGGTATATATATAAATATATTTTATGCACTGTATATGAGCTGGCGATTTGTAAGTCTGTGGTTCCGAGATGGGGTAACCAGGCTCACTAATAAAGGTCAAGCAACTTGGCTGCCAGAATGCCCTCCTTCAGTACAGACCAGAAAAGCATTGTGATAAGCGTATCCCCGGTATAGTCAGGGGTTAATGGGAGTCGTCCCCGTCCCCCCAGTATACGGCCAGAACCATGGACCCGGTACTTGTGGTTCGGACTGTCTCCAACCAGCCATAATGTTGTGAGAGTGAAATTATGTCTAAGTCCAGCTTTGGTAAATTAGAAGCAACTCTGAAACTTAACCTAAGATTTTTTCGAAGCTACTTTTTGGCTAACTTCTTATAGGAAGGTCTAGGAGCTCTGAAAATGAACGTGCGCGTCTTTCACTCTTCCCGAGGGACTTAGAAGAGTTTTGTGAAATTTTTTATTAAAATGGTGTATAAGGGTATATATATAAATATATTTTATGCACTGTATATGAGCTGGCGATTTCTAAGTCTGTGGTTCCGAGAGGGGGTAACCAGGCTCACTAATAAAGGTCAAGCCACTTGGCTGCCAGAATGCCCTGCTTCAGCACAGACCAGAAAGGCATTGTGATAAGCGTATCCCCGGTATAGTCAGGGGTTAATGGGAGTCGTCCCCGTCCCCCCAGTATACGGCCAGAACCATGGACCCGGTACTTGTGGTTCGGACTGTCTCCAACCAGCCATAATGTTGTGATAGTGAAATTATGTCTAAGTCCAGCTCTGGTACATTAGAAGCAACTCTGAAACTTAACCTAAGCGTTTTTCGAAGCTACTTTTTGGCTAACTTCTTATAGGAAGGTCTAGGAGCTCTGAAAATGAACGTGCGCGTCTTTCACTCTTCCCGAGGGACTTAGAAGAATTTTGTGATATTTTTTATTAAAATGGTGTATAAGGGTATATATATAAATATATTTTATGCACTGTATATGAGCTGGCGATTTCTAAGTCTGTGGTTCCGAGAGGGGGTAACCAGGCTCACTAATAAAGGTCAAGCAACTTGGCTGCCAGAATGCCCTCCTTCAGTACAGACCAGAAAAGCATTGTGATAAGCGTATCCCCGGTATAGTCAGGGGTTAATGGGAGTCGTCCCCGTCCCCCCAGTATACGGCCAGAACCATGGACCCGGTACTTGTGGTTCGGACTGTCTCCAACCAGCCATAATGTTGTGAGAGTGAAATTATGTCTAAGTCCAGCTTTGGTAAATTAGAAGCAACTCTGAAACTTAACCTAAGATTTTTTCGAAGCTACTTTTTGGCTAACTTCTTATAGGAAGGTCTAGGAGCACTGAAAATGAACGTGCGCGTCTTTCACTCTTCCCGAGGGACTTAGAAGAGTTTTGTGAATTTTTTTATTAAAATGGTGTATAAGGGTATATATATAAATATATTTTATGCACTGTATATGAGCTGGCGATTTCTAAGTCTGTGGTTCCGAGAGGGGGTAACCAGGCTCACTAATAAAGGTCAAGCCACTTGGCTGCCAGAATGCCCTCCTTCAGCACAGACCAGAAAGGCATTGTGATAAGCGTATCCCCGGTATAGTCAGGGGTTAATGGGAGTCGTCCCCGTCCCCCCAGTATACGGCCAGAACCATGGACCCGGTACTTGTGGTTCGGACTGTCTCCAACCAGCCATAATGTTGTGAGAGTGAAATTATGTCTAAGTCCAGCTTTGGTACATTAGAATCAACTCTGAAACTTAACCTAAGCGTTTTTCGAAGCTACTTTTTGGCTAACTTCTTATAGGAAGGTCTAGGAGCTCTGAAAATGAACTTGCGCGTCTTTCACTCTTCCCGAGGGACTTAGAAGAATTTTGTGAATTTTTTTATTAAAATGGTGTATAAGGGTATATATATATAAATATATTTTATGCACTGTATATGAGCTGGCGATTTCTAAGTCTGTGGTTCCGAGAGGGGGTAACCAGGCTCACTAATAAAGGTCAAGCCACTTGGCTGCCAGAATGCCCTGCTTCAGCACAGACCAGAAAGGCATTGTGATAAGCGTATCCCCGGTATAGTCAGGGGTTAATGGGAGTCGTCCCCTTCCCCCCAGTATACGGCCAGAACCATGGACCCGGTACTTGTGGTTCGGACTGTCTCCAACCAGCCATAATGTTGTGAGAGTGAAATTATGTCTAAGTCCAGCTTTGGTACATTAGAAGCAACTCTGAAACTTAACCTAAGCGTTTTTCGAAGCTACTTTTTGGCTAACTTCTTATAGGAAGGTCTAGGAGCTCTGAAAATGAACGTGCGCGTCTTTCACTCTTCCCGAGGGACTTAGAAGAATTTTGTGATATTTTTTATTAAAATGGTGTATAAGGGTATATATATAAATATATTTTATGCACTGTATATGAGCTGGCGATTTCTAAGTCTGTGGTTCCGAGAGGGGGTAACCAGGCTCACTAATAAAGGTCAAGCCACTTGGCTGCCAGAATGCCCTCCTTCAGCACAGACCAGAAAGGCATTGTGATAAGCGTATCCCCGGTATAGTCAGGGGTTAATGGGAGTCGTCCCCTTCCCCCCAGTATACGGCCAGAACCATGGACCCGGTACTTGTGGTTCGGACTGTCTCCAACCAGCCATAATGTTGTGAGAGTGAAATTATGTCTAAGTCCAGCTTTGGTACATTAGAAGCAACTCTGAAACTTAACGTAAGCGTTTATCGAAGCTACTTTCTGGCTAACTTCTTATAGGAAGGTCTAGGAGCTCTGAAAATGAACGTGCGCGTCTTTCACTCTTCCCGAGGGACTTAGAAGAATTTTGTGATATTTTTTATTAAAATGGTGTATAAGGGTATATATATAAATATATTTTATGCACTGTATATGAGCTGGCGATTTCTAAGTCTGTGGTTCCGAGAGGGGGTAACCAGGCTCACTAATAAAGGTCAAGCCACTTGGCTGCCAGAATGCCCTCCTTCAGCACAGACCAGAAAGGCATTGTGATAAGCGTATCCCCGGTATAGTCAGGGGTTAATGGGAGTTGTCCCCGTCCCCCCAGTATACGGCCAGAACCATGGACCCGGTACTTGTGGTTCGGACTGTCTCCAACCAGCCATAATGTTGTGAGAGTGAAATTATGTCTAAGTCCAGCTTTGGTACATTAGAAGCAACTCTGAAACTTAACCTAAGCGTTTTTCGAAGCTACTTTTTGGCTAACTTCTTATAGGAAGGTCTAGGAGCTCTGAAAATGAACGTGCGCGTCTTTCACTCTTCCCGAGGGACTTAGAAGAATTTTGTGATATTTTTTATTAAAATGGTGTATAAGGGTATATATATAAATATATTTTATGCACTGTATATGAGCTGACGATTTCTAAGTCTGTGGTTCCGAGAGGGGGTAACCAGGCTCACTAATAAAGGTCAAGCCACTTGGCTGCCAGAATGCCCTCCTTCAGCACAGACCAGAAAGGCATTGTGATAAGCGTATCCCCGGTATAGTCAGGGGTTAATGGGAGTCGTCCCCGTCCCCCCAGTATACGGCCAGAACCATGGACCCGGTACTTGTGGTTCGGACTGTCTCCAACCAGCCATAATGTTGTGAGAGTAAAATTATGTCTATGTCCAGCTTTGGTACATTAGAAGCAACTCTGAAACTTAACCTAAGCTTTTTTCGAAGCTACTTTTTGGCTAACTTCTTATAGGAAGGTCTAGGAGCTCTGAAAATGAACGTGCGCGTCTTTCACTCTTCCCGAGGGACTTAGAAGAATTTTGTGATATTTTTTATTAAAATGGTGTATAAGGGTATATATATAAATATATTTTATGCACTGTATATGAGCTGGCGATTTCTAAGTCTGTGGTTCCGAGAGGGGGTAACCAGGCTCACTAATAAAGGTCAAGCCACTTGGCTGCCAGAATGCCCTGCTTCAGCACAGACCAGAAAGGCATTGTGATAAGCGTATCCCCGGTATAGTCAGGGGTTAATGGGAGTCGTCCCCGTACCCCCAGTATACGGCCAGAACCATGGACCCGGTACTTGTGGTTCGGACTGTCTCCAACCAGCCATAATGTTGTGAGAGTGAAATTATGTCTAAGTCCAGCTTTGGTACATTAGAAGCAACTCTGAAACTTAACCTAAGCGTTTTTCGAAGCTACTTTTTGGCTAACTTCTTATAGGAAGGTCTAGGAGCTCTGAAAATGAACGTGCGCGTCTTTCACTCTTCCCGAGGGACTTAGAAGAATTTTGTGATAATTTTTATTAAAATGGTGTATAAGGGTATATATATAAATATATTTTATGCACTGTATATGAGCTGGCGATTTCTAAGTCTGTGGTTCCGAGAGGGGGTAACCAGGCTCACTAATAAAGGTCAAGCCACTTGGCTGCCAGAATGCCCTCCTTCAGCACAGACCAGAAAGGCATTGTGATAAGCGTATCCCCGGTATAGTCAGGGGTTAATGGGAGTCGTCCCCGTACCCCCAGTATACGGCCAGAACCATGGACCCGGTACTTGTGGTTCGGACTGTCTCCAACCAGCCATAATGTTGTGAGAGTGAAATTATGTCTAAGTCCAGCTTTGGTACATTAGAAGCAACTCTGAAACTTAACCTAAGCGTTTTTCGAAGCTACTTTTTGGCTAACTTCTTATAGGAAGGTCTAGGAGCTCTGAAAATGAACATGCGCGTCTTTCACTCTTCCCGAGGGACTTAGAAGAATTTTGTGATAATTTTTATTAAAATGGTGTATAAGGGTATATATATAAATATATTTTATGCACTGTATATGAGCTGGCGATTTGTAAGTCTGTGGTTCCGAGAGGGGGTAACCAGGCTCACTAATAAAGGTCAAGCAACTTGGCTGCCAGAATGCCCTCCTTCAGTACAGACCAGAAAAGCATTGTGATAAGCGTATCCCCGGTATAGTCAGGGGTTAATGGGAGTCGTCCCCGTCCCCCCAGTATACGGCCAGAACCATGGACCCGGTACTTGTGGTTCGGACTGTCTCCAACCAGCCATAATGTTGTGAGAGTGAAATTATGTCTAAGTCCAGCTTTGGTAAATGAGAAGCAACTCTGAAACTTAACCTAAGCGTTTTTCGAAGCTACTTTTTGGCTAACTTCTTATAGGAAGGTCTAGGAGCTCTGAAAATGAACGTGCGCGTCTTTCACTCTTCCAGAGGGACTTAGAAGAATTTTGTGATATTTTTTATTAAAATGGTGTATAAGGGTATATATATAAATATATTTTATGCACTGTATATGAGCTGGCGATTTCTAAGTCTGTGGTTCCGAGAGGGGGTAACCAGGCTCACTAATAAAGGTCAAGCCACTTGGCTGGCAGAATGCCCTGCTTCAGCACAGACCAGAAAGGCATTGTGATAAGCGTATCCCCGGTATAGTCAGGGGTTAATGGGAGTCGTCCCCGTCCCCCCAGTATACGGCCAGAACCATGGACCCGGTACTTGTGGTTCGGACTGTCTCCAACCAGCCATAATGTTGTGAGAGTGAAATTATGTCTAAGTCCAGCTTTGGTACATTAGAAGCAACTCTGAAACTTGACCTAAGCGTTTTTCGAAGCTACTTTTTGGCTAACTTCTTATAGGAAGGTCTAGGAGCTCTGAAAATGAACGTGCGCGTCTTTCGCTCTTCCCGAGGGACTTAGAAGAATTTTGTGATATTTTTTATTAAAATGGTGTATAAGGGTATATATATAAATATATTTTATGCACTGTATATGAGCTGGCGATTTGTAAGTCTGTGGTTCCGAGATGGGGTAACCAGGCTCACTAATAAAGGTCAAGCAACTTGGCTGCCAGAATGCCCTCCTTCAGTACAGACCAGAAAAGCATTGTGATAAGCGTATCCCCGGTATAGTCAGGGGTTAATGGGAGTCGTCCCCGTCCCCCCAGTATACGGCCAGAACCATGGACCCGGTACTTGTGGTTCGGACTGTCTCCAACCAGCCATAATGTTGTGAGAGTGAAATTATGTCTAAGTCCAGCTTTGGTAAATTAGAAGCAACTCTGAAACTTAACCTAAGATTTTTTCGAAGCTACTTTTTGGCTAACTTCTTATAGGAAGGTCTAGGAGCTCTGAAAATGAACGTGCGCGTCTTTCACTCTTCCCGAGGGACTTAGAAGAATTTTGTGATATTTTTTATTAAAATGGTGTATAAGGGTATATATATAAATATATTTTATGCACTGTATATGAGCTGGCGATTTGTAAGTCTGTGGTTCCGAGATGGGGTAACCAGGCTCACTAATAAAGGTCAAGCAACTTGGCTGCCAGAATGCCCTCCTTCAGTACAGACCAGAAAAGCATTGTGATAAGCGTATCCCCGGTATAGTCAGGGGTTAATGGGAGTCGTCCCCGTCCCCCCAGTATACGGCCAGAACCATGGACCCGGTACTTGTGGTTCGGACTGTCTCCAAACAGCCATAATGTTGTGAGAGTGAAATTATGTCTAAGTCCAGCTTTGGTAAATTAGAAGCAACTCTGAAACTTAACCTAAGATTTTTTCGAAGCTACTTTTTGGCTAACATCTTATAGGAAGGTCTAGGAGCTCTGAAAATGAACGTGCGCGTCTTTCACTCTTCCCGAGGGACTTAGAAGAGTTTTGTGAAATTTTTTATTAAAATGGTGTATAAGGGTATATATATAAATATATTTTATGCACTGTATATGAGCTGGCGATTTCTAAGTCTGTGGTTCCGAGAGGGGGTAACCAGGCTCACTAATAAAGGTCAAGCCACTTGGCTGCCAGAATGCCCTGCTTCAGCACAGACCAGAAAGGCATTGTGATAAGCGTATCCCCGGTATAGTCAGGGGTTAATGGGAGTCGTCCCCGTCCCCCCAGTATACGGCCAGAACCATGGACCCGGTACTTGTGGTTCGGACTCTCTCCAACCAGCCATAATGTTGTGAGAGTGAAATTATGTCTAAGTCCAGCTTTGGTAAATTAGAAGCAACTCTGAAACTTAACCTAAGATTTTTTCGAAGCTACTTTTTGGCTAACTTCTTATAGGAAGGTCTAGAAGCTCTGAAAATGAACGTGCGCGTCTTTCACTCTTCCCGAGGGACTTAGAAGAGTTTTGTGAAATTTTTTATTAAAATGGTGTATAAGGGTATATATATAAATATATTTTATGCACTGTATATGAGCTGGCGATTTCTAAGTCTGTGGTTCCGAGATGGGGTAACCAGGCTCACTAATAAAGGTCAAGCAACTTGGCTGCCAGAATGCCCTCCTTCAGTACAGACCAGAAAAGCATTGTGATAAGCGTATCCCCGGTATAGTCAGGGGTTAATGGGAGTCGTCCCCGTCCCCCCAGTATACGGCCAGAACCATGGACCCGGTACTTGTGGTTCGGACTGTCTCCAACCAGCCATAATGTTGTGAGAGTGAAATTATGTCTAAGTCCAGCTTTGGTAAATGAGAAGCAACTCTGAAACTTAACCTAAGCGTTTTTCGAAGCTACTTTTTGGCTAACTTCTTATAGGAAGGTCTAGGAGCTCTGAAAATGAACGTGCGCGTCTTTCACTCTTCCAGAGGGACTTAGAAGAATTTTGTGATATTTTTTATTAAAATGGTGTATAAGGGTATATATATAAATATATTTTATGCACTGTATATGAGCTGGCGATTTCTAAGTCTGTGGTTCCGAGAGGGGGTAACCAGGCTCACTAATAAAGGTCAAGCCACTTGGCTGGCAGAATGCCCTGCTTCAGCACAGACCAGAAAGGCATTGTGATAAGCGTATCCCCGGTATAGTCAGGGGTTAATGGGAGTCGTCCCCGTCCCCCCAGTATACGGCCAGAACCATGGACCCGGTACTTGTGGTTCGGACTGTCTCCAACCAGCCATAATGTTGTGAGAGTGAAATTATGTCTAAGTCCAGCTTTGGTACATTAGAAGCAACTCTGAAACTTAACCTAAGCGTTTTTCGAAGCTACTTTTTGGCTAACTTCTTATAGGAAGGTCTAGGAGCTCTGAAAATGAACGTGCGCGTCTTTCACTCTTCCCGAGGGACTTAGAAGAATTTTGTGATATTTTTTATTAAAATGGTGTATAAGGGTATATATATAAATATATTTTATGCACTGTATATGAGCTGGCGATTTGTAAGTCTGTGGTTCCGAGATGGGGTAACCAGGCTCACTAATAAAGGTCAAGCAACTTGGCTGCCAGAATGCCCTCCTTCAGTACAGACCAGAAAAGCATTGTGATAAGCGTATCCCCGGTATAGTCAGGGGTTAATGGGAGTCGTCCCCGTCCCCCCAGTATACGGCCAGAACCATGGACCCGGTACTTGTGGTTCGGACTGTCTCCAACCAGCCATAATGTTGTGAGAGTGAAATTATGTCTAAGTCCAGCTTTGGTAAATTAGAAGCAACTCTGAAACTTAACCTAAGATTTTCTCGAAGCTACTTTTTGGCTAACTTCTTATAGGAAGGTCTAGGAGCTCTGACAATGAACGTGCGCGTCTTTCACTCTTCCCGAGGGACTTAGAAGAATTTTGTGATATTTTTTATTAAAATGGTGTATAAGGGTATATATATAAATATATTTTATGCACTGTATATGAGCTGGCGATTTGTAAGTCTGTGGTTCCGAGATGGGGTAACCAGGCTCACTAATAAAGGTCAAGCAACTTGGCTGCCAGAATGCCCTCCTTCAGTACAGACCAGAAAAGCATTGTGATAAGCGTATCCCCGGTATAGTCAGGGGTTAATGGGAGTCGTCCCCGTCCCCCCAGTATACGGCCAGAACCATGGACCCGGTACTTGTGGTTCGGACTGTCTCCAACCAGCCATAATGTTGTGAGAGTGAAATTATGTCTAAGTCCAGCTTTGGTAAATTAGAAGCAACTCTGAAACTTAACCTAAGATTTTTTCGAAGCTACTTTTTGGCTAACATCTTATAGGAAGGTCTAGGAGCTCTGAAAATGAACGTGCGCGTCTTTCACTCTTCCCGAGGGACTTAGAAGAGTTTTGTGAAATTTTTTATTAAAATGGTGTATAAGGGTATATATATAAATATATTTTATGCACTGTATATGAGCTGGCGATTTCTAAGTCTGTGGTTCCGAGAGGGGGTAACCAGGCTCACTAATAAAGGTCAAGCCACTTGGCTGCCAGAATGCCCTGCTTCAGCACAGACCAGAAAGGCATTGTGATAAGCGTATCCCCGGTATAGTCAGGGGTTAATGGGAGTCGTCCCCGTCCCCCCAGTATACGGCCAGAACCATGGACCCGGTACTTGTGGTTCGGACTCTCTCCAACCAGCCATAATGTTGTGAGAGTGAAATTATGTCTAAGTCCAGCTTTGGTAAATTAGAAGCAACTCTGAAACTTAACCTAAGATTTTTTCGAAGCTACTTTTTGGCTAACTTCTTATAGGAAGGTCTAGAAGCTCTGAAAATGAACGTGCGCGTCTTTCACTCTTCCCGAGGGACTTAGAAGAGTTTTGTGAAATTTTTTATTAAAATGGTGTATAAGGGTATATATATAAATATATTTTATGCACTGTATATGAGCTGGCGATTTCTAAGTCTGTGGTTCCGAGATGGGGTAACCAGGCTCACTAATAAAGGTCAAGCAACTTGGCTGCCAGAATGCCCTCCTTCAGTACAGACCAGAAAAGCATTGTGATAAGCGTATCCCCGGTATAGTCAGGGGTTAATGGGAGTCGTCCCCGTCCCCCCAGTATACGGCCAGAACCATGGACCCGGTACTTGTGGTTCGGACTGTCTCCAACCAGCCATAATGTTGTGAGAGTGAAATTATGTCTAAGTCCAGCTTTGGTAAATTAGAAGCAACTCTGAAACTTAACCTAAGATTTTTTCGAAGCTACTTTTTGGCTAACTTCTTATAGGAAGGTCTAGGAGCTCTGAAAATGAACGTGCGCGTCTTTCACTCTTCCCGAGGGACTTAGAAGAGTTTTGTGAAATTTTTTATTAAAATGGTGTATAAGGGTATATATATAAATATATTTTATGCACTGTATATGAGCTGGCGATTTCTAAGTCTGTGGTTCCGAGAGGGGGTAACCAGGCTCACTAATAAAGGTCAAGCCACTTGGCTGCCAGAATGCCCTGCTTCAGCACAGACCAGAAAGGCATTGTGATAAGCGTATCCCCGGTATAGTCAGGGGTTAATGGGAGTCGTCCCCGTCCCCCCAGTATACGGCCAGAACCATGGACCCGGTACTTGTGGTTCGGACTCTCTCCAACCAGCCATAATGTTGTGAGAGTGAAATTATGTCTAAGTCCAGCTTTGGTAAATTAGAAGCAACTCTGAAACTTAACCTAAGATTTTTTCGAAGCTACTTTTTGGCTAACTTCTTATAGGAAGGTCTAGGAGCTCTGAAAATGAACGTGCGCGTCTTTCACTCTTCCCGAGGGACTTAGAAGAGTTTAGTGAAATTTTTTATTAAAATGGTGTATAAGGGTATATATATAAATATATTTTATGCACTGTATATGAGCTGGCGATTTCTAAGTCTGTGGTTCCGAGATGGGGTAACCAGGCTCACTAATAAAGGTCAAGCAACTTGGCTGCCAGAATGCCCTCCTTCAGTACAGACCAGAAAAGCATTGTGATAAGCGTATCCCCGGTATAGTCAGGGGTTAATGGGAGTCGTCCCCGTCCCCCCAGTATACGGCCAGAACCATGGACCCGGTACTTGTGGTTCGGACTGTCTCCAACCAGCCATAATGTTGTGAGAGTGAAATTATGTCTAAGTCCAGCTTTGGTAAATTAGAAGCAACTCTGAAACTTAACCTAAGATTTTTTCGAAGCTACTTTTTGGCTAACTTCTTATAGGAAGGTCTAGGAGCTCTGAAAATGAACGTGCGCGTCTTTCACTCTTCCCGAGGGACTTAGAAGAGTTTTGTGAATTTTTTTATTAAAATGGTGTATAAGGGTATATATATAAATATATTTTATGCACTGTATATGAGCTGGCGATTTCTAAGTCTGTGGTTCCGAGAGGGGGTAACCAGGCTCACTAATAAAGGTCAAGCCACTTGGCTGCCAGAATGCCCTGCTTCAGCACAGACCAGAAAGGCATTGTGATAAGCGTATCCCCGGTATAGTCAGGGGTTAATGGGAGTCGTCCCCGTCCCCCCAGTATACGGCCAGAACCATGGACCCGGTACTTGTGGTTCGGACTGTCTCCAACCAGCCATAATGTTGTGATAGTGAAATTATGTCTAAGTCCAGCTTTGGTACATTAGAAGCAACTCTGAAACTTAACCTAAGCGTTTTTCGAAGCTACTTTTTGGCTAACTTCTTATAGGAAGGTCTAGGAGCTCTGAAAATGAACGTGCGCGTCTTTCACTCTTCCCGAGGGACTTAGAAGAATTTTGTGATATTTTTTATTAAAATGGTGTATAAGGGTATATATATAAATATATTTTATGCACTGTATATGAGCTGGCGATTTCATAGTCTGTGGTTCCGAGAGGGGGTAACCAGGCTCACTAATAAAGGTCAAGCCACTTGGCTGCCAGAATGCCCTCCTTCAGCACAGACCAGAAAGGCATTGTGATAAGCGTATCCCCGGTATAGTCAGGGGTTAATGGGAGTCGTCCCCTTCCCCCCAGTATACGGCCAGAACCATGGACCCGGTACTTGTGGTTCGGACTGTCTCCAACCAGCCATAATGTTGTGAGAGTGAAATTATGTCTAAGTCCAGCATTGGTACATTAGAAGCAACTCTGAAACTTAACCTAAGCGTTTTTCGAAGCTACTTTTTGGCTAACTTCTTATAGGAAGGTCTAGGAGCTCTGAAAATGAACGTGCGCGTCTTTCACTCTTCCCGAGGGACTTAGAAGAATTTTGTGATATTTTTTATTAAAATGGTGTATAAGGGTATATATATAAATATATTTTATGCACTGTATATGAGCTGGCGATTTCTAAGTCTGTGGTTCCGAGAGGGGGTAACCGGGCTCACTAATAAAGGTCAAGCCACTTGGCTGCCAGAATGCCCTGCTTCAGCACAGACCAGAAAGGCATTGTGATAAGCGTATCCCCGGTATAGTCAGGGGTTAATGGGAGTCGTCCCCGTCCCCCCAGTATACGGCCAGAACCATGGACCCGGTACTTGTGGTTCGGACTGTCTCCAACCAGCCATAATGTTGTGAGAGTGAAATTATGTCTAAGTCCAGCTTTGGTACATTAGAAGCAACTCTGAAACTTAACCTAAGCGTTTTTCGAAGCTACTTTTTGGCTAACTTCTTATAGGAAGGTCTAGGAGCTCTGAAAATGAACGTGCGCGTCTTTCACTCTTCCCGAGGGACTTAGAAGAATTTTGTGATATTTTTTATTAAAATGGTGTATAAGGGTATATATATAAATATATTTTATGCACTGTATATGAGCTGGCGATTTCTAAGTCTGTGGTTCCGAGAGGGGGTAACCAGGCTCACTAATAAAGGTCAAGCCACTTGGCTGCCAGAATGCCCTCCTTCAGCACAGACCAGAAAGGCATTGTGATAAGCGTATCCCCGGTATAGTCAGGGGTTAATGGGAGTCGTCCCCGTCCCCCCAGTATACGGCCAGAACCATGGACCCGGTACTTGTGGTTCGGACTGTCTCCAACCAGCCATAATGTTGTGAGAGTGAAATTATGTCTAAGTCCAGCTTTGGTACATTAGAAGCAACTCTGAAACTTAACCTAAGCGTTTTTCGAAGCTACTTTTTGGCTAACTTCTTATAGGAAGGTCTAGGAGCTCTGAAAATGAACGTGCGCGTCTTTCACTCTTCCCGAGGGACTTAGAAGAATTTTGTGATATTTTTTATTAAAATGGTGTATAAGGGTATATATATAAATATATTTTATGCACTGTACTGCACCGACACACTTTATTCGAGCAAATACCCAGTATGTACCTGTCAGATACCTGGAATGCGCCGCTCCTCACCTCTGACAAGCCCCATTGCGTTTGCCTTCCCAGCCTGGGTTCATGCCTGGCTGACGGGCGGCTGATCTGTTAAATGATAATGATTAGGATTTAATAGGCTGCAATGCTTCGCGTGTCTACCAGATGGCATAAATTCATGAATTGTAATGCAGTATATATATATATACTGTGCAGTATTGCAGCCAGCGGGAATAAAATGCTTCAATCCCTGCTTGGAAAATACCTCAATGCACTCGGGCAGAAAACAGTCACAAACCTCAATACACCCGGGTATACCCGAATTCGTGGGACTAGCCAAGCTCGAATAAAGTGTGTCGCCAGTGTATATGAGCTGACGATTTCTAAGTCTGTGGTTCCGAGAGGGGGTAACCAGGCTCACTAATAAAGGTCAAGCCACTTGGCTGCCAGAATGCCCTCCTTCAGCACAGACCAGAAAGGCATTGTGATAAGCGTATCCCCGGTATAGTCAGGGGTTAATGGGAGTCGTCCCCGTCCCCCCAGTATATGGCCAGAACCATGGACCCGGTACTTGTGGTTCGGACTGTCTCCAACCAGCCATAATGTTGTGAGAGTAAAATTATGTCTAAGTCCAGCTTTGGTACATTAGAAGCAACTCTGAAACTTAACCTAAGCTTTTTTCGAAGCTACTTTTTGGCTAACTTCTTATAGGAAGGTCTAGGAGCTCTGAAAATGAACGTGCGCGTCTTTCACTCTTCCCGAGGGACTTAGAAGAATTTTGTGATATTTTTTATTAAAATGGTGTATAAGGGTATATATATAAATATATTTTATGCACTGTATATGAGCTGGCGATTTGTAAGTCTGTGGTTCCGAGATGGGGTAACCAGGCTCACTAATAAAGGTCAAGCAACTTGGCTGCCAGAATGCCCTCCTTCAGTACAGACCAGAAAAGCATTGTGATAAGCGTATCCCCGGTATAGTCAGGGGTTAATGGGAGTCGTCCCGGTCCCCCCAGTATACGGCCAGAACCATGGACCCGGTACTTGTGGTTCGGACTGTCTCCAACCAGCCATAATGTTGTGAGAGTGAAATTATGTCTAAGTCCAGCTTTGGTAAATTAGAAGCAACTCTGAAACTTAACTTAAGATTTTTTCGAAGCTACTTTTTGGCTAACTTCTTATAGGAAGGTCTAGGAGCTCTGAAAATGAACGTGCGCGTCTTTCACTCTTCCCGAGGGACTTTGAAGAGTTTTGTGAAATTTTTTATTAAAATGGTGTATAAGGGTATATATATAAATATATTTTATGCACTGTATATGAGCTGGCGATTTCTAAGTCTGTGGTTCCGAGAGGGGGTAACCAGGCTCACTAATAAAGGTCAAGCCACTTGGCTGCCAGAATGCCCTGCTTCAACACAGACCAGAAAGGCATTGTGATAAGCGTATCCCCGGTATAGTCAGGGGTTAATGGGAGTCGTCCCCGTCCCCCCAGTATACGGCCAGAACCATGGACCCGGTACTTGTGGTTCGGACTGTCTCCAACCAGCCATAATGTTGTGATAGTGAAATTATGTCTAAGTCCAGCTTTGGTACATTAGAAGCAACTCTGAAACTTAACCTAAGCGTTTTTCGAAGCTACTTTTTGGCTAACTTCTTATAGGAAGGTCTAGGAGCTCTGAAAATGAACGTGCGCGTCTTTCACTCTTCCCGAGGGACTTAGAAGAATTTTGTGATATTTTTTATTAAAATGGTGTATAAGGGTATATATATAAATATATTTTATGCACTGTATATGAGCTGGCGATTTCTAAGTCTGTGGTTCCGAGAGGGGGTAACCAGGCTCACTAATAAAGGTCAAGCCACTTGGCTGCCAGAATGCCCTCCTTCAGCACAGACCAGAAAGGCATTGTGATAAGCGTATCCCCAGTATAGTCAGGGGTTAATGGGAGTCGTCCCCTTCCCCCCAGTATACGGCCAGAACCATGGACCCGGTACTTGTGGTTCGGACTGTCTCCAACCAGCCATAATGTTGTGAGAGTGAAATTATGTCTAAGTCCAGCTTTGGTACATTAGAAGCAACTCTGAAACTTAACCTAAGCGTTTTTCGAAGCTACTTTTTGGCTAACTTCTTATAGGAAGGTCTAGGAGCTCTGAAAATGAACGTGCGCGTCTTTCACTCTTCCCGAGGGACTTAGAAGAATTTTGTGATAATTTTTATTAAAATGGTGTATAAGGGTATATATATAAATATATTTTATGCACTGTATATGAGCTGGCGATTTGTAAGTCTGTGGTTCCGAGATGGGGTAACCAGGCTCACTAATAAAGGTCAAGCAACTTGGCTGCCAGAATGCCCTCCTTCAGTACAGACCAGAAAAGCATTGTGATAAGCGTATCCCCGGTATAGTCAGGGGTTAATGGGAGTCGTCCCCGTCCCCCCAGTATACGGCCAGAACCATGGACCCGGTACTTGTGGTTCGGACTGTCTCCAACCAGCCATAATGTTGTGAGAGTGAAATTATGTCTAAGTCCAGCTTTGGTAAATTAGAAGCAACTCTGAAACTTAACCTAAGATTTTTTCGAAGCTACTTTTTGGCTAACTTCTTATAGGAAGGTCTAGGAGCTCTGAAAATGAACGTGCGCGTCTTTCACTCTTCCCGAGGGACTTAGAAGAGTTTTGTGAAATTTTTTATTAAAATGGTGTATAAGGGTATATATATAAATATATTTTATGCACTGTATATGAGCTGGCGATTTCTAAGTCTGTGGTTCCGAGAGGGGGTAACCAGGCTCACTAATAAAGGTCAAGCCACTTGGCTGCCAGAATGCCCTGCTTCAGCACAGACCAGAAAGGCATTGTGATAAGCGTATCCCCGGTATAGTCAGGGGTTAATGGGAGTCGTCCCCGTCCCCCCAGTATACGGCCAGAACCATGGACCCGGTACTTGTGGTTCGGACTGTCTCCAACCAGCCATAATGTTGTGATAGTGAAATTATGTCTAAGTCCAGCTTTGGTACATTAGAAGCAACTCTGAAACTTAACCTAAGCGTTTTTCGAAGCTACTTTTTGGCTAACTTCTTATAGGAAGGTCTAGGAGCTCTGAAAATGAACGTGCGCGTCTTTCACTCTTCCCGAGGGACTTAGAAGAATTTTGTGATATTTTTTATTAAAATGGTGTATAAGGGTATATATATAAATATATTTTATGCACTGTATATGAGCTGGCGATTTCTAAGTCTGTGGTTCCGAGAGGGGGTAACCGGGCTCACTAATAAAGGTCAAGCCACTTGGCTGCCAGAATGCCCTGCTTCAGCACAGACCAGAAAGGCATTGTGATAAGCGTATCCCCGGTATAGTCAGGGGTTAATGGGAGTCGTCCCCGTCCCCCCAGTATACGGCCAGAACCATGGACCCGGTACTTGTGGTTCGGACTGTCTCCAACCAGCCATAATGTTGTGAGAGTGAAATTATGTCTAAGTCCAGCTTTGGTACATTAGAAGCAACTCTGAAACTTCACCTAAGCGTTTTTCGAAGCTACTTTTTGGCTAACTTCTTATAGGAAGGTCTAGGAGCTCTGAAAATGAACGTGCGCGTCTTTCACTCTTCCCGAGGGACTTAGAAGAATTTTGTGATATTTTTTATTAAAATGGTGTACAGTATAAGGGTATATATATAAATATATTTTATGCACTGTATATGAGCTGACGATTTCTAAGTCTGTGGTTCCGAGAGGGGGTAACCAGGCTCACTAATAAAGGTCAAGCCACTTGGCTGCCAGAATGCCCTCCTTCAGCACAGACCAGAAAGGCATTGTGATAAGCGTATCCCCGGTATAGTCAGGGGTTAATGGGAGTCGTCCCCGTCCCCCCAGTATACGGCCAGAACCATGGACCCGGTACTTGTGGTTCGGACTGTCTCCAACCAGCCATAATGTTGTGAGAGTAAAATTATGTCTAAGTCCAGCTTTGGTACATTAGAAGCAACTCTGAAACTTAACCTAAGCTTTTTTCGAAGCTACTTTTTGGCTAACTTCTTATAGGAAGGTCTAGGAGCTCTGAAAATGAACGTGCGCGTCTTTCACTCTTCCCGAGGGACTTAGAAGAATTTTGTGATATTTTTTATTAAAATGGTGTATAAGGGTATATATATAAATATATTTTATGCACTGTATATGAGCTGGCGATTTGTAAGTCTGTGGTTCCGAGATGGGGTAACCAGGCTCACTAATAAAGGTCAAGCAACTTGGCTGCCAGAATGCCCTCCTTCAGTACAGACCAGAAAAGCATTGTGATAAGCGTATCCCCGGTATAGTCAGGGGTTAATGGGAGTCGTCCCCGTCCCCCCAGTATACGGCCAGAACCATGGACCCGGTACTTGTGGTTCGGACTGTCTCCAACCAGCCATAATGTTGTGAGAGTGAAATTATGTCTAAGTCCAGCTTTGGTAAATTAGAAGCAACTCTGAAACTTAACTTAAGATTTTTTCGAAGCTACTTTTTGGCTAACTTCTTATAGGAAGGTCTAGGAGCTCTGAAAATGAACGTGCGCGTCTTTCACTCTTCCCGAGGGACTTTGAAGAGTTTTGTGAAATTTTTTATTAAAATGGTGTATAAGGGTATATATATAAATATATTTTATGCACTGTATATGAGCTGGCGATTTCTAAGTCTGTGGTTCCGAGAGGGGGTAACCAGGCTCACTAATAAAGGTCAAGCCACTTGGCTGCCAGAATGCCCTGCTTCAACACAGACCAGAAAGGCATTGTGATAAGCGTATCCCCGGTATAGTCAGGGGTTAATGGGAGTCGTCCCCGTCCCCCCAGTATACGGCCAGAACCATGGACCCGGTACTTGTGGTTCGTACTGTCTCCAACCAGCCATAATGTTGTGATAGTGAAATTATGTCTAAGTCCAGCTTTGGTACATTAGAAGCAACTCTGAAACTTAACCTAAGCGTTTTTCGAAGCTACTTTTTGGCTAACTTCTTATAGGAAGGTCTAGGAGCTCTGAAAATGAACGTGCGCGTCTTTCACTCTTCCCGAGGGACTTAGAAGAATTTTGTGATATTTTTTATTAAAATGGTGTATAAGGGTATATATATAAATATATTTTATGCACTGTATATGTGCTGGCGATTTCTAAGTCTGTGGTTCCGAGAGGGGGTAACCAGGCTCACTAATAAAGGTCAAGCCACTTGGCTGCCAGAATGCCCTCCTTCAGCACAGACCAGAAAGGCATTGTGATAAGCGTATCCCCGGTATAGTCAGGGGTTAATGGGAGTCGTCCCCTTCCCCCCAGTATACGGCCAGAACCATGGACCCGGTACTTGTGGTTCGGACTGTCTCCAACCAGCCATAATGTTGTGAGAGTGAAATTATGTCTAAGTCCAGCATTGGTACATTAGAAGCAACTCTGAAACTTAACCTAAGCGTTTTTCGAAGCTACTTTTTGGCTAACTTCTTATAGGAAGGTCTAGGAGCTCTGAAAATGAACGTGCGCGTCTCTCACTCTTCCCGAGGGACTTAGAAGAATTTTGTGATATTTTTTATTAAAATGGTGTATAAGGGTATATATATAAATATATTTTATGCACTGTATATGAGCTGGCGATTTCTAAGTCTGTGGTTCCGAGAGGGGGTAACCAGGCTCACTAATAAAGGTCAAGCCACTTGGCTGCCAGAATGCCCTGCTTCAGCACAGACCAGAAAGGCATTGTGATAAGCGTATCCCCGGTATAGTCAGGGGTTAATGGGAGTCGTCCCCGTCCCCCCAGTATACGGCCAGAACCATGGACCCGGTACTTGTGGTTCGGACTGTCTCCAACCAGCCATAATGTTGTGAGAGTGAAATTATGTCTAAGTCCAGCATTGGTACATTAGAAGCAACTCTGAAACTTAACCTAAGCGTTTTTCGAAGCTACTTTTTGGCTAACTTCTTATAGGAAGGTCTAGGAGCTCTGAAAATGAACGTGCGCGTCTTTCACTCTTCCCGAGGGACTTAGAAGAATTTTGTGATATTTTTTATTAAAATGGTGTATAAGGGTATATATATAAATATATTTTATGCACTGTATATGAGCTGGCGATTTCTAAGTCTGTGGTTCCGAGAGGGGGTAACCGGGCTCACTAATAAAGGTCAAGCCACTTGGCTGCCAGAATGCCCTGCTTCAGCACAGACCAGAAAGGCATTGTGATAAGCGTATCCCCGGTATAGTCAGGGGTTAATGGGAGTCGTCCCCGTCCCCCCAGTATACGGCCAGAACCATGGACCCGGTACTTGTGGTTCGGACTGTCTCCAACCAGCCATAATGTTGTGAGAGTGAAATTATGTCTAAGTCCAGCTTTGGTACATTAGAAGCAACTCTGAAACTTAACCTAAGCGTTTTTCGAAGCTACTTTTTGGCTAACTTCTTATAGGAAGGTCTAGGAGCTCTGAAAATGAACGTGCGCGTCTTTCACTCTTCCCGAGGGACTTAGAAGAATTTTGTGATATTTTTTATTAAAATGGTGTATAAGGGTATATATATAAATATATTTTATGCACTGTATATGAGCTGGCGATTTCTAAGTCTGTGGTTCCGAGAGGGGGTAACCAGGCTCACTAATAAAGGTCAAGCCACTTGGCTGCCAGAATGCCCTCCTTCAGCACAGACCAGAAAGGCATTGTGATAAGCGTATCCCCGGTATAGTCAGGGGTTAATGGGAGTCGTCCCCGTCCCCCCAGTATACGGCCAGAACCATGGACCCGGTACTTGTGGTTCGGACTGTCTCCAACCAGCCATAATGTTGTGAGAGTGAAATTATGTCTAAGTCCAGCTTTGGTACATTAGAAGCAACTCTGAAACTTAACCTAAGCGTTTTTCGAAGCTACTTTTTGGCTAACTTCTTATAGGAAGGTCTAGGAGCTCTGAAAATGAACGTGCGCGTCTTTCACTCTTCCCGAGGGACTTAGAAGAATTTTGTGATATTTTTTATTAAAATGGTGTATAAGGGTATATATATAAATATATTTTATGCACTGTATATGAGCTGACGATTTCTAAGTCTGTGGTTCCGAGAGGGGGTAACCAGGCTCACTAATAAAGGTCAAGCCACTTGGCTGCCAGAATGCCCTCCTTCAGCACAGACCAGAAAGGCATTGTGATAAGCGTATCCCCGGTATAGTCAGGGGTTAATGGGAGTCGTCCCCGTCCCCCCAGTATACGGCCAGAACCATGGACCCGGTACTTGTGGTTCGGACTGTCTCCAACCAGCCATAATGTTGTGAGAGTAAAATTATGTCTAAGTCCAGCTTTGGTACATTAGAAGCAACTCTGAAACTTAACCTAAGCTTTTTTCGAAGCTACTTTTTGGCTAACTTCTTATAGGAAGGTCTAGGAGCTCTGAAAATGAACGTGCGCGTCTTTCACTCTTCCCGAGGGACTTAGAAGAATTTTGTGATATTTTTTATTAAAATGGTGTATAAGGGTATATATATAAATATATTTTATGCACTGTATATGAGCTGGCGATTTGTAAGTCTGTGGTTCCGAGATGGGGTAACCAGGCTCACTAATAAAGGTCAAGCAACTTGGCTGCCAGAATGCCCTCCTTCAGTACAGACCAGAAAAGCATTGTGATAAGCGTATCCCCGGTATAGTCAGGGGTTAATGGGAGTCGTCCCCGTCCCCCCAGTATACGGCCAGAACCATGGACCCGGTACTTGTGGTTCGGACTGTCTCCAACCAGCCATAATGTTGTGAGAGTGAAATTATGTCTAAGTCCAGCTTTGGTAAATTAGAAGCAACTCTGAAACTTAACTTAAGATTTTTTCGAAGCTACTTTTTGGCTAACTTCTTATAGGAAGGTCTAGGAGCTCTGAAAATGAACGTGCGCGTCTTTCACTCTTCCCGAGGGACTTTGAAGAGTTTTGTGAAATTTTTTATTAAAATGGTGTATAAGGGTATATATATAAATATATTTTATGCACTGTATATGAGCTGGCGATTTCTAAGTCTGTGGTTCCGAGAGGGGGTAACCAGGCTCACTAATAAAGGTCAAGCCACTTGGCTGCCAGAATGCCCTGCTTCAACACAGACCAGAAAGGCATTGTGATAAGCGTATCCCCGGTATAGTCAGGGGTTAATGGGAGTCGTCCCCGTCCCCCCAGTATACGGCCAGAACCATGGACCCGGTACTTGTGGTTCGTACTGTCTCCAACCAGCCATAATGTTGTGATAGTGAAATTATGTCTAAGTCCAGCTTTGGTACATTAGAAGCAACTCTGAAACTTAACCTAAGCGTTTTTCGAAGCTACTTTTTGGCTAACTTCTTATAGGAAGGTCTAGGAGCTCTGAAAATGAACGTGCGCGTCTTTCACTCTTCCCGAGGGACTTAGAAGAATTTTGTGATATTTTTTATTAAAATGGTGTATAAGGGTATATATATAAATATATTTTATGCACTGTATATGAGCTGGCGATTTCTAAGTCTGTGGTTCCGAGAGGGGGTAACCAGGCTCACTAATAAAGGTCAAGCCACTTGGCTGCCAGAATGCCCTCCTTCAGCACAGACCAGAAAGGCATTGTGATAAGCGTATCCCCAGTATAGTCAGGGGTTAATGGGAGTCGTCCCCTTCCCCCCAGTATACGGCCAGAACCATGGACCCGGTACTTGTGGTTCGGACTGTCTCCAACCAGCCATAATGTTGTGAGAGTGAAATTATGTCTAAGTCCAGCTTTGGTACATTAGAAGCAACTCTGAAACTTAACCTAAGCGTTTTTCGAAGCTACTTTTTGGCTAACTTCTTATAGGAAGGTCTAGGAGCTCTGAAAATGAACGTGCGCGTCTTTCACTCTTCCCGAGGGACTTAGAAGAATTTTGTGATAATTTTTATTAAAATGGTGTATAAGGGTATATATATAAATATATTTTATGCACTGTATATGAGCTGGCGATTTGTAAGTCTGTGGTTCCGAGATGGGGTAACCAGGCTCACTAATAAAGGTCAAGCAACTTGGCTGCCAGAATGCCCTCCTTCAGTACAGACCAGAAAAGCATTGTGATAAGCGTATCCCCGGTATAGTCAGGGGTTAATGGGAGTCGTCCCCGTCCCCCCAGTATACGGCCAGAACCATGGACCCGGTACTTGTGGTTCGGACTGTCTCCAACCAGCCATAATGTTGTGAGAGTGAAATTATGTCTAAGTCCAGCTTTGGTAAATTAGAAGCAACTCTGAAACTTAACCTAAGATTTTTTCGAAGCTACTTTTTGGCTAACTTCTTATAGGAAGGTCTAGGAGCTCTGAAAATGAACGTGCACGTCTTTCACTCTTCCCGAGGGACTTAGAAGAGTTTTGTGAAATTTTTTATTAAAATGGTGTATAAGGGTATATATATAAATATATTTTATGCACTGTATATGAGCTGGCGATTTCTAAGTCTGTGGTTCCGAGAGGGGGTAACCAGGCTCACTAATAAAGGTCAAGCCACTTGGCTGCCAGAATGCCCTGCTTCAGCACAGACCAGAAAGGCATTGTGATAAGCGTATCCCCGGTATAGTCAGGGGTTAATGGGAGTCGTCCCCGTCCCCCCAGTATACGGCCAGAACCATGGACCCGGTACTTGTGGTTCGGACTGTCTCCAACCAGCCATAATGTTGTGATAGTGAAATTATGTCTAAGTCCAGCTTTGGTACATTAGAAGCAACTCTGAAACTTAACCTAAGCGTTTTTCGAAGCTACTTTTTGGCTAACTTCTTATAGGAAGGTCTAGGAGCTCTGAAAATGAACGTGCGCGTCTTTCACTCTTCCCGAGGGACTTAGAAGAATTTTGTGATATTTTTTATTAAAATGGTGTATAAGGGTATATATATAAATATATTTTATGCACTGTATATGAGCTGGCGATTTCTAAGTCTGTGGTTCCGAGAGGGGGTAACCGGGCTCACTAATAAAGGTCAAGCCACTTGGCTGCCAGAATGCCCTGCTTCAGCACAGACCAGAAAGGCATTGTGATAAGCGTATCCCCGGTATAGTCAGGGGTTAATGGGAGTCGTCCCCGTCCCCCCAGTATACGGCCAGAACCATGGACCCGGTACTTGTGGTTCGGACTGTCTCCAACCAGCCATAATGTTGTGAGAGTGAAATTATGTCTAAGTCCAGCTTTGGTACATTAGAAGCAACTCTGAAACTTCACCTAAGCGTTTTTCGAAGCTACTTTTTGGCTAACTTCTTATAGGAAGGTCTAGGAGCTCTGAAAATGAACGTGCGCGTCTTTCACTCTTCCCGAGGGACTTAGAAGAATTTTGTGATATTTTTTATTAAAATGGTGTATAAGGGTATATATATAAATATATTTTATGCACTGTATATGAGCTGACGATTTCTAAGTCTGTGGTTCCGAGAGGGGGTAACCAGGCTCACTAATAAAGGTCAAGCCACTTGGCTGCCAGAATGCCCTCCTTCAGCACAGACCAGAAAGGCATTGTGATAAGCGTATCCCCGGTATAGTCAGGGGTTAATGGGAGTCGTCCCCGTCCCCCCAGTATACGGCCAGAACCATGGACCCGGTACTTGTGGTTCGGACTGTCTCCAACCAGCCATAATGTTGTGAGAGTAAAATTATGTCTAAGTCCAGCTTTGGTACATTAGAAGCAACTCTGAAACTTAACCTAAGCTTTTTTCGAAGCTACTTTTTGGCTAACTTCTTATAGGAAGGTCTAGGAGCTCTGAAAATGAACGTGCGCGTCTTTCACTCTTCCCGAGGGACTTAGAAGAATTTTGTGATATTTTTTATTAAAATGGTGTATAAGGGTATATATATAAATATATTTTATGCACTGTATATGAGCTGGCGATTTGTAAGTCTGTGGTTCCGAGATGGGGTAACCAGGCTCACTAATAAAGGTCAAGCAACTTGGCTGCCAGAATGCCCTCCTTCAGTACAGACCAGAAAAGCATTGTGATAAGCGTATCCCCGGTATAGTCAGGGGTTAATGGGAGTCGTCCCCGTCCCCCCAGTATACGGCCAGAACCATGGACCCGGTACTTGTGGTTCGGACTGTCTCCAACCAGCCATAATGTTGTGAGAGTGAAATTATGTCTAAGTCCAGCTTTGGTAAATTAGAAGCAACTCTGAAACTTAACTTAAGATTTTTTCGAAGCTACTTTTTGGCTAACTTCTTATAGGAAGGTCTAGGAGCTCTGAAAATGAACGTGCGCGTCTTTCACTCTTCCCGAGGGACTTTGAAGAGTTTTGTGAAATTTTTTATTAAAATGGTGTATAAGGGTATATATATAAATATATTTTATGCACTGTATATGAGCTGGCGATTTCTAAGTCTGTGGTTCCGAGAGGGGGTAACCAGGCTCACTAATAAAGGTCAAGCCACTTGGCTGCCAGAATGCCCTGCTTCAACACAGACCAGAAAGGCATTGTGATAAGCGTATCCCCGGTATAGTCAGGGGTTAATGGGAGTCGTCCCCGTCCCCCCAGTATACGGCCAGAACCATGGACCCGGTACTTGTGGTTCGTACTGTCTCCAACCAGCCATAATGTTGTGATAGTGAAATTATGTCTAAGTCCAGCTTTGGTACATTAGAAGCAACTCTGAAACTTAACCTAAGCGTTTTTCGAAGCTACTTTTTGGCTAACTTCTTATAGGAAGGTCTAGGAGCTCTGAAAATGAACGTGCGCGTCTTTCACTCTTCCCGAGGGACTTAGAAGAATTTTGTGATATTTTTTATTAAAATGGTGTATAAGGGTATATATATAAATATATTTTATGCACTGTATATGTGCTGGCGATTTCTAAGTCTGTGGTTCCGAGAGGGGGTAACCAGGCTCACTAATAAAGGTCAAGCCACTTGGCTGCCAGAATGCCCTCCTTCAGCACAGACCAGAAAGGCATTGTGATAAGCGTATCCCCGGTATAGTCAGGGGTTAATGGGAGTCGTCCCCTTCCCCCCAGTATACGGCCAGAACCATGGACCCGGTACTTGTGGTTCGGACTGTCTCCAACCAGCCATAATGTTGTGAGAGTGAAATTATGTCTAAGTCCAGCATTGGTACATTAGAAGCAACTCTGAAACTTAACCTAAGCGTTTTTCGAAGCTACTTTTTGGCTAACTTCTTATAGGAAGGTCTAGGAGCTCTGAAAATGAACGTGCGCGTCTTTCACTCTTCCCGAGGGACTTAGAAGAATTTTGTGATATTTTTTATTAAAATGGTGTATAAGGGTATATATATAAATATATTTTATGCACTGTATATGAGCTGGCGATTTCTAAGTCTGTGGTTCCGAGAGGGGGTAACCAGGCTCACTAATAAAGGTCAAGCCACTTGGCTGCCAGAATGCCCTGCTTCAGCACAGACCAGAAAGGCATTGTGATAAGCGTATCCCCGGTATAGTCAGGGGTTAATGGGAGTCGTCCCCGTCCCCCCAGTATACGGCCAGAACCATGGACCCGGTACTTGTGGTTCGGACTGTCTCCAACCAGCCATAATGTTGTGAGAGTGAAATTATGTCTAAGTCCAGCATTGGTACATTAGAAGCAACTCTGAAACTTAACCTAAGCGTTTTTCGAAGCTACTTTTTGGCTAACTTCTTATAGGAAGGTCTAGGAGCTCTGAAAATGAACGTGCGCGTCTTTCACTCTTCCCGAGGGACTTAGAAGAATTTTGTGATATTTTTTATTAAAATGGTGTATAAGGGTATATATATAAATATATTTTATGCACTGTATATGAGCTGGCGATTTCTAAGTCTGTGGTTCCGAGAGGGGGTAACCGGGCTCACTAATAAAGGTCAAGCCACTTGGCTGCCAGAATGCCCTGCTTCAGCACAGACCAGAAAGGCATTGTGATAAGCGTATCCCCGGTATAGTCAGGGGTTAATGGGAGTCGTCCCCGTCCCCCCAGTATACGGCCAGAACCATGGACCCGGTACTTGTGGTTCGGACTGTCTCCAACCAGCCATAATGTTGTGAGAGTGAAATTATGTCTAAGTCCAGCTTTGGTACATTAGAAGCAACTCTGAAACTTAACCTAAGCGTTTTTCGAAGCTACTTTTTGGCTAACTTCTTATAGGAAGGTCTAGGAGCTCTGAAAATGAACGTGCGCGTCTTTCACTCTTCCCGAGGGACTTAGAAGAATTTTGTGATATTTTTTATTAAAATGGTGTATAAGGGTATATATATAAATATATTTTATGCACTGTATATGAGCTGGCGATTTCTAAGTCTGTGGTTCCGAGAGGGGGTAACCAGGCTCACTAATAAAGGTCAAGCCACTTGGCTGCCAGAATGCCCTCCTTCAGCACAGACCAGAAAGGCATTGTGATAAGCGTATCCCCGGTATAGTCAGGGGTTAATGGGAGTCGTCCCCGTCCCCCCAGTATACGGCCAGAACCATGGACCCGGTACTTGTGGTTCGGACTGTCTCCAACCAGCCATAATGTTGTGAGAGTGAAATTATGTCTAAGTCCAGCTTTGGTACATTAGAAGCAACTCTGAAACTTAACCTAAGCGTTTTTCGAAGCTACTTTTTGGCTAACTTCTTATAGGAAGGTCTAGGAGCTCTGAAAATGAACGTGCGCGTCTTTCACTCTTCCCGAGGGACTTAGAAGAATTTTGTGATATTTTTTATTAAAATGGTGTATAAGGGTATATATATAAATATATTTTATGCACTGTATATGAGCTGACGATTTCTAAGTCTGTGGTTCCGAGAGGGGGTAACCAGGCTCACTAATAAAGGTCAAGCCACTTGGCTGCCAGAATGCCCTCCTTCAGCACAGACCAGAAAGGCATTGTGATAAGCGTATCCCCGGTATAGTCAGGGGTTAATGGGAGTCGTCCCCGTCCCCCCAGTATACGGCCAGAACCATGGACCCGGTACTTGTGGTTCGGACTGTCTCCAACCAGCCATAATGTTGTGAGAGTAAAATTATGTCTAAGTCCAGCTTTGGTACATTAGAAGCAACTCTGAAACTTAACCTAAGCTTTTTTCGAAGCTACTTTTTGGCTAACTTCTTATAGGAAGGTCTAGGAGCTCTGAAAATGAACGTGCGCGTCTTTCACTCTTCCCGAGGGACTTAGAAGAATTTTGTGATATTTTTTATTAAAATGGTGTATAAGGGTATATATATAAATATATTTTATGCACTGTATATGAGCTGGCGATTTGTAAGTCTGTGGTTCCGAGATGGGGTAACCAGGCTCACTAATAAAGGTCAAGCAACTTGGCTGCCAGAATGCCCTCCTTCAGTACAGACCAGAAAAGCATTGTGATAAGCGTATCCCCGGTATAGTCAGGGGTTAATGGGAGTCGTCCCCGTCCCCCCAGTATACGGCCAGAACCATGGACCCGGTACTTGTGGTTCGGACTGTCTCCAACCAGCCATAATGTTGTGAGAGTGAAATTATGTCTAAGTCCAGCTTTGGTAAATTAGAAGCAACTCTGAAACTTAACTTAAGATTTTTTCGAAGCTACTTTTTGGCTAACTTCTTATAGGAAGGTCTAGGAGCTCTGAAAATGAACGTGCGCGTCTTTCACTCTTCCCGAGGGACTTTGAAGAGTTTTGTGAAATTTTTTATTAAAATGGTGTATAAGGGTATATATATAAATATATTTTATGCACTGTATATGAGCTGGCGATTTCTAAGTCTGTGGTTCCGAGAGGGGGTAACCAGGCTCACTAATAAAGGTCAAGCCACTTGGCTGCCAGAATGCCCTGCTTCAACACAGACCAGAAAGGCATTGTGATAAGCGTATCCCCGGTATAGTCAGGGGTTAATGGGAGTCGTCCCCGTCCCCCCAGTATACGGCCAGAACCATGGACCCGGTACTTGTGGTTCGTACTGTCTCCAACCAGCCATAATGTTGTGATAGTGAAATTATGTCTAAGTCCAGCTTTGGTACATTAGAAGCAACTCTGAAACTTAACCTAAGCGTTTTTCGAAGCTACTTTTTGGCTAACTTCTTATAGGAAGGTCTAGGAGCTCTGAAAATGAACGTGCGCGTCTTTCACTCTTCCCGAGGGACTTAGAAGAATTTTGTGATATTTTTTATTAAAATGGTGTATAAGGGTATATATATAAATATATTTTATGCACTGTATATGTGCTGGCGATTTCTAAGTCTGTGGTTCCGAGAGGGGGTAACCAGGCTCACTAATAAAGGTCAAGCCACTTGGCTGCCAGAATGCCCTCCTTCAGCACAGACCAGAAAGGCATTGTGATAAGCGTATCCCCGGTATAGTCAGGGGTTAATGGGAGTCGTCCCCTTCCCCCCAGTATACGGCCAGAACCATGGACCCGGTACTTGTGGTTCGGACTGTCTCCAACCAGCCATAATGTTGTGAGAGTGAAATTATGTCTAAGTCCAGCATTGGTACATTAGAAGCAACTCTGAAACTTAACCTAAGCGTTTTTCGAAGCTACTTTTTGGCTAACTTCTTATAGGAAGGTCTAGGAGCTCTGAAAATGAACGTGCGCGTCTTTCACTCTTCCCGAGGGACTTAGAAGAATTTTGTGATATTTTTTATTAAAATGGTGTATAAGGGTATATATATAAATATATTTTATGCACTGTATATGAGCTGGCGATTTCTAAGTCTGTGGTTCCGAGAGGGGGTAACCAGGCTCACTAATAAAGGTCAAGCCACTTGGCTGCCAGAATGCCCTGCTTCAGCACAGACCAGAAAGGCATTGTGATAAGCGTATCCCCGGTATAGTCAGGGGTTAATGGGAGTCGTCCCCGTCCCCCCAGTATACGGCCAGAACCATGGACCCGGTACTTGTGGTTCGGACTGTCTCCAACCAGCCATAATGTTGTGAGAGTGAAATTATGTCTAAGTCCAGCTTTGGTACATTAGAAGCAACTCTGAAACTTAACCTAAGCGTTTTTCGAAGCTACTTTTTGGCTAACTTCTTATAGGAAGGTCTAGGAGCTCTGAAAATGAACGTGCGCGTCTTTCACTCTTCCCGAGGGACTTAGAAGAATTTTGTGATATTTTTTATTAAAATGGTGTATAAGGGTATATATATAAATATATTTTATGCACTGTATATGAGCTGACGATTTCTAAGTCTGTGGTTCCGAGAGGGGGTAACCAGGCTCACTAATAAAGGTCAAGCCACTTGGCTGCCAGAATGCCCTCCTTCAGCACAGACCAGAAAGGCATTGTGATAAGCGTATCCCCGGTATAGTCAGGGGTTAATGGGAGTCGTCCCCGTCCCCCCAGTATACGGCCAGAACCATGGACCCGGTACTTGTGGTTCGGACTGTCTCCAACCAGCCATAATGTTGTGAGAGTAAAATTATGTCTAAGTCCAGCTTTGGTACATTAGAAGCAACTCTGAAACTTAACCTAAGCTTTTTTCGAAGCTACTTTTTGGCTAACTTCTTATAGGAAGGTCTAGGAGCTCTGAAAATGAACGTGCGCGTCTTTCACTCTTCCCGAGGGACTTAGAAGAATTTTGTGATATTTTTTATTAAAATGGTGTATAAGGGTATATATATAAATATATTTTATGCACTGTATATGAGCTGGCGATTTCTAAGTCTGTGGTTCCGAGAGGGGGTAACCAGGCTCACTAATAAAGGTCAAGCCACTTGGCTGCCAGAATGCCCTGCTTCAACACAGACCAGAAAGGCATTGTGATAAGCGTATCCCCGGTATAGTCAGGGGTTAATGGGAGTCGTCCCCGTCCCCCCAGTATACGGCCAGAACCATGGACCCGGTACTTGTGGTTCGGACTGTCTCCAACCAGCCATAATGTTGTGATAGTGAAATTATGTCTAAGTCCAGCTTTGGTACATTAGAAGCAACTCTGAAACTTAACCTAAGCGTTTTTCGAAGCTACTTTTTGGCTAACTTCTTATAGGAAGGTCTAGGAGCTCTGAAAATGAACGTGCGCGTCTTTCACTCTTCCCGAGGGACTTAGAAGAATTTTGTGATATTTTTTATTAAAATGGTGTATAAGGGTATATATATAAATATATTTTATGCACTGTATATGAGCTGGCGATTTCTACGTCTGTGGTTCCGAGAGGGGGTAACCAGGCTCACTAATAAAGGTCAAGCCACTTGGCTGCCAGAATGCCCTCCTTCAGCACAGACCAGAAAGGCATTGTGATAAGCGTATCCCCGGTATAGTCAGGGGTTAATGGGAGTCGTCCCCTTCCCCCCAGTATACGGCCAGAACCATGGACCCGGTACTTGTGGTTCGGACTGTCTCCAACCAGCCATAATGTTGTGAGAGTGAAATTATGTCTAAGTCCAGCATTGGTACATTAGAAGCAACTCTGAAACTTAACCTAAGCGTTTTTCGAAGCTACTTTTTGGCTAACTTCTTATAGGAAGGTCTAGGAGCTCTGAAAATGAACGTGCGCGTCTTTCACTCTTCCCGAGGGACTTAGAAGAATTTTGTGATATTTTTTATTAAAATGGTGTATAAGGGTATATATATAAATATATTTTATGCACTGTATATGAGCTGGCGATTTCTAAGTCTGTGGTTCCGAGAGGGGGTAACCAGGCTCACTAATAAAGGTCAAGCCACTTGGCTGCCAGAATGCCCTGCTTCAGCACAGACCAGAAAGGCATTGTGATAAGCGTATCCCCGGTATAGTCAGGGGTTAATGGGAGTCGTCCCCGTCCCCCCAGTATACGGCCAGAACCATGGACCCGGTACTTGTGGTTCGGACTGTCTCCAACCAGCCATAATGTTGTGAGAGTAAAATTATGTCTAAGTCCAGCTTTGGTACATTAGAAGCAACTCTGAAACTTAACCTAAGCTTTTTTCGAAGCTACTTTTTGGCTAACTTCTTATAGGAAGGTCTAGGAGCTCTGAAAATGAACGTGCGCGTCTTTCACTCTTCCCGAGGGACTTAGAAGAATTTTGTGATATTTTTTATTAAAATGGTGTATAAGGGTATATATATAAATATATTTTATGCACTGTATATGAGCTGGCGATTTCTAAGTCTGTGGTTCCGAGAGGGGGTAACCAGGCTCACTAATAAAGGTCAAGCCACTTGGCTGCCAGAATGCCCTGCTTCAACACAGACCAGAAAGGCATTGTGATAAGCGTATCCCCGGTATAGTCAGGGGTTAATGGGAGTCGTCCCCGTCCCCCCAGTATACGGCCAGAACCATGGACCCGGTACTTGTGGTTCGGACTGTCTCCAACCAGCCATAATGTTGTGATAGTGAAATTATGTCTAAGTCCAGCTTTGGTACATTAGAAGCAACTCTGAAACTTAACCTAAGCGTTTTTCGAAGCTACTTTTTGGCTAACTTCTTATAGGAAGGTCTAGGAGCTCTGAAAATGAACGTGCGCGTCTTTCACTCTTCCCGAGGGACTTAGAAGAATTTTGTGATATTTTTTATTAAAATGGTGTATAAGGGTATATATATAAATATATTTTATGCACTGTATATGAGCTGGCGATTTCTACGTCTGTGGTTCCGAGAGGGGGTAACCAGGCTCACTAATAAAGGTCAAGCCACTTGGCTGCCAGAATGCCCTCCTTCAGCACAGACCAGAAAGGCATTGTGATAAGCGTATCCCCGGTATAGTCAGGGGTTAATGGGAGTCGTCCCCTTCCCCCCAGTATACGGCCAGAACCATGGACCCGGTACTTGTGGTTCGGACTGTCTCCAACCAGCCATAATGTTGTGAGAGTGAAATTATGTCTAAGTCCAGCATTGGTACATTAGAAGCAACTCTGAAACTTAACCTAAGCGTTTTTCGAAGCTACTTTTTGGCTAACTTCTTATAGGAAGGTCTAGGAGCTCTGAAAATGAACGTGCGCGTCTTTCACTCTTCCCGAGGGACTTAGAAGAATTTTGTGATATTTTTTATTAAAATGGTGTATAAGGGTATATATATAAATATATTTTATGCACTGTATATGAGCTGGCGATTTCTAAGTCTGTGGTTCCGAGAGGGGGTAACCAGGCTCACTAATAAAGGTCAAGCCACTTGGCTGCCAGAATGCCCTGCTTCAGCACAGACCAGAAAGGCATTGTGATAAGCGTATCCCCGGTATAGTCAGGGGTTAATGGGAGTCGTCCCCGTCCCCCCAGTATACGGCCAGAACCATGGACCCGGTACTTGTGGTTCGGACTGTCTCCAACCAGCCATAATGTTGTGAGAGTAAAATTATGTCTAAGTCCAGCTTTGGTACATTAGAAGCAACTCTGAAACTTAACCTAAGCTTTTTTCGAAGCTACTTTTTGGCTAACTTCTTATAGGAAGGTCTAGGAGCTCTGAAAATGAACGTGCGCGTCTTTCACTCTTCCCGAGGGACTTAGAATAATTTTGTGATATTTTTTATTAAAATGGTGTATAAGGGTATATATATAAATATATTTTATGCACTGTATATGAGCTGGCGATTTCTAAGTCTGTGGTTCCGAGAGGGGGTAACCAGGCTCACTAATAAAGGTCAAGCCACTTGGCTGCCAGAATGCCCTGCTTCAGCACAGACCAGAAAGGCATTGTGATAAGCGTATCCCCGGTATAGTCAGGGGTTAATGGGAGTCGTCCCCGTCCCCCCAGTATACGGCCAGAACCATGGACCCGGTACTTGTGGTTCGGACTGTCTCCAACCAGCCATAATGTTGTGAGAGTGAAATTATGTCTAAGTCCAGCATTGGTACATTAGAAGCAACTCTGAAACTTAACCTAAGCGTTTTTCGAAGCTACTTTTTGGCTAACTTCTTATAGGAAGGTCTAGGAGCTCTGAAAATGAACGTGCGCGTCTTTCACTCTTCCCGAGGGAATTAGAAGAATTTTGTGATATTTTTTTATTAAAATGGTGTATAAGGGTATATATATAAATATATTTTATGCACTGTATATGAGCTGGCGATTTCTAAGTCTGTGGTTCCGAGAGGGGGTAACCGGGCTCACTAATAAAGGTCAAGCCACTTGGCTGCCAGAATGCCCTGCTTCAGCACAGACCAGAAAGGCATTGTGATAAGCGTATCCCCGGTATAGTCAGGGGTTAATGGGAGTCGTCCCCGTCCCCCCAGTATACGGCCAGAACCATGGACCCGGTACTTGTGGTTCGGACTGTCTCCAACCAGCCATAATGTTGTGAGAGTGAAATTATGTCTAAGTCCAGCTTTGGTACATTAGAAGCAACTCTGAAACTTAACCTAAGCGTTTTTCGAAGCTACTTTTTGGCTAACTTCTTATAGGAAGGTCTAGGAGCTCTGAAAATGAACGTGCGCGTCTTTCACTCTTCCCGAGGGACTTAGAAGAATTTTGTGATATTTTTTATTAAAATGGTGTATAAGGGTATATATATAAATATATTTTATGCACTGTATATGAGCTGGCGATTTCTAAGTCTGTGGTTCCGAGAGGGGGTAACCAGGCTCACTAATAAAGGTCAAGCCACTTGGCTGCCAGAATGCCCTCCTTCAGCACAGACCAGAAAGGCATTGTGATAAGCGTATCCCCGGTATAGTCAGGGGTTAATGGGAGTCGTCCCCGTCCCCCCAGTATACGGCCAGAACCATGGACCCGGTACTTGTGGTTCGGACTGTCTCCAACCAGCCATAATGTTGTGAGAGTGAAATTATGTCTAAGTCCAGCTTTGGTACATTAGAAGCAACTCTGAAACTTAACCTAAGCGTTTTTCGAAGCTACTTTTTGGCTAACTTCTTATAGGAAGGTCTAGGAGCTCTGAAAATGAACGTGCGCGTCTTTCACTCTTCCCGAGGGACTTAGAAGAATTTTGTGATATTTTTTATTAAAATGGTGTATAAGGGTATATATATAAATATATTTTATGCACTGTATATGAGCTGACGATTTCTAAGTCTGTGGTTCCGAGAGGGGGTAACCAGGCTCACTAATAAAGGTCAAGCCACTTGGCTTCCAGAATGCCCTCCTTCAGCACAGACCAGAAAGGCATTGTGATAAGCGTATCCCCGGTATAGTCAGGGGTTAATGGGAGTCGTCCCCGTCCCCCCAGTATACGGCCAGAACCATGGACCCGGTACTTGTGGTTCGGACTGTCTCCAACCAGCCATAATGTTGTGAGAGTAAAATTATGTCTAAGTCCAGCTTTGGTACATTAGAAGCAACTCTGAAACTTAACCTAAGCTTTTTTCGAAGCTACTTTTTGGCTAACTTCTTATAGGAAGGTCTAGGAGCTCTGAAAATGAACGTGCGCGTCTTTCACTCTTCCCGAGGGACTTAGAAGAATTTTGTGATATTTTTTATTAAAATGGTGTATAAGGGTATATATATAAATATATTTTATGCACTGTATATGAGCTGGCGATTTCTAAGTCTGTGGTTCCGAGAGGGGGTAACCAGGCTCACTAATAAAGGTCAAGCCACTTGGCTGCCAGAATGCCCTCCTTCAGCACAGACCAGAAAGGCATTGTGATAAGCGTATCCCCGGTATAGTCAGGGGTTAATGGGAGTCGTCCCCGTCCCCCCAGTATACGGCCAGAACCATGGACCCGGTACTTGTGGTTCGGACTGTCTCCAACCAGCCATAATGTTGTGAGAGTAAAATTATGTCTAAGTCCAGCTTTGGTACATTAGAAGCAACTCTGAAACTTAACCTAAGCTTTTTTCGAAGCTACTTTTTGGCTAACTTCTTATAGGAAGGTCTAGGAGCTCTGAAAATGAACGTGCGCGTCTTTCACTCTTCCCGAGGGACTTAGAAGAATTTTGTGATATTTTTTATTAAAATGGTGTATAAGGGTATATATATAAATATATTTTATGCACTGTATATGAGCTGGCGATTTCTAAGTCTGTGGTTCCGAGAGGGGGTAACCAGGCTCACTAATAAAGGTCAAGCCACTTGGCTGCCAGAATGCCCTGCTTCAACACAGACCAGAAAGGCATTGTGATAAGCGTATCCCCGGTATAGTCAGGGGTTAATGGGAGTCGTCCCCGTCCCCCCAGTATACGGCCAGAACCATGGACCCGGTACTTGTGGTTCGGACTGTCTCCAACCAGCCATAATGTTGTGATAGTGAAATTATGTCTAAGTCCAGCTTTGGTACATTAGAAGCAACTCTGAAACTTAACCTAAGCGTTTTTCGAAGCTACTTTTTGGCTAACTTCTTATAGGAAGGTCTAGGAGCTCTGAAAATGAACGTGCGCGTCTTTCACTCTTCCCGAGGGACTTAGAAGAATTTTGTGATATTTTTTATTAAAATGGTGTATAAGGGTATATATATAAATATATTTTATGCACTGTATATGAGCTGGCGATTTCTACGTCTGTGGTTCCGAGAGGGGGTAACCAGGCTCACTAATAAAGGTCAAGCCACTTGGCTGCCAGAATGCCCTTCTTCAGCACAGACCAGAAAGGCATTGTGATAAGCGTATCCCCGGTATAGTCAGGGGTTAATGGGAGTCGTCCCCTTCCCCCCAGTATACGGCCAGAACCATGGACCCGGTACTTGTGGTTCGGACTGTCTCCAACCAGCCATAATGTTGTGAGAGTGAAATTATGTCTAAGTCCAGCATTGGTACATTAGAAGCAACTCTGAAACTTAACCTAAGCGTTTTTCGAAGCTACTTTTTGGCTAACTTCTTATAGGAAGGTCTAGGAGCTCTGAAAATGAACGTGCGCGTCTTTCACTCTTCCCGAGGGACTTAGAAGAATTTTGTGATATTTTTTATTAAAATGGTGTATAAGGGTATATATATAAATATATTTTATGCACTGTATATGAGCTGGCGATTTCTAAGTCTGTGGTTCCGAGAGGGGGTAACCAGGCTCACTAATAAAGGTCAAGCCACTTGGCTGCCAGAATGCCCTGCTTCAGCACAGACCAGAAAGGCATTGTGATAAGCGTATCCCCGGTATAGTCAGGGGTTAATGGGAGTCGTCCCCGTCCCCCCAGTATACGGCCAGAACCATGGACCCGGTACTTGTGGTTCGGACTGTCTCCAACCAGCCATAATGTTGTGAGAGTAAAATTATGTCTAAGTCCAGCTTTGGTACATTAGAAGCAACTCTGAAACTTAACCTAAGCTTTTTTCGAAGCTACTTTTTGGCTAACTTCTTATAGGAAGGTCTAGGAGCTCTGAAAATGAACGTGCGCGTCTTTCACTCTTCCCGAGGGACTTAGAATAATTTTGTGATATTTTTTATTAAAATGGTGTATAAGGGTATATATATAAATATATTTTATGCACTGTATATGAGCTGGCGATTTCTAAGTCTGTGGTTCCGAGAGGGGGTAACCAGGCTCACTAATAAAGGTCAAGCCACTTGGCTGCCAGAATGCCCTGCTTCAGCACAGACCAGAAAGGCATTGTGATAAGCGTATCCCCGGTATAGTCAGGGGTTAATGGGAGTCGTCCCCGTCCCCCCAGTATACGGCCAGAACCATGGACCCGGTACTTGTGGTTCGGACTGTCTCCAACCAGCCATAATGTTGTGAGAGTGAAATTATGTCTAAGTCCAGCATTGGTACATTAGAAGCAACTCTGAAACTTAACCTAAGCGTTTTTCGAAGCTACTTTTTGGCTAACTTCTTATAGGAAGGTCTAGGAGCTCTGAAAATGAACGTGCGCGTCTTTCACTCTTCCCGAGGGAATTAGAAGAATTTTGTGATATTTTTTTATTAAAATGGTGTATAAGGGTATATATATAAATATATTTTATGCACTGTATATGAGCTGGCGATTTCTAAGTCTGTGGTTCCGAGAGGGGGTAACCAGGCTCACTAATAAAGGTCAAGCCACTTGGCTGCCAGAATGCCCTCCTTCAGCACAGACCAGAAAGGCATTGTGATAAGCGTATCCCCGGTATAGTCAGGGGTTAATGGGAGTCGTCCCCGTCCCCCCAGTATACGGCCAGAACCATGGACCCGGTACTTGTGGTTCGGACTGTCTCCAACCAGCCATAATGTTGTGAGAGTGAAATTATGTCTAAGTCCAGCTTTGGTACATTAGAAGCAACTCTGAAACTTAACCTAAGCGTTTTTCGAAGCTACTTTTTGGCTAACTTCTTATAGGAAGGTCTAGGAGCTCTGAAAATGAACGTGCGCGTCTTTCACTCTTCCCGAGGGACTTAGAAGAATTTTGTGATATTTTTTATTAAAATGGTGTATAAGGGTATATATATAAATATATTTTATGCACTGTATATGAGCTGACGATTTCTAAGTCTGTGGTTCCGAGAGGGGGTAACCAGGCTCACTAATAAAGGTCAAGCCACTTGGCTTCCAGAATGCCCTCCTTCAGCACAGACCAGAAAGGCATTGTGATAAGCGTATCCCCGGTATAGTCAGGGGTTAATGGGAGTCGTCCCCGTCCCCCCAGTATACGGCCAGAACCATGGACCCGGTACTTGTGGTTCGGACTGTCTCCAACCAGCCATAATGTTGTGAGAGTAAAATTATGTCTAAGTCCAGCTTTGGTACATTAGAAGCAACTCTGAAACTTAACCTAAGCTTTTTTCGAAGCTACTTTTTGGCTAACTTCTTATAGGAAGGTCTAGGAGCTCTGAAAATGAACGTGCGCGTCTTTCACTCTTCCCGAGGTACTTAGAAGAATTTTGTGATATTTTTTATTAAAATGGTGTATAAGGGTATATATATAAATATATTTTATGCACTGTATATGAGCTGGCGATTTCTAAGTCTGTGGTTCCGAGAGGGGGTAACCAGGCTCACTAATAAAGGTCAAGCCACTTGGCTGCCAGAATGCCCTCCTTCAGCACAGACCAGAAAGGCATTGTGATAAGCGTATCCCCGGTATAGTCAGGGGTTAATGGGAGTCGTCCCCGTCCCCCCAGTATACGGCCAGAACCATGGACCCGGTACTTGTGGTTCGGACTGTCTCCAACCAGCCATAATGTTGTGAGAGTGAAATTATGTCTAAGTCCAGCTTTGGTACATTAGAAGCAACTCTGAAACTTAACCTAAGCGTTTTTCGAAGCTACTTTTTGGCTAACTTCTTATAGGAAGGTCTAGGAGCTCTGAAAATGAACGTGCGCGTCTTTCACTCTTCCCGAGGGACTTAGAAGAATTTTGTGATATTTTTTATTAAAATGGTGTATAAGGGTATATATATAAATATATTTTATGCACTGTATATGAGCTGACGATTTCTAAGTCTGTGGTTCCGAGAGGGGGTAACCAGGCTCACTAATAAAGGTCAAGCCACTTGGCTTCCAGAATGCCCTCCTTCAGCACAGACCAGAAAGGCATTGTGATAAGCGTATCCCCGGTATAGTCAGGGGTTAATGGGAGTCGTCCCCGTCCCCCCAGTATACGGCCAGAACCATGGACCCGGTACTTGTGGTTCGGACTGTCTCCAACCAGCCATAATGTTGTGAGAGTAAAATTATGTCTAAGTCCAGCTTTGGTACATTAGAAGCAACTCTGAAACTTAACCTAAGCTTTTTTCGAAGCTACTTTTTGGCTAACTTCTTATAGGAAGGTCTAGGAGCTCTGAAAATGAACGTGCGCGTCTTTCACTCTTCCCGAGGGACTTAGAAGAATTTTGTGATATTTTTTATTAAAATGGTGTATAAGGGTATATATATAAATATATTTTATGCACTGTATATGAGCTGGCGATTTGTAAGTCTGTGGTTCCGAGATGGGGTAACCAGGCTCACTAATAAAGGTCAAGCAACTTGGCTGCCAGAATGCCCTCCTTCAGTACAGACCAGAAAAGCATTGTGATAAGCGTATCCCCGGTATAGTCAGGGGTTAATGGGAGTCGTCCCCGTCCCCCCAGTATACGGCCAGAACCATGGACCCGGTACTTGTGGTTCGGACTGTCTCCAACCAGCCATAATGTTGTGAGAGTGAAATTATGTCTAAGTCCAGCTTTGGTAAATTAGAAGCAACTCTGAAACTTAACCTAAGATTTTTTCGAAGCTACTTTTTGGCTAACTTCTTATAGGAAGGTCTAGGAGCTCTGAAAATGAACGTGCGCGTCTTTCACTCTTCCCGAGGGACTTAGAAGAGTTTTGTGAAATGTTTTATTAAAATGGTGTATAAGGGTATATATATAAATATATTTTATGCACTGTATATGAGCTGGCGATTTCTAAGTCTGTGGTTCCGAGAGGGGGTAACCAGGCTCACTAATAAAGGTCAAGCCACTTGGCTGCCAGAATGCCCTGCTTCAGCACAGACCAGAAAGGCATTGTGATAAGCGTATCCCCGGTATAGTCAGGGGTTAATGGGAGTCGTCCCCGTCCCCCCAGTATACGGCCAGAACCATGGACCCGGTACTTGTGGTTCGGACTGTCTCCAACCAGCCATAATGTTGTGATAGTGAAATTATGTCTAAGTCCAGCTTTGGTACATTAGAAGCAACTCTGAAACTTAACCTAAGCGTTTTTCGAAGCTACTTTTTGGCTAACTTCTTATAGGAAGGTCTAGGAGCTCTGAAAATGAACGTGCGCGTCTTTCACTCTTCCCGAGGGACTTAGAAGAATTTTGTGATATTTTTTATTAAAATGGTGTATAAGGGTATATATATAAATATATTTTATGCACTGTATATGAGCTGGCGATTTCTAAGTCTGTGGTTCCGAGAGGGGGTAACCAGGCTCACTAATAAAGGTCAAGCCACTTGGCTGCCAGAATGCCCTCCTTCAGCACAGACCAGAAAGGCATTGTGATAAGCGTATCCCCGTTATAGTCAGGGGTTAATGGGAGTCGTCCCCTTCCCCCCAGTATACGGCCAGAACCATGGACCCGGTACTTGTGGTTCGGACTGTCTCCAACCAGCCATAATGTTGTGAGAGTGAAATTATGTCTAAGTCCAGCATTGGTACATTAGAAGCAACTCTGAAACTTAACCTAAGCGTTTTTCGAAGCTACTTTTTGGCTAACTTCTTATAGGAAGGTCTAGGAGCTCTGAAAATGAACGTGCGCGTCTTTCACTCTTCCAGAGGGACTTAGAAGAATTTTGTGATATTTTTTATTAAAATGGTGTATAAGGGTATATATATAAATATATTTTATGCACTGTATATGAGCTGGCGATTTCTAAGTCTGTGGTTCCGAGAGGGGGTAACCAGGCTCACTAATAAAGGTCAAGCCACTTGGCTGCCAGAATGCCCTGCTTCAGCACAGACCAGAAAGGCATTGTGATAAGCGTATCCCCGGTATAGTCAGGGGTTAATGGGAGTCGTCCCCGTCCCCCCAGTATACGGCCAGAACCATGGACCCGGTACTTGTGGTTCGGACTGTCTCCAACCAGCCATAATGTTGTGAGAGTGAAATTATGTCTAAGTCCAGCTTTGGTACATTAGAAGCAACTCTGAAACTTAACCTAAGCGTTTTTCGAAGCTACTTTTTGGCTAACTTCTTATAGGAAGGTCTAGGAGCTCTGAAAATGAACGTGCGCGTCTTTCACTCTTCCCGAGGGACTTAGAAGAATTTTGTGATATTTTTTATTAAAATGGTGTATAAGGGTATATATATAAATATATTTTATGCACTGTATATGAGCTGACGATTTCTAAGTCTGTGGTTCCGAGAGGGGGTAACCAGGCTCACTAATAAAGGTCAAGCCACTTGGCTGCCAGAATGCCCTCCTTCAGCACAGACCAGAAAGGCATTGTGATAAGCGTATCCCCGTTATAGTCAGGGGTTAATGGGAGTCGTCCCCTTCCCCCCAGTATACGGCCAGAACCATGGACCCGGTACTTGTGGTTCGGACTGTCTCCAACCAGCCATAATGTTGTGAGAGTGAAATTATGTCTAAGTCCAGCATTGGTACATTAGAAGCAACTCTGAAACTTAACCTAAGCGTTTTTCGAAGCTACTTTTTGGCTAACTTCTTATAGGAAGGTCTAGGAGCTCTGAAAATGAACGTGCGCGTCTTTCACTCTTCCCGAGGGACTTAGAAGAATTTTGTGATATTTTTTATTAAAATGGTGTATAAGGGTATATATATAAATATATTTTATGCACTGTATATGAGCTGGCGATTTCTAAGTCTGTGGTTCCGAGAGGGGGTAACCAGGCTCACTAATAAAGGTCAAGCCACTTGGCTGCCAGAATGCCCTGCTTCAGCACAGACCAGAAAGGCATTGTGATAAGCGTATCCCCGGTATAGTCAGGGGTTAATGGGAGTCGTCCCCGTCCCCCCAGTATACGGCCAGAACCATGGACCCGGTACTTGTGGTTCGGACTGTCTCCAACCAGCCATAATGTTGTGAGAGTGAAATTATGTCTAAGTCCAGCTTTGGTACATTAGAAGCAACTCTGAAACTTAACCTAAGCGTTTTTCGAAGCTACTTTTTGGCTAACTTCTTATAGGAAGGTCTAGGAGCTCTGAAAATGAACGTGCGCGTCTTTCACTCTTCCCGAGGGACTTAGAAGAATTTTGTGATATTTTTTATTAAAATGGTGTATAAGGGTATATATATAAATATATTTTATGCACTGTATATGAGCTGACGATTTCTAAGTCTGTGGTTCCGAGAGGGGGTAACCAGGCTCACTAATAAAGGTCAAGCCACTTGGCTGCCAGAATGCCCTCCTTCAGCACAGACCAGAAAGGCATTGTGATAAGCGTATCCCCGTTATAGTCAGGGGTTAATGGGAGTCGTCCCCTTCCCCCCAGTATACGGCCAGAACCATGGACCCGGTACTTGTGGTTCGGACTGTCTCCAACCAGCCATAATGTTGTGAGAGTGAAATTATGTCTAAGTCCAGCATTGGTACATTAGAAGCAACTCTGAAACTTAACCTAAGCGTTTTTCGAAGCTACTTTTTGGCTAACTTCTTATAGGAAGGTCTAGGAGCTCTGAAAATGAACGTGCGCGTCTTTCACTCTTCCCGAGGGACTTAGAAGAATTTTGTGATATTTTTTATTAAAATGGTGTATAAGGGTATATATATAAATATATTTTATGCACTGTATATGAGCTGGCGATTTCTAAGTCTGTGGTTCCGAGAGGGGGTAACCAGGCTCACTAATAAAGGTCAAGCCACTTGGCTGCCAGAATGCCCTGCTTCAGCACAGACCAGAAAGGCATTGTGATAAGCGTATCCCCGGTATAGTCAGGGGTTAATGGGAGTCGTCCCCGTCCCCCCAGTATACGGCCAGAACCATGGACCCGGTACTTGTGGTTCGGACTGTCTCCAACCAGCCATAATGTTGTGAGAGTGAAATTATGTCTAAGTCCAGCTTTGGTACATTAGAAGCAACTCTGAAACTTAACCTAAGCGTTTTTCGAAGCTACTTTTTGGCTAACTTCTTATAGGAAGGTCTAGGAGCTCTGAAAATGAACGTGCGCGTCTTTCACTCTTCCCGAGGGACTTAGAAGAATTTTGTGATATTTTTTATTAAAATGGTGTATAAGGGTATATATATAAATATATTTTATGCACTGTATATGAGCTGACGATTTCTAAGTCTGTGGTTCCGAGAGGGGGTAACCAGGCTCACTAATAAAGGTCAAGCCACTTGGCTTCCAGAATGCCCTCCTTCAGCACAGACCAGAAAGGCATTGTGATAAGCGTATCCCCGGTATAGTCAGGGGTTAATGGGAGTCGTCCCCGTCCCCCCAGTATACGGCCAGAACCATGGACCCGGTACTTGTGGTTCGGACTGTCTCCAACCAGCCATAATGTTGTGAGAGTAAAATTATGTCTAAGTCCAGCTTTGGTACATTAGAAGCAACTCTGAAACTTAACCTAAGCTTTTTTCGAAGCTACTTTTTGGCTAACTTCTTATAGGAAGGTCTAGGAGCTCTGAAAATGAACGTGCGCGTCTTTCACTCTTCCCGAGGGACTTAGAAGAATTTTGTGATATTTTTTATTAAAATGGTGTATAAGGGTATATATATAAATATATTTTATGCACTGTATATGAGCTGGCGATTTGTAAGTCTGTGGTTCCGAGATGGGGTAACCAGGCTCACTAATAAAGGTCAAGCAACTTGGCTGCCAGAATGCCCTCCTTCAGTACAGACCAGAAAAGCATTGTGATAAGCGTATCCCCGGTATAGTCAGGGGTTAATGGGAGTCGTCCCCGTCCCCCCAGTATACGGCCAGAACCATGGACCCGGTACTTGTGGTTCGGACTGTCTCCAACCAGCCATAATGTTGTGAGAGTGAAATTATGTCTAAGTCCAGCTTTGGTAAATTAGAAGCAACTCTGAAACTTAACCTAAGATTTTTTCGAAGCTACTTTTTGGCTAACTTCTTATAGGAAGGTCTAGGAGCTCTGAAAATGAACGTGCGCGTCTTTCACTCTTCCCGAGGGACTTAGAAGAGTTTTGTGAAATGTTTTATTAAAATGGTGTATAAGGGTATATATATAAATATATTTTATGCACTGTATATGAGCTGGCGATTTCTAAGTCTGTGGTTCCGAGAGGGGGTAACCAGGCTCACTAATAAAGGTCAAGCCACTTGGCTGCCAGAATGCCCTGCTTCAGCACAGACCAGAAAGGCATTGTGATAAGCGTATCCCCGGTATAGTCAGGGGTTAATGGGAGTCGTCCCCGTCCCCCCAGTATACGGCCAGAACCATGGACCCGGTACTTGTGGTTCGGACTGTCTCCAACCAGCCATAATGTTGTGATAGTGAAATTATGTCTAAGTCCAGCTTTGGTACATTAGAAGCAACTCTGAAACTTAACCTAAGCGTTTTTCGAAGCTACTTTTTGGCTAACTTCTTATAGGAAGGTCTAGGAGCTCTGAAAATGAACGTGCGCGTCTTTCACTCTTCCCGAGGGACTTAGAAGAATTTTGTGATATTTTTTATTAAAATGGTGTATAAGGGTATATATATAAATATATTTTATGCACTGTATATGAGCTGGCGATTTCTAAGTCTGTGGTTCCGAGAGGGGGTAACCAGGCTCACTAATAAAGGTCAAGCCACTTGGCTGCCAGAATGCCCTCCTTCAGCACAGACCAGAAAGGCATTGTGATAAGCGTATCCCCGTTATAGTCAGGGGTTAATGGGAGTCGTCCCCTTCCCCCCAGTATACGGCCAGAACCATGGACCCGGTACTTGTGGTTCGGACTGTCTCCAACCAGCCATAATGTTGTGAGAGTGAAATTATGTCTAAGTCCAGCATTGGTACATTAGAAGCAACTCTGAAACTTAACCTAAGCGTTTTTCGAAGCTACTTTTTGGCTAACTTCTTATAGGAAGGTCTAGGAGCTCTGAAAATGAACGTGCGCGTCTTTCACTCTTCCAGAGGGACTTAGAAGAATTTTGTGATATTTTTTATTAAAATGGTGTATAAGGGTATATATATAAATATATTTTATGCACTGTATATGAGCTGGCGATTTCTAAGTCTGTGGTTCCGAGAGGGGGTAACCAGGCTCACTAATAAAGGTCAAGCCACTTGGCTGCCAGAATGCCCTGCTTCAGCACAGACCAGAAAGGCATTGTGATAAGCGTATCCCCGGTATAGTCAGGGGTTAATGGGAGTCGTCCCCGTCCCCCCAGTATACGGCCAGAACCATGGACCCGGTACTTGTGGTTCGGACTGTCTCCAACCAGCCATAATGTTGTGAGAGTGAAATTATGTCTAAGTCCAGCTTTGGTACATTAGAAGCAACTCTGAAACTTAACCTAAGCGTTTTTCGAAGCTACTTTTTGGCTAACTTCTTATAGGAAGGTCTAGGAGCTCTGAAAATGAACGTGCGCGTCTTTCACTCTTCCCGAGGGACTTAGAAGAATTTTGTGATATTTTTTATTAAAATGGTGTATAAGGGTATATATATAAATATATTTTATGCACTGTATATGAGCTGACGATTTCTAAGTCTGTGGTTCCGAGAGGGGGTAACCAGGCTCACTAATAAAGGTCAAGCCACTTGGCTGCCAGAATGCCCTCCTTCAGCACAGACCAGAAAGGCATTGTGATAAGCGTATCCCCGTTATAGTCAGGGGTTAATGGGAGTCGTCCCCTTCCCCCCAGTATACGGCCAGAACCATGGACCCGGTACTTGTGGTTCGGACTGTCTCCAACCAGCCATAATGTTGTGAGAGTGAAATTATGTCTAAGTCCAGCATTGGTACATTAGAAGCAACTCTGAAACTTAACCTAAGCGTTTTTCGAAGCTACTTTTTGGCTAACTTCTTATAGGAAGGTCTAGGAGCTCTGAAAATGAACGTGCGCGTCTTTCACTCTTCCCGAGGGACTTAGAAGAATTTTGTGATATTTTTTATTAAAATGGTGTATAAGGGTATATATATAAATATATTTTATGCACTGTATATGAGCTGGCGATTTCTAAGTCTGTGGTTCCGAGAGGGGGTAACCAGGCTCACTAATAAAGGTCAAGCCACTTGGCTGCCAGAATGCCCTGCTTCAGCACAGACCAGAAAGGCATTGTGATAAGCGTATCCCCGGTATAGTCAGGGGTTAATGGGAGTCGTCCCCGTCCCCCCAGTATACGGCCAGAACCATGGACCCGGTACTTGTGGTTCGGACTGTCTCCAACCAGCCATAATGTTGTGAGAGTGAAATTATGTCTAAGTCCAGCTTTGGTACATTAGAAGCAACTCTGAAACTTAACCTAAGCGTTTTTCGAAGCTACTTTTTGGCTAACTTCTTATAGGAAGGTCTAGGAGCTCTGAAAATGAACGTGCGCGTCTTTCACTCTTCCCGAGGGACTTAGAAGAATTTTGTGATATTTTTTATTAAAATGGTGTATAAGGGTATATATATAAATATATTTTATGCACTGTATATGAGCTGACGATTTCTAAGTCTGTGGTTCCGAGAGGGGGTAACCAGGCTCACTAATAAAGGTCAAGCCACTTGGCTGCCAGAATGCCCTCCTTCAGCACAGACCAGAAAGGCATTGTGATAAGCGTATCCCCGTTATAGTCAGGGGTTAATGGGAGTCGTCCCCTTCCCCCCAGTATACGGCCAGAACCATGGACCCGGTACTTGTGGTTCGGACTGTCTCCAACCAGCCATAATGTTGTGAGAGTGAAATTATGTCTAAGTCCAGCATTGGTACATTAGAAGCAACTCTGAAACTTAACCTAAGCGTTTTTCGAAGCTACTTTTTGGCTAACTTCTTATAGGAAGGTCTAGGAGCTCTGAAAATGAACGTGCGCGTCTTTCACTCTTCCCGAGGGACTTAGAAGAATTTTGTGATATTTTTTATTAAAATGGTGTATAAGGGTATATATATAAATATATTTTATGCACTGTATATGAGCTGGCGATTTCTAAGTCTGTGGTTCCGAGAGGGGGTAACCAGGCTCACTAATAAAGGTCAAGCCACTTGGCTGCCAGAATGCCCTGCTTCAGCACAGACCAGAAAGGCATTGTGATAAGCGTATCCCCGGTATAGTCAGGGGTTAATGGGAGTCGTCCCCGTCCCCCCAGTATACGGCCAGAACCATGGACCCGGTACTTGTGGTTCGGACTGTCTCCAACCAGCCATAATGTTGTGAGAGTGAAATTATGTCTAAGTCCAGCTTTGGTACATTAGAAGCAACTCTGAAACTTAACCTAAGCGTTTTTCGAAGCTACTTTTTGGCTAACTTCTTATAGGAAGGTCTAGGAGCTCTGAAAATGAACGTGCGCGTCTTTCACTCTTCCCGAGGGACTTAGAAGAATTTTGTGATATTTTTTATTAAAATGGTGTATAAGGGTATATATATAAATATATTTTATGCACTGTATATGAGCTGACGATTTCTAAGTCTGTGGTTCCGAGAGGGGGTAACCAGGCTCACTAATAAAGGTCAAGCCACTTGGCTGCCAGAATGCCCTCCTTCAGCACAGACCAGAAAGGCATTGTGATAAGCGTATCCCCGGTATAGTCAGGGGTTAATGGGAGTCGTCCCCGTCCCCCCAGTATACGGCCAGAACCATGGACCCGGTACTTGTGGTTCGGACTGTCTCCAACCAGCCATAATGTTGTGAGAGTAAAATTATGTCTAAGTCCAGCTTTGGTACATTAGAAGCAACTCTGAAACTTAACCTAAGCTTTTTTCGAAGCTACTTTTTGGCTAACTTCTTATAGGAAGGTCTAGGAGCTCTGAAAATGAACGTGCGCGTCTTTCACTTTTCCCGAGGGACTTAGAAGAATTTTGTGATATTTTTTATTAAAATGGTGTATAAGGGTATATATATAAATATATTTTATGCACTGTATATGAGCTGGCGATTTGTAAGTCTGTGGTTCCGAGATGGGGTAACCAGGCTCACTAATAAAGGTCAAGCAACTTGGCTGCCAGAATGCCCTCCTTCAGTACAGACCAGAAAAGCATTGTGATAAGCGTATCCCCGGTATAGTCAGGGGTTAATGGGAGTCGTCCCCGTCCCCCCAGTATACGGCCAGAACCATGGACCCGGTACTTGTGGTTCGGACTGTCTCCAACCAGCCATAATGTTGTGAGAGTGAAATTATGTCTAAGTCCAGCTTTGGTAAATTAGAAGCAACTCTGAAACTTAACCTAAGATTTTTTCGAAGCTACTTTTTGGCTAACTTCTTATAGGAAGGTCTAGGAGCTCTGAAAATGAACGTGCGCGTCTTTCACTCTTCCCGAGGGACTTAGAAGAGTTTTGTGAAATTTTTTATTAAAATGGTGTATAAGGGTATATATATAAATATATTTTATGCACTGTATATGAGCTGGCGATTTCTAAGTCTGTGGTTCCGAGAGGGGGTAACCAGGCTCACTAATAAAGGTCAAGCCACTTGGCTGCCAGAATGCCCTGCTTCAGCACAGACCAGAAAGGCATTGTGATAAGCGTATCCCCGGTATAGTCAGGGGTTAATGGGAGTCGTCCCCGTCCCCCCAGTATACGGCCAGAACCATGGACCCGGTACTTGTGGTTCGGACTGTCTCCAACCAGCCATAATGTTGTGATAGTGAAATTATGTCTAAGTCCAGCTTTGGTACATTAGAAGCAACTCTGAAACTTAACCTAAGCGTTTTTCGAAGCTACTTTTTGGCTAACTTCTTATAGGAAGGTCTAGGAGCTCTGAAAATGAACGTGCGCGTCTTTCACTCTTCCCGAGGGACTTAGAAGAATTTTGTGATATTTTTTATTAAAATGGTGTATAAGGGTATATATATAAATATATTTTATGCACTGTATATGAGCTGGCGATTTGTAAGTCTGTGGTTCCGAGATGGGGTAACCAGGCTCACTAATAAAGGTCAAGCAACTTGGCTGCCAGAATGCCCTCCTTCAGTACAGACCAGAAAAGCATTGTGATAAGCGTATCCCCGGTATAGTCAGGGGTTAATGGGAGTCGTCCCCGTCCCCCCAGTATACGGCCAGAACCATGGACCCGGTACTTGTGGTTCGGACTGTCTCCAACCAGCCATAATGTTGTGAGAGTGAAATTATGTCTAAGTCCAGCTTTGGTAAATTAGAAGCAACTCTGAAACTTAACCTAAGATTTTTTCGAAGCTACTTTTTGGCTAACTTCTTATAGGAAGGTCTAGGAGCTCTGAAAATGAACGTGCGCGTCTTTCACTCTTCCCGAGGGACTTAGAAGAGTTTTGTGAAATTTTTTATTAAAATGGTGTATAAGGGTATATATATAAATATATTTTATGCACTGTATATGAGCTGGCGATTTCTAAGTCTGTGGTTCCGAGAGGGGGTAACCAGGCTCACTAATAAAGGTCAAGCCACTTGGCTGCCAGAATGCCCTGCTTCAGCACAGACCAGAAAGGCATTGTGATAAGCGTATCCCCGGTATAGTCAGGGGTTAATGGGAGTCGTCCCCGTCCCCCCAGTATACGGCCAGAACCATGGACCCGGTACTTGTGGTTCGGACTGTCTCCAACCAGCCATAATGTTGTGATAGTGAAATTATGTCTAAGTCCAGCTTTGGTACATTAGAAGCAACTCTGAAACTTAACCTAAGCGTTTTTCGAAGCTACTTTTTGGCTAACTTCTTATAGGAAGGTCTAGGAGCTCTGAAAATGAACGTGCGCGTCTTTCACTCTTCCCGAGGGACTTAGAAGAATTTTGTGATATTTTTTATTAAAATGGTGTATAAGGGTATATATATAAATATATTTTATGCACTGTATATGAGCTGGCGATTTCTAAGTCTGTGGTTCCGAGAGGGGGTAACCAGGCTCACTAATAAAGGTCAAGCCACTTGGCTGCCAGAATGCCCTCCTTCAGCACAGACCAGAAAGGCATTGTGATAAGCGTATCCCCGGTATAGTCAGGGGTTAATGGGAGTCGTCCCCTTCCCCCCAGTATACGGCCAGAACCATGGACCCGGTACTTGTGGTTCGGACTGTCTCCAACCAGCCATAATGTTGTGAGAGTGAAATTATGTCTAAGTCCAGCATTGGTACATTAGAAGCAACTCTGAAACTTAACCTAAGCGTTTTTCGAAGCTACTTTTTGGCTAACTTCTTATAGGAAGGTCTAGGAGCTCTGAAAATGAACGTGCGCGTCTTTCACTCTTCCCGAGGGACTTAGAAGAATTTTGTGATATTTTTTATTAAAATGGTGTATAAGGGTATATATATAAATATATTTTATGCACTGTATATGAGCTGGCGATTTCTAAGTCTGTGGTTCCGAGAGGGGGTAACCAGGCTCACTAATAAAGGTCAAGCCACTTGGCTGCCAGAATGCCCTGCTTCAGCACAGACCAGAAAGGCATTGTGATAAGCGTATCCCCGGTATAGTCAGGGGTTAATGGGAGTCGTCCCCGTCCCCCCAGTATACGGCCAGAACCATGGACCCGGTACTTGTGGTTCGGACTGTCTCCAACCAGCCATAATGTTGTGAGAGTGAAATTATGTCTAAGTCCAGCTTTGGTACATTAGAAGCAACTCTGAAACTTAACCTAAGCGTTTTTCGAAGCTACTTTTTGGCTAACTTCTTATAGGAAGGTCTAGGAGCTCTGAAAATGAACGTGCGCGTCTTTCACTCTTCCCGAGGGACTTAGAAGAATTTTGTGATATTTTTTATTAAAATGGTGTATAAGGGTATATATATAAATATATTTTATGCACTGTATATGAGCTGGCGATTTCTAAGTCTGTGGTTCCGAGAGGGGGTAACCAGGCTCACTAATAAAGGTCAAGCCACTTGGCTGCCAGAATGCCCTCCTTCAGCACAGACCAGAAAGGCATTGTGATAAGCGTATCCCCGGTATAGTCAGGGGTTAATGGGAGTCGTCCCCTTCCCCCCAGTATACGGCCAGAACCATGGACCCGGTACTTGTGGTTCGGACTGTCTCCAACCAGCCATAATGTTGTGAGAGTGAAATTATGTCTAAGTCCAGCATTGGTACATTAGAAGCAACTCTGAAACTTAACCTAAGCGTTTTTCGAAGCTACTTTTTGGCTAACTTCTTATAGGAAGGTCTAGGAGCTCTGAAAATTAACGTGCGCGTCTTTCACTCTTCCCGAGGGACTTAGAAGAATTTTGTGATATTTTTTATTAAAATGGTGTATAAGGGTATATATATAAATATATTTTATGCACTGTATATGAGCTGGCGATTTCTAAGTCTGTGGTTCCGAGAGGGGGTAACCAGGCTCACTAATAAAGGTCAAGCCACTTGGCTGCCAGAATGCCCTGCTTCAGCACAGACCAGAAAGGCATTGTGATAAGCGTATCCCCGGTATAGTCAGGGGTTAATGGGAGTCGTCCCCGTCCCCCCAGTATACGGCCAGAACCATGGACCCGGTACTTGTGGTTCGGACTGTCTCCAACCAGCCATAATGTTGTGAGAGTGAATATATGTCTAAGTCCAGCTTTGGTACATTAGAAGCAACTCTGAAACTTAACCTAAGCGTTTTTCGAAGCTACTTTTTGGCTAACTTCTTATAGGAAGGTCTAGGAGCTCTGAAAATGAACGTGCGCGTCTTTTACTCTTCCCGAGGGACTTAGAAGAATTTTGTGATATTTTTTATTAAAATGGTGTATAAGGGTATATATATAAATATATTTTATGCACTGTATATGAGCTGACGATTTCTAAGTCTGTGGTTCCGAGAGGGGGTAACCAGGCTCACTAATAAAGGTCAAGCCACTTGGCTGCCAGAATGCCCTCCTTCAGCACAGACCAGAAAGGCATTGTGATAAGCGTATCCCCGGTATAGTCAGGGGTTAATGGGAGTCGTCCCCGTCCCCCCAGTATACGGCCAGAACCATGGACCCGGTACTTGTGGTTCGGACTGTCTCCAACCAGCCATAATGTTGTGAGAGTAAAATTATGTCTAAGTCCAGCTTTGGTACATTAGAAGCAACTCTGAAACTTAACCTAAGCGTTTTTCGAAGCTACTTTTTGGCTAACTTCTTATAGGAAGGTCTAGGAGCTCTGAAAATTAACGTGCGCGTCTTTCACTCTTCCCGAGGGACTTAGAAGAATTTTGTGATATTTTTTATTAAAATGGTGTATAAGGGTATATATATAAATATATTTTATGCACTGTATATGAGCTGGCGATTTCTAAGTCTGTGGTTCCGAGAGGGGGTAACCAGGCTCACTAATAAAGGTCAAGCCACTTGGCTGCCAGAATGCCCTGCTTCAGCACAGACCAGAAAGGCATTGTGATAAGCGTATCCCCGGTATAGTCAGGGGTTAATGGGAGTCGTCCCCGTCCCCCCAGTATACGGCCAGAACCATGGACCCGGTACTTGTGGTTCGGACTGTCTCCAACCAGCCATAATGTTGTGAGAGTGAAATTATGTCTAAGTCCAGCTTTGGTACATTAGAAGCAACTCTGAAACTTAACCTAAGCGTTTTTCGAAGCTACTTTTTGGCTAACTTCTTATAGGAAGGTCTAGGAGCTCTGAAAATGAACGTGCGCGTCTTTCACTCTTCCCGAGGGACTTAGAAGAATTTTGTGATATTTTTTATTAAAATGGTGTATAAGGGTATATATATAAATATATTTTATGCACTGTATATGAGCTGACGATTTCTAAGTCTGTGGTTCCGAGAGGGGGTAACCAGGCTCACTAATAAAGGTCAAGCCACTTGGCTGCCAGAATGCCCTCCTTCAGCACAGACCAGAAAGGCATTGTGATAAGCGTATCCCCGGTATAGTCAGGGGTTAATGGGAGTCGTCCCCGTCCCCCCAGTATACGGCCAGAACCATGGACCCGGTACTTGTGGTTCGGACTGTCTCCAACCAGCCATAATGTTGTGAGAGTAAAATTATGTCTAAGTCCAGCTTTGGTACATTAGAAGCAACTCTGAAACTTAACCTAAGCTTTTTTCGAAGCTACTTTTTGGCTAACTTCTTATAGGAAGGTCTAGGAGCTCTGAAAATGAACGTGCGCGTCTTTCACTCTTCCCGAGGGACTTAGAAGAATTTTGTGATATTTTTTATTAAAATGGTGTATAAGGGTATATATATAAATATATTTTATGCACTGTATATGAGCTGGCGATTTCTAAGTCTGTGGTTCCGAGAGGGGGTAACCAGGCTCACTAATAAAGGTCAAGCCACTTGGCTGCCAGAATGCCCTGCTTCAGCACAGACCAGAAAGGCATTGTGATAAGCGTATCCCCGGTATAGTCAGGGGTTAATGGGAGTCGTCCCCGTCCCCCCAGTATACGGCCAGAACCATGGACCCGGTACTTGTGGTTCGGACTGTCTCCAACCAGCCATAATGTTGTGAGAGTGAAATTATGTCTAAGTCCAGCTTTGGTACGTTAGAAGCAACTCTGAAACTTAACCTAAGCGTTTTTCGAAGCTACTTTTTGGCTAACTTCTTATAGGAAGGTCTAGGAGCTCTGAAAATGAACGTGCGCGTCTTTCACTCTTCCCGAGGGACTTAGAAGAATTTTGTGATATTTTTTATTAAAATGGTGTATAAGGGTATATATATAAATATATTTTATGCACTGTATATCAGCTGGCGATTTCTAAGTCTGTGGTTCCGAGAGGGGGTAACCAGGCTCACTAATAAAGGTCAAGCCACTTGGCTGCCAGAATGCCCTCCTTCAGCACAGACCAGAAAGGCATTGTGATAAGCGTATCCCCGGTATAGTCAGGGGTTAATGGGAGTCGTCCCCGTCCCCCCAGTATACGGCCAGAACCATGGACCCGGTACTTGTGGTTCGGACTGTCTCCAACCAGCCATAATGTTGTGAGAGTGAAATTATGTCTAAGTCCAGCTTTGGTAAATTAGAAGCAACTCTGAAACTTAACCTAAGATTTTTTCGAAGCTACTTTTTGGCTACTGTAACTTCTTATAGGAAGGTCTAGGAGCTCTGAAAATGAACGTGCGCGTCTTTCACTCTTCCCGAGGGACTTAGAAGAGTTTTGTGAAATTTTTTATTAAAATGGTGTATAAGGGTATATATATAAATATATTTTATGCACTGTATATGAGCTGGCGATTTCTAAGTCTGTGGTTCCGAGAGGGGGTAACCAGGCTCACTAATAAAGGTCAAGCCACTTGGCTGCCAGAATGCCCTGCTTCAGCACAGACCAGAAAGGCATTGTGATAAGCGTATCCCCGGTATAGTCAGGGGTTAATGGGAGTCGTCCCCGTCCCCCCAGTATACGGCCAGAACCATGGACCCGGTACTTGTGGTTCGGACTGTCTCCAACCAGCCATAATGTTGTGAGAGTGAAATTATGTCTAAGTCCAGCTTTGGTACATTAGAAGCAACTCTGAAACTTAACCTAAGCGTTTTTCGAAGCTACTTTTTGGCTAACTTCTTATAGGAAGGTCTAGGAGCTCTGAAAATGAACGTGCGCGTCTTTCACTCTTCCCGAGGGACTTAGAAGAGTTTTGTGAAATTTTTTATTAAAATGGTGTATAAGGGTATATATATAAATATATTTTATGCACTGTATATGAGCTGGCGATTTCTAAGTCTGTGGTTCCGAGAGGGGGTAACCAGGCTCACTAATAAAGGTCAAGCCACTTGGCTGCCAGAATGCCCTGCTTCAGCACAGACCAGAAAGGCATTGTGATAAGCGTATCCCCGGTATAGTCAGGGGTTAATGGGAGTCGTCCCCGTCCCCCCAGTATACGGCCAGAACCATGGACCCGGTACTTGTGGTTCGGACTGTCTCCAACCAGCCATAATGTTGTGATAGTGAAATTATGTCTAAGTCCAGCTTTGGTACATTAGAAGCAACTCTGAAACTTAACCTAAGCGTTTTTCGAAGCTACTTTTTGGCTAACTTCTTATAGGAAGGTCTAGGAGCTCTGAAAATGAACGTGCGCGTCTTTCACTCTTCCCGAGGGACTTAGAAGAATTTTGTGATATTTTTTATTAAAATGGTGTATAAGGGTATATATATAAATATATTTTATGCACTGTATATGAGCTGGCGATTTCTAAGTCTGTGGTTCCGAGAGGGGGTAACCAGGCTCACTAATAAAGGTCAAGCCACTTGGCTGCCAGAATGCCCTCCTTCAGCACAGACCAGAAAGGCATTGTGAAAAGCGTATCCCCGGTATAGTCAGGGGTTAATGGGAGTCGTCCCCTTCCCCCCAGTATACGGCCAGAACCATGGACCCGGTACTTGTGGTTCGGACTGTCTCCAACCAGCCATAATGTTGTGAGAGTGAAATTATGTCTAAGTCCAGCATTGGTACATTAGAAGCAACTCTGAAACTTAACCTAAGCGTTTTTCGAAGCTACTTTTTGGCTAACTTCTTATAGGAAGGTCTAGGAGCTCTGAAAATGAACGTGCGCGTCTTTCACTCTTCCCGAGGGACTTAGAAGAATTTTGTGATATTTTTTATTAAAATGGTGTATAAGGGTATATATATAAATATATTTTATGCACTGTATATGAGCTGGCGATTTCTAAGTCTGTGGTTCCGAGAGGGGGTAACCAGGCTCACTAATAAAGGTCAAGCCACTTGGCTGCCAGAATGCCCTGCTTCAGCACAGACCAGAAAGGCATTGTGATAAGCGTATCCCCGGTATAGTCAGGGGTTAATGGGAGTCGTCCCCGTCCCCCCAGTATACGGCCAGAACCATGGACCCGGTACTTGTGGTTCGGACTGTCTCCAACCAGCCATAATGTTGTGAGAGTGAAATTATGTCTAAGTCCAGCTTTGGTACATTAGAAGCAACTCTGAAACTTAACCTAAGCGTTTTTCGAAGCTACTTTTTGGCTAACTTCTTATAGGAAGGTCTAGGAGCTCTGAAAATGAACGTGCGCGTCTTTCACTCTTCCCGAGGGACTTAGAAGAATTTTGTGATATTTTTTATTAAAATGGTGTATAAGGGTATATATATAAATATATTTTATGCACTGTATATGAGCTGGCGATTTCTAAGTCTGTGGTTCCGAGAGGGGGTAACCAGGCTCACTAATAAAGGTCAAGCCACTTGGCTGCCAGAATGCCCTCCTTCAGCACAGACCAGAAAGGCATTGTGAAAAGCGTATCCCCGGTATAGTCAGGGGTTAATGGGAGTCGTCCCCTTCCCCCCAGTATACGGCCAGAACCATGGACCCGGTACTTGTGGTTCGGACTGTCTCCAACCAGCCATAATGTTGTGAGAGTGAAATTATGTCTAAGTCCAGCATTGGTACATTAGAAGCAACTCTGAAACTTAACCTAAGCGTTTTTCGAAGCTACTTTTTGGCTAACTTCTTATAGGAAGGTCTAGGAGCTCTGAAAATGAACGTGCGCGTCTTTCACTCTTCCCGAGGGACTTAGAAGAGTTTTGTGAAATTTTTTATTAAAATGGTGTATAAGGGTATATATATAAATATATTTTATGCACTGTATATGAGCTGGCGATTTCTAAGTCTGTGGTTCCGAGAGGGGGTAACCAGGCTCACTAATAAAGGTCAAGCCACTTGGCTGCCAGAATGCCCTGCTTCAGCACAGACCAGAAAGGCATTGTGATAAGCGTATCCCCGGTATAGTCAGGGGTTAATGGGAGTCGTCCCCGTCCCCCCAGTATACGGCCAGAACCATGGACCCGGTACTTGTGGTTCGGACTGTCTCCAACCAGCCATAATGTTGTGAGAGTGAAATTATGTCTAAGTCCAGCTTTGGTACATTAGAAGCAACTCTGAAACTTAACCTAAGCGTTTTTCGAAGCTACTTTTTGGCTAACTTCTTATAGGAAGGTCTAGGAGCTCTGAAAATGAACGTGCGCGTCTTTCACTCTTCCCGAGGGACTTAGAAGAATTTTGTGAAATTTTTTATTAAAATGGTGTATAAGGGTATATATATAAATATTTTTTATGCACTGTATATGAGCTGGCGATTTCTAAGTCTGTGGTTCCGAGAGGGGGTAACCAGGCTCACTAATAAAGGTCAAGCCACTTGGCTGCCAGAATGCCCTGCTTCAGCACAGACCAGAAAGGCATTGTGATAAGCGTATCCCCGGTATAGTCAGGGGTTAATGGGAGTCGTCCCCGTCCCCCCAGTATACGGCCAGAACCATGGACCCGGTACTTGTGGTTCGGACTGTCTCCAACCAGCCATAATGTTGTGAGAGTGAAATTATGTCTAAGTCCAGCTTTGGTAAATTAGAAGCAACTCTGAAACTTAACCTAAGATTTTTTCGAAGCTACTTTTTAGCTAACTTCTTATAGGAAGGTCTAGGAGCTCTGAAAATGAACGTGCGCGTCTTTCACTCTTCCCGAGGGACTTAGAAGAGTTTTGTGAAATTTTTTATTAAAATGGTGTATAAGGGTATATATATAAATATATTTTATGCACTGTATATGAGCTGGCGATTTCTAAGTCTGTGGTTCCGAGAGGGGGTAACCAGGCTCACTAATAAAGGTCAAGCCACTTGGCTGCCAGAATGCCCTGCTTCAGCACAGACCAGAAAGGCATTGTGATAAGCGTATCCCCGGTATAGTCAGGGGTTAATGGGAGTCGTCCCCGTCCCCCCAGTATACGGCCAGAACCATGGACCCGGTACTTGTGGTTCGGACTGTCTCCAACCAGCCATAATGTTGTGATAGTGAAATTATGTCTAAGTCCAGCTTTGGTACATTAGAAGCAACTCTGAAACTTAACCTAAGCGTTTTTCGAAGCTACTTTTTGGCTAACTTCTTATAGGAAGGTCTAGGAGCTCTGAAAATGAACGTGCGCGTCTTTCACTCTTCCCGAGGGACTTAGAAGAATTTTGTGATATTTTTTATTAAAATGGTGTATAAGGGTATATATATAAATATATTTTATGCACTGTATATGAGCTGGCGATTTCTAAGTCTGTGGTTCCGAGAGGGGGTAACCAGGCTCACTAATAAAGGTCAAGCCACTTGGCTGCCAGAATGCCCTCCTTCAGCACAGACCAGAAAGGCATTGTGAAAAGCGTATCCCCGGTATAGTCAGGGGTTAATGGGAGTCGTCCCCTTCCCCCCAGTATACGGCCAGAACCATGGACCCGGTACTTGTGGTTCGGACTGTCTCCAACCAGCCATAATGTTGTGAGAGTGAAATTATGTCTAAGTCCAGCATTGGTACATTAGAAGCAACTCTGAAACTTAACCTAAGCGTTTTTCGAAGCTACTTTTTGGCTAACTTCTTATAGGAAGGTCTAGGAGCTCTGAAAATGAACGTGCGCGTCTTTCACTCTTCCCGAGGGACTTAGAAGAATTTTGTGATATTTTTTATTAAAATGGTGTATAAGGGTATATATATAAATATATTTTATGCACTGTATATGAGCTGGCGATTTCTAAGTCTGTGGTTCCGAGAGGGGGTAACCAGGCTCACTAATAAAGGTCAAGCCACTTGGCTGCCAGAATGCCCTGCTTCAGCACAGACCAGAAAGGCATTGTGATAAGCGTATCCCCGGTATAGTCAGGGGTTAATGGGAGTCGTCCCCGTCCCCCCAGTATACGGCCAGAACCATGGACCCAGTACTTGTGGTTCGGACTGTCTCCAACCAGCCATAATGTTGTGAGAGTGAAATTATGTCTAAGTCCAGCTTTGGTACATTAGAAGCAACTCTGAAACTTAACCTAAGCGTTTTTCGAAGCTACTTTTTGGCTAACTTCTTATAGGAAGGTCTAGGAGCTCTGAAAATGAACGTGCGCGTCTTTCACTCTTCCCGAGGGACTTAGAAGAGTTTTGTGAAATTTTTTATTAAAATGGTGTATAAGGGTATATATATAAATATATTTTATGCACTGTATATGAGCTGGCGATTTCTAAGTCTGTGGTTCCGAGAGGGGGTAACCAGGCTCACTAATAAAGGTCAAGCCACTTGGCTGCCAGAATGCCCTGCTTCAGCACAGACCAGAAAGGCATTGTGATAAGCGTATCCCCGGTATAGTCAGGGGTTAATGGGAGTCGTCCCCGTCCCCCCAGTATACGGCCAGAACCATGGACCCGGTACTTGTGGTTCGGACTGTCTCCAACCAGCCATAATGTTGTGATAGTGAAATTATGTCTAAGTCCAGCTTTGGTACATTAGAAGCAACTCTGAAACTTAACCTAAGCGTTTTTCGAAGCTACTTTTTGGCTAACTTCTTATAGGAAGGTCTAGGAGCTCTGAAAATGAACGTGCGCGTCTTTCACTCTTCCCGAGGGACTTAGAAGAATTTTGTGATATTTTTTATTAAAATGGTGTATAAGGGTATATATATAAATATATTTTATGCACTGTATATGAGCTGGCGATTTCTAAGTCTGTGGTTCCGAGAGGGGGTAACCAGGCTCACTAATAAAGGTCAAGCCACTTGGCTGCCAGAATGCCCTCCTTCAGCACAGACCAGAAAGGCATTGTGATAAGCGTATCCCCGGTATAGTCAGGGGTTAATGGGAGTCGTCCCCTTCCCCCCAGTATACGGCCAGAACCATGGACCCGGTACTTGTGGTTCAGACTGTCTCCAACCAGCCATAATGTTGTGAGAGTGAAATTATGTCTAAGTCCAGCATTGGTACATTAGAAGCAACTCTGAAACTTAACCTAAGCGTTTTTCGAAGCTACTTTTTGGCTAACTTCTTATAGGAAGGTCTAGGAGATCTGAAAATGAACGTGCGCGTCTTTCACTCTTCCCGAGGGACTTAGAAGAATTTTGTGATATTTTTTATTAAAATGGTGTATAAGGGTATATATATAAATATATTTTATGCACTGTATATGAGCTGGCGATTTCTAAGTCTGTGGTTCCGAGAGGGGGTAACCAGGCTCACTAATAAAGGTCAAGCCACTTGGCTGCCAGAATGCCCTGCTTCAGCACAGACCAGAAAGGCATTGTGATAAGCGTATCCCCGGTATAGTCAGGGGTTAATGGGAGTCGTCCCCGTCCCCCCAGTATACGGCCAGAACCATGGACCCGGTACTTGTGGTTCGGACTGTCTCCAACCAGCCATAATGTTGTGAGAGTGAAATTATGTCTAAGTCCAGCTTTGGTACATTAGAAGCAACTCTGAAACTTAACCTAAGCGTTTTTCGAAGCTACTTTTTGGCTAACTTCTTATAGGAAGGTCTAGGAGCTCTGAAAATGAACGTGCGCGTCTTTCACTCTTCCCGAGGGACTTAGAAGAATTTTGTGAATTTTTTTATTAAAATGGTGTATAAGGGTATATACAGTATATAAATATTTTTTATGCACTGTATATGAGCTGGCGATTTCTAAGTCTGTGGTTCCGAGAGGGGGTAACCAGGCTCACTAATAAAGGTCAAGCCACTTGGCTGCCAGAATGCCCTGCTTCAGCACAGACCAGAAAGGCATTGTGATAAGCGTATCCCCGGTATAGTCAGGGGTTAATGGGAGTCGTCCCCGTCCCCCCAGTATACGGCCAGAACCATGGACCCGGTACTTGTGGTTCGGACTGTCTCCAACCAGCCATAATGTTGTGAGAGTGAAATTATGTCTAAGTCCAGCTTTGGTACATTAGAAGCAACTTTGAAACTTAACCTAAGCGTTTTTCGAAGCTACTTTTTGGCTAACTTCTTATAGGAAGGTCTAGGAGCTCTGAAAATGAACGTGCGCGTCTTTCACTCTTCCCGAGGGACTTAGAAGAATTTTGTGATATTTTTTATTAAAATGGTGTATAAGGGTATATATATAAATATATTTTATGCACTGTATATGAGCTGGCGATTTCTAAGTCTGTGGTTCCGAGAGGGGGTAACCAGGCTCACTAATAAAGGTCAAGCCACTTGGTTGCCAGAATGCCCTCCTTCAGCACAGACCAGAAAGGCATTGTGATAAGCGTATCCCCGGTATAGTCAGGGGTTAATGGGAGTCGTCCCCGTCCCCCCAGTATACGGCCAGAACCATGGACCCGGTACTTGTGGTTCGGACTGTCTCCAACCAGCCATAATGTTGTGAGAGTGAAATTATGTCTACGTCCAGCTTTGGTAAATTAGAAGCAACTCTGAAACTTAACCTAAGATTTTTTCGAAGCTACTTTTTGGCTAACTTCTTATAGGAAGGTCTAGGAGCTCTGAAAATGAACGTGCGCGTCTTTCACTCTTCCCGAGGGACTTAGAAGAGTTTTGTGAAATTTTTTATTAAAATGGTGTATAAGGGTATATATATAAATATATTTTATGCACTGTATATGAGCTGGCGATTTCTAAGTCTGTGGTTCCGAGAGGGGGTAACCAGGCTCACTAATAAAGGTCAAGCCACTTGGCTGCCAGAATGCCCTGCTTCAGCACAGACCAGAAAGGCATTGTGATAAGCGTATCCCCGTTATAGTCAGGGGTTAATGGGAGTCGTCCCCGTCCCCCCAGTATACGGCCAGAACCATGGACCCGGTACTTGTGGTTCGGACTGTCTCCAACCAGCCATAATGTTGTGAGAGTGAAATTATGTCTAAGTCCAGCTTTGGTACATTAGAAGCAACTCTGAAACTTAACCTAAGCGTTTTTCGAAGCTACTTTTTGGCTAACTTCTTATAGGAAGGTCTAGGAGCTCTGAAAATGAACGTGCGCGTCTTTCACTCTTCCCGAGGGACTTAGAAGAGTTTTGTGAAATTTTTTATTAAAATGGTGTATAAGGGTATATATATAAATATATTTTATGCACTGTATATGAGCTGGCGATTTCTAAGTCTGTGGTTCCGAGAGGGGGTAACCAGGCTCACTAATAAAGGTCAAGCCACTTGGCTGCCAGAATGCCCTGCTTCAGCACAGACCAGAAAGGCATTGTGATAAGCGTATCCCCGGTATAGTCAGGGGTTAATGGGAGTCGTCCCCGTCCCCCCAGTATACGGCCAGAACCATGGACCCGGTACTTGTGGTTCGGACTGTCTCCAACCAGCCATAATGTTGTGAGAGTGAAATTATGTCTAAGTCCAGCTTTGGTACATTAGAAGCAACTTTGAAACTTAACCTAAGCGTTTTTCGAAGCTACTTTTTGGCTAACTTCTTATAGGAAGGTCTAGGAGCTCTGAAAATGAACGTGCGCGTCTTTCACTCTTCCCGAGGGACTTAGAAGAATTTTGTGATATTTTTTATTAAAATGGTGTATAAGGGTATATATATAAATATATTTTATGCACTGTATATGAGCTGGCGATTTCTAAGTCTGTGGTTCCGAGAGGGGGTAACCAGGCTCACTAATAAAGGTCAAGCCACTTGGTTGCCAGAATGCCCTCCTTCAGCACAGACCAGAAAGGCATTGTGATAAGCGTATCCCCGGTATAGTCAGGGGTTAATGGGAGTCGTCCCCGTCCCCCCAGTATACGGCCAGAACCATGGACCCGGTACTTGTGGTTCGGACTGTCTCCAACCAGCCATAATGTTGTGAGAGTGAAATTATGTCTAAGTCCAGCTTTGGAACATTAGAAGCAACTCTGAAACTTAACCTAAGCGTTTTTCGAAGCTACTTTTTGGCTAACTTCTTATAGGAAGGTCTAGGAGCTCTGAAAATGAACGTGCGCGTCTTTCACTCTTCCCGAGGGACTTAGAAGAATTTTGTGATAATTTTTATTAAAATGGTGTATAAGGGTATATATATAAATATATTTTATGCACTGTATATGAGCTGGCGATTTGTAAGTCTGTGGTTCCGAGAGGGGGTAACCAGGCTCACTAATAAAGGTCAAGCAACTTGGCTGCCAGAATGCCCTCCTTCAGTACAGACCAGAAAAGCATTGTGATAAGCGTATCCCCGGTATAGTCAGGGGTTAATGGGAGTCGTCCCCGTCCCCCCAGTATAACGCCAGAACCATGGACCCGGTACTTGTGGTTCGGACTGTCTCCAACCAGCCATAATGTTGTGAGAGTGAAATTATGTCTACGTCCAGCTTTGGTAAATTAGAAGCAACTCTGAAACTTAACCTAAGATTTTTTCGAAGCTACTTTTTGGCTAACTTCTTATAGGAAGGTCTAGGAGCTCTGAAAATGAACGTGCGCGTCTTTCACTCTTCCCGAGGGACTTAGAAGAGTTTTGTGAAATTTTTTATTAAAATGGTGTATAAGGGTATATATATAAATATATTTTATGCACTGTATATGAGCTGGCGATTTCTAAGTCTGTGGTTCCGAGAGGGGGTAACCAGGCTCACTAATAAAGGTCAAGCCACTTGGCTGCCAGAATGCCCTGCTTCAGCACAGACCAGAAAGGCATTGTGATAAGCGTATCCCCGTTATAGTCAGGGGTTAATGGGAGTCGTCCCCGTCCCCCCAGTATACGGCCAGAACCATGGACCCGGTACTTGTGGTTCGGACTGTCTCCAACCAGCCATAATGTTGTGAGAGTGAAATTATGTCTAAGTCCAGCTTTGGTACATTAGAAGCAACTCTGAAACTTAACCTAAGCGTTTTTCGAAGCTACTTTTTGGCTAACTTCTTATAGGAAGGTCTAGGAGCTCTGAAAATGAACGTGCGCGTCTTTCACTCTTCCCGAGGGACTTAGAAGAGTTTTGTGAAATTTTTTATTAAAATGGTGTATAAGGGTATATATATAAATATATTTTATGCACTGTATATGAGCTGGCGATTTCTAAGTCTGTGGTTCCGAGAGGGGGTAACCAGGCTCACTAATAAAGGTCAAGCCACTTGGCTGCCAGAATGCCCTGCTTCAGCACAGACCAGAAAGGCATTGTGATAAGCGTATCCCCGGTATAGTCAGGGGTTAATGGGAGTCGTCCCCGTCCCCCCAGTATACGGCCAGAACCATGGACCCGGTACTTGTGGTTCGGACTGTCTCCAACCAGCCATAATGTTGTGAGAGTGAAATTATGTCTAAGTCCAGCTTTGGTACATTAGAAGCAACTCTGAAACTTAACTTAAGCGTTTTTCGAAGCTACTTTTTGGCTAACTTCTTATAAGAAGGTCTAGGAGCTCTGAAAATGAACGTGCGCGTCTTTCACTCTTCCCGAGGGACTTAGAAGAATTTTGTGATATTTTTTATTAAAATGGTGTATAAGGGTATATATATAAATATATTTTATGCACTGTATATGAGCTGGCGATTTCTAAGTCTGTGGTTCCGAGAGGGGGTAACCAGGCTCACTAATAAAGGTCAAGAAACTTGGCTGCCAGAATGCCCTGCTTCAGCACAGACCAGAAAGGCATTGTGATAAGCGTATCCCCGGTATAGTCAGGGGTTAATGGGAGTCGTCCCCGTCCCCCCAGTATACGGCCAGAACCATGGACCCGGTACTTGTGGTTCGGACTGTCTCCAACCAGCCATAATGTTGTGAGAGTGAAATTATGTCTAAGTCCAGCTTTGGTACATTAGAAGCAACTCTGAAACTTAACCTAAGCGTTTTTCGAAGCTACTTTTTGGCTAACTTCTTATAGGAAGGTCTAGGAGCTCTGAAAATGAACGTGCGCGTCTTTCACTCTTCCCTAGGGACTTAGAAGAATTTTGTGATATTTTTTATTAAAATGGTGTATAAGGGTATATATATAAATATATTTTATGCACTGTATATGAGCTGGCGATTTCTAAGTCTGTGGTTCCGAGAGGGGGTAACCAGGCTCACTAATAAAGGTCAAGCCACTTGGCTGCCAGAATGCCCTCCTTCAGCACAGACCAGAAAGGCATTGTGATAAGCGTATCCCCGGTATAGTCAGGGGTTAATGGGAGTCGTCCCCGTCCCCCCAGTATACGGCCAGAACCATGGACCCGGTACTTGTGGTTCGGACTGTCTCCAACCAGCCATAATGTTGTGAGAGTGAAATTATGTCTCAGTCCAGCTTTGGTACATTAGAAGCAACTCTGAAACTTAACCTAAGCGTTTTTCGAAACTACTTTTTGGCTAACTTCTTATAAGAAGGTCTAGGAGCTCTGAAAATGAACGTGCGCGTCTTTCACTCTTCCCGAGGGACTTACTGTAGAAGAATTGTGTGATATTTTTTATTAAAATGGTGTATAAGGGTATATATATAAATATATTTTATGCACTGTATATGAGCTGGCGATTTCTAAGTCTGTGGTTCCGAGAGGGGGTAACCAGGCTCACTAATAAAGGTCAAGCCACTTGGCTGCCAGAATGCCCTGCTTCAGCACAGACCAGAAAGGCATTGTGATAAGCGTATCCCCGGTATAGTCAGAGGTTAATGGGAGTCCCCCCTGTCCCCCCAGTATACGGCCAGAACCATGGACCCGATACTTGTGGTTCGGACTGTCTCCAACCAGCCATAATGTTGTGAGAGTGAAATTATGTCTAAGTCCAGCTTTGGTACATTAGAAGCAACTCTGAAACTTAACCTAAGCGTTTTTCGAAACTACTTTTTGGCTAACCTCTTATAGGAAGGTCTAGGAGCTCTGAAAATGAACGTGCGCGTCTTTCACTCTTCCCGAGGGACTTAGAAGAATTTTGTGATATTTTTTATTAAAATGGTGTATAAGGGTATATATATAAATATATTTTATGCACTGTATATGAGCTGGCGATTTCTAAGTCTGTGGTTCCGAGAGGGGGTAACCAGGCTCACTAATAAAGGTCAAGCCACTTGGCTGCCAGAATGCCCTCCTTCAGCACAGACCAGAAAGGCATTGTGATAAGCGTATCCCCGGTATAGTCAGGGGTTAATGGGAGTCGCCCCCTTCCCCCCAGTATACGGCCAGAACCATGGACCCGGTACTTGTGGTTCGGACTGTCTCCAACCAGCCATAATGTTGTGAGAGTGAAATTATGTCTAAGTCCAGCTTTGGTACATTAGAAGCAACTCTGAAACTTAACCTAAGCGTTTTTCGAAGCTACTTTTTGGCTAACTTCTTATAGGAAGGTCTAGGAGCTCTGAAAATGAACGTGCGCGTCTTTCACTCTTCCCGAGGGACTTAGAAGAATTTTGTGATATTTTTTATTAAAATGGTGTATAAGGGTATATATATAAATATATTTTATGCACTGTATATGAGCTGGCGATTTCTAAGTCTGTGGTTCCGAGAGGGGGTTACCAGGCTCACTAATAAAGGTCAAGCCACTTGGCTGCCAGAATGCCCTCCTTCAGCACAGACCAGAAAGGCATTGTGATAAGCGTATCCCCGGTATAGTCAGGGGTTAATGGGAGTCGTCCCCGTCCCCCCAGTATACGGCCAGAACCATGGACCCGGTACTTGTGGTTCGGACTGTCTCCAACCAGCCATAATGTTGTGAGAGTGAAATTATGTCTCAGTCCAGCTTTGGTACATTAGAAGCAACTCTGAAACTTAACCTAAGCGTTTTTCGAAACTACTTTTTGGCTAACTTCTTATAAGAAGGTCTAGGAGCTCTGAAAATGAACGTGCGCGTCTTTCACTCTTCCCGAGGGACTTACTGTAGAAGAATTGTGTGATATTTTTTATTAAAATGGTGTATAAGGGTATATATATAAATATATTTTATGCACTGTATATGAGCTGGCGATTTCTAAGTCTGTGGTTCCGAGAGGGGGTAACCAGGCTCACTAATAAAGGTCAAGCCACTTGGCTGCCAGAATGCCCTGCTTCAGCACAGACCAGAAAGGCATTGTGATAAGCGTATCCCCGGTATAGTCAGAGGTTAATGGGAGTCCCCCCTGTCCCCCCAGTATACGGCCAGAACCATGGACCCGGTACTTGTGGTTCGGACTGTCTCCAACCAGCCATAATGTTGTGAGAGTGAAATTATGTCTAAGTCCAGCTTTGGTACATTAGAAGCAACTCTGAAACTTAACCTAAGCGTTTTTCGAAACTACTTTTTGGCTAACCTCTTATAGGAAGGTCTAGGAGCTCTGAAAATGAACGTGCGCGTCTTTCACTCTTCCCGAGGGACTTAGAAGAATTTTGTGATATTTTTTATTAAAATGGTGTATAAGGGTATATATATAAATATATTTTATGCACTGTATATGAGCTGGCGATTTCTAAGTCTGTGGTTCCGAGAGGGGGTAACCAGGCTCACTAATAAAGGTCAAGCCACTTGGCTGCCAGAATGCCCTCCTTCAGCACAGACCAGAAAGGCATTGTGATAAGCGTATCCCCGGTATAGTCAGGGGTTAATGGGAGTCGCCCCCTTCCCCCCAGTATACGGCCAGAACCATGGACCCGGTACTTGTGGTTCGGACTGTCTCCAACCAGCCATAATGTTGTGAGAGTGAAATTATGTCTAAGTCCAGCTTTGGTACATTAGAAGCAACTCTGAAACTTAACCTAAGCGTTTTTCGAAGCTACTTTTTGGCTAACTTCTTATAGGAAGGTCTAGGAGCTCTGAAAATGAACGTGCGCGTCTTTCACTCTTCCCGAGGGACTTAGAAGAATTTTGTGATATTTTTTATTAAAATGGTGTATAAGGGTATATATATAAATATATTTTATGCACTGTATATGAGCTGGCGATTTCTAAGTCTGTGGTTCCGAGAGGGGGTTACCAGGCTCACTAATAAAGGTCAAGCCACTTGGCTGCCAGAATGCCCTCCTTCAGCACAGACCAGAAAGGCATTGTGATAAGCGTATCCCCGGTATAGTCAGGGGTTAATGGGAGTCGTCCCCGTCCCCCCAGTATACGGCCAGAACCATGGACCCGGTACTTGTGGTTCGGACTGTCTCCAACCAGCCATAATGTTGTGAGAGTGAAATTATGTCTCAGTCCAGCTTTGGTACATTAGAAGCAACTCTGAAACTTAACCTAAGCGTTTTTCGAAACTACTTTTTGGCTAACTTCTTATAAGAAGGTCTAGGAGCTCTGAAAATGAACGTGCGCGTCTTTCACTCTTCCCGAGGGACTTACTGTAGAAGAATTGTGTGATATTTTTTATTAAAATGGTGTATAAGGGTATATATATAAATATATTTTATGCACTGTATATGAGCTGGCGATTTCTAAGTCTGTGGTTCCGAGAGGGGGTAACCAGGCTCACTAATAAAGGTCAAGCCACTTGGCTGCCAGAATGCCCTCCTTCAGCACAGACCAGAAAGGCATTGTGATAAGCGTATCCCCGGTATAGTCAGGGGTTAATGGGAGTCGCCCCCTTCCCCCCAGTATACGGCCAGAACCATGGACCCGGTACTTGTGGTTCGGACTGTCTCCAACCAGCCATAATGTTGTGAGAGTGAAATTATGTCTAAGTCCAGCTTTGGTACATTAGAAGCAACTCTGAAACTTAACCTAAGCGTTTTTCGAAGCTACTTTTTGGCTAACTTCTTATAGGAAGGTCTAGGAGCTCTGAAAATGAACGTGCGCGTCTTTCACTCTTCCCGAGGGACTTAGAAGAATTTTGTGATATTTTTTATTAAAATGGTGTATAAGGGTATATATATAAATATATTTTATGCACTGTATATGAGCTGGCGATTTCTAAGTCTGTGGTTCCGAGAGGGGGTTACCAGGCTCACTAATAAAGGTCAAGCCACTTGGCTGCCAGAATGCCCTCCTTCAGCACAGACCAGAAAGGCATTGTGATAAGCGTATCCCCGGTATAGTCAGGGGTTAATGGGAGTCGTCCCCGTCCCCCCAGTATACGGCCAGAACCATGGACCCGGTACTTGTGGTTCGGACTGTCTCCAACCAGCCATAATGTTGTGAGAGTGAAATTATGTCTCAGTCCAGCTTTGGTACATTAGAAGCAACTCTGAAACTTAACCTAAGCGTTTTTCGAAACTACTTTTTGGCTAACTTCTTATAAGAAGGTCTAGGAGCTCTGAAAATGAACGTGCGCGTCTTTCACTCTTCCCGAGGGACTTACTGTAGAAGAATTGTGTGATATTTTTTATTAAAATGGTGTATAAGGGTATATATATAAATATATTTTATGCACTGTATATGAGCTGGCGATTTCTAAGTCTGTGGTTCCGAGAGGGGGTAACCAGGCTCACTAATAAAGGTCAAGCCACTTGGCTGCCAGAATGCCCTCCTTCAGCACAGACCAGAAAGGCATTGTGATAAGCGTATCCCCGGTATAGTCAGGGGTTAATGGGAGTCGCCCCCTTCCCCCCAGTATACGGCCAGAACCATGGACCCGGTACTTGTGGTTCGGACTGTCTCCAACCAGCCATAATGTTGTGAGAGTGAAATTATGTCTAAGTCCAGCTTTGGTACATTAGAAGCAACTCTGAAACTTAACCTAAGCGTTTTTCGAAGCTACTTTTTGGCTAACTTCTTATAGGAAGGTCTAGGAGCTCTGAAAATGAACGTGCGCGTCTTTCACTCTTCCCGAGGGACTTAGAAGAATTTTGTGATATTTTTTATTAAAATGGTGTATAAGGGTATATATATAAATATATTTTATGCACTGTATATGAGCTGGCGATTTCTAAGTCTGTGGTTCCGAGAGGGGGTAACCAGGCTCACTAATAAAGGTCAAGCCACTTGGCTGCCAGAATGGCCTGCTTCAGCACAGACCAGAAAGGCATTGTGATAAGCGTATCCCCGGTATAGTCAGGGGTTAATGGGAGTCGTCCCCGTCCCCCCAGTATACGGCCAGAACCATGGACCCGGTACTTGTGGTTCGGACTGTCTCCAACCAGCCATAATGTTGTGAGAGTGAAATTATGTCTAAGTCGAGCTTTGGTACATTAGAAGCAACTCTGAAACTTAACCTAAGCGTTTTTCGAAACTACTTTTTGGCTAACTTCTTATAAGAAGGTCTAGGAGCTCTGAAAATGAACGTGCGCGTCTTTCACTCTTCCCGAGGGACTTACTGTAGAAGAATTGTGTGATATTTTTTATTAAAATGGTGTATAAGGGTATATATATAAATATATTTTATGCACTGTATATGAGCTGGCGATTTCTAAGTCTGTGGTTCCGAGAGGGGGTAACCAGGCTCACTAATAAAGGTCAAGCCACTTGGCTGCCAGAATGCCCTGCTTCAGCACAGACCAGAAAGGCATTGTGATAAGCGTATCCCCGGTATAGTCAGGGGTTAATTGGAGTCGTCCCCGTCCCCCAAGTATACGGCCAGAACCATGGACCCGGTACTTGTGGTTCGGACTCTCTCCAACCAGCCATAATGTTGTGAGAGTGAAATTATGTCTAAGTCCAGCTTTGGTACATTAGAAGCAACTCTGAAACTTAACCTAAGCGTTTTTCGAAGCTACTTTTTGGCTAACTTCTTATTGGAAAGTCTAGGAGCTCTGAAAATGAACGTGCGCGTCTTTCACTCTTCCCAAGGGACTTAGAAGAATTTTGTGATATTTTTTATTAAAATGGTGTATAAGGGTATATATATAAATATATTTTATGCACTGTATATGAGCTGGCGATTTCTAAGTCTGTGGTTCCGAGAGGGGGTTACCAGGCTCACTAATAAAGGTCAAGCCACTTGGCTGCCAGAATGCCCTCCTTCAGCACAGACCAGAAAGGCATTGTGATAAGCGTATCCCCGGTATAGTCAGGGGTTAATGGGAGTCGTCCCCGTCCCCCCAGTATACGGCCAGAACCATGGACCCGGTACTTGTGGTTCGGACTGTCTCCAACCAGCCATAATGTTGTGAGAGTGAAATTATGTCTCAGTCCAGCTTTGGTACATTAGAAGCAACTCTGAAACTTAACCTAAGCGTTTTTCGAAACTACTTTTTGGCTAACTTCTTATAAGAAGGTCTAGGAGCTCTGAAAATGAACGTGCGCGTCTTTCACTCTTCCCGAGGGACTTACTGTAGAAGAATTGTGTGATATTTTTTATTAAAATGGTGTATAAGGGTATATAAATAAATATATTTTATGCACTGTATATGAGCTGGCGATTTCTAAGTCTGTGGTTCCGAGAGGGGGTAACCAGGCTCACTAATAAAGGTCAAGCCACTTGGCTGCCAGAATGCCCTCCTTCAGCACAGACCAGAAAGGCATTGTGATAAGCGTATCCCCGGTATAGTCAGGGGTTAATGGGAGTCGCCCCCTTCCCCCCAGTATACGGCCAGAACCATGGACCCGGTACTTGTGGTTCGGACTGTCTCCAACCAGCCATAATGTTGTGAGAGTGAAATTATGTCTAAGTCCAGCTTTGGTACATTAGAAGCAACTCTGAAACTTAACCTAAGCGTTTTTCGAAGCTACTTTTTGGCTAACTTCTTATAGGAAGGTCTAGGAGCTCTGAAAATGAACGTGCGCGTCTTTCACTCTTCCCGAGGGACTTAGAAGAATTTTGTGATATTTTTTATTAAAATGGTGTATAAGGGTATATATATAAATATATTTTATGCACTGTATATGAGCTGGCGATTTCTAAGTCTGTGGTTCCGAGAGGGGGTAACCAGGCTCACTAATAAAGGTCAAGCCACTTGGCTGCCAGAATGGCCTGCTTCAGCACAGACCAGAAAGGCATTGTGATAAGCGTATCCCCGGTATAGTCAGGGGTTAATGGGAGTCGTCCCCGTCCCCCCAGTATACGGCCAGAACCATGGACCCGGTACTTGTGGTTCGGACTGTCTCCAACCAGCCATAATGTTGTGAGAGTGAAATTATGTCTAAGTCGAGCTTTGGTACATTAGAAGCAACTCTGAAACTTAACCTAAGCGTTTTTCGAAACTACTTTTTGGCTAACTTCTTATAAGAAGGTCTAGGAGCTCTGAAAATGAACGTGCGCGTCTTTCACTCTTCCCGAGGGACTTACTGTAGAAGAATTGTGTGATATTTTTTATTAAAATGGTGTATAAGGGTATATATATAAATATATTTTATGCACTGTATATGAGCTGGCGATTTCTAAGTCTGTGGTTCCGAGAGGGGGTAACCAGGCTCACTAATAAAGGTCAAGCCACTTGGCTGCCAGAATGCCCTGCTTCAGCACAGACCAGAAAGGCATTGTGATAAGCGTATCCCCGGTATAGTCAGGGGTTAATTGGAGTCGTCCCCGTCCCCCAAGTATACGGCCAGAACCATGGACCCGGTACTTGTGGTTCGGACTCTCTCCAACCAGCCATAATGTTGTGAGAGTGAAATTATGTCTAAGTCCAGCTTTGGTACATTAGAAGCAACTCTGAAACTTAACCTAAGCGTTTTTCGAAGCTACTTTTTGGCTAACTTCTTATAGGAAAGTCTAGGAGCTCTGAAAATGAACGTGCGCGTCTTTCACTCTTCCCAAGGGACTTAGAAGAATTTTGTGATATTTTTTATTAAAATGGTGTATAAGGGTATATATATAAATATATTTTATGCACTGTATATGAGCTGGCGATTTCTAAGTCTGTGGTTCCGAGAGGGGGTAACCAGGCTCACTAATAAAGGTCAAGCCACTTGGCTGCCAGAATGGCCTGCTTCAGCACAGACCAGAAAGGCATTGTGATAAGCGTATCCCCGGTATAGTCAGGGGTTAATGGGAGTCGTCCCCTTCCCCCCAGTATACGGCCAGAACCATGGACCCGGTACTTGTGGTTCGGACTGTCTCCAACCAGCCATAATGTTGTGAGAGTGAAATTATGTCTAAGTCCAGCATTGGTACATTAGAAGCAACTCTGAAACTTAACCTAAGCGTTTTTCGAAGCTACTTTTTGGCTAACTTCTTATAGGAAGGTCTAGGAGCTCTGAAAATGAACGTGCGCGTCTTTCACTCTTCCCGAGGGACTTAGAAGAATTTTGTGATATTTTTTATTAAAATGGTGTATAAGGGTATATATATAAATATATTTTATGCACTGTATATGAGCTGGCGATTTCTAAGTCTGTGGTTCCGAGAGGGGGTAACCAGGCTCACTAATAAAGGTCAAGAAACTTGGCTGCCAGAATGCCCTGCTTCAGCACAGACCAGAAAGGCATTGTGATAAGCGTATCCCCGGTATAGTCAGGGGTTAATGGGAGTCGTCCCCGTCCCCCCAGTATACGGCCAGAACCATGGACCCGGTACTTGTGGTTCGGACTGTCTCCAACCAGCCACAATGTTGTGAGAGTGAAATTATGTCTAAGTCCAGCTTTGGTACATTAGAAGCAACTCTGAAACTTAACCTAAGCGTTTTTCGAAGCTACTTTTTGGCTAACTTCTTATAGGAAGGTCTAGGAGCTCTGAAAATGAACGTGCGCGTCTTTCACTCTTCCCGAGGGACTTAGAAGAATTTTGTGATATTTTTTATTAAAATGGTGTATAAGGGTATATATATAAATATATTTTATGCACTGTATATGAGCTGGCGATTTCTAAGTCTGTGGTTCCGAGAGGGGGTAACCAGGCTCACTAATAAAGGTCAAGCCACTTGGCTGCCAGAATGGCCTGCTTCAGCACAGACCAGAAAGGCATTGTGATAAGCGTATCCCCGGTATAGTCAGGGGTTAATGGGAGTCGTCCCCGTCCCCCCAGTATACGGCCAGAACCATGGACCCGGTACTTGTGGTTCGGACTGTCTCCAACCAGCCATAATGTTGTGAGAGTGAAATTATGTCTAAGTCGAGCTTTGGTACATTAGAAGCAACTCTGAAACTTAACCTAAGCGTTTTTCGAAACTACTTTTTGGCTAACTTCTTATAAGAAGGTCTAGGAGCTCTGAAAATGAACGTGCGCGTCTTTCACTCTTCCCGAGGGACTTACTGTAGAAGAATTGTGTGATATTTTTTATTAAAATGGTGTATAAGGGTATATATATATATAAATATATTTTATGCACTGTATATGAGCTGGCGATTTCTAAGTCTGTGGTTCCGAGAGGGGGTAACCAGGCTCACTAATAAAGGTCAAGCCACTTGGCTGCCAGAATGCCCTGCTTCAGCACAGACCAGAAAGGCATTGTGATAAGCGTATCCCCGGTATAGTCAGGGGTTAATTGGAGTCGTCCCCGTCCCCCAAGTATACGGCCAGAACCATGGACCCGGTACTTGTGGTTCGGACTCTCTCCAACCAGCCATAATGTTGTGAGAGTGAAATTATGTCTAAGTCCAGCTTTGGTACATTAGAAGCAACTCTGAAACTTAACCTAAGCGTTTTTCGAAGCTACTTTTTGGCTAACTTCTTATAGGAAAGTCTAGGAGCTCTGAAAATGAACGTGCGCGTCTTTCACTCTTCCCAAGGGACTTAGAAGAATTTTGTGATATTTTTTATTAAAATGGTGTATAAGGGTATATATATAAATATATTTTATGCACTGTATATGAGCTGGCGATTTCTAAGTCTGTGGTTCCGAGAGGGGGTAACCAGGCTCACTAATAAAGGTCAAGCCACTTGGCTGCCAGAATGGCCTGCTTCAGCACAGACCAGAAAGGCATTGTGATAAGCGTATCCCCGGTATAGTCAGGGGTTAATGGGAGTCGTCCCCTTCCCCCCAGTATACGGCCAGAACCATGGACCCGGTACTTGTGGTTCGGACTGTCTCCAACCAGCCATAATGTTGTGAGAGTGAAATTATGTCTAAGTCCAGCATTGGTACATTAGAAGCAACTCTGAAACTTAACCTAAGCGTTTTTCGAAGCTACTTTTTGGCTAACTTCTTATAGGAAGGTCTAGGAGCTCTGAAAATGAACGTGCGCGTCTTTCACTCTTCCCGAGGGACTTAGAAGAATTTTGTGATATTTTTTATTAAAATGGTGTATAAGGGTATATATATAAATATATTTTATGCACTGTATATGAGCTGGCGATTTCTAAGTCTGTGGTTCCGAGAGGGGGTAACCAGGCTCACTAATAAAGGTCAAGAAACTTGGCTGCCAGAATGCCCTGCTTCAGCACAGACCAGAAAGGCATTGTGATAAGCGTATCCCCGGTATAGTCAGGGGTTAATGGGAGTCGTCCCCGTCCCCCCAGTATACGGCCAGAACCATGGACCCGGTACTTGTGGTTCGGACTGTCTCCAACCAGCCATAATGTTGTGAGAGTGAAATTATGTCTAAGTCCAGCTTTGGTACATTAGAAGCAACTCTGAAACTTAACCTAAGCGTTTTTCGAAGCTACTTTTTGGCTAACTTCTTATAGGAAGGTCTAGGAGCTCTGAAAATGAACGTGCGCGTCTTTCACTCTTCCCTAGGGACTTAGAAGAATTTTGTGATATTTTTTATTAAAATGGTGTATAAGGGTATATATATAAATATATTTTATGCACTGTATATGAGCTGGCGATTTCTAAGTCTGTGGTTCCGAGAGGGGGTAACCAGGCTCACTAATAAAGGTCAAGCCACTTGGCTGCCAGAATGCCCTCCTTCAGCACAGACCAGAAAGGCATTGTGATAAGCGTATCCCCGGTATAGTCAGGGGTTAATGGGAGTCGTCCCCGTCCCCCCAGTATACGGCCAGAACCATGGACCCGGTACTTGTGGTTCGGACTGTCTCCAACCAGCCATAATGTTGTGAGAGTGAAATTATGTCTAAGTCCAGCTTTGGTACATTAGAAGCAACTCTGAAACTTAACCTAAGCGTTTTTCGAAGCTACTTTTTGGCTAACTTCTTATAGGAAGGTCTAGGAGCTCTGAAAATGAACGTGCGCGTCTTTCACTCTTCCCGAGGGACTTAGAAGAATTTTGTGATATTTTTTATTAAAATGGTGTATAAGGGTATATATATAAATATATTTTATGCACTGTATATGAGCTGGCGATTTCTAAGTCTGTGGTTCCGAGAGGGGGTTACCAGGCTCACTAATAAAGGTCAAGCCACTTGGCTGCCAGAATGCCCTCCTTCAGCACAGACCAGAAAGGCATTGTGATAAGCGTATCCCCGGTATAGTCAGGGGTTAATGGGAGTCGTCCCCGTCCCCCCAGTATACGGCCAGAACCATGGACCCGGTACTTGTGGTTCGGACTGTCTCCAACCAGCCATAATGTTGTGAGAGTGAAATTATGTCTCAGTCCAGCTTTGGTACATTAGAAGCAACTCTGAAACTTAACCTAAGCGTTTTTCGAAACTACTTTTTGGCTAACTTCTTATAAGAAGGTCTAGGAGCTCTGAAAATGAACGTGCGCGTCTTTCACTCTTCCCGAGGGACTTACTGTAGAAGAATTGTGTGATATTTTTTATTAAAATGGTGTATAAGGGTATATATATAAATATATTTTATGCACTGTATATGAGCTGGCGATTTCTAAGTCTGTGGTTCCGAGAGGGGGTAACCAGGCTCACTAATAAAGGTCAAGCCACTTGGCTGCCAGAATGCCCTGCTTCAGCACAGACCAGAAAGGCATTGTGATAAGCGTATCCCCGGTATAGTCAGAGGTTAATGGGAGTCCCCCCTGTCCCCCCAGTATACGGCCAGAACCATGGACCCGGTACTTGTGGTTCGGACTGTCTCCAACCAGCCATAATGTTGTGAGAGTGAAATTATGTCTAAGTCCAGCTTTGGTACATTAGAAGCAACTCTGAAACTTAACCTAAGCGTTTTTCGAAACTACTTTTTGGCTAACCTCTTATAGGAAGGTCTAGGAGCTCTGAAAATGAACGTGCGCGTCTTTCACTCTTCCCGAGGGACTTAGAAGAATTTTGTGATATTTTTTATTAAAATGGTGTATAAGGGTATATATATAAATATATTTTATGCACTGTATATGAGCTGGCGATTTCTAAGTCTGTGGTTCCGAGAGGGGGTAACCAGGCTCACTAATAAAGGTCAAGCCACTTGGCTGCCAGAATGCCCTCCTTCAGCACAGACCAGAAAGGCATTGTGATAAGCGTATCCCCGGTATAGTCAGGGGTTAATGGGAGTCGCCCCCTTCCCCCCAGTATACGGCCAGAACCATGGACCCGGTACTTGTGGTTCGGACTGTCTCCAACCAGCCATAATGTTGTGAGAGTGAAATTATGTCTAAGTCCAGCTTTGGTACATTAGAAGCAACTCTGAAACTTAACCTAAGCGTTTTTCGAAGCTACTTTTTGGCTAACTTCTTATAGGAAGGTCTAGGAGCTCTGAAAATGAACGTGCGCGTCTTTCACTCTTCCCGAGGGACTTAGAAGAATTTTGTGATATTTTTTATTAAAATGGTGTATAAGGGTATATATATAAATATATTTTATGCACTGTATATGAGCTGGCGATTTCTAAGTCTGTGGTTCCGAGAGGGGGTAACCAGGCTCACTAATAAAGGTCTAGAAACTTGGCTGCCAGAATGCCCTGCTTCAGCACAGACCAGAAAGGCATTGTGATAAGCGTATCCCCGGTATAGTCAGGGGTTAATGGGAGTCGTCCCCTTCCCCCCAGTATACGGCCAGAACCATGGACCCGGTACTTGTGGTTCGGACTGTCTCCAACCAGCCATAATGTTGTGAGAGTGAAATTATGTCTAAGTCCAGCATTGGTACATTAGAAGCAACTCTGAAACTTAACCTAAGCGTTTTTCGAAGCTACTTTTTGGCTAACTTCTTATAGGAAGGTCTAGGAGCTCTGAAAATGAACGTGCGCGTCTTTCACTCTTCCCGAGGGACTTAGAAGAATTTTGTGATATTTTTTATTAAAATGGTGTATAAGGGTATATATATAAATATATTTTATGCACTGTATATGAGCTGGCGATTTCTAAGTCTGTGGTTCCGAGAGGGGGTAACCAGGCTCACTAATAAAGGTCAAGAAACTTGGCTGCCAGAATGCCCTGCTTCAGCACAGACCAGAAAGGCATTGTGATAAGCGTATCCCCGGTATAGTCAGGGGTTAATGGGAGTCGTCCCCGTCCCCCCAGTATACGGCCAGAACCATGGACCCGGTACTTGTGGTTCGGACTGTCTCCAACCAGCCACAATGTTGTGAGAGTGAAATTATGTCTAAGTCCAGCTTTGGTACATTAGAAGCAACTCTGAAACTTAACCTAAGCGTTTTTCGAAGCTACTTTTTGGCTAACTTCTTATAGGAAGGTCTAGGAGCTCTGAAAATGAACGTGCGCGTCTTTCACTCTTCCCGAGGGACTTAGAAGAATTTTGTGATATTTTTTATTAAAATGGTGTATAAGGGTATATATATAAATATATTTTATGCACTGTATATGAGCTGGCGATTTCTAAGTCTGTGGTTCCGAGAGGGGGTAACCAGGCTCACTAATAAAGGTCAAGCCACTTGGCTGCCAGAATGGCCTGCTTCAGCACAGACCAGAAAGGCATTGTGATAAGCGTATCCCCGGTATAGTCAGGGGTTAATGGGAGTCGTCCCCGTCCCCCCAGTATACGGCCAGAACCATGGACCCGGTACTTGTGGTTCGGACTGTCTCCAACCAGCCATAATGTTGTGAGAGTGAAATTATGTCTAAGTCGAGCTTTGGTACATTAGAAGCAACTCTGAAACTTAACCTAAGCGTTTTTCGAAACTACTTTTTGGCTAACTTCTTATAAGAAGGTCTAGGAGCTCTGAAAATGAACGTGCGCGTCTTTCACTCTTCCCGAGGGACTTACTGTAGAAGAATTGTGTGATATTTTTTATTAAAATGGTGTATAAGGGTATATATATATATAAATATATTTTATGCACTGTATATGAGCTGGCGATTTCTAAGTCTGTGGTTCCGAGAGGGGGTAACCAGGCTCACTAATAAAGGTCAAGCCACTTGGCTGCCAGAATGCCCTGCTTCAGCACAGACCAGAAAGGCATTGTGATAAGCGTATCCCCGGTATAGTCAGGGGTTAATTGGAGTCGTCCCCGTCCCCCAAGTATACGGCCAGAACCATGGACCCGGTACTTGTGGTTCGGACTCTCTCCAACCAGCCATAATGTTGTGAGAGTGAAATTATGTCTAAGTCCAGCTTTGGTACATTAGAAGCAACTCTGAAACTTAACCTAAGCGTTTTTCGAAGCTACTTTTTGGCTAACTTCTTATAGGAAAGTCTAGGAGCTCTGAAAATGAACGTGCGCGTCTTTCACTCTTCCCAAGGGACTTAGAAGAATTTTGTGATATTTTTTATTAAAATGGTGTATAAGGGTATATATATAAATATATTTTATGCACTGTATATGAGCTGGCGATTTCTAAGTCTGTGGTTCCGAGAGGGGGTAACCAGGCTCACTAATAAAGGTCAAGCCACTTGGCTGCCAGAATGGCCTGCTTCAGCACAGACCAGAAAGGCATTGTGATAAGCGTATCCCCGGTATAGTCAGGGGTTAATGGGAGTCGTCCCCTTCCCCCCAGTATACGGCCAGAACCATGGACCCGGTACTTGTGGTTCGGACTGTCTCCAACCAGCCATAATGTTGTGAGAGTGAAATTATGTCTAAGTCCAGCATTGGTACATTAGAAGCAACTCTGAAACTTAACCTAAGCGTTTTTCGAAGCTACTTTTTGGCTAACTTCTTATAGGAAGGTCTAGGAGCTCTGAAAATGAACGTGCGCGTCTTTCACTCTTCCCGAGGGACTTAGAAGAATTTTGTGATATTTTTTATTAAAATGGTGTATAAGGGTATATATATAAATATATTTTATGCACTGTATATGAGCTGGCGATTTCTAAGTCTGTGGTTCCGAGAGGGGGTAACCAGGCTCACTAATAAAGGTCAAGAAACTTGGCTGCCAGAATGCCCTGCTTCAGCACAGACCAGAAAGGCATTGTGATAAGCGTATCCCCGGTATAGTCAGGGGTTAATGGGAGTCGTCCCCGTCCCCCCAGTATACGGCCAGAACCATGGACCCGGTACTTGTGGTTCGGACTGTCTCCAACCAGCCACAATGTTGTGAGAGTGAAATTATGTCTAAGTCCAGCTTTGGTACATTAGAAGCAACTCTGAAACTTAACCTAAGCGTTTTTCGAAGCTACTTTTTGGCTAACTTCTTATAGGAAGGTCTAGGAGCTCTGAAAATGAACGTGCGCGTCTTTCACTCTTCCCGAGGGACTTAGAAGAATTTTGTGATATTTTTTATTAAAATGGTGTATAAGGGTATATATATAAATATATTTTATGCACTGTATATGAGCTGGCGATTTCTAAGTCTGTGGTTCCGAGAGGGGGTAACCAGGCTCACTAATAAAGGTCAAGCCACTTGGCTGCCAGAATGGCCTGCTTCAGCACAGACCAGAAAGGCATTGTGATAAGCGTATCCCCGGTATAGTCAGGGGTTAATGGGAGTCGTCCCCGTCCCCCCAGTATACGGCCAGAACCATGGACCCGGTACTTGTGGTTCGGACTGTCTCCAACCAGCCATAATGTTGTGAGAGTGAAATTATGTCTAAGTCGAGCTTTGGTACATTAGAAGCAACTCTGAAACTTAACCTAAGCGTTTTTCGAAACTACTTTTTGGCTAACTTCTTATAAGAAGGTCTAGGAGCTCTGAAAATGAACGTGCGCGTCTTTCACTCTTCCCGAGGGACTTACTGTAGAAGAATTGTGTGATATTTTTTATTAAAATGGTGTATAAGGGTATATATATATATAAATATATTTTATGCACTGTATATGAGCTGGCGATTTCTAAGTCTGTGGTTCCGAGAGGGGGTAACCAGGCTCACTAATAAAGGTCAAGCCACTTGGCTGCCAGAATGCCCTGCTTCAGCACAGACCAGAAAGGCATTGTGATAAGCGTATCCCCGGTATAGTCAGGGGTTAATTGGAGTCGTCCCCGTCCCCCAAGTATACGGCCAGAACCATGGACCCGGTACTTGTGGTTCGGACTCTCTCCAACCAGCCATAATGTTGTGAGAGTGAAATTATGTCTAAGTCCAGCTTTGGTACATTAGAAGCAACTCTGAAACTTAACCTAAGCGTTTTTCGAAGCTACTTTTTGGCTAACTTCTTATAGGAAAGTCTAGGAGCTCTGAAAATGAACGTGCGCGTCTTTCACTCTTCCCAAGGGACTTAGAAGAATTTTGTGATATTTTTTATTAAAATGGTGTATAAGGGTATATATATAAATATATTTTATGCACTGTATATGAGCTGGCGATTTCTAAGTCTGTGGTTCCGAGAGGGGGTAACCAGGCTCACTAATAAAGGTCAAGCCACTTGGCTGCCAGAATGGCCTGCTTCAGCACAGACCAGAAAGGCATTGTGATAAGCGTATCCCCGGTATAGTCAGGGGTTAATGGGAGTCGTCCCCGTCCCCCCAGTATACGGCCAGAACCATGGACCCGGTACTTGTGGTTCGGACTCTCTCCAACCAGCCATAATGTTGTGAGAGTGAAATTATGTCTAAGTCCAGCTTTGGTACATTAGAAGCAACTCTGAAACTTAACCTAAGCGTTTTTCGAAGCTACTTTTTGGCTAACTTCTTATAGGAAGGTCTAGGAGCTCTGAAAATGAACGTGCGCGTCTTTCACTCTTCCCGAGGGACTTAGAAGAATTTTGTGATATTTTTTATTAAAATGGTGTATAAGGGTATATATATAAATATATTTTATGCACTGTATATGAGCTGGCGATTTCTAAGTCTGTGGTTCCGAGAGGGGGTAACCAGGCTCACTAATAAAGGTCAAGCCACTTGGCTGCCAGAATGCCCTCCTTCAGCACAGACCAGAAAGGCATTGTGATAAGCGTATCCCCGGTATAGTCAGGGGTTAATGGGAGTCGTCCCCGTCCCCCCAGTATACGGCCAGAACCATGGACCCGGTACTTGTGGTTCGGACTGTCTCCAACCAGCCATAATGTTGTGAGAGTGAAATTATGTCTCAGTCCAGCTTTGGTACATTAGAAGCAACTCTGAAACTTAACCTAAGCGTTTTTCGAAACTACTTTTTGGCTAACTTCTTATAAGAAGGTCTAGGAGCTCTGAAAATGAACGTGCGCGTCTTTCACTCTTCCCGAGGGACTTACTGTAGAAGAATTGTGTGATATTTTTTATTAAAATGGTGTATAAGGGTATATAAATAAATATATTTTATGCACTGTATATGAGCTGGCGATTTCTAAGTCTGTGGTTCCGAGAGGGGGTAACCAGGCTCACTAATAAAGGTCAAGCCACTTGGCTGCCAGAATGCCCTCCTTCAGCACAGACCAGAAAGGCATTGTGATAAGCGTATCCCCGGTATAGTCAGGGGTTAATGGGAGTCGCCCCCTTCCCCCCAGTATACGGCCAGAACCATGGACCCGGTACTTGTGGTTCGGACTGTCTCCAACCAGCCATAATGTTGTGAGAGTGAAATTATGTCTAAGTCCAGCTTTGGTACATTAGAAGCAACTCTGAAACTTAACCTAAGCGTTTTTCGAAGCTACTTTTTGGCTAACTTCTTATAGGAAGGTCTAGGAGCTCTGAAAATGAACGTGCGCGTCTTTCACTCTTCCCTAGGGACTTAGAAGAATTTTGTGATATTTTTTATTAAAATGGTGTATAAGGGTATATATATAAATATATTTTATGCACTGTATATGAGCTGGCGATTTCTAAGTCTGTGGTTCCGAGAGGGGGTAACCAGGCTCACTAATAAAGGTCAAGCCACTTGGCTGCCAGAATGCCCTCCTTCAGCACAGACCAGAAAGGCATTGTGATAAGCGTATCCCCGGTATAGTCAGGGGTTAATGGGAGTCGTCCCCGTCCCCCCAGTATACGGCCAGAACCATGGACCCGGTACTTGTGGTTCGGACTGTCTCCAACCAGCCATAATGTTGTGAGAGTGAAATTATGTCTAAGTCCAGCTTTGGTACATTAGAAGCAACTCTGAAACTTAACCTAAGCGTTTTTCGAAGCTACTTTTTGGCTAACTTCTTATAGGAAGGTCTAGGAGCTCTGAAAATGAACGTGCGCGTCTTTCACTCTTCCCGAGGGACTTAGAAGAATTTTGTGATATTTTTTATTAAAATGGTGTATAAGGGTATATATATAAATATATTTTATGCACTGTATATGAGCTGGCGATTTCTAAGTCTGTGGTTCCGAGAGGGGGTTACCAGGCTCACTAATAAAGGTCAAGCCACTTGGCTGCCAGAATGCCCTCCTTCAGCACAGACCAGAAAGGCATTGTGATAAGCGTATCCCCGGTATAGTCAGGGGTTAATGGGAGTCGTCCCCGTCCCCCCAGTATACGGCCAGAACCATGGACCCGGTACTTGTGGTTCGGACTGTCTCCAACCAGCCATAATGTTGTGAGAGTGAAATTATGTCTCAGTCCAGCTTTGGTACATTAGAAGCAACTCTGAAACTTAACCTAAGCGTTTTTCGAAACTACTTTTTGGCTAACTTCTTATAAGAAGGTCTAGGAGCTCTGAAAATGAACGTGCGCGTCTTTCACTCTTCCCGAGGGACTTACTGTAGAAGAATTGTGTGATATTTTTTATTAAAATGGTGTATAAGGGTATATATATAAATATATTTTATGCACTGTATATGAGCTGGCGATTTCTAAGTCTGTGGTTCCGAGAGGGGGTAACCAGGCTCACTAATAAAGGTCAAGCCACTTGGCTGCCAGAATGCCCTGCTTCAGCACAGACCAGAAAGGCATTGTGATAAGCGTATCCCCGGTATAGTCAGAGGTTAATGGGAGTCCCCCCTGTCCCCCCAGTATACGGCCAGAACCATGGACCCGGTACTTGTGGTTCGGACTGTCTCCAACCAGCCGTAATGTTGTGAGAGTGAAATTATGTCTAAGTCCAGCTTTGGTACATTAGAAGCAACTCTGAAACTTAACCTAAGCGTTTTTCGAAACTACTTTTTGGCTAACCTCTTATAGGAAGGTCTAGGAGCTCTGAAAATGAACGTGCGCGTCTTTCACTCTTCCCGAGGGACTTAGAAGAATTTTGTGATATTTTTTATTAAAATGGTGTATAAGGGTATATATATAAATATATTTTATGCACTGTATATGAGCTGGCGATTTCTAAGTCTGTGGTTCCGAGAGGGGGTAACCAGGCTCACTAATAAAGGTCAAGCCACTTGGCTGCCAGAATGCCCTCCTTCAGCACAGACCAGAAAGGCATTGTGATAAGCGTATCCCCGGTATAGTCAGGGGTTAATGGGAGTCGCCCCCTTCCCCCCAGTATACGGCCAGAACCATGGACCCGGTACTTGTGGTTCGGACTGTCTCCAACCAGCCATAATGTTGTGAGAGTGAAATTATGTCTAAGTCCAGCTTTGGTACATTAGAAGCAACTCTGAAACTTAACCTAAGCGTTTTTCGAAGCTACTTTTTGGCTAACTTCTTATAGGAAGGTCTAGGAGCTCTGAAAATGAACGTGCGCGTCTTTCACTCTTCCCGAGGGACTTAGAAGAATTTTGTGATATTTTTTATTAAAATGGTGTATAAGGGTATATATATAAATATATTTTATGCACTGTATATGAGCTGGCGATTTCTAAGTCTGTGGTTCCGAGAGGGGGTAACCAGGCTCACTAATAAAGGTCAAGCCACTTGGCTGCCAGAATGGCCTGCTTCAGCACAGACCAGAAAGGCATTGTGATAAGCGTATCCCCGGTATAGTCAGGGGTTAATGGGAGTCGTCCCCGTCCCCCCAGTATACGGCCAGAACCATGGACCCGGTACTTGTGGTTCGGACTGTCTCCAACCAGCCATAATGTTGTGAGAGTGAAATTATGTCTAAGTCGAGCTTTGGTACATTAGAAGCAACTCTGAAACTTAACCTAAGCGTTTTTCGAAACTACTTTTTGGCTAACTTCTTATAAGAAGGTCTAGGAGCTCTGAAAATGAACGTGCGCGTCTTTCACTCTTCCCGAGGGACTTACTGTAAAAGAATTGTGTGATATTTTTTATTAAAATGGTGTATAAGGGTATATATATAAATATATTTTATGCACTGTATATGAGCTGGCGATTTCTAAGTCTGTGGTTCCGAGAGGGGGTAACCAGGCTCACTAATAAAGGTCAAGCCACTTGGCTGCCAGAATGCCCTGCTTCAGCACAGACCAGAAAGGCATTGTGATAAGCGTATCCCCGGTATAGTCAGGGGTTAATTGGAGTCGTCCCCGTCCCCCAAGTATACGGCCAGAACCATGGACCCGGTACTTGTGGTTCGGACTCTCTCCAACCAGCCATAATGTTGTGAGAGTGAAATTATGTCTAAGTCCAGCTTTGGTACATTAGAAGCAACTCTGAAACTTAACCTAAGCGTTTTTCGAAGCTACTTTTTGGCTAACTTCTTATAGGAAAGTCTAGGAGCTCTGAAAATGAACGTGCGCGTCTTTCACTCTTCCCAAGGGACTTAGAAGAATTTTGTGATATTTTTTATTAAAATGGTGTATAAGGGTATATATATAAATATATTTTATGCACTGTATATGAGCTGGCGATTTCTAAGTCTGTGGTTCCGAGAGGGGGTAACCAGGCTCACTAATAAAGGTCAAGCCACTTGGCTGCCAGAATGCCCTCCTTCAGCACAGACCAGAAAGGCATTGTGATAAGCGTATCCCCGGTATAGTCAGGGGTTAATGGGAGTCGCCCCCTTCCCCCCAGTATACGGCCAGAACCATGGACCCGGTACTTGTGGTTCGGACTGTCTCCAACCAGCCATAATGTTGTGAGAGTGAAATTATGTCTAAGTCCAGCTTTGGTACATTAGAAGCAACTCTGAAACTTAACCTAAGCGTTTTTCGAAGCTACTTTTTGGCTAACTTCTTATAGGAAGGTCTAGGAGCTCTGAAAATGAACGTGCGCGTCTTTCACTCTTCCCGAGGGACTTAGAAGAATTTTGTGATATTTTTTATTAAAATGGTGTATAAGGGTATATATATAAATATATTTTATGCACTGTATATGAGCTGGCGATTTCTAAGTCTGTGGTTCCGAGAGGGGATAACCAGGCTCACTAATAAAGGTCAAGCCACTTGGCTGCCAGAATGGCCTGCTTCAGCACAGACCAGAAAGGCATTGTGATAAGCGTATCCCCGGTATAGTCAGGGGTTAATGGGAGTCGTCCCCGTCCCCCCAGTATACGGCCAGAACCATGGACCCTGTACTTGTGGGTCGGACTGTCTCCAACCAGCCATAATGTTGTGAGAGTGAAATTATGTCTAAGTCCAGCTTTGGTACATTAGAAGCAACTCTGAAACTTAACCTAAGCGTTTTTCGAAGCTACTTTTTGGCTAACTTCTTATAGGAAGGTCTAGGAGCTCTGAAAATGAACGTGCGCGTCTTTCACTCTTCCCGAGGGACTTAGAAGAATTTTGTGATATTTTTTATTAAAATGGTGTATAAGGGTATATATATAAATATATTTTATGCACTGTATATGAGCTGGCGATTTCTAAGTCTGTGGTTCCGAGAGGGGGTAACCAGGCTCACTAATAAAGGTCAAGCCACATGGCTGCCAGAATGCCCTCCTTCAGCACAGACCAGAAAGGCATTGTGATAAGCGTATCCCCGGTATAGTCAGGGGTTAATGGGAGTCGTCCCCGTCCCCCCAGTATACGGCCAGAACCATGGACCCGGTACTTGTGGTTCGGACTGTCTCCAACCAGCCATAATGTTGTGAGAGTGAAATTATGTCTAAGTCCAGCTTTGGTACATTAGAAGCAACTCTGAAACTTAACCTAAGCGTTTTTCGAAACTACTTTTTGGCTAACTTCTTATAAGAAGGTCTAGGAGCTCTGAAAATGAACGTGCGCGTCTTTCACTCTTCCCGAGGGACTTACTGTAGAAGAATTGTGTGATATTTTTTATTAAAATGGTGTATAAGGGTATATATATAAATATATTTTATGCACTGTATATGAGCTGGCGATTTCTAAGTCTGTGGTTCCGAGAGGGGGTAACCAGGCTCACTAATAAAGGTCAAGCCACTTGGCTGCCAGAATGCCCTGCTTCAGCACAGACCAGAAAGGCATTGTGATAAGCGTATCCCCGGTATAGTCAGAGGTTAATGGGAGTCCCCCCTGTCCCCCCAGTATACGGCCAGAACCATGGACCCGGTACTTGTGGTTCGGACTGTCTCCAACCAGCCATAATGTTGTGAGAGTGAAATTATGTCTAAGTCCAGCTTTGGTACATTAGAAGCAACTCTGAAACTTAACCTAAGCGTTTTTCGAAACTACTTTTTGGCTAACCTCTTATAGGAAGGTCTAGGAGCTCTGAAAATGAACGTGCGCGTCTTTCACTCTTCCCGAGGGACTTAGAAGAATTTTGTGATATTTTTTATTAAAATGGTGTATAAGGGTATATATATAAATATATTTTATGCACTGTATATGAGCTGGCGATTTCTAAGTCTGTGGTTCCGAGAGGGGGTAACCAGGCTCACTAATAAAGGTCAAGCCACTTGGCTGCCAGAATGCCCTCCTTCAGCACAGACCAGAAAGGCATTGTGATAAGCGTATCCCCGGTATAGTCAGGGGTTAATGGGAGTCGCCCCCTTCCCCCCAGTATACGGCCAGAACCATGGACCCGGTACTTGTGGTTCGGACTGTCTCCAACCAGCCATAATGTTGTGAGAGTGAAATTATGTCTAAGTCCAGCTTTGGTACATTAGAAGCAACTCTGAAACTTAACCTAAGCGTTTTTCGAAGCTACTTTTTGGCTAACTTCTTATAGGAAGGTCTAGGAGCTCTGAAAATGAACGTGCGCGTCTTTCACTCTTCCCGAGGGAATTAGAAGAATTTTGTGATATTTTTTATTAAAATGGTGTATAAGGGTATATATATAAATATATTTTATGCACTGTATATGAGCTGGCGATTTCTAAGTCTGTGGTTCCGAGAGGGGATAACCAGGCTCACTAATAAAGGTCAAGCCACTTGGCTGCCAGAATGGCCTGCTTCAGCACAGACCAGAAAGGCATTGTGATAAGCGTATCCCCGGTATAGTCAGGGGTTAATGGGAGTCGTCCCCGTCCCCCCAGTATACGGCCAGAACCATGGACCCTGTACTTGTGGGTCGGACTGTCTCCAACCAGCCATAATGTTGTGAGAGTGAAATTATGTCTAAGTCCAGCTTTGGTACATTAGAAGCAACTCTGAAACTTAACCTAAGCGTTTTTCGAAGCTACTTTTTGGCTAACTTCTTATAGGAAGGTCTAGGAGCTCTGAAAATGAACGTGCGCGTCTTTCACTCTTCCCGAGGGACTTAGAAGAATTTTGTGATATTTTTTATTAAAATGGTGTATAAGGGTATATATATAAATATATTTTATGCACTGTATATGAGCTGGCGATTTCTAAGTCTGTGGTTCCGAGAGGGGGTAACCAGGCTCACTAATAAAGGTCAAGACACTTGGCTGCCAGAATGCCCTCCTTCAGCACAGACCAGAAAGGCATTGTGATAAGCGTATCCCCGGTATAGTCAGGGGTTAATGGGAGTCGCCCCCTTCCCCCCAGTATACGGCCAGAACCATGGACCCGGTACTTGTGGTTCGGACTGTCTCCAACCAGCCATAATGTTGTGAGAGTGAAATTATGTCTAAGTCCAGCTTTGGTACATTAGAAGCAACTCTGAAACTTAACCTAAGCGTTTTTCGAAGCTACTTTTTGGCTAACTTCTTATAGGAAGGTCTAGGAGCTCTGAAAATGAACGTGCGCGTCTTTCACTCTTCCTGAGGGACTTAGAAGAATTTTGTGATATTTTTTATTAAAATGGTGTATAAGGGTATATATATAAATATATTTTATGCACTGTATATGAGCTGGCGATTTCTAAGTCTGTGGTTCCGAGAGGGGATAACCAGGCTCACTAATAAAGGTCAAGCCACTTGGCTGCCAGAATGGCCTGCTTCAGCACAGACCAGAAAGGCATTGTGATAAGCGTATCCCCGGTATAGTCAGGGGTTAATGGGAGTCGTCCCCGTCCCCCCAGTATACGGCCAGAACCATGGACCCTGTACTTGTGGGTCGGACTGTCTCCAACCAGCTGTAATGTTGTGAGAGTGAAATTATGTCTAAGTCCAGCTTTGGTACATTAGAAGCAACTCTGAAACTTAACCTAAGCGTTTTTCGAAGCTACTTTTTGGCTAACTTCTTATAGGAAGGTCTAGGAGCTCTGAAAATGAACGTGCGCGTCTTTCACTCTTCCCGAGGGACTTAGAAGAATTTTGTGATATTTTTTATTAAAATGGTGTATAAGGGTATACTGTATATATAAATATATTTTATGCACTGTATATGAGCTGGCGATTTCTAAGTCTGTGGTTCCGAGAGGGGGTAACCAGGCTCACTAATAAATGTCAAGCCACTTGGCTGCCAGAATGCCCTCCTTCAGCACAGACCAGAAAGGCATTGTGATAAGCGTATCCCCGGTATAGTCAGGGGTTAATGGGAGTCGTCCCCGTCCCCCCAGTATACGCCCAGAACCATGGACCCGGTACTTGTGGTTCGGACTGTCTCCAACCAGCCATAATGTTGTGAGAGTGAAATTATGTCTAAGTCCAGCTTTCGTACATTAGAAGCAACTCTGAAACTTAACCTAAGCGTTTTTCGAAACTACTTTTTGGCTAACCTCTTATAGGAAGGTCTAGGAGCTCTGAAAATGAACGTGCGCGTCTTTCACTCTTCCCGAGGGACTTAGAAGAATTTTGTGATATTTTTTATTAAAATGGTGTATAAGGGTATATATATAAATATATTTTATGCACTGTATATGAGCTGGCGATTTCTAAGTCTGTGGTTCCGAGAGGGGGTAACCAGGCTCACTAATAAAGGTCAAGCCACTTGGCTGCCAGAATGCCCTGCTTCAGCACAGACCAGAAAGGCATTGTGATAAGCGTATACCCGGTATAGTCAGGGGTTAATGGGAGTCGTCCCCGTCCCCCCAGTATACGGCCAGAACCATGGACCCGGTACTTGTGGTTCGGACTGTCTCCAACCAGCCATAATGTTGTGAGAGTGAAATTATGTCTAAGTCCAGCTTTGGTACATTAGAAGCAACTCTGAAACTTAACCTAAGCGTTTTTCGAAACTACTTTTTGGCTAACCTCTTATAGGAAGGTCTAGGAGGTCTGAAAATGAACGTGCGCGTCTTTCACTCTTCCCGAGGGACTTAGAAGAATTTTGTGATATTTTTTATTAAAATGGTGTATAAGGGTATATATATAAATATATTTTATGCACTGTATATGAGCTGGCGATTTCTAAGTCTGTGGTTCCGAGAGGGGATAACCAGGCTCACTAATAAAGGTCAAGCAACTTGGCTGCCAGAATGGCCTGCTTCAGCACAGACCAGAAAGGCATTGTGATAAGCGTATCCCCGGTATAGTCAGGGGTTAATGGGAGTCGTCCCCGTCCCCCCAGTATACGGCCAGAACCATGGACCCTGTACTTGTGGGTCGGACTGTCTCCAACCAGCCATAATGTTGTGAGAGTGAAATTATGTCTAAGTCCAGCTTTGGTACATTAGAAGCAACTCTGAAACTTAACCTAAGCGTTTTTCGAAGCTACTTTTTGGCTAACTTCTTATAGGAAGGTCTAGGAGCTCTGAAAATGAACGTGCGCGTCTTTCACTCTTCCCGAGGGACTTAGAAGAATTTTGTGATATTTTTTATTAAAATGGTGTATAAGGGTATATATATATAAATATATTTTATGCACTGTATATGAGCTGGCGATTTCTAAGTCTGTGGTTCCGAGAGGGGATAACCAGGCTCACTAATAAAGGTCAAGCCACTTGGCTGCCAGAATGGCCTGCTTCAGCACAGACCAGAAAGGCATTGTGATAAGCGTATCCCCGGTATAGTCAGGGGTTAATGGGAGTCGTCCCCGTCCCCCCAGTATACGGTCAGAACCATGGACCCTGTACTTGTGGTTCGGACTGTCTCCAACCAGCCATAATGTTGTGAGAGTGAAATTATGTCTAAGTCCAGCTTTGGTACATTAGAAGCAACTCTGAAACTTAACCTAAGCGTTTTTCGAAGCTACTTTTTGGCTAACTTCTTATAGGAAGGTCTAGGAGCTCTGAAAATGAACGTGCGCGTCTTTCACTCTTCCCGAGGGACTTAGAAGAATTTTGTGATAATTTTTATTAAAATGGTGTATAAGGGTATATATATAAATATATTTTATGCACTGTATATGAGCTGGCGATTTCTAAGTCTGTGGTTCCGAGAGGGGGTAACCAGGCTCACTAATAAAGGTCAAGCCACTTGGCTGCCAGAATGCCCTGCTTCAGCACAGACCAGAAAGGCATTGTGATAAGCGTATCCCTGGTATAGTCAGGGGTTAATGGGAGTCGTCCCCGTCCCCCCAGTATACGGCCAGAACCATGGACCCGGTACTTGTGGTTCGGACTGTCTCCAACCAGCCATAATGTTGTGAGAGTGAAATTATGTCTAAGTCCAGCTTTGGTACATTAGAAGCAACTTTGAAACTTAACCTAAGCGTTTTTCGAAGCTACTTTTTGGCTAACTTCTTATAGGAAGGTCTAGGAGCTCTGAAAATGAACGTGCGCGTCTTTCACTCTTCCCGAGGGACTTAGAAGAATTTTGTGATATTTTTTATTAAAATGGTGTATAAGGGTATATATATAAATATATTTTATGCACTGTATATGAGCTGGCGATTTCTAAGTCTGTGGTTCCGAGAGGGGGTAACCAGGCTCACTAATAAAGGTCAAGCCACTTGGCTGCCAGAATGGCCTGCTTCAGCACAGACCAGAAAGGCATTGTGATAAGCGTATCCCCGGTATAGTCAGGGGTTAATGGGAGTCGTCCCCGTCCCCCCAGTATACGGCCAGAACCATGGACCCGGTACTTGTGGTTCGGACTGTCTCCAACCAGCCATAATGTTGTGAGAGTGAAATTATGTCTAAGTCCAGCTTTGGTACATTAGAAGCAACTCTGAAACTTAACCTAAGCGTTTTTCGAAGCTACTTTTTGGCTAACTTCTTATAGGAAGGTCTAGGAGCTCTGAAAATGAACGTGCGCGTCTTTCACTCTTCCCGAGGGACTTAGAAGAATTTTGTGATATTTTTTATTAAAATGGTGTATAAGGGTATATATATATAAATATATTTTATGCACTGTATATGAGCTGGCGATTTCTAAGTCTGTGGTTCCGAGAGGGGGTAACCAGGCTCACTAATAAAGGTCAAGCCACTTGGCTGCCAGAATGCCCTCCTTCAGCACAGACCAGAAAGGCATTGTGATAAGCGTATCCCCGGTATAGTCAGGGGTTAATGGGAGTCGTCCCCTTCCCCCCAGTACACGGCCAGAACCATGGACCCGGTACTTGTGGTTCGGACTGTCTCCAACCAGCCATAATGTTGTGAGAGTGAAATTATGTCTAAGTCCAGCTTTGGTACATTAGAAGCAACTCTGAAACTTAACCTAAGCGTTTTTCGAAGCTACTTTTTGGCTAACTTCTTATAGGAAGGTCTAGGAGCTCTGAAAATGAACGTGCGCGTCTTTCACTCTTCCCGAGGGACTTAGAAGAATTTTGTGATAATTTTTTATTAAAATGGTGTATAAGGGTATATATATAAATATATTTTATGCACTGTATATGAGCTGGCGATTTCTAAGTCTGTGGTTCCGAGAGGGGGTAACCAGGCTCACTAATAAAGGTCAAGCCACTTGGCTGCCAGAATGCCCTGCTTCAGCACAGACCAGAAAGGCATTGTGATAAGCGTATACCCGGTATAGTCAGGGGTTAATGGGAGTCGTCCCCGTCCCCCCAGTATACGGCCAGAACCATGGACCCGGTACTTGTGGTTCGGACTGTCTCCAACCAGCCATAATGTTGTGAGAGTAAAATTATGTCTAAGTCCAGCTTTGGTACATTAGAAGCAACTCTGAAACTTAACCTAAGCGTTTTTCGAAGCTACTTTTTGGCTAACTTCTTATGGGAAGGTCTAGGAGCTCTGAAAATGAACGTGCGCGTCTTTCACTCTTCCCGAGGGACTTAGAAGAATTTTGTGATATTTTTTATTAAAATGGTGTATAAGGGTATATATATATAAATATATTTTATGCACTGTATATGAGCTGGCGATTTCTAAGTCTGTGGTTCCGAGAGGGGGTAACCAGGCTCACTAATAAAGGTCAAGCCACTTGGCTGCCAGAATGCCCTGCTTCAGCACAGACCAGAAAGGCATTGTGATACGCGTATCCCCGGTATAGTCAGGGGTTAATGGGAGTCGTCCCCGTCCCCCCAGTATACGGCCAGAACCATGGACCCTGTACTTGTGGGTCGGACTGTCTCCAACCAGCTATAATGTTGTGAGAGTGAAATTATGTCTAAGTCCAGCTTTGGTACATTAGAAGCAACTCTGAAACTTAACCTAAGCGTTTTTCGAAGCTACTTTTTGGCTAACTTCTTATAGGAAGGTCTAGGAGCTCTGAAAATGAACGTGCGCGTCTTTCACTCTTCCCGAGGGACTTAGAAGAATTTTGTGATATTTTTTATTAAAATGGTGTATAAGGGTATATATATAAATATATTTTATGCACTGTATATGAGCTGGCGATTTCTAAGTCTGTGGTTTCGAGAGGGGGTAACCAGGCTCACTAATAAAGGTCAAGCCACTTGGCTGCCAGAATGCCCTCCTTCAGCACAGACCAGAAAGGCATTGTGATAAGCGTATCCCCGGTATAGTCAGGGGTTAATGGGAGTCGTCCCCGTCCCCCCAGTATACGCCCAGAACCATGGACCCGGTACTTGTGGTTCGGACTGTCTCCAACCAGCCATAATGTTGTGAGAGTGAAATTATGTCTCAGTCCAGCTTTCGTACATTAGAAGCAACTCTGAAACTTAACCTAAGCGTTTTTCGAAACTACTTTTTGGCTAACCTCTTATAGGAAGGTCTAGGAGCTCTGAAAATGAACGTGCGCGTCTTTCACTCTTCCCGAGGGACTTCGAAGAATTTTGTGATATTTTTTATTAAAATGGTGTATAAGGGTATATATATAAATATATTTTATGCACTGTATATGAGCTGGCGATTTCTAAGTCTGTGGTTCCGAGAGGGGGTAACCAGGATCACTAATAAAGGTCAAGCCACTTGGCTGCCAGAATGCCCTGCTTCAGCACAGACCAGAAAGGCATTGTGATAAGCGTATACCCGGTATAGTCAGGGGTTAATGGGAGTCGTCCCCGTCCCCCCAGTATACGGCCAGAACCATGGACCCGGTACTTGTGTTTCGGACTGTCTCCAACCAGCCATAATGTTGTGAGAGTGAAATTATGTCTAAGTCCAGCTTTGGTACATTAGAAGCAACTTTGAAACTTAACCTAAGCGTTTTTCGAAACTACTTTTTGGCTAACTTCTTATAGGAAGGTCTAGGAGCTCTGAAAATGAACGTGCGCGTCTTTCACTCTTCCCGAGGGACTTCGAAGAATTTTGTGATATTTTTTATTAAAATGGTGTATAAGGGTATATATATAAATATATTTTATGCACTGTATATGAGCTGGCGATTTCTAAGTCTGTGGTTCCGAGAGGGGGTAACCAGGATCACTAATAAAGGTCAAGCCACTTGGCTGCCAGAATGCCCTGCTTCAGCACAGACCAGAAAGGCATTGTGATAAGCGTATACCCGGTATAGTCAGGGGTTAATGGGAGTCGTCCCCGTCCCCCCAGTATACGGCCAGAACCATGGACCCGGTACTTGTGGTTCGGACTGTCTCCAACCAGCCATAATGTTGTGAGAGTGAAATTATGTCTAAGTCCAGCTTTGGTACATTAGAAGCAACTTTGAAACTTAACCTAAGCGTTTTTCGAAACTACTTTTTGGCTAACTTCTTATAGGAAGGTCTAGGAGCTCTGAAAATGAACGTGCGCGTCTTTCACTCTTCCCGAGGGACTTAGAAGAATTTTGTGATATTTTTTATTAAAATGGTGTATAAGGGTATATATATAAATATATTTTATGCACTGTATATGAGCTGGCGATTTCTAAGTCTGTGGTTCCGAGAGGGGGTAACCAGGATCACTAATAAAGGTCAAGCCACTTGGCTGCCAGAATGCCCTGCTTCAGCACAGACCAGAAAGGCATTGTGATAAGCGTATACCCGGTATAGTCAGGGGTTAATGGGAGTCGTCCCCGTCCCCCCAGTATACGGCCAGAACCATGGACCCGGTACTTGTGGTTCGGACTGTCTCCAACCAGCCATAATGTTGTGAGAGTGAAATTATGTCTAAGTCCAGCTTTGGTACATTAGAAGCAACTTTGAAACTTAACCTAAGCGTTTTTCGAAACTACTTTTTGGCTAACTTCTTATAGGAAGGTCTAGGAGCTCTGAAAATGAACGTGCGCGTCTTTCACTCTTCCCGAGGGACTTAGAAGAATTTTGTGATATTTTTTATTAAAATGGTGTATAAGGGTATATATATAAATATATTTTATGCACTGTATATGAGCTGGCGATTTCTAAGTCTGTGGTTCCGAGAGGGGGTAACCAGGCTCACTAATAAAGGTCAAGCCACTTGGCTGCCAGAATGGCCTGCTTCAGCACAGACCAGAAAGGCATTGTGATAAGCGTATCCCCGGTATAGTCAGGGGTTAATGGGAGTCGTCCCCGTCCCCCCAGTATACGGCCAGAACCATGGACCCGGTACTTGTGGTTCGGACTGTCTCCAACCAGCCATAATGTTGTGAGAGTGAAATTATGTCTAAGTCCAGCTTTGGTACATTAGAAGCAACTCTGAAACTTAACCTAAGCGTTTTTCGAAGCTACTTTTTGGCTAACTTCTTATGGGAAGGTCTAGGAGCTCTGAAAATGAACGTGCGCGTCTTTCACTCTTCCCGAGGGACTTAGAAGAATTTTGTGATATTTTTTATTAAAATGGTGTATAAGGGTATATATATATAAATATATTTTATGCACTGTATATGAGCTGGCGATTTCTAAGTCTGTGGTTCCGAGAGGGGGTAACCAGGCTCACTAATAAAGGTCAAGCCACTTGGCTGCCAGAATGCCCTCCTTCAGCACAGACCAGAAAGGCATTGTGATAAGCGTATCCCCGGTATAGTCAGGGGTTAATGGGAGTCGTCCCCTTCCCCCCAGTATACGGCCAGAACCATGGACCCGGTACTTGTGGTTCGGACTGTCTCCAACCAGCCATAATGTTGTGAGAGTGAAATTATGTCTAAGTCCAGCTTTGGTACATTAGAAGCAACTCTGAAACTTAACCTAAGCGTTTTTCGAAGCTACTTTTTGGCTAACTTCTTATAGGAAGGTCTAGGAGCACTGAAAATGAACGTGCGCGTCTTTCACTCTTCCCGAGGGACTTAGAAGAATTTTGTGATAATTTTTATTAAAATGGTGTATAAGGGTATATATATAAATATATTTTATGCACTGTATATGAGCTGGCGATTTCTAAGTCTGTGGTTCCGAGAGGGGGTAACCAGGCTCACTAATAAAGGTCAAGCCACTTGGCTGCCAGAATGCCCTGCTTCAGCACAGACCAGAAAGGCATTGTGATAAGCGTATCCCCGGTATAGTCAGGGGTTAATGGGAGTCGTCCCCGTCCCCCCAGTATACGCCCAGAACCATGGACCCGGTACTTGTGGTTCGGACTGTCTCCAACCAGCCATAATGTTGTGAGAGTGAAATTATGTCTAAGTCCAGCTTTCGTACATTAGAAGCAACTCTGAAACTTAACCTAAGCGTTTTTCGAAACTACTTTTTGGCTAACCTCTTATAGGAAGGTCTAGGAGCTCTGAAAATGAACGTGCGCGTCTTTCACTCTTCCCGAGGGACTTAGAAGAATTTTGTGATATTTTTTATTAAAATGGTGTATAAGGGTATATATATAAATATATTTTATGCACTGTATATGAGCTGGCGATTTCTAAGTCTGTGGTTCCGAGAGGGGGTAACCAGGCTCACTAATAAAGGTCAAGCCACTTGGCTGCCAGAATGCCCTGCTTCAGCACAGACCAGAAAGGCATTGTGATAAGCGTATACCCGGTATAGTCAGGGGTTAATGGGAGTCCCCCCCGTCCCCCCAGTATACGGCCAGAACCATGGACCCGGTACTTGTGGTTCGGACTGTCTCCAACCAGCCATAATGTTGTGAGAGTGAAATTATGTCTAAGTCCAGCTTTGGTACATTAGAAGCAACTCTGAAACTTAACCTAAGCGTTTTTCGAAACTACTTTTTGGCTAACCTCTTATAGGAAGGTCTAGGAGCTCTGAAAATGAACGTGCGCGTCTTTCACTCTTCCCGAGGGACTTAGAAGAATTTTGTGATATTTTTTATTAAAATGGTGTATAAGGGTATATATATAAATATATTTTATGCACTGTATATGAGCTGGCGATTTCTAAGTCTGTGGTTCCGAGAGGGGGTAACCAGGCTCACTAATAAAGGTCAAGCCACTTGGCTGCCAGAATGCCCTGCTTCAGCACAGACCAGAAAGGCATTGTGATAAGCGTATCCCCGGTATAGTCAGGGGTTACTGGGAGTCCCCCCTGTCCCCCCAGTATACGGCCAGAACCATGGACCCGGTACTTGTGGTTCGGACTGTCTCCAACCAGCCATAATGTTGTGAGAGTGAAATTATGTCTAAGTCCAGCTTTGGTACATTAGAAGCAACTTTGAAACTTAACCTAAGCGTTTTTCGAAACTACTTTTTGGCTAACTTCTTATAGGAAGGTCTAGGAGCTCTGAAAATGAACGTGCGCGTCTTTCACTCTTCCCGAGGGACTTAGAAGAATTTTGTGATATTTTTTATTAAAATGGTGTATAAGGGTATATATATAAATATATTTTATGCACTGTATATGAGCTGGCGATTTCTAAGTCTGTGGTTCCGAGAGGGGGTAACCAGGATCACTAATAAAGGTCAAGCCACTTGGCTGCCAGAATGCCCTGCTTCAGCACAGACCAGAAAGGCATTGTGATAAGCGTATCCCCGGTATAGTCAGGGGTTAATGGGAGTCGTCCCCGTCCCCCCAGTATACGGCCAGAACCATGGACCCGGTACTTGTGGTTCGGACTGTCTCCAACCAGCCATAATGTTGTGAGAGTGAAATTATGTCTAAGTCCAGCTTTGGTACATTAGAAGCAACTCTGAAACTTAACCTAAGCGTTTTTCGAAGCTACTTTTTGGCTAACTTCTTATGGGAAGGTCTAGGAGCTCTGAAAATGAACGTGCGCGTCTTTCACTCTTCCCGAGGGACTTAGAAGAATTTTGTGATATTTTTTATTAAAATGGTGTATAAGGGTATATATATATAAATATATTTTATGCACTGTATATGAGCTGGCGATTTCTAAGTCTGTGGTTCCGAGAGGGGGTAACCAGGCTCACTAATAAAGGTCAAGCCACTTGGCTGCCAGAATGCCCTCCTTCAGCACAGACCAGAAAGGCATTGTGATAAGCGTATCCCCGGTATAGTCAGGGGTTAATGGGAGTCGTCCCCTTCCCCCCAGTATACGGCCAGAACCATGGACCCGGTACTTGTGGTTCGGACTGTCTCCAACCAGCCATAATGTTGTGAGAGTGAAATTATGTCTAAGTCCAGCTTTGGTACATTAGAAGCAACTCTGAAACTTAACCTAAGCGTTTTTCGAAGCTACTTTTTGGCTAACTTCTTATAGGAAGGTCTAGGAGCACTGAAAATGAACGTGCGCGTCTTTCACTCTTCCCGAGGGACTTAGAAGAATTTTGTGATAATTTTTATTAAAATGGTGTATAAGGGTATATATATAAATATATTTTATGCACTGTATATGAGCTGGCGATTTCTAAGTCTGTGGTTCCGAGAGGGGGTAACCAGGCTCACTAATAAAGGTCAAGCCACTTGGCTGCCAGAATGCCCTGCTTCAGCACAGACCAGAAAGGCATTGTGATAAGCGTATCCCCGGTATAGTCAGGGGTTAATGGGAGTCGTCCCCGTCCCCCCAGTATACGCCCAGAACCATGGACCCGGTACTTGTGGTTCGGACTGTCTCCAACCAGCCATAATGTTGTGAGAGTGAAATTATGTCTAAGTCCAGCTTTCGTACATTAGAAGCAACTCTGAAACTTAACCTAAGCGTTTTTCGAAACTACTTTTTGGCTAACCTCTTATAGGAAGGTCTAGGAGCTCTGAAAATGAACGTGCGCGTCTTTCACTCTTCCCGAGGGACTTAGAAGAATTTTGTGATATTTTTTATTAAAATGGTGTATAAGGGTATATATATAAATATATTTTATGCACTGTATATGAGCTGGCGATTTCTAAGTCTGTGGTTCCGAGAGGGGGTAACCAGGCTCACTAATAAAGGTCAAGCCACTTGGCTGCCAGAATGCCCTGCTTCAGCACAGACCAGAAAGGCATTGTGATAAGCGTATACCCGGTATAGTCAGGGGTTAATGGGAGTCCCCCCCGTCCCCCCAGTATACGGCCAGAACCATGGACCCGGTACTTGTGGTTCGGACTGTCTCCAACCAGCCATAATGTTGTGAGAGTGAAATTATGTCTAAGTCCAGCTTTGGTACATTAGAAGCAACTCTGAAACTTAACCTAAGCGTTTTTCGAAACTACTTTTTGGCTAACCTCTTATAGGAAGGTCTAGGAGCTCTGAAAATGAACGTGCGCGTCTTTCACTCTTCCCGAGGGACTTAGAAGAATTTTGTGATATTTTTTATTAAAATGGTGTATAAGGGTATATATATAAATATATTTTATGCACTGTATATGAGCTGGCGATTTCTAAGTCTGTGGTTCCGAGAGGGGGTAACCAGGCTCACTAATAAAGGTCAAGCCACTTGGCTGCCAGAATGCCCTGCTTCAGCACAGACCAGAAAGGCATTGTGATAAGCGTATCCCCGGTATAGTCAGGGGTTACTGGGAGTCCCCCCTGTCCCCCCAGTATACGGCCAGAACCATGGACCCGGTACTTGTGGTTCGGACTGTCTCCAACCAGCCATAATGTTGTGAGAGTGAAATTATGTCTAAGTCCAGCTTTGGTACATTAGAAGCAACTCTGAAACTTAACCTAAGCGTTTTTCGAAACTACTTTTTGGCTAACCTCTTATACTGTAGGAAGTTCTAGGAGCTCTGAAAATGAACGTGCGCGTCTTTCACTCTTCCCGAGGGACTTAGAAGAATTTTGTGATATTTTTTATTAAAATGGTGTATAAGGGTATATATATAAATATATTTTATGCACTGTATATGAGCTGGCGATTTCTAAGTCTGTGGTTCCGAGAGGGGATAACCAGGCTCACTAATAAAGGTCAAGCCACTTGGCTGCCAGAATGGCCTGCTTCAGCACAGACCAGAAAGGCATTGTGATAAGCGTATCCCCGGTATAGTCAGGGGTTAATGGGAGTCGTCCCCGTCCCCCCAGTATACGGCCAGAACCATGGACCCTGTACTTGTGGGTCGGACTGTCTCCAACCAGCTATAATGTTGTGAGAGTGAAATTATGTCTAAGTCCAGCTTTGGTACATTAGAAGCAACTCTGAAACTTAACCTAAGCGTTTTTCGAAGCTACTTTTTGGCTAACTTCTTATAGGAAGGTCTAGGAGCTCTGAAAATGAACGTGCGCGTCTTTCACTCTTCCCGAGGGACTTAGAAGAATTTTGTGATAATTTTTTATTAAAATGGTGTATAAGGGTATATATATAAATATATTTTATGCACTGTATATGAGCTGGCGATTTCTAAGTCTGTGGTTCCGAGAGGGGGTAACCAGGCTCACTAATAAAGGTCAAGCCACTTGGCTGCCAGAATGCCCTCCTTCAGCACAGACCAGAAAGGCATTGTGATAAGCGTATCCCCGGTATAGTCAGGGGTTAATGGGAGTCGTCCCCGTCCCCCCAGTATACGCCCAGAACCATGGACCCGGTACTTGTGGTTCGGACTGTCTCCAACCAGCCATAATGTTGTGAGAGTGAAATTATGTCTAAGTCCAGCTTTCGTACATTAGAAGCAACTCTGAAACGTAACCTAAGCGTTTTTCGAAACTACTTTTTGGCTAACCTCTTATAGGAAGGTCTAGGAGCTCTGAAAATGAACGTGCGCGTCTTTCACTCTTCCCGAGGGACTTAGAAGAATTTTGTGATATTTTTTATTAAAATGGTGTATAAGGGTATATATATAAATATATTTTATGCACTGTATATGAGCTGGCGATTTCTAAGTCTGTGGTTCCGAGAGGGGGTAACCAGGCTCACTAATAAAGGTCAAGCCACTTGGCTGCCAGAATGCCCTGCTTCAGCACAGACCAGAAAGGCATTGTGATAAGCGTCTCCCCGGTATAGTCAGGGGTTACTGGGAGTCCCCCCTGTCCCCCCAGTATACGGCCAGAACCATGGACCCGGTACTTGTGGTTCGGACTGTCTCCAACCAGCCATAATGTTGTGAGAGTGAAATTATGTCTAAGTCCAGCTTTGGTACATTAGAAGCAACTCTGAAACTTAACCTAAACGTTTTTCGAAACTACTTTTTGGCTAACCTCTTATACTGTAGGAAGGTCTAGGAGCTCTGAAAATGAACGTGCGCGTCTTTCACTCTTCCCGAGGGACTTAGAAGAATTTTGTGATATTTTTTATTAAAATGGTGTATAAGGGTATATATATAAATATATTTTATGCACTGTATATGAGCTGGCGATTTCTAAGTCTGTGGTTCCGAGAGGGGGTAACCAGGCTCACTAATAAAGGTCAAGCCACTTGGCTGCCAGAATGCCCTCCTTCAGCACAGACCAGAAAGGCATTGTGATAAGCGTATCCCCGGTATAGTCAGGGGTTAATGGGAGTCGTCCCCGTCCCCCCAGTATACGGCCAGAACCATGGACCCTGTACTTGTGGGTCGGACTGTCTCCAACCAGCTATAATGTTGTGAGAGTGAAATTATGTCTAAGTCCAGCTTTGGTACATTAGAAGCAACTCTGAAACTTAACCTAAGCGTTTTTCGAAGCTACTTTTTGGCTAACTTCTTATAGGAAGGTCTAGGAGCTCTGAAAATGAACGTGCGCGTCTTTCACTCTTCCCGAGGGACTTAGAAGAATTTTGTGATATTTTTTATTAAAATGGTGTATAAGGGTATATATATAAATATATTTTATGCACTGTATATGAGCTGGCGATTTCTAAGTCTGTGGTTCCGAGAGGGGGTAACCAGGCTCACTAATAAAGGTCAAGCCACTTGGCTGCCAGAATGCCCTCCTTCAGCACAGACCAGAAAGGCATTGTGATAAGCGTATCCCCGGTATAGTCAGGGGTTAATGGGAGTCGTCCCCGTCCCCCCAGTATACGCCCAGAACCATGGACCCGGTACTTGTGGTTCGGACTGTCTCCAACCAGCCATAATGTTGTGAGAGTGAAATTATGTCTAAGTCCAGCTTTCGTACATTAGAAGCAACTCTGAAACGTAACCTAAGCGTTTTTCGAAACTACTTTTTGGCTAACCTCTTATAGGAAGGTCTAGGAGCTCTGAAAATGAACGTGCGCGTCTTTCACTCTTCCCGAGGGACTTAGAAGAATTTTGTGATATTTTTTATTAAAATGGTGTATAAGGGTATATATATAAATATATTTTATGCACTGTATATGAGCTGGCGATTTCTAAGTCTGTGGTTCCGAGAGGGGGTAACCAGGCTCACTAATAAAGGTCAAGCCACTTGGCTGCCAGAATGCCCTGCTTCAGCACAGACCAGAAAGGCATTGTGATAAGCGTATCCCCGGTATAGTCAGGGGTTAATGGGAGTCCCCCCCGTCCCCCCAGTATACGGCCAGAACCATGGATCCGGTACTTGTGGTTCGGACTGTCTCCAACCAGCCATAATGTTGTGAGAGTGAAATTATGTCTAAGTCCAGCTTTGGTACATTAGAAGCAACTCTGAAACTTAACCTAAGCGTTTTTCGAAACTACTTTTTGGCTAACCTCTTATAGGAAGGTCTAGGAGCTCTGAAAATGAACGTGCGCGTCTTTCACTCTTCCCGAGGGACTTAGAAGAATTTTGTGATATTTTTTATTAAAATGGTGTATAAGGGCATGCGCGACAACGGACTGAATGGCTGCTTGATCATTCAGCTCCGTTTCTAGCCGACACAATTTAATTAATAAATACATCCAAACCTGACGGATTTCGCCGAAATTTGACCACAACTTACCCGGACACCTCCAGGATGTCTAAAGGGACAAGATCGAAGCGCCCCTCTACAGTAATGACTGATTATTACAGCAAAGGAGATCAGCCACGCGCCCGCAGCCATGAGGGCCCCCCGCCAAGCGGGTCCGACTCAGAGGCAGAGGGAGATGAGGATAGCGGGAATAGAATCATGCGGAGGCGTGATATGCAGGAGTTCTGCACAGACATCAAAAGATGCCTGCAGGCTGAAGTGGCGTCCCTGAGAGCGGACATAAACAACATTGGCGCCAGAACGGACTCCCTAGAGAGGAAGCTGGACACCACGGTAAAGTCCCTCCACAGAACTGATAAACAGCTAGCCCAAGTGAAGGACACTATCCAAGACCTCTTAGATAAGCAGGAAGATGCGGAAAACCGAGAGCGTCGTAATAATGTGAGGATCAGGGGGGTCTCAGAAGAGGAACTTGACCCGGAGGACTTTGTGGTTGGTGGCTAACTCAATTGATGCCGGATAAGACGGCCCAGGACCTGCATCTGGACCGGTGTCACAGAGCCCTGAGATCCAGGCCGCAGCAGGGAGACCCCCGCGAGATATCATCGCCCGCTTCCATTATTTTAAAATAAAAGAACTGTTTACCCAGCTGACCCGCAATAATCCTTCCTTTGAATCACAAAAAATCCAAGTTTTTCAGGACATCTCCCCCACCACATTATTAAAAAGGAAACAACTTACCCCAATTACCAAGATCCTCAGAGATGAAGGGGTTAAGTACCGCTGGATTTTCCCCTTTGGGCTCCTAGTATCCAGAAACGGGGCTTCTACAACAATAAAAAAAGCTGAAGATGGCGGCGCCTTCCTCACTAAACTGGGCCTGCAGGACAAAATCACAGAGGATGTGGCGGGAAACAGAACAGCGCCGGATCCAACATGGCGGGAGGCGGGAAGACCCAATAAGAAAAATCAGGCTCGCAGTCCACGGTAATCGGTCTACTACTGAGACTGAGTTCCCTCACAGTTTATGTTAACCCCCCCCCCTACCTCCCGCTCTCCGCTCGCCTAAAACTGCCTGTAGTAGCCCCACAGAGACCCCCCCGTACAGCTACACCCCCGCCCCCCCCCTACGGCATCCCCCCCCCGGAGCCCAGAAGAGCCAAGGCCCTTTGGACTTGATGCACCACTTACCTGATCCCCTGACGGCAGCGGAGGGAGACTGGCAGCCATCTTGGATCAGCTCCGGTGCCCAACTGAGGAGGAACGGCTGCGGATGACGTCAGCGGGGAGGAGACTGCACTTCACGCGAGAAGGGCGCAGAAGAGAGGCCACATCCAAGATGGCGGAGGTCGGGACGGGCCGGAAGAGGCGGGATCCGGAAGGCGACTCCGGAGGAGATTAAGCAACACAAGGCGCCGAGGGAGAACGGCGCAGGAGAACACGCTAATAGAGCGCAAGTAGATAGAGTGAAGCGGGACCCTAGGAGGTGGGACAAACGGGTAGCACAGAGTGCAGCAGAGTCCACCCCGCGGGCAGGCCATACACAGACACCCCCGCTTCCACGGCCGCCCCTGATCCTCGCGCTGACACCCCTGCCATTCCCACCGGCGCTTCTCTCACTGACACTCCTGCCCCTCTCGCGGACGTCCCTTTGACACCCTGACTCATCGCGCTGACACCTATACGCCCCCCGCTGGCACCACTCCCGCGGATACTCCTGCGGGCGAGTCCCTTGAGGACACATCTTAGGCGCACGACAAACACCCCTATTCACGCTGACACCCCTGCTCCTTCCACAGACACCTTTACAAGAGTAACGGAAGCCTTATAAGTAAGGGGAGAGAGGGATAAATGTAGGAACACCCGCTGAAGTAGGGCCACATGCAGTAATAGCGTGAGGCAAGGGGCAGTAGTGAATGTAGACATAGGCCGACAGCGAGACTGGGGGGGCGAGAGTCGGAAGCCCCAAAACGGAGCTCTGGGAGGGGAAAACAAAAACATAAAGCAAAAACTGACAGACAGTCATCGGAGGGTGCCCTGACGCATAGACACCTCAGGGGGGGAAATTAAATTAAGTTAAGCTTGGGGCAGCTAAGCTGAACTCAGGCTAAATTACGAGTTAAAGAAGCCGGGTGAATAACCACGGGAGTTGGCAGAAAGTTTGGGCCTGTTAGGCAGTACAAGAGGCAAATCAGAAAAGGGCTACAGAGGACGGGGGGACAAGTTGATGACAGTTACTGATAGAAGGTCAGAGTTTTAGGTTACATGCAATTTCTTAAGTATGCAGGTTGTTTAAAAGTCAGGTTTGGACTAACAAAGTTACTAGTTCATCGGCTGAGACGGCGGTCCTACAGTCGTCATGCGTGTCTACCCTGGGGCTGGGGCAGCTGCCCTAGAACCCGAGGAAGTCCTGGGGACGAGGCGGGGCAACACGGCCCTTTGGAGGAGGAAAGAGTTAGAGGGCGTGTTCCGGACATCCGCAGTCCCACAGGCAAGGGAGAGACGGCGGTCCTATGCCGCTGATCAATCTCCCCAGTTGATGTGTGTTGTTTACGTGTTTTTTCTTTTCCCTTATGTGTCCCACGTACCTACTGTGTCCACCCTCCCCCACATTATCTCCTATACGAGTGGCCCCCCGCTGAAGCCCTGCACAGAGCTGAGTACTGCAGAGGAACAGAAGCGGCACCGTAGCGACCCGATACATCCAAGAGCAACACTAAGAAAACAAGGTCAGTTCCCCACACCAACATGCCTTTAACCTTTATATCCCACAACACTAAGGGTCTCAACTCCCCATGCAAACGAAGGATAGCACTCACTGACTACAAAAAAAAGGGAGCGGACTTCATCCTACTCCAGGAAACACATTTCAGTACCACTAGTGCTCCCAAATATTTTGATAAACAATATAAGCAAGTATTCTTATCCTCCGCGCCAGAAAAAAAAAGGGGAGTAGCAATCCTAGTCCATAATAGAGTAGGCCTAGTAGTGGACAAGGTAAAGAAAGATCAAGAGGGGAGGTTCCTGATGATCATAGGGTCCATCAATATGCTCCCCATAACAATAGCCACGCTGTATGCCCCTAACACCCATGAAGCAGAATTCTTTACGAAGACATTCGGCATCATAAAAAAGTTTAGCGAAGGAGCCCTAATCCTAGGTGGGGACTTCAACGTGGCTATGAACACAACCCTGGATCGCTCAGGTCCCCACAGGCGCAGAACCAACCCCCGACCTTCCGCACTAGAACAAGGTCTGAAAGACCTCCAACTAATAGACGCATGGAGAGAAATCCACCCACTAGAAAAACTTTATACTTTCTACTCACACCCACACGACTCATTCAGTAGAATCGATTACTTCTTTATCTCTAGCAGACTGGTCTCCACGGTCACCCACACGGGGATCCATGATATTTCATGGTCGGACCATGCACCGATCGAGCTAAGGTGCGCGCAGATAGGGCTGGAAAGACCAAGAGCAAACTGGAAACTAAATGGCTCCCTCCTAAAAATCCCAGACCTTGAGAGAAAGATCAAAGAGGAGATTAAATACTTTTTCAGTGAAAATAAAGACAGCGTTGACTCACACATAACCCTCTGGGAGGCTCACAAAGCAACACTGAGGGGGGTTTTGATTAGTATGGGAGCCCGCAAGAAAAAGGAGCGCAACGCAAAAATTATTAAGGTGCAAGCAGAACTAAAACAGCACTGGGAACAACATAGGCGGTCACCCGATGCAGAGACCCTGCAACAAATTAAAGACACCCAGACTAAGCTGAATCTTCTGCTCACCTCCCAGGCTGAGAAAGCGTTAAGTTGGTCAAAGAGAAGATATTTCGAAAAAGCAAACAAACCAGATACCTTATTAGCCAAAATGATTAACTCCAAAACGCACAATTATAGTATCCAAGCGTTACGACGCGAATCAGGGGAAATTACTGCCAACCCCAAGCAAATTGTACGGGAATTTAAAGATTTCTACGCAAAACTATATGACGGGGATAAAGTAGCCAGATCACCAGCGAACAAGGTGGCCCTGGAGAACTTTCTAGCAAGTTCAAATATACCCTGTTTGAGCGGGGTGGACAGAGAGGTGATGGGCAGAGATTTTACAATGGAGGAATTATCGGAGGTTATGAAAAACCTGAAACCCTCTAAAGCCCCGGGCCCCGACGGGTACTCAAATCTTTACTACAAAAAGTTTAGGAAACAATTGGCCCCTTATTTACTACGTATGTTTAACCAAGTGTTGAATGGATCCCCATTCCCTAGCCAAATGCTCCAAGCATCCATTTCAGTAATACACAAAACAGGGAAAGACCCGCAGGACTGTAAGAGTTACAGACCTATATCCCTCATTAATTCGGACATCAAAATCTATTCCAAATTACTGGCCAATAGAGTGAGTCTAATCCTACCCAGACTGGTGCACCCAGATCAAGTCGGGTTTATCCAGGGTCGACAAGCATCGGATAATACCCGACGAATTATTGATCTGATAGAAATAGCCAATCGCAATGACATACCAGTTATGGCGCTCAGTCTGGATGCGGAAAAAGCGTTTGATAGGATAGACTGGCCATATCTGGAGGCCACGCTTGGAGCGTTCGGAATGGGCAACAAATTAATAAAAGCTATATTCGCACTATATTCGACCCCGTCGGCAAGGGTGACCCACCAGGGATTCGCTTCAGACCCCTTTCAAATTAAGAGCGGTACGCGACAGGGATGCCCGCTCTCCCCCCTCCTCTTTGCACTGTGTATGGAGCCGCTGGCGGCCCAGATCCGGGATAGCAAAGACATTTCAGGTATTGCCATCGGAAACCAGACGCATAAAGTGGCACTCTATGCGGATGACGTGTTCCTGACAGTATCCAGGCCCCTCACCTCTCTGCCGAACCTGTTTGAGGTATTGGGACGGTTCAATAGGGTCTCCGGGTTCAAAATAAATCAGAGTAAATCGGAGGCCATTAATATAAATCTCCCCAAACACGTAGAAAAATTAATAGCCCTTAACTTCAATTTTCGCTGGCAGAAGCAACAAATCAAATACCTGGGAGTCAATATCACACGGACATATAATACCATCGGCCACGCCAATTACCCGCAACTGATGCGGACCCTGAGAGAGGATCTCCATAAGTGGGCTAAAAACAAGATCTCATGGATTGGCAAAATCCACTGCGTAAAAATGAATTTGCTCCCTCGCCTCTTGTATCTTTTTCAAACGCTCCCAGTGCCGTTAAATTTGAAGGAAACTCTCTCCCTCCAAACTGAGATAGATAAGTTTATCTGGGGAGGCAAAAAGGCGAGAGTGAGCAAACAGATAATGCGCACACAAACAGGGGCGGGAGGTCTAGCGGTACCTTGTTTGTTATCATACTACCGAGCGGCTCAATTATGTCAAATTGTGCAATGGCACACTAACCCCGACTCTAAAAGATGGGTCGCGTTAGAGCGAGAGGCATGCTCACCATTGGAACTAGAGCACCTGATTTGGTACCCTAAAAAGGTGCGCAATAGCACCAAACTGCCGCTATCCTCAATGACCAACTCGCTATCTATCTGGGCAGGCGCCAGGCTTAAGTGCGGCCTGACTAGCAGGGCATCGGGTATGACACCAATTTGGAATAACCCCCTCTTTGCTCCGGGCCAATCCAGCACAGATTTCTCTATCTGGAAACAAAACAACATAAAGCGTTTGGTGGATCTGGAGGGGAGAAAGGGCATAAAATTTTTCGAAATAGTCAAATCTGACCACCATATTCCTAATGCCGAGATCTTTAGATACCTCCAGATCAGGGCGTTCTATCAAAAAGTTCAGCCACAGTCTCCTATGACAAATTTCGAAAAGCTCTGTCGAGCAGGGACATCCACGGTGAGACTTACATCGCAGATGTATAAAGAAGTGACCGGTTCTAGCACGACAGTGAACGACAAAACCAGATATATGACCCAATGGGAGACAGACCTAGGCGAGGAGCTAGAGATAGAGGACTGGACAAAGATTGTGACGGCAACCTCCAAAAGCTCTATGTGTACAACCTTAAGGGAGAACGCATATAAGGTAATGATGCGATGGTACCATACTCCCGCTAAATTAGCTAAATTCCTGCCCAGTTACTCCCCATTGTGTCCGAGACAATGTGGACAGCAAGCAGACTTGTTGCACATGCTGTGGTCCTGCCCCAAAATCGTCCCAGTCTGGGACTCAATTAAAGACTGGTTGAACATAATTACAGGTAAACCCGTCCCATTAGACCCATGGCTGTTCCTCCTGAACAGGCCAGCAATCGGGTTCACCAAAGGAGAAAACAAACTGATAGCTCACTTTGCTATGGCGATGAGGGGAGAGACTGCAGCACGCTGGAAACAAAATATAATCCCTTCAATTCCAAACATTAGACATAGAATTTGGACCGTATGCCAGATGGAAATGCTAACAAGCTTAGTCAACGACACTGGCGAAAATTTTGAAAAAGTATGGGCACCGTGGTTAGCCCAGAAAGAAATTCGGGAAGTAGATAGGTCCTCAATTTGGCTTTAATAGGAACAAATGCGTTCTCCCTTGAGGGAATACCTAACGACGGAACCTACACCACACTAAGATAGAGAAACCCCCCTCCCCCCCCCCCCCACCCCACCACATAACCCTGTATGACCAAGAGGGGTCACACAAGACAATGAGAGAGACAAATCAGTTACGAACCAGATGGCCTACAGGGTACGCAGAAAGTCCTCGGACGCAGAGAACCAGCATGGGGGAGGCAGATGCGGACCCACGTAAGGAGACCCCCCCAACTCCCATACTCCCCCCCCCCCCCCTCTCTCTCTGTCCTTTTTCACGCCCCTTGTCTGTCTACCCCTCCCACCCCCCCGGCTCCTAGCAGGGGATCCCCTCCCCAGTATGTCTGTTGGTCTTCCCAGTTTGTCCAAAGACATTCACCAATTTACGAAACGGATTGTCACATGCAGTAAACTGTTACGGTACGCTGCCGAGAGATTATCTACTGTATGTATATTATGTACTGAACAAAATAAAAAATTTAAGTTGAAAAAAAAAAAAAAAAATGGTGTATAAGGGTATATATATAAATATATTTTATGCACTGTATATGAGCTGGCGATTTCTAAGTCTGTGGTTCCGAGAGGGGGTAACCAGGCTCACTAATAAAGGTCAAGCCACTTGGCTGCCAGAATGCCCTGCTTCAGCACAGACCAGAAAGGCATTGTGATAAGCGTATCCCCGGTATAGTCAGGGGTTAATGGGAGTCGTCCCCGTCCCCCCAGTATACGGCCAGAACCATGGACCCTGTACTTGTGGGTCGGACTGTCTCCAACCAGCCATAATGTTGTGAGAGTGAAATTATGTCTAAGTCCAGCTTTGGTACATTAGAAGCAACTCTGAAACTTAACCTAAGCGTTTTTCGAAGCTACTTTTTGGCTAACTTCTTATAGGAAGGTCTAGGAGCTCTGAAAATGAACGTGCGCGTCTTTCACTCTTCCCGAGGGACTTAGAAGAATTTTGTGATATTTTTTATTAAAATGGTGTATAAGGGTATATATATAAATATATTTTATGCACTGTATATGAGCTGGCGATTTCTAAGTCTGTGGTTCCGAGAGGGGATAACCAGGCTCACTAATAAAGGTCAAGCCACTTGGCTGCCAGAATGGCCTGCTTCAGCACAGACCAGAAAGGCATTGTGATAAGCGTATCCCCGGTATAGTCAGGGGTTAATGGGAGTCGTCCCCGTCCCCCCAGTATACGGCCAGAACCATGGACCCTGTACTTGTGGGTCGGACTGTCTCCAACCAGCTATAATGTTGTGAGAGTGAAATTATGTCTAAGTCCAGCTTTGGTACATTAGAAGCAACTCTGAAACTTAACCTAAGCGTTTTTCGAAGCTACTTTTTGGCTAACTTCTTATAGGAAGGTCTAGGAGCTCTGAAAATGAACGTGCGCGTCTTTCACTCTTCCCGAGGGACTTAGAAGAATTTTGTGATATTTTTTATTAAAATGGTGTATAAGGGTATATATATAAATATATTTTATGCACTGTATATGAGCTGGCGATTTCTAAGTCTGTGGTTCCGAGAGGGGGTAACCAGGCTCACTAATAAAGGTCAAGCCACTTGGCTGCCAGAATGCCCTACTTCAGCACAGACCAGAAAGGCATTGTGATAAGCGTATACCCGGTATAGTCAGGGGTTAATGGGAGTCGTCCCCGTCCCCCCAGTATACGGCCAGAACCATGGACCCGGTACTTGTGGTTCGGACTGTCTCCAACCAGCCATAATGTTGTGAGAGTGAAATTATGTCTAAGTCCAGCTTTGGTACATTAGAAGCAACTTTGAAACTTAACCTAAGCGTTTTTCGAAACTACTTTTTGGCTAACTTCTTATAGGAAGGTCTAGGAGCTCTGAAAATGAACGTGCGCGTCTTTCACTCTTCCCGAGGGACTTAGAAGAATTTTGTGATATTTTTTATTAAAATGGTGTATAAGGGTATATATATAAATATATTTTATGCACTGTATATGAGCTGGCGATTTCTAAGTCTGTGGTTCCGAGAGGGGGTAACCAGGCTCACTAATAAAGGTCAAGCCACTTGGCTGCCAGAATGCCCTGCTACAGCACAGACCAGAAAGGCATTGTGATAAGCGTATCCCCGGTATAGTCAGGGGTTAATGGGAGTCCCCCCCGTCCCCCCAGTATACGGCCAGAACCATGGACCCGGTACTTGTGGTTCGGACTGTCTCCAACCAGCCATAATGTTGTGAGAGTGAAATTATGTCTAAGTCCAGCTTTGGTACATTAGAAGCAACTCTGAAACTTAACCTAAGCGTTTTTCGAAACTACTTTTTGGCTAACCTCTTATAGGAAGGTCTAGGAGCTCTGAAAATGAACGTGCGCGTCTTTCACTCTTCCCGAGAGACTTAGAAGAATTTTGTGATATTTTTTATTAAAATGGTGTATAAGGGTATATATATAAATATATTTTATGCACTGTATATGAGCTGGCGATTTCTAAGTCTGTGGTTCCGAGAGGGGGTAACCAGGCTCACTAATAAAGGTCAAGCCACTTGGCTGCCAGAATGGCCTGCTTCAGCACAGACCAGAAAGACATTGTGATAAGCGTATCCCCGGTATAGTCAGGGGTTAATGGGAGTCGTCCCCGTCCCCCCAGTATACGGCCAGAACCATGGACCCTGTACTTGTGGGTCGGACTGTCTCCAACCAGCCATAATGTTGTGAGAGTGAAATTATGTCTAAGTCCAGCTTTGGTACATTAGAAGCAACTCTGAAACTTAACCTAAGCGTTTTTCGAAGCTACTTTTTGGCTAACTTCTTATAGGAAGGTCTAGGAGCTCTGAAAATGAACGTGCGCGTCTTTCTCTCTTCCCGAGGGACTTAGAAGAATTTTGTGATATTTTTTATTAAAATGGTGTATAAGGGTATATATATATAAATATATTTTATGCACTGTATATGAGCTGGCGATTTCTAAGTCTGTGGTTCCGAGAGGGGGTAACCAGGCTCACTAATAAAGGTCAAGCCACTTGGCTGCCAGAATGCCCTCCTTCAGCACAGACCAGAAAGGCATTGTGATAAGCGTATCCCCGGTATAGTCAGGGGTTACTGGGAGTCCCCCCCGTCCCCCCAGTATACGGCCAGAACCATGGACCCGGTACTTGTGGTTCGGACTGTCTCCAACCAGCCATAATGTTGTGAGAGTGAAATTATGTCTAAGTCCAGCTTTGGTACATTAGAAGCAACTCTGAAACTTAACCTAAGCGTTTTTCGAAACTACTTTTTGGCTAACCTCTTATAGGAAGGTCTAGGAGCTCTGAAAATGAACGTGCGCGTCTTTCACTCTTCCCGAGGGACTTAGAAGAATTTTGTGATATTTTTTATTAAAATGGTGTATAAGGGTATATATATAAATATATTTTATGCACTGTATATGAGCTGGCGATTTCTAAGTCTGTGGTTCCGAGAGGGGATAACCAAGCTCACTAATAAAGGTCAAGCCACTTGGCTGCCAGAATGGCCTGCTTCAGCACAGACCAGAAAGGCATTGTGATAAGCGTATCCCCGGTATAGTCAGGGGTTAATGGGAGTCGTCCCCGTCCCCCCAGTATACGCCCAGAACCATGGACCCGGTACTTGTGGTTCGGACTGTCTCCAACCAGCCATAATGTTGTGAGAGTGAAATTATGTCTAAGTCCAGCTTTCGTACATTAGAAGCAACTCTGAAACTTAACCTAAGCGTTTTTCGAAACTACTTTTTGGCTAACCTCTTATAGGAAGGTCTAGGAGCTCTGAAAATGAACGTGCGCATCTTTCACTCTTCCCGAGGGACTTAGAAGAATTTTGTGATATTTTTTATTAAAATGGTGTATAAGGGTATATATATAAATATATTTTATGCACTGTATATGAGCTGGCGATTTCTAAGTCTGTGGTTCCGAGAGGGGGTAACCAGGCTCACTAATAAAGGTCAAGCCACTTGGCTGCCAGAATGCCCTGCTTCAGCACAGACCAGAAAGGCATTGTGATAAGCGTATACCCGGTATAGTCAGGGGTTAATGGGAGTCGTCCCCGTCCCCCCAGTATACGCCCAGAACCATGGACCCGGTACTTGTGGTTCGGACTGTCTCCAACCAGCCATAATGTTGTGAGAGTGAAATTATGTCTAAGTCCAGCTTTCGTACATTAGAAGCAACTCTGAAACTTAACCTAAGCGTTTTTCGAAGCTACTTTTTGGCTAACTTCTTATAGGAAGGTCTAGGAGCTCTGAAAATGAACGTGCGCGTCTTTCACTCTTCCCGAGGGACTTAGAAGAATTTTGTGATATTTTTTATTAAAATGGTGTATAAGGGTATATACAGTATATATAAATATATTTTATGCACTGTATATGAGCTGGCGATTTCTAAGTCTGTGGTTCCGAGAGGGGGTAACCAGGCTCACTAATAAAGGTCAAGCCACTTGGCTGCCAGAATGCCCTCCTTCAGCACAGACCAGAAAGGCATTGTGATAAGCGTATCCCCGGTATAGTCAGGGGTTACTGGGAGTCCCCCCCGTCCCCCCAGTATACGGCCAGAACCATGGACCCGGTACTTGTGGTTCGGACTGTCTCCAACCAGCCATAATGTTGTGAGAGTGAAATTATGTCTAAGTCCAGCTTTGGTACATTAGAAGCAACTCTGAAACTTAACCTAAGCGTTTTTCGAAACTACTTTTTGGCTAACCTCTTATAGGAAGGTCTAGGAGCTCTGAAAATGAACGTGCGCGTCTTTCACTCTTCCCGAGGGACTTAGAAGAATTTTGTGATATTTTTTATTAAAATGGTGTATAAGGGTATATATATAAATATATTTTATGCACTGTATATGAGCTGGCGATTTCTAAGTCTGTGGTTCCGAGAGGGGATAACCAAGCTCACTAATAAAGGTCAAGCCACTTGGCTGCCAGAATGGCCTGCTTCAGCACAGACCAGAAAGGCATTGTGATAAGCGTATCCCCGGTATAGTCAGGGGTTAATGGGAGTCGTCCCCGTCCCCCCAGTATACGCCCAGAACCATGGACCCGGTACTTGTGGTTCGGACTGTCTCCAACCAGCCATAATGTTGTGAGAGTGAAATTATGTCTAAGTCCAGCTTTCGTACATTAGAAGCAACTCTGAAACTTAACCTAAGCGTTTTTCGAAACTACTTTTTGGCTAACCTCTTATAGGAAGGTCTAGGAGCTCTGAAAATGAACGTGCGCATCTTTCACTCTTCCCGAGGGACTTAGAAGAATTTTGTGATATTTTTTATTAAAATGGTGTATAAGGGTATATATATAAATATATTTTATGCACTGTATATGAGCTGGCGATTTCTAAGTCTGTGGTTCCGAGAGGGGGTAACCAGGCTCACTAATAAAGGTCAAGCCACTTGGCTGCCAGAATGCCCTGCTTCAGCACAGACCAGAAAGGCATTGTGATAAGCGTATACCCGGTATAGTCAGGGGTTAATGGGAGTCGTCCCCGTCCCCCCAGTATACGCCCAGAACCATGGACCCGGTACTTGTGGTTCGGACTGTCTCCAACCAGCCATAATGTTGTGAGAGTGAAATTATGTCTAAGTCCAGCTTTCGTACATTAGAAGCAACTCTGAAACTTAACCTAAGCGTTTTTCGAAGCTACTTTTTGGCTAACTTCTTATAGGAAGGTCTAGGAGCTCTGAAAATGAACGTGCGCGTCTTTCACTCTTCCCGAGGGACTTAGAAGAATTTTGTGATATTTTTTATTAAAATGGTGTATAAGGGTATATATATATAAATATATTTTATGCACTGTATATGAGCTGGCGATTTCTAAGTCTGTGGTTCCGAGAGGGGGTAACCAGGCTCACTAATAAAGGTCAAGCCACTTGGCTGCCAGAATGCCCTCCTTCAGCACAGACCAGAAAGGCATTGTGATAAGCGTATCCCCGGTATAGTCAGGGGTTACTGGGAGTCCCCCCCGTCCCCCCAGTATACGGCCAGAACCATGGACCCGGTACTTGTGGTTCGGACTGTCTCCAACCAGCCATAATGTTGTGAGAGTGAAATTATGTCTAAGTCCAGCTTTGGTACATTAGAAGCAACTCTGAAACTTAACCTAAGCGTTTTTCGAAACTACTTTTTGGCTAACCTCTTATAGGAAGGTCTAGGAGCTCTGAAAATGAACGTGCGCGTCTTTCACTCTTCCCGAGGGACTTAGAAGAATTTTGTGATATTTTTTATTAAAATGGTGTATAAGGGTATATATATAAATATATTTTATGCACTGTATATGAGCTGGCGATTTCTAAGTCTGTGGTTCCGAGAGGGGATAACCAAGCTCACTAATAAAGGTCAAGCCACTTGGCTGCCAGAATGGCCTGCTTCAGCACAGACCAGAAAGGCATTGTGATAAGCGTATCCCCGGTATAGTCAGGGGTTAATGGGAGTCGTCCCCGTCCCCCCAGTATACGCCCAGAACCATGGACCCGGTACTTGTGGTTCGGACTGTCTCCAACCAGCCATAATGTTGTGAGAGTGAAATTATGTCTAAGTCCAGCTTTCGTACATTAGAAGCAACTCTGAAACTTAACCTAAGCGTTTTTCGAAACTACTTTTTGGCTAACCTCTTATAGGAAGGTCTAGGAGCTCTGAAAATGAACGTGCGCATCTTTCACTCTTCCCGAGGGACTTAGAAGAATTTTGTGATATTTTTTATTAAAATGGTGTATAAGGGTATATATATAAATATATTTTATGCACTGTATATGAGCTGGCGATTTCTAAGTCTGTGGTTCCGAGAGGGGGTAACCAGGCTCACTAATAAAGGTCAAGCCACTTGGCTGCCAGAATGCCCTGCTTCAGCACAGACCAGAAAGGCATTGTGATAAGCGTATACCCGGTATAGTCAGGGGTTAATGGGAGTCGTCCCCGTCCCCCCAGTATACGCCCAGAACCATGGACCCGGTACTTGTGGTTCGGACTGTCTCCAACCAGCCATAATGTTGTGAGAGTGAAATTATGTCTAAGTCCAGCTTTCGTACATTAGAAGCAACTCTGAAACTTAACCTAAGCGTTTTTCGAAGCTACTTTTTGGCTAACTTCTTATAGGAAGGTCTAGGAGCTCTGAAAATGAACGTGCGCGTCTTTCACTCTTCCCGAGGGACTTAGAAGAATTTTGTGATATTTTTTATTAAAATGGTGTATAAGGGTATATATATATAAATATATTTTATGCACTGTATATGAGCTGGCGATTTCTAAGTCTGTGGTTCCGAGAGGGGGTAACCAGGCTCACTAATAAAGGTCAAGCCACTTGGCTGCCAGAATGCCCTCCTTCAGCACAGACCAGAAAGGCATTGTGATAAGCGTATCCCCGGTATAGTCAGGGGTTACTGGGAGTCCCCCCCGTCCCCCCAGTATACGGCCAGAACCATGGACCCGGTACTTGTGGTTCGGACTGTCTCCAACCAGCCATAATGTTGTGAGAGTGAAATTATGTCTAAGTCCAGCTTTGGTACATTAGAAGCAACTCTGAAACTTAACCTAAGCGTTTTTCGAAACTACTTTTTGGCTAACCTCTTATAGGAAGGTCTAGGAGCTCTGAAAATGAACGTGCGCGTCTTTCACTCTTCCCGAGGGACTTAGAAGAATTTTGTGATATTTTTTATTAAAATGGTGTATAAGGGTATATATATAAATATATTTTATGCACTGTATATGAGCTGGCGATTTCTAAGTCTGTGGTTCCGAGAGGGGATAACCAAGCTCACTAATAAAGGTCAAGCCACTTGGCTGCCAGAATGGCCTGCTTCAGCACAGACCAGAAAGGCATTGTGATAAGCGTATCCCCGGTATAGTCAGGGGTTAATGGGAGTCGTCCCCGTCCCCCCAGTATACGCCCAGAACCATGGACCCGGTACTTGTGGTTCGGACTGTCTCCAACCAGCCATAATGTTGTGAGAGTGAAATTATGTCTAAGTCCAGCTTTCGTACATTAGAAGCAACTCTGAAACTTAACCTAAGCGTTTTTCGAAACTACTTTTTGGCTAACCTCTTATAGGAAGGTCTAGGAGCTCTGAAAATGAACGTGCGCATCTTTCACTCTTCCCGAGGGACTTAGAAGAATTTTGTGATATTTTTTATTAAAATGGTGTATAAGGGTATATATATAAATATATTTTATGCACTGTATATGAGCTGGCGATTTCTAAGTCTGTGGTTCCGAGAGGGGGTAACCAGGCTCACTAATAAAGGTCAAGCCACTTGGCTGCCAGAATGCCCTGCTTCAGCACAGACCAGAAAGGCATTGTGATAAGCGTATCCCCGGTATAGTCAGGGGTTAATGGGAGTCCCCCCCGTCCCCCCAGTATACGGCCAGAACCATGGACCCGGTGCTTGTGGGTCGGACTGTCTCCAACCAGCCATAATGTTGTGAGAGTGAAATTATGTCTAAGTCCAGCTTTCGTACATTAGAAGCAACTCTGAAACTTAACCTAAGCGTTTTTCGAAGCTACTTTTTGGCTAACTTCTTATAGGAAGGTGTAGGAGCTCTGAAAATGAACGTGCGCGTCTTTCACTCTTCCCGAGGGACTTAGAAGAATTTTGTGATATTTTTTATTAAAATGGTGTATAAGGGTATATATATATAAATATATTTTATGCACTGTATATGAGCTGGCGATTTCTAAGTCTGTGGTTCCGAGAGGGGGTAACCAGGCTCACTAATAAAGGTCAAGCCACTTGGCTGCCAGAATGCCCTCCTTCAGCACAGACCAGAAAGGCATTGTGATAAGCGTATCCCCGGTATAGTCAAGGGTTACTGGGAGTCCCCCCCGTCCCCCCAGTATACGGCCAGAACCATGGACCCGGTACTTGTGGTTCGGACTGTCTCCAACCAGCCATAATGTTGTGAGAGTGAAATTATGTCTAAGTCCAGCTTTGGTACATTAGAAGCAACTCTGAAACTTAACCTAAGCGTTTTTCGAAACTACTTTTTGGCTAACCTCTTATAGGAAGGTCTAGGAGCTCTGAAAATGAACGTGCGCGTCTTTCACTCTTCCCGAGGGACTTAGAAGAATTTTGTGATATTTTTTATTAAAATGGTGTATAAGGGTATATATATAAATATATTTTATGCACTGTATATGAGCTGGCGATTTCTAAGTCTGTGGTTCCGAGAGGGGATAACCAAGCTCACTAATAAAGGTCAAGCCACTTGGCTGCCAGAATGGCCTGCTTCAGCACAGACCAGAAAGGCATTGTGATAAGCGTATCCCCGGTATAGTCAGGGGTTAATGGGAGTCGTCCCCGTCCCCCCAGTATACGCCCAGAACCATGGACCCGGTACTTGTGGTTCGGACTGTCTCCAACCAGCCATAATGTTGTGAGAGTGAAATTATGTCTAAGTCCAGCTTTCGTACATTAGAAGCAACTCTGAAACTTAACCTAAGCGTTTTTCGAAACTACTTTTTGGCTAACCTCTTATAGGAAGGTCTAGGAGCTCTGAAAATGAACGTGCGCATCTTTCACTCTTCCCGAGGGACTTAGAAGAATTTTGTGATATTTTTTATTAAAATGGTGTATAAGGGTATATATATAAATATATTTTATGCACTGTATATGAGCTGGCGATTTCTAAGTCTGTGGTTCCGAGAGGGGGTAACCAGGCTCACTAATAAAGGTCAAGCCACTTGGCTGCCAGAATGCCCTGCTTCAGCACAGACCAGAAAGGCATTGTGATAAGCGTATCCCCGGTATAGTCAGGGGTTAATGGGAGTCCCCCCCGTCCCCCCAGTATACGGCCAGAACCATGGACCCGGTGCTTGTGGGTCGGACTGTCTCCAACCAGCCATAATGTTGTGAGAGTGAAATTATGTCTAAGTCCAGCTTTCGTACATTAGAAGCAACTCTGAAACTTAACCTAAGCGTTTTTCGAAGCTACTTTTTGGCTAACTTCTTATAGGAAGGTCTAGGAGCTCTGAAAATGAACGTGCGCGTCTTTCACTCTTCCCGAGGGACTTAGAAGAATTTTGTGATATTTTTTATTAAAATGGTGTATAAGGGTATATATATATAAATATATTTTATGCACTGTATATGAGCTGGCGATTTCTAAGTCTGTGGTTCCGAGAGGGGGTAACCAGGCTCACTAATAAAGGTCAAGCCACTTGGCTGCCAGAATGCCCTCCTTCAGCACAGACCAGAAAGGCATTGTGATAAGCGTATCCCCGGTATAGTCAGGGGTTACTGGGAGTCCCCCCCGTCCCCCCAGTATACGGCCAGAACCATGGACCCGGTACTTGTGGTTCGGACTGTCTCCAACCAGCCATAATGTTGTGAGAGTGAAATTATGTCTAAGTCCAGCTTTGGTACATTAGAAGCAACTCTGAAACTTAACCTAAGCGTTTTTCGAAACTACTTTTTGGCTAACCTCTTATAGGAAGGTCTAGGAGCTCTGAAAATGAACGTGCGCGTCTTTCACTCTTCCCGAGGGACTTAGAAGAATTTTGTGATATTTTTTATTAAAATGGTGTATAAGGGTATATATATAAATATATTTTATGCACTGTATATGAGCTGGCGATTTCTAAGTCTGTGGTTCCGAGAGGGGATAACCAAGCTCACTAATAAAGGTCAAGCCACTTGGCTGCCAGAATGGCCTGCTTCAGCACAGACCAGAAAGGCATTGTGATAAGCGTATCCCCGGTATAGTCAGGGGTTAATGGGAGTCGTCCCCGTCCCCCCAGTATACGCCCAGAACCATGGACCCGGTACTTGTGGTTCGGACTGTCTCCAACCAGCCATAATGTTGTGAGTGAAATTATGTCTAAGTCCAGCTTTCGTACATTAGAAGCAACTCTGAAACTTAACCTAAGCGTTTTTCGAAACTACTTTTTGGCTAACCTCTTATAGGAAGGTCTAGGAGCTCTGAAAATGAACGTGCGCATCTTTCACTCTTCCCGAGGGACTTAGAAGAATTTTGTGATATTTTTTATTAAAATGGTGTATAAGGGTATATATATAAATATATTTTATGCACTGTATATGAGCTGGCGATTTCTAAGTCTGTGGTTCCGAGAGGGGGTAACCAGGCTCACTAATAAAGGTCAAGCCACTTGGCTGCCAGAATGCCCTGCTTCAGCACAGACCAGAAAGGCATTGTGATAAGCGTATACCCGGTATAGTCAGGGGTTAATGGGAGTCGTCCCCGTCCCCCCAGTATACGCCCAGAACCATGGACCCGGTACTTGTGGTTCGGACTGTCTCCAACCAGCCATAATGTTGTGAGAGTGAAATTATGTCTAAGTCCAGCTTTCGTACATTAGAAGCAACTCTGAAACTTAACCTAAGCGTTTTTCGAAACTACTTTTTGGCTAACCTCTTATAGGAAGGTCTAGGAGCTCTGAAAATGAACGTGCGCATCTTTCACTCTTCCCGAGGGACTTAGAAGATTTTTGTGATATTTTTTATTAAAATGGTGTATAAGGGTATATATATAAATATATTTTATGCACTGTATATGAGCTGGCGATTTCTAAGTCTGTGGTTCCGAGAGGGGGTAACCAGGCTCACTAATAAAGGTCAAGCCACTTGGCTGCCAGAATGCCCTGCTTCAGCACAGACCAGAAAGGCATTGTGATAAGCGTATACCCGGTATAGTCAGGGGTTAATGGGAGTCGTCCCCGTCCCCCCAGTATACGGCCAGAACCATGGACCCGGTACTTGTGGTTCGGACTGTCTCCAACCAGCCATAATGTTGTGAGAGTGAAATTATGTCTAAGTCCAGCTTTGGTACATTAGAAGCAACTTTGAAACTTAACCTAAGCGTTTTTCGAAACTACTTTTTGGCTAACTTCTTATAGGAAGGTCTAGGAGCTCTGAAAATGAACGTGCGCGTCTTTCACTCTTCCCGAGGGACTTAGAAGAATTTTGTGATATTTTTTATTAAAATGGTGTATAAGGGTCTATATATAAATATATTTTATGCACTGTATATGAGCTAGCGATTTCTAAGTCTGTGGTTTTGAGAGGGGGTAACCAGGCTCACTAATAAAGGTCAAGCCACTTGGCTGCCAGAATGCCCTGCTACAGCACAGACCAGAAAGGCATTGTGATAAGCGTATCCCCGGTATAGTCAGGGGTTAATGGGAGTCCCCCCCGTCCCCCCAGTATACGGCCAGAACCATGGACCCGGTACTTGTGGTTCGGACTGTCTCCAACCAGCCATAATGTTGTGAGAGTGAAATTATGTCTAATTCCAGCTTTGGTACATTAGAAGCAACTCTGAAACTTAACCTAAGCGTTTTTCGAAACTACTTTTTGGCTAACCTCTTATAGGAAGGTCTAGGAGCTCTGAAAATGAACGTGCGCGTCTTTCACTCTTCCCGAGGGACTTAGAAGAATTTTGTGATATTTTTTATTAAAATGGTGTATAAGGGTATATATATAAATATATTTTATGCACTGTATATGAGCTGGCGATTTCTAAGTCTGTGGTTCCGAGAGGGGGTAACCAGGCTCACTAATAAAGGTCAAGCCACTTGGCTGCCAGAATGCCCTGCTTCAGCACAGACCAGAAAGGCATTGTGATAAGCGTATCCCCGGTATAGTCAGGGGTTAATGGGAGTCCCCCCCGTCCCCCCAGTATACGGCCAGATCCATGTACCCGGTGCTTGTGGGTCGGACTGTCTCCAACCAGCCATAATGTTGTGAGAGTGAAATTATGTCTAAGTCCAGCTTTGGTACATTAGAAGCAACTCTGAAACTTAACCTAAGCGTTTTTCGAAACTACTTTTTGGCTAACCTCTTATAGGAAGGTCTAGGAGCTCTGAAAATGAACGTGCGCGTCTTTCACTCTTCCCGAGGGACTTAGAAGAATTTTGTGATATTTTTTATTAAAATGGTGTATAAGGGTATATATATAAATATATTTTATGCACTGTATATGAGCTGGCGATTTCTAAGTCTGTGGTTCCGAGAGGGGGTAACCAGGCTCACTAATAAAGGTCAAGCCACTTGGCTGCCAGAATGCCCTGCTTCAGCACAGACCAGAAAGGCATTGTGATAAGCGTATCCCCGGTATAGTCAGGGGTTAATGGGAGTCGTCCCCGTCCCCCCAGTATACGGCCAGAACCATGGACCCGGTACTTGTGGTTCGGACTGTCTCCAACCAGCCATAATGTTGTGAGAGTGAAATTATGTCTAAGTCCAGCTTTGGTACATTAGAAGCAACTCTGAAACTTAACCTAAGCGTTTTTCGAAACTACTTTTTGGCTAACCTCTTATAGGAAGGTCTAGGAGCTCTGAAAATGAACGTGCGCGTCTTTCACTCTTCCCGAGGGACTTAGAAGAATTTTGTGATATTTTTTATTAAAATGGTGTATAAGGGTATATATATAAATATATTTTATGCACTGTATATGAGCTGGCGATTTCTAAGTCTGTGGTTCCGAGAGGGGATAACCAGGCTCACTAATAAAGGTCAAGCCACTTGGCTGCCAGAATGGCCTGCTTCAGCACAGACCAGAAAGGCATTGTGATAAGCGTATCCCCGGTATAGTCAGGGGTTAATGGGAGTCGTCCCCGTCCCCCCAGTATACGGCCAGAACCATGGACCCGGTACTTGTGGGTCGGACTGTCTCCAACCAGCCATAATGTTGTGAGAGTGAAATTATGTCTAAGTCCAGCTTTGGTACATTAGAAGCAACTCTGAAACTTAACCTAAGCGTTTTTCGAAACTACTTTTTGGCTAACCTCTTATAGGAAGGTCTAGGAGCTCTGAAAATGAACGTGCGCGTCTTTCACTCTTCCCGAGGGACTTAGAAGAATTTTGTGATATTTTTTATTAAAATGGTGTATAAGGGTATATATATAAATATATTTTATGCACTGTATATGAGCTGGCGATTTCTAAGTCTGTGGTTCCGAGAGGGGATAACCAGGCTCACTAATAAAGGTCAAGCCACTTGGCTGCCAGAATGGCCTGCTTCAGCACAGACCAGAAAGGCATTGTGATAAGCGTATCCCCGGTATAGTCAGGGGTTAATGGGAGTCGTCCCCGTCCCCCCAGTATACGGCCAGAACCATGGAACCTGTACTTGTGGGTCGGACTGTCTCCAACCAGCCATAATGTTGTGAGAGTGAAATTATGTCTAAGTCCAGCTTTGGTACATTAGAAGCAACTCTGAAACTTAACCTAAGCGTTTTTCGAAGCTACTTTTTGGCTAACTTCTTATAGGAAGGTCTAGGAGCTCTGAAAATGAACGTGCGCGTCTTTCACTCTTCCCGAGGGACTTAGAAGAATTTTGTGATAATTTTTATTAAAATGGTGTATAAGGGTATATATATAAATATATTTTATGCACTGTATATGCGCTGGCGATTTCTAAGTCTGTGGTTCCGAGAGGGGGTAACCAGGCTCACTAATAAAGGTCAAGCCACTTGGCTGCCAGAATGCCCTGCTTCAGCACAGACCAGAAAGGCATTGTGATAAGCGTATCCCCGGTATAGTCAGGGGTTAATGGGAGTCCCCCCCGTCCCCCCAGTTTACGCCCAGAACCATGGACCCGGTACTTGTGGTTCGGACTGTCTCCAACCAGCCATAATGTTGTGAGAGTGAAATTATGTCTAAGTCCAGCTTTGGTACATTAGAAGCAACTCTGAAACTTAACCTAAGCGTTTTTCGAAGCTACTTTTTGGCTAACTTCTTATAGGAAGGTCTAGGAGCTCTGAAAATGAACGTGCGCGTCTTTCACTCTTCCCGAGGGACTTAGAAGAATTTTGTGATAATTTTTATTAAAATGGTGTATAAGGGTATATATATAAATATATTTTATGCACTGTATATGAGCTGGCGATTTCTAAGTCTGTGGTTCCGAGAGGGGGTAACCAGGCTCACTAATAAAGGTCAAGCCACTTGGCTGCCAGAATGCCCTGCTTCAGCACAGACCAGAAAGGCATTGTGATAAGCGTATCCCCGGTATAGTCAGGGGTTAATGGGAGTCGTCCCCGTCCCCCCAGTATACGGCCAGAACCATGGACCCGGTACTTGTGGTTCGGACTGTCTCCAACCAGCCATAATGTTGTGAGAGTGAAATTATGTCTAAGTCCAGCTTTGGTACATTAGAAGCAACTCTGAAACTTAACCTAAGCGTTTTTCGAAACTACTTTTTGGCTAACTTCTTATAGGAAGGTCTAGGAGCTCTGAAAATGAACGTGCGCGTCTTTCACTCTTCCCGAGGGACTTAGAAGAATTTTGTGATATTTTTTATTAAAATGGTGTATAAGGGTATATATATAAATATATTTTATGCACTGTATATGAGCTGGCGATTTCTAAGTCTGTGGTTCCGAGAGGGGGTAACCAGGCTCACTAATAAAGGTCAAGCCACTTGGCTGCCAGAATGCCCTGCTTCAGCACAGACCAGAAAGGCATTGTGATAAGCGTATCCCCGGTATAGTCAGGGGTTAATGGGAGTCCCCCCCGTCCCCCCAGTATACGGCCAGAACCATGGACCCGGTACTTGTGGTTCGGACTGTCTCCAACCAGCCATAATGTTGTGAGAGTGAAATTATGTCTAAGTCCAGCTTTGGTACATTAGAAGCAACTCTGAAACTTAACCTAAGCGTTTTTCGAAACTACTTTTTGGCTAACCTCTTATAGGAAGGTCTAGGAGCTCTGAAAATGAACGTGCGCGTCTTTCACTCTTCCCGAGGGACTTAGAAGAATTTTGTGATATTTTTTATTAAAATGGTGTATAAGGGTATATATATAAATATATTTTATGCACTGTATATGAGCTGGCGATTTCTAAGTCTGTGGTTCCGAGAGGGGATAACCAGGCTCACTAATAAAGGTCAAGCCACTTGGCTGCCAGAATGGCCTGCTTCAGCACAGACCAGAAAGGCATTGTGATAAGCGTATCACCGGTATAGTCAGGGGTTAATGGGAGTCGTCCCCGTCCCCCCAGTATACGGCCAGAACCATGGACCCTGTACTTGTGGGTCGGACTGTCTCCAACCAGTCATAATGTTGTGAGAGTGAAATTATGTCTAAGTCCAGCTTTGGTACATTAGAAGCAACTCTGAAACTTAACCTAAGCGTTTTTCGAAGCTACTTTTTGGCTAACTTCTTATAGGAAGGTCTAGGAGCTCTGAAAATGAATGTGCGCGTCTTTCACTCTTCCCGAGGGACTTAGAAGAATTTTGTGATATTTTTTATTAAAATGGTGTATAAGGGTATATATATAAATATATTTTATGCACTGTATATGAGCTGGCGATTTCTAAGTCTGTGGTTCCGAGAGGGGGTAACCAGGCTCACTAATAAAGGTCAAGCCACTTGGCTGCCAGAATGCCCTGCTTCAGCACAGACCAGAAAGGCATTGTGATAAGCGTATCCCCGGTATAGTCAGGGGTTAATGGGAGTCGTCCCCGTCCCCCCAGTATACGCCCAGAACCATGGACCCGGTACTTGTGGTTCGGACTGTCTCCAACCAGCCATAATGTTGTGAGAGTGAAATTATGTCTAAGTCCAGCTTTGGTACATTAGAAGCAACTCTGAAACTTAACCTAAGCGTTTTTCGAAACTACTTTTTGGCTAACCTCTTATAGGAAGGTCTAGGAGCTCTGAAAATGAACGTGCGCGTCTTTCACTCTTCCCGAGGGACTTAGAAGAATTTTGTGATATTTTTTATTAAAATGGTGTATAAGGGTATATATATAAATATATTTTATGCACTGTATATGAGCTGGCGATTTCTAAGTTTGTGGTTCCGAGAGGGGGTAACCAGGCTCACTAATAAAGGTCAAGCCACTTGGCTGCCAGAATGCCCTGCTTCAGCACAGACCAGAAAGGCATTGTGATAAGCGTATCCCCGGTATAGTCAGGGGTTAATGGGAGTCCCCCCCGTCCCCCCAGTATACGGCCAGAACCATGGACCCGGTACTTGTGGTTCGGACTGTCTCCAACCAGCCATAATGTTGTGAGAGTGAAATTATGTCTAAGTCCAGCTTTGGTACATTAGAAGCAACTCTGAAACTTAACCTAAGCGTTTTTCGAAACTACTTTTTGGCTAACCTCTTATAGGAAGGTCTAGGAGCTCTGAAAATGAACGTGCGCGTCTTTCACTCTTCCCGAGGGACTTAGAAGAATTTTGTGATATTTTTTATTAAAATGGTGTATAAGGGTATATATATAAATATATTTTATGCACTGTATATGAGCTGGCGATTTCTAAGTCTGTGGTTCCGAGAGGGGATAACCAGGCTCACTAATAAAGGTCAAGCTACTTGGCTGCCAGAATGGCCTGCTTCAGCACAGACCAGAAAGGCATTGTGATAAGCGTATCCCCGGTATAGTCAGGGGTTAATGGGAGTCGTCCCCGTCCCCCCAGTATACGGCCAGAACCATGGACCCTGTACTTGTGGGTCGGACTGTCTCCAACCAGTCATAATGTTGTGAGAGTGAAATTATGTCTAAGTCCAGCTTTGGTACATTAGAAGCAACTCTGAAACTTAACCTAAGCGTTTTTCGAAGCTACTTTTTGGCTAACTTCTTATAGGAAGGTCTAGGAGCTCTGAAAATGAATGTGCGCGTCTTTCACTCTTCCCGAGGGACTTAGAAGAATTTTGTGATATTTTTTATTAAAATGGTGTATAAGGGTATATATATAAATATATTTTATGCACTGTATATGAGCTGGCGATTTCTAAGTCTGTGGTTCCGAGAGGGGGTAACCAGGCTCACTAATAAAGGTCAAGCCACTTGGCTGCCAGAATGCCCTGCTTCAGCACAGACCAGAAAGGCATTGTGATAAGCGTATCCCCGGTATAGTCAGGGGTTAATGGGAGTCCCCCCCGTCCCCCCAGTATACGGCCAGAACCATGGACCCGGTACTTGTGGTTCGGACTGTCTCCAACCAGCCATAATGTTGTGAGAGTGAAATTATGTCTAAGTCCAGCTTTGGTACATTAGAAGCAACTCTGAAACTTAACCTAAGCGTTTTTCGAAACTACTTTTTGGCTAACCTCTTATAGGAAGGTCTAGGAGCTCTGAAAATGAACGTGCGCGTCTTTCACTCTTCCCGAGGGACTTAGAAGAATTTTGTGATATTTTTTATTAAAATGGTGTATAAGGGTATATATATAAATATATTTTATGCACTGTATATGAGCTGGCGATTTCTAAGTCTGTGGTTCCGAGAGGGGATAACCAGGCTCACTAATAAAGGTCAAGCCACTTGGCTGCCAGAATGGCCTGCTTCAGCACAGACCAGAAAGGCATTGTGATAAGCGTATCCCCGGTATAGTCAGGGGTTAATGGGAGTCGTCCCCGTCCCCCCAGTATACGGCCAGAACCATGGACCCTGTACTTGTGGGTCGGACTGTCTCCAACCAGCCATAATGTTGTGAGAGTGAAATTATGTCTAAGTCCAGCTTTGGTACATTAGAAGCAACTCTGAAACTTAACCTAAGCGTTTTTCGAAGCTACTTTTTGGCTAACTTCTTATAGGAAGGTCTAGGAGCTCTGAAAATGAACGTGCGCGTCTTTCACTCTTCCCGAGGGACTTAGAAGAATTTTGTGATATTTTTTATTAAAATGGTGTATAAGGGTATATATATAAATATATTTTATGCACTGTATATGAGCTGGCGATTTCTAAGTCTGTGGTTCCGAGAGGGGGTAACCAGGCTCACTAATAAAGGTCAAGCCACTTGGCTGCCAGAATGCCCTGCTTCAGCACAGACCAGAAAGGCATTGTGATAAGCGTATCCCCGGTATAGTCAGGGGTTAATGGGAGTCGTCACCGTCCCCCCAGTATACGGCCAGAACCATGGACCCGGTACTTGTGGTTCGGACTGTCTCCAACCAGCCATAATGTTGTGAGAGTGAAATTATGTCTAAGTCCAGCTTTGGTACATTAGAAGCAACTTTGAAACTTAACCTAAGCGTTTTTCGAAACTACTTTTTGGCTAACTTCTTATAGGAAGGTCTAGGAGCACTGAAAATGAACGTGCGCGTCTATCACTCTTCCCGAGGGACTTAGAAGAATTTTGTGATATTTTTTATTAAAATGGTGTATAAGGGTATATATATAAATATATTTTATGCACTGTATATGAGCTGGCGATTTCTAAGTCTGTGGTTTTGAAAGGGGGTAACCAGGCTCGCAAATAAAGGTCAAGCCACTTGGCTGCCAGAATGCCCTGCTACAGCACAGACCAGAAAGGCATTGTGATAAGCGTATCCCCGGTATAGTCAGGGGTTAATGGGAGTCCCCCCCGTCCCCCCAGTATACGGCCAGAACCATGGACCCGGTACTTGTGGTTCGGACTGTCTCCAACCAGCCATAATGTTGTGAGAGTGAAATTATGTCTAAGTCCAGCTTTGGTACATTAGAAGCAACTCTGAAACTTAACCTAAGCGTTTTTCGAAACTACTTTTTGGCTAACCTCTTATAGGAAGGTCTAGGAGCTCTGAAAATGAACGTGCGCGTCTTTCACTCTTCCCGAGGGACTTAGAAGAATTTTGTGATATTTTTTATTAAAATGGTGTATAAGGGTATATATATAAATATATTTTATGCACTGTATATGAGCTGGCGATTTCTAAGTCTGTGGTTCCGAGAGGGGGTAACCAGGCTCACTAATAAAGGTCAAGCCACTTGGCTGCCAGAATGCCCTGCTTCAGCACAGACCAGAAAGGCATTGTGATAAGCGTATCCCCGGTATAGTCAGGGGTTAATGGGAGTCGTCCACGTCCCCCCAGTATACGGCCAGAACCATGGACCCGGTACTTGTGGTTCAGACTGTCTCCAACCAGCCATAATGTTGTGAGAGTGAAATTATGTCTAAGTCCAGCTTTGGTACATTAGAAGCAACTCTGAAACTTAACCTAAGCGTTTTTCGAAACTACTTTTTGGCTAACCTCTTATAGGAAGGTCTAGGAGCTCTGAAAATGAACGTGCGCGTCTTTCACTCTTCCCGAGGGACTTAGAAGAATTTTGTGATATTTTTTATTAAAATGGTGTATAAGGGTATATATATAAATATATTTTATGCACTGTATATGAGCTGGCGATTTCTAAGTCTGTGGTTCCGAGAGGGGATAACCAGGCTCACTAATAAAGGTCAAGCCACTTGGCTGCCAGAATGGCCTGCTTCAGCACAGACCAGAAAGGCATTGTGATAAGCGTATCCCCGGTATAGTCAGGGGTTAATGGGAGTCGTCCCCGTCCCCCCAGTATACGGCCAGAACCATGGACCCGGTGCTTGTGGGTCGGACTGTCTCCAACCAGCCATAATGTTGTGAGAGTGAAATTATGTCTAAGTCCAGCTTTGGTACATTAGAAGCAACTCTGAAACTTAACCTAAGCGTTTTTCGAAACTACTTTTTGGCTAACCTCTTATAGGAAGGTCTAGGAGCTCTGAAAATGAACTTGCGCGTCTTTCACTCTTCCCGAGGGACTTAGAATAATTTTGTGATATTTTTTATTAAAATGGTGTATAAGGGTATATATATAAATATATTTTATGCACTGTATATGAGCTGGCGATTTCTAAGTCTGTGGTTCCGAGAGGGGGTAACCAGGCTCACTAATAAAGGTCAAGCCACTTGGCTGCCAGAATGCCCTGCTTCAGCACAGACCAGAAAGGCATTGTGATAAGCGTATCCCCGGTATAGTCAGGGGTTAATGGGAGTCCCCCCCGTACCCCCAGTATACGGCCAGAACCATGGACCCGGTAGTTGTGGTTCGGACTGTCTCCAACCAGCCATAATGTTGTGAGAGTGAAATTATGTCTAAGTCCAGCTTTGGTACATTAGAAGCAACTCTGAAACTTAACCTAAGCGTTTTTCGAAACTACTTTTTGGCTAACCTCTTATAGGAAGGTCTAGGAGCTCTGAAAATGAACGTGCGCGTCTTTCACTCTTCCCGAGGGACTTAGAAGAATTTTGTGATATTTTTTATTAAAATGGTGTATAAGGGTATATATATAAATATATTTTATGCACTGTATATGAGCTGGCGATTTCTAAGTCTGTGGTTCCGAGAGGGGATAACCAGGCTCACTAATAAAGGTCAAGCCACTTGGCTGCCAGAATGGCCTGCTTCAGCACAGACCAGAAAGGCATTGTGATAAGCGTATCCCCGGTATAGTCAGGGGTTAATGGGAGTCGTCCCCGTCCCCCCAGTATACGGCCAGAACCATGGACCCGGTACTTGTGGGTCGGACTGTCTCCAACCAGCCATAATGTTGTGAGAGTGAAATTATGTCTAAGTCCAGCTTTGGTACATTAGAAGCAACTCTGAAACTTAACCTAAGCGTTTTTCGAAACTACTTTTTGGCTAACCTCTTATAGGAAGGTCTAGGAGCTCTGAAAATGAACGTGCGCGTCTTTCACTCTTCCCGAGGGACTTAGAAGAATTTTGTGATATTTTTTATTAAAATGGTGTATAAGGGTATATATATAAATATATTTTATGCACTGTATATGAGCTGGCGATTTCTAAGTCTGTGGTTCCGAGAGGGGATAACCAGGCTCACTAATAAAGGTCAAGCCACTTGGCTGCCAGAATGGCCTGCTTCAGCACAGACCAGAAAGGCATTGTGATAAGCGTATCCCCGGTATAGTCAGGGGTTAATGGGAGTCGTCCCCGTCCCCCCAGTATACGGCCAGAACCATGGACCCTGTACTTGTGGGTCGGACTGTCTCCAACCAGCCATAATGTTGTGAGAGTGAAATTATGTCTAAGTCCAGCTTTGGTACATTAGAAGCAACTCTGAAACTTAACCTAAGCGTTTTTCGAAGCTACTTTTTGGCTAACTTCTTATAGGAAGGTCTAGGAGCTCTGAAAATGAACGTGCGCGTCTTTCACTCTTCCCGAGGGACTTAGAAGAATTTTGTGATATTTTTTATTAAAATGGTGTATAAGGGTATATATATAAATATATTTTATGCACTGTATATGAGCTGGCGATTTCTAAGTCTGTGGTTCCGAGAGGGGATAACCAGGCTCACTAATAAAGGTCAAGCCACTTGGCTGCCAGAATGGCCTGCTTCAGCACAGACCAGAAAGGCATTGTGATAAGCGTATCCCCGGTATAGTCAGGGGTTAATGGGAGTCGTCCCCGTCCCCCCAGTATACGGCCAGAACCATGGACCCTGTACTTGTGGGTCGGACTGTCTCCAACCAGCCATAATGTTGTGAGAGTGAAATTATGTCTAAGTCCAGCTTTGGTACATTAGAAGCAACTCTGAAACTTAACCTAAGCGTTTTTCGAAGCTACTTTTTGGCTAACTTCTTATAGGAAGGTCTAGGAGCTCTGAAAATGAACGTGCGCGTCTTTCACTCTTCCCGAGGGACTTAGAAGAATTTTGTGATAATTTTTATTAAAATGGTGTATAAGGGTATATATATAAATATATTTTATGCACTGTATATGAGCTGGCGATTTCTAAGTCTGTGGTTCCGAGAGGGGGTAACCAGGCTCACTAATAAAGGTCAAGCCACTTGGCTGCCAGAATGCCCTGCTTCAGCACAGACCAGAAAGGCATTGTGATAAGCGTATCCCCGGTATAGTCAGGGGTTAATGGGAGTCCCCCCCGTCCCCCCAGTATACGGCCAGAACCATGGACCCGGTACTTGTGGTTCGGACTGTCTCCAACCAGCCATAATGTTGTGAGAGTGAAATTATGTCTAAGTCCAGCTTTGGTACATTAGAAGCAACTCTGAAACTTAACCTAAGCGTTTTTCGAAGCTACTTTTTGGCTAACTTCTTATAGGAAGGTCTAGGAGCTCTGAAAATGAACGTGCGCGTCTTTCACTCTTCCCGAGGGACTTAGAAGAATTTTGTGATAATTTTTATTAAAATGGTGTATAAGAGTATATATATAAATATATTTTATGCACTGTATATGAGCTGGCGATTTCTAAGTCTGTGGTTCCGAGAGGGGGTAACCAGGCTCACTAATAAAGGTCAAGCCACTTGGCTGCCAGAATGCCCTGCTTCAGCACAGACCAGAAAGGCATTGTGATAAGCGTATCCCCGGTATAGTCAGGGGTTAATGGGAGTCCCCCCCGTCCCCCCAGTATACGCCCAGAACCATGGACCCGGTACTTGTGGTTCGGACTGTCTCCAACCAGCCATAATGTTGTGAGAGTGAAATTATGTCTAAGTCCAGCTTTGGTACATTAGAAGCAACTCTGAAACTTAACCTAAGCGTTTTTCGAAGCTACTTTTTGGCTAACTTCTTATAGGAAGGTCTAGGAGCTCTAAAAATGAACGTGCGCGTCTTTCACTCATCCCGAGGGACTTAGAAGAATTTTGTGATAATTTTTATTAAAATGGTGTATAAGGGTATATATATAAATATATTTTATGCACTGTATATGAGCTGGCGATTTCTAAGTCTGTGGTTCCGAGAGGGGGTAACCAGGCTCACTAATAAAGGTCAAGCCACTTGGCTGCCAGAATGCCCTGCTTCAGCACAGACCAGAAAGGCATTGTGATAAGCGTATCCCCGGTATAGTCAGGGGTTAATGGGAGTCGTCCACGTCCCCCCAGTATACGGCCAGAACCATGGACCCGGTACTTGTGGTTCGGACTGTCTCCAACCAGCCATAATGTTGTGAGAGTGAAATTATGTCTAAGTCCAGCTTTGGTACATTAGAAGCAACTCTGAAACTTAACCTAAGCGTTTTTCGAAACTACTTTTTGGCTAACTTCTTATACTGTAGGAAGGTCTAGGAGCTCTGAAAATGAACGTGCGCGTCTTTCACTCTTCCCGAGGGACTTAGAAGAATTTTGTGATATTTTTTATTAAAATGGTGTATAAGGGTATATATATAAATATATTTTATGCACTGTATATGAGCTGGCGATTTCTAAGTCTGTGGTTCCGAGAGGGGGTAACCAGGCTCACTAATAAAGGTCAAGCCACTTGGCTGCCAGAATGCCCTGCTTCAGCACAGACCAGAAAGGCATTGTGATAAGCGTATCCCCGGTATAGTCAGGGGTTAATGGGAGTCGTCCCCGTCCCCCCAGTATACGGCCAGAACCATGGACCCGGTACTTGTGGTTCGGACTGTCTCCAACCAGCCATAATGTTGTGAGAGTGAAATTATGTCTAAGTCCAGCTTTGGTACATTAGAAGCAACTCTGAAACTTAACCTAAGCGTTTTTCGAAACTACTTTTTGGCTAACTTCTTATAGGAAGGTCTAGGAGCTCTGAAAATGAACGTGCGCGTCTTTCACTCTTCCCGAGGGACTTAGAAGAATTTTGTGATATTTTTTATTAAAATGGTGTATAAGGGTATATATATAAATATATTTTATGCACTGTATATGAGCTGGCGATTTCTAAGTCTGTGGTTCCGAGAGGGGGTAACCAGGCTCACTAATAAAGGTCAAGCCACTTGGCTGCCAGAATGCCCTGCTTCAGCACAGACCAGAAAGGCATTGTGATAAGCGTATCCCCGGTATAGTCAGGGGTTAATGGGAGTCCCCCCCGTCCCCCCAGTATACGGCCAGAACCATGGACCCGGTACTTGTGGTTCGGACTGTCTCCAACCAGCCATAATGTTGTGAGAGTGAAATTATGTCTAAGTCCAGCTTTGGTACATTAGAAGCAACTCTGAAACTTAACCTAAGCGTTTTTCGAAACTACTTTTTGGCTAACCTCTTATAGGAAGGTCTAGGAGCTCTGAAAATGAACGTGCGCGTCTTTCACTCTTCCCGAGGGACTTAGAAGAATTTTGTGATATTTTTTATTAAAATGGTGTATAAGGGTATATATATAAATATATTTTATGCACTGTATATGAGCTGGCGATTTCTAAGTCTGTGGTTCCGAGAGGGGATAACCAGGCTCACTAATAAAGGTCAAGCCACTTGGCTGCCAGAATGGCCTGCTTCAGCACAGACCAGAAAGGCATTGTGATAAGCGTATCCCCGGTATAGTCAGGGGTTAATGGGAGTCGTCCCCGTCCCCCCAGTATACGGCCAGAACCATGGACCCTGTACTTGTGGGTCGGACTCTCTCCAACCAGCCATAATGTTGTGAGAGTGAAATTATGTCTAAGTCCAGCTTTGGTACATTAGAAGCAACTCTGAAACTTAACCTAAGCGTTTTTCGAAGCTACTTTTTGGCTAACTTCTTATAGGAAGGTCTAGGAGCTCTGAAAATGAACGTGCGCGTCTTTCACTCTTCCCGAGGGACTTAGAAGAATTTTGTGATATTTTTTATTAAAATGGTGTATAAGGGTATATATATAAATATATTTTATGCACTGTATATGAGCTGGCGATTTCTAAGTCTGTGGTTCCGAGAGGGGGTAACCAGGCTCACTAATAAAGGTCAAGCCACTTGGCTGCCAGAATGCCCTGCTTCAGCACAGACCAGAAAGGCATTGTGATAAGCGTATCCCCGGTATAGTCAGGGGTTAATGGGAGTCGTCCCCGTCCCCCCAGTATACGCCCAGAACCATGGACCCGGTACTTGTGGTTCGGACTGTCTCCAACCAGCCATAAAGTTGTGAGAGTGAAATTATGTCTAAGTCCAGCTTTGGTACATTAGAAGCAACTCTGAAACTTAACCTAAGCGTTTTTCGAAACTACTTTTTGGCTAACCTCTTATAGGAAGGTCTAGGAGCTCTGAAAATGAACGTGCGCGTCTTTCACTCTTCCCGAGGGACTTAGAAGAATTTTGTGATATTTTTTATTAAAATGGTGTATAAGGGTATATATATAAATATATTTTATGCACTGTATATGAGCTGGCGATTTCTAAGTCTGTGGTTCCGAGAGGGGGTAACCAGGCTCACTAATAAAGGTCAAGCCACTTGGCTGCCAGAATGCCCTGCTTCAGCACAGACCAGAAAGGCATTGTGATAAGCGTATCCCCGGTATAGTCAGGGGTTAATGGGAGTCGTCCCCGTCCCCCCAGTATACGGCCAGAACCATGGACCCGGTACTTGTGGTTCGGACTGTCTCCAACCAGCCATAATGTTGTGAGAGTGAAATTATGTCTAAGTCCAGCTTTGGTACATTAGAAGCAACTCTGAAACTTAACCTAAGCGTTTTTCGAAACTACTTTTTGGCTAACTTCTTATAGGAAGGTCTAGGAGCTCTGAAAATGAACGTGAGCGTCTTTCACTCTTCCCGAGGGACTTAGAAGAATTTTGTGATATTTTTTATTAAAATGGTGTATAAGGGTATATATATAAATATATTTTATGCACTGTATATGAGCTGGCGATTTCTAAGTTTGTGGTTCCGAGAGGGGGTAACCAGGCTCACTAATAAAGGTCAAGCCACTTGGCTGCCAGAATGCCCTGCTTCAGCACAGACCAGAAAGGCATTGTGATAAGCGTATCCCCGGTATAGTCAGGGGTTAATGGGAGTCCCCCCCGTCCCCCCAGTATACGGCCAGAACCATGGACCCGGTACTTGTGGTTCGGACTGTCTCCAACCAGCCATAATGTTGTGAGAGTGAAATTATGTCTAAGTCCAGCTTTGGTACATTAGAAGCAACTCTGAAACTTAACCTAAGCGTTTTTCGAAACTACTTTTTGGCTAACCTCTTATAGGAAGGTCTAGGAGCTCTGAAAATGAACGTGCGCGTCTTTCACTCTTCCCGAGGGACTTAGAAGAATTTTGTGATATTTTTTATTAAAATGGTGTATAAGGGTATATATATAAATATATTTTATGCACTGTATATGAGCTGGCGATTTCTAAGTTAGTGGTTCCGAGAGGGGATAACCAGGCTCACTAATAAAGGTCAAGCCACTTGGCTGCCAGAATGGCCTGCTTCAGCACAGACCAGAAAGGCATTGTGATAAGCGTATCCCCGGTATAGTCAGGGGTTAATGGGAGTCGTCCCCGTCCCCCCAGTATACGGCCAGAACCATGGACCCTGTACTTGTGGGTCGGACTGTCTCCAACCAGCCATAATGTTGTGAGAGTGAAATTATGTCTAAGTCCAGCTTTGGTACATTAGAAGCAACTCTGAAACTTAACCTAAGCGTTTTTCGAAGCTACTTTTTGGCTAACTTCTTATAGGAAGGTCTAGGAGCTCTGAAAATGAACGTGCGCGTCTTTCACTCTTCCCGAGGGACTTAGAAGAATTTTGTGATATTTTTTATTAAAATGGTGTATAAGGGTATATATATAAATATATTTTATGCACTGTATATGAGCTGGCGATTTCTAAGTCTGTGGTTCCGAGAGGGGGTAACCAGGCTCACTAATAAAGGTCAAGCCACTTGGCTGCCAGAATGCCCTGCTTCAGCACAGACCAGAAAGGCATTGTGATAAGCGTATCCCCGGTATAGTCAGGGGTTAATGGGAGTCGTCCCCGTCCCCCCAGTATACGCCCAGAACCATGGACCCGGTACTTGTGGTTCGGACTGTCTCCAACCAGCCATAATGTTGTGAGAGTGAAATTATGTCTAAGTCCAGCTTTGGTACATTAGAAGCAACTCTGAAACTTAACCTAAGCGTTTTTCGAAACTACTTTTTGGCTAACCTCTTATAGGAAGGTCTAGGAGCTCTGAAAATGAACGTGCGCGTCTTTCACTCTTCCCGAGGGACTTAGAAGAATTTTGTGATATTTTTTATTAAAATGGTGTATAAGGGTATATATATAAATATATTTTATGCACTGTATATGAGCTGGCGATTTCTAAGTCTGTGGTTCCGAGAGGGGGTAACCAGGCTCACTAATAAAGGTCAAGCCACTTGGCTGCCAGAATGCCCTGCTTCAGCACAGACCAGAAAGGCATTGTGATAAGCGTATCCCCGGTATAGTCAGGGGTTAATGGGAGTCGTCCCCGTCCCCCCAGTATACGCCCAGAACCATGGACCCGGTACTTGTGGTTCGGACTGTCTCCAACCAGCCATAATGTTGTGAGAGTGAAATTATGTCTAAGTCCAGCTTTGGTACATTAGAAGCAACTCTGAAACTTAACCTAAGCGTTTTTCGAAACTACTTTTTGGCTAACCTCTTATAGGAAGGTCTAGGAGCTCTGAAAATGAACGTGCGCGTCTTTCACTCTTCCCGAGGGACTTAGAAGAATTTTGTGATATTTTTTATTAAAATGGTGTATAAGGGTATATATATAAATATATTTTATGCACTGTATATGAGCTGGCGATTTCTAAGTCTGTGGTTCCGAGAGGGGGTAACCAGGCTCACTAATAAAGGTCAAGCCACTTGGCTGCCAGAATGCCCTGCTTCAGCACAGACCAGAAAGGCATTGTGATAAGCGTATCCCCGGTATAGTCAGGGGTTAATGGGAGTCGTCCCCGTCCCCCCAGTATACGGCCAGAACCATGGACCCGGTACTTGTGGTTCGGACTGTCTCCAACCAGCCATAATGTTGTGAGAGTGAAATTATGTCTAAGTCCAGCTTTGGTACATTAGAAGCAACTCTGAAACTTAACCTAAGCGTTTTTCGAAACTACTTTTTGGCTAACTTCTTATAGGAAGGTCTAGGAGCTCTGAAAATGAACGTGAGCGTCTTTCACTCTTCCCGAGGGACATAGAAGAATTTTGTGATATTTTTTATTAAAATGGTGTATAAGGGTATATATATAAATATATTTTATGCACTGTATATGAGCTGGCGATTTCTAAGTTTGTGGTTCCGAGAGGGGATAACCAGGCTCACTAATAAAGGTCAAGCCACTTGGCTGCCAGAATGGCCTGCTTCAGCACAGACCAGAAAGGCATTGTGATAAGCGTATCCCCGGTATAGTCAGGGGTTAATGGGAGTCGTCCCCGTCCCCCCAGTATACGGCCAGAACCATGGACCCTGTACTTGTGGGTCGGACTGTCTCCAACCAGCCATAATGTTGTGAGAGTGAAATTATGTCTAAGTCCAGCTTTGGTACATTAGAAGCAACTCTGAAACTTAACCTAAGCGTTTTTCGAAGCTACTTTTTGGCTAACTTCTTATAGGAAGGTCTAGGAGCTCTGAAAATGAACGTGCGCGTCTTTCACTCTTCCCGAGGGACTTAGAAGAATTTTGTGATATTTTTTATTAAAATGGTGTATAAGGGTATATATATAAATATATTTTATGCACTGTATATGAGCTGGCGATTTCTAAGTCTGTGGTTCCGAGAGGGGGTAACCAGGCTCACTAATAAAGGTCAAGCCACTTGGCTGCCAGAATGCCCTGCTTCAGCACAGACCAGAAAGGCATTGTGATAAGCGTATCCCCGGTATAGTCAGGGGTTAATGGGAGTCGTCCCCGTCCCCCCAGTATACGCCCAGAACCATGGACCCGGTACTTGTGGTTCGGACTGTCTCCAACCAGCCATAATGTTGTGAGAGTGAAATTATGTCTAAGTCCAGCTTTGGTACATTAGAAGCAACTCTGAAACTTAACCTAAGCGTTTTTCGAAACTACTTTTTGGCTAACCTCTTATAGGAAGGTCTAGGAGCTCTGAAAATGAACGTGCGCGTCTTTCACTCTTCCCGAGGGACTTAGAAGAATTTTGTGATATTTTTTATTAAAATGGTGTATAAGGGTATATATATAAATATATTTTATGCACTGTATATGAGCTGGCGATTTCTAAGTCTGTGGTTCCGAGAGGGGGTAACCAGGCTCACTAATAAAGGTCAAGCCACTTGGCTGCCAGAATGCCCTGCTTCAGCACAGACCAGAAAGGCATTGTGATAAGCGTATCCCCGGTATAGTCATGGGTTAATGGGAGTCGTCCCCGTCCCCCCAGTATACGGCCAGAACCATGGACCCGGTACTTGTGGTTCGGACTGTCTCCAACCAGCCATAATGTTGTGAGAGTGAAATTATGTCTAAGTCCAGCTTTGGTACATTAGAAGCAACTCTGAAACTTAACCTAAGCGTTTTTCGAAACTACTTTTTGGCTAACTTCTTATAGGAAGGTCTAGGAGATCTGAAAATGAACGTGAGCGTCTTTCACTCTTCCCGAGGGACTTAGAAGAATTTTGTGATATTTTTTATTAAAATGGTGTATAAGGGTATATATATAAATATATTTTATGCACTGTATATGAGCTGGCGATTTCTAAGTCTGTGGTTCCGAGAGGGGGTAACCAGGCTCACTAATAAAGGTCAAGCCACTTGGCTGCCAGAATGCCCTGCTTCAGCACAGACCAGAAAGGCATTGTGATAAGCGTATCCCCGGTATAGTCAGGGGTTAATGGGAGTCGTCCCCGTCCCCCCAGTATACGCCCAGAACCATGGACCCGGTACTTGTGGTTCGGACTGTCTCCAACCAGCCATAATGTTGTGAGAGTGAAATTATGTCTAAGTCCAGCTTTGGTACATTAGAAGCAACTCTGAAACTTAACCTAAGCGTTTTTCGAAACTACTTTTTGGCTAACCTCTTATAGGAAGGTCTAGGAGCTCTGAAAATGAACGTGCGCGTCTTTCACTCTTCCCGAGGGACTTAGAAGAATTTTGTGATATTTTTTATTAAAATGGTGTATAAGGGTATATATATAAATATATTTTATGCACTGTATATGAGCTGGCGATTTCTAAGTCTGTGGTTCCGAGAGGGGGTAACCAGGCTCACTAATAAAGGTCAAGCCACTTGGCTGCCAGAATGCCCTGATTCAGCACAGACCAGAAAGGCATTGTGATAAGCGTATCCCCGGTATAGTCAGGGGTTAATGGGAGTCCCCCCCGTCCCCCCAGTATACGGCCAGAACCATGGACCCGGTACTTGTGGTTCGGACTGTCTCCAACCAGCCATAATGTTGTGAGAGTGAAATTATGTCTAAGTCCAGCTTTGGTACATTAGAAGCAACTCTGAAACTTAACCTAAGCGTTTTTCGAAACTACTTTTTGGCTAACCTCTTATAGGAAGGTCTAGGAGCTCTGAAAATGAACGTGCGCGTCTTTCACTCTTCCCGAGGGACTTAGATGAATTTTGTGATATTTTTTATTAAAATGGTGTATAAGGGTATATATATAAATATATTTTATGCACTGTATATGAGCTGGCGATTTCTAAGTCTGTGGTTCCGAGAGGGGGTAACCAGGCTCACTAATAAAGGTCAAGCCACTTGGCTGCCAGAATGCCCTGCTTCAGCACAGACCAGAAAGGCATTGTGATAAGCGTATCCCCGGTATAGTCAGGGGTTAATGGGAGTCGTCCCCGTCCCCCCAGTATACGCCCAGAACCATGGACCCGGTACTTGTGGTTCGGACTGTCTCCAACCAGCCATAATGTTGTGAGAGTGAAATTATGTCTAAGTCCAGCTTTGGTACATTAGAAGCAACTCTGAAACTTAACCTAAGCGTTTTTCGAAACTACTTTTTGGCTAACCTCTTATAGGAAGGTCTAGGAGCTCTGAAAATGAACGTGCGCGTCTTTCACTCTTCCCGAGGTACTTAGAAGAATTTTGTGATATTTTTTATTAAAATGGTGTATAAGGGTATATATATAAATATATTTTATGCACTGTATATGAGCTGGCGATTTCTAAGTCTGTGGTTCCGAGAGGGGGTAACCAGGCTCACTAATAAAGGTCAAGCCACTTGGCTGCCAGAATGCCCTGATTCAGCACAGACCAGAAAGGCATTGTGATAAGCGTATCCCCGGTATAGTCAGGGGTTAATGGGAGTCCCCCCCGTCCCCCCAGTATACGGCCAGAACCATGGACCCGGTACTTGTGGTTCGGACTGTCTCCAACCAGCCATAATGTTGTGAGAGTGAAATTATGTCTAAGTCCAGCTTTGGTACATTAGAAGCAACTCTGAAACTTAACCTAAGCGTTTTTCGAAACTACTTTTTGGCTAACCTCTTATAGGAAGGTCTAGGAGCTCTGAAAATGAACGTGCGCGTCTTTCACTCTTCCCGAGGGACTTAGAAGAATTTTGTGATATTTTTTATTAAAATGGTGTATAAGGGTATATATATAAATATATTTTATGCACTGTATATGAGCTGGCGATTTCTAAGTCTGTGGTTCCGAGAGGGGATAACCAGGCTCACTAATAAAGGTCAAGCCACTTGGCTGCCAGAATGGCCTGCTTCAGCACAGACCAGAAAGGCATTGTGATAAGCGTATCCCCGGTATAGTCAGGGGTTAATGGGAGTCGTCCCCGTCCCCCCAGTATACGGCCAGAACCATGGACCCTGTACTTGTGGGTCGGACTGTCTCCAACCAGCCATAATGTTGTGAGAGTGAAATTATGTCTAAGTCCAGCTTTGGTACATTAGAAGCAACTCTGAAACTTAACCTAAGCGTTTTTCGAAGCTACTTTTTGGCTAACTTCTTATAGGAAGGTCTAGGAGCTCTGAAAATGAACGTGCGCGTCTTTCACTCTTCCCGAGGGACTTAGAAGAATTTTGTGATATTTTTTATTAAAATGGTGTATAAGGGTATATATATAAATATATTTTATGCACTGTATATGAGCTGGCGATTTCTAAGTCTGTGGTTCCGAGAGGGGGTAACCAGGCTCACTAATAAAGGTCAAGCCACTTGGCTGCCAGAATGCCCTGCTTCAGCACAGACCAGAAAGGCATTGTGATAAGCGTATCCCCGGTATAGTCAGGGGTTAATGGGAGTCGTCCCCGTCCCCCCAGTATACGGCCAGAACCATGGACCCGGTACTTGTGGTTCGGACTGTCTCCAACCAGCCATAATGTTGTGAGAGTGAAATTATGTCTAAGTCCAGCTTTGGTACATTAGAAGAAACTCTGAAACTTAACCTAAGCGTTTTTCGAAGCTACTTTTTGGCTAACTTCTTATAGGAAGGTCTAGGAGCTCTGAAAATGAACGTGCGCGTCTTTCACTCTTCCCGAGGGACTTAGAAGAATTTTGTGATATTTTTTATTAAAATGGTGTATAAGGGTATATATATAAATATATTTTATGCACTGTATATGAGCTGGCGATTTCTAAGTCTGTGGTTCCGAGAGGGGATAACCAGGCTCACTAATAAAGGTCAAGCCACTTGGCTGCCAGAATGGCCTGCTTCAGCACAGACCAGAAAGGCATTGTGATAAGCGTATCCCCGGTATAGTCAGGGGTTAATGGGAGTCGTCCCCGTCCCCCCAGTATACGGCCAGAACCATGGACCCTGTACTTGTGGGTCGGACTGTCTCCAACCAGCCATAATGTTGTGAGAGTGAAATTATGTCTAAGTCCAGCTTTGGTACATTAGAAGCAACTCTGAAACTTAACCTAAGCGTTTTTCGAAGCTACTTTTTGGCTAACTTCTTATAGGAAGGTCTAGGAGCTCTGAAAATGAACGTGCGCGTCTTTCACTCTTCCCGAGGGACTTAGAAGAATTTTGTGATATTTTTTATTAAAATGGTGTATAAGGGTATATATATAAATATATTTTATGCACTGTATATGAGCTGGCGATTTCTAAGTCTGTGGTTCCGAGAGGGGGTAACCAGGCTCACTAATAAAGGTCAAGCCACTTGGCTGCCAGAATGCCCTGCTTCAGCACAGACCAGAAAGGCATTGTGATAAGCGTATCCCCGGTATAGTCAGGGGTTAATGGGAGTCGTCCCCGTCCCCCCAGTATACGCCCAGAACCATGGACCCGGTACTTGTGGTTCGGACTGTCTCCAACCAGCCATAATGTTGTGAGAGTGAAATTATGTCTAAGTCCAGCTTTGGTACATTAGAAGCAACTCTGAAACTTAACCTAAGCGTTTTTCGAAACTACTTTTTGGCTAACCTCTTATAGGTAGGTCTAGGAGCTCTGAAAATGAACGTGCGCGTCTTTCACTCTTCCCGAGGGACTTAGAAGAATTTTGTGATATTTTTTATTAAAATGGTGTATAAGGGTATATATATAAATATATTTTATGCACTGTATATGAGCTGGCGATTTCTAAGTCTGTGGTTCCGAGAGGGGGTAACCAGGCTCACTAATAAAGGTCAAGCCACTTGGCTGCCAGAATGCCCTGCTTCAGCACAGACCAGAAAGGCATTGTGATAAGCGTATCCCCGGTATAGTCAGGGGTTAATGGGAGTCGTCCCCGTCCCCCCAGTATACGGCCAGAACCATGGACCCGGTACTTGTGGTTCGGACTGTCTCCAACCAGCCATAATGTTGTGAGAGTGAAATTATGTCTAAGTCCAGCTTTGGTACATTAGAAGCAACTCTGAAACTTAACCTAAGCGTTTTTCGAAACTACTTTTTGGCTAACTTCTTATAGGAAGGTCTATGAGCTCTGAAAATGAACGTGCGCGTCTTTCACACTTCCCGAGGGACTTAGAAGAATTTTGTGATATTTTTTATTAAAATGGTGTATAAGGGTATATATATAAATATATTTTATGCACTGTATATGAGCTGGCGATTTCTAAGTCTGTGGTTCCGAGAGGGGGTAACCAGGCTCACTAATAAAGGTCAAGTCACTTGGCTGCCAGAATGCCCTGATTCAGCACAGACCAGAAAGGCATTGTGATAAGCGTATCCCCGGTATAGTCAGGGGTTAATGGGAGTCCCCCCCGTCCCCCCAGTATACGGCCAGAACCATGGACCCGGTACTTGTGGTTCGGACTGTCTCCAACCAGCCATAATGTTGTGAGAGTGAAATTATGTCTAAGTCCAGCTTTGGTACATTAGAAGCAACTCTGAAACTTAACCTAAGCGTTTTTCGAAACTACTTTTTGGCTAACCTCTTATAGGAAGGTCTAGGAGCTCTGAAAATGAACGTGCGCGTCTTTCACTCTTCCCGAGGGACTTAGATGAATTTTGTGATATTTTTTATTAAAATGGTGTATAAGGGTATATATATAAATATATTTTATGCACTGTATATGAGCTGGCGATTTCTAAGTCTGTGGTTCCGAGAGGGGGTAACCAGGCTCACTAATAAAGGTCAAGCCACTTGGCTGCCAGAATGCCCTCCTTCAGCACAGACCAGAAAGGCATTGTGATAAGCGTATCCCCGGTATAGTCAGGGGTTAATGGGAGTCGTCCCCTTCCCCCCAGTATACGGCCAGAACCATGGACCCGGTACTTGTGGTTCGGACTGTCTCCAAC